>NC_141496.1:28988731-31556231 GCF_009769465.1 Tauraco erythrolophus
GAAATGTGAGGTCGTTAATTATTGAGGGAGGCGCTTCTCATTAAAGCGAACAATGTTACAATGCAGCACTGAGGAGCGGGAATGTGAATAATAATATCAGATATTTCAGCACTACTGTCTGGAAATACACCAAAAAAAAAAAAAGAAAAAAAGAAGAAAAACGCCGCGCGAATAAGCCAGGCAACCAAAAGTTACGTTCGGTAAACGTCGGGAGCGTTGCTAAGTGTAAAAAGCAATTACGGTGCTCTGCATACAGCAGCCCCCTTAGCTGGATGGATGCTCAATAAATACATAAATAAAATATCAAATTACAAACCTTATCAGCCATTTACGCCAAGCCACCCTGCTGACTTTAGCAGTTTAACCTCATTTTATCGCGTTTCTCGCTACAGATATAATTATTCTGATAAAAGAAGGTTCTGTTCCTAAATCAGAGCAGAATTGGTTAAATACACTTGTTTATATTACAGCCTCATTCAATCAGGGCTTGAGTTTAGCCGGGAGGGGAGGGGGAGAGCTCTGGGGGTTGGAAAGTTCTCTACCCTTTTTTACCAGGGTCACAGCGCTGGAGAATTAGGGTTATATTGCTCCCAAACTCGGCACGCCCTGCTCCCGCGGCCCTTGCTCGGGCCGACCGGCCAGCGCGGGCGGGGGGCAGAGGGGAGGGGAGAGCCGGCCCCCGGCCGGGACCCCGGGATCGGGCCCGCTGGGTGCCGCCTGGCAGGGAAGGGACGGAAAAGGAAAAAAAAAAAAAAAAAAAAAAAAGAAAAGAAAAGGAGGGTGCGGGGGGAGAAGATCTCCCGGTGCCTAGCCCCTTGGCAGGCGCTCCTGTACGAAATTCAATCTCTATTTTTTATGAGAAGTAAACTGTCTAAATAAATTTTATTAGGGGCGACCAATATATTTTCTGGTAGTTCCCTTTGTTCCAGTTCTACGTGTGTGTAACAATCTAAAACCTATTTATTGAGGAAAAATCACTGGATCCGTCATAGAAAATCCTTTTACTTTGCTCTGAAGTGATTTCTGAAGACACTCTTGTCACTCTGAAAATTTTGGGCCATTGTGCTAAAGCCTTTCCTTGTTAGGAACTTCAGTTCCTATGATCATGTGGGGAATACCGTAAATTATAACAGGGAACGGACTTGACTGGCAGTTTTCTGGCTACACTGGGAAAAGGGAAAGATGACGGGGAATAAAATCCTTGTAAATACATCTCTGACGCTGCCCAGGTGAATTCAGGCACTTGACAAAACAGGAGTGCGCGGAAGCGGTGTGATTAGGGTATTTTACATATACCCCATTGCCGTTTTCTTTCTGACACGCTTAAGTGTCAGCCCTGCCCGCTCTTTTCTCTCCCACAGACTTCCTTCTCTGATTCCCCCCCTTCCCTTAAGACGATTGCGCTCTGAAGTCTTGGAAGAAATGATTTAGTTTGTTTATACTGCTATAAAAATCAAGAGCAATAGAAAAGTCATAAAATGAAGCGCGCTATCAATCACACCGCAACATTGTTATTCAGCAGTTACTAACAGAGATTGATAATCCTTTGATTTCATCCCATTGTTATTACTCTGATGTGCCTTCGCATTAACTATTACACACTTATTTATCGACCTGAAACACAGAACAACACGGAACGGACGCACACGCGCGCCGTGCGGCCCTGCCCGCCGCACGCTCGGCGGGAGCCGGCGGCGGGCACCTGCAGCGCCCGGGCGTCTCGGCCGGTGGCTGCCGCTAAAACTGAACCCCGGACGCCCCCGGCCGAACCCTGGCCGCCCGCGTAACTCCGGCCCCGGGCCAGGCCGGACCCGCCGCGGCCGCGAAAGGCTGCGCGCTCCGGCGCTCCCACCGGCCCCCGGCCCGCCTCCCCGCCGGCGCCTCCGCGGGCTCGGCTCCGCGGGTCTCGGCGTCGGGCAGCGGGCCGGGGGGGGCGGCTCCCGGGAATTTTCAGCGCCGGGGCTTCCCGTCCTGCTCTGGAGCGGCACGCAGTCAATAATTTTCAAAGGAAAAAAAGCAAAACAAATGAGCCATCTCCGCCGTCCCCCATCCAACCGGGGAAAAAAAAAAAAGAAAAAGAAATATCCCGAAACTCCCACCCCACCTCCACCTCTTTCTTCCTCTCTCTCTCTCTGTCTCTCCAGCTAAATTGTGGGCCGGCTCTGGGTCTCTCTCCCTGCTCTTAGCGGCCTTTCCCGGGCACCCAGGTCCGTTGCAAGGGCCCGACGTCTCGAAAGCTGAATTGAATCAATGTAGCCTGAGCAGGGAGGAGGGGGGGGGGGGGGGAAAAAGGCAGCAAAACTGCCCTAGAGATCGGTCGGCCGGTTCCTTTGTCTCCTTGTTCAGCCGCTGCCGAAACCCCTGCACATCTGAGCGGCAAACAAAACCACTCTTGCCTCTCTTCGCATGCAGTATTTACAGTGTTTTGTGTAAGTCAATTGGATGGTGGGGAAAAAAAAAAAAAGCCATTGGCTCTGTATTATTTAACACAGACTTCACTGGGCTCCCTTTTTGGTGGAAGCTTTATTTGCACTAAATGAATAATCTTAATTGCATCACTTTTGAATTAAAAATCAATGTTAATCAAGTTGGAAGTAGTAAATATCAGTTTTCATTGTGCCCGGGTAGAGGGTATTTTTCTTGTTTTGCAAATAAAAATACAAGTCAAATAACTTTAAAAGGGCATTATGTTCTGCTACAAATACAATTGAAACGGATTGTTTAGGAGCGGATCAGAAATGGTACAGAATTTTGCACTTAATTTCCTCAGTTATCATTTACAATAAGAACCTCTTGGCTTGACAGCCAAGTCTAAACAGTAGTAAATTAGTACAAATTTATACTGATTTTACTCTAATAATCGTAATAAAAGCTTATAGATTTGGCACTAATTACATAAATGCCTAATGATCTTGAAAATTACTCTGGTTAGAAATATATTACTAATCTAAACTTTGTTGTTGGCTGGCTTTGAAAAATCAGAACATTAGAAATGGTTCGCTTCACTTGTGCAAAGCACTTTAAATTGTTCAAGTAGTTTAACATATTCAAGAGGAAAATAAAAAGCATTTAACTTTATTTACTGCTTTAAATTGAGTTTGTAGGCGAGCCGAACTCGGAAACTTTACCCGAAAATATAGGGCTTACGGGCTGTGTTACATGCCGGCTAGGGAGGCAGCGCTCCCCAGGCGGCCGGGACGCGCGGCCCTTGGCTCCCTGTACCGGAGCTGCGGTGTGCTTCTGCACCGGGGCCGGGGCGGGGGGGCAGGGGGGGGTGTGGAGGGGCAGGGAAACCTGTGCGGCCCGGGAACTCGCGGAAGTTCCTCTTTCCTCGCCGCCCCGCAGCCGTCGGGGCCCGGCGGCGGCGGCAGGTGGGAGAGAGCCGGGCCGCGGTCTTCGCCGCCGCTCCTGACCTCGGTCCCCGGGGCGGCCGGCGAGCGGGGCCAGCGCTGCCCGCCCCCGCTCCGCTCCGCGCCGCGCAGCCGCCCCTGCTCACCCACTCACATCCCCCCGGTGGGCGCTGGGCTTGCGAGCCACCCCCGGGAGCCTGACCGGGTCGGGTCCGAGGGTGCGCTCCGAGCAGGCATTAAAAACAATAAAAGAAGAAAAAACAGTAAATCGGAGGTGACTGGGAGCGGGAGGAAGGCGGCAAACGTGCGCTTAGAAGAGAAGGGGAGAGGGGAAGGAGGGCGGCGAAGGCGAGCGGAGCAGAGGAAGGGAGCGGCAGCGCGGTGCGGGCCGGGCCGGGGCGGCGGGAGGCCGGGGCGGCGGCGGGCGGGCGGCGGGCGGGCGGAGCGGGGCGCTCCGGGCGCTGACATTTGCAGGCTGCCCTCCTGATTGGTCCCCGCGCCGAGCTGCTCACGGGTTCATTGAAGTGTTAAGCACCTCCCCGTCTCTCTAAAGGACATTATAATGCAAGAGACCCCCTTTTTAACCACACACCGAATTTTCTTTCATTTAGGGGATCTATATATATATATCTATCTT
The DNA here is from genome assembly GCF_009769465.1 of Tauraco erythrolophus. Lineage (NCBI taxonomy): Eukaryota > Metazoa > Chordata > Aves > Musophagiformes > Musophagidae > Tauraco > Tauraco erythrolophus. Next base: position 28,992,719 of record NC_141496.1, read on the forward strand.
ATATCTTATATCTTATATCTATTTTAAATAACTTAAGGCCGCTAAAATTTGGGGGGGAACAGCCTTCACCCTGGAGCGGTGCGCGATGCTGTCTCACGCCGACCTCCTGGACGCCCGTCTCGGTGAGTTTCCCCCGGCACCCCCCCGCCCCGCGGCGGCTGCACCGGCGGCGGCGGCGAGCGGGGAGGAAGCCGGGGCAGGAAATTGACAATTTGTTCCTTATTTTACCTTAATGCGATCTAAATGGGCTAATTCCTTTAAAAGTAATTGTACTGTATTAAAGTTTAATTTGATTTAACATCAAAAAAAAAAAAAAAAAGAAGGAAAGAGGGAGACCTACGGAGTATGTAGATCTACAACGAGTTGTGGATCATTTAATTTCTCTCTCCCCTGTTTTTATATCCATACCTACACATTATTACTATGATGATGATGATGATGATGATTACTGTTATTATTTTAGGACAGATGAGCTCGATGATATTTACAGAGGAGTTCTGGGTGGCCTTTTCCTGCTCGCCTGCTCGCTTTCCTCTCTCCTTCCTTCCCTTTAAAAAAAAAAAAAAAGAGAGAAATATCTGTATCTACTTATTTGTGGCTTCATGCGTTTGTTTAGAGGAGCGAAGGGAGGAGAGGGGAAAGATCGGACAGGGTGACCGAGGTCCCCGCACATCTGTCGGGGAGGTAAAAAGCTCCCGGCAGCAGGGCGGCCGAAGTGTTGTTTCTTTCTCTCCGTCTCTTTCTTTCGCCAGCCTCGGTGGAAAAAACAAGCAGAACCCGGCAAAACTTGCCCTCCCCCCCCTTCCCCTCCCCTGGTCTCGCAAGGGGAGGCCCGGCAGGGAGCTGGTTATTTAAGCAGGAAGAGGAGCTGCTCGGTGTAAAGTTTTCTCTCTCCCGCCCTGGTTGCGCCGGGCAGGGGGCTCTGCGCGCCGCGGAGCCGAGCCGGGCTGCGGGGCTGGCGGGCGGCCGGGGGGCTGCGGGGGCGGCGGGGAGGAAGGCGGTGGCGGTGGCTGGATGCCTCTCGCCGGCTCGGTGCGCTGGCGTGCGGTACTGATGGATACACGCTCGGCTGCAGGGGAGTGACCGCGGCTCCTTTGCTTCCGCAGGGATGAAAGATGCGGCCGAGCTGCTGGGACACCGGGAGGCGGTGAAGTGTCGGCTGGGTGTAGGGGGCTCGGATCCGGGGGGACACCCGGGAGACATGGCTCCGAACTCGGACACGGTGGAAGGGACCACCCTGCTGCCGGGGGAGGACATCACCACGGTGGGCTCCAACCCCAGCTCCTTAGCCGTCAGCGCCAAAGACCCCGATAAGCAGCAAGGCCAGCAGGGCGGCCAGAACCCCAGCCAAGCTGGGCAGCAGCAGGGGCAGCAGAAGCAGAAGCGGCACCGCACCCGCTTCACGCCGGCGCAGCTGAACGAGCTGGAGAGGAGCTTCGCCAAGACCCACTACCCGGACATCTTCATGCGGGAAGAGCTGGCCTTGCGCATCGGTCTCACCGAATCCCGGGTGCAGGTATGAGCAGCCGCCCCCGCGCAGTGTCCGCGCCCGCCGGCCCCCTTTCCCGGGCGCACCGACGGCGGCACGGCCGGCCGGCGGCGAAGTCAGGCACAACGGGGCCGGGGGGGTGGGTGCCCCATAACCTCGGCCCGGCGACGGCGGAGGAAACTGACCCCTGAACGCAACAGTTTGGTCAGACACCCTCCGCCTCGCTTTCCGCAAAGCTGTGTCCCCTCAGTGTGTCCCCTTGTCCCCTACCCGCCTGCAGCGCGATGGTCCCGAGCGGGGCGCGGGCGGAGCTTCCCCCCCGCCCCACGGCCCAGCCCGGGGCAGGCAGGAGCCCGGGGAAGCGCAGCCCGACACGGGCGAGTCTCACCCCTCGCAATAGCTCCGCGCCGAGAGGCGAGCCCAGATCCCTGGGGAATCTCCCCCGTCCCCCGGCGCGGGGCCCGGCGGCTGCCGGGGGCGCGGGGCCGCTGTCCAGGGTGCTGCCGGCGGTGCGGTGCTGCCCCGCGCCGCCGGGACGGGGCGTCCGGCGGGCTCCGCCGCCGGGAGGGTCGGGGTGGGGAGCGGGGGAAGGCACACGGGCTCCTGAAAAGGCACTTCGGTAAAAGGCAGTTGTATTTGGACTCGGAGTTTCCCCGTACGGGCTTTCATAATGCCTGTGGACTGCAGGGGTGGCGGGTAACTTCAACATCTAGGGTGTACTTTGTTCTCGAAAGTACATATATATATATATACATACAGGCACATAGACATATATACATATGCACACAGGCACGTAAGAAACGATTTAGGCAAACAAATGTAAACGAAATTTGGAAGAGGGGGGGTGCATCCAACCACTAGACTGCTCAGATGCGGCATTTATGTGCAGAATGGTATTTTAGCGACTTTCTGGGAGAGTCCCTCCCGAGGAACTAAAGCCTGCACAATGGAAGCACTTTGGAGATGTGCGTTCCCGCTCAGCCCAGAGCACCGGGAAGACGGCCGCACTTGACCGCAGCCGGTGTTCAAAATCCCTCTCGGCAAGCCTAGGTTCCTCAGCTAAATAAAGACACGTCAAAAAACCCCTCTAAATTAACGTTTTTATGAACGGAAACCGACTCCGTTCTCGAATGTGACAGAAAAGGCACGTCTGCTTTTAAAAAAGTAAAACAATTTTACTCGGCCTATACAGGAATATAATTAGTTTAAATTAAGAAAGAAATTAGATTCACAAATAAAATATAATTGGACAACTGACTCTATGAAAAAAGAAAACGAGGTCTATTAAACTTTATTGGGTTTCCCAAAGGTTAATGATACCAATTTCAATATTAGGAGTGTGGTAAATGAAGTAAAATATAAAATATAAAATGGAAATAGTTATTTTCTAACAGCACATCAAAGAAATTCGTAGGAAGAAAGACAAAGTGTTTTAATGGCCTTGGCATAATCTTAAACCAATGCTAATAGCTCAAGACTGCTGATAAAAACAGTTTAATAGAGTGGCAATTTAAATATTTTTTACAATAATGTTCTGTAGTTTAAAAAGTAATCAGATCAACATAACCTTCTTAATTAACACTTCAAAATGATTAACATTATGTAATCTAAGGCAAAATAATTTATTTAATGTATTTACTTCACAATCCGATGTATCACTGCTCCTTGACCAAATTTAAATTAAATAGTAATTGGTTTATGTTCTTATACGAGTACTTTTCAGTTTTCTTTACAGTTAACAGATTGTCTACACATTCCTTGCCGTATGTGGGCTCCACACTGATTAAGGAATGCTCCAAATAGTTAATTTATAGCGTCTGTATATGTTTTTAAGGGGTTTAGATGCTGGGATAAATCACCACTTTCCTCATTTTAGATCTGTATTTAATGTATATGATACATTTAAATAATTATTAAAGCGGCTGGTGCTTAAACGGGAGTCCAATTCCACGTCTGATATTGCTCTGCTTTTCAGGCTGCTGTAATAAAACCATTCTTTTTATAGCATGCCATTATTAGAAACCAATTTCAGAATTATTTATAACCTGGAATGGCTTATTAAGCAGCAATGCGAGAATCATGCAAATTACGCGATCAAATGCAATATAATAAGCATAATCATTAGTCTCTAGCACGGATTAATTAACTTTCAATATTTTATTTACATAAAAACCAAATCAGTGAAATAACTTCTGCACAGTCAGGCTTGCCTTTCAATATTTTATACGAACAAAAATAATGTGCTGTAATTCCATTGACTGTGTCCCCCACAATGGTCCCGTCACCTGCCACATCTTAATAGGGGACAAGCTGAGAGTATTTTCTAGTTTTCTAATGGAATGAGAAATTGCATTTTCTTCCTCTCCCAGCACTATTAAAGTGTAATGAATTCGGCCCAGAGTTCACGGCTGGCTGATCGAAATGAACCTGAGATCTGAGCTTTAATACAGCTCTCCAGATTTCCTACAAAATCTTCACATTAATCATTCGCTGGATTCCAATGAGATCTTCATAAAGCTTCGGCTCCTGAAAAAAAAAAAAAAAAAAAAAAAAGAAAAACAAAAGTGATACTGTCTCCCCTTCTCTCTTTCTAACCCATTTATAGCTGGGGAATTAAATGGGCTATATATTTTAAAATACATTTACAGTATGTCTATATTACTGTAACAGCAGACATCATCAAGGTAGATTTTTAGATTCCAACCTCCATTAGATTCTCACTGTTGTATTAATAATTTTCAGGGGCTAGCTGCATTTTAAAAGGAGTCCAAAGTTGCCAAACGCTCGCGCTTAATATATTTCTAGAGTTGCCATGTGTGCATTTTCAAAATCTCCCCCAGGTTTTCCCTGCGTTTCAATCTGTCATGCACTAGTTTTCAACTGGAAACGTTCACATTTCAGAAGCATATGCAGCATAGCTATGAGCTGAGGCGATCAGACCTGATGGAGATTCTTTACAACACCAGTTAACCATGAAACATAAAAAGATTTTGTAGCCGCAATTTAACTATTAACCCTAAAACATAATTGAATGCGATTTTTCGATTATTCATCTAACATTTAGCTCCCCAACGGCTGTTCACTCCCGCTAACGGGCGCCCGTGTTTCTCAGCCTGGGTATGTAGCATAAAACCACGGACTCCCGCAGCTCCGGGCACTGCGCTGCTCTGGATTTCAACCGGACCCGGTTTTTCCCCCTTGTCAACGATCCCCGCGCTCTCGGCAGCGGGGCAGCGGGACCCACCAAGTCATCCCTGCCTGCATCACAAGCACCCACTTGCTAAAGCACCTTTGCTTTTGTTAAAAAAAAAAAAAAAAAAAAAAAAAAGGAAACCGAATGCGGGCGGTTCGGCGGAAGCGATTCTCGCCCCGGGACCCGGGAGCCGCCCCGCTCCGGTGGCGCTTCCACCAAAGGGCAAGAGCCGTGGACCGGCCATTTATTTTTGTCGTTGGCGTTACTGTTGTTTTCTTTTTCGGGGAGGGAGGCAAGGGTCCTCTCCTGGAGCCTGCCCCTGAGGGAGGGAGGCCGCAGGGAGCTCCGTTCCGGGGCGGACACATCCATCTGTTTCGTTATCAAAACTTCCAGCGGTTTCGTTAACCGGTGGCGAGGACACGCGTGGGGCGGCGGGTGTGAAGTGTGGCCGCGGAAAAGACAACGGCCGCGGGGGAGAGTCTCGGGGAAGGGGGAGGTGGGAGGGCGGCAGGAGACGGGGCGGAGGCCGGGGCGGAGGTGGGGATCCCGTTCCTCCGAGCCGCGCCCCGGCCGCACGGCAGGCTGGCCGTGGCTAACGGTGCATGTCGCTGCCCGCCGCCCGCAGGTCTGGTTCCAGAACCGTCGGGCCAAGTGGAAGAAGCGCAAGAAGACCACCAACGTCTTCCGCGCCCCGGGCACGCTGCTGCCGACGCCGGGGCTGCCGCAGTTCCCCTCGGCAGCCGCCGCCGCCGCCGCCGCCATGGGCGACAGCCTCTGCTCCTTCCACGCCAACGACACCCGCTGGGCCGCCGCCGCCATGCCGGGCGTGTCGCAGCTGCCGCTGCCGCCGGCGCTGGGCCGGCAGCAGGCCATGGCCCAGTCCCTCTCCCAGTGCAGCCTGGCGGCCGGGCCGCCGCCCAACTCCATGGGCCTTTCCAACAGCCTGGCTGGCTCCAACGGCGCCGGGCTGCAGTCGCACCTCTACCAGCCCGCTTTCCCCGGCATGGTGCCCGCCTCCCTGCCCGGGCCCAGCAACGTGACGGGCTCGCCCCAGCTCTGCAGCTCCCCGGACAGCAGCGACGTGTGGCGGGGAACCAGCATCGCCTCCCTCCGCCGCAAAGCACTAGAGCACACAGTCTCCATGAGCTTCACCTAATGGCCGACGCCTCGCCCCGCGCTAACGCCGCCGCCGCCGTCTCGCCCCGCGTCCCCGCCTCGCCCGCCCGCCCCGGCCCGCCCCGGCCCCCCGCCTTCCCCCACCTGATTTACCAGGGAGTCGACTCAGGATCTGAAATCAGACGCCAACGGACTGGTTTGTGGGCCAAGAAACAACCCCCCCACCCCCTCCGCCCCTGCGCATCCCCCGCGTATCCCCCTCCGCCCCCCGCGGCGCGGAGCGGCGCGGCCCGGCCCGGCCCGCCCGGCGGCTGCCTTTCCCCGGCGGCGGGAGGGCTCGGGGGCACCCCGAGCCCGGCCCTGCCTCCTTCCCTCGCCACGACCCGGCGCTCCCGTCGGCCGCCCGGCTGGCTTTGCAAAGAAATCCGCTTTGGTTTTGTTTTCTTGATTTTTATGCTTTATTTAAGAGCAGCGATCTGCCGCCGGCCCCCTCCGTTGAGAGGGCGCCGTCGGGGGGCGGCCGGGCGGCTTCGCGGAGCGGTACGGAGACCCCAGAGAGAATCAAATCAATTTTGATAAAGCCTTTAAAAGCGAGAGAGATGGGGAAAAAGAAAAAAAAAAGTTTCTTTTTGTAAAAGTAAAACAAACGGGGGAAAAAAAAAGGCGGGGGAAAAAAAAAAGCAAGAGCACTTCCCTTTTTCGGATCTTTGATTTCGTGACAGTTGAGTTGACGATCCGCCCTACCTTTATTTACGCATTTATTTACGTTCCTGCTGCTATTGTCCCTCCTGCATCTTCCGCTGCCGCCGGCGGAGGCGCCGCCGCGGCCCCCGCTCCGCCCGGCCCGGCCCGGCCCCGCGGCCCGCCCGCCTGCATGTGCCGGTCACCCCGCCGCAGGGCAGGGCCGCTGGAGGAATGAACAAACGATGTGAAATAGGATGTTTTGTGTAGATAAAGCATTCTTGTTACATACTGGTCGATTCGTGATATGTTTTAACTTATTGTCTGTGCTTATTTATTGCATTTTGGGTTTCTTAATGAATGTTTGAGCTAATATAAAGCATATTAATTGACTTTTCCGGACACGTTTATATCAAGTTAATGTAAATGGATAAATATAATCATTTTCAGTATGTGATATGAAGAATTATGCGTTTTGATGTTGCGTGTGAGATATGAGAGGTGTCTTGAACCGCAGGCAAAAAAAAAAAAAAAAAAAAGACGGGACTTCCTTCTTCGGGATTCACCAAGTCCTTAGTCACAAGTTTGGGGATAGTTTGCTTGCTTGAATCTTGCATTGAAGCCTTTCATTTATCACAATTTTAATACTTCATGACTAATAAACTTTTGTTAATCTTTCTGTGTGATTTGCCTTTAAATTGTCAGACACGGGACGTTCCGCGGCGCAGAGGCGAAGAACGCGGTGAAGCGGGGCGGCGGGCGGCCGCGGCGGGCCGGGCCGGGCCGGGGCGGGGCGGGGCGGAGCGGGGGCACCTGCCTCGGGGCCGGTGCGGGGCCGGGGGCAGGGAGCCGGGGTTCGAGCGGGAACGGGGAAGGGGGCTTGGCTGCAGACCTTTTTGCCGGTGCTGGAACGAGTGTGGGGCTGCTGGCGGGGCGAATCCCGCGGAAGAGACAACGCTCGGTCGACTCCCGTGCAAACTTTGACACGGGGGAAATAAAAAGTGCGGGACTGTGGCAACCATTGTATAGCCCGGTTTGAGTTTATCTTCTTCTTCCTCCCTTCTGCTCCTTTTTTTTTTTTTTTTTTTAATGCAATGCACTGAGATCTCTTCTCCTTGTACATCAATTACACACCTCTTAATTACACACCTGAGAGTGCCCGGCTCCGCAGGCACCCGCAGAAGGGTCCTTGCCTGCTCCAAAGTGCGTATTATGTATGCATATTTAATTTAAAAGAGAAATAAAAGGAGAATAAATTATTGGAGATCCAGGCCCAGAGTGAGTCCGCTGAGGGTCACCTGAGGAAGCAGCCCTGTGCCCTTCTGCAGGAACCTGCTGGCCTGGGTGCCAAAACAGCCCAGGACGCTCATCCTTAGGTAGCCCAGGCCAGGCAAGACAGGTCCCATACCATAATCCATACCATGCGTAACGCCTGGAGTAAGAAGGCGCAGTGCTCCAGCCCTCCTTCCAGCCCTCCTTCTACTCCCTAGCCCAGCCTTGGGCCAAGCAGTAGCCCCTCTGCAAGAGTGACAAGCAAGTATGTGCAAGCAAGAACCCAAGCTTGGTTCCGAGTTTGAAATTCGTGATCAGCTTATGTCAGCCCTCAAAGAGGTGGGCGCATGGGATGCATACGAAGCAGGGTTGGTCAGTGTGCCCCCACTCCCCCTATGCCACGGTTGTCTCTGCGTGGGCCAAGAGGAGTGGTGGCCTGGCTGGGATGTCCCTTGGTCCTCCCAATCCCACAGTGGTCCTTTCCCTGTGCCGTGCTGCGCCGGGAGGAAAAGCAGGTCTCCGCTTACATGCAGAGGAGTGCAAATCTTGCTCTGCTTCTTCCAAATGTATGGAAGGTTGTTTACAAGCATGTAGTTTTTACAGCTGCTTTATATTGCTATAAGCAAGACAGCTTTATGATGTAGGAATGTCGTAAAGTGTGGTATGGAAGATCTTTAAAAAATATGTGCTTTTTAATGGCAGAGAAAAATGCTCTTTCTGGCTGGGGGCAGAGGATTGAGACACAACCTGCAAGATCCAACTCTTGACACCAAACACTGCAACTCTGTGGAAGGGGCCTTGAAAAGGTCCTTCGGCTGAATTCTTGCCCCTAAAACATCCATCATTTCCTCCATATTCTAATGCAACTGTTGTTCTGGTTATGAGCAAAGCTTTTTGATCCTACCCAACTTTGATACAACATTTGTTTCCATGGCAATAGATCTTCGTGTTCTGAGTCCTGGAGATTTTTGAAATACACCCTTAGCACCAGCTGAAGCTTTCCAACATAAAACACCTAAGCTGATGCTCTTATGTATTTAACATGGATGAAAGGAAGGGGACTGCAGATTTCACTCATACATGTTACAGGTCGTGTGTGAATGATTTTGCTACAAAATCTCACTCACGCTGATATTAAAAGACAAAAATTAAACAGCACTGACTCGTTCTACCTAAAAACAGGATCAGCTTTGCTTCATTCACATAAAGTGATCAAAATGAATGAATTAATTCCATATAAATCAAGAGGGAACATTTATGCTGAATAACAATTAGCCTGTTACTAAGTAGCTAACACCAGGCACTGGGGCTCTTACAAGCTGAACTTACTTGCTTACCTTAAGGTGTGTTTTAGCTTTGAGCAATTCCACCCAGTGTGTAAATAGACTCAGATTTACATTTATGTGTGTGGATTCGTTTCCACACTGGCACATACCCATGTAGGTTTACTTCCCTCTAAACACAGCATTACCCCTTATGTCTAAGGAATATACATAACGATAATGTCACTGAACCTTTCATTTGCTCTCTTGATGAAATGCTTTGGCACTCTCTCCCTCCTCTCTTCCTCCCCTCAAATCCCCCTGGAAGGCAGAATCTGCTCTTACCCACTGCTGGAGATTGCCTTCACTGAGCAATTACTAACATCGGAAGAAAGTTTGTGCAAGGCAAAGGATCAGATAACATTGCAGCAAGGATTATATTATTGTACTAGCAGCAATGATCCCTGCTCCTAGAAATGAAAATGTGGTTTAATTTGTGTTGTGGTCTTTAAATTTTCATTTTTCAGAATAAAAATCTCCGCACATGAAAATGTATCTTGCTGTAATGGAGGTATGGCAGTTAACCTGTCAGTTGAAAGTATGTAACCTTCCTTTTCTCCTTTTCATGACAAAGGTAATCTCATCTGAGGGCATTTATGTGAAGAAATAACAGCATGGCATGGTGAAACCACTGGCTCATTAATCCTGGCATCTACTTCCTGCAGGGCTTCTTGATTAGTTAGATTCATTCATCGGGTATTTCGGAGTTTTTGATTTCTCACCACTGGCTAGGTTCACTGAGTTCAGGCTAAATTGAGCCAGAAGCAATGTTTATTAGTAATTTTGTAATACAGACTACCCTAATAATTCAGTACAAATATCTCATCTGAAATATATCCATTCACCCTAACACCTAATGCGGTTTGCAGCTGTGTTCAGAGAGAACCAAGAGAACACAAGTGATTTGGCATGTATTTTCTAAATTATTAATATGAGAGCTAATAGCGGACTCCTCTTCATTTCCAACGCTGGAATTAAGATCCTTTTTTTTTTTTTTTAAAGCAGGCCTTGACACAGAGGCGACCACCTCCTGCCTGCCATTAAGGCTGAGCTCAGGGCGGCTGGTTTGGGAAGCACGGCCTATTTAGCCTTTCAGCATAAAGACGAAAGGGAGAACAAAGGAATTTTAGTTTCTCCTTCGTGTGTTCTGTACACGTAGGAAAAAATCTAAATGCCGCAAAAGGAAAAGGAAGAGGAGTCCTTGGAAATTAGCATCCTGTAATGTCACAGATCTATCTCAACTATTTGATAGCTGTAACGGAGTTACGTGTTGGACAAATGGGACAAAGAAGCAAAGTCCCTGATCCCGCAGCCTTTAAAGCCCATGCTGACCTGGCTGCAAATTTAGCAGATACATGTGTGAAGATTTGCAGGTTCAGTGCTCAAAGTTTTTCTACCAGAGAGCTTTCCCCCATTCCATAAACTTTCTTTTCTAAAAGAAATATGACCACACATGGACCGCATTCAAGTATCTGATCTCAGCTTGTGTCACATCAGCTCATCCAATCATAGGTGCGATCCAGGGCCTGAGAGCCAGTTTGACTTTATGAACATACACAAGGTACCCCAAATCTCTGGGCTAGACAGCTGACAGACATGGCTCAACTCAGAGAAGCAGAATTTTCTCCAGAAGTTGTAAGGCCCACATGCTCCTTTTAAACATCACAGACTGATCATCACCCATGTCAGTGATGCAACTGTGAGAGGAAAACAGAGGTGGTGGTGGTGGAGGAGGGCAGTAGGGACAGCATGGTTTTAATTTTTCACCCCATCATGACAAGAATCGCAAGAATAGCAGCAAAAGCCAGAGGGGCTGGTTGTGCTCAGGTTGTGGTGGAGGACTGTCTTTGATTAACTGTCATTCTTTTGTTTGAGTAGCGCTCAAGGGGATGCATTAATAGCCGTGTAAGGCCCTCTGTGAGATTTACATCTACTCCTCAGGAGAAAAATGGCAGGAGGGTGACTCTCTCTTCATGCTCCTCACAGCCAGGGCCCGTGCACAGATCAGCCCATCTTTGTCTTCCACCTGGGATGTTGTACAATGGTGTGGGCAAGAGGTTGCCTCTCTCATTTGCCAGTGAATTCTGCCTGTTTCGGCTTCTCCCGAGACCATCTTTGAGGATCAAGAGCTCAGCTTCACTTTTACGTTGCATCGTTCATCAATACTTATGCTTAAAAACATTTTTCAGAGCTAAAATTATGCTTTTACAAGCTTTGAAATCTGCCAGAGGAGAATCGCTCTGTGGAAGGAAGGTATCCAGAGATCTTTGTGCAGGATTTGCCATTGGAGGTTATACAACCATTCTGCAGAGATCCTTACCCTCCTTCGAAGGTCGAGAGGGAAAATGCAGAATATGCTTAATACACTGTCTGTGAGGGTGACGTTCTCTCCTGACCCCCATACACAGTTTGTGCCTTGGAGTATGAAGTTTGATTAGCCTTTTCTTGGAGCACTGGAAGCATCATGGTAGTGATCCAAAAAGTACTTTGGAAAAAAACAAACTACAGACTTTCTCTCACTGACCTCCCGCTACAGTGAATTTCATAAGCTGACGATGCACCCTGTAAGGACACATTTCTTTTTTACTGGTTTCAATTTATCGCCCTTTAATATAATTTAAGTGGCAGCTATGATTCCCTGTGGCTCCTTTACAAGCTTTTAAGGTTTATTTTTTTGCTAACTTTTTAAAGAGCATTTCAGAATGACTACGAGCACCCTCTCCTATTTTTGGTATCTAATAATTAAGAGGAAGCACCATCCTCTGTTTCAAGGCATAAACATTACTTTGTAATGAAATTCCTATGTACTGGAAGGCTGTGATGTTGAGCTTCCTGCCTTATGTCACAGCCCAGGCAAAACTTGATTTGACTGTAACATGAGGTCTCCCCATGTCATCGTAGCCAGAAGATTTGGTTGTGCCAAAATCACAGTCATTGTAAGTCAACGATACGCTGGCCAAGCGGAAGGCATGATATTTGAAGGGGGGCATAGCGTGGTCTAGCTGCTCTTTGCCACGGCCATTACCTGGTGCTTTTTGGTGTCCTCTGGGCTCCCAAGGCCAAGACACAAGGAGGGAGTCCCCAGCAGGGAGGGGGCTCTCGTTTCAGCAATGTCACCTGGCTTACAGGCTTGTGTCACTGGGCAGATATCCACTGAATTCTGATTTATAAACAAAACCGAGTGTAGAAAGATATTTCAGCAGCTACGCGGCCACAAAATGTCACCAGAAATTAACCAGCTTTGCTCTTTCAACTGAAGAACAAAATGAAAAGTCTACAGAAGGTCAGGCATATAAAAATGCATTGAGATGAACAGGGAAGAATATTAAATTACTAAATAAAGAATTACACTTGGTGCAGTTGGTGGCTCTACTCTTCGTGGCTATTATAAGCAATAATTAACATCCACGACTATTCATTGTCAGCTTTTGCTCTTCAGGTCTTGGTAGCAAATAAGCGACTCATGCTTTACTCTCGAAATTTTAACTATTGTAAGAAACAATCAAAGACAATTCCACTATATTTTATATTACTGTCACTTTGCCCTTTCTGCTTTAACTTCTCTGCAATTTCAAGCTTGGGTTTGCCCGAACTGTTACTGGACAGATCCCCACAGGAGAGGAGAATCCTGCTGGGCTCTGAAGGTCCCCATCTAGGTAAAGACAGCTACAATGGAAATGCTTTTCAAAGGACGTGGGATTATTGTGTTATTATCTGATTGCTCTGGCCTTTTTTCGTATCTCACACAAGAAGCTGCTGCCCCTGACCCACTCATCATGTGGTTCATATCCTCACTTAAATCAGACCTTTCTCATTTCTGTTGGAGATGATTCTTGTCCTGTCTACAATAAATTGCTCTAATAGTCTTTCATTCATTATCTCCTTCTCTCTTAGCCTCTCCAGTAGGGTGTAAATCTGCAGATTTCATTCGTGGACATTATAGTCAATCAATTACACCCAAAATATAAAGCTAGCCTGTTACTTGTTGATGCCTTCCATACACATCCTTCTTTATGTTATAACTCTTGACAGCAGCTGGTTACACCATTACTTGCTAAATGAAAGCATCCAGTCCTGCAGGTATTTTTTTGAAAAGCGTGTAAGTGTCTTAGTACCTAAGTCTCCTCTTCAAAGTAATGTAGGCTGCCAAGTTCCATCAATTTTAATCCTCTTATTCCCTTCACCAGCTTCTTTTCAAACTCCACAACTAGTTCAGAATTTTCTTCTTTATCAAATAATGTCCTCTGAGCTTGTTCTGTCCAAAGTCTCTACCAATACACAAATCTCTTCTTTCCATTAATTGCACTGCTCTGATTCTGGCCACCTTTGACATCAGAGTTGCCCAGTCGTTCTAGAAGTGCTTTTTCTACCAAGCCACAAAGTCCCATCTCAGCTTTAAATCTCATCCTGATCCTTATATTTTACCTCTAGCTTCGGAATGACTTTATAAGTAAAGTAGTTTGGGATCCTCCACATGAAACATTATCTACCTACCTGCTTGTGCTTTCACCCATGCTTCTAGGATTTTCACACATCACATGCTCTCCTGATCACCGTGTGAACCACACCAGGTAAAAAAGGTTTTAGCACACTGTTCCTGGTCGTGTCTTTTGCCCTCACCTTCTGCCATCATCCATGTGCGCGTGATGCCACCAGCGAACCTCTGTGAAATTACTTTGATACGTCTAGGTCACACCTAGGTCTTCTCGTTTCCAAACTGGCAGAAAAAATTCAAATGAGCTGGCACTTGATCCACCAGCAAACTGCTTAGTGACAAAAGGCTTCCTCATTCTACGTGCTCAGGACAGTTTTAATCAGTCTGGCCTCGTGTCAGTGTCTGCACAGCCCTAGAAAATCCCGAAAGCGTCCTCTTTGCCTCAGCACAGGTTTCTTGAGAGGCTCCTAGGGGAGTGGCTTGACTGGCAAAGGCACTTGTGCTCTGGCTGAGCTGTTCTGGCTGGAGTCGTTGCGTGCGGGGCCAGGTCGTTAGTTCCACACCTTTCAAGAGACGAACGTTGTCTTGGGAGTACTTGGATGGGATGCCTCTGGTTCCGGCTGAGTCTGATCTGCCTTGCACAAGAATGCAATGTATGAAAATTTCTCTCAATTTTGCATTCCTATGGAGAAATGGCTGTAACACAGAGCATTGTGGAGACCTGCGCTGTGCTGCATTTAAGCACAGGCAGCTGACATGTTGGCCTCTGGAGTGTTCTTGACTTGTTGAATTGCTCTTTAGCTGCTCTACTTTACAGCGTTATCCTAGAGAACATGCGGCTCTCACTTACCAAGGCTTTACCAAGGGCTCCAGCAGCACTCCTGTGTTTGCTAAAGGTGGGTTTGTGTTTTCTACCATTCTCAGTTGGTTTGGGTGCCTGTATCGATCAGAGGGGGCTAATTTTCAAGGTGCTGATACCTGAAACTCTGCAAGCCTTTGTGCGGGAGTTGTTGGTGTCCAGGTTCTCTGAATATCAGATTCTCAGGTTGCATGGGTCATTGGACTCTGGAGGCACACAGAAAATTCTCACAGACTCTGAAAGTTTGTTCTTATGGACTGAATTCAGACTGCAGCTTGTAGTCGCTTGGGGTGAGGACGATCAGCACAAGGGCCGGGGGACAGTCTCACCCATTCCTCTCCACTACCTAAGTGAGGGACTAGGCTGCAGCAGCCTTGCTCCAAACCACTCCTTGCTGACTTCAGTTTAGGTACCGTAGTGCATTCAAATGTCCTAAATGTCACCAGTATCTCAGTGCTCACTCAGGGCACACCTCTGAGCACTCTAAAAGAGTGACAAGAATGAGCCAATAGGAAACAGAAAGCACCAGGTTTATGCTGAATTCAGGTTGTCTGTAGATGTCTGAGTGTGACTCGGATGCCGCCGCAGGACTTTGTCTTGCGCAATGGGATCCAGCACTAGGGCTTGGAGTCCAAAATGCAATCCCAGACATGATTCACTGGCCTGGAGTTGTATTTAGTGAGTAGTAATATCAATTCTAGAATCTTACTATGCTTTATTTACTGATCATATTAGCATGTGAGCTGATTCATATTGCCACAGAAAACCTTTGCTTGCATATGAATGTTATTATGCTATCAACCGCTTCTGATACCTCATGGATTTTTTTTTCTATTTTCTCCCTCCTAATCTATTTTTTTAGGCCAACAACCCTGCTTCAGTGCCAGCATCTGCCTTTCTAATAATGTAACTATTTACTGCATCATTGTGCTCTACTCTCATTTCATGTTGTCATACTCTCCACGACATTATTTGAAAATTGTCAAAACCCTCAGTGAGAAATTTCTACCAGAGGGAAAATGAGAAATGCAAACGGTGCAGCCTGGTTACCATGAAAAGGCACGGAGACTGAAGTCATGCCATGCCTCTCCAGTGTGACCCTCCTTCCAGATGTGGGCTAGACACTCATCTCACATATGCTAGAAAAGCTGATGCTTGTTTTATCTTGTCATGTGTGCTTTCAGTACAGATGTTGAAGGTTGCTCTGGGTCCCTCTGGACAGCTCGGCACTGTGTTTCCATCATCATCTTTTGTGTCTTTCAGTTGACAGAGTTAACTTCTTTCTTCAGTAACAAATGCCCATGCAGCAATCAGTGAATTATTATAAAAACAGGAATTGCTTGGATTGAGTTATATCTCCAAGACTCAGCTAGCCTGACTTGGACTAAATGGCTTTAACTGAATCAAATGCACTAGATAACTGAGTGAGTTATATTGAATGGAGTGCTTATTATCAGCAACCATCAAACATTTCCCTGAGCTCAGTCCCTAAACATCTTTACCTATAGCTGCTCACAGCTGGCTTGTGGTCAAGGTCAAGGTGGTCCTTAGGAGCAGAGAAATGGGCGGGGTTTGCAGTGCCTTGTCAGAGCTCTCCTGCTGGGTGGCCTTTGCACGCTGTGGCAGCCCAGGATGTGCTACAGTCATCATGCTTGGGGTAGGGAAGAAAAGATGTTTTAGGAAGAATGGTACATTGAGCCAACCAAGTGTTCAGGGCAGCTTGGCTAGACAAGAGCAGACCTCAGGGATGTTGCTCACTATTATCATAATGTTTTCCAACTGAGATCTCACATGCCCCAGAACTCCACCAAAGTTAACTCTGAACCACACCACATTTCAAAACCCCTGAAGGTGGCTGCTGAGCCATCAGCTCCCCTCCAGCACAGGGGGGTGCGCCTGGCACCAACATGTCCCTGAGTCCCCCAGCATCAGCATGTATCACAATTTCCATGAGCTGACTCCAGCTGGAACGGACGCATCAGGTGTTAGCCTGTTCCATTCACACCCCCGAGGTCAGAAACACTCCTCTTCAGGTGTTACACCAGAGTGAGGGTTACTGCACAGGTGAGGATTAACAAGCTTCTGCAGAAGGTGTCACCACAGACGGAGCAGCTCAACCATCACCAGCCTGGTTCTCCATATCTTCTGCAATCTGAGAAACAAGAAGTCTCCAAAACAAGTGACCCAGAAGCCTGCTTTGTAACCAAACAGTTTAAGACTGACCCAGACAGGATGTTCCTCAGCTATTTCACAAACGTCTGAGTAGAAAAAGGTCATTTATTTCTGGAACTAGCGCTGAGAGAACATGAGGGCTATCTGTAGTTTAAAAAGAAAATATTGTAGTGGTACACAGTTAGAGTGTCCTTTCTCAATAAAAAAGCCAAGTAGAAACTTGTGCTATAGGCTTATGAGGCACACAATGCTGGACACCTACCTGTCTTGCTCCATGTAGTAAACATGATATTGTGTCATGCTTTATGTCCTGTAGTTCGAAAATCTTGCCCGTGAAGTTACACATTGTTCCATATCTGACAAGGCTGTATAGAGGACTTTTCCTAATGCTGATAAGAAAAATGTTTACTACTAAAAAATAAACCCCTGCCCCACCCCCACCTCCCCAACAGAAGTATACATAGAGTAATTTTAAGCTGAATCAATCATCGGAATGTTTTCAGCATAAAGCTGGTGTCATTTTCTAAGTTTTGTTCGGCTAATCCAATAAGGCTACTAAATATTGCCAACCATTAAGGATGTGAAGTCAGAAAGCTTTTTTTCAGCTCAGCTGTGCCGAATGGCAATTACACATTCTGAACAATCATACAACTTCTTTAATCAAATGAGGTAATATGAAATTGGCTAGATTTTCCTCAATACTTTCAACTTCAGTGAAAAATACAATAATTAAACTCTCGGTACAATGACTTTCAAACCTCTGTGTGCTCTGAGCCCCCTCCCTTCTTCTATCTCTGGATAATAAATCCTTATGAAAGCTGCCACCACGACTGAGACAGGTTGTGAAATTGTTTAATAATGTTGACTCAAGTAGTGACATAATTCGGAGACTTTTGGTTTTCTTGCAACATCTTTAAAGACAACTGTGAGCTGCTGGATGTGGCAGAGCAGATACAGCCCTCAGCAGCAGGAAGGAACGTGTTTGCAGCAATGGGGGCTCTGTATCCTCCATGGAGGCCGAGGTGAGTCAGCTTCAGGGGGAGGAAACCCCCGCATTGTCCTCTTTCTCCTTCCCTGGTGGCCCATCTTACAAGCCCCTCTTTGAAACACTGCTCTTAGGAGAGAGACAGAGACAGGTGAGTTAATGCCTTGTATTTTGGAGATCAGGGAAAGTGCCCAAGCTGCTCTTGACAGTCCAGGCAAAACATTTTAACGTGCCTGGAAAATAAAAACATCTAGTGGAAGGTAAGCCCCGCAGAGCCAATTGCTTTCTCCATCCTGAAAAGCAACAGCCACATCAGGCCCCAGGCGCTCGCTGAACCCGTGCGGAGTCGGCAGTTGGACTCCAGCAACATTTGTTTTACAAAACTGATCATTTCACTAGGAAGACACAAATCTGCTTTAAGAAGGAGATAAAGAACAAGCCTGCGAGGTTCCTTCCTGCTGTCACGCTTTTTCATCCGCAAATGACATTAGCCTAACTCCAGCAAAAATTATCAGAGTGTATCTCAACTGGCTGCATATTGGGGGAAAAAATCACTTTTGTTGTTCCTCGTACGGGAGATGTTGTGAGGCTGAGCACCCTGGGTCCTGTGTGAGAACCACTCTGTGTTTCAAAAGGCAGTTCAACTCCCACGAGGTACTGCAAAATAATAACATGTTCCCCAAATATCTTGTGGTTTTAAAAGTATGTTTCTAATAAATCTGAACATTATCTGTTTAAATGGATGTAAAATGTCTGTCTTAAAAGCTGGGATGTAATTCTAAGGACGCCATGGAAAGAAGAAAAAAAATTACTAGCACTAGTAACAGATGTGAAATTACATTAGATAAATATAATCATTAGTTTCAGTCTCACCCTGGTTAATTTGTTTGTGGAAATGTGCAACCCATTATTCATTAGGTAATTTTTCACACATTGATTAGAAAGCCATGTCGAATTGTGACCCAGCACATTGGGGTTTGCCTATCTTGCAGTGAACTATATCGCTTACAATAGTGGAAATGGGGGACAAAATGTTTATCTCAGGCTGATTTTGTGCCAATAAATAAAGTAAATCAATAGCCAGTGAAGTGTGAACAACATTTCTCTGCTGTATAATATGGTTTTGGGGGCAATTTGACATGCTACAAGGGGAAACAAGGGTCTTGAACAGAAAGGTAATAAAAGCAAATCATGCTGGTAACTGTTACTGAAGTCCTGTATTTTTCTCTACATGGGCAGCTTTAAGATGAGAAAAATAATGCACATAACAGTCTAAAACCACCAAGACACTCCCCAGCTTTGTAGACATTGGGGATCAAATCCAGATGTGGTCTCGAGAGGGGCAGGTTTCTGGGAAATCGATGTGCCCACGGATGCTGGCTCTGTGTTTAGATGGGACCCTGAGCTGTGCTGGTAGTGACGGCACTTCCCCGACAGCACCTGCCTCCAGTGACTTCTTCCGTCTAGTAGCCACCTTTCTAGGGGGTTTAATTCGGAGGCTGTAGATAGTTTTGCACCAAATTGCAGAAGCATTATACCCCTATCCCCTTGAGACCACTGCAGCACGGTTGCAGCTTATTTCAAGTGGCATTTACTACTGGTGTGAACTGGTGGAACTTCATCAGCTTCAATGTGTTACACCGGTTTGCGCCAGCAAAGAAGCTGACTCTTCATCACTGTTTTCAACTTTGATATTTTGTCTTTGTGAATTGCAGATAAGTGAAAAAGGAAAGGAGAGAATTACACGTTTGTGGCTGGTGCTGTTATGCTCTGCTCAAATTACTCTTCTTGAAAGACGGTTTGGACAATGTAGGTACACCATCAGTGGCTTTACCCAAGCATCAGTTGTGGGGTACCGTGTTTCACCCACACTGCTTGTCTACTCAAATAAATGAAAATGGGAATATACCCTTTTTTGTTTGTTTGTTTGATTGTTTGTTTTTGTTGGAATTGCTATAAAGAAAGAGAGTGGAAGAGATGTTGCAGTACAGCTCAAGTCAGTCTTCAGTGAAATCTCAGAAATTATTCTCAGATATCACCATGGCTGGCATCAGGACAAAAGAAGAACACATGGCAAACAGGGAAAACAGCTCCTTTAGCAAACTCCAACATCTCCAAAGCACTCTGCAGTTGAGTTGCCTACAATGTTCTGCGCAAACCATCACAGCATTCGCAGCAGCCTGTGTAAGGAAAAGTACAGTAATAAACTCAGTCTGGAGGAGACGTGGTGTAATAAACTCAGTGAACCCCGGACAGGAACCCCAGAACCCCATCTTTGTGCCCGCGGTTCTTGGTGTGCCTTGGTTTCCTCCTACGGCGACCCAAGGAGCCACATCTACCTGCAAGTGGGGACAAGACAGAGGCTGGAGTGAGCCATTGCTCATTTCCCAGCTCTAAATGCTGGTTAATAATGCGGAGACTCTATTAGCCATTTGACTGAATTTTGGCCGGTGCAAGCGGGTAGGATAGTGTTCCTGTGTCACCCAAAGAGGATTTTGTGCTTTCTAGTTCTTTCCTTCCCCATCACCCCAGTCTCAAGGGTAGAAAGACTCTGCAGATCTTGGGCCAAGCCAGCAGAAAAACTGCAAGTAATTACCAGACTGTGATAATGAGGTCTCTTCGCCCAGGTGCTAAGTTCTCTAAAGAAGGTGAGTCGTTTAAGCAGCAGGTTGCTAGAGGGAGGCAGGTTGCTCTAAAGAAACCCTGGGAGTGGGGAAGCGGGCAATCTCATTTCCTTAGGGATGCTGGCAGTGATTCACGTGTGGCACAGTCCCTCTGAGGATGGTTACATGAGCATCTGCCCACCACAGAGCAGGCAACACAAAGGTGTTCATGCGTATCCAGGCATCAAGATCCTCGATCAAATCACATGCTCTGTCTGCTGAAATTAGAAAGGAACTGACTTTTGATGTGTTTTTAAATCAAAATAAATAATTGATGTAATAAAAAATATCAATAAATCTTAATATCATTTAAAATTGGCTATTAATGCTGCTTTTGTGGTTTTCACAGAAATCAAATTAAACTGTCTGAAACAGTTGCTACCTGAATGTCTGCGAAATAATAGAACAACATGTCTATTAAACTCATAAGAGTCTCTTCTAACACCAAAGGGGCAAGAGCAATATATATCTGTCGGTTATAAGGTACCTCTGCCTGGCATTTTAAGCCTCAGATGTTTTCTTTAAAATATAGATTAAAATAACTTGCGTTTTTCCACATAATGCAGACTGCATTAAGGCAATTAACACTTAATTAACAGCAGGTTTTCCTAGGCAGGTCAGATTGCAAAGGGCTCACTGTTGTTGCCATAGAAAGTGGAAGGCTGGGCTGTTTGGTTTCCAGAAAAGGAACAGCTGTGTTTGAGCCCTGACAGTCTGAAATCATCCTGGGTAGGCTATAATGCTCCAAAGGACAAGGAGAGCAGGAGGCTGTCAGTGTCACAGAGACCATCTCAGGCTGCTGGAGAATGTAATCTGCTTTAGAAATCAGTGTGCTGTTGTTAGGGTATTTTTTTTTTTAATTGAACTGACAGTAAAGCTTTAAAACTCCTGTATGCACTCAGTAAGCTAATGTAACTGTTTTCCTCTGATATGCTTCTTAATTGCGTGAACAGAGCAGTGCAATTATTTCTTACAGTTTTGCTTCTCATCTTTTATTTTTGCTGCTTTTCTTCTCTTCAGATTCTTTACTCTTTCTCTTGGTAGCCATTTGGGTCTCGTTATGAATATTATCCAAGAATAAATAGACGCACACATTTCATTAAGAAGCCACATTGTTGCTCTGAATTGAAATCTGCTCTCAAGATGGTGCAAACAATGTTTGTAAAGGGATCTTTAAAAAGGGCAGAAATACTGAAATGAAGATAACAAGATAGATGCAGTGAATCTCTAATAACACAGACTAATATCTCCTGGGGAAAAAAAGAAAAAAAGCAATATCAAAGAGAACTTGGAAGAGCATGGGGGCTCCCAGAAGGCTGGTGGAGTTCGCCTTTTCTCTTCAGCACGTGCAAGACAAGCCTCCAAATGACAATATCAGTGAAATGCAATAGCAAAAACAACTGGCTGTATTTCTCAACAGCGTGATTCAAGGCTTCATGTTGTGGAAGGAGGTTGTCCATCCAGGTCGGCTCCTAGACTTTGCAGACAGAGCGGCTCCTACGGTCCAGGGCTGTCAGAAACAGGTTTGGAAACAAAACCCTACAAATGCTATAGGTTGTGGTTTTATGGCTCACTCCTGTCCAGAGAAGAGCAGTAGATCAACTTTCCTTCTTTTGATAATTGATTTTAACCATTGAAAGTTTTTCATCTGTTCTGGTGAATTCATTAATCCCCAAGCCTGTATATCTTTGCCAAAGAGTCTGGCAATGAGATAGTGACAGACCTGAGGGAAAGTGTGATCCTAGAAATACTAAATATATATGTATAATACATATTATATATGTATAATCCCAGGAAAGAGCATGAATCCAGACAACCATTTAGAAACAGTAGCTTGATAATAGCCATGTTGGTGTTGTTTCTCAAACAGTGGAGGAGACTTAAAGAAACACAAACTACATGAAGAAACTATCTGCTGATGGCACAGACAGCTCTGCTAACTGTGAGTAGTGTGTCCAGCCTGTTCCAGCATGGCCCTTCAAGGGTGTTAGCTAACACTATGGGATGCACTGGCCCAGGATCCCCAAGGCATGTGGCTTAGATAGATGCAGATGAGAAACCCAGAGAAAGAAAGAAGCTGATGCTCTCTGCCTTCACACATTGGTGCCAGGAGCTGCATAAGGAGCTAAACTCAGTCTACATGGACCCTTTTGGGCTGCTTCTCCTTGGGAGGCTCTTAGGAGCAGAGCAGGGCTATGGGCATCCTCCTCCCTGGACCCAGAGTTGCAGCCAAGAGCCAGGATTGGGGCATCACTGCACACCTGGGAGCCCTCCAGCTCCTCTCTCTCCATCTGAGGGGTTCTGCTTAGTGGAAAAGGCTTCAAAAAGAGAAAGAGGACCTAAGTGATTTAGCACTGTATTTGTCTTCACAAATTGCGTTGATCCAGCCTAGCTGGGACTGAGGACAGTTAAGACTGGTGGCTTTCTCTGAGTGCTGGCGTGATCGCTTGTAAAGACAGTGATCTCAAAGCCTGTGAGGAGTACAACTCAGGGAGGGGGAGACAGCAGGTTTATTTAGGTTTGTTACTGGGAGTAACCAAAAGGCAGCGGGAACCTGTCTACTTGGGGAAATTAGTTCAGAATCACCAGAGGCGAGGATTTCTGGAGCAAGGGCTCCTCAGTGCTCACTTGTGTCAGGCTGCTGACTAGAGCAAAGGAGCTTTGGGAATCTTCCTGTTTGGGTGAGACAAACCACATCAAAACTACCCTCTATGGAAACACCCTGTGCAAGGAGGAGACAGATCATTGAGATTTCCTGATATCTAGATCGCCTACTGCCTGCCCTCATCCCAGGGTCAGAGCAGTGCTGTGTCTGGGGTGTAGGGCTCCAGGACATTCCCAAAAGACATGCTCAGCGTGGGAGGGAGCCACCGCAAAGAATGCAAACTGCTCCTGGACAGGTTGAGTTGCTTCTGAGCTGGCCGTGTGGGGCCCAGATGTTGTAAATTGGTTGCCATGCCTTGTCTCTCACCTTCCCATTTTTCTTTTGTTTAACGGTTATTATAAAAAATTGGTAGACGGCTAATATTACAAGTCCAGGGCAAAACTACTCATACGTTTATTGTAGGGACATTTAAATATTTAAAGCAGATGGTTCCCAATGACCTTACATGTCTCCTTTATAAATGTATGTACTGTCTTATAGAACCATCTGCATCCCAATATGCAGCTCATATGTTTCCAAGTGCTTCCTCGTTAACCAGTAGAAAACTTCATCTTCCATCCGATGTGAGATAAAAGTTCACGCTCAGTTACAGTCGTGCAAAGCAGCACTCCACCTGGGAGCTGCGTTTAAACCAGGGCAGCGAGGTGTTGGTGCCTTATGCTTTGCATACCAGGTGGATGGACGAGGGTAGGACTTGGCGTGTGCTGGCAGGCTTCTGCACATGAGTCGAGCCTGGGAAGTCCGACATGAGAAGAAATGATTTGCAAAAGCCTAGCCACTGGTAACGACAGGGCATACACATCGCCTGATGCGACTGCGTTGCCTCAGCGAGGCTTTTTGCGAGAGGCAAAGCAGTGAGGAGCGATGCATGATCTCCCGTCCCCCTAGATCAGCCTCGCTCCTTGCTCTGTTCTCGTGCAGAAGAGCAGAGCCAAGCTAGTAAAAGCAATTTTCCATTCTCTGAGGGACACAGGGGAGATGAGCTCTGATCTTGTGCTCGTCTCACACTCCCTTGATTCCGTGGACTGGCAGCCTTCCTGTGCACGTCTCCGCTGTGCACAGCCACTCTGTCATTAGAGCAGTATGGTTGCCTCGTTTCTTCCAAAGAAAAATCCTTTAATTTTTTAGGACTCGCCCTGTGACTGGTTGTGCGCTACCTGCACTTTTTGGGTAGGAAATCATCTTAAAGAATTGTTCATAAAACATATATAAGTGGCAGGTAGATGAGAAGTGGCGTGCCTCTAATTTAAATTTCGATTAGAAAAAAATACGGAAATGTATTACATGAGGAACTGCTAAGAGTTGTATGGAATATTGTGTTTTAAGACCTACTGTAGATCTATGTCGGTGCCTGTGAAAGAGAGGATAATTAGTGCCCGTACTCTCAGTCATATCAGACTAAAGGTAATGGGGTGTAAGAAATGGTTCATTAGGCTCTCTCAAGTACTTTTACTGTGTCCATACTATTTATACCAGCAGAAAAAATTCAATGTCTTTAAAATCAAGTCAAAGCATTCACCTTAGATTCTTCAGTTTAAGAAATAACATTGAATGATGATCTCTTAAAGTCAAATGGAAAAAAAAATGTACATAAAAAACCCCCTTAAACCAGTTTTATTAGCATTCTGTGTCACTCCGATGCAGTCTCCATGCCTATGCAAATCCTGCCTCCTTCATTTGCGCTTCTCTCTATATGTTTAGCTTGCATAGGGGAAAATTTGTGGACACAGGAGGCAAGCAGGCAAATGCATAGCATTTATTTTCGAGAGAAATGTGTGTATGGAATATCATTTGCCTTCTGGTCTGAACAAAAGAGCAAACTGTGTGGCGAACAGCAACAAATGTGAGTAAGGGAATGGAAACAATGACTGGTAAAAAAGGGTTAAAGAAACAAAATATGTGTAGCTTGACTAAGTGGGGAGGACAGGATGGCATACTACAAATGTTTGAAGGGTACAGCTATCAAATGAGGGTGGGAAAGTTATTTAGGCTGACAAAGGAGATACAAGTAGGAGTAATAGGATGAAGTTAACAAAGGAAAAATTTAGGTTAAGAATCAGGAAAAGCTTCCTGACAGCAAAATATATAATACCTCTCTGGAGCAATTTCTCATGGGAAGCAGAGAAGCCCCATCACATGAAGCCCTATGCATTTAAAACTAAATTGGAAAAGCATTAGAAAATATAAGGAGAATAAAATATAAGGTGGTTTTCTGCACACTGGAGGCTGGACTGGATAACTGGGGGCTGCTCCCCCCTCCCTCTGTTTCCACTTTTTTTCTGGTTCTTTGCTAACAATCTGCCATTTGTACTTTCTAGAAAAGTAACTAGCACAGCAAGGGTAAATTTGGGAGTCAGTCTATTAGCATAAATTACACTATATATCTACAAGATAATAAGGGCATAGCAAAGACACATTGTACTAATACTGCATGTGATTCTGAGTGCACTTTTGAACATACCTCATTTTTTGATTTGCAGTCTTGGCATCTCCATTTTGAGAACTTGGCCCTAGATGAGTCCTTAGTCTGGTACCCTTGCAGCCTCTGGCAAGAGTTAACTGAGGTGCTTTTGACACCATACGCTCCACACGTGGAGTGAGAGACACTGCTAAAAACAGGTGTGGAGCACCCACAGCTCCCACTGGCTTGAAGGGGTAGTGGTGGTGCTCAGTATCCTTCGGTGGCAGGTCCTTCCCAGAGCGCTCAGGTCAGCAGCTTGCTTTGCACAGGGCTACAGAAACACAAGCCCAGGATTCTGAGCTCAGTGTGGCAGGTGAGCATTTCACAGGGACAGAAAGTGCGAGCAGAACTGCATAACCCTATGGTGGCCTAAACTTGAATCCCTCTGCTTTTGGGCATCAGAAAGGGGCTGCATTAATCATTCCAGCTCCCCTGGGATAATATGCTTTTGAATTGACCTATCTAGGGCACAGATTGGCCCAGTGGCCATATTGTATAAGGACAGGTAGGACACTCAACTCTTTAACATACAGACAATGAACACCCGCACCCAGAGAGAATACACAATTAAGGCATCCTGATCAATCTGGTATCACAGAACAGACATACAAGGGGGAATAGGCATATCCTGAAAGAGGTACAGAGTAATTATCTACCTATGCAAAATATATACCATGTGCATTTAAGTGCCAATTTAATCTTGGGCTGTTGCCACCTGTTCTAAAATCGCCCTGTGAAAAGAAAAGCTTCTAACTGCAAAATATTGTTGGGAGGTTTAGTTATACTAGCATTGTAAATTGCCTTTGCATACATTTGAGAAGATGTGGCGTCTTGGTCTTAGGAGATGATGATTTCTCTCACACAAAAGAACAACTGCTTCTTGGCTAAAAGTAGTTTGACAAGAAGATAGAAGAATTTTCGAGACTTTTGTCTTTATATATATGCAAACAAATGTTCAGTAACCCACGACCTCTACGTGGGAAAGTGTTTACACATAATTTTAAGTTAAATACCATTCAAATAGCAGGGAATGCCTCATATGTTTCAGACAAGCTTGTTCTCCAGAGCTTTCCTGGGTACAGGAGTTTGAGTTTTAAAAGCCAGTGAATCAGAATGTGTCCTGAGCTCTCACAGGGTGTTGCGCAAAGGCAAAGAAGCTTTTGTGACTGTCATGAGCATGTATAGGCTTTTGTGATGAGGAAGCTTCATGTTTTCGTGCATGCAAATATTGTTCCCACGTCTTCTACATAAAAAAATTTATTTACCCTGAGAATTTAAATCTATTAAAATCAGCCTCTCCAGTACTTACAGAGACAGAAGAAGTGCTCAAAAGCCTACTGGCTTCAACATTTGTTGAATTTCTTTTTTTCTCCTGCACTAGGACTGCAGGACTACACCATAATTACTCTGTGAGCTGAGTATTGAGCTTTCAGCTCTCCCCATGTTTGATGTTTGATCCTGGAAGATAAACTCAAAAAGGATTCATATGTTTTATATTCGTTTAGAAAGCAACAACATCTCCTCTATGTAGAATGCAGAATGCAGAATGAAAGCTGCCCTCATGTGTTAGCATGAAAAACATCAAATTCCAGCATACACTTGCTCTACTTCAAAACTGTTCGGTAAATCAGCCTGAATTTGTACTACTTTTAAAACAAATATCCTCCATACTGTGGAATTGCTTAGGGGGACCAGTAATGATCCACGATCCTGCTGTGCCAGGCCCTGTGCAAGGAGAGAACTGAAAGATGATGCCTGTGTGGAGGAGCTGACACTGATTACATGTGAGAGCACTAAATGATACCTGCATCATGTTTACTGTATGAGTTGAAAACTCTGGGCTAATTCTTGCTGGCACTAGGTTTGGCAAGGGTAGATCGGGTCTCTAGTAAACTGAAAAAGCAAGGAAAATGCCGATTCAGATGCTGTGCCCTGTACGGAGGTACAGCACATCTCCCTTTCAAGGAAGCTGCTAGGAGCACAGCACTCTTGCTATCACTCAGACCTGCACGTTATAGACATCTTCCTTGCCCTGTCGTGACTCATTTCGGTATAGCGAGGTATTTCTGCCCAGAAATACCCTTTGTAGTAAACTTTCGGATCATTTCACAATTACACACAGGGCACATTTGAAAATAAATTGCTTTTCATACACTACTTTGTGGCTTTCTCTAGTTACACTCCCCCCCCCTTCCAAAATTCAGGGGAATTCCAGAACATTTTGCAATTAGCTAAGGATTATATTGCCTTATTTTTATTAATTTTATGTAAAGTGGGATTTATCAGTGGAGCATTCATTGACACTGACTTCAATTTATTCTGATGAAACTGACTGACATCTGTGTGTGCTGTTCATCAGTCATAATTTAAACCATTCTTAATTGCATTAAATGTAAATTAAGACATTCAATTTCAGCCATTATTTTTCATAAAACACTGTGAACTGAATTTTAGTGGGTCATGAGATCTTACATTCAAAATAAATAGGGTAAATTCAAAACTTACCATTGATGTTCATATTTCACCCTTTGTCGGCTGTATTTCTTTTGTAGCTTGCTAGATTGGAACAATTAATTTTCTCTCTGAAGGGAACATGAATGGCTAAAGATGATGTAGCTGAGTTTTTTAACAAATGACTTTATCATTTCTAGAGCTTGCTTGTTACCACAATGCATTAAATATATTAAGAGAAAATGCAATTAACCTTTCATCTAAACCAAATGACAAATTAAAACAGAAAATGCAAACCATGCCAGAATCAGCCCTCTGATTTTGAATTCACAAGGCTACGCTGCTGGATTTACTTGCTGAGCTTCCTCGAGGCGGTTTTGCAAAGCAAAACCCACTCAGCAAGGAGGGCTTGGGTCAGACAGCGCTCAAAATAACGAGAGGACGTGCAAGCTGCCTTTGCTCTAAAGGAGGGTGGTGTTCAGTGACTGCCTGGGAAAGGTCAGAGAGCTCGTTTTTGGAAGTTAAGGCCAAAGCTCCAGGTTGGTCCAGTGGATCTGTTCCCAAATGACTAGCACAGCAACCAGCAAACCCCAACAGTGAGGATGTGATTTTTTTTTTGCTGCAGATCAAGGGATTGACTGAACGCTGTGGCTTAACAGAGCGAGCATCCCTGCCAAGCTCCCTTTTCACTGGAGCACGACAGGACTCAGCTTGTCCCCAGCCTAATGTGGTGACCTTGGCTATGCTGAACTTGTGGCAGGGAAAAGCCGCAGCCTCCCCAGGAGCAGCCCTGCCTGACCCAGCCTGCGCTGGGGGGGGATCACCCCCAGAGCGAGAGACAGCTTGCGCTTGTGGGGCTCACCCTGAGCAAGTCCAGAAGACTGAATCCTGGCACCTGGGCTACTGAGCTGGTTTGCAGGACGGGGCTCTTGGGGAAGGGCTGCAGAATTTGTCTCTCTGGTTGCTTGCTGCAGATTTGCATGAGTAGTTTCCCAATTGTGCGCCTCTTTATATTGCAGGACTGCTACTCTGGGAGTGGTTGGTGTGTTGGTGTGAGCGTCTAGTTTAAATCAAATGATACACCCATTTGGCAAAGCTTTCCAGCTCAGCTTTAGCACCTGCCTTGTTGCCTTTCTAGATCGCGTGCTCTGGGGGTGCTGGCGTGAAATGGTGCCGAACCCACTTGAAGACAGCTTTCCTCCCAGCCCACTGTTAAGGAAGACCCTCTTACATTGCTAAAGCCCTGATGTGCCCCAAATTGGGACTCTGGTCCCAGGATTCACCCTTACAAGTCACTAAGTAAAAGCTACTCTTGTGGCTGCAGCTCTGCAGGATGGGGTGCAAAAGTTGGCCAACAAAGTGGGGACCACAGATCTCCCCTTACAGGTGTAGTAAAATTTCATATAACTGCTATAGACAACATTCACATTCCCATACCAGTTCAACTGATGGAGAATGAAGTGTTGCAATAAGTCTGGAGACGAGTAGTGATGCAATCATTCTCCCAGTTTCTTGCTATTAATATATGTCTCTTACTCATTTTTAAAGATAGCGTAAATGAGAGTACTGAATATAAATGGCTTTTGTAAGTCATTGAGGTCAGTGAAGCATGTCATTGTTTGCAACTTGAATTCCATGAAAGCACTGGCTGGCTGAGAGGCACACTATAAGTTTTTCTCATAAATATAAACCACAAACAATATTCAGTATGTTTAATGGTAATTATAAAATAATACTGTGTACAATGAGTTTCTAAAGCCAGAACTAGTTGTGAGTGTTTAATAAAATGACCTTACGGTGTCATCTTTAGTGTATGTGATGCCTATATGCCAGCAATGTATAAATTATTTCTCTGGCTGTACGTTAGCAAACATGTGATTATGATTTATTTTGGGGTTCTCTGAAAGATGAAGTAAGTTCTTTAATATTAGCATTACTAATGATTTTAATGAGGCATTAAAATGTTGCAGTATTGTAGGAACATTTTTCTTTTTTAATATTATTTCATTAATAGTTTACATGAATGTTAATGTTAAATTGATTATGGAACCTGAAAGAGTAATCCACAAAATGTCAAAGTGCCATTAGCACAGTGAAAGAGCCCTCCAAAGGCAGGGATCTGGTAAGAGCTAATGAGATATCTCTGTACTGCATAACACTGAAGCAGCTTTTTCTAAAATTAAGACTGAAAATTAGATTTTAATATCCTTCACTTTGGGACTCTCTAGCCATTTCAGCGACTGAGTGTTCAGCCCCACGCACGCAAAAAGCCATCTCGTACCCTGGGCCCAGAAACTCCCACAGAATTCGATCTTACGTACATGAGCCTCAGTTAAAAACTTTAAAAAGCCAACTGCAAAAAAGATTTTAAAAAAAGGCCTTTCATAGGATGTGATGCCTGCATTACCCATTTATCGACACCTCTGTAGAGTGGATTAGCCATAGGCATTTACGGCTCACGTGCAGTAAGTACGTATCATTCGTTAGTTGAACAAGAAAAAGCACAGTGAACACTTCCAGTAAATTTTGCGAAGCGTACTTTTAGCTAATGCTCTGTTTTCTCACCCCAGACGGAGAGAGTGTTCAGAGGAACACGTGAAAGTGTGCTGCGTTAGAAAACCTAAATGGCAATTAGGGGATAAGGAGGGCTGGAGAAGGATCTGACACACATCTGTGAGGTTCTCCACTGATTCACAAATTTGGGATGTAGGAGTGTTTTGAGAAACTTGTCCCACAGCAGCTCTTGCTTAAGCAACTGGCATTTACGCAGCAGATTAACCAAGGTCTCACTGACCTTGGCAGATTTACAGGAGAAAAATTAACTTAAAGACGAAGTGTTCTCGAAAAACTTCATCTATGTGTTAGGTAAATCCGTGCTGTTATGTGCTGTCTATGCATGTCTTGAATTTCCAGTGATAGTTTTATTGTGACTTGGGCAAATCAAGTTTACTTTCTAGATCAGATACCTTCTTATATTATCAGAAGAAATTAAGATGTGACTTGGGTCATTTTATGGTTCCCCCTTAACTTAGTCCTATGCTATGGAATATATGACCATCCAGGAATGCCGATTTGCATAATAGCATCATGTTTGCACCAGAGTGAAAGGTATACTGTCTTTTAAGTATGACCATCAATAAAGATGCCTGCCTGCAGCCTCTCAACAGCTGCCATGATATCCCACATCAAGTCCTGACTACTGATGTCTAAGTCTTTCTCACAGCACTTATTTCCAGGATCCCAGCTTCACCACCTGGACCAGCCTCCTCCCAGCACTTTTCAAAAAGGCATGGCCAGAGGTTTGGATATCTAGAGGCCCCAGGCCCATGGGGACAGCCCCAGGATAAGATGTCAGGGCAGGGGAGGTGGCCCTCATATCTTCAGGCTGAAGCACGCTGGAAGCGGGTCAGGGCTTTGGCCCAGCACAGTCCCCTTTGCTTACTTGAACTGCATCCTAAAAACACTGAGCCCTTGCCTCGTGGCAGCCAAAACAGTGAGGTGTTGAACTTCTTGTGGCTATCTATGTTCAAGCAGAGAGGAGGAATTCAGGCTTTCTGTGGTCTGGGGCTGCCAGACACTGGTTCCTTTATGGGCAGTGGAGGGAGCTGAGTGCACAGCTGCAATATGGTAGGCAAGGCGCCAGCCTGGCAGCTCTGGGCAGTGTATGATTTGAACAGCTCCAGGTGTCCCTCTTCAAGGTCTTCCAAACCACCCAAATGCTCAGATGAATCCCAGGCAGCAGCAGGTGCTGGAGGGAAAGCCCAGTTCTCCACAACCCAAAGCTGTGCTGTGCCACCCTCGTTCCTCCAAATCATCTTCCTCTAAGCTGAGGCTCAGGCTGAAGCAGGTCAGCCCCGGGTGGGATTGATCTCTCTCTCTCTCTCGTCCATGTGGGACTCTTGTTGCAGTCTGGTAATGGTAATTAATTAGTCCAACAACACCCCTAGGAAAAGCACTTCTCTGGCACAGATGAGGAAACTGAGGCTCCGTAGCTTATAGCTTGATGCTGCTTGGCCTCCATCTGTCAAAACCAGTCAAAATACTTTCCTGGGCTAAATGAGAGGTCTGCAATCCTTGCCCAAAGGAAGAAATGGTTTCTATAGACAAAACTCATAGAGTACTCATTATTGCTGGAAACAAAAGGGCTTGGGGAAATTGCAAAATTCCATAGTGATGTTACTCCCTCTACCTTCCCCATAAGAATTCCTTGGTTGATTTGGTGATCCACATACTCAGAACACCTTAATTCAATTTCATTTTAATTTTTTTTTATAAGTAGGAAAACTGGGTTGAAAAAGGAGTTGAATCATTTCCTTCTACCGCAGCTTGTTTGTGTCCCTTTGGTTGGAAAATTGGCTTAATGTAGCTTCGCACAGCACATGGGCTGAAGTTAACAAAGCTGGTCCTGAGCATTGCTCCATGGCCAGAGTTCTCCCGGGGTCCAATTACCCCTCACTTCTCTGTGGGGCAATGGGCAGCAGAACGCAGTTTCAAGTAGCCTTGAGAACACATTTAGCTGTCAAGAGGCAGAGCGAGGAGGCCGCGGTCTCTTTCCTTTTCTCTCCCACCTTAGAAATTAGTGGTGGCAACCTTAATCATTAAACCAACGACTTAAAAAGGCAGTTAAGTAGTTAATAAATAGATCATTTTCCAATAACAAGGAGAGAGACAACCGGCTGTGAGAGAGATGGTTCTGGCTTGTAAGCAGAATTCCTCATTCCTCCCCAAGTCCACGCAGAGCTCTTCTTCATTTTGATTTCACTTGGGAGTTCTGTGCAGAAGCTGATGGTACAATCTGGTCCATTACACTTAAGAGGGCACGTATTTATTGTACCATTTGTTTATGCAATCTGAATATTCCATCTTGCATCTAATATATGGAAATTACCAATCAGCCCAATATGATGTTCTGAGTGCAAGGAATACGTTTACCCTGTGTAAAGACCTGTTTTGTTAAAAATGTCAGTGATAAGATTAATATGACACTAATCTGCATTGCGTTACTCCCTATACTGTTGAAGCAAACCTAACAGCCTCTCCCTGCACTCATATGCAGAAGAAGCTGCCACGGAGCTTATTAGGAGATCTTCCCTGTGCAAACACCATAGGCTTGTTCCTTCATCCCTTCCTAACATCAGTGAATAAGCAGAGCTAACCTGCAATCTTTTGCCTTTTGCAATCCAGTGCGTTGGTTTCCTGCTAGAGAGAGCTCAGAGTGAATTCATTTTCAGCTGAATATGTCATTAAGGAACAGGATTTATTAATGACCTATTAATGCAGACGGAGTCAAACTGGGCTCTGGTGCAAATTCTCTAGGATTCAAAGGAAATACAAAACTGCTTATAGGGCACATGGTCTGTATACAGCTAGTTCCTGCCATCAGAGGTGGATATATAGGCAATATTAAGTATTCTGTTTAACACTGTACACTTATATTCATTACCACTCAGAATAATAAAAACTTCCCATTTTACAGCGACATTTATTTTCCACCAGGAATCAGCCTAGGCAGAAGAACTCCCGGTTCACTCCTGTATATAATCTCAGGGTCTGTCATTCACATGTAGAAAACTCAGCTCTCTATTTAGCACAGCGTTGGTGAAAGATAGACATTTACAGGGCCCCTCTGCCCTTGAGCTGTTCCATTAGTGCATGGAAAGCACCTTGCAGCCTGTGACAAGCGCAGCAGATCGGCACTAAATCAAAAATCAGTGCCAGCCAGGGATCTAAGCCACCATGAAGGTCACAGCCATCAACTGCATGCCATCTCAATCCAAACAAAACACGCTGGATACAGGGGGATTTTCACTACTCACAATAGGAGACAAACACATCATGTTAGAGTAATCCCCCGATAGCAGTGAAATGGGTAACTGACCTTTTAAATACTTTTGAGTATTTAATAAAACTTTGAAGATGAGGAAAGGAGGTGTTGGTAATTTTTGGGTGCTTTTTGTAGTGTAACTGAAACATTGGCTCTGTGCCACAGCAACCCAAAATGTTAACAAAGAATTTCTTTCCCAGTGCTGGGAGAGCTAGTGGGTTTTAAAAAGCTCATGAATTAGTTCTGTATATTCAGTTTTTTCCTGAAATAAATGCTTTCTGTTCAGAATAATTTTCTTTATTGAATTCTAAGAAACTTACCCAAGTATCCTTAAGTGGTCGATTAATCTGACAGAGATTTAAGTGAAGATACAGTTGTGCACAGTATCTTTCCTAAAATTGTAAACCAAAGCAATGTCCGGAGTTGTATACTGTAATATATCACAAAGTTAAATGAGGGGAAAATAGAGGGATGGGAGAGTAAAGAGGTTTAAGCAAGGCAGTCAAGGTAGTCTACTGCCTGAGTTGCAGGGAGATGAAAAGAGATCAAATGGCAGGATTTGAACTGACCAAGCCATG
This sequence comes from Tauraco erythrolophus, assembly GCF_009769465.1. Lineage (NCBI taxonomy): Eukaryota > Metazoa > Chordata > Aves > Musophagiformes > Musophagidae > Tauraco > Tauraco erythrolophus. The sequence continues at coordinate 29,026,885 of NC_141496.1, forward strand.
TACCTTCTCTCAGACAGGCTGCAGGAGGGGAACCAGGTGTCCGCTGATGCTGTGTATGAACCCCCACATAATACAGATGTGTACAGACTGATCTTCTCACTGGGATCTGCGCAGCAGATGCCTGTGTCATATATAAATTCTCCCTCTTTCCTCCACAGAAAGTGGCATCGAAAACTATTTCCCTCTACAGGAGTCCTCAGGATCAAGAGAACAGAGAAGGAAGAACAGCGATGGAGGTGAAAAAAGTACTTCCTTCCCCTTTGGCCACCAGTGACCCATCTCCCTTCTCAGCCCTGAGGGCTGGAGATCGTGGTCTCTTCTCCTCCCATGAGAGCTTGACCACTGGGGTGGTGGGTTGACTCATGGTGGACCTGAGCACGCAGGTTTCTGTGTGGGGTGCCCTGGCCTTCTGCAAGTTCCCTTTGGAAATTTGGTGGTTTGGGAGCTAAACCCGAGCACTATTCCACTGATTTAGCCCCTTATCTTTGGACATATTTTGGAGCAAAGTCCATAAGCTGACTCCAGAGGAAAATGCCTTGACTTTACCAGGTCCCTTTGCTCAAGGAGGAGCCCATTCCCTTGAGTTGAACTGTGTACTCTGATGTACAGAGTCTTTATTTCCCCAATTCTACAGCAAATATAATCTGCAGATAAAAAGGGAAAAATATGAATATGCTGCTTGTGTGTCTGGCATACAGGGCATGTGGGAAGGCAGGATGGTTTCCCTTCCTTCACTATCCTAAACGGCAGAGCTCATGTGCAGCAGCGTGAGAGGCCAGTGAGGCCCCCTTGGAAACAAAATGGCCAGAAGAGGGAAGGTACAACTGCTTCCCCTTGGAGATCTCCACCTCCCACTTTGGGAAGGACCATTCATTCCTTTTAGAAATGTAAAATGAGTAGAACAAAAAGAAAGGCTCTGGATGGGTAGTGTAGAAATAACATTTAGGTAATCTACATGAACAGATCTATTGACGTGTTTAAGCTTATTTTAGCTATGGTATTTCAGCCTTCGACAGACAAATTGGCTGCATCATTAATTATACAGAAAGCTAATTTAAGTAAGGTATAAACCAATGCACTTGGCCAGGCTACAGGTTCATCAGTGCCTAGTAGTGGATATATTTTCTTAAGAAAAGAGTGTAATAAAGAGGGTACATACAGAAGTAATTCCTCCTGTATTGTACCTCCATGGCTGTGCGATTCAGCCTCAGTCAGATGATAGAATCATAGAATCATAGAATGGTTAGGGTTGGAAGGGACCTTAAAGATCACCTAGTTCCAACCTCCCTGCCATGGGCAGGGAAACCCTCCACTACACCAGGTTGCCCAAAGCCTCATCCAACCTGGCCTTGAACACTTAGAGGGATGGGGCATCCACAACTTCTCTGGGCAAGCTGTTCCACTGCCTCACCACCCTCAATGTAAAAAATTTCTTCCTTATATCTAATTGAAATCTGCCCTCTTTCAGTTTAAATCCATTGCCCCTTGTCCTATCACTACACACCCTTGTAAAAAGTCCCTCTCCAGCTTTCCTGTAGGCCCCGTTTAGGTACTGGAAAGCTGCTATAAGATCACCCCGGAGCCTTCTCTTCTCCAGGCTGAACAGCCCCAACTCTCTCAGCCTGTCTTCATAGCAGAGGTGCTCCAGCCCTCTGATCATCTTCGTGGCCCTCCTCTGGACTCGTTCCAGTAGCTCCATGTCCTTTTTATGTTGGGGACTCCAGAGCTGAACACAGTATTCCAGGTGGGGTTGCAAGATGATGAACCATCTTGTTTAAAAGCCACCAATGGACCTACCTTTCATGAGATTGCCTGTTTCTTTCCTGAAACTATTTCAATGTAATTTTCTAAATAAAGACTAAAGAAAGTCCTTTGGGAAAGAAAGGTTTCTCTTAGAGGAGAATATTTGTAAACATGAATAGCATGTTTACAGAACATGCTCGTTTTGTTATTTAAAAACCCACATGCATCCATGTACATGTGACTAATTAATAGATCATTTTATACAGGTTACGTACATCTTATTTTTGTGTCAAAATTACATATATATCATCTACACACTTGCACACACAAACGTACACAAGAGCTCCACAACCTGTAGCCAGTTACTCCAACTACCAGGTCCCAACTAAAGGCAGCATATTTGAAAACCGGGTGCTGTGAGGGCATTGCGAATAGAGGGAAGCCCGACGGAGTTTTCCCCCAGTCCGACAGGTTTCCCGGGATCGCGGAAAAAAGCCCAAAAAACGTGCCGGGACAACGTGCGTTGTGGGCGGCTGCCACCTGGTGGCACTGGGGGACCAGCCCGAAACGGGGGCCGACCCTCCGGCTCCAAGGACAGGTTTTTCCCTCCTTTCGGCTGAGACCCATGGTCAGCATCTCGTCTTCGCTACGCCAGAGCATTCGGTAAACCCACGCGCATCTCGGAGCGGCATCATTTGATTTAACTTCTCCGTAGTGGCGGTTTCATAGACTCTCAAGCGAGGGAGGTGCTTGAAAAGGAGCCGGTGCAAAGCGTCCTTTCCTCTTTCCTTTTTCTTGTTAGTTAATAAAGTTTTTGTATTCATCATTCATCAGGAGTCAGCCTGGGAGTGTGCTCTGTTTAAATGCTCTGGCTTTTCACTTAATGCATCCCATCTGTTTCTGAAATAAATTGCAATAATCCGTGTTTAATGTTAATCAATGTATTACTAAATATGCAAATTATATTAAAAGACGTGGTTTGAAAAAGCTTTCATTTGTAAATATGGTAGCTTAAAACAGGAAGCATATCTAAAAGCCATTTAGATACAGTAGCCTAACTCTAACAGTGTGGCTGATTTATAAAGCGGTTCGCAAGTTGATCTTTCTCCCACAAGGGGATATGTAAAACTGTTGCATATCAGATGTTGTTAACATCTGATGGGTTACTGCTAACAGTGTAAAAGCCTAATATTCACAACCATGTCTCTTATTTAAATTAAAGCAATCTTATTCCAGCTTTCTAATTTTTGTGCTCATCCTAACATATGAATTTGCATGAAGAGTTTATGAATCACAGTGAAAGCAATTTGAACAAGCTTTTCAATCAGTGCTACATCTTAGTGCCTGATTTAGCTAACTCATTGTCTAAGGGGCTCTTCTGGCGTCTCTCTCTCCTTTTTGAGGAGAGAGGGGTCTGTCAAGCTGGCTGTCCCTCATGGTGTGGTGGCCATAGTCTCTTGTCAAGAGAGTCCTATGTATGGCCCTTGCGATGCTGCTCCCATCACCAATATGGGTCTGCACCCCTGCTCACAGAGGCCCTACAGCATTGCTTGTACTGCTGTGTTAGACATACGGCAGAGGGTCATTTGCAATTGTTGACTTCCCATGTGGCAATGGTGTTCCATGTCACGGAAGTGCATGTGCACCAAGTTTACTGTCGGGACATGACCCCCATGCCCAGCCTCAAGGCCCTGAACACAGGAAAGGAAACGCTGCCGAGAAGCATTGAAGAGAAGATCCATGTGGGTAGATGAACAGACTGACATGTTCTACGAACAGAGATGGACCCTTATGGTCCCAGGCCAAGGTTAGCCATTGCCTCTCTTGTCTCTTTTTGCCTTGTTTTATTGTTCGTGCTCCAGCTACCCTCACTGGACAGGCTGCTTGATGAAATCATCTTTTCTCCATGGTGGAGCAGCCCTACCTGGAAGCCCTGGCTACCACAGGCAAGGGTACGTAGGAGCAGAGCTGTGATCACTGCAGCAGTTGTTCACGATAAGGTGGGGGGAAGCCCAGGAGATGCTTATCTCCATGGCTAGGACTGCCTGTGTGAGAGCAATTGCTGCAAGTCCCATCCTTCCCTGAAAATGGAAACTATTTTTTTGTAGTTTTGTAGTTTTCCCTCAGCTAGCAGCATTTGTTCAGTCTGTGTTTAGTTTGACAACATCTTTTTTTTCTTTCTCCATGCTGTGTTAAAGAAAATTCTAGATGTTTCAGGATGTAAGTCAACCTCTAAACATGGTTCTTTGAAGGCAGCTTACCCCTTACCCTGGAAGACAGTCAAGTCATAACTGTATGTGAGGTAGTTTCTAGTTTGCTTTTCTATTTTTTTCTGTTTTGCAGCTTCCTATGAAGCAGCCAGTGACATTTGCTGCTATGTCCCAGAGTAGAAAGACTAGGAAACTAATTCACGGCTAGCTCACCTGAACTTGATGGGAGTCTCTTGGATCTTCACATATTTGCTGTAATTTCCACACCCTTCGGAAATGTAGGCACTATTTTGAATGAATTTGGGACTGAGAAGGAGCAAATCTGGAACAGTTTTGACTGGACCACTTTCAAATGACCATTTGATGACGTATTACTAAATGTTTGATAGCTTTGCCACAGTTTCCATGAGAAATTGAGCACAGATGACTTAGTAGCTAAGTTTTGCTAACTTTTTAGATGTCCTGAAACTTACACCCGGTCTTGTCTACGTATGTGAGCAAAGCTCTCAGGAGCTAAAAGCAGGAGCAAGGTTAGCACAAACCCTGTGAAATCAAACTGTTGAGTTCCATCTGGCTCTGTTTGTGACATCACTGCTACAGCTCAATAGCCCTGTAACACCACATCTCAGGCAGAAAGGGAGAGAAAGAGAGAGCACTACTGATCTGCTTACAAACATATGCCTTTTTTTCCCTGTAAGCATAATGAAAGTATTTTGGGAAATGAAAAGCTGAGAAGTAAATAAAAAATCCTGCTTTCTCCTGGGGAAAAAACAAGAGGGACATGTGTACAAACAAGAGGTCGCAAACCTGTTACAGAAACAGCGGGATTATAGGGTTGAGGGCTATACTGGCCTATATGGCATGGAACTCTGAGGACTAGTTGCGATTTCCTTGTTAGTTCCTTGTGTGTGGCACTTCAGTGATTGACAGGACAGATCTAGGCACCCCCGAGGGTACCCTGGACAGTGTGACACAGCCTCATATCCCTTTTGGCGGGCAAAAGCTGTGTGTGACCTTCTCCCAGGAGACACTTTACACTGCCACAACCCTGTAAGTTGAGTGCCTGCTTCTGGGTCCAAAGTAGCAGCTTGGCTTGACTTCTTCACAAAGCAGCACTCTTCCTTCATGTCACGAAGCCTGAGGTTTGCCCTCAGCCCTCTGGGGATTTTGGTGATGGCACTGTCTTTGGTTACTGAGATTGCCCTCAAGAATATATTTCAGCCTCATCTAATCAAATCAAGAAAGCTAAAGTAACAACTAGGTCTGGAATGAAGATCCTTATTCATAGAGGATTTATTGGCAGTACCTTTGAAAGTACTGTTTAATATGCAAGGTAAACAAATTAAAAATCTCATCTTGTGGTCCAAGGGCATTCACAAATTAGGAATGACCCCCTGCCTGAGTGCTAATGATGTAAAAGCTGAAAGGAGCTGAAGCCTCTTGGGAGAGGAGAGTGGGTCAGAGAGGCTTTTGTTGAGTATACCAATCTGTTTGGCTTTGACAGGCTCTTTGTCTAACTTGGGAGATGACAAAAGGAGCTGAGCCACCTGGCAAAGGTGGAGATGTCTGTCTACACGAAGCCACAAGCTTTATATATTCGTCATTTTATATTTGCTTAGCTGCTGGTACCTCTTGGCTGCCTGAGACCAGAGAAAATCCTCCCCATTGCCTGCAGCTACAGGGAGAGAAAAGCAGCAGCCTGAGTCAGTGACAAGAAGTGTGACATGAGAAGGCTCTTAAATCACAAATCCAGTAGCTCTGTTTTGCTTCACAGCTGTTTTCATCACAAAGGTTGTCTCTAACCCAGAGCTGAGAAAGCAAAAAGTTCATCCAGTAAACTCTGCATCCATGTCTCACTCAAAGGCCGTCATGGGGAGTGGAGCACAAGTGATGGCAGTGTTGGTATCAACTGCAGTGATGCCTTGGTGTGGTCTGAAGGCTGAGGTGGGTGTCTTGGTGCTGCCAAGGACCACATGTAGGAGCCAGTCTTCTCTCCAACATACACTGACCCTTGACCTCCCAAACCACACTGCTGCTCAGGGAAGGCTATCCTGTCCTTTTTTCAGACCAGCTGGGCTGTTTTGGGGTTATGCAAATCCACTGGGGATTCTTAACACCTTGCACAAGAAGGCAAAGCTCTGTCCCCAGCAATGCATTCACAATTTTCCTTTACTCTGTCAAGAATTTGCATGAAGTTTTGGCCCCACTGAAATAAAGAATATCCAGGTGGATATCCATGGAAATCCAGATGGATATCTAGGAAGTGCAGGCAGGAGAGCTTGGCCATTCTTTGCCTGGTGTATATGAAAGAAAGAGAACTTCCCTCATCCTTTTCTTTTGCTTCTCTTGAATTCCCACTTGGATCCAGAACTGATCCAACTAAGATATCACACGGACACAACTACTGCCACAACAACAAAAGAGATGCTGGTTCCAAGCCCATATTCATGAAGTAGCACTTGCAGAAATTGCAATGAATAAAATTGTTCAACAATCAAATGTGATTTTAAAAGCTGGTACTGGAGAAAGCCTGACTGGCAATGCAACAAGTTGGCTGGATAGTGGTAGAGCTGCTTAAGCTTCTTTGAGAGCCTCACATTTCAAAAGCTGTTCCTGATTTTTCGGTATCTGTTTAGAACTCCTTTGAGATGTGTTTTGTAGAGGCACTGACAGCTGTGGATGACCTTCTTTTGGTGGAAAGTGCTCAGCACTTGTGAGATTGGATCTAAAGCCTGGCACCCCAAATCAAAGCACTCCAAAATGTATTCTAAGATGGAAGCTACTGAGCTCTATTCTGGAAAGATTCACTGGTATTTAGAACCTTGGTAGTTCTTCAGGGAAACACGTCTAACTGCTGAACATGTTTCTAGCAGAGAAGAGCAAGAATTTGACCAAAGGTTTCCCTTTTTAAGCTCTTAACTGAGTTCTTGCCACTTCTCTCTCACCTTCAGTTTTTCCCTAGCTCATGTCCAGGAGGTTCCCCTTGAGCCTGCCAGGATGCTGAATGTGGGCAAAGCTGCTGGGCCTTGTCTGGATCTGCCAAGAGAACTACTCCTTCTCTATCGGTTTTGAAAGGCCTCACAGCAGAGAGAGGAGCTATGGACCTGATATTTCCCCATTCCCTGACAACAAATGATGGGACCTGTGGCTAGCCCCAGGGCAGGAATGTGTGCTTTTTGTCCCTAATTCATTCAGTCAGGCTGCAGTTGTCTATCTGGTGGCTCTTCGTAAAGAAGATCATGTCTGTGAACAGTGATAACTGGACTTTTTGTCTCTGCAGCTGCGTGCTATATGACAAATGCTAAAACCATCTGACTCAGAACAGAAGCATCCACAAATGTTTCATGATGGGTTTAGAGTAACTATCATCATCTGAACTGGGTTACGCTTTACCATGGCTGAGTTCACACAGCTGAAACAGGAGACGTACTATCTCTTGGTGAATTCATAATATGTAAGGCTCTACCAAAGCAGCTATCATTGGTTTTTAGAAACTTGTGTTCAGCTGAGATATGAGCTTTAATCTTTATCAACTCGGCTCAGCAGTCCTCAGAGCCTACATTTTGGTCATCTCAGAAAAAGAAGTCAGTTTTTACTTATGTGGACTCCTTTGAGTACAATCTTCTCACAAAATTTGACCTGGTGTCTGGCAGACACCATCCTCTGATTCCTTATTTAATGGAAGACGAGTAGCGAGCCAAAGTGAGACTATGCCACAGGTCTTGTGCTCTCACATGTCTGTGGATGAAAGAGGATGTATAAGCAGGTGTGTAAGCTCACAGCATTAGTATAGTGAAGAGGTGAGAAAGGAGAGCCCAGCTGCTGACGTGGAGAGCAAGAATATATCCAGGAAAGAACAAAAAAATAGAATTTGAAGTATGGGAAAGTGCACAGAAGTACAGGAAAGTACTTAGTTGCTTACTTTGCTGACTGGACTAGACATGAAAGAATTAGCTATAGAAATCTAGCAGAAAAAGACACACCATGATCCTGGTGGCTGGCTGTTATAGCCAGGCAAATTTCAAGATGCTTTTAAACATTTGTAAATGTTTAAATTTTAAGCTCTGGAGTAGCTTGACCACATACATACCAGATTTTGTCACGTGAGATCCCTACATGGAGAGCAGCTGGCTTTATGAAAACTTGCTGCATGGAAGTTTTGCTATGGAAATGTTTGGGTGATGTTTTCTGCCCTGTATTGCACGGAAGATGAGAATTACTGAACAGAGTAGCTCCTTCTGGCTTAAAACTTATTTCTGAAGAGCTAGGCTTTTGTAGGAAGAATGCCCCGGAGGGAAGAAGAGGAAATGTTTAGAAAGGAGTAAAAGCCTATTGAAATGTCCTTCAAGCCAGGACACTACGGAGATTAGTGCACTCCTCAAGAAAGCAGTATTGAAAAAAGAGATAACCTGGCCAGTATCGGTATCTACACAGTCTGTCCTATTCTAAGATGAAAGCAAGAGAGGAGGAGTACAATTCTGATGATCCCTGTATAGACAGGGGAGCTGATTCTCCTGAAACTCGTATTGCTCTTACTCTCTCTTTGTTCTTTTGACCAAGGCTCCAGGTCCTGTCGACCACACATCTTAACTTGTTTTACGCCTTTTTTTTGCCATTCTTGTCTTGAAGAGAATAGTGAAAGAGAACAAGCTCTTGGGAATCATTCACACACCAAGAGGAGGATTGTAACTTTGACCTAACTTTCCTTGAGCCCCGATGCAGCATCCGCCTATACTTGCTCTGGAAAACAACCAAGGCAAATTTCATGCTGGAGGAGGCGAGGTAAGCCAGCAGAGCAACAGGACAAATGACACAGCTGGTTAGCTGGCACTCAAATACACTGTGCTACACCATCCAGACTCTTCTGCCACAAAATTAGCCTTGAAAGCAACACTCTTAAGCTTCCAGCTGTACATTGTGCAAGGATTTATGAGATCAAGGCCAAAGGAAATGGGGCCCTCTCCTGACTTAACCTTACTCATAACTTCAAGGGGGAATTTGTATGAAAAGGGAGCAAAGGATATGGCCTAATACTGCTGTCTTTTTGTGGCATTTCAGTAGTTTTGTACGGAGAAGGGAGTCAGGATTAGAAAACCATTTTGTTTAATGACATAGTATGAATTTATATAGTAATATATTTTAACCATGGTACCTGTAGAAAAGAACTGTTCCCTAGCTAATCTTCTAAATCATTATGGCTCATCAATTATACTTTTTGTTTGAACTTATTATGTAAAGTTGAATGACATTCTATTTCAAACTATGCAGACTGAAATGTGAAAGAAGAAACCTCAGTATATGGTGCTTATGTAACCTACACTCCAGTGTATTTCTTAACTAGAGTGCAGGACTTCACAGTCAGACTCAGATATCATCCTTTATGACTGAGCCTTTACTCCTTCAGATATTTAGTTGCCTGCTTCCCAGTAGCTTGACTGGAATGAATGAATGAAATAATGAAGCATTTTCAAGGATTTAGCTTTAATCTGTTTTTGTTGGAGGGAAGATTCCTTGTGAACAACAGAAAAGGTATGCCAGATGAAAACCAGTTAGCATGTGGCCACATAGCATTTGGGCAACGTACTTAATCACAAACTTCCTTTTTAATATTTTGATGGATCAATTCCAACAGTGCACATTGGAAACGTGATGGAAATACTTTGCCAGATTGGACCTCGGCATATAAACGGTGACATTTCCTCATCACCCCTTCCATCAGTTCACAGAACAGAGCGAGGTATATGCATCTTTTAATCCCATCTAATCGTATAGCTGAAGTGGGTACCTAATGGCCTTGTGCCATCCCGATGCACCAGGAGGGAAGGGATTTCTCAGAGCAACCACCCTCTCTGTCCCTACAGGCCCTTTCTGAGGCTGCCCATGTGCCATTGCACAGCCACTTAGAGGATTTTCCCACCAAAACCTCACTTCTCATCAAAAAATCCTTTGAATTTCCCAGTCTTCTTCTAGTGTCTCTGTGATACACTAGGGAGAGGTCTTCTTGTATTTGGTTGAGCTGAATTTCTGGTGTCATCTGGTGTGATTGACCTTGGGGGTTACAGTGACTGCTCCCTGCTCACACATGGGTGTGAATTAATCTTTTCTGACTGGTGGACCAGAGTTGTACATAACACAGTGAGTGAGGTCTTCCTAGAATCCTGTGCACTGGTCTTTGTAAATCCATAACAGTACTAGAAATATCTCACCATTGTGGCTGCGTGGGATGGTGAGATACTTCCATGAGCTGCACAGTCACGTCACACTGCTGATGCATTCATATGGCCAGGAAGTGAGTGTCACCCAAAGAGGATGAAACAATTAACAGTAGAGGACATTCAACAACTTCTTTGGCAAGGCCTCAGAGGACACTGAGAAGCGACCTGTCCTCCTGTTGTGGTTACTTTATGTGCTGTAGGTATGAAGGCTTCTGCTGTGGCCACCAAAGTGTTCACTACAGCTAAAGCAGTGAGGCTTTTCACATTTTGGACCTCTTTGCTACATGCACAAGACTTTACTATGATCAGCTGTCAGGCTATATTTTTCCTCCCAACAAGAATTTTTTTTAAGGCCAAATGTGTCTTTTAACCATTTCTGAATTATGGAAAAAAAGGAATACCCTGTGACCATTTTTGCACTTACTGTGAAGGCGACAGGCTATTAAAATTATAAGTCTAGGCTTAACACTTCACCATACCCACACCTAAATGTCATTAGAAAACACAGTATGAAAAATGTGATTGACAAATAAGAAAATAAATAGAAATACGTCAGGTACGCAGTGCAAGACAGTCTAAAAAAGGTTGTTCATAAGTCTTTATGCACAAATAGATATGGCTTTGTTTCAAAATCTGTTTAAATTTGAAGGAGTTTTCATTTGTCCAGTCCAAAGCCCAGTGATACCACCTGCAAGTGACTAGTATGAATTGCAGCTTAGTCCCTAAAATATAGTCAAATGACTCTTCAGATGTCTTGTTGAGAGTTTTAGGGCTGGAACACAACAGGGCAGATGAAAATTTTAACTTTTAACTTTCTCTCTGTGTCTTCTGGCTACCCACAGTCTTACACTGCCGCAGCAATCTGTGTTTTGTTGTTTTAGGAAGTGTGGTTGATGATACTCTGACTTACTGTCTCTTCTTAAAGTACACTCTGAAATATACCCAGGGCACTGTGTAGGTATGTTTTTATTTATGGCCTATTACATACCAATGAATTTTAAGCAGTAATTTAAATTAGCTCCGTTTACTTTATTAAATATGATTACTGTATATTTGTGCTGTTGTACCCCATTGGAATCCTAAAGAGAGACAAAAATGCCATTTGTCTGAGTGCTGTACAAACACAAACTAGAGCGGTCCACTTTTCAAAGAGGTTGTAACCCAAATACAAGTGAAGAGATTGCAAAGAGGCGCAGATGGGGCAGCCCATGGTGCACGTGATTAGGTGACAGTTTTGGTCAGTGCCATAAGGACAACTTACAGCACATCAGCCCAGTGGTTTGTGAGGAAGTTGTGGGTTTGCTGCAAAGGAAAGTTGGAAGACGGGATTTGAGGGGGGCAGTGAGTTTTTTTTGTGGGCATGCCTCTCACACATTCAAGACAATGGGGGAGAAAGCACACAGGCATTCACCAGCAAAGTAACAACTCAGCATGAGATGGCTGAAAGGGAAAAAAACACTGTAAGAGAGACATCGGACCCCAGTCTTTGAAACATGAAGCTGATGGGGAGAGAAATTCTTCAGTGGGGACCAGCTTGGATGAGGACCTACCTGGGGTAGTCTGAGTCAATCTCCATGGGAGTCATCTCTCCTCCAATGACTGAGGGAGCTAAAGACCCTCATCATCAGCACCCACAGCACCTAAACTGGGTGCCTAAGTCAGGAGATGCAAGCCATGCTCTTTGCAAAGGGCTGCCTGTTTTCACTTCTGGAAGGGAATGGAAATCCCACCGGAATTTCTTTGGTTTCAAGTAGCCATAATACTGAATTCTGCCTGGATTTCATTGTGACCTAACTGTGCATCAGTTAATATCCATGTGTTGTAAAGTATTAGTCATAATTGGATTTATACTTTTCTCATAAAGTTGTTGAAATGTAACTAATTTTACTGTAATTGTGATCTTTAAAACTTGAATGGTATCTTTTATTGAATAGCTGTTGCAGGACATCATCATCTTATGGCCTTTAATATCTGGAATATAGCATAATTTACATTATTACATTAAATGTCTATCAGATTTCAAGCCAGGTTTGAGGCTACTGCATTTGAATTATCAAAACGTATACAAATTGGAAACAAACAAACAAACAAAAAGTACAGAGTACAGCTTTAATTTCTTTGTCCAAATCTACCGTGAGAGTGAGGAAAATTTCTTTTTAAACAAAAGAATCAGATCCATTCCTTATGAAAACAAATGATTTAGAAAAACAAGGTTAGAATGCCACCTGGGGGCTTATATTGCCATCACACGCCGCTTAAGATTAGAGCAGCTTGTGATGTGTACTGTCAGATAAAAAAAATTTGACTGTTCCATTTTCTTCACAAAGATCGGCTAGACTTTTAGGAACTCATGAAGGTGTTATTCCATTTTATGGTACCTGCTTCCTTAGTCCTTGAGGAAGAATACAGTAGAAGAAATGGGCACTAACGAAGCAAACCAATTTGCTTTGCAAACGGAAACACAGTAATATGGCTTTATGTAGTATACTCTGATTCTTTTCACAAATAAATGTAAACCACACACAAGATACACAAAAATAAGCATATTTATTCACAACGTGCAGGAGAAAACACTAGATTACATGAGCCATACGACAGAGGAGGCCACAGAGCTCGTGGAGGCAGAAAGGTGATCATTCAAGCACAAAAAACCTGTGTAATACAGCAAATCAAAGCATCAAAAATGAAAATACACAGACCATATTTCTAATCCATTGAATTAGTATAAAAGTAAGTCTTTCCTTGACTTTAAATTAGGTGATTGTGAACCCAGTGTGGCAAAAGTGAGAACTAACCCAAATCTTTGCCACAAATTACAACTAAATACAAATTCTTGCTGTTAGAAACATGTGGGTAACCTCTCCCTGCTTTTAGTATTCATCTGCGCTTTTGGTGAGGTTTTTATGATTCAGACCAGACAGGAGAACTTAATACACGTTTTGCACATTTAGATGTTAAATCTAAAGCCAAGGGGAGAGAATTAATCCCATTTCCTCGAGAGTTTTGCCAAGACACCATTGAGTTTTCCCTCAGTCAGGAACAATGTGAGACTCTTCTCTACCCCTTCCCAATCTCTTGAAATTCTCCATGAAGGGGAGGTTGGGAGCACTGTGCTACCTGACTCCATCTCAGCTTATATGATGAGCTGCATCACACTCATACAATCCTAAAGCACTCAGATACTGCTGGATCCTTCCATTGAGTGAGCTGCTCTAGGATCGAAGACCTGGGAACTTGGCTGTCTTACACCACATGGTCCTTGTGCCAACATGAGCCATGAAGGACATCTATCTCTAGGGGCAGAGTTATTGTGTATTTGCCCATATTTTGGTATCCTGAGCAACAGAGAGGAATGCAATATGCAAAGGGGATCCCGTATAACTAGGCAACACATGAGTTTCTAGTGCGGCTTCAAGGGTAGCTGAAACCATTGATTGGTAGGGGTGACAAAGCCTTTTCTTGCAGACCCAAAAAATCTGGCAAAGTGCAAAATTATTTATTTGCATTTATGAATCTGAATCCATGCACTTCTTTGACCCATGGGCAACTCCAGCAACTCTTGATAGAAGCAGCTGATCCTTTCTTCAGGGGGGAAACTTTTTTGCTCTCAGGTAAAACAGTGACTGTCACTGGAGAAAGCCTCTCAGAATACAGAGTCAAGCTAATTACTACCTGTAGTTGAACTTCCATTCTCTACCAAGTTTCTTGCGGAGTTTAGATCCAGGCTTAACTAAATCAAGTTAATATCCTAGGTCTAGCGCAATCTGTACTCAGGCTAGGAGGGGGAGCTCAATGTGCTTTGGTGGCATTGCTGGATGATCTCCTAAACCTCCATATGCCGACTGTTAGACAGAGATAGGTGGTGATGTGACAGTATGCGTCAAATCCTGAAGGAACACCCCCAGGTTGTCCTAGTGGCATGTTGCAGGTGTACCATGGTGACCTTGAGCTTGTGAGAGCCACAAGGTCTGTTTTTTTCTCAGTGCTTTCAATCACCTTCAGTCATGAAGTAAGCAGGTTGGATGGCGTGGCCTTAAGCACCAGAACTACGCAATTGACACTTAGCTATGTTATCCTCCATCACCCAGGGCCATGTTGTACCTTTAAGAATGCATATGGATTGAAAGGGATAACTTCTCAGTATTTTTATCACTCATTTGAACTGGGGAATGCAAGGTTAGCCGTTTCCCAAAAGGTGGATTTAACTGCCATTGAATATAAGGAACAGCAGAGTGGATTTTTAAGGCGCATTTTAAGGCGCAGATGATGGTGGTGGAGGAGTATAAGTATGCTGCCCATTGAAATATCATCTGTTGGCTGAACTTCTCTGCTTCTGTTTCTTTGATACGTGAAGTGGTTTGGGCTGTATTTGATCCTGGCAGAGTGTGAAATCCTTGTAGGCACTTTTCAACTGATATATTTATTAGTCATAAGGGAAAATACTGTCTGGATTAGGCATGGATTTTGAAACTGAATCACAACTAACGATGTCTCAAAGGTATATAGCCTGATTTAGAGAAGTCAGCTTTAAAATAACATTTTCTAGTACCTTCTTTGTAAAAATCGCTCCCAGTAATTGTTAAAATAAGACTGATTGTAAATTGTGCACTTGTTCCTAACTACTCTATTCAACAAATACAAGCTACAGAAAAATTGGAATTGTATAAATTGAGGAAACTGTAATAGGCTTCAGCAATTTCTCAACAAAGAAGGAACATTAGTGCATTAATTAGCTTTTCTCTCTCTCTGATCACAGAATCATAGAATCATAGAATCATAGAATCATAGAATCATAGAATCATAGAATCATAGAACGGTTTGGGTTGGAAGGGACCTCAAAGATCATTTAGTTCCAACCCCCCTGCCATGGGCAGGGACATCCTCCACTACACCAGGTTGCTCAAAGCCTCATTTAACCCGGCCTTGAACACTTTGAGGGATGGAGCATCCGCAACTTCTCTGGGCAATCCCTTCTTAAATATGTTATCATAGAAGTGCTACCACTGTTGCTGATAGTCTCAGCCTTTGCCAGCGGTGAGTCTGTCTTAGAGCTGGCTGGCATTGCCTCCATTGAAGATGGAGGAAGCTTCTGGCATTTTCTCACAGAAACCACTCCTGTAGCCTCCTTGCTACCAAAACCTTGCCATGCAAGCTCAATACATGACAAAAGCTGTGTAAGTCTCCATGTTCACTACGCAGGAACCCGGTGCATTTCCAGGCCCTGTTTTAAAGAACGCATCCCAGCACCGTCTTCACAAAGACAGTACAACACCTACAGCCTCCAGATGATGCCATGAAAATCAAAGTACTCTGCATTTATCTACAAAGATGCTGTTTGGCTTAGTACTGCACTGCTTTTTTTCTATCCTATCTCTTCCAGATGTGCGACTTGTGATACAAAAACACAAGTTAAAATAAGGAAAACAGAGGTAAAGTGAAGCAGTGTGTTTTCTTCATTGCATTAGAGAAGAAATAAGGTCTTTACCATGCTGCTAACCTGAGTAAGCAGCATTCCCTGTCACCACATCTGATATAAGTGCTCTTCCCTCTCTTTCTCATTTTTGGATGTATCACTATGCATACTGTATTTGACGATTTCAGGCCATACAACTCTAAGTGATGTTATGCTGTGAACTCTTTCCTTCCAATACATGAAATGCAAGAAACAAGTTAACACTTGGTAGTTTGGAGAAGATACCAAATTTTTTAGGGAGACTGCCGAAGAGGAGATTGCTGACGATAAAATAGTACCACGGAAAACCTCGCAGATGTAGCTGTACACACAAAGTAATCCCACTGGCTGTGCCCTTGGTCTGCAGGAACAGCACCTCTGAGCTGGGAATCTAGCTAAACTGAAATGGAAAAACTGAGTATGAGTTCATACTTCAGGAGTATGCTGAAGTAGGAGTAAACGTCTCCTGGTTTAAAACTGGTTTATGGCTGTCATCAACTTTAGCTTGCTGAGAAGCTGCAAAGAATTCAGAGAAGTTAACAAATGACAATACTCAGGTTGCAGGCCACCAATACTTGTCAAACTTGTGTCACTACAGCGGCATTTCATCCTAGACCTAGGATGCGTCCTGTGCTTTCCACACACAGGTTGATCACTACTAGAACTTCAGGTTTTAGCAAACTATCATTATCTCCTGCCCTAGATATCTGGGAAATCTCAGGTATGTCTCATGATACTGTGTCACACTTAGACATGTTAGGGGCTCCTTTGTCATCTGTTTCTGCTCAAGAAAGGGGTTTGTGAGGTCTTTTGGGTTGGGGTTTGTGATTGTGCTCCCTGTGCACCTGAAATTCAAAAAGGCTGCCAAGAGCATTGTGTTAAGGACCGACGAGGAGCAGGACTGTGACTTACGTGAGGCTGTTGTTTAGCCCGATGGAGCAGACTCATTTGTATTTGTTGCTCCATCCCAACAAGGACATCACAGACCTGAAGAAGGTTCAGCAAAGGAGGCTCCTAAAGGAGTCACAGCCAAGGGAAATCTGATCTATCTATCTATATATCTACATCTACATCTACATCTGTATCTACATCTAGATCTGGATCTGGATCTGGATCTGGATCTATCTATCCTATTTACTTCAGGAAACGGGTAAGAGTCATAATAAAATAGTAATAATTATTCTTTTGTCGTAGCACAAATTTCATCTGAAATTGGAAGGCAGCAAGTAAAAAGCAGGTGGATACTTCCTTTGTCCGCTGCAGGACTCGCTGCGCTCGACAGCCGACCCGCAGAACCGGCCCACAGGCCGACCTCAGTCCGCTGGGGGGTCCCGCCGCCCTCCCGCTGCCCTCCCGCCGCTCCCGTTCGCCACCGCCCTCTCACACCGCCCCCCTGGCGGCTGCACGACACCCGCTCGGCGATCGATTGCTCAGGTCCCTCTCGGCCCCGCCCGCTGGCGGGCTGCTCTCCGCGCGGAGCTCGATTAGGAAGGCCTTTCCGTCGGCGGGAGTCCCCGCTGCGGGCCGTCCCGCCGAGCGGCGAGGACAGTCTGGCCGCTGTAGCGAGCCGCCCGTGGCGGGGACGCAGGTGCCGGTCCCGATGCTGCGGTGGCTGATTGGCGGCGGCCGGGAGCCGCAGGGCCTGGCGGAGGTAAGGCGGCGGGCGGGCGTGGCGGAAGCGGGCAGAGCGGCTCGCGGCGGGAGGCGGGGCCAGGAAGAGCGTTGGGGCCGTTGGCGGGGGCGGGGGGGGAGCGCAGCGCTGTCCCCTCAGTCGGGAGCCGCCGGCCGGGCCGCGGGCTGCCCCTGGGGACGGCCGCCCTCACGCAGCACGGCCCCGGTGGAGGCCTCGGGGAGAGCTTTAGGTCCAGCGGGGGAGCGCTGTGAGGAAGGGGGGCTTTGCGCGGCGGCCTTTCCGCCGGCGTGGGCCTGCTGTGCCGTGGTAGCGCGGCCGGGCCGTGCGCTGGGCTCTTCGGAGCGACAGGCCTTCAGGGCTCGCTCGCAGCCTGTGAGGCTTTCTGGCTGTGAGAGAGGGTTACAGGCGTCGTTGAGGAGAAAGAGGAGAGGGGAAGAAACACAAAAGCAAACAGCAAAACCGCCACGCGGGGCTTGCCCAGGAACTGAAGGGCTTGGGAGCCGCCCCTGTCCGGAGCGTCGCGGCTTTCTCTCTCCTGCTTGGCTCATCCTGGGCAAGCGGGGGTTATGTTGCAGAGCTCGCAAGCATGCGGAGTCCTGCCCTCGGGACTCCTCTGTCGATAATGTAAATTATAGGGAGTAACTTGTTATTTATGTGGCCTACGTGTAGTTTGTAGTAGTCTTCTAGCGTTTCTTCTCAGTTTCTCATCCGTAAAATAAACTAGGCCTATGTAGCACGTTCAACACTGACATTCTTCCTGTTGCCTTGCTCAGAAAAAGAGTTTTACTGGATTTGAGGGAGAGTTTTTTTGGATTTTCTTTTCCCTAAGACTCTGCTGCTCCCTAAGTTCTCAGCCTGGATTTAACAAGAGTTAATTAACACTATTACTGGTCTCCTTAATCGTAGTGCTTTTGTAATCTAGACAAATATGAGGAAGTAACTGCTGTACATGAGCAAACCGTGACAATATCGTGGTTGGTTTCAAGTGCCAGTAGTTACTTTGGTGGAAATTTGAGTCTGTACCAATTTGGGATTATGATGGCTGAGAATAGCTCTGACTTTTGTCATCATTCAAAATATTGGTTGTAATGCAGTCATACTTAGCAGGTTTATGTGCAGTTGTTTTTAAAATGAAGATGGAAAATAGGCAACCGTTTTTTAACATGCAAGGAAACTATATCGCTCTCCAAAGTTTAAACTCTAGCTAGGGTTTATTTATACTGTGATTTAATAAAGCCTGAGCATGAGTCAAGGTGTCAACCGGTTTTTCCATTGTGCTGTTCATGGCTTGGTTAAACCTGATCCCCAAGACTTCTGTTCTCATTGCTACAGCTGGTTTGCTGAATGATGGTAATAATTCTGCTCCTCTGTGGAAAAACTAAATAACAAATGTTGGTAAGGGTTGACCTCAAAACTCTTTTTGTTCTTTTTTCCTGCATTATGTAATATTGTTTCATCTAAAGATCGTCTTCGTAACTATTGATTTCCTCTGTAGTCTTCTGAAATAGATAAGGAAGCCTATAGCAGTGTACGGCCTGTGGACTTCACGTGCTTGTTTCCTGTGCGATGGCTTCAGCCAGTCATAAAAGGCCAGATGTGTTGCAGTGACATCGCACAGAGTCAATAGGGAAAGCCTCTGGCAAAGCTGTCCTAAATTAATGAGATGTAAATTTCTCCGTACCCATTTTTTTTCTATGGAATTGAAAATCATTTAGACTTAAGCTCCTGAATATCTTCAGTTGGCGGCCGTGGTGTACATCTTAAGCAGGGTGGCTCTTGTAATGGGAACAATCTAACTGCAGTAACATCATGGTCCATATAAGCTAGTTTATTATGATCCATGATACATATGTAAGTATGTCTGTGTACTCTTGTATCCATATTTTTGATGATTTGCTTTTGAATATCCCACTTTTAAATGCTTCAGGTCATAGGGGTTTTAGCAAGTTCCGAAGCTGAGATGAATGTTGTGTTTTTTTTACTGATTATCATAGTGATACTTACAGGTCCTGCATAAAAACATGCAAGCTGGGAATGGATTCCATTAGCATCAGCATCTAGCTTTCCCTTCTAAAAACTTGATGTTGCTACAAGAGATCTAAATTAATAGTTTATATCAAAAATAGATTTCTTCAGAGAAAGAACGCATGTGTAACCCAACACTTCAGTAAATGTTAATGAAGATCAGAAGAGAGCATCGCTTGTTGTATGACAGCACTGGGGGAAAAACTGTTATTTGTTGTAACCGATAGTGCTTTATGAGCACTGTACCTTTCAATATCCACAGGCATTCCTAGAATTAAGAAAAATAAGATTAGACGCGTTGTTCAAAAGAAGTAGCACTGTCTTGTACTGAATAGGAAGCAACAACAGAATATAGAATTGGGATATTAAATTTACAAATTCTGACTTTTTCAAAGTGATGTTGCAGTTGTTTTGTGAATGTGTGTTTCTATTAGTAAATAAAAATGGAAATCTGACTACATCATCCAGTGATGCTGAGATTTGCTTAGGATTTTTAGAATTTCCAATTTTTTTTAAGGAATGTTTTGATTAGCTTTTGACAGCTGAACTCCAGGTTTCCACATTTGTCCAACTTTTCTTTATAACCATGCAGATTCTACTTGCATTATTTTAAATGGGAACTGCTATTGTCACATGATTGCATAAAATGAGGAACAGTTGCTTCATGAAATGCATCAGATAGCACAAAACCAAGATGAAATCACAAGAACTAGCATTTTGACAACCTCTTCATTTAAAAAATAAATACAGATTTCTTTCCCTATTTATTAACTTTGTCATTCTTAACTTCTGAAGAAGTATCAATGTGGAAATAATAGAAAATAGTTTATTATTCCTGCAAGAAAATGTTGAAGTTTCTGAGGATAATATGTTTATCTTTCATGTAGGATTACTTGTCGTGTATTCTGCATGTTGTACAGTATTCAGTAATTACTGTTTTACAGTGTAGGTTCTGTTGAAGTCATAGAATCGTAGAATCGTTAGGTTGGAAGGGACCTCAAAGATCATCTAGTTCCAGCCCCGCTGCTGTGGAACCTCAACTACACCAGGTTGCCCACAGCCTCATCCAGCCTGGCCTTGAACAATTCTAGGGATGGGGCAGCCACAACTTCTCTGGGCAACCTGTTCCAGTACCTCACCACCCTCAGAGTGAAGAATTTCTTCCCTCTATCTAATCTCAATCTGCCCTCTGTCAGTTTAAATCCATTGCCCCTTGTCCTATCACTACACGCCCTTGTAAAAAGTCCCTCTCCAACTTTCCTGTAGGCCCCCTTGAAGTACTGAAAGGCTGCAATAATATCACCCCCGAACCTTCTCTTCTCCAGGCTGAACAGCCCCAACTCTCAGCCTGTCTTCGTAGCAGAGGTGCTGCAGCCCTTGGATCATCTTCGTGGCCCTCCTCTGGACTCGCTCCAGCAGCTCCATGTCCTTGTGTTGGGGACTCCAGAGCTGAACACAGTACTGCGAGTGGGGTCTCACGAGAGCAGAGTAGAGGGGCAGAATCACCTCCTTCGACCTACTGGCCGTTCTTCTTTGGATGCAGCCCGAGATACGGTTGGCCTTCTGGGCTGCCAGCGCACATTGCCGGCTCATGTTGAGCTTTTCATCCACCAGCACTCCCAAGTCCTTTTCCTCAGGGCTGCTCTCAATCCATTCTTCACCCAGCCTGTAATTATGCTTGGGATTGCCCCGACTCATGTGCAGGACCTTGCACTTGGCCTTGTTGAACTTCATGAGGTTCTCACAGGCCCACCTTTCCAGCCTGTCAAGGTCCCTCTCTGGATGGCATCCCTTCCCTCCAGCGTGTCCACAACACCACACAACTTGGTGGCATCTGCAAACTTGCTGAGGATGCACTTGATCCCACTAACCATGTCGCCAACAAAGATGTGAAACAGCACCGGCCCCGGTACTGACCCCTGAGGAATACCACTTGTCACTGGCTTCCACTTGGACATTGAACCGTTGACCACAAATCTTTGAGTGTGACCATCCAGCCAATTCCTTATCCACCGAGTGGTCCATCTGTCAAACCCATGTGTTTCCTGTTTAGAGACAAGGATGTCGTGTGGGACAGTACCAAATGCTTTGGACAGGTAGACGATGTCAGTTGATCTTTCTTTATCCATCAGTGCTGTATCCATCAATGCTGTAACCTCATCATAGAAGGTCACCAAATTAGTCAGGCAGGATTTGCCCTTTGTGAAGCCATGTTGGCTGTCACCAGTCACCTCCTTATTTTCTACATGCCTTAGCATAGTTGCCAGGAGGATCTGCTCCATGATCTTGCCGGGCACAGAGGTGAGACTGACTGGCCTGTAGTTCCCCAGGTCTGCTTTTTTCCCCTTTTTAAAGATGTGGGCTGTGTTTCCCCTTTTCCAGCCAGTGAGAACTTCATCAGACTGCCATGACTTCTCAAATATGATGTATAGCGGCTTAGCAACATCATCCACCAGTTCCCTCAGGACCCACGGATGCACCTCCTCCGGTCCCATGTACTCGTGCACCTTCAGGTTTTTTAGATGGTCTCGAACCTGATCTTCTCCTACGGTGGGCGGTTCTTCATTCTCCCAGTCCCTGCCTTTGCCTTCTCTGACTTGGACTGTGCAACTGGAGCTCTTGCCAGTGAAGACTGAGGCAAAGAAGTCATTGAGAACCTCAGCCTTCTCCATATCCCGGGTAGCCAGGTCCCCCGTTTCTTTCCGGAGAGAGCCTATGTTTTCCCTAGATCTCTTTTTATCACTGACATATCTATAGAAGTTTTTCTTGTTGCCCTTGATGTCTCTGGCCAGATTTAAATCTATCAGGGCTTTAGCTTTCCTAACCTGATCTCTGGTTGCTCAGACAATTTCTTTGTATTCCTCGCAGGCTACTTGTCCCTGCTTCCACCCTCTGTAGGCCTTCTTTTTGTGTCCAAGTTGGTCCAGGATCTCCTTGTTCATCCATGTGGGCCTCCTGGTGTTCCTACCTGACTTTGTCTTTGTTGGAATGCACCGCTCCTGAGCTTGGAGGAGGTGGTCCTCGAATATTATCCAGCTTTCTTGTGCCCCTCTTCACGCCAGGGCTTCATCCCATAGTACTCTACCAAGAAGATTCCTGAAAAGGCCAAAGTCTGCTCTCAGAGAAGACGCAGTCCTGGAAGTAAGATGATGTTGACTGTCATGTAAGATGGAGGAGAGTGCTGTCACTGAGTTACTACTGAGCTATTTAGATTTATTTATTTTTAAAATAATGTCTAATAGCAAGTTGTTCCTGAATGTGGAAGACCGTAAATACGAAAAAGTTGTATTCTCTTGAAACAAACTGATGATTGAGGTTAGTAGAACTATTGTGCCCTGAAACTGCAGTCTTATGCAATATTTTGTTGACTCTACCTGGTGATCAGCTTGCTCTGGGTGATTGATTGTTCTTTTAATTAATAATCTAGTTGGGGGTAATTGCAGATGCTGTTCTATAAAATATTAAGCATTTGCTATGATTTTTAAAGCGGTTTGCTTTGGTATTTTGTGGATAGAGTTCCAGCAGATGATTTATGTACTATGTAACAGAACTATTTAGTATTCTTTATTTTAAAAATGCTGGTTTTGTATAGAATTTTAAAATTGAACGGTAGGTGAAAGATGCGAGAGGTCCACAGACTTATGTTGTGAATTGAGTCATGAAGCTGGGTCCACATGACAGCTCATGACTAAACTGGAATTTCAGCTTGGTGTATCCGTGATTAGAGTACAAAATGTTTTTGTTAAACGAACTGCTATATTGTAATTTAAAATATGTGGTATAGAAAGATATTATTTACTTGAAATAAGAAGAAATGATCTTTAGTAATGATTTTCATTAAGGCAAAATGATATTTCAGAAACTTAATTTAAATTCAAATATAACTATACATTCACACACGAGTCTATATGTAGATTATTACAAAGACCTGGTGAAATGTCAGTGCAAAATAAATGTCATTCCTTTTTTATGAATTTTAGAAATCATCTGTACAGACAATTGGTGAAGAACAAATACAGAATCCTTACACGGAGCTCCTTGTGTTGAAAGGTCATCAAGATATAGTACGATTTCTAGTGCAAATAGATGACTGCAGGTATGAAATTGCATTTCAAATTGTTTCATAGCATCCTTGGCAATACGTTAGAGATTATTTATGAAAATGTAGTAATATTTTTAATCCTCACTTTTTCTTTTTGAAGGGGGAGGGCAGGAAAAGCCTGGAGTTAAAAAAGGCAAGAGATGAACACTCTCTTTTCTTGATATGTTACTCCATATTTTTACTTCTCTTGTAAGTTTTACTTTCATGAGAAAATAATGGTGATGGAGTTATGTTTCTTAGTACAAATTAATTTGTTCAAAGGAAATCCCTCCAGCTAACTCGGCCCTTTTTTTTCAGGCTGTTCTGAATTGAACATTCACTTCTGTACATGCATACATACTTTCTCCCAGGGCAGTAGGCAGTAGTGTCTGCTTCTTTTCTGGGTGGATGCATGTGTTTAATGATTTTAAATTGAGGACAGCTATTTCATCTTTTGGTTCTACAAAAGAATGTAATAGACTCTTACAGATACACTGTAGCATGTTGCTGTTCCTTTCTTTCCAATATTTTGTTACACGTTCTTCTGAAGCTCTAGTGCTTAATTCACTTGAGCTTTGGTTAATGCAACTTTTCTAAATTTCTCAAATTTTGAAATTTTCACCACTTTATTCAGAATACCTGCTTAGTAAAATTCAACATATGTCTAATCTCTACATTACATATCTTCTCCAATTGGATCTTGTTCAGCTTGCTGTACTTCTTTGAAGTCTAACAGTTCTTTTGTTTCTCTTTTCCAGTTTTTAGCTTTGTGCACTTTTTTTGTATATTCCCTAACAATCTTTATCTGATCTGTTTTTAGTTCCTTGTAACTATGTCCAACTCTATTGCGAACTCTGAGATTAATATTAAGTCACTACATTTACCATTGTCACTTTGGAAGTGTGACTGAGAGAATTAATTACGATAGTTTTACGTTAACGACCTGGCGTCTGTCACAGCTTTGTCTAAATTAGCCTTGCATGTTCTCTAATTTTAACTTAATCCTGCAAGAGAGGAAATATTTATCTGCCTTAAAAGTAAGGTTGTGAAGCTTTTAGTCAATAATAAGTGTAGTGACTTTTGGCTGATGTGGAGAATTAAATAGAAAACCTTTAGAACTAAGAATGTAAGTAATAGGCAAGAGTCTCTCTCTGAAGGAGCTGTAGTAATTTATATCTTTTATGGATTAGGCACAGAAGGGGATTTCTAATATATTCATCAATACACTACACAAAGTTAACATGGATAAGAGTTTAGTTTATATCCTTGCAGAGTACAGCAGGTATTTTGTGAAAGAAGGTTTTCTTCTTCTCCATGTATTTCACAGAAGACTCCATGGAGAACTTCTAGCTTGTCAGTTTTCATTGTTAGTGTCATAAAAATATATATCAGAAAAGATATATGCATTACCATAAAATTTATTTTTCTACATTATAGTAATCCACCAGAAGATTAATACAAAAATAAAAGAATCTTGTGGGTTTTTTTTAGTCCTCTTTTTTTTTTCCCCAGCCAAGTTATTTTAATAACCTTTCCTCAAAATACATTTTTCCCAAAACACATACTCAATAAATGTAACTGGTCTTTATAGGAATACTAGAGTATTCTTTGATTGCACACACTGGCTGATGCAGAGAAATCTTCTACCATTTTGGGCTTTATTGTATGGTAGCAGGTAAATTATTGAAGCTAAACTAATGATAATCAGTGTAAAACTAAAGCCTGGATGGCCGCATTGAAGATCGGTTATAAAATAGCATATGGATAAGGAATAAGTTATATAGCTGGTTAATATTCTGAGAGTTTGAGGACTTTAATAAGTCACTTCACTGGACAGTAATTCTAAAGTTTAATTTATCAAGAATATGGTAGTTTCTGGATTGTTAAAGAGCTGATAATATTTTTCGCTTGATTCTTTTCAGTAAAATTAGTATTGTTACTCAGCTTCTGAAATGTTTTTATTTAGTTTCTGCAGCATTCCATTGTGTGCTTTTTGTCAACTATTGTAAGCCAAGTTTCACGCTTCAGGTCTTTAGATAATGTCATCTTATTGAGAGTTTTGCAGAAGGATTTTCTTGTTTTCTCAGTGGCTCAGCTAAAACCAGTGAGTGGAAAATTTTCTCAGATTGGTTTTTGAAGATACTAAATAAATCCTGTATAAATGTAACAGAAAGCTGCTTTTTTATCTTCTTTTCTCTTGTACTTTTTGAACATGAAGTAAGGGTCATATTGATTGGAAGATCCCTAAAGAAGGCTAAGCCTCAGCAAGAGTCTTCGAAAAATGGGCTGAGATAAAATTGCATGTAATACCCTAGCATTTGACACATTAAACTAAACAGAGTTCATAACACGTTTTAAGAAGAGCTTTTTTTGTTGGTCATTTGACCATTCGTTGCTCCTTCAGGAAACAGACAAGGTTATAGATGATGGTGATCATGACTGGAAAAGAATCAGGTGACCCATGTATCTCCCCATTGGTGAACAGAATGTAACTGTAGGATAACTGACTCTACAATATACATTTAAAAAATATATATATTATTTAAATATATATATTTAAAATAATAAAAGATATGAAGAAAGTACTGCTTACACTTTTTTTTTTTCCTTTTTACTATAATAGAATAAAATGTGGAGGATATGTGGAAGAAGGAAGAGGAAAAACCTTTATGGCTTTATGCCTGAAAACTTATTCTATTAGCAAGTTTCACAAACATTGTAATTGCAAAGCGTCTAAAATGACAGGCATGTATATAGTTAATGAAACCATTCACAGCTGGTAACAGAAAAAAAATCGGAAATGATGTAACCTGTCTTATTCATTACTTTCTTGCACATAGTACAAATCTTAGTTAATTCTCTAAATAGTAATTGTTTAATCCTTGGTGAAGGCTTAAAACAAAAGGAAAAAATCAGAAAGGCATATTTGGAGGTAACAACTGAATTCAATTTTCTATGGAAGGTCTTACTTCTGTTCTAGGCTTTCTCAACTCAATATGCCTTTACTGGGGTAGCTGGGATGTGTACTTCAGCTATGGTGTAGCTGTTGTAGTGATGTAGGCAGATGGTTAGATATTCACTCTAGCCTAGGGAAGAATATTGAATTTAGGTCAGGCTTTGTAAATGTGGGATTAACATGCTAATATGTTTTTTCCTTTTATAGTATGCCTTCTAGCTGGATTTTTAGCAGAAGTCAAAGTTAGCACCTTAAATGCACTCTCTGCAGGAGTTCTTTTACGCCACAGTTTAAAGTATCATGATAAATACTGGACTCCTTTACTCCTGGGCTCAGATGAGTGGTTTGTAACTTGTTAGATGTCTTTCAGTCAGTCAGCTCTGACTAATAGTATTTGGTTTTAGAGTTCGATGTTACTTGATATGTAAGATCTCATATTTTTAAACAACAGAATTGGTTCTGTAGTGTGGGATTCTATTTATAATAGCATGTATTGGAATTCTTAAGCCTTGCCCTTATATTAAGTGTATATTGATAATCATCTATTTAAATGTACTGATTTCAGTTTATAAGCTGTAATTGAGATTTATGCATACATGTTTGTTCTTTGAAGCCAGAGTCTGATATATCTTGTAAACATTTTTCTTACATAACTGTTTACTGCTTTGCCATTATGTTATGCTATATTGAAGGTTCACAGCTTTCCCCACCCCCCCACCCCAGGTTTGCATCTGCGGGAGATGATGGAATCGTATTTCTGTGGAATGCTCAGGTTAGCTCTAATTTTTTTGGGGTAGCTTGCGTGCTTTGGAGAGGGATGAAGTAGGGGAGAGGAGTTAGAAATGTCTATTAGTGAGAAAGCAGAATAAATAAGAGTTGCTGCAGAGCTACTGTTTGAAAATGTAAAAGCGGAGGGAGTCTGCCAAATCTTAGTTTACAAAGGAGAGCTAGGAAAGTAAAAGTGTGAACCCAAGAGAATAGTAAGTTTTAAAAGTTAGAATGTTTTGGGAAGACATGGTGATTTTAGAGAGATTTGAGGTGAAATGATGTGAAAAGCAGAAATATGTATAAACTTCCGGCTTTAATTCTTCTTTTAAAATATGTTCGATGTTTGCTGTAAACACTGGAATGTTGACCAATGACACAACAAATATGTAGCAAGGTCCCAGTCCTGCCAAGATTTGTATATATACTTACGTTTTAAATAAATATAATTTTTCTATTAGCAATATATATTCGTGGCATAAATGGTTAGACTAAATGGAGAGCTAGCACAAACTGTACTGGAAAGACACCAAAGTCAGCGGAAGTTAAACATTTCATGTGGTTCAGAAACAAGGCCTTAATTGCTTGCTGTGATAAAAATCTTCTATAACTTTTGAAAACTGTACTAAGATATTAGATTTATTATGGAAATAGTGCTCTCTAAGTGCGATACCCACTGTTCTGCTCTTCCGCTCTGTGCCTCCGTATCATTGATAAAATTATGGAGAAGGGGTGACCATTAGACCTGTGTTAAGGATGGCTAGTATACAAGTTAAATTGTTCAGCAGGAAGTCTGAAAGGGACACATACTGTGCTGTCTAACCTGCGAGTATCAGACATTTATAGAATCACAGAATGGTTTGGGTTGGAAGGGACCTTAAAGATTATCTAGTTCCACCCCCCTGCCACTGGCAGGGACACCTTCCACTAGATCAGGTTGCTCAAAGCCTCATCCCACCTGATCTTTCATTCGAATTAAGAAAGAAATAAATCTCAAACTGTAAACTCTTTTAGAAACCTTCTGAAAAATTTATGTGACATTTGAGGTGGTGTAATTTTAAAATATGGAAGAGAAACTTGAAACTTCTTCTCTTGAGCAGTTTCAGTTAGTGTTTTGCTGTTTTTGAAGGCCTTTTATAATTCTATAATTTGGAAAATTAAATTGGTTTTGAATATTCAAAACCGTATATGTGAGTATGTATACTCAGTGTTTTGAGCAGTTTGTGAATATATAACTCATTTAGATATCCAGCTTAGGAACTGAGTTCCATTTTCTACTTCCGTAGGATTTTTATTATGTTTTTATTAAAGCAAATCTTTTGTAGTTTTAATTTAAAAACTTAACCCACAAGTGTAAAGAAGTTTACAGTTATAACTACCTTGTATTTTAATTGCGTGTTTAACATGTCAGTGTGCTTCTGCATATTCGTTTGTAGGGTTTTGCTATCTAACTGAACAGAGCAGAAGTACCTGCAGTTATCCAAGCTACCAGTCTGAAGCTGTAGATAATGTACATACGAAATAAAGCTGTCAGGAAATTGGCAGTACAGTGTTTGCCATAAATATACGACAAGTTTCTTGAATCATTAAAATAAAAAAAAAGTTACTTCCTGAAGAAAGAGTTTGCCAACAAATCTGAGTTACTGTAGTATCCATTAAAAAAAGTGAATGGCTAATACTGGTATTAAAATGAAATGAGTTTAATACGGAACTCGGTTCTTAAGGGCTTTTAGACTTTTTTTATACTCTTAATTTTTATTATGTATTACTCCTTCACATTTAATGTGTTATTTAATTCTGGGTAAGATCTGGAACAGTATTGAAGGTAGTAAGAAGTAAATCCATAAATTACTTTAGAAAGAGAGATTTTAGACTCTTAGAAATTCTTTTCAAAAGTCATTTAGTACCTGTGTTTTTGTTTTTCAGACTGGACAAAAACTTTTTGAACTTCATGGACACACACACAAAATTACAGCTATAGCACCATTTTCTTCGTCAGATACTTCTGAAGAAAAAAACCATTTGATTTTAACAGCATCAGCTGATAGAACAGTTATTGTATCCTTAGATCTGGAGAAGATTGAAATTTCTATGGGCTTTTTGTTGGTTTTTGCTTTTAAAGGTAGCATTGAGACAGGCTGCAGGTTGTTTAAACTCATTGGTTGATAATATCCAGTAGGTGGAATTGGATTACACTAGTATTTTACTAGTTATTACTCATAAGTAGATGCATTCCTTACTACAAAAATGAATCCATAACAGATCTTTATTAATATGTCATTTTGGCCAAATATGGAAAAGACAATCAAGGGCTTAGAAGACTGAGTCTCTGCATGCCTACTTCCCAATCTGTCATTTAGTTACAAACACAGCAGTTATATTTCTGATATATAAAAACCCTTTCCTTAATAGTTAAAGTCAGGTTTGGGACTGCAGTAGTGGCAGGCAGGTTCAGAAAGTTTCATGTTTCCATTCTACTGTAAAGGTAAGCTGAGGAAACGCTAGATTTGTCTGTTGTTGTGTTGTAGACAAGAATTAATTATGCATGGCTCATGGGCTATACAAGCAGGTGTGTTAAAATGAACGGGAGCGTTTGGTTTAAGAACAGGTACCTAATGAGTGGCTGAGAAATGGACATAATTCTTAATTTGTTTTTAGAACTCTTAGTACCTTGATTTTCTTTTTGACCATTATTTTGACCTTGTAGAACAAAGATCATTTTATGGCTTGGTTTTGTTACTGTGTTGGAAAAGACAACCTACAGTCAAATTAGTTCTTCAATGTTAATAGTAGAAAAAAAATTGCTGAAAAATCAGGTTTTGCATTGTTGACAAAAAATGTAACATATGGTATGTAATTAAATCTGTGTTTCTCTGGAAAGTGACACCTTAATACTGTATTTCATAGTACTTACCGCTTTCTCTAGCTAAAGCTCATGATCGTCTCACTGAGAAATTCCCTGTAGAACTTTTGCACGGGACATATATCTGATTTTTGTTCTGTAGTGTTTGACAGTTCTTCAAAGACTGGATGTATGGTTGTCTGGAGGGAGTGAGCTATGTGTTTGGAACCGAGAATTAGATCTCTTGTGTAAGACCAGTCATCTCACTGATGCAGGTAAAAATGTAAATGACTCATTATAGCTGTTAAAGTGCAAGTAAAATGGATCTGTATAATGATGCAAAACCAACTTGGCAAATTCTCTTTAATTCTAATGATAACATTATGTGTTAAAGCCACTCTCTATTTTTTTAAATGTCAGACTTAATCGTTTCAGAATTAAGACTGCTTTTAATCTCTTGTGCTGTGTGAATTTTAGGATATGTCAAATCTCAGTAACTGTACGTTAGCTTGGACTTACAGGGCTAGATCTCAGATGCTGATATATATGTTTGCTGTAATGTGGACCAGATCCTTTGGCTGGCTTTCTCTGTGAATGAGCAGGAGTTTTATTATTCCCAAGTAAAGCTTTGTGGTAGTAGAGCAGTACAGATTTCTTTTCATGATTAAGAATCAGTACTTTTGATGTAGACAATGCAGGTTTTGATAGAAATACAGTAAACGTAGTCAGATCTCAATGTCAATCATGCTTTTCTGTTAATAAGCTTATATATTATCTGTCCATGTGAAGAAAATCGTTGCGTATTATTGCCATACATTACAAAGGTGTCTGCAAAGCTGTGAATCAAACTGGAAGTTGGAACCAATATTTTCCTTATTTTTGTCATAGAATGGAGTAGTGCTAGGCAAAACCTTCTGAATCTTTGAGGATATTGGCTCGTCTTTTGGTTCAATATGAAATATAATGCTAAATACCAGTTGGAAGTGGTTTTTAGTGTGAGATAATATTGAAACTTTTGTACAAAGGATCAACAGGCTGTGCAGCATGGGCCCTCTCGTCCGTCTTAATCTTTTGCTTCCTTTGTGGGGAAGGAGACAGATTGCTTATTCCTTGGGGAGTTTTCCTTTAATGGTGTGGCGGCACAGACTAGGGGAATTCTGTGCGGGATGAAAGCAGAGTAACAGCAAGCTGGATATTTTATCTTGTGCCCTCTTCTTCTTCAGCTGGCTCTGCATGATATTCTAGTATCATGCATACTGTGGTAGTACCAGTATCTAATAACTTTGGTACTGCATATGTTTAGAGTCTCAGTAATAACCACAGTGTCCTTAATACTGTCCAGCATTAAGATATAAACATCTTAACTATTTAAAATAAAAAAAAATTATTGATTCTCAGCTTTAGCTCAAGTTTGACATTCAGAATGCTGCTGGATTCAGGACAAAAACTCCTGACTCTATCTTTATCTGAGGTAGTTTGTTCACTTCTAATGCCGTTTAACTTCAGGCAATACGCTTTTATTTTGATAAGAATTTGAAGTGGAAGGAAGATTATGAAGAACTTTATTAATAAGGTATTAAGATTTTGCTGTTTTCTTGGAGCCAACGAATATCCTTTTCTCTCTTATCTCCTGTATTTTTTCAAAGGTATCAGTGCTTTGGTTGAATTGCCTAAAAATTGCGTTGCGGCAGCTGTTGGCAAGGAGCTAAGTGAGTATGTTGCATTTCTGTTAAATGTTCATGTTCCTCTATAACACCTGCTTATCAGAGATATATGTAAAGAGCATGGAATTGTATAGGAAAAGAAAATGGTATTAGGGTGTGATTAGCAACCTTCTTCCTTTTTCTCTTATTTGACTAAGAGGCAGACAATACTAATCTCTTTCAGGAATTTTGTTGAGATCTTCATGACAAAACTTTTCTGTGTTCTTTGTTATTGTTATTACTGTTATTGCCACCTGTCCAGATCTGATTGTGGTGATCTACATTTGTCCTTCTGGAGAAAGTCTGGAACTCATTATCTGAGCTTTCAGATACTAGGCTTCTCTAGAGCCACCTTATTCCAAGATCAGGAGTATGAGGTATTGTTGATCTCGTTATACTATCGAAAGCTATAATGAGACAATGTGATGGTTTCTGTTGCTCACTTGGAGACAGGGCTTTCTGTGTATGCAAACTGTAAATCATCGGCTAGCTGTTGGTGGAGAGTCTTTTTTTAAAAAAAAGAATGTTTTATAAAATTACTGACATTTCGAAATATGGAAAAAAATCTAGGAGAAAAACTAGAGCACTGAATCAGCAAAACAACAGACTTTGCTCAATATGATTAAACACTTAGCTGAAAAATAGCAATCTGATATTCTGATCAAAGAATTGGGAGCAAATTAAAAATAGTCTGTTGTGCTTAGACATTGGTATGCAATGTAAACTTCCATCTGAACTTCCCACAGTTCTTCTGTAGTGCCCTTGAAATATCATAAAAGAAATTCCAAGACTCATTAAAATAAAGTCTTAATTCCTGGTGATCTTGATTGCCTTGCTAGAGAATACTACATCCTTTTGAATGATAGTTTTCAATCAAAGGAGCCCTTAAGAAAGATGTTTAGCTTTTAGTTTACTTATCCATGAAGATGTCTAATACTCTTCACTTCTGCTTTCTGTAACTTCTGATGTTGACCAATTCTCTGAACTTCAGAGTTACTAGGCTGAAATGTTTTGTCCTACAGTTGCTGTAGTAAAAGGCCTCAATAATAACACTGAAATAGTTTATTGCCATTTTTTTTGGCATTGTGAGTGGTCATAAGCGGCTTTGCACATCCAATACCGTCTCACTTATAACAGGTTTTTGTTTGTGTCTTTCTGAAAATGATGTGTTTTATTTAAGCATAGCTACATTTTATTCTGAATGATAAAGCTTATTTAGACAATTTCTTTCTCTATCTTTGAAGTCATTTTTAGGTTGATGGCTTCTAATGGTGGATCTGAAGATTGGAATGTCATTGAACTAAAACGCCTTAGTGACCATCAGGATAACATTTTGTCATTAGTCAGTGTCAATGGTAAGAATCTTTTTATAATGTTACTGGTTTTGTTAGTTACCAGTGGGATATTTTGACTATGGAGTTTTTATTGGGACCAAACTTTTAACTGGAGTGAAACTTCAGAACTAGTAGATGTACCTTCCTGCGTAGCTGCAGAGGTAGTGAAATGTGAAAATATAATGGCTTTATTTATGGACTAACAGTGAAATGAAACCGGGCAGGTTACTATATAGAAAAGGCTCAAAAGAGGTGGTGTCATTGGCGGGAATGGAACTCTGGGTCTTCCTTCTGTTGGGAAAATTTAAAATGCCGTTTTCTCTTGTTCCTTCTGATTCTTAACATGAAATACACAGTGCCACAGCCTTTGCAGTTGTAGTCTCAAGCTAACTGAAAGTTCTGGGTGTGCAGGTGTGGGCCTGCATGTACATCCATTATTTAGAGACTCTGGAAGATGATGCAATCTCTGCTGCTCATTAGGGCAATACTGAGCTATTCTCTGAAGTTCTATCTACTCAACTACAAGTATCAACCCCTTCTACTTTGTTCCTCCCTGTATTTTTTTATGGAGCACCTCCAGAGCCCAGAACAAGTTATTCCTGGTGTGATAAAGAGAGTATATTTTGTCCTTGGGCCTATTTGTGTCAGCCTGGTTGGCACAAAGGGGCTGTGGTACAGAGGTAACAAGAAGCTGGAAAAAAGAAAACTTGGATTCTGTGGTGATTGTTTCTGGGGTTTCCTGCTGCCATTATTTTCTCTGTGTTGATCATGAAGGGGAAGCAATATTTGGCTTAAAAAGACCATAAGCTACTGGTGTTAAGTATTGTTGAAGCAGTTCATTTCCATGTGTGATTAACAGATTCATGAGCAGCTACTTCAATCTTGCCACTAACTCATCCATTTGATTTGTGATCGGTATTTCTGTTTATGGCAAAGACATACTTTGCTGTGTCTGAGGGGTGCTGATATACCTACTTGTCCAAGGAATAGAAGGATTTTGTATGTAGGCAACAAATGAACTTCAGATACTTTACATACTTCTGGTGATGTGCCTTGCCTTTTCTGTACTGTACTGTGCACTGTGCCCAGTGAATGTTCTCCCTCCTAGTTTTCATTTTACAAGAGAGAGCTCATCCCCTTTTGCTCATCTGAGCTATGCTTAGGTAATCAAATGAGTATTTACTCAAAGGGAGAGGTTTTTGTGCAGTCAGCTATGTACTACAAAGCTTCACTAGAAAATGGGCTCTCTTAACTTTCTAGGGTTCTAACTTCGTGTGGAATGGATTTTTTTATATCATGTGATTTCTGTGTGTGGTTTTTTGCCCCCTCTAGACTTGACTTTTGTGACAGGTTCTCACGTGGGTGAGTTAATAGTTTGGGATGCACTTGACTGGACAAAGCAGGCATCTGAGTGCAACTTCTGGGACTCCTCTGTCCATTCAGATGTGCAGCCGGAGATAAAGTTATCCCAAAGCCCAAATGAAACTTCAGTTCAACATTTAACATCTGATGAGGAGGTAAGAATCTTTAAACAGAGTAAACTACTTCAAGTGAGCTAGCATGACTTTACCGCAGAAGGCCAAGTGTTTTGTGTTTTCTGTTGGCTTGTTTTTGTATGAGAGGCCTCTTTAAAATGTGCACAGTTATTTTTTTACAGTCAACAGTTTTTATATAAAATTTTGTTCATTGAGGTAACTAAAGGTTATAATAAGTTGGTGGTATGGGAACTAACATAATGGACCGTCACAAAGACATTTATGTTTGACTGATGAAGATTTATTAGTTGTTTACAGTACCTCTAGAGAAAAATAAACAGGAGATGTGTGTTTTTATGGCATACCTCTTTCGTATTCCATGTTTCTGGAAATGCAATTTCCACAATAGTGTGCTTCTTGAACAGTTATAGCTGAGGGTACCATGACATGAATTAAATAATAGGCATATGTCTATGCTTAGTTATTGTCCTGATTTCATCTGGGACAGAGCTCTGTGTTGATTTTAGTCTGGGATTTGTTATGAGAAGAATGTTGATAGCGCACTGGTGTTTATACTTGACATTGAGACCTCAAAGGTTTTCCAGCCTGCTGTGTTCTTGCCAAGGCCCACAACTCCCCTTATGATTTGAATTTAGACTTAGGATTGAGGGCTAAATTGACCAGTGGAGTGCTCCATATCATGCAGCGTCATGCCTAGCATATAGGTGAGGATTGACTGGAAAGAAGGGCTTTTTGCTTTTCCAGGGGCTCTCACTCTCAGAGTGCTATCTTGGTCTCAGTCTTGTTTTGGGCCTCTTGCTCATCGGAGGTTGCGGTGAAGAAACTTACCTGTTTTGGGATCATTTGCTGGGATGAGACAGGTGTTGGTCACCGGGTGGTGAGCAATTACACTGTGCATCACTTGTCTGTATTATTATTATTATTATTATTATTATTATTATTATTATTATTATTATTATTATTATTATTATTATTATATTATCATAATCATCATTATCATTATTTTGTTCTTATCTCAACCCACAAGTCTCCTTCCCTTTTCCCCTTTAATTCTCTTCCCCGTCTCCTGGGAGGGGGGAGAGTGAGTGAGCGGCTGTGTGGCACTGGGCTAAACCAGGACAGTTGTAAATAAATATTGCTGCTTCTGTTCAGATGTGCTATACTCAATTGTAAAGAGCACAAATATGGGTCCAAAATCCAATCTGCTGTAATCATGGTTTGGAGATAATCCAAGAGTTCTTGGTCAGAATACTCGGGCAGAACCCGGTTATTGTTCAGGAAACATTAAAAATCCTCAGGTTGTCGTTTACTTTTGTGAAATCTTACCAACTGCTAGTGGCAAAAGAAAAGATGTTTCATGTTTCAGGTACAGTGGGATTCTGGTTTGGGGCCTGTAGATCCATTGCTGGGGAATGATTAAGAAAGGGATTCCTGGAAATGGATTTAGAAGTATGAGCTATAACAAAATAAAAGCTGTGGGGAAGCCTGAATGTAGGCTGAGGACCAAGTCATCACCCGATGCATGTGTGTGAAAACAACATTCCTAAAACACTGGAGAGAGAAACATTGGAGGGTGTCAGTGCTGGGGGGAAAGAGATGTAGTTGTCTCTAAAGACAGGATTGCTAGTCATTTTGTTGTGGGTGCTTAGTTCTAGGAGGAGCAAAAAGCCAATCCTGTTTAGGAGAAGTTCTGTAATTTGGCTTCAAAACGCTTTGATTCCCTGCTTGAAAGCTACACAAGATGTGTTTCAAGGGAGGGGAAAACGATTTTGGGAAGCTCAGAGGTAGTTAAAACATTGAATGTGGAGTCTGAGGCTGCTGAGGACTTTCTTCCATTCATGGAACTGAACTAAACAAATTGCTGCAGAATTTTATTTATTGTGAGACTTTTGAATAGTGAGAAGGAAAGGTGGTTTTAGTGTTACATGCTGAAATAGAAGGTGCTTTTAGGGCAGAGCTGTCTGTATTGTAAAGTTCTTACTTAGAAAGTGCTGGAGAAACGTATTCCTATAATGAATGACTTTGTTACCTACTATCTAAAAGCAGAACACTCTTCTTCATGTCAAAAAAAAACCAACCAAAAAAATGGTGTTTCCTCTACCTGGAACCTTGTCAGCAAGCTTGGTAGTTAGGTAGTTGAAGAAGATGGACTTGTCTAGTTTGACACTGAGCTTGTAGGCAAAACATCATTCAGAAAGAAGTGGGATGGTAAAGGTGCGGCAATACTAGGAAACAGTGCTAAGGAGTGCATCTGCTGATGGGGTGTGTGTGTGTTTTTAACTTTTCTTCTAAGATAGGTGTACAATTTATGCTTCATTGTCTGTTTTTTTTCTTGAGGTTTGAGATGACCAGAGTTTTACCAGGGCTTGTGTAAAAAACCAAAAAAGTGATCTGTGAAGAGCATCTTTTGCAAAGCCATAAGACTATATGAAAATTAAAAGCCTGTCTCAAGGTAGAAGACTGTAAGGGAGAAAAGGCTGAGATGTGAGAGTGGAAGAGTGATGTGAAAGGCCATTGAATTGCGCCTCACACAAAACTAGGAGAATAATAAAAATGGGCTCAGTGTTTTTTTCCTAGATTTGGTAGAGTGCTATCAGCAATATGAGCTTAGTTTCAGAGCTACTGGAGCTCCCACCACGGATGTGCACAAAAAAACCCACAAAACCAAACCAAGCCAAAACTCAGCAAAAACCTAGACAGAGAGTTTTGAACAGTGTCAAAACACTGTTGAATACGTATAGGAAATCTTAGTCAAAGACACTGGTTACCGGTTTTACAGAGTGTTGACAAGCATGTAGCTTAAACTGTTTATGAGACATTAACGTTTGGTCTGTGTAGATAAAGTAGGCCATTCAGGGAAAAGATCCGGCATACCATCACCTAAACAAGGTACGTTCAAAACCGCAACTGTGGACTGAATGGAAGCATTTTGCGCTCCTCTGTTTGGTACCTGATGTTTATTGTGTGTACGTACACACAACTTCACATTTGTCCTCTCTAAGACAATTACAAGTCACCAGAGGGCCCAGGTCCAATGATCTGTAAACTGTTTGTGGCTTCTTAGGGCCATGACAGTTATAAGATGAAATCCTTGCACTTTTCCAAAGAGCAGCATCGAATGCAAAATGGTTCCAGATCTTTGCAGTATTCTGTTACGCCTTTCTGTGAGAGAGTTCCTATTCTACGCTGAGTAGAGACCAAGTGCTTGAGCAAGACCTCTTTGTGCAGCTTCAGTTAAGTTCTAAAAAGTGGCAAAAATGCAGAACAGCTTCCTGTATTCTCAGTCTTTCTTGATAAAACAAGAGTTTGTCAAAAACAAAGAGCATTATTTTAGCATATGAACATAAATGTTTAATTGCAGAAATATGTTGATTTATTGTTATCT
Organism: Tauraco erythrolophus; assembly: GCF_009769465.1. Classification (NCBI taxonomy): domain Eukaryota; kingdom Metazoa; phylum Chordata; class Aves; order Musophagiformes; family Musophagidae; genus Tauraco; species Tauraco erythrolophus. The sequence continues at coordinate 29,064,725 of NC_141496.1, forward strand.
GCTTTGACTGTAAAGTACAGGATGAAAATACAGAGATGAAACAACTACTGAAGAGTATAGGAGAATATCTCTCATCTCCTCCAAAAAGTCCATATTTTTTCCGTAACTTGCTGATTCCATATGTTTGGGATAAAGCAGTAACATGAGGACAGAAACAAGCTAGATAACACGGGCTAGATGACATCATAGTACTGCTGGAAATCCATTACACGCAGGATGGTCTTTCAGTGTGTGTTTCTGTAAGTTGTTCCATTGAATTTTCTTTCCAGTGTGTGTTTGCTGCTGTTGGGAAAGGCATATACGTATATAATCTTCAAATGAAGCGTGTGATTGCCTGCCAGAGAACTGCTCACGACTCCTCTGTACTGCACATTGAGAAGCTTCCAAACAGGTACGAGTCACGGTGCATTTTGTTAATGCAGCAAAGAAACGCTGAACTTGGAAGCGTGGGCAGAATCAGTCTGCAAAACTACATCGAATTTCTAGGGCAACGACTTGGTCTTTAGTTTGGTCTGCTTTTAGTAGATAGAGCTTGTAGATCTGATTTTTGAAAATGCATCATTGTAATTAGATGTGAAAAAAATACAATGTACTATGCTTGATCCACAGGCTCAGATTAAAATATATTGGCTACTTTCAAAATCAGACTTGATAAAGCACTTTTGTCTATGTTGTGAAAATACAGCTTAATGGTATTTTATGTCTATAAAGCAAAGGTCTATGATGTATTCAGTAAATATTTTTCATTAAATATTTTGTAACAGTTGAAATGTTTTTGCAAAAAATAGTAACTTCCAGCCTTTGTTCATTAGTGCTGTGTTTCTAGCTGGAACTTATTTTGACAGTCAAGTTGGACAATCTGCTGCATATATATATACACATATATATATATAAAATCTAATAGTTATGTTGTTAGATCCCTTTATGGTCTTGTTCAAAGGAGCAAAGGTTTGTCAGAAGATGAAAATTAGGGCCTTGATCTTGTAAATACATGTGCTGTTCTAAACATGTAAGGAAAAGGAGTATCTTTCCTTTTGTTATTTTTCCATAAGAAAAATTGAAAGTAAGCTTACGGAAGCCAGTTAGTGGAACTCTGTTCGCAGAGTCTAGACTTGTTATTCTTAGTTTTACAGAGTGGTATGCTTTTAAAATGGGATGGAAAATGTGTGCGTTTTTCCACCTGTTTTACAAGTCCCTTATAGTTTGTCCTGCTACAAATGCACTTTGTTTTGTATGGAACACCTGGATGTCCTGCTACATTTGAGAGTTCAAGAAAACTTGTGTAGAACCTGAGGCACTTGCTGTCTCTTTTATAGCAACGTCACAAGGTAACTTGCACAGTGAAGTATCTGTGCTGGTGTTGCTTATCAACTGTTTTTACAGGCAGCTGATCTCCTGTTCAGAAGATGGCAGTGTACGCATTTGGGAGCTCCGAGAAAAGCAGCAGCTGCCAGCTGAACCAGTTGCAACAGGTTTGCTAGTACTGGGGGGTGAAAAGAACATTTAAAGAGGGTAATGGGAAATGCAATATTCACTGTATAGGAATAGAGAGGCTTAAAGGCTTTGTAAGAAGAAATAAAGTCTTGTGTTCTACCAATCTATAACAGGTGTGGGAGGGAAACTGAAGAAGACGTGGGTGTACAAGCCCTCCAAGATCTGATATGGGAAGTTAGAACCTCCAGCTGAAGCAGTTCTGTGCCGTAAACCTTGTTTAGAGTTTACAGTTGTATCAGCTAGTTTAACAGAAATTATGACCTCTCCTGACAAACCTTGATCCGCTGCTTCTGCTGAATAGTGCTGGATCCTCTACTATGCAAGAGTAAATAGTGGCAGAACCTTGAGAAGAAAGCTAGAGAAGCTTGCGGATCAGCAGCTGGCACAAAAAATGTGTTTTCCACATCTCCTCCTTGAACTTGAAATGACATTGGGACTCTGAGACTGTATCCAACCTCACTTACTACCTCTGGGCATCATAGTCTTCAGGGCTAGTTGCTAGTGCTTTAGGAAGCGTTTTCCCCAAGTACAGACGTAGCCTGTGTAGTGCTTGCTGCTCTTTGACCAGGCCAGCAGCTTCCCTAGGCACTGGTACTTGTAGTCTTGGACAGTTGCTCTGCACAATATAATTAGTATTATGGACTGGGAACAGTAATGAACTGTTACTCTCTTTTGTAGGATTTTTTTTATTCAAACTGTGAATAATTTTCTTGATTTATCTTGTCTACCTGGCTGTTCGCCTCTTGATGGTAATTTTTGCAAATATTATATCTTATATATATAAAAATATATAAATATCTTTGCAAAAAGATATTTGCTGCCTGGTTTGATTTAGAAACACTTTTTAAAAGATGTTCTGTCTTCAGCATTGCTGGTGACAGCTGATCTACACAGTTCTTCTTCTTGTGACGGGTGGTATTCGGTTTCACGTTGGAAATTTATAACTTCTAGGATTGGGGACACTTGAAAGAAACCATATGCAACAGTGAGATAGATGGACTGCTGTTGATTTACTCTGTTTTTATTCGGTGGAATCCCCTGAGTAGTTGTTCATCTCTCCAGTTATCTCTCTTGCACCAGGGCCATGGTCTAGTGCATTTCTTGTTTTGTGTGCTGGTGGGGCTGAGGAAAGGGTCAGGAAGAAATTCTGAACTGCATTGTGTACAGAACCCACTTTTCTTACTTCTGTCAGTATTATTACACAGTTCTCCTGGAGGCTGTGGCACAGATGTGTATTTTCTTGCTAGCCAAAGGGGACATGTGGAGGACTGTCTTTACACTTCTTTTTGGCTGATAGTTTTAAATCTAAAGGAGAAAGCCAGTAGGCAGTATAAAAACAGGCAATTCAACATCAGAGACAGGGAAGAGACTGGCACCTCATTTCTCTCTTTGCACAAATAGCAGTTTTAAGAGGACAGAGCAAAGGTAAACATCACTGTCCTGCATCTACCTTTGCTGTTCAGTTAGTTCATTTAGGCAGTCCTTGGATTTCTTGCTAAATCCATGTATTGTCTCATCCAGGTAAGTAATTCAACGTGTTTGCTAAATTACATCTAGCAGGGACAAAAGACAAAGTAGCTATCTTTCCTTCCCCCCTCAGGGTGAAGAATCCAGATGTAGAAATGCTGCACAGTACGAAGCTTCTGTCATTTTGCCATGCAAACTGTCCTGCTTTTACATTTTTAGTGACTCGTGTAGTTCTCTCTTTAGCTGGAGGAAATAAATCGTGTTTGTGATTTTTGCCAAAATAAAAGATTATTTTTTTTCCCAGGATTTTTCAACATGTGGGGATTTGGAAGGGCAAACAAGCAGGCAAACCAAGCTGCTAAGAAGGTGCAGGAGAATACACCTATGTATTTCTTGGAGCTGGTTGGTGATTTAATTGGTCATTCATCAGCTGTGCAGGTAGGTCAGCTTTAGTAAGAGCAAGAAGTGAATTTCACTTACTAATGTAATTTTGGGAAAAGTGTAACTTTTGACTTCCTGGCTCTGGAGGCTGGGAACACATCGATTGTGTGGTTTAGTGCAGTGTGAAGGCAGTAATACCTACTGACTTAAAGTTCTAATGAGACTGGTACCTGAGGATTGCGTATGCAAATATATACATACACGCTACAGATAACCTGGTAGGGTATTTGGTTTCTTTGTAGACTGTAAAAATTACAGCAGAGAACTGCGTGTTTGTTTCAGATTTCATCTTAAATTTGCAATCTGAACAAAGGCTCATATATAATATCCAAACCCATTCAGGAATTTCTTAGCACTCTGCACCGTGAGCCTGAAGGAGGTCTTTTACTTTTAGATCAAGTACCATTCAGTGCTTCTGTCTGCGTAATAGAGTATGTTTTTGTTTTAAATGGCATTTTCCCTCCACACCTTTTTGAGTTTTACAAACCTACTGGAGTAACAAATCACTTTCTTAGACTGAGCATTTACACACATTCTTGGCAGGAGCAGGGGGAATGGCAGGTAGAGATGAGTGGTGTGGTTCTGGAGTAGTTTTGCACATGAGGGTTCAGGAGACTGACTGGGTTTTGGAACTGCTAGTGCCAAAAGCTAACAGCTTTTCATTGATAGGTTTCTGCTACAGGAATTTCTACAAGGCTTTCTGCCCCTTTCTACCACTTTTCTTTCTGAAAAACTGTTGAAAGAGGCCCTATTATTAGTATGGAAGATTGCTATTCAGCAAGAGACACAGCAAAGAAGGTGGGAGGCACATGTTGGGTCTTTGCTGGGATGCTGCGTAGCCAAGGAGTGACTGAGATGATGGTGGATATGATTTCCGGCAATGTGGTACATGTGGAAAAATTCATTTTTAAACCTTGGGCAGACTGGAGCAGTTGAGGCTGGAAATGTTGAGTAGTGATGAAATGAGATGGTCAAAGACGTGGGCTTGGACAGTGTTTCTGCTGGAACAGCATAGCTAGTAAGTGGCTGTTCCCAGAGCAGGTAGGCTGTAGCATAGTCCTTGGCCTGAATGCTTCCCCTGGGCAGATCCCTTCAATAAGCTGAAGAGTCGGGACACTGCAAGTCTGCCAGTGGCATCACATGGCCTGGTTCCATTGGCTAATTTCAGGCAGCCTTGTGGGAGTCTCTGAAGTCAGGGATGACTACCTGACTTGTCAACTCTGTTGCTCTTGCAAAATACCTCCACTGCTGATGTTCTTTTCTGTGTCGCTGTTCTTGCTGATTTGTGTTCCTCTGTGAGACCAGGCGCGTGCTGACATCTGTCACAGTTGTTTACTCTTTGGTCACAGAATCACAGAATGTTAGGGAATGGAAGGGACCTCAAAGGATCATCTAGTTCAATCCCCCTGCCAGAGCAGGACCACCTAGATCAGATCACACAAGAACGCGTCCAGGCGGGTTTTGAACATCTCCAGAGAAGGAGACTCCACAACCTCTCTGGGCAGCCTGTTCCAGTGTTCTGTTACACTTACTGTGAAGAAGTTCTTCCTCATGTTTAAGTGGAACCTCCTATGTTCCAGCTTATATCCATTTCCCCTTGTCCTATCATTGGATGCCACTGAGAAGAGCCTGGCTCCATCCTTATGACAGTCACCCTTTACATATTTACAAACATTAATGAGGTCCCCCCTCAGTCTCCTCTTCTCCAAGCTGAAGAGACCCAGCTCCCTGAGCCTTTCCTCATAAGGGAGATGCTCCACTCCCTTAGTCATCTTTGTGGCCCTGCGCTGGACTCTCTCCAGCAGTTCCTTGTCCTTCTTGAACTGAGGGGCCCAGAACTGGACACAATATTCCAGATGCAGCCTCACCAAGGCAGAGTGGGGAGAGAGAGGGGGAGGAGAACCTCTCTTGACCTAGCTTGATCTAGTTGAGAGGTGTCCTGCCCATGACAGGGAGGTTGGATTAGATGATCTCTAAGGTCCCTTCCAGCCTATGCCATTCTATGATTCTATGATTCTGTGATACTAGCCACACCCCTTCTAATACACCCCAGGATGCCATTGGCCTTCTTGGCCACAAGGGCACATTGCTGGCTCATGGTCATCCTGCTGTCCACCAGGACCCCCAGGTCCCTTTCGCCTGTGCTGTTCCCCAACAGTTCAGTCCCCAGCTTGTACTGGTACCTGGGGTTGTTCTTACCCAAATGCAAGACTCTACACTTGCCCTTGTTGTATTTCATTAAATTTCTCCCGCCCAACTCTCCAGCCTGTCCAGGTCTCTCTGAATGGCAGCAGAGCCTTCAGGTGTGTCAGCCACTCCTCCCAGTTTAGTATCATCAGCAAACTTGCTGACCATGCACTCTATTCCCTCATCCAAGTCATTGATGAATATGTTGAACAATACAGGTCCCAGTACCGACCCTTGAGGGACTCCACTGGATACAGGCCTCCAGCTGGACTCTGTCCCATTGACCACTACTCTCTGGCTTCTATCCTTCAGCCAGTTCACAATCCACCTCACTACCCGATCATCTACTTCCTCAGTTTACCTGTGAGGATGCTGTGGGAGACTGGCAAATGCTTTACTGAAGTCAAGATCGACCACATCCACTGCTCTGCCATCATCCACCCACTGGGTGATGTCCTCATAAAAGGCTATCAGGTTTGTCAAGCATGACTTCCCCTTAGTGAAGCCATGTTGACTGCCCCTAATGACCCTCTTATCCTTGATATGCCTAGAGACAGCACCAAGGTTAAGTTGTTCCATTATCTTTCCAGGGATGGAGGTGAGGCTGACCGGTCTATAGTTACCTGGGTCTTCCTTCTTGCCCTTTTTGAAGACCAGAGTGACATTTGCTTTCCTCCAGTCCTCAGGCACCTCTCCCATTCCCCACGATTTAGCAAAGATGATGGTGAGTGGCCTGGCAATGACATCTGCCAGCTCCCTCAGCACCCGTGGGTGCATCCCATCAGGACCCATGGACTTATGGATGGCCAGGTTGCTTAGCTGGTCCCTAACCAAGTCCTCATCAACCAGGGTAGACTCCTCCTCTATCCTGACTTCCTCAGGAGCCTCAGGGTTCTGGGGCTCATCAGGATAGCCTCCAGCAGTATAGACTGAGGCAAAGAAGGCATTCAGGAACTCTGCCTTTTTCTCATCCTCTGTCACCAGGGCACCCTCCTCATTCACCAGTGGGCCTACATTGCCTCTAGTGTTAGTTTTATCTGCAATGTATTTGAAGAAGCCCTTTCTGTTGTCCTCAACCTTTCTTGCAAGGTTTAATTCCAAGGAGGTCTTAGCTTTCCTAGTTGCCTCCCTACATCCTCTGACAGCAGACCTATATTCGTCCCAAGTGGCCTGCCCCTCCTTCCATGATCTGTACACTCTCTTTTTCCACTTGAGTTTGCCCAACAGTTCACCATTTAACCATGCAGGTCTCTTGGTACTCTTTCCTGACTTCCTACCTGTTGGGATGCACCGGTCTTGAGCTCGGAAGAAGAGGTCCTTGAAGGCTAACCAACTATCTTGGGCCCCTTTACCTTCTAGTACTCTGTCCCATGGGATTTCTCCTAGCAATTGTTTGAAGACATCAAAGTTGCCTCTGCTGAAGTCCAGGGTTCTAATTCTGCTAGGTATTCTCTTCCTGCCACATGAGATCCTGAACTCCACCATTTCAAGGTCACTACAACCAAGGCTACCCTCGACCTTCAGCTCTTCAACCGGACCCTTCTTATTAGTGAGAATAAGATCCAGCAGTGCTCCTCTCCTAGTAGGCTCATCCACCATTTGCATCAGGAAGTTATCATCAATGCACTGAAGGAACCTCCTGGACTGTGGATGGCTGGCTGAGTAGGCCTTCCAGCAGATATCAGGATAGTGGAAGTCTCCCATGACAACCAGGGCCTGCATTTGCGAGACTGCTGTCAGCTGCCTGTAGAAGGCCTGATCAACCTTCTCATCCTGATCCGGTGGTCTGTAATATACACCAATAACAGTATCACACATGCCAGACTGTCCTTTAATTCGCACTCACAATCCTGATCCACCCCTGGTGTGATGAAAAGAGGCTGGACAGAACTTAAGGCACCCTAGTTGCTCCCTCATGTAAAGAGCAACTCCACCACCTTGCCTTGCTGACCTGTCTTTCCTGAAGAGGACATAGCCATCCATGACCACATTCCAGTCATGCGAGCTGTCCCACCAAGTCTGAGTAATTGCTACAAGATCATAACCCCCTGATCGAACACAAACTCCTCCTGTTTGTTCCCCATGCTGCGTGCAGTGGTGTACAGGCATTTCAGAGAGCCAGCTGAGCACGCCGATTTCACTCTAGGGGGGTGGGAGGCCTTATTCCCTGAGCCTAGTTTACTGAGCCTAGTTATATCCCCCTCCCCCTTCAAACCTAGTTTAAAGCCCTCCTGATGAGCCCCGCCAGCTCATGAGCGAGAATCCTTTTCCCCTTTTGAGACAGCTGAAATCCGTCATTTGCCATTGGACCTGGTTCTGTGAAAGCCTCCCCATGATCAAAGAACCCAAATTTCTGTCCGTGGCACCAGCCTCTGAGCCATCTGTTAATCAGGTGTGTTTTCCTGTTCCTTTCTGTATTCTTTCCTGCCACTAAAGGGATTGAGGAAAACACTACCTGCGCTCCTGACCCTTCAACCAAATGCCCCAGTGCCCTGAAGTCCCTTTTGATGGCTTTTGGACTTCTCTCTGCTACCTCATCAGTTCCGAGCTGCATGACCAGTAATGGATAATAATCAGAGGGCTGTAACAGACCAGGGAGTTTCCTAGTGACATCCCTGACCTGGGCCCCAGGGAGGCAGCAGACTTCCCTGTGAGTTGGGTCCGGTCGACATATTCGCCCCTCTGTTCCCTTCAGAAGGGAATCACCGATGACAATTACCCACCTTTTTTTTTTTTTAACAGAGGCAGTCAGAATGCGTGGGGCAGACTGTCTCACCTTAGGCAACCCCCTGGGTGGGCCCTCATCTATATTTTCCTCTTCATTTGCTGGATCATCAGTTTCCAGAGCCCCATACCTGTTGTGTAAGGGCAGCTGGGTAGGTGAGGGAGGCCTGGAGGGAGCTCACCTGCTGCCCCGAGCAGGGACCTGTTTCCATTCCCCTTGGTCTCTTAGGTCCCCTCCCTCAGCCTGGTGGGAAGAGGGTAGGAGATCCTCTGCTTCATGCTGAGTGTCCGTCTGCTGCCTTTGCCTCAGGGATGATAATGGTGTGGCTCCACCAGTCGATCTCCCTCTCTCACTCCCTGATACTCCTTAGCCTTTCCACTTCTTTCAGCTCTGCCACCAGGCAGAGTAGATCATTCACCTGGTCACAGCGCACACAGTTGTCTCTGCTGCCTTCCAGTGATAGGCTCCGGCACACCATGCAGCCGAGACCTGGGTAGCCACATGTTTGCATGGGACCTCCATCTGAGTCGCCACACTCTTCTTGGTGCTGCTTTTCAGCTGAGTGGCAACCATAGTTGTGTGTCGTTCAGGGAAAGCAATGACCACCACTTGTGTCAGCCTCCCTGAACCAGGAAAGAGCTCCTGCCTGCGCCAACTGCTGCGGGCCAACGTGCACACTCAGGTCCTTCCAGGCCTGGTGATGGTAGCCTGTGGTGGTGTGTGGGAAGGGGACGGTGCACTCGAGTGAACAGAATAGTGGCTTCTGTTCCTGAGAAGCTGGGAGATCAGGGTTCACGCAAGTTGCTCGCTCTTTTACTGCTGACTTGGAACAAATTTCTTCGGTATTGTCGTGGTTTAGGCCGACCCGGCAACTAAACTCCACACAGCCACTCTCTCACTCCTTCCCCAGTGAAATGGAGAGGAGAAAAATATAATAAAAGGACTGAGGGTCGAGACAAGAACAGAGAAGGAGCACCCACCAACCATGGTCCCAGGCAAAACAGACTCGGCTTTCTTAAAGCAAAACAATTTATTAAAAGTTACTTAAAAGAATAAGGACAAACAGAAACAAAACCAATTACTTGAAAGGATAAAGAGAAAACAAGGCCAGATCTTAAAAACAACCCCCCCCGTCCCCTTTCCTTTTCTTACCAGCTCTACCTCCTCCCCCAGCGGCACAGGGGACAGGGAATGGGGGAGTGCAGGTCAGTTCATCCCATGTTGTTACTGCCGCTCCTTTCTTAAAGGAGGAGGAGTCCTTACACCCTTTTCCCCTTGCTCCAGTGGATCCCCTACTTGCAAGGGAAAATCCACAGACTTCTCCAGAGTGAGTCCTACCCGCAGGATGCAATCCTTCCCCATCGGATTGCTCCAGTGCGGGCTTCACCACAGTCTCGGATTCTTAGGGAGCTATTGCCACTTGCTCTGGCGTGGGTCATCCCACAGACTCTAGATGCCTCTCTACCTTGTCGTGTGTCCCATGCTTCATGACCATCCTCAGGCTCTGGCATCTCTTCTCCATCATGGTCTTCTCCATGGGCTGCGAGCGGGTCTCTGCTCCACCGAGTCTGTCCTGGCTGCAGGGAGGGTCACCTGCCGTCTCGCCACTGGTTGCAGGGAAAACTCAGCTCCGGCACACCTCGTCCTGTTCCATCTTCACTGACCCAGTGTCGGTGTGGCTGTTTCTCTCAGATCTCAGTCCTCTCTGGGTGAACTCAGCCCAGCGGGCATCATGGGAACGAGGTGCTCCCCGAGTTCCCCAAGCAGCTCCGCTGCCGCCATCCTCAGTGGGTGGCGCTGGCCCGGCATGGGCAGCCGCCCAGCCGGGAGCCGGGGAGCGGGGGCAGCACCCTCCTTCCCTCTCCTGGGTTCTGGGCAAAGCACCTTTTCTGGTTCCTTTGTCCCAACTTAAATAGGGCAATTCGCAGAGGCGCCGATTGTCTTAACCCCGAGGGAGATGGAAGTCCGATCTGGTGGCCAGAACCGGGTCTGACCCGGTTCCAAAACCGAGGAGGTCACAGGGAGCAAATCTCCTCTCCTGCCACCAGAAACACCCCCCCCCCAATCAAACCTTCACAAGTATTCTGTACCTTAGCTTCCCTATCTGTAAGGCTTTACTGCTTTTTCTAAACGGAGATCTTTCAGTGCGAAGTGCTGTTTAAGAGTTGTTGCCATGTAGGGATTTTATAACATGTCAATCGTATAGAAAGTATGCATTGTAATTTTGCATATGTATGTTCAACAGAACCATTTCAGACACACATGTGTGTTTAATCCAGCTGTACACTGAATATCTAAGCAAGCTGACAATCTTGTGTGAGCATCATGGTAATAGTAATTGTTTCATTGCAGATGTTCCTGTACTTTGGTGAGCTGGGACTGGCTACGTGCTCTGCGGACCACCTCATTATTTTATGGAAGGATGGTGAAAGAGAATCTAGGCTCCGCAGTTTAGCATTATTTCAAAAATTGGCGCAAAATGACGATTTACAGCTCAAATTTTAAATTGCTCGAATACAGGCTATATATGTATAAACTGAATGCGTGTTAAATGCAAGTGTAAAGGAAAGCCTGAGCTACTGGTAATGTGACTACCAGTAAGCTTTACACTTACTGTCATGTATTATATTGGAATTTTTATTAATTGCTACTGTTCTTCTCAAAGGGGAATTTTGCATGTTGAAACTTACTTGGCTTCCTCTGTCAGCAGAAATGGTGTTCTCTTGAAAGACTGAAGATAACGATGACTCATTAAATAGTTTCTAATATTATTCCTAAGTTTTAAAAATATCATGGGTGGATGTCAAAATTAAGATTTGTGAAAATCCTTAGATGGATCATAACTAAAGCAGCTGGGTGCATTCCACAGTGTTACGTGCAGAAAGGAGGCACAGAAAATAATCTGAGGCTTCCTGCTTTGTGTCTTATTTCTTGAAGCTAAGCTTTAGTCACTGATGGCTCAGATTTATGTGTCTACAAAAAAACCTAAACCAAACAGTTCTCAAATAGAATTTTTGCATTTGAAGTTGCTACCCTTCATCAAGGGTAAGAGCAAGAAAGAAAAGTAGGCAATACTGGTTTGTCAGGTTTTAATTTTTAGCAAAGGAAGGATACTCCTTGCTTGCAGTAGCTGCCGTTTTACTGTGGGTTAACCTACTCTCCTGGGGTTTATACAGCACATTACTGTGTCTAGCATGAAGCATGATCGGTTCAGCTTAGTCTTTCCATGGTGTTTTCATCAAATTAATTTGTGTCTAATAAAAGCACTGGGCTTACCTTGGATTTTTAGGATGTAAAATACTTTCTTGAGCAGTAGCAGCTGGTGTGTTCAATACTAGCAAAACAATTCTGCCAGATGAATACTAAATTCTGAGCTGAAGTTTGACTGCAGAGAAATCGGCACCAAGTTTGTAAGGATAAATAGTATTTTAGAATTTAAAAATAAAAAGCCTCTACGTACACAATGCCTTTTTCAAGTCAGAAATAGCAGCAATCTGCAAGCTAAACAGGAGTAGGAAAAACCCCCAAACTGAAACAAAAACCCCAAGCCAAGGCAACAAAAATCCAAAAGCAAAAAAAAAAAAAAGCAAAGTTAAATCCAGAACTGATACAAAGAAAGTGGGAGGGAGAATGAGATAATGAGTAGTTAGTTACCATTTGAACAGAGAGGAGCTAGGGAGGAAGGCAGTTTGGGAACTTAGTGGTTGTACAGCCATGTAGAAGTCGGTGCCACTGTCCTCAGGTCTACTCAGAAGATCCAGCACTTGAACAGTTCAGGAATGTCTCATGCAACTTTTCAGTGCCATCTCTTCCCTTTGAATCAATGAGAACAGTTTTCAGTACAGGAAACTACAGTGCTGTAATTTCAGACTTAAGATCCAGTGGCTGCAGTAAGTGCAATTAAAATGAAGGGCTAAGCAGATCCTGACAAGAGCAGAAGCAAGAGGAGGAAGCTCCATCTTCCTAGAAGAAACCAAGAAGCCTTTTAGACGTGCTTCCCCCAGCCCCCACAGGCACTTGTCTTTCTCCTGGCACCCAGAAGCCAAGCTTTGCCTCTTGAATCTGACCATAATCTTCCCTGGAAGGCAGGGCAGAGGGACAGTAATATTTTGAGCTGTGCTTTTTTCCCCCCACTTTAGTCAATTTGTACAAGTAATCTTTTTTGAGTGTGGAGCTCAAAATGACATATTTCAAAAACACAAAACATGGAGAAATAGTTAAATTACCCTCTCCTTTCAATTCAGGAAGGTTAAGTCAGCTTAAGGTTAAGTTAAATCTTGAGCTGCATGTCTTTGCTCAGAGTGGCTATTCCATAGGCCAGTATAGGAAAGGTGTTGGGATTACAGCTGATGATAACATGCCTTTTGGTATATGGTATTAAACTTGAGGGAGGAAGATGGCATGTTAAGCCTTTGTGCCTGTTGGTCTGCATTGTTTCAGCTTGTCTTCATCAGCAAGTGTTGCATTTTTGGCTACCCCAATACAAGCTGAGGAGATGAGTTTCTCTTTGGCTCTTTTTTCCTTGTTTCAATTGAGAAATAACTGTTTAGTTGTATACAAAGTGTGAGTTTACTTATTGTTACTAAAACTTTACAGTGAAAGCTTATAAAACTTAGGTTTTTTGGAGAGGTTACTGCTATCATCAGTTACAATTAGAGAGAAGGAACATCATCTTTTTATTATCTCTTCTTCCTATATCATGAGAACAACTATTTCATTTTTATGTGACTGCTTTTAAGTGAATGCCTGGTACAGAAACATACCTATTTGACTGAACAGTTCTAGTCACAAAACTCACTGTGCATTTTACAGGGATGTAATTCAGCCTTAAATAGTCCTGCATGTGTGTATAAATATTTATATCTATCAAACGTGCCATTGTTCTCAGATACACTCCATTGGTAATAGATCTCCCAAGGGTCTCTTCCTTTAAAGATGGTTGAGTTGAAAGTATTAAATTGAGTTCTTTGTTTTACAAATGAACTTTGAGCACAAGAGTGAATGCAGTAAGGCTGTACATGCCTACGCTTGTTAAGGATTTATCACTTACTGTTGGGAAGTGCAGTGAGCAGAATTAGGGTGACCAGATTAGAAATTTTACTTCCACCTTGTGTCCTTTTAAAATTCTTTTTCCACCTCACAGTAATGAAGAATTCCCTGTGTTCACATCATGAAAGTAAATATCTTCATCAGATCTACCCTTAATAATTGTACAACTCTGAAGCGGCTGTTTTATATATCCATGCACTGACAGTACCATGAAACAAACAGCTATTAGTCAACTGAACAGGTTATAGTATAAGAGATCTGCCTCTGTTGAAGAGGACATATCTCCACACAAATTACATTTTCACTTAGTTTTTGACTGTGGGAAGAAACACAGTATCTTGCAACAAATACACTGATTTGACATTAACGCCTTAACTCATGAACCAGAACTGAGACTGAACTTTATTTCTTAGGTTCCTTCCACCATTCACGTTTTCTTTCTTGTGACAGAAGTGTGACAAAAATAATGAATTAAAGTGTTTTACATGGATTTGGTCTTAGAGTGTTGCTGTATTTAACAAATTAAATTAAGATGAGAAAGCTTTGAATATTGTGAAATTCTTTTCTCTAATGCAAGCTGCAGTGAGCATTCAGTCATCAGTATAGTTAAGGTATAACCACTGGGAGCACTAGTTCTAAATAAAGAAATGGTAAAAGCAAACTGTTTACAGTATAAAAAACAGAGGTTCAACTTATCTGAGTACCATCCATTGAAGAATGTTGCAATATGTATAATAAGAAAGAATGAATAAACATACTTCACCAGGAACACCATTCTTCAAATATACAGAATGCAGCATTTTAATACACAGCAACCTGCCTTAGCTATGACAAAAGTAAGGTTCTATTACAATTCTAACAAAAATATAGCTTATATACATTTCTCTGCACATACATTTTATGAATGTTTTCTTTTGTTTTCAGAACTTGGTACAAAACATACAAAAAGGTTGGCACAGTATGTAAGCTACCTGCAGTTAACAACAATCATCGTCACTTTTCTTCTACAGCAGTCTAAACTCTGGGGATTTTTTTTTATTTCCTTTGCTGGGTTCAATTCTTGATACAGCATAGAGGAGGTAAAGAGCATATCTCAAAGACCTTGCCTTTTAGTGAGTAGAGGACTGCTTCTTCAACTGAAGCCACAGCTTTGACGCTCTTGCCTGCAGCCTGGAGTGCACAGTGTTAAAAATCAGCAGATCCGCTAGTATTTATTAACTGAATAGTATGAGAATAGTCTAAAATTTGAACTCATGTTCATGTTTTGCATGTGATTACAATGAGATGTATAAAAAGATGCGTTTGTGCTTTGGAAGCTTTAGCATAAATTTTGTATCATAAAACTAATGAAAAACTATGTTTGATTTCTAACTTACTTACATCTTTTGAAATGCTTTTTACATCACAAAACAAACCAGCATTTTATTAGGAGGAAAAAAGCAGTACAAATTATAATGCTGTTACAAACTACAACCTGGAAACTTTTTTAAAAAGGGGCAAGTTCATCCTAGAAGTAAGTAGCACAATATATGGACTTGACTTATCATAAAATATCATAAAACTACACATGATGACCATGTGTACAAACACCACTTCATAAAAAAGGATTTTGAGCAAGTGCCACAATGGTTTTTGTGTAAAATTTGGCGAAACATTGGCTGTGTTTCTCTAAAATGGCAGAGAAACATGTGGATGGCACCAATTATATAGAACATGCCTAATTTCCTCCATTATATGACCAATTTTAGGAATATTTGACTCCTGCTAAGATTTTATATTGGGAAGAAAGAAGAGAGACCAGGTGGTGCTTTAGAGATAGTCTCTGTAATAATAAGGTTGTTTAAAATGGTGCAGGGTTTATTTTTTACTGTATCCAATTTATCAAGGTTTACTTGTTCTACTGTGCATGTTCTTTTTAGAACTATGGTTCAGAGGGCTGAAGAACATCAATAGAATTGGAGTAAATTTATGCTGGAGAAGGGGGAGGTTTTTATGCTTATTTGTCAACCTAGTCTTACTCTACTGGTGACTGAGAAACTCTGTCTGAGAAACAGTTGTGTGAAGTGTTAGTGAAAACAGTTGTATCACTTACAAGATTTGACAAATGCGTATTCAGTATTAGAAATTAGTTTCAGAAGTACATTTTCTGCCACAAAATGTTATTTCCAAAGAGCACTTATTCATCTGTGGATTATGTAGCCTTTTTGAAAACTTTTTTTCTGTAGGATTCAGAGAAGCTTAAAAGTGATAAATAAAAATTTCCTTCTTGCCACGCAGTCTTAATTTCACTGGAAAGGAAACACCATCTCTCTTGTAGCCAAGTCAGTAAGTGATTCACAGTGAAACTGGTAGATCAAGAGGTCTGTTTTTCTTGCCTTTGTGTCAGTTGTTGTTTTCTGATGGGAGCCTGAGACTCTTGCACTTTAACTCATCCAGTGTTTTCCAGTGTTTGTAGTTATTAGCCAAGTGTTGCATCAAAACAGGCAGATGTGCAAATGCTGAAAGGAACAGGAGGAACAGTTGGACTATGTATACAGAACAGGCAGAAGAACAGCTCAACCTCCTCTGAAATTGGCACTCTCCTACTCTCTTTTGTTCCTTCAGCTGTAAGCGAGTGCTTAAAGGAGAAAGATTTTTTTTTCAGTCTGTTTCTCTTTCAGGCAAATCCCTTTCTTAAAGTATGATGACTTTATTGAATTGTGCTGGCATGCAACCACTGTGATCTCAGTTTCTGCTGCGCAGAAGAAATACATTGCTAAAGGAGAAAAAGACCTGAATGAAAAGAAGCTTAGTTTTAAGCCATAACTCCTTCCTTCTTTGCATAGATTGTCTGGTAAGCGCTCAACTTTTGTAAGGCTGGTGGTGTGTGCAGTGAAACAGGCTTCAGCAGCATCATTGGTTGGATCCTGTGCTGTACTGCTTAGATACAGGCACTGCCCCTGGAAAAAAGGGACTCATGGCCGGCTTGAGATTACTCATTTTAGTCTGTAGAAATCTCTGCCTCAGAACAAGGAATGGAAAAGCAGAAGTACTTACCATCCCACGCATCGAACATATCTGTTACAAAATAGTCAATGAAGGAAATTTGAGACTTGGGGATGCTGCAGGTGTTTCTATCAAATACTGGCATTACAACAGGCAGACCTTGCCTCTTCTCTTCATCAGTCTAAGAAAACAAAACTCCAGTTAGCCCCTAGAGCTTTGCTGGCTTTCGTGCTGGAGCGGCAAAGGCCAGGGAATTAGAAGAATTGCAGTAGGAGATGTAACACACACCTTAGAACACCTGAGGTGAACTGCCTTAGTTTCATGTGCTTTAGTTCATCTGGAACTGGGACCGAAATCAGCATCTCTTCCCTTTCATGAGAACTCTGTTACTGTAGTGCTGTGATTGCTCTTAGCTCCAGCAAGACAGAACGCTCTAATCTGGTGATTAAGGCACACCAGCTAAAAACAGAAAATGGGGTTGCAGAGTCCTTTAGCAGAGGACAGATTTGATCTCTCCTTTTTCCACATCTCTAGTGGTTTCTAGTTTCAAACCATTTGCCTTTTAAGTAAGAGGGACGTTGCTGTCGCTACTTTCTCTGCCTCTATTGGGCTATAAGATGAATAGGAGTAAGGGTGTGCCCTTTAACTCTGTGTCCGCAACTGGAAGAGGGCTGGTTTGTTGTGCTCAGTATGGTGGAGGAGCCAATCACCTCAGCAGTCTTAGGATTTAGTTACAAAAAAACCCATATTAAGCAGTATAGGCAGCGTCTAATGCTGGAACTGGCTGCAGAGCAGTCCTCAAAATCACCAGGAGAGGTGAATGAAGAGCAGAACAGTTCTCAGCACTTCACGTTGCTGCAGGTAGGCTGGTGCCCAAGATTGGCGATTTAAAGCTAGCTCATGATAACTTGCCTGCTAGGGAGATACAGCGAGACCTGATCTTACCTAGGCAGTGATCGATGTATTCACTATGATTAAAATGAAATTCAGACATGCCTCAGCCGCTGACTACTGTGTTCTTTCAGTAATCAGAGAATCATAGAATGGTTAGAGTTGGAAGGGACCTCAAAGATCATCTAGTTCCAACACCCCTGCCATGGGCAGGGAAATCCTCCACTACACCAGCTTGCCCAAAGCCTCATCCAGCCTGGCCTTGAACTCTTCCAGGGATGGGGCATCTACAGCTTCTCTGGGTAACCTGTTCCAGTGCCTCACCACCCTCTGAGTGAAAAATTTCTTCCTTCTATCTAATCTAAATCTGCCCTCTTTCAGTTTAAATCCATTGCCCCTTGTCCTATCACTACATGCCCTTGTAAAAAGTCCCTCTCCAGCTTTCCTGTAGGCCCCCTTTAAGGACTGGAAGGCTGCTATAAGATCACCCCAATAATAATGATCAATCGCGTGTGTGATATGAATTTGGATGGTAGGCATGCCCACTTTTCTGTCTCTCCAGTCACAGCTGTTGATTTCCACACCGTTCGTGGCAAATAAAACTAAGAATCTATCAGCTGTTCAAATAAAGAACTAGAAGAGTGTTTCACTTGCTGGAAACTGGTTCATTTGTGTTAGAAAATCTGAACATTATGAAAAGGAAGTTGAGGTTCCACTTCTGTCGGGAGCGATCCCATGTGATAAGCGTTTGCACTGCCCAGGTGCCTGCAGTGCTGGCCTGCCACATCATCTGCCTGCTGTGACCATAGTTCAGGCGCCGTCTTAGAAGAGAGGGCCAGCCTGACGATTCAGCTGAGGGCTTCCTCAGGTATGGATCACCATGCTCTCCTCAGAGGAGGTACTGGGACTGGAAGCTAGAATGGTGATGGTCTTGAATATCATAGAATCATAGAATCCAGTTATATTGTCTGAGGCTAATCAAATCATTTTGTTTGGCCAGACAGAGGAAGTTAAAAGTGTAAAACCTCCTTTCCACCATTCTCTCCTGCAGGCTTCATGGTAAGCAAACTAGCCAACTTTGACGGGCGAATTCTTCTGCATGAAAGGGTCTTGTTCTGACCGGGGACAAAATGCATACATCTGGACTCCTTGGTGATGCCAGACAGACTCCGTGTGGAATAGCAGACCAGCTGACATGCATTTTCTTACTTAACATAATAGCCGACTTATAAAAAAATAAACATACCTGTGCAAAATACTCCTCTGAAATCCTCCCTGCCCATTCGATACATAGCTCTAGAGGGCGACATGGATTTGCTACATCCGCACATTTAATCATCATGCGCTTGATCAATGTTTGGTTATCTGGAAAATTCTTTATATTCGCTGTACATTCACAGTCGCTGCCTTCACTCTGTAAAAGAGAGTTGGTTACAGGGGCTGGTGGCCAGCATTCCTGCTAGCAGGAGCGAGGGCATCCTTACCAGCTCTGTTGCACTTAGACTGCACGTGGGCACCCAGCTTGACACCTCATTTCACAGAAAGCACCAGGAATTTGGAGAAGAAAGTGATGTCTGAGAACTGCAGCCTCGCTGAGTAACTAATGGTAGTCCCATTACATATGGCAGTTGTGGAGATTCTCAGAATTGATAGCAAAGTTTGTGAAATAAAGGAGTCACAAGCTTTTTATTGGCTAGGGTGAGTTACCCTTCTCTGCATTCCAGCCTCGCTTTCTTGCAAGAGGACTGGGATAGGGAACATATCCGCCAACTGCAAGCTGATAAACCATCCTCGCTGCTGAGTGTTTAAATTTGGGAGTGGTGATGGTAGCAGGCTGCTTCATTTATGTGAGCTTCTAGACTTTGCTTTTCATTCCTAGATGGGCTGTGTACCAATTTGTGCAAGTGACTGTTTCTTTTACAAGCAAAACACCAAGTCTGTGCCATTCAGTTCCGGTACATTTGCAAATAAAACTGCTGCGTTTCTGCTGGATTTTGAACACTTGGCCCAGAATACTTTTTGGCCTTAGTTACCAGCTAGGATGAAATCTCGGATAATCTATGAGATACTAACAGTGGGAAAATGCAGGAGTGGCAGACGGCCTGCAGGAAGTCTCTGCTTGCTAGGCAGTGAAATACCGAACTGCTTATTGACTGCTCTGGAGAGCGGGTGGAGGGGACAGAGCGGTTGTTACAAGTCTGCTGTGGCGTCATCTTCTGGGTCTTGAACAGTTTAGAAGGGCACAGGTATATTACATTCCTTATTGAGTAATAAAAAACCACCACCTCAGCTCACTATGGCGTTAGCGCTATTCTCGAAATAATATATTTGCGTAATTATGGCCTCCCCTCACTGCTAAATTCAACTCTTGAGTCAAAAATTGAACATAAATACTTTTTACCGCCACAGCTAAATTAATGTCTTTGTGGTTTATGGGGAGATATTTTGCAGTGACTCTTGCGAATTCAGGCATTAATCTTCTAACTTTATGTTTAGCAGTTAATTTTTTTTCAGCATGGGTAGCCCAGCAAAGAGCTGCCAAATTAACCTGCTTCTTAACTGCTGTTGGAGATCAAAATAGGAAGAGCCACCGTTAACAATAAGGAACAGAACAACCGAATACTGGGGGAAAAAACCAAATCTGTAATAGAAGTGGCTCTGTGCTCCCCTTTTATTGCTCTCCAACTCTTGTACGTTTTAAAATAGCCTCTGCTATAAACCAGTGAGATAAAGGAGAGCGAGTCAAAGAAAATGTTTTCTACGGGTTAGAAAACCTGATTGCAGTAGAATGTGTGGAGAGTGTTTAGAAGCTCTTGAGGAAGTCCTAGAACAAATGCTTTCACGGGATAACAAGGAGATACCCTGAAATGCATTCAGAGCTTGGGAACACCGTGGTTTCAGTGAGGCTTGTGAATCTAAACCCTACAGGCCAATGTGGGGATGCCAGAAAAAGAGATTTTAAAAGGATGGAGATGGAGGAAACATTTCAGAAAAACGCTTAAGCTGTCAGAAGGAGAAATGAAGCACTGTGAGAAGCTACATTTCCCAGTGACGCCTCAGAGGGCTTTTTTAGAAATGGGTGGAGCAAGCTGCTGTCTGGTCCACATGTAAGTACAGAGACACCTGAGAGCGGGTAGCTCTGCACCACTCACTGATGTGGACCGTCTTTTCATCCAGGCTTTGATCTAAAGTGGGATCCCCACTGTCCTGTCTTAGCCTATGCCACGGGGGCAAACCCATGAAGCACGGTGCCAGGGGCTGTGCTGGAACAGTCATAGGGGCCCCCAGCAGTGCCCAAACCGCATCCCCTGTGCCTTGGGACTTCTGACACTGCAGACGATCAGCCTAATTCAAAGCCAGTGCTGGTTCCAGTGAGCCCTCCAGAGCCTGGAAGTGCTGGAGAGTACAGCGCAATGTGTCCACAGTGCCAGTGAGGTTCAGCAGCCTTTGGGATTTCCAGCTCGGACTGTTGGGAGAATGGAGCTCAGCAGTCCCTAGAAGCAGGTCAGTTCAACTGATGTAATGCTGTCCCTAAAGTTGTAAACCCCACCAGTCCTGACTGGTTTCTGCACCCATGATGGTCTACAGTGCAAAAAATCCAGTTACTGAAAACTGACAGCAGCTACTTCTTATTTATTTTTATTATCATGGGCCTTCAATTGGTCTGATTTTTTCTTCAGTGTTTCTACCAACGTGCTGTTTTCACTTAGCTGTGGTAAGGTGGTCTTTGCTGAGGTCAGTGACACTGCCCTGGAGAACCCTGTTGCGTATGGAGCGCTCGACCTTGAGAGGCAACAAGAGAAGGTAAAGAGGGCCCTGGGCTGGAAAACTCAGAGGCATCTTACAAAACATACCCTGGCTGGTGATGGAGCATTGGGGTGTGTAACTGACAGGAGTAAAGTCACGGACATCACTTGCTACAATCAGGAATGGGGTGGAGAGGTCTCAGGAAGCAATGGAGTAATTCCCTGTGGCTTGAAGGCTCCAGATTACATAGGCACGAAACTGTTAGGGCAGGTTCCTCAGTCACAACCCTACACTTAGGGAAATCCTGGTGTTTGGAGGCAGGACCTTAGGCATGAGTGCCGACCTGGCTCCACGCACAGATTTTTGCGTGTACAAAAGCACTCGCCTGCATGTTTTTTGAACACGAGATGGCTTCGAAACCAAGGCTTATAAAGTGAAGTGTTTAAATGTGTTAAGGGCAGAGCCAGACACAGGAAACAAGAAAATAAAAGTATTTTTTCACTCTTTGAGCTGTGAGGTCACCAATCCCGTGTCTTTTGCACCACGGTGCAAATTAATACAACTTGAAGGAAAATGATACTTAAGGTTGTCTTGGAAGAACTTAATTGAAATGCCTGAAGGTTTGAAGTCCTGCAAGCACTTACATGTGGGCTTGTCTCCTCAGATGCCATTGGCTTGTTGATGCTGTTCACAAATTTATTCACATGCTCAAAGTGCTTTGTCATCTCTGTTGCCAAAACCATATCAATAATGGCCTGGCGCAACGTTCGGTAGTGATTTCTAGGAAAGAAAAATAGTTACTCCTCACAAGCCTGCCAGACAGAGCTCCGCCCTTCCCTCGTCCCTACCCAGCTCTGCAAAACACTGCTCAGGGGCTCATCCATGTGAGCTGGCACCTTCTGAGTTACGAAGGGTCTCGGGTTGGAGGAATGGCCTAGATCTTGCCTCTCCGTGTTTCTCCAGATGAGAATTCCTTTATTGCCTTTTGTCTGTTATTTTTACCTAAGGAAAATCAATCCCTTGAATTTAATAAAAAATTACAATTCAATATCTTAATGCTGTAACTAAGACAAGTTCTCCAGGAATGGCACCAACACATTTCCATCTCACTGTATGTTCACTTGGAACTCAAATCTGAGGTTTTTCAAATACCAACGGTGTTGTGGGGGGTACGTAAATTCATTACCTGTTTGAGGTCAGGCCCTTGCCCTCTCAGATCGCTTTCTCTCACACCCTGTCCCTGCAAAAGCTTGTCTGATGGCAATGGAATCTCCCAGGCTACATGCACGCCCAGTAGCATGGTGCCTCCAGCTCTCCCAGAGCTCCGTTTCCCTCCACTACCAGCCCTTTCTGTCCCATGTGAGTGCACTAGTGCCACAAGTGTGGGGCAACATGCGGAGTGGGCACAGCATGCAGAGTCTAGCTGTTTGGGTGGAAATGTGTGGCCCAAAAAGTAATTTGCAGGCTCCTGCAATGAAAAGGCAATGAATCAAGATGGGTCAAGATGCAGCCTGGAGGCCAACTAGACCATGCCAATGTCATATGTAAAAGATTATCAAAAATCTCTACATTGTCCAAAAAATACAAATTGGAGGATGAGGGGGTGGGGGAATGGAAAGTAACGCCTTTTTAAAACTCAAGTCTACATAGGGTTCTGGAAGAGGTTAAATATTAATGTCTCTATTCAAGTTATATTTTCTAATTTAGAAGGTAGACTCTTAATCTGTCCCAAACTAAAATCCCCAAACAAGCAATCCACACATGCGCACTCCCCTTCTCCAGCAGACCCACCTATCAATATTTTTGAAAATGTTGCATTTGCTGTCTTTAGTTGTAAGCTGAAATGCCAGTGCCGTGTGATGACTCTCTAATACAGCCGTATCATTGTAAAGCACAGCTAACTCGCTGCCTGCATTGCACAGGAAAGAGTTGGTCCGTCCAGGGTGGTCTACGTCATGAATGGTGGCAGCTATTAACGCAGCCACCTCATCTAAATGGTCAAGGCTTCCCTACAGGAAGAGAGAAAAAATATGACATGGCACAAAAATTACAATAAATAAATTCTGATCGTTTCCAGGTACGCGCAAATATGCAAGTGTAAGCTCAAGTGCAGGGATTCTGCCTCTTTGCAATTGTTTTCCACTCAATGTGCCCACAGGTTACCTACTCCAAAACTCCTCCTCCCACCCTTATCCAAATCCTCTTTCCTTAATGAATCTTTTTACTATGCTGACATCTAAGCAATAACTTTCCATCAAATCCTCTAACAGTGGATGGATCCTTTAGTGGTGTCCTTCCACTTTGTGTGCTTGCCTGATTGACCCTGTACTGACTCTGCTCCTACACAGCTTGTGTGTTTTAGAACAGGGTAGGATAGGCCAGGACATTTCAGTTGGAAGGGACTTAAAATGACAATCTAGTCCACCTGCCTGACCACTTCAGGGCTGACCAAAAGTCAATGCATGTTGTTAAGGGCATTTTCCAAACACCTCTTAAACACTGACAGGTTTGGGGCATCAACCACCTTTCTAGGGAGCCCATTCCAGTGTTTGACCACCCCCTTAGTAAAGATATGCTTCCTAATGTCCAGCCTAAACCTCCTCTGGCTCAGCTTTGACCCATTCCCACATGCCCTTTCACTGGATACTGGATTCTTCACTCAGAAGAGATCAGCACCTCTCTCTCCAAAGCTTTTGCAAAGCTTAATTAAGAGCTGTTACTAACAGTCAGTTACCAAGAGATAGAAGAGAGACAGGTTTTTCCCTCCTATTCCTTCTGCTTAAAAACGTAAATTCCCTACTCATACAAACAGACTTTACAGAAACTGTGTGGGCCTGCAGACGTCACAGGAAAAGACTTCAAGGGCAGAGCAACCTTATGAAGCCAAGGCCATTATTTAAGTAAAATCTGACTTTTGAGTGACACACACAAAATGACAAACATACTGAAATCCTAGCCCAAAGGACTCCTCGGCGATGGTTATACCTTAACTCTCTCCTTCCCAAGAAAGAAGGCGGTAGCATGTAGGACATCTGCTGCGTGTGTGGAGTTGTGGTATGAGTTGGAGGAGTGGTAGTTGGCCTCAATCACCTGCAGCCACGCTCGCAGTGTTGCTTCTGAACAGTTTAAAAACTCAGAGACCCCAAACCGGGCAAAAACTTTTAAGCCCAAATACACCAAGGGCCTGAAAAACAATAGAACAAAAAAGCACGGCTGTAAAATAAGATCTTCTGATGTTCTGAAGAACAATAGTTTTGACAAACCAGTAAGACCTTAAAAATAAAAGGGGGAGGGGGGGGGGGGAATGTTAAATGTTTTTAAATTGCACATCTATAACCTCTCAAAATCCTGGCCAAGGTTACAAATTATTACATCTACCATCCTTTCAGTCATTATTTTAATACGTTTTGTAGAAATGGTGCAGTTCCACTCGAGTTTCACCAATTCTTGTGGCTTCAGAAAAAATTCTTAAAAGCTCAGGTCTTTTGTGTTTTTAGTGTCTGTCAATCAGTTAAAACCACATTTTTTTTCTGAAGAGAAAAAGCAGACTTTGAACATGGCCTGGGCATATCCCAAAAGCTAAAAAGCCCTAAGACAAAAAAAAGGGTAAAATATTTACTGTTTCAAATAATCCTGTGACTTCAGAGGGTCCAGATTTCTACTTCCTGTCTATTTGAAGTTGGCAATATGCAAAGTATATTGATGCTTCTCAGAGCAGCTCTTAGCATGAGGTTACTATTTCATGTGAACTCTTCTAGCTTTAGGACGACTGGATCACTTTCTAGAGTTGAGGCAGGAGTTTGCCATTGGTACCCCCCCGCCCTCCCTGTGAATTCCAAGTGCTAACAGGCAGCGGATAAGCTTAAGTGTAAGAGTATGGTGGGAGCGGGAGGGAGGGGGTGGTGGTGGTTAATGTCTAAAATTAAGCTTCTGAACTCTCAAGCAGAAGCCTCCTACTTTCTTGCTTCAAGTGGTATGTGCTGGACTAAACAGGAATGGCATGTCCTGAGTCCTGCGAGCAGTGATCTCCTGGCTGGAAAGGGAATTTGAGGTCTGGTGAATGTAATGCTGGGGAGCACAGCGATGAGCCTGTGTGTGAGGCAGTAAGTAGGGTAAAATCTCTAATTTTGTTGGTTCTTAAATCCAAATCCACTCTGAGTTGTCATTTACTCTTTGTTGCTTGTGACAGGGTCTTATCTTTCAGTCACATTTTCCACTCCTGCAAGATGATCTACAGGGCTTCTGAGCTGAGAAAGGCGTAACCAAAAGCCAACATCTGCAAATTAAAACCAGGCAAATGTAAATTCCAAAAATGACCCTTTTCTTCAAAGTGAAAGAGACCTAGGAATGTCTCCAATTCTTTGCATCTTGAAATGAAAATCACTCCTCTCTGTGGATGACATCTTTATTTTTGTGGTCTGCATGACCTCAAAACTACTGGCATCTTCTTTCGTTATAGCTTTAAAATCTCAGGCTCTTGATCCTATCACTGGTTTATCCTGCATCCTAGTTTTTTATCCTTGTAATCAAAAGCCACAGTTGCCTCAGAGCTTTCTAAATCGTGGGTTGATTTAGGTGAGAGAGGGAGAGACTTGCTTTTTCCAGCATGACCTGCATTCCTGCACATCAGCAGGAAAAAGGGGCATCTGTGGGACATCCAGCACGTAACACCATCGGACTGTGCCAAGCAGTGTCATAGAATCATAGAATCATAGAATCATAGAATCATAGAATCATAGAATCATAGAATGGTTTGGGTTGGAAGGGACCTCAAAGATCACCTAGTTCCAACCCCCCTGCCATGGGCAGGGAAACCCTCCACTACACCAGGTTGCCCAAAGCCTCATCCAACCTGGCCTTGAACACTTCCAGGGATGGGGCATCTACAGCTTCTCTGGGCAACCTGTTCCAGTGCCTCACCACCCTCTGAGTGAAAAATTTCTTCCTTACGTCTAATTTAAATCTGCCCTCCTTCAATTTAAATCCATTGCCCCTTGTCCTGTCACTACACACCCTTGTAAAAAGTCCCTCTCCAGCTTTCTTGTAGGCCCCCTTTAAGTACTAGAAGGCTGCAATAAGATGACCCCAGAGCCTTCTCTTTTCCAGACTGAACAGCCCCAACTCTCTCAGTCTGTCTTCATAGGAGAGGTGTTCCAGCCCTTGGATCATCTTTGTGGTCCTCCTCTGGACCTGCTCCAGCAGCTCCATGTCCTTCTTTGTTGGGGACTCCAGAGCTGAACGCAGTATTCCAGATGTCACCTGGACAGAGCGGATGGGAGCCAAGCAAGGTGAAAATTGAAAGGGAAACAATCCTGGAGGGCTGCAGACATTGTCAGGGAAGACAATAATCTGTGCAGGGCTCTCCATGGTATCAATACACACATACAAAAAAAGAAAAGCAGCTCTCAATAGATTTGCCGTGTCTTGCTTCAGTTTTTACGGAGCAAAGCGCTTTCTGCTACAGCTCCTCAACAAGCTTTTTGCGGGCACCTGGGGAAAGGAGCGCAGTACCTTTTATTTGTAACAGCCTCCAACTCAAAAATATTGAAGTCCCAGCTTTCCTCATTATCCAAGAGCTGTGCGATACAGGGCGGAACATCGTTGATGGTGTTTGGCACTGAAAAGTGACTATGGCTCAGGTTCATATCTGTTGAAATGGAATTTGGGAATGACAACATTTCTGGATTTTTCCCTCCACCCGCATGCAGAATTCCATTTAGAAAAGAACTGTTTTTCAAGAAAAACAATGATTTTCCTTACATGAAAGAGTCTGTAAAAGCCTATAATATATATGGTTTATAATATCACAGATTATTTGGACATAAACCAAAGAGATCAGTGAACATTTCTTTCAGTGACAATTTAGTTTTTTCTTAGTCTGATTCTTTACATTTTTAAATGTATTACTTTAACTATTTGAACCTGCTTCAACTCCAAAATGGAAGCAGTCTAGCACTTGTTCTGCAGTCACTTAGACAACTATTTCCAAAGACATATATCCCACTGTGAATTAGCTTGGAGCTCTACATCATTAGCAGCTACAACAGAAGTCACACATGCAAAGGGAAGTTTAAAATGGTGGCTTACTCTTAGAAAACACATACTCGTTTCCTGACAATCTTCTCAAACCATCCTGAAAAAGCAAGTTTATCATAAATTTTAGACAGAATATCCATGGATCATCAATTGCAAAAGCACTATATGCACTTTCTCTTTAGGTGCTATTCCTGGGTAATAAAAGGACTGCTCCTATTGTAGCACTGCAAGAATCATCCTTGTTTTAAGGTCTTTCAAAATAGACATGAAAG
Organism: Tauraco erythrolophus; assembly: GCF_009769465.1. Lineage (NCBI taxonomy): Eukaryota > Metazoa > Chordata > Aves > Musophagiformes > Musophagidae > Tauraco > Tauraco erythrolophus. The sequence goes on from NC_141496.1 coordinate 29,092,019, forward strand.
GTTCCAAGGGATATTAGTATGAGGTCTCGAGAAAGGATATTATTAAATCTACAGTGCATTGCCCTCCTTGACTCTTCATTGGCACCTGCAGGATTTCATCATTCAAATTAACCACTATAATTTATTTTTCGTTTTCTTTATATTATTTTGGCAAAGGTTAGCTCAATGTATGTTAAAAAATGAGGTTAAACCATGATGAAATGTAGGCGGTCTGTCTGTCTCTGGCAGAAAGTGTTGCTGCTGTTACAAGACTAAAGACAGAATCTGATTAAAGTAACCTCACACTTAACACTGGACCTGCTGTAAAGCAATTCCTCTAATCCCATCTAAACTTCTAGGGTTTCCTAAACAGAATCTCCTTGAGGCAAATCAGGTTGGATTTATAAGTGGCAATCATGTTCACTATGAGGATGAATGCACTAAATGGAGACGTGGCCATATTTTACTACATCTTGGTGCCTGCTCTTATTAGACAGGCCAAAATACTCAAGGTGACAAATTCCAAGTCCCCTTCCAATCGCTTGTGAAGTTTTAGTCCAGCAGAGCACTGAACTGTGATGTAGGAAACTGGTAGCAGTAATTTCATCTTTACTAATTTTACTCACAGTCATCAGACCTCCAACAAGATCACTTGTGTGAGGATCTTCATCTTTGGTACCTAGCTGAGGGGAGTAAAGTTCTGTTGTCCGCAGGATTTCCAGAACTCTGTCCAAGGCCTCTGCTACTGTGATAGGGCTGTTTTCCTGGGCAGCATTAATTATGTTAATAACCTGAAAGCAGATTAAGGAGGCAGGTGAGGAAGAGTGAATGGCACTTTTGTCTTCTCTTACTACAAAATCTTTATTCTTGGCTTGATTATGCTACTTCCCATTTAGCAAATGGTATGTAATCTCCCTCAACACTTTAAGTACAACTCCGAAAATGTAAATTTGTTTTCTAATTCCCTGGTGTCCATCTGCTGTTTGTAACTGGTGAACTCCAGGAAAATGAAAGGAGAAGAGTGTGAAATATCTGAAATACAGGTGGGTAGACCAAAAACTAGCCATGTCCCAGTCCTTCAGCATAGCCAGGTCTGCTCAGAAGCAATCATTCAGTCCCCAGGGAGAAAAGAAACAGACTTCTGGACATGATTTAGATATCCTGATATTGAATATAAATCCTTCATTTTTTTCAGTGTGAAAATGAAGGCCAGAGAGCAGAGAAAGCAGGGAGAAGAGGATGGCTCTTCTTTGCCTCTCGCCTTGTGTTTCAGCCATGATCTGGGGGTGTAGCAATGACACCAAGGACTGCTTCTGGCACTGAGAGGGAGAGTGAGAGGGAGAAAGCACCAGTGCCGTCTTCTCCAGCAACCAGGAGCTGCTGCAGGGCCACTGCAGGTCTCCTTGAGAGTAGGCTTGGGGAGAAGGAAAGGAAAGGAAAGAGTCAGATGCTCTAACAGGTACAGTGGTGCTGGGAAGTAAAGAGCTTGATGCCAGGAAGAGAAGATGGGGAGATAGCAAAAAGTGGTTAGAAGGTTGGGTATGGCAGGCACTCCGGTTTATGGGACAAGTGATTGTGCAGCTGTTTTGCAACAGCAGAATTTGTATAACAGATAGAGAAGAAAAGACTGCAGGAAAGTGGAGGGACAGAACATGGTGCAGGTGCTCCCTCCTCTGCATGCTGTCTTACAAATACCAATGGTAAAAGCAAAGGTGAGACTGGAAGCACATGTCTTACTACACATACACGGCCCAACAGAGCAGGGTTCCCTTCCAGCTACAAGCACTGCATCTAGCAAAGACATCCTTTTCCCCCGTTTAATATTCTTCCTTATGACTAGAATTTGGAATGAGATGATGAGATGCAGAAGGTGGTAAGGAAAAAAATACTTTTTAGATTATTCTGTTAAATACAAGGTGCAGGAAACCCCTGGCTGTCCTGCCACAAACTGCATACTTCCCTATGAGATCAACTCCAAACTCTTGAGTTTTTGGAAAAGGCAATGCTCAGGACTCACCTTTGTGATAGGAGCTTCTATTGTCATTGAGTGGATCCTTGCCATGGAAGAGTACCGTCGGGTCTGCAAACTTGGAGCTGCCGTTAAAGAGAGCACCGTTTACATGCCACAGAGAGTAAATCACATGACAGCGTTTAAAGCGTCACTGGGGAACAGCATGACAGAATCCAGCTTCATCTCCCATTTCTCCTGTATCTCCTCTCCTGCAAGTTCTTGCTTTACTGTTTAATTTCTTGCATCGTTGTCTGCCTCCTTTGCAACCATCCCTCTCTTCTGCTCTCAGTTTTTTCTGTCCATCCATCACTTCAGCTATACTGAAATGAAGCTATACTTAAGCTATTTTATACTTCATGCCCTGTACCTGCCACTCTCCCTTTGTTTTCAATGGATCTCTGTCAGACACGGCTCTTCCTGTGAGAGTACGGGTGCATACGTTCCTCATCTCAGGGATACAGCTGCTCTAATGAAACCTGTTCCTGCTCCCCATAAGCTGCACTGCTCTCACTACACACTGAGGCAGAAAGAAATCTCTGCCGCTATGTCCCAACCGCCCCAAGCAGTCACAAACGGGATCAGGAGCAGAAGTACTGCCCTCAAATAACCCGCAGCAATAGATCCCTTCATGTCCCACACTAATGAAACCAAAATACTGGTTTGGGAGCACATGCTGCAGCCTTCTAAGAGAGGTGGAACTAATGCTTCACCACCCACTCTTTTATCAGGCTGCGGCACAGCCACTCCTCCTCTCTGTGAAGGCACTGCACGCCACATGCATTGTGCAGTGGTTCTGGTACTCATGCTGGGACACTGCTTCGCAAGTCAGAATGAAAAAATTTTACAGCAGTTATAAAAAAAAAATTGACTGATGTCTGTTTAATCAGCTGTGAATCTGTCTGGATCCTCTTTCATTCTGCCTTTTTGTTTTCTAGGGCAAATCTGTTCTTTATTTATAATGTTATTCTTGACAGTTTACTTTCTTACCGTCACTACTTTGAGATGTTATTGACTTAATATCAGTTGAGTCTTTCCTTCTGTTCTTGCATTTGAAGGAATGGGATTCTGTAAATACAAGACAAAAGCTTTAAAAATGCATCAAGTAAGACCCCTACAGAGCTTCCTCCACCGATACTTATGAACATTTAGTTTAATGATCTTAACAGTACCGCATAAGTGGGGGAAATACTGTAATCTCTGCACATCAGAACAAGGGATTCAGTGTCTGTAAGTTTACAGCAGCTTGTCTAAAGTCACCTAGAAAGCTGTTTTGCAAAGAAGTGAAGACACCTTATGGAACAGGGAAGTTGCTTCACGTAACTTTAGCTGTCTAAAACCAACAGTTCTTCAGGCTGTCTGGGTCTAAGGTAGCTGTTAAAGATCCTGCTTTAGGAGAGATGTCTCAGGCAGGTGGGTTGAACCCCTCCTGCAAGTCCTTTTTGCTTTGCACCCATCACTGAACAAGCCTGAGTTTAACCATCTAGAAGTTTAACCAAGTGAGAAAAATCCTGTCTCAGTCTACGTTCTTCCAGCCCAAGCACAGTTCAGGCTCAGACAGCTTTTGCTTTTAATTGCAGTAATTGTTTGTACCCTGCGTTTAAGAAAAATCAAACACACTGAGAAGGTTTATAAACAATTGATTCAGTTACTGTGAAAATTAACCATGTACCAAGCTGTCCTTCTTGAAACTGCCATTTGCTAAAGCAAGAGAAATTACCACATCCAGACAAATGCAATAGCTGGATGAAATGCCTGGAAAGAGCCTCAAAAAAAAAAAAAAAAAAGATTTAGTAAAATTTTATATCTCCAAAACATTACAGTCTGCTCTCTCCCTTGTGTTTAGAAACAGCAACTGTGTATTTATGCACGTCTTTGCAAGAGTCTTTATACTACCTGTTCCCAGAGTTTCTGAAATGCCACTCAAAGATCAAAGACCCCAGGAAGCTTCTAAAAGGAGATAACTACCATGTGAAGAATCAGAAGTATCTTAAAATTTATATTCTCAAGATAATGACCAATTTGTATAACTGTGTTAGAAGACAGAATATGTGCAGCCTGTCTTTAGCAAAATAAAATGTTTGTATACCATTCTCCAGAGCTAAAAATATATCCATCTTAAAATGACTGAAACACAGTTTCTGTCTTAATACTTTTCTTTACCACAGATTTACAAGACCACTTGGGTCTTTTTATTTTATTGTAGTCCAGACTGGAGAAACTGAAAGCACTTTCCTCTGTTGACAGCTAAGAGCAGGGAACAACCAATGCATCTTAAATTACTTTATTTATTTATTTGATACGACTCCTCTTTGAACCCCTTTCCTACATTAACATTTGGAGGAGTTTAACGGGAGGCACTTGAGTGGGAGCAAACATTTATGCATATGCACAGCTGTGAGCGGCAGTAGCACACAGGACAACTCTCCTTGTACTAAATACTAACTAGCAAGTTGGAAACTCTGTTAGTGCTACCTAGAAAGTCACAGGTGCATAAAAGCTACTCTGTGCCAGGCTACAATTTCAGCTGAAAATATTTAAATGCTGAACAAAAAATAAATTTTCTTCATCTGGCGAGCAGAATGTCTCCCCATTCAGATGTGTTACAAATTGCACCATCACAAACAGCACAATACACACAGCTTATTTTTCTACTCTCATCACGTACTGGTATATGGCCATGGCTCTGGAAATTTATTTCTGGAGCACAACCATGGACTGCAGGGCAGGATAACCTACATCACATACACGTGACTCTAAGTTTGCCCGCTTTCACTGCATCACAGTGGCTTTATGGGATGTGGCTTCCCAGACCTGCTGAAATTTGTGACAATAATAAGCAAACTTAAACGCCCCACATAATCTGTAAAACATGTAAGTAAGCTAGTAACTACATGTTAACTAGTAACAAATGTTTCTCAGCTTAATTCACAGGTGTTCTCACATTCTCGTGTTTGAAGGAAAGAAATGGTGAGAAAGAAAAGCTTCGTTTATTACAGGGACACAGCAGCTAACAGTTTAATACATGATGGATCAGTTCTCTTGGCTGCAATGGTGATGAGAGCAGAAAATTGCATATATTATCCCTTCTGCCTCCTGCACATTATTATTTGGAACCACAAAGCTCTCCAATGCTTGTACGTACTCTTACGTTACTTGAAAAAGCAGGGAATGTCAAGCGGTCACTTCTCACGCTCTTGGTGTGTTACATACTCCTCCTATGTGAAAATCAGAAGCTGCCTGACACTGCACAGCAACATTGTCCAGTGTTTCGTACTGGGAAGGGCCTCTGGCTCCAGAAGGCAATGGGGCACAAGAAACTATTCACTCAGAATAAGACAGTGGTGCTGCATTGGGCTCAGGTCACCAGAATCATGAGCTTAAAATCAGCCTTTGGTGCCTCGTTCTTCAGGGAAAATGGTTATTCTAAACATTTCACGGCATCGGAAAAAGAGATTACCCCCTTATACTCCACGCCTTTCACCAAAAGCTGTCTGCAGAAGTTACTGAAAGCTTGAACATGTTGCCTGCAAGTAAGTCAACCTGCCCAAGACACAGAGAGGCTGGTGCAGGCACACTGCCACAGCCCAGCGCTCCCTGGACCCGCTCTAGCCTGGATGCTACAGGCACCTATCTCAGCCCTGTGCTGGGGCCAAACCGAAGGCCTGCTGACGGGTCCTGAACTTTGAAACGCTCGGGCAGATCTGCTGGCACAGACCAGCACAGTTGCACATTAATTTCAGACAGAAAGGGGTGCCAAGGTACATCAGCTTCAGGATCAGACACTGTATTTTAGTAGGGTGAAGAGCAATGAACCTGAACTCCGAATGCATGGCGAGAGCTCTGTGCAGGAGATTGAGTTATTAATGACGATTACAAATCCGATTCGTGGTGTGATATCAGAGCAGCTGGCATCCGCCATCGGCCATCTGCTCTGACCACTGACTCAAGAGAGAGAAAGACAACATTTCATACCAGCAAAGCACTTGGCTGCGACCTCCAGCACAGCAGTACATAAAGGTAAATGATAGTGTTCTAACCTGACTGAGCATTGTCTCCAGTGTACTTCTCATCACGGTGACTCTTGTAGAGCTGAAGATGCACCGAGAGTAAATATATATGTAAGGGAAAAGAATGCAAAAAGATTTAATTTAAAAGGGCTACATCCAACTCTGTCCTTACCCAGCATTTACTGTTCAGTTATTTAAAAAAAAGCATTCAGCAAAGACTTTTCTTCAAGTCTTACTAGATGTAGGGAAATAATACAAATGTAAACAGATATACAATGCAGGAAATCACAGATACAATGGTGCTTTTATGTATTAAGTTCCTGTTTAATGCCTGTGTCTGCAAGAGAATTGACACTCATTTTCAGGCGGTGTTTTAAATGCAAATTGCATATGAACCTGAAAGATTCCGGGAATAAAATAGAAAAAGAAAAAAAAATTCTAAAATGTTCATTTTTGCCCTCTGTATAGTAATGTATTTTAGTAGTACTATCTAAGCTAATTTTGTATGCATCATTTTGTGGTTCACTGATAACCAGACTTTAAAAAACCCAGTTAAAAAAACAGTTTCCAGCAACTGAGTGGCAGAGGCAGGTGTCATCCCTCAGAACTTTCTTTGTTTCCAAATAATTTTAAATCATTCTCATGAATTAAAACGTTAATTATTTGTGCTTCTGAAACATCTTGGGTAGCTTCACCGATAGATATTTCAATATTTCTTGGGATTTAAATAGGATATTTCCATCATCTTAGAGTTTACACCTATTGCGTGGTCTACCGTAACACAGATTAAATACTCATCCACTTTTCCATCCTGCTCAGAAACGAAAGCACAGTCTGTTCAATACATGACAGTTTAATATCTGCTAATCACTTCACCCAATGTGAAGTGTAAGTTTCCTTCATTACACGGTCACAAAAAAGTATTTTGCTGTTAATAGGGAAAACTGAGCAGAACTTTCAGTTCGTCGTCTTCCCTCTAAAATTAGCATATCATGTATTTAGATGTAGCTAACAGAGACACTGAAAAGAACTAAAAATAACACATTACTTTTTTTTTTTACTGTTTTCGTGACAGAAGGTATACATACCCTCTGCTTCAGATGAATAAACTTCAGTGCTTGACACTGCATTTACATATTTTTCACTATGCATCATATTTAGAAGTTCAGTACTGTCATCTAATCTATGCTGATTGGCTCCTTTGATCAACTCCATCACTTGTCTATAGCAAAGCACTAGATTACATGGAAGCCGGATATCCATGGTTGCAAACTGTGAGTTAAAAGGAGAGAATGGCAAGGTTGCACTTACGAGCTCTTAGAATCCATATCATTTTATGGCAGTGCATTATTCAGGAAAGAAAGGAAAAGAATCATACAAATTCTCTTTTCCATCATTCTTTCATACCTTCCATCTTTTTTTCTTTTTGGCTACTGTGGGGAGGAGAGGAAGAGGGTGAAGGGGATAGAGGAGAGAATGGAAAGGAAAAAGGCAAAATTCAGGAGTGGCTTTCTGTAATGAATAAGAATTAAAAAAAAAAAAAGGGAAATCTGGCACATGCTCCATGTAAATCTTGTTTGAGGGAGTGTAAGGAATGACTTCCTCCAGAAAAACTGATTCTAAAAGCTTAAACACCTCTCGTAATCTTGCAGGAATTCTCAGAGAAATCATCTCATCCAAACAGAGTAAGACCAAGGAAAGTAATCAGATACGGTACAGTGACACAAGGCATCTGAACTGCTTGTTCTAGTCCCAGACTAGACCTCCTCTCAGAGCCCCTGGATATACTATCTACTGCATAAATGGCAGATGACATTGGCACAGTCCTCTAAGTGCTCCACTAAAAAAGCGAAACAAACCACAATTCAGCTCTGAATACTTCTCTTGCCCCTTCTGCAGGCATGACTTGGAAGACTCACGTAAGGTAAGTTATGAGGGCAGTTACACAGTTCATCTCAGGCCAGTACGTTCTTAAGAGAAGAAACACTACTTCAGTTGTAAATTTATGAATGCACAAACACGGACTCTGCTAGGTCTCAAGTTGACAAAGGCAGCATTAATCATTACCTAGACTTCAGCACACGGGAGTAGTCACATGAAAGTCAATCCCCATTCATAAATCTTCATTGTAAGAACATTTAATACACTCTCAGATGATTTTTTTTTCCCATATGTAAATCTAATATGCTTATTTTTCATATATGGTAAATCTGGCACAGAAATCCATGAAGGTTCCTATAGATCTCTAATCATACTGTAATATCCTTACAGAGGCTGTCAGTAATGACAAAGAACACATCTACATTTTTTAAGGTGAAACAATGCCTAATAATAATAATAATAATAATAATAATAATAATAATGTAAGGATGTTTCTAAGTCTGCCTGCATATACTGTCTGAATGCTGAGATCAAGCCATTTATAATTATGTTGATGCAGTGAAACATTAGACATTTGCATCCAAATTTGAACCATGACAGCTTTTACTGCTCTATAACTAAATAAATAGTTTGTTCAATTTCCTTTTATCCTTCCATAAAGAATTACTTGTGGCTTGAAAAGAAATGTAATTTTTTTTTTAGGGCAAGAAAAGTTCTACTGCTGGAAGTATTCAGGCATGGATTTTAAGAAAACTGCAATGTCCAGTTGCTGATCAGGATTGATACGATCACACTAATATTGCTATAAAAATAACTTTAAGAAGTCTTATTAATATAACATAGATATGGTTATACATCACCATCACTGCTCATCTAAAATAAATAAAAAAAAAAGCCAACTCAAAACCAAAATCACACCCAAACCATCAAAATTCCAAGATACTGTGAATTTTTCACTTTGTGTGAGAGCACCTGGTGCTCTACTATAGGCAGGAGGATTTCCACCACAGAAGTGAAACAGAGTAATTATGTAGTTCTGTTGGATGCACCTTGTTTTTTCCCCAATGGACCTTAAATCTCCACAGACCATACTTTCTGGTAGGCTGTGGCCTTTAACTCTGGTGGTAGATCTCTACATCTGTGGAGAACCCTTTGAAGGCCATATTCCCTGGGCTCAGCAAATGTGTAAAGCTCTCTAAGTCATTGCATGAGTGCTTTATTTACCAATAACTGCTCATGAACCGATACTAAATAACACGAATTGATGGTGCTTTCCAACAGTGCCTGTAGTACAGAGAATATCAATTTGGTCTTGGAAACAAGTCTCTAACTAAAATATGTATCTTAAGCTTCCTGGTTTAGGCAGCCCAATGAACGGGGCAATGAAAAACAGAAAAGATAAGGACTTTTATCTATATTCCTACTTCTTTTTTTTTTTTTTTACAGTTGGCTGTGAGTTTGTAATTGTTTTGTACTGATCATCTTGCACTAGGAGTATCACATTCACAATTCCCTGTACCAGTCTTTCATCTGTGTGTACAGTGTAAAGAAAACATCAAATTGTATCTCACTTTAAAATCAACATCAAAGCAGCTATAAATGAAACAATAATAATAGTGAGGTTTAAATAATGAATTAAAAAGAAATACATGTAACTTTAGCACTGCTTCTATTACAAAACTCTCTTGCACTCTATCCTGAGCGCTTTAAAACATTCTGCTACTGTAAATGATATGCTGCTGCTAATACTAAAATCTCTGTTTTAATTCAAAGATTAGGTCAGTTTAAAACATTTTGAGCCTTGTTTTCCAGTAATAGGCCTTCAAAGCTCTTTCAAAGGTTGTGCAGATTTCTCCCTTGACTTGTTACTACCTGTCCCCACAAAAACTCGAGCAAGTGGGATGGTTTCAACAGTCAAATTTTACACAATATCACTTATGAACTTCTTCCAGTAGTGGAAGTTTTCCAGTAATTCAGTGTTGTTATACTGAAGAAGGGGCAACCAGAAATAGTAGTGACTTTCTAAATACCTTTTATGCACAAGTATCTTTACCCACATCATGGATAAAAGCACATTACAATTCTAAATAAACCAAGATCATGACCTCTCTCCTAAAGAATGTAGAAACATATAATGTTTCCCAAGGACATCCTCAGTCTAAAATGTTTCCACCTACCTTCCATTTCACTGCTACAGACCACAGGCTAAAGATAGATTTAAGTCCTTTGCTTATAAAAGTTCAAACTTCTTTACTCTACAGGCCATGTACCAGAATATTTTTGAGGCAAAGCATGTGATACGATCACTTGCTTCACTTTTAGAGGGAGGGAACCAGGAGCGGATGACAACAAACAGCTCCCCATGCCACCAGCTTTGCTGCAGGACCTGCTGGGGTGGATATGTGCCTGGACTGCAGAGACCAGGGTCAGCTGCTACTGCTGGTTCACTTGGTTTATGGCTTGGATTACACCACTCCACAACACATGTTCTGATGAGCATGAGATGTCTCAGGTCCTGTATGAAGCCTACACTTTGTTCAGAAACTACACATTGGCAAACCTTGTGACAGCTGAGCACAGGTTATTCATTATTAGACAGAAGTACCCTGGATCAGACTGGCAAGAGCAGTTCTAGAAAAAAGCCCCTGAACTCCCTTTGGACTATGGTCTATGTTGCTCCACAGTATCAAGGACTCAACTGTCACATCCATCGCTCCACTCAGCAGTCCTACAAAAGAAGAACAGCCCATGCATAGGCGAAAGTTTTCTTGATTGCTCCAATAATCAATGAGAACTTCGTTCACAACAGAGATCACATTCTCTTAGAAAAATACAGATTTCTAGACCAAAAAATATCAGTTTACTACAAGTGACGAAAATTATGACATGAAAGAAATACGATACCTGTTTGTTGTTTTCATTGGTACAATGCAGCCTTTTGAGGGACACAAAGTGTCTTATTTTCCTAGCAACAGAAATAATCACTTGTTATCATGTCAAATGGTAAAGGGAGAAGTGAAGTGACACACTGCAGTTTTCTAAAGCAGTGGTCTCCACGCCCTCGTGAAACAAGATACCCAACCCCACACCAAACAGATGGCTGGGCAACAAGCAGTCCTTCAGCGTTACAGCTCTGTTTTTGTCCCAGGACACCAGATCCTTCTGCTCCTGCAGGAATTCACCTGCACAGCTGGGAGCAGAATTTGGCAACGTGCCCATTCCACGCTGCAAAGGGTGTGAGCGCGTATCAAGCACATGCACAAACAAGGGGATCGCCCAGCTGCTCATCCTTCCAGCTGACCGGAAAATGCTTTGGTTACTGTATAGTAACTTTGTAAGGAAATGCACGGTGACATGAAGCTAAATGTCATCTTGCAGGTGTCTATAGCAGTAACACTATTAATTGCTATGACTTCACACTTCTTTTAGCCAGCATTTGATGACACTGGTGGACAAATGTCAGCAAAGAACATGACTTTCTAAACTTTGCTTATTCTTTCCACATTACTTGAAGTCATTATATCCTCCAGCTACTGACTACATGGAGGTTCATGTCAAACTTACAGATGGGGAAAGCAGAGAGGAGGCCCTAAAAATCAGAAAGCAATTATGTTCTGGACAAGTTAGTTACCCTCCTTGTCCAATCACAGGTGTTATCTTCACATGCTGCTGGATACTGTCTCCTGATTTTCTTCTTGCATAATAAACTCCTTGCCATTCCTAAGCAAACACACACAACAGAGACAGCATCTAAGAATACATAGCTTATGGTCAAATATTCATTTATTATTACATAGTCCTTATGTAGTAAATAATTGCATATCATTTCATGGATGCATTTTTAAAAAGAGTGTAAAATTTACTAATACAGAGTAGCACCTTTAACAGGCATTTGCTAACAAAAGGACTGCAGAAATATGTTTTCTTGTGAGACAGTATACAATTTTTACAAACGACTTTAGGAATAAGCTACTTTGAGGGGTTATGAACACTCTTGCTAGGTACCACCATAAGCAGTGGTGGTTGCAACACATCCAGAGAGTATCTCCCTTGCGAGCAGCAGAACCAAACTCTGTGCTGAGCACCATTCAGCTTTGAAGTCATCAGTCATCAAGTGATATGTATGTTAAATTTTGGAAGCCCTTGACCTAAGCGTGTCCTTCAACTAACCTCAGGTAACCAATAGCCTATTTTCACGCCATGACTGTTTTCCCATGATCATGGATATCCAAGGCACTCTAGATCACCAAAAGGAAGAAACAATTTTTTTCATGGCATCTTTTATCCTGTTCTCCCATGCAAACCTCTATTTCCCTGACTGGCCACTAATCTTCCCTCCATCCCCACTGCTACAAGAAAGCAGCAAGAGGACTGCAGGCTAACCAGGAGCCATATATGCCCCATCCTTAAGCAGCCCACTGATGCAGAGATAAAAGATATCCTCCAGTATGGATTGGAGAAGAAAAGGACATAAAGCAGGTGGCTTCTCTCTCCTTACCACCTCAAAGAAGAGAGATTTTAAGCAGGGAACTACTTGGCAGCAGAGTAAGATGAAGTTGGCAAATGCGTGGAAGGTACCTTCTCCATCACAGACAAAGATGGATGGATGCAAAAGACACACAGGGCCTTTGAGCAGGCAGTGCCAGCAGCTGGGCAGCCTATATGAACGAGGAGTTGCAAAGCAAGAGTGACCTGTAGGTTCTGCTAATGAACGAAGATGAACCTGCAAACAACTCCAGACAGTGACCCTCAAAGCTCAGATCATTGCTGGAATTAAATCAAAGGTTCAAGAACTCCTCAAAGTTCATGAAGCAGAGGGTGAGACAGGGAAGGGTGGGAGGTACTTCTGCAACCCATGGGAGATCTTGCATGTATTAGGAGAACATATGGACAGGAATATGTAGGGCTTTTGTGGCCCATCACCACCACAGCAGGAGTTCACAGTGCACTGCAGATATTCTAACTACAGTTAGAAAAACAAACCCCACTGGGTGCTGGTTTTGGTCACAACTGATTATGCCACATGCTGCTTAATGCACGCAGCCGATGAAGGCTCTGCAGTTACATCAGAACTGTTAAACCTTTTGGTCGGATGATGCAGCCACCTGAGAGACTGACCGAGGGCCAAATTGTTATGTTTCAACTAACAAAAGCTCCTGGAGCTTTAAGCAAAACAGAAACACAGAAAACATTCTTATATTGATCTTAAGCCAACAGATTGGTAGAAGAGTTCAATCAGATCCTAAAAGCAAAGCTGAAGAAATCTGTAGTTGCTTGTCTGAGGCATGAGTTATTGTGCTCCTAAGACACCTGAGAAGCAGAATTCTGGTCTCATATGTTCACTCATGAAAACCACATCTTGTGTTCTTGAGCCTAGAGCATCAAAAATATAGCAGAACAGAAATCTAAAGCAGTTTTGCATGACTTTATTTTATTTGCTTACCTTTCCTTTTTTAATAAATGTGTTGATAGAGTCTAAAATATCTGCACAGTTTTTATCGCTTTTTGGTAGCTCAGTAAGTTCCTTGCCAATAAGCTCTCCCTTGCGATACCCCATCATCCGTTCAAAGGCTGGATTAACATACTGCCAAAACAAAAGTGCTTTGGTATAATATGAAAAAAACCCCACCATACTTAAAGGATAATTACTCACATATAACTATCAAAATGTTTAAAGTTATACATCTGAAGCCATAACCACACATCCCTACAATGCAGTATTTTTCATATAAAAATACTATATAATAGTGAAACGTGTTATTCAACTAAGGAGCTGAACACAAAAGGTGATATATAAGATGTTATCTAAAGGTTCAGAAAGAGAACAGAACTCTTTACCGTACAGGTTATCTAGTTCTGCTTCAGATTTCATGCTGGTTTTATCACAAACAACATTACTTTACTGAAAATTATAATCTAAATAAAGTCACCAAAGGAAAAGTCTTCAAAAATTAGCGAGTGCTAACATGCAGCATACAGAAATAAGGCAGTTCGTTGCACAGGGCTTTCTAATGGGCAACAAAACTAAAATACTGAAGCAGGACAGAAACTACTGAGCAAAGTCCTCTTGGGGTTCCTCTCTCCAACTTCTACAAAATAGTTAACTTTTTCCCCCCTACCTGAATGACATGATCTTCACTGGTTATTTCTATAGCTTCCTGACAATGGTCTAATGCTGTAAACACTGCATTACAAGCCCTGAAATTAGCAAATGATTCACATTAGATTTGTTGTTAGAACAGTTTGCCCACTATAAATACATTATCATACTGTACTTATCGCTAGATGAACCACAAAGTAGCATGTTGACCAAACCATGCCACTATCACGATTACCATTTTTTTTCAGGAAATTCAGCTTCCAACATCTCTGTTGTTAATATGTCTTTACTGCAGATCATGTTGTAATACTGCTCATGGGTACTTAATGCATATTTCTTTCTCCAAACATGTTCTAAACAGCAAGAACTAATAATTAGCACTAAAAATAACAAATGGCTGTTACAACAGAATAGAAAGTTTTGTGATCATTAAATGTAAGGAACACAAAAATCATCACAGCAGATATATACAAAGTTTTCAATACAGCAAATAGATTGGCACTACCAGAGAAGCCGTAATACAACATGATTAGAGGAAACAGTTTAAGCCATCTCAAAGTCCTAGTCAGAAAAATGTCAATTTTCCTGCTTCCAAGTAGTAATTCAGTGACTTGATTTGCATATATCCTGATCTCTATTAAGGGCCAAAATGATCTTCATTTCCCATTTTTTTCAGGGCTATCCTTGAACTAATGCAGGAAAACAAAAGACTTACCATCTTTCTATAAAATTTAAATTACTTAAATTATAATTTACACAAGATGGGATTAACATTTATTTATAGGCTCCTAATACTAGTGAGAAAAAAAAGTAAATATATGTATTTATGTAAAGAGAGAGTGCACACTGAAAGAAACCACCCAGGTATACTGAGAATCATAGAATGGTTTGGGTTGAAAGGGACCTCAAAGATCATCTAGTTCCAACCCCTCTGCCAAGGGCAGGGACACCTTCCACTATACCAGGTTGCTCAACGCCTCATCCAACCTGGCCTTGAACACTTCCAGGGATGGGGCATTCACAACTTCTCTGGACAACCTGTTCCAGTGCCTCACCACCCTCATTGTAAAAAACTTCTTCCTTATCTCTAATCTAAATCTGCCCTCTTTCAGTTTAAAGCCATTACCCCTTGTCCTATCACAACACGCTCTTGTAAAAAGTCCCTCTCCAGCTTTCTTGTAGACCCTCTTTAGGTACTGGAAGGCTGCTATAAGATCACCCTGGAGCCTTCTCTTCTCATGGCTGAACAACCCCAACTCTCTCAGCTTGTCTTCATAGCAGAGGTGCTCAAGCCCTCGGATCGTCTATTTGGCCCTCCTCTGGACCTGCTCCAACAGCTCCATGTCCTTATGTTTGGGACCCCAGAGCTGGATGCAGTATTCCATGAGAGTAGAGTAGAGACAGAGAGTCACCTCCCTCGACCTGCTGGCCATGATTCTTTTAATGCAGCCCAGGATACTGTTGGCTTTCTGGGCTGCCAGCGCACATTGCCAGCTCATGTTGAGCTTCTTATCAACCAACACCCCCAAGTCCTTCTCCTCAGGGCTGCTTTCAATCCATTCTCCGCCCAGCCTGTATTTGTGCTTGGGATTGCCCTGATCCATGTGCAGGACCTTACACTTGGCCTTGTTGAACTTCATGAGGTTCTCACAGGCCCACCTCTCCAGCCTGTCAAGATCCCCCTGGATGGTATTCTTTCCCTCCAGCATGTCAACCACACCACACAACTTGGTGTCATCTGCAAACTTGCTGAGAGTGCACTCGATCCCTCTGTCCATGTTGCCGACAAAGATGTTAAACAACACCGGTCCCAATATCAGCCCCTGAGGAATTGCACTTGCCACTGGCCTCCACTTGACTCTTTGAGTGTGACCATCCAGTCAACTCCTTATTCACTGAGTGGTCTATCCATCATATCCATGTCTCCAATTTAGAGACAAGGATGTCGTGCAGGACAGTGTCAAATGCTTTGGATAAGTCCAGGTAGATGATGTCAGCTACTCTTCCCTTATCCACCAACGCTGTAAGCCCATCATAGAAGGCCATCAAATTTGTCAGGCAGGATTTGCCCTTTGTGAAGCCATGTTGGCTGTCACCAATCACCTCCTTATTTTTCATGTGCCTTAGCATAGTTTCCAGGAGCATCTGTTCCATGATCTTGTTGGGCACAAAATTGAAACTGACTGGCCTGTAGTTCTCCTGATCTCCTTTTTTACTTTTTTAAAAATGGAGGTTATACCTCCCCTTTTCCAGCTGTTGAGAAATTCACCAGACTTCCACGACTTCTCAAATATGATGGATAATGGTTTAGGAACTTCATCTGCCAGTTCTCTCAGGACCAGTAGATGCATATCATCAGGTCCTATGGACTTGAACACCTCCAAGCTCCTTAGATGGTCTCAAACCAGATAGATGCTTCGACAGGTGTCAGTACTTCACCTTAGATTTGGACTAAATTCAAGCTAATTATCTTCTAATACCTCTCATTGCAGTGAGCATAAACTGCATAAACATTCTTGTATACAGTTATTTATTTCCCCCAAGAACGCATAGTGGGGTTTGAATTAATAGTTATGACCAGAGAATTAAGAAATACAGGACATTTCTAGTTCTGCTCATCATGGAAGTAACTCAAAACCAAATAGGATATACAAAGAAATATACATGCAGCCATGCGGATGGAGATTTGCAGAAAGAAGCGTTACATACAGAAGGCAACAGCAGTATTTCAGCTCATACAATAAACGGAGCTGCCAATGTAATTTTACAAGTGATTTTCTAGCAGTCCAAGCTGGCTTCAAAGTGTGATTTTGTGCTGTGTGAAACAACTAATTTATCGCAGTGATAGGTGCCCGTCTGGTACACCAGCTACTAACAAATGTCATCATGTAAACTTTCTGCAAGAAAACACAGAGCTATGTTTACACTGTTCAAACCTTACTATTTTCATTTTATCTGGCAACCAAGCTAGCAAAATTACAAGTTTAAATGGCTCATGTCCTCTTTGATTAATACACATCTCCCACAGATGTCCAACCAAGCTTCAAACCAGAAGCCACACGGAGAAGCGGTGTTCTCACTTGCAATGGAAAGACACTTCTGACCGCTGACATGACCAAGTATACTGCTTTCCTGGCCTGGTCCTACTTTTTCACCATGTTTCTCTTGTATTTGAACACCTGAAATATCCTGGTTTTAATTTCATCGACTAACTTTCTGAAAATATTCTTTTCCCTTTTGCTTTTACAAAGCTGTATAGAAGACTGACTGAGACAGCAAACATATCAGAGACCCAGTGCTATAGACACACAGTGCAACACTTTTTTCCCCACTTAATTAAACCACATGGATGGAAAAAACAAATTATAACCAAACAGCATTACCAAACACCAGTTCTGCTTAGTTTTTAATGGCAAATTCATTTAGAATCATAGAATCATAGAATGGTTAGGGCTGGAAGGGACCTTCAAAGGTCATCTAGTCCAACCCCCCTACAAGGAACAGGGATATCTACAACTAGATCAGATTGCTCAGGGCCTCATCCAACCTGGCCTTGAATGTCTCCAGGGATGGAGCATCCACCACCCCTCTGGGCAACCTGTTCCAGTGTTCTACAACTCTCATGGTAAAAAACTTTTTCCTAATATCCAACCTGAATCTACCTCCCTGCATAATGAATCTACCTAGAACACCTGCATAATCAAGCAGAGGTAGGGGGAAATCCTTTTTTTGTAAGATATCAGATTCTCTAAGTTACAAATACGCATTTTCAGAAAGTTTATCTTTTAAAAGGCTACCTCATGCCACAGATGTTAGTACAAATATTGCTTATAAGCGTTACTTGTGCTTGTAATATAACGAAGAGGATTTAACTGTTTAACTATCTTGGGCCCACATCTATTTAATTCTTTAAACTATTAAAATATTCTGGGACTGCACCTGGCAGTGACAGTAGTAAACCCAAAAATACCACTGAGATTTTTCATGGTATTTTGCAATGCTGCCAAAGGTTCCCAAACCAGTCATGTTCAGAGGTGATGTGAATATATATATACGCACATAAGTATATATAATGTGTATTGTCAGTATACAAAAGACATGATAACACAGAATACATTTTATATAATGTTGTTTTTTATATAAATTCAAAGCAATTAGGCTCAACAGTTTATGTAATTACATTTAAGAGAGCAAAAGCTAGCAGAATTATAAATGTGTGGTATACTGCTGTTTCCATAAACAATGTGGATGAAAGAACTGTCAGTAGATGAAATGCTGCTAGGGACTGAGACGGTTTCCTTCCAATTTTAACAAATGTTAAGATTTTTATCTTTAGTGATCACTGTGGTAGTTGTCATTTTCTAACTCAATTGGAATCCATTACTTAGCACTAGTAGTAAGACTTGGCTGAAGCCTTAGTTCAGGAGCTGTGAACTTTGTCCTAAACGGGCTTTTGGCTGGGACAGTGTTAATTTTCTTCTTAGTAGTTGGTATGGTGCTGTATTTTGGATGTAGTATGAGAATAGTGTTGATAATACACTTATGTTTGGCTGTTGCTAAGTAGTGTTTATCCTAAGTCTGGGACTTATTCAGTTTCCCGTGTTCTACTACTGAGCAGGAAGAAATGCATACCAGAAAATAAGGAGGCTACAGTTGTCAGCAAGTGCTGCAACTCAGCAAGATAAGAACCGTTGACGGCCTGCCTGCTGACAGAGAAAGAATCCAATAAGTAAGACCCCAGACCAGAAATCACCATTGGACCAAAAGGGCACGTGAAGAATGCGTGGAGGGGGTGCATAGCTTGTGAGGGTATAACTGTCCAGGGATTTCTTTGGGGTCCCTCTCTGCAGGCACTCAGCTCGAGCTGTTTTTCTGGCTGTACCAACTGAATAAATTATTTTTTTCAAGATTCAATGCCTGAGACTCTGCTGCAGGAAACCTGGAGTTGAGCTTGAAGGAAGAGAAAGTGCCTGAGAGTGAATGCGTGCATGTGTGTGTGTGTGTGTGTGTGTGTGAGCGAGGAGTCGAAAGGGGCACCTGTCTGATAACTGCAGTCACCGCTGCAAAGGGACTTCGGTCCCAGCAGTGAAGGTCTCAGGTTCTGTGAGTGTGGCTCCTGGAATGGTGTCTGAATGCCTGGGCAGCGGCCTCTCCTTTAACAATCACTATAAATAAACTTGCAGAAAAGTAGGGGAGCCAATATGAATCATGTTCCCTGTGTTGGAGTTTTAATTATCTGCATTCGTAATTGATACTACTGATGTAGAAATGCTAAATCGTATTTGCATCTTGTTTTTGAAATGAAACATAAACTGCAAATATTGTGTGTAAGAAAAAAAGCTTAATCTTTCTATGTAAGTCTGAAATTTCTGATCTATAGTGACTTAATTCAGAAGTCACTCATTCCATGTTGCATTTACAACTGAACAACAAACCACCATAGGACCACAGTAACACCTAATTTACTTCTAAAATTTCACAGCTGCTTTATTTTTCTGCTGATTTTTGGAAAACAGCTATTAAAAATTGTGTGAGCCCAAATTCTACTTTTTTTCCATGAAAATTTTACTATAAATGTGTTGTGCACGCACAAATGTGTAGTCATTTGAATGTGAAGTCACTTGGGGTTTGGTTTGCAAAGAAAATCTTAGAAAAATCTACTTCTCAAACAGAGACACTGAAGCCTGTAGAGAAATGACAGTATCTTCTGTAGGTGGAACTGGAATTAATTTATGACACCCAGGGAACTACGCCTTCTCTGCATGACACTCAACTTCAAGGGCTTTTTTTCCCCCTACAGTTGAATTACAAACATATTCATATGCATGTATAAGCACCAGTATTACACATAAAATTAGTCACATTAATGAAAAAGTGATAAGGGAAGGAAAGTAGTTTAATTTCTCACTAAGATAAAAAGCTATGCTCCTGATCTTTCAAGTCTTGCTCAAGAAAGAAAATAAAAACTCAAGGTATGAAGAGAGGACCAAGATTGCATTCAGCTCAAGCTATCAGGTATGAAATCTCACACACATGAGATCAAGAATGAGTTAGTGAAGCTTTACCATCATATAAATTTGCAGCCTGTAAGCCTTACACACAAGACAGCTTTTTTAAGATTCTACCCTTGCAATTAAATGAGCCAAAGTCATTGTTCTGTAATGTTTCTGCTGAAAGAGCTTGCCTTGACTGTAATGCTGGTAGTAATGGCTGCTAGAATGTTGTCAAATTCAATATGGGCACCTCAAGACAAATGAGACACAAGCAAGCATCAGAATAAAGGACATGTACTGCATAGTGCATTAGGAAAGCAGACATTTAAACCACCAGTGAACGAAACATACACAGACCAAGCTTTCTCAGAGTACCAGTTACTGAGAACTTAAATTTGTCCTATACAGAGTAGCAGAAGAAGGAAATAAGAGTATAATATATTAGTTAACATACAGACACAAAGCACATATATGTGTATCTGGGAAGAAGCAGAAAGTAACCTGATACAATTATGTAGACCAAGCAGTTGATGTTTGCAGTTTCTTACACTTCTACATACCGTAATTTGAACTGAGATCGCACTTCCCCATGTTCTATTTGAATCAGTTCATTGTAACAAGCAGTTATGCTGCTATTCTCCACGAATTGCTGGAAGACAAATCAAGAGTGCATGAAATAGATTGGAATGGTTTTAAACTGTTATTTCTGTTCCTGTATCTAAAACTCTAACCTTACAGAGA
Source organism: Tauraco erythrolophus (assembly GCF_009769465.1). NCBI lineage: Eukaryota > Metazoa > Chordata > Aves > Musophagiformes > Musophagidae > Tauraco > Tauraco erythrolophus. Next base: position 29,112,731 of record NC_141496.1, read on the forward strand.
CAGCTGACACAAGTCCAGCAAAGGGCCGTGAAGGTGATTAAGCATCTCTCCTGTGAGAGCTGCTACTGCTCAGCCTGGAGAAGAGAAGGCTCAAGGGAGGATCTCATCAAGGTATATAAACTTTTGAGGGAAGAGAGTAAGAAGACTGAGCCAGACTCTTTCCAGTGGTACCCAGTGACAGGACTGGAGGCAATGTGCACAAACAGAAACAGAGAAGGTTCCATCTGAAAATGAGGGAACGCTTTTTTTTTTTCTGCAAGGGTAACAACACTGGCACAGGTTGCCCAGGGAGGCTGCAGAGTCTCCATCCTTGGAGATCTTCAAAAGTTGTGTGGGCATGGTCTTGGGCAACCTGCTTTTGGTGGCCCTGTTTGAGCAGGGAGGTTGGGCAAAATGACCTCCAGAGCTCCCTTCATACCTCAACCATACTATGATTCTGCAGAAAGAAAAAGCTTTAGTTGTACCTTTTATGTTCAGTAATCACTTTTTCCCCTGGCATGATTTTCTAGTTCCTAAGACAACATCACTATCTAAATACAAAGCAAGTATAAAAATATGCAAAAACCTGAACTACGAATTTTTCCATTTGGTTTAACTACCCAGTTAGAAACAGATAATCTAATTAAAACCCAAACAAAGACACACACAAAACCGTTATTGCCTTGATGTTTCACTTAGAACATCTATCCTTAAGTCAGAATGGAAATGGAATACCTTAGAGACATAAAACATTCACTCTAAAAAATATAGATATATATGACATTTGATTTGTTTTCAAGCAACTGTTGCAGCTGAAGCTCAGAATGTGAAGTAACTTTGCTCCACAAGTAATCTCACTGAGACGTTACTGTGAATTCAGAGCCGAAAAAACTATATAAAGTAAGGAGCACATTGACAACAGTTAGTTTATTTAGCAAACTTTTATATACTCCAGACGTGAGACAATGTCCTCTCTTCATTAGGCAAAGGTAGTGAGCTGAAAGGTCTTGTGCTTGGTCCTGCTGAAATCAGAAACTTTATGTTGACAGAAGAGGAGTAGATTGACTTCAGATAAAGTTTACTGCTCATAAGTAAACTTCTGCTATGAAGAGCTAAATCACTCTTTAGAAGTACATGCACCAACTCTAGTTTTCACAGAAAATACCCCATGTTGTCACTAGTTCTCATAGCGCAGCTGCATGCAGAGTCAAGAGGCACCACTCAAAACTCTGAGGAGCAAAGAATGGCTTTTAAGAAATTAATGCAGCTGTTCTGTATGAAAAATTTTGTTTTGAGGACCAATGGTTTAATCCCAAGTTGCCAGCAAAATGTAAAAAAGGAAAATTAAAAATGACTGTTGACATTGGTCTGCTTTACTCCTTAACATTAAGATCTTAAAACATTTCTGAAACTCTCACCTCATGCACTCAGTGAATGCACGGGAAACCAAAAGGCACAACATCAAGTTGGCAGAAGCAAAGGCGCAAATAATGTTGTGTTGCAAGAAAGCTTGTCTTCTACAGCGCTGTAGGTTTAGATTTTCAGTTTTACGGTGCTCTTTGAATATTCAGATATTTTCATGCGAAGATTAAAACCATGTAAAACCAAATCTATCAATAATATACTATTTAACAATGATGGCAACTGATTTTACAAACTGAGCTTACTGGAACAGTACTGAAGCTCTTTATAAACTGAATTTTAAAGTAGTGCTGTTTCCTGACAAAAATTAACCCCTATCTCAGCACAAATCTTTGGCTAAGAACTAAGAATTGCAGCTTGTTGAAGTGTTAAACCTGCTCTTAACTATTGTATAGTCTTCTGCAGATGCACAGAATCTCTTTATTTAAGTTTATGGTACTAACGCCATTCGTTCACTGGCTCACTCAAAGCTGAGAAAACAATTGGGACCTGAAGAAGGTAGGAAACATTTCCTTTTTCTAGTCTGTGCATCTAAATGAGGCATAAGAAGATGAAGATCTATTAATTCTCAAACATTAGAAGGTAGACAATAATACTTTCTTTTAAAAAAAGTTTAGTATTTATACAGCACATTTTGATTTAACTAACATATACTCTTAAATTACATTTTACTTCATTACAATTGGATTCCATTGCCGTCTTGTACAGAAATTGACACAAGTCACAATAGTCATCAGCTAGCAGGAAAGCATCATTCTTTTTGCTTAGCAAGAAGTACTAGGTTTAATATTAAAGATTCGTTTTGTTGCAAACCAGAAAGTTTTAATAGCAAGTGATAGATGAGAATCAACATTTGTTTAAGAAAAGAAGTAAAGTTCAAAATATAACATAAGATTGTAATTGAGTAACTGCAAACTTAAGGTCCTGTGTCTGCTAATTTAAATTATAGTTAAAAATCAGTCAATAAGCCAAATCACATATTTGAATTAATCCACTCTAAGTAGGCCATTGTTACTAGATTTATGAAGCTGAGAGGGAAAAAAAAAATCAACATAATAAATATACTGCACTAACAAACCACAAATACACAGACACAAAATTTGTTAATGATATAGGGGGGAGGAAAATAATTGGAAGATGTAATAAAATAGACTTCCTTGACAAGGAGGAAGAAAAAACATAAATAGCATAAAGAAAAATGCTAAATGAGTGTATAAAATGAACAAAAAAAAAATCTAGAAATCTGTCTCTCGTCATAAGATCTTTTAGTCATCACAGTGATCCAGATCTGGATAGTGATCAATCATCACTGATTTCATTAGAAGAAATTAAAAATGTTTTATTTAGGACTACTTACAATATATATTCCAGGTACATGTAAACATAGAAAGACATTACTATAACGTAAGTACACAGGAAAGCAACAGAACATTTTAAAGCAGAATAATCAGCTATTCACCACAGAAAAAATATTCATGGTTGTCTGCAAGAGAATCCCCCCAAAAAGATTAAAAGAGTTCTTCAGAATCTTTAGATTCAAACCTGGTGTAAAAAGTCTGGTTTTGTCTACAAAACTCTTCAAAAATGTGACAGATAAATTGGACAGAAGGTCAAATTCTTTACTAATCAAGTTGGAGATGCATTTAGAAGACAGCCACCACCAGACAGAGTGACTGCATTCAATGTTTTGTCAAGGGAAGAGGAGGAACACAGTAAGGAAAAGCAGCACAAACGCTGATCCAATGAATAGTGATAATGCAAAATAAAGCTACCAGAAAGGATGGACTGTAAAAATAAAAAGAGTGAAGAGAAATTTTAGTTTGAACAGATATGATTTTCCAAAAATAAATTTCATTGTGCTGCTGAGGAATAGATTCTCTGCAAATACCATGTCACTATTTGAAGAAGGGTATTTTTAAATCTTCGTATGTGTGTGTGGTGCTTTTCTGTGTTAATGGATTTAGTCCCTACAGATCCCCATCCAAGCAGAAATAATTCCTATGGCCACCCCGCAGCAAAAACAGGATCTTTGACTCAGATGTGTTTTAAAAGCTGGAAAATAATTCCAATACAGAATTACTATATTTTGCAAGCCCTCTGGTATATTTGGGATAGCTGGAAGGAACAGTTAGAGCAGCTGTCAAGTGCAAAAAAATTTTACTTTCCCAGGCAGACAGTGTGTGCCACTGAGATGTGTCTCAGAGCTGCACAGTGTCTCTTCTGGCTCTACTGTGTACTTTGTTTTTAAATGAAACACAAGACTTGAGAAAAAAAAAAGATTTTTTCAAAAATATTCAACTTTTTTTTTTTTTTTTTTCCAGAGCGAGAGAGAGAGAAAGGCATTCTTGGGCTGACCTTTCTCTTAGTCTCAACTTTTTCAATTTTTGGAGCATCTAAGTGCTTCAGAAATGCTTTTTCCTTTAAGGCTTTTACCCCCACAGTACCCTTGAAGGAGAAGTAAGATCTATTACCTCTTTTTGGAGATGATCTGCAGACAGTTATCCTGGTGCACATTCTGCTTTGTAACGAAGTTCAAGCTAAGAATGAATTAGCTCAGATACTGGACTCAGTATGAGCTTATTAGCATGAGATCATGCCTGGGTTAATTCCCTTCCTTCTCTGATTTTACTTACTATATTTAATTGTCCTAACTAGATATAGTTACTTCTCCCTAACTACAGTCCACTGATGTGCTTCTGTCACTTCAGTACATAACCTTCCTTATGAATGGCTAACTTTAATATTACAGCTGATTTACAACATTCATATCCATCCAAAGCCGCTCACACAAAGGTTGGAAGAGAGTAAGCAACAGAACCTAGATTTTCAGAGCTGAGAACTCCTACTATTGTGCTCTCTCCTACAAAGCTGTTTTGAGAAACAGTATGGACAGTTATCTTCCCTTCTACTGCCTCTATAGGAGAGCCTCTAACGCTGTCCTGAGAAGAATGAGTGCAAGCCAACGGAACTGATTAAAAAAGAAAAAATTAAAAAAATTATTCTTCACATCAGGAGGAGGTGAACTAGGCTTATAGTCCCTTTAGAAGAGGAATCCCTGCAGTCTAAGGCACAGAGAAGTGCCCAGATGACTAGTCAGCATGTTGCAATACACAGCATACATTAATCAGGGTCCTCCATCATTGTTTTTTTAATGCAGTCATAAACAAAACCCACCCACCACCCACTCAGATCACAAGAAGTTAATCTCAGTATTCCTGTTTATTCTGGATGGATTAGATAGATCACAGATTCTTTTATTTCATACACTTGTTGGATACACTGTTGAAAAGAAAAGAATACCCAATCAACTGCCAGTGGTTTCCCAGCAATAAATTTTTGGCAGAAGCAAATGTATATTCTTCAATTTAAGGAAGTAAAAAAAGTGGCTGTAATTTACAAAGCAATCATGGTTACTACATTAAATATGTAATTTATACATACCCTATCAAAGCCCGCATTAAGAAGGGGAAGAACAGAAGTCTCTTCTTGGTCAGCAGATCTACAAAACAAAATCATAGAATCACAGAGTTGTTTAGGTTAGAAAAGACCCTTAAGAGCATTGAGCCCAACTGTAAACATGACACTGCCGAGTTCATCACTCAGCCATGTCCTTAAGCACCACATCTATGTGTCTTTAAACTATCTCCAGGGATGGTGACTCAACCTGGGCAGCCTGTTCCAATGCTTGGTGACCCTTGACACTTTCAGTGAAGAAATTTGTCCTAATATCCAATCTAAACCTCCCCTGGTGTAACTTGAGGCTATTTCCTCTTGTCCTATTGCTTGTTACTTGAGAGAAGAGACCCACACTCATCTTGCTACAACCTCCTTTCAGGTAGTTGTAGAGAGTGATAAGGTCTCCCTCAGCCTCCTTTTCTCCAGGCTAAAAAACCCGAGGTTCTTCAGCTTCTCTTCATAAGACTTGTGCTCCAGAGCCTTCACTAGCTTTGTAGCCCTTCTTTGGACATGCTCCAGCACCTCAATGGCTTTCTTGTAGTGAGGGGCCCAAAACTGAACACAGTATTCAAGATGTGGCCTCACCAGTGCTGAGTACAGGGAGATGATCACTTCCCTACACCTGCTGGCCACACTATTTCTGATAGAAACCAGGATGCTATTGGCTTTCTTGGCCATCTACGCACACTGCTGGCTCACATTCGACCGGCTGTTGACCAACACCTACAGGTCATTTTCCGCCAGGCAGCTTTCCAGCCACTCTTCCCCAAGCCTATAGTGTTTCTTGGAGTTGTTGTGACCCAAGTGCAGGACCCGGCACTCAGCCTTGTTGAACCTCATAAAATTGGCCTCGGCACATCAATCCAGCCTGTCCACATGCCTCTGTAGAGCCTTCCTACCCTCAAGCAGATCAATACTCCTGTCCAACTTGGTGTTGTCTGCAAACTTAGTGACGGAGCACTTGATCCCCTCGTCCAGATCATTGGTAAAGACATTAAACAGAACTGGTATGTTGCATGGTCACACAATATTTAAGAATTAGATGGTATCGATTTCACATAGATATCTAAACATAACGAATGCAGTGAGAACACTCTTGCATAAAATACATACATACAATCATACTATTACAGAAGTTGATGTTATAGTCTTTTTTAATAGGTATTTGCAGCTATTACTAAACCCCAATACTTATTTCTACAGCAAACCTGGCAGATATACTCTACAGAAGTCCTGTGTCTTTTCAGAGACACACAACTGCACTACAAAAAGAAAGCATCAAGAGGATAAAAGACACCCTGTGATATTCTGTAGAAAGAATCTAAAAAAATGTTATTAAGTAAAAGGTGAAGCAAGTTGTAAAGTCTTGCTCAGCAGCAAACTTAGTCTATTTTCTAATCTTGGCAGGAATAGTTCTTCTGCTATCATTCTATTTCCTAATATTTCAATTGAGCTAGGAAATTAATAAAATTGGAATGGATTCAGTCATGTGCAGGAGTTTTAATGAAGGCAGGAAAGGCCTCTTTTTTGAAAGTATTTGGTAAAAATATATTTAAGTCAATAAGAATTCTGCCTGGATACATGGGGTATGAATTACAAAATAAGGATTTCAGGGCAACATTCTGGTGAGTTTAGTACCAACAAGATGGAAGTTTAGTCCACTATCCAGTTCCCTAATAACCACAGTGTGTTATTTGATCTAGTTATTTCCTTTAGAAAGTAATACACAGCTTTGTATTTTTTTCTTTTAGAAAGCAACACATAGCTTTCTAATTTTTCTTAGTATACAAGCCATTACATTATGATACGCTGAAGATGATATGGATAGTACTAGTCTGTATGAATGGAAAGTTATCAAATACTTCAATAGGCCACATAAAACATCACTAACCCATTTTAGGTAAAATAATATTAAACTCGGTCTATAAGGCTATCTAGTAAGATACTTTCTGTTATTAGATAACTATTTTGTCTAACATTCTTATAAAGTAAAACAAAAATCTTTCACAAAACAGTAATACTTACAAGCGTGGAACCACAGCAAGTATTACAGTGTGCTCTGATGGTTTTGTGGCACGAATAGACCTGAGGAAACAAAGATTTCTCAGTGTTCCTCTGAGTATCTTCACAGACAATATAAATGAAAACCCGGACTGAAAGACACCATCGAGGCAAGAAAATAGTATATCACACTACCAAAACCTTCGTATCCTCACTTAAGAGGATACCAGATTCCTCATATGTTGCTCAATGCAGTGAAGAGGCAAGAGGTCCAAAAACATAGGGCATGAACAACAGCTCTTCAAATCCACTCTTATAACCTAGCACGCATTTGACTTGCACTTAGCTTATTTGAGGCAAACTGCCCTGAATGCACGGGTTGAGAAAGGTCAGTCTGTACCATGTATTTTCAATACCCATTACCGGATTTAAACAAGAATCTTCACTGCCTTGTCCCATATTTACCGTTGTCTTTCTAGATATTGTAAAATTTTCTTCAGAGGGTGGGAAAGGCTTTTGAGACATGCAAGTAAGAAAAGAGGGTATAGCAAATGTATACGATAGACTATCATTTATGAAATGCTGAATTAACAAAATTTTACCATTTCACATGTTATTGAGAAACCAAAAAAAATATTATGAACTATCAGAAGACACTCTATTTACCTTTTACTGGCTAAAGACGACTTTTTTCAATCATGTCGTGCTGTTCTGAATAAACAAACTTTATATTTATTTGTTGGACCTTTAGAAGAACTTCCCTCACCACAAGTATTTGAGCTTTAAAATGTTCCTTGTCATAAACATGGCAAATTTCAGCTCACGATGGACTGAGAAGCACAGTGCGGTGTATGGGACAAAACATATGCTTCAGCTGAATCAGTGTATTTTAGCAAAGAATCACAATACTGAGCACTTGCAACCTTAGAGCTACTAAGACAGAGCTGTGTAGACGAAAAGAGTGATGTGAACTTTTGGGAAGAGCTGGCAGTGCTTGACGAACGCACACATTCCTTTGAAGCCCTTCAGCTTCAGACTTCGCTGCAGCAGAAACAGACAGAGACAGCAGGGAATTATTTCAGCTCTGGCTTATGCTCTGATAGAAGCCCACGACCTGAAGAGACAATTCTACAATTTAGCTTTGCCAAAAGTGTATTCTTCATATGGTTCTCCTCTTACAGATGTACGCAAACCTCCTGGCCTCAATCCCAAACTTCCATTTTACTATAGTTTTGAGGGTTCTTTTTTTTTTTTAACCTATTTTTTTCCTATTTTTTTTTAAATTAGGTTTGGTTTTCTGCAATATATTCTGAAGTTCAAGAGAAGCATAAGGTTCTTTAGGTTACCTGCAGATATCTTCTGCATCAAAATATCTGGAGTTCCTGTGGTCTATAACAATTATTTCCTGGTGCTTATCAAGAAAACATTCAAGCGCTGACTCTGGAGTCCGTGCAATATTGCACCTGTATCCAGCTCTGTCACAAGCCCACCAGAAACCATCACTTTGGTTGTCTTCTTTTGCAAAGATCAGCAAAACCTGCAAAGCATGCAAAACAGTGGCACCACGTTAAACACGCAAAATAGTTTTCTCCATGGTGCAAATCTTGATGAACGCGTCTGCTGTACGAAAGATTGAGTCTGCTTTGAAAGTGGCAAGATTGAACTGCAGACTGTAAAACAGTGGATGCAGTAGCACAACTTTCTTAATAGAGTGATAATCGATAGATAATCAATAGTTAACTGTATAGGACTGATATTTAGGACAAAAGCAGCTGTCAGATGATGAGTCTCTTCTAACTCATGTTCAAATTCAATCAGTAGCCACCCAGAATAGGTGGGTAGGTGTTCAAACATCATCATCACTTTCATCAGGCCGCACCAGCTAAACATACTTTTAATTGTAATGAACTGCTTGAAATGCAACTGCCTTAATTATTGCTCTTCAGGGACAAACAATTCACATAACACAGTTTTATTCATTATTTCTCCTTTGATACACAAGAAACTGTAGTTTACTCACATTCTTTCAAAACTGAAAAGAACAACAGACAAGCAAGTATGGACAAGGTAGGTCAAAAAACCTGATTCAAACATTGCAATTTTGACTCAAAAAAATGTCTCTATTTACCTAAATACAGGAGGTAGTTTCGACAACTTCAACCGAACACTTAAGGAATGGCTCACACAAGATCAGGTATGACGGACGTGTGCTGAGGTGCTGTTCTAAAAATCAAATTGATGCTGTAGGAATCTGTTTTCTAACTGACCAACATAATATAGGCTGAAAACAGCTGTATTTGTGTGCTTCTTGTGTGAAAGAAGAGTACATTTAGAAGAGAACAAATTTTTCATCCTTGCCCTATAATAAGTATATTATCAGCATACAAATTACACAGCTAGGAACACACAAGTCATGTAGACAAGCCCCTTCACAATTTGCAGATATTTACCATGCCAACTGATCTCTAACCATGCCACCCTGTGTGACAGATGAAGAAAAAGCTTAATTTAGTGTAAATATGCTGTGAAATATAAAGGCCTCAAAAAGTCGAAAGTTTATCCACAGCTATCTGAATTGTATAGAAAGGCAGCAGCCAGAGAATAATCTATGTATAAAGCCGTGTTCATTTCACAAATAAAAGTCAGTCTCTGACTTCACTGAAACAACCTGTCTGAGCAAAATACACAAAATATTGCCCCAAATGCTCAAAAGAAAGGCCATCGGTACTGCTCTATGCAGCTGTGGTGTCTCCACGTGAAATTCAGCGCCATCAGTCTAGAAGCTAGAAAACCTGACCATAATTTTTCTCTTCTCTTGAGCTGCTTATCTTGAGCTCCTCTTACCTAAATCAATTGATGTTACTATGGCAGGACAACCAGTCAAGGTTTCATTAAACAGTGGAAGAAAATTACATGCTCAGAATTTCCATAAATATTAGGAAATAAGAGATTTCAATTTATTAGAAAAAGTATTTTTAATTGCAGTTAACAACAAGCAGATTTGGGTTTCTGACACTTGACATCTAAGGTAACTGTTGTCACTTAATTTAATCCCTGTTTTTCTAGCCATTGAAGTGTTGACAAGCAGTGACATGATTGAGCTGCAGACTTTGTCTGCGGATATTAGGGTAAAGTCCCTACTCTGATACAGTCTTCTGTTTGGTTCTAACTGCTCTTAGTTTTATTTTGTTCCTCATTTGATCAGCTACAATATGGTTCAGAAAACAGGTTTTGGGGGGCCACATTTTTTTATATCTCTTGACACTTCCAGTTTGGAAATAAAGGATTGCAAAATACTGTCCTTTACCACCTATAAAATAATGGACCTTAATTAAAGCACCTGATCTCCCACTGATAGCTCATTATCAGTGTGTGAATCCTTCTGAGAATATTAACTTTAAAGTGTTTTTTAAAGTATTACTACCGTGCTTTCTCATTAACTTTTGTATGAAACTTACTATAAAACATCAAAACATAATCTAACTAGAAGTATTTTGCAAGACATATCTCTCAAATTTGAGATAAAATTTAACAATACATATAAACAATACTGTCAAGGAAAAGCTAAAATTCAATCTGTGATGCTTGGCAAAAAAAAACATGTAGCTATATTTTGGTGGATAATTTGCCAGAGTTACTGTAAAAAGATCATTTTACTCAGTACTGCCCTGGTTTAGGAACGCCATAGACGTCTACTGAGGAGACCTTTTACATTTTTTGGTCATGTATTGGAATTTTTACCATCTTTCTAAGTGTTTGCTTTGCACAGATATTGCATGTCTTCTTCCCAGTTCATCATACAAATACAGAAAATGGACAGAGATTTGCTTTAAAGAGCTCAAAACAAGAAACATCAGCTGAGTCCAGACACGAGGCACCACAATGAAACAGAGAAAATTACAAACAGCAATTTAAGAAGTAAAAATAAAATTATGTAATTAATTTTATGTTATTGTACCCCAGCAAGAGAATTTTAAGGTGGAAAACACATAGTGGTTCTGAATTGAGTAGGGGGGCATCTCTTGCTACACCAAAAATTGGCATTGAGGGAACAGTAAAACGTTGTGCATCATCATAGTTCATCTGCAGCAGGGAAGATCACCATTATCAGAACAGAAGTGGAGTTTGACATCAATGCTGTGAAAGAGATAATGGCCAATGAATATCCTAAGAGGTGAGGAAAGGATTTAAACGGGGGACACATCCAAACCTTTATCAGCCCGGTTAAACACTTCTTCAAAAGGGTAAGATAGCTTTTCTGTGCGCACTAAACATTCATGAAACCCACATTTCTCCTGTGTCCCCTGAAGAAAGTGCATTTGCCTGTGCTTTTATCATGGTCATTTCTAAGGTCTCAAAACAAAACCATGCCTATTTGCAAGCCTTGGTACAAAATTGGGACAGACGTGTAAGCTTCGTGTGGGAGGGCATTTAGACGGTCCAAGCTGGTAGGTTTGCTTTGGACTCATCCTTTTGCCCCTTAAGGCCAGCAGTACCTGGGTCACAGTCTAGTACAAACCAAACCAGACTTGTCTTCCTACACAGACAGTCATAAAGTCCCGTGAGGAATCTATTAAATAGTTTATGGCAGGTCATAGTACAAGTAAGGTCACCTCTCAGACAAAAAATACCAGCCGTTTCGAGGTTGGCACAGTGTTGTGGCTTAGGCTGCTCCGGCAACACAACCATCCCCCCCCCCCCCAAGTCGTTGACTCACCCTCCCCCAGCCCCAGGGATGAGGGAGAGAATTAAAGGATAAATGGGAAACCCGTGGGTCGAGATAAGAACAATTTAATACAGATGATTTAATACACAGTGTAGCTGCTCACCACCCCCTCGTATGCGAAGCCCGTCTCGTCCCGAAGCTGCAAATCCTGAACGAACGCAAGGCCCCGAAATAGAGAGGGGCAGAGAGAGAGAGAGAGAGAGTGCTCCAAGAGTGGGAGTACTGGGACAGAGAAAAAGAAAAACAATAGAGCAAAAGCGCAGCAAGCGCAAAAGAGCAAAAGCGGCGAAAGAGCCAAAGCGCAAAAGCCCTTCTGTCCGGCTGACCCTCACTGTTATACTGGGCATGACGCTGCATGATATGGAATACTAATTGGCCGGTTTGGCCCTCAATCTTCAGTTCCACCACAAATCACAAGGGGAATCGTGGCCCCCTTATCCCGGCTATGCTCCCCCCTTATCCTGCCGTGCTTCTGCACTCCAGCACACTGAAAAGTCCTTGGAGTCTCACGTCCAACCACAAACATCAACTTGCTATCAACATTCTTCTCAGAGCGAGCCTCTGAGTAAAACCAAAACACGGAGCTCTTCTAGCTGCTAAAAAGAAGACCTAACACTGTCCCAGCTGAAACCAGGACACACAGGCATCCCATAACAGCACAAAACACACACCAGAATAAAATGAACATTGCTAAGAAAAGCCCGGGTGGCAATTGTTTTAACAAACTGAATTGACTCATCAGATGATTTCGAACAAGAAGCACTCACAAATAGACATTTAAAATCTGATGTTCGGTAGCCGTTTGCACCGCACAGTGAAGCACATAAATCCATGGTCAAGATGGAATAAAAGATTAACACACATTTTTTAAATGCATGGATGCGTGCAATACTTGCCAAATTAGCTGAGGTAATACGGCTTGTTCCACAAAGAGAGGAGGTGGATTTACAGAAAGTGATTTCCCTTTACTGTAAATAAGTTAGTGTATGGCAATGTCTTTGTGGAAAACTCTTCAGTTAATAGTTTTACTAAAAGTCTGCCTTTACTTAAGGTCTTCCATGGTAGCAGATTCTCACTTGTGTAATGTAGGGACAAAATAACATCCGCACCTGACAAGATACCAAGGAGAATATCAAACACTTAAAACCAACTAAACCTCCACTTTCCCTTCTTATACGAAAAATCTTCGCTTACAACAGCTAGCACTGGTGCTATGATATTTCAGCAAATCCAATTTCTACAAAGTAAAATACTGACATAAGCACTGAGAGTAGTAGTATTTGTTAAATATCTACTTGACCATCTTACTGAAGAAGACCACAGTCTACAGAACATTTTTCTGTGAAGAGTTCCACAGTTTTTTGTTGAAGTTCCTTGCAAAACCAAAGACTGGTCTACTGCTGAAGCCACGTTTCCACAGTTGTCTTTAAATATAAACAATACAAACTAAACAAACAATACAGAATAAATCATTTTGTCAGATCAAGTTCTCACTAAGACTGAATGCTTAATACAGAGATAAAAATGTAAAGCTTTACAATGCATATACACATGATTTATTTTCCTTGAGGATAGCATTTCTTCCACATGTAGATTTTTCCTCTCATAGCCGGATATGGGGAACAAAAACCCCAAACAAATCAGAAGAGGTGACTGGTGACTAAATGTCTCTCTGTTTTACAGTTAAGTGACCCAAAAAGTTAATTCAAATGAATGCCGTACCACTAGAGCAATTTAAAGACAAAGACTGTTTGATTTCCTGTCATCTGAGAGCTCTAACACCCACTGTAAGCTAAAAAACTAACACTCGACATCTGTTTACTGGCACAGGAGCAAAACACACAGAAACAGAAGCAAGCATGGGTGAGAGCTGTTGCTTCTGAAGCTGAAGTTCAACCTGGCTTGTTGGAAGCAGTGTGATTTCTTGGGTTGGTGACCTATAAAAGCACAGTTCCCTGTCTGTTGTGCAAAACCCAGCAACACTCGCCACGTACCTAAACCTTACAATGGAGCTCTTTGCTTTGGTATATCAGAACTGAATAGTTTTTAACATCCAGAGAGGCAAGTCTTTCCCCCACACAGGCACACACAGACACACACACTTCTATTGACAGGACATATAAAGTGAATGATTTGATGTTAATGGAAATCTCAGCACCTTGTTTGCCAAGTTAATTTACTCACAGATCTCTTCTCAAGCGATCAGGTAAACCAAAACTCTAGTTACCCATCTCATAGTGCTTGCAAAAGTAAAATAAAAACATTATACTTAACTATAAGAGTTGAACCTTAGTTTCTTCACCCATTAACACTGAATTGACTGTATCAAGAAACCAAAAGAGCATCTTACCTGAACTGGATCTTGTGTCAGTCTCATGGGCCCAATTTGTACTTCTGTAGTTGAAGCCTGCTAAAGAAGAGTAAAACAGATTTTTTTTTTTTTCCAGTCTGGTTCTTAAAAAGATAGCATTTTATATTAAAAAATGAAAGATCAAACAGAACCATGAAAGACTCTCAAAGGCAGGCAGGCAGGCATATGACTAGTGCCTTAATTTAGTTGCTTTGAAGTATATCTTATATGAACAAATTTTATCAAACTCTGTATTTTGTTTTATTTTTGTCTAAGTTAAAAATTGTAGGGTTTTAAATAAGGAAACAAGAAACACCATTTCCTTTCCCCTCTTTCCCCAACAGAGTACCTTGGTTACACAGAAGGACTTGTATTTTGCTTAAGACTACAGAAAGCTATTTTTCCTAGCCAAAAATTGCCTTATTCATTCTAATGTAATACAGAACTTGAATTAAAGGTCTTGTGACATATATTCAATAATAATATTTTAATGGGTTCAGTTAAGAAAACAGTAACTTTTCAGACAAGAGAACTTATTTGGATTGCAGATTTAAAATTGTTTTCCAGAACCATAGCCTTCAGTTTGCAGGGAAAAAAATCACGGCTACGATGTGAGCCACGACATTTTCAGAAGACATGAGAGCACGTCATAATTTAAAGCAACTGCAAGAAAGCCAGCAGACGTTGGCTGTGGTTGCTTTGTTGCCATATTTCCTAGGAGTTGGACTACCTCAATACCTTTTGTGTCTTGATACATTTCAATACGCTTCTCCTGTACATTACTGATTTGTTTCACTTCAGACCATTAGCTACAGAAGGTTGTTAAGCAACTGAACAATAACTATGTCCTCCCACAGATGCATGTACTTAAGGAAAAGAGTCTTCGAGACATTAATATATTATTCCCTTCATGCGTATGAAGGATTATTTGCACGTTAACAATCTCCAAAAGGGCAGATTCTCTGCTTTCCCAAGGTGCCTCGTATAGGCGAGTTGAAGCAATCGCCCTGCAAGACATATAATCTGAACAAAATTCTAACTGCAGGCAGATTCCCAGGACTGTTCTGTGACACACAGGAATCCTGGAGCCTTATTTCTGCAGCGTTTTGCCCTCTGGTGTTCGTTAGTTTGAGCCTTTTGTACAGGTTTTATCTCATTCTTAAATTTATTAATTTTCAAAGGAATGTGTATAAACATTCAAAATGGATGAAGTTACCTGTAGTCAACTGTTTTTGTTAGAGAATACAATACCGTGTTAAGTATTAACAGCCTTGCCCGCATGTGGGACAGGGGAATTATGTATAGCTACAACTGACACGTTGGACTTTCATGCACCACTGAGCATTGATTCTTCTCAGCCCAACAACGTACGTCAGAAGGTGGTAACAGGCAGTACTCCAAAAGATTAAACTACAAAGCCTGCCACTGTTTTCCAGAGCAAAAACTGCCCCCAATATAAGTGTAGTTAACCTCTCCTCACAAAAAAGCTTCACTTCCCACTTGAGCTCCTGCCTTAACACAATGTCACTTAATGCCAGTGAGCGTATCAGAATAGAAATGAAAGCTAGCACTCATCAACCATGAGTTACGAGTAAGGTTAGAGAAACAGTTCTCTGAAAGCTCCCAACTCCTCTTCCCCCACACCAAAACAGAAAAACAGCACATTCACACTCCAATGCTATTATATAGGAAACTTTTAAATACATTTTTTTTAGCATGGTTCACTTTGATTTAAACAAAACAAAAAGTTTTAAAGAAGTCTCATTAGATGAATCTGTAAGAATACACAACAGACTTGGAGCAGTATCAGTGCAAAAACTGCTTTTTTTTTTACAACGTACAGCTCCAACTGTCCCAGAATATATTGATCAAGAGCCCGGGATCCTCCACAAAAGACAGTTAGGACACAGATACGTATTTTATTATTCATTTATTAATGCTACTAGGGAACTGACACTGTAAATTAATGCATTCCACTTTTCTGTCACTTCAGAGGACATCTAGCTTTAATTATTGTGTTTTGTCCGAGATCGAATAACTGTGTCTAAGACATAGATTGACATAGGCAAGTCTGTAAGTCCCTTTACGGAGATCCCTCTATAGGATAGCCACTTCTCTTAGCATGGGTTTTTTAAAACAACAAAACCAAAAAATCCACACAACTGTGACTCAGGATTTCTCTCCCTGCTGCTTCTGTGTCAGCCCATGAGTAGAAAATACCTGAACAGAAGGACCTAAAAATCAGGGTGTCTCTCTCTTCTCCCCCTTTCAGTTTCAGGGTCTTCCTGCCTTTGATAACTGTAGGAAAGCCTCATGAGGATCAGAATATCTGAGAGCCTTGATGTAGGGGAGCTTGTCCTTGTCCTGCTCTGGGCAGACATGGTAGGGTCAGAACCACGTAGGGATGCAGAAAAGGTGCTGCTATATCTGAAAGATTGCCATGTATAACCTGTAAGTCCCTAAGGTGCTCAACTTCGTTACTTATACAATACATAGAAACAGAGAAGACTCTCAAATTCAGACTAGTAACAAACCTGAATCTGACCTTGTGGATGTTGCATATTAGTAATACCATGACCATACGTCTGCTCATATCCTGACTGGAGTATCTCATTAGTGATGATTTCCAGTTTAAATAAATCTCTCCTTATTTGATTGACTGTCAGGAAGGACTGCTAATAGATCTGCAACCTAAATCAATTAGTACAGTAGCTTACGACAAACTTTTCTGGGAAAACACGTGGAGACAAGCCTGGTTCCAAAAAGGTCAGTGAGAAAATTTCTGATTTCAGTGAGCAGAGGAACAAACACAGGGTTGGAAGCAAAGAAATAATAAATAAACCAACCACCTGGGAATAACAAAGGCTTAAAAACAGTGAAGAATTTTTTGGTTTAATATTTTAAGCTGTCCAATATTATCTCCAGTATCATTCTAATTTCCTAGGCAATCTCCACAGAAATCAGCTATTAATCAAAGAATTAAAGACAAAATCAATGGCACTTTCTTAAATCCTATATTTTTATGTAAATCAGTGATCATCAATGACCTTACTATCATACCAGTACCATTAAGTAAAATCTACTTACCACTTCATTAAAGTTCCACCCTTTTAAATCACCAATACAAAAATCTTTACCCACCGCACATGCCTGCAGACTTACAGTCCCCACAGTTTATGAATCAACAATTAGTAACACAATCACTGTAAAAGTAATGACTAATTAGTACAGCAAAATCTTGTACAATTCTTCATTGTTCCAGAGCAACAACAACAACCACAGCCAACCAAGCAGCAAAGCAAAAGTGTTAGTGAGTTCAGCCTCCTGGAAAGGCTCAGGTCAGATGTGTCAGTTGAGAAGCATCACATAGACACCAAGGTCCCTACGGACAGTCTTTTGCCCTGAAAGCTCTTTCCCCCTCCACACTATAGCTTCTTTCCCCTTTAATCACTCCCACATTGATGCATCCCTTCCCTCACCTTTGCAGTATGCTTTCAGACCTCTGTCCCTTTGGTTTTGTAAGTGGGTAATGGGACTCTCTTTCCAATCCACCTCTCACCACACTGCTGCATTACGCTGGCTCCATCTTCCCATCTTTGCTAGGGCTCGTTTGCATTTCTCTCCAGCTCAGCTTTCTCCACCTGCACCACTGGTGAAGGCTGACACCTCAGCCCATCCTTTGGTTATTACCATTTCCATATTTGATTATGCCACTATTTTCAACCTCAAATCTTTTGCCTTTTTTTCCTGGCCAAACTGCAGTCCTGAAAAGGATTACAGCTATGTGTCACCTCAACACTGGTCTTAGCCTTCCTTGAATTCCCTTATGATGCACAGAGCCCACAGCTGTTCTCCAGCATCCCTGACCTGGAGCTGATGTCCTGCTCCTCTTCCTGCTACAACACAGCTGATCAGGGTGTCCAGCTTCTCTTCCACTGTTCAACAATGTTACACCCCTCTCTTCTTCCCTGTCTTTTTTTTTTGTCTTCTCTTTCTTAGCAGAACTATATCCCAATCTTCCTCTTTTCTTTTACTCCTTTTATCACTTTTAATCCATTCAACTGCCATTCACTGGCATTTTTCTATAGTTTAACACTTGGCCACTCTTTTTCTGCTTGGAGTTTCCCCATACTTCTTTGCCAGCTTCAGCTGTTACAGGGAATGTCACTTGACCTGTCCAATAATTTTTGTGTATTAAAAAAGAGGCAGATTTATAGGAGAAAAACGAGATCTTTTCACAAAGATGCCACCTCCGACTCAAGAAGCCCCTAAACGATAAGCTGGTAATTAGACTGGGAGAATAAATGGGATAGATCACGACACGCTTCTCCTGCTGGAGACTTGGTCCCGAGCTAGATAACTTTTGGCCTGACTTCTGTGGTTTTTCCAGACATTATCTTTCCCTTGTTCATTCATTTGATTGGCTGCCTCTGTTTGTCCTCTCCATCCATCAATACAGCTACTCTCTCAACTCTCGTTCAGGGGGGCCCAGTCTCTGCCACCACTGTTGTCAGGTTCTGGTTTTTTACTCTCTCCTTGCTGTGGCTTCCAGTTGACTTGTGCCTCTGCTTTCCCAGCTGCTCATACCCTGCACTTCCCTGACTCCCACTAGAGGACTGCCAACTCATCCCACTCCACAAGCTGCTCCTCTCACAACAGCCAGCTGTTACCTTTCCAAGGAGTCCAGAGGAGCTTTAGGTTGATGTAAGGTCATGCAATTTTATTACCTGAAAATAATGATAAAACACACATACCATTTAGAAGAAACAAGGTTCATCGTTGTTGACTTAGCCACTGCAAGCTTTTCAAGCATCCATAAAAGAAGCCTGACCCACCAGATACACAGGAATGGGTAAAAAAACTATGCATATGAATTTTGAAGAGCTAGCCTATTCATGATAAGAGGGCTGGAGCACCTTTCCTATGAGGACAGGCTAAAAGAGTTGGGGCTGTTCAGCCTGGAGAAGAGGAGGCTCCGGGGTGACCTTATAGCGGTCTTCCGGTACCTCAAGGGGGCCTACAAGAAAGATGGGGAGAGGCTGTTCAGGAGGGCCAGTTGTGATAGGACAAGGGGTAATGGTTTTAAAATAGAGGGAGGTAGATTCAGGTTGGATATTAGGAAAAAATTTTTTACCATGAGAGTTGTAGAACACTGGAACAGGTTGCCCAGAGAGGTGGTGGATGCTCCATCCCTGGAGATGTTCAAGGCCAGGTTGGATGAGGCCCTGAGCAACCTGATCTAGTTGGAGATATCCCTGTTCCTTGCAGGGGGGTCGGACTAGATGACCTTTGAAGGTCCCTTCCAGCCCTAACCATTCTATGATTCTATGATTCTATGACATATGTGACCTAAGCTTTGTTAAGCCACAAATACTTTCAAAAACAGCAAGTACAAACTTCTTGTAGGGTGTTTGGAATCAAGAAACCAGGACCACTGCAGACCCTCAATGCATCCATAACGTTTACATAGGCTTCCACTTGTGGTAAATACCATGGAAAGAAATGGCTGTATTCCATCTACTGGTAAGACAGTAAAATTATCTAGGCTTCAGTTTCAGCCTAAGATGAATCTTATGCCTTTCCTTTCTTAACTATTTTGAACTCAGGTTCTCTTTGCACTCCAGTCAAAGAGAAGTCTCTAAGTGTCTCTCTTTAGAGTCAAAGCTCAGCAGTATTGTACAGTCCTCTTCCATGTCCTTATCAGCTGCCTTTCACACTACTGGCATTTTATTGTTTGAAATCTAGTTTGATGTTGGCTTTCAGAAATCTCCTCCACCCTAAGATCCCTTCTACTGCTCTCTTCACTCCTTCAGAAGGTCCTCCATAGACTATCCTCTAACTTTGGCAAAGATCTCAGATTGTTTATCCCTCCATCACAACAGCGAGAGTGACTTAGAAATATTGACCTGAAGGCCTGTTTACCTGGAATAGGAAAATGAGATTTTCTTCGTTTTTTTTTTTTTCTTCTTCTTTTCTTGATCACAAGAAATATATCATTTGCTCCAAAAACCCAACTTCACTGAGGACTTGCATCTGTACCCCTCTACTCTAGATATCATTCCACAGATTTATAGGAATCTCAGCTTTTCTCTATACATGTGTCTAGCTGTCATTTCAGGTAAAGCCCCCCCCATTCCAAATCCATGTTTTCAGGAATCAGTCCAGCTCTTATTCCTGTAGAAAATACAATCAGAACCAAGCACTCCTTAAAGGAAATTAAAATGTTTTGAAAATTATCTCCTCTCTTCTCCATAATTATACAACTCCAGATTGAGGCAAGTGACACCTGACTGTTTGGAATGTAGGTCTTTCTGTTTTGCAAAACTTTCAGTTAAATTTCAGAATGTTGTCTGGTTTTAAGAAAATGTTATTTAAAATGTGGCACATCAAATAAGTCAATGCTATAAAAAACTCAAAATCAAAGCCATTTTTACAGCATAGTCCATAAAGAGTATTAAACAGTACACTACAAAACTCTAAGAATAGTTTTTTCGTTAATATATTAATTTAACACTCATTTAGGAAGTCTGTGATATATTTGCATCTTAGTTTTAACTGATTCAGTGTAGCATTTCCCCAATTTAATGATTTAATTACTTAAAGCTTATCTATACATCAGGAAAATTTTACTGTGTAGTTTAGAGAGTACTTTTCCCATATGTATAAGCAAAATTCATGATCCATAATGGATTCATTCTCTTCCAGATTAACATATGTGATTTTGTTGACAAGCAACAAATCTCAAAATTGCCTTGGGGAAAAAAAAAAAAAGTATTTTACTTATGTAGCTGTCACACAAACAAATATTCAACTAGCCCAAATTCTCAGCTCGGGACAAGACACACTGCAACAGACTGGACCCAAATCCATAAAGACATGTAGGTTTGTCAGGCTCTGCTGTACTTTCATGCACCTAGCTCAAAGCTAGAGTGCACAAACCTGCAACTCATTCTTCTGCTTCCCAAAAGCAAGCAGAATTGGGATGAGTCCCTCTCAATGCCTCTAGTTAAAGCTGTGTCACTGCACACAAAGGAATTGAAAATTTGTGAGAGAGAAAGTCAAGGTGAAGAACCACCTTCCCTTCCATGACTACTGTCCTCACATCTGGGCGATGAAGTCAGGCTCCTGTTGCGTACTCTCTCCTTTTCCCATAGCCCTTGCACTCCTTTTCTGCAGTGACCTGAGCCTGAAAAGGAGCCTTAAGCACTGTCTAACTTTCTTTCCCATCTCCCTCTTCCCCACCAACCTTGCCTTCACCTGGTGCGGGAGCACTCGCCTGGGAGAGAAGCATTTGAAACCAAGCTTGGCTGGGTACAGGTTATCATGTACCAGATGCACCAGCCCACCGTTGTCCCTGCATTTCCAATGTGCTCTGAGAATACCAGCCTGACTGAGTCCTTCAGGGGACCTGCCATAGAAATGTCTCTGGCTGTGAATTCCACATATTCTTCAGCGTGAGGTATGTGCCAAGACTGCATACCTTAGTAGAGCTAAGATTGGCAGCAGTTCTGGAGATAAGCAGAAGTCCTCAGAAAAACTTCAAAGTCCAAGGATCAAATGGCTAAAGTTGGATTTCTGTGAATTACACAGTAACATACTGGACGCTTGTTTTTTGAGTTTGCTTCACAGAGTCTGCTGTTACAACTGCTTATATGCAAAGCTGCAAAGATCTGTCTGATCAGAGTCAGCTTCAGGAACAGATGTTAAGATTTTTATCTTTCTTCCTTCATCCTCATTCCACTCTACATGGTTTCCTGGCTTGTGTTTCAAAGAAGAAATTAGGAAAGTAAGTATTCAAAAATACTGATTTGTTTCTTCTCTATTTCACATTCCTTTTCCCCTCTGCTACAGAATTAATTCATCCATTTTTAAGCAATTACAGATGGTAGTGGTAGTATAATCTTGCTGTTTCAATTGAAAATCAGTGGTAAAGGAAGAAAAGCAAATCAATGGGATGCAGGTAAACCTGTGAAAGTCATGGAGAACAGGGAGGGGAACAAGGGGCAGCTAGAACAAGCAGGTCACAAGCATTGTAACAGCCTTAAGAGAAAAAGAATTGAGAAAGACAAAATGTACCAGTGTCAAGTTGCTAGCAATTTTAGGCTACCTCTTGAAAAAGCAAGCTGACACTTGTAAAATAATTCTGTGAGCTCTAATATAACAAATGTGTGTCTGATATAAAATTATAACTGAAGCAAGAATATTATATTAGGAGTTTTTGCATTTCATTCACATTTTGGTAGCAGTTTCCTTGTGAAAACAATATAGTAGGAAGTAGTACAACCAAGCAGAAAAGACACTAGTTTGGCCATTATTTTGTTAAATTTTGCATACAAACTACCATTGTCAGTCAGTCCTCAATTCTGCTCACAGCAGCAGCTGCTCCGAGACCTGTCAAGGCTGCAAAACCCCCATAATCCATAAGGAGAAGCCCACATCCTGTTTATCTCTATAATTCACAGATTAAGGCTTCCAACTGAATCTGGAAGCAATCGCAGGTTTGTACTTACAATTTCTCCCCGCTCCCCGCTCCCCCCCCCCCCCATCAATTCAAGGCTCGTGATCTGCGCATTGGTCCTACTAAGACCAGTACTACGATTCTGATTCTTGATGTTAGCACAAAATAGGTTTGGTGTCAAAGTTACAGTTGGTTGAACACAGTTCATTAGGACATCCCTTAATAAAAAACTGCTAATCTCTGGGGAGATTTGTAAACACATTCCCACATCCTTTTTAGAAGCCTTATGAGGAATAACCAAAACTCAGTCAGATCAACCAACCTTGGCACAACATGCCGTCTCCAAAAGCGGCCAAAAGCAGATGACAAACTGAAAAATGCGAAAACAGGGCAAACACAGAGTGACACTGCCCGTTATACCACCTAAGTTTGATGCTGATAGCTCATCTCAGCTTATGCTTCCTTACAGAAAAAGTCACGCTAACCCTTCTCCAGCACATCATGTTATCAAATTACCTACTGCGTCTATGGAAACAGCATGTAGTTCCTAGATGATGTTGGGTACACTCTAAGGAAGACTGACGCGTCATTATCCAACTTTCACTCCTCTGGCACTTTCACTCCTTTGGCACTGAGATCAGTTTAAAGAATAGGTGACACACCTTAGTTAGTAGTTCAGCAGTTTCAGATTTCCTTGTGAACTCCTGGGTCAGTATACCAACTGGGTCCTGGTCATCTTTCCTTCTCCTTCACCTCCTCCTTACAGCAGAGCAATAAAAGGCCCACATCCCCAGATCTACCACCCACATGTCTCTTTGTCAAGAGTAGAGTGCCTAGACAGGTGGATTAGATGACTTGTCAACTGTTCACATTGCTTGAGAAGGGCACAGTCTCAAAAGAAGTAGTTATCATTATCAGTGTACTCACTGTCAAGGAAGTTTTTGTGACAACGACATGAAAGAATGAAGTATAAAAAAATGTTATACATTAATTTTAATAGGTAAAATATACAGCAGGAAGGCATCAAATTACAAAATGTTGCATCACAGTTTGATACCAAGCACTTTTCTTTCAAGAAATTCCATCTTCGATGCATCCTGTCTTTCTCATGCTAATTTCAATATTGATTTTAAGGAAAAAAAATCATGTTCCTTAATGAGTTTTCTGATTAATGTTTTACATGCAAGTCTACAGAAACAACAAAAATACAGCGTAGTTGGCTTATTTCCTACCTTTTGATCAGAAAGTTAAGTATTTATTCCTCTTTACATTAAATTACTCTTAGGTATTGCAGGTTCCTTATTCTTGTGTTTATGTAGAAGTTTAGAGGTACATTTGTTTAGAATTGGCTGGATTTCTATACCATAGGAATATAAACTTTGAAAAACCAAATTGTCTGTGATAAGAAACCTTTTCAAGATAACAGCTTCGTATCCAGAGATGCTGTTAATTTGTTTGAAAAGGAAAAAAAGAACTACCACCAAACATCCAAAAAGCAAAAAATTAGGGGGTTAAGTCATAGCAAAAATCTAGCGCATCTCTTTACAGTAGTATTTTGACTAGGTATTCTTGCTCACAAAGCAGCAAGACACACAAATTAAGAGCATACTTTTATCCACTATCTACAGTGCCTCAAAGTCTAAAGTAGTAGGAATCTTTCTCCTTTTTCCCCAGGTACTCAGAACCTGAATAGGAAGAAGGGCCTGACTAATGTCCTGAGATGCTCAGTGAAACACCAATGAGTAAAGAATCACAAAACTGTGGGCTTGAAGAAACTTCTGAAGATCATCCAGCCCCTTCAAGTGGTGGTATTGCTATTCTAGATCAGGTCAACCATGCCTTTGCCTATCCCTTTTCAGCATGGCTGCTGCTCAGGCAGTCACCTCCCAGCCTGTATTGACAAGAAAGGAATTAAAATCTGTAGACTGGCCAAGTGCTTTAACATCTGAACTACTGTATAAGAGAAATATCTGCTATCATAATGTAGCCCTGTTTTATTTCACTCCTTTCCCCTACCTGTAATATTAAGTAAATTCAGAACAAGTTGTCATTTCTTTTTTTTAAAAAAACAATGTAACCAAGTTGCACTTTGAAATACTTTAAAGAGTGAACATTGAACAGGCCTTATGGACTCCTTCAGAGATATGAAACTGTAGTAACTTTTAGTATAACTATTGTGGGAAGTCCAAAAATGATGGCTTCTTTATGAAAAATACACTTTCATGTTTCAATCCAGCAGCACACAGATGATAAAGAGACAGACTCATGTCACAAACAGCAACATTTTTACACTCGTAGACAGAAACCAGTTATGGAAAACCAGTTATAGAATGCAGTCCCATATGACATTGGCTTTATTTTGAATATTGACTTCACAGAATCATAGAATCATAGAATGGTTCGGGTTGGAAGAGACCTTAAAGACCATCTTGTTCCAACCCCGCTGCCATGGGCAGGGACACCTTCCACTAGATCACTTTGCTCAAAACCTCATCCAACCTGGCCTTGAACACTTCCAGGGATGGGGCATCCACAACTCCTCTGGCCAACCTGTTCCAATGCCTCACCACTCCCAGAATGAAAAATTTCTTCCTTATATCTAATATCAATCTACCCTTTTTCAGTTTAAATCCATTGCTCCTTGTCTTATCACTACATGCCCTTGGAAAAAGCCCTTCTCCAGCTTTCCTGTAGGCCCCATTCAGGTACTGGAAGGCTGCTATAAGATCATCCCGGAGCCTTCTCTTCTCCAGGCTGAACAGCCCCAACTCTCTCAGCCTGTCTTCATAGGAGAGGTGTTCCAGCCCTTGGCTGGTTTTTGTGGCCCTCCTCTGGACTTGCTCCACAGCTCCATGTCCTTCTTGTGTTGGGGACTCCAGAGCAGAGCGCGGTATTCCAGGTGAGGTCTCATGTGAGCAGAGTAGAGGGGCAGAATCACCTCCTTTGACCTGCTGGCCACACTTCTTTGATGCAGCCCAGGATACAGGTGGCTTTCTGGGCTGCCAGTGCACATTGCTGGCTCATGTTGAGCTTCTCATCCACCAGCACTCCCAAGTCCTTTTCCTCAGGGCTGCTCTCAATCCATCCTCCGCCCAGCCTGTACTTCTGCTTGGGATTGCCCTGACCCATGTGCAGGACCTTGCACTTGGTCTTGTTGAACTTCATGAGGTTCTCACAGGCCCATCTCTCCAGCCTGTCAAAGTCCCTCTGTATGACACCCCTTCCCCTCCAGCGTGTCCACAACACCACACAACTTGGTGTCATCTGCAAACTTGCTGAGAGTGCACTTGATCCCTCTGTCCATGTTGCCGACAAAGATGTTAAATAGCACTGGTCCCAGTACTGACCCCTGAGGAACACCACTCGTCACTGGCCTCCACTTGGACATCGAGACCTTGACCACAACTCTCTGAGTGCGACCATCCAGCCAATTCCTTATCCACCAAGTGGCCCATCCATCAAATCCATGTCTTTCCAATTTAAAGACAAGAATGTTGTGCAGGACAGTGTCAAATGCTTTGGACAAGTCCAGATAGATGATGTCATTTACTCTTCTCTTATCCACCAAAGCTGTAAGTCCATCATAGAAGGCCATCAAATTTGTCAGACACGATTTGCCCCTTGTGAAGTCATGTTGGCTGTCACCAATCACTCCCTTGTTTTCCATGTTCCTTGTTTCCATGTTCATCAACAGAAGTTTCTCTGAATGTATGTTTATTTTGTTAGCACACACTTTTTACTTCACTAAATAAGCATGGCAGGTAAGTTTTGTTAATGTCCTTGAAGTGTGAAGAGGCATAGGGAAAACAAACTTTTCCAAACATCTGTCAAAGTAAGCAGAATCTGACCAAGACTTGTGGATCTCAGCATGGTGAGACCTCTTTCTGTAAATCCGTTTGTCATTACGGTCCGTTCTCAACTTTGTAAGAGCAAGAGTCACAGACAACTGCAGAAGCCGATCAAATCTCCTTACATCAACTTTAGGAAAAACCAGCAACTAAATCTGAACTTGTTTAGAAATACACTCACTAGTGTTCATTTAGGCAGTAAAATCCCAAACTACAAAAAAGATTTTAAAATTAATCTTATTTTCATCTTTGTATGTTCAGATAGTCAAAAAAGCAACCAGTGTGAAGGTAGGAACAAAGAGCCAAACAAAACGACTTTATGCTGCCATGTAAATTTATGATAAGCCCACATCATACTTTGTTTTCCTTGAGATAAGTTAAAACTAGAAAAACAAAAGAGAAAGCAACAAGAATAATCAAAGATATTCCAAGATGTCTTTGGAGAATTTAGAACTAGGCTGCTTCTGCCAGGAAGAGGGATAACTAAGGAACAGAATAGGCATCTACGAAATCATGAATGGTGTAGAGCTGAATGAAGAAAAACTCATCAAAATCTTCACAATACAAGAAATATGATGCTTTCGTTTGAATTACCAGGCCACTGAAGGGGGTGTTGTTCAAAAAGCAGTTGAACAAAATTTGACAAAGATAGGCCCCTGTTTTGCTGCGAAACACATCAGTAGGCACGTAACCTCAACTGAGAAGACCCTCAGACACACGTTGAGAGGCCCAGGGCAAGATTCGTCTCCATCTTCCCTCTTTTCTGCCTGTTGCGTAAGGCTCTGCTTCTGCCCGAGACAAGACAGTGGGGTGGCAGACCTATGGTTCAATACAGTAGAACAATTCTTGGGCATAGATATTAAAATTGATACAAAAGATATGAAGTGAGTTTCAATACTGAAAGATTCAGGTAATATGATCATGTAAGTATGAATGGAAACAGCTAGAACATTATTTTGCAGCAAACTGCTAGATAAATAATCCTGATCTATCAGCTCTTGGTCTAGGTAAATACTCATAACTTACAAAGCATACTGTTAGTCTGTGATCAAACAATCATTTTAAAATGTAAAGTTAACTTTGTCTTCTAAAGGCTGACTAAGAAAAAGCATCTGGAAGTTGTCTGCGTAGACCTGAGGGGCTGCCAGCTCAGCATTTACTCTAGAAACTGTTCAGTACCCTCCACCTCACATGGAAGGTGTTGTCAAAACAAATTTCAAGTCCCACTTCTGTGCAGGGTTGTGGGGGGGATACTTCCAGGGTCCTGTGATGTCAGTAAGAAGTTACTGGAAAAGTTATCTTATTTGGAATTCCTTCTGGAAATTAGCAAAGGAACAAGTTAAATGTTTTAATATGTGAATATTCAGGAATTTTCCACAAGTCTATTTCTACTAGAAAAGGGCAATCTGTCTCCTTTTTCTTCATTCAGTGTATTTCTGGCTTTGGTTGCTGCTTGTTGGAGGACTGTTTCAGTTCAGGAAGATTTTTGACAAGAAACGGTGTGTTCTCAAATAATTTAACACTGCTGTTAAAGTAGTAGATAACCTACCTCATTTCTTACTGAAGGCGAAAATTTTAGTTGTCTTGGCTTCTACTGTTTATCTAACATAAACTATTCAGCATTTTACTGAAAGTGAACAGATTAAGATTGAGCCGAATTCACAGGTTCTCTCTTGCCTTCAAAATCCCTAAGATCATGCCGCTCAATAGTCTGAGAGCGGTCGGAAGCAGCACCTCAACTACCAGTTAATACACAGGTATTACGGACTCTACTCCAAGGGTTAAAAGGAGTTTAACATTTTTAACATTTAACAACATTTTGACCCAAGGTATGCACTATGTTTTTAGTCTACCATTTCTCCAACACTATTCAATGCACATACTATTAGCTACCAGTATCAATCTGAAGCTAGAGTGGTTAGCAGGCTGCTTCTTCAGAGGTGCACAACGGATGTCACTACCAGAACTTGGGCTTAGTATCACTTTCTCTTATTTCTTATCCCAGGTGGGAATAGCTGGAAAAAATTTCTTCCCGGTTCAACAAGGTTTATATATACCTTCCTTTTCCAGCTTCTATAAGGCATCTATATGTTATCTTAGCCTAGAACCAACACTATATTCTTCTTGTTGGAACAGAGAAAACAAAACCAGAAAACCCAGAAAGATATTCTGATGAGCGCTAGTCATCTTATTGAAGTTTTCTACATCTTACAAAAATATCAAAATAAGCTCTGGTAAAGAATAGGGTATTCCTCGCTTTCTTCATAGACACAATGTTCTCTCTCTCTCACTCCTTCACATGGCCAGATAGCATTTGCTTTGCAGTTCTTCTGTCTGAATCATTTTAGTCTGGAGACAGGCAGCTGAAGCCAACTAATTTGGCCTTCTAATTAAAATTTTAACATCCACAAGACTTGTCTTAGAATTGTATCTAGAAACTCTTTTGAAAAAAATAATAAACAAAACCCAACAACTCCAAACTGAAAATACACAGTACAACTATCAGTAAAAGAAAAATTAAATCTTCCAAAGCTTTTAGGATAACAGATACATATGTGCACTTTTTTCATTACAACCTAACATTGACTCTAAAATCCAAAATTAGCATTTAAATATATGTCAAAATTAACTATTTTGCCATTGATCCTTGTATCAGAAACCCACAGACTGAACTATTCCCAGAGCAGACCCTACCACCTCAAGTATGAAGAGTGATGCTGTCTCCAGTAACAAAGTCTCCAGCTCAACACTACCTGCTACTGCGCAGCTACAAATTACCAACGTGAAAGTCTGTGCCATGTCTCACACTAAAAATTGTGCAGACAACAAAAATCAAACCCAAATTCTCATCAAAATAAACAACTCTGAGGCTCTTACGCTGACTGAATAATTCATGATCATATTCAATAAAATTTAAGTTTCTACTTTAATTTT
Organism: Tauraco erythrolophus; assembly: GCF_009769465.1. Classification (NCBI taxonomy): domain Eukaryota; kingdom Metazoa; phylum Chordata; class Aves; order Musophagiformes; family Musophagidae; genus Tauraco; species Tauraco erythrolophus. The sequence goes on from NC_141496.1 coordinate 29,141,905, forward strand.
GACAAAGCCACTGCAGATAATCCAGGCAGCAGCAGTAGCATGTGAATCTAAGACTCCAATACTGACATTTGGATATCACCCTCTGGGACATGCAGAGTGTCTTGCCCACTGGTGAGTCATCTAACTGAGCCACATGGATATTACCCAAAACCAAAATTTTCACCCTCTGTATTTTGTCATTCAAGACTAAAGCGTTAATGAATCTTGTTTCATCTATTTAGGTTATAAATCTCAGAGGCAAAGATCACCTCTCGCTTCTATAACACCTTGTAAAATAGAGCACATGGGCTGACTGATCCCATAAGCCCTACCCAAACACAGAAGAAGAGCGAGGAAGAGTAGAAGTGGTATTAATATAAGGTGGGTATAGCAGCACACATGAAGTGGTCAGAGGGAGAGGAAGCTCTGACCCAGAGGAACAGAGTAGTGGGTGTGTGGTGCACCTGAAGTATTCATACCTTGCAAAAGTAAGAATTAGCCTGATAAACCTGGAAGCTTAATTACTGGGTCTTGCAAACTTAAATGCAGTCATGTTAATTTCATTGCCTTTACTCTAGGTAGGATCAGCATCTTATGTTAGGATTTAACTTTTGTATGCAGCTACAATCCAAATAAGCTCTGCAAAAGTATGAAAAGAAGGCGTCGCATAGTCCTCCAGCTGGCCTGCTATACCAGAACAAATTATTACTTTTGCAATAAGCAATAATCATTTTGATATTTTTCACCACTGTTTCCAAAATGTGGGGGGAAATCATTAAAAGCTTTCTGGAAGATGACTCTTTTTTTGGATATTTTATTCCAGTCTTGACAAGGAGAAGCACCATCAAATTTAAGTGCCACTTTCCAGACTCAGCATTACAAGATTCATGCCGATGTTCTACAGAGTGCTCTTACTGCTACTCCAATTTTTATGTACTGACATCTATTTGAACAGAATATAGTCATTTTAGTGCACCATTAGAATCATCCATCATTAGGATGTATTATGCAACTCACTACCAACACAATATTGAGAGGATAAAAAAAACCTGCACAATTATGTTCTCCACAGATAATGAAACACAAGTCTCTTGCAAATGTCTCAGGACCTGATCTTCTCCCATGGCTTCTGCACGTGCACAGGATAAACTTCCACTCTCAAGAATTAAAAGCAGAAGTTCTGTCCAACGAATGCAGTGTTAACTGCCACCTTTCTCTCCCCAAAGAATAGTTACAGCTACCTATTTTCAATGCACCTTATATTGCAGAAGCTAAATTCTGTGCATCACAGCCTCAGTTCGTCAATCTGTTTAATTTTATTTTATGAGAAATATCACTGGAGGCAAAAAGGGCTTGTGTACAGTAAAAAGTAGCATGACCCAAATGCTCAGCATTTTGCAGAATTAAGCAAAATTAAGCAGCAGGAACTATATACTTATCATGAATTGTAGGACAATATTAATCTCCTTTTCAAGAGAACACATGGATAGTTCAAAGCCTGACAACTTCCAACCACCTTCATCTAGAAATCCTGTCTCTGAAAGTCATAGAAGATTTTAGTTCCAATTCACTGACAAAATTTTCACCAGCAAAGCTTTTATAAGGCATCATCTCTTCATTTTAGCTACTTAGACTCAGTATCACACACAGCTCCATTGATAAACTACTTATGTATAAATTATTCACAATCCAGCATTACAGTCCATTGGATCACAACAGATAAAATATATTGCTGGAGTTCTGTTATATATCTCTCTCTTCCATATCTCTATTTTACAACTGTCTTTGGATGTGCTCTGTAGAGAAATGTCTTGTATTTCCTCTTAATATTGTACTTATTCACAAGTGTATATCACAATACGGAAAATAGTAACTTCTGTAAATGTCTTGCTGAGTCACATTCAGTTTTCAAAGAAGTTGAGAAATATTTGATTGACATAAACTAGGGAAACGGGCTGCCAAGAGAGCAGGGAAAGTGATCTGGGCATTCATAGGCCCATAATATATTGGCACTCATGCTAAAAATCTGTGCCAGAGTTGTATGGAAGAATAGAGACATTGAGATATATTGAACAGAAGATGCAATTCAATATAATTTTACAAAATTTACTGGGTCACCGTAATGTGAGTGCTGATAAAAATGTATAAAATAAGTGATTTTCTAGAGAAAGGAAACTTAATAAACCTGTCCCGTTCAAGACTGCTGAAAAGCACTTATTGGGATGCCTCAGGCAAAGCTATTAAAAAAGCTACAGAAAATGGGATGAATAAAAGAACTGCAAGGTAGGCAGGGCAGCAGAGAATCTTGAGGGCAGGAGTCATATAAATGGGCTGAAATTCAAACAGTATGAAGTGCCACACTGCGTACTTATGTGTGTTGCTGTATGTTAGAAGCTTCTTAGCTGAATACAACAGAAAAAGTGTATATGACAGCTTAGGACTCCAGTCAGTAAAGTCAGAGAGGACCAGAAGTAAACTTTTTCAAGACTTCGATGAAATTAAAGGGTTTATAAAATGTGGCTTCCTACAATTGCAGTGGCCAGCTCTCTGATCCAAAAGTCCTTTCCAGAAATTAAATTTTACTTCACATAGCAAGTTACCATTAAAGTTTAAATGCTTCCCCCAAAGTCAATGAGAGACGTTGGACTGGGGGGGCCTCCCAACAAAATACATCTGTAATGAAAGGTCTGTAATTGTTATGGCTGCTGAACATCAAAAGCCCATTTCTGGGCACAAATAAAACAGTCTGATTAGCTCACTGATTCCATCTGCAGAAACCTTGTAATGAAGTGATGATGCGGTACAATAGCCTGATCCTCCACACTGGGTAACACAAGAGCATCACTGACTATTTCAGTTATGGCACTGCAAATATGTTAGTAGGTCTCCTTACAGAATTTAAACCCCAAGTTTTCAGATCCACGTTAACACCTTCGGAACAAGAAATTTTCACATATGCAGCTCTTCTTTGGGAAATCCACTTTTCCTTTTAGACCTTTGTAGGGACACAGAGCTAGCCAACTGTTCTATATTTAGCGGCCAGACACGTGTTAAAACCCCTCCAAGGCTGTTGTAGACTTCTTCTGAGTGCAATGACCCTGCAGAAATGTAAAGTCAAACTGATGCTCTGGTTTTTCCAGTCAAGCTGGATGGTTCTACTTGTGCGCTTAAGTATTTCGCTAAGTCAGGCTTCAATGGAGGCCAGGATCGCAAACACATACCAACAGGTGCACTGGGACAGATCAAGCCACCAAACTAACATCATGTCTCTGGGAATGGTCAACACTGGGTAATATGTACAAGACCAAGGCAAGCACTTAAAACATCTCCTGAATCCATTCCCCACCACAGGCCTCAGAGATTTCTGAAATACACAAAAGTAATTTTTGACTTATTAATTCTCAAAAAATCTCTCTCTGGCTTATTTTTCCAGTGTTCCGGTGAACTCATGATACGTGCTTCATGGAACACTGCCTCCTTTTTGTATACATAGTTGCAACGCAAGGCACAGCCTGACACGTTCTGTAATTTGCAGTCATTAGGTTTTTCACAGAAACTGCCTTATAGCAGGTACAGATTACTCAGAAAACTTTCATTACAAATAAAGTCAAGTCATTTTTAAGTCCTCAAGGTAGATAAAATCTTATTTTCAAAGTTAATGTGAATCAACATATCCCTGAATCTATAGCAGGTCTGAGACAACAGCTCTGATAGCCTTTAAGGCAATTTTAACAGTCAGCATGGTGAACTCACCTTGCAGAGAGATCTGTTCTGAGATGGGAGTTTGCCTTGTGTATTCTAAAAGAAAAGTGGTCTTGATACATCACTTATGTGCATCTTGTCTGGTGATTTACTTTTTTTCCCCCCACGGAAACTGAGAATGCTGCTTCTCAGACCCAAACCAGGATAATTTGATTTTAGGGAGACTTTAGGAAAGGACCCCCTCCAAAAGTTGGCAGTAAGATGAGAAAGAAGGCAAGAAGTCATTTTGCTAGCGACAACAACTGCAGGGAGTTTATAGAAACGCGCATTGTTGACCCATTTCAGCATCAATTTTTAAAAAAACTGTGCAATGAATATATATAAAACACTGAAAAAGTGCTATTCCCCCACGAAAGTCTGAGTGCTGGGTTATGCTTAATATTTCATAGATTAACAGTTTCTTGTGTTTTAATTTCTCTTGCAGCTTCCAGTAGAGAAGTACAGATATTTGCAGGTAGAGTTTTTCCTGTAACAGTTCTAAGGAAACACGTTTTCATTAACTGATATTTTTATATTTCACTTTATGAAAACAGGCCAAACAAATATTATTTCCCATTAGAAATAAAACAGTCATTCCCTGATCTGGTATTTTAATTTCAATCATGATGTATGCAGAAATATTTTTAAATGATACAGTCACTCTTACCATACTTAAAATATGATTGCCTCAAAACGCTTACCATGAGCCATCTAAGGCATATACATTTGGAATTTTTCAGAGGATAACTAAAAGCAACTCTACACATAGCTTCTATTTTTCTCCAGGGTGGGCACTTCATCTCTGGATTGGGAACTATCCTTCCAGCCAAGGAGGAGTCAGCTGGGAGCTTACTGGCAACACTGAGACAATCTCTGTGGTGGTGCAGGAATCCTCATGGCAAAGCAGGAACTCTCTCTGCAGTCACTCATCTTGGGGGAGGCAAAAGCTGCAGCATTAAAGGCATCAGACTGTCTCAGGACTTGGGACACATAAGTCTCAAATGGACTTTGCCTGTATCAGCTCAGAAAACAGTTTACCCTATTTCTACATGTAAAAAAACCTTAAGATTTTGTAGTTATGGGTTGTGTTATCAGATAAAGAAAGTGAGAATATGTTAGAATAGAAATCTTACCTATGTTCACAGCAAATAAGAACTATTCTGCTATTTCTCATGCATGCCAGTTACTTTGATTGAGTTTTTCTTTGAAGCATAAGACACTTGCTATAAATTGCAATGAAATTTTACACAGGTTCAAATAACTAGATTATACTACAAACACAGTAATTTTGTTGGTATCCATCACAAATTATTTTATTATCCTTGGAAGACTAGGGAATCTGGTGCTAATGTGTACGGAAATAGAATAAATACACTGTACTTGGCAAGGAATTATAAGTGAGCTCCAGTGAAAAGACTAATTCTGAGAAAATGAAACAGTCACAGGAGCATCTATCTTATTTAATATGGCTTGGTTTAACGATTGTCTATGCTGCTGTTGAAAGGTAGACTGCAGATGTTTCTGTCTGAAATTATTACCTATCATTAAAATGTGTACAGCATGAAGTATTACAGAAGTCTCCATGAATTTTTACATACAGCAGAACACACACAGTTGGCTGTTGTTCACTTTACCTTTCTGCTGCTGACAGCAATATCAGGTAAGCATTTCGTTCGTATGCTTCCTCATATGACTAGGTTCTCCATGAAAAGAAACATAACGACAGCAGATTGAGTAGCAGCCTACTAGTACAATTTAAAACCTTGCTTGGCTTCTTTTGACTGGTTTGCATTCAGATGCGAACTAAGTCAGAAACCATATTTATTTAAAGATAACTTGCTGAATTCTTCACCTTAGCGCTCCACTTCATCTTTTCCTTCAAAGGGAGCGATTTTCCATTTCCATATGTGCTCACTGAACTCATCTGCAAGCATTAAACATAGACACTGAAGCCAAATCTGTAACAACACAAATGATGTTATGGCTGATGTTAAGAAAAGTAAATAACAACTCGTTTTATTTTTCACCTTGAGTTTTGATCTAACGGTACAAACCCTACCAAAGGTGCAAAATACATCATTGCAGAAAGTAAAAACGTCAAGTCAGTTACCAAATGAGGAGAAAGAGCAGCAGCAAGCACTGCAATCCCATTTGTGGAGACACTGGGTCTTTGTAGATCTGATCCAGTTGTCCAAGGCCACATACTTGTCCTTTACAATAGATCTTCCCAGCCACCAGAAAATTCTTGTTTATTAGAAATAAACTTATTTGAAGAAGCAGTGATTCAGGTGGACATTTTTATCAAAATATAAACAGAATCTCAGATTGACTATAGTAAGTTCTGATTAACTTGAAATATTTTCCCAGAATTTTATCTTTGAAACATTTCTGTTGAAGTGACATTTCCAAATAAGCAGGAAATCCAATTCCCACTAACTTCCCAACAGCATACAAGTCAGTTGCCTAGCAAATTTCTAAGAAGACAAGCAGTAAAAGTTTGGAAGGGATTTAGAGAAGATGCACAGAAGACTATCTTTCCTGTTCTGCACTTAATCCTGTGATAGACAGCAATGAAAGTACTGTTTTAAGTCACACACCTATGCCATGATTTCTTCCTGTCCATGGCATACACGCTGGTAGCAGAAAAGAAGATATGCCTACTGTTGTCAGATACTCATCAATTTTGATAAAACTTGGAACAAATGGATAAAACTGCTCTCCTCCAGAGTGAGAAAGAGCACAACTGGTCATCAAAGAATGAATTAAGAGACTTGGGCAGCTGGTAGACACAGAATGTGAACTGTGATGAAAAAGAACCAAGAAGTCCACACATTTAAATGTATCCTGCTTTGATATCATTTTCTGCAATGGCAACAGCTCTGCAACTGGCCAAATGGAGTGGGGAAAAACCCAAACAACCAAAACTAGAGGGGAGATACCAGAAAATGGCTCACTCAACTTGCAGGCAAGCATACACCAAGTATGCATACAACAAGTATGCACACACCAAGTATGCACACAAATAGACAAAAGGATCACCCATCACCTGCAGAAGGCAGACTGTCCTCTTCAGTGATCCTATGGTGAAAGAATGAGTGGAAAATAAAAATTCTGTAAGAGAGACATCAACAAAAGGGAGTGGTGTCATGAAGCACTGCTGACATCTCCAAGTGATGTAAATCTGGTATGTTGCACCTATGTTATGCCACTACGTCCTTCACTCATCAAGAAATGTTGAACACTTATCATGGAGAGTTAGGAACAAGGCATTTGGAGAAGCAGCACTGTCTAGCCCAACTACTAGCTGCAGCTAAAATAGCTAAGGGCTGTGTGGGAGATACACTGTCAGCTGTTTTGGTCTCTGATAGCCCATTAACCAGAAGAGGAGATATCAGGGCCTAATCATTTATTTCTATGGAATTAAAAATAAGATGTGGTGAAATTTTCAGAAAATTTGAATAGTCTTTTGCCCATCGATAGCTTCATATCTGAAAAAGGTCAAATCTTCATCTCACTGATGTCCAGGAGCAAGATTTGCATCCTAACATATGAAGCGGTGACTTCTGAATTTGGTCATTTTTACCAAACTACATGTATGAATTGCACATTTCTGCAGTAGGACTGGAAGTGTGAAAAGGTACAAAGTTTTTACAGTTGTGTCATTGAATACTGTTTTGTATTTTAAGCTCTTGCATTAGGTTTTGAAATAAAATACTGTTCCTCCTTCAATGATAAGAAATGATACACAAAAAATTCAGAGTACTTCTTGATAAACACCTCAAAAAAAAAAATCACATGTATCTTCTTCATGTTCTGGTATTCAGTTAAAAGTCAGCTGTCGTGGTGGACACTCACTTCCAACCACAAACATCAGTGTGCTATGAACATTCTTCTCAGAGCGAGTATCTGAGTAAAACCAAAACATGGAGCTCTTCTAGCTGCTAAAAAGAAGAGCTAACTCTGTCCCAGCTGAAACCAGGACACCAGCTCTGTTAAATGTTCTTAAAACATGTGTCCACAGTCAGAGTCAACCTGATCTCTCTCCTGAAAGTTTCTGAAGTGCACAGAAGTTTATTGCCGCTCTTTACCATTTGGATACTGCTAAACCTGCCTGATGACAGTATCTTGTAGGAGTAGCTCTCCAGCTGAAAGAGGATCATATATGTCCAGTATCCATTTTACAACATCAGTAACATAAAATGAAACACCTTGCAACTGTAAGAAAGTTGCTTCTGTTTTCCTTCGTTTTGTTCCAATGGGTCCTGTGCAGCTATACTACATGAGTTCCTGAATAAAACAAGAGCATGTTGAAGACGGTCTTTACTCATCTGCTGTTTAACATGCTATATGCCAAAAACTGTATGTGTATCATAAAATACCAGTTGTAAACACACATGTATCTCAGACTTGGATAGGTAAACCGGATTATGCATTGATACCAGAGAATAAGTGGGAGCACAGTGACCGAGGGTCATCCTTTCACAGGCAACCATCCTCATTAGCCGTGCAGGAAACCAGTGTGTATGTCTTATCTCTGATAGGAATTTACATGGGAGCTACAGAAGAACAGATCCCTTTTCAATTTTAAGCTGTCTGCAGACTATGTGCAATCCAATGAAAAATAACAATAAAGTGAACATGAAAGGATGGCCTTAAAGGAGTTACAGATTTTTCAAATCTAAAGCGAGGCCACAGATGTTTTATAGCTCTAAGGGGAAAAAAAAATCCTTGATCTAAAAATAGTATCTTGTATAAATCTGGTGGAACCCATGAAAACTATTCCCTTCTTTGAAGATGATTCATTACTGAACTCTTTGAACTGTATGGATGGTCCCTAACCCACTAAAACACCAGAGGGCCAAAGAAGATCTGTATGTGCATTGGCTGTTCTAATTAATGTGTGTCTGCAAACAGGCAACGAAGGAACCTTCCGAGTTGATAGGGTAGGCAAGAAACAAACAAATGTAAGCCTGAAGTCTAAAACTATTGATTTGAACTATTTTTTAAGAGAGTTTCTCATCACCTGCTAGTTTTTCTTCCTGAACTCTACAAGCATGTGTTGGGACAAAATGGTAGGTATTAGGACAAAAGCCAGGAACACAGTGAAATGTAAGACTTTGTTCTACACACATTCATGAGGGCCCAAACCCCCTAGAACAACATGTGGCTCTAATTCACTGCAGGACCTTACAGGTCATACAATACCCTCATGCTTTCTGTTTGAGTGTAATACCGATCAGTCCCACTAGCTGTTATACTATTGCTAATTTTATGACATTTCACCTTCTTAAACACCTGGTTTCATACTTGAAAAAAAAATGACTGATATCTTTAAAACCAGAATGCATAGAATCTAACTTAAAATGATGAAATTTTAAATATATTGTTTTTAAGACTGACACAACTCTTGTCCTGAGCTTGAGTCTTTAGCAGTATCTATCAAACACATGATTTTCAATCTGCCGGTGGTGTGAAAAACAAACAAGATCTGTTGCTCACTCCAAGCCCACTTGAAGGACCAGAGTAGCAAAAGGTAGCTCTGTCACACTGAAACGAGCAAAAATTCCAGAATGTACCAAAGAAACTCTTGCATCAAATGAAGTGACAATATTTATACAAAGTCACTTTTGAAAGAAAAAATTACCATTAAAATTAAATTAATTCCCACGCACCAGACTCAGAGTTAATACACTGTGTGAGTCCTCTCTGGCAGTGCCCAGTTTGGGCCTGAAATATAGGACTGCATGCTGTCATTTCACAAAGTTGTACCAGAAGTACCTTTGTATTACAACAATTTTGATCGTTATACCCTGCTTGGTGGTTTGTTGTTTGGAGTTTTGTTTGTTTGTTTGTTTTGTTTTGGTGGGTTTTTTTTTGGTTTTGGGTTGGTTTGGTTTTTTTGGGGGGTTTCTTTTTCCTCCTTTTGTCAAAGCTTTCTTCAGGACAAGACCCTCCTAGTAAGCTCTCTCTCCTGTCTTATAGTAAAACCACTGATTTAGCTACCAACATTCTTCCCTCAACTACTGTGATGCCACAACAAACCAGCACGATTTGTCTGGAGCAGTAGTCCAGACAAATTAAAAAACATGTGAAGCTAAGAATTTTTTTTGCTTTCAAGAGTGTAGATCTTGCACTGGCAAACAGACCGGTCCATAGTCTTCAATTTGCCTAGACAAATTTTAGATACTTCTCTCTTGCTCTCAAATATTAAATTACATAGATTCAGAAGGAGTCCTCTGCTGTTGTGATAGGGTGGGAAATAAAACCACAGTAAAGCACAGACTATTAGGTGACTTTAGGCAGGAGTGGATACATTACCACAACTTTGTAACAAAGAACATCATCCATGCATTTCCTCTTGCAGTGAAACCAGTGTACAATTGCATTGTTTTAGAAGCTCATTAAGATGACCACGAATAAACTCCAGAAATACCATGTTCAAGACAAATGCTACAATCCACAAAACATCTTAGCACTGAGTTGCAAGCTACGTTTTTGTTGCGTAGCTCTAAGATCTGGACAGAAATCTGTAGATTCAGACATCACATCTCCTCAAGGCTTCCAAGTGTCATCAGCATGCTGTGCCACCAAGACAAAGCTTTTTCCGCCTCCCCCTCCCTCCCCCCCAAACCACCTCTCTATCCACTCCCTTTGGCTTAATTCTCTGTCCTGGCCTCCTCCTGCCCATAACAGATGCTCCTTTCACAACCACCCCAACTTAGGCTAGATTGATTACTTCCTTTTCACTTGAACAATGATGTCCCTCTCTGCTTAGACTGTCTCAGATCATCACTTCATCCGTCTCTTCTGTAACCATCCACTGCACCCTCATAGTGCTCTAGTTGACCTTTTTTATGGCTGCAAAAGCCTTCAGAACAAAGACAGCCAAAGATTTCCCAGGTTTCCACCAGTGCACTGTGGCCACTGTCCAGAGCTCTGTGGGGACAGGAGCACTGTCCAGCAGCTGCAGCCCATTGCACCACATCCATGGCCACCGCACCATGTCCATGAGAACATCAAAAAATCAAAACTTTCCAGATGTCTTGCTATCGTGGCCTCCCTCACTTCGCAATCTGAGATAAAAGGAAGCAGCCTGAAATGGGGCCATGGCAAGGTGTCCAACATTGCAGTCACTCACCTCTTCCACTAGCCTTGCACGTAAACACAGCCCTAGCCATTTAACATATGTGAATGGTTTTATTCTGAAATGGAACATGCCACCTTTTCATGAAGCTTGTGTTATTTCCCAATATAATTAAACAGCTATTTAGGCTTTCTTTGAGACAGGAGGAAGTAGAGACTCATCCGGAGGGGACCCTTTTGAATGGATGGATTTCAGGGAAGCCGTCTCAGAGCCAAGAGGAAGAGAAGCTCAAAATAGCCAACAGTCCAAGAGGCAGGGGACTCATGTGGGAGAACTTCTTCAGGCTCTTTCAAAACAGAGAATCGGACTTGGGTGTCTCATCTCCAGAAAACACCCTAGCTACCACGTTACTGTCTACCCTGGAGACTTCGACTTTCAGAATAAATTTGATTCACTTTGGAAATGAATATACATAAAAGTTAAAGCCTCATTTTCCCTCTTCTTTTCTAAAAGGGAGTTCTTCATTTTCTGGCTATCAAAACGGCTTGATAAGCTGCATTTCAAAATTGACACAACAATTATTAAACAACTGTAGGAGAAACATGATCATTAACAACATTCAAGTTCACAGTGCCTTCAGATAGCCTTCCAAATTTGTGATGGGGGAACAAGAAAGCTTCTTTTGCTGTCCCTGTGGTGAAATGGCTGACCAAAGATCAAAGGGAAAATGGAGTGCTGGAAGAAGCTCCAAAGCTAACTTCAGAGACCTCGTGCCCAATTCCACACTCCACTAAGCTGACTTTTTTTATAGTGTTAGAAAGTATGCTGCTGGTAAATATATCAGTATTTTGATTAAAATATTCATAAAATGAGAAAGAAATCAGGCCATGCCCCTCCAAATATAAACAAATAAATTGTAATTAAATCTAACAGGTTACAGCTCTATGTGCAAACTGGCTGTGAGCACAGTTTGTCCTAGGCTTATAAATAGCTGTTGAATAGCTTGTTTTCCAATTGCTACATTGCTTCAAAACCCCATTCTGCCCGTTTCAGCTCATTGCCTTACCTCACAGTTGACATTACTGACCCTTCTAACGCAGAGTCTCTTAGCTAACTGTTGCTTCTTTGGATTTCTTATTTAAACATCATTTCATAATATCTATACACATGCCCACACTTGGCTGCATTCTCTGTGAATTCTGTGTGCTGGAGCCCAGATCTTCGCAGTTCCTGCTCCACTCTTCCACGCTATGAAACCAACTGATGTTGGTCCAGTTTTTCTGTCCTTTTAGAAAGAAAGCCACCTCTTCAGATGCAGTATGAATCCAGGGCAAGAGATCAATGAATCGTAAATCTACATCAAAATTAGTTCTGTGTTTTCAAAGTGAGTAACCCACATTGTTAAGAGCTTAATATTGAGACTGGTCCTAAAGTAGTATTATTTAGCTGAGAGGCTTCTCAACACAAATCTAAGCTCTATCCTTTCTATGTTCAATATACGAAATATTGGCACTGGACAGCCAAATTAGTGGGTAAAGATATACAGGGATTTTTTAAATAACCCTCCAGAGTAACTCTTGGTTTATAGAGTCAGAGATAAACCAAAGGGACAGAATGTGTCTAATAAGTTTTATTCTTTTACAACTGACAATATGGGTGAGAAAGACATTTATAAATAATTGGATGATGAAAGCTGGGGCAGTGGTTGACACAAACAGTTGACTTGTAAGGGAAAAATAAAGCTCATGAGTAAATGGACTAATGATCCTCTCAAGTGAAGAAAGTTACCTACACTTAGACACTACCTCCAGAAAGCTGCGCAATGTGCCATCTTACTCAGGATTGATAGCTTATTCTCCAGACAGCACTTCTTCCTCCTTCACACAAAAGAAATGGTGACTCAAGCTGCACAAGTCGAAAGCATTAGTGTTCTGGGAGCTCCTATAAAATGAGCTCATTGTACTTCATGGCCTATGAGAATTGCCCCAAAGCAGATGCCCTCAGAGAAGCATGGGGACAGTCAACTGTTGCTGTCCTGCAAGATCAGTGACTTACTGGGCTAGAAAATGCACCTGCTAAACTGGGTCAGAGGGAGACAGTACTACACAAGAGATCATCAGGCAGCAGTCGTTACCGTAAGCTCATGCCCTCGACCACAAAATGATGCACTTCAAACACACATGCTGCATTACACAAACATATGTTTATCTTTACATTGGTAAAGGTGACTGTTGGTTTTCTGAAGCTGTAATCCTGCTACCATTGACTTATTTTGAAGTCCAGAAATTACTGGGTTTGGTTACCATAACAACACTCCCTCAAAAGAGTTAAACTCTGCTACATCGTAAAACACCTCACATGCTATTTCCTAGCAACCACACAGGTACATAGAACCTTCGCTGAAGGCAATTTTAGAAAAGTTGCATGTACATTAAAGATAATTCTACAAATTTCACATACGCCATGCATCTTTCACTTTGGGCTACACTGAACAACCCTGTAACTGAGACAGACTGGAATCTTTTAAGAAAACTAGAGGAGTGACCAACAGGCATACAGAAAATACAGGCAGAGAACGACCTGTGTGGAAAGTAAAGTACCCTGAGATCTGGCAGCAGTGCAGGTGGAACAAGAAGAAAATTTAACCCAAAGCATGGTTTCTTTCCCATCTCTGGTTCCCCTTCACACCACTATTTACATTTTCTTACTCAATGGGACTTGAATTTTCAAGCAACAACTCTTTTAAGGGAGTATACAGAATATCCAAAATGAGAACACAGTATTCACGCAAATAGCATATCTACCTTGAACTGTGAAGATTTTAATTAAAAACAAACAACCAACAAACTAATGCCTCAACTCTGCTTCTTTTTTGTATATAAGACTAAGGCTTACACATGTCCCCAGGGCTGGTTGCATTAATCTGACAAGCTCACCCATGAGCACATCGCATTTCAGAAATCACAAGGATCTAGAAACAATACTCCTTTTAACCTCTACAGGCTTTAGGCATCATTACACAAAATTCAGGACTATTTCCCAGAACTTTACCAAATTACAGAAAATATGCTTTTGCATTACTCCTTACTTCGAGAATGTCTACTCTGTACAATCCAGCCTTGTACAACTATGTGATCTAGGAACCCATGGACACAGAAGAGGTACAGTAACCTGTCTGAAATAACATGCTCATGGAGAAGTTGAAGGATGCCCACCGGGAACAGGAAACTTTTGTGAGTCAGGTGCTTGAATGTTCCTTACAGCAAATAGGGCAAGCTCATCATCTCAATGTGATAGATGGCTGAGGTGTGGGGACACTCAAGCCAGCTGAAAGGTAATGTCTCCAAGAGATGTTTGGTAGCCTTGTCTCTCTCTTAGACAACTCGCAGAGCAGGTGAGATGTTTGGTTTCACAACCTAAACCTGCTCAATTGTTCTGCTGTCTAGACCACTACTTGAAGTACGATAGATGACTAGATTATTTCTCACCTGAAGGAGAGGAATGGGAACCTTATGTGCCTATTTTCTGTATCACACCCTAGTGATCATTAAGCATTCTCAGCTGCAGGAATTCAAACCTATCTCCTGCATCCCAAGAGCATGCACTATTTCCCGGGATATACGGCACAACTTGCATTATGTCTTTCAGCTATGTGGTCACTTCGACTTGAAATTCCTCTGCTCTGCATTCAGCACGATCATGGAGTATTAGTAATTGTCAAAAGATTCACATCAGGCTCCTCAGAATCTCATTTTCCATGTAGCAAATGGTACGAAGTACTTGGATGATATTAATGTTAAGTTTACCTAAAACTGGTATTTTGGGCACAGAAAGTAAACGTTCCAAAATAACTTTTTACTGGAGGACTTAGAGGGGTGCAGGGGTTCCTGAGATGCCCATTGAATCTCAGTGCCAAGCAATGGTGAAGCACTGCAACAGGTTGCCCAGAGAAGTTGTAGGTGCCTCATCCCTGGGATTGTTCAAGGCCTGGCTGGATGAGGCTTTGAGCAATCTGATGTAGTGGAGAGTTTCCCTGTCCATGGCAGGGGGGTTGGAACTAAATGATCTTTGAGGTCCCTTCCAACCCAAACCATTCTATGATTCTATGAATGCCGAAATGGTTGAGGCTCATTGTTTTCTTGCAATCTTCCAATGTTTCTCTTTTCCTGCACAAACTAAGGCCATGGGAAGGAAGGGGAGAACATATGTTACATGTAATGATATATACCCCTACCACACAGAATGGTTTTGGAAGTCCAGAATGTTGTGTGACTCAGTACTCAGCAAGTGTAAGCTACCAGGCTGCTCTTTGCCAAGTGGTTTATTATTTTCTGAAGAAACAATCATAATACCGTAACATAGGGCTGGGCATCAGAAACTGTGGGTCCCATTCTGAATTAGGGCAAAGATGCATCTTATAATACTTAACAAATCCACTTAAGATCTTTGTCAGATAACTTCTAGATATTTGTTACCAAGCTCTTGAGATCCACAAAGAAATGCACTCACATAGAACTGCTGAATGATTACTCACAACCAGCATGAGAAGGATGCAACCAACACATCTGAATGCTCTGAACAATTTGGAACTTTTTATTTTGGAAAGGAGGAGAAAAGAAAAAAAAAATTGACTTTGTAACACTGACCTCACCCCAATGAATACAGGTTAGATGGACTTAAAAAGTAAAGTTTATGTAAGCCATATATTTTAAGCAACATGGGATCATTTTGGGTTTGTTTTGCTGGGTTTTTTTTGGTTTTTTTTTTTTTTTTTATGTGAATTGTATCAGGTTGAAATCATTGCACTTTGATTTCTTTTAACACCAGTTTAATATCATGGTATGGGTGAGTTTTAAAACATAATATAAAGATAAGGTCAAATGTAAATTATGCAATACTTGATTGCGTAGACAATTAAAGAACAGTTTAGAGCAGAAAATGAAGACAAATTAAGTCTTCATTATATTGTGTCCAGTTCTGGGCCCCTCAGTTCAAGAAGGACAAGGAACTGCTTGAGAGAGTCCAGCGCAGGGTCACAAAGATGATTAAGGGTGTGGAGCATCTCCCTTATGAGGAAAGGCTGAGGGTGCTGTGTCTCTTCAGCTTGGAGAAGAGGAGACTGAGGGGGACCTCATAAATGTTTATAAATATGTAAAGGGTGACTGAGGATGGAGCCAGGCTCTTCTCAGTGGCATCCAATGATAGGACAAGGGGAAATGGATATAAGCTGGAACATGGGAGGTTCCACTTAAACGTGAGGAAGAACTTCTTCCCAGTAAGGGTAATGGAACACTGGAACAGGCTGCCCAGAGAGGTTGTGGAGTCTTCTTCTCTGGAGATGTTCAAAACCCGCCTGGACACGTTCTTGTGTGATCTGATCTAGGTGGTCCTGCTCTGGCAGGGGGATTGGACTAGATGATCCTTTGAGGTCCCTTCCAATCCCTAACATTCTGTGATTCTGTGAAGCAGCATAGTTGAAGTGAGTTGAACAGTTACGCAACTGGAATATTATATTAACATATAGTAGTGCTAACAGCCATTTGACCTATGTATTTTTTTTGTGCCCTAAATACAGTTAGATGAGATTTGAACACTGCTAATATGTGCAACCAAGCACTACAGCAGTTAAAACTGTATGGTATTACTAGATACTTTTTCTGTACCAAAACAACTAATACTTTTCTTCATTTTTGAACATCTATGGAAACAAATATTGTTAGCATGCACTATTGGAGAATCATATTTCCATACTTTTTCACTTCTTATAGCCTGTCAGGTATCAAGTATTGTTTTGCCTTTATGATAGTTCTGTAATATTCCAACTTTACTTTGGTCAGACAAATACTCAAGTATGATATTAACCCATAGAAAATTGTGTCAAGAGTAGCAGCAGAAGCAGAGGCTCTAACTCAGTTTGAAAATTATATAAAATATTTTACACATCTTAATTCTTGTAAGAACGTAAATATTTCTATTATATCATTGAAGCAGTTTTTAAATAAAAAACCACCACAAATTAGCACACCATTTATCTTAGGTGCTTGAGACTCTAAAATTGTAAAAAGAACTGAAACTACCTAAAATAATATTACAATTCCAATTACAAAGTTCTAGACCATCTGAAATACATTCACTTTTAATAACCAGAAAATTGACAAATATATTTATTTATTAGAGCACATGATATAATAACAAATGATAAACAATCCATAAGAAAAGAAGAGGGCATTTCTGGATTTTTTAAAATTATGGAAGATTATATAATCTTTCAATTTCTTAATCATATTCTAACAAAATACCAGGACCTGCTTAAGCCCATGGAACTACTTTCTGACATGATATCCTGCTTTACCAGTACAACAGAAAAGTAACCTATGGTACAGCTGGGATCATGACACCATTTGTTTTGATAATAAGCTTTGGAATAGGGCAAAAAAAGCAACATTTAATTATTAGAAAACTTTCGGGGGAAATAATGAAAAACCTACTTTGATATCAAAAAATATTAATTAAACAAATTCAGAAAAGTCACCTCTTTTAACTGCTAGACTGAAGTGAAGATGTTGACAAGCAGGTTGCAGCAGCGCCTGCCTTAGCCACTGAGAGGCGGACTCAAACCTTCCATACTTGGAGTGAGACGACCCGACAGACACAGCCCCCGCCCGCCCCTCCCGTGAGCACCCCCTGACCCTACACCATCAAGGCGTGTTCGGCTGTGTGTGCGAATCGCAGTGGTCCCGTTCTCAGCTGAACATCCACCCCTAGCAGCAACAGCTCATTTTAATCAGATGCGGGCGGGGGAGAAAAAGGGGTGAACAAAACCCAACAGCAAGTACGGGCTTTTTGCTGTCGAGAATTTATGCCGGCATACAAACACCTCTCCCAGGAGCCCACTCCCTACCAACAGCCACAAAGCTCGACGCAAACCCTTTCACCCCTAGGCTGCAACTCCAAGAGCGATCTCAGCACGGCGGCACGCCGGAGCCACCCCCGGGCTGCGTGCGCGGGGCGGAGGGAGCCCGAGGGGCCGGGCGGCCGGCTCTCGGCCCCGGGGGGAGCTCCAGGCGAGGCGTCCCCCGGCGCAGCCCCCCCGCGGCGGTGCCAGCCCGGCCCGGCCGCCGCAGCTGCGGTGAGTCAGTGGGCGCCAGGGCAACCGCTGCTGGCAGCTGCATCCCGCCCGCCGAAGCATCGCCTGCCTCCCCGGCGGAGGCGGGGGACGCTCAGGCTCCGTCCTCCCTCCGCCACGGCCGGCGGGACCCACACCAGCCCCAGCGGGGACCCTCTCCGGAGCGGCCGCCGGTTTACCTTGACGCTGGCGTTGCTGGTCTGGGTCTCCGCCTCGATGCCGCAGCAGCGGGTCGCCCTGGCCCGGGCGGAGGCGCCGGGCTCCCTGCGCTCCTTGCGCCGGGGACCGGCGGGGAGCGGCGGCTGCTGCCGGCTCTGGTAGGCGAGGACGGAGGGGATGGAGTCGGCCGCGTCTGTCTTGATGAAGAGGCCGTGCAGGGTGGCGGTGCCCTGCGAGATGGTGGTGGTCTGGTGGGGGGAGTTGGACTCGTCCGAGTCCCGGCAGTAAATCACGCCGCTCTGCGAGACGTGGATGCTGGGGGCGCAGCCCATCCCTTCCCTTCCCCACCCAGCCCCGCTGCACCGCCGGCGGGCCGGCCCGCTCCGCTCCGCTCCGCTCCCACCTGCCGCCCGCCCGGGCTGCGGGGCCGCCGCCCCTGCGCCGCGCACCCCGCGGCGGCACCGGCACCGGCACCACCCCCCGCCGGTGGCGCTGCCCCGGCCGCTCCCGCCCATGCGGCGCCTCCCCGGCACCCCTGCCCGTCTCCCCGCGCCGCCTCCAGGGACCCCAGACCGGTTAAGCCCCTTCCCCTCCTCGGCAGCGTCTTACGAAGCGCCTGCGGCTACCGAGTCCTTCAGCCGCGGGGAGGAAGAAGAAGAAGGAGGAGGAGGAGGAGAAGCAGCAGCATCATCGGCGTTGCAGCCCCCTCCCGACCCTGGCAGAGGGTCTGCCTTCAAGCCTTCCGTACTTACAACATGACACGCGCCCCCCCCCTCCCCCCATTATGCCAAATACTTTTTATTTTTTAAAGCAGTTAAAAATACTTGTTTTGACAGTCAAAACGCATCTACTTTTCTTAGCCACAGGTGAGCAAAGCTCAGTTGTTTGTGGGGACTGCAGGGAGGAGTTTGGAGCCACACAGCACCCACGGCAAATTAGGATAAAAGGCCAGGATTGTTCCACAGTTTTCAGTGTTGTTTTTCAATTAGGCCAATATTCAAAGACACAAACTGCTATTTTAGCCTATACGTCTGATAGCTGCCAATCCCTGTTTCCACTCCCTGGGGAGATAATCAAGCAAAAGGTTTAATGCTGCAGAGCTTTACACCCCTTCTTAGCTTTCCACAGTGAATAGTTTCATTGACCTCAGTGAAACTCCCTACAAGGTGTAAAGCTAAATATGTAGAGTTTTAAGTCTTCGCAAGTTTTTAGTTTAAATCTCTTTGTTTTCAATGGCATGTTATAAATCCTTCAAGAATTGGTAATGTCATCTAAGCGGTATGCTGCCTGCCTAATAAAGCATTCACTTGACACCCAGTTACCAATGAACACTTTTGTATGCAACTCTTCTTCTTCTTGGAGTGTTACTTGATGCTTGATCGCTATTTCTCCAGCTAGTTTTTGTTGAATGATGTAAAAATACTAGAAACGTGAAGCACAGCTGGTGCAAGGATTGTGATGCTGAAGAACAAATTGCTCTGAACACGTTATTTGTCTCCTAATTGTTGAGGAACATGGTTTAGGGACCCTGCCAGTGCAGGGTGAATGGTTGGACTCAATGATCTTGAGGGTCTCTTCCAACCAGATGATTCTGTGATTCTATAATTCATGGATTACAGACCAGTTCATTCAAAGTGATGGCTTCACAGCTAAAATGTCTGTTTAGAGAGACTCTTTGAGCCTTCAGTCTCTGTCTCTGCTGATCTGGTCCATGGGTTATTGTAATTATGGCAATATGGACATTTACTCATCCATCAAGAACTGGACTGAGAACACCAACCAATTTGACAAGCTATGGTTTTTCATTTACCAGAGAGAGCCTGTGTTTGCCCTAGTAATCAAATTTCTCTAGCTAATTTTTTTCCCCACTAGTTATCAATGTTCACAAACCAAGTTGTGGCTCATATCCTGCATATGCTGCATATGTTTGCATGCTGCCACGTTGCCTTGCTGGTGGCTGTCTTTGAGGAACATCTTGAAGACAGGCTCAGTACGAGCGAAATGAAGCAGACTATGCCTCGTCACCAAACCATGGAGCCTTTCTTGCTGCTTAGGCTGTAGTCCTGGGTGAGACCTTTCAGTCTCTCAGAGCATAATGCCATTTAGTTACAGATGAACATGTCCTAAAACTGCACTTAATAACAGAAGTGACCAGTTGTATGTATTCCTTGCAATATCTTCAAGTCCCTCTTCATTTCTGTTAGCGGTTGGGAAACTGATGTTGGGGATTTGAGTTACCTGCCCTAGACCACACCTGAGATTTGCAGCAGAACCAGGAGCTCAGGAATGTCGCTCAGAACCCATACATAGGTGTACATGGTGCTATCCCAAAAGATCTCTAAGATTCGTTGACTGTCTAGTTTGACACTTTGTTCACAGGAACTTACACACCTCAGGTATCAACAGCATATAGAATTTTAATAAAGGCTGTGAACATAAACCGTATTTTGACTTTGCAGACTGACCTTGGTGAAAATGTCATGTCACACCCTAAACTGTGTTGTTAGCTAATCACAGTTCATTTTTCTAAATAGATATCAGTGATAAGTTATTTCATCAGTCAATCAATACCTAGGTTTTCTTAACATCCCAGTACTCGGGTTTCTGCCCTGTTCCTACAGAACTGTGTGACAACTTTGCTATCAATTTCAGACAGCATTGCAGGCATCTGCCTTTTCTCACATGGATTTCCCTAGCTTAGGCATAACATTTGAGTTGATGTCAGAGGAGAAGTTGTAGGAATAAAAAGTCACAGCTCTGGAGAACCTTTGCTAAATGCAGCTTTCAAGTAGTTCTCCCTGTGCTGTTGATTTTGAGGTAACAGGAAAGGATCACCCTGAAGAGGATGAGCCTGCCTGTGCAAAGTGTGAGAGTGCTTTAGAGGAGAAAAGGCTGCAGGATGGGGAACTACAGGGGCCTCTGAAAAGCAACAGAAATGTGGGGAGAATAACTTGATACTTTGTCTGACAGCAGAATCACAGAATCATAGGATGGTTGAGGTTGGAAGGGTCATCTGCTGCAACCTCCTTGTTCCAGAAAGGCCACCTAGAGCCAGTTGCTCAGAATTGGCGTATCTGCATGGTATTTGAATATCTCCAAGGATGGAGACTTCACCACCCCTCTGCACAACTTATTCCAGTGCTCAGTCATCCTCACAGTTCCCTCCCGATGTTCAGAGGGAACATCTCATGTTTCAGTTTGTGCCCTTTGCCTCTGGACCTGTCACTGGGCATCACTGAGAAGAGCCTGACTCTGTCCTCTTTGCACCCTCTCTTCAGGTATTTATACATATTCATAAGATTCCCCTGGAGCCTTCTCTTCTCCAGGCAGAAGAGCCTCAGCTCTCCCAGTGTCTCCTCATATGCATGGTGCTCAGAAGGAACAAACAAGCGATGACTAGCATGAGCAAAGAATGGAGTAAGGCAGAGCGAGTGGATGCAGAGGAGAATGACTGTCTGCCACTGAAACAGGAAGTGAAGAAATGGAAAGTAAAAGATTCCTTTTCCTAACATTGATACTCTTCCTGCACCTTGCCTATGAGAAGACAACCATGGATTTACTGGACAGGGAGGAAGAGAGAATATCTAGAACACACGCATGCACACTTGCCCCACATCTTACGGCACGCTCAAGTCATGCTCCCGCAGTCATCTTGCTACAGTCTGCCCTGGCTGATGCCCACTAAGACAGAAGGCTTTACCGTGAGCAGCACATACTGATTCAACCAGGGACTTACAGGAGGAACAGTTAATGTACTGACGCAGACTCTGCTCTCAGACGTGCATCTTTAGCATGGCCCAGAAATCAAGCCAGTGCATTCGACTACTGGAGGATATTCACGTGCACCAGTTTTTCCACTACTGAAGAGCTTTCACTGGCTTTAGTTGCAACTGTATAAACCCTAACAAATTTTATGCTCACAGGAAACCAATTTCTTACACATGACTAATTTCAGCATGATGAATTTAAGCATATGAGTGATTCTGGAAGCTGTCAGTGAAACCCTGAAGTGTCTCTTCTTCTTCTTTTTTTTTTTTTTTCCCCCAGTAAAAAGCACTGGATATACATTCTCTATGGTGTTTATACCTGCAAATCCCTCCACAATGAGGAAAATATACTCCTCCAAACTTTATATCCCTTCCAAAGCCAGTCATAGACTTCACTCTGACCTCAATATTAAGACTCCATGCTACGAGTAGATTGCTAAGTTTATGTTGGCATTATTGGAAGTAACATCTGTAAATCCCAGTTCATTGCAGTAAGAATATACTACTTCAGAGGTCGCATTTTACAGAGACTTAAAAATCTGGTACTTGACAACCAGCTACTGAAGACAGTTACCTCTATTCATGGTTCATTTACTGTAAAACCAGTTTAAGAATGTATAAATAAGCCTGTACAAAAAAAAAAATTACTAGGCTCTTAGGAGGCTAACAGTTTCTCAGTCCTTTCATATTGGTCTGACAGATTTCTAAACAACAGTAAAAACTAACGTGCTGCATACTCAGATTAGAGCAAAGTAAATACCTAAAAACTATTTAAATTTTCCAGACTACATGCAGTGTTTTTAACTTAAAATAGATATGAGGAAAATAACAATCATGACAGCTAGAATGGAACTCTTCTCTGTATACCTCTATTTTGCTAAAAACCCCCACCTCTGTAGTAACTTGATAATCTATAATAGATTATTAAATGCTAGCCTCGTGCTTTTACTCATCAACAGTACAGGCACTTGGAAAACAGAAAGATATTAAATACAAGATGTAAAGGTTATTTCTTCTGCCTGAGGAAGAGCAGAATGTATTTTTCAGTCTACAAATCCAATGACACTCTCATCAATGTAATCAAGAGTAACTTCACTGAAAGCGGTAACCTTTCTCCAACTCAACGAAAAAGCAAAATTAAGTCCTATTTTTCTTTCCTTGCCCAAACCTCTTTTCATTGTGTAACTTTGAAAAATCATTCATTGCAGCAAAACTGTGTTTTAATTCACCATGGGTTTGCTGGGATTGCTTAATCACACAGTAAAATCTGACTTTGGCTTTCTTTTACAGTCAGAATTTAACTGGCTTGGACAATGCCAGCTGTCTCAGTTTTCCCCAGAAGATCGTAAAATACTTTGCACTAGAGATATCTTGCAAGTGGGGAAACTGAGTCATAGAGAATCCTGTTTCCAAGCTCACTCACGGGAGCAGAGCTGAATATGGAATTCAGCCTGGTTCCCTTTCTCCTAGCAGTCTAATGCTGCTGCAAATGCCATGAGGCAGGCATTGTGCTGAGAGTGCACGGAGAGAGAGTGGCCTTCTTCCACTCTCTACCTTCTCCATCCTTCTGTGTGGGAGCCAGAAAGAGATTTGGTTCCTGCCCTCCTCTGTCTGCAGCTGTTTCTTTCTCCCCAGGGGCAGGAGAAGATGCAGCCCTGGACTTTTGCTCCTCACCGCTGACAAATGATGAGCTGCTCCAGGGATGTTAATTTCCTCCTGGGGACACACACCTGCAGTCCTTTTACCTAGAATTGGCCAACTTGGCACTGTCCTTCGTATCAGCTTATTCTTGAGAGATGTGGCAACCTTTTACCACGCGGCTTTGAAGATGAAGAGTAACGTGTAGAAATACATAGTAACTACAGGCCACCAGCAGTAGCAATATGCGTTAGCCTTATTCCCCTTTAGGAGCTCAACTTCTGGCAGGACAGCGGCCCGGCACTTCTAGTTGTAAGCAAATTTTCTAGGACAACAGTGATCACATCACATTTAAAAGGCTTAGACGTCTGCTCTCCACCAAATCCTTTGGCTTGCCTCTGAGCAGGACTGAATCAAGTACTTCGCAGCCCTCAAATTTAGGAAAAGTGACTGCTGTTCTCCTACCAGCGCTGAAAAGTCCCCCAACAAGACTTTAGTGGTGGTTTCCCAGCAAGAAGCTCGTTCTTTGCTCGTTATCACGTTAATAACACAGCTCTTCTCCCTTGATTTGTTCTTCTGCGGGACTATTTGAATGTCCGCACAGCAAATCCCTCTGGGGCGGTCACTGCCCTCTCGGGAAGCCTTTGGCTCTGTGCACCGGGCGCAGCAGCGCGCAGCTCCCGGCGGGACCAGCCGCCTTGCGCGGGCTCCGGCAGACGCAGCAGGGCTCGGACCCACCTCCACTAGCCGCCGGGGTGCCGCCCGGAGGGGATATCATCCGGAGAGCCTCAGCACCCGACGCCGCTGTGCTCCGGCTCTGGGAACCCCGGAGCAAGGGGGAGTTCCTCGGGATTGCCCCGCTGCCCCCCGACCCGCCCGGCTTACCCTTACCTTCCTCCCCGGACCATTCATCCTCCGAGGAGCGGAAAGGAGCGGGACCGGCGCTCCAGTGCGGCTGTCCAGGTGAGCGGGGCGGGCCCCGCCGCCTCTGGCACCTCCCCTGGGCCCGGCCCGGCCCCCCGCAGCTCCCCCGCCGCCCCGCGCCCAGTCCCGCTGGGCTGGAAGCGCTCCAGGAAAACGAGTTTCACCTCCGGGGCTCCACCGAGGAAGAAGGGAGAACCGGCTTCTCCGAGTTGTCCCGGCTCTCCGCCGGCCTCTCGCCCTGCCTGTGCCCCGAAAAGATCATTTTCTGCCCTGATCGTGAACATTTAGCAATGGGGAAAACCGCTCCGGGAAAGCGAGGTCAACCCAGTGCCCTGACTTGGTTCGGTATGCCAATAGTTAGTTACACAGCCATCGGAAAAAGGCAAACCTTTACATCCCCTGGAGAGAATGATAAATCCACCCACGGAGCAGACAGCTTGTTGCCGGTGCTTTTCAGGATCCTCAGGCAAAATCCAGCCTCGCAGTCGAGGAGACGGGAGCCAAACTGCCTGGGGTTGAGAGAGGGCAGCATGACCCTGATCTGGAGCAAATCTCAGCTGCCAGAGGTGGGATCAGAGACATACTTCAAACAACCTATTTTCATCTTTGAGATATTCTAGGTTGCAGCAAGTACCAGGTAGGTGGAATGCATCATCTTGAGAATGACAGCTTTGGGCTTGACTGGACTTGACTCCTTCACTTCGTTGCTTTCTCCTTCATGCTTTAGGAACAGCTTATTGCTGTTCTTTCCTTTGGAGTATTGCAATTTCTTGGGAGTTCATTGATATCATCAATACTGCCATTGCTCTGCAGTGGTACTGAAGGCCTCAACAAAGGAGCTGTATAAGATACTCAGGAAACACAATAAAGAACAATCCCTACTCAAAAGAGTCAAAGGTTTGCGCACAAGACAGTGGAGAGCACATGAATGTCACAAAAGTAGGGCAACATTAAAGATGATTGGGAGCTGTGGGACAAGTAGTGGTCCAGTCACAACAGCTGCCAAGCCAAAAACCCACAAAACCACAGACTACAACAAAAAATAAACCCAAAGCACTGAACCTGTGCAGAAAATCAGTTCTAGAAAGCAGAAGCAGAACGAGTGTGGGTCAGCAAGTTATGTCAGATTGAGGCTAGGGACTGTGAAGAGCTGCCCTACTTCTAGGGGAGAAAACACACAGTCAGCAAACACAATTTTCCTTGAGCTCCCCAGAAACCCTAGACAACACACATATTGAAATGTCCTCAACAGCAGGTCAGAACATCCCCCCTTTTGCGGCTATACATCTGCAAAAGCTGTTGTCTGGGAGCTCATGTTCCTGGTAGTCTCTCAAAGGTCCTGGTCCTGCATGGATGAGGCAGACCGGAGGTTTGCTACAGCCTCAGCTGCACACAGCCATGTTCTTGAATACCTGGCACTGCAGCCCTGGTATGGTCTCAGAGGAGGTATAACCTTTCCTCTTCAGTATCTCTGTACAAGTGCCAGGTGTCGAACAGGTGCCAGCTGTCAAAGAGCCTTTAACTGCAAACCTCAGAATCAGCTTTGCCCATGTATTTCAAAGGCTTTTCAGACAAGCAAACATCACAGCCTGCCCTGGGACCCTGCTTTTCCCAGGTGGACAAATTAGGGACTAAGCAAAGCACGCCTCTTACTCTTGCCATTCTGAACAGCTAGGCTGCCTTCCCAATAAAGACCCAGGAGAAGGAGGAAGGATCTCACCCAGACACAGCATCATGATCAGGGCAAGGTACTCACCTGGACACAGTAGTTCAGAAGTGTCCACAGTGCTAAGTTTTGGATAAAGCCACACAGACTTTTTGCAAGTCCCACACAGGCCTTTCCTTGCATTTCTCCTTTCATGGTCCCCTTCGAACTGACATGGCTTTTGAAAACTCGCTAGAGAAATGTTGAAGCCAGCCAGAGCGTTAATTCTTTTCAAGCACTGAGAAGCTGACATGGGAAATGCAGAAGGCTCAGTCCCATCACTAGCAACCACACTCTGTATGTGACAGACAAAAGGCATTTTGCACGCTCTCGGAAAGGAGGATGTCATCCTGCAGCGATTGTGCTGTCAGCAAAGCCTGCCCTGAGCAAAGAGCACAGGCACAGACCCCTTCACTTTTTGTTCACCTGTGACTTGGGACCAGGCTACTGGCACTAACTGCAGTGCTTTAGAAGACAGAAAGTAACTCGGTCTTTGTTTCTGGGGAAACAGTCTAAACCTAGGGGATTATTCTACCTACTTTTCTTTTAGATGTAGAACTAAAATAAAGAGCAAAGTGGTTTTTTTTAGTACAGTTTGCATGCATGTAGATTTTAGCATGCACTATGGACCCCACTTCAGGTTCAGTATACTACTTCCACTGAACTTCATGGGAACGTGGCTGTTTATATTTTAATAAGGATGAAATTAGGCCCTTCGTTTGAACTTTGTAGCTTTTTTATTATCTATTTCATAATTCTAATTTGCATCTGCTGTGTTCTGAGAACATCATAAGAACACTGCAGTATCCTGAATGACATCTTTAAATTCTAGCATGAAAGATTGTTCCTCCTAGTGGGTAATGTATAGGGACTTCAGCTCTCCTTCAGGTTGCATTTTTGCGTTAATTTCTTGGGACTTTCTTCTGTTAGTGTCAACGAGGTAATTTTCAACACTTTTTTTCACTCTGGAATTCCCTCGTTTCTTTCCTATGCTGTTCATTTTGCTCTTTCTTGCACACAGCCAGTTAGGTTCTGAACGTTTGGTCTTTTCTGAATATTTGGCCTTTGTGATTTTCTTTGCTATGCATAAATCTCCCATTAAAATTCCTCTCATAGACAAACCTGTTTGTGAAGAGCCCATTTTCGAGATGTTATTGTAATCATACAAATAGTAAGGAAGTGGATGTTTGGGTATTCCCCTGAATGGACTTCCCTGAGTACATCATCTATGTGTGCCTGAATTGCACTGTGGCAGCAATAGAGTTCATGTTCCTTACGCAAGGAAAATGCCCACTCTATGGCTTCTGGGAATTTTAAAAGAGGTATCCAAGATATGTCACAGATAAGGCCCAGGATACTGCTTTTTGTTGAGGTGAGTTCCCCAGTTTATGGAAGGAAATTACAAACTCCATCAGCAGACCAGTAGGTCTAGGTACAGCAAAGTCCATAATCCATGTCTGCCTCCTTAGCTGGCTGCAGCCTGGCTGTAGCTTCAGCTCACAGCATCCACATGTAGTTTATGAAGAGGCAAGTTCTAGGTACCTGCTGGTGGTCAGGCTGAGGCATGCTTGCCCAGACACTCCATCCTGCCCCGACTGCAAGGACCAGAGCTTGGTCCTCCTAGGCTCAGGCAGACTCCAGAGCTCAGATTAAGTTTGCACTTGACCATTTATTTGACATTAGCAAAGCACACGATGAATCATTCCTGGTCTTGCAGACAGACCCAGTCCCATGAATGCCATCCTCACTCATTTATCTGCCCTCAGAATTTCCTCCTCTGATCTCACGGTAGGCAGGAGTAGGATGTCTTTGCCACTTAGATAAGATTTTTTTTTTTCTTTTCCATTTATATTTAGCCAGCATTGAAAATGCTGCTAGATCTCAATAGATAAGCAATAATCTAAAATTAGCTGTGCTTAAAATTAACAAACAATTTTTATCTCTGAACATACATAATCCATGTGTAGGTTAGAATATTAATCCTGAAGGGGCCATGATTTGCCAGACTGCAAGCTGAATCGGAGCACAGAACAATTTCTTTCTTTTTTTTTTAATCCAGTCCTTGTAGAGTAGCTTGGGTTTACTCTCTTGTCATGTTTTCAGGTCATCACAAGGACAAACAGAAAAAAAAAATCATTAAAGGTTGACGTTAGAAGCTGAAGCAAATAGATGTCTAACAATACACCCTGGCAGAGCACAGCTGGGTGAACAGGACACTGCCTGACAGAGATTTGTCATGTGATCTGTACTCAAAAAAGCATTGCTTTTGTCACTGGCTAAGAAAGAACCATTCTTCAGAGAAGGAAGTGTAAATCAATAATAGTAATAATAATAACAAGAATAAATAATAATAACAATAGTGATAGATTTTTATTCCTGGACAATTCACTGCCATTTTACACAAAAGATAAAGCCGATAACGCTGTGGGTTTTATGCTGCATTTGAGGTGTCAGGTTCCTCAATACACATCCTATTTCCAAGCTCTTCCCCTGCTTGATGCTGTCTCAAAAGCCTTCAGGGCAAACGAAGGGCTAATTCTGTCCCACCCTGACACACATCTCCACGGACTTTTTGACCAAAAAAAAGCCATGAAAGAGTTGAGTCACTCGCAGCTCCACTTCTTGAGCTTGGCCTGCAGAAACAAGGGAATGGCAGGAAATGGTCCCTGGTCACTTGAGGGTGAGAGGCCTCAGCTCAAAGAATTTCCAGTAGGCCGATGGTGGGTAATGATGGTGCCGATCATAGCCTTTGACTTTGCTGGGACTGCTAGCATGAGTAAAAGGCCGCAGGATCCTTCATAAATCCTGTTGTTATCTCTAGGCTTCAGAGTGTATCAATTATTAAATTTGCCCTAGCTCATCTTTTACAGTGTAATCTTTGTATGCAATCAACGCCAGAATATTTTAAGTACATATCAGCTGATGGTATAAATTGCATCAGTTGATATGTACAGTAGCTTCTTGTCTTGCCTTGGAGTGGTTCATTTGGTTGGTAGACAACCGATTTATTGTTAAATGTGTTGTCAACTGATAGTTTAATTGGACTATTTTATGTTCTTACGAAGTAAATAAGAAGTAATGAACTATGAAAATAGTATAAAAACAGCACAGGAAAATTTGTAAACTACAAGCCAGAAAGGTACAAACATCACATAAAGCAAACACTTATGAGGGATATCACTTCTCTCTAGACTTACCACAAATCAGAACACTACAGCATGCTGTGAAGAACTACAGATACCAAAACACTCAACTCAAGGAGCCAGTCTAGCAGAAATAAGCAGCATTAAGACGTTTGTATCTAGAATACAGAACATACACTTTACACATATTTCAGATGACATTTTTTCTCCCTGGAGTATATTTAGGACACCTAAGAGCAGGTCCTTTTGTTAGTGAAGTTCACATGAAGACATTGTCTTGTTCTCTCGTCATTAGGCAACACAAGGCTTCGGTGAATCCTATAATCCTCTGCTGATTCTGGAATAAACTGTGCCACTAATAAAATCAGATGAAGAAGGCATTCTTTGGAGATTCTTAGGGAAGCAAGGAGGGTGCATAGCAAGCTCACTACCCTGGATTTCAGGAGAGCAGACTTTGGCCTCTTCAGGGATCTCCTTGGTAGAGTACAATGGGATGAAGCCCTGGAGGGAAGACGGGCCCAAGAGAGCTGGTTAATATTCAAGGATCACCTCCTCCAAGCTCAGGAGCGGTGCATCCCAACAAAGAGAAAGTTGAGTAGGAACACCAGGAGGCCTGCATGGATGAACAAGGAGCTCCTGGACCAACTTGGGCACAAAAAGAAGGCCTACAGAGGGTGGAAATAAGGACAGGTAGCCTGGAAGAATGCAGAGTGATTGTCCGAGCAACCAGAGATCAGGTTAGGAAAGCTAAAGCCCTCATAGAGTTAAATCTGGCCAGGGACATCAAGGGCAACAAGAAAAACTTCTATAGATATGGCAGTGATAAAAAGAAATCTAGGGAAAACGTAGGCCCTCTCCGGAAGGAAACGGGGGACCTGGCTACCCGGGATATGGAGAAGGCTGAGGTTCTCAATGACTTATTTGCCTCAGTCTTCACTGGCAAGAGCTCCAGTTGCACAGCCCAAGTCACAGAAGACAAAGGCAGGGACTGGGAGAATGTAGAACCACCCACTGTAGGAGAAGATCACGTTGGAGACCATCTAAAGAACCTGAAGGTGGACAAGTCCATGGGACCTGAGGAGGTGCATCTGCAGGTCCTGAGGGAACTGCGGGATGAAGTTGCTAAGCCACTATCCATCATATTTCAGAAGTCGTGGCAATCTGGTGAAGTTCCCACTGACTGGAAAAGGGAAAACATAGCCCCCATCTTTAAAAAGGGGAAAAAAGAAGACCTGGGAAACTACTGGCCAGTCAGTCTCACCTCTGTGCCCGGCAAGATCATGGAGCAGATCCTCCTGGTGACTATGCTAAGGCACATAGAAAACAAGGATGTGACTGGTGACAGCCAACATGGCTTCACAAAGGGCAAATCCTGCCTGACTAATTTGGTGGCCTTCTATGATGAGCTTATAGCATTGATGGATAGGGGAAGAGCAACTGACATTGTCTACCTGGACTTATCCAAAGCATTTGATACTGTCCCACACGACATACTTGTCTCTAAACTGGAAAGACATGGTTTTGATGGATGGACCGCTCGGTGGATAAGGAATTGGCTGGATGGTCGCACTCAAAGAGTTGTGGTCAACGGTTCAATGTCCAAGTGGAGGCCAGTGACGAGTGGTGTTCCTCAGGGGTCAGTACTGGGACCAGTGCTATTTAACATCTTTGTCGGCAACATGGACAGTGGGATAGAGTGCACCCTCAGCAAGTTTGCAGATGACACCAAGTTGTGTGGTGTGGTGGACACGCTGGAGGGAAGGGATGCCATCGAGAGGGACCTTGACAGGCTGGAGAGATGGGCCTGTGAGAACCTCATGAAGTTCAACAAGGCAAGTGAAGGGTCCTGCATGTGGGTCAGGGCAATGCCAAGCACAAGTAGAGGCTGGGTGGAGAATGGATTGAGAGCAGCCCTGAGGAAAAGGACTTGGGAATGCTGGTGGATGAGAAGATCAACATGAGCCGGCAATGTGCGCTGGCAGCCCAGAAAGCCAACTGTATCCTGGGCTGCATCAAAGAAGTGTGGCCAGCAGGTTGAGGGAGGTGATTCTGCCCCCCTACTCTGCTCTCGTGAGGCCCCACCTGGAATACTGCGTTCTGCTCTGGAGTCCCCAGCACATGAAGGACATGGAGCAGCTGGAGCAGGTCCAGAGGAGGGCTACGAAGATGATCAGAGGGCTGGAACACCTCTGCTATGAAGACAGGCTGAGAGAGTTGGGGCTGTTCAGTCTTGAGAAGAGTAGGCTCCAGGGTGATCTTATTGCAGCCTTCCAGTACTTAAAGGGGGCTACAGGAAAGCTGGAGAGGGACTTTTTACAAGGGTGTGTAGTGATAGGACAGGAGAAATGGCTTTAAATTGAAAGAGGGCAGATTTAGACTAGATATAAGGAAGAAATTTTTCATTCACAGGGTGGTGAGGTACTGGAACAGGTTGCCCAGAGAAGTTGTAGATGCCCCATCCCTGAAAGTGTTCAAGGCCAGGCTGGATGAGGCTTTGGGCAACCTGGTGTAGTGGAGGGTTTCCCTGACCATGGCAGGGGGGCTGGAACTAGATGATCTTTGAGGTCCCTTCCAACCCAAACCATTCTATGATTCTATGATTCTCTAATTGGAAAATAGTTTTAAGGAACCCAGTAATTTCTGACTTGAACTTCTATGTCTTCAAAAAGTAAGGCACTGCAGAGCAAACTTGTATTAAAAGCAGTGTGAAATGAAAATCTTCTCTAGATCCAGCAAAGTTCTCTACTCTTTCTACTGCATTTCACAAACAAATGCTAACTAATAGCATTGGGGATTTGCTGTTGCTGTTGAGTATCGATTGACTTAAATTTTGCTATAAAATACTATTGGGAGTATTCATCTTAAGCACTGCAGGGCAATTCTTCTCTTACTAATTTTGACAGGCTGTGTTTTGCTGAAGATATCTCCCCTCCTGGAAGGACAGAAGCATGGCTTTCGCGAGCTACAATACTCGGCAGTACCCTGTGTCTTGGCCAGGGCACAAAAGGAGGAAGCCACATGAATAATTTTGTGCCTATAAACTCTCAGGGTAATGTTTCAAACACACAAACATGAATTTCACTATTTTAGAGCA
Organism: Tauraco erythrolophus; assembly: GCF_009769465.1. Taxonomy (NCBI): domain Eukaryota; kingdom Metazoa; phylum Chordata; class Aves; order Musophagiformes; family Musophagidae; genus Tauraco; species Tauraco erythrolophus. The sequence continues at coordinate 29,174,265 of NC_141496.1, forward strand.
CTCTAACAGCAGGACTATGTTGTAAGCAATCCTTAGTCAAAGACGATGATTACATCACATACTGCGTACTCGTGCGACATCCATGCATGGAGGAACAGGCACAAGGCTCATGCCAAGGCAGCTATGACAAATACAACTTCACCTGTGTCATTAACATATGTAAGGCTCATTTGGGTTATGAAACAAAAGACAATATACCTGTGTGAAACATATGTTAATATGATGTCTAGAAATGGATGCTTCTGCACCTGCTAGAATACAAATATTTTAACAGGTGCATTAGAAACCTCCCCAGTGTTATAGCTCTGAGAAACTACTACCCAGCTCATAGTATAGAGATAATCTGATTTTTCAATCTCTTTGCAATAATGCAATGAACCTGCACAAACACTATCACTCCTGAATAACTGAGGAGAGAGATGCTGCAGAAGAATCCTGTTATTTGCATGCCACAACGTCTAACCCAGAGCCATTGCACCAAAGCACTGGTATTCAGATCTGCAAGTCATGACTATCTACAAATAGTCTCACTTTAGAAAGTTTGACCCTCTTCTTGGCCCTCTTGCTTTCTGTTATAAACATGGATGAATTAGTGTAAGTATATACTAGAAAGAGTAACATTACATTACTCCAGGAATGACTACAGAGATTTAATTTTAGAAAACCTTGTAGCAAAGATCCACTAGATCAAACAGTTGGCAGAAAAAAATCACTGAACCATTCTACTTTGTGTCACAATAAAATTGTATATTCTTTATTATGATACCCATGTTTTTCTCATGATGTCTACAAAGTTAGCTGCAGTTATGGAAAGCTTGGAGAAAATTTCCAGAACAGGAATAGAAAAGCAGCAACACTTACAAAAAAACCCAACACCATATGAAACCGTACCTATTCTTGAAGGGACATGGTGGCAGAACTACATATTTTTCTTGAAGCTGCACAGTCCTATCTGAGGTACAACAGCTGCAACCTGCTCATTTCCACAAAAAAAAAAGATGTCTTGTGTTGCCCTCCAAGGAGCATCCAGGAGTCTTCACTACAGCTTAGTGTCTCTTCCCAGCCCTGGTAGTAGAGGTATTAAAATTATACCTGTACAAAGGACAGAGAAGTCTTTCACACAGGGCAAATGAGATCATAAAAGGCTGCCATGGGTTCAAGGCAAAGTGCTGAAAGTGCAGCAACAAAGAGGTGTGGTCACCCCACACACAGCACCTGGGTCCCTCTGTCCTGAAGGCTGCCTGAAATTCATAAACCTGGAGGGTGCGGATCAATGAACGGCTGCATACCAAGAGTTTTACTCACAAAGTGGCAATGTGATATCTGTAACTGTCACACCAAGCCAAGGGCTCCCAGGCTGGTTGCAACCTGCAACTCATCCAGCCTGTAGACTCCACAAGGGTGTGGGTGAATTGCTGGAGTGGTGGTAACCAGCTCCTACCTACCTTGCTTCCTTCTTCGCCATTGTGCTGGGTTGCTGTATGTGCTCTACATGGCTGCGTAGCAGAGGTATACGTCTGATTCCTTCTTGGGAAGATGGCAGAGGACCCTGGGCTCCATCAGCTGCTCTGGTTACAGCAGCTGCATGTTCTCCTTCAGGAGAGGCAGACTGACCGATCTGCTTAAAGGCCCCTGAGAAAGGTGATACTCTGGTCATATCACATAGACTGTGAAATCTTCAAAGCAAAGCAATCCTTACAGAAGTCACAGACTAAGGCAAAGCCACCGTTCAGTTGAGTGATGGCTTCTGACGTAAGGACAAAGGGTATGAAAGCTACGACTCCTTCCCAAATTTTTTTTGGTAACAGAATGAGCGCGTGAAATCGCAGGTCAGAGGGCAGTCCTACCGACTTCTGGAAAACGCTTTCTAGAAAATGTAATGAACTCCAGATATGAAAAAACCAGGCCTTTTCATTCTCCACTGTAATCTAGAGGGCAAGACTATTTGCAACAATACGCAGCTATTTGCAACTTGTTTGCTGACTCAGATCATTTTCAGCCACAATTCAGGTAGGTAAAATATCCTTTATCTGCAGTCAGAAATCACTGTGTGCAAAGTTTCCAGGCTCTTATCAACAAACCAAGGTCAAATCAATTTTAAAATCTGACCTTTAAAATAACATAATGTGTTTCTCAATGCATTGTCTGAGAGTGATTATTTTTCCATAGTGGATAATTTCAGATAATAAAGAATACCACAACTTCAGCTAAAGAAGGAAACAAACTCCAGGAAAAGAACTGGAGTCTAAGAATGCTGCCTTAGACTTATGACAGTACCAGTTAATTTTCATTAAAAGAGATGTGCTTTTGCAGATGCTATCCTGCCTCAGTTTCCCTTTCAACTTCCAAATTAATCTCATCCCTTTCCTTGTATCTTTTTCCTCTTCTTTCTTTAAGCAGTTTCTCTCACAGTTTTTGCTCTTTCTTCCTACTTGCCTACAGGGATACACCTTGGTCTTCAATCCCCAAAAAAACTTTTCCTTGGCAATAACTGGTTTTCAAACTACTGTCTTCTGTCATCATCATTCTCTCACCTCCAAGTCTGTGGACTCTGCTGTTTGCTTTCCCTACGTCATTTTCGTGTAACTAAATGATGATCTGTTAAATCAAGTCTCTGGCTTATGCTTTCTCTCTCTTCAATCAAATTGTTCTTTTAAAGGCTGATCGTGTTCTCCATCTATCTGAGTCCCCCATACTGCTGGAAAAGTAAACAGCGACAGTGACCATTCACTTACAGGGCAATCAGGATTACTTGATTGCTTGAGCACAACCAGAAGTAGGATTCTACGTAGAGGAAAGATCAACTGGAAACAAGGAATGACCAAACACAACCAAGGGAGCAAGACTATCCCAAAGCAGTTCTGCCTTTTCCCATCTGTGACCATCCTCACGTGCTCATCCTACCTCACGGCCAAGAGCAGCAGGATGACCAATATGATATTAATCTAACAGCATTCGTATGCTACTCCTGTCCATTGCGAGAAGGTCATCATCTACAGTTACTGCTGCTCTTTTACTTACATGGCTCTGAAATGAGACTGATAGGAAATACTGAAGGCAAATAGGTTGCCTACTCATCGTCCTCTCTAGAACGAGTAGTTTAGCATCAGCTAGTAGTTAGCAAGACCACCATTATACATACACACTTACTTCAGCAGAAAGTCAACAAAACCTCCCTGAAGAATTGTGATACACTGTTCTACAGAGAGGCAAAGGAGAAAAGAATCAGAGGTACAGACTGGCATCAAAGGGAGTAACTGCATTGAAACTCTAAGAAAACTCCTTGTCTTTGTCCCTGAAAAATTACCTTCTTAGCCCAAGTAAGATTTCATCCACAACATGCCTGCAGAGCTGTAAACAGCAAAGGCACTCAGTTCTGTATCCACAGAGTGATCAGGCACTTTTCCTGACCTCTTTCTTTAGAAAGACTTTACCTCCTTTTCCCCCACGTGTCTCTGAATGTTGCAAACAGCCTACAGTCACACATGCACTTCTTGTCCATCTGGTGCTCTCTTTCCTTCCAATCCATTCATTCCAGGAATCCCCTAAAAGCTAGGCGCTTTGTTTTGTTTTTGTTTTTGTTTTTTTTTTCAGATATAATCTCTCAAAACTACCTCCGATTAAATAACTGTTCTTTACCATGTCTTGAAATGAAAAAATGTAACATTGTTTGGGTTTTATTAGCGCTGTGTAGGTATGTGGTGATCCACAGATTACTTAATTACTGGTAAAGCCTAGTTCAGCGATGAGGTTGGTTGCCACCTATTCAGCTCTCCTGATTACAGAAAATTTCCTCTCCTTGCCCTTGAGGAGTGTATAAACAGTCTACATGCAAGGTCTTTGCAGTCAGCGCAAAGGCTCTCACTGGTGGTTTTTTTTTTTTAACACAGGATGGTGATATTACATAGCACAGTGAAATGTACTTACCGGAAGAATTGCTACACCCATCGTGCATGATGCTTATGCAAGTGCTGTGTATTTGCTTAGACTTTTTTAGTATGGGTGACAAAGTGAGTAATTTTAGGACATGGAATGTCTCCTTGCACAGGAAATGGAAGTTGGTAAGTCCGGAGAATAAAAATACCCTTAGTTCTGAGAGGGTGTAGAGGAGGGAGTGAGCCAAGTACTACAGGTTTGCTTACCCTTAAATGGTTCTGGATTCCCGGATTATACCATATGTACTTTAACCACTTGGAAGCTGTGGCTTAATGCTGGTTTCACATTTGAGGTGTGGTAAGTCATGTTTGGCCATGATATGAGGAGGAACGCAGCGAGACACTTTGTGCTGCGCTGACGAATGCCATTAAAGCAGCATCAAGATGACGAACTACTAACTCATTCAGCAAGAGTCTCTCAGCTTGCAGAAGCTCTAAATAAAGAGACAGAGGGAAAATAAACAAGCAAACAAACAAACTAGCCACAGCAAGTAGGAAGATGAGAATTAAAGCCACAAGTAGCTGCATAAAAGCCAAAAATTCCATCCAAACTATGATTTATAAATTCCCAGTAATACTGCTATCTGAGCACCCTCTAGTGGTACACAGTTGGGAATAAACAGCTCCAGAGAGAAAAATGTGATCCCATAGGGAAAAAAAAATACACGGAAGATGTAGCGTCTCGTTGACTTTATATGGACAATTAATCACTGTATGTGCATTTCCGTTTGGAAGACAGGGAAGTAACTCAACATTCAAAACCAATTTTCTTATTTATATCCTGGCATTGTGTTCCCAGCATTTCCTTAATTTTCATGACATATGACTGGTTAAAGGCTTCTGTTCATTCAAAAGTATTCTATCACTTTGTTTTAAACTCATTTTCTTTGGAAGTCAAAGGAAAAATATAAGCCAGTATAACAATACAGAGGGAAGACATGGAGGGAGCAGAAGTAAGTCCAACTGATTGCCAGTCCCTGTGGTGCCAAGGTGTATTTTAACTTAACTGCAGATACACACTGAACTTGTTTGGTTTGAAGACAAGGCTATTCACTACTTTGCACTTGTATTTAACCTGCAAAAGAAGTGGAGACTGTTCTAACCATGAAGTGATCATACATCAGAGTTTTATAGTTCAATATTTTTCAGGGAAATTGTAAACTTAATTTTATATATCCACAGAACATGCTTCATATTTGCTCTTTTCCACATTTTTTTTTTACTTACAGTCCGTTAACAGTTGAGTTCAACATACAAAGAGTGTACTTTACTAAGACCATGGTTCTACAATTATGAATTATTTTTACTTAAAAAAAAAAAAAAGTTGTTAATCCCAGATAAGAGATCTCACACTATTTCCTATGGAAATTTCCTACAATTACAACATTTCTAGATCCACCCAGACATTACTTCTGGAGGACATTTCCCTGGAGACGTTCAAGGCCAGGTTGGATGAGGCCTTGAGCAACCTGATCTAGTTGGAGATATCCCTGTTCCTTGCAGGGGGGTTGGACTAGATGACCTTTGAAGGTCCCTTCCAGCTGTAACCATTCTATGATTCTATGATTCTGGAGACTTTGCACTTGTCATCAGGAAGAGTCGAACTGATGGTGTCAGACAAAACTTCAGCTTTTACGTTCTCCTACCTCAGGAACTGCGGGCACTAGCCTGTGCAAAAAGAATAGCTTCAAGGAAGATGGATATATAACTATGAGGAGGCTTAACACGCTAGAGCATCAAATCAATCCTACAGCAGGGTCCAGGCTCCTTGAAGAAAGACAGGACCATAGATCAGGCTCTCTGAAACTGAGACATCTGTTTTCGATATCTGTCCTGCCAAGTGACTGGATTTGGCCAGCAATAACCAAAAATGGTGACTTGGGAAAGGGAAAAGCAGCTCTGTTAGATCGCTTCCCCAAGGGCTCCTGGTCTTTGTGAGAACACATGAATGGAGGCTCGTCTCTATGAAATCGCATAGCTGAAGACATCCCTTACCCTCAACAGGCCTTATCCTCAGTGCTGGGACTCTTGCCTCCAGCCCTTCTTTTGCCCTTCTTTTTTTTTTTTTCTCCATGGGAAGTGTGGAAAACATACTTCACCTCTACCACACCTTACTTAACTGACCTTTTCACACCAGGGAAAAATTGTTAATGGGTATATTGCTATTGATTCCTATGGAAAAGAAATGTGTTCTCAGGGCTATGGTTTGAGAAGGGAAAATGGAAAAGATCTTATGTCCTGGATGAAAGGCATGGAGGACAATTAATTTTTTAAGTAATTAAAAAATCCAGTGTAAAATATCATTCCAAAACTGTCTTCAACACAGAAGGTGGAGATCTAAACTCTGGAGTATTTCAGACAGTTCACAAAGTCTTGTAACCTGACTATTGCAGCCATGATCCACTAAAAATGCATATTAATCAGTCGTCTACTGAAGGAAAAACCAAAGTGAGGACCCCAGCAAATACATCTAGTTTCCAATTATCTTTTACTTACTCATCTTTTCCTTACATACGTGAGAGAAATATTTTTTACTTTGATCATAAGATACACAGCCAGAGGGATCACTTAAAATCTTTGGTGGAGCATGTATTTGAGAAATACAAGCAGGAAAAAAAAATCTTCATTACAGTTAATTACAGTTAAAATGGATTTCGAAGAGAAACTATTCGTACTTTAAAGGCAGCCATGAAAAAAAATGTAATGAGAGTCAGACCCTGATTCACACTTACCCTGGTTTGCATTGGTGTAACACTGCTGCTTTCAGAAGAGTTTGTCTCCCTTTATCCTTCTCTGAGTAGGATGAGAATCAGGCCCACAGCCTAACTGCCCACCCTTGCCATGATCATGATAATAACGATAATGAAAAAATTAATGGACCTGGAGTCAGTATTAAAAATTGCTTGTACCTAATACTAATTTTCCTCATGGCTGTGAAGCCTTCTTTTTGACGAGAAGGAAAACAGAACAGTTACCAGCTGTTCACATAATGACGAACACTAATAAGGGAAGACATGCATGTTAATGAGCTGGGGGAGGGGAATCAGAGGGGGCACTCATCAGTGTGCAGCTGTAAGTGCAAATCCTTCCTCCGAGTATTTTGGAAATCTGACGGCATGTCATGCTGGCAAATAGGCTTGAGACTGAAATCAGTCCCAGATAAGGAAAACAGCACTTCCAGAGGCTGCTCCCAGCCCTGGCCAGGTGAAGATCAGCCTGTCTTTCACCATGCTGTTAAGAGTATTAGGACAGGTATTTTTACCACATGTGACATCTTCTAAAAAATTATTATTGCAGTCACAAATGAGCAGTCAAACAGAGATGAGCTCATGGGTCCAGCAGAAAATAACAAGTGAAGAAAGAAAGAGGCGTGTGGGTCAGAGCTGGGGGCAGAACAACGATGCCCTTTGTAATCTCTGGCCTGTACATCACAAACAAATTGAAGCTTAAAGGATTGCCTGCATGCAGAGTTGTAGGATCTTCTTTCAAAGTGTGATTTAAAACCCGAAGTAGCTGATTTAGTGCAAAACCCAGCGAAAATCAACCTTCCCTTAGTTTAAACCCAGCTTATTTTTATTAGGTGTAGGTCAGGCAAGCACAGGCTTACGCTGAAACATGCCATTCAGCCCAAAGTAAGGTCTGCATACCAGCTTACACTGCTCTAACTAACCCACCTCAATTATGGACAAACAGGACCTGTTCCCAGGTCTTGTAGAGGTGATGGACTTCAGGCTACTGTAGGTGCAAAACCCCTGCTTGCAATTCACTTCCTCCCTATTTTCTGTAAACAGTCTGAAAGAGTGTTAGGTTCTTGGAGGACCTCAGTAACATGACTCCTGGCAGCTTTATTAGAAGATAAATTTGTTCAATTTGTTCACCCTGAGCAATCTTAAGAGACTAATCATCAAAACTGAGGAATGTTAAAGGGTAGGTCTGGAGAAAGTGGTCTGTTTAATAAGAAAAACTTGCTTCAGAGCTTTTGACCTGCTGAGGATTGCTTGGCCACATCCACAGCTGCCAATCCACAGACCTACAGATCATAATTCTATATAGCCAGAGATAAGATTGCCAATATGAAGGAGAGTTTTTGGTGTAAAACAGAATAGGTAGTATAAAACTGCATAGCTGGGCCTGTGCTGATTTATACCAGCTAAAATTGCCTTCAGGGTTTTTGATGTGTAAATAGGTCTTTACAAAAGGGTTAACATTTCATGAAAGGATGCTCACTTACTAGGTTTTTATTTCTCAGTACCAGATGTGGTACTTAAATCAGTACTGCAAGTTGTAATATCAACCTCTATGTCAGGGTCAAATTGAAGAGAGGCTGCTGCGGACATGTTCTCTCCTGATTAATATGAAGATAGAGCTTTTTTTTTTTCTTTCTTGGTGAAAAGAGGAGATTGAAGAGAAATGTTTACAATTCCAGCTCTGTTTCTATAGGAAAAATGTATGCTGCACAGCAGTTAGTACTTCTCAGCAGGAAAAACTGAGACCAAGAACACTGAGAGACGTGAAATCAGAGAAGAAATGGAAAACATGATCAAGCGAGATAAATTATAAAAATAATTTAGAAAAACTTAGATTCCTAGTAAGTTCTAGTTAGTCTCACAGAACGCACTGAAATAAAATGCAAAACAGGGAGTCCAATTCCATCAAGATGCAAAGGTCGCACAGCATGAAAGTCAGTGAAATCATGTGAATTCATTTAACTCTGAAAAAGTCTTCATAAAAATAGAAGCTTCTGTTGCTTTTGCAAATGGTTGTAACAGCTGAACCTGAGAGATATCCCAACAGTAGAATGGAAAGCAGAGTTAAAAAACTCCTGAACGTAAGTGTTTTACAATTTACTACTGGGGGTTGAGAGCCCTTCAAAATGTGAATTGATCTGATGCCCACCTAACCCACAAGCTGATCCCTACTGGCCACACTTCTTTCGATACAGCCCAGGATACGATTTGCTTTCTGGGCTGCCAGTGCACATTGCCAGCTCATGTTGATCTTCTCATCCACCAGCACTCCCAAGTCCTTTTCCTCAGGGCTGCTCTCAATCCATTCTCTGCCCAGCCTGTACTTGTGCTTGGGATTGCCCTGACCCACGTGCAGGACCTTGCACTTGGCCTTGTTGAACTTCATGAGGTTCTCACAGGCCCATCTCTCCAGCCTGTCAAGGTCCCTCTCGATGGCATCCCTTCCCTCCAGCGTGTCAACCACACCACACAACTTGGTGTCATCTGCAAACTTGCTGAGGGTGCACTCAATCCCACTGTCCATGTCTCCAACAAAGATGTTAAATAGCACTGGTCCCAGTACTGACCCCTGAGGAACACCACTCGTCACAAGCCTCCACTTGGACATTGAGCTGTTGACCACAACTCTTTGAGTGCGACCATCCAGCCAATTCCTTATCCACCGAGTGGTCCATCCATCAAAACCATGTCTTTCCAGTTTAGAGACAAGGATGTCGTGTGGGACAGTATCAAATGTTTTGGATAAGTCCAGGTAGATGATGTCAGTTGCTCTTCCACTATCCATCAATGCTGTAACCTCATCATAGAAGGCCACCAAATTAGTCAGGCAGGATTTGCCCTTTGTGAAGCCATGTTGGCTGTCACCAATCACATCCTTATTTTCCATGTGCCTTAGCATAGTCACCAGGAGGATCTGCTCCATGATCTTGCCAGGCACAGAGGTGAGACTGACTGGCCTGTAGTTCCCTGGGTCTTCTTTTTTCCCCTTTTTAAAGATGGGGGCTATGTTTCCCCTTTTCCAGTCATTGGGAACTTCACCAGATTGCCACAACTTCTGAAATATGATGGATAGTGGCTTAGCAACACTAAATTGTGTTGGTTGACTTGAAATACATGAATAACCAAGAGGACAGCCAACATGGCTTCACTAAAGGCAAATTGTGCCTGACAAATTTGGTGGCCTCCTATGATGGGTTACAGCATTGGTGGATAAGGGAAAAGCAACTGACATCATCTACCTGCACTTGTGCAAAGCATTTGACAATGTCCTGCACAACATTCCAGTCTCTACATTGGAGAGACGTGAATTTGACAGGTGGATCACTCAGTGGCATTCAAGGAGTTGTGGTTAATAGATTAAAGTCCAAGTGGAGACCAGTGATAAGTGGTGTCCCTCAGGGGTTCACATTGGAATCAGTATTCTTTAACATCTTTGCCAGGGACATAGACAGTGGGATTGAGTGCACCCTCAGCAAGTTTGCTGATGACAACAAGCTGAGTGGTTCTGTCGATACGCTGTAGGGAAGGAATGCCATCGAGAGGGACCTTGACAGGCTGGAGAGGTGGGCCTGTGTGAACCTCATGAAGTTCAACAAGGCCAAGTGCAAGGTCCTGCACGTGGGTTGGGGCAATCCCAAGTACAAGTACAGGCTGGGCGGAGAATGGATTGAGAGCAGCCCAGAAGAGAAGGACTTGGGGGTGTTGGTGGATGAGAAGCACAACATGAGCCAGCAATGTGCGCTGGCAGCTCAGAAAGCCAACTGTATCCTGGGCTGCATCAAAGAAGTGTGGCCAGCAGGTCAAGGGAGGTGATTCTTAGGGGCAATGGATTCAAACTGAAAGAGGGCAGATTTAGATTAGATATAAGGAAGAAATTTTTTACATTGAGGGTGGTGAGGCACTGGAACAGGTTGCCCAGAGAAGTTGTGGATGCCCCATCCCTGGAAGTGTTCAAGGCCAGGCTGGATGAGGCTTTGGGCAACCTGGTGTAGTGGAGGATTTCTCTGCCCATGGCAGGGGGGTTGGAACTAGATGATCTTTGAGGTCCCTTCCAACCCTAACCATTCTATGATTCTATGATTCTGCCCCTCTACTCTGTTCTCATGAGACCCCACCTGGAGTACTGCACCTGGGTCTGGAGTCCCCAGTGCATGAAAGACATCGACCTGTTGGAGTTGGTCCAGAGGAGGGCCACAAAGATCATCAGGGGGCTGGAGCACCTCTCCTATGAGGAAAGGCTGAGAGAGCTGGGCTTGGTTAGCTTAGAGAAGAGAAGGCTCTGAGGAAACCTTATAGCATCCTTCCAGTACCTAAAGGGGGCCTACAGAAAAGATGAGGAGGGACTCTTTATCAGGGCATGTAGTGATAGGACAAGGGGCAATGGCTTTAAACTGAAAGAGGGTAGATTGAGATTAGAGATAAGGAAGAAATTCTTCCCTCTGAGGGTGGTGAGGCACTGGAACAGGTTGCCCAGAGAATTTGTGGATGCCCCATCCCTGGAAGTGTTCAGTGCCAGGTTGGATGACACTTCGAGCAACCTGATCTAGTGGAAGATGTCCCTGCATGAGGGCTGGAACTAAATGATCTTTAAGGCCCTTTCCAACCAAACCATTCCATGACTCTATGATTCTATGACTTGAAAACAGTAGATGACTGACGTGCTTGTATTTGAAGTCATAGAAGAGTCATTTATTCAACTGTTGGCACAGCTTGCTGCAGCTTCTTCAGCCTCATACTCATGCACTAGGTGTAACTGTGCTGCTGTAGCATGGAGGGTGAGCGCAGGCAGCATGAGAATCCTAGTGATGAAAGGAAGGGATGGTCCAAGGCAGAGTATGGGATTTTTGGTGCAGACCAGAAGATGTGAAGAGGAGTCGTGAGTGGGGAAAGGGAAAGTGAAGAGAAAACATCTGATTCCGTTGCTTGCTAGCTAAGCACATTCCCTCCTGTGCAATAAAAGCTGTGGAAAGACTTTGGAAGTAAAGAGGGCGTGAGAATGTAATTATACATTAAATCATGAAGCAAGAAAACTGCATTGAGACAACACCGCTAGCATCACGCAGTTAGGCATTTAACAGCTGGAAATTCTGATAAATGTTCAGGCAAGTGTAGTTCTCACATTTCTGCAACACTTGAGGGCCTGACTGCAATGCTAACAATATACTCTTCATGTTGATTTTGTGTGTGATACAAGTATCCCTGTGCTCAGACAGCTTTTGGTTACTACCTCTCATTCTGAGCATCTAGGGCTGGGGATGTATCTTCTTATTAATACTAATGTAAGTTAAAAGTAATCGCATTGAACTCAAAGAGATGCTGTCATAAAAAAACAGATGCACACATAAATGAAATTCTATCCTACTCTTACATCATGAAGAGATACCTAATGTGACAAGTAGCTGGCGAAAGATAACACTGCGAAAGCCTAAAGTGAAGACTGCTATCTTCACTTTGAAGAAAATAATTTTCTACTCTAAATGAGCCTTGTAGATTCCAAAACATGCTTTGTAAAATCATTGCTCATTTTCAGATGATTAAGTCACTCCAAGTGAAGCCAGTAAAAAATGGTGCCACTGCAGCTGTCAAGAGTTATGAGTTTTAAGGCTCTAGACTATTTTTAACAGCCTGTAAAAGAATATGAAACATGTAATTATTCAAATGAGAAAGGCGCAATCTGAAATATGCAGTGTTTTGAAAATAAGCAAGCATCCTGACACCTGTAACATTGCTGCAATTTGGCTGGCACCGTGACTATGCCAACTCTGAGAGCAGCTGTCTCCCGAAATGCTGCATACAAGCTGGGGTAAATGCTTCATTCAAGTGAGCAAACATACCAGGGCTTCTAAACGAATGACAAAAGACAGATCTCTCTTGGCTAATTGCTGTGGTGCCACCCGCACAGTTCGGCAGGAGGATGGTGCAGTGGAAGAGGAACACATTTCTCAGTTTGGAGTCGTGTTGTTCCTCTGATGTCTGACATAAACATTCCAATTTCTCCCCCAGCTTGCAGAGTTAGGGCGTGTGTATATGTGCGTAGACTTCCGTACCAACACCCACGCTACTATCTATTTACTAACACTGGCCTACGAACATCTGGGGCCAGACGGTTAGCTGCTGGAGGTTAGCGTGCACTCACTGAAGATATGGTGATATTGCAGTTGAGACTCCCGCCCTTGTATTCCAGAATCTGTAGGCTGCTCTTTCGAGCTTTCAAACCCAGGCACACTGTCCGTATCCATGTCTGCATAACAAAAACTTCTTCCTTTCAAAGCAAAACAAATAAAAACTAGGGTGAATAAAATGACATGAATCATTAGTTAAAATCCCCCAAGAAAACACATTCTTTACCTAAATCAGTTGTGGCAGCTATTAATAATCCTGCCAGCTGTTACAGGAGGCCTCTTCAAGTGTACTGAGATCTCAGCTTAAAGGTCTCCTGACAACACATCCACTGCAGCATTTTAAAAATGAGCCTTACACTCAGTTAAGCCTTCTTAATCTTTATTTGTAATGACTAAAGTGATTTATCTAGGCTTCAGCAGTCCATTAGTTTTAATGGTGAATATTGGGAATTGGAATATTACCATAGCCAGGTGTCAGCAGTGTCTGGGGAAAAGGAAATACTTCCCTAAATACAGGTCATGGGACAGCAAGGAAACAGGTGAGGCTCACTTCACATTTTGTAAACAGTCGTTTAAACATTTTTGCAATGCTTCGTCATCCCTCTAACAACTCCAATTATACAACCTTGGAAGAACCAGCTAACCTTGGGTTTTGCAGAAGGTCTGAGAAAGAACAAGCAGTGGCTACCCAAAATGGGAATGATTACAAACTTGAAACCACATTCAGTTTTGGCTCAACTCTGGCTGTGGTAAAATTAAATGTAAATGGGCATTTAAGCAAGCAAGGTGCAGATTTCAACCATCAGCCCAGTGGCAGGGTCTCTGCAGGATGCCATATGTACAGACATGTGGTAAAGAAGATACAGTTGGAATTCAATGGTCACCTCTCACATGTGTTTCTCCATTAAGTCAAAACATACACAGAATATCTCAATCCATAATAAATCCCAAATATTGCACATTCACCAGAAGAGCTATCCTTCTTTAAATACCTCCAAAATTCGACACAAAAGACAAGTGGTGGATAAAGCTATTTTAAAGAATGTGATTTTCCTCCTGGTGTGTACTGTGAGTTTTGACAGTGGGTTGGAACTGAATGATCTTTAAGGTTACTTCCAACCCAACCCATTCCATGATTCTATGTCTAAAATGAAGCATTTATGTGGTAAAATGAAAAACGAAACTACTCTCTCAAAAAATCATACTTTTCAAGAACATTACAATTACAACCACATTCCCATGAAGTACTTTAAACAAGCTCTAAAAAGCTGGATGAGGGCCTTGTCCACACACTTATATTACACTCAACCAGAACAAACAAAAGAAGCTCATCTCTAGTGGTTCCTGATTGTCATTTCCATATTACACTGACCTCCTTGGTAGAAAGCTCATGGTCAAGTAACCCACTCAGCCACATGCTCTGCTCTCCCACAGCAATCACAACCAACGAAACCCAACCTCTTGGTTGATACACATCAGAAAATCTCCCAAAAGTGTCTCCAAACAGAAAACATACCTCAGAAATACCTCAGTGGTGTTCTCCCTGCCACTGCCTTTGTGGAGGATCTGTGCACCTATATCACACTGAGAAATTGTCTATGAATAGATAATCTTATCCAGACCTGCCCCTGAGCAAAAGTTCAGGAGCATTAGGGCTTTGCACAATGTCATACAAGGGAGAATTAGTCTTTATAAAGCACATGACAATGTTTCAAAAAGCCAAAATGGCCCAGCACTGTGCCACTTACTTGTGGCACTTTATCACTTTGGTTTTTAACCTATTATTTCTTTGTTACACTGCACAGAGGAACGCTGGAGTTGCCAGGCTGAAGGGGGGTGTTGGCCTACAGTGTCTGCCGCAGTGGTGGCACCAACTGCTTCAGGCAAGGTTTGACGGAGTTTCGTTCTAACTTTTCCACTCTTTAGGCTGGCATTTACACTAAAGAGTAGCCACTTGTGTACGTTCCAAAACTCCCGTTTAATATTTACCATTCAGACTCATCTTGTGCTTAACTGTTCTTCTTGCAGCTTAACCTCTTCTGGGTCATGAATCCCGACTTCAAGAAGAGCTGGGTAGCCTGGGTGGCAGATTGTTTCTTTCTGTTAAATCTTAAACTGCCCAGTCTCTTTGGGCTTTTTTTTTTTTTTAGTTCACGACTTCTTTCTGCCTGCCTAGATATTTTTACGGCCTCCACCCCTGTAGTGTCAAACTGCCAATCAGTTCCTCATTGCACCTTCTGTGGTAATCACAGAATAGCAGAGCAGTTAAGCATGGAAGGGACCTCTGAAGGTCTTCTTGTCCAACCTCCTGCTCAAGCAGGGCCACCTAGACCAATTACCCAGGACCATGTCCAGACAGTTTTTTGAGCATCTCTAAAGAGGCAGTGAAAACAAGTATTATAGCAGTCTTCCAGTACCAGAAAGAGGCCTACAAGAAAGCTGGAGAGGGATTTTTTACAAGGGTATATAGTGATAAGACAAGGGGCAATGGCTTTAAACTGAAAGAGGGGAGATTTAGATTAGAGATAAGGAAGAAATTTTTTACATTGAGGGTGGTGAGGCACTGGAACAGGTTGCCCAGAGAAGTTGTGGATGCCCCATCCCTGGAAGTGCTCAAGGCCAGGTTGGATGAGGCTTTGGGCAACCTGGTGTAGTGGAGGGTGTTCCTGTCCATGGCAGGGAGGTTGGAACTCGATGATCTTTGAGGTCCCTTCCAACCCAAATCATTCTATGATTCTATGTTTCTATGATTATTATTCCCATTGTGCAGATAAAGAATCAAAGAGAAAGATTAGGGGTTTGCTAGGGAAGTTAAGGGACTGAAACCATAATTTTAATTCAAGCTAAGCCTTACTCAACATCACTGGGCACTTTAGAGACTATTACTGCCTGGTGGTAGTATAGGCTGAATAAAGAAGATAGAAGGCTGAAAAAATAAATCCAGTGAGCTGTGTGATGGTGGTTAAGTCGAGTAAGTATCACAGTTTTATTTAATCAGCACTTTGTTTGATTTATTTTTTTTTGGTGGGTAGAAAGGAGCTAAATGAAAAAACTTAATGATCTAAAATAAAAATATTAGCCAGAGGAAACAAAAAGGAAGGAGAAAGTGTAGGACTGCAGGAGGAAAGGGCTGAAGATGAGCAGACATTAGTGCAGTACCCAAGGTGCTACAAAATCTAGCCTGACAACCTGTGCAGACTTTTTAGTCTCCTAAAGCACAACAGCCGAGGTTTGGCCAAAGCATGTGGTCTGCATCCAGGCTTGACCTAAGACTACCAAGGCCATGTCTACCATCGTCCTTGGTTAGAGAAGGGAGAGAACACGGAGGGAGAGCAGACAGAGGCTTGAGGAGTAGAGGCCATAAGGCAATTACAACAGAAGGGTAGGGAACAGCAGATTAAGACTGAGTTTTTTGTGGGATGCTGGCCCACTAACTGGCCAAGGCCACTGCTATGCCAGTTCCCTTGGCAGGTTGTGCCAGCTCCTTCTGGCATTTCTCTTTTAGGATCACTCCTGAGACTCCACTCATTCTTTCTCAGGATAATTTATGATCCTCAATGTTCACAAAAGTCATGTAGATGTCTTTTTAAACTATGGGTCTCGTTTTCTTTTGTGGCTGTTCGGCTGCTGGTCATGTTGTTCTCCTGCAATGGATTCCCTGCTCCCTCTGCTCCTCCCCAGCTGCTGGGTACTGCATCAGCTGTCAACTCGGAGGAGCAGCCTTTCCCGGAGCTCCTGAGCCCACGGCGAGGAGCTGGGCACCCCTGGGCGAGGCTGGGCACCCCACGGCCAGGGCGGGCACCCCACGGCGAGGCTCGGCAGCCAACGCCGGGCCCCGGCGGGCGGCAGGCGGGTAAGCGGAGGAGGAGGAGCACCAGTTTCAAAGCCACACGCGAGGCGCCGATGGCTCCGCGCTGCGTGTGCCACGCTCCTCCCTCGGCCGCCCCCGCGCGGTGCCGCCGGCCGGCCGGGCCGGGCCGAGACAAGATGGCGGCGGGCGCGGCAGCGAGGTAACGGCAGCGCGGGCCGGGCCGGCGCCGGTGCGGCGCGGCTCCCCGCGCTCCGAAGCGGGGTCTGCGGCGAGCGGCGGGCTCGGGGCGGGCGGGTAAGGGAGCGGTGGTGCTGCCGCGCCTGGCCCGCTGCACGGCCTCCCCGGCACAGCGCGCAGGAAGGGCCCCGCCGGCGGGGCGGCCGAGCCGTAACCCTCGTTTTTCCCCCTGCCTTTACCCAGGAGCTTGAGGAGCAGCGGAAGAGGCAGCGTGTGCCCCGTTCGCGGCGCCGAGATGACAGCGGGGCGCTGCGGCACGAACGGATGAGCGCGGATAGTGCCCGGCCGCGCTGTGGGGCGGTGCCGGTGCCGGGTCAGCGCTGGCCGGGCCGCGGGAACCGGCGCGCAGGTGCGTTCGTCGACGGAGGCATTGCCGGGTTAAAGTAAGCAGCAGAGGGAGAACGTGTCCAAGGCAACGACTGGATGAGAAAACAATCCCACATTCTGTGGTCACAAAGATGCACAGCGCTTACAAAAAGTCCATATAGAACAAAATCTGTTGGTATGCACATCTAAACACGTCTCATTCCTAACAGGATGCTATGGTTGACATCTCTTCCTGCTGCTACGGATCTGTTAGCTACTGGCTGAAAGCCCCTGTCAGGCGCGCTTCATACATCCAGCTGCAGTAGCAAAGAGTTTGCTCTTGTTAGAACAGAAGCTCCGTTTTCATCTATGGTATGTTTTGCAGAAATATTTCAGGTGTATAGAATAGTTCAGAGCCTCTGTTGGCAGAGGTGTTTAGACCAGTGGCTTTCACACAATGGTGAATGCACTCCTGTTTTTACGTGCCAGCTGGGTTGTTCAGCTCCAGAGATACGAACATACCTACTATTCTTAGTTTATTTTCATTTCAGAAGTATGTTTGTTAAGTTGGTGCTTTGCAAAATTCACTGTTAGGACTACAGAAAAGGGTTTGTTCAAATAAACCGATGAACGTAATATTATTGTTAACAGCTTTAAGATTATATATATATATTCACTAGCAATGTTTACATATACACAGTATATGTAAACTCTTACATATATAAACTCTCTTATATACGTAAACTCTCAAAACTCTTGACTCCAGATGTATAGAAAAGCAACTTTGTCTAAGTGATGAATATTAAGTATCATAAGTTGGAAAAGACAACAGGGTGGTTGGAGGACTGAGAAGGTAAGACAGTTACACTTTATGCTGTACCTTACTGGTTATAGCCTCCAAAATTGAAACAGTGCAATGGCAACTGATGTTCCCCTCCCGACATGAGGGAAAGCAGTACTGCATTTGCGCATAAGGCTTGCCCACCATTGGTGGCTTTCACCTAACTCATTTGTACTTTAAACTTTGAAGAGGTCACTAAGGTAGGGGATGAGAAGCCCTGTTTAGCTCAATACAAGTCTTTCTACTCAATAAAGGCACACAACTGCTTGATGAGGGTTAGTCAGACCTTATTTTCAGTTGTTTTGTTAACAATACTGTGCGTATTAATGGCGCTGCTTTTTTCCACTGTCCTAGGCAGCATCAAGATAGAATGGGATTTGCCACACCAGCTCTGAACTGAGACTAAGCTTCAACCCTGTACCTGCAACTGTTTCTTGAAAGAGGAGGCTGCAGTACGGAGGAGCAGTCAGTGCTTGACTGCATGAGACCATGCCTCTCATAGCAGTCAAATGACGTCTTACTGCAAAAACTTTATGAAATACAAACTCAGTTAAATCCTTTCAAGTTTCTTCTTTGCAAGGCAACAATAAACCAGTTACTGACTTTTTTCTTAGAGCTGTTACTTGAATAATTGGGGAGAGGGAAAGCTAAGGTTCCTGATAAAGTATGTACAAGGTATCTTGCTCTCCCTTCAAATTACAATTTATAGGTTGACTATCAAGACCACAGAGGTCAACTTTAAAAAAAAAAAAAAAAGGCAAAAACTTTCTTCTAGCATACAGGGTGTTTTTTTCCTCCTACTAGCAGAAGTGCCATTTTATATATGCAGTTAACTAAAACTTAATGTAGCTGTTTCATACAGAACAGTTTTCACAGCTAGAAATAGGTAGCCTCTGAATCATAGAATGGTATAGGCTGGAAGAGACCTTAGAGATCATCTAATCCAGCCTCCCTGTCATGGGCAGGGACGCCTCTCAACTAGATCAGGCTACTCAAGGCTCTGTCCAACCTGGCCTTGAACACCTCCAGGGAGGGGACATCCACAACTTCTCTGGGCAATTTATTGCAAAGTCTCACCACCCTCATACTGAAGAATTTCTTCCTAAGATCTAATCTAAATCTGTTCAACTTAAACCCATTTACCCTTGTCCTATCAGTGGACACTCTTGTAAAAAGTCCCTCCCCAGCCTTCCTGTAGGTTCCCTTCAGGTATTGGAAGGCAGCTATTGGGTCCCCCCGAAGTCTTCTCTTTTCAAGGCTGAAAATCCCAGCTCCCGCAACCTGTCCTTGTAGCAGAGGTACTCCAGTCCCTGGATCATCTTTGTGGCCCTCCTCTGAACACGCTCCAACAGATCTATGTCTCTCTTATGGTGGGGACACCAGAACTGGACGCAGTATTCGAGGTGGGGTCTCACAAGAGCAGAGTAAAGGGGGAGAATCACCTCTCTTGACCTGCTGACCACGGTTCTCTTGATACACCCCAAGATGTGGCTGGCCACCTGGGCCGCATGAGCGCACTGCTGGCTCATGTTGAGCTTCTCATCTATAAACACCCCCAAATCCTTCTCTTCAGGGCTACTCTCAACCCACTCTGTGCCCAGTTTGTATTTGTGCCTAGGATTGGCCCAACCCAGGTGAAGGACCTTGCATTTTGACTCATTGAAGCTCATGCAGTTTGCACTGGCCCATTTCTCAAGCCTATCAAGGTCCCTCTGGATGGCATCTCTTCCCTCAAGTGAGTCCACGGCCCCACACAACTTGGTGTCATCGGCAAACTTACTGAGGGTGCACTCAATGCCGTCATCCATGTCGCTGACAAAGATGTTGAACAGCACTGGACCCAGAACAGACCCCTGAGGAACACCGCTTGACACTGGTCTCCATGTAGACATCACACCACCGACCACAACTCTTTGAGTGTGACCATCCAGCCAGTTCTTTATCCACCGAGTGGTCCATCTGTCAAATCCGTGTCTCTCCATTTTAGAGACAAGGATGTCATGTGGGACAGTGTCAAACGCCTTGCACAAGTCCAGGAAAATTACATCCGTTGCTTTACTCATGTCAACCAGTGCTGTAGCTTTGTCGTAGAAGGCCACTAAATTAGTCAGGCACGACTTGCCCCTAGTGAAGCCACGTTGGCTGTCACCAACCACTTGGTTATTTTTTATGTGCCTTAGTACAGCTACCAGGAGAATCTGTTCCATGATTTTACCTGGCACAGAGGTAAGGCTGACTGGTCTGTAGTTTCCTGGGTTGTCCTTGGTCCCTTTTTTAAAGATGGGGGTTGTGCTCGCCCTTTTCCAATCTGTAGGAACCTCACCAGACTGCCAGGACCTCTCAAATATGATGGCTAGTAAACATGAAGTTGTCAATATAAAGGAATGCAACAGCAAAGTAAGCTAATAATTCATAACTATCACTAAAACAGTAAAAAAATAATTGCTTACAGGGGCAAACAACTGATTTTAATTAAGCAATACTGCTGCAGGCAGAGTGCTCATAACTATCTTCAGCTCTACTGCTGAAGTATTCAGGCATCTTGTGTGCTTTAATTATTAACACAGATTGAATATTCTGCTTTATATTGTATGTGTCTAAAGATATATTAAGATAAATAGCTAGCAACTGTCCTGGTTTTACTCAACAGTGCTTGCCTGCCTATTGCAATAGGATGGCAAGACTACCAAGTTTCCCTTACTTGGGTAAGTATCAGAACTTTAACTTGAATAGAACAGGATTAAATTTTTTCTCATTTTAGAAGAGCACTCCTATCCAGCATATGCACAAGATAGTATCAAGAAGCACACTGCTTAAATTAACAATGATTTATTGTGTTTAGGAACATTGAATAAATACCAAGCTTTTAGCTTCAGTTTGGCAATCCTTCCCCACCAAACATTGGTTGGTTGGGTTTTTTTCCTGGCATAATCTCCATTGCCAGCAATGGACGTATCAGAACAAGAAGTTAATAAATAATACACACAGACAGCAGTTTTCTAAACATACCTCCTCGTTTAAAGGCATGATACAGATTTACTGAACAAATCTCAAGCAAGTTCTTCACAGAAGAAAATTTTGCTACAAGCCATCGCTGAACATTGTTTTCTTCACCAATGCTGGTAGTTTTATTTCATGGAATATAGGATTTATTTTTGAACAGTACTGATGAATCATTTAAAAACAAGTTTTCCTCCCCACCCTTAAGGTAAGCTGAGACCTGTGACTAGTACTGAGCTGTATGAATTTAAGAGTGGTGTGCCTCTTGCTGAGCATTTCACAGCAATCATAAATAAACATACAAGAGAGAAAAAGCCAATATAATACTCTGTTAGTAGAGGTCTGGGGGATTTTCTTGTTGTTTGTTTGCTTTCAGCTTGCTTTTAAATGACTGTTCAAATGTTAAAGGTACGTTTAGATTCAACAGATGTTTTTTTTGACTTTCCATGAAGAATTGAGTTAAAAACACATTGAAGAAACTTCCTGCTTGTGATGAGAATCACTTTCAAGTACTTAAATTTAAATATCCCTCTAAACTCCATTAATTTCTTATTAAAAATGTGTCTTTATAAAAGCAGGAATACTACAGAAAACCAATTAACATAGAGTTAATTTTGTATAGTTTTTCCACAACTGTATTTTAAATATCACCAGACTTCTGCTTTAGCAAAAGAAAAAAGAATAAAAATAAATTCTCTCCCACTATTTACACACAGGAATCACCCTGCTGTGGGACCCCATACTTTACTCTACAGTCCCTCTAACCCAAGGCGTAATCTTAGGTGTATCCTTTTGTGATTTAGTTTCTTGGAAGTTTTCAGCAAACCTTTCTCTTGCTTTATCCCAGTTCTTTTTATTCTTGCTCTGGATGATCTGAACTTCTTCAATTGAGGCTGGTCTACTGGTACCCAAACCCGCATGCGTCTTATGTAACTGAAGGTGGATCTGTCAAATACATTAAATATTATTGTAACTGCAAGTTAGGTATTCCACATACTTTAAATCATATTTTATAATACTAATTCCACTCCCCACCTCACATGCTTCTCTTTAAGGCTCTAACATACCTAGATCATACATGGACATCTAAAGTACTGCTAAAACGATTCGTCGAATCACCACTTCTAGAACTACGATCTAGAGTGCTGATGTCACTTGCCACTAACATTACTGTGAATCATAGAATCATAGAATCATAGAATGGTTAGGGCTGGAAGGGACCTTCAAAGGTCATCTAGTCCAACCCCCCTGCAACAAACAGGGACATCTCCAACTAGATCAGGTTGCTCAGGGCCTTGTCCAACCTGGCCTTGAACGTCTCCAGGGATGGAGCATCCACCACCTCTCTGGGCAACCTGTTCCAGTGTTCTACCACTCTCATAGTAAAAATTTTTTTCCTAATATCCAACCTGAACCTACCTCCCTCTATTTTAAAACCATTACCCCTTGTCCTATCATAACTGGCCCTCCTGAACAGCCTCTCCCCATCTTTCCTGTAGGCCCCCTTGAGGTACTGGAAGACCGCTATAAGGTCACCCCGGAGCCTCCTCTTCTCCAGGCTGAACAGCCCCAACTCTTTCAGCCTGTCCTCATAGGAAAGGTGCTCCAGCCCTCTTATCATCTTCGTGGCCCTCCTCTGGACCCTCTCCAACTGGTCCATGTCCTTCTTATGTTGGGGGCTCCAGAACTGGACGCAGTACTCCAAGTGAGGTCTCACAAGGGCAGAGTAGAGGGGGAGAATCACCTCCCTCGACCTGCTGGCCACACTCCTCTTGATGCAGCCCAGGACGCGGTTGGCCTTCTGGGCCGCAAGAGCACATTGCCGGCTCATATTGAGCTTCTCGTCCACCAGTACTCCCAAGTCCTTCTCCTCAGGGCTGCTCTCGATCCAATCACCACCCAGTCTGTATTTATGCCTGGGATTGCCACGACCCAGATGTAGGACCTTGCATTTGGCCTGGTTAAACTTCATGAGGTTGGTACGGGCCCACCTCTCCAGCCTGTCAAGGTCAAGTACTGTGAAGTACTCCTCACTAAAGGTATGGTGTGGCTCTGAGCAGCACTGCTGCCAAAAGACAACATATCTCTGGTGACCAAAATGGGGCTAACATGGCTGCTGCAGAGTCCCCAAAATTGGTGGCTACAGTGACTTCAGCCAGCTTTTCCTCTCTCATGGCCCATCATCTATCTTGGCTTTTGTGCTACATCAGCCTCAGAGAGAGTAAAGGATTCCACCGTAAGCCCATCTTGAATTCATGTCAATTCAGATGATTTCAGTCTTCCTCCAGACTTTGTATACAAATATGAGATTATTAATTCAATGGCTAGAAACTGTCTGTTCTCCTTTGCTTAGTTTCCTAACAAACACAGACATTATCGGTGTTTTCCACTGAAGGGACAAAATCATTGCAAAATTTCAAAATTATTAATCAAGTAAAAAATTATTTGAGAATAGTTCTACTGAGATTATTCCTCCTTAACCAGGATTATGAAATCTTTCAAGTGAGTAGTGGCTTACAATTAGACATTTTTCATTGCAAATACATTTCTGTTCCTTTTTGCTCCAAGTAAAAACCAGACACCTACCGGATCCTTCATACCACCACCATCCTTGCCCAGGCCTTCGCCTTTCTTCCATCCCATCTTCTCCAACATTTTATGTCCTTTGTTGCTGTTGCTGATTTCACTTTGAATAAAGTTTAAGATCACTGATAAGCAAGAGTTAACACAAAGAATATGCTCTCTACTCAAATACTGAAGGACGGAAATGTGCACACGTATGCTGCTCTAGAAACCGGAACTACTATGGTGTTCCTACTTCCATGAAGAGCAATGCAGAAGACCCTAGTGCTACCTTCTGCAAGTTCTTCCATGAATATCTTTGCTTACCAAAGCCATTCCAAGCCTCTGGTCAATACCAACTTTCTTAAAACTCCTTCTGAACTACATGCTTACTTTCAGATTTAAAAGATACAGCATGGATAGGTGGGAATTGACTACACTAGGGAAAAGGCGGTATCACTGCCTCACCACCAAATCATCCTCATGCACATATTTCATTGGCTCAAGCATTTGGCTCACACTTTCTTTTAGTAACAAGCACCTACAAGTTCATGTTTTTTTAAAGAAACACCTCAAAAAGCAACTACAGAAGCAAAGGAATGATTAAAGAGGAAGATTAAAGTGTCATTTAAGAGTTATGTAAATGCATGTCCTATGATAGGCTGAAACTGCAGGTGAAGAATTTTCACGTGTATTATTACTGGAACTGGATAGGAAAAGTAGAAATTAAGACATTTGAAAAAAAATCAGCACTATTGAAAGGTGTCAGTACTGCAGCCGGGGAGTTCCTTGATTTTTTGAGTTGGTAAGAAAGTGATGCAATATAAGCATCCTTACTGCTAAGCTGAATTCTGTATGGAAGGTGAGGAGCTAATAAAGAGAGCATAAGAACTGGAAAGTGAGAACAGCGTACTATTTTCTAGCTCTCCTAACACATTATATACATGTAATTAATAATCTAACAAAATGTATCCTAGTAAGTAATTGATACTGAATTTATAATCAGTTTTTAAGATTCGGTAGAGAAGAATACAGAGTATTCTCCCCCCACCCCTGCCCCCAACTTACATATGAACAGAAGCTGGACTATCATCTCTCTGGAAGGTTCCTTCACTTCCAAAGGTCTCTCTGCGTTTTCCTGCTCTATCTTTGTACTTTGGATTCTTCACTGCTTTGTTGTCTTCATACTCTGTGTTCTTTATAAGCAGATTAAGGCAAAGAAAGCAGGCGTTAAAAGTCTTCGTTTTTGATAACTTCACTGCTTCCCTCCAAAAGTAAGGCAGCTTCAGCCTATTTCATTAATTCCAAATCTTCTAACATAAAACTATAGTTCTCATTTAGTAATTTCTTACCTTAGAGACATACTTTGTAAGATATGCTATTGCCATCATCACATAATACTGTAATATTGCCAAATTCATTAACTTCACAGAGACTGTAAATAAATGAACATGTTCTCTTGGTATAAAGAATCAATTTCTCCATATTAGCAGAAAACCGTATGGACATGCCACCGGCTTTTTGTTTAAACATTTAGCCTGTTCTCAGCCACTATTTCTTCAGAATAGATGACAGAACTAAGCACGTGTATGGATTCTGTATTGATATTATTTTGGTAACTGAAGAATTTGAGAGAGACAATACCATTCTGTTTTCTACATCAATACTTATTACAAGCGCTAGATGTAACCCCATAGTGAAAATAATCTCTAAAATAGAAGTAACGTGAATACTTATATACTGTATCGCCTGTACATTCTTGTTGGCATTCTTCTATGGCAAAGCAGACTTTAAAAAAAAATTTCCTTCTTCCTTCCATCATTTTTTCAGTTGCTCATTATTTTTCCTTTCCAAATAAAAGACAGCACTGGAATTTAGTGCAAACTTAATTTGAAGAAATAGAAATAGAAATGTCCTAAGAAATCTTAATCTCAAAACGATGAGGAATCTTGTACATTGGAACAGATCTTATTTTCCTAAATGTTTAACAGAACTTGCATGCCCTGTTACCATCATCTCTTCTCTGTAGAGGTTTGTAAATAATTATTATTTAGCATATAAAAGACAAGCTTGAGTTAAACTACCAGGCTCAAGTTTGAGTGCATTTGAAAACTTTCCTTATTCACTGAAGTCTATGGCTTAAAATAGGAATCAGAAAGTAGATGTAGACTTCACTTAAATCAACTTCTGCTGAAACTCACCTGTAAACCATATTTTACCCGTATTTGTTTTAATGCTTTTCTTCTGACTAACTCTCTCTCTTCTTTGCTAAGCGCTGGGCAAACTAAAAGAAAGAACAACAAAGACTGAATTTCTAATTAATAATGTAACCATGTGAAATATAAATCAACTGTGAGAAATCTTGTTCTAACATTACTACACACAGACACACATACCAAGAAGAAAATACATCATCATGTACGGCAGAACTATTCTCAGCTGACAAGAGAATTTTAAGAAAATTCAAGTAATTACTATGTTTAGAAAGTAAAGAGCTATAATTAAAAAACATATCCCAAGATAACATGACTAACCAGAAGATTCCTTTTTCCTGTCCAGGCGAAGATGTGCTCTGACCTGTCCTGGTTCACATCCATCGCAAGTATCACTGCCAGGATGTATATGAAAAGAAAGCACAGTTTCACCAATCTTCACTTCATCTCCATGCTCCAAGATGTAGGGATCACATTTTATTTTAGGCTACAACAAAAGAAAGTTTTGGCAGCCATGTTAATTAGTTACTAATGAAGGGCACCACCTTAATTTCATTAATGCTGCTCATAATTTAGCAATTCAGTTCGGCCTCACAAATGCAGGCAAGCATTTAACTACAGTGGGTATTTCACTCTAGCAACTGCAACAGTAGTGGATTTTTCCTAATATAAACCAAACATTAAGTATTCTAAGTGGCACTAAAACCAGAAGGGAACCAAGGAAGACACTGATGTATGAAAGAAGCCACATAATGACGTCAGGGATTTGCCATAACATATTTAAGGCACATAGAAAATAAGGAGGTGATTGGTGACAGCCAACATGGCTTCACTAAGGGCAAATCCTGCCTGACTAATTTGGTGGCCTTCGGTGATGAGGTTACAGCATTGATGAATAAGGGAAGAGCAACTGACATCGTCTGCCTGGACTTATCGAAGCATCTGATACTGTCACACGACATCCTTGTCTCCAAACTGGAGAGATATGGATTTGATGGATGGACCACTCGGTAGATAAGGAATTGGCTGGATGGTCACACTCAAAGAGTTGTGGTCAACAGTTCAATGTCCACGTGGAGGCCAGTGACGAGTGGTGTTCCTCAGGGGTCAGTACTGGGACCAGTGCTATTTAACATCTTTGTTGGAGACATGGACAGTGGGATTGAGTGCACCCTCAGCAAGTTTGCAGATGACACCAAGTTGTGTGGTGTGGTGGACACACTGGAGGGAAGGGATGCCATCGAGAGAGGGACCTTGACAGGCTGGGGAGGTGGGCCTGTGAGAACCTCATGAAGTTCAACAAGGCCAAGTGCAAGGTCCTGCACATGAGTCGGGGCAATCCCAAGCACAAGTACAGGCTGGGTGGAGGATGGATTGAGAGCAGCCCTGAGGAGAAGGACATGGGAGTGCTGGTGGATGAGAAGCTCAACATGAGCTGGCAATGTGCGCTGGCAGCCCAGAAAGCCAACTGTATCCTGGGTTGCATCCAAAGAAGCGTGGCCAGTAGGTCAAGGGAGGTGATTCTGCCCCTCTACTCTGCTCTCGTTGAGACCCCACCTGGAATACTGCGTTCAGCTCTGGAGTCCCCAACACAAGAAGGACATGGAGCTACTGGAGAGAGTCCAGAGGAGGGCCACAAAGATGATCCGAGGGCTGGAGCACCTGTGCTATGGAGACAGGCTGAGAGAGTTGGGGCTGTTCAGCCTGGAGAAGAGAAGGCTCCAGGGTGATCTTATAGCAGCTTCCAGTACTTAAAGGGGGCCTACAGGAAAGCTGGAGAGGGACTTTTTACAAGGGTGTGTAGTGATAGGACAGGGGAAATGGCTTTAAACTGAAAGAGGGGAGATTTAGATTAGAGATAAGGAAGAAATTTTTCACTCAGAGGGTGGTGAGGCACTGGAACAGGTTGCCCAGAGAAGCTGTAGATGCCCCATCCCTGGAAGTGTTCAAGGCCAGGTTGGATGAGGCTTTGGGCAACCTGGTGTAGTGGAGGGTTTCCCTGCCCATGGCAGGGGGGTTGGAACTAGAAGATCTTTGAGGTCCCTTCCAACCCAAACCATTCTATGATTCTATGATATTTAAAACGACCACATGACTACGTTTTTCTGCAACATACCCAGCATTGTAACAACAGGTACTCACCTGGAGAATCTGATTTCCGTTAACAACTGTTCCATTCTGACTGCCTTGATCCACAAGAACGTAATTTTGCAAATCGTGATCAAAATATACTTCTGCATGAAACTAATAAATAGAAGACTAAGTGAAATGTTCTCATGAAGCTAATACTTCACAATTTATAAGCTATTTTCTAGTAAGATTTCAGAACATGTTTTGAGGCTCTGGTACTCTAATTCCACACCTTATGAT
This sequence comes from Tauraco erythrolophus, assembly GCF_009769465.1. NCBI lineage: Eukaryota > Metazoa > Chordata > Aves > Musophagiformes > Musophagidae > Tauraco > Tauraco erythrolophus. Next base: position 29,202,409 of record NC_141496.1, read on the forward strand.
TTCATCTATGTGAAATGTTAATGAATGGGCCACAACATCTTGAGCTAAAGTATACAATTAATTATATAACTATTTTGATAATAACTGATTCAGTACTGAGAAAGTATATACTTCCAATGTGGCAAGTATGCTTTACTTGAAAGACTGCAAGATTCAGTAACACAGCATTATTAACTGTTCTTGTAAATAGAAGGCTTTTTTCTTGTAAGCTAGGTTACAGCACTCTCAATTTTTTGATTAAAAAAAAAAGTCTGATCTCATTCTACAACTTCAGATTACTTGGTCTTTCATATCTGAAATAGTTCCCTAAATGCCATGCTTTTGTAAATTTACCATAATTCACCTTCACCTGCATCTTAATGCCCAGGACACAATGACTAGCCCTCATTTGCTGTTCCTTTTATATCCTTTCTGATACTAACAATCTATTATTTTTGTTTCTTATGTTGTCAAAATTCTACATAGATATTGCTCCCAAGCCCACATAGAACAGAGAAAACACAACTCCTGGCTAAACTCACAAAGATATACACTACCTCCAAAAATGGCCACTAAGCAAACCAAAACATCAACTTCTGTGGCCTACTAAGACTCCCAGTAAAAACCAGAAGCCTACAAAAGTGATGATTTCAAATGTGACAGGCAAAGATCCCTTTTGCTATAGTAGAAAAAAACCCCAAGAGTCAATCTAGAAAGAAAGTGTTCATTTAAAACCAATTCTTTTCTTATCTTTAAGCAATAGAAGTTGCTACATTCAGTAAGAAAAAAAAAATAAAATTGTAGATTGGCTAGCATTTATCACAGGAATACTTCCATAATGGTGAAAAGATTGACTAGATCATTCAATAGATAATTTAATTTCTACATCTGTTTTATTGAATTGGATGAAACCAAACTACTTCTAAAGATTCTAAATCTGCAGAATGTAGTGGGTTTTGGGTTGGTGGTGGTGTTTTTTTTTTTAAATCTGGCTTTACACTCGAGAAAAGCAAATGGCAAAGTGGTCCACAGCTATCAAACTGGTAGTTAACTTCTTTTTCTACATATATGACATTTATCTTCCTGCCTTTGACTTCTTATCTGCAAAGTGAAATAACTTCTTGTATAAACAGCCAGGTACCTGTGAAGTACTAAACCACTAACATTACAGAAAAATAAGACTTTTGGCTTCTTTATGCACCCAATTTTAAATACATGGCTGAAAAAGTTATTAATAGCAGCAAAAGATTTGCTCTGGAAATTGTTCAATATGAAATACGGTAGATGGCTGATTAATTAGAACTATCATCTGGAACAGACATAGTAAAGCGTAGTTCAGATACTTCCATTTGCAGATGCTTTTATCCACTTTTTTTTTTGTTTAGATGACATGTCTTTATCAATCTACATTTTCTTTAATAAGAGTGCTGTATTTATGGTCTATGTTAAAGTAGTTAGCAAAACAGAGCACATAATTTATCTTTAATCTTTCTTAACCAGAAGAAAAATTTTCCATTACAATCTATCACTGAAAGAAATTCTGTTAAATTTTCAACCCTCCTGTACATCACTTAAATATTTATACAGTTGCCTTGAAGAAAAATTAAACAAAATCTGTTGCTCTGAGCTGAACTGCAAGGATGGATTACTTTATGACAAAGTTCTAACTAGCTGACATCAGTATTTTATATACCATTATTATGGAACAGAAATTCAAGATTCAAAGTGTAATTTCTTTATGGTACATTACACTGCGGATTAGTAAAACTCCCATTTAAAAAAAACACTTAGCTTTTCTAGAGTTTGAAATTACACTGCTGTTCGTGGTAAATTCCCATTTAGTAAAATACTGTATGGTTTCCTTTTTCTAACTTCAAATGTGGCTAAACCCACATCCCATTCAAAAATTCTTTAAAAAAATTAACATAAGATTTTGCAAAACTAAAGCCATAAAAATCTAAAGCTGATCATCTGCTGATCTACCTTTCAGCAGACAGAAACAAAAGTTACCTTACTGACTCCAACTTCAGGAATGTGAAGCGTGTGTCCAACATCTTTTTCTCTGGAAAGCAAGTTGATATATAAATCACACCAAAGTAGAAACAAGTCTAATAAGTGGCTTACAAAAGGTGTATTTCAATTGCACCTTAATTTCATGTTCTCTTCTGAGCTACTAGGGAGCTTCACAGATGTAAAACACTGTTGCAATATACACAATGTAAAAACTTGCTTCACATCCCTTCTTTCATACATTAACTATACACAGTAGGCAATGAATATATGATAAAGCTGTACCTTTAAATTTTTATCTGTAAACCTGACATTTCTATGAACTTTTATACTCATACAAGGCCTGAACTCTGCATCCTTCAAGCTTTTCAGTGCATCTTGGTATCAGTCTTCAATATTGAAGTTGAATTCTTGCTAGTATTAGGCAGTTAATACAGGCAATGAGAGAGTAATCTGTACAGTTTTGAGGGTTTTTTTTGGGTCAAAACCACTACAGCAGGAGGAAGGAATTTGTGTATTAGTTTCTTACACTAGGGGATGAAGAAGCAATGCAGCTAGCAAAGGACCTATATGCAAATTGCAAGCAGAATTGTTGTCCGTTAATGTTCACATAAATGTATCTAGAAAACGCCAGCTAAGAGCAAATCAAAACACATCTATCAGATTAGATAAAAGCAGCTGAAACGGGGTGAGGGTTTCAGTAAGCACACAAGAAGGCCCTAATTCGTCATTAAATTCATCACCCACAATGAAAAAACCAGCTTGGAATTTTTTTAATATTAGAACTGGAAGAATGCATCCAGGCTAGCACAAACCCCAACTTATTATCTCAAAACAATGAACCAATCCTACTGGAATTTGAAAGCGTGACAAAGTCCAGGATATGCTTCTTTATGATCCTGAATTTCTGAAGTGTGTTCTTTCGCTTCTGAAAAAGTTACCTTAGTGGCCCAGAAAAAAAGTTTACTTACTTTCTAGAAAATAACAGTTTTCAAAGAAGAACTTGCAGCTATGCTGCCATTAGGACTCAGAGACAAGATCAAGTTATCACTGACAAATTTTCATGACTGCTGAGCTACGTTAACTGTGTATGCTGTTATCACAGCAAGCATGACGTTACGTGGCATGACTAGAATTTCTTACTGTGGGCTAACCCAACTGAGAGTACCTCACAACTGCTGCACGCTAGGAGGACAAGCACAAAGAGTAGGGACAAGCAAACCTGAGTGGCTTCCACAGCTTTCAAAGCAAGGTACAGTTTCAGATATATACCACAAATTGCATTCGTTTTTACCTTCCGATTGTAGCAGGTTTCACAGCGGTGATAATATAAAGTGACCCAGTCTGTAGAACTGGCGATCTTATTACAATTACTCTGATACAAGGAGGCCAGATCTTTTCTTCATCTGTAATTACAAAGAAAAAATAAAATACTGTTACTACCAACAAATTACAGTTCTACTCCTAGTTCATAGTCTTCAAACAACTGATATACATTCAGCTGTTATCTGCCTGAATCCTATGCAACTTTCAGAAAAAGAAATGTATAAGCACATCTGAGAGAAAACTTTGATGAGACTACTGTGTCAAAGGCTTTCTGACTACACACTAAAGGATTAAAAATGTTTTACTAATTCTGGTTATATACACATGCACAACTGTTTAGTTACAGCAATAAAGTATAAATACATTCACAGAATTTACTAGCATACCATAAATTTACGGATCATTAGTCATAACAAATTATAATACAATTTTATTTTGAGAAAAGGCAGAACCTTTTTGTTCAGCACATCACAAACCTCATGCATATGGAACTTTATATTTGATAATTTCTGTGTCAAATGTATTTTTACTAGTTTTTACTCTTACTAGCACAAGAAATAGAGGAACAGAGCCTACAGATGCATATACTTTTTTGCCTCATCATCTGTTAAGTAATTACATTCTAAAAGCAGCATGAATTCTATTCTTGGATGTATGTTTGCAGAACTGGTCCCCAGTGATCTCAGCTAGGAACAGACATGGTAAGATGGGAAGACACTAGCTCAAAAAGTACTAAGAGGAGGGAATCACTCAGAATCTGAGTAGCTGACTAAGTAAAGTAGTGAAAACAGAAGAAATGGACTATTTAAATGTAAGCAGAGCACAGGCTGCAGTACAGACTTCTATAGGTTGTATTTCTTTCTGTGATTTGAAATATTCTTTGTACATACACAGTTCCAATTGGCTGCATTAAGCTTTTAACAGTTTTTTGGTTTTGGTGGGTTTTTTTGTTGTGTTTTTGTTTGTTTTTTTTTTTTCAAGAGATCATTCAATTCTTGAGGTGATCTTAAGGACCTAGGAGACCCTTCCTTAGGTGCAAAACACTATACAGGTTTCCTGCCTATACACGTTTCTTACATGTTGCCACTAGAATACACACAAAATAGGATTTCAAATAGTACTGAGTACTCTGCATCCATCATTTTCACCACAGTGGATTCATCTTACATTGAATTACACGATTGGATAGTATCAGAAATATAATACATTAACTGAAGACAGTTAATACACAGAGTTACTGTGAGGTCTGAACTAGAATCTCTATTTTAGCAAAAGACTTTCTTTTCTCCTGTCAGTATCCTAATCTAAACAAATCTTACTCTACCACTGAAGATTCTACATGAGCACACAAAGTTACACCCCTAAACAGCTTTTACAAAAACACCACTACTTCCTTCTGGCTACGGTGCAAGTAAAGAGAAGGAAACAAATACTGGTAACATATGGCACTTTTTAATTCAAAGTATCTCAAGTCACATGCCCTTTTTTCTGTTTTTTACATTATCCAAACTGTTTTCCTGTAGTTTATTCTTAATGAGCTCCTGGAAAAATACAGTAATGTTATGCATAAAAGCCACTATAAATCACCTTCGTCTTCTGAGTCTTCTGATTCAGCTGTTTCTTCACTTGTTATTTCATCCTCACTGCTGTAGGCTTCACACTCAGAGTCTGTAATTTCACCTTCTTCTGGCTCACTCTCTGTGTCTGCTGTTCTGCTGTCATCTGTATATGCTGCAGTATCTGGTGTACTTTTGCGTGAATAAGAATTTATACTGTCTGCAGAAATGGATTCTTTGGCTGTTACACTGTTTTGTTGTTTTGTGTCCATTTTAGTCTTCTTTCTTACATTTGGAGACTCTTCTTCTTCAGTGGAACTTACTTGCTCAGTAGTGGAAAAGCAATTCAGACCGTTAGATGATTTCTGCTCTTCTGTGTCCATATCCTGGAGGGGAGTTATAGAATGTTACATTCTTTACAGATTGAGTTATTCTAAAGCCTACTATCAGCCTGGAAGTAAATGCTTCGCTAGGAAGAATTTTTTTTTACAGCTATTAAGAAACGGTTAAACGACCACAAAATTTAGCACATGCAGTCAACAGAAGATTTCAGTAGAAATATTTTCACATTGTATTAGACACAACTGAGACCATCTTCTATTTGGGAAAGTGTGACTGCACTCCTCTTTTAAACTTCACTTACTCCTTCCTCTTTCCTCACACAAAACTTAAGATCCTTGTTCTCACTTTCAAACTTGTACAACAGCATCTTGATTATTTTCCAGTTTTGCTTTTAGGACACTTACTTCTGTGCCCCTCTTACTCAATTCTTGCAACTTGTTTAGAAGTTCTTTAGTTGATCTTCATATCTTCCTCCTGTTTTTGTCATCTCATTTTTTTCCACAATGGCCCAGAATATCTGGAATGCCCACCCATGCTCGCCCAATGACCTGCTCTTTCTCCTTTCAAAATTGCAACTTTAACAAAGCCTTTCATCAAGATACTGCACAGAACTTAAGTTTAGTTTACGCTAAGTGGAACAGTTCTACTGAGAATCCATTTTCTACAGCAACATATTTGTCCATTGAATACCAGACAGATTAGACCATTCAGGTTCTTCCACTGGGACTTGATTTCATCAGCAGAAAAAGAAATCATCAACATTTTTTTAACTGAGAAATCTAAAGTTTCAGATTAATTTTGCCAGAGTGCCTTGAAAACTTAATTATCAATCTAGTAACCCTGATGATCATTTTAAAAATAAATAAATAAATGAACACAATTGGCTTTAAAAGATAAATAAAAAAAATTTCTCAGATTATTTGACATCTTGGATTAAGCATGAATGCAATCAATTGCCCTGAATTGTACCAAATATGGCAACACAGCAGCTAAAACAAAACACATCCTTGACTTTTTTCAGTAAGTTTTCATTTCAAGATCCGTGAATTAATGTGAATTTTAACATCATGGAAATTAAAGCACTTTCCCTTTTCAGAATTGTAAAAACTCATCAGTGGCACAGCTGTAAGACAAACACAAGAATTCCCCTCAGCCCAGCAGACAAGCTATTGGATAGGATTTCACAGTGTACTTTTGAAACACTCTCAATACCACAGCAGACTATCAGCAATAATCAGAAAATTTTAAAAGATCTCATGCTTTAACTGAAGGACTATCTGTTTAGGGTTTCTGTGTAACACACCAGCCCTCCTCCCTGAATCCTCTAAGTATTGGAGCTAGGAAGGAACAAGATCACAAGCTCACTGCCTAATGTTTATTTTAAATAAGAGATGTAGTAATCCTGCCACAAGTAAGACTACACAGTTCATAGAAGTCAAACACATTAATTCCTTTAGAAATCTTTTTGGCAAAACTGTTTATTACTGTTATGAACAATCTTTTCCAGTGTACTTATCTTTGTCTATATTTATGTTTGGTATGGATATTAGATCAATACGTGACATAACAAGGTGCTCTGCAATCCTAAATATATTTCTTCCCGTAATATGTGAGCTCTCAAACTTCTACTACTCTAATCTGAAAACAGAGAAACTAAATAGTTGTTTCAAATCACAACTGAGGCAAAGCCACAGATGACTGTGATGCACTGATGCCCAAAGTACAATGCTCCAACCACTGAGCTCTTTCTCCACAGTGAATCCAGTGATACTTGTTTTTGGCATAATTTTAGATATTCTAAATTAGAAAATAAAAAGGTGCTGTTTGAAAGCCTATCTACTGAAGAGCAGACTCTCTGTTCTGTGTTGAAAACAAGAATTTAAAAAAGCCCACTCTTACAGGCAGACCAAGGATTCTGTACATACATTCTGTCAATACGACTGCTAAGCCTGTTCTCAGCAGCTTCTTTTTTTTTTAAGAAAGCAAATAAACGAAACAGTTCTGTTAAGTACTGATATAAATATAATCTTCGCATTTAGAAATCCTTGCACGAAATTGAGGAATTTAAAATTGCATTCCTAAAGAACGCGTATTTTGATCCCTTTATGATTTCACAGATTTGTATTAAAACGCATATCTTGACAACATCTAAACATTAAGCCTGGGGATGCTGAATGTATTCTTAAAGCGTCTGAGGGGGTCTTTACTTATGCTGAAGAAATATTTCTCCGCTATAAATGGCTACTAGTACTAACACAAAACATACGTAGCATGCAGGAAAGCGCATCTAATACCGTGCCTCCATACAGACACTGGTTAAAAAACAAGGAACCAGCCGTAAAAAGAGTATTTGGTAAATATCATCCTGAATGACCTAACAAATACTAGCAACACACTTCATTTCTCAATGGCAGGATATTTTAACTCTTCATCCCAAACTCATGATACAACACATGAAGTAGGCAAGTATGGGGCTCTTTATAACCATGTTTGTTACACCATGGTAATAGGCACATACGTTCCTTTGTATGTTGCTTTGCCTCATACATATGTAAGTAGTCAGCAGACCTACCCCAACAGTCATACGTTGGGTATGGATTGCCTCTATGTGATTCAGCTTTGAAAAACTTTTTATCTACGGGTATCACCACGTGACCCCCCGGCGTTTCTCTTACTAAGGATGAGTAAAGTTGAGAGGTGGGATGAATCTGATCCATAATAAACTATTTCTTAACTACAGGGTTGAGTCAGCTCATATTTCTGCATTCTTCAGAAAGACAGCCAAAGGTGCAAATGAAATCAGTTTTATATATCTCATGAGGAGTGAGTGATCTTACAAGAATAACATATCATGTTCATGTGACTGGAACTGATGGTTTTGCTTTATAAAGAATAGGCCACAAATTACTGATTACATTGATCTTCTGAAGTGCAGATTGGCATACTTAGAACATATACATGAATGATCATACGAATGGAAGCGTTTTTAATGAAAAATTCAGCACATTTTAAGCATTTAACTACACTTTTTGCTTTACTGAGACAGAGTAAGACATTTTGTCTTTCAAAACTTTACATTTTCCTGTTTTGCAATCAGCATGCATGTTCAGGCAATTCTTCACCATGCCTACAAATTAGAACTTAAAAATTATTGTAAGCATATTTAGCTTAATTCTAAGAAATGAACTGTTTATTGTTTTCTAAACAAATTTATTTTATACAAAACAGACAAATATGTACAAATACAACTTTTCAGAAATGTGTAGTTTGTTGCTTGTTAGTTTGCCTGATTCAGTAAGTGACTTTAAGGAATCATGTGTACCCAATGCCCTCATTTAAAGGGCTGAATGTTAGATCTTTAGCACTAATTTCTCTCAATTTAAAATATTAATCTGAAATTCAGTATTTTAAAGAAGCATTTTCAAACAGTTTAAAATATCTCTTTCACTCAGATAACTAAGCTTTCACTTGGTAGCAGTGTTTCACTAGTACTTCAGTTACTGTCTTCCACTCTATGCAATAATGAAATTTCCAGTGGAAAAAATCTAATTAAAAGCCAGAAAAAGAGTAAAGCTCCTCCTATATCATAAAGAAGCCATTTTATACACTGGTGGACAGCTCTGAAATACAGGAAACATAAATTTGCCTTACCTAAAAAAAACGGATAGTTTGTTTAGTCAGGACACCCTACGTTAATACAGTGATGCTAAGTATGTCTCTTCCTAAATACTCTAGAATGCCATCAAAGTTTTCTTCAGATGTTCTACTTTACAGTGTTTCTAATATATTTCAAAGTTACTTTGTAGATTAACTGATTTTGAACAAATAGCTTAAAAAGAGGTATAAATTCCTCTAGGAAAATAGGTATCTAAACATAAACTACTAGATATTATTTTTCCTTTAATAAAAATATCAAAGTTAAAGGTAAGTATCCATGGACTAATGTGTTTGGTGTCTCAACTCTACCTTCACCAGAAGCTGCCAATCCAAAAGAAGAAATCTTCAAATTAGCCATGGTTTCTGTCAACTGACGTACCTAAAGATGGGATGAATATCAGCAAAAAGTAAACTACACGTGATAAAAAAAATTAAAAAATCACTGCTTCAAGAGTTCTACGGGAAATACTACTACAAAAGCCTTGTCTCTCCTAGAAGGAGCTAGGATGCATCTACAGTGAAAAAGAATATGGCAGAAGTTAATTTTGAGCACGAAACTGAAACAAAATTTATCAGACAGGAGGAGTTTAAGAATAAACTGTAAGATAATTTCTGGAAAAAAAGGGTATAAGTCAGACCCTTCATCTAAATTTTGCTTCGTACTTCTAATGGCCCCAATGCAGCAGGTAGAACTAGATGATCACTGTTGCACAGAGTCTATTCTCCAACCTGTATGGAAGCACTGGATCTTGATATTGGACCAGGGACTACATTTTCATTGATGCCACCTTGTGATGTCTTTTGTTTTGGATTTTTTTGTGTGTGCGGTTTGCGTTTGGTGTTTGGTTTGTTTTTTGTTTGTTTGTTTGTTTTTTTTTTTAAAAAACAACCTTTTCCTAATTTATTTATTTAAAGGTGGGTTGTTGTGGTTTTTTTTTTTTGCACAGGAGATAATTATAGTATTTCTTGCCCCACTTTTTTTTTTTTGGCCCACCACTACAAAAAGTTATCAGAACTGAACTATATGCCTGAAAGTTCCAAACTACTCTACTCATCCTCTTTATGCAAGCTGCACAGAGGCTTTCTAAGACTTTATCCTGGCAAATAAAACTCCTGATTGTCTACTAAAAGCAAGCATGTGAGCAGCATACTGAGTTTCGTAAGTCAAAAGAAAACTATTTGTAAAATAGAAGTTTGGTGACTGAAAAAAAAGAATCTCTTTAAAGATAAAGTTCTTGCATAAATTAGGATTATTCCTCAGGAGATACTAAGCACATGAGTTCCTCTCCACTGCCTGCCACGTTAAACCACGAAAATGATTAAGAACCATACAGAAAAAATAAAGTATTTAAACTCAGCTAAATAAACATAAAATAAGACAGTAGGGTGCTTTTGCTTTTTCTAAATCTAACATAATAAGGCACTTTGCTTTTTGAAGTTTAAAGCGGAGAGTAATAGTAAAGTTTCACTTTGTGGTCTCCCCTTTTTTTTGTTTTTTAAAAAACAGAAAAGGCCTTGATTCTTACTACAACACTAACCTTCACCCACTGGTCACAGATGCAAAGATCTGTGCACTACAGAATCTGTTTTAAATGTTTTTCCTGTTCTTATTGGTCAAACAAATTAATCCACAAATAAAACAAAGTACTCAGTTCACTATCAACAAAACACATCATAAAAAGTGATGTTAACCTCCTACCTTGTGACCGTGCAAGCTTCACACAGAAGATTTGTTAACAAGACAATCTATATGAAAATTTTTTATCAATATAAAATAAGCTAAAGACAAGCAGCTATTTGTAGTATAATCAGATGACAGAAGTGGATTGTGACAAGATCTCACAAAGTAGTCAAAACTATTTGTTGAGTCAGAGCTATATACATCACAGAACTTTTATAAATACACTTCTTGATTTAGGTCAACATGTAACAATTCATCATAGAACTAAACCAAAGAGATTTATTAACGCACTACATTATAAAGGCTCGTTCCTACAAACTTTCCATGATGCTTTCCTGACACCTGATGAATAAAGTTCTGCATCAACAATCCCTTTTGGGAATGGCAGAATGCTCATCCAGCAGTTGCATTCAGCATGCCCAAGACGTGGACGCTGGTAAAGCTCCTAGCTTCAACTGCAATAGTTCCCCTCTCAAGTCTAAAGGATCGCTATTCTTAGTGTTGCTACATATCTACTTCAAGCCTTCAAAACGGAATGGTTCGCATCAAGTTTTCTTGAAGAGCAGAAATTCCCACATTAGCCACACTCTATAAAATCTATATATCTATAAAATCCATAATCCATCAACTACCACTATCCATTTAACCTACCTTCACCTGTTCTTAATGTAAAGTTCCCATTTTCAAGTCTTTCAGAAGACCTCACTGATACAAAAATACAAAATTTTTAAACTCTATACTGATGCTCTGTAACTATTACGTAAAAGTAACTGCACACTAACGTAATTATTTTAGATTTCAACCAGTCAGCTTGTCCCTTACATAAGGACATCGTGCAATGGTTAAAGCAATAACTTTAAAACGTGCAAACTAAGGAGCACTGCAAACTAAAGAAATCAATACATTCAATTAAATCTTAGGCAATAAAGCGAATTTGCAGAATAGGACTATACAAATTTGATTCAACATCAATAATAGTGTTCATTAAGAAAACGCTCCTGGAGGTTTAATAGCCGTGTTACAATAAAACTTCTGCTGTTTAGGAGCAATGTTTTAAGGCAGTCACTATGTACTATACGGTATGCTTTCTTAGCAATCAGAAAAAAAATGAAAGGAAGTTATGTTTTTTATAACTTAAAAATACAAGTTAATTACAATGGGCATTTATTAAGATGTACAGCTTATCCGCATGCTGCGGACAATAAAAATGTATTGATCAAATAAAATGTCAATAGAAGAGTATAGTATGCAAAGAGTTGGAACTTCACAGACATTTCACCAATACCAAAATGATGGTAGAGACACAGAAGAATGTCAACTGACTGAGCTATGGAATATGGAGCCACAGAGAAGAGGTAGTGTGTGCATTTTCAAAACCTTTAGTCATTTTTTGATTAATCATGTGAATTAAAAAAAAAAAAGGCAACAAAAAAACCACAAGCCAAAACCCTAAAACCAAGACGTTGAGGTTAACACTGAATTTCTGAGGTAAATCCAGTCCACACAGTACCCTGAATTCATTCTAGTTTGCTTGCTATTGAGAGAGCTTCACTGACACTCAATTTTAGACATCTATATAGCTGCATTGTAATTATTTTAAAATAGAGTGAAGGAATTAAATTTTAAAGTTTCATCCTTAATCACTCACTGGGAAAATTATTTGAACACTAACTACAGGTTAGCAACCTGCTGTATATAGTCTAAAGATGTTTGATTCCTTCAGAAAATAAGCATACATCCTCTACATAAAACCAAAACGCACAATCCATGAATTGCATAAGGAAAGAAAAAAACCACGTTTTGTATGTCTGCCTCTCAGTTCTAAAGTTACCTTATACTCATTTGCAGTAATCCGCTCTGGTTCTTTTCTCTTCTTTTTCCCTTTTTTATCCTTGGTGTGCTGAGTACCAGAAGCCTGATAAGACTGCAGATCCACACGTGAATGAAATTGGTATCGGCCGCTTTCCACATCGCAGTAGTAATAAATTCCAGTTGCTGGATCATAATATAGTTGATTTTCCTTTATCCGAAACAAAGAACAATGTTATCATGACTTCAATAAATACATCGTTTAAAGAAACACTCGGTAAATAAAGAACCACATACTAAGTTAGAAAATAAATAAATACTCAAACGTACTAAAGAACTGTGGTGGGTTGACCATGGCTGGCTACCAGGTGCCCACCCAGTCGCTCTCAGTCCCCCTCCTCAACAGGACTGGGAGAGAAAATAAGATGAAAAGCTCATAGGTTAAGATAAAGACAGGGAGATCACCATCATGGGCAAACCAGCTTGACTTGGTGAAAATAAATTTAATTCATTGCCAGTTAAAAGCGTGCTGGAAGATGAGAAAAAGACAACACCTCTACTCACTCCTTTTTTTCCCCAAGCTCTACTTTACTGCTTCATTCCCAGCTCTTCTACCTCTCTTGCCTCTCCTTGAGCCACGCAGAGAGGAGCCAGGGATGCAGTCAGTTCGTAACAGCTCCTCTCTGCGGCTCCTTCCTCCTCATGTCTTTACCCTGCCCAGCATGGGTCCTTCACATTGACTGCAGTCCTTCAAGAACTGCTCCAGTGTGGGTCCTCCACAGGCCACAGCTCCAGCCAGGGGAACCTGCTCTGGCACGAGCTCTCCATGGGCCACAGCTCCTCAAGGCGCTGCTCTGCTGTGGGATCCTCCACAGGCTGCAGTGTGGATACCTGCTCCAGCATGGTCCACAGACTGCTGCGGAATTCCACAATTGCCTGCTTCAGTGCTTGGAGAACCTCCTTCTGCTCCTTCTTCTTCGACCTTGGCGTTGCAGGGCTGCTTCTCGCACTGCCCTCCTTCTTCCCCTCCTCTGCCACATACACACTCCGCTATGCAGTGTTTTACCCTTTCTTAAACACGCTTTCACAGAGGCACCACCAGCTTCTCTGATGGGCTCAGCTGTGTCCTGCAGCAGAACTGGCCGTGTACAGGCAGCCCCTGACCTCTTCTCACAGAGGCTGCCTCTGCAGCCCCCAGCCCCACTAGCAATACCTTGCCAGTAAATCCAGTACAAGAACACTTTTTCTAAATAAATCATCTTTTAGCTCAAGCTCTTAATTTTGAAAGAGTAAGAGCAGCTTTAGAGTATAAAATTTCTACAATGTCAAGCAAGTTAAAGATTTAGCAGACACCAAAAAGAACTCAATGAAAATCTAAGTTTATATCTTAGCCTGCTATCTTTAATTTGACTGAAATAATGAACTAATATGATAATAATGAATTAGTTCAATAATGAACTAATTAACAAACTTATATTACTCTTTGTCTTCAGTAACATTTTTCAAATCATAGAGTCAGCTTGGATCTTAGTTCTTCGCTCACATCAACTTTTACTACTAAAACTTTAGAAAAAGAGAAAAAAAGTCAAGGGTTTTGAAAACGATCCTTACCGAATTATAGTAGAAACCAGTGCTATGGTCATAATACAATCCTGTATTTTCATCATAAATAAATCCGGTTTGTGAAACAGCAGCTTCTGCAGCAGCTCTCAAGCTCTCTGCCAAAGAACCCTCTGGTACTGAAGTATCTTCTCCTTCCTGGTACCAAAAAGTAAGGAATTAAATTTTCTTCTAAAAAGAACCTCCTTGATTCTTCAGCATTTTATAGTGCCTTATTTTAAATAAAACAAATCAGTGCTCTATGGACTTGGATTGATTCAAGAACTGTCAAACAAGAAGGCAAAAATCTAGCTGTAGTTTACTGACAAACTCGTACTGATTTCAACGGGACCAAGACTTCATTCTGTGCCTTTCGTTTTCCCCAACCTTTATTCAAAAGGGATTCACATCAAAAGTATACAGTGAATATCTTCCAGTGCATTCCTAAAATAGATTTGGATAGAAGGGATAAAACAAAAACAAAACAAATGAAACCCCGTAACAACTTTCTTCTCCTTATGTGTTGCCTCCTCGTATCAACTGAGGGGAAAAAAAAAGTGCGTTGTAGGATAGCTAACATGGCCATACTGAACATATGCTTCTAGGCTCTTGAGGACACATGCTTTAGAATTTAGATTTTTTTTTTAAAAAAACACATATCTTGGAGTACGTTACACTTGGAACATATCACAAAAAGAATTAGTCTCAAAGCAGAAGGATGATTTGTCTGCTATCATTAGCACCCCACCATCACCAAAAAAAAAGAGAAAATTACTTCATAAAATGACACGAACACCAAAAGCACATTTTAAATGAAATCAAATATTAATAGAGTGCTGATTTGAAAATTGGTAAAATCCCAAACAGTTTTATAACCTGTGAATTCTGGATTAAATTTTCCTCTTCTCCACCTTCAGCAACTTCAGTGCTATCAATCCTTAAAGGAACACTAGCACCTGCCTGCGATTCCTCTGTGGAACTACCCTCAGTGCCTCCATTTCCATCATTGTGCTGCACTGGGAGTTCAGATGCACAGTCTTGAGCATCAGTGTAATAATTTTCATAGTAGTAATAATCTGCAGGAAGAAAAAAAAAGTTGAAGTCACATAAACTAGCGAAGCAGTATTTTACACAATGTAGTTTAAGGATCCTAAATCTTAAGCTGGAAATCTATGCATACAAGCAGTCTGATGAAAATCAGCTACTAGGAAGTGTCTCCACATTGAATTTATTCTATTTTTACTAAGCAAATTATGTCTTAATGTTCTTTAAAAATCAGTAAAACATGAATATGTGTAATGTGTGAGACTACTATGTAACAGATTACTACAGCATGAATTCTGCTACTGTCCATGATACATTTTATCCTGTTCTAAAAAGAACGGCTTGAATAGGAAATGGTCCAAAAGACAACATCGGGTTACTGAGTTCAATGCAGCTAAGGATACAGACTTGAAACATATTTTATACTAAAAAGAACTCGATAGAAGATACTGTTCTAGATGTCTGTTTGAGCAATCACCACCCTCTCTACCTGCTTGCGACCATGCAGCATAGTCCTCTGTCTGTACTTCTACACTAGACGTATCTTTCTCCTTCCTGTTATGGACTTCCTTTGTGAGCTCTTCAACCTGGAAGAAAAACAGCACATCACAAATTACAATGCTGCATTTTAGGCGTCTACAGCAGAAAAGAATATAAGTTTATTATACGTTCTATAATTCAAACAAAGCATAACAGCATCACAGCTATTTCAACTGATCTTTGTTTTGCAAGAAACAATTTTCTACTTGCATGGTTGGCATAATTAAAAACAATTTCTGCCCACAAAGGGTATAATAAAGGCACACACTTGGGAGGAAAAAATTAACCAAGGTTATTTTTAAGATGCCCACACTGAAAAGTTGAATTTCAAGCAACAACCACTGTTCTGTAGTGACGAACTGTGGCATTTATGAAACTTCCCTATTTTGCCATAAGCATCCGTGGGACAGTTCTTCCACTTTTCCTGCACCTCATCTTGTTTATTAAGCTTCTTTCTTTCTGCTAAACTCATTTTTTCCTTCTGACCGCGAAAACAACTTCGCGGCTGAGAAGTCCTTTATCATTCTCGCCACCACCTCCACCGCTCGGGCCTGACGCCGAACTCGGGACACCACAAGCGGCACTCTCTCTGGTCGCTGGAGATCGGCGGCGCGGGAGAGCCTGGCGGGCTCCGGGAGGCCGGGGGCCCGCCTGCCCACGAGCTGTCCAGGCGCAGGGGGCAAGCCGGGAACGGCGGGTCAACGCGGAGGGGGGGGGGGGCGGGGGCGAGTGGTACGCGGTCGGGGGGCGACGGCAGCTCCCGACAGGGCTGGGGCCGGGTGCCGCAAGGCCCGGAGCGGGAGAAAGGGTCGGGGGGAGCCGGTACCCGGGGCAGGGGCCTACCCGTCTCCTCAGCGCCTCGCCGTCCTCCCGCGCCTCACGGTAGAGGCGCTCGGTGCGGCGCAGCCGGCGCTGCGCCCGTTCCAGCTGCTGGCGGCAGGCGCCCAGGTCCGCCTCCAGCGCCGCCACCCGCTCCCGCAGAGCCCCCTGCTCGCCGTCGGGCGGGGAGGCCATGCCCGCCCGCTCCTCAGCGCCCGCCCGCCGGCCGCCACCGGGCGCCTGGGACAAAGCGGCGGCCGCGGCCCCGCCCGCCGGTGCCGGCCATGCCGCCCGGGCGGGCGCGAGGGCAGCGCGCGGACTCCGCCCAGCGGTGCCGCCGCAGGAAAAGTTTCCCCGCGGCGCGCGAGGACCGGCCCGCCGGGCGGGAAGGCGGCGCAACCCGGAAGCAATAGGGAGAAGCCGGAAGTTGCAGACATCCGTCCACCCATCCATCCGTGCCCAGGCCGTGCGCATGCGCTTGGTACCAGCGCGTGGTTGCGAGGGGGAGCGCGGGCGGGACGCTCGCGGGGCGAGCTGCGGGCGTTGGCGGGGGCCAGTGCGGTTTGCGGCCGGGGGGTCGCTTTAACCCAACAATAAAGGGGTTAAAGTTTTTGTGTAAGAGGTTCATGAAGGGTTCAGTCGGCAGCAGGTGATTCACGCACACCTAAAGAAACTAACAAGATGTCCATCCTTGAAGCTGTCAGGAGTGATTAAAAAGCAGACTCTTTATGAAGAACTGTCTGCCCTTGGAGGGAACATCCCAGAAACTGCAGAAACTTTGTTACCATGTTTTTCTGAGCTGTGAACATGCAGTTGCTTGGGGGAAAAGGTCATTCCGGCAGGGGGAGATCGCGACCACCGACTCATGGACCACCTACCCTAAATACACCCCAGACCCAAAAGAAAGGGGTGGAGGAGGAAAACTGAGCATGTGAAGTAATTTACATGTAAAGCGAGAGAAAATTAACCAATTGTTTCAGAATATGTAAACGTGTTATGAATCACGCATGATTGTGGTGTGTAACTAATTTTCTGTCCAGAAGCCGGGTGTGCACGCTAGGAGGAGATATCCCCCGTGCACCCAGCGCTGCAATAAAGAATGTCTGCTTTCTAAAACTCCAGAACGAGTCTTGGAAAGTTCAGTTTCCCTTTCAGGTATCAGGGGCAGCGTCGGAGAGAGGCTGAGGGGTGACCAGGGACCCCCGAGAGAACAGGAGTGTCACGCTCAGGGCCTGCACAGGGCAGTCTTGCGGCCGAGAGTGCCCGAAATCTGCTAACGGCCCGAAATCTGTCAGCAGTCTCAATCAACGTCTGCACTTTTTTTTTTTTTCCCCCCCTTTCCTTTGCGATTTCTCAGTCTGTGCCGTGGCAAACCGCGTCATGTCCTGGATAGGAATTACAGTGTCTGGGAGTATTGCAAGTGTAGCTGTCTGAGCAGCGTTCGAGGCTGCTGTCTTAAATCTGTGCTGATGGCTTTGGTTTTACACCTGACAATAGTGAATGTGTTACAGACGTGGACATCTACTCCTGCTAGGAGATGTACGTCCTGAATAATGCACCACCTTTAGAGGAAGTGTTCACCTGACTGCTGTAAGTAATGTATGCATTCCATACATATGTGTATATATATTTCATATAACTTAATTTTTTTTTGGCTTTTCTTTGACTGCTGGTTCTTGCTACACTGAAAGAATCTCCAGAGGAATGAGAGCTTTAAAGTTTGCGGTATGTCACGATGCAGGCCACAAAGTTGTAGCTGTGCTTCTGTGGCCTGCTTTTTGGCTGCTGAATACAAGGGGATGGTTTATTGCCTGTCAAACTTTTGTCTCAGCATCAAATTGGTGGTTATTTTTGCCACTGCAATCTATCTAGGCGCTTCTGAAGTGTTGTTAGTTTGGCTTCATGCCGTTACGTACTAAAGTTTGGTAGCAACGTGGGACTACAGTGGATTTTGGGTTAGCCCTTATTCAACACAAGCGAGCTTGAGCCTTACATAGCTTCTGTTGAGAGCAGACAATACAACACTTTCAGTCTTTACAGCTACTGAAATAATGACCCATTTCCAATAAATAAGCCTAAAGACGTGAGCTTGAAAGCCACAGTATGTTACAGTGTTACTTTAGCACGAACACTACTTTTTACTGCAAAGGCAATCAGGTCATGCGCTCCTGCGCAGCTCATGAAGTACCATTCTGACCAAAACTGCCAGATCCAAATGCTTGAACTCCAGAGAGTGACCTACCTGAGCAAGCAAGAAGCAAATCTACACCTATTCATATCCTAACTGAAAGGAAATGAGCAAAAAATACACATAGCTTGTCTTCTTTAAAACACATTGTAAAAGGAGGTAAAGCTCTGGTGTGGACTGCAGGTCCTAAGAGATGTTAAAAAACACATTTTCAGATCTCAGTTTTGTTCCTCCATAGTTTCTCATGTACGTCTTTTTGGCTGAGAATTAGTGTATTGTCTGTATCAAAAAGCTTTTAATTTCAGGTAATGCTTTTGTTTGTATCAAGATCATTTCACTTAGTAAACAAGGACCTGAGCTGGAGGAATGTACTTGCTGAAACCGCAGAGATTTCATCTACTATCTTGTATTAAATTGTATGAAGTTCACAGAATCGCACTATCTTCTTATTAAAAGATTGACCTAATCTCAGGCCTTTGATCTGCAAGTCATATACTTCATTGTAAAAATAATGGATTATAAAGTTCCAGCAGTAAAAAGAGGATGAAAAATAATGCCAGCACTTCAAATTGTGTGTGTTCCTAAAGGTTTGCAGCAGATTAAAATGGAGGGGGTGGAGGAGATTTACATCCCTGCCAGATGGGGGAGACGTGCTGGGTGATTTGGCTGTCACCACAGCCTGTTTTTCCACCGTTGCTGTCAGGAAGGGAACAGCAGCAGACCAGGTGGAGGAACTGGGTATGCAGAGTGTGATTTGCATCCATGTGCAGTGGTATTCAGTTAGATGGAGAAGAAAGTGGCAGCTGTCACCACAACCAGCCAACTTCCAGACAGACCTCTTGGTTGGTGAATGGTTTGGCCATAGGTCTAAGGTCTCAGCTCTGCTCTTCTTCAGTCTCCTGATAAAGCCAATTGGTTGGTGCCTCTGAATGTGCCCCTTTGCTGCCCATGTTCTTGGGCACTTGACATGGACTGATGAGCAGCTGTTGCAGCCACCTCTGTCCCTGCTCCTTGCTCTGCTGGGAGGAGTAGTTACACTTGCAAGTACAGGTGGCATCTTAGTCCAGCTAAACAGAAAACAGATGCCGGGTTCCTGCACCTTCTGTATTAAAGGGAGGGGAGGACTTTGGTCACAGGGACGTTTGCCGCCAAAGGGCAGGGGATAGTGGAAGGAAGATGAAATAGCTTGTGGGATGCGTGGACAGCAAGGCTGCTGAAATGCAAGACTGTCTGGCTAAGGGCAAGATCTCCAGGGGAGCTCTCCTCCTTGCATAGCCATCATGAGCTCAGACCTGCATGAAAGAAAATGCCACTCTGCATGCTGCACAAGTGAAATATAGGAGCCCAAAGCCTACAGGGAGGGCCTGGAGGGGTGGGAAGCATGAGGACACAGACATCTAACAATGCCTGCTCTTTCCTCAGAATGGTGCCATGCAGGAACAACCAAGAGCTGCAGGGAGATGTGTCAGCCCAGCAGGCATGGCTCTAGGGTTGCTTTCCCTGCTTCCTCATTCCCCTACCCCAATGGAGTATGTGGTCCTCCTCTGTGGCTGTTTCCAGGTTCCTGCTTCTCCTGAGGGGCAGCACAAAGAAAGGAAGGAGCCAGAGGAGTGCTTGAAGCCATCTTTGCCATCACAGTCTTCATGGCGTGGTCAAACCACTGTCCTTTTACAGCAGCAAATTGTTAAGGCCTTTCCATCTTCCTCCACAGTGAGTTGCAAAACTGGACCTGCTTGGCCCTCTCCTGCTGTCTGCCACCACACGTCTCATACAGCCTGCCTTTGCCAGTGAACTGTGGACCTCCCCCTGCTCCCTCACAGCTCAGCTTTGCTCAGCTTTCTGTCCCTCCACGCGTTCTCTTCACTCGTGCAGATACAGTCTGCTTGCCTGCAGTAGCTCTGACTTTATGTGTAACATCAAATTAGCTCCCCAACTGTGCCCTGTGCTTCTTTGAGATGAAGAAAATGATGGAATCTCTGAATAGAAATGGGTCTTCGTGATTTTCCTTGGTGTTTTAGTAGAGGGTCATGTGTCAGATCGAAAGTGCCTCTTTTGACTGAGGCGATTGCTTTGTCCTACCTCTGAGATGTTAAAGGCTTCTGTGAGTGTGATTTCATGTGTGTGGCAATGCAAATGTTCTCTGTCATAAAAGTGAGCTTAAATACAGCAATTTCCAATTTCATGTGATTTGTAGGCTTGATGCTCATTCTTCTGTATCCTTGTGCATCTTCTCCATGTGGATTGCTGGAGCCGGCTTCACATCATCGCAGGTTTTGGAGACAGATCTCTTTCTGCTCTTTTCTGGTTTTGGGTTTCTTAGGAGTGGTGATGATGGGCCTGACTGGTACTTGTTTCTAGTCTTGCAACAACATGGAGATTCTCCAAAATGTTGTTCAGGTAGTGATAACATGCCTTGAGCATTTTCACAGGGAAATCCTTAGAAGTCTTCCTGGAACTTAATGATTCTTTCATCAGCATGTAATATTTGATCAGGAAATGATATACGGCAAGATATACTGACAACCTATTTTAGTAATAGTAATACTGCTGCACACATCACCACCTATGCACTTGCCTTAAGGAGAACTCAGCTACAGGGAAAAGAAATGAAAGAGAAAACCGGTTGCACTGCTGCAACTCTTTCCAGCAGAGAATTCAGAGACTGGCTTGTTCTTTCCTCGTACCACCCTCCTTTTCATATGGATGTACATTGCTTTAAAAAAATAGACACACTCAAACCTGATCTAGGCTCTCTGGTGTTGTCCTGAGCTTTCTTAAGGGTGGGGGCATTGGCTAGAGTGACACTGCTTGGACAACAAGTGCTTGACCTTAGTGCATCTACTGGGATCACATTGTCTGCCTCTTGCCATGGTGCTGCTTTGGAGGAGGCAAATGGCCTGGGGATGGACTAAAGGCTCTTGTGCTGTAATGTGGAGTTGAAAGTATAGGGCAGCAGTATGTCTGTGTCATGCCAGAGGAGTCCATCCAGGTCCTCAGTGTTTGGGCAGGTCACTGGCCCAGGCTTGATCTTGTCTTGGGCTGGCCAGGAGTCCCAGCAGCATTCTCTCGGAGACAAAAGGTGTATTTCAGCAGAAATGCAGCCCCAAAACACTGTGTATCCAAACAGGAAGCAGCTGGTCAGTGACTTGTCTTCTGAGGGGTACTGAGGACATTGGGGCACAGGGTTTTTGTTAAGCAGGACCAGGAAGTGTTTGCAAAAGGCTGCAAAGTACCACCGAGAGTTCAGTAATTTTAGTTGGAACTCATGTTATGTAGACTGTTTCAGCTGATGTTGACAGCTTGTTTTGAGGCAGCTCAGGGGTTTTAAATAGAATCAGTGAGCTACATCTTGGTGCTTTGCTTGGTACTGCTTGCTACAGTCTTGCTGCAGCATCTTTGAACCAGTTTCAAGATACTATAAAGCACATCTTGGCTTTCAAGTTTCTGTATCTGAGGTTCCTTTTGTCCCTGCATAATGTGTAGCCATCTCCTCTCCCAGCATGCTGATGCTTTTGGGTTCACATGGAGACCTACTGCATGTAGGAGACCTACCTGTTGTCCTGCTGCAAGGACAGGCTCCTCATTTGCAACGGGATTCTGCTCTGATGTTGGGGCACTCGAAAGTGAGACATCACAGTACATGGCACTGCAGAGCTTGAGTCCTGTGAACATATTTCCAGGATTCCTAGTGCTTCTGATCGTATGGCGTTCAAGGATAAGAATGTGAAGGAAAATCAGAAAATCCAAAGTAGCTTTCACCACTAGATGGCGCTTAAGGATTGTTTTGTTTTGGTTTGTTTTTTTTTTAAATGCTCTGAAACACAGTCCTGAAAACTGCCTATCTAGGCAAAATGATGGATTTCTGACCTAATTTTCTTACTTTCTCCACACAATTTGGGCTTAAGCACACAAGCGAGTTACTGATACAGAAGCACACAAACAGGGCTCTAAAGTTGTCTTGAATGAACGGTAGAAGCCTGCCTTACGTCTCATTCTCACCAAAGTTTCCTTAAAGAGCTGAGCAAAAGCAATGCGTGCAAAAAAAAATAGGAAATCTCAGCTTTGTGGAATCGACTGGTGCTGGACACAGCCCCAGAAAATGGCTTGTTGCTGTCCCTTGAGATGATCTCATCTAAGGGCCCAGTAATAGAGCAAGACTTGTCCGTGCCTCTATGGTAGCTGGTACCCTGGAGAGGGTGAGTAACCTGCGTCTAAGAGGCAGTCAGCTTCGTTGTACCCTTCCCCTTAGCAGTCCCTGCTGCTGGGAGATACCTGTATCTCTAGTGCTGTAGAGTGAACAGGCACTTTCACAATGGTGCCAAAGTTGCTCCGAAGTTGGAATGCTCTTCTTTAAGCTTGTTACTGATGTCAACTGCAGAGGAATAAATATGTTTGCCCCTTTCTTGCTGTACAAGCGATAGCATTGCCTGCGTTTTGTCATTACTTCCTGAGCAGCTCTTAAAGAGCACATGCACCTACAGACCTGTCGCTGTGAGTCACCATCCACCTGCCAGCAGGGGCAGGCCACAGAGACAGCACCAACCTGAACTCCTTGGCTTAGATGTTAACTCTGGTTCCATGTTTTGTAAAGGGTGTTCAGCTTTTTTCCCAGTGGCATGAAGCTGACAAATATCTGGCGTCTTTGCTTAGTGATTACAAATTAGCTTTGACAACTTTGCTCAGTTGCAAAGGCAAAAATAGATTAATGCAAGTAGGAGTCAGAATAGTAAGTGTAGGCTGTTCTCTGAAGAGCACAGAGCTCAATACCAGGGGTTCAGGCTGCAGATCCCAGAAAGAATACCTGCTGCTAATGATTCCAAAATTATTGCAGCCAACCCTCTCTGGGATGCTACAGCCTCCTCTTATGAGGATGCCACTAGCGTGACCATCATGGTGGATTTGTTGGCTTGTGTCACGGTCATGTGTCATGGTTTGAAGTGGGGGGGGGGGAGGTCTGGGTGGCAGAAGCTGCCCATCAGACCAGACTCCCATACCCCTCGGGGCTTGAGCCAATCGGCGCCTCTGCGAATTGCCCTATTTATGTCGGGACAGAAGAACTGGAAAGGTGTGTGCCTTTGCCCAGGAGCGAGGAGAAGGAGGGGGGCACGGCCCCCACTCCCGGCGCCCGGCCGGGCGGCGGCCTGGGCTGGGCTGGTGCCCGCTCCGTCGAGGATGGCCCCAACAGAGCTGCCTGGGGAACTCGGGGAGAGCTCTGCTCCCAGGGCACCCACTGGGCCTAGTTTACCCAGAAAGGACTGAGATCTGAGACAAACGGCCACACAGATAAGAGGTCAGTGAAGATGGAACGGAACAACGTGTGCTGCGGCTGAGTCCCCCTTGCGAATAGCCCCTTTGCAACCAGCCCTCGGTGGAGCAAGCAGAGACCCACTCGCAGCCCGTGGAGGATCCACGTCGAGAAGAGATGCCAGAGCCTGAACACGGTACGCATCTAGAGTCCGTGGGATGACCCCCGCCGATGGGGAGGTGCTTTGTTAAAGGAGATGCCTGAGCCTGAGACTGTTGTGAATCATGGGCACAGGGCGAGGTGCATTTACGCATCTAAGTCTGCATGGAGACGCATTTAAGGTCGACATGACGACCCACGCCGGAGCGCATTTAAAGTCTGTATGATGACCCACGCCAGAGCGAGTGGCTACAGCTCCTTAAAAGCCCAGGACTGGTAAAGCCCACACTTGGGCAATCCGATGGGGTAAGGATTGCCTCCTAGCGGGTAGGATTCACGCTTTCGCCGTGAGTAGGGGATCCACTGGAGCAAGGGACAATGGTGTAAGGACTCTTTCTCCTTTAACAGAAGCGGCAGTAACAGTATGGAATGAACTGACCTGCACTCCCCCATTCCCTGCCCGCCCTGTGCCGCTGGAGGGAGGAGGTAGAGCCGGGAGAAAAGGCAAAGGGAGGGAGTGGTGTTGTTTTTAAGATCTGGCCTTGTTTTCTTGTTATCCTCTCAAATAACCGTTTTTGTGTGCTTTTCTCTTTGTAGGTAGCTGTTAATAAATAGTTTTGCTTTAAGAAAACAGCCTCTTTTGCCCGGGACCGTGGTGGGTGGGTGCTCCTCTGTTCCTGTCTCAACCCTCAGCTCTTTTATTAGATTTTTCTCCTCTCCATTTTACTGGAGTGAGAGAGCTGCGTGGGGTTTAGTTGCTGGATCGGCCTAACCCACGACATCATGCATGCCCCGTTCTCAGTGCAGCAGCACGAAAGATCGTTATTTTCTTTCTTGGGGTATAGTGTTATGGTGTCCAATGCCTGTGGTACGTGCAGTCCTACTTCCATCCGCTCCATCTGCACTCTGCACCAGCCCTGCTGATGCTTACCCTGCTCTTCACCCTGACCTCTGGCAAACCTTAAACTAGTGGCTGGGCAATGACACAGACATGTGTGGTTTGCCTACATGCTGTGTACGGGGCTGTTCTCTGCCTGTAGCACGCCCCAGAAATCACGATGACTGTGGTTGTTATAGGGAGAGAAGCAGTCACACAGGCCAATACATAAGCAGATGGCTTAAAGGGAAGAAAAATGCCTGTGACTTAGTTATGTGATAGCAAGGTGGAAAAGAGTACCCACCTCTCCATGACCGATCACACTGTGAGAACATGCGGGTGTAACACCTATTCAATCTGCAATGCCTAAATATTAGCTGTGCAAGTTGCAATCTTCCCACTTCCTCCCATCAGTGTCTTGCTATATGTTGCATAGTTTTTAACTTGTAGTTTTAATGAAGAATCAAAAGGAACACAGAAATATTGGACGGTGTGCAGGTGTGAATTTGTAACATATTTTTAAAAAATCAGTGACAATTAAAAGGCTCTCTTTAAAGGAATTTTTCTTGCAAATTCAATCCTTTTTTTGTCTGTGTCATTGTGGAAAAAAAAAAAAAGAGATGGTTTTGTGAGGGAAGGTAGGAAGCAACCTCATCACCGGGTTAATTAAACTGGCAGCTTTGTTCAGCTGACTCATATTTCATGAGAAATTCTATAGGTGTATTACCAGTGAGTTAAAAAATAACTGGAGTAGTGATCACAAAACTGCTGTAGTCATTTATAGATATGGAGAGATGCATGTAACTGTTCTATTGCAATGCATTACATTGAGACTCTAATTAAGAGCAAATCAGGTGTGACCTGTTTTAATAAGTATGCCATATGAATTGCATGATCTTCCACCAGAAGCCTGATGAATTAAAATGATCCCAGTAGCTTTATTATCTGAATAAGAGGTAAATTTGATTTAATCTATTTAAAACAAAACACAATTATTTTTCTATTTTTACTATTAGAGGTTAAATGAGATTGAAATGAAAATGAGATCCGAAATGAAATGAGATCCAAACAAAATGCAATGTCCAGGCTATCAGCAGTTTTGATATGATGCCACATTTTTAATTTTCACATTTCTTTGGGCTGAGACATAGGAAATACATCTGATTTTTATCTAGTATGTACTTTTTTTCTGCAAAAATTACTATATTTTCTATTCTGGGGAAAAGTAACATTTAGGATTGCGGGTTTTTAGCTCTTTTTCATTCTCAACAGCCTCTTGAGTCTGATTCATTCCTCACATCCAGAACAGCCTCTATCTCTTTGGAATGGAACAAAAGTTGTGTCAAATAAGCAATGTTCGACATGGTATCCTGTTCCCAATTATACCCCCATGATTCTCCTGTGGTTTCTCCTTTGGGGACTGGTGTGTCCTGGAAGAGAACATTCAGGCTGTAGTTTTTTCAGAGTTTTCCCTCTGCAATGGGGTCTTTCAATACAAACTTTAAAAAGGTATTTGTGGATGTACTGTGGGAACTTGTCTCTGCATATAACTGTAGAGTTGTATTTGTATGTCACTCACACACATCTGAATCTAAGAGAGTTTAGTGCTTTTATCATGCAAAATGCATTTTTTTGAGTCATTCTACTTAGAGGGACATACCCTATTTCCTCTCTCTGAAATCCTCGTTAGAAATATTTATGTCATCTTCCCAAAATATTCGATCAAGTTCTAAAACAGATCATGGAGAATATTTATAGCAGGGAGGACACAAACGGTCACTAGGAAGGCCGTGCTCTCGAAAAGGCACACTCTGTTTTGGGCCAGGAGCTGCAGTTCATCTCACCTCTAAAAACACCACTGAAAAGACGGGGAAGGGAGGTGTAACGTGTTTTGGAGGGATAATTCTGCATTGTGGTGAAATTCGTGGTGTCTTTCTTTTCTCACCGACCTGCTTAGCTGGCTTCCCAAACGTCAATAAACCACAAAAATCAGCATTTCTTTAATATGAGCAGAGCCCTGCAGAAGTTCTCTTCTTGCTGTCTGTTAGAAAAGTGCAGCAAGTAAGCAGGAATGCATCTGTGTTTTGAAAGCAGGAAGGTTAGCAGTGAAAATTCCCCCAAGACCATGGTTTCAAAGCAGTTCTCAACTCAAAACATTTTTTCTCTTCCTCAGAGGCTATTACGTTTTTTTCCGCATTGAGATTCTGCTTGCAAACCTGTTGCTTCCAACTCTTTGGTTTAACCAGGCTCCTCTCTTTAAATGGTAATTCTTGGCTGTCTTTTTCTCAGACACTTTTCCTGGATTTTTCATAGAATTATAGAACAGCCCAGGTTGGAAGGGATATCATCTAGTCCAGCCTTTTGTGGGAAAGGAAGCCCGGACGAGATTATCTAGCAGCCAGTCCAACTGCATCTTGAAGACTTCCAGCAATGGGGCTTTTACCGCATCCCTGGGGACACTGTTCTAGTAAATGATTGTTCTCAATCCATACCTAATAATATAGGTGAATCTTACCTGTGTATAGCAGGGTCCCTCACACCAATCTGTCCTTCTGATGACATACAGTGGGGTCATAGTACAATGGAGGTTTACTTCCAATGCAAAAAAGGAGGTGAACGCAAACTTTGTACAAATTTATTACAACAGGTAGTGAATTTAGCATAAATATATTTTTTAATCAAGACTTAACAACTTAAGAATTATGTTAATCGTAGTTCTTGTGCAGTTGTGTACTGTGCAGTAGCTCTCAGTGGAGATTTCGCTGGCCTCCAAGCTCCCAGAGAAGAGGACATGGCATTTCAGGGTGAGTGTCAAAAAAAAAACATGGAGAAAGTTGTTCCCTATGTGGTGATGGCCACTTTTCTCTCTTTTCCAGCATAGATACATCCCTTTGCTAGGATTATCTTGATAATGAATAGTCTATCCTGCTTGTTTTCTACCGTATTGTTCTCTTAAATCTGTTGCGATTTACGTATACATATACACACACAAGTTGCCACAAAATTTTTGTTAAGATCCCTGTCAGCTGAAAAGCATTATAGCTGCCTTTTGTCATCAGCCACACCAAAACCTGCTTTTTGGATATGTTGAAACTCCAGTGCCAGTTTGCACGCCTAGTTTTTGAAGGAGTATGAGACTGGCTACAAGTGATACCAGCAGAAACACAAACTTCTCACCATTACAAATGTGTTTGATACCTGATCAAGCTACTGAATTAGTGATAATGAAACAACTTTGAAATAGTGCCAAACCTGGATGAAGGCCTAAATTATACATGATGCCGCTAGCTTTTTTCTCCCTCTTTCTTAACTTTCCTGTTCCCAGCTACTAGTTTTGTCTATGCTGAGTCTTTCAGAAGCCTCTTTTTCACTGCAGATGGAGCACAAACACTTCTAAAAGTTGCTATTAATGATGCTCATAACCCAGCTACTCACGTCAGGAGTGCTGTAGTATGAAAATGTAATGCCAATTGCTGTCATGTCTCTGTTCGTCATTAACTAGTCCCAGTGTCATAATTCTGGGGCAAGCGTCTATATTTTCCTCTGCCTAATGAGAGGACTTAGGGGAGAATTCTGTTACTACATTGCCAATACAAATTACCTCTTCCCTGAGGAACATACTAAAAGTTTCTCAGATGAGAGGAAGAAAAAAAAAATCTGCCCTGTGCTAGCTTGGTTCTTCAAGATATTTTAATAACAAATAATTTAGCTTTCACCGGAGTAGCCATCGGGGACAGAGATACAAAAATATTGCTTTACTCTTTGGGCAATTTTGCATACAAAACTGGGTAAGAATTATGAACTTATTTCAACACTTACAGGATACTGAGAAATAAAAATATTCTCAAGCCATTAAAACTCTCCGAGGGGCCAGAGAGCTGCCAGTGTCAAAGGCCTGTGACTTTGATACATGCCCCCTTGTTTAATGAATCTACAGATAAATCAGGAAAATTTCACAACACAAGAGTTCTACCTTATAATCGAGCCCCTCAGACCACTCTGCGCCATGAGGTGGTGAAGTTTTCTCCTGACCACTTTGATCCTTATCTCTCTTCAGTCTTTCTGATACTGAAAGAAATCCAGGTTAGATGAGGCTTTGGGCAACCTGGTGTAGTGGAGGATTTCCTTGCCCATGGCAGCGGGGTTGGAACTAAATGATTTTTGAGGTCCCTTCCAACCCAAACCATTCCATGATTCTATGATTCTATGATACCTTACAGGGTTGTGTGAAGGAGTTGGAGATGGGCTGCCAGGCCTGACTACAGGCAGTGACAGCTAATGGAAAAGACCTCTGAACTGCTCAGGGCTGATGCCTGGGGCCAGAGGCTGGCTCTTTCAGAAGTCATCATCAGCAACTGGGAATCTGACCCTCAAGCCTGGATTTGGTGAATGAAAACTGGGTCTGAGATTGCCTGATGGGAAGAAGAGGGGGCCAGCTGAAACATGGCGTGGTCTGAGGTCATGTCCTTGGTGAAACTTGCAACACAGAGGCGAAAAATGTTCTTCAGGGGAGGCAAAGGGGGACTTTTTATACTCTCAAGTGACAGCGTCCCAGGGCTACTGTGGCAAGTAAACCAGAAATATCAGGAATGCGTCTTAGCATAGCAACTGGCTGGAGCATGGGGCAAGTTGCTGTCTTCACCATCAGTTTGTGGCTGGTCACAGCAAATGCAACGAAGTACACGAGTCTGCTCACCAAGACTGAGATCTTCCTCAGCTGCTTTGGCAGCAGTGCCCAGGAAAGTGCCCGCAAGGAAAGGCAGTCTCTCTCGCAGCGGTGACGGGGCAGCTGACAGAGCAGGCACATCCTGCCTGGCCCCAGCCCTCAGCCTCAGCGCAATCCCGTGGCTGCCCCTTGCATGTGCAGAAATCAAGTGGGGATGGGAAGAGCAGCTCCTCGGCGGCTCCCTGCCCCTCACCTCTGCCCTGGCCAGAGCCAAGAGGCACCAGCTCCTCTGCCAGCTGCCCACTCCCTAGGGTGAGGGTGGCCATCAGGGTCCTGCTCTCCTGCATAGGAGCTGTGGAGCCACAGGCATGGTGGATGTGGTAAGTGAGAGTACCATCTAAGGGAGCTGTGCTCGTGACTGTCCCCGAGTCTGCTTGAACTTACCTGTGTCGATGCAGCTGTGCTGTGTCGCTCTTCAGCCTCCCACAGCTTCTCCTCAGCTTCTGGAGTTACACAGGCAAGCCTCCTCCTTCCCTACCTCTGCACAGCCATACACAAACACTGAAGGTATGTGAGGTGACTCTTCAAGACTCTTGTGACTCTGCCTCTCTGTGACCTGCTGTTCTTGAGAGATTGTGGTAAAATCGAGATAAATGAGAGTTTTTCAGGGAGTTCAGTAGGGAGTATTTGAGGACTCACATGGTCTGCTGAGTTGCTCTGTCTCTCAGAAGAAAGTACGTTGCTCCTTAAAGCTGCAAGATCTTACCAGTTGGGGTGATGTGTAGGATCTAGTAGCTATGAAGGACTGCAGCTAAGAACTGATCACAGCAAGGTCTTGTGTCTGAATGCAGGAAGTATCTGGTCTCCCTGCTTAATCTGTCACTTTTAAGTGAAAAACTGTAGTTCTCCCTAAATTTTTAACCTCAAAACATTACAAACATAACCAGTGACTAACTAGTTTTAAGTAATTAGCATAGTCTTGTACACACACACTCCAGATCTTCATCCAGGGGAAAAAAATAAATTACCTTTAGCTGAAAACCACATCCTTTAGTGACAGATTTAAGGTAGAGGTAGCTTTGGCAGCTACCTGTAATGTGCCTGGACCTGGACCATGCACAGAAATGTAATTTATCCTGGGCAGGTGTCACACTAACACATCTGAGTCACTCCTAAGACTGGTAACAGACACCACCAGGGCTAGCACTGTGCTTGGTAAATAAGCCTGCTTGCTAGCAACTGCTATATAAGTTGCTGATGCAAGACACACTGCACAGCACAGATAAAGCTTCAGAGGCAGATATTGCAGAGCACCCAACACACACAAGCAACAGCTGCGATCCCCTTTCTATTGCTCCCCTAATCAGATTAGAAAGCCAATGCTAAACTATTGAGGACATGTGACAGACTGTGTGTGTCTTCTGCCTTTGGCTACAAGTTTAAGTGCATCATGAAAAGTTTTGCATACTTCTCCTCAAAACAGCAGATGAAGTGTGAAGTTACATATATCTTAATTTAACTTGTGATTAAAGGATCTTAATTCTTTAGGTTATCCTACACAGAACTGATATGCAAAAAAAGTTATAATATTCACAAAGGACTGACATTCAGAGTCATCCTTTAAATAAAATAGAAACTTCTTTAGTGTGTAAGTAGACAGTATTTCTTAAGATACCTCTGAGATACCTGACTGGAGTGGTTGAAATTATGATCATTCCAGGTTGTTCAGAAAGACCCTTTGATCCTGTTAGGTGCTGGTAGACTGCAGTCCAAGCATTTGCTGCTGACGACATGATTTTCCAGGGTGATATGAGCTTGCTTCATCCCTCTGGGTGAACCCCAGCCCCTGGCCTGTGAGCCCAAGTGGGACTGAAGCAATTCTAATGGTGTCGTAACAGGGATAGTCATTTGGTAGTCAGGCTTGTATTTTCTATCATAGCCAGAAAATCTGACAGTCACTGATTGAAAGAGGTAAAAAGAAGGCTGGGACAGGGGTTGGAGGGAAAAGTAGGTTGCTATTCATATGATCAATGGCCTTTGATGTGCTAAGATCTCCCAGGTCACAAGAAATTAGAAGAATCAGTTCCCCTGAAATGCCCCACAGGTGCAGGAGGTTGGCAAAAACCTAACACAGCAATACGTAGAAGGACACATCAATGCTGAGCGAAGGTGTCAGTAGCTCAAAGAAGGCAAACTCTACACATGTAAGGTGTGGCCAGTCATTGCACGCCTCATACAAGCCCACGCAAGGCAATGCAAACAATTCTCTATGTTCTAAGTTTCACTGAAAACGTTTGTCTCCGTTGCGTCTCAGATTGTTATTTTTTTTCAAAATAAAAATGCAGGGCAGCTTGAAATCCAACTTTACTGTAGAAAGCTGCAAATTGTTAATGTTCAGTTCTCCATGCAGATGTTACCATGCCTGTAACTCGTCTTTTCAACCATCATGGTAATGCCATGGTAATGTCCCACAAGTTATGTATACTTTCCTATGACTGAGAAGGCGACTTCAGTAACTTTGCAAATGAAACGCTTCATAAACGTCCTAGAAAATCTGGATCAAGCAGATATCTACAAAGCCCTTTCCCCCAGTAATTTCTCTATGAAATCCTTTAAAATAAAATTTTTTAAAGTTGAGAGCTTTGGAGGGTTTTTTAGATGATGTTTCCCCTTGGAATCCAGTAAGGCAGCATCTGCATTTTTCTGAGAATGTTTTCAGGTGAAGTGAACCATAAGATTGCTCCCAAGTAAACATTCATCTTTACCTAGAAATGGCCTCATTACTCAGCAGGTCATACATTCATTACTGGTTCTCGTCTCGAGAGCTTGCAGAGTCACCTGGCGTCTCGTCTAAGTGTTTTAGCACTGGCAAAAATGGGTATTAATGATTTGCCCTAATAGGGCCACATTGTAAGATTTGATTTGAATGCCACAGAGTAACTGGGCCATCTAGAGTTGACCTGCCCGAAAATGTCAGCGCAGCGTGCGACTATTGAGAGAGTTAGGCGCTGCTGTTTCGATTAGTCATTTTATGACTCTGTCCCTAAATCCATCCATTCAGCCTTTTTCTGGCTTAAAGCCAACACCAGCTGCTCAGGCTGGGAACTGCCTTCTCTCAGGAAGACCAAAGGAAATGTTGATTTGTGCTGTGTCTGTTTGAACCGAAGATCAGCAGGGGAGACTTTCTTCCAATCACAAGTGAATTCGAGGCTGTGGGTGACAGGTAAGCCACTGCTGTAGCTTGTAATGACTCTAGTTAAATCCCCTGCTGCATGCTTTAATTGCAAGTTAAATTAAGATATTGTACAAAAAGGGTTCTAAATGTAGGTGTCTTCCTTTCTTAAAATAATCCTTAAAACGCAGTCACATGCCTAAAACCCTGTGATGTAGAACTTCTTCTGTCAAGCCATGACAGGTACTGATGGGCTAGGGAGTATCAAGAACGCAAATCTGACTCCTGCTTCGACATTAGCAAGATGCCATCTGTTGAGGTAGCCGTCACTGGAGTCGTCATTGTTACTGATAAATGTAGTTCTACACTAGATTAAGTGTGGAGCTCACAATTATAAATAAAGTGGTTATCGATTGTGGTGACTGATTTCAGAAAAATATGGTGGTCTCCACTTCTCAGCAATGATATCCATATAGTCTGTGTCTGATTATGAGTTCGTAGAATAATTCAAGTTGGAAGGGACCTTCAGAGGTCCCTAGTGCAACGTCTTGCTCAGAGCAGGGTCAGCTACAAGGTCAGAGCAGGTTGCACAGTTACTTCCACATGCATCAGTCTCTGCAAGAGTTTAGTGCAGCTGATCCTTAGTTTTGATCCTTGCTCTCACCTCATTTCCTCCTGCCCAGTCCGAGGGTCACATACAGATGTTACACTCAGCAAGACAGTCTCCTAAGTTTGCACTAAATTGTTTCTTATACATGGTGGCGAAATACTGGAAAATACAACTTAAAATGCCTCTGTGCTCATTCATACCTAATTAAGTAAGTTCCGCTCATCGTTAGGCTTGATTCTTGCCTCACCACCTTTCTTCAGGCTTAGATAGGATCTCACACAGTAGCTTCCGATTTCTGCATTAAAAAGTGTTTAGAAAAAGGTACTGTATTCCTTGATATGTAGCTGTCACTTTAACATGAATGTCTTGAAATAAATACATATTTTTTTATACAGCATAATTATATTTCTGAGCTGCACGCTAGCAGCAGGTCTGGAGCAGCTGTCTTGACAGCTCTTTCACTTGTGTCTTTTTTATGTCCTTAACTGCAGGCTTACAGTTTATTTTCTATGTGATCAGAGGTGTCTGTTGTTGATACCACAGTCCAGCTTGGCAGTTGATTACAGAGTTGTATGAATTTGCTACCTTATTTCCACCAGATCCTGCCACATCATTAATTTTCCTTGGAAAGATCTTAAACAGATGATTTTATACTCTTAGGCACTTCTGAGAGATACCTCCATTTATTAAGGTACGGATGGTACATCTTTAACATCATACCAGCAGAAACATTTCCAAAGCAACACCAGTCCTTCCCATCTGTGCAGGAATTGATCTTTCAACAAACTGATGAAGGAGCTGAAGCAGCCCGGATGCCCTCCCTTCCTGCCTCAAAGAGCTCAGATCCTGGCTGCCTGCAAACGGTAGTGCTAAAGCTGGAAGTTACTGATGCTAGAAGTTAGGAGAAAGCAGTCAGACAACTTCTTTTGCCTGTTCTTCAGCTTCTGTATACCAAGCACACTCTCCTCTTGGGCTCAAAGTATGACTCAGACCTCTGTGAGGAAATATTTCAAGATCCTCATGAGTCTTAATCATTATCCTTCACCAGATGTCAGGGAGCTTTCAAAGTTTTTCAGAGGCAAAACTCCAGTTCTTATCCATCTGCTCAGGGCTAATTAAAATGTGACCTGGACAAGACCAAAATACCTAGAATGACTTAGCACAGGAAGTAAAGTTGATGACAGGACAACCTCTGTGAAACATTAACTGCTCTGCAGACCACAAACGTTCAGAGCTGCTGTTGCCAGTGTTTTGCACAGTAACTTTAATAAGCTATCCCTTTGTCTCTGTGCTTATGAGGAATGTCTTTAAATGATGAAATTACCTTGAATATGTATTTACAGGCCCCATAAGGCCATTTGGGACAACCAAGGCTGAGCTGTGCTGGTTGCTTGTGCGTAACTTTGCTGTGTGCTTGTATGGAGAGGTGTGGTAGATTTGCTGTTGAGCAAAGACTGCCTTTGCTGCCATTCCCTAAAGTCAGGAAATGTCGAAACAGCGTCCAACAAAACAAGCACCATTGCTGAAACAATTAATCTACAGGAATTGCACTCAACAACGGAGCGTCTGAGGGTTTTTCTTTAACTGGAGTTAGGAAGAGTTTTCCTGTCTTCGTTTGTTGGTGAGAAATAAAAAATTACACATTTTTATGGGTACCTGAGAGATTTACTAGTCATAATAGAAAACCTTACATGAAATCCAGCTTCTACTAGCGTTTGAATAACTATTCAAAGTGAAAACAATCTGCACTATCCTGTACAGTGGGCAAAAAAGAATATAAATCACACAGGATTCAAGCTGAAATCTGGTGACTAAGATAATTGTTTCCAGAAAAAGCCCGTACATAAGACGCGTGATAACAGAAATGTAACTAATCATTTTCAAAACTATAAACTGTAGAGACTCCTTTTCCCCACCTTATCTGCTTCACCAATGCCATCACAAAGTTATCACCCAGCCAGCAGAGGAGGTAGCACTGCAGCAAGTATGTGCAAGGAATTGGGAAGCAGATACTATGATAAAATGTAATTATGCTATATAAAAAACATTTATTTGGAGACGTACATATTAAAGTGACAGCTACATTCCAAGAAATACAGCATATTTTTCTAAATGCTTTTCTAATGTGGAAATTGAAAGTTACTGTGCAGGATCCTATCTAAACCTGAAGAAAACAGGCTCGATTTCCAGACTAGCTGATGAGTGTATGTAGCAGTTTTCCAATTTGTTCTGTAGAATTGTAAGATTCTCGCATAAAAGCAAAAATGAAACATGTCTTCAGTAGCTCTTGGAAGAAGCTAGTGTGAGTACCAAAAAATGAAAACAAAGGAAAAGCTCTGCATTTCTGATGTGAACTCTGGGCTTTTTTCTCTGGAGTCTGACTGATCAAACTTCATATTTTCTACCTAATCTGTCGTCTTAAGGTACAAGTTGCAAAACTAAGGCTTCACAAGGCAATAGATGAGTAAATTATACCTTCAGCTGTAGAACTTATGTGATATATTCAATTAAGTGAAGTTGTAGCCTTAGCTAATTAATTGACAAAACTATAATTTTTTAAGGCTTTCCTTGGGATTTTTTCATGGAACTGAGGATGTTTGTTTCTTTTTTCTTTAGTTGCCTAGTAATAAAAGGCTTCAGAAAATGTTCACCAAGAAAATAATGACTATTTGGAATTTGCATTTTCTTTTTGAATGATCTTTTCAAGGGGGACTCACAAACATCTTACCAAAACTCTTCCCATGATTTCTCTTGGGGGAAGGTTTGCTGCTGCGTGTGCTGCCTGCACACATTTGTTTGTCTTTGGCTCTTCAGGGAGCTAAAACCGAATGGACTAGTTTCAAGGATACCTTGATGACTGATAATGCCTGAATATTAATAAATACTGGTCTGATTTAGGTTTTATGCCTTTACACCCAAGGAAAGAAGCAAATATAAAGAAACTCCAAACACTACGAACTCATGAACAGTTAGTCGGTCATGAACATTTGAGTGCATTCAAGAAAGGACGTCAGAGAAGTGGACTCATGTTTTATTTGCAGGATGTTATTTTGTTTCAGTCCTCATCAGTCCTTGATGCTTCAAAGAATGCAAAGACATCAGCTTGGATCTGAAGGGTTTGTCATACCTACAGCTAAGTGATTAATTTGAATTTTGGAAGGACTTTCTTGTTCGGCCCTAGCTTCCAATAACACCTCCACTGCAATGCTAGTGTAAAGCATTTCCACCTTTCGCACACAGCCACTCATTCCCATACCATCGTGCACCCCCCGTTTGAGTTTGTCCAATCTTTTCTGGCAATAGCTAGGAATAAAAAGTTTGCTTTAATCCTGCCCCGTTTTCCTGTTCTGCTGTACAATCTTGCCCCATGAAAACCTGTGTCAGCACAGCTGGGTGGTGGGAAGTAATGGGATGAGATCTCCAGTGCTGCCATAGGTTTATGTCAGGGTTGATGAACTCGGTCAAGCCCTCCCTCAGCAGTAAAAAGGGATTTGAAAATGGTTTGCCCTAATGGCTGCCACTGCTGGGATGCAGCTGGACAGGAGCTCAAATACATGGCTGGACAAATTATCAGAGCCAACGGTTGCAGGAAGCCTCAGAATATTCTTATGTTCTCCAGAAGAGGATTTGGATTTACATCTGTAGCCATGTGCGGTAAAACAAGGGCAGGTGCAGTGACTTTTAGCTTGAAGGGCTGAGTTGATCATGGAGGGACTGGAGCCGGGAGCTGAGAGAGTGCCTTGCTTGCCGAGGGCAGTCAGGAACCTCCCAGGGACCTAATGAGGCTATAAAGAAGATGGGAAGTGCAGTGATTCTCAGCTCTCAGGAGCTGCCTCCAAATATCATCCCTAATTTCTTAAGGCTTGCCTGTCTGTTCAATAAATTAATATTATTCAATCTTAAAGTGTATCTGTTTCCCGTGCAGAAGGTAGCAGGTCCCTGAAGTTGCCTTACTTGGGGAGGTATGATTCTGAAACAGAAAAACTGGCTCCTTTCCATCACCAAATGCTTCTAGCTAAGTGCTAAGGTTGGTTTGCAACCCAGGAAGATGAGATGTTGGTCAGAAAGAGGATAAAATTGCCTATTTCCCATCACTAATGGCAAGGTCATGGTTAGCATTTCCCATTCCAGGGGTACGGCTCATCCATATCTTATTTCTTTTCTGTATCTGCTCTACAACTATTGCAAGGGTGATTTCTGGCACTTGATTAGTGATTCAGTGGCTTTAAAATGGGGCTTTTAACTACAGTGATGCTATACTATAATCTAATTGAAAATGTTTTAATTCAGACCTGAATTGTGTTTGGTTTTTAACTCCACCTCTGACTAAAATAATTAATACAATAAATGGGCACTGAAATATCATGCACAGCCAATTTAGAAGTCTTTTAAATTGAAAAAAAATTAGAGCAAATTGAACATGAAATATCTTTCAGCCATTTCAGTTCAGATACACTGAATACCAACCTCCTTCCTTCTCCTGAGCACAAAAGTATTTTTTTTTTCTTTTAAAGCCCAAAATGTCATGAATGTGCCTTTTAACCACATTTGTTAAGAAACTCATTGAGGGGTGGTTAGAAAGAAACACAAGTTTTAAATGTTCTTCATTGTTTATGCTGCTCATTGTACGGGCTTGGAGCTCGTTTGCCCCAGTAAGCAACAGTCATTACCATGACTCACAAGCAGTCAAAAAAATATGGGGTGTTTAGATAATAACCTGAGGTTTTTTTACTCCTTAAAATAAAAACATATTCACAGCTGGTTGAAAAACCCACTTTGGTCATAGCTTTAATCATAACGGAGTAGTAGTAATTGCATTCAAGAGCTCAAAACTTTGGCTCAGCAGTTGGCTGTCTCTGCTCTCTCATCTCAAGCTTTGTCTTTGACGGGTACTGGACAAGACACAATCAAGTCTTTCAATAAGATGAATTAACCTGACATGATCACCTCCTTTGAAAGTTAAATAAGATTTAAGGGTTTGAGTAGAGACCTATACCAGCTTTGTAGTTTGAAAACAATTGCTATTAATGAACAGCTTTTTTATGAAAGACACAAAGCACTTTCATTCCTGTCGCCTATTCTGCCAATGCAGTAAAAGGCATCTGAAATGTCAAGGATCAGATTCATTTAATCAGCATTTGTACTTATTCATCAGTTGAGAGATGTAGTAAGGAGCAGTTGCTCATTGGCCTCTTCCCAGAGTGGCAGGATGGGTGATACCGGGCATTTTTGGAGCAAAGATTAAGAAGGCAGCTGATGCATTCTTTTAACCATCTCTTACTCTCAGCATCATTGAAAGCAAAATTTAGGTTTAAAACACTTAACTCTGCTAGACTTTCTGTGGTCTCATAAGCTCATATGGACCTTTTAAAGTCACTCATCTTATGGGCTTCTGGGTCACAGGCTTCCAGCTGACTGGCAAAAGATACAGACTAGTGCATGCTCAGAAAAAAAAATAAAATAGTAACATGATGAAGAAAAAAGATCTGTGAGGAGGACCGTGACTCAGATCTCCCACCCTGTTGAGGACACAGCTGTATCCACAGAGCTGGCAGCCTCCTGCTGATGGCAGTGGACAGTTCTGGGTGGCTGGTTTGGTCACTGAGACCACCCTGATCTGAGATCCCCCAGGCTGAAGCAGGCCACCTGAGTCTCCAGACCTCGGAGTCCAGTTACTTCTCCAGAGTGTACCAGGTACCCCACCTCCACATTTCATAGACATGCCTCAGCACGTGATATCAGCTGCTGCAGCATCCTCAGCAAGGCTGATATGAAGGGGGCAGCAGATATGGGACAACATGGAGGTGGCACCTGTCATTGACCTCAGCTGGATGAGGTCTTTCACATACAGGTTTGCTTTCTTTTTCACTGCTGAGCATGTTAGTTTGGCCTGCAAACATAACATGGTTTTACAGCTCCCAAAGGTGGTGTCTGAGGGGCATGTGAGGGTACAAATCCTGCTGGAGACTGACTTCTGGCAGAGTAAGCTAGTTCAATGCAGGCTGGTGCGTGCTGCCGGGAGGGATGGGTCCCTGGAAGAAACTGCCCTCTGAAACGTGCCCAGGTTTTGTACTGAAGAGATCTGGTCCAGAACAGAGGCTGGCAGCGGGTCAACAATTGCCCAGTGTGGGTGACACGTGGTTCATCAGCCCTGTTTGGTCCCTGGCACCCTCTTATTGAACAATATAAATACTTCCAGTGAATCCCAAAAGTCAACACCCAGGATAATAAATCTATGCAATTCCATTCACATACTCTCCTGCTTCATGCACTTAACTGAAATTCCTGAAGAGAGAAAAATGGCTTCTCTGTGTTTTGCACACCAAAGAATAGCTGTATTTCAGCATACAGTTTTGGCCCATAGATTTTTCTATCTTGCGATCACCTTATTTGATGGATGTGAAGTCAGGCTTTGGTTTGGATTAATTCTATGTTATCTACCTGAAACGTCTTTGCTATTAAAAATAAAGTCCTGTACCACTGGACTCCAGTTCCTACATACATCTTAAAGTACTAGTTCCTTCCACTTTATCCAAGTATCAGCAAAAGTAAATGGACCGAAAAACCTGATACTGTTACAGCTAAAAGATGATCTCGCTTTGTATCCCTGAGCTCTCTCCCTTTGAGTCAGTGTGGAGAGAAGAAGGGTGGGAGATTTTGGACTCTTGCCAGGGTCCCTATTAAAGACCAATTTATTTTTCATTATTTTCATTATGTTGAAAATACAAATACCAGTGGGATAAAAATGGTTTATGTAAGTAGCAGTGGGAAAACTCTGTGGTAAACCAGAGGTGGGACTAATCCCTTAACAGAGAGGAGTGAGTAATAGAGGCTGAGTCAGACAGAGCAAGGTCTCACTGGGTGCTGAGTGTGTCTGTAAGGACTTGAGCGTTTCTGCTGCCATGACGGTGGTCACTGCAGGCAGGCAGGACCTGCATGAGCAGTGAATCCTTAGTGTGCTGGGACCTATGAGGACGATAAGGATTAATAAAGGCCAATTGGGAGAAGAGGAGACAAGTGAAGAGACTGCTTAGATTTCTAGTGGAAACTGACTGAGTGGCTTTTTAGCTATAGGTGTAATTAGAATTATCACTGAGCAATATTTTACTGAGGTTAAAAATACTCCATGGCAGTCCTGCAAAAAAGAAGAATCATTACTATACATTTATTTAAAAAGGCCAGATAACCTGTTCAAGAGTGCTATTAATCCAGAAACAACATTGGCTAGAACAAGAGACCTACTTCCAACGCTCAATTAACAACGTGCCACTTGGTAGCTCTTGTTAAGGTGTGCAACATCAGGACAGAGTTAATATGCCATTTCTCAGTGGAGCCATTCACTTTATGGTATCTGCAGCTTGCAGCTTCAAGTTACTCCTTGTTTTTTCAGCTTTCCTGAGAAGGTCACATAAATAGAGGATGAGAGGGATGTAGATTCTGAGGGTTTTTTTTTGTAGATATTTCATAGAATTTAATAGAATTTCTAGGTTGGAAAAGACCTTAGAGATCATCCTGTCCAACCGTCCCTAATACCCCATTAAACCATATCCCTAAGCAGTTCATCCACCCTTTTCTTAAACACATCCAGGGACGGGGACTCAACCACCTCCCTGGGCAGCCTATTCCAGTGGCTGACAACCCTTTCAGAGAAGAAATTCTTTCTAACATCCAACCTGAACCTTCCCTGACTAAGCTTATACCCATATCCTCTTGTCCTATCACCCATCACTAATGGAAAGAGCCCTTCCCCCACCTCCCCACCATCCCTTCTCAAGTATTTGTAGGCTGTAATCAGGTCTCCCCTCAGCCTCCTCTTCTCCAGGCTAAACAGCCCCAACTCCCTCAGCCGCTCCTCATAAGTTTTATTTTCCAGCCCTTGACCAGTTTAGTCGCCCTTCTTTGGACCCGCTCCAGGAGCTCAATATCTCTCTTAAAGCGAGGGGCCCAAAACTGGACACAATATTCCAGGTGCAGCCTCACCAGTGCTGAGTACAGGGGCAGGATCACTTCCTTGCTCCTGCTGGTTACACTATTCTTGATACACGCCAGTATCCCATTGGCCTTTTTGGCCACCTGGGCACACTGTTGGCTCATATCAAGCCGATAGTCAACCAGCAACCCCAGGTCCTTCTCCGCCAGGCAGCTCTCCAGCCACTCTTCCCCAAGCCTATAGCGATGCTTGGGGTTTTTGCACCCCAAGTGAAGGACTCTGCACTTGGCCTTATTAAAGCTCATGCCATTGGCCTCAGGCCAACGATCCCGTCTGTTCAAATCCCTCTGAAGGGCCTCCCTACCCTCGAGCAGATCGACACAGCCTCCCAGCTTGGTGTTGTCCGCAAACTTACTGAGGGTACATTCAATCCCCTCATCCAGGTCATTGATAAAGATGTTAAACAGAACCGGACCCAGCTCTGAGCCCTGGGGAACCCCACTGGTGACCGGCCTCCAGCCGGATTTAGCCCCATTTACCACCACTCTTTGGGCCCAGCCATCCAGCCAGTTTTTAACCCAAAGGAGGGTGTGCCTATCCAGGCCAGCAGTTACCAGTTTCGCAACCAGAACACTATGAGAGACTGTATCAAAGGCTTTTCTGAGGTCAAGGAAAACTACATCCACAGCCCTTCCCTCGTCAACTAGGCGGGTCACCCCATCATAGAAGGTGATCAGGTTTGATTGGCAAGACCTGCCTTTCATAAACCCATGTTGACTGGGCCTGATCACCCGGTTAACCTGTATGTGCTCATTAATAGCACTCAAGATGACCTGTTCCATGACTTTGCCTGTCACCGAGGTCAGACTGACAGGCCTGCAGTTCCTCAGATCCTCCTTCCGCCCTTTTTTGCAAATGGGGGTAACATCCGCCAGCCTCCAGTCCAGCGGAACTTCCCCAGTGAGCCAAGACTGCCCAAAGATAATGGACAGGGGTTTGGCAATGACATCCGCCAGCTCTCTCAGGACCCTTGGGTGGATACCATCAGGCCCCATAGACTTGTGGGCATCCAGCTGGTGAAGCAGATCCTTGACCCGTTCCTCTTGGATCACAGGAGCTTCGATCTGCTCTCCCTCCCTGCTCTCAGACACCATAGGCCAGCTCACCTGGGAACTACTAACCTTATTACTAAAGACTGAGGCAAAGAAGGCATTAAGGACCTCAGCCTTGTCCTCATCTCTAGTGACTAACATACACCCTGTGTCCAGTAGGGGCTGGAGGTAATCTTTAGCCCTCCTTTTGTTATTAAT
This sequence comes from Tauraco erythrolophus, assembly GCF_009769465.1. Lineage (NCBI taxonomy): Eukaryota > Metazoa > Chordata > Aves > Musophagiformes > Musophagidae > Tauraco > Tauraco erythrolophus. The sequence continues at coordinate 29,244,928 of NC_141496.1, forward strand.
GTATTTATAGAAGGACTTTTTGTTGTCCTTTACGGAGCAGGCTAGTCCAAGTTCCAGTTGAGCTTTTGCCCCCCTGATTATCTCCCTGCATGCCCTAACTTCCTCCCTGTAGTCCTCCCTGGACGCCTGCCCATTCTTCCAAAACTTATAGACATCCCTTTTCCTTTTGAGGTATTCCCAAATCTCCTTGGTCATCCAAGCCGGTTTTCTACCCCGGCGACTTGATTTCCGGCACACAGGGACAGCTCGCTCCTGTGCCTCCAGAATTTCCTTTTTGAGGAGTAACCAGCCCTCCTGCGCTCCTTTACCCTTGAGAGCTGTCTCCCACTGGACTTTATTAACCAGACTTCTAAACAGTCCAAAGTCAGCTCTCCCAAAGTCCAGCTTGGCTGTTTTAGTGCTCCCCCTCCTAACTTCCCCTAGAATTGAGAATTCTATTATCTCATGGTCACTATGCCTCAGGCGTCCTCCAGCCGTCACATCTCCCACGAGACCTTCTCTGTTCACAAAGAGCAGGTCTAGGGGAGCACCTTCTCTAGTCAGTTCACTGACCAGTTGCGATAAGAAGTTGTCCTCCACACACTGCAGGAATCGCCTAGACTGTTTCCTGACTGCCGTGTTATACTTCCAACAGACATCTGGTAGGTTAAAGTCACCCACAAGGACAAGGGCTAGTGAGCGCGAGACTTCCCCCAGTTGTTTAAAAAATAGTTCGTCAGCCTCACCCTCCTGATAAGGTGGCCTGTCGCAGATTCCCACTACAATATCCGCCTTCATAGGCTCCCCTTTGATTTTCACCCACAGACACTCCACCAAGTCATCCCCAACATTAAACTCTAAGCATTCTAGACCTTCCCTTACATAAAGGGCAACCCCGCCACCTCTCCTTCCTCTCCTATCCCTCCTGAAGAGCTTGTAGCCATCCATGGTAGCGCTCCAATCATACAAGTCATCCCACCATGTTTCTGTGATGGCAACTATGTCATAGCTTCCCCGGTTAATGAGGGCTTCCAGTTCCTCTTGTTTATTGCCCATACTGCGTGCGTTCATATAGAAGCACTTAAGTTGGGCTCTTGACCCCATCACACCCCTAGGGGGGGTAGCTTTAATTCCTAAGCCATTATTTATGGGATTTTCTTTTACCTCAATGCAACTTGTGTGTTCCCCCTTGCTACATATACTACCCCCTACTATCACCGAGGCGGCAGGCCGACGGTACCTGCCTACACTCGTCTCATCAGACACTGGAGGGCTGTCCTCAACTGTTAATCCTCCAAGTCTGGCAATGCCCCTCACGCCCTTCACATTTAGTTTAAAGCCCTATTGACGAGCCCAGCTAGTTCTGCAGCAAGTAGCCTTTTCCCTCATGGAGACAAATCCGCCCCATCCCTGGATAGAAGGCCTGTCCTTAAGAAGGTCAGCCCATGATTAAAGAACACTAGGTTTTCTTCCTCACACCACTTTTGTAGCCAAATAGTTAAATCCTTCCCTCTCGTGTCATGTCCTGAAGTCGGTATGATAGAGGTGAATATCACTTGGGCCCCCGATCCCTTCACCATTCTTCCCAAAACCCTGATGTCCCTCTTAATTGCCCGAATGTTTCTTTTCCTAGAGTCATCATTTCCAACTTGGAAAATAAGAAGGGGATAGTAATCCGTGGGCCTGACTATAGACGGGAGTTTTTTTATCACATCCCTAATTGTTGCCCCAGGAAGGGAGCAGACCTCCCTATATAAAGGGTCCGGTCTACAAATCGGGCCCTCCACTCCCCTCAAAAGGGAGTCGCCTAAAACAATCACCTGCTTTTTCTTCTTAACTGAGGATGTCTTAATGACATGTATGGACCTCGGGAAGGATACTATCATGTCTGTGTTGTTGTCCTTCCTGGGGGTCGGTTCCACTTGCAGAGCTTCATATCTGTTATGCAAAGGAACCTGGGAGGTAGATGTGGGAGCAGAGGGGGCAGGCTTGCCGTGCTGGGCGGGGACCTGCTGCCGTTCCTCATTCCCACCTGGATTCCTCTTCCCGGCCGTGCGGGGAGAGGGTGAGGGCTCCTAAGTCTGAGCAGCTGTAGTTGCCTGTTGGGTCTGCGGGAGGGAGCACAGGGTGCTGGTCCATTGGTCAATCTCCTTATCTCCCTCTGTATATTAATACAGAAGAAAACAAAACAGATGGATGGCTAATGCCTAGACCGTGCTCTGAGGCTTGCAAAGGGAAGTCATCTCCTTTAACGTATTCCATTTACAACCTCCTGTCTCATGGGTTGTCCCTGGAAAGCAAAGGTTACCCACCACATGATCCCAAAGCACTATCAGATTGTTAATTAGCTGTTCCCTGTTCTTCCCAACAAACCGGGAACGACTCAGGCTGTTCCAGTGACTTGCCACTACCAGAAAGGGGACACGGTGTTTCCACCCTCTCCCAGCCTCAGTTGCCCGTGCTGCCCAGACATGTGGTGCAACTCACTGAGTCCTTCCCTGAGCTGAATCCTCTCCCTGTCTTGGGAAAGGACTGATGCGACAGGATAGCCAGGCAAGTGGCAGAGGAGGGTCAGAGACATGCTGAAGAAGGCAGAAGGAAGAAGAGGAGGCAGAGGAGGAGAGAGGCCATGTGATTTCATCCTCAGTCACTAGCACTCTCTGACAGCTCAGCCGAGCCATCAAAACCTACTAGTTTCCTGGCTTCTTTTGTTTCTAGAGGAGAAGAAAACAGCTTTAGACCCTCCCTCCCCCCTGTCTGCACCATCGTGAGGGGATGATGATGGGAGGAACTCATTAATGTTTATAAATATGTAAAGGGTGACTGTCATGAGGATGGAGCCAGGCTCTTCTCAGTGGCGTCCAATGATAGGATAAGGGGAAATGGATATAAGCTGGAACATACAAGGTTCTGCTTAAACATGAGGAAGAACTTCTTCCCAGTAAGGGTAACAGAACACTGGAACAGGCTTCCCAGAGAGGTTGTGGAGTCTCCTTCTTTGGAGATGTTCAAAACCTGCCTGGACACATTCTTGTGTGATCTGATCTAGGTGGTCCTGCTCAGGCAGGAGGACTGGACTAGATGATCCTTTGAGATCCCTTCCAATCCCTAACATTCTGCGATTCTGTGATTCTGTGAACAAAACTCACCCGCTGGTCTCAGTTGCTGGTGTGTTTGTGTAGGCTCCCAACACCTCACCTTGGGTGATTTGGGGTCTCTGTGCTCCCTGGCAGAGTCCTGGTGCTCGCCTGCCTTCATTCTGCTCCTCAGGCTTACCCCATCTCATGGGGAAAAAGCAAAAGGGTGAACACAAACCACGCTACAGATTCCAGTCAGATGTTCCTTTTTAAACACAAACTGACAAATAATGCTTTATCAGTATCAGTGCACATCAGTGACCGCATTGTTCACTCTCGCATTTGGGAGCGCTTTCCAATTAAAAGCAGATCGCTGAGAGACTTTCAAATTGGTTTCATTGAAGAAGAAGAAATGAAGGGAAGCTACTTGAGATCTGACAATAGCTGAAGTGATTTGTAAGCATGAAGCATGCAAGATAACATTTAATTAACAGCAGCCGAAATAGAACATCGTTTTGAATTTACGTAAGTTCTCTTGTTTTATGTATGCGCAATGTCCTTTCTTTAAGTTTCTCTTCTCAGAAATCTGTATTAACCCTCCATTCCTATAGATGATATACTAGTCAGCGGTTGGGCAGCACATCCCATCCCTATTTCAAAGATTTCAATACTCACATGTAGGATTTGGCTCAGGCAGTATTTTCCAAAAGTCTCAATCTGGAATAATTTTCCTTAAAGCAGTGAAAATGACAGTTTGTGTAGGAGAAATGACAAATAAATCCTTATATTTATTATGGCTGTGCAGAAGCTTACTTATCAACTGCTGTGTGAATTTGAAACAGCTCTGTGTCTTAGTAAAGTAATATCTTTGGAGCAAGCGAAGAAACCAGGATGCCTGCAACTCAGGTGATGATGCTGGGTCCCCTGGTCAGCAGAGCCAAACGGGCTGGGTTTTGGTGCCACTCGCCTGATCTAGTTTGGATACCTGCTCCTGGGAGACCTGAACTGCCATTCCCAGACACCGCTTACCCCTGACAACCAGCGAGATGACCCCGATGCCGTGGATGGCTCCAATTATGCAGATCATTCAGTGAGACTGATCTTCAGAAGGTCTTGGCTAAGAGCACATCTCCCGGCCCTGTCATCGCTTTGGTGGTCTCTACAGATGGGAAACTTTTTCCCACAGCCTCTGCTCAGTACATGGTGTGGCGGTATCACTGTCTGCATCCATCCTACATCAGGATGCCAGTGTTGAGATGCCACTGAAATAGTCACTGTGTTTGTACCAGAACCCTTGCCAGCCCCTCTGGCGGACTACCTCTCCCTTCGTGTTGAAGCTGGGCAAGCTGCTGCTCCCCAGGTACACCACTGCTGCCCGTCTGCTTTGAGTCTCTGTGATGCTAGACTGATGCCAGGAGGGCAGCTGTCTGGTAGGATCCATGGTGTTGGTCAGGGTGCCTACCTCAGTCACCGGTCCCCCTTTGTGATAGAGTGTTTTGGACCTATAAAACAGCTGGAGGGACCAGGTAATGCTGAGCAGCTGGGTTATGATCTCTGTATTCATGGAGTACTTGAGCCTCCACTGTCCAAGGCCTTGAGCAACTTGGTGTAACTATGATGCAAGCACCTAGATGATCTGCCCAAGTCGTCTCCAACTAGAACGATTCTGTGAGGCTGAGGATCACAGTGAGCACATAGCTCTCATCTGTGGGGCCAGGCCCCCCTGCAAGGCTCCCAGCGAGGGGCTGGCATTTGCACCTGACCCCATCTCACCAAAGATAAAGGCTCCTCTTTCTCTTAAATGAAGAACCAGGATCTGTCCCTGGCTGTGATTCTCTCTTTCCCTACTGCAGAATGAGGAGTATCCCCTGATGATGTTCTGCTGGAGTTTGAAAACCAGTGTGCAATCTGCACACAGCATGTCCTGTGCCCATCACGTCAGGCTGCTCTGCTTTTGCTCTTGTGGCAAACACAGGCTAATTTAGCTGTGGTGTCCGCTTTTGTTTTTTGTGTGAATTTACCCTGCTTTTAGTTTTACACTAGTTTTGAGTTTTGAAAGCTTACTGCATGCTGGACTACACTTCCCTGAATTAGAAAACATCAGTGAAACTATCCCAATATGAAAAACAGCAGTAATTAATGGTAATAGAAAGTTGTATGAGAACTAGTAGTTAATCCACTAGTAATCAATAACTAATTACATATAGCAATTAATCAATTGTACAAGAAACGAACATATGTATGATCTGTTTGCGTGATTGTATTATCCAGAGTTAACAGTGCACCAGTTTTTGTGCACAGTTGTTTTAAAGTCAGTGGGAGAACTGCTGGCTTTTTACTGATGGGGTCTCATGAATCTGTGTAGTAATATAATTGGACCCCTGGGTTGTGATGGACCAGCCTGGCCTTTTGCAATTGATTTTGCTTTTGTATTTGATGCAATGCAGGCTCCAGAATCTACCTGATGTGTCCTCGGTAAAGTGTGGAGATACACACATGCCAGAGTTTCCCCTCCTGCTCCACTTTTTGCTGCTAAGACAGTAAGAACAACTTTCCAAATAAGCCAAGAGATGGGAACAACCTCTGATGGATCACGTTCCTGAATTAAGTTAGTTTGGAATAAGAACAATCCAAAACCACTGGGGCAAATCCCCAGGATTCACTATAGCCCATTCTTCATTTTAGATTGAATCACCTAAACAACATTTCCACTGCATCCCCAGCTCCCCAGAAAATTGTACTGTCCACTGACTGTAGATACAGCTCAGATGGGCTGAGAATGATCAGGTTTCTTATTTTTGTAATCCCCGTTGTGTGTGTTCAAACCAACCAAATTATGATAGTAAACACACAGCAATTTCCACATTTTGTGAAGAATCTATTTCTAACATAAAAAATACTATCTTTGGACAGGTAGGGCCGATACTGCTGTAGTGACAAATGGATCAGCCAAAAACAATCTCTTTCCAAAGATAACTACGTTTTGATGTAATGAGATGATAAATGTGTGCGTCAGCCGCATCAGGAATGGACTTTATTACACGGGGATGGCTCTGTAAAGCTTCCCAGATTTACTTCTTCTCTTCCTCTTCTTTTGAGGATCTAATGCTTCCTGCCTCTAAGCTGGACTTTTCTAGTTTTTATCATCTCACCTGCTTAAAGGACTCCAGTGTACTTTAACAGGAGTCTTTTCTCACTGGTAATGCCAGCAATGTGGCTTCTTCTGAAAGCTTCAGCTCAACCTGAGAGCTTGAATCAGCATGAAGACATGGGTTCTTTTGTATGATAAGGAACTGCCAACACATTCCCAAAGGCTAAACTGGAGCTTGACTGATTAAACAGCCAGAGACTCCATTTGGTTATCTTCATTTGGGACACTTCGTTTTGGCTTCCAATTAATTGTTGTATCTGATGAGACTGAAGGAGGATTTATTGTAACTCTAATTAAATAATGGCAGATTTAGAAGCAGGTGCTATCAATCTCCTTTGTTTCGCAAAAGGGCCAGATTTCTGAACCAAAATATTTTTAAGAGGAATCGGAAACTTGGGGCTGTGTTCAGACCTCCTCGAAGAGGTGCTCAGTTTAAAGCTCTGTTTACTACAGAACATAAATTTGAGGAGGATTGAAACCAAGAGCTACTTAGAGATGTTGCTCATTTTGTCATATCTTCTAATATCTTCACAGAAGCTACAACAAAGTGCTTTGAACATGATTGTTGTGTTGTCTACTGGATGTAGGGCTTGGGCCCACAAAACTCCTTGGAAAAGTTCAAAAGATTGTGAAACCTTCCCAGTGAGGTTAGATCTTAATTGTTTCCCCACACCTCCAGCTCCATAATGAAGGGCTTTTCAGGATCTGCAAAATCTGTGTCCAGGTACTTCTGATGTCAGGAGGTGCCTGGTTTGACTCACAGCTGGTGGCAGCTGCAGGTTGTGGAGCTGCGTGTTTCCAGTTTCTGTTGGGCCAGGCACCTTGTGTGACTTCTCACTACCAGAAATGGTTTGGGACTGAGGGCTGCAAGGTAGGATCAGCTGAGACTCTCAGCAAGTTCTCCCATCAGCCTAATCAAAGCTCTGACATCTGAACAAGATGTCAACAAGACGACACCATGTCAGAAGGAGTCATCATCACCCAGCTTTTGAGTTCAACCAGCTCTACTATCCTGGAGGTATTTGCCGATATCTGTCAGTTAATTTAAACTCAGTTTTCCAAAGGCAGCATAATTGTTCTTCAGACAAATTATTATCATCTTTTATCACTTGTCATTGTGATGGTTCTGTAATTTTTATTTTTGTTATGTGATAAATACTCAATCACATCCTTTACTATTGCCTCAGATTGTTTTAATAACTCAGATTTACATAGTGTTTTATTTAGATATGTGCCAGTTGCCTGCCTGTAGCTGCACGTGTCCAAGGTATGTTCAATGGCCAGTGGGTCCTGATGGCGAGACCTGATGATAGGGAAGCTTCTGCTGCTCTTCTGCACAAAGGAAAGCCCTCCCCCAGCACCTCCTCACCATCAGCAGTGGGAAGTGTCTCAGGGCAGGGGGAGGCTCAGCCTGGACGTCTCTCATGGGAGAGGAGCTGAGATCACCCTTGCTTGACAATAGTTTGCTCAGACTTGCCAGGAGCACTTGGGAAGAGGTGGCTGTAACACCATGGTCTCCTGCCACGGGGCTCCAGGAGGTTGGGCAAGGCTGTACTGGTGTCTGTGAGCTTGGAGACCAGATGTTTCTCCTCCAGCTCTGGAGGTCTCAGTTCTTGGCAGGAGGTGGTGCTGCTGAGCACCATGTTGCTTTAGGAAACCTCTAACTCCAGCCCCAGGATGGGACCGTGCGTGGTGGGATATCCATGAGTAACGTGTCCTCCATGAAACAGGCATTACGTGCTTCATCTGAAGGACATGCTCGGTCCTTTAAAATGCTGTGTGAGTCCCGATGAGGGGCGTTGACTACCAGTGTATAGACGAAAAGCTAATTTCTGTTATAAAACTGCTTGCTTTCCTGTTGAGGGGCAAAGTTATAAAAAAACTATTAGTCAACACTGTAATTGATGGTTTGATGGTAATTTGCAGCAGCACGGTACCATGAATATCAATTTTATTCAAAAGAACAGATAATGAAAACTTTTCATTTTGTAGTGACTCACGTGTAATACACTGCATTTCCTTTAATAGGAAATGATGTGCGTACAAAATCCATAGTTGCTATGATTAGTTGTTGCTGATCTTTAAAGATAAGAAGCAAAGCGGGGAAAGAAAAGTGAAAACTGTGTCAATTTATCAACAAGAAAGTTACTCAGATACCAGAAGTAATGAGGCTCTGAATAAAAATGACTATAATGAATCACTTCCTTGAAGTATAATTTAGCCTGTGTTTAGAACTGAGTGAGTACAGCTTTGAGGTCCTAAGAAGTGTACATTTCTGAAGGTGAGTGAAATTTCTATAAGCTCTTAAGAATTCATTTGGTCCCTGTTGCATAATTGGTGCTGCGTATATTCCAGTGTGGGATAATGGAGTTCAGAGACTTCTACACCTATGTGCACAAAATAATGGAGTCCATGCAGGTAGCATAAAATCCACTTGCTGTGTCAAGCCAGTACAGTGTGCTGGTCCTGGAGAAATATTTTAAGGTTGTAGGAGCAGATATTCAGTGGGAAGCAGGTTATATGATCAAGAACCTAATGTGTTCTGTAAATCTGCTTTCCTTACTGTTCAGCCTTTGGGCGACTGCTTCCTAACTATTGATCGAATCTGCACTATGGAGAAAGCATTGATTTCATAGAATCCATGTTAGCAGAGCAGATATTTAGAAGATGTTTTAAAAAGTCATTTAGGCTGCCATTCAGAAAGACCACACTGGTTTGAGTGCTTATTTTCATTGTCAGTTGTGAAAGATATAAATCAACGTTAGTTTAGCAGAACAACTCTAACTTAAAAAATAATTGCATATTATTACGCGGAGTTGCACATTACTGCCAACAAGTCTGTGATTTCTTGTCACCGCGTGAGAACAAAGCATCTAATTTTGGGAACAGACGGTCACCTCACAAAGCCAGAATCATTGTAATATATCACTGTCTTCAGTCTTTCCAAGTTACAATTGTTGTGTTGAGTTTTTACCTCCAAAGGCAGCAATTCGGACTTTGATAAAATATTTCTACTGCGCGTTTTCTTATTGAAAATAATCCTTAATTCCTGAACAGATTTTTTTCTGCTTTTAAAAATCCCAAAGTGCTTGAATGAGTCTGTGTCTATTCCTGTATCAAGACTTATATTTTGTGGCCCTCAGCACACGTTTTATATTGGTAGGTCCCATAACAATGTTCCCCTTTCCATTGCCACAAAACTCTTGACAAATCTTGTTTCAGCTGACTGGTTCTTTCAAATGCCCAGGGGCACTTCTACAGCGACAGGTGCTCTGGCCTTTTTCCCACTATCTCCAGAGTATTTCTGTCTTCTCTTCTGGGCAGTTTCAACAACAAAGACTTACCACTCTCCAATAAATCTCTGCAATTGTTATTATTTTTTTTATTTATACTTGGTAAAGATGGAAATAACATTGAAGCTGAAGATTTATTGCATGGTCTTTAAGTAGAAGACTTTTAATGATTAAATCTTAATTAAGGTAGGAAATTCAGCCTCTCTCTGGGCAACTCACTACATTATTTTTTCTGAACAACCATCCTGGATTTCATGTTAGTGCAGAAATGTAGGAGTTCATTCATGTTCTGTATCACAGTCTTCCAGGGCTGAGATTCCAGTAAGAACTACTGATTTATCCCTTTCCCTGCAAACAACAGTTTTTGACCCTAAGTTTCTTTGTATTTGTGATGCCAAGGAGTTTTTGAGTCAACGCTGTAGTGTTGGATGACCTGTCCATTCAAGTTCAGTGATTTTCTTTCTAAATCTAGCATGGTGCACCTGTGCTGTGTAGCACTGCTTTGGTATCATATCATCTTTTACATCACTTCTCTAGGGCAAAGGAAGAGGTGATGCCAAATCCAAAAGATCATAGAATCATAGAATCATAGAATGGTTAGGGTTGGAAGGGACCTTAAAGATCATCTAGTTTCAACCCCCCTGCCATGGGCAGAGAAATCCTCCACTACACCAGGTTGCCCAAAGCCTCATCTAACAACTTGGTGTCATCTGCAAACTTGCTGAGGAAGAAAAGTCGTTCAGTCTTGGACATTGGAGTCTGTAATAAGCCTGCCACTCACATCTTCTCGTGACAATTTTGTGAGTTTTTGACATTAATTGTGAGTTTTGGTGATTTTGCCTATAATGATGGTTGTCAAGGTGTCTAAATCTTTGACATACAATTAGTTTTCAAAGCCAACATGCCTCTTCAAACACTTTTGTTCTATTTTTATTGTGAGGAGCTTGATTTTTTATTAATTCTTAGGAGGCTTTCCAGCTCTTGTAAGCCTCCAGGCTACAACCTTGTAGATTGATAAGTTCTTTCCTTGCTTATTTCAACAGATATTCATGTTATTCACGTATTTCTTACCCTGCTTTCTTTTTTTTTCATTTTACAAACTTTCAGTTGGTTGTTTTTTGGTTTTTTTTGTGGGTTTTTTTTTTTTTGTTTGTTTGTTTGTTTTTTTTTTTTTCTCCTTGCAGTGCTTTTATTGCCTTGTGTTTTTTTTGGTTTGTTTGTTTGTTTTTTTTCCTCTTTTTTTTTTCTTTTCATCCACCAGAGTACTTATTTCCTTACTTCTCCAGAACTAGACCCCGGAGGAGTTGAGGCATTTGATGTCTATGAGCTGACTTTTTGTGACTGAAGTTCTGCAACTCCTGATATGACGAGGGCCTCTGTAAATATAAGTACATAGGTTGAAGTCAATATTGGTTTTCCATATGAGGTACAGCCTAAGGCGCAGCCCAAAGAATGGCTAGCTGGCTGGGGTCTGCATTTTTCCAAGACAGACAACTTAGTGAAGTGATGTGATTGATAGAGCTGCTTCTATTTATGTGGATTAAAACAAGTAGGTGAAGTGACAACTGGCAGATGAAGTTGCTAAGCCACTATCCATCATATTTCAGAAGTCGTGGCAATCTGGTGAAGTTCCCAATGACTGGAAAAGGGGAAACATAGCTCCCATCTTTAAAAAGGGGAAAAAAGATGACCCAGGGAACTACAGGCCAGTCAGTCTCACCTCTGTGCCTGGCAAGATCATGGAGCAGATCCTCCTGGCGACTATGCTGAGGCACATAGAAAACAAGGAGGTGATTGGTGACAGCCAACATGGCTTCACTGAGGGCAAATCTTGCCTGACTAATTTGGTGGCCTTCTATAATGAGGTTACAGCATTGATGGATAGGGGAAGAGCAACTGATGTTGTCTACCTGGACTTACCCAAAGCATTTGATACTGTCCCACATGACATCCTTGTCTCTAAACTGGAAAGACATGGTTTTGATGGATGGACCACTTGTTGGATAAGGAATTGGCTGGATGGTCGCTCTCAAAGAGTTGTGGTCAACGGTTCAATGTCCACGTGGAGGCCAGTGGCAAATGGTATTCCTCAGGGGTCAGTACTGGGACCAGTGCTATTTAACATCTTTGTTGGAGACATGGACAGTGGGATCGAGTGCACCCTCAGCATGTTTGCAGATGACACCAAGTTGTGTGGTGTTGTGGACATGCTGGAGGGAAGGGATACCATCCAGAGGGACCTTGACAGGCTGGAGAGATGGGCCTGTGAGAACCTCATGAAGTTCAACAAGGCCAAGTGCAAGGTCCTGCATGTGGGTCAGGGCAATGCCAAGCACAAGTAGAGGCTGGGCGGAGAATGGATTGAGAGCAGCCCTGAGGAAAAGGACTTGGGAGTGCTGGTGGATGAGAAGCTCAGCATGAGTCGGCAGTGTGCACTGGCAGCCCAGAAAGCCAACCGTATCCTGGGCTGTATCAAAAGGAGCATGGCCAGCAGGTTGAGGGAAGTGATTCTGCTCCTCTACTCAGCTCTCGTGAGACCCCACCTGGAATACTGTGTTCAGCTCTGGAGTCCCCAACACAAGAAGGACATGGAGCTACAGGAACGAGTCCAGAGGAGGGCCATGAAGATGATCCGAGGGCTGGAGCACCTCTGCTATGAAGACAGGCTGAGAGAGTTGGGGCTGTTCAGCCTGGAGAAGAGAAGGCGCCGGGGTGACCTTATAGCAGCTTTCCAGTACCTAAAGGGGGCCTACAGGAAAGCTGGAGAGGGACTTTTTACAAGGGTGTGTAGTGATAGGACAAGGGGCAATGGATTTAAACTGAAAGAGGGGAGATTTCAATTAGATATAAGAAAGAAATTCTTTACATTGAGGGTGGTGAGGTACTGGAACAGGTTTCCCAGAGAAGTTGTGGATGCCCCACCCCTGGAAGTGCTCAAGGCCAGGTTGGATGAGGCTTTGGACAACCTGGTGTAGTGGAGGATTTCTCTGCCCATGGCAGGGGGATTGTAACTAGATGATCTTTGAGGTCCATTCCAACCCTAACCATTCTATGATTCTATGATTCTGGGAAAACCACCATGTACTCAAGTATTACGCATGAAGCAATGGCAATAGATGTTGTTGGCCTAGGCAGGGTATTGTTTTTCATTCTCCTCCCTCTATAACTGTAAGTTTCCTTAGTAATAGACCTTACTTCTGTATACTGTGAAAGGAGAAATCTCAAATCTCTGAACATGAAGTGTCTTTTCTATAGGGCCTTGCTGTTTTGAAGGTACTTAAAGTCATGTTAGGATTGAAAAAAAGTACTACATAAAGCTGAAAGGTGGGAAATCCCACTATCAAACTGCACTAAGAAATATGTGAGTTCATCTTCATAGTGCTCTAGTCCTGAGCTGTTGGACCTGGAATCCATTGAATTCCTCCTGCGTTTCTCAGTGACCAAGAAGCAGCATTTTAAAGACCTTTTCCTCTCCCCAGTGTGAAGGTAGGTGTGTAGATAAGTCTGGTCTGATAGGGGAGCCCTTGAACTTACTGCCAACTGCACTGGTTCACTGAAGGGTACCTGGGAAAGGCTGGCGAGGCTGGATGTGGTTAGAGCTGCCCTGACAGTGACAGGCACCCAGAAAGGATGAGCGAAGTAGGGTGCTGGGGACAGAGATCCTCTGTCACTACAAGTTTCCTCAGGAAAAAAAAACCCAAACATTTCATTGAGCCCTGATTTTTTTCCCTAATTCCATGTCTCTGGTGCTGGGTGGCCATGCCAGCACTGCCAGCACTGCACCGGGGGCCCAAGAAGCCCACGGGGAGTTGCACAGGGCTGAAGCAGGGATGTAGTGGCCAAGGAGCCCTCACTTGGAGCCCTGAGCCAGGGCTGCTCTATGCTTTGGGGTAGCCAGCAGCAGTTTTGTCTGATGTTTTTTGGAACAAAGTGAAACGTTCTGACAATCCCTGCCTTTTCCAGAAACACGGCCCTGCAGGGTGGACGCGTTTGCCCGAGTCTGACCAGGCTGCTGAATGCATCCCTTGGTTCACCAGTCAGTTACCAAAATTGGGCTTTCAAAACCCTACAGAGGGAGAGTCTGAGGCATCCTGTAGTTTTCACCCACTTCAGTCAGGGAGAATTAACTACAGAGCTGCTGAATGCTCAAGATACTTCATTTTTGGTGACTACTTATAAGATTCAGAGCCAGAAATCAGCACTGAAGATCTCAGGTATGCAGCTGGATTCATCAGTGTTGACCATTAGCTGAACATCTGAGGAGGAACAATTTGCTGACGTTACTGCCAGGTAGCACTCCCAGAAAACATACGAATCGGTCCATGTGCCTCCCTCTGAGCTAGGACACAGCTCTGGTCCTCTGCTGCGCTGGATTCCTAGAGCTCTCCAGGCTTACGCTCCTATTCTGGGTCACCAAAAGTCTGGAAAAAATCAATCTGTATTTGTATATCCCTGCCTCCACAGGTCAGCAGGACACCTGACCAAAAACCTTAAACTGTGAAGGTTTCAGTAACTGTACAGTTGGAACATACTCCACATGAAGGTGTATGCAACATTGGCAATCCAAATTTCTGCCCATAATGCTACTTTAACAGTCCACAGTTTTACAGCAACGTATGTTCAAAATCATCATTTCCAGAAAACTGCACAAGACTTAGGAAGGTTAACCAGAAGGTTAAAAGAGCTCTTCAGAAAAATACAACGTAGTAATGTTTTGCCAACTCTTTGAATGTATTTATTCATGTTTGAATTTGTGTAAGGAAGTTTCCATGCTATAAATTTCTGTTAAAAACATGTCGTTAGACATAAATAGTACATTTATAGTCATAAACAAACAAGCAGTTTTTGCACACACTGATGTTGGGTTTCCTTTTACAAAACTGGAAGCGTATTCCACCATCTATTTTTTTTGTTTATATCTGATATAAAAGGATAAAGTTACTGCATGAAGTTTATACTATTGTAGATTTTGTATGTCCTCAGACTAGATACTCTAGGTTTGTGACTGTTTTCCTAATAATATTTATATTGGAAACACAGCCTTCTGTTCTTGCTATTGAATTTGGATGTAGTAAATGAGCTTAAATACTGCAGAAAAAATATAATGGTAATAACAAAGATTAATATATTTGTTGCTTTTTCCTACTTGCTCAAGTGAATGACTGATTTGTTCGAAAAAAGAAATATGCTTGTACCATAGAAAGGCTCAATAATACTGGCTGGTTAAAGGAAAAATACTTTTTTTTTTAATTCACCAGAGCCTTATTTTCATTAGCTGTGTGAAAATGTGTGGCCTGGTTTCTCAGATACTAGGAAAGCAGAACTCCTCAATGCTATTCTCCTTTCTGGTTTCTGTTTCCTGCAGATCGAGTTGGTGATACTCAAACGTCACACGGTTGATGTGTTTGCCGCTGGAGACCATTCGCAGCACGGTATTGTCACAGCCAATCTTCATTTGGGCTAATTAGGGAAAAGAGATATAGAGGAGATATAAAGATACATTTATATGAGAGAGAGGGAAAAGAGATGTATAGTGTTGGGAATTGACAAAGCACTGATACATACAATTTTGGAAACAAAGCAAATTTGTGTGTAGTAATGATGAGCAAGCGGTGGAATTGTATTAGTTTTACTTTACAATGGTTTGGGTGTTTAATCAAACGCTGGAACCCTTATTCAGGCAAATGCCAGTCACTTCCCATCCACCCGCAGTCTCTTGTATGCACAAACAAACACGAACGCCGAGGTCTGCAGATGTTTCTCTTGGGAAGGTATGCTGCTGTTGGATACTATGAGCGATGGGTAAGAGTAATGGCACCCTATTCTGGAGATATCCAGGATCAGTGATACTGAGATGTTCCCTGTTAGAGGGATGAGTGATTTTGTTCGTATGGAGGTTCTTCACAGCAATGAAGGTGTGTGAGTGTCCCATTAAGACAAACTAACTCAAAGGGCGGTGCCCAGCGTACAGACCGACTCTGGGGGAAATCAAGAATAGCACTAACCACTGCTTTAGATGAGCCATTTTTCAGGGGTTTGGCAAAACTTATTTAATTTGGGGAACCTGAAGTACATTTCTTTCCAAAGGAGAAACCCATTAGGTCATTGGGAGAGTGGAGGCTGCTTAGTTAGGACTTCCCTTCCTTCACACCACCAGGAAAGCACATTTTAATCTCACCACAGTGCTCGGTATTTTCTCAGCATCAGAGCTTGCTGGTTAAAGCTTTGAACAGTGCCTGGACCATTCAATTGGAGTGTGACCAAAGGCAAGGGAGATGGCAGGAGTGAAGTGCCAAAGTGCCAGGCATGTTCCTCCTCTCTAACTCTGCACAAACAGTGCTGCTGCAATGCACTGGTTCATACGCCGAAGGTACAACCCACCTGCCACAGGGCCTGGTCCGCTGCATCACTGCTATGCTGTGTACTCTGCTGTATTGAATATTAGGAAATGGGGAATTACTTACTTATTTTTTTTTTTTTTTGTGGAGAAAGACATCATTGGCCTGACATAATAGTGAAGCAGGTTCAGAGCCCCCCCCAGGGTTCAAAGCAGAGAGTGGGAGCTCCGAGGCTCTTTAGAGTATGTGTTACTCCTGCAGCAGAAAAGGAGGCTTTGGAAACGCTGAGTAAGTGAGAAAAAACTCCTTAACTGAAAATGTAACTGCTCTGCCTTCATTTGTTATTGATTTCCAGGCTCATCTGGATACTCTAAAAATGACATATGTCATAGGATAAGCATTTTAAAATTATGTAACTTAACCTTGCTATAATGACTACTGCAGGGGCAAGCGAAGGTGATTGTGGGTGTGCTGTATCCCACACCCCAGCCACAGGGTCAAACAGCTTTAGCTCTCATGTTCTGCTACATGTGAAGTTCACCAGTCTAGCAGGAAATCCGGGTTTGGAGGGGCTTGGCACAACTCCCACTGGTTAATTCTTTTATCATGTGGAGGTAAGTGGAAGGAGGAGTTCTCACCAGATCCGTGAAAAGAGTGACAGAGATCAGCCAGTGGAAACATCTTGGATGGGTCTAAGCTGGTTCCTCCCAGCAGCTCTACAAAATCTCCCACTCCCGCACAGCCTGCTGTTGGCTTCTAAAAAGACAGAGGTTAAAAGATATTTATCATCTCTTTTCAAAACGTAACAATTCTCTAGACATGATTGCAGTCAACAGTAGGTTTTAGAAGTCCTCTCTGCTCTAACCCATGTGAAATCAGGCTGTTCTCATCCTGAGCGATACTATTTCAATTTGACATTGATCAGTTAATTTCCTTAAGGGATTCGAAAGAAAGACCTAAGAGGATTCTGAAAATTACTAGCAAGTAGTTAAGGTTTTGATTCAACTGCTTTTAGTGCAGATAAGCAATCTGACTCTGGATGCTTAGACATGTAATCAAATTAATACAGTCAGGGGCTCATGCACACTCAGCTGGCAGGCAGGAACTTGAACTCCACTATATTGTACTTATTCATAGAATCATAGAATGGTTAGGGTTGGAAGGGACCTTAAAGATCATCTAGTTCCAACCCCCCTACCATGGGCAGAGAAATCCTCCACTACACCAGGTTGCCCAAAGCCTCATCTAACCTGGCACTTATTCCTAAGTGTTGCTGAAATGTACTATTCTGGCAAAGTTTAATTAAAGTAAGAATTAACAAAAAGAGTAGTTTTGTATGACAACAATGGCTTACTGTATATTAGACCCACAAATGCTCCTTTCCTGAAAGTTAACACCGTTTGCCAAAAGCATCTTGCACAGACATCTTGTGCACTTTTGGGCTGTGATCCATGTGCTACTGTTTAAATGCCCGATTTCTTTATTTGCCATCCTGGTATCGTCTCTTGTCTGCCCACTGCTGAATAAGTCAACTCACTGGGCACGTGTCTCCAAGCCTAGTTTGGGACATGTTTGTTTTCTGGCCATCCTGAACCACCAGTCCTGCTGCTACTGCTTCACAGATGTCAAGAAGGGAGAAGGAGCTCGTGATGGGCCAGGGACACTGGCTAGGACTGCAGAATTGGGCATACAATTATTTTCAGCTAATTCGTAAGGGAGGAAGATGGGTATGTCTTGTATATAAAGGCTGTACTATTGATGAAGATTTTTGTTTGCCTTCTTTTGCCATTGTTTCTTGTGTATGCAAAGTGGGCTCTTCCTCTTCTGTGAGGAAGTGAGAGTCCCTGTGAAAATGGCATGTAAAGCTAGAGTATAACTGCGAACTGACTTGAGCCAAGTCATCCAATATTTAAAATCCACAGTGCTTCGACTGATTTTGTCCTCAGGCACCACGCTGTAAGCTGAACTGCCCCTGTCTGGCCAGCGGTTGGTCTCTCTCAGCATTGCCAGGCTGATCTTTTCTCCTGAGCACTTCCTATCTGCAGTCAGCCCTTTCCTTGCTCTCTGCCCGCGCGCTTGTGCTTCCTCTTCACCGTGTGACTGAGACGTAAACATCCCTTGAAAACTCCACGCATTTCTCCACTGACCTCCTCAAATCTTTTTTCCACTGAACATGCACCCAGGGGCTTGTGACCTCCAAAGCCAGACCTCCCTCACCCTGCTTGCTTGTGCCTCCATGGGACAGCCCTCACAGGAGCTTCCAGTTTTCTTCCTAAATCTCAGACCTCAGTGTTAGACTCCTGAGACATTCCTAGCAGATCCTTTTCCTCTGTCACCTCAGATGTTACTAATTTCATCTTAGTTTTGAAGCTTAGCCCCCTCCCAATCTAGCGCCTTTGCTGCAGTGTTAGAAGAACTGTTCCTGCTGCAGATCAGCACGTACAGCTAGCTTCTATTGCTTATTTCTTACCTTGACCAAAACAGACCATCTTTGTACTTTCACTCATGTTGCCCCTTTTGCTGAGGTACCACACACTGACCCAAATAACTGTTTCTTCATTTTGCTCTACACCCTCCTTTATCCTTTGATGCAACACCCTCAAAACAAAAAACCAGATGTGCGGAGACCCCTGTGTGTTGCACTGACAGAGACTGTCACTGGTTCTCTGACTGCCTCTTCCCATCGATTGTCTCTTTTGTTGCTGCCTTTTTGTGTCCTGCCTCCACCAGCACCTTGCACACAACCATTGTGGGCCTTGACTTCTGCTCAGGCACTGGCAGTCCCTGTGAAGGACCTAGGCTGCCAGTCTTACTGGCGCCAGAAAGCAAACTTTCTTGCTCCTGTTTTTGTGGATATTTTGGAATTTGCACCTTCCTGGGCCTCCGAGGCACAAGGTACTACCAACAGCTCTAGTCCTCTCCCATCCGGTCATCACCAAGCACCAAACGCTGTGTCCAAGCCCCAGCCCCATGCTGTGCATCAGAGCAGACAGAGCAGAGGATGCTCAGCAAGCCAAGCAGGGGATCAGTTGTGAGGTCGTTTGTATTTTCACCATGCTAATACCTCACCACCTAACTCGTGCCTCCTTTCTCCATTCAGAGTGGTTGCTGCTTTCGTTATTTTAAATATAGACAGACAGCTCTCTGGCAGAGCACTCCTTTCTAATGAAATTCTTAGCCTTTGTTATGGCAAGCAATATTTACATGCATTAATGGTACTTTGCATAATTCAATTGCCTCTGCAACATTACAGAGACAATAGTCACAGAGGGAGACCCAGCTCTCATCTCTTGAGGGGAAACCAGAGCCCTCGGCGTGCGTGCATGTGGTCTGGAGCACACATGCCTCTGCAGCCAGTGCCACAGGCCATTCACACCTCATCCCCTTCCCTCTCCCATGGCCAGGAAAAATGCACGTGGTAGTAATTTCCTAGAAAACAAACAACTCACCTTTAAAAAGAGGCCATTTAAATGTCCCAGGATAAGATCAGATATTTTTATCACCACTGGGTAGATTATGGAGAAGCTGCAGTTTCTGTGCTGATGAGGAATGACCATGGTAAACCTTCCCGAGGGAGTCTGAGAGATGACGTTGCAAGCTGGGGCACAGGAGAAGGTACAAGAGTTATTTGTGCAGTCATCACTGCATGTAGCAAAACAATGTACTTACAGTACTAACAAAGAACAGAAGATTTGATTACTGAAGCTGCAACCAAATGCTGAAAAATATGCATATGGCATTTTCTGGGGTTCTTGCATAGCATTTGTTCCCTAAAAATTCCGTGCCCATTGCTTACTGTGTAGCATGAGCTCTGGCAGAACTTGAGGATGGAGCTGTCAATGGGAGAGCTCACACCCCAAATCTGTACATCAGGGGCTTATGTTGATGGGGGCTCGTACTATATGCTGTCTTGAAGGAGGCTAAACATGGATGCGGGGTTTGTGTTTAACTTTGACTGGTTATCGCTTGATACTGCCAGCAAACCCCCAAGTCCTATTCTGCCCCTCTTAACCGGAGTTACATACCCTGAAAAACCTCCCATTCAAACTAGAGTGAGTACGTGCAGATTTTATATTAAAGTTCAAACTGAATAGTTCAGATGGGGGCGTAGCTTATCATCTGCTTTGCGTGTGCAACCCAAGGGATCCTCCACACAGACCCAGAGGTCTGTGGCTGCTTCAGCAGGCCAGTGAAGGACATCAGCCACCTCCAGCAGCTGCGCTCCTTAATCACTCCTACACCCATGAAGCCACACTAGCGTGGAGACCCAGCTTGCAGGCTTGTGTCTGAACAACTTGGGGTAAGGACAGGGCAAAAATGCCATCATCTTCATACTTTTGTGTGGTGAGGCAGCTGAATCAGACTGGCCTGGACAATAATTGTTAAATGTCCTGTCCTGTCTTGGAAAAACAATGCAAGTGGCCATTATTTGTGCTTTGCCAGGTCACAGGCTTAGGGAAATAACTTGCAAATAGATCCTGGGGATCATGTATCACTCATAACTATCGTATAACTACTCAATACACTGGTTTTGCTGTCCAATTTTTTCAAATATTTTTTTCCTCATTGTTCACCCAAATCTAGAAATTGCCAAGATTCAACTCTCTGAATTAATACTATTTGTTCTAGCCAAATGTGTTGGAACACGGCAATATTAGACTGGAAGAGATCTTCTTTGAAAGAGTGAGCCTTCTGGTCCTGAATATTGAATCCACGCCTGAGTTATCTCTTATGCTTCACTCTTTTCTTCTTGAGCCTGAGTCAAGTCCTCAGGTGTGCTGGTGTGCACGGCTCCGCTGGCGGTACTGGAGCTGTGTCGGTGCAGGTAACATCAGTGAGAGAATTCAATGCAAACCAGCACATTTATTTTGATTCCTGCCCCAAACACAAGCCCATTTGACAGTATAAAACGTAGACTTACGAAAGAGGTTGGTGTTTTTCTTGACTGTGATAGTAAATCCATTGCCTGGCTGGTGAATCCTGAAGAAGATCATTGCCACGTTCTGTGATGACCTGATGTTCCTCTGAATATTGCCGCCTTCGCAAAAGTCTACATATCTTTGGGAAGTGGGGAGGGGATGGTCCAAGGAACTGGGAAATTTCTCTCCTTTGAGTATCCAGCCATCAAATACCTACAGGAGTTCAATAATTGAAAGTAAGGCTTTTGCCTATCACTCTGTTAGCAGAGAACAGAAACATGAAGTATTATAGACACTGTTTTATTTTGACACCAGATGGCCTGTTCAAAGACACCAATTAAAAACAAAAATTCCTTGTATTTATCAATTTCGTAGCATTTGGCTAATTATTCAAGCTTCAATCCATATTTAGGAAAGGGATACATGTGTATTTTAATGTTGTCTTTATTTTCATCAGGTGATGAATTTAGTCTCTTTTTTTTGAAGGGAGCAGCTCTTTTTGCTCCAGCATCACCACATTTGCATCAGTAATTTATTTTTTACTATCACAATTTCATTTTTACTAACAGAAGTTTTTGGCTAGCTTGATTTGGAAGCCGCATGAAACATGTCACCCTCTGAAACCCTGGGCATTAAGTCCATTCATCTGGCCTGTAATTTTCTGCCATCCATGTTTTGCAGCTTGTCATTAATGGGCCACGAGGCTTTCCAGAGGTATTGGAATACAATAAAGCTTCAAGGAGGAATTATTGGCAGAGATATTGCTCTCTCTTACGTCTGTTCTTTCAACTCATCCTAACCACTGGAAAGCAGAACAAATGCTGCCTGCTGGGCTGGACCCAAAGCAGCAACCTCTACAAATCTTACCTTCACAACAAAAATAGCAACAATTTGTCCTCAGTGACTTCAGGGAAATGTGTTGAAAATGTGTCAGAACTAGAAATCTGTATTAACTCTAGCATAGCTGCGCAGTGGCCTGCCTTGCTTTTTCAGTTCCCTCCTTGCTGCTTTCACCTGGTAATTCCTTCCACCCTCCAGTCAATACTTCAAAAATCCCAGGACCAGATCCTGCCATCACTTCAGTGAGTAATCCTAATGTGAGTATGTGTTGGACTCCCTCATGGGAAAGCTGCAGGATCAGTCTCTGGATTTGCCAGAGCTGTAAATTTTCTGAAGTAATGAGACATGGATGCTCAAATTACACCGGGGAAAAGCTGCCTGTATAAATGCAATAGTATAATGCAGAAGCTGGGGACCCCATGGTCAAAGGAAGGAAATCTCTATAAAGCTTCAAAGATCTCTTGGCATTTTTCTAGCCTCCGTAAGTGGCTGTAAGTCTGGGTACAAAGTTCTTGGACCCACAAGAGGCTGAAATCAGCCTGTGTAGCAACATGGGGACAGATCCCAGCCAGGGGTAGGGGATGGAGGGACAGGATTCACCAGGGTAGCGAGCAGGGGGTCAGCATCTCTCCAAGAGAGGCAGACAAGGAAAGGGCTGAAGGGCAGCTTTCCTCCTCCTCCCCGGAGCTCAGCTCAGGGCTGGGTGGGATAGGGTCTGTGCTGTGCAAGGCTACCACAGCAAAGGGCAGGGTGCAAGGTAAGGGGAGCAGCCAGGGGCCGTTGAGCCTCCCCTTCTCTCTCTTCTGGACTCTTCTCTGACTGAGTCCAGATCTCAGTCAACACTTCTGCCTGCCAGAAAAATGCGCTGGTCAAGTTTTTTGATACTGGAATATAAATGGCTCTGAGTCATGAACCTCTTTCTGTTCAGAGCCAATGTCCCGCAAAGCTCTAGTGGGGCCATTTGAAAGAAAGCCTGCAATGATCCACTCATCGATAAGCTGATGCTGTGACCCGCAAGCAGAGGTCCTGAAGCACTAACAGCGGCTCAGAGAGCTGTATCATTATCTGCAGGGCTCGTGTCATTCATGGTGTAATGAGAAAACCCTTCGAACGGGGCTGAGGGTCTCTGCTCGCAGTGACCAAACTTTTCAGTCAGCTCCCCAGGTACGGACACTCAGTAAAGGTGCTCCTGGAAAAGTTCGGAAGAGCCAGTGCTGCAGCTTGGAGAGTGATCCTGAGCCTGCCTCTGACTTTGCTTTTGGGGGGTGGTGATGGGGGGTGGACGAACCCAAAGTGCCTCAGGGAGGAGGAACAGCTGTCCTGCCAGAGATGGCTGCTTAGCGAAAGCCCGTTTTGCACATGCAAACACACACACGCTCGTGCACACACGCGTTTCCTGCCCCATCCACATGTGGCAAACGTCTCGCACATCAGGCAGGAGCAGGGAAGGGGAAGCGCAGCCAGGCTTGCTGGCCCCTTACCTTCAGGAAATCACCCCCTCGGCAGTCGATGTTTACAAAGTCGTAATCTATCACGATGAGCTCCTCAGGCTCCCCAATGAAGAAGGTCGCGCAGTGCAGCTGCGGTTGGTCTGCGGTGAAGGTGAACTGCCCCTCTATACTCAGCATGTCAATGCACCCTGGAGAAACAGAGAGACGGGGCAGCTGCATCAGTCTGCTGGGGAGGGAGACCCAGCACCACCTCCCGCGGTGCAGGGAAGTGGGGAGCAAGGAGAGAACCCCACGCTGAGACCTGGCTGGCAGTGAGAAGGGGGAGACCCAGCTGAAGCAATTTGGAGCCTGCTGAGCATCAGAGGGTGAATAGAAACTTGCAGGTGGAAGCACCAGCGTAAGATGAGAGGCGGGGGAGTAGGGGTGGATGACATGTCGAAGCATCTCTGAGCAGAAAACTCTGTGCGTGTGTATGGGCACAAGGACACAAACACCACAGTCCTTCAGATTTCTCTCTCGTCACAGCTTTTACACCTGTCTCATGCCCTGGAGATGTGACCCCGCCCAGGGACATGGATGGAAGATCCCCATCCTCTCCTATTATTGAGGACCCTCAACTCTGAGCCCAACCTCTTTTCAGAGTCCCATTTCGATCCTTCTGCCTCAACCGCAGTGCTTCTGACATTTTAACACTTTGTCCTTCTGCCCCCTGCCCTGCAAAAAGCACCTGCAGCTCTGTCACTCTCAAATAACCCTTTTCCCCTCCGTGAACCCCGAGCTCCCCCGAGGACTCTCCCACCCACCAATGGTCCCTGCCAGAGCACCAGAGAAACTCACGGAGTGACCGCCGGTAGATCTGCCCTGCAGACAGCTCTCGCTTCAGATCTTCGCTGAGGAGTAAGAAGGGCTCGTCTTCACTGGCATCCCTCACCTGGCGAAAGAAAGTGGGCAAGAAGAGGCTGGGGCAAAGTGAAATGCAGCCCCCTCCTTGCACCCCTCAAGAATAGGCACCAGCAGATTAAATCCCTCCTCCAGAAACAGTAGAGCTGTGGAAGAGCTCAGTCAGAAAGCTGCCGACCTGCAGCAGAGTGGAACAAACCTGGCACCTAAGAGGTGAGCCTAGCAGCTCAGTACACAGCGAGTCTCTTAAACCCTCAGCAAAAATGCAAGTTTGAGAAAAGGGAGGATAAGCAAATTGCAGGGGGAACATGACACACGGGATGGTTGCATTAATGTTACCCAGGTGTAGGTTTAATGCAGGAGGAGCAGGAATAGGAGGGAGAGAGGAAAAAGGATGATGCTCGAAAGCTGGCAGTACAAGTTAGAAGGCAGCAGCTAAAAGCCCAGCAAGGCGCTTTAGTTGTCAGCCCCATTGCTCACCTCTAGGTATCTGGTTTCCCCCTTCGAGGCTGCCAGGAAGATGAGAACGAAGTGGCACTGAAACTGGAAAGCAGACGGCATGCTGACACCTCCTCCGGTGGCCCTCTGTCCCTCCCTCCCTCTCTCTCTCCCGTGGCCAAGTTTCTCCCTGTCTGTGCCGGTAGGCAGGAGCCACTGGGGTATCCTGGAGAGACTCTTTTTATAGAGCTGTTGGGAGGGGAGGCACTTGGTCCCCGTACTGATAGGGTAACCCATGGTAACTGATTTCCTTTCACAGTGACACAGTACGTGGGCATGACGAGGGTCCAAATCACAGCCACAAATTTTCAAGCCCGTCAAACTCCCTTGGCTGGAGGATGTCTTTTCTACTTATCTGTCTGGTGGAGCTGAAAAGGTCTGGGGAGGAGAGCCCACCCCCGTGCAGCCGGGGCGCTCACACACTGTGTGTACTTCCAGCTGCTCCAAAGCGAGGGACAAGGAGCATTCCTCTCTCCTCCTCTTCTGCTCTCCAGTCCCGGGGCATTTCAGACCTGCAGAGCACCCTGCCTCCCTCCTGCTGCTCCGTGACATGCAGATGTCCGCAGCCTCCGTGCCAGGTGCTTTTACCAGCCGGGCCTGGGTAAGCACCCCCGCATCCCAGCATCCACCCCAGGTCTGGGGGATCTGCCACCTTACAGGTCCTGCACCTGCAGCTGGGGCACAAGGGCTCTGCAGCAAGTACACAGGCAAAACTGGACAGCTCTCCCTGTCAGACACAGCTTTCATACAGAGATTAGGAAAACTTGGGGTTCCCAAGGGCGTATTCCTCACAGAGCAGCCCTGATCCTCAAGGGACACTTGAGAAAGATCTTCAGAAGTTGAACCTGGGAATGAAAATTCGCGACTCTGCAGAGTACTAAAAATCAGGACTCCTCAGAGATGTTAGTTTTAGGGTATGTTCTTGTTTCCCCCTGACCTGGGATGAACCATCAATACTCTGCAGACAATAACTATCCTTTCCCCATCAGGCTTCTTGCTAATGTCTCCTTCTGCTGTATGCTTCCCTGTTGAATTGTCACTTTGGTTCAGCAAAACTTAGAAATAATATGATCTGGACTTACAAAGCTTTAAGTCTGCTACTTCTGATTTCTTTGTTAGGGCTTGTGGACAGAAACATTTGGTTGCTGTTTCACCCAACTTGTTGGTTGAGCAACAAATAAATAAATCTTCCTCTGTCTATACATCGTGGCTCTGACCTTATTATGCTGTGATTCTTATTCTCATGGTTTACTTGAACGAAAACTATAATATTGCTCCATATCTGCACGGCACTTCTGTGAATTTGCCATATCTGTGTGGGTTTCAAAAACATTAAAAATACTAAGGAAATGGAAAACATTGTTTTTAAACTTTGACATCAAGTTGCATTCAAAGGTTGTTAAAACTGCTTTGGAGAACAGAATAGTTAATCACTGCATGAATGAAGACTGATTTAATTCATCTTCATGTATTTGCCTTGAACTGTTTAAATATCATGATTTTAGGCAAGGACTGTCAAAGAATTGTCCAAGGGAGTTCAGAATCTGAAATCCATTGAAGTTCTTTGGGAATTACAAGTTTTGTTGGAAAACTGCAAGATTTAGTCCCAACTTGCATTAGAGGATGGCTGGGAGGTTAATCAAGATGGTGAGAGGCGACCTGGAGACCACTGGGATCCTGCAGGACCAGGAGGGACTGAAGGGGAGCCTAGCCTCATACGCTTTTCTTATCACAGGCTCACTTTCTGAAGAGATGAAGAGTCAAAACTACAGCATGACCCCTCCGCTCCCCATCTTTGAGGCACTTTACGGAACCCAGTCCTAATTCTGATGGGTGTGTCCCTGTTTGCCTGCCAGCCCTCAACCTAGACCTCGGATGTTGAGTCCTTGAATATCTTCAGTAGAGAAAGTTTTGATTGTGTGAGAATTTGACCAGTTGCTGAAGATTTGGTTAAATTCAGCTCCAAAAATGAGTGAAGGACAAATGACACTGCAGCTAAATCAATATGAATGTATATTTAACCATCTGGGAGGTGATCTGCTCAGAATAAAACATACTAACAGCCATGACAACATATTTTAAACTCTTGCCCATGAATAGCTGAGGTCTGGGCTAGCATAGCATTTGCTGGTGGAGGTGCCCAGACAAGCAGGCATCCTCAGAGACTGGAGGACATCCTGGCAGATGAGGTGTGGAGACTGTCCTTCTCCAGCCAACAAGGTGGTTGGAGGGAGGATGGGAGCCACCTCCACGTATGTTGCAATTTCTTGCTCACACAGGACCTATGGTGGCTTTGCATTTCTTATGCAACACCCGCAGGAGTTTGCTTTGAGCGTAAGGAGTATTCTATGACATCCTGCCCAGACTCATCACAAAGCCACCCAGTGCCTGGGGTAATTCCCTGTGTCCTCAAACACCAGGCTTCCCTCAGCCCCAAATTCTTTTATGTTTCCCTTTGTGCAGCTCTATCGCCTGTGGAAGCCAAGTGTTTGAGATGGGGATAGGGAACCACGTGCAAGAAGGTCCAGCTGCTGCTGCTGGCCAGGGCTCAGCCCTGTAGTGCCTCCACACCTGACTCAGGTAGAGATTGGGCAAAAAGACCCCCAAAGGGGACCAGTCCTGGGGAAAGGAGGGGGCTCATCTCCCAGCCCTACATCCTGGATGTCAGAGGGCGAGAGAGAATGGGGGACCATCTCTGGGCTGCTGCCTCCTCACAGGTCCCTTCCCCTCCCTTTACCTGCTCCAGCGCTGCTTTTGTTTGAGACCACTGGCAGAGACTGAGCTCCTCAGGAGATGAGGTTGTGACTAACAATGCAGAGAAAAACCAGCAGTTTAAACAGGGTTCAAAACCTGCCTGTGGCATTTCAGAAGGGAAAAGCACCTTCAATGTGATACAAATCCTCAGGCAAATGAGGAGGGTGTCATTTTTCTTTCATGGGATTGAGTCATGTTAACACTTTGTAGGATAATTTTTTTTCTTTTATGTCAAATTATATAATGCGTTCCTGGTCTGACCCTGCTAGAGGGTAGATAATCCAGCTGCTCTCATGCTATGGCACCTTGGCTTTGCTATCAGCTGCAGCTCACCCTGGGAGCAGCTGCTTTCCCTGGCAGAAGCGATGGTACCGTCATGCTGGTGAGAGGCTGGACTGTGTGCAGGGTGTCATCCACTCTGATCTGCCACAGCTCAGGGGGTTATTGCTAGGGCACTCTGGCCTTTGCAGAGCCTTAGGTTGTGAAAGCAGTACTCGTGGGTGGGTTTTTTATGCCGTTCAGCTACGTGCTTGGGAGGACCCACCTGCCCTGCAGTGGAAATCCTCCGCCTTGCACTCAGAGCTCGTAGGTGTCTTGTCAGCTATTATAGCAGAGAAGAGATCCCAGCTGTGGTGAGAGGTGGAGAAAATACAACTGAATAAAGGGAGTAGCAAGGCAAACCCCGTTTACCCTCCCTCGTGGTGATCTGGCGATGTTCTGTGCTACAATACAGGTGGTAAATACAGTTTCTCCTACTCAAAGATAAGGTACTTGGTACAGCAGAATTGTGGATGATGCTCTTGGTAGTGACATTTCTTAGTGAGCAGTGCTTGAGCTACAGACACTCCTTAGGGATCCCTCCCTTATGTGAAGAGGGGCTAGGTGTTAACACTTTCTGCTCTCCAAAGGTGTCCCTTGAGTCCCCAGCTCATAGAATCATAGAATCATAGAACGGTTAGGGTTGGAAGGGACCTCAAAGATCATTTAGTTCCAACACCCCTGCCATGGGCAGGGAAACCCTCCACTACACCAGGTTGCTCAAAGCCTCATCCAACCTGGCCTGGAACACTTCCAGGTATGGGGCATCCACAACTTCTCTGGGCAACCTGTTCCAGTGCCTCAGCACCGTCAGACAGAAAAATTTCTTCCTTATATCTAATCTCAATCTACCCTCTTTCAGTTTAAATCCATTGCCCCTTGTCCTATCACTACACGCCCTTGTAAAAAGTCCCTCTCCAGCTTTCCTGTAGGCCCCCTTTAAGTATTGGAAGGCTGCAATAAGGTCACCCCGGAGCCTTCTCTTCTCCAGGCTGAACAGCCCCAACTCTCTCAGCCTGTCTTCATAGCAGAGGTGCTCCAGCCCTCTGATCATCTTCATGGCCCTCCTCTGGACCCGCTCCAGTAGCTTCATGTCCTTCTTGTGTTGGGGACTCCAGAGCTGAACACAGTATTCCAGGTGGGGTCTCACGAGAGCTGAGTAGAGGGGCAGAATCACCTCCCTCGATCTGCTGGCCACGCTCCTTTTGATGCAGCCCAGGATACGGTTGGCTTTCTGGGCTGCCAGCGCACATTGCCGGCTCATGTTGAGCTTCTCATCAACCAGCACTCCCAAGTCCTTTTCCTCAGGGCTGTTCTCAATCCATTCTCCACCCAGCCTGTACTTGTGCTTGGCATTGCCCTGACCCACGTGCAGGACCTTGCACTTGGCCTCACTAACACAGCACCCTGCCACGCTTTAATTCCTGCAAAAAATCATTTTGTTTCAGCATTCACTTCGCCACAAACACACTACAGGCTGTGGCCCCCATCCCCTTCTCTCAACGTAGCAATTTTGCCTGCAGCACATCTTACCCTGCACCCAGGTAAAGGGACGAACCTTGAGGCTTGCTGACTCCAGAGAGCCTGTACAAACTATGGCTCCTGGACTTCCAACCAGCTACTTGTTGAAAACCACAATCTTCTGGTTCAGGCCATATTTTAAGCCTACCATTTCATCCCCTCTGGAGTGTTTCTCTCCTCAGCTGCAGCCTGACTGCTGACACAAGCAGCTGGAGCAGACCAAACCTCCCCGTAGCACCGGGACCTTAAATAAGAGTTAATTTTCCTGTATATACATGATCCCGTGCAGGCTCCAGCTCTACGCCACAGGGAGCAGCCCAGCTGTTGCACATCCCACAGGGGCCCTTCTGCATGTCCGTGCCCAGTGTTCTCTGAAACTGATGGGTGCAGCACTGAGCCTGCAGTGCTACACCACCGACTGCTCAAGTGGAGAGGATTTCTCCAGCCTCGGGCACTTTGTCCTTGACTGTCGATGCTGATTTCTCAGAGCTGCTCTGCATTGGCTGCAGAACAGCGATGTGGGGTGAGGCACAGTGTGAGATGTCTGGCTGGACTTTAAACTTCTGGTTGTGTCAGCTGCTAAACATTGTGCTGAGCTACATTTATTTCCCTTATGCTTATCCCTGCTATAACTCAGAATTAATTCAAGGACTAGCTTTTCCTTTCCCCCATGGTGTCTTGGAGATGTAGTACTAGCCAGTGCTTGCTTTTTATCATGTGGCTGCAGGTCTTACACTGATGGCCACATCTTTGCATGGTAAGGGTCTGCTGCACACTACTTGTATTTTTTTATACACATATGCCGTGCAACTGGTTGCAAATCCAAAGCATTTAACACTGTCCCGCATGATATCCTTGTCTCTAAATTGGAAAGACACAGATTTGAGGGATGGACCACTAGGTGGATAAGGAATTGGCTGGATGGTTGCACTCAAGAGAATTGGGGTTGTTCAGCCTGGAGAAGAGGAGGCTCCGGCTCTGGGGAGACCTTCTAGCAGCCTTGCAGTACCTAAAAGGGGGCCTACAAGAAAGCTGGAGAAGGACTTTTTCGAGGGAATGTAGTGATAG
This sequence comes from Tauraco erythrolophus, assembly GCF_009769465.1. Classification (NCBI taxonomy): domain Eukaryota; kingdom Metazoa; phylum Chordata; class Aves; order Musophagiformes; family Musophagidae; genus Tauraco; species Tauraco erythrolophus. The sequence goes on from NC_141496.1 coordinate 29,275,035, forward strand.
GACAAGGGGCAATGGCTTTAAACTGAAAGAGGGGAGATTGAGATTAGATCTAAGGAAGAAATTGTTCACTGAGAGAGTGGTGAAGCACTGACAGGTTGCCCAGAGAAGCAGTGAATGCCCCATACCCGGAAGCATTCAAGGCCAGGTTGGATGAGGCTTTGAGCAATCTGGTGTAGTGGAAGGTGTCCTTGCCTGTGGCAGTGGGGCTGGAACTAGATGGTCTTTAAGGTCTCTTCCAACCCAAACCATTCTATGATTCTATGTCCGGCACCTCTGCTAATGCCAGTGTGAATGCATGCACCTTTGCCGATCATCCTCTCCCACACCTCTTCTCTCCTTCCTGGGAGAAAACTTTTCTCTGCTCCCACTTCTTGGCCCTGACTGCTTTGTGTAGACGCTGAGTTGAGTCACAGGCAGAGCTGGTAGTGATAACCGCCCTCGGGGTAATCTCAGTGTCTGAATATAATGTTTGCTTGATTATTTGTAACCCACTAAACCGCGAGCTTCACAGTCCTTGCTCTTACTCAATACCATAAATAGTGTTAATGCAACACTTATCATCAAGCCTGCATGATGCTGATAGGCTTTTAGTTCATAAATCACATGCGTTTGTCATTTCTCTAAACTGCTCAACATGACAAATAACACATCTCTTGTGTCAAACTGCCCAGAGTTAACAAGCTACGTTTACTTCACCTTACGGAAAGTTCAGCTCTATTTAAAGCCAATTTAGACACACACAAAGAAGTAATAGAAGTGTCGTTACAGAGAGATATATGGCAAGGCTTGGAAGAGGCTTGCCATACCCAGCGCAGAGCTGGGGCAGATGGCTAGCAACAGAAGTCAGTGGTGAAGATGCCCAGTGACTGCAGAGGGAGGAGTCCGTGGCTCAGTTTGGATCATGGACTGTTGGGAAACCTGACTGATGCTGAAACCAACCTGAGAGTAAAGGAATGAAGCACAAAATGTGATCTCAGACTTGGTGTTTCTGCTACTGGGAATGCTCTCCTTCAGCTACACTGCAACTCTGATTGGCTTTCTGTGAAAGGAACATCTCAAACCATTGACAGGGCCAATTTCGTTACTTTAGTCATGTTGATCTCTACCTTTCCTATGGTATGTCCAGAGCCTAGCTGCTTAAACTATGTTTTCAGTAGTTAGCTGATGCGTTTTGTAGAATGGGCCGTTACCTATCAATAACTACCATGGCAACAGTCAAACTCATTTCTCATATGCCACAAACAGTCCCCAAATGTAGTCATGATCACAGCCACAGTTATGGTCCCGAGTGTCACTTTATTGTCAATGCTGAAGTCACTTTATTATGTAGAATATAATTTTTGGATGCATTGAGAGATCTTAGCATTTACACAAGTGTCACGTTACAAAATTTGTTAGATTTGGGTCACCACAAAGAACAAACTTCATCTTTGACAAAGCACCACTTTGACAAGTGATATGTTAAGGTGTTTTTCCTATTCAAGGGCAAGTATTTATCAGCTGAAGTGACTGTCTCCTTGATGGAGTCTTTCTCATCCAGGAAAAAACTGTGATTCAACACGATCATCTCTGGTAGTGTCAGGCATCACAGTAATGGGCCGATTTCAGAAACACTGTGGAGTGTTACACAATTGAACTCGTCAATATGAGTCAGAGAAGAGATGCCAGCATACTCAGCGTAATAGTGTATTTATCCTTTCAACTCCTCCTACCACTTAGTCCTTTATTTTTCACATGCATGTGATTCCTTACCAGTTATCCTTAGTACTGTATGGACTGCCATGCCAAACACTTTGATTAGTTGGACTCCAAACACTTCTAAGCGAGAGTACTGGAATATTTTGAGTCAGTGTAAAAATCACAAACATTGAAGGACTTTGAGGTCACCTGGTCAGCATTTTTCAACCTCCTGAGGTCTAAAGACAGCTTCACCTTTGATAGCAACGTCAGAGAACTTCTTTACTTTGGTTGTGCCAATGGGCATTTTCGTTTCAGAGACCACACCTGTCTTTCAAAGGCCTATGATTCTCCTTCACGTAATATTATTCCTGGGGCACCAAAAATTACAAAAAAAAAAAATTCCCTGGGTAAAAACTGAAGAATTAGGTCTTTAGTGAAAGGGTAAAAAGAGCTTTAGTTTCACCTGGCCAAGGCATTAACGGTTAATGGTATGGAGCTCTCCAACTCTGTGTCTCATCCAGCCACTCTTTGCTCAGCCACAAGGACCTATTTGCTGATGCCACTTGGTGTCCCCAGCTGGAGATGGGGAACCTGCATCTTTTCTGCAGCATTTTCAGCTTCTTGCCATTTTCCAGCTTCCAAAATGCAACCTCAAGTAATGCTCCAGGTGTCTCAGTTGCTTTTCTGCTCATTGCAACATGTCCTACCTACATTTTTTTCTGCCATAGCTTGATTCTGTGTTTCTACATAGCATTTTTCTGGGTTTGTGCAACTACCGTGCAACTAGAGATAGAGTGATACATGGAGTTTTAAGGCAGACTTTACAGATAGGTATTTGAGAGCTACACTATGACAATTTGCTCTGCAACCCATGAAGTCAACCAGGACTCGAGAGGACAGCCCAGAATTTAAAGCAGATGTATCACAGGAACACTTTCCACTAACTTCCCCCCAAATACCTATGCTCTGAGCAATCGCTCCTCCTATCTTCCTCTTAACTGCCTTGTTGCAACATCTGCAGTTTTACAGACATGTCCTTATTTAGCCAACCAGCTAACAGAAACATAGCTTTCCATTGAAGGCTAATTTAAAGTCTCAAGCACGTGTCCTCAGCTGTAGCAAAATTATGCCACTAACTGCAATAGGCTCTGTCATTTTACATCAGCTGAGAATCTACTTGCGAGGGCAAAATAAGTGGATGCAGCTGCAGTTCTCTTCTTTGGGAGTTGCCCCTCGTACGCAACTGATTGCAGGTGGCTGAGAGTTGGTATTTAAAAAGGACAAGTTATGGCTTTTTTTTTTTTTTTAATGTATCTGGTGAAGTTCTTTTGTGTGCTGTCTCTGACGGTTGCCGAGGGCCTGCAACCCACCATATCCCAACTCAGAGGAAACAATGTGGATGGAGCTAGCTTAGAAAATAGATTACCAGATCATAAATGAAACATTATGTCTCATGCCATATCATGTGGGAGAAGAAAGATAAAATTGAAAATGTGACCTCTTTTTTCTTCAAATAATACAGTGTCGTTCAACAGACTTAATTATCCCTAAAGACACATCTAATAATTGTTGGCCTGTCAGTCAAAACCCTTATTAGACATGTGCATGACGTCACATCACAGTCTAACAAATCTTCCTGCCAGTCAAAAACCTTTATATAGATTAATCTGATTTCAGAAGCAAGTTTTGTGTTTGACCTTTTACCCAGCTTCTTCAGGGCTGAAATCGGAGAGGAGATGAATGTTTCCTGCATGCTGCCAAGCTGAGACGATAGGCTCTGGACTGTCCTGAAGAGTTTTTCTGTCCTGGCCACGCTCTGCTTTATGCTACAGCATGAAGCCTGGGAAGGGGCTCTGCCTTGGTTGTCTGAGTGACCTGGGGTGGACCCACACTGCTACAGGAGAGCTCTTCTGCCCCTTCTTCTGGCCTGTCTGTACCCCAGCATTAATTCCCTGTCTGCCTGGGATATCACGAAGCTGTGCTTCACTGAGACACCTGCACCAGGTTTTGAGACCATGCAGTCCATCCCATGCACGCTGCGTACACCCACCGTGTTGCTGTGGCCGCACACCGGCTGCAGTGATCGCTGTGCTGAGGGAGACCCAGAGCCTTCGCCCCAGGAGGAAATATCTGCTTTGCTAAGGGAAAAGCGTGTGCGCCTGAACAGAGCAGGCGGTGTACTGGTTGAAGTAGTAGGATGATGATTAAACCATCACGCTTGACACCCTCTACACTGCTGTAGAGTGAAAAAGGTCATGCCTTCCTAGTGGACCGGCTGGTAAGTCAGAGCTAGGAGAGACCGCTCCGTTGCAAATCACTTGTCATCACAGTGGTGTCATATGCAGCTCTTCGAGATCTGTATTGAATACCGAATCCGAAGAGGTTATAAATTTATTTACCGATAGTGCATCAAGCGTCGTGTACCCAGTTGCACTGGCACTTCAAGTATCTTTTGAACTGAAATAAAAGCAAAAAGGCTGAGGCTTTCAAGATAATATCATTTATCTTCTGAAAATCGGCTTTTTAAATGTCAGGCAAAACAATTTCACAATAGCTAGAATAGATCATGTCTGGCGTCACTGTATTTTTATTGGTCATTAATGTAACTTGAAAATATTAGACTATATCGTGGTGTTCAATTTTCTATCGATTTTTCAGACAGTCTGATAACACAAATGAAAAAAATGCCTGTAATTAGGCATCGTTCCTAAAGCTGAGCGACTTTGGAGGAAGCCACACAGCAAGATTCCTCTGCATGTAAAACTTCAAAGTGCTGCCTAAATTCACAAACTACAGGCAAACTCAAAGCCAGCAGGAAAAGCGTCAGTAAACAATGAGGAAAATATACTGCCTTCATGTTTGAAGGAGACGTTTTTCCCTTCTGAGAGAAGTTAAAAATGAACTGTTCACATCTGCAGGACAAAGCAGCCATAATGAGGTTGGCTGTGCAAGCACCATCTTGCACAGCCAGCGTGAGTGGCTTCAATGCAGTTCTCCTACCTGAGGATTGCCTACAGAAGACTGCGCACATCTTTTTCTGGATCAGAGGCAATTCAAAAATCTCAGGTGATCTTCAGGTATCTTCCTTGGAAGTATCGTCTACTAGTGCAGCACTAGTTGGCTCCTCTGGGAGAGGAATGGCAGAGGAATGACCCACTGGTGCCGTGGGTCAGCCCACAGTTAGCTCAAGATTAGGATGCAAAGGAGTTAGGCTGCACTCAATCTCTGGTAAATTCAGCTGATGAGATGGCTCTACTGACCCTCTCCATCATGGCAGCAGCTCTTGCTGCCTGACCCTGGGGCACGTGGCTCCTGCCAGCTGTGACTCAGCATAGTTCTGCTCGGCACACAGGCTGCTACATGTCGAGGGGCTCATCAGAGATGAGCAGAGGGTTTATGAACTTTCTGGAGCTTGTTTCCAAAAATCTCTTGCTCAAAAGTCATAACAAAGAAACTGTTCCTTAGTGAGACAATCTTTTTCATTTTAGCTTGGGGTTGAAACTTAAAGCTCCTCTCCTCTCCCTTCCCCTTGGAGGAAGGGGAACGGCTTGGAGATTAGCAACAGTCTGCAGGACCTATGGGGAATAACCATAAAAGCAGTCTTACTTTTTCTGGCTGACACTCCTACCATCCTGGTCCAACAACTGCAATGATATTGAGGTATGTGACATTGCAGAAGGCAAAAGTTGTGCAATTGTTGTCAGTTTTACTTTAATAATTTTTGATGTGATCCCCTAGAAGATCTTCTGTGCACCCCACATAACTTTTGTCACCGGAGAGTTAAAGAGGCAGCACATTGTGGCTTTGCCACCACCGCAAAGTTTCCTTTTTTCTGGGTAACATCATTTGGTGGTGGCCTCTTTCTTAGGATATTATCTGCCCCTTGTTACATTCATTAGACTCTATAGAATCCCTTTCTTATACTAAATTACATCTTCTCAGTGATATATGATTTTATACAAATATTGTAGTCTTTTCTGAATGATGTCCAGAGGTCTGAGGAGGAGACAAGTGAAATGCATTCTTCAAATGTTGCCTGGCAGGGCACGTCTTCATTGGGAGATGTTTTTTTATTAACCTCCCACACAAACAGAAAATCTTCATTTAATTCAGACACCTTTTATTATAGTTTGAAACTACCAACAAAGTAACGAGGCACAATGAGAGCTCTCCATGCAAGCAAAAAGCCATGACACCCTGCTGTTGAAGATTTGCAGGGCTTTGGAAACATCCTGAATTCAAACAGGAGTGTAGAAGTACTCTTAATTCAATCCAAGAGCAAGTTAACACTGAAAGGGATTGCCCTACTCTCTCCACACCTGTCCGTGGGGTCCCACTGCCCCTTTTGCACTGCGTCTACACAGTGGGTTGGGTCAGTGTGAAATGAAATCATTCTTCCATAAGATGACTCACATTCAAAGCCATACCCTGGGATCCCATTATTAAATCCCCCACAAGTAGTCTTCCTAAACCCTTCCTCTTAAGGGTGCCAGAATAGTGAAAGCAGAAGGCATTTACATTTCCTCTGAAGACCCAGTCCTTCCATTGGCCCTCAGAGCAGTTTGCTGACTAACTCTTCTATGTATTTAAATAATTTAAAATATGAATAAATTCATTGATGCCTAACGAAGAGGTGGACTACTGGGATGCAGTAATGACAACACAACCAAATTGAAGCTGAGGAGGTGGGGGAAATGAACCCATAACAATGGCAAGCGGTATCGTCTGCTCAGGCGGCAGGAGACAGCTGTGACCACATCTGAAATACGAGAGTCTGGGGAGATACGGAGCAGCATCTATCTGCTTTAGAACAAGCAGAGCTGAGCAAAAACCAAGCTGCTCTTTTTGAGCGGCAAAAATGTGGTTATTATACAATGACTGAAAACTAAATTGCAGCTTTTATGTCTCACTCCAAATTTTCCAATTCAGAAAGTATACAGGCAACGTTCCTGTGCCTTTTATTTCCCACTGCCATTTAAGAAGTAGAAGTCTCAACTCCTGTCAAACAATCTGTCACCCCAAGCCATTGACCTGGACAACTGATGAAGGCATGTTACAGATGTAGCAGAAAGATTGAAAATATTAAAAGCCAGATCTCAAGTAGTGTAAACTGGCTTTGGTCCAGCTTACACCAGCTGCTGATCTGCTCTGTAAGTGTCTGACAGCAGTAACAGTTGGAGGCATGACGGTTTGCATTCACTGCACGCTGATGAGGGCTACCTAACTAGGTGTGCTTTGCTTGTGTTCATGGCCAGGAGATTGATTGAATTGAGCATTTTTAAAATCCCTCTTTCTTTAACTGTTCTTCGAAGAAATCGTTACATGCCACAGTCAAAGCAGCAACCAGAATGACAAATTCATTAAAATCCACTTCATTGTCTTTATTGGAGTCCAGATCTTTCATAATCTTATCAACCAGAAGGGGGTCCTTTTGGCCCTAAAGAGAAAGAAAAGTGATTTATTTGCGCAGATCTCAAACACATAACTCTGACACACTGCTGGTGCAACCAGCTGCTATGTCACAAGCCCCAGTGCTATTAAATGAAAGGCTGTACGAAACATGAACCTGAACAGTAATATATCACTAACCACAGCATTAAAATCTTACCTCTGGAGTCCCAAAAGTGCACCGCAACAAAAACCAAAGACAATGCAGGTCTTAGAAGGAATACAGGTACTAAACAGGCACTGAAGTGAACCAAACAGATTTTAGGAGCTGCTGAGCACTGATTTCTTTTGATAAGATGGATCAATAAAGTGCATTTTTCTGCATCATCCCTTAACGAACAGTGCATAGGTTTTCAACAGGTTATTCATAAGTGGTCATTCTATACACCCATTCATCACATTCAGAAAATCTCTACTCGGCAAACAACACATCCGATTCAGTGGGAATACAGACTGTGAATCTCATAAAAATAAATCAATGGCCAAGATTAAAAGAAAATCCAATTCAAGGAAACAGATACAATGTAAAAAAGTCCTGCTCCTGGTGATGGGTTCTGCAACAATTTTTACAATTAAGAGGATACAGAAAAACAACTATGAATCTGGTCGTTATTCCATGAAGGACATCCATGCTGTGTAATGCAGAACATTACAAATATGCAAAGAGATATTCAGATCAGCAGCTTATTGCTGAAAGGGTTTTCTTAGCAACTCTGCAGGGCACACAAGCAGCTGTACTGTGTCTGTGGCCATTGTGCACAAGCTACTTTCTTGTCTCATGAGAAGTAGTGGCTGGATTTAATTCTTTGAAGGACTCATCTATGCTCTATTATTAAAAACAAACAAACAAAACCCCCCCAAAAAACTGATTAAAGCCTGATTTTAGTATCGATTTTGCTACAGCTTCTAGGCTGCCCTTGCCCTCTTGCTCAGAAGCGCAGACAAGTGCGCAGAGCAGAGGTACTTGGCTCGGCCGCTGGTGGCATGTGGCAGGGCACTGGGGCTGGACCACCCTTTGAAAATACATTTCTCAAATGGGGCATTTGATCTCATATCCTTCTGTCCGGCTCCACAAAGACAACTGTCATCTGGGAAGCTGCGGCAGGATGTGCCTTGCAGAAGGAGATGCTGTACCTGAACACATGGATAGCGGCTCATCCCACTCATGAAACAGCAACACAAAGAGGTTCAGAAGCTGCGTCTTACTGAAAGAAAGTCAGTGAGCTCACTGGTGAGGAGCTCCTTGAGTTCTCCTTTACTGAGCTTGTATCTGTCTCCTTCTTTGCCCGAGTAGTGATGGAAAATCCTGATCAAGGTGTCCATTGCCTCCTCCAGTGGTGTGGACATAGCAGTGAGTGGGAGAGCTGTGGGACAAAGATTCCAGAATCAGTGAGATTGCACAGGAGCCAAACCAAAGGCCAGTCTCAGGGAAGGGATGAGAGAAATTGTTACCAGTACTGAAAAGAAATGGGTTTTCATTTGATCCATCCTGTCAGCTGTGTGTGAGCAAGGCTAGACTGTTATAAAAGAAAACATTGTCCTGAACTCACTAGCAATTGCTTCGAAAAGGTAAACGGAAAGGAAGGCCTTTATTTAAGAAAGTGATCTACTGTGCATCCATTTTGCAAAGCTACTGTAAAAGGAAGTCTCTTGTACCCATAGCTAAAAACAAAGGGAAAATGAAGACACACCCTCCTACCTGTTCATTCAAAAGTTTTCTCAAGAAAATGAGATCAATAAATGACAGTGGCTAAAGTGGGTGTGCATTTATACAGAAGGCTCCACACCACTTTCTTAGGTGGTTAGAGGAAAGTCATCAGTAACAAGGACAGAAGCATCAGCTTTCAATTTATTTGGTCGTGTTTGCTTGGGCTGACCTTTTTTCCCACAAATTACCTGGAATAAACAAATGTGAGCTAGGCATCTCAGAGGCTTTGCTTCATCGAGCATGCAGTAAGAAGGTACATAGGGAAGCACCACCAAGAAAAAAGATAGAAATACAATTAGTTGCTGAGTAGCTGTCTCGAATAATAACAAAAATCAGAAATCAGGTGAAAGGGAAACATTATGTTGATTAAGCCACAGGAGAGAGATTAAAAAACTAGAATAAATTAAAGGTAAAACAGGAGTCCTGAGCAATATCACCATGCAAAGGCTAAGACTTACCTGCTGTACAGGCTGGCTGAGGTGTATGCAAGAAAATACTCAGATCACAGAAGGTGATGTTCACCTTCCTTTCAAAACCCATGCACAGGCTCTTGATTATCAGGCTGAGAGGGTGGATTACACAAATAGAGACAGACGTATAATTGTCACAAGGATGATGGGGCTTCTGTTTCCCTCTGCATTTGCCTACTCTGTTCAATAAAACCGCTCGCTGTAAATGGGTCACTAAAATATTCACCAGGCAGAGTAGAAGGCTGTGTGTGGAACATACGATGTATTTTTTATCATTTCACCTTCTACAAACATGCCTATTCGGGGACCTGAAGGTCAAAATTAGAAAATGCTAACGATCACCAGGTCATTACAAAACAACTTTCCCCCATTTTCAAAAGAACTCTTTCTAATCTGTCTCTTTGCACTTCTACAGCTGAGAGTCTAAATGCCTTGGTGCTGGCAGCCAGTGCTCAAAGACACTTGGGTACCTGGCAGTAAGCTTGTAGGTGAGTTTGCCACAAATCCCTTGAGATATCTACCTTTATTGTCAGATGTCTCCGTAAGCCTAAAACATTGGCCCTTGCTGAATGAAATTCTTGCTGTAGCATGTGTCCTCAGGAGGAAATGAGGAAACCAGTTTCACAGAAATGTGTGTCGAAAATGACAGTGTGCACTGATCGAGAGGCTTGGCTTCATGTTTATTAGTCCTGCACAACAACTGCAGTTCAGCATCACTCCTTTAATAAGTGATCTTCCCCCAGGAGGGCTTCCCCTGCCCCGAGCCCAGGGACTCGCTCACCCCGGGGTCGATGGCTCAGAGATGCAAGAAACAGCAGCTTCACCATGGTAGGCCCTAAGTACCACCCAAAATACCAAATGACAGGAGTTTTCGCGATAGCCACATGAAACGGACAACTGCTTGCTTTGGGTGTGCTTTGCCTCAATAAAGCCTTCCACCTGCTGCACACACATGTCCAGCGAGCACAACCATGCAGATACACGGTGAGAGGGTACACAGCTGCAACTCTTTCTTTTATCCCAGCCAGGGGGAAAGGGAATGAGACAGGCATTGTTTTCAGCTCTGAGAGCCTTGTAATTTTGAGTAGATCTCAGCCCACACCTTTGCCTGCCTCCTTTCCCTCCAGACATGATGTTTCTTCCGTTTGTGCTGCTGTGACGTCTCCACAACCTGAAGGGTCTTGGCTGCGCCTCCGGGAGAAGGGGAAGGAAAAGGAGGGTCACATAAAAGTGCTGGATCCTAGTGGTACGGGAGCTGGCCATGTGTAGAGCGTTGCTTCCAAAACAGTAGGCGGGCTCTTCTGGTTAGAGGTCCCTGCGGACATGCACAACACGGCGTGCGGAGTGTACGCCTTCACGTCCTGTCACTATGGTCATGAATGCTCACCAGGGACGAGGAGACCCAATGCTCAGGTAAAGTTTAGAAAAGGTGCAGGTGCAAACCAGCCTGGAAAAGTTGATATGCAACAAAAGGAATCTAATCCCTCCTGGAGTCAGAGAAGAGTTGGGGAGGAGAGGTGCTCTCCATACCTCTTCTGTATTTGGAGAAACCTAACGAGTGCTCAGTTTTGTATGGAGGGAGTCCCTGTGCTCCAGGAAGCATAAAGATCTAGCTGGGCCATAGGCAGTATGGCAGTATGTGGGAGAAGAACACGGGTGATGTCAGGAGCAGCACAGCTCTCCCACTCAGATCCTGAGCATTCTCGGTGTCTTTGCAGATGCTAAGAAAAAGCATGGAGTCTCTTATGTAGTTACAGCTATGCAGGGCAATGTCTTGCCTGTGATTCACTGTCTATAACTATTTCTCAGAAACATTAACTGGGGGTTTTGCCAGTTATTCAACAACAGTTTCACTCACAACCAGAAAAAAAACACGGCTGAGTTACTACATACGTATAAAATCCTTCTGTTTGTCTCTATATTACATTGATCCTCTGACTGATGAATATTGCAAACTAATTATCTAAGCAGAGTCTACAGGAGGTACAACTTCCAGGAAGCAGGTATAAACTTTCAGATCTGCCATCCGTAGGACAGAAGAAAGAAGGGTTTCCTCTATCATCTCCAGGACATCAACTCAATAATTTATACAGTGATATAATCTGTGCAGTCTCTTTCAATAGCTACTTTCACTCCAGTTAATTGTGTAAGAAACTCTCTATTCCATGCTGGTGGATGACATGTACACAGGGAATGGCACGACTGAGCTTGTTCGTTTAGAGGTCCATCTAATTTGCTGTGTCCGTCCCTTTCCTCCCTGGCTAGTGAAATCCTGCGAGTGGCTCCAGTAACAGCAGATATCTCCTAACTCCTGAGAGGGCAGGTCCCAGAGGCTACTCAAAATTCACAATTATCAAACAATCTCTTTTAATCCTTCACCCAAAACTCCAGCACAATCTGGTTTTGTATGCTAATAGACACTGAAGATAACTAAAGTCAGCGCACCCTGCGAGCGCTTCTGTATCAGGGCAAGACCTCACTCCGTGTCAGCAACCACCACTCCCCCATCAATCTTCCCTTGTGCTGAGGTTTCTGTCAGGCTAAACAGAGGAGCAGCAATAGATATGTGTTTGGCAGAGGGAGGAGGACTGCAGTATGATTGTCGACATGGTGAAGATTAATGCCTTCCTCATTCATGACTAAACTTTTTCTGTCGCAACCTGCCAAATCACAGCAGTGTTGCTGGGAAGGCAACTCTAGAGGTGCCTAGTCCCACCTCCTGCTCCAAGTGGGATGATCACCAATGGCAGATCATGTCAGCTCTGGCTTTGTCCAGTTAATTTTCGAAAACGTCTAAGGATGGAGATTTCACAAGTTCTAGGGTAACCTGCTCTAGTGCTGTGCTACCTGTCTGAGGAAGATGTTTACCCTAACATCCAGTCTGAGCATCCAAAGCTGCAATTGTGGCCCTTGGATCTTCTTGCACCACCCACCACTACGACAACGAGTTTGACTTTGTTGACTTTATAAATTCCCTTCAAACAGTCTTGGCACCTCGCACACACTCTAAACTTGAAAGCAGCCTGTCCTGTGATTCGCCCAATCTAGTTCCACGTTCTAGTGTGCCCTTCATGTTATGTGTTTGCTCCTTGCAGACTGCCCAGCTGTGACCTTCTTCTAAGAAGTATTTCAATATTACAGTGTGCGCTGCAAAATCCATGGCTGTCAGAAGCAGAAGGGCAGATTTTTCACCTGGCATGGCACAAATACTCTATAAGGCCAAATTCCACCATCTTTGCTCAAGCAGTAATGGATGCTAGGCTTACAGAACAAGTCAGCCATCTGATTTCATCAGAGGCTGCTGAAAGAGGCAGAGGTTGTTCCTTGCTCGTAAACCTGAGAAAGGACCAAAAAAGCTATAACTGCTTCCTTTAATTTTTGTTGGGGTAATGTAGAAGTACAACCAGCTAGGAGGCTCTATGAGACTGCTCTCGCTCTCCTACATGGAGATGAGGCAATCAGACCATAGGCAGAAAATCTTATCACTGATCTCCGCCGCTCAAAAAACTGAGCAGAATTCTGCCCTGTATGAAATCAGTCAGCCCTTGACACAGGTCAGCAGCCTTCTTCCTCCACAGCTGGGAAGGACAAGGTTTCTTCACCAGGATTTTTCCTTGATCTCTTCTTGAGACAGAGTAACGCAGGCTGCCTTTAAGCCAGAGCAGCCTATACAGTGACAGTCTAAGCCATGGTAAAATACTGCTTAGCTTAAGTGGGAGGATCTCATTCTTAGGGCATCTGGTTTTCAACATTTGCCAGAATGCACGTGGCGTATATTTTCTCACAAATAATTATTGCACTGGGAAAGGCAAGTCAGCCTCCCACCCACATCCTGTCATTATTTATTTTTCCCAAACTCACACTGTTCTTGGGATGGATGTGTTTGGAATCAATGTTGTAATCTCAAAGTGGCAAAAGGTGTGATGAGAAGCAATAGGTAACACTCCAAGGCTCGGGAGGACAAGTACACTGTACACTAAAGAGCTTACCGTAGATGAGAGCCTAAATTAGACTAAAAAGCTTACTAATATAGACTGAAGAGCTTATAAGAGACTTACATCTGAACTAGTCTTTCTTGTTAAGTTATAATGAGCTTTTTTACATTTTTATGATTCTTAGCATTTTCATTGGTGGGTTTTTTTTTCCATATCCAGGTGGTTAATTGATTTTTCCCTTCACATCAGGCACGTCTCCTTTCCCCACACGTTCTGGTTCACATGTTCAAGACTGTTTTAACTGCTGTGATCCCACAGGCATCAGAATAGCAAAGAGCTATTAAAGCTTTTGCTAATAGCTTTTACCACCTAAATTTGGTGGTTTACTTTGTAGGCGTCTCTTGTAACGGGTTACACTTCAAGGGCTGCCCAACTGAAGCGTATTCTGATCTCATTCTTTGCTGAGTCTTGTTTTGGACAAGATTGTACACTTCTTTTCCAAATATGTAAATGACTTTTTCATTGACATGTCCAGATCATTGAACTCTGCTTGTTCCCATAGTAGTAATTTCTCTTATGATACTCATTTGGGACACAATTTGGAGCATTGTTTGCACTGAGGTACTGATTTGGGTTACCACCTCCTGTTCCCTTCTCCTCCACCAAGAAAATCAGTCACGCTTTCCTACCACCGTGAGCAACAGTTATTAGCCTGTGAAGGCAACGTCAAGTTGCATAGGAAGGTATTGTTAGATGGAAAACAGCCTAGAAAACCTCCATTGACCCTAAGCTGGAGTTTCGAAGTGGTATTGTGGCTATACAAGCCTTTCTACCTCATAAGCAGATGTATCTCTCCAGCCATGCATCAGCCAAGTCATTTTTTACTTTTATGCAGTCTATCTACACCGAGGAAGGATATCAAAATAGTGTAAAACACTCTGGTGTAGACACTGAGTCAGAGCCAGCTCTGCCTTGGGTAGCAGCAGGGGTCTCGTTACAGAGCAGCTCTCACCGCCTCCCTGTAACCAGAGAACTGACTCCCAGCGCCAGCTGGCTTTGGTGGCTCACCTTACGGCTACTATTTGGCAATACACCACCTGCTGAACAAAGCCAAGACAGTAATTCCCTTTGACTCAAATCCACCGTTTTGAGGCACACTGGTTCTGATCAGCTCATGTTTCTTCCTAATTCAAACTTGTGTCAACGTGCAGCAGTTTTTGTTCTAATTCGCTTCAATGTCCAGTTCCCTCTGCAAGGTTTTTGCAGTTAAGTGCAGATTGTGCTTCATAACTAGTGGGACCCCACCTTGCAGGGACTGATCCTGTGTCGCAGAATGGTGGCCAAGTCACCTACTAGATTGTAGTGGCAGGAAAACATTCCACAGGTGTTCCCTGGTCTTGGGTGGGCTGCTGAGTGACCTCTGCCTCAGTTTCTCCTTCCTGGTCTCCAACTATCCATGCAGCAGCTATCACTTTGGGAATGGGTTTCCTAGAGCTGGTGTGACCAGCTCTCTGGTGGCAATGAGAGCCTCTGAGCAGCAAAGCCCCTGGCTTGTACAACTACATGCTTATACATGCACTTGCCCATGCCATGATGTGCGGGTGGCCACCAAGGCTCCCTATGCAGAGCTCACTGCAACTTTTCGAGTGTCTCTGCTGTCTGTGAGCTCTGTGCTCAAGGGTGCCGTTTTGCCGTTTTCCCTGTTCCTTGCAGGGGGGTTGGACTAGATGACCTTTGAAGGTCCCTTCCAGCCCTAACGATTCTATGATTCTATGATTCTATGAAATAACTGGCAAATAAACTCACCTTCCTTATCTCCAATGCTGAAATAAATACCTACCAAAAGATGCAACAGAAAAAAAGCACATCCCATCGGCTTGATTCAATATTCCTGGGCACTATTGAAGTTAAATCAGCACGGAAAAATGAGGCAAATAAAGTTTTCTCATAGTCTGTACGTATGCAAAAAAATGAAGAAAATCTCTTTTGGTCTGGGGCTGCCCCTTAGTGTCCTGCTGAAGAACTGCTGCTTCCAGATCTCATGCTAGCAGCAACTAACAAAGCTGCAGGGCCCAAGGCAGACGGACTCCCACCTGACTGCTCCAGGGCACACGAAGATGTTTCACCACTGCATTACTACAGCAAGCGCCACCTAAGGGTCTGCACTATCAACAAGGCAAACGAGAAGTAACATCATGAAAAATTACAGAGAAAAGAAATACCCGTTGCCTCCAGCTTGTTAGCTAGAGCTGTAAACTCTGCAGAGAATTTAAGTGGTTCACACAGGTCAGTGTTAAAATTAGGGGATTCAGGCACATGCTTTGATGAATTCAGGCTGTATATTCCACTAATGGCTCTTATATAAGACATTCCAAACTTACCACCAGCTGTGGGAAAAAGAAAGTTCAGAAGCACTTAAAGCCACTATTTGGAGGGTAAATGCAAGAAAAGACCAGAATAATGTAATCTCCTCCAGAGCTGTTACAGAAGAAATCTGCATATAGCCATGAATTCTTGTCTGAATGCAATGGGATCAAGAAGCCTGAAGAGGGCATTGAGAGCCTGTAGATGATCAGGGTACAGAAGGAGTGCTTAAAGAAGATAAGGCTTTAGCAGAAAACCTAAATAAATGTTTTGCATGTGTTTTCACTATAGTGGAGCTTGAGAAGGTTCTCACAGAATGGAGAAAGGGATATGCTTAAGGATCTGTCTGGGACTGAAATGCAGGTAGAAGATGTTGTAGGGCAGATCCTCGAAACAAGCCATAACAAGTCAGGATTGGACGGTATCCACTGCAGAGCTTTAGTGGAACTTTAGGTGGATGAACGATGGGAGCCACAGCCTGAAATCTGCCTCGGGACCACAGCACAGAAATCTGGTAGGTACAATGCCAAGTGAAGAGGTGCCAGGCAGTGTCCAGGCAGCTGCTAAACATTAAGTCCACTGTCCATATTGGGTAAAGAGGTAGAAACTAGCCTGAAAAGCAGAAGAGTAGGAACGTAACTAAACGCATTACACTGGGGAAAACAGGAGTCATAATGCAAATAGACTGACACTCCCTGAAGGAGTCCATGGTGGGTGACCTCCCTGAGTACTGTCTACCTTGTCACCAGAGAGCACTCCTCAACTCTGAAAAAAACTAGGTTGCCATGGGACACAAGGAAAAGTCTCACAGTAAACAGCTAACTGAAAGATAGGAAATAGAGAATAAATTACTGGCATTTACAAGCGAACTGATGCCACCATTGGGGTCCCACAGGAATCTGTCCTGGAGCCAGTGCTATTCAACACATTCATCGGTGGTCTGGGAAAGTGAATGAATAACGAAGGGATCAAGTTTTTTTGTTGACCTATACAGAGAGAGAAAGTTAAAATCCAGCTGTGAAGAATGCAGAAGGACCTCATGGAACTGAGAGCTATGGAATCATAGAATCATAGAATGGTTAGGGTTGGAAGAGACCTCAAAGATCGTCTAGTTCCAAACCCCCTGCCATGGGCAGGGACACCTTCCACTAATCAGGTTGCTCAAAGCCTCATCCAACCTGGCCTTGAACACTTCCAGGGATGAGACATCCACAGCTCCTCTTGCCAACCTGTTCCAATGTCTCACCACTCCCAGAATGAAAAATTTCTTCCTTATATCTAATATCAATCTACCCTCTTTCAGTTTAAAGCCATTGCCCCTTGTCCTATCACTACATGCCCTTGTAAAAATCCCTCTCCAGCTTTCCTGTAGGCCCCCTTTAAGTGCTGGAAGGCTGCAATAAGATCACCCCGGACCCTCCTCTTCTCCAAGCTGAACAGATAAATTCAGCGTAGATAAACACAAAGTGACATGGGGAAAATCAGCTTTTTGTACACAGTTATGAGCTTTGAGTCGACTGTTTGGATTCATGAATGAGATTTTGGGATTACTGCAAGCGGAAATGATGTTCCAGTAAGAATCTGAGAACAAACGAGATTAGGAAAGAAATAGAAAACAGAAAAACAAGTATTTTTGTGCCACTAAATAAGTCCAAGGGAAGCCCACTTCTTGAATATCACGGTGGTCCTCCTATGTTCATCTTATAAACAGTACGGCGGTTAGAAGAGATAAGGAGAAGAGCAGCAAAGAAACAGCTTCTGTGTTAGAAATAGCTAAATACAAGGCATCTCAGTCTGCAGGATGTAACTGGGGATATGAAAGAAGTCCGTACATTCGAGAGTGACATGGAGAAGATGAGTAAGAAGTAATTATTCATAGTCTTATCCAATACAAAAATAACCAGAAAAAAATCAAAGCAATCTTAGTTCAAAACAAGCGGAAGAATGTTTCTAAGCTGCTAAACTACTTGCTGTGACAAATAAGTAATATAATATCTCTTGGGAAATACTTGAGAGCTACTAAATACAAAAGCTTGCATCATCAAGACATTTCTAGAACACAAATCACAGGAGACTGGGTTAGTATCCCGGGGAAGTACCAGCCTTGCCCTACTCTAGTTCTCTTTCCTATATACCTGCATCAGCCACTGTTCCTAGCAAGTTATTAGGTGAGAATTATTATTACCTTTTGCCTGACATGAAAAGCCAGTTATATTCTTGTGTTATCTGAAAAAAATATCTCCCAACAATAATATAGGACCAGTACTAGTTCTGACAAACAGTCTCTGCTTCCCTACAAGACTGTGTCATTTAAGTGGCTGTCTCCCTATTGGAATAATGAAAATGCATTAAAAAGTTTGAGGTAGACAAAACATTAACTTCCAGGACAAGGTTACAGGAAAGCAAAACTCTGAAAGCAGAAAGTGCTTGCAGTCCTCCCTGGATGTTCTCATGGCTATTACAGCTACAGTTACCTTGACGGATCTGCTCCAGAAAAGTGGATTTTTGATGGTACTAGGAACGGAGCTGGACCAATATTGCAGGAGCAGCACATGTATCAGCAGGAGCCAGCCTGAGTGGTAAAAGCTGATGTAAATTAAGAGCCAAAGGCAGATGTTGTTAACATAGAATTGGTTTAATTGTCTGTAAAAAACAAGGAAATTAGGTGGTTGTTCCAAGTTTAATGAACGCCATAAATAGCCCAGAGACATGTAGCAAGCATGTGCAAAACAAGAACAGGTAAGATGGTGGGAGGAACAGAGAAAGCCAAGAGGCATAATTTCCTCTTCACACCTTAGAGTTTACTTGGAATTTGGGGCTGCATGTTTTCCCTCTCTTTGGAGGAGGAACTGAGAATACAATGTACTGTGCAGATACACTCAAGTGTATCAGCAAGATACACCACCCTGCTGTGATGCCTCCATCCCTCACCTTTGCAGGGAGGTAGCAGGAGCTCCGGGCTCCACCAGCCCTGGCAGGTACCTCGGCCAAGCCGCTGATCAGTGGTGTGGTTCCTTCATGTCAGACAACGGGGTGGCCCCAAGGGCTTCTTGTTGGTCTCCTGGCTCACACCCCAGCCACCCACTCCCCTATCTCATTCCACAGTACCATGTTGCCTGGCACGTCAGATGCCGAGAGGCTAGATGTAAGCCTGACATGGTGACAGAGAATACACTTGCACTTGTGTGTTACTGGACACAGCTCAAACAACAGCAAAACCCATTCTCCAGCCTTTGCCAGTGCTTGCTGTGGGGTGTCATTCTCATCCCTCTGTTTCACTTCTCCTGCTGCTTTTATCCGTGCTTCTGCACCTCCCAAGCATAACACCTGTGCAGCTTTAGCTCCAGCAGACCTCATCGGGTCTCACTCTGCAGCATGATGTTCTCTTATGAGGTTGTGCGTTGTTTCCCACGATCTTTCTATGGGAAGCCTGTTTTTTGTGGCTGATCAGTAGGCTCACTTTCAAGTCCATTTTTATCGAATGCACAGAAGTAGACTGACTGGAACTGGTTTCAGCAAACACCTCTAGTGCATAAAAACAAAGACATGAGATAGACATTGGAAGAGAAGAAGTAGACACAAGTGACTGCAGAACTATTACTCAACCAACACACATCGTGGTTAAAATATGTTATGAAAATTTGGAAATAAACTGGAATAAAATTACCAAAGTGAGTTAAAATGTGTGAGTAGAAGTTTTGACAGATAGAAAGCCCGCAAAGCAATTATCTACTTTGTCTATGTGCCACTAAAAATAGTCATCATGTCTGCTGCGAAAAACAGCGATCTTGCATGAATCCACTTAGAAATTTACTGCTCTATTGCCTTCTAAAAGGATGAGTAATGTTTTATTGCTCTCACCCCGTTTTCCAAGTACCTGTATAACAAAGCCTTGAAAAAGCTGTTGTTACTTTCACAGAGCTTCCTTCTCATCTCCTCCCTGTCATGCCGAACAATATTCCACCTTTGATCAGCGGGTCTTCTCTTTACTTCAAAGAGCCACATAACACTGTTTAAACCCTTTCTCAGCCATGGAACATTATGCAGGCTGCATTCAAACTCTCTGATTCCGGTGAACTTTCTACATTTGTTTTCCCTAAGAGTTTAATAAAATTTATATTGTACCTTCTAAGAGGCATATATTTATGTGAACAGAAATTCCAGAACTATATGAGTTTCTGTTCTTTGCTTTTCAGATATTTGAGCAAAGACCCTGAACAATGAAAATAAGAATGTCAGTGACTGATATAATATGCAACATTTTTTAATTTAAGCCTTTATTTCCTCTGCAAGTATTTTTCTGCCTTTTTTGCAGTGATTTTAGAGTGAAATCAGATTTTATCTTTATCGAAAGTCTTTTCCAAACTAACTCTTTTGCAATTGTTTAAAGCTTGTTTAAAAGTTCATTGTCCCTCTGGTATTTCTGGAGAAAGCAGGATGACACACTGACACAAATGCTGAGACTGGTATTAAAAATGAGATTTCAGATGTACTTTTGGTAATACCAAGCACTGTCATCCCTGAACCAAAAAGCGTGATGATGGTACCACCATCCTTACTTGCTCTCTTTTTCTAGAGAATTTCTGTTTCTTAAGGTAACTAGCAGATGCAAAAGGCAGGCAGGTTCTCAGGAGCAAATACATGCTACCATCTTGTTTCCATTGTGTTGAGTCGGGTGTTTAAATACGTTTGGTTTGGTACAAAAGTGTAAGTATCCTTGTTTTCAGACAGAAAGAAGCAATCTCAAACATCTGAGGCTGTTAAGACTCCTTGTAGTCATACTGTGGCAGAAGTATGGCAGAATCATAGAATGGCTTGGATTAGAAGGGACTCTAAAGATCACCTAGTTCCAACACACCGGTCTTGGGCAGGGAACCCCTCTGCCATGGAAGAAACCAGTATCACATCAGTAGTGATTGCTGCCTTAACTGTACAGCCTTCTAATTATCGTACCTTTATTACTTAAATCCGCATGTTGAGTCTTCTACTGGTCATTGAAATAATAAGTATAACAGGCATTGATATCTTTTATTCTAAGTGTTATCCGAGTAAAATTATGTCACTCACAGGGCAGATGAACAATTGCTTTCCAACAACCAAAGTTACAGACATTGCTGAGTCATGGAAAGCTCCTAAATCATGGTATTGCAAAGTATCTAGGTTACTTTGTCAGGGGATGCAGTCCAGGCATTCTCCATTCTTCATTCTTCAGCGCACTGTCTAGAGCAGTTTGTGGCAAAAAGAAAAACAAATGCTCTTGCTGTCTCCTCTAACGATGCAGCCCCACTCATGGGACAGGTTCAGCACTCTCAGCTGTTCCTGACTCACCTGACATGGTGGGTTGCAGCTTGAGAGCTGCATCCCAGTCTCAGCCCTGCCTTTGACACCAGACAGAGGTGCCCTTGCAGCATCTTGCAAGAGTATTACAACTCCTCATTGGGCAAGACGAAAGGTTGGTAAAAAGCCGTACGAATGGGACTCCGCCTTTGCTCAAAGGGTGAAGAAGATTCATCCCTTACTTAAGAAATTTCTTACTTGAGCCTGCTCTTGTGAAGCAGCCTGAGTCATGACCCTCACCAGCACAGAGCTATTTCTAGCTATAATGGCTGTAGTAAACATGCATCAAGTTACAGCCAGATATTTGCAGGTGAGGCAACATTTCCACAATAGCAAACTTCATGTGGGCTCAGATGCTGCAAAAATAATGAAAAATATTAGCTATCACTGATGATAAACTTCTGCATGTCACACAACTTCAGAAATCTGGGGATTACAGGAAATAAATGATGACACCTCTTCTTCTTCAGATAAGATTATGCTTGGAAGACTTCATTTTAACAGTGGTTTAGATCCAAAAAAATGAGAGAAACTGGAAGATATCGTGAGAATATCTTGCTTTGGAAGATACTCTCCAGGAGCCTCGTATCTCTCCTTAGCAATCTGCTTCCCTGATCCCAAGCTCAGCAGGGATATTTAATATAATCCATTAAGTCCTTCTCCTTCTCTAACATCAGATATATATGTGCGTTTTGAAATGCGGAATTACAAAACTATTCGCACAGCACAAGGAAACCTGGATTAAGTCTTTCACATTTGTGTATTTGTTAAAAAAAAAAGTGCAATAGCAGCTAGAAACAGAAGAGGAAGCGTTGAATCACAGTATCAGCTCTTTCTGCAGTTTTTCAGAAAATAAAACAAAACATGGTTCTATATGCATAATTCTTTCCCCAGCTGATGAACAGAGTCCTCAGGCAGCTCCTGAATACCACTGACCTCCCTGGGCTTGGGCAGACAGCTTGGTTAGTATGCGACACGTACCGCTGTCCCTTCGCAGAGAAGCCACGCTCCCGCATCACACCCTGTGCCCTTTGTCTGTTAAGATGGTACCGTTTCCCTATTCTGTGAGTCTCCTGAATCTAGGAGGTTAATATGCAAAAGTGAAGATGTGAATTCAAGGTGGATGCTCTTCTCCACAGAAGCACCGCAAACCAAGGAGATGCTTGCGCCTCTGACTTTAATGCAGCAGCTTCGGCTCCTCGTGTAAGCGGTGGAGAAATGGATGCTTTGGGACGAAAGAGGGAGGCTGCTAGGTTAGACATGCTGAACTACCCTCCAGAGGTGTCTACCTATCCATACAGAATGTGTGGATACCAAAGCAGAGATATGTGTCTTGACTCCCCTCCCAAGTGCAAAGTAACTGTGAGGAGCTTTCTTGTCTTTGAAGAGGGAATGAATCACCCAGCACAAAGGCACCGTGAGTTGATGCTAGGGAAAACTGTTTGTCAGCTGGCACAGGATATGTGCCACGTGCACGCTACAGTGACCTCACTGAGTGGGCAAGCCCCTAAACTGTCCTCATGCCACCGTGCCCTGTGGAGCACTTGTTCTTCCTGATCATGCCTGACAGGTCTGGTCCAGTGTCTTTGGGTGCCTGCGACCAGCAGTGACTCCAGGGTTGGTATTTGTGTCAAATGTTGTTTAAACTTAAACCACACATAGAAGACAAAAGGATCTTGCAACAACCAGGCTGCTGACATCTCTATTATCTAAAGCCCTGCTCTCTTGATTTGAGTTGTAGGCAGTGGAAGCTGTGACCTTAGCAGCAGAGTCAGGCACTGCCATTTCCCCACTTCTGGCAGAGGAATCTCCACTCCATGCTGTCCCATGTCCTAAAGCCAGGACCCTAGCTACTCACTTGCCCATACTCTGCCATAACTCACTTACCAAAGTGGAAGGAGCTGTGGGAGGACACGCTCTCTCTCCCCTCTGTCCTGCCATCTCCCTTCTCGGCTCCTGTCACAGAACTTAATTCTGCAGAGCTCATGCTAGGATGAGTTTTGTTAATGTTGGAGCCAGCTCTACACCCTTCAGCAGCAAACTCGAACAAAGCCATCTGCACTCTTCAGAGACATCAGACCAAATAGCCTTCTGACGAGCAGTTTACCAGCCATGACTTTTAAAGAGCTCCTTTGTCCTCTCCATCACTGGCCCTGCTAACCAAAAACTGATGCTGGTGGACTCTGGGAGTTGCATGAGGCTCCTTGGTCTCAGCTACTCACCCAGAGTCTGGCATCAACTTGGACTTTACTGAGGACTGTCTTACTGGCTACTGTTGTAGTATTCATGACTCTACCAATTTAACCACATGTAGTGACAAGGAGCTTCCAAGCAACCAGCCTGGAGCCGACAAGGAGGGGTGCCATGCTTGACCTTGTGCTCACCAACAGGGAGGGAGTGGTGGGCGATGTGAAACTTAAGGACAGCTGTCGGGGAAGTTTCCTGGCTGCTACATGGGAAGCACCTGTGCCTTGTTGAGACAGGTGCTGTGAGTCACGTTGGTCAGCCGGAGACCATGTGACCTATGGGAGGCTTAAAGGCGGGGCACTCCCCTCAGGGAGGGGGCAGTTCCCTCCTGGAGATTGGAGAGGTAGGAGCCCCTGAAGAGTGGTATATTGGAGCTCTCGGTTGAATAGCCTTCTGATTGAGAGAGCAGTGAGTTGAGGCTCTCTGTTGGATAGCCTTTGATTGGGTCCATTGGGATTGAGACCCTTAAGAGTTGAGATCAAGCCTTCCGATATACGAGGGGAATCACAATGGCCTTTTGGGTTGTGATTCCTGAAGACGAGATACTAGCGGTCCGCGACAGACAGCCTTGGCTGCAGTGACCACGACACGGTGGAGTTCAAGATCCACGGGGCAGCAAGGAAACTATTCAGCAAGCTCTGTACCCTACACTTCAAGAAGGCGGACTTTGGCCTCTTCAAGGACCTGATGGGCAAAGTGCCGTGGGAGGCAGCCCTGGAGGGACGAGGGGCTCAGGAAAGTTGGTCCACATTCAAGGACCACCTCCTCCAAGCTCAGCAGAGGTGCATCCCGATGAAGAACAAGTCGGGCAAAAAGACCAGGAAGCCCACGTGGATGAGCAAGGAGCTCCTGGACCAACTGAAAATGAAGAGGATAGCCTATAGAGGGTGGAAGCAGAGACAGATAGCCTGGGAGGAATACAGAGAAGCTGTACGAGTGACCAGGGATCAGGTGAGGAAGGCTAAAGCCCTGAAGGAATTGAATTTGGCAAGGGATATAAAAAGCAATAAGAAATGTTTCTGTAGGTATGTAGGGGACAAAAGGAAGTCCAAGGAGAATGTAGGCCCCCTCCGGAAGGATACTGGTGCTCTGGTTACCCGGGACATAGAGAAGGCTGAGTTACTCAATGACTTTTTTGCCTCAGTCTTCACTGATAAAGCCTCTTGTCTTACCACCCAAGCTGTGGAAAGAACTAGCAGGGACTGTGAGGATGAACCACCGCCCACTGTACTTGAAGAGCAGGTTTGGGAACATCTGAGGAACTTGAAGGTGCACAAGTCCATGGGACCTGATGAGATCCATCCACGGGTCCTGAAGGAACTGGTGGATGAAGTTGCCAAGCCACTGGCCATAGTATTTGAGAAGTCGTGGCCGTCTGGCGAGGTCGCCGACGACTGGAAGAGAGGGAACATAACCCCCATATTTAAAAAGGGGAACAAGGAGGACCTGGGCAACTACAGGCCGGTCAGCCTCACCTCTGTGCCTGGCAAGGTCATGGAGCAGATTCTCCTGGGAACCATGCTAAGGCACATGAAGAGCAAGGAGGTGGTGGGTGACAGCCAACACGCTTCACCAAAGGCAGATCGTGCCTGACCAGATTGGAGGCCTTTTATGATGGGGTGATAGCATCAGTGGACAAGGGTCGACCAATGGATACCATCTACCTGGACTTGTGCAAAGCTTTTGACACTGTCCCGCACGACATTCTTCTTTCTAAACTAGAGAGGCATGGGTTTGATGGATGGACCACTCGGTGGATAAGGAATTGGCTCAATGGCCGCACTCAGAGAGTAGTGGTCAACGGCTCGATGTCCAAGTGGAGATCGGTCACAAGTGGCGTCCCTCAGGGGTCTGTGTTGGGCCCGGCCCTCTTCAACATCTTTGTCGGTGACGTGGACAGTGGCATGGAGCGCACCCTCAGCAAGTTCGCCAATGATACCAAGCTGTGTGGTGCCGTCGACACGCTGGAAGGGAGGGATGCCATCCAGAGGGACCTCGACAGGCTGGAGAGGTGGGCCCGTGCCAACCTCATGAAGTTTAACCAGGCCAAGTGCAAGGTCCTACATCTGGGTTGTGGCAATCCCAGGCACAAATACAGACTGGGCGGAGAATGGATCGAGAGCAGCCCTGAGGAGGACTTGGGAGTACTGGTGGACGAGAAGCTCAATATGAGCCAGCAATGTGCTCTTGTGGCCCAGAAGGCCAACCGCATCCTGGGCTGCATCAAGAGGACCGTGGCCAGCAGGTCGAGGGAGGTGATTCTCCCCCTCTACTCTGCCCTCGTGAGACCTCACTTGGAGTATTGCGTCCAGTTCTGGAGTCCCCAACATAAGAAGGACATGGACCAGTTGGAGAGGGTCCAGAGGAGGGCCACGAAGATAAGAGGACTGGAGCACCTTTCCTATGAGGACAGGCTGAGAGAGTTGGGGCTGTTCAGCCTGGAGAAGAGGAGGCTCCGGGGTGACCTTATAGCGGTCTTCCAGTACCTCAAGGGGGCCTACAAGAAAGATGGGGAGAGGCTGTTCAGGAGGGCCTGTTGTGATAGGACAAGGGGTAATGGTTTTAAAATAGAGGGAGGTAGATTCAGGTTGGATATTAGGAAAAAATTTTTTACCATGAGAGTTGTAGAACACTGGAACAGGTTTCCCAGAGGGGTGGTGGATGCTCCATCCCTGGAGACGTTCAAGGCCAGGTTGGACGAGGCCCTGAGCAACCTGATCTAGTTGGAGATACTCCTGTTCCTTGCAGGGGGGTTGGACTAGATGACCTTTGAAGGTCCCTTCCAGCCCTAACCATTCTATGATTCTATAATTCTAACACACACAACACTCCCTTCATATATCATGACTGAGCAGTTCCATAATTTCCTTTTAGCATTGCATTCTACCATCAAATCACTCTTCACAGTAACGGTGCTGTCCACCCCGGCTCACAAATAGCATCACCACGGTACAGATACCTCCAGCGTTTCCAGCTGTACTCCTGAGGTTAACGGAGAGACATTAGTGATTTTGAACAAAAGCAGGCGACTTCATTTGGACGTGATACAGCATCACTTGCCTCCAACATGACCTGAATCAGTGCTAAGGGCTCGCCCTTGATATTTTTACTCTGCGAACCACTCAGTTCATCCGCTCACAGAAAGCCAGACGGGTTTGCCTGACTGGGATTTGAAGATGAAATGTCAAGGGGTCATGATGTGTCAAATTGCAAGTATGTGCTAGTCCTGAGTCACTGCCAGCTAAATCCAGCGAGCACCAGAGCATGGTGTTCCCTTCTCAGCCGACGCCAACGTTTTGACTCATCAATTGCTTCTTGTGTTTTCTTCCTATTCCCGCGGCCTTTGTACATGCAGGACACAGGAGACTCTTCAGGACTTTCAGGAACCTCCCTCCATGCATTGTATTTTATTTTTTAATTTCTGTTCTACAAGTTAATTATTTCCTTCTTTTCCCCTTATTCAGTGGGTCAGCCTCTCCAAAGAAGCAGCAGATGCTTTGTTCTCCCATATTAAATTACTCCATTTCCCAAGTGCTCAAAAATACAGACACAGGGCCCATTCAAATGGGCTTTACTCCCAACATCCTGCAGTCCACAGGAGTGTGTGACAGTGCAGTCTCTGTCGCAGACATTCAGCGAGGGGATGCACAGACCCAGCTGCTAAACAACAGCACCAGCAATACATGCCTTCCTGAATTCAGGCTCAATGCAGAGAAAGTATGAATGCTGACGGCGTTCCCCACTGCATCACGTCCATGCATCACTTCTTCCAGCAGCTGAGAGCTGGCAAGTGCTACCATGGCGGGGCAAAATCAAATAAACTGCACTAAAGGCTCAATCTCAAATATGCTGAACACTCGCTTTCCAGCAGTTTGCTGCTTGAAGGTGAGGCACAAAGCCAGAGTGCAGTATCTGAACCAAAAGGAGCTGTTAACTGCAATAAAGAGACACCCACTCATGTGACAGCTCATGCTTGTTCTCAGCCAGCGCATTTGTCATTTGAGGCATGTAAGGTTTGGCAATTAAAATCCTGCCAACCTTAAGAATAGGTTGATTTTTAGAACTGCCATAAAACACGGACAACATCCCTGTTGTCCACAGTTTCCACGGATCTGTCTGCATTAATTGACACATCACAGGGGCTGCAATACTTGGAGGTGACCAACAGAGCTGAGAGTTGTTATTGGGGCATTTCTCTTAACTCCCAAACGTAGACTGGTCAAATGTACACCTTTCTTCTCCTCCCATACTTTGTTGTCTTGCTTCATTACAAAAGTGCTCATTAATGCTCATTGCTGCATATTGTTGACACCTTCAAAACGAACAAAGGAACAAGGCTTGTCCATGTGATGAGTGTGCTAGCAGCAGTCTGCATTAGCAAACCACTCCAAATGCAGACAGAACTTTAGCAGCAGGACTGTGCTTTACAACCAGCGCAATAATCCCATGGAGGCCAGATAGAGCCAGTTTTACCAGCGAAGGTGCAGTCTCTGGGTTACAGCTACACTAGGGCTACTGGTTCTCTGCCATGGGTGCTCTATGCTATGGCAAAAATACAATATCCAAGTGGGCATTAAGCCGACACAGGTAGCACGCAGCATTCAGCAGCTCGCAGCGTATGTGAGAGGGAAGGAGGGTACCCAGAGAGATGGGAGTGGACACATTTTAACTATCTTTCCATTTGGGAATGCACACTACAGCTTGGCTCTGACAGAATTTCATCAGAGATAACCCCAGGTAGACTTTGGTACCCTTAAGCTGGCTCTCTTCTGGTGTTTGTACCACATGAGTAATTCCAGGTAGTTTATGAACTCCAGTGCAGCTATGAACCTACCTACCTCCATGTACACACAGACAGATATGCCTTTCCCTCTTTCCCTGGCCACCAAAGAGCTGGCTGGACCACCAGGGAAGCTGGTTGCAGACATATTTCAATGACTGTGAAGTCCAAGTCACGCAAGCTAGCACTGAATCAGTAAGTCCTGACGGATCCAAGGGAGTTGTTAGTGTCTCTGCACAGCACTCAATGCATCCTTCACAATCGCTAGTCTTTTTTCCATTATCCAAAACATCTCCACCTCCTTTGGCCTAGATGACAGAGAGCTGACTATGTAGTCTGCCTGTTGTACGGGTCCTGCCAGCAAACAAATCCTGGAGAATGTTTACCTGCAAGCCTACAGAAGGTCATCACTCCTGAGAAAAAATATAGGTAACACAGAGTTTCCTGGCTGGTTTTGAATCAAAATGACCATGACTGCTGTGTTCATGCTGAATTTAACATTGATGCTGTATATTAACCATATTCAAAGAGCCAATGACAGATCAGATAGATCTGTCACAAAACTCGGGTCCCAAAGGGCTGTTATGGTAGGAAGGCATTACACTGCTTGATTCTCAGGACAGCTACATGTCTAGACATGTGCTACGTGCCTTTAGTCATCACACCACAGTTAATTAGACAAAATGAATGCAAAACTTGGTGGGCTCAGATATTATTCATCTAGGAGCTCTGAGAAAACTCAGGGACAAAACAGCTGAATTAGTAACAGAAGTGTGTTACTTCTTGCCAAAACTGTGGGTGAATACTGGGAGCCAATGCTGTAATCAGTAATAAAAAGAAGGTTCTGAGATGTGCAGGGAAGCGTAGTCCTCTGAGTCCAGTATCAGTACTGAGCAATTAGTGAAGACTCTAAGAAGGGACATCACTAAGGAACTTCTGGACCTTTCTGGGGAAAGCCATCATGGCTTTTGTAAAGAGAAGTCTGGGCTTAACAGCCTTGTGGAGTTCTTGGAAGAGGCTAGATGCACGTGGGTGATCCAGTAGATGCAGTCTGCCCATATGCAGAGTTTAGGCTAGAGAATTCTCTAGATTCATGTGATTACAGCACTACCTGTGTTCTGCCAGGAGTCCAAGGGTTATAGGTTGTGTATGGTAAAGGTGATGAATTGTCTGTGTGTGTCTGCATAGCACCACAAAATATCTCTAAATTCTCTAGAATTTAGAGACATCCTTGTCTCTAAACTGGAAAGACATGGTTTTGATGGATGGATCACTCGGTGGATAAGGAATTGGCTGGATGGTCGCTCTCAAAGAGTTGTGGTCAATGGTTCAATGTCCACATGGAGGCCAGTGACGAGTGGTGTTCCTCAGGGGTCAGTACTGGGACCAGTGCTATTTAACATCTTTGTTGGAGACATGGACAGTGGGATTGAGTGCACCCTCAGCAAGTTTGCAGATGACACCAAGTTGTGTGGTGTTGTGGACATGCTGGAGGGAAGGGATGCCATCCAGAGGGACCTTGACAGGCTGGAGAGATGGGCCTGTGAGAACCTCATGAAGTTCAACAAGGCCAAGTGCAAGGTCCTGCACGTGGGTCGGGGCAATCCCAAGCACAAGTAGAGGCTGGGCGGAGAATGGATTGAGAGCAGCCCTGAGGAAAAGGACTTGGGAGTGCTGGTGGATGAGAAGCTCAACATGAGCCGGCAATGTGCACTGGCAGCCCAGAAAGCCAACCGTATCCTGGGGTGTATCAAAAGGAGCGTGGCCAGCAGGTCGAGGGAGGTGATTCTGCCCCTCTACTCAGCTCTCGTGAGACCCCACCTGGAATACTGTGTTCAGCTCTGGAGTCCCCAACACAAGAAGGACATAGAGCTGCTGGAGCAAGTCCAGAGGAGGGCCATGAAGATGATCAGAGGGCTGGAGCACCTCTGCTGTGAAGACAGGCTGAGAGAGTTGGGGCTGTTCAGCCTGGAGAAGAGAAGGCTCCGGGGTGATCTTATAGCAGCCTTCCAGTACTTAAAGGGGGCCTACAGGAAAGCTGGAGAGGGACTTTTTACAAGGGTGTGTAGTGATAGGACAAGGGGCAATGGCTTTAAACTCAAAGAGGGGAGATTTAGATGAGATATAAGGAAGAAATTTTTCTGTCTGACGGTGCTGAGGTACTGGAACAGGTTGCCCAGAGAAGTTGTGGATGCCCCATCCCTGGAAGTGTTCCAGGCCAGGTTGGATGAGGCTTTGGGCAACCTGGTGTAGTGGAGGGTTTCCCTGCCCATGGCAGGGGGGGTTGGAACTAGATGATCTTTGAGATCCCTTCCAATCCTAACCATTCTATGATTCTATGATTCTAAATTTCCAGAAGGCTTTAGGCAAAATTCCTGATCAAAGGCTTTTAAAGAAATGGCAGCCATGGGATAAGAGGGAAGGTCCTCTCATGGAAGATAACTGATTACAATAGAAGAAATACTGGGTAGCAGTAAAATGGTCAGTTTTCTCAATGCCAGTGACTCACCAGTGTGGTGCTGGACCTCTGCTCTTCTGGATATTCATAAATGGTCTGAAGAGTGTTGAGCAGTGAGGAACAACAGTTTGCTGATAACGCAAAGTTAGTCAAGAGAGTAAGGATTTAGGCAGGCTGCAAAAAATTGGAAAAGAACCTTGTAAGACTGACTGAGCAATGAATTGGTGAGTATAAATAACTGTAAAATGAGGTGCATGAGGGAAAAACATCCTAGCTTCATATACAGAACTATGGCTTGCAAAATGACTGTAACCATTCAAGAGAGAGATATAGTTATAAGCAGCTGCATGAAAACATCAATTCAGTGGTCAGGAGCAGAAAAAAAATAAAATAAAACTGAATGTGCGGGCTATTAGGAAAGTAATGGAGCGAAACAGAAGTCGTCACTGTACCAGCCATGTCTTGAATACTGTGAGTAGCTTGGTGACTGTGTATGGGAATGGGAAGGTCTCAGAGAAAGGAAACAGGATTATTATGCGTTGAATAGTGGCCGTAGTGGAAGGACCGAATTGGCTAGGACTTCTCAGTCTGGGAAGTAGCTGCGAGAGAGGGAACATGGCACTAGACTACAAAATTTCAAGTGGCTGGACAAGTCAGTTAGGGACTCATTCACATCTTATTCTCCTTTCAGAACCAGGGGACACCAAATGAGGATAGTGGATCCTGGTTCAAGGCAAATAAAATGAGGTTGATTTTCACAGTGAGACATCCAACAGCCAAATCACACTTAAGGAAACTCTCAAGCTAAAAATAGCTGGATGTTGGGAGAGTACCTCAGGCGATGTGATGTTTTAATTCGTCCCTGGGTACCTGCCTGTAACTTCTTTTTGTTGCTGTTACACATTCTCTCTGAGTTACAGACTAGTCCTTCTCAGCCCCAGCTTTCCTGTCAGATGCCAATGAGCTTAGCACCCCCAGCCTTTATTTGACTCGTTTTTTTTCTGAACTTCACAGTACATTTCAACAGTCCTCTAGCACAGCACTCACATGGTGTAAAGCAACAAACTTCCCTGGCCACATCTTCCCTGCATCTGGTGTGTTGATCAGGTGCCTTGTGCAGCATCCCTACTGTTGACATGTCCCTTGACGCCTTGCTGTCTTGTCGACCTCTGAAGGCACGGTGAGCAGATTATCCTGGCTGAGCTGGGCAGACCTTTGGTCTGAGCCAGCAGAATCATTCCTACGGGTCATGGTGGAGGCTTGCTCCCAGCTGCTTAGGGTAGGCAGAGACTTTGCAGCTCCTGTGCTTCAACCTGCCTTGTAGTTGCACGGTGCAAACCAGCGTTGGTGGTGAAAGACACAGTCTGACCTTCTCCCTTGTGCTGAGCCAAGTGCTCATCCGGCAAACCAGCAAAATGCTGTTCCAAGTCAAAAGTAAACCTTCCTCCCTCCTCCTGGTTAAAGTTTAACCCGGGACTGATCCAATCCACCCCAAGGTCACACATGCTTGTGACAGTACAAGGGAACAGTGTGCTCAAGCAACCAGGGTCAGGGGAAGACTAGTCTACCTCTTAGCTGCAGCGCCTGCTTGAACTGTTTGTGAAACCATGACGCTGTGCACATAAATTACACTGACTTCCAGCTCCTTGATGCTTTCAAGGATGTTGCACTGATTATTTCTGTAGCATCGAAACCTTAAGTCAGTCATAGGCGGGGAGAATTTTTCACATCTCTTGGTGTTTGAATTGAAAAGTTGACGCTGTTCGGGAGCGTGTTTATTGTTAGCTAAAGACTACTACCTTTATACCAATCAATCCTGCCTCAGAGTACAGTCCCCCAAAACGGTTAAGCAGTCAGCTCCACCCTCCTGGGGTACATGTTCTTGCCCCATCACTACCTGGCTGCACAGGCACACAATTGTCAATTCAAAGAATTGATTCAAATCAAATTTCCCACAATTTGTCCTTGTTTCAAAAATAAATAAAAGAACAAAACAAAACAATTCTTAGAAAGGTTACTCCTCTTTTTTATTATTTATCATTACTACTTTAGTTACTATCGCACTTGGGTTGCAGCAAAGAAAGATACACTTACAGCATTGCGTATCTAGGAGATACAGATTGTAAAAGCAATTGGATGCTTGATTAAATTCTGAGCACCAGTTCTCTTCTTCCCCTCTAACCACACAACAGTTAGATGCAGAAGATGCCCCTCCCTACCCCCACTAAAGACATAAACCCTGATGGTGTCACTAAAACAGCGAAGGAAAAGCAAAAATGACATTAGTAGTCTCTAGTATAAAAATAAACTAGACTTAAAAGACCTTTTCAGCTCCTAGTGTGCAGTTTGAAGAAATAAGCTTCACTTAGATGACTGTGGGCTCCTTGAATAGTGTGCTTCAAAGTTTGTCACGTGTAGTACAACCTCCTTTGAAAATAAATCATTCTATTTATTAAAAATTTTTCTCAAAGAGCCTTCAACAGCAACGCAGTAATGTCTAACTCTTATGCGTGCCATTGGCAGACCTCTGCTATTGCTGCAGGTAAGAAATTAAAGATTCTTCTTTGCAACCTGCTTTGTCAATCCAGAGATGAAAAAGTTTAGAAGGGAGAAGTGGTCCAGAGGATCAGTGTTGTGCTTTGCATGAGCTGCAGTGGAGTGGTCTGACCGATTGTTTGATAGTCCCCAACTCTGATCCCAGCAATGACAGGAAAGGAAGACAAAGCTAGAGTATAGATACCAGCATTGTTTAGTGTACTTCTGATTAAATAGCGACAAGAAATAAATCTTGTCCCTCAAAAGACTGGCTGTATCAAGCATGTTATTTTTCAGTAATTTAACAGTCATCCATGAATCATGAGCAATATTTTTGTGGTGTTATGCAGACACACACAGACAATTCATCACCTTTACCATACACAACCTATAACCCTTGGACTCCTGGCAGAACACAGGTAGTGCTGTAATCACATGAACTGGATGCCCTTCTTTTGTATTATTCACTACCGTGTATAGAGCAGGAAGGACACTAGGCTGTTCAGCAAGATAAGAGGACGTTCTCATATTCTGTTTATCACACAGGCTAAAGGAAGAGTTGAGATGGCAGCTTGTTAAGACGGTGTAAATCCCTTCCTCCCAAACCCTTCCAGTCAACTATGGCCTTTTACGCAGTTATTTTCCAGTAAGGATGCTGCATTACATCTTCAGTTCAGTCACAAATAAGCAATTATTTCCCTGCATTTTTGTCGGAAAACAAGACCAAACTGTTTATCCTGAGAAGTATTTGTGTTCCACATCATTTAAAGAGCTGTAAACTCTGCTCTTCAACAAGACATTCATTAATATAAGCTAATTTAGCTTGGATCTCTGAAATACCACCATAAAACATCCTACTTTCATGCTAAGCACATGCTAACAGTTAGTAGACAAGACTGCAGCAGATAAAAGGAGAGCTAAAGCTTAATTAATCCTTGTGATGAGATCAAACACGTTAAACAAACCTCTTAGTCTCTATTATGTATGGGGAAAAAAACCTTGTTACTGAAGTAGAGGGAAAATATGGAAATCAAAGAACAAGACACAGGAAGGAACAGACTAGTACACACCAAAAAAAAAATTTATTACATAAATACTTACGACCTTTAAGCTGTACAACACTGCTCAAATTCTTGCTACAGTTTGGTCTACCCCTTTCCTCACTCTCCATATACGAAACAGTGAATATTTCCTATCTACATATTGGCTGTCTCAGAGTTCTATTTGGAGTGAGGGCTTTTCTGCTCGCTTGTGTTTGTGGAGACCCAGCTAGGCCTAAGTCTCAAATAGGTCACTTGGATGTGAATTCAATGTACAGGTTGGTGAAAAGTATCAGGACTGCAAGATTTGGAAAAAATGCATTTAAATCCTACCACCAAACATATACCCATCAGCTTTTCAGATTAAAAGCAAATGTGATTCCATATTCCTGAGTAGTCACAAATATTCTGGGTGAAGGAAGAGAACTTAAGATATTTCAGATATCCAGTGGGGCTGAAGTCTGCTATCTTATTAATGTGTTTGTTTATATCTCATTCTTCCCCCACAGTTCTGAACCATTTGGTGGTAGTTATCAGCTAATAAGATAAGGAAACAGTCTTGCTCTAATGAAATGTATCACTAGGTAAATTTTACTTAGTCCATTTAGACATTACAGCTACAGTTGTGATACTTCTAATTCACTGTTAGGAATATCTTTATTACCTGAAGCCAGGTAAGGTGAACTACTCAGCATTTTGAAGAGCATGTAAAAGCATAAAAGAAAGCACCCAACTCAAAAGTGTTATTAAAAAAAAAATAATCTTATTTAGGTATCCTAAAAAATATAATGTACATTATATAAAAAAATCAAACAGCTATTCATTAAAACTTTGTTAAATATCCCCATTTAAGATCATGTACTGGCAAGCACTAAGTAACAGTGTATTATCTCAACTAACATTTTATGTCAGTGCTAGCTGATAACAAGTTCAGCTTGTCAACTCAATAGGATAACCTTTCAGGCTTCTGCCCTGTTAGTATTTACAGCATGATCACTTGGAAAACAGTATAAAATTACATTATACTAAAGATAATAAGCAGTTTACACCAAGATGGTGAAATGGATCCTCCTTTCCTTCTCTCGACAGTTTCGAATAATGTTCGGTGTAAGCAGGTACGCAGAGCAAGATCCTACATACACTATCTATACAATTGTTCAATACATTACACTTAAAGCCAAACAAAACAGATTTATCTGTTAACTAAATATACTAGCAACTCTGCATAACATTCCAGTGATGTTTTACTCTTTAAAGACTTCGATATTGAACAAAAATTTCTTCAACCACAACTCACTTCCACGTCACTGGCATTTTTGCAGAGCATCTGAAACATAATGATTTTTTGTCCAGTCTAGTGGGAAGATTTATCTGCTTAAAACTTCTACACAGGGTAAGCAGCTGCCAGTTCTGAAATCCAGGCTTCCATGTAATTAAAAAGCAGACATGTTTCTTCAGACTCTCTCACACAAAATAACTCTCTTGTTGCTTACATCCTTTCAGCAGTAGCAATGAAAGTTCACTTTTCTAGGATCAAACTCAGTAGGTTGATTTAGTGGTCCCATTTGAGTTTGAGGAGTAAGAATTTGATTTCCTGGGGTATCTGCTTGATGAGAGAGACACTTGCATCCTCCGGGTAGTTCGCACACTTCGGCAAAGAAGAGCATTTTTAAGGTTGTCTCTGAAGTCTTTTGAAACATAGTAATAGATGAATGGATCAATGCAACTGTTCAAGGTAGAAAGACACAGTGCAGTTATGTACGAAACATACAGAGAGCTCTGGTTGTAGGTTTTGAGGAGCAAATAGTGCACAACAAGTATCACGTTGCTAGGTGTAAAACAGATGAGATACATGGACAGCACAACGATAATGAGTTTGATTGCTCTTTTTCGTTTTTTCCCAGTGCTTACATCTGAGATGGAAGCATTCAGAGTCTTAATCATTAGTATGTAAGCAACAGCAGTGAGGAGAGCTGGGATTAAGAAGAGTCCAATTGCAAGTGAGACGAAATAACTGAACATATCATGAGCCAAAACATTTTCAGGCAACACATCATGGCAGGTGGTGATGTTAAGATTTGAAATATGTGCCGTCTGATTAACAAGATACAACGGAATGGTACCCAACAAAATCAGTGTCCAGATAGCAAGGGAGATGCCCAAGGCAATTTCAGATTTCTTTCTTGAATGCACTATGGGGTTCACTACAACCCAATACCGTTGCACACTAAGACATGTCATAAAGAGAATGGAACCATACATATTTCCATAGAAAAACCCAACAAGTACTTTGCAGAGACCTTCACCGAATAACCAATTATTGCCATTTACATGGTATGCAATCTTCAGTGGGAACCAGACAACAAAAAGAAGGTCTGCCAATGCCAAGTTAACCATATAAATCACAGCTGGATGTTTCTTCTTTGTTCGGAAAAAAAAGACCCAGAGGGCCATGGCATTGCTTGGCAAACCAACGATAAAGACAATGATATAGACAATGGGAAGAAAAACTGTGGTCAGCTTTCCTGTGAGGGCTTTTGCTGCAAATTCATCCACTTCGTATAGCTCTTCAGAGGCATTATTTGCATTTGGAACTTTCCGGCCAGCGAAACTTCTTCCTTTTGAACTGCTGGTTCCGCTATTCTCTAAAATTAAAAAAATTAAGAAGTTGCTGTTACTGAAGTACACACTTTCTGTCCTTTTTAAAAATAAACTACACGTCATTATTTACCCTGAAGAATTAAAGAGGGCCTCATCAACAGAAAAATTAATACTGGTTTTC
Source organism: Tauraco erythrolophus (assembly GCF_009769465.1). Lineage (NCBI taxonomy): Eukaryota > Metazoa > Chordata > Aves > Musophagiformes > Musophagidae > Tauraco > Tauraco erythrolophus. Next base: position 29,311,819 of record NC_141496.1, read on the forward strand.
AAACACTTGACAATTTTTCTTCCATTTCTTTGAAGTTTATTAATCAAAAGATAACCCATATCCCTATTCTAGGATAGCATCAACAATCAAAATGCTTTTCTACGTCACCAGTGATATTAAAAATAACTTGTTAAAATGGCTGTCAGGTGCTCCTATGATCTGAACAGTTATAATAGAAACCGCTTCGAGTACCCCAGGGCACCATTAACCTTTCACATGGCAGCGCCAGATTACCCAAGTGCTGGGACTCATAAAACTTTGCAGCAGGCTAAGTCACTGCAGGATAAGTTTCCTTAGTTTAGATGGCCTCAAAATCAGGTATGCAGCAAAAAAAGAGTATGCTGCCCTCAGACGAGCTAGAACTGAAACTCAGAACATAAAGTGAAGAGCTATGCAAAAGTGATCTCTGGGGAAAGAAAGACGCGTGGTACACTATATCTGAATGGAAACTTAAGCAGACAAACTTTGTGCATGAAGATGCAACAGGGCTGGTCATCTGGGATCTCCTTCAAATTCATGGGCAAGATGGTCAGACAATCTCTGCAGTTTCTACTCAAAGTGCAAGGTGGTAGAGCTGACAGTTATGATTGCTCCATACACAAGAAAGTGATAACTTCAAGTTTTGCTCTGCCTCTTCAAATGCCACAGGAACTTACAAGCTGTAAGGGCAAGCCAGCCATTCCTCACTGCTCCGTCTTGTACAACAACCTTCAGACGGCTCAGTTCAGAACACTTCCAGACCCAACGCAGTCCTCTCACACTAACAGGTTAAACTGCACAAGCACATACTGTCCATGAACTCGCACTGTTCCAAAAAAGACCAACATCCACCAAGCTAAACTGTATGGGCACAAAACTAGACTGTCTGTGGGAGAATTACGTTTGACCTTATCTCAGTTTCTATCAGTACTTGTGCATTATTTTAGGTACAAAACCCTCAACTGGAGTATAAAGGAGAGTCTTCTTGAGCCAGTAGGTTTGTGTACAACAAGCCATGAACAGTACTAAAGGATGGCCTCTTTGTTATTTAATAAATAGAGTTTTGATACAATTCCAGAATGAAAAATGCTTTCATTTTACATTTTAAAGCATAAGAAAAGAATTTGTACACAAGAAATACGTAAATACACAAGTACATGTTTTCCAGTAAAGATTCTCAGAAGTAGCACAACTTCAGATAGCTGTTCCTTTCAAGTTATTACTGCACAGGTCTCATGTACACCATTAGTGTCCTGTCTAGACTGTGTGACCTCCTAAAGAGGTGTACAGGAACACAGCATATATCGGTGCTCTTTAGAATTTTGAATTAAGTTACCCTAGCTCCACTTAAAAAGTATTTGACAAGCTCCAGGCACTGGCAGGGTTCACTGGGAAAATGAGGTGCAAGAAAACTTTTTGCCAGCACAATGACATGGACAAATCTTTGCAGTAAACTGCATGAGGTCTGGAGTCTAAATTATACCAACAAAACAACAGTCCTAAAGAAAATAAATTCAAACGCGAAACAGTCATTTTGGCCCATATACAGTGCAAATACAACACAGCAGGATTACACAAATCCTGCTCTCAGAATTTCAAGCCACATGATTATGTCACCAATACTGTTAAAGACTGCAAAGTTTACCTGTACAATACAGAAGTCCAAGGTCCTTAACCTGAGCTGAATAATAGCAGCTATAAAACCAGCTGAAGAACATAGCTTACATAGGTATCAGATAATGTAAAAGATAATTAGCTAAGCAATGCCTCTTTTCTCAGGCTTATAGCTTAGCTGAGAAAGATCCTGGAGATGCTTGGAAGCAGACTTTTTATTCTAAGCTGACAGCAGTTCTCAGAGTACTGCAATAAAGCGCTGCATGCAGTACTATGTTAAGCACCTGTCCATCAGTAAGTAGTTGATATTATCAAATTGCAGTCCTATTTGCATTCCATTCCAAAGACTTAAATGATCCAGTAGAAAACTGAAAGAGCAAAATACTACCACTTCATTCTTATTAATGATTTTTCATCAGATAAAAAGCAATGCTTTGCAATTGATGTTCATAGGTTGGGTTGAAAAGAATAATAAAAAATGCTCACCAAAAAGCCCTGAAGTGTTAGTGTGACATACTAGAGTAAGAGTTACAACAAAGTGGATTGACAGCTACGTGAACCATAGACAGGACATAGTATTGCAAGAGTGGCAGAAAACAGATACAGGTTTGTTTTATTCTATTTTTGAAGACATAGTCAAGCTAAATGGGCGATGTCATAGACCAAGTCTTGATTTTAGGCTGACTTTAAATAGTTTCAGCCTCAAAAGTTCTGACTGCAGATACTTGCCAGCCCAACTGGCACCCATACAGGGACAGTTCAGTGTCCTGTTTGTCTTTGCAGTTAACACTCCCTCACCAAGCAACCAATCCTTCGTTAGGTATGTGCATTTTCGACGTCCTTTTCTTACTCTTTCGGCGCTTGCAGTTTTCCATAACAATTGAGCTCTTTTCCAAGGCGAGTTTCACCCTGGCTGACTCACATACAGAGAATGCAATTGACTTGCTAATCTGCCCACGGGAAAAACTTCCTTAGTACCACGGGAGAAAAAAGTACTCTCCTCCCACAACAGAAGACTGTTTCAACACCTTTGCCATTTGTCCAGAAGATATAACCCGCTGCATACCAAAGGAAGGATTACGTCTACCCCGCAGATACAAAAGCAGCACAGAGTATGCAGATTAACTAGTTAAGGTCATGGTAGTAATACTCACACAGGACTAAGGTTAAGATTACCCTGGTTCTTGGATCTGCGGCTCAGATTCACCACAACCTCGTAAGGGCATTCGCCTGTTTGCAAACAGCTACAAGCCCCTGGTTTACAGCGGATCTCCCTTAATAGGGATGGGATCGCACTTTCAGCTCATTTCACTTCCCTACTCCAGGAGATCAAGCGCCCAGCTAAAACTTTCAAGCATACTACTTTACCCCCCCTCCCCCCTCCACCCCCCCCTCGCGCAGGTGATTCCAAATTTCTTCCCCCACCCAGGTCAGACACCTAGGCTATTTGTAAAGAGGCGGTTTCATTTCAGAAACTGGGCTCTGAACAACACGACAAAATTTGCAGCTATCTAGTACCTATTTTTTCCGAAAATACGACCTACCAAAAGCTTGGCTTCAATATTTACACAATCTTTAAGCAGACACTTTTATTACGTAAATAAGCTCAGGATGAACAAATACAGGAGGACACAGTGCAAAGGCACACGTAGATATGGCAATGGAGTTTACTATAAAAGGTGGTGAAACATGAGACAGTGAAATATTAATACGAATTACTTTTTTTTCCCCAAACAGCACTTAACGTTCAATAAGCAATAACATAAATTAATAAAGATAAGAATCAGGATTTTTTTTTAAAAAAAGTGTCCCAGCTTTTCAGAGTTAGGAAAAAAGCGAGAACACGGTCTTTAAGGTTTTTTATGTTTAAATACAGCTTTTAGGCAGGCTGCTAGCCGAGAACTAGACTAGGTACAACACCGATGCGGCTGAAGCCAGGCAACTCCCGCTGAAAGCGGGCGCAGGACCTATGGTTCCGCAGCCCTCCCCGCCGGCTCCCTGAGCCGCAGAACCTCAAAGGAGCTGGAATCCGAGCCTGGCCGCTTGCCTGTAGAGCAAGCCCGTCGAGCCGCTTTCCCCTACCCGGCAGGGAGGCCGGGCCGGCAGCGCCCTCCCCGCGGGTCCCGGCAGCTCCACAGCCACCGGCCCAAGTTTTCCTCGGCAACCTCACGCGGTCCGCTCCAGGCTTTAACGCCCACCCCAGCCAGGGACCAGGAACCTGCTCTTCGGCGCGGTTCGGCCGCGCTGCCGCCGCGCCTCGCCCGCCGCGGGCACCGCCGTGGCCCCCGCACCGCACCGCACCGCGCCTGAAGCGCCACCGCTCGCCGCCCGACCCGCACCCCCGGGGCGCTGAGCGACCAGCGCGGCACCCACTGAGCCCCGAGCGAGCTCCGCTCGACCCCAGCCGAGCCGGCGGCTCTGGTACCCGCCGGCGGCAGCTCGCACTGCTCCTCTCACCTGCGGGAGTGGCGGCTCCCAGCAGCGCGCAGAGCAGCAACAGCAGCAGCAGCAGGCACAGCCTGCGGCGCCCAGCCATCCTCACGCCGCGCTCCGGCCACCGCTGCCTCTCCCGCACGCCCGACCAGTTTCACCTGATACCTGAGCTGGGAGGGGGCGGAGGGCGCGGCCTGGCCCGTACCAGCCTGGTGGCGGGCGGGGCGGTGCCGAGCCGAGCCAGGCCACATCCCCCGCGCCCGAAGGGCTGGGGGGCTGCGCGTAACATGGCGTGGCGAGCGCTGCTGGCGAGTCCGCTGCGCCCACCTCGAAACGGCGGGGGCACCTCCTTCCCTTTTCAACCCTTCGAGGAGGGGCTGTTGGCCTCTGCGCCTCGCCTTCTGCCCTGTGTCCCCGCTCCGCGGCTTGTGGGGCTGAGCAGGCGTCGCGGGTCTCGGCTGTCCTCGCCTCCCTCCCTCTCACGCTAGCCCTGCGGCCGTCACCCGGCCCTGAGCCCGCTGGTGGAGCCCGGCCGCAGGATGGGGCATCTTGCCCGCGGCAGGTGCCCCGTTATCAGCTTGTTGTAGAGCAAAGCCGGGGTGTGCTGTTTGAGCGGCAACGTATTTGGAGGCGGTCGTGGTTCATGCGGAGCATGCTGGTTCTGGGACGTGGGCTGGGGCCGGGGGCAAGCGGGCAAGGATGTGGGATAGCGTTACTCCTGCTGCCTCGTAACGTATGGCTTCGTGTGTGCCCGGTTTCTCACTCTTCTTCATTATGTCGTCGTGTGACAGACGGACAGGAAAACGTGCGATGGCTGCTTAACCCTGAATGCAGTTGTGGTACTGTGTGGGCGTGATCCAGGGTAAGAAAGGGCCGTTTTCACTTGTCAGCTGTGCTTAAACTCAGGGTATACCAACTTCCTTTTGTTTTTGCAAATAGGGATTTCAAGAACGAAATTATGCACAATGCAATGCCAGCAGTGCTTTCTGTTTATCCGTACAAATGCAAATTTCGGAAATGTTTTTATGTTTGTAAAATCAAGCATGAAACTTATAAAATGCCAAAATTAAAATCACATGTTCAACCTTGGTTCACACTTCTAGACATGTAAGTGGTTCTCCAGTTGCATCAGTAATGCTCCTTCTCCCTTGGTTGGTTTGCAAAATGGTCAGTGTTCAGTCGGTGATAAAATTGTTGGGTTTCATTTTCCTTTTTTGAATAAATGTTATGAATATGTTCTGCTCTATGCTGCTCCGAGAAGTATGCTTTTTGTGGGCTTTCTATGATGGTCATGAAATACAGCTGTGAGTTGAGGATGTCTGCATTGTTCCCATTTTACAGATGGAAAATAGAGTACAGAGAGATGAAGGTAAATGTATTTGGAAGTTTTGAATGTCTGAGTCAACATCAAGGGCCTCTATTTTTGGAGTTCTTTGTTATAAATTACCCCATACTCAAAGCATGGTTCCTGTTTGTCATCCACCCAGCTGAGACTGTTTACAGATTTCTCATCTTAGTCTCAGCCTCCTTGCTAAGCACTGGGGAAGTCAGAATCCATCTCTCCAGACTCCCTCCCTGTCTCTTTCTGTCTCACTTGCAGTGCTCTTGTGTTTACTTTACCATTACAAACCGCTTCATGGGTGCTTAATCTTTTGCTCTTAATCACCTTGTCCAGTGAATTGTAGTCTTCTCATCTGTTTTTTTTTAATCTCCCTTTCAAACAGGCATGTACATATGTGCTGGCTAGCGGCCTCTGCAGTGTTTTACCTCTCAGATCCCTAGTACTAAGCAGCAGTCAGTCCTTCTCTCATCTAGTTCTGCCCTAGCTCATGCTCTCCTGCCAGCACCTGGTCCCAGTTTTCACTGTTTATTTTCTCTTGGTTTATTCTATCCAGTCTTTTTATCCTCTTTACATTCAAAACAGACAGCTCTGTCCTTTTGCTTGGATGCAAGAACAGTGGGAAGGACTGAGAAAGCAAGGGAAAAGGGTTCATTGATATTACTAAAAAGAAAACTTCTCTGGGCTGTCCCACAACAGGTCAGAGCTGCAACTGGAGGAGTCCTGTGGCTGTGTGTAGAAGCAAGTGTCACTGCAGGTGCATCTTCTGGAAATGCAGCTCAGGACTCAGCCTCTATTGAGTGTGAGGAAACCATGTTAGCAGGGGTTTATAATTTGGCTAGGTTTTCGTAGAGATGTCAGAAACGTGTAATTGATATGAAGGTCATCTCCCTTCAAGAACTTAAAAGATGATTCATTAGATTCCCAAGCAATTAAAAATGGAGCTTGTAAGAGGGACTGTCAGGCAACTTTAATACCAGAGAACTCTTACCAACCTGCCTTCTAAGAGAGACCTTATTGCAGCCTTTCAGTACTTAAAGATCGCTTATTAAAAAGATGGGAAGAGAATTTTTACCAGGGCCTGTAGTGGTAAGACAAGGGGTAACATTTTTAAATTAAGAGAGGGTAGATTTAGATAAGATACAGGGAAGAAATTCTTAGCTTTGAGGGTGGTGAGGTACTGGAACAGGTTGCCCTGGGAAGTTGTGGATGCCCCATTCTGGAAGTGCTCAAGGTGAGACTGGACGGGGCTTTGACCAACTTGACCTAGTAAAAGGTGTCCCTGCCCATGGAATGGGGTTGGACTTGATCTTTAAATGCCCCTTCCAACACAAAGCATTCTATGATTCTATAACAAACTAGTGGTCTTTGGCACTTGTAGAAGTAGTCCTAGTGCTCCATCTGTGCCTTGCTAATAAGGCTTGCATTCTAGATTTGCTCTGTTTACTTTTGTCTAGAAGTTGGTGTTCCTAGCTAACATCTTCAGCAGGCATAACATTTGTTAGGAGGATTCATCATTTATAGTCTACAAATTAGTTCTACCTCATGACTTAAAAAATATTTAATAGAAACTAGAAATGGTATTGCCTTCGTTAAAATCACTGGAATGTCTGTGCAGAGCAATGTCAAACCTTCATGATTTTTAGTTGCCTTTATTGGAGATAACTGATTGTCAAATGTATTTACAGTTCTATTGTGCCATTTATCAAGTGGTTTGGAAAGAATATTTAACAATTTGTAAATAAACACAAAACAATTAGGTCCTTATTCACACTTATTTATCATTGTAAATAATTGCAATAAATACAACTGCCACAGGAAGAATAAGTACGTGACTATAAATGCTTATTAATATATGCTTATTAATATGCTTATAAGTGCTCAATTCTCCATTACAAGTTGGTAGTTTCTTGGTTTTTCTGCTATGCAATTTTTTTCTACTACAAATACATATATATGCATGTGTGCGTGCATATATATATACTCTGCTATATTATAATGAGTTAGGAAGAGTCATCTAATGACTTTATACAGTGACTTGAAGGGAGCTTTGGACTTGCACGTCATAGAATCATAGAATGGTTAGGGTTGGAAGGGACCTTAAAGATCATCTAGTTCCAACCCCCCTGCCATGGTTATTGGTTATTGATTATCCAAGCATACCCAAAACTGACAAAAAGATAAGTGAGCATCAGCTCATTATTCCCTGCTCTAGCAATGTTTGTCTGGGACACATTATCAGGAAGGTCTTGTGCTGCCCCTTTGGGCAAGGGGCATCATTGGAAATGGGCTCTCCCTTGCACTTTGAGTAGCTGGTGGGCATGGTGGTATTAACACAGTTTAGCACAGCAGCTCCAAAGGGGACCTTCCAGAGTGTGTCCTTTAAGTCTTGATTCATTTTAACAGCATAATGATCTGACGTAATCATGAAGATGTGGGACTGTCAAAGATACTTGGTATCCCCTTATTAAATGAGAAATGGATGTGGTTTCATTGCAAGGCACTTGTCAGTACTTGTGCAGTTTGCGCTAGGATAAATGGGTGGGGGCATTTTCAACATATAGAGCTTGTTTTGTGTGCCTGGTGTCTCGCTGGGGATTTCCGAATTCAGATAGCAAATGTGTTTTCAGTGTTTAGCTTATTGTAATCCTGCCACGTGTCGGTTGAGAGGGAAGGTAAGGCATGGCTGTGCCATATGTCTTACACAAATACATAGATTATTTTTTTTTAAGGTGTGAGAAGAGCTTGGTTTTGGAAGGGAGAGGAAATAAAAATCTCCTAACTTTAAAAATCGACATATCACGTAGGGATGAGGCAAGCACTTAAAATATCCTTCAAACAATGCAGTTAGTGCCAATGTTCAAAGAGAGAGAGTGAAGTTTGGTTCAAATGAAACAATATGAATAACTTCATTTTAAAAACTAGTTTAGTTTTTGATTCAGAAGAAGCTAATGCATCATCTTGGCGCCTTAGCCTGTCCTCAGTGCAGCCACCTGGCATCTCGAAAACTAGGAGAGTTCCTGGGTAGTACATTAGTGCAAAGCTCTGCTTTTGCAGTGGAAGACCAAGCCTCTGGGTATAATAATCCTTTTTGACAACTGACTTCAACACAATCAAGCCCTCTCTACTTGCTCCTTGTGTTTCTGATTGATAAAAGCCCCTGTGCTGTCTTAAGCAGTCTCTCTTGCTTGTTTTCCTGAGCCTTTGAACAGGTCTCTGTATTTCCCCCTCAGTTCTTGTTGGCCTTGCTGGCAGGCTTGTTAGGTCCTGCATAATGGTTACCACTGGTGTCCTTGATGCTCTATGTGTGTCCAGCAAAGACCCTAGGAAACAAGAGGGGTTACAGGCAGAAGCTGTATATTGTTCGGTTTCTCCAGTAGCAAAGATCCATTTTATTTCACTCTGTATTTAGGAAGCCACTTCCATTCCCTCTCTTACCCCTTCTACCCTGAGATTCTTGCAGGTTTTGGAAATTCTGGCCATGGCAAATATGTGCTTTATGAGTATGTCATACTCATATGCCATTGTGTTGTTACTACTTGGAGTGCCTGTGTGGGTGGCATATTAATTTATGGCATTTTGGGATCACTGTGTTGGGAAAGGGGATACGTAGTATGAGTTGTTTAAGGTGGATGTCATCCTGATTTTTCTGACCTTCTGTCAGCAGTGTCCTGTGTTCGTTCTTGATGTTTAGCCTTTAACTCTTCCCATACTTTCACTTTTGTCGAAAGCAAGGGGATCTAGGGCTTGGGCTGGAGGCCTGACAAAGAGAAGTAGCAAAAGGTCTAGAACAAAATGCCCAGTGCCTGTGGGATAGAAACATGGGTGGCCCAAACCTGAATTCACAATGACATGCAAGTACAGTTGTGACTCCTGTTCACCATGACCTTGCCATAACAGAGAACACGCAAACTTAACAGAACAGTTTGGTCTAAGCAGAATATAAAGCAGTGCTTCTCCACTTGTGTTGACATTTGCTTAACCTGTGGTACATCTGTCTCCAAGTGTGCCTACAGCTACATTAAAAAAAGCATGTTAAAGTGCCAAAATCAGGCAATTGAAAATTAGGAAATGCCGTAATTTGGGCTTCTTGTGCAATCTTAGTTCATTGTGCTTGTGGATATTCATTTTGAATTTGGGCTTCTTGTGCAATCTTAATTCAGCGTGCTTGTGCACCTACGTTTTGAAAGGAGTTTAGTTATAACATCATATCCAGTCTTTCTGTGGTGCATGAATGGAGTGGGCTTATGAATAAACAGATAATCTCGAGTACTTACACCTATACTTACATGTATAGATACACTCAAGATACCACCATTTAGCTAGTACTGACTTCTTATCCTGCTCCTGTTGTAAACCAGGGAAATACTCTCTCCGCATAGATAGGAATGCAGAGAAAGGGATGTGCAGATTGCTTGCAACTCATCAGTGCAACCACTAGTTGAGGCTGAGTTTGCATCTGTGTGAGGTATGTAGTGCCATTCTGTTACCTGTGCTGAGGAAATGAAACAACAGATCATTGTCAAACTAGGAGAAAATTATGTAATGGCTCAACAAAATGAAAACTTGTTTTAAGTTGGCATGTTTGTTAGAGCGGGTGTTACTGTGTCCTTTGTAATGGCCAACTAGTCTCCAGCAAACCACCTGCAAGCAGACAATGATAAATGGGAGCTTGCATCAACGTATGGAGTTTAAAATAAGGTCAGGATTACAACAGTGGAAACAAGATTATTCAGCTTATTTGCAGTAGAAATAGAGTGGGGAACGTTGTGGTGGAAAATTAATTACAGTATTAGTTGTGATAACTGCATAAGGATTTTTCCACGTCTTTCTCTTTCAGCATCCTGTTGGTCCAGCTCAAAAGGAAGTTTATTGATGGCTTATCGTGGAGGTAGCTCTGTTTGTATTGACACTATGGGACTAGCTGAACACTGAATTACTTTTAGGAAAGGATATTTATTAGGTAACCATTTAAAGTGGCAACCGAAAATATTGAAAGCATTCTGAAACATCTTAAACCCCATAATATTTCTCAGATAATTTCTACTCTCTGTATTCCTTTTACTAATATAATTAAACCAGACCAGTTCCAAGGAATGATTTAACTTAAATTTTACAACAAAACTTTTCTGATGCCAGAGTTTCAAGTCTGGGGAGTATAGGGAAACATTAATCCTAGCCAGTGAGAAGAGGTAAACAGGTTTTCTTTCTGGAGATAAAATAAATGAATATTGGGATGCATTGACCAAACTGAGGAGGGATTTCTTTTTCCTTTTTTCCCTATTTCAGTTGAGCTACTCTTTGTATGTACTGGTTTGTAGAGCTGTTTTGAAGGGGTTCGAAATTTATTTTCAGTATGGATCTCTTTCAATTCTTGACTAATGTTTCTACATCTGCACTGAAAGGAATGTAGGGTGGAGTTTATAAAATAGGAATTCCTCTTCAGGTAATCTGAATCATTACAGTGAATCACAAGTGCAATGGGAGTCAACAGTATTGTCTTGCAGCAGCAAAAAGGATTGTTGTCTGTAACGTGTGTGAAGACATCCTTCCTTCATTCAGCACCAGTAAGTTATTTGTTGGAGGATACTTTTAACAACTGGAACAATCTGGAGAACGTTTGGAGCAATGAATTTTGTTTGGTCTAAAAAAGACCGTGGACAGACGTGATGACATACTTAAAGTATGTCCAAGGCTGCAGCAGGCTGAAATGTTAAGAAAGTTAGATATTAGGAAAAAGGTTCTAACAATTGGCGCTAGTTTTACTGAACTCTCACTTTCTAGGAATCTGTGGGACCTCCACCACTGGCAGTTTTAAAGTGGTTTAGACAAACAGAAATGATGTAGGTATGTATCCTGGCAAAAGAAGTAGGTCATGCCTTGAGTAACTTCTCTAGCCCAGCTGTTAGTGACTCTACAACAATGTTCCCAGCAGAACAAAACCCCAGGCCTTTTCTACACTGACCTTGGTGGTGTGGTCTTACTCTTGTTTGGGATCAGAATACAGTAAGATTAGACATGGTGTTCCACCTTGTGAGTCCACCTGAGTGGTTTTACAGTCCTCTATTCAAAACCAAATGCTACTGAAATGCTATCTAGGACCTGTCTTGTCTGATTCTAGTTCTGGAAGAGTTCAGATCATAGAATCACAGAATACCAGGTTGGAAGGAACCTCAAGGATCATCTGGTCCAAACTTTCTTGTCAAAAGCACAAAAGTCTAGACAAGATGGACCAGCATCCTTCCTGTCCAGCTAAATGTTAAGCATTCAATGTTGGGGAATCCACCACATACCTGGGGAGATTATTCCAATTGTTATTATTGTGAAAGATTTTCCTCTAGTGTCCAATCAGAATTTCCCCAGGAGTAACTTGTACCCATTACCCCTTGTCTTTTTTTTTTTTTTTAAAAAAAGGGAGTCTCCACCTTCTTTGTAGCCACCCTTTAAATACATGGGTACATGATGATAAAGCCTCCCCTAAGCCTTCTTTTATCGAGGCTGAACAAACACAGTTCTCTCAGCCTTTCCTCACATGGCAGGCTTCCCAGTCCTTTGGTCATCCCTGTGGCCCTTCTCTGGACCCTCTCCAGCCTGTCCATGTTTTTGTATAGTGGGGACCAAAACTGAACACAGTATTTCAGGTGTGGCCTGACAATCACTAAGTGCAGTGGGATAATGACTTCTTTGTTTCTGCTGGTGATGCCCTTGTTGATGCAACCCAGCATCCTGTTGGCTTTCTTTGCCATGGCAGCAGTACACTGTTCACTCATATTAAGCTAGTCATCTGTCAGGACCCCAGGTCCCTTTCCACAGAGCTGCTTCCCAGCCAGGTAAATCCCAGCCTGTGCTGCACTCTGAATTATGTTTTCCCACGTGCAAGACCTTACACTTGTCCTTGTTGAACTTCATAAGGCTCTTGTTAGCCCACTCTTCCAGCCTTTTCAGGTCTTCCTGCAGGGTGGCTCTCCCTTCCAAAGTGTCCACTTCTCCACTTGGTTTGGTATCATCATCAGACTTCATCAGGGTACACTTGATCTCATCGTCCAGATCACTTATGAAGATATCAAACAGCGTTGGGCCCAGTATCAAACCCTGGGGGTCCCCACTTGTGACAGGCTGCCAGTTTGAAAAGAAGCTATTTACCACCACCGTCTGGGTGCATCCTGTCAGGTCATGCTCATAATTTCTGAGCAATCATGACTCAGGCAACAGCAAGGTTTTCTGCTGAGATCCATCATGTTTTTGTGTCTGGGAAGAGGAGCTCGTTCAAGCCCATCTGCATTATTGCTCCTCCACCATAAGGGGACCAGGAGCCCAGAAGGAGAAGCATCCAAGTGAAGTGCTGAGGGAGAACAACACCAGCTAGCTTTTAGGGTGGAAGAAGACCTCTGGGAAACCTCATGAGATTTGTACCTATTTTGAAGAGCTAGACAGCAGGTGTGGAAAAATGCCCATCATGAACCACAACATTTGGTGGACCCTGGGGAGAACTATGCTTTATGAATCTTGAGACAGAGCATGAAGAGAGTGACACTGAACCACACACCTGGTCACCTTCAAAGAGCAGCATCAAGATATAGTCTCAGAGACTTGGGAGCTGACTAAATTGTAGCCAGATTTTGGAAAGTGGGGAGACACAAAGCAAGATCTGGGTAGGGGCCCATGGGCGGTCAGTGCTGCCAGACAGTTCAGTAGTCCTCTGAAAAGAAAGAGCTTTATAGGAAAGTAATTCTGTGTACAAAAAAGGTGCGATTATAGTCATGTGTGATTTGTTTTTCCCCAGAGGGATAGGCAGTATAGTGTAGCTTTTTAACTTTTTTTTTTTTTAAGTAGTGTTTGTTTATTTCACTCCCTCTGCGTTTAAAAGACAAAAATGTCTAAAAAAGACAGTGGTTATTAGGGCACTTAAGGGATACTGTAACCTCTCCCCTCTCTTTCTGGGCAGTAATATTAATTGCATAAATAATTCTTTGGTTAAGCAATACAAATCCAAAACAATCTCTAAGGATTGGTCTTTCTGCCTGTGTTGAGCTACGCCAAGTTGGGAGAACACAGTACAAGAAAACTGGAGTATGACACAGTTTCCTGGTTTAATCATTACCTTTTGAACTGATCCCTTCTCTGCCTTGTGGGCATATGTCTCAGATTATTAGCAATCTCTAGTAAGAGTGTCCTGGTTTTGGCCAGGACAAAGCTAGTTTTTCTGTTTAGCAGCTAGAAGAGCTCTGTGTTTTGGTTTTAGTCTGGGATTCGTTATGAGAAGAATGCTGATAGCGCACTGGTGTTTCATAGAATCATAGAATGGTTAGGGTTAGAAGGGACCTCAAAGATCATCTAGTTCCAACCCCTCTGCCATGGGCAGGTGTGATGAGTTGATGTAAAGGGGTTCTGGTGGCAGGAGAGGGTATTTGCTCCCTGTGACTTCCCTGGTTTTGGAAGTGGGTCAGACCCGGTTCTGGCCACCAGATTGGACTTCCATTCCCCTCGGGATTGAGCCAATCGGCACCTCTGCGAATTGCCCTATTTAGGTTGGAACAAATGAACCAGAAAAGGTGCTTTGCCCGGGGATTAGGACAGAAGGGAGGAGGGCACTGCCCCCACTCTTCTGCTCCCGGCCGGGAGGCTGTCCATGCCGGGCCCGCGCCATGTGCTGAGGATGGTGGTGGCAGAGCTGCCGGGGGAACTCGGGGAGCACCCCTCTCTTGGGGTGCCGGCTGGGCCGAGTTCACCCGGAGAGGACTAAGATCTGAGAGAAACAGCCACACAGACACTGGGTCAGTGAAGACGGAACGGGACGAGGTGTGCCGGAGCTGAGTTTCCCCTGCAACTGGTGGCGAGACGGCAGGTGGCCCCCCTGCAGCCAGGACGGACTCGGTGGGGCAGAGACCCACTCACAGCCCATGAGAAGCCCACCTTGGAGAAGAGATGCCTAAGCCTGAGGAATGGTCGTGGAGCATGGGATGCACGACAAGGTAGAGAGGCATCTAGAGTCCGTGGGATGACCCACGCCGGAGTGAGTGGCAACAGCTACCTAAGAATCTGAGACTGTGGTAAAGTCTGCACTGGAGCAATCTGATGGGGAAGGATTGCATCCTGTAGGTAGGACTCACTCTGGAGAAGTTTGTGGATTTTCCCTTGTGAGTAGGGGATCCACTGGAGCAAGGGAAAAAGGGTGTAAGATTCCTCCTCCTTTAAGAAAATGAGCGGCAACAGCAACATGGGATGAACTGACCTGAACTCCCCCATTCCCTTTCCCCCTGTGCTGCTAGGGGAGGAGGTAGAGCCAGGAAGAAAAGGAAAGATGGAAGGGGGAGAGGTGTTGTTTTTAAGATCTGGCTTTGTTTCTTTTTATCCTCTCAAGTAACTGGTTTTGTTTCTCCTTATCCTTTTAAATAACTGTTAATAAAATGAATTGCTTTATTCCCAAGCTGAGTCTGTTTTGCCCAGGACCATGGTTGGTGGGTGCTCCCCCCTCTGTTCTTGTCTCGACCCTCAGTCCTTTTATTATATTTTTTTCTCCTCTCCACTTCACTGGGGAAGGAGTGAGAGACTGGCTGTGTGGAGTTTAGTTGCTGGACCGGCCTAAACCATGACAGCAGGGAAACCCTCCACTACACCATGTTGCTCAAAGCCTCATCCAACCTGGCCTTGAACACTTACAGGGATGGGGCATCCACAACTTCTCTGGGCAACCTGTTCCACTCTCACCACCCTTAATGAAAAAAATTTCCTCCTTATATCTAATCTAAATCTCCCCTCTTTCAGTTTAAATCCATTACCCCTTGACCTATCACTACATGCCCTTGTAAAATATCCCTCTCCAGCTTTTCTGTAGGCCCTCTTTAAGTACTGGAAGGCTGCTATAAGATCATCCCGGAGCCTTCTCTTCTCCAGGCTGAACAGCCACGACTCTCTCAGCCTGTCTTCATAGCAGAGGTGCTCCAGCCCTCGGATCATCTTCGTGGCCCTCCTCTGGACCTGCTCCAGCAGCTCCATGTCCTTCTTATGTTGGGGACTCCAGAGCTGAATGCAGTATTCTAGGTGGAGTCTCACGAGAGCAGAGTAGAGGGGTGGAATCACCTCCCTTGACCTGCTGGCCACGCTTCTTTTGATGCAGCCCAGGATACAGTTGGCTTTCTGCCAGTGCACATGGCCAGCTCATGTTGAGCTTCTCACCCACCAGCACTCCCAAGTTCATTTCCTCAGGGCTGCTCTCTTTATAGTTGATGCTGAGACCTCAAGGACTTTTCAGCTGCCATGTTTTGCTAGTGCGCAGGAGCACAATAGGATAGAGGGGAGCACGGTCAGGGCAAAAGGCCAACAACTCCCCTTATGATTTGAACTTAGATTTAGGATTGAGGGCCAAACTGGCCAATGAAGTACTCCTATCATGCAACATCATGCCCAGTATAGAGATGAGGGCTGATTGGAAAGAAGGACATTTACTCTTCTAGGGGCTCTCACTCTTGGACTCTCAGAGTGCTGTCTCACTCTTGTTCTTTTTTTGGCATCTCACTCATCCAAGATTGTGGTGTCGGGACTTACCTGTTTTGGAATTGTTTGCTGGGACAGGACAGATGTTGGTCACCAGGTGATGTGCAATTATACTGCGGATTACTTGTTTTTAGATATTATTATACATGTCTATATACATTCATATATTATTGTTATTATTAAATTGTTATTATTAAATTGTTCTTAGCTCAATCCACGAGTCTCCTTGCCTTTTCCCCTTTAGTTCTCTTCCTTGTTTCCTGGAGGTGGGGGAGGGTGAGTGAGTGGCTATGTGGTGTTTTGTTGCCAGCCAGGCTAAACCGCAACAAATAGTAAGCCACAGTAGAAATAACCTACAGATGGAGGGTGTCCCTGCGATGGCAGGGGGTTGGAACTAGATCATCTTTAAGGTCCCTTCCAGTCCAAACCATTCTATGATTCTGTTTCGATGATTCTATATGCTAATGTGGTTACTAGCCTGACTATTGGCTTCTCTACTGCCTTTGTTCATTTATGTTATTTCTCCTGCTCCTGCCAGCCTGCAGAATGGCAATGCCTATCTCATGCATCTGCTTTCACTGGCTCTTCCATGTTTCCGTGTTTAGTAGAAGCGTGCACATTTTTCTAGTGTTGCTCTGCTATGACACAGTTACTACTCCTCACACCACAGTTCCCAGAATGGTCTCAGAAGAGGATTTTTTCCCTTCATCTTCTAGCTCACCTCTAGGGGATGCCTATGGAAAAGGAATACACAAATCAAGGAAAAAAGGTAATGATTTATGAATGGTGACCAGGAAATACTTTTTTTTTTCCCCTCTCAAGATCTTTTCATCTATTGAGGTCTTGCCAGAATTACGACATACTGTGCAACATTTAAGTAAATCCACGGCAAATGTATGTGGAGATGTAGGGATGGGTGGAGGAAGAGTTGTGTGAGAGGAAGAGCAGTCTTCCTCGGGACACCTTATGAAATATACACCGAGTTACAGTTGTAGGCTTGCTCTGACCTAACTATAGTCAATAAAAGGCGGGTGGTGGTTTCACCTATGCTGAGCTGCTGAAGCGAACGGGCAATAGAATTTGAGCCGTGATTTGTGCGTTCTGCACATCTCAGTTTCAGAAGGTGTTGGTTTCAATTACCTCAGTTTTATTGACATTATGTAAACATCTTGGTATAGATAAAGTCTGGGACAGCTGTAGGGATGAGTGAACTCTGGCTGAGAGTTGTTGATGGCTCCCGAGGAACTTGTGATTTGCCCAAGCAGTAATGCCATTCTCAGTTGTGAGTGGATGCCGAGAGTCAGCATCCAAGAAGTTATTTAATGGCAACAATGAGATCCTCTCTGCACCAGTAAGCACTTGCTAATGCCGGGATTTGTCTAAGAAGAGTGTCTTTTTAGATTCCGATTGATATTTGCAAAAAACAAAATGAAAATAAATTCTGAGAGCTTCACAGGAGATTTCTGTGGCAAGCTTTCGTTTCAGCTGAAGAAATGGACATGTGACATTAATTCATAACAGTGCTGACTGACATAAAAATTATATGAACAACTCCAGCATTGTAAAGTAAAGGAGGACTTGAGAACAAAATTTCTAGATCTGCAAACCCTCCAAGTATTTGTCCTTGTGATTTTATAATCGCCTAATCAAATCTCTGCTTTAGGACTTGTCTCTTACTCTTCCTTGAAAATTGATTCTTGTAATAACCAATAAAATTAATAACTGCTTTAATAGATAAGAAAATATGATTTGTTGAATCACAATATCATTTTCCTAAATCTAAGTGTCAGTAGTATCAATGCATCTCTCATTTTTTGTTCTGTACTCTTTGGAAGTTTATGATACGCTGCTAGTCTGAATTGCTCTGTAACTTGCATGTACGAAATATGGCATTTTGACCACATTTCCTGAGCAATTGTGGCATTTTTACAGAATCATGCATTTACTAACTTCTGACCATGAATTCCATTTCGAGCATTTGACCTGGCTCTTTAGCTGATCTGTTGATATCTGTGATGTATTCTTGAGTCTCACTCGTGTTATATCCATATGTTCTTAATTTATCAGTGATCTAAATGAGATGTGAAAAATTATAACTTTTCTAGTCATCATGATCGTGAAATATTGCAACAACCATCTTGTAGGAGTAAGGGGGAAAAAGATAAATTATTCTAAGGCCATAGCTTTTAGAATTTTTGCTTTTTCCTCTCAGCATGTGTGTGAATCTGCACTGTCCCCCTACACTCTTGTGTGTTGGCACAACCAGAAAGGGATCACGGGATACTCATCCAAAAAGAGGCAGAATTTTAACAGGATCAGTTCTGCAGTCTAGTCGATGGCATACCTGTGTCGATATAAAAGAGAGAGTGTTTCAGAGACATACACAAAAGTCCAAGGGCACTGAGCAGTTCATTGGCAGCAGTCCTAGCTTGTGACTTGTAAATAATACATAGCATTAGAGTTCAAGGGGGAGAATGTCAAGTAGAAGGAATTATTGTTTTGCTATTGCCTAGTTTGGCAGGGACTAGTATCTTGTCTGTTACAGTTTTATGCTGATAAATTAAAATGAAGGAAGTTAAGCAGCAGACGCACAAATACCTCTTAAAGCTAGACTGAACAGGGTTTAAGTTAACTTCTACAGCTGGAAATAATAGACAATATGGTCATCCAGTCACATCAACAATTTAAGTTCTGATGGAGTCCAACAATATTTATGGCACATGATAGAAAGTATTGAATAACTTCAGTTTTTCAGAACATATCAATCTGTCTGTTCATGTCCTCTACTACACAACTGGGGACTGGGGCCATCCACGCAAATACCAGGAGCCAGGTTCAAACATAAAAAAACATTGCACAAAGGACACCAAACTGGTAGGAGACCTGTGGAGCTACTTGCCAAAAGATGCTGGGGTTACAAGAGGTTTCCATAAGTTCCCAGGAAAACTGGGCAATACTTGCAAGAGAGATCCATTGAGAATTACTAAAGAGATAAACCATAATCAACCTGGGAATTTCCCTGAGGAGAATGTAGTGTAAGAGTGCGACAGTAATCCAGGAAATACCGTTTATGTTTTTCCTCCTCTTTTTCTTTAATGCGCATTTGCTTATGGTCACTGTTGTGGCTGGTATCCAGGCCAGTGGACCTTCCTTTGAATAGTGCAGTCATCTGCCCTGGTTCTCAGGCTTTTCTGAGATGTAGGTTAAAATCAAGTTAGCCAGTTTGTCAGCTGCTAGCATGGCCATGTGGCATTATGAATGTCATTTAGGTTCCATGCTGATGTCCTCCAATGCTTTTCTGTGTTTCCTCCTGCAAGCTTCCAGAGGTGCAGCTTGCTGATGGAAAGGACTCTGGGAGCAGCTCCGTGCTCTTCACGGAGAACAACTGTGTCATGAGTTGGTAGGACCTGCAGGTTCAGTTGGGCAAGCACAGCTGAATCCTGCAGCAGTGGACTGCAGTAGAGCTCACAGTTTGTGGGAGGTGCTGGCATTTTTTCACCTGCCCTTGCAGAGCTCCCACCATCCTAAGTTATCCGAGGA
This sequence comes from Tauraco erythrolophus, assembly GCF_009769465.1. Classification (NCBI taxonomy): domain Eukaryota; kingdom Metazoa; phylum Chordata; class Aves; order Musophagiformes; family Musophagidae; genus Tauraco; species Tauraco erythrolophus. The sequence goes on from NC_141496.1 coordinate 29,331,218, forward strand.
AGGATGTCCATGCTGCCTTGTGACATACCTTACTGCTCGTTCAAGAACAGATACTGTTAGTTGTGGCTTGGGGACGGGAGAATTAGAAAAGCTGAAGGAGAAAAGGTACCTGTGCTAGAAACTGGGCATCTTCCAATGCTCTTAACATGGAAGGGATGTGTCTGTCTGGTTTTGGGCATATGTGGTCTTTTCATGGTTTCAATGTCACCCCTCTCTCTTGCTCTAATAAATGCTGTTTTATCATAGTTCAAGTGGCTCACATACTGCTTTTTTGGGAATTCCTGCCATCATTGTTGTTAGGCTGAAAGGGGACTGCTTTGGTCCTACTGAGGGATGATTTGTTAAAAAGCAAAGAGATTGGAACAATTTGTTTAATAATTTTATCAGCAGGATTGTGTTCTACTAGAAGCAGAACACAGTGTCCGCCAAGAAATGAATTCAATGAGAAATTCAATGAAATTCAACCTGGCTGGTTGGCCAGGACTCCAGAAAATTACTTAGAAACTCCCCATGCTAAAAAAGGAGGTGAGGAGGAGACCCACGCATCTGTGCTGAGTCACATGGTCTCCACACAGCCATCCCGACTGTTCTCGCAGTGTTTATTCACTGTGACAAGATTCAGCCTCTTCTCCTTCCAGTGTGTCAGCCCACCTCCCACTGTCTGCATGATCAGAGGAAAACCACAAATGCTTTATCAGATCCAGTGCTGTTATTTGGCCCAAAATCGAGGACTACCATGATATCAGAAAAACCTAGAGTTAAGACCAAAAATAATTTTATTATTCCCTCATTACATTTTGAGGAGGGAGTTCTATTTTTGCAGAGTAACTATTTGTGATTTAATTATTTAATTTGAGATTGGATTGTTTAATTTCTTTTTAAGTTTAATGAACAGCATAGCCATAATTATTATCCATATTTAGAAAAATATTTTTTCCTTCTACTTAGCTGAAACTTGCCAAACATTTAAACTCCAGACACATAACAATCTTGTATGATCTAGATGCTGGCTATGAAAATGCTTAGTCTATGCACATTTAGAAAGGAAGACAGCTGTTAGGATTTGCAAGTTACTTGCTGCATGTGCACAGTAGCCCCTTCCACTGTTAATGAGGTGAAAGACCATCAGAAGATGAGAAGGACAGAAAAAGGTGCTTCCCTCTGCCTTGCTGCGGGGTTTTGTAGGAGCTTTGCTGCAACCTGCAGATGCCCCATTGTCTCTGCTTCTGCCTGGGCTTCCTTTGGGGATGGCAGGGGAAAGTGATTCCGCACAATACTGTACCCTGATAGCCCTTCCCTGATCTCCTGAGCACAGCACAGCAGTACAGGAGCCCACGCAAGTGGGGGGATATTGCTGGAAGCCACAGAATCAGGAAACTTCTCCTTTTCCCCTATTTCTGCCTACAACTGTCAGTGTCTTTGGGGATGCAGAAGGTAGAGGCAGGATTTGCATTGTTAATCCACCCCTGATGTGAGAAGCAAGCAGTTAATTCCTTCAGCAGGGGTGAAATATTTTCTTCTGACAGTTGTGCATATTTCAGTTACGCAGGATTGTACCAGTCCCGGGCAATTTCTGACCCTTTGGTGACCAGGTGATTGCTCCTCGCAGTGAGATGCTTCACCCCAAGCTGCTCAGTAGGAGCCAGTCCTTCACCTGCTTCTGGTGAGGGAAAATCCTCTTTTTGTGCTGGTCAGTTTTTCCCCATTCCCAGGCAGTGATGTATTGGCAGCACCAGGACCGCTTATGGAGGCTCCAGGTCCCTGCTCTTACCGAGGTCCTGGCTCAGTGTCCGCTGTAAGCCCAGGCTTGGCTTCTATGGGCACAGCTCCTCCTGGGTCCTTCTTTCTGCTGCAATTAAGGTCCTGATTCTGGCTTTTGCTGAGTAAGGAGCTGTTTTCCCCTTTGTCTCTCTCCCTCCCAGCTGAGCATTGCTTAGGCAGGGTGAGGACGAACATCTCCCACCAGGTTCCCTCAGAGCTGGGGGAGGCTCCCTCAGGCTTGGTCATGAACTCTGTCGTGGTTTTAGGCTGATCCAGCAACTAAAACCCACACAGTCTCTCCTTCTCCAATAAAGTAGAGAGGAGAGAAAAAAAAAACAAAAGGACTGAGGGTTGAGGCAAGAACAGAGGGAGCACCCACCAACCATGGTCCTGGGCAAAACAGGCAGCGCTTTTCTCAAAGCAAAACAGTTTATTAATGATTACTTAGAAGGACAAAGGGAAATAAAAAACCGATTACTTGAGAGGACAGAAAGAAACAAAACCAGATCTTAAAACCGACACCTTCCCCCCCCCACCTTCCTTTTCCTCCCGGCTCTACCGCCTCCCCCCAGCAGCACAGGGGGCAGGGACTGGGGGAGTGCAGGTCAGTTCATTCCGTGCTGTTACTGCTGCTTCTTTCTTAAAGGAGAAGGAGTCCTTACACCCTTTTCCCCTGCTCCAATGGATCCCCTACCCACGAGGAAAAATCCACAAATTTCTCCAACGTGAGTCCAGCCCACTGGAAACAATCCTTCCCCACAGATTGCTCCGGTGTGGGCTATACCACAGTCTCGGGTACTTAGGGAGCTGTAGCCACTCGCTCCGGCGTGGGTCGTCACGAAGACTCCAGATGCCTTTCTGCCTTGCCGTGCCCCCAACACGACCATCCTCGGGCTCAGGCATCTTCTCCCCACGGGCTGCGAGTGGGTCGCTGCTCCACCGAGGCCGTCCTGGTTGCAGGGGGGCAGCCTGCTATCTCACCATCAGCCGCAGGGGAAACTCGGCTCCGGCACACCTCCTCCCGCTCCATCCTCACTGACCTGCTGTCGATGCAGCTGTTTCTCTCAGATCTCAGTCCTCTCCAGGTGAACTCAGCCCAGTGGGCACCCTGGGAGTGGGGTGCCCCCGAGTTCCCCAGCTGGCTCCGCCGCCGCCATTCTCCATGGGCGGCGCCGGCCCGACGCAGGCAGCTGCCCGGCCGGGAGCCAGGGAGCGGGGGCAGTGCCCTCCTCCCTTCTCGGGTCGATCCTGGGCGAAGCACCTTTTCCGGTTCCCTTGTCCTGACTTAAATAGGGCAATTCGCAGAGGCGCCCTATTGGCTCAACCCCGAGGGGGATGGCAGTCTGATCCGGTGGCCAGAACTAAGCCTAACCCGGATCCAAAACCGGGGAGGTCGCAGGGAGCAAAATCCCTCTCCTGCCACCAGAACCACCCCCCCCTCCACATCAAACCATGACAAACTCACACCCACCAGCTTCCTTTTTGCCAATCCAAGTAAATCCTTTTATGCTACAGTTAATAATTTTACATTTAAACAATGTAATCTTACCTTTCTATAGTCTTCTAGCAGCCGATGAATGTCTTTTTGCAAAACAATGTAAAAGGCTGAGGTGCAAGAGCAGCAGCTCTTGCATTTAAATTCCATAAAAAATTCTGCATGGTTATTACAGGTACTTTTGTATTAGCTATGATTGGTGGGGTTGATGGCAAGTTAGCTAGGAGTGTGGGTGTGAGAATTAGGAAAGTCTAAATGTTCCACAAATGTTTGCTCAGTGAAAGCTCTATTCCTAGGGTTGCAAAGGTTAATTTCCCATGTTTAATTCAACATGTCACTTGATGATGACAGCTTCAACACTAGCCCTATTGCTGTGCAATTTCTACAAAAATAAGCACAATTCTCTTCTACCTATTTTTGCCTGCTGTGTTACCAGGGATTCGAAACAAAGAAAATGTTGGGTTTTATTCTCCCCACTGTGTTTAGGTTTGCTTATGGTTTGGCAGGAAAGCTGGTTGATCTGGTTTTTCTAGTATGCAGTCATGACTGTATTACCTTTCCTGACCTGGTGAAAGATCTCTTTTTTTTCTTATAGCATGTACATCAAGGCCTACACACAAAAGTAATTGAAATATGGTTAAATTACCTCTCCTTACAGAGCTAAATTACATTTAAAATACGTAATTAAATACTCAGTACAGGTCACAGGAGACTACAGTGAAGTACTGTATTAAGATGTGAAGGATTTAAGAAAAGTAATTAGGTGGTTCAGCCTGGATGTGGGTGCTGGTAACCTCGTGGTGAGCTGCAGGCATGGGGTGTCTCTGCTGGAGAAGACCAGCTTCCTTCAGCCTTCGTGGGAGTTACCCATGTCCTCTTGTGGAAGGAGAGACATCAAGACAAGTTGTATGTGTGAAGCTAGGGGACAACGCATCCTCCTGTCTCGGCTCTGTAAAAGCCCCACACCTGAGTACGTGCCCCGACTGCCAAAAAACCCAATAGAAAAAACACCTGTGCTTTGGAGTGGGATTCCTGCAGGCACTGGGCTGGGGCCCTCGGTGCCTAAGGTGGCAACTGCTGGTGGAAACTGCTGAGGGGAGGGTTGCAGCCTGCCCCTTGCCTAAGAGACATCAGGTGTCTCACCAGAAAATCCTGTTTCTGTTTTGCAGCACTAGATGTGGCAAAACAAAGTCCTTCCTTGCTCTCAACATTCTTCTCCCCAAAACAAAACCTACAGAGAAAGAAAGAAGAGGAGCAGCACATGTTTTTTACCCATTACCTTAAGAACTGTGAAGATATAGGATCAATGCATAAAGGGGATTTCAGCTCACGTATCTCCTTATTGTAAGACAGAGATACCTCCAAATTAAAAGATACTGTAGTGCTTGGACATTTTCACTTTCTCCTAGGGAAATTATTCCACTTTGCTTAAAGTACTAAGGTGTGCAGTGGCACACTGGCATCCCGCATCTTATTCAGTAACTGTGACACGGCAGGATGTGACCTACAGCACAAAATCTTTAAAAATGGGAAGTAAAACCACAAAGGAACAATCTCTGCATTTTCTACATTCTCAGTGCCTATGACAATGATGTGAACACTTAATGTTCAGCAAATCTTCACAACATTTTCAGTTTCATCCCCAAGAGCAATAAATTCCCCTATTTCATCTGACTTCCTAACATAGTGAAAAAAAGGACATCCCCATGCAGGGCCAGCCTTTCTTGAGAGTGCTTGGTTGCGGAGCTGTAAAATAATGCCTGCCTTTCTTTTGAGCTTGATAGTTTCTGGCTTTTTAACTAGTGAGTATTTTCACTTTTTTAAAGCCTCACACTTTAATTCCCCAAACACTACTACATACCAGGCATCTGGAAAAAAAACCCACACCCATGTAAAACTAGACAGTGGTAACAGCATGTCTGTAGGCAAGAGTTAAAAAGAATGTGTGGATAGTCTCCACCTAGGCTTGTATTATTTTGCAAGTAATAAGCATGAGCTTTTCGTTTCTTGTCTGTAGCTCAATCCATTAGAATGTACACGAGCTGCATTTTTAAAAGATTTTTGTTTCCTCTGGGGAAGTCTGGACTATTTACTTTAAAGAAAAGATGAATTCTCATGTAACTAAGTTAAGGGTTAAAACTTAAAGAAAAAAGCAGTAATTATAAAGCTTATAATAAATCCTCTTGGATGGTAATTATCAGCTCTTCAGGGCAAGGATTGCATAGTGGCTTACTCAGTTGTTGTTGTTGCTTTAGTTTTCTAGGTGCTATCAGAATACACATTCAGCTCACTAATAATGAAACACCCAGCCCAAAGTGAAGAAATGAGAAGGTAGCCTGGAGCAATGCCAGTGTGTGCTGATGCCAACACTGAGCTGCTGGCAGAAGAGCTCACCGTGCACGGAAGGCAACTGGGATACGCATTGCTGTGTATACCTTTCTCTTTTCTATTCCCCACCCATGTGTAAGAACGCCCGTTACAGTAAAATGAGTCAGATGAAACTATGCCGTATCTTCCACAGGATACAGGAACTCTTCCCCACAGGACAGTGCTAAAGGAAAGGACTTGAGGTCTCTCAGTTCACCCGATAATCTTGTGCGTGAGTGCACCATCTGCATCTTCTGATGATTTTCAGCAGTCAAATACAACTAAACGATATATGACAGGCAGTTCTTTTATTTATGTTTGTTAATTCTTAGATTTAAGAGAGCAATTAATCTTTGTAGCTGGTGTTATTCTTCAGAATGGTTTATTATCTCACTATTTTTATCACAACGAATGTAAGGCTCCAATAGATGATAATGGATAGTTTCCATCATCTGCATTTCCTGTGGTCCATGTATTCTCAATTCATCATAACTATATTTGAAACAGGGATTGAGAACCTGGCTAATGGGAGCTTTTCCTCTAACTTTTGAGGGATGAAAATATCATGCTTGATCCTTTACTGGAGTTGACCTCTAAGGAACTGAGGCTTGTGGATTAAGGGGCACACATTGTAGCTATTAATTGCTTACAAAGGGCTTGAAAAGGATATTGGGAGACAATTATCTCAAAGTGCTTTACAAAATAAAAATACTAACTTTAAGATAAATCAGGAAAACCTTCCGTTACTAAATTCTGATATACGCTATGATAAAAATTACGAGGAATTATTTTGAGGGATTAAATGGATCTCATTTCATCATGGGCTTTACTAACATGACCAGTTATGACTAGAACTGTTTGTTTGGTTTTTTTTTTAAAAAGGACAGAATTTTGAATTGGACTGTGAAACATAAGCCTGAATATGATGCAGGACAAAAAAAAGGAAATGCATGAACGGTAGCTCCAGTTTGTGCATCCAGACTCTGAACAGTCTGTTGTCCTCTTGGAAGTTCAAAGGGGCAAATCTCTTGTCTTTCAGCATATGTTTTTTTAATGTAGTTGATTTAAGGCTTCTGATATGTTAAATCCAAACATAGAGATTAAGATATTTCAATTAGATGGTTAAGATACACTACAAGTTTTCCCACCGTTTTTTTCCCACCACTATTTTGTAAGCCTGTGGTGTGTTCGGTCTGATTAGTGTAGTGGCCTCTGGAAGTAGCTGTATTGTACATACAGCTACAATACAGTTACAGGGTTAAAGATATCTTAGTCTCAATAATACTATTCACCGCTGTTACAACAAGTAGAATGACAAGATAACCTTAAAGACCTTAAATAACTAGTTTTGCTGGCAGACAAGTGCCAAGAAAGATCAGCACAGTTTGGTTGCTCGGTTCAATCACTGACAGCACACACGAACGCCATTACATAGTACTGTGTATCTGGTTTCTTTTAGGCAGATGAATTAAGAAAATCTGTGGAACTGATGGGTAATTTGGGTCTGGATCCTCCTACAGCTGGATCTCCCACACCGACACTTGTACATAAGAAACTTTGTTGGGCTACAGAGCTGCTTATCAAAAGGGCTGACTATATTGGACCAGTTCTTCCCCCACTGTGTTTCCAAGTACCAATTAGCATCATCTCCAGAGTGGAATGCAGAGGAACAAAAGCTGATCATCAGTCAGCTATATCTGTTGGAAAAAAAAAAAAAAAAAAAAGACAAGCATCGTAGTGGGTATGGCAAGAAGAGCACAAACTGAAAAAAGAACCACATCAATGTATTCAGCGTCAACAAAGCCTCAGCTGGAGTGTGATGCCAGCACAATGTGTCAAGAAACATATGGACAGAACAGAGAGGCCAGTGAAAGAGAATGCAAGGTCTAGAGAACAATCTGTTAAAATAGTTTGAAAGGATAGGAACTGTTTAATGTAGAAATGAGAAGGCTGGTAGAAATCCTTAAATACACAAAAGATAGTTGGGGGGTGGAAAAATGCATAGTCCAGCATGAGATGCTGAGGGCGGTTGTGTAGTGTCCATCACTGAAGGTTTCTGGAAATAGCTTAAATAAGCATCAGTGAGGAGTATTGCAGGGACAGCTGATCCTATCTTGTGGCAAGCCAATAGACAAATGCTTTCCTGAAGAGCCTCCCTTCTATCCTGTTTTTAGTGACGCTACCACGTGAACATTATTGTTCCTCTACACTCTGTAATTGCTGAAATGGGCATATTGCCATGAAATACCAGGATAGTCTTTGTGAGCTCTGTGTCTCCTAATTTTGTTCCTCCGTGCTTCTTGTTGCCATACAGACTACAGAAATGAAATAACTGAACTTATTCCTTGGCTATTGCAGGACTGAATAACTCCTTACCCTACTCAAAACACTTCTCTAGCTATGGATCCATTTATTGTCTCGTAGGCACTTGGACATTTCTGAAACAGCTGGGCTCGAGAACCGGGAATCAACACAGATAGAACTGGGGTGACTAAGCCTTTATGAGGGGGAAAGGTTTTCATGGCTATTAACTTTGTTGTGTTACCATTCATGTGAGTGATGGCTTTTCTGACTCACTGGGACAACTGCATTACACAATAGTCTGAGTAAGCCACTTATGTTGTAGGTGTTCTGGGTAACAGCACTATTAGAACAGACGAGTTCATCGATATTTGGCTAGATGAGAAAATAAGGACAGAATTGTGAATGTGAACTTGCTCCTACAGCATTTGAAGGCAGGTGGGCTGCTTAGGAAATTTCACACTCCTGTATGCCTCCTGAGTGCGTGGTGAAAGAGAGGAAGATAACAGGCGTCCTCATGTGAAGAGAAGCATCTCTTTTGGACAGGAACCCTAATGGCTGCCTTTTCAGTTTAGGCATCTTAGTTGCTTCCAGAATCTTCAGTGGGGATGGGCTGAAAAATTAAACCTCTCCCATCAGCAGAGGCACGCTTGCTTTTTTTCCTTTCTCCCTGACTGTGAAGGAGCTTTGATATGTGGGCAGAGCACTAAGCAGGGCTTTGACATGGGAAGAGGCATTCCAAGGTCTGTGCATTTAAGTAGGACGAGAGTTCATTAGTGGTACCATTTGAGAAACCTGCAAGAGCTGCACTTTAGTACATAGCTAAGAGCAGACACCTTCAGCAGGTAAAAGGCTCTGCAGTCCTGCCCAAGACTGGGGAAAAGATGGGAAAATCCCTTGAATGCAGTAGTAGAAGCTAGTGAAAGGGTGGCAGTCTCATGGTTATTAATGATTACCATATCTTCCATTTAGATAAAAAGACAGATATATTTTACGAACTGATAGAGAGTGTTTCTCTACTATAAATTTTTCCCAGGCCTGCTTATTTGTGGAGTCATAATACAGTGACAAGAAGCACAGCAAGAATAATATGTGGAAGGAAGTGAATATGCAAAACAGCTTAGTATTTAGACGGTTATGAAGTCATGCTTTCTACCTGGCAGTGAATTTTACAGTAGCTATTACAAAGTGAGCATTTCTGACACACTTGGCAATGCTGGTCTGCCTTACGCTGAATCTCACTGAAATCGCAGGGTGTGACAACTTGCCTTTAGTTAAAGAAACAGTTATACTTGATAGAATTGGCTGCTACACCCTACACACAAGCCTGTGATACCAAAGCCAAGATATGTGCAAAATGCATTGCTGGTGACTCCAACACAAACCTCAGCAACAAAGCCTAGAAATCCTTTCTGGATTGAATGCTGACTACACATCAACAGGATCTGTGAGCAGAGAAAGAGAGTGCAGCTATTCTCTAGCTAATAGCTTTGATCTTTGTGCAATTAAAATTTTTAGTGCACAGAACAGAGTTGCCGTGGTAAACATCCAACTTCATCATTTGCACCCTTCCAGATGAACTGCTCACAACACTCAGTAGGGTCTTAGAATAAGCAACAAATGTACAATATGTTGAAAGCTGGTTATAAAACCAGAGCTGTGAAAATAAGCTGCCCTGTACAAATCAATCTGTCCTTTCTATGCTCCACTCAAAACGTCTTATAATTATAGTAGGTTTTCAAGAGTAAAAAACTCTCTAAGCAAACTCTCATACAAGGGACAGCAATGCTGTCTGTCCCTACTTTTGTTTCAAAGCATTTGTTTGAGAAGTTTAAGGAGCTATCACCACCCGCAAGGACCCTCACATGTGGTATTTCAACATTGTTTATAAAAGTGAGCTCCAGATGTTTTTCTGTGTCATAGTTGCTCTCAGTGAACTGTATTGGAAGATAATCCTTAAAAATTTCTTCCTTCTGTTGCGGGCAGTCTCATTGCTGCAGAATGTATCTTGTGGTTTGCTAGAGAAGCCCTGGTTTTAGTCTGTGGGGCTGAATGTCTTTATCAGTGTCATAATGAAAAGTGATCGATTCGGGTCATGGGTCATGAAACATCTGATTTCTGTATTTGAGAAGCAAATACAGGAAATGCCTGCTTGATAGTGCTGCTGTCACAGTTACAGCAATGGATTAAAATAAAACTCTAGTAAGTGACTAATACGTACAGGTACTTATACACTTATATTTGCTGGGCATGGGTTTGTCAGGGTGGGTTCCCATCTTGTATATGCTCCAGAGTGGCTGCACCTTGTGTATTGGCAGCATTTGGCAAGGTTGTTCTGTAAGCCCATGTGCCCGCAGGTCCCAGGCCAGCGGAGAGGCTGTTCCAGTTCACTAACCCAAGCGCAATGGCATCTCTAGCTCCGTGGTCCCACCCTCCTTCCTTCTCCTCCTCCATTGTAAGGTCTGGTGCAGGCTGTTCCTGTTAGGAGAGGGGTAAATCTGGGCTGTTTGCACATTGCTCACGCAGGAAGATGAGATGCTGGAGGCAGCTAGGCTTTTTGCTTTTGGCAGGCTTGCTTGCTTTCAGCTAGGCTTTCTTTGGCACCGTGACCAAGAGAGGTTATTCCTCAGTCAAAGGAAAGTCCTAAATTAGCCTATCCAAGGTCACTCACATGGACAAAACGGCACGATTTAAGGCAGGAGCTCGTTCACTCTCTTGTTAGGCTAAATCCCATTTCCTCTCACCAGAGGTGGCTAAATCTTTATGAAGTCTTGTAAAACTGAAGAGCTGTGCCTGGTCTGTGGCACAGACAAGGCTGGTATCTGCCTATTAACAGGAACAGCACAAATCCTTGCCCTGCATATCCTAGAGGGAGCCCCGCCTATGCCTGGCCCAAGCACTCTCCAGCATGGCTGTCCCTGTGCTTGGGGCCAGAGGCTGAGCAAGCTCCTGAGCCCCAGAAAAACGTGAGCCCCAGGCTTGATTGCTGCGCACTCCGGAGCTTGCACGCTGCTGCATGCGAGAGCCCAGGCTGTAGCAGAGAGCTTCAGCACAGAGATGGAGAGGTGGAGGCTGCCATCATCCTGCCTACGCCTCCTCCTCAGTCTGGGGGTGTGGCTGTGCTAGTCAAAGTTGGGTACGTGAGCGATAGAAGGGCCGGGAGGGCCAGGACAGCCGAGCCCCAGCTGCTGAGGCATTTGCTGCCACCTCAGCTGTCCCCGGGGACCTGGGGGCTGCTTGTCCCCAGCCTTAGCCTGGGGAGGTGATGCTGGGCTGGGTACACGAAGCTTTCAGCTTACCTGAAAATTGTCTGCCTACTCTACTGAGAAGCATCTCACTAGTTTTGCAAGAATAGATTGGCCTTTCTTTAATGGTTTTGAAAATTATGGTGATCAAAATTTAAAATCCCATTTAGATTCTAGTGTCTCTGCCCAACCACTACAGGTACCTCTCTCCCTTGAGCACCTGGCTAAGCACACAAAAGTTTAAAAAAAGACACCGTTAATATGTCTGTAGAGTTTCCCATATATTCATAAGAGAACTGTAACCCTCATTTCTGGGCAATGCTTCTACAGACTTCAGTTTACCCCCAGTGTCAAAAAATAGCACTGAATGGGGAAGTGGCTTCTCCTTGATGCTGCTCTTTGCTCAGTTTGGTTTTCACTTGCTAGACCGGAACGAGGGGGTGAGGAAAGAAAAAAAAACCCAATGTATTTCATTAGAGTACAAACAGGAGACACTGTGATCAAGCAAAGATAAAATATGTTGCTCAAAATAGCAATAGCTCTTGATGATTGATTTTTAAATTAGGAAATATTTTCACTGCTTTAACAGATCATGTCGGTAGTTGTACAGCATCTGCTGTACTAGTGATCTTAGTTTAGAAACTAAGATAAGAAAACACAAACCTGGAAGGCTACCCAGAATGGTTTAAAGTACCCAAAACATTGTCTGTCTTTCTTTTTTTTCCCCACTACAATGTATCAGTTGGGCTAACAAAAGATAATATACCTTTAGACAAGCCTGCCTCTGAAACAGTCTTAAAATTTTAAAAGTAATTTTGAAATAATTTTCAGTAATAAAACTCAGTATCTCCGGTGCAGTGACATAAAAGGCTTAGAAATATTATAATTGAACTGGTCAATGAAAAATGTCCATACAGCTCACAGCAAATTTACAAACATGTTTCGTCTAGTGAGTGAAATGCAATAAGTCTCTCCTTTCAAAAATTTTTACTAAAGATAAAATGCAAATAAAAATAGGAAAAAAAATGTCAAAGCAAAGTAAGAGATCTAAGTTGAATTTCAGAGCTTCTGTAAATACAATTTTCAGTGGTAGGAGTACTACTTTCTTGGTCGCTCCTAGCTTGTGCTTCAGTGATAGGAGAAATCTTCAGCGTATTTTTCATTTGCTTGAACATTAAAGCTGTGATAAAAAACCGTCAGTATTATATTTTGTGCTAAGTAGAATTGCAAGTACCTCTTCGTGTCAGCAAAGATGGAGACAAAAAAAGTGTCAAAATAAATAGAAGGAAATTCTACAAGTGGCACTGATATAGAGGTTTATTACTTATGAGACCTATAGGAAAAAAAACATGCAAGAAAATATTCTTGGAATTATTCTGAAGAAGAGAGATTTATTAGCACTTGAACAAGTAGATAAAACAATGTAAAAGTTTGGGTAGCAAAGTTTTCTCCTTCCCTCTCTCTGTTCTTCCCCATCTGGGACTGAGTTCTCAGTACTATGTGATTAAGTCAGCTGTAAATCTTTATCCGCACACATGCTATGAAACTATTCCAGTTATGCTAGCTGACCGGATTTTTGAACTTAACAAATTTCTTGCATTTTATGGTTCCTGAAAAACTTGTCATATGTGCGTGGTATCACTTTACAAATCCACAAGTTTGCTGCAGGCAAGAACACATTGGAACTAGATGATCTTTGAGGTCCCTTCCAACTCTAACCATTCTACGATTCTATGTTTCTATGATTCTTCCATTTGGCTTCACAACAATATTGATGAGCAAGGAAAGATAGGAATACGCAGTAAAATTTTTCATTGAAAAGAGATAATTACAGGATTGATCATGTCAGAAACATTTAAATCAGTGTGTTAAGTTGTAATGAGTGAAAACTAACTAGTTGACAGTAAAACCTGTGTGATTTGAAAGTAGATCTCCAAGGCCCGTTGCTGTGTAAATGGTGAGGAGGACTGTATGGGATATTGTCTTGGACAAGAAACAGCGTTTAGGGAGGTTTCAGTAAACAGGACGTTGTAGTAGGTGGCAGGGACAAAACGCACCGTCAGGAGCTGGATGCCTGTTTTTAATTAAGTGCCCTTCTGCAGAAAGGGAAGCAGACTCCCACAGCATGTGTTCGACAGCATCATTTCCCAACAGTGATACCACTGACTACTGTACCACCGTATCCCCTTTTAGTAGGTACTCAGGGTCCAAGGGAGGCTGCACACTCACTGGAGTGTAAACTGGGCAGATGGACTTCGGTGTCTGGCAGAAACAGAGATTTGAAGGGTTTGGTCTTAGGACTTTAACCTGCTTCCTGTATTGCTGATGGCAATTGCTCTTTCCCATTTACAAGCCCAAAAATTGAATCATTGAAACATGTATCTGAAAAAAAAAAAAAAAAGAACACCATAAGGAGCCAATTGTGATGAAATATTTATAGATAATCTGGCTCTGAAAGTCTATCCAATTATTTTCCTTTTTTGTGCTCAGGCTTCTGAGGGGAGCGGCAGTGTCCTGGCTGCCGTCTTTAGCTGAGTCAAAGGGAGAAGCGTGGCCAGGCAGTGGGAGCAGGCTGTGAGTCCCGGGGAAGGATGAGCTGCAGGAGCCCTGTGCCCAGGCCCTCTGGCACCACCTTCGTCCCCGCCTGGGCACAAGCTGCCCCGTCCACGAGGATGGGAAAACATATGTGAGAACTTCCCAAGGATTCCTGCCTCTAGTGTGTAACAGTGTGGCACAAAAAACCCCTGAAGATCCCAAATTCCTAACACTAAACCGAGAACTGATCAAGCAAAGGCAAGGATGGTGATATTCCTAGGCTTACTAAGGAATGAAGATGAATACTCAATGTCATTCATTTTTATTTTGGTGAGGTAACACCAAGCCAGATTTTCATTGTAGGTTGACTTTATCAGTTCTGGCCTTGATGGAGTTACGTCGCTATGTGCAATGCATCAGAGCTCAGTCCCTCAGACCTTGCTTTTGGGGAGAGAGGTTTGTCTGTGGTGCTCCAGGCACCACTATTATAAGGCTGGTAGCACAAAGGTAAGAAAAATTATTCGCCAAAACTTTGCTGAACCTTCTTACAGGTTCTGTTTAAAATAAAGTCACCCACTTATCCAACACAATTCCAGTACTTTTTCACCTTTCCAAATCCATGTTTGTTTAAAGGGCTAATCAGTATTTCGCAGTTCAGTGTGATGTTCAGATCTGGTTCCTAATGGTTTCCTCCCCAACAAGCCACATTACAACAGCCATACCTAGTTATTTTAATGCTCTCTAGTGTTGACTTGGATTATAGCATGTTATTTGTTCAGCTTCTCCAGCTGTATTAGCTGTCACTAAACTATTTCTATAGCACTTGCAAAATGCCAAATGCCACAAAAATCACTTACGTGGGTCATTAATTTTAAACATGTGAGAAGTTTCATTAATTTTTTAATTTGCTCAGCATCTTGCAAGATCAAACTGTGATCAGACCAAAAAAGATGAAAATGATCAATAAAAATGGCCTTACCCAAGAATTTACTTAAATATTGCACCTGGCAATTATGAAAAAAAAAGAAAAAATGAGGAGGAGAAGATAACAGTGAAACAGAATATAACATCGATGGGTTTAATTGCTTTTGATCAGATCTCCATTCCGTCCCCTTCCCCCTGAAACAAGTCTTTCATTTTCTCTCCCAGCTAGCAGTGCAAGAGTACATCAAGCATGAAGAGACGTTTAGCTTTTCTTGTTAGCTTAAGTGTGTCAGTCTAAATTGCGGTACTTTTCTGGCTCGGTTTCCTCAAAAGGCCACTACACGGTGCTTTGCTGCATGGCTGTGCTCAGCAGTTTTACAGATGCTGGTTGTGCCTGAGGTTGGCTCCATAAACTGCTGCTGCTTGAGCAGGTCCTGCCTTTCTTCTTGCCATCAAATACAGCAGCAAAAGCAGACACACAGAACTGGGAGGTGATTCTCCCCCTCTACTCTGCCCTTGTGAGACCTCACTTGGAGTATTGCGTCCAGTTCTGGAGTCCCCAACATAAGAAGGACATGGACCAGTTGGAGAGGGTCCAGAGGAGGGCCACGAAGATGATAAGAGGGCTGGAGCACCTTTCCTATGAGGACAGGCTGAAAGAGTTGGGGCTGTTCAGCCTGGAGAAGAGGAGGCTCCGGGGTGACCTTATAGCGGTCTTCCAGTACCTCAAGGGAGCCTACAAGAAAGATGGGGAGAGGCTGTTCAGGAGGGCCAGTTGTGATAGGACAAGGGGTAATGGTTTTAAAATAGAGGGAGGTAGATTCAGGTTGGATATTAGGAAAAAATTTTTTACCATGAGAGTTGTAGAACACTGGAACAGGTTGCCCAGAGAGGTGGTGGATGCTCCATCCCTGGAGACATTCAAGGCCCGGTTGGATGAGGCCCTGAGCAACCTGATCTAGTTGGAGATATCCCTGTTCCTTGCAGGGGGGTTGGACTAGATGACCTTTGAAGGTCCCTTCCAGCCCTAACGATTCTATGATTCTATGATTCTAACTGCAGCACGTTCCAACTAACCAGTTGCACAGAAACACCAAATTCACTAAGAGTTTAACTGCTCTTGCCTTGGTATGAGACTCCTCCAGTCATCTAGCAGTTTGCGTATTTTTGCAGTCTGGCCAGGCTGAAGCCTCAACAAAATACAAAGAGAAAGCAAGGGTGTGACACTAGATATGGGAGCTTAGAAGAAGCAGTAGCTGCTAATGCTTCATTGGCTACGAAAAGGTAATATTTGCTGTATTATGCTGTGTGGCGATTGACTTGTTAATCACCTCTCTGTATGTAACAGAAATACACATTTGCAGGCTAGCAAGAAACTTGCTAGAAGCACTTGCAGAACATCAATATGAGTAGGATGCCTACACATGTACAGTTGAATGGTTTGGGTTCAAAGCGACCGCTAAAGGTCATCTAGTCCAACCCCCCCCTGCAATGAGGAGGGACATCTTCAACTAGATCAGGTTGCTCAGAGCCCCATCCAACCTGACCTTGAATGTTTCCAGGAATGGGGCATCTACCACCTTGCTGGGCAACCTTTTCCAGTGTTTCACCATCCTCATCATAAAAAAATTTTTCCTTATATCTAGTCTGAATCTACCTTCTTTCAGTTCAAAATCATTACCCCTTGTCCTGTCACTGCAGACTCTGGTAAAAAGTCTCCCTCAGTTTTTGTGTAAGCTCCCATTGCGTATAAAAAGGCCATAGTAAGGTCTCCTCTGAGCCTTCTCTTCTCCAGGCTAAATAAGCCCACTTTCTCAGCCTTTCCTCGTAAGAGAGGTGCTCCAGCCCTCAGATCATCTTTGTGTCCCTCCTCTGGACCCGCTCCAAGAGCTCCATGTCCTCTTTCTGGTGGGGACCCCAGAGCTGGAGGCAATACTACAGGTGGGGTCTCACGAGAGCAGAGCAGAGGGGCAGAATCGCCTCCCTCAACCTGCTGGCCACGCTTCTTTGGATGCAGATGAGGATACGGTTGGCTTTCTGGGCTGCAAGTGCACATTGCTGGCTCATGTCCAGCTTTTTGTCCACCAGTTCCCCCAAGTCCTTCTCCACAGGCCTGCTCTCAATCCTTCTTCCCCCAGACTGTATTGATACCGGTGATTGTCTCGACCCATGTGTAGGACCCTGCACTTGGCCTTGTTGAACTTCATGAGGTTTGCGTGAGCCCACTCCTTGAGGCCGTCAAGTGTTGTGTTTTCAAACATGCTTAGGCAAAATAAAAATACTTTTCAAAGGCAATGTCAGCACTTTAGCTAGTTACCAAGAAGTCAAGAAGCCTAGGTGTGTGAGTTCTTTTTATTTAAGGGTTTGCGTTGTAACTGCCTCTCATGTGTTTGTTTGTTTGTTTGTTTTTGTTTGTTTTGTTTTTTTATTTGCATGCAAGCCAGAATCATAAGCAAACCCAACTTCAGTAACGTGCGTGGGAGAGCTGGGATACTGGTTTACAAACATGCACAAAATCTTTTTTAGTCCTGCTTATTTAGGATCTTTGTTGATGCTCTTAGCCATGAGGATAAACAGTTGCATTCACCTCTCTCATATTTTCACCGTATAAGGTACGAAGAAGTTGCTCATTTGGAAATGTTCTTGAGCGCACAGAGGTTATAAGTGAAACCACCCAACCGCAGAGCAAAACGAAATAAATAATCACTATGATTGCCACCAAGCTGTCTTCCACGTACATTTCCTTCCCTCCTCTCATGTAAAGCTGGCCTTGCAAAGCAGACTACATGGTCTCTTTATGTTACCTAAAAAAACCCCAACATTATAGCAAAAGAAAGTATCACAACATTGAAACAAATCCCAATTATGTAAAAGATCTAAAAAGCAGTCCTCCAGCCTGTAACTACAGGAAACACAGAGGTTAATTTTTTCTGCCAGTAAGAAGCGGATGTTCATATTTTTCAGATGCATTTGGATTTTGCTGAAAGCCAAAACCACCCCTAATATGATATAAACAAAATGAGAATGTAACTGAATATGTCTCGTAAACATTCTTGGGGTTTTAGCTTTACAAACTACATACACATGTATTCTTAGCACTCGTGTACTTAGAAAGTGGCAAATACTTGAGAACAAAAATCTAGGCAGACTCTGGTAATGCAATACTTAATTATGCCTAAGTGTGTTAAGGAACAGACACAAACTGACGAGATCACGGTTAGAAGTTTCTCACTGTCACACTGTACGCAGAAAGATTAGGTTTCTTATCCCTTGTGCTAGACTGAAGACAGCTTTTACCCATTGCTGTACCTGTTGGCAGATTCTTATGGCAAATCCTGCATTAACCAAGTTCCTATTTAATTTGTTTTCCATTTTTGCCTACCGTCCTATTACCTACGCAGTCGTTTCTAAAACTGAATTCCTGTTTTTACGCTTTAGCGTCCCATGTTAGTATAAGAATGCAACACAGAATGACGTTTGCTATTGGCTTTACGCCACAGCAATTTTAGTGGATATGGACACAACATAAAATATAAAAAACATCCAGACTTGGCAGAGAGAAAGAACATTTCCAAGTCCTAAACATGTGCATGATGATTAATTACGTGCACGAAAGCAGGCGTTTGCAAATTGTGTAAGAAGATAACAAATATGGCTTTTTCAGTATATCTTCCGGAGAGCCATTCAACATTGATTTATTGTGAAATAAAATGTCATGATTTTTTGTGAAATTAATTGTGAAAAAGACCACATTTCTAACCAAGATGCCGAGCATACACTAGTTTTAGGAACACCAAAAGAAAAACTAGTTCTAGCTCCTGAGAATTATCTTCCCTGACGTATTACACCAATCAATAGCTGGTTTTCAGTTGCTCATATTCCTAAAACTACAGACTGTTTTGAAGTGGAATATATAAAAACATAAACAGTTTCTGTGTTCACGATGCAAAATAATGCTAAGAAAATGTTTACAGATAATTCTGGAAATAATGACAAATAAGGGAAAAAAAAAAAGCTTGAAAAGATACTTCACTTTCTTCAGGAGGTACTGGGTAGATGGAGTGGTTCCATAAGTAAGAATTTAATCAACCTGATACAGTTCAAAATCCTAAAATGAGATTCCACAAATCAACTGCAATAAACTGAACTAATAATGCAAAGAATTTGTCAGAAAAAAAGGAGTTTATTTGAAAAACACTCAACAACTGTTATTAAGAAATTACTTTTCCCCTCTACCGTTGCTGTATGTCGCTGTTGAGACGGACATGGGTTCAAGTAGTATTCATTTATTATATAATTAATTCCATCTAACTCTTGTAGGTTCCAGCACACTTCTATACTAATTCTAACAGTGCACGTGTCATAAGCAATCAGGTGATTGGTTAACTACAGCTGTTCACGCGCCTTAGCCTAATGCATGATTGGTGATCACGCGCTCTATATAATCCAAGCCAAATTCATTACATCAGGCAATTAGTGCAAAAACACAGTCCAGTTTCTTATTTTACAGTTCCTCCTTATTTTACAATTCCCTGGCTCTCCCAGCACCTGCAAGTTGTTTTCCATTTCTTCTGTTCAGGGAGTTTTCAGATCTGCAGGGGTACACAGCAATGTCTCCAAGGTCAGTTTCTTCATCTTCTGTCCCAGGATCCACGGACCCGCCGTAGTTTCACACACTCTACATTAACTTATTTACATGTACTATATATACATATACAGAGTTGTAATTTGAATTGTGCATTACTATAATGAATCCATAGAACTATGTAGTATACAACAACTTGGTTTAAGGTTTTGCATTTCTTAGATATAATACAGTCCTTTTTTTTGTCTGAAATTGTCTAAAAATTAAGCATGTTAAGACATGTTATTTCAATTCATTGCTAGCAATTTCCTGTAGACACTGTTATTCACGTTAGTAGAGCATGTAGCCCTTCTACTAGTGGTAGACATTGATTGGCCGCTGCCGTTACTACTGTTAGGGTCCAAAGTCTCTTTACAATTGAAGAGACTGAAAAGTTGTCTCTGATACTGAGAAGAAGCATAGTAGTAAATCAAGGGGTCAATGCAACAGCTAACGCTGCTGATACAAACACAGAGTAGATAGGCGAAGTAGAGATACTCTAAGCTGTTGTCGTAGGAAAAATGGATATAATGAATTAATAGGAGGACGTTTGTTGGTCCAAAGCAAATAACAAAAACAGAAAAAACAGCCACACACAAGAGCAAGGCACGCGTCTTCTTATTCTGTTTTGCAACAATGGTAGAAGAACTAAGACATCGGATGATACACACATAACAGACAGTGGAAATTATAAATGGCACTACAAAAAACACAGAAGAGAAGATGGAGAAGAAGTGGAGGTAATAGCTGTGAAGTTCAGATTCTATTAGCACATCGTGGCAGGTGGTTATATTTAACTTGGGTATTTCCATTGTTTGCTCTCTGATGAGGAAAGGTATAACCCCAGTTATTGCTGCAAGCCATATGACAAAACAAACCAGCGAGGCACGCGTTAATGTACGCCACCCAAGAGCCTGCATGGGATACACCACTGCTAAGAAGCGATCGAAGCTTATGCTGGTCATAAGCATTATTGAACAGTACATGTTACAGTAGAATGCAGCGGTGATGAAACGGCACATTTCAGGTCCAAATCCCCAGTTGTTTCCAGAAAAGTGATAAGCAATCTTAAAAGGAAGCACGCTTACAAACAGGACGTCTGCAAGGGCCAAATTCAGCATGTATACTACAGCTGGCTTTTCAATTTTCATCCTTTTCAGAAACACAAGTATTGCTGTAATGTTCAGAGGGAGACTCAGCACAAGCACTAAGGTGTAAACCGAAGGAACAAACCGCGTCAGCCATGGACTAGTGAGGTATCTTGCTGTTTGCAATGACACTGTTCGTTGTTCACGTAGGAACGATCCAGTCTGATTGGTGGCTCCTGATCCGACTTCTGAGTCATTTTCAGTATCATCTTCAGTAGGTATAGGGTCATCCTCGTGACTTAGGAAAGAGAGCACAAAACTTCTGCCTCGTGGTGTGCTGCTGTTATATGGAGAGGCTGAAAAATAAGGAAGTATAAAGATTAATAAGCAAATATTTACATACTATGGAGAAGGAAAGCTCAGATCATATTAGCAACACAAAAGAATAAGGTTAATTACTGATTCAAAGCACAGACTGTCCACAGATGTTAGTCCAGGCCTTTTTATTTTAGTTCCTGTTACAAGTTTGGGTAAGATGTCCCCTTTGTCTCCTATCGCTTAGCTTGGAAGGTTTTTATGGTAGGGACTCTATCCGTGCTTAAAGACCCAATCTCATCTATGTTATTTTTGTGTCACTTTAACACAAATACAACAGTAACCTTGCCATCATTGAACTTGCTTTGCCAGAACCTTCTTACAGTTTGTAAGAAATGAAGTGCTGGTATTCACACACAAACTTCCTGTTAGAAGTACTTGTCATCAAAATAACAAAAACTTAAAGTGCAACTAAAACATCAAGTTACTGAAATACTTCTGCGTGCTCCAGAGACTTCTTATGCAACTTGACAGCCCCCATCAGGCCAGATGGCAGAAGGCTGCATGCAGTTTCAAAGCGGACGTGGATCAATCTTTTGCACCAGACAGGTAGCCATGGATTGCACTGAAACACTGCCCCAGTTTTACTTATCCTGCCCCACAGTGTGCATCACCGAGGACAGCATGTGTCCAGCGTGCCCTTGGGACACTTCTAGAACCTGCCACTAGTGTTCCCTCTACAGCAGGGTCTTCTGCAGCATGGTTTGGTGGCTGTGACTGAGAAGGAAAGTGTCAGGACAGGATATCATCTCTGCTTTTTGAATGTAGCTGTAATCAGTTAGGAATTTAGCATTACAAACTGTTGAATGCGTGGTATGAGTTTATTTATGTAAAAAAAACCAAACTCTCAAACAAACAACTGAGCTACTTCAGACATTATTTCAGAAAAGTTGTTTGTATGGAGACTTATTTTGGAAGACTTGTCCTTTTCAGCTTCAGCTTAATCTAGTTAGGCACAGGATAAATCAAACACGTTATGGGCAGACAGAAGTGACAAGAGTTACTGCTGCTTAAGTAATCATTCATCTACTTAACTGTGCAACTGATCCTTCGTTGAATCCTAGACAACTAAAATTAAAACGGTGTGTTAGCTTAAATCAGTGAGCTGAAAGTACATAGGTATGATTCACCTAAGATGCTACTTGTTAGAGGCAATTATTTGTTCTACAGTAATTCAACCTCTTTTTTTTTTTTTTAATGCAGATGAGAACAAAAGCCTCTGAAGGAGGCAGATGGCAGAGAGGAGTGGCTGCAGCTTTAAGCAGGGAGTTACCTCCCTTTGTGCACAGGCTGCTAGAGAAAGGCCCTGCCCGGCTTGAATTTTGGTGAAATTCAGACTTGAATTGCGGAGGGTGGGGGAAGATCAGAAGAGTGGTAGGGAAATTTGAGGATTTTTTAAAGCTGCTGTGCTGCACGTATCGTGCTGGTCACAGCAGCAGTCTGGGGGCAGAAGGGACAAAAGAGGGGAAGTGTCTGAGACAAGGGTTTTCATACACAGAATGACTAGCTTGTAACATCTGCAGGCCAGAAAAAAGACGCTAGATGAGGATTTCAGCCTGGGAGCTTGTTACATAGACTGCAGTAGGAACAATCTAGTACTTTTACTGAAACACAAATGCGCAGAAGTATGTGAGATTCAGTGTTTGCACAGAAAGGCACTAAACCAATTTATACAAGGACCTATTCTGCCGTCTAAAAGGGAACACTAACAAAAGGCAAAACTATAGATCTTTAATCTTTTATCTTACTTTAAAAGTTTAGTCCAAGCAGTTGGATGGCTCAAGGACTCAGCCCCTAGTTCAGCAGTTCAGGTGCAGTGCAAGTTACATTTAACACCTCTAACTTCAGCCCGTGGCTGACATCACATAGTTTGGTGATTTCCAGTAATTGACGACCATTGCAATAGAAATCTGTCACAACTGGCACCATCGATATTCATCTCTTTTGGGAGGATTGCAGTTACACTTGAATAAAAAAAACCCTAATTCCTCATGCCCAGAGGCTTGTCTCCATGGTAAAGACATCACTAAGAGCGACAAAATGTCTTGAACAGTACCTCTGGTATCTCTAGTACCTACAAGTTTTATGAATTCAAGACTTTGTGAATATGTATTTTTTCCACTGACATTTCTAAACCAGAAAATTTCTGAAACAGAAGACAATTATGATCCTAGTATCCAAAGGTCTATATGCCCTTCTTGGTTTCTCCACCACTGAAGAACAGTGTGGAGAACCAAGTGAAGAGGTCACATGTTTCCATGTGAGGAAGGCCTAGTTTTGGGGAACACAGATATAAATGGACTTGATGAAAGGGAGGGGAAACCCGTGTCTGGAGTCAGGAACTGTACTGCCAAAGGGACCTCAATGAGATGTGGTAACTGAAGGGCTTCCAGCAAGCACCTCTCATCCCAGTATCCCTGAACTTTGAAAGGCTTTGCTTGCATCACCTCACCTGAGCTAGCACTGCTGCACTGCCTCACTTTGAGGACTAGTGAGCAAACCAGTCAGAGCCACTGACCCTTAATGACTGAGGTTAAGTCACTTAATGTGGAAGTCCTTGGTGGTAACCTGACTCATTTCTCGTCAGTGACTCCTAACTTAGAACAGTATGAAAATATGCTAAAGGAAAAACACACTGATGGGGCCAGTTACCTTTTATTGACTACTGACCTTTGTCTTAGCTATTGCTTATACTTACTTGAACATTGCTAATAATTTTAATTATATGCTGAATTCTTGGAGCTAACTTATTTACAGATTTCTTAGATAAGGGATTTAGAGTCTGCATTACTCCATTATCAGACTTTTCTAAAAGTAGAATCCTATTACAATTATTCAGGAGAAAAAAATTTCATAAATAATTTTTATTTAGTTAAAATTCTCCAGAATAATACTTTAGCTTGGTGAAAACTATGTGTCCTTGTATAAGCAAAGACTTTCTAAGTTCAGAGTTGAACTCAACCTTGATGCTGTTAACAAGCCCTTCGTGCTGTGTCCTGTGCTCAGTCTATGTCTCCACCTTGAACTTGGGTGACATGAGGTACTACTTGAAAGCCAGCTCTATCGGAAAATGCAATGAGATCTCAAACTTGCTATTTCTTTGCCACTTGACAATATAGAGGGCGGGAATTTAAACTTTCATGATGAAATTCAATTTGATTTTAAATTAAAGAGTGATAGCCATGTATCAGTTCTTTTCCTCTGCAAAGCTGCTTTATGTTTGTATGACACAGCATCTGTGTATAAAAAACAATAGTGCATGTAATGCTGTCTGAAAGAGAAAGAAAGGTAGTTACTGGCCTGAGGTTCTGGATTCCTTTTGTGTCAGTGTTTATTTGCAAAAGCCAATGATCAGAGATACATACACAGAAGGGAAGAGGATGATATGATGTCATATTATTTCAAAAGATCTTAATGGACCTTGACAATAAACATAAGGGTCAGTAACGGGAAACAGCCATTACCTATGAGCTGGGAAAGTACAAGACAGCCAATACAGCTTTATTTAAAACTACTCTTACATAGCTACAGCTATGCCAAAATCCGTCAGACGTTCCTCTCTAGCTGTTTTAAAGCTGTAGATATCACTTGTCTAAAACATATTTCACTGCAGCTTAAACAACTTTTGATAATACAAATAATCTGTTAGGAAAACAGAGATGAAGTTTGTATAATGATCTTAAATGTTTAGTCATCCTGTTTTCACTAGGCTGTCATCTGAGTCTTTTGGAAGAGGTTGAACCTGGTGGATTACTATTTTAATGACTAATACTATTCTCATTGCTGATACTACAGAGTTATCAGCTGTATCAAAGTACCTGTAAAATATAAATAGGTGTGAAAGAACAGGAGTAAGAAACTAAGAACAAAGAAAGAGCAGGATAAAACACTGAAGTTTTATCCTTGTGGTGTGCAGTCAGGACACTGAACACCAATAAGGACTTTGAAAGGCAAAAATTACATAGAATCAGTACAATACTCAAATTGCTTGAAGTTTTCTTTTACCACCTTTGGTCCTTGCACTGATTGTCTGAAATTATATAGAAAGCTCAGTAAGTTTGAGATTGTTTGATTTTAACAATCTGTACTGCGCTTGTTTCCATCAAGTACTACATATTGTTGGTCTCATGATAAGCATATGTATATTCTGCTTACTTTGAAAGACACTATTTTATAATGTCCTTTTATTTCTGCTTTCATATGCAAGAAGCTACTGCACATACTGTTCTGTGAAAGGAGAAGTAGAAAGCAAAAAAACTAACAGCTTCAACCAATCTTAAAAAGCACTCTTGAGCTCCGGAAGAAAATTTCAAAGTAGTTTTGTAGACCCGTAAATCTGGACAGGATGTTACAAGCTGGCAATATTCCTGTGCCAAGGGACATTTTTGTGAGGTGGAAGACTAAAGAACAGGCTCCTACTTAAGCCAATTAAATATGTTCCCTCTGTGCTGCTGGACAACAACTAATACCAATTTCTGGGCATTACTGGTGACAGCTGCACCCGTTATCGCTGGCTTATAACAAAAAGTCGGTTTCTCTTATCTCCCCTTTGCATAATCTACAGTGGTAAGCATCTAGAATCTAAATTACTCAGTGGCCCATGTATTAAGTACTCACAGGCAGACTGTGAAGCGCATGCCAGACAAGTTTATAAACAAGGTAAGACACAGTCTTGTAGGACAGATGAAAATTACTTGCTTTTGTAAAAATAAACAATGCATTGTCTTTAAAAAATCTTCTTTAGCCCATATCTCCATTTTTACAGAATTTGTTACTGTATTACACGAGTGATGTAGTGACAATGTGAACACATTTTCCTCAAGTATTGTTTTCTTGCAACCAGACATCTGCTCCTTTTTTCTTTCCTTTCTCAGCCTCTTTCACCACAGGTGCTGGCTTCAAGCAATGATAACATCTCTCTATCCAGCTATCAGTGTCCCAGCGCAGGGAAGTCCGGGCAGGTTCAGACCTCCGCCAGCCACCTCGGCAGCACCAGGTCAGCTAATCTGCCAGCACCAACCTGCTGCCAAGCCATTGCTTTTCACCCACCCTCAGGACCAGCACAGGTCAGTAACGTGGGAGCTGTGGGCATTGAAGGACCAAGGGAAGAGCAGGGGAGAAGCTGCAGGTGCAAGGGCAGAGTAGCCCTGGGGATACAGCAGTGCGCGGGCGATGGGAATTATGTACATTGTGGTGGAAACAAGGAAGGCTATCTGGGACGGTGCCAAAATGATGTCATTACAGTGGGAGCGAGCACAAGGAGAGCAGAAGACACGTTCAGATGGCCAGGCTTTGTTAGTTGTACTGCGCATGAAGTAACTTGTTTTGAATTTTTCTTTTCCTAGTGATGTAATACAGTAACTATTTCAAACACTACTTCCTAAGGAAGCAGCAAATAGTGTAGTTTGAGGTGCTCTTTAATGAAGGCTATAATTGCAAAAGGCAGGAAAACAAGTTTGAATGTTTTCATAAACTGGAAGAATAGCACCCAACCATAGAATCTTTTTTTCTATCATTAACATGTATATTTTGCCTTTTACATCCCCCCCCCCCCTTTTTTTTTCTTAATAAGGACATTTTCCTTAGAATTCCAACATGAACATAGAATCATAGAATCATAGAATGGCATAGGTTGGAAGGGACCTTAGAGATCATCTAATCCAACCTCCCTGTCATGGGCAGGGACACCTCTCAACTAGATCAGGCTATTCAAGGCTCTGTCCAACTTGGCCTTGAACACCTCCAGGGAGGGGGCATCCACAACTTCTCTGGGCAATTTATTCCAAAGTCTTGCCACCCTCGTACTGAAGAATTTCTTCCTAAAATCTAATATAAATCTGTTCTCCACCAACTTAAACCCATTTCCCCTTGTCCTATCAGTGGACACTCTTGTAAACAAAAGTCCCTCCCCAGCCTTCCTGTAGGTTCCCTTCAGGTATTGGAAGGCAGCTATTAGGTCCCCCCGAAGTCTTCTCTTTTCAAGGCTGAACAATCCCTGCTCCCGCAACGTGTCCGATCTCTTCATTCTCACTTGTCCTTGAGTCAAAAAGTTGTTTAGCTAAAATTATTTGCCCATCTCTGATACTTCCCTCGCAGCAAAATTACAAACAGTAGCTCTGTCCCCTTTCAGTCTTAATTTTAATAGACAAAATATGCCATGCTCTGAAATTTCCCCTTAGCTGTTCATCTAATCGGCACTTTTCTGTATGTAGAGCTTGAACTGAGTCTTCCCAGCAGGCATCTCATAGGGCTAAGTTATTTGTACAGCATCACTATGATCACTATGCGATTGAAATAAACATTAAACTAAATTTTACAGAAAAAAACATTGCTAGTCTCTAAATGTGTGATCTTGCCCAGTGTACTGTTGCACCTCTACCAGTAACCAAGAGATTACATGCATGCATGTCTTCTCTTACCTTCTTCCCCTCAGCTTCTGCACTGGCAGACAAGCTGTGAGCTAGATGCATCCATGGTCTCACCAGTCACAGTTGCTATTAGTGCTATTTCTAATCGAAAAACTATGAAGGTCATTTACTTGGGGCAGATATTCTGAAGTATTTTGTCGTGGCAGATCTTCAAAACTTTGCGCTACCTACAAACTCAGCTGGCGCTCTGTCTTCTGAAGTTGTTAACGAAAGGCAATGCCAGTTTTTTAAGGAAGTTCACCAGCATGTCTCACCAGCCCGGTCACTTCTTTCCATCATAACCTGCTATTGCCCAGCTGCCTCCTTAGCGATGGGACAACCATAAACCACTCTTCACCATCAATAACCTTACCTGTGACATTGTGTCTTTCTCAGATCTATGTGCTTCAGATCTGTGACCTCTACCCTTATTAAAAAAAAAACAGTTTTCAAAAAGCGTGTCTGACGCTGCTTTACCCGGGCTGACTTCACGTTTTAGCGTGTTCTCGTGCCGCTGCTACGAGAACGAACCTAGAGCAGCCTTTCACAAGGCCAAAAACTCGCTCCAAAGCTCCGAACAAAACTCCAAAGCGGGAGACCCTTGACGTGTCTACGAGCGGGAGAAGGATGCTGTGGGCTAACGCGCACTTTGTTCACTTCCCTCTGCCGCGGCGCCCGGCTCTGGCCTCGCTGCCAACGCAAACGGCGCTGCCGCCGCCCGCCAACTCGCCGGGCGGCCGAGCTCCTCGCCGGGCGACCCCCGGACCGCGCCGCCGCCGCCTCCCCGGGGACCCTACCCGGGAGGGGAGCGCTCGGGCCCGGCAGGGCTGGGGGCGCCCCTCCCCGCCCCGCCCCTCCCCTCCGGTCCCCCGGCAGCTCCCCCGCGAGGGGCGGGGGCGGCGACTCACCGGCGCGGGTCGCGGCGGCGGCGGGCGGCGGGCGGGCGCAGCCGAGGACCGCCAGGGCGCAGAGCAGCGCGGGCAGTGCCCGCGGCCCCATGGCCACGGCGCCGGCGGCGGGCCGGGCCGCGGGAAGCTCCCTCCGCTCCCTCCGTCCAGCTCACGGGGACGCGAGTGCAGCAGAGGCGCGGCGGATGGCAACCGCTGGGAGGCTGGGGCTGGGGCTGGGCAAGGGCCGCCCCGCGGCCGCCGAGGCTTCCTCCGGCGGCAAGGAAGGCGGGAGCGCTTTCCTGCCGCGCCGGCCCGGCGGAGCGGGGGGGGGGGGGGGCTGCTGCGCGCCGGCCGCTCACCGCCCGCCGCGGGGGCGGGGAGGCGAGCCGGGCCTCGGCGGCACCGGGAGGGGAAGGGAGGGCAGAGCCTGCCGCCCCCGCCGCACAGCAGCCCGGCCAGGAGCCCCAGCGCGGCAGAAACGTCGGCGGAAGGAGGTGGCAGCCAGCTGAGAAATGGGACGGGGGGGCGGTGGGCTCGGGCAGGAGGTACAGAACAAAGGGTTATTCTCGAGGGATTGTTCTAAGCTAGGTTTGCCAAATTTTGTTTGTGCAATCCAAATTGCTGATGGCCCACAGGAGCACAGTTACAGGGCCGGCTGAAATATCTGCATTACTTATAATTGAAAGATCATGTTCATTCAGAAAAGCTCCTTCACATGTAGATCTGCTTTATATAAAGTAGACGACACCAAAGCTTGCTTGTGTTGCATGAGTCCTGTAAGCTGGCAGCTCTACAAATGCAGGACAACCTAAAAGTGGTTCATTACCCAGCTTTGCAGTCCTAGCGTCTGTTCTTGCAAGACCCTTGAGGAAGTGATGCCATTCCTGAACTCGAGTCCCATCTGTCTTGGACAGAAGAGCTGGATCTGTCCCTCGGAGCTGTTTGTGAATCAAGCTGGTTGAAGTGAAACCTGTATGAAAGCTGCAGAGGAAAATATTTTGGTAACTTTGCAGCTGTTATTTAGGCACGTTTCTTTGAAAATACTTACTCCACTGGTGGTTTGTGACCTTTGTATTTTTAAGGCCTATAACACAGTCAAAAGCTTTACCAGTGGATGCTCTTTGGTTTGCTAGAGTGTACTGACCCATCCTCAACTGTCTATCCTGTTTACAGCAATATAGACAAAAAAAAAGGGGGGGTGGAGAAGCTCCATTTGGAACTTGTTCATAGGTATGAAGTGTTTCTTCATGGATGTGTATGTATTACTGCAGAAGCACTGACCTTTCCTCTTAACTGAGGGTAAAACCCATGCAAAATAAATACTCCTGATCACAAGTACTGGTTCCCAGTAAGTTCTACATCTTTACTATGTTCTTTCAGCGATCCAATCACTTGCTACCTGGTACAGCTGACTCCAATTCTTGTAGAGCAAGGGTAAGTAATAAATACAAGTTTCACAGCTGTCCAGCCTTTCTACAGTTCTACCATCCCAAACACACTAGAGAACCCACACAAAACACCTTATACTTAATAATGAACTATTCTTCTTCATCTGTTTAGAAAATATCTTAATGAGAGATAATTTCTTTTCATCTATTTGAGAGAGAAAGTGAAGCTATTCTTGGTCATTCCTGTGGTCTCACAGCTCTGTAAACATACCCAAAGGTAATGCTTAAGAATTTCCAAACCTAAAATAGAAATAAAATAAATATTAGTCTTTCTTAAAATAAATGTGTATTTGTAAATGTTATACCAGACCTCAGAGAAGTATACATTTTCAATATCTGTTTTTCTTAAATTTCCAGAAGACTTAACCAGTGGGTCAGTGTTTGAGGGACAAACCAGTGTACAGATTTTGTGAAAGATATGTAGGGAATCTCAGATTGTACTTGCACGGAGTTCCTTAGTTATAGATATAAGGAAGTCATAGGGCTACATCCTTTCCTCTTTGTAAATTAGATTATAGATTACTATAAATATAGCAAGTAAATATAGCAAGTGAAGAACTCCCCCTCCCCCCATGTTTGTTAAATTTTCTATCTGCATATAGGAATCAAATTTAAGTTAATTTTTGTATTCTGTGGTTATACAAGTCAGCTTGCTGCTTTATCTCTAAACAAACTGATTGTAATGGAAATGAACAGTTCATGACTTCTAAAGCTTTTACCAGTTGCCACTTTTTAATTCCACTTCTTGCACCTTTTTCTGAGCTTTGTTTTTTTGGCAGAAGCATGTCACAGGACAAAACTTCATTCCTGTTGAACTCTCTAGGGTCTACCAAAAAGGCTACAACTATCTAGTGAGGTTGATACATCATTACCGTTTGGGGCAGAAGCTTTCTTTCTGCTGTAATACACAGATTAACTTGGTGCGTGCCTGAAGTCGGCAGTTACTGCTCAAAGAGGGTAAGGTTAGAAGCATTTCGGGCAAAATCAGTCCTCCAGAAAGAGGGTTGTCTATCTAGTTACCAGCATTTTGAAATCAGATGTGACCATCACTCTTTGAATTTGCTGTTAGAAGGAAGTTTGTTGTGTTGCTCCTCTATTCTTTTAAAAAAAGATAGTAAAGAAGGTGGTTTGCAGATAAACCCAAAGTGAAACAGAACAAAGCTATTGCTTGTGATGTTGTTTCTGCTTGGCCAAAGAAGAAAGTCCCATCAGAACGGGTAAGTTCCAAAAGTTAGCTGCCAAGCACTCTTAGACAACTCTGAAGACATGCAGTAGAAAAATGCAGACTGCAGGGCTAGCAGTCTTAAGACTGTTGACTAGTAGAATTTCTTTTCACTACCGCTGGCTGGTTAAGGAAGACAAAGTTGAGAGACAGGCAAGTCGTTCAAGGAAAGATGCGTTTTCTCCTATAGTTGCAACTGATGTCTGGGCTCTGTTCAGCTGCGCTGGCTTTTTCCTCAGGTTTTGCATCAGCAATGCAAATCTTTCCACAAGACCATTTCATGAATGAATGAAACTGGTTTCATCAAGACCTATTCTGGTTCTGAAGACCCTAAATTGCAGCTTACAGAAGCCTCCAAAAAGCCCCTCTCTTTTGTTGTATTTAGTAGCTGTCAGCAGCATAGGACAACAGTGGGCAGGCACAGAATTGCTTTGCTTGTTTGCACGGTACTTGGTACTACTGTCAATCCTGTGTTTAGGTACGAATCATTGTGGCCAGTCCTGTTTAGCAGCATTCATTATTTGTTCAGTGACAAGGCCCTAAACTGAATTAAGAAAAAAACTTCTAAAGGAGTATAGAGAAATTAAATGGAAATTACTCTTTGATGTGCACTAGAAGAGCAGGAAGCCCAAGAAATAGTTGGAAAAGGTGAGTGCTAGCACACAGACAACACCTTTCATATGTGTCATTACCTGGGAACCAAACAAGCTTTCCTAAGCCTGTGTAGATCAGGAAATAACTGAGGAAGATATTGTTCACATTAGAACTAAGCAGTCAATAGATGTGTCAAGCATGTTATGCAAAACAGCATATTCAGGAGTGACTTACTCCCACAAAGGGTGTGGGGCTCTAGTATGTTTCACCAGCAGAACTCCAGGCTTTTGACACATTACCTTAAAGGTCTGGTCTTAGGATCAACGTCCCACCTTGTGCAGACTTAACTGCTCAGCTAGAATTTGTCAAAAATATGTAGGGTTTAGTCAAGTCTGTTACAAATAAAAAGGTGAAACAAAAGATTATGAGTTTAATTCATATTCAAGTATAAATCCCCTTTGGAATTAAAAGTGAAAAGTGTGTGCTGCTTTCATCTTTCCATCCAGCTATTTTAAGTGAACCAGGATATTAATGCTGCAGCATTTATGTCATGCTAAAATGGCTTATACATAATTAGCTAGAAGAAAAATGGATGTGTGTAGGAGCTGTTTATCTTTTTATTAGGGATATTAGCTGTTTTAAAGTAGTCAAGTGTTCAAAATTAACGCCATGAATAAATGAGTATCTCTAGTAAGTGTAATAATTTTTTCAGCTTGTATAATACCGCAGGTCAGTACACCAACTAAACTCATAGTCTATATATCTGTCACTGATTTTACAGTGTTTTATTCCACCTTCAGAATTAATATTTGTTAAATATTAGCTTTTACAATGCATTCCAGAATGCCTCACTGTCCATCTTTTAAAGTGTTTGTCACAAGGAAAGTGAGTAGGAAATATTTTCTCATGGTTTTTGTATTTATCGCATTACCTACTGTACATGCTTTTGCTCTGTAGATATAATTGGTAGTTCATCAGCAAAATCATCATCACATTCAATGACATAAAGGCCATGAAGTCTTTGCTGCTGAGCGACTTTCCCAAACTGTACTGTGAGGACAGCCAAGCTTAATTAGATTCAGTTTTGTAAAAGCACTGAAAGAAGTTCTTTCACTACCATCTGGTTTGCTGCTTTAATGACTCCTTTAAATGAAATTTAAGAACCCAGTCAGTTTAATTAGGTAATGTTTATTTTACATAGAACAATCTCCAAAGAATATTAAAAAAAAATCTAAATACTGATTTTATTGCATTTATTTTCTTACAAAAAAGACAGACAGGCACAATTTATGTATTCAAATACTTCGAACTGAACAATAACTCTTCACTGTTCAGATTTCCCCAATACCACTCCGAAGGCTGTGAAAGTAGAAAATGTCGTTTTACACGAGGCAGTAGTGCATTTAGTAGGAATGAATCACAAAATATATTTTTGTACAGTAAGACGTTATTGTCACTTTATAATTACCTATAAAATTTTTTGAATTGCACAATAAGTTTGCTTTACAATTGACAACTGCCAGAAAATAGGCTTAGTATGTAACTAAATATTTGCCCGAACTATCCCTTAGAAACAAATGAGGATTTCTTTTGGTAAATACTTAAAGTCTAATAAGAACTATATTATATATCTGAGGTCATTTAAAAATGTTTTAATAGGAAGAGGTTTATATATTCAACTAAATTCAATTTCTGCCTACCTTAAAATCCACACAACCACAATAGCTGAGTGTCCTAAACAATATTTTGATTTGAAAGTACCAACACCAATGAAATCTGGAACTGTTTAAATTAACCTATTTCGTATTTTTCTGCTCATTATCAATGCTGAAAAGGCACAGTGTACATTCCTCTGAACATTTGGTGTTTCAGTTATTTTCTTTAAAGTCAAAAAGCGTCAAACGACAAAGTTCAAACAAATGTTTAAAAGCGAAAAAATACTGAATAGACTTCCCACTGACGGACGCAGTCCATGATATCTGAAGACACTCATTTTCCATAGAACTTCTTATTCAACAAGAATATGAGCAAATTCACATTCACTTTAGCTTTATCGAACATTTTCATTACTGCCACACCTTCATACTGCATCTGAAGCAAATCCTGAAGTAATCAGAAATAAAATCATTAGTCTCTGAATCCATACCTTACAGCAAAAAGATGGGGTCATTTTCATCATGTGATAGCCATCTCAAACTCCAGGTCCTTCACAATTTAAATAATTACAAGCAACTATATTGGATAAATGTAGAAAACATTACATGTTCTCTAGATCCAAAACTGTAGACTGTCAGTAACAGCAAACCAGAAGAGATACTGTTTACTGTGTATTTTCATTTTCTCTTGGTATTTGCTGCCTGCCACTGAACTAACATGGCTTTTGGTTTCATGCAGTTGCCCTAATATAAACATTAACATAACTCTGTGCCCAGCATCCTACAGAAGTTATATAGTTATTCCCAACATGATCTGCTGTTCTGTGCTGATTGAGTAGTTCATGAATACATATTGAAAAGTCTGAAATAGTGTATGTTTAAAGGAAATGCAACTGTGACTATATAGCAAAGTAACAAAATTAGAACTCTACCTGGAAATGGAGCTGCACTTTTTCCATCTCAACCCCCAAAAATTTTGCTTTGATTTCAAAGTCACCCACTTCTTCTCCAGGTGTGATATCAAACATTACGTTCTTAAACCTCGAAACAAAAAGAATGGTAATTGATTATATATGCTGCACGGTTTTATATAGTCCAGAGAGAGTTTTTGGGAGAACACCTGCAGAACACAGAAACTTTTGACTGTAAGCAGTGTAAATGCTGTCGAATGAACTACTCCATCCCTACTGCAATGTCTTCTTGGAGACTTTCTGGTGTACATATAGTATGGAATATAGAGCTCTCAAGTCTTTTATATTGGAAAAAAAATGGGCTGTGGGAAGTTCAGGGAATAAAGATAATCAAGCATTCACAACATCGAAACAGAGTAGCTGTATTTTCCTTCTGCCACACCTGAAAGTCTCCTTGCAGGTGCATACACACTCTTCCCTGGTTTCAGTATGCCTCATGTGGCCTCCCCTGCCTGGTGAACCCATCTGGAAAAAAATCACAACCTGGAGAACTTTTTTCCATGCAGAAGACAGATGGAAGGGTGCAGAGGATGGAAGATTTTCACTACAGTGACCTCAAAATGGATGGGTACAAAGGGGATGTTAAAACACCACATCCATTCACTTTGCCGTAGTGAGGAAGTGCAGAAAACCAGGTTTTTTGCTTAGTTATATGAAAGTGATTGGTCAGTAAATGAAAAAATTAACTGCTACAACTGCTTAACAAGTCAGTCACAAGCAGTGAGTGGGCTGCTGGATTTGTACTGTTTCCATCTAAGCTAGTGCCAAAATAGGCTTGTTCAAATATTTTCCTAAGGTAGTCATATAGCAAGGAACAAGGGAAAAAATCAATTATGGCAATTAGGCTTTATCATTCTTCTGAATGTAAAAGTCTGAGGTAATTTCAGGTGTGGCACAGGAAATTGTGAAGATTTCTTTTAACAAAAGCCAGGCCCCTTAAGAAGCTGTTGATTAGAAAGTGCTCTGAATTGTTTTATACCACACTTACTGGTTGGTTTGAAGATCTTCAATTTCTAGGATGACACCTTTTTCATGCAGTCTTGCAGCTGTGTACTTTAATGAGGCCTGCTTCATTTTTTTGCTTCCCTTCACCTCTTCTTTTCCATCTAGTTTAATTGACCTTCGTGAATTTCTGGAAAGAGAACAAGAAAAATGATGTTTGGTTTATTTACCAGGTCTTTTATACTTCAGCTGCTCTTCTAGCCATATTTAGCTTTCCTTCACTCTTTGCCTTCTTGAACTGCTATTAATTCTTGAACAGAACTAGCATTCAAAACAAATCTAAGAATTAGAGGGATTTTTAGCACGCAGTGAATAGTCTAAACATTTTGACAATGATGTTTTAGCGCTTGTTTAAACTCTATTGCGAAGAGTAACCCTGATCCAAAAGAGGCCACAGTTGTCATTTTAAAATAGTGATTTGTAAGCATACATTGACATACATGTTAAATAATGTTACTCGTTAGAGTTCATTTTCAAATCAATGAGGTATGCACCAGGAAAGCTCCTGTTCATGTCAGTTAAATGGTTTCATTTTGACACTTCTGTGGCATTGGCAGGAAGGCTTGCTCTCAAGTAACTGCATCATACCTGAAAAGTAAAATTCTGCAGTCATTTATTTCCCCCTTTTCCATTCTAAAGGGAAAATCCAGTCCCTTCCAGTGAAGGAAGAAAATCATGAATTACTTCCCAAAGCTGCATGACTTCGAAGCATGCTAATGTATCTGCAAAGTAGCACCAATTAAATATATTGAAAATGCGCATACATCTCAGGCCTCTTTCTGTAATGCAGCTTTAACTAAATGTAAGGCTTTACTTCCGAGGTTTTGACTCAGGTCACAGTGACAACTCCCATGGACATTTTCATCTGTGGATTGTCAATCCATTGAAATCAAAACTTTCAACTACAGATTACCACCTGCTCTCCCCTCCTGATAAAACACACTGAAATATTAAAAGACAAGAAGACTCAACTCACTTTCTTGTTAAGTTGTCTAAACAAGTTTTAATATAGGTGTTGTAATAATCAATTTGTTCTTCATAAAATGCTGTCTTGGAGTTAAGTGCATTCAAAGTCTGCTGGAGTTTCACCAATTCAGCTTTTCGATGATGTCTGTATCTTCTTTGATTCCGGATATCCTAAATAAATTTATTAATGTAATTGATTTATTAATTTAATATTTTTAAAAGTCTCCACTTATTACCATTCAAACATGTAATTACACAACCTAACTTAATCACTGGGAGAAGGCATGAACTGTTATGTTAGTTCTCACAGGCACGATACCAGTAGTGAGTACTACAGTTTACATGACTGTATGGAAGACAACAATCACATTGCTACTCATGTATACAAGTGGTGGTATCTTGAACTCTGCTGTGGTCTCCAAGGCGCAGAATCATAGAACGGTTTGGGTTGGAAGGAATCTTAAAGATCACCTAGTTCCAACACTCCTGTCATGGGCAGGGACACCTTCCACTAGATCAAGTTGCTCAATCAGGCATGACAGACACAGAAGTCATAGGGAAGACATTGTCTTCATCATATAAATAGAAGCTTTCAGAGCTAGCTTGTGGTGAGATGCCTAGGAAAAGAGACCTTGGGATTCTACTAGGTAAGAGCTCGCTACTGCTAAACTAGAACTTGTGTTGAGTTGAGGTAGTTGAAAGTAAAATAAAAGCAACTTCCAGTCCTAAAGCTCCATCCCAATCTTCAGATTGTTTTAAATGCTCAAAACAAAGCTTCTGGGCTTATAGATTAGAAAAAGAAAAAGAGGGTACTGAATATTTATGTAGAATAGTTTTGGCTCAAGTAGAAGCCAATGCAGACAACTGAAATGAGCAGGGCTTTAAAATTGCACTTCAGAGTAGGTGCAACAAGACACATACTTAATTATATTATAGACTTAGCTCACGTGAGTAATTAACTCATTTATATATATCAAATATATTTGCGAGTTTTAAAAAATATCTATTCATAATACGTAAATCGCTCGTGAGCTATGAGAAATTTACTCATGAGTAATTAAAGATAATTCAATATTACTCATGAGTGATTAAAGATAATCCAATGCTTTAAGCTTCTTACAGCCAGTATTGGGTGTGGCTTTGGAACAGGATCTGCCGATTCGCACCCAACAGGCCTGGTGCTTTATCAACGCCAGGATGGGCACTGCATTGGCCCGTTATTCTTCTTGTGTTCTGCCCAGCCATGGCAGATCAATGTTAATTCCAATCAGAGAGTGTTCTGGGGTTTTCAAAGTCTTTTTAAGTCTTACTAAAGCTACGCTAATTATTAATTGAATGCTGATAGGTAATTCTGATTCCTTTTAAAATGTAAGAAGCTATATTGAAACGCATTGTACTGGAGAAATTAAAACAGCATCAATATCAAACCTGGATAACAAAGCCTAGAGTTGTATGTTATTCAGTTCAGGTCATTACGCATAAGAGTACTATCTTTCACTTATTTTATGAGCAAACAAAGATGATTTGTTTCCTATGTGGATACTTCAGCGATTCAGTGTAGCATTTTCTGGAAAATGTATATTGTACAGTTTTAGCTGGAATGGATTTAGGCTAGTTGCTTAAAACTCATTGATACACAGGGAAGCATGTTCCATTTACCTTAGCGATCTCATTTATAATTTCTTGGTACTTAGTTGCTGAAGACACTAATCCTGCTTGTTCCAGTGTCCGTAGATTTCTCTGAATTTTCCTTTTCTTTTGTTCTATTGGTAGCTGCCCATCTTCAAATATAGACTGACTGTGCTTCATTTTCTCTGGAGCTTTGGAATCTAAGATGGCCCGTTTTTCTACAAGTTTCAAGTGCTCAGACTCCTGGATCAAAAAAAAAGTCCAGAAGACTTATTTTCCAGCTCATAGTAACAGTTAAGTATTCAAGTACATTGAATTCTCAAAGAAGATTATCAAGAATCAAGGTGCAGCTTTACTTTATATCCTTTCTACAACACTGTCTGAAAGTGCTCCATTTACTATGCCTTTTGACATACCTTAAGTCACTAATCACAACATCTAGACACATATTTCAATTAATCAAATCATGTTTAAAATCAGCAAGACAACTCAATGACTTCATTTAGTTGTGGAAAGACTGTCCAGACTCTCAGGTGTCCCCTACATAGGCACACACTGAGATAAGCTACAATGTGCACATCATTGAAATGTAGCTTTGTGTGTCAGTATATACAGGGAAGTCTTCAACTGGGAGCTCTTCCCACTCAATTCCCATACCAAAGATAGCAGCGGTTCCCAGGCAGAAGTCTGCTTGTGTTGCTTAAGCAAATAAACTAGGTGTCGGGGAGCTTGAGTTAAGACACTGAAGTTCATGAGGAAAAAAAAAAAAAAATCTAGTGGAAGGATTCACCTCATGCTAATTGACTGTATTGTAACACAGGAAAGAAGAAAACCTGCTTACAAGAAAAAAGTGTTCTAGTTGTGCTAGTTGACAGCAAGACTTAATTTTTCATTTCCTTTGAAGCTGTTACCAATTATACTAAAAGAAAATTTGCAAGTCTCACATTTTGAAGGCTCTAGAGGTGAATAGTCTAAAACCAACAGCAATTATTTCATTATAAAGTGATTGAGAAAGTTGTCAGAGATCTGTCAAGGCTTTCAAAAAGCTATAATAAAATATGCACTTTCTTCCCTATTCAGGCACAGTACGGCACTTACCTGTTGTGCAGTGGCTGGTGTTTCCACTATTTCTAAGAGCGTATCCCCTGGTTGTGTTCTTATCACATCCACAATAAGTCGTTTGGTCCTTTTTAAAAGAATACATGGATATTACAAAGCCGTTGTCACTAGATCACTTGTGCATTTAATTTCTTCAGCAGTAAAACTAGCAAGTGCCCCCTTATTATGGGGTAATGGGCTTGGTAATGTTTATGTTTCCTGACTTTTTATGTCTCAGAGCTTCCATTAATAATATTGAACATCCGGCTTTTACACAGGTCTGAGTAGAGAAATACATGCATACTTTTCCCCCTTTTATTTTAGAAAACACTTAACCAACTAGCACAGTAAACCAGTTGCTGTTAATAGAATTAAAATCCAAGCAACAACTCACACGTGGATTTTGATTATGATAGGAATGTAATCTTTGCAAAGCCTGAGCTATGCATGGTTCCATTAAGAGTCATATTTACTCAATATAGTGGAAATGCACTCAAAACTGCTGAACTTCTGAAGGAATTTTACATCTGATGCAGTGCATCTATGCACATCACTTAAGGGCAGATATTTCTCTAGCAGCAGTGGACAAGGAGCATTTCCTTGCTCAAGAAGGGAAGCTGCTACACCCTGATATGTAAACCAGTTCTTTTTTTGGTAAGAATTTATCTCCTGCTGCCTCTTTATCCGTAATACTTCCAAGAAAGTCCTGCTACAGAATTCTGTTAATTTAGATGACACGGTTACAAGTGAGATAGAGCTCATAATTCTTAAAAATTAAGAGAAACTTGAAGATGCAGCTTAAGACTCCCAGGAAAATGCCTAAATACAATCGAGGCTTCCGTAACAAAACCTTGTGACTTGATTTAAAACAATAGTTTACCTAACTATTTTTTTTTTGTTGGTGGTGTTTTCAAGACTAGAAGTTCTCATAAAAATCCAATGAAATAGGACAAAAGTTTTACTCATATACAAGCAATATTATCCAAAACCAATGGATATTGGGGTATGATTCAAACTTCCATGGAAGAGGCAGCAAGGTAGGAATGACTGACAGCACAGGCAGACCTGAAACACTGCTCCTTCCATTTTAGAAAGCAACCTGCTAAACCTCCTGGAAACTCTTTTGCTCATCCAGAGCTGCTGTTAACTGCACTGAGCTGTTCTAGCACATTCTGTGATCCTGTGATTCAACACCTTCTGAAGGACTCATGTTAAATGTATTTTAAATGTATTTTTCCTTCACAAACTCTCTTGGAATCCCCTCCATTTTGCCAGGAAAAAAGCCCCCAACAAACAAGCCAAAAAAACCCCAGAAAGGTTTCCTAAAGTTGATTCACTTGGTCTACATCAACACATTGCTGGCTTTTTCTGCCTGACACGATCTTCATCAGTCTTTGGTGGCCACCACCACAGTCTACATTAACATACGTGCGACGGCATTATCATTTGGTGCACTGCCTTAGAAGCAGGTGATATGGCTGATAAGACACAAGGCTTATTTCCACTTCTCCCCGTGTACCAGACCTGCTCAGCTCTGGTTTTTGTGAACGCCCCACTGGGATCTGGATGCCTCCCCCGTCACCTGCCACTTGGCACCTGTGCACACAGACCAGGCACCTTCCATAGAGTCCTCTGGACAGGGCTACCAGCAAATCTTAGAGTTCTTCAGAGAAGCCTGAACAAAACCATCTATAAAGCAAATGTATTGATATTGCTACAGAAGAGGCATGCTGCTGGCAGAGAAACAAGGAACGTTCAGTGAATCCGCTGTGACTTGAATTTTAGCCAGCTGCCTACACGATTCATAGAGGCAGTAAAAGGCTTCCCTGCAGCTAAGGTAGGGAAGCTAAGCATCACACATCTCTTACGTAAAAGGTAGCTGTAAGAGTTTTAACTTTCAATACTGCTGCAATTTAACCCAGGCTGCTAATTTTTCTTCTCAGATTATTTACTAAATTTCCTAAAATCTGAGAAATATTACTTGAAAACACTTATGCAATAGAGAACTTAAATTCTTTCGTTAATTTTTATATTATGGTTTCAACATGTTTCCACACAGCGCAGAACATTAAAGACATTCCTTTTGGCCTTGATTTTGCATATTTTTATGAATTCCATTAAGGGGTAGAATTTTACTCCTATACAGATGAAAAAAGGACAGGAAGCACAATTTTTTTTTTCTTTAAAGCGACAGCAACAGCCATATTCTTATTACAAAACCAGCCTGGGAACAGCTCTAGAGCCTTAGTCTCTGGAGTAACAAGTAACTAACAAAGTTTTGATTTGCATTGTCATTGCAGTCCCTTTACTTTAGATCTCAAGTTATATTTGATAATAAGTTACATAAAAAACTCAGTGTTTTCTGGTTTAAGATTCAGATCAAACATGCACAATTACAGTGGAAAAACTCCTCTTCCTTTTAGGATAAATAGTTTTTGCACTCAAAATTGGATTTTTTTTTTTTCTGTGAACAGTCGTTTATGGCTTTTATAACTAAGAACTTTCTTCAGAAGTAAAACTTCACATATTATCTAATAAATTGAGTTTACTGATTTTTGTTTTGGAAAAACACCTCACCACTAACAGATTTGAGTTGAACTACATCCTGTATCTACACTCTCAGTGCTTGCAAAGGTGTAAAGTCCTTATGCTGTATTTCCCCTTAAAGTGAACTTCTAACTTTCACACTTGCAGGGTAAAAAGTATAGTAATAGAGGAGAGCAGCATCCCATTTCCCCCCTTGTTCAGTAAGCACCAGGATCTTACATAAACCAATCCTTATTCTGGACAGCTCGAAATAACTTCAAAAGAGGGCTGCCAATAATCTGATACTAAATGCTGTTATAAAAATGTTTTCTACTATAAAGTAGCCCAGTAGACATTTCTTAATTTGCTCACCAAATAGAATAAATATAATTTTCTTTCCCTGGATAAAAGCATGAACTACTCCTGCTAAAGTGACAGTTGCATCCTGTTCAAATTCCTGATGGCAGTATGTCAGAGAAGTGTTTTCCTTTGAGGGGGAGGAGAGGACAGTGTGATACTCTGTCCCTTACAGAGTTGGACAGCTTTTCATCTCTGCTTTCCCAAGGCTGTAGTGTTTTAAAGCAGAATGCTTTTACAGCTTCATGGAAAAGCACTTACTAGGTTAGATAATGATCCTGCCATGGTCCAAAACACAAGTGGCAGTACCTTTATCTTTCCGTAAACTTTCTGGAAGAACTGAAAGCTGCTCTGACATTTGCAAATGTTTGGGTAGAACTGAACACAAACTTGCTTTTGAAACCAGAGTGCACTCAGCATCTCAAAAATACACTTATGCAGGACAGCAGGTTGGAAGCAACTTTTTTTTAAAAAACAAAACATTGCCAGAATGTAGGTTTACGAGCAAAACTTACTTTATCATCAGGCTTTTGAGATCCTGATCTTCACCTTCTCGTAACTCATATTTGCTTGTTAAAGACAGTGAAATCTCTGTTTTTGCAAGCTGATTCAGTGTGCTTTCCCTGTTGGGGTCATTGGGATCAACAGCTCCTTCCCCTGTAAGGAAATATCTTTTACTTCAAGTTTGCCAAGTTTCCCATGATGCAATACATGAAATGAACAAGACCCTAGATAAATCACTGTAAATTATCAGAAATACTGAGTTTATTAAATAGCACACCCACTCCTACCATTTAGAAGCAGTCTTTTTTTGGACATTGAACAATCAAAACCATAAGCCAGCTATTTATAAGCCCAGTTAGAATATTTTGGCAATGCCACCAATTCTTGCTTTTCAAGCTACTGATGTGCAAGAGACTTACATGTCTTCTTTATAAAGAAGAATACAAACAATTTAACATCCTTTGTCTTAACGTGCAGTGATAGTGAAAAACGGAGTAGTAGCTATGTCAACAGGCCATTCACCTGGAAGCTGGTATTGTCCATGACATCATAGCTCTTTCTAAACAGTTCACATCATACTACAATTAAAGCAAATTGGTCGCATTTACTTCCTATAACTTTCTAATAAATTTGCATAATTGTAACTTTGTTTTTATTTGGATAATTAAGTGCCAAAACAAAAAATGGCTGTTTTAAGAATTCTCTGTGCACTTTTTGTAAGTTTCTAGCTAACACTAGCGAATCTTAAGATGAAGATATTAAAAATCACTTGTTTTCTGTGCAATTTGAGCACAACTAGATCATTCTGCTCAAAACATTATTAATGTTTGGATTTTGAATCACATCATTAATCTTTACAGTGAACATTGCAGTTAGAATTCTTTTCTGAACACTTTTTGTAACATCTCTCCTTATAGTTGAATCTTCTTCTATAGTAAATGATGAAGCTGTCACTATGAGAGACACAAGAGTATTTAAATCAAGCACCTGTTTAATTCTGCCCCTAGAGTGAAGTTAACCATAAAGACGCAGAACAGCGTACCAAGGAAAGACTCTACATCAGGAACAGGTCCCAGCCCTTCCAGCAATTCATTCAGCAGGTCATTCGGCTCAGTGGCAATGGCATCCTGGTGTTCTAACAGTAGCTATAAACAAATGTAAATGAAGTCATCACCTGAAAAAAAACCACCTCAAACAAAAACCCAAACACATTCCTAGTGTCTTTATACTTGTAAATAAATCTGGAGATTAAATGTTGAAAACCACAGACCTAAAGTGATCAGGACTATGGAGGACCCAAGAGAGGAGAGCATGATCAGTTCTGGACTG
The DNA here is from genome assembly GCF_009769465.1 of Tauraco erythrolophus. NCBI lineage: Eukaryota > Metazoa > Chordata > Aves > Musophagiformes > Musophagidae > Tauraco > Tauraco erythrolophus. The sequence continues at coordinate 29,374,531 of NC_141496.1, forward strand.
CACATTTAGAATTGCTCTTGCTTTAAGACAGCTTGCTGCGCTGCACCGACAACAGTCTCTGGAGTGAACATCACAGCTGAGCCAAAGTTTAAAGTTTGCCTTTAGGACTAACAAAGTATTACAGAGTAAAAGGTGATAATCCCAAGCAGAGCATTTTAGTGCTGCATCCTGAACTAAGCACACAAAGGAATGAAGACAGGGTTGATGGTCCATAGAAAGATACCTATTTTCTGTACATCCAGTCCAGTAGGTTACAATAGCATTGGTGATAAAAAGTATAGTTATTCCTGAAAGATAAGTGAGAAACCAGCTATGCTGCACAATTTCCAACAGACTTAGAAGTCGCAGGAGATATCTGGGCACATTCACAGTAACTTCCATTGCACCTAGGCAAGTTCCCAAAACTCTTAAGCCACAAAAATACTGGTAAGCCAGGTTAAAGAAAAGCATGAACAGGGCAGTAAAATCTTCTTGAAGACAGGCTCTCGCTATCTGTGGGAAAAGTAGTCTCATGCTGAGTTAGATAAAGCCAGCAGCATTAGTGACTGCTACATTCAACACTTCATTCCCCACAGAAGCAATATACCTTACTTAGAGAACTGGTGGAAACACATGGTGCCACCAAGCTTCACTGAAATTTAGCTACAGCAAAGCATGCACAATAGTCAAAGCATTCTGTGATTCTAAGTATTTTAAACACTGCAAGTTATAGTTAGCCAAAAGTTACTGATTACTAGAAACTTACTGACAACTAAAAAGCCTATGACCAGAAAAGAAAGGCTTTTCAGTTGTACTTACAAGGCAGAAGTGTGTGTTATAAGCCCATAAGCATTAAATTGTTTAAAACAAGTTTCTCTTAAGAGCAGCAGCTATCCCACACTCTACGTAATGTTGACTGCGATATTGTGAGAACTGTTGAGAAACACTGTGTGTACTGATAAAAGCTCCACCATGCTTGATGCTATACAAGCATGGAATGAAAAAGATATTCACGGGACAAATTCTTTGGGGCGAAGGCAAGAGGTACATGGGGAAGCACCAAAAAACAAAGCTGCTGAATCCAACAGATCCCTTGTTCCAGCTACATCCTACAGAGGTGTGTAATGAAAATTGAGCTTAGGCAAGTGCCATGGGAGATGATGACAGAGGGCAGCTTTGAGAATTTTTTCTGAAGCTGAGCTGGAGAGACGTCAACAGAAAAAAATGTTTATGCATCTCCTGTTATTCAAACTAAATTTTTTGAGTTGTATGACCAGAATGGAAAGTTTAATTTATGCTTGCAGGGTGGGAGAAGACAACTCGGATGAAGGCTCAGGCTCTCAGAGGAGGTTTGGTGGAAGAGGTGGCACGGGACAAGGACAATCACCTGGTAACATACTGCACACGGATAATGTACAGTCTTCAGACCCAATTGCTCACTTCCTCTAGGTGGACAAGTGCATATAGTCATGTTATCAAAAGACACCACCTCCTTGACCTCCTTTGTTTGACAATTACTTTCATTAAATTACTTCATATTTTGTAGAGTATTTTATCAGCTAACAAAATTGTGTAGTAATACTTCGTCACATTAGAATCTAATAACGTATTGGACATACAACAGGCCCACTGAAGGGAACATTTGGCTAAGATATAACCACTGATCAGAAACATGCAGGCATAAGTCTATGCCTTAAAAAAAATAAAAGAAAGAATAAGCACAAACATGATCCAGTAGATATGTTTTTAGCAGACTAGGCTATTAGATTTCACTTGGATGAAGCTAACTTGTGATGTGGTGTACTGGAAGTTGGATATTCTACCTTTTCCGTAGTGTATCTGACAATATTTTTGGGAGGTTCTTTGTGGGGTTTGTGTGCTTTTTGGTGTGGTGCTGGGTTTTCAGGGGCTTTTTGTGTGTGTGTGGGGAGAGGGCAGGGGACAGTTTGCAAGTCAGGAAACAGATAGTAATATCCCAGCTTTAGGAGGACCATGTGGTAGACATTTAACTGACACCCTAATGACTTATTCTGCAGACTGCAGTTAATCTGTTCTTTACCCATGATAAATAACTGGCAGGATGCCATGGCTTCAGTCCTTCTAAATCAGATATTTGCATTTGCTTCCAACAAAACACATGACAGAGTGCTACAGTCACAAAATACACTGAATTTTCCTCTATTCTCAGAGTCAGAGTAGCTCCTTCAAATTGGTGTCACTTTCTTAGCCAAGACAGGAAGGTATTTGTAAGTATAAATAAGTAGAAATGTCACACTAGATGAGAAAAAAAATGTTCTTCCCTCCCATAAGAAAACGTTACATTCTAATAGTCATTCAAGACAATGCTTTTACAAGGAAGCAGTCTTCTATGAAAAATGAAATCTAATACTGTCCTGGTTTTAGCTGGGACCGGGTTAGCTCTTCTTTTTAGCAGCTGGAAGAGCTCCGTGTTTTGGTTTTACTCAGAGGCTGGCTCTGAGAAGAATGCTGACAACGCACTGATGTTTATAGTTGGCACTGAGGTCTCAAGGACTTTTCAGCTGCCGTGTTCTTGCCAGTGTGCAGGAGCACAACAGGATAAGGGGGGAGCATGGCCGGGACAGGGAGTCCACGACTCTCCTTACGATTTGTACCTGAACTTAAGATTGAGGGCCAAACTGGCCAATTAGTATTCCATATCATGCAGCGTCATGCCCAGTGTAAGAGTGAGGGTCAGCCGGAAAGAAGGGCTTTTGCCCTTCCGGGACTCTCACTTTCGAGCTCTCAGAGTGTTTTCTCTCTCTCGCTCTCTGTCTCGGGGCCTCCCGTTCATTTGGGATCGCGGTGTCGAGTTTTATCTATTTCGGGATTGCAGTTTCGTAACGAGACGGGCCTTGGTCAAGGGGTGGTGAGCAATTACACGGTACATCACTCGTTTTGCATATGTTTATCCTTGTACATATCTGTATATACATATATTGGTAGCGGTAGTAGTAAATTGTTTTTATCTCAACCCTCGGGTCTCTTCTCTTTTTCCTCTTTGATTCTCTCCCTCATCCGTGGGGTGGGGGAGGGTGAGAGGGGACTGTGTAGGGTATAGTTGCCGGAGCGGCCTAACCCACCACAAATACTCAAGTTCAGACCATTTCAGAGATGAACTGAAGAAATTATTTCAAAAGGAAGAATGAATAGTAAGCCTTCCCCAGAGTAGTTTGTTGCAAGTATTTCATAATCTATTCTCTTGACTAGTACTTCATAGACTTACCGAATGAGTGTTGATAATTTCTTCAATGGAGATATATATGACAGGTTTGCTAAGGGTCACCATGTCAGAGTACTCATCGATATTGAACTTCTCCTCTGGTTCAGGAACATCACATGCTGCTTGAAAAAAATTCCTAAGAGAAAACAAGACAGACCTCAGTAACTGTCCCCTATAAACTCGCTTAAGTTAGCCTGTACAAAAAAGCTACAACCAAGTCTTTGACATACATTATTTCTTTTATAATCTGCAATCTACACTTAGTGTTTGCCTTTTGGAGGCAAGACACTTACACATCAATACAAATGATGAAGCATTCCACCTTTCCTGGACAGCTGGTGGAAGATCATTTTAAAGGTAAATATTTTTCTCCTTATTCAACAAAGATTGATAACTTGGTAAATTTTAAACACAGAGAAGTCTGTGTTTAACACTCTAGAATTACAAAAGCATTTCCGCAGAAAGACTCTCCAATTTTATGAAGGCACTTCTGAGAAGAAATTATTTGAAATAGGTGCACAGGACTACCACTTAGCCTACAAACATTTAAATTGCTGTTACTCAGAAACTGAGCTGCTTGACATGACAGAAAATGTGGTATTGTTTATAAATGCAAGAATTTCAAGAGGAAAAAATGCAAAGTATGGTTGAAGTGTTACTTTGACATGACTAGCACGTACATGGAGAGCTGAGACCTGCTTCCCAAGACAATGGGTGTCTTTCCAAGCTACTGACAGCTTCAGAGATGAGAACAGACAAGCAAGAAACAGCAAAGTCCTCCTCTTAGAGGACCACTTTTTCTTCCAACAGTGAGAGGATGTGAACTGGAGCAGCTGGTAGAGATAGGGTTTTAGATGAGGCCTACAGGGATGCTGCAGGAGCTGTCCTGCCTTTGCTGTGCAAGCCCTGCACAGGCTGGAGGAGGAGGATGCACGTTTCAGGCTTAGAGGACCTTTAAAGCTGGTATTAGAAAGGTGGTGGGGAAAAAAAAAAAAGACTGAGATTCCTTGGTTTGGAGACAAAAAGCTGAAGGATGCAATCAAGTTATATAAAATTACAGTGGTGTTGCAGAAAATGGGTGCAGGATTCATTTACCAAATCTCACAGTAATGGCACAAGGGAGTATGCAATGAAACTAGCAGGAAAATACTAATTTCAAATAAATGAAAGGAAGCTCTATTTTAACTGATTAGATAGCAAACTTCTGAGCATTTCTACAGGGAAGGTTGTGGAAGATTATTATCTCAAAGGTTTAAGAAGGGCTTGAACAATAAATGTACAATAAAAGATCTAAGCAGGACTGTTAGCTTTTAGTATAACTAGTGTTGCAATTGCAGTTGCTGAGTGAGTACAAGGGGAACAGGCAGCTGAGAGCAGCCACCATTCGTTGCTAAGGAGGGTTTAGCTAAAATACAGCGTGCAGTCATCCAGAGACTCAGTTTCGTATAAAGTTAACTTAATTAGAAGAGGGATTCTTCCTTTTGTAGTGATCAAAAGGCCAACTAGAGTAGGCTCTCTCTTTCATTAGCATTTGTTACTCTTGCTATAACACTTTCTACCCTATTGTTTCTTCATGCTTACATCATGCCCTTAAATACTTCAATAAACAGAATGACAAAGTGTCTTTGTGTTCATGGCCGATCTCTCAAGGAAACCCATTTTATGAACACTGCATTTGCTTTCATGAAGGGCAGACATTAAAGATAGACATTCTGGAAGTGAGTTTGTCACAAGACTCAACGACGCTTCAAGCTAATAATAGCAATCACCCAAATAGATGGGAAATAATCTCAAAAAACTTGTGTCCCAGAGCATAACAAAACATGCAATTTCCCATGACTGTGCAAGATGAAAGAATAAGATCTGTGTGGAATCTCTCGGCAAAGATGAAATAATAAAAAAAATATGCAAATTTATCCTTACCAATAATTTTTTCCTCAGACAAAACATTCAGTTGTCCTCCCAACCCAAAGAACACATTATTTCTGCTGGATAATAAATCACTCCACACCACTTTCACAATCTGTTTTTTGCAGTAAGGAAAACTTATTGCAACCAAGCCAGCAGAGATGATCAGTTCTCAAAGTAATGCTCAAGCAGAAATATAACCTATTACTCCTGCTTCAACTTCCTCAGCAGTGAGAATTTCTCTATGGCAGATCACTCAACATTTTTAACTCTGAGCAGGGAATTCCTATAAACCAGGAGTCCACCTGCCTTGCTTATCCTAGAGGAGAACTCTTATTGTGTAAGTATTTGTGAGGGCTTTGCATACCTGAACTTCTGGTATGTCTGAGAGAGGTAAGTGTTCATAGATGATAGGTGTTCACTCTCTCCTTCAAAGAGTTTGTTAGAAGCAGCATGCTGAAGGACTTTTGCCACACAGCCTAGATTCCTCCTCTGGTCGGGGTGTATCTGGCCCCCAGCTGTCATATCAATTATATCAAAACCATCAGGAGCAACAATGGCAGGGTTCATGTAGCGGTAGTACAGGAGGTTGCCGACAATCTAAAAGAAAAAATTAAGAGATCTTCCCTTTGCATACCGTAATTACATTTTACAAAATATGAACAATCATTTCTACTTCTGAATTAGACCACAGGAACCAATGCTAGAAGAACGGTTAAGATATACGTGTTACCTATGTAGCTAACTGAAAGAGCCTGCGGCCTTGTATAAGATGTGCCTCTTACAACACCTCTGTGAACATCAGTTACAGACTTCTACAATTACATTTCATTTTGGTGCTGGCTTTTGGTCAGCTATTGCAAGGCATTGAATTGAACACAAAGACAAATACAACTCTTCTTTCTTCTAGATTTTGCAAGGTTCAGCTCCAGAGGCTCATTCTCTGAAGCGCTACAGATTTCTGCCAGCATTTGATGCATTCATTGACAAAGGACCCGTTGTTCCTCATGAGGACTACATGCAGCCCTAAAAGACTAGAGAACAGATTTTCCAAACTGTAATTTCTATAACATTATAGTAACTCATATTGTCCAAATAGTGGCTTCAAATCATTCCGGATCTCAGAAACAGGCAGGACTTTTCTTTCTGCAATTTGCCTCAGCTTATGTGTAGTCATCTGCAGAACTTCCAAATTAAACATTTAAAGGCTTTCAGTCCTGTGTCTTATGCTCCATTTGCTGCTTATTTTTTTTTTTCCATAAGTTGAGCAATGCCTTAATCTGTATTGCTGGAGTAATGGACAGAAGTACCCCATAAATTCTGTTTTCAAGGATTTCCAATGCATTATTAAAACACATAATAGCAGAACTAGTTTTTCAGCTGAAGAGCTTGAAGTCCTCTAGGCACCAGGATATATATTTTTTCATTGAAGAATAATAAGGAAGTCCTACTGAAATTAATATCTTGTAATTTTAGAACCATTTCATCAAGCTGTAATGAAAGCACCTTTATTGAAGTGCATATAGTTCTAATTTGAGAGAGTTCTCCGTCTCTCAGCTGGCTGAAAGGCTCATGGAAAGATTTCCCTAAGTCCTCTGAAGTGACGTCATGGCTGTAGTAGGTTAGCAATGGCCAGTGTGCCAGTACCATGCTTATCACTCACACTTTTCTCTTCAGTCTGCACAAATGTCATTACTACAACTTTTATGAGCATCTTAAATAAGTGTAGTATAATAATCTACTTGTAATTCATTTTTAGAGCCCTTCCTCACTGTATTTAAATTATAATAACGCAATTTTAAAAATACATTATTTTTTAATTTGTTAACAACTTCAGGTGCGGGGAAAAGACCACCACAGTGTTCTCCATGAAAGAGCTGCTGGTGGTAAGGACCATAGCACTAAACTAAAACTCCGAATGATTCAGATAAACTCCAACCATCTAAGAACAGTTACTATCCAAAACAGGTTGAGCACTGTGTTCCATAAGAATTGCTGAGCTCTCAGATTAAGATAGCTAGGTTGTGGCAGCAGAGTTCCCTTCTCCTCCCTTTCCATCACTCCTTTGCAACCAACAAGTGCAAAACTCTTCAGTAAATGCTGGTGTTCTCAGTTCCTTAGAATGTTTAGTGTCAATAAAAATCCCCTTTGGCATTAAAAGAACAAGCTGCTGGCAGTTTACCCTCAGAAGTCTACCTTTAATAGTTCATCTTCTGTTGCATCCGGGAATTTCTCATGGAGCGAGCTCTTCAGAACTTTGGCTATGTATCTCATTCCATAACTACATGTAGAACAGATGAAAAGGAAAAAATATTGCAAAGACTTAGATGAAAAACGAAACAATCATTCTAGTCAGCCAAGTTACTGGCTTTTGCCCTGGCCACTTAAAACAAAAAACAAGGTGATGATGGAAAATACAAAAAGTTTCAAGTACAGAAAGACAGGAGTCTGCTAGTACAGGAGGCTGCTAAAGCAGAGTAGGACAAGTGGAGAAACCACTCCCTCTACTGGGGAAGTAATTCGAGCGGAACGTATCACAAGCCATGTAATTTGAAAGGATCTCCATCGCTGAGTTTCAAGCGAAGCTTCACTGTGCACATGAACTGCAGCTTGGAGAGTCCTAACTCAACACTTACGGCATCATATTGAGAGAAGAGAATATGGACGTGAGAACTTTGTCAGTTACTGTTCGCAAACTCTGAATCGATGATTCCAGTTTATTGACAACTTCTGTGTGCGTTAATGCTTGTTCTGTGGTTACATCGTATGGCAATTTGCTGCAAAGTGAACAGATATTAAACCAGGCTAAATGTATCTGAGAACAAAATACATTTTCTTTTGCTATATAAGGGCCACCAGTGAACAGAAAAAAATGCAGGCAAATACAGTTGAAGTTGGCTAAATAACAAGTCTCAAATGCATTAGGTTCCCTTTCTTGGAGAGAAGTTTGTTTAGGTGGAGAGTAAAGGTGGTACATGCCATCATATACCTTCCCCTAATTACAAAAAGGGAATCCTAATTTAAGACATGCATCTCCGCATCACAGTCCCAGCATAGCTCCTCAAAAGCCTGGGACACTACCAACATGCTGTTATAAAACCTGGGAAAATGCTATAAATTCTTCCATAGCATAGTCTACTACACTTGTAAAGATTAAGTACTAGATTTTTGAAGTTCATGACCAGGAAAGTGATCCCTTTTGTTGTTCAGAACAGGTTAAAGTACCTGTTTTTCAAGCACATCTCCTCTCATTGTGCTACAGGAAGATGGGGAAGGGATGCATGGGCACAAGTGTGTTTTGTCAGAGAAGGAAAGGGAGACCAGAACTGAGGGGTCTCTCAAGTATTTAAATGGTACAACATGTCCATCTGCCTCACTCACCTGGCCTCACCGGTCTGCATTTCTAACTGGTTTACCCACGACTTGTACACATCCACAGGACTAGTGTTGATTATGAGGGACTTGTCCTCCATGATCTCCTTCACCACTGGGGCCAGAAGCTGGCGCAAAGTGTTCTGTCCACGAGCACCTCGATTGAAGCTGACGACCATCTTAATGACAGTTGGGTTTCCAGTAACGATATCTTGTATCTGATCTACCTTAGAGCTGTATCAAGAATAGAGGAGTTCTCAGATCTGGCATATATGCAGTTATCCATGTTTTCAAACCCCACATTTTTACAATTAACCTATTGCTATGCAGAAACATATTCATACAGCCTATTCCTTAAGCTTTCATATAAAACAAGATTATAGAAACTGCTACCTGAATTTGACTTGTGTTATTACAATGTCCCTAGAACATAGCATATTTAGTGGCAGCTAACATATAGAATCATAGAAAGGTTTAGCTTGGAAGGGACCTCAAAGATCATCTAGTTCCAAACCCCCTGCCATGGCAGGGACACCCTCCACTACACCAGGTTGCCCAAAGCCTCATCCAACCTGGACTTGAACACTTCCAGGGATGGGGCATCTACAACTTCTCTGAGCAACCTGTTTCAGTACCTCACCACCCTATGAGTGAAAAATTTCTTCCTTCTATCTAATTGAAATCTGCCCTCTTTCAATTTGAAGTCATTTCCCCTTGTTCTATCACTACATGTCCTTGTATATGTGTGTATATATATATATATACACACACACATATATATATACACACACCTGATTCAGGCCCAAATACCTGTTCAGCAAATATCCATTAAGGTCATAAAATAATATTTTATTGTTTCAGGATAAGCCACCACTCTCCACTTACAGAACATACATTTACACACAGAAAGAAAAGAATTTCTCCACTCTTAAATACTCAAACACAAAAGCAAGAAAGCCTAGTGTCTTATCTTTTTGAAGCAATTTTTTAATATAAAATTACTGTCCACCATAGAAAGAATTTTTTCTGAAATAGCTTGAGTTAACAAGTACGTTACCCTGAAAACAAATTTTTCTAGTAACAAAAATATGTATGCAATTTTACAGCAGTTTAAAAATCAGCCATCAAATTCTTTTAGGTATGAAGTATTCATTGAACTGTCTGCACAAATTAACTAAAGTCTTCTTGTGAGTGCACATACTTTATCTCCTCTTCTAGAGCAGTTTTGAAGAGTTTGAGAAGCAGATATTCTTCTCGTTGGTTGGAGGCATAGTTGTATAGAGTGAAGATAACTGTATCCATAAACTTGGTTGATTTGTTTTGTGGCATCTGGAAAATCAGCTTCGCCAGATATGTAGGATTAGTCTACAAAACAAACGACAAATACTATTGTCCAGGACAAGCTACCCCCACTTGCGGGCAGTTCTCTACATTTCCATTAACACCAAAAGTGTTTATGTTGATTCCCATGTCACTTTTCAACATTGGTTTTACTTTTTTTTCAAATCCTAATGTATAAGAAACACTGAATACTACACAATTAAGTATCTGTGAGTAGCACCAGTGGGAATTTTATCTGCAGTCTTTGAACAGTACCTCTGTGCTTTAGGTCTACGTATCCGATGACAATGACAATCTACCAAATGGCAATGGCTATCTACGAAGAAGACACTGCATATTACAAGTCCATTTAAGTGTTAAAAGGCATCTGCCCTGGGAAGATGTAAAATTCTTCCATAAAAACTTCAGTGAGATGAGATGAGATAAAAAGAGCACAAGAACAGATTCATTATATGCTGTCAGCTGCATAGCAGACAACTTCCCTTCCACCACATACAATGCACAGTAATAGTGACGGTGATTTACATGGACTGAAAGACATATGGAGGAAAACATTCCTTTTTGGCTTCAATATAGGTTGAAGTTATTCTCTGAAAAAAAAATCAGTGATATTTCTTGCACAGTTTAAAGACTGCAAGGATTTTCTCAATTACAGGAAATATAAGGAGTTTATCATAATATTTGCTGCAGTCTACATACTATGGAAATATTTTCATAGCCTTTTTTCAATCACTAAAGGCAAGCAACACATTTCTAATTTTTCTTTATCAATTTTCTGCCATGTTAATTTTTCCATTAAGACTTACTTGTAAAAGGTAGAATAAATGTTGGTAAGCTTCCAGTTTTTTTCTTCTTTCTTTACTCAAACCTTTGATACCTTGTTTGTCAATCATAATCATCTCTTCCAGCTGACTTTTGCTCTTTTTGTTAAGTTTCTTACTGTGCAGTACCACATCCTGCAGACAGATGACCAAAAATCTAGATTATATATTCACAAAAAAGGCAAATTGGAAAAATTAACATTCTCCTGACCATGTTAAACATGATATTCCTCCAAGAGCCTTTGTTAGTGACTTTGTGTATTTTCTTGCTCTATTCACTAACCAGTCTTCTGAACATCTTTATCTTATCACCAGTATGGCTTGCCAACAATGACCATCTGGGAAACCTGATCTCATGTAGAGACTCATTCATCATTTAGTTAACAATGACCAAGCTCTCAAATATAATCAGAAGTCTACTTCCATTCTACCACAGAAAGATGCTTAAAATCTGCCAAGCAATTACTATGGTCTACCAGCAGCAAAATGAGTGACAGTCAGTAGCAAACTGACATAACACTCAGGAAAACAGAAGAAGCTCTACCACAAGGTAATACAAGATTACTTGAGACTCACAAAGACTGTGTTTAATTTACTAGAAGTATTTTAACCAATTGAGGGTGACCAAGCACTGGCATAGGTTTCTCCAAGAGGTTGTGGAGTCTCCACCCTTGGAGATACTCAAAAGCCACCTGGACATGGTCCTGGGCAACCTGCTCTGGATGGCCCTGCTTGAGCAGAGGGGTTGGACCAGGTGACCTCCAGAGGTCCCTGTGATTGTGCAATCCTGAGCTCCTTCAACACACAGAAGGGCTCAGTGCATGCTACCAAGGTAGTCTTGCTGACCTGAAGAGTGATTCTGTTTTTCACCAGCAGTCCAATCTTTATATCCATTAAGTTCAAGTCCTTCTCCAGCTGTTGATTGGATCGAATTTTTGTAACCACTTCTTCCCTTAGCCTTGTTACTTCTAGTTCTTCTTGAAAGTCTAAGTCACTTTGGTCCAAGAGGTAGGCAAATTTGCGCAGGACAGTCAAGGGTGGATTTTCAGCACCAACTATAGTTGAAGTAAATAGGCTTGTTAGTTGACATAATACTGAACACTCCCTAAAAGTTCAGAAAACTGATCACTGTGCAGAAAATTTTGGAACTCCAGAGAGAAGTTTAGGCCAGTTAGAGTGATATTTATGTCATACTGTGTAAGCAGAGCTATCCAAAATAGTTTCAGCTGTAAAACAATTGGTTTACAAACACTTGCACCTGCTTTTGAAGGGGAGCAGGAGACTGAGAAATCCTGGGTGAAAGCTTTTTAAAAAAATGACTGAATACAGTAACATACATCTCCCCAGATATACAACATAACACTTACTTAGTGTTCTGTAGTCCTCCTTGGCTTTGTTTGCTCTGAGAAATGCTTGTATCTTCACAATTTCATCATTCTGGAAGGAATCAAGATTAGGCAGAAGAAACTAGTTATGACACATTTCTGCTCAGAAACACACTGCAGAACACGTGCTCTCTTTCCTGAGATTCCAAAAACTGCCTGTAGTCATATTACCCTATTTTAATGCTTCATGTTCAAAATGGAGAAAAAGGACTTACGTGATCCTTGAAGTATTGCAGCCGTTTCCTGTAAGCTCTCCTTGCTAGCCACATTTTGACCCATGACTGAATCTGAAAATTAAATAAAATTAAATTAAAACTTAATAGATACTGCCCAAACTATTTTGTGTGTGTGCGTTTTAAGCTTGCTTCTGACAATCCTCTTCTGCAGGCATGCAGTTCTCACATGCTTGGGACCATGGATGACTGTACTACTGGGCTCCAGTGACCATGACTAAAAGAGCAATTTGAGTTCAAGGCTCTACCACCCATGTGCAACATTATCTTTGGAAGTAATTTCTACCTTCAAGTCTCAGCTCTCAATTGTAAACCAGTCTGCTTCAGAGGCAGATCAATATCTCATCTACAATCTACTTATGACCTAGTATCCCATTAGCATCTCAGAAAAGCGAACACTTTTCAGACGGATAGATTTGACAGCTTTTAAAGAAATGAAAACACATTGTCAGCTCAAATATTTTCTAATTTAGTATTATGGAAAGAGAAGTGTAAGGAAATCTCTATTTTGAGCCACTCACATTCAGCAAAGACTGACAGAAGTCAAACATGGAGCTTTCAAGAAGTGATTTACTTAAGCTGTCAATTAAAGAACTTTCAACACCACGCAAATTTCTGGAGCACAAGTCCCTCCAGTTTGTGTTCCTAGTCTCCGATTCCCAGGTGGTGGACCACCAAGCCAAGGGATAAAGCATACTCAGGCCCCAAAACCTAGAAGGATCTTACCTTAACAATAGCAGTAACATTGCCTTGAAGTACCTTTAATCTGTCAACATAGCTTTTCCGTTGTTTGAATCCTTTCCAGAAAGCCTATTTTACAAAAGGCAGGAGACCATTATTACTAATGAGAGACTAATATTTACTGAAATCTACATATATTTACTAAAATCATTAACAGTGTTTATCTTGTAGAGAATAACTGCCACTGTGGTAAAAGGATAATTAAGATATATTTTTAAGATGCCCTGATACATTTCGTGTCAATTTTGGCCAATCTCAGCACAAGCACTTTGTTGTCCAAGGCCATTTCATTCCCTTCCCTGAAGCCATCCTTACTCTTATCACCAGTATACCCACATCCTTCAGCATCCCAGTCACTGGCTTCATCCCACACAGGGAAGTCTAGCTCTTGCCCATTATATCCAAGAGCTGTCCCATATCTAGCAGGACCCTCATTGTTCTTGGCCTGGCCTCCTTCACAAGTCTCTGATCTTCCAGAGTCTTTCAGGATCATCTTGTACCACAGATAATAACCTCCCAATTCCCTCACTTGGCTGTCCCTTTGCTAGCTCAGAAGCAAACTCTTGGCAAGGAACTCAGTGATGGGATAACACAGCTACTCTCACTGCCTTTACCATGTTTTGCCTTTCATCTGTATCCAACCAGTGACATCAGCCTTGTCCTCTACTTGTTGTCTTTTCACAAGCCAGTTCTATTCTAATGTCCATAGAAAACCATCAGAGAAGAAATTTATTTACCCACATTTCTCCATATTTTTTGAATCTGTTCATAGACCTTGTATTCCTCAAAGAACAGTACAGTCCTGTACTGCGTTCAGGCATCATGCCAGAAGCAAAAAGCCAATCCAAATGACAACCACTAGTGATAAAGTTATTTATCATCAATAATTGTTGAATTAAGTTACTATAGATTAAAAAATCAGTTATATATTTTCTATAATTTTGGGGGATGTTGATTTTTTTTCAAGACTGGAATAATTGCTTCTAACAGGAGGATGATGTTTCGCAATTTAAAACCAGTGTGCATGCATTTGTCAGTGTTCACACCCTCAGCAGAAATTTTCCTTTATACTCCTTTCGGAGTTCAGCAAACTGAAGACATCCAAGAAACACTGTCAGAGCCTGAGAATACCAGGGCAGCTGCCACTCCCTACCCAGCTATGACTTCATGGAGCAGAGGCAAACCACTTCCAAGTAGAGATAGTCTAGAAAGGAATGTGTTTCTTAAGTCATGCTTTACCAAGGAATATTTGCTTCAACAATCAACAAATATCTTTCAGTCTTGTACTGTGTATAGTTCAGTGTACCATGCAAAACCTCAGCACCTCAGAATAAAGGGCTACGTAATTCTGAGCTTCTTCCACTGAAGTAACAGACTGCAGGTGGATATGATCCATTATTTTAAAGATACAGATTTGCTATTTAAAAGAACAATTACTCCAGTGAGGACAATAACATATTTGTGGATGTGGAAGTTTGAACTGCTGCCAATGAAGACAGGGAGACAGACCTATTTAAGAATTTTATCAGCAACAGGAATCAGCCACATCACTTGTCACATACAGAAAGCTGCCCAAGCCAGGCTACCTTCTTGTTCTAGTACAATACCTGTATTTTGATGGCAGACGGTTCCTGGTTTCGGAGGTATGCTTTTCTCTCTTGATAATTTTTTCTGACTAAGAATCCTTTTGCTCGGGCTTGCAGCTGAACAATCAGATTTTCATTAGCGAGCCACAGCTGCTCTCGATTGTAATCTGCTGTAACTTGCCCAACAATGCTCTGTTAAGAGATCATGGAGAAAGGTCGTTTAAAAGCAAAAAGCCTCAAACCAAAACCATCTTGGAATTTGGTCTGTATTTTCTGCATCATCTGTACAGCTTATGTTCATCCTATCCAAGCTTCTCTGATTTACCCCTAGATTTTAATCGGTATAAAGGAAGAGATACTTTGCTACCACTGAATTTTATATGAAGGGTAACTGAACTCCTTTCAAGCCTCAGTTAATCAGCTGGACAGATATGCTATTTTGAGAGAGGTTTTTTTTATACTTTAGGAAGAGTTCCGTTTTCCTAATAATCACTTTTTTTTTGTAGAAGGCAGACATCTCTGAACACTCACTGAATCAGAGAGGTCTCTGTAGAGAAGCACATTCAAGTATTGCTACGGTCAGAATTTCAGAAGGACCTACACTGTGGCTTCAGCTGTTTGTGCAGCAGAGTAAACCCATAACCTAGATAGGCTGCATCAGAATAGATCACACAAGCTTCTGTGCAATTTTTTTACTTTGTTTTAAGTTATAGTTCATAATAGAGCAAAGCTTCTACAGTTAGAGGGTTTAGGTATCATCCTCATCTTACTGAACTTGAAGATACAAGAATGCTATCAAACGACTAAATTGAAACAAAACAGTGCCTCCAGCTGCCCCCAAATACATAACGAAATTCCTTGTCATAGGCCAATGCAAAGTCCAAAAAATATGAAAGGATATGAAAGAAATCAGACTTTCCTACCGTTGGTGTCTGCTGTTGGCCATAAAAAGGAATGCTGTAACCTCTGGTTAGAAAGTCCCCGAATCATAGTCAGACATCAGACAGGAGGCTGTGCTATCACTGTCTGCTTAGACTTCAGTTACTGCTATAGTCAGAAGCAGGTACTGAACTAAAATCATCTTCAGTCTCAACCAGCACAGTCTCTTGCCTTGATATTGCCTGTCCTGCTACCTCTCTCAATCTCAAATATTTGCTCTGAATTTCCAATAAAAGCAAAAGTTTAAGCCACCTACCTGGATTTCTTCACCACTTAACCATGAAGTTTTTGGTATAACTCCTTCAGGGGCAACACAGGTACCTTCCTCCGTTTCCACATTGTAATAGTAATCATACATGTTTTTCATTATGATTTTAATCCATGGACTTTCATTAGAATCTAAAGGCAATACATACCATTAGTACACATTTGTGCCCTGTTACACTGATAAATTACAGCTCTGCCTACCCATTTCCCATCTCTACATTCGCTACAGGGTCATTTGACATGCAAAATCCCTATATACAGTGCAGTAGTTTATAACAGGATATTTTGCAAACTTCCTTGTTACGTAGATCAACATCATTCTTCCCGAATAAAACAGCTATGAGATCAGCATGGATCCACTGCTGCTTTCTCCAAACCCCAACATGACAAGCTGGTGCTTGTCCCTGAAACAACGTATGCTGTGTCTTCCATCATCACTCAGATAAGTGGAACTGAAACTGTGTTTATAAAAAAAATGTTTCTCTTTTCTGGCCAAATGCTGGCCTTTATTGACACTTAGCTCACACCGGACATTTCCTACATCCACATCATTGCCTTCTTTAGTGCTTTGGTAAACAAAGCTGTATCCTGACAGGCAAGAATAGCCTCATTTCCTCATAGACAAAAGGCCCCAAAGTAAGGTTGATAAGGTCAGTTGTGCAAAATGCCCTCTCAAAACTCATGTTGC
This sequence comes from Tauraco erythrolophus, assembly GCF_009769465.1. Classification (NCBI taxonomy): domain Eukaryota; kingdom Metazoa; phylum Chordata; class Aves; order Musophagiformes; family Musophagidae; genus Tauraco; species Tauraco erythrolophus. The sequence continues at coordinate 29,391,032 of NC_141496.1, forward strand.
AGGATGAAACATGCCCATCTACTGTAAGAAAGTATACTGCGCTGACGGTAACTCTCTTTTTTAATTGTTAGCTAAGTCTGGCTGCATTAGTTGTGACCAGCTCGCAGCTCTGACATGACATAACATCTTATCGTCTTGCTATGGATAGACTCTAGCCTCAGCTTTTGCTGATGCTTGCTGCTCTGGCAACTCACAGGGACCATAAACAGGCCATGGACACTCTGGCAAAGCCCGGCCTGACTTTTGACAGTAACTTGAGGCTGAAGTGTGCAGTCTAACCCTTGTCTGCCTCTGCTAACAGGGAAAAAGAAAATTAGGAGTAATGTCAATTTCTGAGAGGATGGACTAGTTTGTTGACAGTCACAGAGAAGCTACCCTAAATTCATCCAGAGGCTAGTTTGAGACTCTATAAAGTCTTAGCCAGACTCTGGAAATAGCTAGATTTGTTTCCCAGCATGGACTGTGGTCTAGATTATGTGTGCAAAGTTCAGCACCATAGAAAAAGCACTTGGGCAAGTATAAAATATTTCTCAAAAGTTTTCAAAAAATAGCAACACTGTTCTTCAGTTTACAGCGATATTAGGTAAGCTGCTTCTGTGCTATTTTCCAGTTGCATCAATGATATGGAGAACTGTCCTATTCAAGAAGGGTTTTACCTTCTCTAGTTTTCAGCTTCTTGGCTTCTGAGAGGTTCCTGAAGTAAGTTTCAGCACACTCTGGAACAACTCGTAATCCAAATTTGGACTGCAGTATCATCAGGATTGGCTGTGAATCACCTTTCTCCAAGCTCTTGTTAATCATGGATGTTCCAACAGCCACTAGAGTAAAATAATGACATATAAAATTAAGCGGTTTATACTCTATGTGCCCGCAACTTGAGCCTCCAACAACTTGATGATAACGGACTTCTAAGTCACAGTATGATGTACTCAGCAATTCAGTGCTTTACTTATTTGCAGCCTTGTTCGTGCTTGTAAGGACAAGTATTTCAGAGAACAGCAAGCTTGTTAGACAGAAGGCATGCGCTTCGCCCAGGCTGGGATGCAGCCACCACACAACTGAGAGTGGTCTGAGAGCACAGCTGCTACCCCATCAAGTGCCACACCAGATGACACCAGGGTGGGGATTGAGGAGGGTAGGTACCCCCCACTCAGCCTGACTTAACAGATGGGCCATCAAGCAGATCACTTGAGAGCCTTCTAGAGATGCATGAAGTCAACAGGTTACAAGCTGTAAACCTTAACCTTCGGTTTTACTCTGCAAAATGAGAATAAAAACTGATTGCCTTGAGCAAAGTCTCGCAACATTAACAGTGTCCTAATTGCAATCCTGAAGTGACCCTCCTTGTCCCTATCCCCTGGGAGCTCTTCTAGAGCTGATGCAGCAAGTTCATGTGCTTGAGTATGCCAGAGATGCAGCTTTTGCTTCGAGGGCATGAGTGATACTGTAAAGTATGTTCAAGCTTTGAGGTTATACGACGTTACCCATACTCTGATTCAGGGCTTTCTAAGTGTCCTTTGCTTTGTGCAGGTCCCACCATCACTGGAGGGGCTGATACCACCACATCTGACAGGATGTCGCAGCACATGGCACTTCGAAGTGCCTTACGTGCTGGAGGCATATGCTGCTTTAGAAACCGCTGCTCTGGTCTTTAATGGTGTTCCTTCTCATCTAAATTCAAGATCCATGCACAGAGGAACAAGTGAATAGATGTATATGGCTAGAACATACACATTATATACTGGCTTAAGTGACTGGCTACCTTCACATCCCACAGCTGTCCTTCACACTGCAACACCAGACACTTTTTCTTTTCTTGTGTACATCCAGATCAATACAAAAAAGGTTCCTCCTGATGCTCAGTTTGCTGCCTGTACAGTTTTTCCAGCCAGAGCTGACCCAGAAGGTGCTCAGTATCAGGAGCTTAAATACAGGAGGCACTGCGTGAGACTGAGCTGGCAGGAGGGCAATTCAGCAAGAGAAACAAGCTTTTCATTGTGGTTAGTTTGACAGAGGTGGAATGGGTACCTTTGGCTAGACAGCAACAGATCAATCTCCAAATATATTGGCAACCAACTGAGAAACAAAGTGAAAGCACAACAGCACACCACCACTGTCTGGATTTCTACCAGATAGCATCCTGCAATTCTTCTATGCTTTGAAACAAACAGACCAGTGCCAAGCACAAACACGCTTCTTCACAAGACTGGAGATGACTCTGTACCGCAGCTGTGGTATCACGGTTCCCAGGCATCCAGCCTCATCAGTGAAGCAGCAAGAAAAACTGGGAAGCCACACGTTACCAGCTTGCTGCTGCTGGCCCTCATGGCTCAATACACAGTCCCATGTGCCTCATCAGTTTGGTCACCAGCATTTGAATGTTTTTTTCTTCCTCATTTTCATCCTACGGTTACAGGTGCTGGAAGCTATTTTTCTGAAGAAAAAAAGAGCACGCAACCTAGCTAACAGTTGTTCATGTAGCTACCTTATTCCTGGCTTTTTCTTATCTTTTAACTAATTATTCCTCTGTTTTAGAAGGAAAAGGTAAGAAAAATATTTAGTAAGGAAAACCAACAATTCAATAGAAATTACTCCTTTACATTGAAGTGCTAACAATTAATACCATGGCTGTTGCTCTAAAGAAGGGTCACGTGGCCCTTGTAAAATTATAATCTAAAGGGAGCTAAAGCAGCCATTCCCAGCTGCAGAACCATGGGCTCCAGTCTGCTCCTGCAGCAGTTGGGATGTCAGTTACAGGTCAGCACTGTGAGGGGTTCTTTTCCACACACACCCTCCCTTCAAACAGCTAAGATATACAAAGATGCAGCTGTCTGGTGTGATAAGCCTGAACTCTCAACAGGGCCAAAGATCAGATTTTTCCTATAACATGGTCTCTCTCATGACAGATCCTGCTTTGACAGATGGACTCTTCCTGTGTAAGACTGAAGGTCGGTATTGGTGTCTATTCCTGAAGGCTATACAGCCGATATATGGCCAATATCTTTTTGTCTTCCATTTGGATAAGGAGTACAATGGTTGAAATGATTCAAGAAGTGAAGTAAGATGACGCAAACTGCACAGCAAACACCACAAAGAGTTAGGAAGCACACCAGTGTTTGCTGAACACGTCTTCCTAAACGAAGATAAAAAATATAGAACCCTTTATTGACAGGGAAGATAGTTTGTAAAAGCCTTTTAAAATTTTGGTACTGTAGTATTTAATATTTATATAAGGAGTAAAAATTACTTTGGAAGGGATCAAGGCAGTTTCAGTACAGCTGTCAGTACCTTCTCTTATTTTACTGCTCATTTTACTGCCATTACTGCAGCAATCTCAAAAATACAGTTTGTTCTGACTGAAACAAAAATAAATCTTTGACTGTGTTGCAAAAATTTTGGAGTGGGAAGTGGGGAGTTGTTTGCCTTTCAAAAATAGCATCTCTGAGATAGATCAAAACAAAAGTTCATTTCCAAGTTGTGATCAAGCTGAACTGAGTTTAGACTACGTGAACACAACATGCTAACTTCCTGAGACAGGATGTGTTTGTTATAGAAAGCATCAGGTTCTGTACCATGGGGAAATTTTAAATCTGAGTTTTCAGCTGCAAAATCTTAGAGCACTTCTGAAGAATGTGCTGTGCTAACACTGCTTCCTTTCAATCCAGAGGTCAGAGTACAGGAGATTAGCAGTTATTTCCACAAGTAACTTGTTAAAACATACTGATCGCACTCGATTATGAAAAGCTGTGCATTTACTACAAACATGGTGCCACACACTAAATGAAAAGATTTTACTACAACAACTAACTAGTAGATGGAGCAGTGGCTTATCTTTAGCAACATCGTATGGTACTGGTATGTGAGTAATGCTGTGCTAATTTCTGCAAGCCATTTATGAGATATATTCTTAATGCTTTTACACCAGTGGACACTAATGAGGATGTTTGCAAGTCACCCTTTAGCTTTAACCTACATCCATTTATAAGATATGCGTTTCCTTCCTTTCTCTGTGCTCAAATGTTTCCTCATGCCTCTGGGTGGCATTGATGGGAAGCCATTTTTGTCCACAAAAGAAGGTATCAGCACTCCTGAGCACAAGAGCTCAGCTGGGACAAGGTATGTGCATCTGACCATGTCTCAGGAAGCATGCAAGCTGGGTGCTCTTCACAACGGATACGTGACCTACGAAAATATTTCAAGTGTCTTTGGCGTACCTGATTGGCTACATTAAAACTGCATTAATTGATTACATCAATTCTAAAGTAACAGTAATGCTAAATTCAATGTTTCTGTAGCAGGGATGGAAGACTTTGTAATAGCTAGCTGTGTTTGTTTTTCTCCACCCACAACTTCCACAGCACTAACTACCAACATAGCCTGCCTGTAAGTAAACAGGCTGCGGCACTGCGCTAATGAAGGCTGAATGCAGCTCTGCAGGAATGCACAGAGTTCAGCAGTTGTATTCACAAGCTCTTAGGGTGCAAAAGAAGGCGACATTGACTCACCAGAAGCCAACTCAAGCAGAAGGTGAATCAATATGGAATGCTAAGCTAACAGCTTCTGCTGATCTGTGATGGCCTCAGGCTAAAACACATAGGGACGCCATCTCCAGCATGCCCCATACGCCCTGCTACCCTTGTTTCTATGTTACTTGCCACTCGAAGTTTACTACACATTATGGACATTTTGCTAAAAATACTATATTCAATCCAATCCAAACTTTGACAGAAGGTGTTGAGGACATCCAGTACGCAGTGCTCTGACAGGATATGCCTCAGCATTTTTCTACAAGTTTCCTCCTCTTTACAGATTGGAAGAGCATGCACTTCTCCAAAAAGTCCAAGTGTTCTTTTTATATTACTTTTAAAGTTAATATGTTCTTAATTTTTATTTGTTAGCACTTAATAAAAGGCATTATAATGAAATAAGAATAAGCAAAGTTGTAAACGTTTAAGAATTTGCTTTTACAACATGTATCAAGATTTTAGTCTTGTATAAGTAAAATAAGCTCTCAACAGTATATCTCTTCCCATTCCTACAGCTATGTGAAAATACACTGACACTAGAAATCTTGGTCATATTGTTAACTTTTATAATCAAATCCACTAAATTATTAGCCAAGCTTTAAGGATTACCACTTTAGATAAAACCAACATCACCTCTGGAGATTTAAGTCACCCTGACAAAGAATCTGCATTCATTTGTTTTGATGTATTTAAAGGGCTGCCACACTTCCTTGAAGTGGAAAAAATACATTACCAATTTAATTTTTCAAGACCAAGAATGGCAAGAGCAGTACAGATGCAAGTTAACGCTTACAGATTGCTGTTTCTTTTATATTGTTATTGGCGTCATTGATTCCTTTTTGTATTTCATCCAGCCACAGAAGTGCTGATTCATCTTGAGATTCCTGGAAAAAGGATAGAGAAAAACCTTGAAAAAACTGAATTATAACAAAAGTTGTCTGAACATACTGATAGAGCTCTGATATACAAATTCCCCTTGCAAAGCCCTCGAACACTAAAAATAATTTGACCACTTAAAATCAGCAGTAAAACATGCTCATATTCTGTTTACTGACTTGAATAAACTCCTGATCAAATACAAAGCTCTTAAAGTTTTCATGACTAGAAGACACCATCCTGCTAAAGATAAACAAAAATTTTGAGTGAAGCAAGAAACGTTTTCAATTCCGTAATACGTAGGCAAAGTAACCTCGGTACAAAATAAAACCACACATTACCAGGCATCAAGGTGATAGTATCATAAAGAGCACAAAGCAGAAGATTGCGGGAACTTGGCTTTCTTTCAGAATTCCTTATTTGGAAAGGATCCGTGTGTACACCTGAGTACACGTTACATTAGAAAGTACCAGCAAAAACTGACATAGAACGACAACTCAGATTAAGTAATGATTACCTAGGACAGGTGGTGAATGTTTCAGGAATTAAACAGCAGAGCAGGACTCACCCCTTCCTACAGGCTAACAGTGTGTGGAACTAAACCCAAGTTAAAATAGAAGGTGCAGGAAAGGATCAGCACCTCCACTAACCGACTGTATGCCTGACTGTTCACAGGTCAGCTGGCACTTCGGCTAAGAATACGAAGTGTCAAAGTTAAAGTGGCATTTAAAATCTAATCCAGTAGGTGGGGGGGGAAATTTTAATTCTAAAGAGGAAATAGGAGTGCCAGGTCTGTAACAGACTAATGATGAGAGAAACAGGAAAGTACAGATTTGATAAAGATCTAGGAGTATATACACACACAGACATTTCAGGAAATAAAAGCCAAAAACTCCCTCAAGCTAAAACAGTGTGGATAAAGAACTAGCCTCACAATGGATATCCCTGTTTTTGCATCCAACTCCAGGCCAAAAATCCAATAAATTTGTTATCCACAGAAATTAAAGAGAAAAAAAAAAAACCAAACCAGAAAGAGAAACTCTTCAGTTTGCATCATATATGTAAATAAAGTAGCAGAATATCTAAATAAAATCAAGTAGTATCAGGCAATTGTGTGACTGTGGACACCCACTGCAAAAATAGTAGAACGTTAGAGTTAGCACTTAAGAGAGTGCATACTAAATTCCCAAACTACAGCTGACAATTTTGTGAAAAGGATTGAGAAACTGAAAAGAATTCCTTATCTGGCATCCAGCTTCTACACACTAAATACAAGAACAGACACAAATACTGCTCTGGAGCCAAGTACAGTTTATGCCAAGCCTTGCCGCTAGCGTAGAAGCCAGACCAAAACTTCGGCTAATTTTGTCTGCTGGAAGCAAGCCGTCGTTGTTTGGCATTCAAGGAGGGGGGGGGGGGGGGGGGGAAAAAGCCAGGCAGAGAAAAAGGAAGGGATCAGAAAAACAGCATATGAAAACAGGGGAAAGGTTTTAGAGGCTGTAGGCTGTGAAGGGGTGGGAACTGCCTGAGCAGAGCAGGCAGCCAGATTGAAGGAGCACAGACAGCCAACAGTGGGTGGGTAGGTAGAAGGCAAAGAAAAGCACAGTTTTCTTAAGGCATGCTTGTATGCGTGGCTCGCTTTCACCTTTGCATTTGCTAAACCGAGGTCACTACACTCTTCCCCAAGTCTGGCTTCTTCCTCCAGAAGGGTACAGAGTTCAGCAACGTGACATTTCGGTCTGTGGATGAGACTCTCGAGGATTTACTAAATATACCCTTTGAGTTTTTCCAGAAAACACCTTCTTTTCCCTCAAATATCTGCATGTACAAATTCCAATAGAACCCCCCACATTGGCTTCAGGCTCATGGTAAATTAGGAGTTAAATTGCTGCTGTAAAGCAATTTTATCTCTCTGTTGGGCAGAGGCTGAAACTGAGTCATGTGTGCATATTTGGATACGTCACACCCTCTTGCTGTAGTAGACAAAGAACAAACTAGCTCCTTACCATAAACCTCGTGCCTACAGGATGCTTCTGCAGGAAAGATCAATCACTCTTTAGTACCTTACAGAGGGGAAAAAAAGGTGCCCCACAAAACGCCTCTTGAGATGAACTAGAACAGCCTCGCTGTCTGGCTAGCTGGATTTCACATACTATGATGAAGATACTGGTTTTCACTGGACTGCTCTCTCTTACCTCCACTCTTTTCACAACAGGTGAGTCCTCCTTTCTGCATCTATTCTGTATTTTAGTCAGTAACATGGGCTTTTTGATGATGTTGGCTCTTTGCCAGCTTAAATGTGTTGTACATGCATCATTACAGATTACTATGCTCTAGGAAGTCTCACAGCAGATTGATTATTCTTCCATTTCAGTGACACCTTACCTCCCCCCCTTCACCCAGTTGCTTTCTATAAGGAATTTTATTTAAAGGATCTTTCTGCCCTTGCTGAAGATGCACCTTCTCTCTAATAATTCTGTAGTGATATGATAATCTTAAACCTGTAGAGTCTTGCTCTTTCTGTTTTAAAATGTTCGACAGAATTACGACTTCACAGATGGTGCTATTAGAAGGAAATTCTCAGGTAACTATTGTGACAAAAATAACCACAGGAAATGGTCAACAAGCTCATTTTTTTTCCCCACTAGAATTAAAGCTGTTTTCAAACCAAGCTCATTTTTAAAAGCCGTTTTGTATTTACAATACACATGGACATGCATGCATATATATCTCTTCAAGAGTGACCAAAATTCATTTTCTGGATTAACCATCCAGAAAATCACTAAAATGATGCAGTCTACTAATGATAATTTCAAAACATTCTACGATAAATCTGCCAGTGAACATAGATAAAACTGTTTCCCATATTTTATTCCAACATGGAAGGGTGAAAGACAAACCCACAGATTTTAATCCAGATTTTAGTTCACTCTTGAATTCCAGTTTCAAGATGCATGCTTTAAGCTTTGAACTGAGTCTTTTCACATTAAATGCAGCTAAGAAAATCTTTAGGTGACAAAATTAATTAAACAGCTGTTTATTCTGCAAAATCTATTTTGCAAAATACTTTCTAAAATCAGATTTGAACACATTTGTGCTTCATCTGGAAATGTCAGTCTCTTCGCTAAGTTCTCCACTAAAGACTGAGTAACAGGCAGTAACAGAAATGTCACCATTGGATTTGCTCACACACTAATGATATTTACTCACTGAAAATTTCCCTGCTGCATGTAAGTTCTGTTCACTTACCAATAAATTTGATCTAATATCAGTCCAAACATTTGTATTCAGTTCTCAAGTCTAACTGCCCTTCCTCACATATAAAAAGCTGAAAAGACCGGGTTTGCTTTCATCAGAAGCTGAAGAATACAGAACACTGACATTAATTTGATATGTGAGGCCAAAAAATTGAGGGTTATTTCAGTTTTCTAATTTGAAAGTTTCAACTGGTGTTAGGCAAGACAGCACTTTTAAAATCTTTTGTAGTCACGCGTTTCATACGTAAGTGACAAGGATAGTATCGCTGTTTGCTTTGGAAATTCTGATCAAGCCTAAATCAAGGCTGCTGCTTATATGATGAATTAACAACATTGCTACTACTGGCCAAAACCCTTTGCCAGCAATAAACGTTACACAAGTGTCGGCTGTTTTTCACCAGAGATTAACGAAAACATCTAAAATGCAGAAAGATCAGCTTAACTCTAAACTCAGGCTAAGTTTTCGAGGTTGTGTGTGAGATGGCAAAGGAAGTGAATATTGTGCTTGAGCACGTTTGGTCTGAATGTTCAAAGCAAAGAATACCACCAAATCTTTTAAACATATATATCACTTTTCACATGGAGAAGAATACCCTTCTCTGTATCTGAAGGTGAGTTATATTGCTAATCCAGTAGTTTTCCTTTTTCACCAATTTTTACTCTTTTTTAAGCTTCAGAATTTTCACTGAATGGCTCTGAAATTAAAACCGTGTCTCTCATCAAGACTTTCCGTGGAATTTCAGCAAGGGACTATGATTACATCCCCCCTTATGCTATAGAAGGAGAGACAAAGACCATCCACATCAGGGAACACAAATGCACTTCAAAACAATCAAATGACTCCACTTTAACAGAAGTGAACAACACCACACTGGAGTACCTGAGCAGTTCTCTGAGCACCAAGCTAATACCCGCCGTCTACCTCAGTGCTGTTTTATTGGGTATACCATCTAATGCCATCATTTTGTGGATGCTGCTCTTCAAGATCCGGTCTGTGTGTACCGCCATCCTCTACACAAACTTGGCAGTTTCAGATCTGCTCTTCTGCATCATGCTGCCCTTCAAAATAGTGTACCACATCAATGGGAACAACTGGATTTTTGGGGAAATCATGTGTCGAACTACCACTGCGGTGTTTTACGGCAACATGTACTGCTCCATTCTGCTGCTGACGTGCATCAGCGTCAGCCGCTATGTGGCCATTGTTCATCCCTTCACCTACAAGAGCCTGCCAAAACGTGCCTATGCCATCGCGGTTTGCGCTACCGTGTGGACCGTCGTTTTTTTGTACATGCTTCCGCTTTGCATAATGCAGCAAAGCTATTACGTGAAACAACTGGACATTTTTACTTGCCATGATGTGCACAACGCCTGTGAAATGGTATCTTCCTTCCAGTTCTACTACTACGTTTCTTTAGCTATCTTTGGGTTTTTAATACCTCTTGCAACTATCATTTTCTGCTATGTCTCAATTATACGAACACTCAAGACTCATGAATGGTTCTGGTACGTCAAAGTCAGTCTTTTGATCCTTACTATCTTTGCTATTTGCTTTGTGCCAAGCAATATTATCCTTATTATCCATCACATTAACTATTACTATTACAACACAGATGGATTTTATTCTTTTTATCTAATTGCTTTGTGCCTTAGCAGCTTAAACAGTTGTCTTGATCCTTTCCTTTATTTTCTCATGTCCAAAATCAGAAGTCAATCCAATATTTACCTTACAATGGTCAAAATATCCAGAGAGAAATGAATTTAGTTCTATATTTATATTATCGGAATTACGATTTTTGTATAGTATTAACCCATGCAGCAGCAAACCTCAGGTGCAAAAATTAGGCTTAAATATTGACAAAAACCACTATCTCAGTAAAATGTACTTCCTTCCACACACAACACAAGGAACGTCTTCAGAAATACACTTCTCTGGCTCTATAATTTTATCACACATCGCAACTTCTGGTGTGCCTAGATTCAGGGAAGTGGCTCTGTACCTCCGTCTTCTGAGATCACCACTTTCATGGCCACGGAGAAGACACCAGAATATGATTCACCACAGCCTCTGAATACCAGAAGAGGACTCAATATCCAAATAGCACTTTCATGATTTCCAAATACTTCAAATTAGCTCTCATCCCACAATCACTGCAGGAACAGTGATACGGCAACAAGTTTTTGTCCCAGTGGAAATGAGAGCAAGTAAAAGCACTTTCTACGTACCCAGCAGCTGTCAAGCTTTGCAGAAGTTTTGTCACATAGCCAAGAGCAAATACTGCCCTGGATGCTGGAAAAAGCGCCAGAGTCCCTGGTAGGTTCAAGGAGCAGTAAATCTACAGCTGTAGACAGAGCCTGACACTTCTAAGGCAGCATCTCCCATGAGGCTGCTTAACCAGCTTTGCACTGGAGACTTGTTCTTCCACTTCGTGAGTGTCTACACTCCTCTAGCCCATGAGGATTGCTGGGAGCTAACTCTTATCAGCATGAACCCAGACATCTATTATTCTTGCTTGGTAAGCAAAACAGGGAAGCTATTTTGTAGTATTCTCTATTTCCACATCCTCACAGGAAATACCTACAGTGTTACAAATACTGAAGCTAGCTATGATTGATTGTTCACGTTAATAAAGCAAAGGGTCAGCTTTTAAGTTTACAGAAACTTAAAAACTACAGATATAGTGAGTATAAAGTTCCTGTAAAATGAGCTCAGTAGTTGGTGTTTGTATTTTTAACTGCAGCATGTAAGAAGGGGATAAAAAAATGTTTTACATCAGTTTGATAATAGTATTGTAAAAAATTTTACTTAAATAAAATAATTTGCACTGGAAAATATCTTCAAGGAATTTGCAGTCTGGTAAGACTCCCTCTTCTCAATTTCTTCTGGTTCCTAATTTAAGTTCGTTTTAAGCATGTCGTTCTCTCAACATGCACAAGAACAGATTTTAAAGATAACTTTAAAATAATCCAGATGCTACACAAATATTGTAAATATAAAAAAAGTGAACCTAACCATAAAATCTGTGTCTATCACTCAAAAAATAATACAGGAACCGTTTCTGAGTTTGGCACATGTGTTTAACTTTTCAGATATCCATAATACACTCCCTAAACACAGGGTTTCTCTTCACTGGGACCTGAATACGCTGGGTTTGAAACGGCCCTGAAAACTGCTAGAAGCTGTGGTTTAAGATTAGAGGAATAAATGCATTTCAGGTTTGCATTTTAAATTTCAAGCAAGGACCAAGTAAGCGTGATCTGAGATTAAGATCTGTAACGGGTACTGCAAGATTTGCGTGCAGGCTCTGCTTCCCCAAACCCACCACAGCTCTAGGGACATGACAGCAGGCTGGTTAGAATAAGCAAGCAGGTTTGACCCACTGTTTTTCCAGATGCTGGGGAACACAGGAAGTTCACAGGCAGATCTATCCGATCCTTGTAAATCAAATACTTCCTTTTACCACAGCTTACTCTTAAAACAGCTAAATACAATGAAAGGTAGATCTGCTTTATAAACAGGGCTCATAAAAAGTGAGGAATAGACAGACTTTAGACATTGCACTACCTTTTTAATTATTTTTTTTTTTTAAAGGACAGTTCAATCTAAATAATATCTTTTCCTAAAGAATGGTGATGTCTGTGGGATTGAATAGCACAGAGAGTAAGTCAGATTAATGCACCTGAGTATTTCTTTTGGGAGTACATATAGAACAGTGCCTAGCTTTCTTCCTAAACAGGAGCAATGCTCCTATTTACAGAGGAGATGTTCTAAGTGGTTGTCAAAGGACTGCAAAACCAAAATACCGCAGAAGAGAAAGATCAGCGGAAGTCTCTAACAACATGACAAATTTTTGAATAAGAAGATTTCAGAAAGATTGCACAACTTTTGGTCCAAAACTTGGAGACACCCATGTGTTTCCTATCAGCACGTTCACACAGGGGCAGGCACCAGGTTTGTCCCTTGGGAGCACGGCCACAGGGCTGCCAGAGGTCTCTTCCTCGGGGATGTCCTGGTTCACAATTCTGGTGCACAAAGGATTTGGCACATCCCAGGCCAGCGCTGTGCAGCTGCCACCTGCGCGGAGACTGTCTGCATGCCAATACCAGCCCTGGCCCTTCCAGGACAGGTAAAGCAGTCAGCATGTACCGTACCCTCCCCAGCACACACAGCGTGGGAAGAGGCTTTTCAGGATCCAGGGCACAGTGAAACCTGCCCTTACCTGGGAACCCAAGAAAGAATTTGAGATGTGCAAACACCTTTTGAAAGCTCTGACAGTGGATTGCAGAAACACACTGTTTCATAGCAGCTACCACAGGTGAGATGGCAAGATAGCTGGAAGGTATTTCTACAAGCCAAAGTTCAGAGGCTTTCTCTAGCTGTCCATACTACTTTAGGAACGCCTTATGTGAATTTTAAGAGTCTTTTCCAAATGCTGGACATTTTAAGTGCTACGCTAATAGCTTTAGCTAATCTTGTGTTCAGTCAGATCCTGCAAGCTGTTAGGCTGATCTTTGTTTATACTTCCTTGAGCTGTGATGCTAACCAGGGCACTGCTTTTGGGGACACAGATAGCAATATCCTGCTAAGATAGGTTTAAACTGAAAGCACATACAAGACGGCCAGTTTGTTGTTTCATGATAAAGCCGTTATTATAGAACACCAGATTTAAGTAACTGAGACTCCCCAAAGTACGTCCTAGAGGTTTGTTAAGGAAAATCATGACTCTTTCAGTATGACTATGACTAGTTTCTGGCAAAGCCCTCAATTCCCATTCATACAATAACTACCTGCCTGACACGTAGTTTACTAACTAGGTCCTTGCACAAATTTGTTAATGATGTCAGGGTGTTGCTGCCCACGTTTTGTAATAGCTGCAGCAACAAGAAAACAAGCAAGTCAATATATCAAGTTGATAGCGACACACATGCAGAATATGTCTTAATATTAATACATCGAGAATTAATCCCTTTTGTCAGTCAGAATAAGTTGTAGTGGAAAATTGCTTAGTGCCAGTTTTTGTCATTGGCTTGTTTACAACCCCATCAACACAGCTAATCTGAATATTGGGGGAATAGGACAAGGACACATCTGCAAGTGAAAAGAATTGGCATTCAGTTCTGACAAACAGCAAGAGTCAAAGCTCTAACCTTGCATTTCTGTGCTTTGGCATGGTGCAGAACATCCTGATAATGCCTTGCATTTACTGGTCTCACATCTTGCATCTTGGCTGTGGGTAACAGTAGGGTTTCTAGAGTTTTCTCAGGATCTCCTTGGTCAATTGCTTCATTAATGTGGCCAATCGCAATAATTCCTATGAAATGGAAAAGTTATTAAAGATATCAAAGAAAGATGCAACTTATCAGATATCAGATACAAACAAAGCAGTAACATGAAGAACAGAAAAATCAAGTAACAAGAAGCAGAAGCGGCAGCAGCAGCTGATTTAAAGTTATTTTTGCTCACATATTCATATGAAGTTACTAAGTTGTATAGTTTTCCTTTCTGCCACATTTATTAATTGATCGGAATCTCTCTCTTCATAAAAATCAAATTTATCCTTGCTGAAAAAGAGGAAAACATATTTCCCTGCTTTCAGGGCAGGAGTATCTACATAAAGCTTAAGGAAAGGATGGGCATCGCATCTAAATATGTTCACCTACATATTCGCTCACAGGGCTGAAAGACTTGTTTCAAGTGATTTTGGACCAGATTACCTGAAACTCTGATTTGACAAATACAAATACTGACCTCCCAGCTACAGTATTATATAGCAACTCAAACAAATTTCTTTAAATTTCACCTTAAATAATTAATCTGATAATGTTGACCTCATTAAGAAATCACTTGATCATTCAGATGTTCAGACCAGTGGCACTCAGGACTTCGGTCAGCAAGTAACATGGCCCAGTGTATTTAAAAAACCCACCAACTCATTTTCTTCAGACTGATCTCAACATTTTAAAATGAACATCCTCCCACCCTCAAACAGAGCTGAAACACACTGGTCAGGGTACTTCCTCCCTAAAGCCACCCCAGAAGGGAAGCAGTCAAGGGCTTCCTCATCACCTGTGAGGGATGGCATCCTTGCTGGCAGCGGATCATCTCTCACCAAGTCTCTCCCAGACCCACTACAGCCCAGCTGGTGGGATCACAGACCCATGCTCTCATAACATTTTGGGAATGAGTAATTTTTCTGGAGTGCTACCAAAGAGGGACCATGTAGACATGCGGGCTTGCTTACCAAAACAGAGACCACCCTTCTTCGTCCCCTCTCTGCCCCAGATAACCAACCCTGGGCAGAGGCCAATGTCACTGAAACCAAGTGGAACTATTTTAGTCCTAAAGACTGACTTTTCTAACGTAAGACCACCTTTCTTAAGACCTGTTTCAAACTCCTAGTGACTGCAGAGGTTCAGACAAAGACAATGAGTATGTCAGTCGAATGAAATGCTCAGCCACCCATCCTGCTGGAGGGCACACATTGAGAGCAAGCTACAAGGGTTGACGGCAACCACTTGACTAGATTTAGGAAGCAACAGCCAGTTTCAGTATTTCTGTAATATAAAGCTTCTCCTACCAGTGCGAAACAGTAGCATGCGGTGCAGGAAGGGCACAGTACCACGCATCAGTGCTGCTCTGGAAATAGCTTGCACCTTTCAAAGGTTCTCAAACTACTCCAGACTGCTTCCCAAATAGCAAGTGGTCTGAAAGCTGCCCTCTCCTTTCCTTGCTCCAGTAAATTGGGCATAACTTCATAGCCTCAAATTTTAGTGTAGAAAAAAATTAAATTCATACTTCTATATCCAGTGGAGAAACTTGGTCCTTCAGCTTTCTGAAGCCCAAATGACACTTAATATAAATCCTATCACACTTAATATAACATCACTCTTTTAGGGCAATGCAGTTGCATTCAGCTTCAAAAATAAACTCTAAAGCCATTTATATTTAAAAAAAGTGGGCACAAGAAGCTACTCTCAGACAGGAAATCAAGTTACATAAAAGGAGAGCAGGAGAGAAAAATACACCACAAAACTTCTTACCAACTCCCTTGGGAAAAACAAGCGCTTGGAAATCATTTAACATTAAAAAAACCTCTTTTCCACAGGACACTGCCTGTAATTTCTTCCCCTAACCTCCAATATGCTCTTTGCTCACAGTTTCGGGAAAATCACCAAAGTGAGACCATCCAGTGCAAACACTGAAAGACACTGCTAAGTGGGCAGAACCGTGGCATTTGAAACACTGCAGAAGACAGGTACCCTATGATAACTTTCAGCTACCAAAACATAATCAGGAATACTTTAGGGACATTTAAAGACCAATGGGCATTCCAAAATAATTGAATGTTCTTTCTTGAAGAGTGTCTGTACAAGGCCATTCAGTACAGAAATTTATGTACCAAGGACCAGGCTATCATCTCCACAGGCGATGGGGGGGGAAGAATTACTTACTTTCATTTTCTTCTTGAATTTGCATATTAACCATGTCAATGCAGTTCTGGATATCATTCCAGCTTAAATAATCTTGGCCTTGAGATGAAGCCTCTGACTTAATAGACAATAGTGTATCAGCATAACTATAAGAAGATATAAAATACATAAGTGTATTTCATCTACAAGGTAAACTGGCATAAAGACTTAGTCAGATGTATCATCCATCATTTAGTGTCTAGTATTTTTTTCAATAAACGCATTTCAGACAAACTCATCTCTTGCCAGAAGTTATATAGACAGGCAAGCTGCCTTGCTGCTTCTATGCATGCATTTCAGGAT
Source organism: Tauraco erythrolophus (assembly GCF_009769465.1). Taxonomy (NCBI): domain Eukaryota; kingdom Metazoa; phylum Chordata; class Aves; order Musophagiformes; family Musophagidae; genus Tauraco; species Tauraco erythrolophus. The sequence goes on from NC_141496.1 coordinate 29,407,464, forward strand.
CTGAAAAGGCCCTGTACACTAATTCAGAGTGCTTTTCTTGGCAAAGTGGGATAATGGTAATACATACACTGAATATTTGCTTTGCAGTACAGTGCTACAGGTAAATTTGGGAGAAACTGGTTAGCCTCTTGCTACTCTAAATCAAAGACCAGAATTTCTACCTGATGTTAGGGCAGCAGTATCTTCTTGCTACCTCCATACTCTCTCCATATGGAGGATGATGGGCCACAGGCAGAAGGAGGGAATAAAAGATGATGCTTATCTCCTCATAACTCAACGTCCTCCAAGCAGAGGCTCTGTAGCCTGTCTCTACTCTTCTTAGAAGCATCACAGATCAAGAAGAGCTGGAAACTTTCACAGTAGTATAAACTCAGGTCTAAATGATAAGCTAAATGATTTTCATATTCCTGAATTAAGCATACAACTGCCATAACATGCCAGATCAAATACCTGTCTTCTATTTCCAGCAGAAGCCTGAGAAATGAATTGTTGCCAGAAAATATACAGGACAGAATCATCATTTGCTGTTCTGATTTGCCCTTTGAGCATTCAGCAGCCTGCATTTAAGGGCTGCCCAAGCTGGAAGCTGTGTATCACTTCGATAGCTGCAAACTATGCTGTGTTCCATGAATTTGTTTACTCTAATTTGAAATCTTACAAATTCTTGGGGAATGAGTCCCACCATTTAAGTATTTTGTGAGATGGCAGTTCCTTATGTAAATTTTAAATTCAATATTTGTTAGTATCTAGTTTGATAGTATCAAATCTTTTCTTGCTCCAATTCTCTTAAGAAAATAAAAACTAAAGTCATAATAGAAGCTGGCAACTTTTATTAACCTTCCCAACAACACGCACACTTTTGCAGACCTATGTCGTAGTTTCCCTAAATTCTCCTATCTAGGAAACACATTCCTAACAAGTTCATCTCTTCTGGTAGAAAGCCACTGAACACCGTCTCCCTCACTGAACTTTTTCTAGCTCTACTGTATTCTTCCTGACATTGTGCAATCAAAGTCTCCTGCAGTATTCAACATGTGGTTGGCAGCACAGATTTACATAATGGCATAATAAAATTTTATTTTATATTCTACTCCAGCTAATTCCTAATGTTTTATTTGTATTGAATGGCAGCTTAATTTAAAGATCAGGTCACAGTAACACCAGTCAAAAATGCTGCACTTGAACTTTTTGCAGCCTGTTTCTGTATTGCCTCACAGTAGCACTACCCTACATTGGCAGCAGGCAAGCGGAAGATTAACTTTGCTCCACCTTATAGCATCTGCTCCTTCTAACCAAAACACGAGTCTCTTATTCCTATCCTGACTGCCCTCCTTCCAGCTTTGCGACACCTAGCAAGGGCCGCTCTCAGATTCATGTCTCCTGGCAGCCTGGTGAAGATCTTCAGCCACTACTGTCCCTTTTGCCTAGTAATGTCTTCCAGCAACATGTGGAGGTTTCCAACACTCGTGACCAAGAGGCAAGAACCAGCCCATGGCCCCATGCTCTCCCGAAAATGCTGGGGGCTCAGGTCTCACAAAAATCATATTGCCTGATATTTTTAGTAGATACACAAAAGAGCACAGAGGTAGCAGTACATGGCTGTGACAAGTCAGGCACGTGGCAGTGCAAGCAGCTGGCAGCTGAGCAAAGGCTATCATTTAATGTTGAACATGCACTTGTGCCACAGCGTTATGCTCAGCTTTTTAGCAAGCAGGACTGTGCTACGTTTTTCAGAAGTTTGCAATTCTCAAGCAAAAAAGGGGTCAGCTGTGGTCTATGGGACTTTCTGGACCTTAACCCATTAAACTCTACCTGATTCCAAAGATCATCTTTCAGTATTGCAGAGATGTTACTGATTAACAGTCTCCAGCTGCAGTTGGTTCATGTTTTAGTGTCTGCAAAGATTCTTGTCAGTTCCTAATGTTTGCTTTCCGAGGATATTTTCCCTGCACCTCACACATCCTCTGACCTCAAACATCTGAGATTGTGTGGTTGCTTATACTTACTAGTTCAGCAATTGTCACATTATCCCATATTAACTTATAACACAGATGTTTATCTTGCAGCTCTTTCAACTTCACAGCCACAACACAGAACAGCCCACCTAGTCAAATGCCTACTTAGCCTTTTGCAGAAGTTGCCAAGGCTCATCCAGACAAGACAAAATGAACCTTTACCGTTGAAAGCTTTCCTCTTCCAGATTATTGAAGCCAATGCATGGGTTTCTGAGATGATTCTTTATCATTAGGATGTCCTTATTTTCCAAGGCCTGGTTTAGCAACACAACAGCTGACAACATTTCTACTGCAATAGACAATTCATCATGTGCCAGGTAGTTCTGTAGGACAATAACGTACCACAGTCAGGAAGCTAAATAAGCAGTGTAACAAACTTGAGTTACACAGTCTAGATACCATCCAGGAGATGGATTTAATTTAAAAAGCCTGGCAAATTTGGTAGTCACAGGAATGTCAGATTAACATAACACTGGTGGTAGAGCTTACTAAGGTTTGCTACACATCCCTTCAGCCTTTCCTTCTTTTGCCCACAATCCCATCTATTCTGGTCTTACCCTCACAGCAGGAGGTTACTTTTCTACACAATATATAAAACAGAGTTAGTCCTCATTGAGGGCATGCAACAATTGAAAAATGTCAGTCAATTCGTTGCAACACAAGAGCTCAGCCAGAGCAAAGTGTGTCATGAAACAAATTCTGTGGTTTAATATTGCCTATTCATCCAAAACAATTCATGCAATATGTAACACCATGGCAAGAGAATCAAGTCTTATTTTACACAATAACATGCTATGTTCATGCTTTTTCATGGTTTGAGTACGTAACATCAGTGAACAAGTCATAAGCTTTTCACTCTTACCACAGCATTCTGTTGTTGGAGGTTGAACAGCTCAGTCTGATAGACAGCAGCAGCAAATGAGTGAACAACAGGCAGCTGCGCCTCCGGTTTCATCAGTGCAACCAGTGTTTTACTAGGATCACAGTTACGAATTGCAGTATTGATATTGTCAACTGCTATAAGTTCTAGAGAACAGCAGGGAAAGAAAAGCCTATTAATTTTCATATGCTCTTTGCTGTTTATGCACTGTAGATGATAACTGAGTCATTCCAAAGAACATCATTCACTGTCTTTAGAGAAAAAACATATTTGTGTCAGACACTTCAAGACACAACTGCTGAATGTTGCAAAAACAGTGTCTATTCAAAGGCATGCTGTAAATAATTGACTGGAGGACTCCAGAGTTTCTGGACTTTCAGATATTAGAGACTGCTTATTGTACCTTTAACCAAAAACAAGGAGATGACCCCGTCCTAGCACAGAGAAAGACCTGACATCCCTCCCGGGTTTTCCTGCAGCAGATACTGCTGGGTATGCCAGCTCCAGCAACCCAATATTGCTTCCCCCTAAAACACTCCTTTCCTTCTGTGCTGTGTTTCCTCCCTCACCTCCTCCTTTCAGAAAGGCATAACTCAGTTAGCTAGAACAAGCCTGTCCTACAAAACCAAGGATATTTTCATTGTCCATTTCAGGAGGTCTGGTAGAAATCAGCCAAATACGTTGCGGGGTTGGGATTTTCAGTTGCTGAGCTGATGGGAAACCACATGCTACAGCTTCTAGGACTTCCTCTGCATGCTGTCACCTGTTCTAACAGCGTGGAAGATCAGTCTTCACAAGCACTGCCATCTAGAAATTATCCCCTTCTCTACAGCTCGAATTTCAAATTAAACACACCACCATAGTATGAGCATAACCCTTTCCAGCACCTGAACAACTCGCCTGCTTTGCTTTTTCCAAACTGACTTCAGCAGAGGTTTTAATCCCAGCAGAAAAATGCTGAAACACACTTCCCACTTGGGCAGCTGCAGAAACCTTACAACACCCCTTCTCTTAGTCACAGCCACTGTAATTGCACACCTGGAGGAGCCAACTCTGAAGAAACCCAGGCCAGGACGCACCCAGGAACACGTTGTACAAGGGACCACGCTAATCTTGCGCAAAGGGAAACAACCTTGAAGGTTAAAGCGCATGGGGCAAAGAAGGACAATTATGTAAATGCCCTTTCCATCAGCAAAATAACCCCCATCTCCTCCACCTTATCTCATGGCTTTTCTGTATACTATTATCCAGGGAATGTTTCTAGTCCCCACTGACTGCTCACATCTGTACAAGACTGCTTCTACAGCAGACAACATCCACAGTTCATGTGTGCAGAGACACTCAGGTGATCTTATACAATACAAAGACTTTGAAAACCTTTCTAAGTAATCAGGCCCACCTAAACAAGACCCTCATCTCTCATTTCAATTGCTCTGAAGTGTTGTCATATGAGGCCATGTCGTTCTTGCAGGGTCTCTCTATTGGCCATTCCTGAGGTTAGAAAAAGGAAAGGCTCTCAAAGCTAGAACATGCATGCTTTTTTTTAGAGAAAAGAGCAAAGAGGAAAAGAGTCAGTGTTCACAAACAGACTAGACTAACTCTGCAGGCAATAACCAAGCTACTGATTTCAAATTCAGGAACGGAGCATGCAACTTGTAAGACACACTTTAATTGTTCACATTCCAATAACAAAACCCACTATTCTTTGTTTTTCAAGCCAAACGTAAGAAATAATTTTCTTTCCAGATCACTGTTACTGCTTTTCATACATGACATTTCTCCTCCTCATTTCCTTTACCAAGGAGCAACTCTTTTAAAGAAAGTACTGCTCACCATGTCTAACCAATCTAAAACAGGCCAATGTTTGAGGTAGCAAGTCAAACTTATCTTCTGGTTTAAGTTGACCTCATGGCAGAGCCTTTAAGTCACATTACAAAAGCAATCAGCCTGTATTCAAAGCATTGGAAATAATACCAGAGACAAGACAGCCACTAAGCCATGCTCAGATGCAGCATGAAATGACAGCAATTTAACCAAAGCTGAACTTCCTAGCAAAGAAGTTTCCAGTCAAAAGCAGCAATCAAAAGCACTGCAAATTTAGATCCCCTTAACTATATTTTTTACAAACGACAACTTGTGTCTTGTAACACTCTTAGCAGGCTAAGAATAGGTTAGATTTAGATACATGTGTTTAAAAGCAAGAATAATTTTCCTCTGCAATGTGATTGCAAAATATTCTTCCACGTGATCATTCTATTTTAGTTCTACAAGGATGGTCTTTCCTCCCAAGTGAGGATTAATACGGCACTGATAAATATTTGTTCAAGCCATCAAGCCATGCATTGTCTTCAGTTTTAGCCAACGTGTTGAACAGTGGCTCAAGTTATTAAAAGAAAAGGGTGTTAGCTACCTCAGATAAGAGTATATCCAATGCAGCACAGATTGGTGACTTGGCAATTGTGACATAGAGGAACAGTTACAAAAATAAAATGCAATGCATACGGTTTCAGTTTGAGAAATGGTGGATTCATTTCATTAGCTTAACATAATTAAACGACGATGGTAAAAAATGAGTATTAAAACAGTTACTCACTAAGCTTGTGAGCCTCAGCTTCCGCATTGGCAACACTAACTTCTTTCTGTATTTCACTTTTGTCGAGCATATTTGGAACCCCTGCTATCTAACAGATCAGAAAAAAAGATTTAATTATGCTTTGGAGTTTGATGGGAGATAAGGGATAAAATCCCCTGATGAGACACTAGGATTTGATTGTGCCGTCCCTTGTGCATCAAATGCAATGCCACGGTAAACACAGCATTAATCTTTTCCTGTGATCTTCATCTTAGTCAAAACGATGGATTTTATCCTTAGAATAATTCAGTGCTACCTTTTGCTGTACTCAAGTTATAACTCATTTTCAAAGCAAACACAGTATTAGGGGCTGCATGCTATATCTCAAATTTTCTTCTTATATCTTAGTAAATACTTACAAGGGCATCACGCTCTTTTGAACAAATGCAGCTAACTTTGGTGTCAATTAGAACATCAATTATTCTAAAACCTTTATAAAACTGTTTCATATGTGATGCTGAAGGCAGAGTAAAGGCAATTTCTCTCTGGATTAAAATAATCTAAAAAAAGGCATACTGATGGATAGTACCTGTTTCATTCAATTACCTGCATTTTCTGTTCTTTAGAACTGCACAATTGCAATAGGTACCATGAGGAATTTTGTGGCAGAACTTCAAGCAGGCTCAGAGCAGGACGGTTCAAACCTGCCATCAGTGCCACTTCATCTTGCTGGTCAATAGCCTCATTCACTTGGACTAAAGCTATGTGAACTGAAATGAAAACAATGCTTACAAACAGCAAATACACTTTTGTGAAAAAAAAAAAAAAGTCCATTGCTGTCTGCATCTCATTTTTTTAAGATGAGCTAGGGTGGCAATCTATCCAGCAGAGGATTATATATTTCAAGACCAACCCTACAAAGGGAATCTCTGGCTCTGTATGAGCCCACCTGATGTAGTGGAGGGTTTCCCTGCCCATGGCGGGAGGGTTGGAACTAGATGATCTTTGAGGTCCCTTCCAACCCTAATAATTTTATGATTTTGTGTTCAACCACAGCTAACTGGAAGCTTATGAATGAATTTCAGCTCTATATAGAAGAGGGGGTCAAAATTTACAGTATTCTGCACACAAAAGAAACTGAAACATAAAGAAACAGAGCAGGCAATAAATGATTTGATTCTGAACTGAGGAATCCTTACAGCAACAACTACACACACAGACATTAGGCCCCCCAGTAGATTAGTAGAGAAGGAGCAGCAAGAAAAAAAAACTGTTGTAGACAGACATTAGCTACTTCAGCATATTTTATAAGTTTCCACTGAAATATTTTGTTTGTTCATGTGGATTCAAGTCATGTTCAGCTGGAATCTGGGAGATCACGTGTTATATGCACACGTCCACAAGGATTCAGAATGGCTTACTGTTTATCTTATTGATATTGCCTTGAATCTCAGCTTGTGTCAGCAACTCCTCGTAGACATCTCTCTCTTCTTCAGAGATTGTGCCGTTCTAAGAAAACAAAATTGTTGCTAGTACACACAAAATCTTTGCGGAGAGAAAAGCTGTTAGCGGGAGTCATTAAAACTGCATCAGCTGAAACATTTGCTGGATGTATTTGCAGAGGAATCCGTTGACCACATGAACTAAAGAAATCAGTACTTCGCAGTAACTGACTGAGCAATATTTAAAGCATTTTCTTCCTGTAAAATAGCCATGTAAGTGTTGTAGCATTTTTCAACTACAGAAATCATTAGCTCTCATGCAAAACACAAAGAAAATAATCTCACATTAAAGGTCTGTGGCAGAGGTTATACTTTATGCTCTTTTTGTGAAGATATTTTTTGCAACTTTTTTAAACAGATTTTTTTAAAGCAGTTGATTCAAGAAAACCAGTATTTTTTTTTGTTTCTAGTCTTCTAGACTTCAGTCAAAGTTAAAGTACATCATACTCATAGTAATCATATTCTTAGAAAATTGACTGTCAGCTTGTTGCATTACTATTATTCATCTTATTTAGCTTAAAGGTGGGTTTTTTTCCCTAATTGCACTAATTTTTAAAATTATTTTTAAAAATGGTGATACTACAGCATGAGAAGCAGCATGAAGGAACACGTATACTAGGAATGCTAATAAAATATCATTACCTTAAGTCTTGCATTTGATCCTTTTCTTCTTTTAGCTTCAAAGAGTTCATTCTGATAGTCCTGTGCAAGTTCCTCATCCACGTTTAGCAGCATTGCATTTGGGTTCCTCAGAGTCGCAATGGTTTGCTCAGCTATTCCCTTCTCAACAGCTTCATTAATTGCTATTACTGCTGCATGCACTAAAATTAAAAGCACAATACTAAATTTCAGGAAGCAAAACATTCAAAACTGTCAGTGTTTCTTTTGATTTACTTGAAATGAGTTTTTAATATATGTACAGCAATTTACATATTCCCCTTCAAACATCCCACTTCTAATGTTTCCCCTAGACTGCTGCAACAAAAGCACTCAACGTTTGCTCAAAGGTAGCCCATTGTTGTGTTCCATGTTCACCCTTCTCCCAATTCAAGGTTACTATTTTACTGACAGAAAATAAAACATGAGTTACATTTTATTATTCAAGTCCTATGTCATTTAGAAGACAATTATATGCAGGAATTGAAAGCATTTTTGGTAGTTTTTCTCTTAAAGCTGCTTTTGTGTCCATAAAGATACGAGACATACAAAAATATTGTCTAAACTAACTATATCTGAAAGATACTGCACAAAAATAAGGAAATTCAAACTCCATAAATCTTGTTCTCCAGAAAACACAGTTAAGACTACCCAGGCAGAGTGCAGCCCTGCATTCCACATCTAAGCCTGCCTGGGTTGAACTGGCTCCTTCTGTAACTGAGGATCTCCACGAGCAGCTGGGGAACCAGAGAGATAGTGACATAATGGTCTCTACTTCCATCACCTGCAAAGCCACAGGATGGCATACTTCAAGCAGAGAAAGAACACCCAAAAGGCTACTTTGCAGGGTTCCCAAATGTTATTACACAGGAAAAGGGGGAAAAGTGCCATAGGTCTCTCTACAGTCATGGACTAGCTTAAGTGTTAAACCTTTCCTTTGAGAAAACAGGAGAACTTCAACTTCTTGACTTCAACAGCTTGACTCCAAGATTTTGAGTCAGAAATGCTCTTGTTTTTCCACACAGCAAATTTGCATGAAAGTACAAAATCAAAACTGCTTCCAGCTGAATTAGGTGTAGAGTAATGGCTAGCACACCCCTTCCAGGTAGGTATTCCATGCAGACATTTGGCCTTATGAACAGTCTAGATGAATGACTTTCACTAGAACTGCAATTTATCTGGACCTTCACACCACAAAGACGCCCGAACAATTGTCTGGTGGTACATTCCTGTCAAAGATTTTACAGACATTACTATTATAAAATGTAACTTCTGGAAAATGTTTATCTAGATCTGACCCCAAAGGAGGATCACAGCAGCTCCACGTTTATCACCACAGCAGCTTTTCTAGGATTTAAAATCATAAGATCTTTCCAGTTGGAAGAGACTTTGAAGATGATTAAGTTCAACCATTAACCTAAGAGTGCCAAGTCCACCACTAAACCTTGTCCCTAAGGGCCACAACTACATGGCTTTTAAATACCTCCAGGGATGACAACTCCACCACTTCCCTGCACAGTCTGTTCCAATGCTTGACAACCCTTTTGGTGAAGGAACTTTTCCTAATATCCAATCTAAACCTGCCCTGGCGCAACTTGAGTCCATTTCCTCTTGTCCTATCACTTGTTAATTGGGAGAAGAGATTGACATCTGCCTCCCTACGACCTCCTTTCAGGCAGTTGTAAAGAGCAATAAGGTTTCCCCACAGCCTCCTTTTTTCCAGACTAAACAACCCCAGCTCCCTCAGCAGCTCCTCATAAGGCTTGTGCTCTAGACCCTTCATCAGCTTCATAGCCCTTCTTTGGACATGCTCCAGCACCTCAATGTCTTTGCTGTAGCTGTGGGGCCCAAAACTGAGCATCGTATTCGAGGTGCAGCCTCACCAGTACCAAGTACAGGGGGATGATCACTTCTCTAGTTTCGCTGGCCACACTATTTCTGATACAAGCCAGGATGCTATTGGCCTTCTTGGCCACCTGGGCACACTGCTGGCTCGTATTCAACTGTCTGTTGACCAATACTCCCAGATCCTTCTCCACCAGGCAGTTTTCCAGCAACTTTTCTCCAAGCCTGTAGTGTTGCATGGGGTTGTTGTGGCCCAAGTGTAGGACCTGGAATTCAGCCTTGTTGAACCTCATACAACTGGCCTCAGCCCATCCATCCAGCCTGTCCACATCCCTCCATAGAACATTCCTACCTGTCATCAGGTCAACACTCCTGGCCCAACTTGGTGTCATCTGCAGATTTACTGAGAGTGCACTCAATCCCCTCATCCAGGTCATTGATAAAGGTATTAAACAGAACTGGCCTTAATACTGAGCCCTGGGGAACCTGTGACCAGCTGCCAACTGAATTTAACTCCATTCACCACAACTCTTTGAGCCTGGCCATCCAGCCAGGTTTTTTACCCAAAGCACATGCCCGTCCAAGCCAGGAGCAGTCAGCTTCTCCAGCAGAATGCTGTGGGAAATGGCATAAAAGAGTTTACTAAAGTCTAGGTTGACAACATCCACAGCCTTTCCCTCATCTGCTAAGCGGGTGACCTTGCCATATAGAAGGAGATCAGATTAGTCAAGTAGTACCTGCCTTTCACAAACCCGTGCTGACTGGGTCTGATTTACTTTCACACCACCAATGAGACATGCGAGGGAAAACACAAATACCATCTTTCCTTATTCTACCAGTATTTACTTGCTATGTGGCCTTGCATGGTTTTGCTAAATGGATAAAAGCATTCAGTAAAACACACATTTTTGGATTAAGTTTAACTGAGGGTCTATATATCTGAATTTAGAGCCTTCAGATTCTTTCAGTATATAAAAAATGAAAGATGCTTGTCAAAGATTAGGAAATTTATGTTTTTAGAAAAACAAAGACATATAGGAAATAGCAATGAAGTATGAAGTGAAGTTATACATTCTCAGGGAGGGCAGTTACTGGAACAACTTGCCTAACTGTTGGTGGATAGTCCATCGCTTAGCATTTATTTCATGCTAAAAAGTTGTCCTAAAATGGTTTCACTCACATGCACAGCACTAGATAGGAAACAGAAGCAGCTAGCATGACGGAGAAGAAGGAAATGGAGAGACACACTAGTTCCTTTGACATTGAACTTTATGAACAGAGGAAGTTCAGATTAGATATTAGGAAAAGGTTCTTCAGTGGGAGGGTGGTCAGTCACTGGAACAGGCTCCCCGGGGAAGTGGTCACTGCACCAAGCTTATCAGAGTTCAAGGAATTTCTGGATGATGCTTTTAGTCATATGGTTTAGTTTTAGGCTGTCTTGCAAGGAGCAGAGAGTTGGACTCGATGATCCTTATGGGTCCATTCCAACTTGAGCTATTATATGATTCTATGAACACCCAGATCGTCTTCAAGGGGCTAAGGGAAGACTGCTGTTCTTAGACACATATATAACCCTTGTATCCTCCTTTAACGAAACATATAGGAAAGATGTAATCTTTTCCACAGTTGTGTAAGACTCCAGTGACATAAGTGGAGCTAGCAAAAAGTAGTCATAAGATAGGTTCAAGGTTAGGAGAAACATGAACATGTATTGGTGGATGCTGTGAATCCATCTACCAAGAGAAGCAGTGAGAAGCATTAAGAAGCCTAACTGAACTGGAAAGAGCAGTCTGGAGGCATGGGAGTAAGCGAGTTACTTGCAGAATAAGTTTGCTTTGAAAGCATTCAGCTTACTCTCTGAACACTGATTTCTACTATTGCTGACAGCACAGTGGAGTCATCAGCAGTTGTTTCACTTCATATCTCCTTTTGCTTACACCATTTCGTAAGAAGGGTGGTAGACCTTTTCCTCCTTTTCCTCTGTTAGGATCTTCACGTCCAGCCTCACTAGTGCATGAGGGTTGCCACAGCAGATGTTTCCTGTTCTGGGGCAGGGCATGTTATCTACAGCACACTCCTTGCCCAAAGGGACAGAACCAGCACCAGGAAACCCTGCTTTTCTATGGAAGACTGAAAACACTTCAGAGGTTAAAATAAACTCTACACACACTATAATAAGCTTTCAGAGAAGGAAGTTGCAGTTCTTTCATCTTCAGGGAACGAAGCTCTCTGGAAAAGTGCTTGGTAGTAAATCTCTGAAAATTTGCTAAAAAAGGAGACAAACTACTCCCACTTACAAAGGCAGTATTTTAAGAGCTAGCATTGCAAAAACATGCACGTATTAAGCTATAGCAGGCTCCAAGATATACAACATAGACAATACGAATCAACATGAGGAAGTGCATTTTAAGTTACGGTCTGGAAATTTCAGCACACAGATCAAAAGCTGCCCATAGACGCAAGTGGTTCCTCCGTGTATGCACGACCATACGTGAGAGAGTTGTCTATTTGGAACAGTGCCTTGTCCTCACAGCAACCTGATCAGATGTTTGAGGAAAACTGCAAGAGCCCAACACAGGAAGGAGGCACAGAGAAGACACCTTGTTCCCAAGGCTGTACCCTCTATGGTGCAGAGGCATGTGCAGAGCTCAATTTGTCATCTAGACAATCACTAGCTACCAAAACATTAAACCCATGCGAAAGGTAAGAAATATTTTTTTTTTGGTAGCACCTCCTATGATTCAATAGAGATACTCAAAAACACAGAAAAATTGGAAGACGTGTTGTAAAAACAATGCAGTGTGATAGTCAGTGAAAACTTGTTTGCTTTTCTTGTTATTTATTAAGAGGTGGTAAACTAGGTGAAATAAAACACAGAAAATATTTCAGTAGCTTTCTGCCAAATTATCCAATACAAAACAGTACAAGAGCCACACTTACATGCAGCTTCATCCACTGATAATTCACTGGCCAGAATCCCACCAATTTTACTAAAAGATGGCATCTGTATACCGTACTTCTCTAGCTCCTTTCGCATGTTGCTGATTTCTTCCTCTGTTCATGGAAAAAAAAAAGAAATATTATAACAAAAGCATAAGTATTTCATTGTGAATCGCCGTATCTACAAAAAAGGGTGCAATGTTTTTGAAAGCACTTGGGGACAGGGCTTCTTAGCAGTTTTTCCTCCTCATTTTGAAGGAATCTAAGATACGACAAATATTCCATGCAAATTCACTCCCTCCTGTCCTTTGGAGACTGACATTCATTAAAAGAGCAGCCTCCCACCTATTTAATTAGGATGTGTTCAGAACAACCTTGCAGGAGGAGAAAGACTATAATAGAAAATATGTACAATGTTAGCAGATTTACTGAGTGAAGAAATCATCCAACATATGATTAGATAAGCAGTTTATTACCTGTGAAGTCTACTTTTCCCAGTAGGTCCTGGATCTGTGGTGCTAATCCTAGTTTGAACAGATATAAACTGCAAAGAAGAAAATTAGAATTTAAAGTCTTGTTGTGTGGTTGAGGTTTTCGCTTTCTGTACAAGAAAAGCACTTTTATGAAGCTTGTCCTTTAACCCTCAACTTTCATGGGCCAATATGGAATAAGTTAACTCTATAGTTGCTGTATTTTTAAGTCTTACAGAAAGTCTTTTTTGACTTGGATGTTTCAAAGAAGCATGTCTAATAGAGGCGCTATCTGTATCTCAGATCCCAGGGGATGTGTAAACAAGTAGGAAACCTTAGAGGAAGACATTAAAGAAATTCAAAAGCTAGTATTGAGGAAAAAAAAATCAAGATGTGAACGCACTTTGGTACATCTTATAGTTTCAGATCTATGTCCTGTTTTGACTTGTGTTATTAGATCCTGTAATTAATAGCTGAAGACACACAAGTCACTGACATCTTTCTTAAGTGTAAAGGAACAAATTCACCCAAGCCCATCTCAAAATATATTTCTATCATTAGCTATTTAGCGTTTGGAAAACAAAGAAAGCTCAATTTAAAATGTTGTCCAGGACCCAATACTTTTGTTTCAATATAGCGTGAAAAATATCTACTCATTATTCCTTGAGCTCTGGGGTGCTATCTGAAAAAAACAGCTGAGTACATTCATTTTCTCAGTATTCATTTTCCAAACACAAGGCATGTATTAATCTACAAAATACTGGTGTTTCTATAATTTATCACTGAAATTCAATAAACAAGTGAGTTTTGCAAGCAGAGATCAAAAAAGTAGATTTTAAAAACAAGACTTAAATAACATATTCCTCCAAAAGAATTATTTTTCACCTCTTTTTAAAATGACTTCACCCCAACTTCATACATTGTAAACGTGCATTGTGGCTTGGGGTTTTTGTTCCTAGAGGGGCACATTTCCCTTTTGTGTTTTGTCATGGGTTTTTTTTTTTCAATTAGCAAACTGTAGGATGAGATTTCAAAGCAAACATTTGTAGCTGTCATTTATTTCAGAGCACACAGAATCAGCATTTCATCTTCCCTGCTACCACAGCTACTCCTTTGCCCTGTCATGACCTGATGGACACATGAGCACATCTCATGGAGGTCAACACTCTTTTCACTGCCACAGCTCCTCAAAATCATTGCTGCTGCCATTCTCTGTTTTCAAAGCAGTCTTAAATGCAAGTTACTATGGCAGGAAAAAATCCACATGATCACAGTAATGAACCAGGTTCCTTCATTACCCTGATCTGCCTGTCAATCTTTCCTTGTGGGCTTTTAAAGAGATTTTACTCTTAAGTTTGAGACAGGGACACAGTCCTGGCTGAAGGTCTGGATGTCATACAAACAGTTATGGAGATCAGCAGCATCCCAGGACTATGCTGGCTTTCTTGGAGGTCACCACAATAGACAGCAGAAAAAAAAAAGTAGCACGAACATTAGAGACTCATATTTTTGCTGTTCAGCACTTTCAAGAGGATACTGAGCCATATGCATTACTTCCTACACTCGTGTTTTTGGATAAACTTATTAACCACCAGGTGGTGCTGAATGAAAATGTGCTTCAAGTCTTGGAAGGAACACAAAGACACTTCTACTCTCTATAAGGTATACTTCCACTCGAAACAGCTTGCTTAATGCTTTTATAGCGTAACATGAACCTCAAGGAACCCACGTAAAATCAAAATCAGGGGGTTTTGAGGTTAAAAAAGCTGGGTATGAGGCATCAGGAGCAGAGGAGAAAAAGGGGAAAGGGCAGTTCCCAGGTGAAGTTCCCTTCGCATCGCCCACACAGAACTGTAGTTCATGTCAGACAGAGGTCCCTGGGTCTTGTTTTATGCTTAGCTCATGTACAACATGCCATAAAAGAAGCAAATCTGAAAATAATGTTCTTTTTTTCAAGACACATGCTTGCTATTCTACTACTTCCTAGGAAAACGATGTTTTGAAGCTGTCCAGCTTTAGAGGGTTAGTTTGTCTAGGACGTAGCAGTGATCTGCTTGTAAAGACCCTTTGAAAACTAAATTTTTCAGGGAAAAAAATAATCTCATAAGCACTGCTATTTATGAACAAGAATCATTGTTAACATCTTAATTTAAATGAGGCAGCTCTTAACCTCATTTAGTCCAGAAACAAATTCAAATCGGCTTTCACAAGAAAAATGGAGCAAGAAATGAGACCTATGGCTTTGTATTTTTCAAGTTGGGCTTTAAGTATTGATGTTTCAACAGGAGAAAAGCAAGAGGGTAATTATATTCAACAGGAGTCTATAAATTGTTTGCTAAGTTACTTCTTCCTGGTCAGAGCAGTATCAGTGCTGCATTTGACAGTGCAAGTTGTTCCACATATTCTAAGTGCAATGGTCTTAATTTCAGACTTGAACCTGAATATATCCTAAAAAGATATTTAAATCATTTTGCTTAGAGTAATTCTCTATCTTCAGGCCCCGTATCAGACCAAAGATCAGCAAAACCCCAAATAACCAAAGACTTTCCCTGTGAAATATTGACATTTCAGATATCAAATAGACCCTTTGGATGGACAAAGTTTTTTGCTCCTATTACCTATAGTTAAGGCTATTTCATGCTTCTTAAAGGGGGAATTAAAAATAATTTTATCAATTTTAAGCACTTAAATTATGCACATTGACTATGCATAAATGAATTAACATAGGAAAAACCTCACCAAAGATCGCTTACAGATTTCCAAGAATAGGATATTTTCTTGTTCTTATCTGTGTTAGATTTACATAGTTTTTTGGCAACCCCAAGAATCATTTTGCTCCAGACTAATGACATGATAACAAATAAAAAAGAATGAGAAGTAGGTCAACTCCTCACCTCTCTGAGAAAGTGCTCAATTTTCCCGAGTTATAAGCCTTTGAAATTTGATGATGTGCTCCAAGACGCATTAGAATTTAACATTTAAACCCAATGGTGATTCTTCACATAGTAGTCACGTGCATATGCTACAGCTGCAAAGGTGAAAAGCTTCCTTGCAATTGCTGTTTCTAGATGCTGTGGTGCTGGACCCTGAGAATGACAGGAACATGGACTTTTCCAGGGTCAGTGAACTCTGTACTGATTCCCTGGAGACGATGCTCTGACAAAACCAGAGAGTAGAGCAGGTAGGGTGCACAGCATGGAGTCAGGGGGGACAGATGCCAGCAGGTCAGTAGTTACAACAGCAGAGGGGGAACAGAACTGGACACCTGCAGCTCAGTGTTGTTCTGACGCCAACCTGACAGAGAACACTGCCGGCCCAGCAAGTACCCTGTTCTTCTTTCTGTTGTTTCCCAGGCTGCCTTCAAAGTAGGCTGTGTGCCATTCAATACTGACACTGGAGTTTAATTTGAAAGACTCCCATGAAGGACTTATGATATGCCATTTAGAAAAAGGCATGGAAATAAATGAAGCTCAGCAACTGTTTCTTCAATTCTTACAGTCTGCATGGGATGCAGGCACAAGGCCCTACACTTTCATGGGAAAGCACAGTAAGTGAAAGCATTGCATGCCTAATCCCTTTCAGTGTGGCATGACGTATTTGATCAAAGTCCATTTCTAAAACAATAGACTGTAACTGCAGAGTTATAGTTTTGTGTTGACATGCACCAAGGAACAATAATTTAAACAAGACCAACTCAGAAGTGAAAGCTGAGACAGCACGGACTAATTCTGATACTGGCACAAATCCTGGGGCACGTCAAGATGGAGAAAGAAAAACTTCTACCAAAGGTCAACCCATTGCAAAATTCAGTTCAGGATGAAAAGAGTTACTGCCATTGTTAACTATTAGGCAGATCTTAAGAAGGTATCTAACTGATGGGCTTGTTGTTCATGTATGAACTTTGTTCATTAAAATCCAAAGTTGATAAAGTCCTCCTTCATACATGAGGAAGGAAATATCGGAAAAAACTCATTGTGTTCTTCCACCGTCTGCAAAGCATCTGAGCCAGCCCATAACACGGCCGGAGGGGCACACAGCCCATCGTGTCAGCCTGAGCTGGTTAACATTAGACCCCCATGCACTTAAATATCTTCATGCCAATGCGCGCAGCATGGGGAATAAGCAAGAGGAGTTAGAATTGTGTGCGCACCTGTTGGGATATGACCTTACTGGCATCACGGAGACGTGGTGGGATGAATCCTATGACTGGAGTGTCAGAATAGAAGGGTACAGGCTCTTTAGGAAGGATAGGCAGGGGAGAAGAGGAGGAGGGGTTGCCCTCTATGTCAAGGACCAGCTAGAGTGCATGGAGCTGCACCTGGGGACAGATGAGGTCCCAACTGAGAGCTTATGGGTTAGGATTAAAGGGAGAGCAGGGACAGGGGACGTAGTAGTAGGGGTCTGCTACAGACCACCTGACCAGGAGGACCAGGTGGATGAGGCCTTCTACAGATAGATAGGAGCTGCCTCACGTTCACGAGCCCTCGTCCTCATGGGGGACTTCAACCACCCTGCTATCTGTTGGAAGGACAACACAGCAGGGCATAGGCAATCCAGGAGGTTCCTGGAATGCATGGATGATAACTTCCTTCTCCAAGTGGTAGAGGAACCAACAAGGAGAGATGCTTTGCTGGACCTTGTTCTTACCAACAAAGAAGGGCCGGTGGGGAACATGACGCTCAAGGACAGCCTTGGCTGCAGTGATCATGAAATAGTGGAATTCAAGATACTTAGAGAAGCAAGGAGGGTGCACAGCAGGCTCACTACCCTGGATTTCAGGAGAGCAGACTTTGGCCTCTTCAGGGATCTCCTTGCTAGAGTACAATGAGATGAAGCCCTGAAGGGAAGAGGGGCACAAGAAAGCTGGTTAATATTCAAGGATCACCTCCTCCAAGCTCAGGAGCAGTGCATCCCAACAAAGAGAAAGTCGGGTAGGAACACCAGCAGGCCTGCATGGATGAACAAGGAGCTCCTGGCCCAACTCGGACACAAAAAGAAGGCCTACAGAGGGTGGAAGCAGGGACAAGTAGCCTGCGAGGAATACAGAGCGATTGTTCGAGCAACTGGAGATCAGGTTAGGAAAGCTAAAGCCCTGATAGAGTTTAATCTGGCCAGGGACATCAAGGGCAACAAGAAAAACTTCTATAGATATGGCAGTAATAAAAAAAGATCTAGGGAAAATGTAGGCCCTCTCCAGAAGGAAACGGGGGACCTGGCCACCCGGGATATGGAGAAGGCTGAGGTTCTCAATGACTTCTTTGCCTCGGTCTTCACTGGCAAGAGCTCCAGCTGCACAGCCCAAGTCACAGAAGACAAAGGCAGGGACTGTGAGAATGTAGAACCACCCACTGTAGGAGAAGATCAGGTTCGAGACCATCTAAAGAACCTGAAGGTGGACAAGTCCATGGGACCTGATGAGGTGCATCCGCGGGTCCTGAGGGAACTGGCAGATGAAGTTGCTAAGCCACTATCCATCATATTTCAGAAGTTGTGGCAATCTGGTGAAGTTCCCAATGACTGGAAAAGGGGAAACATAGCCCCCATCTTTAAAAAGGGGAAAAAAGAAGACCAGGGAACTACAGGCCAGTCAGTCTTACCTCTGTGCCTAGCAAGATCATGGAGCAGATCCTCCTGGCGACTCTGCTAAGGCACATGGAAAATAAGGAGGTGATTGGTGACAGCCAACATGGCTTCACTAAGGGCAAATCCTGCCTGACTAATTTGGTGGCCTTCTATGATGAGGTTACAGCATTGATGGATAGGGGAAGAGCAACTGACATCTATCTGGACTTATCCAAAGCATTTGATACTGTCCCACACGACATCCTTGTCTCTAAACTGGCGACACATGGATTTGATGGATGGACCACTCGGTGGATAAGGAATTGGCTGGATGGTTGCACTCAAAGAGTTGTGGTCAACGGTTCAATGTCCAAGTGGAGGCCAGATTGGATGAGGCTTTGGGCAACCTGGTGTAGTGGAGGGTTTCCCTGCCCATGACAGGGGAGTTGGAACTAGATGATCTTTGAGGTCCCTTCCAACTCTAACCATTCTATGATTCTATCCTTTTCAGGAAATCACTTCAAGCTTACACAAGACAGTCACTGACAGAACAGACCGCACTCCCAAGTTTTAGATGAGAGCTACCCTCCAACAGTCCTGGTGATACTGTCCAGTTAATATTACATCAGATATACTAACGTCAAGTGGCAGCACTTGTCAAAGGTGACAAAAAGACACCAGGACTGTCAACTCCAAACACCTAGCATTTGAAAGAAATACGATGAACTTTGGTAGTATGCCCTGTTTATTGGCAGTGAGTGCACACAGAGGAATGCAAGAGTGGGCACACTGTTTCAAGAATTAGACCTTAAAAAAAAAAAATCAGTTACAGCATGTATTGTATAGTTTCTGACCTATAGACCTGGAGCAGCTGATGTGCCTTTGAACACTGTTAGGAATGTAGAAAAGAGTTTGGGGCATGTTAATTATGTTCTTTGCAAGCTTAGTTGCAAGAAAGTAATGAAAGGAAAAGGACTCCATATGCAGGAAATGAGCTAGGAGAGCCACGAGAGGGAGGACTTGACTGCCGACACTACTGTCCCTCACACCTGGGATAGCACCAGGCAGATATTAATTACTTTTCATGCTAAACAAAGAATATCCTTAAGGCAGGACATAAAAAAGAACTTAAGATTTGTCTTCAGTGGTGTCGTCAAAGTCATCCTGACTTTACATTCAAAAAATCAAGTTGCTCAGAACTTTAAAATCTTTGAAAAATTTAATTTTTTACATGAATGACCTCAAAATATAGTAATTAATTGCTCCTCTTTTGGGACAGAAAGATATGTTAACTTCTTTATTTTTATTGCAATACGTGTTTTGAAATAGTATGTTCACTTTGTGAGGGGGGTGTACTCACAGAGAAATGGATATCTGTGCTAAATTCAGTAGTCCTGCAATTCTATTTTGAAAATAATTTGACCAAGAGTCCTGAAGAAGTCAGACTTTTGTCTCCAACTTCAATGAACTTGTAAATTCTGGCAGATTTTGATATACTAGTTACCCTAAAGCCATTTCAAGACTTACACTGCTAGATTTGGCAGTTACTTCAATTTTTACTCCCATCACCACTTACCTTAGAGCATGAATGCAATATATCATCCTAGGGATGTTTTTCCTATCGTAGACATCTGTAGTCTCTGGATAAAAGATCTGAAAAACAAAGAGCACACAGTTAAAGATGACATATTACTGAGCAGAAAAGTAGCTAAAATGTGCTCTCTGCAGAACCATACCTCAAACTCATAGAATTTCAACTGTTACTTCTATGCAGTTATGAATCAACTCTCTTCTGATATTATTTAAACTTTATCAGTAGTTTTCATAAGGAAGAATTTAATAAAGCATAAAAGCTACTTAATAAGAGGGGAAAACAGACGATAAACAGATAGCAAGATTTTTAGAAAAGGTCCTTTGGCACAAGCTCAGCTAGTAGGGCTTGTCCTCCTCCAGACATCCAAAAACTGGGATACAGTTACAATTTCTAATGCCTCATTGGAAACCAAACCTATCAAGTACAGTTTATAAATGCAAAATTCTAATTGCCAGCACCCCTAACTTCGTGAATACATCATTTATGGAGAAAGGTATTTAGAGAGAGGAATATTAAGCAATTTAGCCAAAAAGCCACATCATAAGTTCCAATTCTAGTTCTACCACTAATTTGTTCTTGGCCTTGGTCCCAGTCACTAAACACTGTTTCCCCACAAAAATAAAATAAAAGACTTAGCTAACCGTGAGAATTGGCAGCATGCTTCTAGCCCAGGCTGGGCACTCGAGGCTGCGCCATCCCACAGTTAATAGGACACGACTAAGTCAGGAGCACAGTGCCCTCTTCATCATTTGCTCACAACAGCTTTGGGAGGGAGGGAGACTTGAGAAAACTTTTGGCCATGACCATCCTCCACAACAGAAGAGAAATCTTTCAGAGGAGGGATGGCAGGGTGGAAATCATCCAGCTGAACAGAGGACTCAAATTAGACAAAAAAAAGCCAGACACAGGAAAGGCAGGACCTTCCTTGTCTCTATGGCATTTCTGACGGCAGTCGTAGGTGCCCTTTTCTGCTTACAGGCACCTGCAGTGAGTTTGCCTGCAGTGACTGGCCACTGGACCAACACTTCAGGCAGCCATCTGAGCATCCTCGCTGTGCCTGACCACAGCGCATGGGACAGCACTGGGGCTGCCCCCATCCAGGCATCCCAGGGCAGCTGCTGCGCAGCCTGGGTGAGGGAGGACTTGTTCTAGGCTGTGTGTGGATGCCAAAACGTCCAAACAAGCAGAGTAGGTGTTTTCACACAGCCCTTTCTTAAAGGATTTTTGTCTGAAAAAGGCTCACTAGTACCCAGAAACAGCAGCAGAGGGGGGAGATGACAAAGACCCACAAAGAGGAAGATAAATATGAGAGGTGACCCAAAAAAGCAGCTGGTGGAAGAGGAGCAGCAGCATAGCCACACAGATGCGCTGGAGTATGCAAGGACAGTCTGGAAACAGGGTAGAGGCAGATAAACTGGGATGTACCTTAAGAGAAAGAGGCAGCAAAAGACACAATGAGAGGTAGTAACTTAAAGTAGTAGTAGTAACCAAAAGGAAGTGAATATTTCAGTTTTCTGTTTTAAACCTTTATTCCTTTCAGCCCCATACAGAGACTGTACTAGTAATAAGATATAGCTAAAACACTGCTAGTGTCCCCACTTGTCTTCCCACAGGAGAAGCATCCTTAGTATTCCCACCCACAGCACTCATCCGCAGCAGCCTCTGCCCATGCACACCGGCAGCAGTAGCACATAACTGATGATCCCACCGCTTTCAGCATTACCTGCTGTTCAGATTTCTTTCCTGAATTACCCATTCCCCGCAGACGTATTGTAAGCAATCGGTTCATGCTCAAGCAGATGAAAGGGGATCTCAGTGAGTCACTGCCTTGAGGCAGTTTCTTTGCTAAAATTTAAAGGCTTACCTTAGGCAGACCAATGGACTCCATTGCTCTTAACCACTGCACAGTGTTGTCAGTGTGCCGGAAATGAAGGCCAGATCTCTGTTGGAAACACAGAAGGAAAAGATGATAAAAATCACATTAAGCCAATTTTCTAGTTATTGATCCTCCTGTTGCTTCCCAATTTTATACCCTGAAGTCAAGTTCAGGGAATTTTCCCTTGTTTGATCCTGGACACCAAAGCGTCACAGTCACAATGCTGCTAATGAAGCATCCTGGCACATCAACAGCCTCACTCTATCCAGCTCATTCCTTCGTGTAACATAAGCCAGATTTGTACCCATCTGGGTGGACTGTGACTGAAGCAGCCATTTATACTGAAGCAGCCATTTATACAGCTTGTCAGTAGTCTCTGACAGCAAAAGCTGGCTGTCAAAACCCAGGAACCACTACCTCCAAAACACAGAAGTTACAGAAGTGGTAACACCGCTTAGCAGTACTATGAAGGAGAACTGATAAGGAACTCTTGGTCACTCTTCAGATCTACCTGAATATCACAGAATCATAGAAGAGAATCACAGAATGGTTAGGATTGGAAGGGACCTCAAAGATCATCTAGTTCCAACCCCCCTGCCATGGGCAGGGAAACCCTCCACTACACCAGGTTGCCCATATTGGACCTTTCCCATAGCCTACACAAGCACCAGTTAAAAGAGCAAAGTGGGAAAGTTTTGGGTTTGGTTTGTTTGGTTTGTTTGGTTTTTTGTTGTGTGTTTTTTTTTTAATTTTTAAAGAGTCAGGTTAAAGGGGTAAAAGAAGCCTGAACACATTTTGAAGATTCTCAAGAGAAGCATTTAAATGTAACCAGGATTCTTAACAATGGTTCTGTAAATTATATAGGACCTAGAACAGCTAAATTTCTCAGCTCTCAAACAAGAGCCCGCGATTACACCTTAAAAATGTCCATTTCAAATTTTGTCTGCCCCCTCTACATGTTGAGATAATGCATTCCAGAGTGGGACTACTGCATATACATGTATATAATTTTGTATTATCAAGGATCTTGGAGTTAACGAACAGCTTGCATGGGTAGCAAGATAAGGTTAATTACTGGTAGCTTGTTTTTTTGTTTCTCAGTGTTAAATTTGGTAAAATAAACACACAGATCTAATGAAGTGAATGTCACCCATTCAAGATGAGGAAAATTTGGAATAGTTATCAAGTTTAACTACTGAATTGCTTTTGGCTCCTATTCCTAGTTAGAAATAATTGTATAAATGGTAAAGTTCATGTTCTCTCTGGAGCCAGAAGTGTAATTTGTTGAGCTTTAAAAGCATCAAGTGACACTAACATAGTTTTTTCTAAGGGTAAAACATTTCTAAATTATCATACTGGCTTCTTAGTGGAGTGTGTCTTCCATCTAGTCCCAACAGTCTTACAAAAGAGACGCAGAAAGTTAACTTACCATGCCTGGATATCTTAAGGAGTTGGAAGACAGACATTACGATTTTTTGTCTTGCTGGTGAGAGAACTGAAAAAGTTATTACCTTATAGCGTGCCTGCTCCACATCATAGATCTTTTTGTCTGACACCACGTTAGGGGCAAAGAATTTTGCGAGCTTGGCAAGGTAAACACCATTTCTTAAGCCTTCCTCCAGCTCCGTAGTCGGTGGCAGCTCTTCTTCCAAGCAGACCTCCATCCACCTACAGAGACATCATTTGAGAAGCATTGTTTGCGATTTGAATAGCAGTGACACCTTTCACCCACAACCATCGTGTTTTTAATGTCACTACTACAACATTATCATAGAGAAAAAGGGTGCAGGCTAAGCAGAAAATTCCTGTATTCATTCACATGGCAGACCGAAATGACTAGAGAACTGTAGCTGCACCGTGTGATCATGACCCATCAATAACCAAACAACATGCTTTGAAGTAGACATCTCCTAAGGCATCTAACTCAGGTCTTTTGAACAGCACTAGGCCTTCAAATAAACAGTAATTTAAGCTGAAACCAGAAAAAAAATCACAGAGTGCTGTGTATTATTGATGTTTGTGTTTAAAAAAACTGTGATAGCTATGCCAGGGCTGAACCTCAAGAGCATCAAGGCCAGCAATGTGCTGGGTGAGGCTGGTTCCTGCAGCAGATGTGATCTGCAACCCAAGCTCACAGCAATGCTCATCTCAGTACAGAGCACTCCTCCCACTCATCCTTCCCCCACAACACATGGCAGCTCTCCACATTCACCCATGAAACACATGGTGCCGGTGCTGGAGGAAGGAGTGAGGATTTTGGTTGAAACAACCAAAGGTGTTGTATGTATTTGCAGTCTGCAAATTTGCAGTCTGCCTGGCAGCGAGTTGGCTGAAACATCTCCTCTGCCCACCAGGTGGGCTATCTTCCTGTCAAATAATGACTAAATCCTTCAAGATGGTAAACTAGTTATGTTTTTGCAACTTAGATGCGATAGATATGGCACTAGATAGGAAACAGTAATTATTGAATATATGACTAGTTCATAAGGCCAGTAACAGACTTAAAACTGTATTATCCAGTATGTTTATACTGAGTAATCAGCAGAAACTGCTACCAATGCACTCCTGAAAAAGGTTAGTGACCTAATCACTGGACCAGAAGAGTTCCTTACATTGGTGGTCTAAGTGTTTTGGCCTTCTGATATTATTCTTATTTCTAGTAGCTAAATCACATTATAAGAGTGGTAAATCTGGTTAGTTCTTTCACAACATACTTTTTTTTTTTTTGCTCAGGCAATTTCTGCTGTTGTTAGAAGGACATTAATACCATTATAAATGAACCAGAACAAAGCTGAAGGCATTAGTTCCCTTTACTTACTGTCACTAAAGAGGCATTGCTTTATGCTGCGTGAGACAGCACTACAAATCTAACATCACCTCCACAGGAGTGACTTCAGAAACCAGAAAGCTGGGATCCAAGTTGAAAATGAGCCAGTTTTTCTCTCACCATGGAGAAGAAAAAAAGCTCACTACATCATTTTGTTACACATTAAAACTCAAGACAAATGACCTAATCCATTACACTTTTGGATTTGTTACAGGACACATGAAAGTTGTTTCACTGAAGCACAGACTACCCAAAGAGCTCTTCAGGAAACCACCAGCCATAAATCTGAGACAATATCACACAAAACTGCATGAAGCAAGTGTCATTAGGAGAACTGGAGTTTGCAGCATAAAAACTGCTTCAGTGAGGATAATTGTATCCCTGACAATTTTCCCTGCTCCATCTTGTGTTGCATGATCGTGTGCTATGGGTCCATGCCAAGGGTCCCAAAAACAATCCTTATTAATGACATTTTATAGACTAAATAGATATACACTCTAAGGCAAAATGTCACACACTTGTCTTCTCCAAAACAGAGGACAAGGAGGAATAAACAAAGAATGTCTACTCTCAGGTTTCACCTGTGCCAGTTAGATTTTCTACAGAATTTATATCATAAAATGTGTCTTCTAGAAAAAGAGTTGTACGGATAGCAAGAGGAACTTGCTGAGTCACAGGAGGTATTCACCATGAGCTGAAGCTGACCCTGTTGTCCAATGGACCATCTCCAGTGAGAGGAACTGTATGCCCCAAGAGGAGCATTTGGTCCTTGCACTGGATCCTTTCCATTTCTAATTCTCTAGTTTTCTTATGAAAATGTTCTGACATCTTCAGTCCAGGGCACATATGCCCCTCTAAACTGCTTTTCTCCCTTCTAGTACAAAAATTTGCTACTTGGAGACAACTTTCCCCTGGCCTAAAATCAACTGGTGCAGGAGCTCCCCCAAAAGGCAGCCAAGCCCTGCTATTTGCCCTTTCATCACAAGCAGCTCTTCCTCCAGCTTTCCTTCACCATGCAGCTGAGGTTCACCAGCAGAAAGAGCTCCATGTGTCAGCACTGGCCCAGGTATTACATTTAACAGCCTTATAGTTGAACAGGGATATCCATTAGCAAGGCATCACTTAGTGCTAAGAAGGTAGGGCTGATAGCAATCTGGGCACAACACTAGGGGAGAACAGTAGACCTCAGAGCAGCTCTAGGTTATAATTTATAGCCCTCCAAATTCACGTTCATGCTACATGAAGAGCTTGGTATTCATAATCTGCTGCTGGTTTTGGGAGGCAGAGGAAAAGATGCATTTGTGTCAGTTGGGTCTGGTTTTACTAAAGGGTCCGTATAAAATTGAGTCATTCTCCAAGCTCTAAATGAGATGCTGATCCAAGGTGATAGCTACTCAGTTTTTCAAACCTCCTGTTATACAGCAGCAGCAAAACTGTTTTGGACTTGTTTCCAGCATGGTGATGAACCTTTAAGATTAATCTGGAACCATCCTGTTCTGGATAGGGAGGCTACCCTATCTAGGGGGTAAATGCAATACACTGAGGATCAAACAGGAAACAGTATGAAGAAGCAAAGAAACCAGTAAAAAAAAAGGGTAATGAAAAAAATATAGTTGTCAATCCAATGAGTCCAGATAAATGTACAAGCAAAGAAATCTCCTTTTTAAAGGAGAATGTTAGTAATTCAGTCGAAAAAAAGAAAAAAAAAAAGCAGAGAGAAGTAAGTGGAGCAGATCTGAAAGATGCAAAGAGCTTCTTTCCACTTATAGATAAAAATCTGTAAGTGATATCCATTCCAGAAAAACTCACAGGTCTGCAACAGGCCAAAGGTAACTTAGCTTTTAGGAATTAGTCTCCTAGACTGAGAACACAGCTGCAGCTGTATTACATACAAGACAGGTTTTATTAATGCCTGGAAGTTGTAGAACTTAGCTACAAGACCTACAACAAAAGGATTTACTCCATTTTGCACATGTTTAATCAGAGGAAGGAAAAGTCTCAGGATTTGCATTAAATCCTGCAAATATACAA
Organism: Tauraco erythrolophus; assembly: GCF_009769465.1. Taxonomy (NCBI): domain Eukaryota; kingdom Metazoa; phylum Chordata; class Aves; order Musophagiformes; family Musophagidae; genus Tauraco; species Tauraco erythrolophus. The sequence goes on from NC_141496.1 coordinate 29,434,235, forward strand.
ACAGCCTTCTAAGTTTTAGTTACACAAACAGCTGCCTAAATCTGTTACTCTCTCTCCTAGTATTTATTGAGACGTCTGTAGCACTTTTCTCCCCAATGCTTGCAATTACAGTAGTTTTGTTCCCTTTACACTGATTCAGTTAAAAAGGAATTGTGGTTTTAAACAGAAAGAAGCATTACTTTCAGGTTGTGAGGTTCTGCTTTTTAAGACACAGTTTGGTGAGTTTATGAAAGTTATTATATGACATGGTGCTGACAGCAGAAGTAGACTGGACTGAAAAAACAGAAATCCTTCTACTTCTGTTTCTGTAAGTGAAATAGAAAATATCCACTGGACAATAAGGATTTATAGGTACCTTTGGAGCAATTTGTTTTTCTTTAGGGCTAAAAAAGCAGCATTGTCTTTGGCTCACCCACTGTTTTTCTGAGCACAGTACTGCAGCATCAGCATCGGATTTAAGTCTGTTGCAGAAACTGTTCCCCATAAAAACTAGCCAATACCATGGCTATACAAGAGGAAAGGGCCTATAACTTCATGTTAGACAGTATGTTTTTCTTCAGTATGAAGCTCATAGAATAAGACTATTAAAGCTATTGAATATGCACATACATTTCTGTCATTTCTTTTTCTAGAATGCAATCTCCTAACTCATGCTGTGTTTTTTAACAGCATTAACTTACAATGCTACATACATACAGATATATGCCATGAAAAACTATCACAGTGGTGAACGTGATGGCTGACTTGGTCACTCATTACAGCTTAACCCAAACCCCACTCCAAGGTGGAGGGTTGAAAGTCGATATCAGGAAACAGACCAAAACACGCAATGTCCCTGAAGTCCTGGGTCACACAATCGAAAAATAATTATCATTAGAACAGCCTTGCAGAGCTACCCACACCAGTTTTAGTCTTATCATTTGGGTTCAAACATATGTAAACAGATGTTTTCCTGAATAAAGATACTTGGGATTATACACCAGCATGCATAAGTACAGCTTGCTTTTATTTTCATAATACTCCAGTACACGCCAGCACAGAAACAAAGGATTTGCATTAGACAAAAACACAAACCCAGACCTGATCAATGGAAATATATCTCCAAAACTTCGATTCCAATACATAGTACTGGAAAGCCTGCCAGGAGCAAGTATTGAGGTACAATTTCCTTTTGCTTTGCTCAATTCTGTTTTGACTCTTGGCAATCTGAGGCAGAGCAGTTGAGCAGCAAATTTCTGGCGAGATAACAATGATGACTTCTGTGCCAGACCCACAAGCAGTAAACAGCATGCTGCTCACCAAGAGATTCCAGTTTCCACGTTTAACCACACAAAACCAGCAGCAACATAATGAGCTCAGGCTTGCACTTTAAAAACAAAAAAACCCACCCTGAATCTTCATTCAGGGCAAGGGTCAAGGGAACTGGAAGCACCAGCACTACACTATGAACTTAGCCAGTTATGAAGTTGTCATTGACTGTTTGTGTGGTCAGCAAAGCACACACGGCTGCCTAAGGGACTGGAAATGCTGGAGCCAGTGCTCGGCAAAGAAGAGAGAATACATAGTATAACCCGCCTAAAGCCCATCACATTTGGCCCACGCTGGATATTGCAGCAAAATTTTTACTTGCACTACCCCACTCTTTTGGGTTTATGCTGCAAGATGTGGATCCAAGGGCACCAGGTTTTCACCTCCTGGGAAGCAGGCCTTTGGAGAAGCAAAGGCAGGACTCCAGAGCCAAAGCTCAGAACATTGGGTGCCTCTGTGAAAAAGGTATAACATGAAGACAAGGTAACGATAAGTTCCCACCCATTTACTACCTCCCTGGCTCACAACCACAGCCTTTCGGTCTGGTTCAGCACACGCATGCTGTGGGGAAGTGAAACACAGACTGTTGACCTAGAGATCAAAACACAGCCATCTCACACCAAACAATGAGTGAAAAGATCTTGTTGCTAGAAAATAAGAGTAACAACAATCAGTCTCAAAGCAAAATGTTGGATTCTAACTTGAAATGTCTGTGAAGTTGTGGGATTATTTTTAAGTCTAAACTTTTATTTGAAGCTACTTAGGAATATACCATAGTCTGAAGCATAAGAACTCACCATTTAAAGTTCCACATTTTTAAGTCTCTAGTTTCTGAATTCATATCTAGTTTGAATTCAATCTAGTTTGATTCATCAAGAAATCTCTGCTCTTAATTCTTAGTTTGGTTTTGGTTTTTAATGCAAAAAAGATATTTTTTTCCCCCCACTGGCAGTCCCATGCGTATTGCTTTAAAAAGGAGGATAAGAGCAGCAAAGCAATTTAGGTGTGTTACTTGGCTGAGCAGGAGTGGTGGTGGTGGCATTGATTTGTTTATAAGGAAATACTTTGTGTTAACTTTGGAATTTGTTCTCATTAGACTGCAAGTTTTAGCATGATACATCTCCTAAACCAGAAACCTTAGGAAAAGGTTGTTTCACCAACAGCTACAGGCTATTTCCAGAGCAAACGCATGCAAAGCTTCCAGCCATTCCATGAAAATAGATGACAGATGATTTGAATACTATCACAGCAAAGTGTATGAGTTGTATAAAAAAAAACCACCACACAAGCTTGGAGGTTCCACTTAGAGGCTGCAGAGAGCAGGCAGTTGAGGAAAAACACTTTCTTATGAACTTTTTCCCCTCCTCACACTCAGGTGCATTCAGCCTCAAATCTTCCTTACAGTTGTGAGCCTTGGCTCAAGTCAGAGCTACAGCCCTCTGCTGCCAACTTACTCCTGGAGCCAGACACTCCGCAAACATTGTCTTCTAAATTTGAGGATCTATATTCATACTTCAGTAACAATCTCTATAGAATCTCAAGTTTTATCCATCCTAAAAACATGCTTTGTCTGAAAGAAGTCAACGTTTTCTGACTGAGTCACCAGAGCAGTGCAGGGAGGGAAGGCATGATGCAGGTCATTCCAGTCACCACTTCTCTTACGTTGCATACAAGAAGTAACATGAAGATAGCGTTGTGCAGGACACTGAATCACATGGCTAAAGAAGATCTCAAAACTTCAGCACATAAAACGAGCATCAAATCCTCTAGTAAAACACTTTAGATTAACTTGTAGTGCTCTAAGTTTTTACCCATCCATAAGTCAGTTCAAATTCAGGGTTGCATATCTCAGTCTCCAGCTAGCATGAGATTTAGCAGCATCTCAAACTATTTCTATGATTATGATTTCACCAGGGAGGATACCAACTTTCAGTAAGAGCTACACTGAAAACTATGAAACATATATGTATGGATTCTTTGTGCATAAGTATTACAATACAGATCCCACTGAGCATTACTGCATTTTGTTGAGTTGTGCACACCTACATCAAGTTTGTTGCAACATTCATTGCCCTGATCAAAGCCCATCTGATGTGCTTCATGTTCAGTTTAGATGAGTAGAAGGCAAGCAGCAGTGATGGCTTGCCCGCCCTGTACAGCACACTAAACCAGCAATAAATCATTTCAGCAACATTTTTCCACACCAGGTTTCTGTTGCCAAGGCAACACTGCCATATTTACAAAATAACCTTAAAGGTGTTATAAAATTCTAGTTCACAAGATGGCAGCACAGATACCATTTGTTGTTATAATCTCCTTCATTCCAGCCATCCCTTATGTGGGTTAATCAGTGATTAGAGTCCCCAAGGCAAGGTGCTGCTCAGGAAACCTGCTCTGGAGGCCTGGCATGGCCCCACAGCCATGACAGGCTGACGGGAACCCAGCAGCGGCCAAGTCCTGTCTACTCAGCACTTCTATAATGGGGGGAAATAAAAAAAATAGTTAGAGACTCTCCAACAGGCAACAGCAGCGCACACACCTGCATCTCGCTACAGCCCCCAGCCTTTGCAATCAGAGAGGCTTTGTTTTGCTGTCTCCTCTGTTTGCAGAGACTTCAAGATTTAGCACTGGGTGTCAACCACAAACTTGATGACAACTGCTGAGCAAGGACCAATGCTAATGGAGCCCAGGATGATGGTCACAGGGATGCCTCATTCCTCTGCTCTTGGCCTGACTCCAAGCTGCCAGGGGCTGGGGACAAACTTCGAAGAGGTAGGAGAGAAAATGGTACCGGGAAGGGAGATTGACACACTGGTGGAGGCTGAATGGCCACAGCGAGTGTTTCGCCCTAAGAAACCTCACCTAATTCTGCTCAGCAAAAAGAACCATTCCCAACAGGTTATCTGAGCAAATGACATGGAAATATGAAGTCGGTATTCGAATGTCTCAGGAGTAAAAATGTATCTGGGAAAAGTGTGGTCGGAAGTATCCCTTTTTACAGGAGGAATCATTTTTTCACTTGGATGAAAGGGGGGAAAAGGATGCAAACTTGCAAACTCTGTGCAACTAAATTAACACAACTCAAGATGGACATGCATCACCCAGCTGCAGAGCCTTGACCTATTTTCACAGCCCTCTCTCCCACAGGCAGCAGAGACCACAGGGGCAGAAACACAAGTCTTTCCTGTGTTTGTCTGGCAGTGGTGGCTCAGTGGCCACTGGAAAACCATTTCAGACAAATGACAGACTCAAACCACTATTGAAATTTCAGGCAGTATAGACAGGAGCTCCATAGTAAGTCCCACAAGAAAATACAAAGGGTGTCCCTCCAACCCTATATATCAAATAATGCTTTTATCTGAAAAGGAGGGAAGCCAAATTTGGCATGTGAATTTATCTAAACTTAGTATTTCGCCAGTCTGTATACACACTGATTGGATAACCAGAAGCAGACACCGCAATAATAGCATTTTTATACAATACAGCATTTGTTGGTATGGAAATATTGCAAAACAAGTTATTTCCCCAAATAATGATGTTTCCTTTAGAAAAACACTATGATTGCAGACTCCAAGACCATAGTTTAGATTTGCACATTACACTGTCTTGCTACATGCTACTACAGTTTGCTTTGCTCCATTATGTCTTCTACAGCTGCAGTAGAATCATAGAATGGTTAGGGCTGGAAAGGACCTTCAAAGGTCATCTAGTCCAACCCCTCTGCAAGGAACAGGGATATCTCCAACTAGATCAGGTTGCTCAGGGCCTCGTCCAACCTGGCCTTGAACGTCTCCAGGGATGGAGCATCCACCACCTCTCTGGGCAACCTGTTCCAGTGTTCTACAACTCTCATGGTAAAAATTTTTTTCCTAATATCCAATCTGAATCTACCTCCCTCTATTTTAAAACGTATGGTAATACAGTTTAAGGTACCCTCGAAAAACCTAGCGTATGGCATTTCAGATTTACCGATTCAAAGGGTTCTATAGCCTGACATAATCTAATAGTCCTCCAAGCAACTCACTTGAGTGGAAGCGTGGCAGACACACGTGCCCTTGGCAAGCCACAGAAATGTTACAGTAAAATAATCAATAATGTGTTCTTCAGATAACCTTCACTCTTTTGTCACGCAATAGCCTACTAATTTTAAGTCACAGTTACAGTAAGTTTTTACCCAAAGTCTACACCCTGCCATGGCAGCAATTACTGTGGAAATTAATAGAAAATAGAGCCATAGTCTCTACAAAGTAATCTATCCAGCAGTGACTTTGATGAAGCTACTACTAAAACTAAACCAAATATGTCCATCAGGGAATACACACGTTGTGTTCACCCTCCCCCCATCTCCAGTGCATCACCAGATGTGCTGTTTCTAGCAGCTGTCAAGCTAGCCACACATGGAAGGACAACTTAAGAAACATCAAAACAACACAGTAATTTTTACATCAAGATCTGGTGGTTTATGTGTCTGCCTGTTACCATTGCACAGTGCTTTCCATGCAAGTATTAGTCCTCAGCTGTACAGAGCGGTATGCTACGACCTTTCTTTGTAGGTAAGATGACAGACACAAACATCACCATGTCTATAATCGACACTTTTCTACCCTAGAAAAGTGACCCAAGGACGTACCTTCAGTGTAGATTCAGCATAAAAGCTTACAAGTTGTGTGAGTGTTAAAGCCAAGGCCATGACTCAAGACCAGCAACAGAAAGACACAGCTCTACCTGCAGACCTGTGTATTTACTTGGCAACTGATGCAGCTGGGTCAGCAGAAACCCCCTGAGAATTTGCAGACTAAAGAGCATGTCAAGGCCACACAGGAGACCTATGGCTGAGCAAGAGACTTAACTCAAGCACAGCAGGATGCAAAGTGCTGTTCTGACTCCTTGACCAGTACAAGTCCACTGGATCAGATTCAAGTATTTATATTTTACTGTCTAACATCTGACAAAAGTTACTTTTGTGAAAGCAACTAGCAGCAAGTATGCAGGTACAGAAACCACAAAAAGAACTCAAGAGGTACATCTACTAGACAAGCAGCTGGGACTCTTAAAAAAAGGTGCAGGACAGCAGCCAAGCAAGAATTAAAAGACATGGATGAGAGAACAAGATGTTAAAGAAGTGAAAAGACTGAAAGAGCCAGCTTGTAAAAGACTGAACTGTTGTTAAAAGCATTTAGTGTTATGTAAACACTGCAAAACAGCAAGAAGGAGTTTGCAAAGTTTAGACTTTGTCTCATGTCAAAAAAGAAACACAAGACAGAGGAACAAAGTTAAACTCAAGGCACTTAAGGTGGGAAACTCCATGCACAGCATCTACAGCTACTTTTTTCTATTTTCTGCTTCCCATGGTTATGCAAGCAAAGTTCCCCATCATTTGCACTTTCAGTGGCTGGAAAGACAATACTCCCCCTGCTTACTCCATAACAATCTATAACATTTTGAGAAGCATATGCATACAAATCAGGCCTGCAGCAGATAAGAAAAATGTAAGCAGCACTATAACAGCATTTAACAATTGACAAAGAAAGGAAACCCCAAGAAATTAATGGTATTTCTTTATGCTGGTGAAGATAAGCAGCCTTTCTATAACAGAAAACAGCAAAAAAATTCACAAGTGTGCTCTGCAGCTTGACCTTTATCATCCGAACTTAAAGTAAGAATTGTTGAATAAAGCTTTGGATCCTCCAGAACCACGTCATTATCCCAGTTTCAAAACTACACAGTGTTTTCTATAGAGAGCTGAGACAGCCAGTTAACACTGATTTACACAAGGGGCAATATCCCAAATTTCTTTATGATATGTAGATAGGAGCTCTTGGGGAAGACCTCGCTACAATTTGTCAGTGCAAGTTGGAATTTTTATTGAGGACATGTGAGTAAAATCTTCATAAAATAGTCACAGGCATCTCAAACACAGCTTTCTAGACAGTATTGAAGAGTCAGGAATAAAACCATTCCTTTAAGAAATCAGACCTGAACAACTAAGTGTTAGAACAAGCTGATTTAGCTGCAAAACTCTAAAATCTTCCCTTGGAACAGCACTTAGGTAGCAGTAGGACAGAGTGAAAGAGATGCTGTAGTTTGAAGGCTAGGCAGAAAAAAACTGATTGCCATCAGTATGGTAAAAATTTAACAGTGTAATTAATAGTATCTCAGCAACTAATACTCAGTGTCTGGTGACATGACAGCACTTCAGTTTAAGAGTTCTGAGATCACCATTCCCAACATCTAAGCAGACAAGACAATCTCATCTCCAAGAACAACCACTGAAATATCCCTATCAATCTGAGTCACCACCAAGTGATAAAAATCTACCATCTATGCCCCAGTATTCAGGTTACTCAAGAAGTAAGAGACATTGAAGAAATACTTAATGAGCTAAGAGCCTGACAGTCACCAGACAAGATATTAGGCACTGACAAAAGTGAGTTACTAGGACACCGCTTGATTTAAAGGCAAGAAATAGGTCAATAGTATATCAATTCTGGTTTATGGCACCTGGCACCAACCAAGAACCCGCCCACCACATGACTTTAAGTACCAGTGCATAAAAATATTTTCTTTTATCCTGCCAAAAGAAAAAAAAAAGTGTTTTTCAATAATTTGAATGGACAAACCAATTATCAACATCTATGTCATTGACTGACTCCCCCAAGCCAGCCCACATGCCCTGGCTAGCTCACCCTGTATCACAACCAGTGCTTATTCAAGGCTGACCCAGGCTCTGCTGCCCTCTAACACTATTCCCACTGCAAGCATGCAACAGTGTCATTATGTTAACCACCAGCAAAACAGCAAAAAGGCAAGTGACTCCTTACCAGTGGTACCACAAGCCGACAGTGTTGCTCACAGTGGCTGCACGATCACAGCCAGAATGCTATAGACATTACTGGTCACCTCATTTAAACATGAGATGTCATATGCAAGAAAAGTCTTATTAAATACACTTTTAGATGTTCAAGACTACTTATGGGAAACCTCAGTCGTTCACATGAAGTGGCAAACATAAATCAAAGTGCTCTTTTGTTTCCTTGTTCATGCATGGAAAGGAAAGAGAAATGGAAGAAATTTAAAATCAGAAGGAAAAACTTGACAACTTCTAGAGACTATTTCTAACTAGTTATGGAGCTTATGTACTACAAAAACTGTTTCCAGAGAGATTTCACCTTGCTTTAACCCTCTAGTAAACCTTTACGCGCACAAACCCTGGAGAATGGTTTGCTCATTGATTTCTATAGAAGCTTTTTCTCTGGAAAACAAACTACAGAGAAGCTTAATAGAAACAACTCCCTCAAGATCTCCAGGTACTTTCAGGCATAGGAATTAACATAAACCCCTCTGTCTTAGAAGATGGAAGTAGTGTCACACAGGACAGGCATCCAAGCATCCTGAACAGCCTCTTTTCATTAGGAAACTAGTTTTTAGGCTGGTAAAGCTCACTTTACTCTTGCCACAAAAAGATTCCTCCATCTCAAGAAGGCATAAGGGGCTACCATGCAATTTCACATTAAAAAGATGACACATTACTATTATACTGAGAATCCTCTAAAGATACTTGTCCTGGTTTTAGCTGGGACAGTGTTAGCTCTTCTTTTTATCAGCTACAAGAGCTCCATGTTTTGGTTTTACTCAGAGGCTCACTCTGAGAAGAATGCTGATAGCAAGCTGATGTTTGTGGTTGGACGTGAGACTCCAAGGACTTTTCAGTGTGCTGGAGTGCAGAAGCACGGCGGGATAAGGGGAAAGCACAGCTGGGACAAGGGGGGCATGATTCCTCTTGTAATTTCTGGTGGAACTTAAGATTGAGGGCCAAACTGGCCCTATTCCATATCATGCAGCGTCATGCCCAGTATAACAGTGAGGGTCAGCCGGACAGAAGGGCTTTTGCGCTTTGGCTCTTTTGCCACTTCTGCTCTTTTGCGCTTCTGCTCTATTGCCTTTTTTCCCCCCCTCTCTCCCAGTACTCCCACTCTGAGTACTATCTCTCTCTGCCCCTCTCTATTTCAGGGCCTCACATTCGTCCGGGATTGCAGCTTCGGGACAAGACGGGCTTCACATACGAGGGGGTGGTGAGCATCTACACTGTGTATTACTCATCTGTATTAAATTATTCTTATCTCAATCCATGGGTTTCCCATTTCTCCTTTAATTCTCTCCCTCATTCCTGGGGGTGGGGGAGGGTGAGTGACCGGCTGTGTGGGTTCGGTTGCTGGAGCGGCCTAACCCACGACAATACTTAATACAACCGTGTTTACTGAAGTGAAAATTAATAGGACAAGAGAGAACAAACATTAAAATGCTTTACAGGAGCCCTCTCTTGATTTTCTTAATAAATAGCAATTAGCTCAAGGTCTCTGATCCACAGTCAGCTTATAGGATCATAGAATGGTTAGGGTTGGAAGGGACCTTAAGGATCATCTAGTTCCAACACCCCTACCATGGGCAGAGAAATCCTCCACTACACCAGGTTGCCCAAAGCCTCATCCAACCTGGCCTTGATCACTTCCAGGGATGGGGCATCCACAACTTCTCTGGGCAACCTGTTCCAGTGCCTCACCACCCTTAATGTAAAAAATTTCTTCCTTATGTCTAATTGAAATCTCCCCTTTTTCAGTTTAAAGCCATTGCCACTTGTCCTATTTATGATGTAAACGCAGCAAAAAAAATGCTCTACACCCATGAACTTGAAACAAAATATATTTTAAGTCAATTTACCTCACTGCCAAGCCTATTAATGACCTAGATACTTTGATCAAGTTAATCAGCAAACCATCACAGCCTGTTAACTCTCAGCCCTACAACAAGACGTAAGTGACTTAGGTTGCTATTTTGACCTGAGAATTTGCTCCTCCTTCTCTTGCTATTTCTTTGCGCTTTATCCTGAGCAAGTACAGCACCTGCACAGTGCTGGTCATGGAGGCTGGGAAGATGCTGCTGCAGTTACAGTCAGAAGCCACACAACCCTAAAACTGGATCCCCACTTCCCCTTATTTGCAGGACATGTTTTTGTATGGTTTTAGGAGGGCTTGCATACTTTGAGCTACTGGTAGTTGCAGCCTGCAGAGCCTGACCGTCGTGGGCAATACAAGTCCTCCTGTAAAAGAGAGCCACAGAGATGCTACTAGCTTTCATGGCAATCTCTCCTGCAGCATGCTAAAATCTTAGCTAAGAATATTAAAAAAAAAATACAAATAAAGAATCCACCAGCCTGCATGGTGACAGGCAAGGTGGCGATGGAGAGCATGGAATGCTAGTCATCCACCAATGCTGGGAAAGCAACTGCCATAGGGGAGAGGAAGAGGAGTGCAACCGTCACTGTGCCTCACGGTTCCTGTCAACAAGAGAAATGGGCAGGAAGAGCTGACCACAGCATCAGCTAGATAAGGGGGATCAGCAGGACGAATGTCAGGAGAGCAAGATTTACAGTGGGGAAGAGAAAGCACGGTTGACAGAGGTCTGAAAGGGGATGTGGAATGGTGGAGTCCCTCACCCCAGGTCAAGAACAAGATGCAGCAGTATCCTAGCAAAATGAAGATTCGTCCAACTATAACGAATACACATGATCCATACAGTCAGATCAACTCATCTGATATCATAAACTGGGACATGAGCACTGCAAAAGGTGTTTGACCAAGGGAAGGGAGTGGTTGCAGTAGCTTTTGCGGAAATACTGAATCTAAAATTGCTCAAGAAATTCTTAAGAAAATAGAGGGAACAGTCCAAAAGAAAACATTGGAGTATATGCACAATTACACTAACAGATACAACTTGAAACTAAGGAATCAGCAGTTCTAACTCTGACACAGAGTGCCTTCATCCTTCGGCATTTGCCTTCATCTAAGATTTAAAAAGTATGTCTTGCAGAACTTCTGCACACTTCCTTTGATACCCAGCCAAATCCTTGAACAGCATATTTTACTTCAGCTTTCCATATGAAGATGCAACATAATCAAAAAGCCTCTATACTCTTCCTCCTGAGGAAAACTAATATGTATATTCAAACAAACTTAACAACCCAGTTGCTCTTGTTTCCGAACATGAGTGTTACACTTCAAGACTGCATTTCAGGAGTGCAAATGTTCTTGCAACGAAATTAAAAGCCCAGCTGAAGTCCCATGTCCACATATGCAGATTTTTTCCCTGCAGAGATGCGAGTTTTTACTACTGAGCTGCAAAAACATCCAAAAACTCTCTCAACAACTTTCTTCTACTTCAAGTAGAAAGAAGGGAATGAGCATAGTCCTCTTGCCATTATTGCTCCATCAGAACAATCAGCCACTAAAATTTCAATTGCTTCTAGTACAAGTTCACAAGCAGGAGATATTTCTGGAGACAGCCATTTCCACGTTGCCTAGACTGGTGGTGTGTTTTCCTCACCAGATGATATTAAGAGAAGTTTCTCCACAGTGGAAGAGCAGGACTCCATCTGGTTGCCAAGTCATCTCTCACCCAAAGGCAAAGTAACTCCATCTCTCATGGCATCAAGTTCTCAAACAAACCAAACCTTTGCAACAGAATCCAAACTTATAATTAAGCATTTCAGCTACTTTCAACATATTTGCTATAAGAGTACACTCCTGTCTCAACACTGCACATAGATTAAGCTCTTCCGAGACTACGCAGTAGCATGTTGAAAGCTTCATTTAAAAAAATAAATCAAAACTAGATTTCAGCTGTTACAGATCCATCAGAAATAGGCTTCTCATGAAGGGAACTAACAAGCATTCTGTGCTGGATTTATGTGGTGGGCTTTGGTAGCAGGGGAGGGACTGTAGAGGTAGCCCATGTAAGGAGCTGCAAGAAGCTTCCCTGATCCAAAACAGGATAGGTCTCTGGCCAAGGCCAAGCCAATTGGCACCTGTGAATGCCCTATATAAGAAGGGACGAAGGAACATGAGCCATGCAGGACCTGCAGTGAAGAGAGGGGGGAGACAGGGGGGCTGCTATCCACCCCATCAGACTCCCAGGCAAGCATCTGCCTACGCTGGGCCACTGTCACATGACTGAAGATGGCCACAGCAGTACAGCTTGGAGTGCTCCAAATCACCCCACTCCCAGAGCACCTGCTGGGCATAGTTCATCCCACCAGGACTGCTGAGGTTCATCAGGCTGGTCAGGCCCAATGCAGCTGCAGCAGAGGGAAGAGTAAGACTTGAGAGAAACAGCTACGCAGACACCAAGGTCAGTGAAGATGGAGCAGGAGGAGGTATGTCAGAGCTGAGTTTGCCCTGCAGCTTATGGTGAGACAGCAGGCAGCCACCCTGCTGCCCATGGAGATTAACAGTGGAGCAGAGATCCACTCACAGCCCATGGGAGAGGACCTCATGCTGGAGCAGAGATGCTTGCGGCTAAAAGAGTTTGTAGAGGACTCTCTCCCATGGGAAAGAACCTCAATGCTGCTGGAGATTGACAGTAGAGCAAAGATACATCTGCAGTCCGTGAGAAGGGACTCCATGCTAGAGAGGGTGTCTGCAACCTAAGACGACTGGGAAAGCCAATGCTGGGTAAAGATTTTATCCTGCAGGAAGGACTCATGTTGGAGAAGTTCATGGAGAGTTGTCTCCTGTGGGAATGGTCTCCATGCTGGAGCAGGAGAAGAGTGTAAGAAGAAGGAGCAGCAGAAACAGCTGAGCAAACCAAGTGTTGCCCATCTAAGTCACTCAACATCTGACCAATGTCTGTCACTCATACTATACCTCTGCTGGGCACTTCTGTGAGGAGCAGGTAGTTTTCAAACACATCAATGTGACAGTTTAAGGTGGAGGGCAGGGAAAGCATGTGAAAGTAAAAGAAAACATATTTCCAACCTAAGAAGAGAAATGGGGATGGGAAGTAAGGAGCCTGGACGAGACACCTGTGGCTTCTCTATGAGCAGCAAGTTTGATGAACTCACTTGATAGCTACTGTAAACCAAGTATTTAACAGCAACTGTTTTTCCACTAATACTCTTACCACTTCTGTTGTTATTCAACAAGTGAGTTATGTTTATGCACAGTAACAGAGAGTGAATCTGGCTTTGAGAGAAATCCCAGACTAATTCTTGTGTCCATCAACTGATTGCTGCAAGTACATGGTCTTTACTTCTCAGCTTTACTGAGAAATAGCAGAATGTTCCCAGCATAATGTCCTAACTCAAAGATATCTCCCTCACTCAGGCAGAGCCGGAAATTATTCTTTTCTCGATATCTGCACAAAAGTGCTTTATGTTTGGTATGGCTGGTCAGGGAAAGCACGTAAGCATTTATCCTTCAGAAACAAGGTTTTTTCTTTGCCAATTGATTCTTTTACAAATATAGTAGATGAAAGATAAGCTGTCCTTTTCAATACCACACTGGTGGCAGATGCAGTCTCAAGATACTAACAGCTTGCTAGAAAAATCCTGACTAACTTAATTCTACATTTATAAATATATACATTATTCTTGAATTATAGCAGACTTCTTTCACACAGCTAGCTTTACATAAACACTGCCTCTCTGCTCCATTCTGGTTGGCTTTGAAAAAAAAGTACTCTCCTCTCACCATAGCACTGTACCACAAGCACACCACATCTCAGGCTGAAGTATTTACAATAACTGGACAGAGAAACACCAACCTTGTGGAGCAAGAAACAGAGTAAGGAAACTCTAGATTTACGGGAAACTAAACTCAGATTTTTCAGAGAATTTTTCTTTTTTTTTTTCCCATGGATTGCATTTTTAAACTAATTCCAGTAGCTATGTATTCTATTACTGGCAGTGCTTACTGGCAAATGATCAACTCCCAATCTCTCTCATATTGAGTGTTACGGTTAATTAGACCTTCCTATATGCAAAGTTTTGCAGTATTTCTATGGGGCTCCTAATTAAATACAAACTTTACACGGATAACTTTTTTTTATTAAAATGAAGATATTTGCTTACTTAAGGGGCAGCACTATACATTAGAGTAATTGCTATATAGCAGTAACCACACATCTGCCTTTACTTTGAGGACTTTTATTAGAAAATGATGGCGAACACAACTGAAACACTGTCTTTATGCTGCCAACTGCCGCCTTTCAACAGTGGCCAGAACTCAGACACTGCCTTTGTATCATTATTTGTGATGAAACAGCAACACTATGTAACAACAAAAACTACCTGTAAACAATTGTAGTTCTTTGGTTTAAGGAAGTCTTTGTCAGTCTCTCCTTGGTCTTCTGTCAAAGTAGCTTCATTTTCTATGACTATATCTGTACAACGAATCTTAATTCTGTTTGTTTTCTTAGTTCTCAGCAATTGCCACTGCCTTCATCTGACATCTTCTCAGAAAAAGCTTTTTTTTTTCTTTTACAGAATTTTTGACTCAGCTTATTGCTATTTCACCAAGATTAAAACTAAATTTATATTATTGTAGTAACTTCCATTAGTGGTATGCACACGCTTACCAGCACATGCATAAGGCTGCCCAACAGCCCTGCAGTTGACTAGTTTTGGATCTGCAAATCTTGTCACAATGAAGCTCCAGTTTAAGTGTTGTAATAATTTCAGCTCTGTTCAACACATGTGCGTTTGCATTGCCAGAGTTTTCAGAGAGGAGACTATACATGTCAAGGGAAAGCAGGGTGTTTATTGACGCTCAAAAGTGTCTAGAAATATTGAAGTAATGTGGATGCAATGCAGGGTCAGGGCTCGAAATAAGTAACTGAAGAGGAATGCATTGTAACCCATTTTAGTTTCACAGAAGTTGTATCAAGTAGTTCAGTACTTTGCTCTCCTAACACCTAACACATTTGATTTGTGTGTTTAAATGGCTGTAAAAAATCTAAACAAAACCATGTACGGTGGACATCTCTTAGGCAATGCATTTCTGACCTCTGGAGAGCAATTATCTTCATCAGGATGAACAGTATGTGATGTTCAATGGTCTTTAGTTACAGGCTGGTGGAAGTGTAATCTTTTCTGATCGTACCTGTCACATCAGGTAGTGAAGGCAGGCAAATAACAACTCCTTCTAACTCCTTTTAAGTTACAGGTCCAAGACATGATCTGGGTTAGGGACTGTCAAAGGGCAAAGATCTCTTTCAGAAGAGTTTTAAATTATGATGAATTTGAGCTCAACATTATATTTAACAGTCTCAACAGGAACATCTGTTTGTATTCTGGTTGCAATAATCAGGAGCAGCAAGAGCACCAAAGCACGCTGCTCTAAGAGACAGAGCCAGCGCTATATCCCACACGGAAATGAAGTGCACAGGCTGAACACGTAGACTTATCTTGCTCTGTGTTGTGCTTAACACAGGTGGGTCAGTTTAGATGCCAGTCTTTACCCACTGTTTAGCTTTTAATACAGAAGACAGGGACAGAGATAAAGCAATAAGAAACATGCTGCTCAGTTGTTTTATCTTGGGGATAACACTTTTTAGTATATTTCCAGGCCAGGGTCAGACATCTGGAAGTGTGACAGTTAGTAGCAAATGAAATTTCATGTACATTTCTAAGGCAGCAGAATGCAAGTTGATATATCTGCCAGGGACAAGAGAGGAACAAAAAGAGAAGGAAAAAATGCAGCTTATAAGACTGTTTCTTTTCCCACCAAATCTTACATGTTGGCCTCTCTGCCTTTGCCATTTTATATGGGAAAAGACTTTGGCCTCAGTCTTGTTGGATGCAATTCTCAGCATTTCACCAGTGCCATGCTGGGCACTGGCCAGGAGCCCAGCTGCCGTGTGTCAGGGCTAGACCACTGTCGTGGTTTAGTCCAGCCCATTCACTCCTCCCTGCACACCCGGTGGGGTGGAGAGGAGAAAAATGTAACAAAAGGCTAGAGGGTCCAGGTGAGAACAGGGAGGGCTCACCCACCAACCATGGCCCCAGCAAAATGAACTCAGCTTGGGGACAAATCAATTTAATTTGTTACCAGTTCATTCAGAGATGATAATGAGAAACAAAGCCAGATCTTAAAAAATGCCTTCCTCCCCCTCTCCCTTCTTTCTGACTCTACCTCCTCCCCCAGCAGCACAGGGGGACAGGTAATGGGGGGTTGCTGGTCGATTCGTCACACATTGTTTCTGCCACTACATCCTCAAGGGGGAAGACTCGTCACACTCTTCCCCAGCTCCAACGGGGGTCCCTTCCCACAGGAGACAACTCTCCATGAACTTCTCCCATTGTGAGTCCTTCCTGCAGGATGCAATCCTTACCCACCAGATTGCTCCAGCGTGGACTTCTCCCAGAGTCACAGCTTTTTATGTTGCAGCCACCCTCTCTAGCATGGAGTCCCTTGTCACGCACTGCAGATGCATCTCTGCTCCACAGTCAATCTCCAGCAGCACAGGGGTCCTTTCCCATGGAAGAGAGTCCTCCACAAACTCATATAGGCAAAGGCATCTCTGATCCAGCATAGGGTCCTCTCCCACAGGCTGTGGGTGGATCTCTGCTCCACTGTTAATCTCCATGAGCAGCAGGGGGGCCGCTGCCATCTCAGCACAGGCCGAAGGGGAATCTCAGCTCCAGCACCTCCTCCCGCTCCATCTTCTCTGACCTGGTGTCTGCATAGCCATTTCTCTCAGATCTCAGTCCTCTCTCTGCTGCAGCTGCACTGGACCTGACCAGCCCGATGAACCTTGGCAGTCACAGCAGGACAAATTCCACCCAGCGAGTGCCCCGGGATCAGGACGATTCGGAGCGCTCTGAGCTGTGCCACTGTGGCTAACCTCAGTCATGTGGCAGCCCGGCACGGGCAGCTGCCCGCTCGGGAGGCTGAGGATGGGAGGAGGTCAGCTCCCCCCTCCCTCAGCTGCAAGTCCCACCTGTCTCTGGTTCCTTAGTCCTCTTCTTAAAGTATGTCAGTTGCAGAGGTGCTGATGGCCTCAGCCCTGGATAGAGGTGGGTCTGACATGTTTTGGAAGCTTCTCGCAGCTCCTTACAGGAGCTATCTATGCAGCCCCTTCCCCTGCTACTAAAACCCCGCCGCAACCCCAGCACAAGCACCCTGAGCCACTGCAGCAAAGTGGTCCTGGGGATGCCAAGTTACTTCCCAGGTAGCACCAACAGCACAAGGACCATGAAACATCAGCTTTTAGGACCATGTGGCAGGGTGAGGCAGGAGACACAACGAAACGTCTCATGTCAATACATTAGACATTTGCATCTGAAATTATGTCAAGCCATTCTAGTACGGCTAAAGCCATCATTTCAGAGTTGCTTTAAGGTACAGCTAGATGGCCACTGGACAAGTTAACATGCTTCCCCCCTTCCCTTCCCGTTCTCCACTGCTCATGCTTGTGTGCATTTTCCCTACACTTTTTGGCCACACCAGTGCCCCAGGGACGGTGGAGAGAGTGGGACCAGGGAACTGATCTTGCCAAGAACTAATGCAACACCACAAGATACATATGTTAGCGCTTGACCGGATCAATTCCCTGGTCTGACACGGTTTGGCTGCATGAACTACTGCTGGCACAAGGCAAAGAGCAGAAGAATAAGATTACCCATCCTGCAATCATCTGAAAACACAGTTCAAGGAACGCTGCAGCTTTTCTTTATGCCTTTTGCATTACCTCTGTATTTAATACATACATGCACAATTATACTGATTTAAAAACTGAAATATGCATCTGATACGCAGCTATTTCCTTTTTGTTCTTGTCACCCCAATTTCTAAATAGCCTTTGGTTTGTACATGGAATATTGCATTATCCAAATGACATCATTTTCTGGCAACTATGGCGGGCCTAGCCTGTGAGTCACTTTCCAAAACGAGGGGAGAGCCACGCTAGGGAAGAACGCACGATTCAAGGGTTTCTATTGTTCTAGTGGACCGTGGGGTCTGCACAAGTTCAGTTGCTGCTCAGTACAGAAGAGCAGCTAAAAATCTCACTATTGGCTCAAATGAAAAGGAGCACATTAGAAAAGCTAACAAGGCAGGTACAGTTGTACAGTCCCAAAAGCTGGAGCTACATGATCACATGCTTGCATGTATTGGTTTATTAATGGTTGATGCATAGCAGGTATGCAAGCACACATTGAGCTGCAAGTTTTTCATATACATTTGCCAGCCGAGAGTTTCCACAGCTGTAAGCAGCAGTTTCACTAACCCTGTGCACAAGGCAGGGCCACGGGACTACAAGCCTTCTCTACTCAACCCTGTCCGACCCTTCAATTAATCAAATCTGAGAAAGAGATGGAAAAAGACCCAGAAGGCTAGGGAAACAATTTCTCATTACAGACTGTCTTGAGGAATAATGCTAATTATCACAGAAGTGTTCCCAGTTCTTCACAGAATCCAGACACTTATCCACCTCGAGAAGAATGTTTCCTCTTTAGTCACTAATTGGATCTTGTTTGTAAAGCCAGTCTTTGTTTCAAAGTCTGACACAGTTTGAGAACCAGAGTACTACGGAGGCAGGAGATTAAAACGCCTCTCCGCAGCTGACAAAGACACTAGAAACATTGTCCATACATAAAAGGATGGAGCATGTTAACATACGTTATTTTCCTTTTGCTTTTATTTTGTAGCTTAAGTAAGATCGGACACTAACTCTTTTTGAGGTGTATTGAAAACATCTGATCTTGCACAACTGCAGTCTCATTTGAAGTATTTACTAACCAGGAAGCCTAACTTCATGCTGAAACAGTCACTTTAAATGTCCAGCTCTGCAAATGATGGATTTATTAATTGCTCAAGTTTGGGAAGTTTAAAAGACAGTTACTCCAAGAAAGAACGAGCACTGCTCATTGAAGGCAGTGGTGCATACAGAAGCAAGGTACAAGTTTGCTGTGCTGATGTCTTCCCACTTCAGACTCAAACCACCATTTGTTCCCTCCCAAATAATGAGGATACCTGTACACATGCAGCAAATTCAGTCACATCATCTTCACATAACACCAAAACCTCAGACTTTTTCCACAAAGTTGCTACCTCTGGTCACTAAAGTAATAACAATTGTTTTAAAAGAACCACAATTTTGACGATTTGTATCTAACTTACCTACTTTGCATGTGATTCTGCTCCTCACAATGTTAACAAACCAACACAATGACCATTAAAAAAAAGCCACCCCATGTTACAGTATGGTATATTGCATTCTTCTTTCTTTTAAGTCATCTGTTACTTCACCTTTCTGACCTCTAGTCCAGAAGGGGCTAAAGCTATGCTATATTCTTTCAACTCCAGCAGAGCACACACCATCCTGAAATATTTTGGGCTCTGTCAAGGAGTACACTGATTTCTCCCAGACAGACAGCACTCAACCAGTATTCAGACATATGTGCCAGATCCCATCCATGGGCCAAGAAGTCCTCAGCAGAAGGTTACAGAGCAAAGCTGGTGCTCAGTCAGCTCTGCCATGTCCCATCTCCACCCTACCCGGCGTCAGTCCATGCCAGTGGCTGAGACATTATCAAGACGGTCTCATGCTCTCCCCTCTGCTGCAGCTGTGCTTCCAACAGCAGAAGAGCAGCAGAGGGGCTTTGTTATCTGTGCCTTTAGACCCATATACAAGTGAAAACTCTCATGTGCTAAGCTGTCACATCAACCACAGCACCACTCTGCAGAAGTGCAAAGCTGCCAGGTTCCAATAGGACCAGTAGCCCAACATTCCCCACCAGCTACTAACACCACTTCACATTTAGTCACTGAAAGCACAGTGGCCTCCATCATGTTTTGGTTTCTGTATCATTTCAACTACCAAAAAAACCCCTCAGTTCCACCTCTTGGTTTTTGCTACTGTTGTGGAATGCTACATTGGCAGTACATTTCTTTTAAAAAAGTAGTTACAAGAAAGGCTCCCCAAGCTAAGCTGTGCTACATTTAGATGCTTTTAAAGCTCTGGTTTTGGATGTTAGGCAAAATTCATTCCATCAAACCATGACAGTGTGTTTTTATGTGAGAGTGAAACAGGCTTACCAATATACAGTTTACCTGTAAACTGTAAGTGAGGATTTCTGAACATTAATCGTTTTGTCAGGAAACCCTATTGGTTCCTGTATTTTGTATCAAATGATT
This sequence comes from Tauraco erythrolophus, assembly GCF_009769465.1. Taxonomy (NCBI): domain Eukaryota; kingdom Metazoa; phylum Chordata; class Aves; order Musophagiformes; family Musophagidae; genus Tauraco; species Tauraco erythrolophus. The sequence goes on from NC_141496.1 coordinate 29,454,514, forward strand.
CAAAGCAAAATGCTTCAAGACAGATAAATTCAGTGTTTGTTTTCTATCTTCTTTTCTAAAATGAAAGACCACTGCTTGTGGCTACACCCCAACGCACTGAAATTGCAAGGTTAGGTAAAAGCAGTCAGATAGACCTTAACTTCTTAAAAAAGGTGGAAAAATGGGTCTTCTCTATACCTGTGAAGGTGGTAGAAGATGAGAGGAGAGGAGAGCACAGTTTTCAAAGGAGTGGAGGAAAGGCTTTGTCTAATTCCTGCACTCACTGAATCTAGGTGCAGCAATCACTCCTGCTCTTACTAGGCAGATCAGGTCTTTGATTAAAGAGCAATTTCCCCACAGGTTGCTTGTTAGCTGGAGAAGGAACAGTAATCAATGCCCCCTCTAGGTGAGTCAAGTCTAATCACTTGAATCTATCACACCTATATATTATGCCTACCTACAAACCACAAGAGCAAAATCACTGTATTTCTGATGGAAAAACTGGAGATCTAGAAAAGGTAGTCAGCATACAATTTTGAGTTTTGTCAACCAGAATAAAATGTTGCACAGTTTTTTATGTACTGTTTATCCTTACACTCAAAAGCCAGTACACAAGTCAAACCACTGGACTAGCCAGGTTGTTTGCCTGCTTTGTTAAATCCTCTCCTGATACTTACGAAAGCACTCTTTGTCTGACTACATCTGAAATTGTTAGTTTTAAGACCAGGTTCTCATCTACTTGTGTAAGCAAGTATCTTAATTTCATATTCCTCTCAGCCACTCTCAGAGAAGTATTTGTCATCGTGATTAAATGTACTAGACTCTTGGTATTCAAAGGTGAAAGTTAATTGCACGCTTTACTGAGCAAGTCTAATGGCAATGGAGTTTTCCCTGCCATCAGGACAAGACACATACACTGTCAGAAGACTCAAATAGTTTAAGACAATTCCAGTCCTGTACCTAAAAGGTTGCCTTCTGAATGAGATATGTTTGTGTTAATTTCAAACTTCATTATAAAAACCAGTCTGAACATTGGAAGCATGCCAGAGAAATTGAAGTGACAGATACACAGGCTGGACAACAGATCCCATAGCTCTATACTTTGCTCCCCAGTACGTTCACAGATGCTCAAATATGTTTACCCATAGTCTCAAAACAGTTTGAGTCGCGATTTCTCAGAATTCGAAGTAATTTTTTTTAAAAAAACATGTCATTTCTCTGAACTACCTACTTCAGAGATCAACTCAAAAGACCCAGGGACAACTAGTGGATGCAGGCATAACCAAAGCTTGAAAAAATGCAGGTTTGTAACTAGCTTCAGTTCCAAATACCATTAGACCTAAATTTAAGGTACACTGTGCAGACTTCTTTGTGCACAAATAGTATTGGACACTATTCAAACAGCTGTTAGAGCGCACAGTCATTTATTCCAGCAGTTTCACTCTGAGAACGCACAGGTGTGCGCAGATGGTGTACAAGAAAAGCAGCATTCCCAAGGTCTGAAGGCTCAAAGTTACTCAGTTGCTTCCAAAGGTCTCAAAACACAGTACTTAACCATGTCAGGCTGAAATACAGTCAATACTTTTTTTTTAATAAATATGTCTAGACATTTTTCTGTGCATTTACATGGAATGTACGAATGACTAAGAGGGACTAGTCTAATTATCCTTAGGAGAGTTGAGCTGCTGCTCAATTTTTTTGGCTAGTGCAACAGATGAGAACTCCCTAGCTCCTTGGAGAACAAAGACTGCCACCAAATTATAGGTCATTACCCCAGCATCTTAAAGATTTACATGTCTGCTCTTCCTTGAAGAGGTCAGTGTGTTTCGTTAGAAGATATACTCACAAGTCAGCTTTTTTACCTGATTTGAATACTTGTTCTATGTCTGCTTGCTATTAGTATCTCCTCTAAAAACCCAGGCATTGCCATGAATCTGAGGACAGTGCTACTGATAATCTTCTGACAGTGCTTTACTCTGCTTTCAAGGCACAAATGTCCAAATTCAGCTAAGCTGGTGTACAGCTCAAGGTAAGTTCATGTTTTTACTTGAATTCTTAGCATGAGATTGATGGGCTGTATCTGTTATTAACAAAAAAAGTCACACCACATACACAGCATCTGAAGTTGACCACCTGGACACAGCAAGTTATATGCTACAGCTGTGTAATCAACCAACCCATCCAACTTCAGCAGTAAGAACAAGTACAGAAAGGTTGTGTGTCCCTGTCACTACCCCTTCAAGTGACAAGCACACTGACCTGCAAAGGCTGCTTTCCAGTAAAACGTCTCAGCACCATCACTAGACACACTAGATATATTGCTCTTTTTATGCTTAACCTGTATTTAAACCTTTTTTTTTTGTAACTAAGTGGTATTTAATTACATCCTGGATGAGAATAATTTTAAAAACAAGAATTATTTTCCTAAGAACCCAAAGATTGAAAAGGAGAATATGGGTGGGCTTTTGTTTCCTTTCAAAGCCGTGACATAATCCTCTCATGATATATTTTCATCTGCTTTATAGTGCTTGCACAGAGGTCTTCTCTAATATATCCTTTTCAGCAAAGGAAATTAATCTTGGACAGAAAGGAGCTTGGCAACTGTCTCTAATAAAGTGTGGTTACTGAACCAAACTAAAGCAACTAAGCCTAACCCATTTGGATCCAGAACTGCAACTGCTGAGATTCCTCCAGGCCTCCACAAGTACGCTGTTGGAAGCGGCAATTACCTCAAACAAGTGATTAGTACCTAGGGACCAACCTTGGCGTCCAGCAGAAAGCTATTTTCATAAAGTTCATTATTGCTTTTCCACATATTATAACCAGCCTTTGACTCACTACTGTCATTTCTAGTACCAATCTCCACTGTACCAGAGAGTTTCCCAGCAAAAGGGAGGCCGAACATCATCTTTCATTATTTGAGATAACACTTATGAGTAAGAATAGTCAGGCCGTGAATACTGGAATCTATTTACACACTTCGTACTTAATTGTGATAATGTCTTATCTTATAAGTCTGTGCTGGGTATGTGGACTTAAGCATATGTGCACTCATGGCGAGAATCAGATGGACCACAACCTTGACATATTGTATGCTGGTTTGATTTCTAGATGCAACGAAAGCCCTAGCCAGCACTATTGTTCTTCACTGCCCAGCACGTTAACTGTATCACACCACTCACCATTCCTACATCAAATGCTAAACTGAAATGCCAAGTGAATTGCAATAGCTTCTAAATTCAATGATAAAAGGCAATCATTGTTTTAATGCCTGGAACTTGTGGGATGAAAATTAACAATGACTAACATCTGGCTACCATCAAATCATGCTTTAAGGATCAGAGGAGAGCATTAACTGAACAAAAAATATCTGGAATTTCTACCTTCAAGCACAGCAACTGGCAAAATCAATCATCAATAAAACTTCCCTTCTGGTCTCCACAGTAGAGTTAAAAGATGTTGCAGGCATTAATAATCCACAAGACAGATATAAAGAATCATTGGAGTAACAAAAGGCAAAAAGCAAGTGTAATTTGACTCTGAATTTCCATTTCAGGCTGAGTTCCTAGCTAAAAATAAATTTCAGGTAACCAGCAACAGATCTTTTATCCCTCCTTGACAAGGCTGCCCACAGCAGGAATGAGGGAAACAGGAATTGTGCAAGCAGAAGTGAACCTAGAATGCATCGCTATTGTAAGGTGGACTACACATGGCTTACATCTTCACTTCAGCAAGTGTTTCCCAAGCCAGAACATATTGTTACCACCACAGCAATAGCATCTGCCCCGCACAAAATAACGAATGGCTGTACTTAAGCCAAATTCATTCTCTTTTCCAGGGACAAAGAGTGTCAGACAGCAAGGAGCATGGCACGGGAGCCATAGCTGTGCCACGACAGCTGCTTCCTTCCCCAGGACCCAGTGGCTGGAGAGAACACCTCTCCCAAGTTGCATCACAGTTGCTGGGGTTAGACTCTGAAAGAGGAGGAAAGCTAATCAGGCCAGGGAGGCTTAGGTTGTAGCAAGCATGATTTGCATGAAAAAGAAACCTCATGCAAACAGATTACACCAAGGTGTAGACACATGCTTATCAATAAATAAACCGAATGTCTAGATGACTTATTTTGGCAAATTTTGAACCTATTCAGCCTCAGTTTGAACAGCAAGTGACAATCAACAGATGCAGATCTGCTATCCATGTCATTATGCTTGTTCTCATGTAAAAAGTGGCATTCTCGAGTTGATAGCATGCAATTATGGGGTAGAATGGCTTAAAAGGACAAATATTGCACAATGATTCCTTTCAAGCACAGCATATTGGCAAACGTCCATCTCTTGCAAACAAGAAGTTTGACCTGGGGGAATGAACTTGCCTAGAATTTAAGAGCTCATTAAAATATATGGTTACTGTTTCTCATTACAGCAAAAAGCTTAAACTGTAAAGGCAACGCAACTTAAAATATCACCAAGTTTCTGAGCATGCAGACTTCTACGGTGCTTTAGTCATCATTTACTATCTTTACAAAACTAGGGAGATGCTACTGATTCTGTGTACTTTTGCTACTGACATTCAGAATAAAAAAAGACCCATAACTGTCTGAAGCAAAGCAGAGAACACCAGTAAAGGGTGGAAAGCTAATTGTTGGTTATAAAGAGGCAGCAAGTCTCTTAACCTTCCCAAAAGTAAAGGCTAAGGAAGATGCAACAGAGGGAAGAACTGTGTTTGGCTGTAAAAGAGAAGGAAGGGAGTCAGATGAAAAACTCCTCTTAAACCAAAGTGAGGAGGCAGATCAGGAGTTAAAAAACTTCAGGAGGTTTGGGGGTGTTGGTTGGTTTTGTGCTAGGTTTTTGTGTGCTGGTTTTTGGTTGTGGTGTTCAGTTGTTTTTTTGTTGTGGGGTTGGTTTGGTTGTTTGTTTGTCCCCCCCTCCCTCCATCCAAAACCCAGAAAGACACTAGCTAGACTTCATCTAGGGTTGGGAACAAAACCTGTTGAAAAATACAAGATCTCGCCCCCACAGCCACCTTCCTTCCCAATGATGAGGCATGCTTCTTAAAAAGATGCTTACCTGAGTGTACTGTAATTTTTATGCTTGGCACTGGCTTGTAAGTGTTTTTTTTTTTAACTACTGCTCAGACTACCAACTAGTCAAGGATTTTCAGCTTGCTTTAGATCAGGCATACCAATTTGAGGCAGATGGAAAAGAAAGCAGCAACGGAAAGCCTTTGAAGTCAGATACAGCAGGCAATGTGCTTAGAAGGGAGTAAAACTGCATCAGTTAGTAAATGGTAAGTGAGAAACAAAGCTCTTGAATTTTAGGATTTCTTAAAAAATGAAAGCATAGAAAAATACAAAAGCATAAAGAAATGCTCAATATTCTTGCACAGATCATATGTCTGCTTCTCAGTGTTAAGAACAATTGATATAATCAGAATAGCTGATATAATCCTATGTTTTAATCAGGAAACATTGCTCAAGTTTGCGCAAGACACATCTGCAGTAAGCCGAATACTTTAATTTTTCGTCTCATGCAAAGTCAAAATAAGAGAAGATAAAAACCACAGGACAAGAATTGGAACAGAAGTTTCACATTCACTTCTCAGAGATAACAAACACCAAGTCAGAAGTAGATTCAAAGTTAAGCAGGAGGCAATGACTGATCCTGAACAGCTGACCCAGGCATTATATCACATGAGGCTTTTTCTAGCCGAGTTTCCTTTTTCACAATTCACAGGTCACAGATTTTATCAGGACAGTTCAAAATACCGGCCAAGCAGTCTCCATTCATCCCAAGAATGATCCTCATCCCAAATTTTGATGACTCCTTATGTTTTGTCATCTCTCCCCATTCCCAGACTACTTCATTGGTTTGATGGCTTTTTAGCAGTGCTTCTATAAACAGCACAAGTCTCCATCTTTCAAGTGCTATTTTGGTAAATGTCTTGTTTTGTTCCCTTCGAGTGTCTTGGCTATTCAACCCTTGACTATAATGCACATCTTCGAGACAAAAAACCACACTGCCAGAACACACATTTATATCAAGTGTATTAACACCATGTATTAATTGTCAAAATTACTATGGCAAATTACCATTTGATTGTCAGGTATCTTGGTTATAGAAACTGTTCAATCTGATGTGTTCAGAAGTTGTTTAACCTAGGGATCAGTGACTATCAGGTCTTACGCATCCTAAGAAATGGAAGCTAGAGACCCTCCGCCAAGGATAGGCAGACTTTGTTCTCCTCTCTGCAGTTAAGTGCCCTAACAGGTACATAGCTATTACCCACTAACAACCACATAGCTAGCATAAATGTGTTGATAGTTAAGCACACCTAAGTTACTCCGGTCACGAGTGGTGTCCCTCAGGGGTCCGTGTTGGGCCCGGCCCTCTTCAACATCTTTGTTGGTGACGTGGACAGTGGCATGGAGTGCACCCTCAGCAAGTTCGCCGATGACACCAAGCTGTGTGGTGCTGTCGACACGCTGGAAGGGAGGGATGCCATCCAGAGGGACCTCGACAGGCTGGAGAGGTGGGCCCGTGTCAACCTCATGAAGTTCAACCAGGCCAAATGCAAGGTCCTACATCTGGGTCGTGGCAATCCCAGGCACAAATACAGACTGGGCGGAGAATGGATCGAGAGCAGCCCTGAGGAGAAGGACTTGGGAGTACTGGTGGACGAGAAGCTCAATATGAGCCGGCAATGTGCTCTTGCGGCCCAGAAGGCCAACCGCATCCTGGGCTGCATCAAGAGGAGCGTGGCCAGCAGGTCGAGAGAGGTGATTCTTCCCCTCTACTCTGCCCTCGTGAGACCTCACCTGGAGTACTGCGTCCAGTTCTGGAGCCCCCAACATAAGAAGGACATGGACCAGTTGGAGAGGGTCCAGAGGAGGGCCACGAAGATAAGAGGGCTGGAGCACCTTTCCTATGAGGACAGGCTGAGAGAGTTGGGGCTGTTCAGCCTAAAGAAGAGGAGGCTCCAGGGTGACCTTATAGCGGTCTTCCAGTACCTCAAGGGGGCCTACAGGAAAGATGGGGAGAGGCTGTTCAGGAGGGCCTGTTGTGATAGGACAAGGGGTAATGGTTTTAAAATAGAGGGAGGTAGATTCAGGTTGGATATTAGGAAAAAGTTTTTTACCATGAGAGTTGTAGAACACTGGAACAGGTTGCCCAGAGGGGTGGTGGATGCTCCATCCCTGGAGACGTTCAAGGCCAGGTTGGATGAGGCCCTGAGCAACCTGATCTAGTTGGAGATATCCCTGTTCCTTGCAGGGGGGTTGGACTAGATGACCTTTGAAGGTCCCTTCCAGCCCTAACCATTCTATGATTTTATGATTCTATGATTCTACTGTAAAAGAGCAAGGAACACAGCATATTTTAGCAATCCATTATTAGATGCAAAGCATTTTTATAGCATGAGTAGAGGAAGTTTACAACTCAACATTTGGATGGAGCGGAACAAAGCTCTTCTTATCCCTACAGAAGTGAGCACTCATTAGCACTTATTCTGAGGGAGAAGCAATGTCTGAACTGTACCAATTCAGAATTTCCAAAATTGCAAAGAAGTTAAAAAAAGTAATCAAGACTAATATCGCTGTTCACAGCATTACATAAAATATTCCAGCTGGTAAACTGAGAGAGAGCTCCAATAAAATTATGTTCTGGCAGCCACTAGAAGTCCACTGCGGGACAAGCCTGCTTGACCTGACTGTCCCCCAGGCTGCCATCTCCGTGCACACCATGTTACCTCCTGAGTCTTTATCCATCCCTTTCACAGATCAGGTAGAGAAAGATGACAAGTCTCATCACACTAAACACCAACCCTTTCTGTCCACTCCTCAACAGCACAGCCTTGTACTCCTGTCTATCCACCTCCCACCTGCCTTTTTAGGGTAAGGAATGAACAGACTGTTTTCATCCTTTGGGGAAGCTTCCCTCCTCATCTAAAAAGTCATCCTCAGATCCCAGTCTCCTCCTTTATGGCTTGTCCAGCTTCTTGGACTGCGTGACTGTGATCCTGTTGGGACAGGCTGTCGGGTGAGGCTTGCAGAGCTTGCCGGAGCTATTCCTCTGCTCCCTGTGTAGGCCATCCCTATCCTCACATGCCATCAGCTCACCTGTTTGCCTCTGCTCTTCACCTGTTTTGTCTCCTTCAAGTTCACACTTCAGTTTGTCTGACATCATCTTGGCCCAATTTCTGCCATAAAGACCATTCACGGCTTTGCTAGCTGATTTTCCCAGGACATATTCTGAGGCTAAAGCAGATGAACAACAAGACAAACTTTCTTCAACTTCAGAAACAGGCTTTATCAGCAGTGGCTAGGGAAGTGCAACTCCTGACTGTCTCCAACCCTCAGACTTAGCTGGTGAGACAGAAGGACCTGATCAAGCCTCACACCCGGAACAGCTCTTCATCCTTCTCTTCCCTCCTTCACTGTTGATGAAACCATTTGGTTGCAATATCATCAGAGGGAACATCTGAACATCTTTCACCTGTTTCTTTTACCAATGTACATCCAGTCTAAGTATTGCTATTTCCTTCTCCAAATCTCATGCTTCGACACACACAATGACAGCAGTAAACCATCTGCACTGCATTCAGAAGTTTTCATTCTCTGCCTGCCTAGCAGAAAGCCATGTGTATTGCAACAGTGTTATACTTACTGTGCAATGTCTTTTATAGATATTGAGACAGGATATTCACTGTATTCATCCCTAATCTATTCAAATAGGTCACTCAAAGTTCAATGGTGCACACACCATGGCCAGAAAGGGTATCTGGAACACAGTACTCTGAAAAAACATGACAGACAGACCTCAATCAATATGACTACCTATAAAAAAGCAGATTTAATCCATGCAATAACTATGTCAGTCTGAACCTTTAGTTCTCCTGATCTGTAGATTTATATCTTCAGTTGTAATACTGTGTTAGTGAAGTGTTTTTCTAATATGAGACCTAAAGGAAGCCGAAGGAAAGAAGTGGCAGAAAGAGATTGTGAAATATTTTAGCAGCTAGCATCAGGTCTGTATTAAACATATTTTCGTCCTTCCAACATATATGATTGGGGTAAAGACTTGCCAGCTGTAATTCTTCTACACCAGAAGAACAGAGCTGCTGCTGACTTGAACAGGGCAGGCACAGAGATGAACACATAAACAGTTAAGCCTAAGAGATTGCATTTTTTAAGTTTTAAAAAAGGTATTAATGGGCTCCTTAGCAACTTGGGTGCACATTTCTTTACCATTCAGATCATGGAAAACTGTCAAACCCACTGAATACACGAACAAGTCAAATGGAACAAAGCTATCGATCCCCTCTCACGTATCCCAGCACTTTCCCAGAGTGAGAGGAAGAACAAATTGGGTTCACTACAAGGCATTTACTGAGTGTTTCTCGCACAGTTTCACTCAGGAAAGTGGCAGGAGTTCATCTTCAACTCCTGCACAGATATGTCTGGTTTATAATTCAAAACACCTCTTCCAGTCTCCAACCTTGAAAATCCAGTGTGAGACTCAAGCTATTTCACCTATTATTTGCAGCTGTTAAAAAAACACTTCTGCAGATCAAGTAATAAGTGTTTAATCTGTCTTGACAATTTTATATCAATATATTGCATTTAGAAGTTGTACCTCTAGGAAAACCCAATACAGTTCACTTGTAGCACCATAAGCCAGCGTAGCTAACAAGTGAATTACAACAAAGACTCATTTTTATCACCAGCTCAAGCACTTCTGACCTTTAAAACATGACCTCTATTCAAGTCAGGATTGCACTTTAAACTCATTAAGCCACTTTCTAGGACATACTGTGTCAGGGTAGTTTATCACAGTTTCTGAATGCACGCCTTGAGAGAAACTCTCCAATAGATGATGCAGCAGGAGAAAAAATGCCTGAGGTTATTCAGTTTTTTATCTCCTTGATCAGACTCCTCGGAGTAATACGGTCATCATGAAAACATTCTGCAACACTGACTCAATAGTATTTCAATGTTTAAATGTCAGAAGTGGATGAAAGCGGTTATTGTGCAAAAGCTCTAACAACTGTTATTTTAGAAAGTGCTTTATCAGACATTACCAAAGCTGTACTTCTAAACAAAGCAGTTTTCTTATTTTAGTTGCATGCTCTAATGCTCCCCAGACAGAAATTTTACTAGTAGGCAGCCATGTGAAAGGATTCATTGCTTCGAGGTGATAGCCATTTTACACTAGACACGTTTATTTTAATAGAGGCACTGAAAAAGCTCAATGTCTTATGTTAAATATTTGGACATCTTTTCCCAAATCCTTGTTTGGCCAGTCTTGAGAAGAGCAGATGCTCCTCTTTTGTAGCAGGGGGAGGAAAACCCCAGCTGCAGCTGCTTCTGCTGTATCTACTTCCGCTACTCTGCTACAAATGCTCAAGGAAACCCATGCTACACTAGCAAGGTGCCTGCACTGTGATACCGCTGCATGTTCCAGCACAATTCTCTGGCCTGAAACAAATGGCTAAAAAAAAGAGAAAGTGACCAGCAGAGAAAGGTCAGTTCACATATCTTAAAAGGAAAGTGAGAAGCTTGAAGCCCAAAGCCAATAAGAAGTCATTCCTTTGGTGCCTTCTCAGCACAGCCATCCGCCAAGAGCCCAAAATTTGTTTCTTCAAAGAACTAGACTGCTTACCATGCCTGCCAAAAGCACAAGAACCTCTCATAACTTCTAGTTTACAGAAATTGTTTCATCTTATTCTGTCACTCTCTTCATTAAGAAAAAAAGCGTGTTATTTTGGTGCACTGTTCTTAAAGCCTTCTGGAACACCAGAAAACCATTTTCATACCAGTTTTATTTTAATCAATTGTAGAGCAGCCAGGGGAAAAAAAACCAGAAGTGCCAAAAGGTATTTGCTCTTCCTTGAAAGTTCTCAAGTGGTCTTCACACTTTCTCTCAGCCCTATGCTGTTGCTCACCAGCCTGGTCCGCGGCTCCAAGGATGCCATTACATCTTCCACAGCCAGGAGGAAATGGCCTGCCTTTTGTAGGCAGGGTCTATACCATAGTTAATTAGTTCATTAGTTTCAATTCATGCCAGCTGGGTAATAACAGGATACCATAATTCCCCCTTTTTGTTTTACAATTTCTGGTTTTAGAGTAAAGTGAAGGCTTTATGGTGGGCAGAGACCCAGCCCATTCGTTCCGACTCCAGCACACTTCCCTCCCGTGAATACCACGTTGGGGCTTGCGGCTTTACCTTCTTCACCGAAGGACTCTCGCTCGAGCCCTGTCTCCGGCTCGGGCTACTCTGGCTCCAGCGAGGGCTACTCTGGCTCCAGCGAGGGAGTCGCGGTCCTCAGGGTCTCTCAGACATATCACGTCGGGGTCACCAGATGTTGCTCACCAGCCTGGGCTGCAGCTCCAAGGATTCCATTGCATCTTCCACAGCCAGGAGGAAATGGCCCACCTTTTGTAGGCAGGGTCTATACCTTAGTTAATTAGTTCATTAGTTTCAATTCATGCCAGCTGGGTAACAACAGGATACCATACTACACTCTGCCAGTTTTGTAAGCAAGAGAATGTTAAAGACTCAGATAAAAACAAAACATTCTACAAATTTATTGTTATGCTTTTTTCGTTGCTGATGAACCATAAGTCTTTGGTATGCTGCAGGCAGAGACAATTTTTAATAACAGTTGACTGCTTATTCACGTCCTTGGTTACATGAAAAGCCACACAGCATACTCAGCATTAATTAGTAATCTAATCATGTTATCAAAGTACAAACTATGCAGGAATCTTTATAGAAAATACAATTCCTCCAGTGACACCCAGTTCACAGACAGCACAGAAACAGAATAACCAGCAAGCCCTGCGAACTCTGCCCTTAGAAAGTGGCTTCTCTTGCAACACATGGATCTTGGCATCAGTAAAAGTCAGAAGCACTGCATGCACATTTCATCTTTGAACTTGCTGGAAGATAAAGGATTGATGAAAATTCTGTACTGCAGTGTAGATATCAATGTTTTTAGGAAGCCTGGGAAGCAACAGCAGAATTCAACCCTATGTTTTGAAATCTAATGACAAGCCACATGAAAGAATAAGTCCTTAGAGGTGGACAGATCCAATCTTTCTGCAGTAAAGCAGAATCTAAACAAAAACTGCAAATACAATCTTCTGCCAACATATGGATTTTGGCCTCACTTTCAGAAAGCAGAACAAATACAAACAGCTTTGCTGACCCCAGTGAATGCTCAGTACATCAGGAGCCCTTTACAGATTCCAGAGGAGGTCTCAATTCAGTAGATGCAGTCTATTGCCTCTTTCTTGGCATCTCAGGTTATTGAAAGTCAATCTTGTTAAATCCTCACCCCTGCTCTCCTGGTGGTTGGTTTTGTTTTTTTTTTTTTTGCACTGCAATGGACAAGTTCACTGTTTTGTTAGACATCTTTATGAAGGTCTGAATATGCTGTTTAAGATGCTTTCCTAAGAAGCAAAATAACTACTGTCAACATTGAAAATACCTTTGCAATCCCAGCCAGTAACCAGTAGAGCAAATGGGTTAGTCCCTGCCAGTTTCAGGCACTGAAAACCTCAAGCAGACACCATCTATCCTTCTTACAGTCTTCTTTGGCAATAAACAGTCTTTAAAAGGAGTGCACGATGCTAGAAAACTATCAATGAGGCTCCCTGTATTCCTAGTTTCTCCTTAACATAGTTAAGAGTGCATAAACCCACAAGTAAATTATACAAGTAATAATTAAGTAATTATTACAAGTAATTTATTCCATCTTCTGGAATAAATTCCTGTTTTGAAGTATGTTCTCTCCTATTACTTCTCTCTAAGGAAAACAATATGTGCTACTAACCATCATGTGATACCACTTTGACCTTGAGAAAGTAGAGAAAATGTTGAAATTGGAATCACAACAGAAGTATATTTATTTAACAGCAACAGATCAAGGTCTCTCTCTGTGGGGAGAGAAAGCAGCAGGAATACTAAAAAAAGTATCTGCCAGCTTTATAAAACTGAACACAGAGACATGCCAATATCATTCACTCTTGCATTTACCATGACTTCAACTAGAGCATAAGCTGTCTCAAAACAAGATAGTAGCCATCCCAATATTAAGTATTTAGCTAATCACAAGGTTAAATCAAAGCTCTTGGGCCAGAATACAAGGGAAAGAGGACACGAACAGGAGATGTGAAAATACTGTAAAAGCATGCTATTAAAAATCCCAAAACGCGCAGACACAGCTCTTTCAGTGCCATCAAGACTTTATTAAAAAAATCCACACTTTTTCCCCTCTCAAATAAAGTAGAGAGTTTTGATTTCTGTTTTTGAAAGCAGCCAAAGAAAGTGCACCTCAAGAGTTACTAGGTGTATCAATTGACTCTTCTTATTCTGTAGCTGTTCATCAGAAAAATGGGAAGACCTGAAACCTGACTTCAGTCACGAATCCCGCTGAACTCTGTTCCAGCAAAGAGAGCGCAGCTGAGATCAGGGGCTGGCACTTCCTCAAACATACTGCAAAGCAAATCCCACATGACCAAGTCTGTACATCACGTAAACGCAGATGCGCTGGAGTAAAGCGTGCTGTGCTTTCTGTGGGCCATGACAAGGGAGGTGATGCAATCTGCAGCTTGGAAGCTGTCAGGAAACAGAGATGTTTCAGCTTTTAATGTCCACTGATGCCACATTCTTTCACTGCTTTGATTCTTTAACAGGGAAAAAGAGGTTTGACACCACATGTAGACATGTGTTTGATGTAAATCGTGCTATTTATCCATCTTGGAGCAGCCTGTTTGACAGCCAGGCTTTAAAGACATTCTTGCCACAGAACATGACTTATGATGCATTTGAAGCTCAGACGCTTTCTGTAAGACCAGTGACAAGGTACCCTGTGAGCAAGCGTGGCTGGCACACAGCAGCATCCTCCATGTACCCACCCAGCCTCGCAGCTGAGGCACTGCAGCCAGAGTCCGTGCCCTGGGTTCAATGGCCCTCTACAAATTCCTCCCGCTTCTAAGCCTCCAGTCTGGGATACTTTTTGCACAACTTAGGTGAACCACTCCCTTTTCTCTCCTTACTCCCGCTGCTTCTCCCTATTCCCATCTAAGAAACAAACACACCGATGCCCTGAGCATAACTGTGCCATAGCAGGGCAGTTCCTGCACATCGAGGGATGCTCAGCTGCAGGAACCCCTGCGGCTTTGATTGTCTTCGTGTGCAAATTCTGCCTTTGGCCCTATAACAGACAGACTGTTAGGGAGCAGAACAATTAGGGTAATGAAAGCTTCAGTTTAAAGGCAATTTATTTGCTTAGGAGAGTTCCTCAAACTTTTACTTACTGCACCAAATTCTATAATGTTGCCATCCACTTTGATGGTAACCAAGTTTTAGAAGTAGTTAACGTGCTATAGACAACAGAAGAGCTTGTGTTGTCAGACGAGCTTTATCACTTCCTTTGCAGGGCAAATGCACCACCAACATAAAAAGCTTTAACAACCCAGGTGAGAAAAGTAAGAGCCAGGATTAGAATCGGGCTCTCATCTCTGCTGCCTGTCAAAGTGAGCAGAGTACTCCTGCACCACAGGCATTTGTAGCACACTCTCATCTCAGGGCAGGCTAGCTGTTTGTCCTCTGGGTAGCTGGAAAATTATGCATGTGCTTAATCATCTTGCCAGAATAAATCTGTACTCAATGCTACCATAACAACTCACTTGTCAACACTTCTCAGTTCAAGTTGAATAGAAACGAAAACCTGCAAGATTCTCTCCCCTTCAAGCTTGTAGAGCCATTACACTTGCAACTAGCGGAGGTCTCTGCTTCCAAGTCAGAACCTGTCTAGCATTTATAGTCACTGGAAGCTGTGTGAAATCCTTCCTAGCTCTTGAAGCTCAAGAGCAGCTCTATTCATTTACTTGAGAGGATTCATTCACAGCCTTTCCCCGAGACCGAAATTTGTCAGGCTCAAAAACCCATTCGCAGCTCTCAATCTCTACTGCTGAAACCAATTTCAGGCCTTACTTGTCAAGAATGATGCTAGTGTGCAGCAAAAACAGTGGAATACAATAAGTATTCAAGGCCGTATCCTGCTGCCACCACAGAAACAGACAATGACTATCTCACCTCTATTTTGTGGCTAACAAGGCTAATTCTGAACACACACACACAAGGACAATTACAGCAAGGGTATTATTTTGGGCTAGCATTTCTCTTTCTTACAAACGAGAAACAGGTAACTTCATGGATTGCTTTCTCATCTACACATACACTGGTATCGAACAGGTCCTCTGACCACCTCATGTGATTCAGAATTGCCAAAGCAATCATGACAAGGAATATTTTTTTGTTTGGGTTTTATAGAAAACATTCCTTGGCACATGCAACTGAATTAGTTGAGGTTGTACTAATTCAAGAATGCATGCCAGCTCCTAAACTCAGTCAAGAAACAAACACATCACTTAAATTTTTTTAAAGAATGGCTTAGCTTAAAGAACCTTTTCCCCTGTCAGCATTGAATCTGGGATTCAAGAGATTACCCTAAAATCTCTCTTCCTATGCACTACAGAAAGTGCATGAGTAATTGGAAGAAACACAAGCAGCTGGAAAACAAGCAGACCGTGAAGCATCGAGCACCATTTTCGCAGCCCTTCCTACCTTGAGTGAGGTAAAGAGAATTTGAGGGGTTTACTTGGCCTCACAGAGACCTGCGCATGACTGTCTCTACATCTATCAACAAAAACAGCAAAGCAATTACAGGAGGCTGTACACTATCAGCTTCAAATGACAGTGGCTCCAGAACGTCAAGATGAGGGTAGTCTCACAAATAGTCAAGATCCTGCAAGGTGTGTGCATGCTCGTAGCAACTCTGGGGCACTGCTATACCCCACCTTTTAATAAATCCTTGAATTTAAATGCAGGCAAGTAGAAAATCATCTTTCTTAAAGTATGTGAAACACTGAGACCAACAGCAATCAAAAGCACCATACAGTGCACACACACGGAGCCACACAACCTCGCTACTTCACCTGCTTGGTTATAAGTCTCATCACATGTTGTTTTAAACAGCATCTTCCCAAATCTTAATTGTCAGCAACCGAGTCCCTCACAGACGACTGCCACTCCTCTCTCGTGGTGGGGAACACCCGGGTTTTGCAATAGCGTTATCTACTGACACAGGATTCACATGGTCCGCAGTGAGCCACACCAGCAGCCAAAGCACTTTCTGGCATTACTCCGTAACTAAAGATAGAACGTACAAACTGTCACAGTGCTCCTTCTCCAGTCAGTGAATTGTTGAAATATTTGCACTAAAAGTGATTTTTAAGGGAACTCAAATTTATATCCCTCAGCAGCTGTCTCATCCCATAAAGTGCTTGCTTGCTGTAGCTAGAAGGCAAAAGCCAGATGCAAGGTCACACTCATACAGTGAGCACTGACCCCTCCACTCCCTGGGTTGTTTGTCTAATATGGAACTGGAGGTATAGGGACACACTGGTTCTTTTGCAGATCTCAACAATCACTGGACCAATTTCAGGATCTCCAGTCCCAAAGCAGCAGCTAAGCAAGTCATAGAGAACTGGATTTCTCGCATCTACAAAGCTATAGCAAAAGCCTCCTGGTCTAGGAGCATGTTCCCTGTGAACACTCCATTTCTTGTTTCCTATACAGTGAGATCCCACCAGCATGTATCTGTGGGCTCCTCACCAGCAGCAGTGATCTATACAAAGTAGTGCTATAAGGTCACTAAGTAAAGTTACTGCCTCACCTCTTCTGATCTGTGAAGAGCCATTCACATCTCCCCACAGCAGTTTCTGTAAGAGCCTGAATAAACACTTCTTCCAAAGATCAACAGCTCTCCAGGACATGGCAGTTGGGAAAGGAGGATCTCAGCATGTGAAAAGTACACTCCTGCAAGGGAGCTGTTCAAAAGCAGATTCCATCAACCCAGGTAATTTCCCCCTCCAGTCCAAAGCAAAGAGACACACGACCACATAACAAAGCTTTTTGAACGCTATGCTAATGTTATAGCACAATGGGATACATGCCAGCCAGAAGGCATTGTTTGGTGGTCAGCTACACCAGCAGCGCGGCATGCAACCCTGACAGCCCACCGTCCAGCGCCAGTGGCACGGACGCACAGCACGTGTGCCCAGGCACACATGTTGTGATTTATTCCATCGTTATCACACCGGGAAGTCAAGGCCTTGGCTGTTCTCAGGTGAATAGAAACTACATCCTGACTTACTGAGCAGAGTCCGAATAGCGCAGAAAGAAGGACTTACCCAAAAGTTAAGAGCAGCACTTAAGCCCTTCAACACTAAGCAAAGAACAAAACAGTGTCCTTCTACTTCAGTTAACTGTCACCGGTTCTTCTCAATAGCAGCTTCATAGGAATCCCTCAGGCAAGGTACAAACCTCAAGTCCCTCTGCTACCTCTACTACTCACAGCTGTGTTCCTCTCTGCACAACTCAGCCTCAAGCTTTCCTTTGCCACCCTTCCAGATGTGGAAGTTTTCGTTGGTGATGTGTAGGAATCCCTGCCAGCCTCCCCTGGTTAGCCTGCTTCCTTACTCCTTGGTGTGCTCCATACAGTACCGTAATGACTCAGCTGCTACTGATACCTTAGTGAGGCCACCTCAGGTTACACTTAATATTAACTAGGAGCTACTCTGGGTGCAGAATGAAGCTATCAGTTTGATCTGACAAGCAGCTAGTTTTATGGGTGGAGTATTAAGTCAAACAGGCTTTCAAGCTGCATCACAGATAATCCAAGTTGCAAAGGGGAAAGTGAAGAAGTGAAAATGTCATGTGATGTCTTGGTGAAGGTGATCCTACAAACTACACCAATGTGAAGGCAGCAGAGCATGAACTTCAAATTTGTCACTCTTCTACTAAAAACAAAGTAAAAATAATCACAATTCCTTTTACAAGAGGGTGGTGCCTAAAAGAAAGGTGGAACACTTCGGGAAAGGGAACCAGCTCTGAAGTGACTGTACTGTTAGCTTCAGTGCATGCTTTGGGATAAGAGCCATATGGTTTAGTCTCCAAAAAAAAGGTCACATCCATCACTACTCAGCAGCATTATTCTGCAACTATACACACTAAGCAGTGACCCATAACGTGCACAAATTACTTCAACATCCCAGTGAGCAGGTCAATGCATCCTGTACAGAAACTAGCACAAAGGTTTCCCTCTCCTTCAGATCTTACGATTAAGACTTTTCATATGCAAATATCATTATCCAAGCAATTATTGGATTGATTGATATCACTGACACTTGCATATGAAAACTCTGGCATATCTGCACAATTGTATAACTAACTGGAACAAAAAACTGTTCAACTCAAAAGCTGGCAGCCTGTCTGCTGGGTTACTACCCTTGAGGATCAAGACATGAAACAGCAGAATACTTGCTGAACAATACATCTGTGCAGACTGAGTTACTTCAGTGACAGGTATACCACGGCTAAGTAGGATTCTTACAAGAATTTCATCTCATGAAGCACCCTAATTTCAGACATTTTGCCTTCACAGAGCTGCTGCCAGCCATGTTCATTCACTTCATTAGGCTTAAGGCAGGCAGAGAGGGGAGATGAGCTAAATTCATTATTTGAAACACGTCAGTAGACTACCACTCCCAGAAGAATGATTTTTGGACAAACCCATTCAAAACTGGTTACCATGAAGTAGCTTAACATTTTCTGCTTATATTCAGCTAGTTGCACAGCTATATTACAATTTTATGTCTTTACCTCTAAGCACAAAGCTTTAAAGATTTCCTGTAGTCTGAAAGCAAGGGACTTAAAATAGAGTATTTGAGTAGCATTAATTTGCTCCTCAGCTGCCAGGGCTGCACAGTTGCCACAACTTTGCTCATTGAGAAACAGCAGGACGAAACCTGGTGGAATCTACTTATAGTACCAAGCCTTCATAGGACCCTGACATTCCCCTCAACCATAGGATGGGCTCCAAAGCAACGCTCCATGGTCCCACGGTCCTGACAACTGGAGCAACTTGAGCTTTCTATGGTGCTATGGTACTGCAAAAACTGTTAGCTTTAACTGAAGCCAATTAAGCACTTCAGGATTTGACCTTTTAAGTATATTAAGCTGCAGGTACATTTTTACACAGCAGCTTCCAACTGTGATCTCGTCAGTGACCAATACCACTACTAGCCATTGCAAATCAATTTAATAAAAATCAATACAATGAAGGAGGCAGGTTTTGGAACCTAAATGGAAGATGTCATTTTCTATTGTAAAGAAACTGGAAAAGAATGAGGATTTATATTTTCAAAATAAAAAACTCTGCTTCTCAAAGGAAATCTCCTGGATAGTTTTCCTTCACTGTGTCTTCATCACCATAACACTGAAGCTGAAGCTTCAGTGTTTCACACAATTTCCTGTTCTATTGAATGGCTGAGTAACAAGAGTAAAAAGAGGTAAGGCAAATGCTGGCAGTTCTGGTTATGAAATTGCAACATACACTTTGTAAAACAAAGGGTATCCCATTTCATGCAGAGAGACAAGGTTAGAAAAATGAGGCCTCCTGTGGTTCAAATTCAAGCTTAGCACAAGAAGATATAATTTCCAAGAAGCCAAGAGAAATAGCGTCTGCTTAATTATGGATGATTATAACCCTAGCTAGCCACAACAGATTTACTGTAAACTTGATTTGCATTATATGCCAAAGCTTCAATCACAGTTTAAAGTCCCTGAAATCTCTATTATTGTTTACGGCACAGTAATTGCACGTCTGCAAAGAGACAAGGAACAGCAAAAGCCAAACTCAAGGCACAATCTGATGATCTGGGTATTACAAAAATAATCTCTGGAAAGGAGGATGTTGTGATACATTTTATCTATTAAAATTAACCTAAACCAACAAGACATTAAGGCTTGTGACACAGGCGTTCATGTCCACCTTAAGCCTTTGTGTTTAAGAAAAAGAATTTCCCAAGCAATATTGGAAATCAATTGGTGTAATGTCTGGAGGATTTCTGTTAGAGGCACCCATGGCTACATTGCTGGAAGTGAGAAAATCCCTACTCTTAATTGCTTATTCTTGATTTTATTCTTCTCAGGGGTTCAATGATACTGGATATTATTCATTTTTCTCAACTTTTTTAATATGCAATAAACCTTCCTTAAAGACAAAAATAATAAATCAAACAACATATATAAGCAACCAAAAACTTGATTTATCAGATGTGATTTTTGGGGAGAAACAGGCAAGCAATCTAACAAAATGTTTTTTTCTCTAATATCAAATATAACACCCTATTCAAACGTTAGTGACCTCTGGAGATACTACAGCCCTGCTCATTGTGTTTAAAAAAGCTTCCTATGCCGACATGTGTAACAAGTATCAGATACTGTGCCTAGCACAGAAGGTATTTGCAGAAGCATCAGCTACCAGTCACACGGTTCTTCTTCCATGTTAAACTTGGAAAGTTTTTATTAAAGCTGGGCTACAGGAAGTAAGTGTGCAAACAGTGGTCTGAAAAGCAGCTGAAAGTACACATTCTTCACCTGTTTAATTAACTCTGGTGTTTCAAAATGCAGAGCTGATATAAAATAATATTTTGATTACAAATATGGTGAGAAAGAAACATAACTCCTGCCATAGTACCGTCCCAGTCATGCTCTGCTCCAATCTTTTGCTATTTTAGTACTTACTACTCTTCAATATGAGAATACTCTTCATTGTGTTTGCACACTACTGATCAGCTGAAACAGTATTTGCTGTCATTTCAGCAACTGCAAATTGAATGGAAAAAACTCACCTTACCTGCTTTACCCCATTTCAGTCTATTATTGTCATTGCTATCCATAGTGTCCCAAATACTAAAAAAACCCTTCTGTACATTCAGGTTTTGCAGAAGCAAAAAAACCTTGCCACTGTAAACAGAAATCAAATATGCCAGAGAGGTGTTCCCACTCCCGGGTTTCTCCCAGCAGGGCACTGCTGGGGGTACAGCAGGCAGCAGCCATAGCTCCAGGCACTTTCACAACTGCCTGCTGCACCTGGGGCCAAAGGCACCATCCTGCCTCCTCCTAACCAGCCCCTCTGCCACAAGCACACAGCTGGGAGGAGACCTGTGCATCCCACCTAGACTGCTCCAGCACCAGGGAGCAGGGGCGAGTGTCCACCTGGGACCCCTCTGTTCAGCAGCAAAAGCTGATCCATCAGCCAGCACCTCTGGTGTGCTGTCCAGCCAGCCAGCGCCCTATGGCAAGCGAGCCCCTTGGCAGGGGAAGCACAAGGCTCCTTACACCACAGCACTCATCCCCACTTATACTGTAGGAAGCATTGGCCATGAACATTACCAGTAAATTCCAATTTTCCAAATAGAGATCCAGAAATGTTTCCAGGTGTCAGACAGCCCTGGGAGTGACTGCTCTGGCTGCGAAGTCCCATCACCTGTTGTCAGAGCTAAAGGAGTGTTTCTTCTAGAAAACTGCTAGTGGCATGAACCCATATGAAAATAAACACAAGGAAGAGGAGGGGGTTACTCATAGCAGATGCTGATTTAAGTCACTAATTGTAAAAATAACTTCATGTTTCCTGGCGAAATATCAAGGAGGTGTTTCAAATGAACTAGAGGACTTGAGTTCAAAGTGACAAGTAGACCTGGGAAGGGAGGAGTGTGAAAAATGCCAGGAAGATAAATTAGTAATAATGGTAATAGAAGAGAAAAGATTAGATTTGGAGACTAATTGTTATTCCTACCTTGCCAGAAGCCAGCAGGTAGGCAAGTTGCAATAAACTAAGGAGGAACCTTGAGTAAAATCAAAGCTTGACTCACTGAGGTTTCCCAGGATGGTGGAGCTGACCTAAACTCTCAGCAAGCAAGACGGAGATCTGCTCCCTTCCGTCTCTCCAGCGTGCAGCTGCACCCCATCCCCTTCCTCTTGCCCACACCGATTCTCCTCTGACCCCTTGGTCAGACCAGTCCGCTCACTAAACCACTAGAAAACTAACTCAGCAAGAGAACTACAAATTTCCTGCCAGCACAGCGAGCTGACTCAGCTGGCCAAGGGCAAACTCTTGCAATTGCACAGTCGAGGCAACAGAAGTGTGCAGAGCAGGACAGGCCTCTCTGGCAGCAGCTGTGACACTTGCCATCTTAAATATGTGAACAGGGAACCACTCTGCAGTGGAAAAAGGAAGAAAGCGCACAGGAGGCAACGCCTGCTGCAGCAAAGGAGATATGGTAGCGAACAGGAAGTAAGAACGGTTGATTTTTCCAACACCGACCCTAGGACAAGATCGCTGGCAGCTAGCTGCCCCACCACTGCTGAATGGGTGACTGTCAGTGCTACACAGTGACGGCAAGGGGAACGGTGCGGAAACAAAGGCCAGGGCACTGCCCCGCGGTTGATTCCTGACTGAAGTTATGTTGGGTTACTCCAGTCTAAAAATCCGATGGTTTGTCATCGGACTGAAGTTTCTCAGCTTGTACTACTGATCACCAGAGTTCAAGTTTCCATTTCTCTGTGAAATCCCTAAGAAAGTCATCCAACTGAAGTTTAGGGCTAAAAACATCTTCATCAACAAATGCAGAGAGGAAGCAAGACACTTACCGGTGGTGCCTAGAGCAATAAATTGAGTGCAACAGGAATCTTTGAACGATTCTGACCAGACTGAATGTAAAATGTGCTTTTACACACAACAACAGGAGCACTTCAAGGTACTCTGAAAGCACAAAGATATTGCACCCTGTTTCCTTGCTCAGTAATTATGAAAATATTGAATATTTGTTTTGAGAATGAAGTGTACATAACAGTATATATTCATAAAGATGAAAAAGGTCCCTGTGCACTTGCAGATCAGTGCCTCATCACAGGCTGTTGCTTCAGTAGATGAGTACTCCTGACCAATGGGTTAGAGGAACTAAGGGAAGAGCAGAGTCCAGGTTATCTTATTGCCCTGCCTGCACTTACTATTGAAATACTAAGATTATGTTGATCATTAACCCAGTAAGAACCCAGGTGATTTTCTGCCATTTTAGCAACCTGAGTCACTCCACAGGCACTAGCGCTAAGAAAGGAGCAAGATCACACAGCAGGAAACAAAAAACTTTCCCCAGTTAGTTGCATAAGCCTGACTCAGACTCTCACAAAAGCACAGCCGTAGGTTTTGGTACACAGCCCCTACTTTTTCTGAAGATGATCACAACAGTAACTCTGAGGAGATTGCCTTGATTATTTCTAAATCCTTCTTTGAATTAACTTTTCACATTGGGTGTTAGTTTCTCGTACTGAATGCTATGAAATTCCAATATTAATCTAATCCAAGTAATTCAAGAAGATGAATTAAAAGTTACAATGCTCAAGAAACACAATGGGCCCGAACTTCTGTATTTAAAGGGCAGGTATAAGTGTGCTTTCATTTGCTTACCTTTTTGCTTCTTCTAAGTGGCACAGATACTCGTAAGCAATGTTCTGACGCCTCCTCTCATCCATTTCCTCCGCTGAAAGCCTTTCATCATCCACAATAGCTGCAAACAGAAACCCATATCAAGTTACACACGAGTCAGGGGTGATTCTTAGAGCAATTTTACTGAGAACCTAGGCAAATTACTGCAGAGGAGAAATTAAAATAGTCATCTCTCTTCCTCAAGAGGCCTTTTATAACATGGTGCACATGGATATATAGATCACCAAGAAGATGCTGTTCTCTATACAGTGAATTCAAGTTTCATTTGTTCAAACCCAAGCATCTATTGATCTTTGTTCATTGCCTGGTTTGAGGGCACAATGGAGCACTAAAACCTGTGGGGCTGAGGCTGGGAGCCAGCAGAGTTTCAGCTTACACATCCTCAGAGGAGTTTGAGGACTCCCATGTGGAAGCTCAAAGCAAGCAGCTGAGAGAGCAGCCCCTTGCTAAGCAGAGCCTTAGCAGTAGAGATGTAGACAACGCACTGCAAACATATCTCAAGGGCAACTTGAGAACCAGCTGCAGCTTTACAGTCTCACAGATCCTGTGAGACTGAGACAGACTGAGCTGCCTCCTACTGATGAGGGTGATGAGGGCTATAACCAAACGAACAAGCTGTGGTATTCACACCCCTACTCACTGTTGCAACCACATCACCTCCCATAAAGGCACTCTCACAGTCTGTTAAGGATGGCTCTGCACACATCTCCAGCTGCAAATGACCCTGATTATTAACAACTACTACCCCAAGACTGGTCTCCCTCTCTTTACTGGGTAGAGAGGGCCTCCGTGCACAAAACCACAATTCCTCCAAATGTTTCTAGCAATGAATCTGAAGGACCATACAGTAGTGCTGATTTCTGGCTGAATTTCAATCACAGCATGCGAGGCTTTTGGGAACAGCCTTCAGAATAAACCAGTTACCAAAATTACACCCTATTTGTGCTAGTGGCTGCCAAAAGAGCTGGTCCTGCCCTCCCTCATGTTTCTCAGCCACGTACTCCTGTCACCTCTCATGCCAGAGCCAGCAATCCTGTGGCTGTGTCAGTGAGCCAGAACAAGCGACAGCCCTGGCTGAAGAGCGACAGCTACGAAGACATTCGCTTCTAGGAAGATCAGGTCCCCAATCCGAGCTGCCGTGCATCTGCGGGCACTCTGGTGCAGGCACAAGGGAGGGGACGGAAATGCAGGGCTGGGCCAGCTGCTTTCTGTGGCAGTCCACGAGTCAGTGAGCTGAGAACATCAAGATGCATTCTTGGTAAAAAAACATGGGCCCTTCCTCAAACGTGCTGTGAGATGCTTTTAGTTCCACTGCCACACAGATTGCACATGCCACAAGCGAGTTACCAGCGTTTCCCTGATGCAGCTGCCTCAAGTAGTGGGTGAACGCTTTCCAGTAGCTGATAGAGGCAACTCAAGTAAAAGGCACTACAATAAAGCAAGAAGCTGGGCTTTACAAGTACAGGTGTACATTGAAGGCTGTACCTCAAAAGAAAGCAACACAGAAACGATCTCACATGTGTTTACTGAGGACACAAAAGAAGTGACACTACACACCCACATTTTGGACGGATGCTCCCACACATTTATTAACGTATCATATAGTTGCTTTAAGCTTTGTAGTTTCAGTTTTGATCACCACAAGCTTTGATATCTCTCATCTTCCTTTGCTTTTAAGATCGCCCTTCCTAATTACCCAGAAGTTTCATACACTGGTAAAACAAATACGTGTCTTGCTCTGAGTCCCTTTAAAGTCTAGTAGCTCCAATAAGCATGACTCACTCTAAAATGGGCTCTCAGATACCATAATCAGGTCATCACTTGCTATGAACGAAGATATTAGTTTGGAGACAAACATGGGATGCAGGTGGTAAAACACTCAGCCTGGCAAACTGGCCATGGAGGCAGCTCTTGCCCACACGACCATCAACACATCCAGGACAGGCTGATCCCGCTCCCTGACATAGCTCCTCTGCTGTCAAGGGTCCTGGCTCCCCAGAGCAAGGGAGAAGTCTGAATGAGCCACCATGCTGAAATTCAATGTATGACTTTATTACTTGTAACATTGAGCTCTAGGGCCACTTTTCCAACATCATAGCTCTCCCTCAGCTACTAGAGCCCCACAGATGAAGACAAGTGCCATCAGAGGAGCACAGCTGATGATCTGAGTGGGCTATGGCCCTGTCAGGCACAATGGGACAGCTGACACTGGACCAAGCCTTCGTCCCCCACGATACAGCTCCCACGCCCTGCTCCTCCTAGCTCATTAAACAGCCATTTAGTCCTGATCTCCAAACACAGCTTATCAGAGCCATAAACAAAGTAGCAAAATAGTCAGCTTGTCTGAAAGTAGGAGTAAGAGAACCACATAACCCATTTGATAAATGTATCTCTAGGAATTTACTTGAATAATGCTAATGCTTTACAATCTAGTCTGTACTAGACTGTAATCTAGTGTAATCTATACATCCATCTGTACATCCACAGGTCCCTCCCATCCTCAACAAGGCCATCCCAGATTAAGCAGCCCTGGCAAGCCTCAAATTCCTCATTAAAATCATTTGCAAAGATTGATTCAGAGGGTGGATGAAGGCACTGTCAAATATCGTGGGATCATAATAGGTGTTCTGCCTAAGAAACCCTTCAATAACAAGGGGAAAGGGCAAGAACGAGAGGCTTTTAGACACTGAAAAGTGTCCTTTGTAGAAGAGATATCATATCAGCAGCTCACAGGTAGGAAACCAGGCTGCTTTCCCGCCAAGGCCAAAGAGGCTGTTTCTGGGCTGAATATCTGAGCACCGAAAAGGCAGAGCACAGGAAGTGCTAACACCTACCCTGCTTGTGCTGGGAGGAGTCTCTTGCAACACTGACTTCTGATAAGACTGATGACACACTTTCTCCCTCCAGTACATACTGGCTTCAAAGCAACAACGCTATCACATCAAATAAGCAGTTACAGACTCTTCTAGAGACAGCAATGACAACCTGCAGAATAGAGGTAGCCCCAGGACCGAGCTGCAGAAGAAACTACTTTGAAGATGGGTCATTAAACTCTACTCTACTATAATACATTTTGGCAAAGGCTTCAGTCTTTAACTAGAGACCTGCATGTAGCTTTCCAAAACTTCAGACAAACACCCTATGAGTACATCCATCAATCCAGCCACACCAAGTTCAACACATAAACGAGCTTGGTTTGAAGACAGAAAGCTCAGTCTTTGTGCCTAACAGGGCAAGTATTAGTCAGAAGACGGGGAAGATTGATGAAAGAATAAACACATTTCTGCTGTATCAGTAACTCCTTGATAGTGCTCAACTCACAAGGGAAGAGAGTGCTGCGATAAAGGACATTACAGGGCAGGGTAAGCATGGCTGGGCTGCACCTGAAGACCTCCACCCCACTGGAAAGGCCAAACAGGGTCCCAGCAGCCACAAAATGCAGTCCCTGAAAAGATCCAAATACCACAGAACAAGGCGCAAGCACACTACATAGAAGCTATGCAGGAAAAAAACAACCAAACAAATAAATTTTAAAAAGCCTTCTAAAATAACACCCTATGACTCAATTTTTTTTTACTTTTGATCTGGAGTTAAGAGGAAAAATATCAAATATTCCCTCAAAGAGAAAGTTAGAGTATGTCTGGACTACTGACAAGACTTAATAAAAATGCCAGTATAGCTAGCTTGAAAGCTCTCCATTTTAACTCATTTTATATGTTGCCACCCTGTTAGCCAACAATCGGTACATGCAAAGCATGTGTGCCAAGACATCAAGTTCCCGCATTACAGGTATTCCTTCATGGAAAAACACTAAAGGAAGAGTGTGTATTAAACACTGTGTGGAGCAGAGAGCAGTACTAAAGCTTAAGTTGACACACCTAATTTCAAACAAACACAAGAACAGACTTATTCTGGCACTCAGTATGATGCAACAATCGTTTAAGTAAATTCTTCCCACAATTGATTCAATGGAAATAAAGTCGCATTCTACTAGCAACTTCCTACATATTCTCATTCCACATATTTCTCACAAAAATAAGTCTGAGAGCATTCATAAATTGAGAAACTTCAGCATTTTCCATCCATATTTTTTCTGTGTTCCACCATCATGGAAGAAGCAGAACAGGCGAGGCAGTAGCTAGGACTATGTCCTGGGTTTGGTTACGGATTGCAAAAATTTTTGGTGTGCCCTGATCCAAGATAGCTACTCCAGTTGTTGGCAAACAGTTGGAGCTTCATCAGCAGCTGACCACAGGGTTTCCAGCACAACCCAAGATGCTCCATATGCCTACAGTCAACATGGCACAAGCAGCATTTACTGAGTCTGACTCAGCATTAGTAGATGACAAAAACATTTCAGCCTTCTGGATTTGAGTAAGTTTTCAGAAATAAGGCCATGACTTCTGAAGCTGCAGTATAATTACTGAAACTAGTAATCAGCCCAGGTGTGCAAGAACCACTGGAGCCATGACCTCACAAGCAGTGTCTGGAAAGAGATTCGAAACTTCAGGTTCACAGAAGATATGCTCAGTTTACACAAGAATTTTAAGAACAAGTGCTGGCTGTGTAAATGTTGCCCAAGTTCAGAGTTAACCCTCTTATCACAACCATGGCAAGGATTTTGGAGGTCTCAGGGTCACAGAGACAATCCACATCAACACTGAGCTTACTGGATGTCTCCCATTAGTATGTTTATACTTGAGATGACATTAAAGAAGAGGTGTTTTACAGGTCTAATTAGCAATAATTTTCAAATGAGCCCACGGATCCATGGATTATATTTTTAAATGGAACTAAACTTGGAACTTCTACAATACATAACCAAATAGCATGCAAGGAAAAGTAACTTTTGTTTCAATTTCCAAATGCAAATTTATGGAACACTTTACAAGGCAGTTATTCAGGGATAACAATGCCCAAAAGAGTTTTTGTTATTTAAAAAAAATTGAGGCTGGAAAACAATGCTGCAAAATGTACAGCAGCATTTAAGGCCTCTTGGTCATTCATTTGCCCTCTCAGACATATGACTATCTGCAATAACTCCAGAACAGCACATGGCTGCTTCTAGCAGGCAGACCCTTTAATAAGGCCTTTGCCACAGACATACCAAAAAGACTTCTTATACTGAGGAAGGCAAAGAAAGGAACAGAGGCTTTTATTTCCCAGGGCCAATCCTCCTCAATTTCCTGCCACCAGAGACTTTTTCCCATGGAAAGTGAGACGTGAGCAAGGAGGAGGGCGGCTCGTTTGGCACCACAACAGGGAAGCTCAATACACAGGGCATAACAGAGGATGGAGAAAACAAAATCCTCTTATGGTGACAGAAAAGAATTTGTAAAGTCAGGATTGAGGGAGAACAAAAGAGATACATGAGCGAATACTGTAAAATGCTGGAATAAAAGCTTTTCACCAGAGTATTTGAATTAAACATTAGCTAAACTGCATTTGGCCATGCCAGCTGTGTGCCGTCCTGGCCACGCAGTAGGCAAGGCAAGGCAATGCTCCAGTCCACTGGTGAGAAATTAAGCAAATTCTGCACATCACCCCCACCTCACACCTTCCTTCCCCCTCCATCTGAGCCCATCCCCGCTTCCCCAGTATTAGCACATTGAAAAGCATTTAACAGAGCAGTGCTGTAACAGCTGAAATCACAAAAACAAAAGCTGAGCCCCCTCTTGCAGAAAAACTCCTGACTGACACTTTGCTGGCCATAGCCAGTCCCAGTGAAAGCTGAGCCCGGTACAACAGGCTCTGGGCGACATCCCATTTATATCTGCCTGTACAATGAGGATGAGCTGCAAACATTCATCACACTTCAGTGCTGTAGGTTCACAAAAAGGCTAGTTGCATTTTAAGATGTTCAAGGTGACTTAAAATCTTCATTTAGATAAGAAATGTGAAAGAGGCCAATCAATTCAGTGGCATCTTTTATTCCTAGTAGAATTTATATTTTCGGGTACCCAGCACCCCAGGAGTGCCTGCTCAGAGCAGTTCAGATCTGCAGTCACTCCCAGGTTGACAATTCAGTTGCTGCAACTTCACCAATGCAGCACCAGCCAAGCACCGTAACTGGAGCAGGTCTGAACCGGTGATGCTCAGGGCCAGGCTCCCTGCTACCTGAGCTGCCCTCACTGGGGCAGGAGCTCACGGCACTGTCAGGCAGCTGGAAAATACATGGAGAAGATTACATGTACAGATATCAGAAAAACACTGTTCAAAGCTACAGAGGCAGAAGGAGTTCCTTCCCAAGCCTCTACTCCCAATATCAATTTGCAGATGTCTGATGCAACAGGTCATTAAATATGCAGAAGAGAATATGCCAACTTTAGCTGTGTGAACAGAGGTCCTTCAATAGGCTACGATGAAAACATGGCTTTACAGCACCAAGCACATATTACAGGTGTTCTGTAAAGGTATTTAGTACCTACAGGTCTATTGTTATGCTGGAAGACATTCATCTTTGTATGAAGAATTTAAGGCTCAAATCAAAACAGAATTCTGTCAAAAAGCAGTCACAAGCAGCTAGTACGTGTCCCACAACAATCAACCCAGATGGCCTGAGCCTTTTTCTATGGCTCCAGTGAAGGGAATTCAGTCCATTCCATGAACATTTGCTTCAAGAAAGGGCTCTGGACAAAGGCAAACACTGCAAGCACTCAAAAACCTACTGCAGCTGTGAACTTGGAGGGCAGATTCACTTGATATAGTAGACTCATACACTCTAATAAATTGTAAGGCTCTTCAGTATGGCATTTCTCAAATCTTTCCAACATTGAACTACTTTCCCCTCGCTTAAAGCAGGTTATGTCTCTCCTAATCTAGTTATTAGGATAACTAGATAGGCACACCCTCCTTTGGGTTAAAAACTGGCTGGATGGCCAGGCCCAAAGAGTGGTGGTAAATGGGGCTAAATCCAGCTGGAGGCCGGTCACCAGTGGGGTTCCCCAGGGCTCAGTGCTGGGTCCAGTTCTGTTTAACATCTTTATCAATGACCTGGATGAGGGGATTGAATGTACCCTCAGTAAATTTGCAGACGACACCAAGCTGGGAGGCTGTGTCGATCTGCTCGAGGGTAGGGAGGCCCTTCAGAGGGATTTGAACAGACTGGATCGTTGGGCTGAGGCCAATGGCATGAGCTTTAATAAGGCCAAGTGCAGAGTCCTTCACTTGGGGTGTAAAAACCCCAAGCATTGCTATAGGCTCGGGGAAGAGTGGCTGGAGAGCTGCCTGGCGGAGAAGGACCCGGGGGTCGTGGTTGACTACCGGCTTGATATGAGCCAGCAGTGTGCCCAGGTGGCCAAAAAGGCCAATGGGATACTGGCGTGTATCAAGAATAGTGTGACCAGCAGGAACAGGGAAGTGATCCTGCCCCTGTACTCGGCACTGGTGAGGCCGCACCTGGAATATTGTGTCCAGTTTTGGGCCCCTCGCTTTAAGAGAGATATTGAGCTCCTGGAGCGAGCCCAAAGAAGGGCGACTAAACTGGTCAAGGGGCTGGAAAATAAAACTTATGAGGAGCGGCTGAGGGAGTTGGGGCTGTTTAGCCTGGAGAAGAGGAGGCTGAGGGGAGACCTGATTACGGCCTACAAATACTTGAGAAAAGATGGTGGGGAGGTGGGGGAGGGGCTCTTTACATTAGTGATGGGTGATAGAACAAGGGGAAACGGGCATAAGCTTAGTCAGGGGAGATTCAGGTTGGATGTTAGGAAGTATTTCTTCTCTGAAAGGGTTGTCAGCCACTGGAATAGGCTGCCCAGGGAGGTGGTTGAGTCCCCATCCCTGGATGTGTTTAAGAATAATGGGGATTAGGGATGGTTGGACTCGATGATCTCTAAGGTCTTTTCCAACCTAGAAATCTATGAATCTATGAATTACATTGTCTGAAGCATGCAAGCTCAGATTTTCATACAGAAATACACACACACCTTTTGGCCAGCAGACAGACATTATCCACTCTCCTGAGGATCACACGGGATCTACAAGGTCACTATTCTGTAACAGATTTCACTGCCAGATGCTGCGCAAACAGGGAAAACAAACGAACACCATTAGCATGGGAGTGTTGACAACAGAAGTCCAGTGAAAAGACATCCTGATGTAAAATTGAAAATCTTTGTCAAATCAGCCTTTCCCTTGAGCTTTCTCATAGAACCTCATTCCAGTGCATTCCCTCTCCTGAGTCCTCTCCCCATTTCCTTGAAAAAGGTGTTATTTCAATCTTATGTGTTTAACACAAGTCCAGCGACAACCATTTACAGACACTGAGCACTATTACAATACATGGACCTTAGGACTATCATACCAAGGGGATGAAGATGCAACAACTACCACAGCCCGTGCTCCTGAAGCCAAGTGCCAAAACTGCTTGTTTTCAAATTTTGTCAAGTGCCGATGCTGGCAGAAGGCTATAGGACTCCTCAGATGTGTCTCAAGATACTTGAATTCCCACAAAGTATAGAAAATGTCTTACTAAACTTTACAGATACAAGATAGCTCTGACATTCAGCAAGTAACAACAGGTGCTTCCAGAATGTTTAAAGTTCATTTCTTTGCTTACAGGTATACATATCCTTCACTTTTAAATCTCAGGCTTTCTACAATACCATCAAGTGACACTTAAGTAGAGACAATAGATTAAAAAACATTAAGTAGTTCCAACATTATCTTTTTGTATAATGATATCAGAGTATGGCCATCTCTTTTCTAGCAGAGTCCTTTAACCTTGTACAGAGAAATAACATGGTTCATTTTATCTTAACTTCAGTATAATTGTTCTGTATGTTTGGAATAACAAGGAGACAGAGTAATGGAGTTGAAGGAAGTATATGAAAATCCATCTCCAAACAATTTCAGTTAGTCTCGATTGTTGCCATCTACAATTACAAACATGAAATGCAACTTGTCAGCCTGTTGCTCAACCACTTCCACCTGCATTTAACTATCAGTCTCACTGAAGCAATACTTCACATAACTCCTTAATAAAATTGTAACTGTATGTCTTTGCATACTTTGCTAGCTGGTAACCTCAAGACACAACAGGTTTCCCCAAGATTCAGGTGCTCAAAGAACATCTTAAATTCTAGCCCCTTTCCACGAGTTACTCAGTTGACCTTAAAACTCTTTGCTAATGAACATTCAGTCTATGTTCCTGAAAAAGTTGCAAGCCTGAGGAAGCACTCAGGCCGAAGACTCAGGCTTCACTGTCCTGAAGAGGCAGTGAACACCAATTACAAGTTATTTCTTTTTCTTCCAGGCTGTCCTATCTCCATTTGCTCAGTCCAAAAGCCATTAACTCAGTCAAGCTTGAAGGCAGCTTGGAAAAGGCTACACTGCTAAGCAGTCGGTCTGGTTGGAAGGTTTGCATAGTTTCCACATTCTTAGGGCAAGAATGACATTTTTCATATGGCTTTAAAAAAAAAATCAATTTTTTGAAAAGGCTGGTTGGTCAGATTAGCGCATCAGAGGCTCAAGGCATTCAAAATAATATTTCATATTCCAGCAGGAATTTCCAGCAGGCTTTCCTTCTCCGGAGTTTAATTCACGAGGAAACAAATAGTAAAGCGTGAAAGGTTTCTCTGTCAGCTTTATACATTCACTGCCTTCTTAAATAAAGAACTTTTGATTTGAATTCCATGTATTTTGACACATTTACCATTTGCTCCGTTCATTTCACTGCAATTACTTTAACGTGTTTGCTTTTTATTAGCAATATACATTAACAATCTTCAATAAAAGAACTAAAATTTTACCATATGGGTTCCATTTCCTTACATTTTACCTACTGTGACCTCAGTTCAACTTAACACAAGCAGGACGTAAATGAAGTAATGAAAAGGACAGTTTAATATTGCCAGGCTTGTGAAATACACTACTCAACTATGAGACACATAGAAAAATGTTAGTGTCTACAGCAAGCCTCAGTATCAACCCTGTAATTGGGTTTAGTCAGAAGAAAAATGCTAAGTCTCTCGCCTATGAATGCCATCAAATTTGTTTCTAGCATCAAAAAGTTAGTATTTCATTTTTCTCTGGAAAGAACTGCAGGTATATCAATAAGTCGAATGCATACGCACACCTACATAAAAGGAGGAGTGACTTGTGGAGGGTAAAATACTTTGAAGATTACCCAAAAAGGGTGAAAAGCTCATCTGAGAGTCATTCATCCCTATGCAAGGAGCTGGAAGCAGAAACACAACCTGTTAACAGCAAAAGGAGACAGGCCTGCACCCTTCTGCTGAACCCCAAATGCAACTTTCGTTGTATGTAGTCACACCACCATTGCCTGTGGCCACGGCCCCACCCATAAACATTTGTGAAACAAGTATGGGGCAGAAAGCCACTGCAGAAGCAGAGTGGCAGAACAGGAAAGAGGGGCTGGAGATCATTGGAAGGAAGGGCAGGACGCACACTGAACCCACTACAGTGGCAGCACGAAACTCAAATTCAGGTTTGCCCTCCCCTTATCTATTTACACATGTGTTAATGTCAACCCATGGCTCTATTGCACTCTTACTACCACCAGTTTAGATGCTCTGCTATGCAAACAGCAGCTAAGATCACCCTAATTAAGTTGTTTGAGACATCTTTGCCAACACACAGAACCAGAATAAAGTACAAGGCTTACTGTGGCAAAGGGGGACCCTAGGGACTGAAGAAGGTAAGCATGTCTGACAAGAGCTACTGGTGCTTCAACAAAAGGCAAACTAGTTGAAGTCCACAAGGAAAAGCATGGCACTAAGGTTTTTGATCACTGTCATTACTCTTTGGTAGAAATTCAAACGACTGATGGCCATTAAAACCGTAACCCCTGCAAATGCTGCATAGGATTTTTGGCGAAGTCAGAACCTTGTCCAATTTCTTTTCCAATCTTGAAAGTGACAAAAGCTCATCTGCATTGCAGTCTGAGACCAGAACAGTCTCTTACTTGCAGTAAACTGCTACTATCTGGAGGCAGGTTAGGGAGGGGTTACTCTTGACTGTGAGAAAGGCAGAAGACAAGAACACCAGGGACAGGAGGACAGAGAGGAGGGAAGGGAAAGGAAAAGCTGCTCACACCTCCAGAAAGAAGTCCAGCACAGTATTCTGCCTGGGAGGGGAGAGTTACCAAATGGATTCAATATTCAGATTTTTGGGAGGCTGACATCAAAAGCTTCCTACCAAACTCACAGTACAGTAACCATCTGGAAGAAATGCAGAAAGGTGTAGCTTAAAGAACAGAAAAGGAGGATGACAAGCAGGAACACTGGAGTGAAAGACAAAGAGAACATAATGAGAAAGCTGTGTCTGAGTGTCACTGAGTAACTCAGACAAGAGCTACATGAGCCTCAGGGTCTGAACCGTAAGATTCAGGAGGACTGAAACACCTGTCTAAGAAAAGACATAAGCAAGACCATCAATTAAGCACTGAGTAAATTTGAAATCACAATGAGAAAAAGACTACAGTGTAGAAACCCTCGGCCCTGACTTGGTCTTAATACTTCCTTTGACAATTCACCATCTCTTGCTTCTTCCCCAGTCTATTACAGGGTCCTTCTTCTACCAAGGTCTGAACCAATCAACTGCTTCACTCTCTCTATACTCTGAAAGGAGTTCCAGAAAACACCTGAGATGTTGCAACACATTTTCCCTTCAAGGTACAGACATAAATGTGAATAAAAAAGGAAAGTATGCATTCCGTGAGGTATGCAGCCTTAAACTTGGAGAACACATTCCCCTCTGACTGCCTTGCTTTTTGTTCAGAAATAATTATTACAGTCCCAATATCTTTAAAGTTTGTAATTCAAATTCTTGGATTTACAGGCACAATGGCTTTTTTAATCTTAGTGGGGAGAAAAAACCTTAAGCATTAGGCACACTCATCTGAAAATTTAGTTTGCACCTACGGACCATAGAATGAGATTGAATAATTTTGACATGAAAAATGGCTTTAAATTCACAAGAATGTAAAGAAATTATGTTCTGCATCATACAGCAACATATAGGTATGGTAAGTTTAGGTGATAAACAGGACCCCTGTGCACCCAGAGGCAGTGACTGAACAGAGCCATCATGGTTCCTGCCCTACCTCTAACATTCCCAGCTCCACCTGGGAAGGCAGCTGAGCTGCCTGTGAAACAACTCCCAGAACTGCTATGCACTCTGGCTGTTTCTGCAGCTGAGATGGCTCGGAACAAGCAGGGGCTGCAGGCATCAGGCTCACAAGCTGGGATCGCACTCCAAAACCTCCTGGCCTCGCCAGCTGTGCTAGTCCGCACAGGTGCAGAAAGGCACAGCGGATGGAGACACACCTTCTTTGTTCCTGCCTCGTGGGTAAGATGACACACTTCCAGAAAGGAGGCAAACTCAGTGTATGCGTGCAGGTAACCAGTTCAGAGGCGGCCCTACGTCAGCAATGACCTCACTTATCACTTGAAGCCTGCTTGGCTGCCTCCACTTCGCAGCAGGCAAGCAAGTGCTTGCAGAGTTACTGGAGCTGGCACCACTGGCTCCGGGGTAACCTCATCCCAGTGCTCCCTGCTAGGTCACTTTGGGAGCACACTGCACAGGCAGGCAGACCTTGCTTGTGAGGCAGTTGCTCACACTGCTTCTGGACAACTCCAGCCGTATTTCTCATTTACATACGTACCCACACTCATAAGAATTATTTTTTCTTTCATCATCAGAAGTTAGAACCACAGGAGAGAAAAAAAGCACAAAATCACAGACCTTTGAGCAAGGTTTGGAAAGAGCAGACAAAACCCCACCCTTTCACTCAGTACATTCAGTAACTAAATATCGAGACTCAAAAATGCTCTGAGTGACAACGACACATCTACTATTGTACATATCACTGCAAAAATATCAGATATGGAGTAAGCCAGATGTTCCTCCTGACTTATCAATAAACTGAGTACTTCCATTTCCAGAACAAGCACTGGCAGCTGCACTCACAAGATAAGTTTTCACTCAAATCATGTACTCACAAGTTTCTAACCGTATTAGTTCTACTAAACTCATATTTCCTCTAAACCGACACAAAGCATTATCAAATCTCATCTGGAGGAACTTAATATTTCAGATTACTTGCTTTTGTCTACTCCATAGCCCACTCCAAAACGTAAAGTTTGGATTAATGCAGCAAGTACTGATCAGAGGACAGCCTCCTCACTGCCTTGAGTCCATTTCCACTAATGAAACACTGCAGTGACAAAGCTAAATATCAATCACTAATAAAATATCTTGAGCATATCAGAAGCACTGTGTAAACACCTCAAAACAAGCATTCTGCTTGCAATAGCAATACCAAGACAACTAAAATCAAGGAAGCTGAACTCATTTTCGATCACTGTTACAGCAACCATAGTACAAGCAGCATGCATAAACAACATCAAATTAAGCAACATGTTTGCAAGTTTTGAAGTCTCTACCCAACAAGGAAATTCACATGCTCAAAGGCTGAGCACTAACTTTGTTAATCTTTTGCATAGCTGCAGTCTGTTTCCTTTGTTGAAGCTCTACTTCAAAAATGAGGACTTTTGCTAGGACTTGCAATGGTTCTTCCTCTAAGCTTTATCCTGGTTTCCAGCTCACAATTTATGGTCAGCCTCATTATTTATAAGGCTACAGGGAGAAGAGCGGTCTGAAAAAATAGCTTCTCCATCAGCCGTATCTTGCCCAGGTGAGTCTCTGCCATTCCTGTTCTGTATGGGAACTATTTCTGTGGAGATCCAGTGTAACAACAAGCCTCGTTCATCAGCAGTATTTCAGCTTCTCCCGGCCTGCACACTAAAGGCTGTCAAGAGTGAGCACAAGTAAAATACTTTTACCTAACTGATAACAGTTTTCATGAAAATGGTCGACTTGCAAATTTATATCTGATCACATTATTTCAATTTAATTTCCTCAAGTTATAAAGTATAGACTTTCTTGCATCTCAAATGTGCCCGCAAAGCTAGTGCAGAACAATTCTGCTACTGCTATAGCAACCCAAAAATCTCAACTGCTAATTTCTCCATCCTTTTGGGAAGTCCAGATAGGCCTGTCGATTTGAGCAGCATTTGCAGCCTGGACCAGTCAGCACCTTGCCATCATAGTTTTAGGAAAATGAATACAGAAGAATGTTACAGAAATCCACCTCTATTTTTATCAGAAGCCTCTATAAACATTTATGGAGC
The DNA here is from genome assembly GCF_009769465.1 of Tauraco erythrolophus. Lineage (NCBI taxonomy): Eukaryota > Metazoa > Chordata > Aves > Musophagiformes > Musophagidae > Tauraco > Tauraco erythrolophus. The sequence goes on from NC_141496.1 coordinate 29,492,064, forward strand.
TACTTGATTTTTTTTTAAGCATGGCAAAAAAAAAAGGGGAAATTACTGAGTGTTATTGCTGTGGTGCAGTGTTATAGGAAATACCAGCCCTTGTTTTGCCTGTTACTACCCACAATACGCAGAAATCTGATTCATTTTGTTCTAAAATAACCCATATCATTGAAATCTTCAGCAAAGCCATGTGGTCTTACTTCTCGTGATCTGTATGAAAATAGAAATTGCAACACAAGCAAGGAACATTGCTTTACATGTCGTAAAAGCTATGTATTTTCTGGAGCATTTCAATCCATTTGTTAAACATCATTACTGTAGTCAGGGGTGATATAAATTCAAAGCTGCAAGCAGTCACCTCCAGTCCTTGCAGGTAAGCTGTCTACCCATCTTCAGCTGCCATGCAACTTCAAATGGCAAACCAAGGTTGGTTCATCTCCCAGCATCCACTAACTGACAGCAAAGAAATCTGTGCTTTGCAAAGCAGTATATTCAAAACAACTTCTGAGCTCAGATGCAGTGAAATCACATTTACTGTATGCCTGGCTTTGTAAAAACAGCTGACCATTTTTCCTCAGTAAAAGCTCCATCCCAGACTCATCTCAATATAATCCTTGCTCTCCCCAGGACTCCTTCATGTTCCTTTTCAGTTACACTACTGCATATCCGTACTGATATTTCAATGCATTATTTATTCTGCTGTACTGTATTGAGAACATATGGAATTTAAGGCTTGTTTACCACTGAACAGAGGCCAGCCAGCTATTAATTGGGTAAATCAGTTGGGCTCAAAAAACTAACAGTCCCAGAAATAAGCAGCACATACCGCCAGTCACATGTCATCCCTGAAGTTTTGAGGCCTTGCAAGTCAAGAGTAATTTTACCAGCAGAAAAGGGTTGGAAAAGCACCTTGAATCTTATGTTATGTGCAAAAAACCACTCATTTTTCTTTCTTGTTTAAGTAGTCTAGTATTTAGACAGTTTCTTACAGTTTTCGTACCACTGTGGCATTGCCTGGTGAACACAGTCATGCCTTCACTGATGCTTACAGATTTATGAAACTACAGCTGGAGATGAAGTTCCCTTTGGGGAATGTTTCTGTAATTCAAACCTCCCTGGGCAGCAGGAGAGCTGAGAGCAGCCCCAGCCCTGCCAGGCAGGCAGGGCACCAGCGTGATAGTGGCCTAGCAGCAGACCACGGTGACAAACGCTGCTTCTTCCTGCACATCCCCATCCACGCTCCTGTGCTGCCTGGTGCCGTGCTGCCCCACTGCACCCATGCTTCCTCCATCTCTGTGTGCAGCAGTGACACAGCTTAAACCAACTCAACCTGACGTTCCTCTGGCCGCTTTGTGCTCAACCCTGCTCCAGCTCCTACGTCGTGCTGGCAGACCTGCCTGTGGGTTTGCACCATGAGCCAGACTGGGGACCTAATCCAGCCAAAAATAATCCCCTAGAAGGAGTCGAGGCTGCTTCTTCCATCAACAGAGCTGACTGAAAGCATACGCGAAACCACAGCTTCGAGGTGCGGTTCCAGAGCAATTTAAACACATTTAAGTTCTGGCTGACACAGTTCCACCTGGCCAGAAAGTCCGTGCGTCCCCCCAGGACCTCCAGCCGCAGCCCGGCAGACGCAGCTGTGGGATCTGCAGCCAAGACCTGCAGAGGCCGGAGGTGACTGCAAATCCAGCAATGTAAATCGGCTCTGCAAGGAGAGATTAGCTTCCTGTCAGATTAGGTCTCCGTGCCATCGCGTGAGCGCTGGTGAGAGGCGAAGACCGCAGGGACCCAACAGAGCAGCTGAAGGCACCTTGGCAAGTTTGGGCTGCTGACACCTCATCGGTTGGTTGCAGCTGTCTGTAGTGAGGTGGGAGCCGGGATCTCAACGTAATTAACACCAGTAAAAACCAGCAACATTTCTCATGAAAGGTGACCCTAGATACAGGGCCATGTTTTTGGCAAAGTAAACCTGTGCTCTTGTTTAGTTTTCAAGCTTTTTACCTTATTTCTGATCACTTCAACTTGACTATTGGACACAGTTATCCCTTCTGCTTCCCTGTGATTCCCCAAAACACCTTTGAAACACCCCTTTAAAGATACAAGTAAAACATTTACTGGCCTATAGTTTCATAGATTTCTAGGTTGGAAAAGACTTTAGAGATCATCAAGTCCAACCGTCCCTAATCCCCATTAAACCATATCCCTAAGTAGATCATCCACCCTATTCTTAAACACATACAGGGATGGGGACTCAACCACCTCCCTGGGCAGCAGTTCAGCATTACAATCCCACGAAAGAGTGGTTGCCTTAATGAAGCACACTTCTGTGCAGAATTTGGGTGTTTCCCATTCCGACTGCCACTGGATTAATCTGTGCTGTGCTTCTAGAAGCTGTGAGACTCCGATCCTGTGAATACAACCAGCGTACTGGGTGGCTTTACAAGCCAAACCCAAATGCAGGAGGATATCCTTAATTTTCAGGAGGAACAGGCAGTAGAGGGTCACTAGCATGCATGACTATGTATTTCCCATCAGACTTTGGAGCCTGCTAAGAATCGGTTTAAGTACCTTGCTAGATGCCATGAGAGCTTTTACTGCACTTTGAAAGAAGCAGGTCAGAGTCCACAGGGGAGAACTGGCAGAGACCACATCCTTCATCACCCGCTTTAACTGAAGCCACAGACTGCTTAGCCTGATACACCCAAGCCAAGAGATGCACCTGGGATGAGGACAGTTGTTTCTGTCAGCTTCAGGTCTTGGCTGGTGGGCACCACACTTTGAGGTGACAGGTCCTCGAGGGGCTGGCAGTGGTTCTCCAGCACTTGTGAGTCAGATCCCTAAGGTGCTCCTTGAGTAAGACCTGTGAAGAATTTATACCTGGCTGAACTCAACTTGGGCAGTAAGCGATAACAAAAAACTGACGTAATTCATCCAGGTAGGTATTTCTTGCTGGTGCATACTCATATGAACAAAACAGTAATTTAACACCGAAATCGGCCACCAGCTCAGGTTCCTAATGGCTGTTTATTTGCTTGCACATTTCAAAAGGTATTTGTATGTATGACCACCACCTGATTCAGCATCTCCCTTGATGTTTAGCAGGGAAGTTGACCTCCAAATCAAAGCATCCTTTTGCTTCACTCCAAAGACCTCCATGTGGGGACCACGGTCCCATCCCCTCCCTCTCCTGCCACGTGGCGCATCCTGACACCCTACTAAGGCCCTCAGCCACCACAGAGTACCCTATAGGCACTGTCCCACCAGCCCATCACCACTACAGATCAGGGTACCCTTGGCCAGTAACACAGCAACTGATAAAACATAACTAGAGCCATGCCAGGGACAAGGTGTTGGTCACCCGCACAAGCCTGCCCCTGTGCTGGGTGCTCAGCAGCCCCCTTCTCCTCCCAGCTGTGAAGATAAGGCAGTATGGGGCATCTCTGTTTTCTGAAGGTGCAGGAAGTGCTGACCCATGAAGGAGTCATGCAGAGCCCAGCTCGTATCCCAGCCCATCTCCTTGATGATCAGCAAAGCAAGTGCCCACAGCAGGCACTCTTCCCTACTTGCCTCCCCTCCCCAGGGTTGGGGTACCCAGCCCCTGCCCTCCCTGGTCATGCTCCCCAGGTCAAGGTGGGCATCACTTTTCCTCTCTCTGAAAAAGCACCTGTTCTTTCATTCCACAACATGGCAGTTCAAGGATACCTGTTCCAAAAAACCACCAAAACAGCCTGAACAAGTGAAGCAAACACAGCAGGTTAATAATTTCCTGCGAGGAGCAGAGCACACTCTTTTATCGTCCCACTGAAATATGACCCACTAGTCCTGCCTGTCACTGCCAGGCATTTTTTTTTTCCACCTTGCATGTAAGATTATTCCTACCGAATTATAGTCAGCTTGAATCAGCAACAGTATCAAGCAAATCTTGAGCTAGAACAACTAGCTAACTGAAACACCACATAACAGAAGAGGTGAGCGGCAAATCTGCGTATTTCCTATTCCTTGCCTCAAGTATTGGACTTGATCTAGCACACTCGCGTGCGCTATAAATCCCATTTCCAGCGCAATATTAATATTTCCTGTTTCAAGAGCATTCAAGTAGCTTTAAGCATGCTGTAACATAGCTCAGTCCTAGAGACTTCAGGGAGATGAGCCTACTTTGTTACAAAAAGCACACAGAGAACCACTCCTACCAAATGAATTACGTGCACTTAGTTAAACAAAGCAGTTAAACTTTTCAAGTTCTCATTCACCAGTTTAATTATTAGCAACCTCCAAAAGAGTCAGAGATAAACAGTGTGTTTGGTTGCCAAATTACACCCATCAATAAAAAAGGAGAAGAAAAATTGTTCTCATAAGCCACAAGTACTACAAGAAAGTATACACCCAAAAGAACATACATGCATAGAGTGCAGTTAAGCTCTTTTTTCTAGCTATAAAATACCCATCTGTTTTCACTTAGAAAAATCCTATAGAAGTTTTACAAAAAGATTTTTTTTTCCCCTCAAATTGAAAAATAGCCATTTGTTTCCCTGCACTTGATAGACATTCAGACAAATTATACTTTCTGAAGTTAAACGCTTTTAGAAAACACTGGTTTGCAAGCTTTCATATCCTGCTGAAGAAAGAAGCTAGGCGCAGTTTCACAGAGAGGCGTAGGCTATGTTTCCGTTTAGGTTTACCCTGCCTGTCTCCACGGGCAGGGCAGCTATCCCTCGTGAAGCTTCATGCTGCTTATTTTCCTCATCTCCTAACTCCTAGTGCCAAACAGAAGCCGTTCTGTGAGCCAGAACCAGAAGTACAAGCAACGCCTTCATCATTGGATACCAAAGCCAAGTTTCCTCTGTATTTACCCATCTAAGCCCAGTGAAGCTGGCTCTCCGGCTTCAGCAGGAGAGATGAAGACTTCTTTAGCTGCTTGTCTCCAATAAGTGTGTTTGATGATGCTGAAGCCCATAGTTTCTCTCCCACTTAGTGTACAGAGACCTGGGGTGTACGTTAATTCAGCCACTCTGAGCATGGAAATGCCTGAAATCCTTTCGAATCCAGACACTCATGGCCTCCCTCACTGCAGCTTTATTACATTCCTGGAAGTGCAGTGAAGTCATTGAGACATTTCTTAAAAACTTAAGTATTTGTTTCTGCACACAGGTTTCAGGGAGAACTAGTTACAAAGGACCTAAGAGCGTTAGGAAAAAGGTGTTGTCGAAGATACAGCACTACCTAATTCACTACCTTCCTACATTCAAAACTTCACATTTAGTCAGTGGCACCAAGCATTGTAAAAATGGCTCGTACTTTGAGTTGTATTACAAGTCCCGATTCTCTGCAGTATTGTGAACCTCTGCATCTGATTGTGCTGGGATTGAGAAATAAACCAGGCAACAGCTGTACCCAGACTGGAAACCAGCTATGTAAATTCAGTTGCAGTGCGCCTGTTAACATGGTTTCAGCTGTTATTAGCTGCTTCCTTGTACTCGTATGATCTCACTTGAGTTGGTGGTGGATACGAATATCTGAAAGACTCAATGGAGGACCACCAGAAATCTCTTCTGTATCTTTAAGGTATTGACTGCATGTAGAGTTGTAGGCACCTTTCAATGAGCGGCCCAGGAAGCTGCAAGGCTTTGGCCCTAACAGGCTACGAGAAGGCTCAAAGACTTTGCTCTGAGCTCCTGTTTCTCCCATGAACCATGTTCATCCTGAACTAGTACCCACCCAGAAAAGGACCCTCTTGTCTGGTTTTGTTCAGCTACTTCCTGACTTTAAAGATGAAAATGATCAGCACTCAGATTTTTTTTTTCTAGATACATATCTGAGTTACTACATCAGCAAAACTTGTAATGCAAAGCGAGTTTTTAAGTTAAAGGTATGTCTTCCCAAGTTACTCACTTTGTGCTGCAAGGTCTTATGCTCAGGGGCACTTTTTTCCCCAGTGGTATCCATGAGGTTATGAAATGTAGCCAAGATTTGTATATGTCTTCCTCTCTAGTTATCAAAATGAAACGCTACTGATAACCACACACTGCTTCACATATTTCCTAGCAGAGAATTACCATCGTAGAACGCTAACCTTCTTCAGAGCAACACACAAACTCTGCCAGGAGCCTGAAGCCAAAGTCAAAAGTCCAAGTTAATCTAAATGTTTAAAACAGTACTAGCTCGCTAAAGCAAGGAGTCTTAGCAATTGGATAGCCTAACTTGTACGACTTATTAACTCTTCTAGGAAATCCAGCATAGATGTTGTGTTCAACAGAGAATTGTTTGCCAGTGATCCAAAGTCCAGTTTTATTTATACAGAGAACCTACAACTTATGATGGGCTTCATAAGAGCTCAGATAATGCTGATGTAAGTTTTCTAGCTAGAGAGCTTTTTCTTTTTCAGGCTGTTTAAGATGCTGCTTCTCTCCCTACCCCAAAATGGCAGGCAAATACAGTACAGATAAAGCATACTTGGTTTTCTAGACACATGTTAAAAAACCCAACACACACCCCTACTTGTGATATTACTACAGACAAGGCTACGGTTTGCTCTTTGGTGCATGGAGCTCTTTATGGAGCTCTTTGGTATATTTTTTTCAAAAACATAGGCATCAGCCTGGCATATTTGAGGAGTCTTTGCCCAGTTCCTTGAAAGGAATGTTATCTCAAAGGTTCCTGCAGCAAAAACATCCATCCTAAAAAAAAAAAGAGGATGCCGTATGGTACAGCAGCTACAGCCTCTCAGAGGACAGAATAGCCACTGGAGACTGAGCAAGTAGGCAGCAACAGTCAGAGGGGAGGTGGCACCAGAAAACCCAGGAAGGATGCTCTCATCTGCTCCTGTCCCTGGGACAGAAGACCGAACACCAGGAGATGGGCTGCAACTCAAACCACCAACTTCTCCCTGGTAACCATAGCAAAAAGCCCTGAACTGTCACAGCAAAGCAAAAATGTTGAGAGGACAGACCGTATCTTCAAAACTGTATTCAGCATCCTTAACATGGTCATTCTTTCCCCGCAATAAATAAGGCCCAGGACACGTTAAACACTCAGAACAGCTCTAGCAATAAGATGAATCATCCTCAGCACCCATTCAGAAACCAAGGCACAAAGGATGAGCTCTTCGCTTTAAGTCAAAACCTCATCTTTGACCAAATTGGACTTTGTGGCAGACCAGCAAGTGCCACGTGTCCAGACGCACATGTTCTGATACCAGCCAGACCCCATTGGCACAGGAAAGCCGCTGTTGCTGAGGGTCTGATGAGCACACCACATACATTTGAGGAGTTTCTGCACATCAGGCAGGTGGACAAAGCACCTGCCTGGGGCTGGCGCACCACACAGCACACTGCCCTACCACACAGGCAATAGCACAGCAAGCTGAGATGACTGGAAGGTTGGCTTCACAAGCCAAATATTCACCTTTGCTAACACACTAGCATGGGCACACAGCCTAAGTCTATAGTAACCACTCCAAAAACTGTTATCAGTACTGACAACTGAGAACACACCTTCAAAAGTCTTTCATCCACCTACAAGGTAGTGTAAATGAAAAATGAAACCTACAGGCAGGTACAAACTGAGGAGAATGCTCAGGAGGGCACAGCATCCTCCAAGCTGAAGGTCTCGCTGCCAAGCACCAGCTTTTCTATATGCCCTGGGTAGAAGCAAGGTGACCCCTAACATGGTCATGGTTTTTGCACTTCTTTCAAAACAGAGGTTTCAGAACCGGTTTTAAACAAAGTTGCTCTGCTCAGACTTGGGAAGCTGCAGGGCTGTTGCGAGCTCTGCAAATAATTTGCATGTTCACATTTTGCAACGCCTGAAATATCGGAGTCGTTTCTTACCGGGATGGCAAAGCCAAGGGCTTGCACTGCTCTGCCCGCAGGAACCGGGAGAAAGCACAGCCCGGTGCGGGATCCCAGCACAGCACAGCAGTGCTGAGAGCGCCCGTGTAGCAAGAGGAGGGAAGGTGCTTCAGGGCTTTTCTTAAATACAGGTTTAGGAAGTAAATACACCTCCTCTGAAAAGAGACGCCTGATACCTGCACTGCTTCTTACCTCACCCCAGGTGTTATTTAAAGTTAACAAAGTTCTCAGCCAAAGTTATAAAATTAGAAAGCGAAGTTTTAATTTTATAATCCGAAATTCTGCCGCGATGATCCGAAGGTTACAAAGTTACAACCCGAAGCTAGAATCACAATCCCAAGTTATAAAGTTACAACCCCCAAAGCGACGCCTGTAGCACCAAGTTATCAAGTGAAAACCCAAAGCTCCGTCTCCAACCTAAAACTCCCAAGCTGCAACGCGGAATTACAGCTACGCTCCGTTCGGAAAGTTTCAGAACAAAACCCAGCCCCATGAAAACCTGTTCAAAACTCAGCCGGCGCTGGCTGCGAGCTAACCTAAAACTCCGCGGAGTCCGCCAGGCGGGTTTTATTTTCCCTCGAGCCCTTCTTTCAACATCAAACCGAGAAAGCCGGCGAGGGAGGGGGACAGAAATAATAAGAATAAACCAAAAAGCAAAGGGCGCTGCTGAAGCGCCGCCCGCTCCGCTCCGCTCCCCCCGACCCCACTCACAGCCGTAGCGGGGCCGCTGCAGGGACGCCAGCTCCTCATGATGCATCCTGCCGCCGCCGCCGGGAGCGAGGAGGGACGGCGCCCGCCGCCGCCCGCCCTTCTTATGCGCGGCCCGGGCCGCGCTGATTTGCTGCCGCCCGCGGCCGCGCCCGCCCCGCGCCCCGCCGCGCCGCGCCGCGCCGAGGCCACCCGGGGCGGCTCCGCCAGGGGCCGCGGGGCGCCGCCGGCCGGGCGGGGGAGGCGCGTGTGCGGGAGGCGAGGCGCAGCCGCGAGGGCAGGAAAAACGGGAAAGAAAGGCCGAAAGACAAAGGAGGAGAGGAAGAAAGAAAAAGAAAAGGCGGAGGGGGGGGGGGGGGGGGCCGGGGAGTGGGTAGGGAAGGAAAATGAAAAAAAGGAAAGGCAAAAAGAAAGAAAGAAAAAAAAACCCACACAAAAAAAACAGATCAAAAAGCAAAAAAAAAAAACCCAAACAAACAAACACCAAAAAACCCTGAGTAAGCAAAGGAAAACCTAAGTAAAAAGGAAAGGAAACGAAAAAAAAAACCAAACAAACAAACAAACAAAAAAACCCAAACCAAAGCAAAACAAAACCAAAAAGGAGAAAAAAAAAAAAAAACAACAAAAAAATCCCCAAAAAATCTCAACCAAAAAGCCCCAAAAGCAAAAAGAAAAAAGAAAATCTAAAAAAAAAAAAAAAAGCAACTCTCTCAACAGAAAAAAAAAAGGCAAAAAAAAAAAAAGTAGTATAAAACCCCAGTCCCACAATGTGAAAGTCAAGGTGCTTCCCCTCTAGTGTTTTGGCAGAGTGGGCTGCAAAAAGGGGTAAGAGACCAGCCCCAGGACTCTGTCCTGCAATTTTGCTCTTTTGAATATGAGCACAAGGCAGCATTTTTGCCAGGCTAGGAAGCTGCTGCCGCAATCTGCAAGGCACCTTTGGAGTGGGATGCACCTGCACAGGCCTATCCCATGTTGGTGTCCCTTTCCAAATAGTTTTGCAAGAAAGTGGGGCATGTGCCTGCGTTCGTGGCTTTCCTGCCCTGATATCCTCAGAGAAGGCTTGAGTTTGGACAGCAGAGCAACAATTCCATGGGTCAAAGGTTCATGTTTTGTGGCCACAGGCTCCCAGGTGACATCTGAAATGCTCCTGGAGATGGGCAGGGGAAAGGGTTTCTCGAATGTCGGTGTATTATAGTCTCCAGGTGTCAGTCTCTAGGCACCTGACATGAAGTTTGCTAGAAGGTGGAGAGTGAAACAATGTCCATGCACAACCACAACCTGCCTCTCAGAGCCTGTGGGACACGATGCACCTGTGCATGCTTGTGGTTTAATGCATAGCAAGGTGCCAGGTGACTCTCGATGCGTGTTGCAGATTGTCTGGAAGATTTCGGTCATTTCGATCTAAAATAAGATTGTGCTGGATCTATAGAGTCTTCTCTGTAATTTTTCACAGGTTTGAGGATGTTTATAGGTTGTTTGCAAGGCCTTCATTTCGCTCATTCCCCATCTCTGGCTGTGCTGCGTATGGTTCATGGGTTGGAAACATACTGGGAGGTGGGGAAGACACTCGGGATAGTAATTAATACATAGATTATTCAGAAGGAAAGGACTGAAAGCGTATGGAAGAAAAGTGACACCCAACAGGAAACACTTCTTCTTTTCTTCAGGTCATTATGATTCTCTCTGCTCCCTTTTCCTCCATCCCTAGAGCCCAGGGACAATGACTTGCTGTAAAGGTGTGTGATGAAGGCACTGGCAGAGCTGCAGTCAGCACTTGTCTTTCTGCATGCTTTCTTGAATTTCAAACAATCACCCATTTACTTGCTTCTTTCCTTATAAAAGAAATAAAGTGAGTGACCAAACCCAACATGGAAATGAAGAAATTAGCTTGCACAGTTTAGAGTGCATTTGAGTTGATTGAAAGCATTACATTTGCTCTAATTGACCGTTTTTACTGCCTTTTATACTTAGCCTAAGTCAAGAAAATACCGAAGAGCACTTTCTCCCTTCACTTCTTTTATTCTTTAGTCAAAATCAGACGCTTTGATGTGTTCTTTAAAATATATTTTCTGACTAAAATTGAGTGGCCTTGTGCTCCTGAAAAGCTTATTTTTGGCAGAGCTGCATCACGTTTTAATGGACAATGCTTCTCTCTTGAAAAGTACTCAGCCTCGTCTGTGGGGCACGCAGACGTGGTGTGATGCAGTGGCAGCAGGCTCTCTCCTGGAGAAAAGGTCTGGTGAAGCCCTGAAGGGTCTCTGTGGGACGGTGCCAGTCTCTGGTGTGTTTTCTTACTCCCTGACTCTCTGTGGTTGGAAAGACGAGGGTGTGTGCAGCCGCAGCGTCACGTGCGCGTACGTTGACACTGCTGCCGAGAAAACGTTCACCTTTGTCTCTCAGCCTCTGTATCCGCGACAAGGCCTCTCCCTTCTCTGCCCTGTGGCTCCCCTTACCCTGGGCTGGCACCAGCGTTTTTGTCACCTTGTGGGGACTCAGCTTATTGATCCAGACGAAAACTTAACTTTTTTCTTTTGGTAGGGTTATTTCTTAGGCCAGCAGTTCCTCCATCGCTTTCACTCAGCCACCTCTCGAACACGAGTGCCAGCACAGAGCAGAGGGCAGCCCATGAGCAGAAATGAAAGGCTGGGGTAGGGAGAAGTGAGAGTGTTTTTTTGGCAGTGGTAACCTCCGTAATGCTCGCAGAACAACAGGCACAACAGGAACCAAATGCTGCCAGCGGGAGGTGAGACAGGTAAAAGAATATTGGAGTAACAAGCAGCAGCCATGTGGGTCTGCTCACAACCTTTTGCATTAGACCTTTCTCCTGTGAGTTCTCCCACCCTCTTATGGGAACCTGATTGCAGTAAATGATGTAAAATCAACCACAGACTTCTAGTGACCCCACACCAGACCTAAGGCTATGGACCACATTTCCTTGTCAGTACTCAGGTGCTCTGCTTTTATAGATACTAAGAAGCACACGCTTAAGAAATCAGTTATCTAGAGTAAATGTTTGAGTGTGAACATTTCCTGTTCGCACTCTGGGTCCTTTAATGGAGCTTAAGATCAATGCCCTCACCGCATTATCAAGGACATCATGCTGTGAATAACGTGTTTCCTGCTGCATTCTTGCTAACAGTCCAGCTCCAGCCTCCGCACTTGCCTGTGCGCGAAGCAATGTGTCCCCATAGGGAGAGAACATGGGAGCAAGCTCAGGGTGAACGGGCTGTAATTAAGCATACTGAGTGTGTTTTCAAAGGCAACTATGGACTGCTCATATTTAACAGGGAAACAAGCTGATGGAAGACTGAGCAGAGGGAGGGTTGAAAATGCGCCCTTCCTACATCTCGTTGCCTGCACTGGGATCAAAAATACTGCAGAGGCCTCTGCTACTTTGTGTTTCCTAACAGTCCTGTTGTGTACAAAGGGATTTTATATAGCGAAGGATATTGATATTTGAAATTCTTGGGTGGCTTATGTAGCAGTGACGCAAGTACATGCAGGTAATTAGAGACACTAGGCTTTTTGTTGGAAACAGCAGCTTTAATGTCACTTTTTCTGTGACAGTACCTTTATTTGATTGGTAAATTGTATGTCTTGGCTGGCTGCTTTTGTCCTCTGGAAAGCAAAACTACATTTGCTAATTTAGAAGATGGTGGTTTTTTTTTTTCTATTAGGTATTGCAGAGGAAGACTGTATCTTTTTTGTTTTCACAGGAGAGAAAGCCTGGGCTGGAGAGATCGCCCTGGTACACAGGAGCAGTGATCTGCTCCTTGGATGGGTCAGCTTGAATCTGTGCAGCACAATACGGAAGGAGATTAGCACCAGGCGAGCTCCCAGTTACCACAAGAACCTTTTCGATTGCTTTCTACATGCAGCTAATTAAAGGCTGAGAAGCTCAAGCTGGACTTGCCACACTGGCACTTGCGCAGACCCGACAGCACCATGTCGTAACCGAAAACGTGTGGCCGCCCTTACGCTCCCTGTGCAGCCAGCAGACCTTTCCGTGACGGATGGGATGGACTCTGGGTACCTCAGCATGGTGGGAGGACCCCTCAGAACTTCTGAGCATTAGCAGTGGCCAAAGGGATTGTGACTCACAGGGGCCGTGGTGGTAGAGCTGGTCCACCCATACGCTGATGAGGATTTCAGAAGAAAACACCAGGTGAACCCAGATTAATAATTTTGCATAAATTGCAGTGAAAATGACATGACTGCTGTGTTTATGAATCCAATCCAAAGGTCAATGAGACGCTCAAGGCAACGTTAGGAAACACAAAATGAGGAAGTGACCCCCCCAGCGCGGCTGCCTCTACAGTCTGCTGTGAGTCTTGCAAGTGGCCGCCTCCAAGAGGAAGGGGACCATCTGCTGGGATCGGCACTGGGAACCGAGCTGAGTTACAGCCTCCCCCTCAGCATGGTATTTGTGTTATGCATTATTTATTGTTGGGAGGTAAGTAAACAAATATGTCATCACGTAATTGGCTGCAGGGATTCCTGAAAAAACACAGCTAGCGTCAGCAGGGAGGCTGCAACTCCCCTGCTCTGGAAAAGCAAGAAAGGGATATTGCTTGCCTCTGCTCCCTGCCTTGTGCGCCCAGAGGGAAGAGGTTATGGTGCAGCCCAGCACTCCCCTTCCCCAATTCTCCTCTCAGCTCCTCCCTTCCAATGAGTGAAAGCCTGTGGTCACACCAGAAATCTTACTTGAAAAAGTGCATTAAGCTCAAGCTAGACCGGAGCAATGTCAGTCAAAGCATCATAAAGAATCATGAGATTTCACAAATTCAGAATACCGTGGCAAACTGAATAGGTGCGTAAAACCAAGACCGAGAACGGAAGTGCTGAAGCGCTTTTCTCTCTCAGCAGCAACGGTTCCTTCCCATTGAGGAAGTGGTTTTAACTTCTGAACTGTCCTGGCATACAGTCAGAGGCAGCATTGAATACCAGAACTCAATATCTAGAGGAACAAGCTCCTCAGCTTTTATAGCAGCTCTAGGATGAGCCAAAGTAATTGGAAATGCATCTAACTGAGCTCTCTTGGGCATCAGTCTAAATAAAAAAATAGTAATTATATTCTTATTGATCTTAAAATTGAAAACCCAGTTCTTAAAAGCAAAATAAGTAGTTAGTGGATGGAGGGAAAACAAACATGTGAGTCAGAATTTAGAGAAAGAAACCAGAAGACGTGTGTGAAAAAGTGCATAAAAGACTGTTTTGTATAGCACTGACACCTGTAAAAGAACGTGATTAGAGAAATTCGTTTGATGTCAGAGCACTGTGATCTTTCTACCACTTGAAAATCTTGTGTTGTTTGCCTTAAAGTTGCAGCTACCAAAGTAAGAAGGTGCTTAAGCATCTGCATTTAAGTGGTTCTGAGGAAAAGAGCCTTTCTAGACCTTGTATTTTGAGCTAAAATCTGCAAATACAGACCTGAAAATATCAAAAGCCATATATCGTTCAGCATTTTATCAGTAACACCTCATGATTTCTAAGTTAGTGCTGTGAATCCAAGGATTTTGATTTCAAGCACCGATCCCCTGGTGACAGCAATACTGTGATTCTGCTGTTACAATTCCTGGGTCCCGAATTGCACATTACAAACCAGAGCAGCACCGCTCATGCTGATGCTGTGGTGCCTGTTGCACTATCTGTAGGGTCGCACCATTTTTTCAGTCATGAGACAGAGCTGACTTAATGTTCCTCTTCCCTGCCCAAAAGTTGTGATTTTTTTTTCTGAAGCCAGCTCAGCTCCCAAAGAACTGCTGAAGTATAAAAGAAGGGGGAGTGATGTGTCTTGTGCTGAAAGTGAGAAGCAGTGGTGGGGTGCACCTTGCTGCATCTACCTCTAATTGCTTCATGTTATGCATCCTGGCCTTACCTGAGGTGCATTTCTAAGGTGTACTTTTATATTTCCTTTCCTACCAGGTGAGCGGTCCCTCCTCTTTTCCATCCTGGCAAGACTTGGTTAAATCTTGCCTGCCGAGGTGCCTAAGAAACCAGTTTCTCTGCTTGAACAGGTTTAAAAAAAAAGAAGTATTTGTTCAAAATGTCTTGGACAAATGCCCTGGTTCCTGAAAAAGTGGCAAGAGTTTAGCAAGACAGAGGTGGAAATCTTTCTGCAAGACCTCTGCCAGAAAAGAGCTTTTTTCATTTGTCTGTTGGAATAAATATTTATTCATTTAACAGAGTACTTCGGAGTGGAGTGACCCTCCTTGTCTAGACATAATGAATGAACATAAAAATGAATTCAGCACTGTTTGAAAGCAGGGAACATCTGTGTCCGTCTGCAGCTCGCAGATTCAGCAAAAAAGCATTCTTTATCGGGTTGGATACAGCAAAAGTAAAATCTTGATTGTTTCCTCACATGCTATCCAGAAGTGAGGATAAGTGGTCTACTTGTGGCAGTGTTTCTGTCTTGGGAGGATTTTTGGGGCTTTGGAGTGAGGTTTTTTTAGGTTTTCTAATATAGCATCGGTGAGCTTTGTGATTGCATGTGCTTAGCAATGTTTCCACTCCACTAAAAGTCTATGCATTATTCACTCATTAATGTATTATTTACTTATTACTCTCGAGGCAGAGCACTAGGAGCTTTACATTTACAGCACACCGAGTGACAGCTAAGGCAACTCTACAACTATTTCTTGCCTGCCAACAGTTGCCCCACGGATAAAGCACACGCTGAACTCCCATGGATTTCCACTAGACTAATTCTGGTCTTCTTGTTTCCACCACTTTTCCACTGGCACGGCTCCAGCCTTTTGAAAAGCTCCTCATTATTCACATTAGTGTAAAAAAAATGAAGAACGTGTCTAAAAGACTGACAAATTCAGGCTCCGGGAGGCTCAGTGAGGAGAGCTAATTCCAGCATCCAGGACCCTTCACAGGGAACACAGTGTCAGCAGCCTCCTCTTATTTAAATCAAAATGGCTTCGGTTTGAATTACGCTCCTGGGAGCAGTTTTGTTGTTTTTCTAAGGGAAAAAGGTTATTCTTCAGATAACCAGATCCCAAATCAGTTGCAACTGTAGCATTAAAATCTCTATGTGAAATTCCATGTAAAAATAAACCAGAAGCCTGTGTAGGTTGCGGAGCACCAGGATCCTGATGCTGGTTTGTTGGGTTATGGCATCACTGCTAGTGGAGAGGCCCAGACCTGCTCTCCCCTTGAGGCTTGTCTCATCAAAATGTGTGACAGAGGTGAGCCAGTCCCTGGCTCAGGACACTTGGCTCACCCATCTCCTGAGGCATGTGGTGCCCGGGCAGTGCATTCACCCGCAAGCGAAGGGTCTCAGCCTGATGCAGGGCAATCATAGCTGAAAATCTGGGCAAGCTTTATATCAAAAAGGTCTTTCCTGATCCCTTCCATCAGTTATTTTTCCTACTGCATCTGTAGGTCAGATTGACAATTGCACTGCTTCAACATGGACCAGTTTATTCACTGTGATTAGATTACTGGCAGTAAAATATGCTCCCCTGACATGGCCAGCATTAATATTTCCACATAGTGAGAGTCCTGTGTCATAGCAGACAGGTATTTTTCCCGGGTTTCAACATTCATGTAACAATAATAATGCGAAGTAACATATTTAATTGCAGGTGAGTTCTTAAAGAGATGCATGCTCTTATCCACCTTTTTTTCTTTTGGTTTATGATCAGCCAATAGTTCTGATATGCTTTTCTAGGTGAAGTCCAGAGTTTCTCCCTGGGAATTGGGCTCCTGTGCTGGTTTTGGCTGGAGTAGAGTTAATATTCTTCACAACCGCTGGTATGGGGCTGTGTTTTGAATTTGTGCTGAAAACAGTGTTGATAACACAGGGATGTTATTGTTATTGCTGAGCAGTGCTTACACAGAGTCAAGGCCTTTTCTGCTCCTCAAACCACCCCACCAATGAGGAGACTGGGGGTGCACAAGAAGATGGGAGGGGACACAGCTGGAACAGCTGATCCCAGCTGACCAAAGGGATATTCCATACCGTACGGCGTCATGCTTAGCATATAAAGCTGGGGGAAGAGGAAGGAGGGGGGGGATGTTCAGAGTGATGGCACTGGTATTCTCAAGTAACCGTTAAGCATGATGGAGCCCTGCTCTTCTGGAGATAGCTGAACACCTGAAGTGGTGAATGAATTCCTTGTTTTGCTTTGCTTGTGTGCATGGCTTTTGCTTTACTTGTTAAACTCTCTTTGCCTCAAGCCACGAGTTTTCTCACTTTTACTCTTCTGAGTCTCTCCCTGGTCCCACTGGCAGGGGAGTGAGCGAGCGGCTGTGTGGGGCTTGGCTGTCGTCTGGGGGTTAAACCACAACAGCTCCGTATGCCCATGTGTTCTGGTTCCTTAGAATTATGCATTTTGTTTGTATTTTAGCTCACAAAACACAATATGACAGCCCTACCAAAGACCCGCTGAGTGTAGCTCAAAAGTATAGCAATATCTTACTGTTCCTTGGTCCTGCTCCAACATCTTTACTAATGAACATATCCATCATTTTATTCAAATCTTAAAAGCTCTGGTTTTAGCTAAAGACTGAAAGGACTTAGTCAATCTCCTCCTGCATACTGAGGATTGAGAAATGGGGTGATTGTTCTCAAGGACCCCAAGCTTATTTTACATATAGCTTTACTGGACAGTAACAAAACAGTCATTTCTGTAACTCCTTATGGACAGAAGGGGAGGGAGGGGTGAACATATTCATAGAGAAGAGTTCACCAAGGGCCTAGAGCTGCTAGATGGGAAATAAACCTGGGAAAAAAGATCCTAACTGATATGTAGTCATGCATACCAGGAGGACTACCTTTCAGATAGTCTAGCTCTACCACCAATGCTGCAACACTGTTTGTAGGCAAAATCTGGAGTTTGCAAGGGACTCCTTCAGAGAGCGAGTGCAAGGACAGCCACTCAAAGTTAAATACTGTAGCAAATATTAGAGTCCATGAATGACTTCACTTCCAGGACGCTGGAGAAGGTGGATTACTCTTAGTTTTATCTGATTTCTCATTCCCAGTCTCCTTAAAGTCCAGTCTGACTGCAAAGTAAAGGATGTTTTTATTGAAATTCATGAACCCCCTGAGAGTCCCAGGGTTAAGAGGTTTGCAGTCTGTATGGGCATGCAGCACAATTAAATATGTTATGATATAACTTGTTGTAAAATGCACAATTCAGAGCTATTGTAACCACTGACAAAACCACTTTGTTCTGTAATAATCCAGCTCTATGCATTATCATGAAACTTTGTTTAATTAAAGTGCCATTTGCCTATGGGAGAATTGAGATTAAATCTGTAGCCTAAACTGTATCTGATCAGAGTTCAGCCGAAGCATCTGGATATCCAACCAACATTTTAAGTGGTTACAGTAGGCATTTCACACTTCATTCCTGTACGTAACGATTCTTAAGTACCTGCTTTTTTTTCACCATTGGACACTGTGTTTGAGGAATGCTTCGACAATTTTCCATTCTGAGACTGTAAGTGTCGCAGTCTGGCTTTTCTGAAGGATAAAACACCAATTACTCTCAGATTGATAAGGCTGACACTGGTTTATCTTCTAATTTTCAAAGCTGGAAACATTGCCTAGATTGATTAGTGTAGGCATTTCCAGATGTGGTTGGTTCAGGCATTACCACTGATGGGAGCTGCTGCAGCTTCTGCCTTTAGGTCTAAACATAGGGACAGCATTTGCCTTTCTGACAGAAGCCGTACAGCACTTTGAAGACAGCAGTGTGCCCTAGTGCAGTCAATAGTGGTAAGCAGATCACAGCTGACAGACCTTTGTGTTTGCATAATTCAGCAACTGATGTGGTCAGGCCCTTCCAGCTCTGTCCTCCTGCCCCAGGAAGTCTCTCTGTAATATGGCTTTTGGTGTCTTCCCGAACTCTTTTGGACATGCAACTTTGGTCTGCTATAGTAATACAAAATCATTATTGCAGTCCCAATCAGACCAGTTAGGTCCACTCTGAGAGCCAAAATTAACATGATGTGAAATCCGTCTATACGTTTTCTGCAGAAAGAGTGGATTCACCTGTATATTGTGAAAGTTTACGTATGGTGCCATCAGTAAACATACAGAATTGTATGATTTTCAGTTCAGCTTAATACTTTTAGGAAAGCCTATGAGGGACTTTAAGCCAATGTTTCTTTTCTCTGCTGTCAATGTAAAGCGCTATAAAAAAGTTCCAGAGATGACTAAATAGGACGGGGAGAGGTTCAGGTTAGATACTGATCTCACATCAGCCTAATGCATCATGCGTGTAACTTTACAATTGTGATGGATTAAATAATAATCATAGCCTAGTTGGCATTCCAGTGGAAAACAAAGCATTTAGAGGATGCATATGATCGTATTGTGCCAGATACCACAAAATGCTGCCTCCTCTTACATTTGCATCAACAATCTCTATGTACTTGTCTCATCTCACACAATGTATAGACACAAGCACACACACACACACACTGCTCTGAATTAATTATCACCTTTTTGTCAGCATAACTGTGTCAGCCTGGAGTATATACACTTAGGCTTGCAAAATTCTTCAGAGAAACTCAGTCCTACAAGCCAAAGTGTCCTTTTTGCAGGGTAATGTGCTGCTACACAAGATTCCCTTCTACTGAAGGTTTTCTAGCAGTCAGGTGAAGTTTCTGAAGGGTAGTCATGAAGAATATGTGCAAATATTCTCCCATGCTACTTTTTGGATTGGTATCTTCTGTATAAAAGAGGTTGATTTCTTCCCAGAATGAGAGTACGAGACACAAGCATAAAAGCTTCATCTCCCCCAGAGGACGAAAGCAGCATAGTTATACTACCAATCCCCTTCAGATGCAGGTAGATGAGGGTGTACATGTAAGGAGACTTAAAATATAGGTTAGTACTTTTGCTGGTTACACTTAATAAATGAAGAATTCTTTTTCCGTACTGTACCTTTCTAGTTGCCAAAGGACAGCCACAAAATTGTATGTGTTCTTGCTTGTTGTGTTTTGCAGACAGTGCTCTTGCATGAGGTGAAAAACGTTTCAATGCACATGTAGCTTAAATTTTCTTTGTTGGTGACACAGCTGAAGAGGCTCATGTGTTTTGTTTAGTCCATTATCTGTTTGGAATAACCTATATTTGGAAATGTATTTCCGATGCAGCCATGGAGATGGCAGAATATAAATAACTCAGCAGTTTTTTGTTATTTTAAAGCTACCACATTTGATATGTTGAAGCTTTTCAGAGGCCCAGTGCACAAATGCAATGAAGAACTAATGTTGCAGTACTGCTTTAGTTTTCTGGATTTGGGTTTGGTTGGGGTTTTTTGGGGGGGGAATATCAAGTTCTTATGGAACCATAGTTCGTTACATAAATTCCCATTGTCCTTTCAGATACATGGATCATCATACCTTGCAGCTGTATGCTTTTCAGACGGAGTTAGATCAGACCCTTTGGGTGATAACATAGCTCTGCAGTGTAGTTACGTAGTGAAAGGCCAGATGTCTATTTTGTGCACTTATGTGCCATAAAAATATGAATCCCAGATGGGTAACTAAAGATCTTTGTCTCTTGCAACCATGGCAACTTTTGCACTGTCTTTGTTTATAGTAATTTACATTTCTTTAACTTTATTAATTTTTTTCATGTTTTCTTTTAATACATGTTCAACCTCTATTACAGGCACTAAAGATGGGCTATATAGAAAACGTCTGCAAAAGAACTGATTAAAGTAAAACAACTGTTTTCAGTATTTTGTGGGTAGTGAAGAATGATATTCTGGCTATTATCACACTTGATATGTATTCATTGCAGAGAACAAATCTTTATTTGAATATAGTGGAGCAAAAAATGCCCCTTTATTAATCTGATGTACACTAAATAACTTTGCATTTGTTACATGGATGATAAATATTTGGCAGATAAATTTATAAACACTTCCACGTTTTATAGATTTATACTGTACACGGTCATCCTACACAAAGCATGCCCTTTCACAAGTATACAGACAGCTTTCCCCAGAGGACTTAATCAAAACACTTGGTCAAACATTTTGGAAGTTGGCAATCTGACACAAGGAGCATACCGGAAAGATGAGTTCACAATTGTACCAGCTGGACTTGAAATGAAAAATTCAGAACTCCAAAAGAGAGAATTTATCAAGGCACACACATGCAAACACATATATACAATAGTGATGACTGTAACCTGCTTTACAGGAGATCACACACAGCAGGAAAGAAAACAAACAAAGAAAGAAACAGAGAGGTCAGGACCATTGCCAAGATCTTGTTGCAGATTAGCAGATCTGGAAGTAAACATGTATAAATGGGAATTTGACTTCAAAGTAGCTTGTTACCTTATATACAATATGTACATGGTTCCTCGCATTAAGAAATGGAGACTGTCAGAAATGGTTATGATTTTCTTGACAACATATGCACACTAACACACCTGCGCTTTTATACACTAAAGATGGCTTGAAAAACTGTACTCACAGTTGGCTCAGAGCAGGTGGCAATTTGAGTGGAAGCTGAGTAGGAGAAAACGGGAGCAGAAAATAGCTCATGAAAAACTAAGAAAGAATGCATGCTTTCCTTCTGCTGCTCAGCATTAGAAAATGTTAAAAAGTTTTTAAGAAAATCATTAACTTGACAATGCCAACAAATTACAGCGAAGGCAAAAAGCTCTGCTTTCAGTACTTCATCTTTGATGTCTGACTTCTGCACATGTCATTGCATTGCAAAGAAAACTGCCCACTTAAAAAAAATCTACATTGTCACATATATTTTGAGGCCAAGTATGAGATACAATTTTGTTGTCACAATGTTGTGTGGCTGAGGATAATACAGCAGCTTTTTTGAGAGTTTTAATTGGGATTTTTAATACTGTATTCTATAGCAAATGGCTAAAATAAGCTGTCCATTGATTCATTAGACTTGCAGCATGGGATGCTATTAAAAATCCTTTTACTGTTTGGGAAATGTTACATTCATAGGAAAAAAACAGGACAAAATTATTCATATTAAAAATAAGGGCTAAATGAACACATTTCTCTCAGAATAGCAATTCCAGCAGGACAGTATGCACAATCATGTATTTAATATTTTTGAAAGAGAAAGTTAAGATCCCAATTCTGCAAAACAATACTAGTTTCATGTAATACTTTGTAGGATCCTAAATGACTACGAAGACAATAAATACAGCCATTAGCACCTTGGTGCATTTTTTTTTAACTCTTTATAAATGAGCTAGTTTTCCTTTCCAGTTTCATGTCTGTTTTTGGTTTTGTTGCAAATGCAGGTAAAAACTTTCTTTTCACTAGTGAAGCACTAGTGAAATCAGTTACCGTATAAGAAGGGATCTATGACAGGAAGAAACAGGAAAGAGCTGTAAAGTTTGTCCAAAAAAGATGATGGGAGGTTGTGTTTTGTAGGATTGCTCTCCCAATTTTAATATTCTCTTTTTCCTTCTAAACTATTGTTTTAACCTATGTTTACAAATTTCCAAATAGAAGATAGTATTACCTACTGCTACTTTGAATCTGAATGGCAATTTTCTACTTTAAACTGCCTATTAATGATCATAATCAGTAACTACATGGTACAGTCTCACTCTGTGGATATATTTTCCTTTTGGAAAGACTCACTACTTTCCAAAAGTACTACTGTGTGAGTATTGCTACCCTTTCATAGTCTTCTCTCAAAGGTTTGGTATAGACGGGTATTCAGTTTATCAACTCATAGAACAAAAGGGAAAACAAAGAATTGCAGGGTGCTTGGATTTGTTTGTAGAGTTCGCTTTCCACAGCAAATACACATTGTTAAGTCCTGTGGAAGGAATATGCCCTTTCTTCTGCTGATTTCTTAGTTCTGTAGAATGCGCGCATGTCCCACTCAAGAGAAAGCACATTGGAAAGAGTGGATGTCCTACAAAGAGGGAAGCTGAAATGTAGTGGATACCAGAGCTTTTTAAAGAGCTCTCTCCACCCTCACTGCTCTGTGTGCATGTGCTGCTATTTTCACCCTAGATTTGCTCAAATTATAGCTGCAATTACTTTATACAGCACTAATTACTGTAGAAGGTCTCCGTGGATGTTAATCAATAATTGAAAGACACCCTGGCAATGGCTCTGTTTCAGGCTGGTCAAAGATTGCTGGTAAGAACAGCAGCAAACAATTGTTTAGCCACTTTACTAGAACAACAGCAGCTTTGTACGCAGAAACAATGAAAAACATACAACACAGGAAGACACAGACATTTTCTCATACGTTACACAGAAGCTAACATGTTGAGATTCACACAGAACATATTGAAGGACTTCTAGCTAAATAAGACAAAATCCATAGCTTTTAAGATCGTATGTACTGAGAGTGCTGTGTCTCCTTGGCACTGGAACATGACCAGTGCCGGTGTATGATGTGCTGTTTTGCTGTTTGGTGCGGTGCGGCACGGTGGGGAAGGCTACAGCTAAATCAGAACTCGTTTCTCAGACCATTTCAGGAGTTCCCTTCCAATGATTGAAAGCTAGTGGCCAGATGAGATGAATTTCAGCATCCCAACTATTTTGCACATGAGTAAGTAAAGGGTTCTGAAAAAGGAATGGAGCAGAATGTTTTTTGTGTTCAAAGTGTAATGCATAAAGCAGAAAGTAACAGTGTCATTGAGAATGAGATGAGAATATGGTTTGTAAGTCTTACATTTGTGTTATAGGGAGATCTGTGTGTATATATGTGTGTATACTTACCCACATGTGTGTCTGCATATGTATTCATTTCTAACTGTGTAGTACTTCTTCTTTACAATATACAGAATTATATAGCTGCAGGCTAGGATTTAAGGAAAACAGCTGACAAAAATAGAAGTAATTGAAATCTAGGCCTTGAAGTCTTACTCTTCGTGGTTTGCATCTAATTTGATTCCATTTCATTATTTTTCCCCAATCCTCTTCTTTTGAAGGATCACTTTTTAACTGGGTAAGACAGGCCTATGTGAGATTCACAAATTACTTTTATCACATAGCCAATGAGGGATGGGCATATATTTACAAGGCAGACATTAAGAGGATAGAAGATATGCATTATAGGTTAGAAAACGTGCAGTATTATCAGAGAGAAATGCCAGGTGAAAACTCTAGTTCTAGACAACAGATGAAACTGGAACAACACATAAGATATTGGACTTCTGCAGAGTACTGTGCTTGTGATGAGTTATGACCACTGTCCCTTGGCAGCAAGTAGCTTCAACTTGCTTCATCAGGACTACTGGTGAAAACTGAGTGGCAGATGGTAGATGTCCAAATTAGAAAGTAGGAGGCTGAGTGAAAAAACAGATCCTTAGAATCCAAGAGAAATGAGGTTGGGTGGCTAGCTGTGGAGAGAGTGATGAAAGCCAGCCTGCCAGTAATTTCTCTCTCACTTGCAGACTGATGCGTCTGGCTACAGTTCAGAAGTGTTGATGGCCAGAGTAGGGGCTAGATCTCTACAAAACTTCTCGGTTATGTGGCATTAAAATGTATAGTAATGAATACCCTGGGTGAAAAGGACAATACATTTGTGTCAGGTTATCCACATCGAAATACCAATCTTTGGTTATTGGACTGTGTACTGGCCAGAAGTGAGCAATATGTTCTAGACCTTTGTCAAGCATGGAAGATCATTTGCCCCAGAAAGCAATTACATCTGTATTTTTCCTTGCTTTTTTCCAAAGTATTTTGGTCCTAGTAAATGGAGCTTGCATGTATGTTGTGAGGAGACTGCCTATAATTAATGCTTTGATCATTTTCAGCTGGACAGGATATACTCCAAGGGCTAGAAGGCATGGATATGTATTACAGGCCATCGTCTTTGGAGATAATTCAATCTGCTATCAGAAAGGAAAAATAAATCAATCAGGCCCATTTTGTCTTTTTCCTGTTTCTGTCATGCTAAGTTAGTGTATCATAGAAAGGTCTTGAACGTGGAAGAAGTTCTATATAATAATCTTACACCTCTAGAGTAGGACTAGATATTGAAGGATCCTTCCTGTGCAGGAAGAAGTAGGGTATTCACCACTGCCACAAAAATAAAGAATGCAGATAACAATAATGGAAAAAATATTTTGCATCACTTGGTTGAAATTTATCCATGTTAGAACCAAGCAAATGAGGCTGATTTCAGCATATGGACTGATTGTGGACTGGATGAGGGTAAGTGAAGGTAAGGGAGATCTGCAAGTACCATTAGAAATTGGTGCTTTCTATCTAATTCGGGTTCAGAATGAAGTTCCAGATTTTCTGGCTAACATGTCTCTGGTAATGTCACATCACTGCCTGATCAATGTCCTATGTACAAACTACAGGAAAAAGTCTGTCTTTTGATGCTGCGTTTCCTGAACTAGCAGCATCGGAAAGTGTTAATTCAGGCAAATACCTAATATTTTACAGTGAGTTTAATGAACAAGAAGGCAGGAAATGCAGAGGAAAAGCAGTCTCTCAGACGTATTTTCTTCTGGAATATGATTACTGAACATATGTTTTATTTCAAAACTCCAGAGGAAGTGGAGCATTTCTGTTTTCACTTCTTATGTCTTTGACCCCCTGAGTGCAAGGATTCATTTTTTAACGTTGTGATTGAAAATTTGATTGCATTTCCAGATTATTAAAAAGGAAACATGGCTGGTAGGTTGTATTAGCATGATATCATCTTGTTTAGGTAAAGAGGTGCAACTAGATGTAAACATCTTTCTCTGACTAATGAGAATAATTTTAAAACACACCATGGGGAAGAGAGCTAAAGCCCAGCACATATAGGCTGTCTATATGAGGGGCGGAGGACTATATTATGCTGCTAAGAACTCAAATCAGCAATAGTGACTCAAGAGCAGTTACATGAAATAAATCTTCATAGTGCTAGAAAAAGAAAACAAGAACAGAGAATAACATTTCCTCCAAATGGAGCTGAGCTAGGTGCACAGATAAGAAGATTCCCTCTTATCTACACCCCTAGCAGAAGGAGCCCAACAAGGGGCACTCTGAGAGGAGCCCCCTCCTCATATTAGTTCAGCTTTCTGGATATGTAGGGAAATGTGGAGTCTGGTTGCCTTCAGGGTGAGATGGTCTGAAGAACTTTTCGGTTTGTTTTCCGTCTTGGTTTAAAAAGGGATGGCCAAATTGCAAAAGATAGGTAGCAAACCTTACTGAATGTTACTATGAAATTGGAAGCAAGTGAGACCAGGAGCAGTGAGTTTTGACTTTCTCTAAGATTGGCCCTCTGATAAGAAAAGCAATTTGGGATGGAAAGGATGAAATGACATGAAGAGAAAGAGAGCAGAGCTTGAGTTAGCAGTCTTACTTAGCCTCACTTTTCTAAGCTGTCGAACAAAGAGTAGACTACAGGAGCTATCTGAAAGTAGGGCTAATACTTTTACACTTGTGTCAAAGTTTTGTAGTATACACCTCTAGAAGGGCACTGGCTAATATCAAGTATAGAGGAAGAAGGCTTCCCAATATATCCTTCATTACCAATCTCTGTCAGCACCCCAGAAACTATGAACACCTAGTCTGGTTTCCCTTGCTGGGAGTTCATACTCAGCAATCAACATATTGCATACCAAATGTTGTAGTGCATGCTTCCAGCCGACGGGGTGCTAACGTTAACATAGCCAATATGGTTAAAATGTACAAACACAATGAATAAGATGCTTTCAAGAAATAAGAGTCTGCGAAGTCAAGCTCTACTATCAAACAACCTGCAAGGAGTAAAACTAATAGAAAAAACTAATTGAAAAAAAAGTATAACATGTGGTCGTTTTTGAAGACAGTTTTCAAATTTTGTAGTTGACCATCACAGTCTAAATGCTGTCAGTCTTCTCAGTCTTCAGGGGGCGTTGTACTTTT
Source organism: Tauraco erythrolophus (assembly GCF_009769465.1). Classification (NCBI taxonomy): domain Eukaryota; kingdom Metazoa; phylum Chordata; class Aves; order Musophagiformes; family Musophagidae; genus Tauraco; species Tauraco erythrolophus. The sequence continues at coordinate 29,518,444 of NC_141496.1, forward strand.
TGTTATTGCTGTCATTGGGGTGAGCCTTTCAGCTTTACAGAAGAGCACTAGACCTTATATCCTACTTCAATTTAGACTGGAAGGAGTTTCCAACCAATGGTCAGTTAGTTCAGTGACCAAAACAGATAAACAAGCAGGTTTGATTATATGTGTTTGATAGCTCTGATACACAAATGTTATCAAGTTAAGTCCTCTCTGGTGTATCAGGGATCTAAGCAGGCCACTAAGTGAATCTTTGTGTGAAATGTAAGTGAATAGACACAGGAAGGAAATGCAGCACCTACTGTCCAATATTTATTACCAGAGATTGCTTTGGAAGCTGAGAAAAAAAGACAGATTCACTGAAGACCAGCCAAATCACTTTTGCTTATAAGATAGTAACATTTGTGTCCAGATCTCCATAGATTAAGTATTCCTGTTCAAGCCTGTGGATTGTACCTATCTAACCAAGCATTTCTAGTTTGAAATTGCATTCACTTCTTTTGTCCTTATGTGACAAAACTTCACTGCACTCAAGCCCGAACAATTGATGGTTCAAACGGCTTTGATGCTGGCTTGTTCATACCTGTTGAGCCAGCTGGCTCACCAGACAGGGGGATTCTACCTTTAGGTTTCGGTTAACATACTGGAAATGTTCATGGATTATTTTCTTTGTTCATCTCTCCCATATACTTTTTCTCCCTTTTCTTAGCCACTATTATTCTTTTTTCCTTTTCCTACCTTAGAATGTTCACTCTAATCCCATACCATGCAATGTCCATGTAATTGGGAATTTTGTTCATCTTTATTAATTTCTGTTGCTGTTATATTCCACTTCATCTAGGCATAATCATGTACTCATGATGTAGTCAGGATTTAGGATGAAAACTAGCACTGAAATCAGCATAATTTTACATATAATGAGATTTTAGTGTGTTAGCCTTGAACTGTAGCCCTCAAAAATTGAACTTTTTTTTTTTCTGGGGCCCATTTTCTCCACACTGGTCAGGCGGCATGAAGTGTTGGATCTGGATGTTCTTCAGAATTACGTACAGAGATGGACAGAATATACTACTTTTAAGTGGACAGTGCATAGCAAGACAATGTAATATTTTACCATTGCTGTGGATGTTTACTCCAATCATGTACAGAGGCTTCAGATTTCAAAATAAGTTGTGCAGAAAGTACAAGGAGGTGGACACATACTACTAACAAATGGCACGGAGAAGCAGGGCTCAAATATATTTCTTTTGGAAAAACAGCCTCAAAATAATATTAAGACTATGACTAATGGACAAAAACCACAGATGCAAACTAAGGCCAGCATTTTGTTCTTAACCTGGAACATGGTGAAAAATAATCCTTCCTCTTCTTTTTTTTTTAAACATAGTTTAAAAATTTAAAAGAGAGATATATAGGTCAGATTTAAATATAAAATATGTCATCTCAAATATCTTGACTGTTTATATTGCAAAATAAACACACTTCCTAAACTTTGCTTCTTACTATATCGTATTTAAAATATCGACATCAAAAAAATGCACACTGGTTTTCCATACTCATGCCTTTTTTAATTCAGCCACTTTTCTCATTTATTAAGAGCAACGAACCACATCTTGGGCCAACATTTTGGTGCTACAATTTGCAGCACAGGCATTTGTTAATAAACAAAAAATGTAACCTCTAGAATCAGTAAACTAAACAGTGAACTTTAAATTTAGTGAATGATCTTCTTATGTGGACTTTTACTGACCCTTTCAATATGACTAATACAATGACTGACACAGAATGCAGTGATAGATATTACTACCCAAGCTAAGTTCACACAGAAACACAAGAGAAAAATTAAAAAAAAAATAGTCTATCCTACTACATGGTCACCTTATCTGAAAGTCTAATTTCTTTGGCAATGATTCAGCCACCTAATAAACGTTATCAGACCTAATTAGAAAAATACTGATATATTTTCCCATATGTTTTATACCAAATTTGTTCTTTGAAACTTGAAACGGCAGATAGTTCATCAGCTGATACAAGTTGTCTTAGCTCCACTGAAAGCAATGACAGTTTCTGTCATCAAAGGATCTGTCCCTTTTGTCTGCTAATTTTATAGATGTATTTCTATTCAATTTTTAATGCTAACATTTTAAAGAGACCCCATAGCCTTTTGCAGAGCAGTAGAACTGGTGAGGAACTCTTTACTATAATCCAGAACAGTCTACAGCGTATGGCTTAGAAGGAATATATTTACTATTACTCTCTTACACTTGATCTAATAAAGACATTACCACTCCCTGCAGCTTTGACATGGCTCTTTACTTAATGGCCTTTCAGAGAGACATTTGAAAGTGTTAAATGGTGAGATATCTCTAGAACTATTGAAAATCAAATGAGAAAATTATTATCTAAAGAACTGTGAAAATAATGAAGGTGTTTTTTATTATTGCTTTTTTTTGTTTTGATATTATTTACAAAAAAAAAAAAATTTGAGATGTTTCAATTACATTATACTCTATATTGAAGTTATGGCCTGAATACATTTACTAGGTGGCATTCTACAGCCACACACTTTATAACCGTTCTGTGACAAAGGAAAATTTATTAGAAATGTAAATACCAAGGAAACTTTTTGGAAAGCATCTTAGTTTTCATATAGTTCACTAGCCTGATTCTTCCTTTATACACACAACAACACAAATATTTGCATTGATTCACTACTGGATTAAGACAAATTCACTGTTTCAAAATGGCAAAAATATCCCAGATGCCACAAGTGAGAAGAAAACAAAATTTTTCTGGAGGATCAGCAGCAAAGAGTGAAAGTGCTTATTTTGTTATTCTCTTTGCTGCTTATCCGTATTTGGCTTTTTATCCCCTTGCAGTAGCTGTTGTCTTCTCCTCAGCAAATGTGGTGTGTAGTCAGTAATGTTTACTTTAGATTAAAACTACCTAAAAAGGTTATCCCCAGAAAGAGGCATTGTGACAAGTTTTTATAATCTGAGCACAGCTGCAGAAGGTCAATATTCTCAGTCCTGATGCAGTCTGTAGAGTTTCCCCATTAATGCTACACGCATTGGTACATGTAATACTAACATTTTCTGCACCAATACTGCTAATTAATTAATTTGCATGTCTGTGCTGTTACAAAACCTCACAATGCCATGGCTAAATTTAGCATGTTTTTTTTTTTTTTTTTTAAATAATGTGATTGCTTGCATTTTAAAAATCTAACTACCAGTATGGTTTTTACTTTCCTGGACGTGTCACTGAAAGTGTTTTAAGAGGTAGCTTTGCAGTTTGAAGTTAAGTAGTTTTGAATAGCAATGTATGCAAGTGAAAAAAAGTGAATTTTAAAACTTTCATACAGAGGTTTCTAAATCTCTGCCACTCCATAGTATCTTTTGAGTTTGATTTCTGACATCTGAGCACTCTGCTAAGCGTTGAGAATCTGAAGCCTTTGCACCATCAGTCAGGAGAGTTGACATTTGTACGAAGAAGGAAATAAAATAGTAAATGGCTTTTTCCAGTTACATCAACACCTGGGTTCTTGTGTCAGGAAGCCGAAGTCCTACCAGACCTCCACATACTAGAACAGTAGAAGCAAGGAGAATAGGGATTGCTTTGGTGATACCAACAAGGGAACCAAATATTAAGTTTCCAAGCACAGCTGCTGCTTTGCATAGTGCATTCAAAAAGCCAAAGCCTGTTGCCCTAGAAGAGAAAACAGAAGAAAGTTAAAAAATGGGTGACTTTGAGACAAATCCTCAGTGAGAACAAATCAGTATAGCCCTGATATCTTAAACAGAATTTATGCCAACAAAGATTCTCTGCTTGTCTTTATAATACAAAATCAGAGCTCAGCTGCTACAGCATGTGTTGAGGCAAATTCATTCTGCTGCCTCAGGGAACAAAATGTGAAATGAATGACTGAATAGGTAACTTTACACCTCTACAGTAGAACAAAGGACTTGCAAACTGAAATTCAGTAACACTTGAGATGCTGGATTGGGAGGCAGGAGGTGGGAAATCTTTTGAGAGCTACTTGGTAATTTGGGAAAGAAGTCACAAGAATAAAAAGATTATAATCTTGAAATATTGAATAGAAATAGATTTCTTACAGGTGGTACACATGTTCAACCAGTGCTTTTTCAAAAGGTTAATGAAACCTCCAATAATAATGAATACTGGACTCTTAAAGCTAAAGAAAATAGGGTATTAAAAAAACCTGCTTGGTGCAGAAGACATACCTGAGAAACTTTGGAAAAAAGGGAAAGGAAATAGATTGCCAAAAGAAAATATCACCCAAACAACTCAGAGGGGCTTTTGCATTACAGTGGTGCGATTTTAGTAGTCTGAGTTAAGTATTTTAGATGTTTGGTTACTCGTCCATAGATGTGTTATGCAAACTATATATAAATATATAAACTATATATAAATATATAAACTATATATATATATAAAACATCATTTTAACAAATTCTGTTTAATAAATTCTGACAGAACTGTATGATTCATAGTTGCAGGAATAACCTTGTCCTACCAAAAGTGTCCTAACATCTGCCTAACTATCCATACCATAGTAGCATCTCTAACATTTCTCAAATCTCTTAAAAGCAAAAGAGAGAAGGAGTATGCAGAGCTCACAATATACTCACTGGGATAAAATAATAAGAATCAGGAGGATAGAAACTTATTTTTGGAACAAAATGTTTCTTTCTTGTTAATACTGCCATTAGAAGGAAAAAAGCCTTCAGTCTAAACAGCAAGGATTAACAGAAATGTTAATGGTCTGAGTGACTAAAAAGAGCCCTAGTTATTGTACTCAGATGCATGTGAAGGAAAGGAAGAAGTTTTGTGCTCAGATATAGCCTGCATTCCTAGGAAATAAATCTGAGAAACTGCTCATAAAGAGCAGCCCAGATAATCAACTCGAAGTAAGCAGACTTGATCCCAGCAGAGAGCGAAGATATAAACTCTCAATATCATTCACAGAACTATTTTTTTTCATTTTGATAACAGCAAACCATGGTATCAAGGGAGAAGAGATCTTCTCGCTCAGGCAACCAATGGACATGGCCACAGCCCACAGTGTGACTAGTTTATCTCTTCTGCTCTTCTGCAAATCTGGCCACTGGATCTCAATAGTGTCGATCAGTCAGGCTCTTCAGTGTCCTACATCCAAGTCCTATACTGGGGGAGAGTTAAGTGTCTGTCTAGTATAGTTGACGAGGATATAGGGGATTACAGCACTACCCATTCCCTGACTATCCGACATGCTGTGCTTCAGAACTACACCAGTCCTGGTATATTTGAGGACCTGCACCAAAAGAACGATGAAAGTAGGTCTAGATCCTTCTCGTATATTTCTGAATCACTCCAGTTTTCTCTAAGAAACAGAACTCTAGTTAACCCAGAATCCGAACAGTATTCAGAAATGTGCTAACCTGAAGTAATTGTACTTTGAATGTCGAATTCTTAATTAGCTAAAAGAATATTTGCAGAACAGAATTAAGACATGGAACAGACTAGCAAATGTACATTTAAAAAGTTTTTTTTCCATTAATGTTAAATATTCATTTATCAATGATGGCAGACCAAAGTCAAAGCACTTTGCCTAAAACATTATGTAATTATAATCAGAAGAGTTGCTATTTCCTGCTCCAGTTTTAGCTCTGTGTATTATATGTCTTTTCTGACCCCAGGACAAGACAGAAGTTAGTCTCTTTTGCAGGGTGATTATAATAATAATAATAATAAATTTATTTGTAATAATTATAATCACTTATAATAATTTATTATTAGCTTGGCTATATATCTCATAGAATCATAGAATCATAGAATGGTTAGGGTTGCAAGGGACCTCAAAGATCATCTAGTTCCAACTCCCCTGCCATGGGCAGGGAAATCCTCCACTACACCAGGTTGCCCAAAGCCTCATCCAACCTGGCCTTGAACATCTCCAAGGATGGGGCATCCACAACTTCTCTGGGCAGCCTGTTCCAGTACCTCACCACCCTCAATGTAAAGAATTTCTTTCTTATATCTAACCTAAATCTGCCCTCTTTCACCTTAAATCCGTTGCCCCTTGTCCTATCACTACACACCCTTGTAAAAAGTCCCTCTCCAGCTTTCTTGTAAGCCCCCTTTAGGTACTGGAAAGCTGCTGTAAGATCACCCCGGAGCCTTCTCTTCTCCAGGCTGAACAGCCACAACTCTCTCAGCCTATCTTCATAGCAGAGGTGCTCCAGCCCTCTGATCATCTTTGTGGCCCTCATCTGGACTCGTTCCAGTAGCTCCATATCCTTCTTGTATTGGGGACTCCAGAGTTGAACACAGTATTCCAGGTGGGGTCTCACGAGAGCAGAGTAGAGGGGCAGAATCACCTCCCTCGACCTGCTGGCCACGCTCCTTTTGATGCAGCCCAGGATACGGTTGGCTTTCTGGGCTGCCAGTGCACATTGCCAGCTCATGTTGAGCTTCTCATCAACCAGCACTCCCATATCTCTTGCAATTGACATCAGTGTTTCAGTCTCTTTAAAATATCTCAGAGTTAGCAAAGTAATTATTATTTTGCCTGAAGTAATGATAATTCCTTTTTGTGTAGTATCAGCGATATCTAAGGAAAGAGACATAGGTCATTATGATGGCAGAGCACAAACGACCTAGAAACACTGTGAAAAAACAAGCAGAAGCAACTCAGATATGCCTCTTGAATATTCAAAGCCCTTATTTGCTTCTTTTTTCCTAAATTTCATTAAACCTGTAGCACTTTTACATAACACTTATTGCCAAGAAAAGCTAAACATGGACATACTGAGATATCCATCTACAAAGTGCCATGCGCTGCGGTCCGACAGCGCAGAACAGTGAGGGCTGCCTGAGAGCACAACGCTGAGAGCAGATGAGGAAGCTTTGGAAGTGCTGTCTGTGAAGCTTTTTGACAGAGAAATATTTGCAGCAGCTCCTTGGAAATGTCTTCCTCAGAGAAGAAATGAGAATGTGCCTTAAAATCACCCATTTTAAGGAAGAATTTTGGAGGAATCAGTCCAAAGGAGAAGTGGGAGGTGCACTGAAATAAGCAGCGAAGATCAAATCTCTACCACATAAACATCTGTACTACAAGGGCAGATAAAACAAAGCATCGGAATATCTGAAGGAAGCTGAGCAGGATGGGGAGAAGGTCCTGAGAGGGAAGGAGCTCCAGACTGACGCATCTTCTAGGCTGAATGAGAGTGCAGATAAGGAGAAGCATGAAGAGGAATGACTGTGGTAAAACAGACTTTATCACAAACAGGTAGGAAGATGTTAAAGACAGCACAGTCAGCCTGAAAATCAGAGTTTATGTGATAGGATAGTAACAGGCTGCAACTATTTTGAACAAGTCAGGAGAAGGAGAGGAAAAGAGTCAGAACTGTTCTAATTTTGGCCTTGTTTATGTACAGAAAGTATTTCTAAAGTTATGGTGGTGACTGGTTGTGATCAGTGTCTGCACATGTGTAGCTGTCAGTACTGATGTAAAACCAGACTTGCCCCTAAATAACAGTAACAGGAAAAAAACAGTGTTCAGCTAGAGAAAATAGACAGTCATCAACAGCCTCAGTATATTCAGAAAGAGATCAGAACTCCCCAAAGAATACATAGATCTAGCTAAAGCAAATTTGGATAGAGACAGGCAGGAAATCTTTGGAAAGGCAATAGCACAAAACATATGGGGATGCTTTACTTATATTCGGTGTTGTTTTATACTGCCTTATAAAGGTAAGCTGTTTCACAGATGCTATTTTCTTATATCAACTAGTTATAACAGAGGTCTGAATATAATTTTCTGAGCAATTTGAACTATTTCTATTCATATGCTGGAATCTGCAGATAGCACATTCAGGGTTGCCACTGTGATTTAAGTCTGTTATAGGTTATATACCCAAGATGACGTTATTAAGGTTTAAAGTAATTTTGTATATACAATATCTCTTGTATCTGAGCAAAATTAAGGTAATTTGTTGGCACTGTAAAACTAGTTCTGCTTTGTAAAAAGGAACTTATCCGATTTTTCCAATTGTAAGGGGTCATTATTAGTCTAATCTCATTAATGTTATCAAATTATAAACAAAGAAGAGTAAGACAAAGTAAGCCTGTTTTTATTGCCCGTGGCTGTCCTGATGATACAAAATGAACAACGCAGCAAAAGTTCAATCTTTTGATCTTTAAGCAGTTTTCAGGCATGTCCTTTTGTCTAAAATATGCACATCATTGGTAGGAACAGTAAGATTTTTACAGGCTTAAGTAAAATGTTGTTGCGACCTGTACCTGAAAAGCATTGTCACTGTTCAATATTCTGCCTTCATATTCTTTACTTCTAATACTATGTTTGACTGTGAATTTGTTCTGTAGTATAATAGTCAGAACTCAGTCATTAAGCAAACTGTTGAGCTCTAGGGATAACAAATTCAGACTTATTGGTTATTAAACATCTATCTTAGAACAGTATTTGTGACTCAAATGAGCTAAAATCTGTATTAATTCATGCCTTTAATATTAATTCCACTGAATCCAGGGGAGTAAGGATAGCCAGGCAATAAATGTGCTGCAATTCACATACATACATGTGCACAGTCTTCTCTGGCAGCACTACTACGGTCTTTTGCTACAGTGCTCAGGAAAGTGCTAGAGTGTATGGAAAGTCTGCAAATGATCACAGATATGTGATGTGTCATCTCAGCATCACGAATGAATTAAGTGAAAAAGTCCAAAGGCATAGGGCCGTTACTATATACACTAATTTCCATTACGTTGATCAGTTACTGGGTGAAGCACTGGCACAGAAATGGGGTTTTTTTGAGTCCATGAGCAATCCTTATTACTGGTCAAGGGAGTTCGGAAGCAAGAATCCCTTGTACAGCTAGAGAATGTCATTAAATTCTTCAGACACATCAGTAAGATACTACTGGTGAATCAATTTGGGATTGTCTTGAAAAAAAAAAAAATTTTAGTATTGATAACATAAAAATGCGGATGTCCTATAAAAGTGTCAGGTCTGAGAGAAAGCTGAATGTTAGAGAAAAGGAATCTTCCCCAATGACTTTTACTCCTGTTGCTGGGAAAGCTGCAACAAAGAATAATGCTTAGCTTCCTTTCACCCAAGCCCCACATAAAAATGGCAAGAGTCCAAACAGTTAAAAATAGAGGGATTATCCAAGCTTTTAGATTAAAAGAGCTTGTTTCCTGGTTGCCACATATGCTCCTTCTTAGACCAGGTGTTTGTATTGCTGTATAAAATACTTCAGGCCCACTTTTGCATTACTGATTGTCAGAGCACCTAAAAATTTCATTGTCCTGCTGTGGAGTGCTACTGAATGTGTAGCACAGATATTTGATAATTTTCTTGCCAGAGCTAGTGCTGAGCCTATCCAGCAATACTCAAAGGCTATTAAAACAGAGTTACTGAATGTGGTATTAAAAATTTTCTGATGACCAGACATTTTAAGATCTTTAAAAATATTAGTACAAAGATGCATATCATAGCCTGGCCAATTATAGCACTCAGTGTGCACATAAAACTATGGAATTTGCCTTTCTGCCTTGAACTACTGCCCAAGGCATTGCACGGGTTCAGTATGCCGTGCCTTGAAAACCTTAACATGAAATTTCAGCAAAATATAGTTGAACCACATCCACAGGATGGCAGTAGAAAATAGCTGTCAGGATGTCTACCGTAAGTTGATGGCTGCTGTTATGACACAAAAGAACGGAAAACTTCTCTTCTGACAGCCACAACAATATGAAGTTGGACTTAAGATACCCTGTGAATAATATTTATTACTCTGGAGATAGGTTCTCAGGGCTCAACAAGAAGAGAAGAAGATAAATGTAATGAACTGAAGATAGGTGACTTATTTCTTAATTATGACCAAACCCATATGAACTTATTTCAGAGATATCAAAAAAAGACAAAACAGGATGACTTCATTTTATAGCACACCTTGAATTCTAAATATTCCTGGCCAAGAATCAAACCCAGATGTCTGGCAGCTGCAGTAAAACTGATGAATTGTTGGTTATCTGATGCAATCTGACCTTGATTCACTCTGTGGGAGATGACCTATTTCTATTCCAGTTTCTGGTTAGGATTGGGTTATCTGTTGTATCAACTTCTTGACAAGAGCCTTGGCTTATAAAGTTGGTGCTTCCCAAGTTAGTTCACAAGAAGATATTTATCATTTATGCAAAAGCAACAATTGTATTTAAAAGTCATAAAAATCTCCTAAATGTTACTTCTTCAGAGAATTTTAACTCCATTCATATTTATATTACAGGCAGAGCTAGGAAACTGTACAATGTTCTTGCAAGCCCCTTGGGCACGCACATTACAACACAAGTCATAATTACCTCATCACACAGTGTTTTTTTTCCGCATCACTCTGCCAATGCACAGAACAAAGAGATCTTGAGGGTAAAACATAAATGCAGTGAAGAAAACTTGTTCACCTCATTTGCTGCAGGAATTTGAAGGTGCACTGTGAATAAGGTTGGGGACTGCAAGATGAGAAAGCAATCTCATAGTTAAGGTAGCTGAGTGCTGTCAGGAGAAAGGTTACAATCCCTACCTCTGCTACAGAATTTGTATATGATGTGAACAAGTCATTTAAAGCTAACTAAATGGTCGTGAAGTATGCATTTCACATTTTCTGGGTGCTCAGCTTAGCACCTGCAGGTTTCTGTTACTGAAGTGCTGAGCACTTTTAGCTGCAGTGGGCAGCATTTTCAGCCCATTCTCTCTTCTAAAATGCTCAGTGACTCGGATTGTTGGTACCACGTGTCTAATTGAACACCTAAAGTAGTTTTTAACAATATCTTTTTCCTCTATGCCTCAATTTCTACATCATCTCCTTTCAAAACAGTGTTTGGAAAATATGGGAAGTTTATGAAAGAGTAGGAAAGCCGTCCAGGAGCACCCAAAAATGTTCTCAAGAAATTTAATAACTCTCCTTCAGAGAAGAGCTTTCAGGGCTATAGAATAGTTTGGTAGGCCTTCAAGAGGGTCACGAGCAACCAAAGACTTTTCAGAACTTGCTGACTAGTCCAGAATAAGCCGTTAAGAATATAAGGCAAAAGACAAGAGAGAAGATGAGACAGAAGATGAGTTAATGTAAGTTCTTTACATTGTGAAGCTGGGTTAATTTACTTGTTTATTGGAAATCAGCTAGTTTATAGCTAGACATCATCAGTGTCCTTTAAAATTTAGGTATTGAAAAGGGAAAAAAAAATATTGTCAAATTATTACTTGTTACCACCACGTGTGTCATCTGGAAGACAGAAACCTGCGTATGACTAGCATTAGTAACACCTTCACCTTTTAAAACAGCTTCATCAGCTACCAGAGAACCATTTGAAATCCATACAGCTTCTATTATCTCTTATTTTAGCCATTTTGCAAATCAATTGAGATTTTATAAAGAACATCCAGGCAAAAACTATGCTAAACTGGCATAAAATTTGAAAGTACTCATCGAGAATAAAAGACAAACTACTTAATTACCTCAAATCCAGGTATAAGTAAATTAAATGTAAATAGGCAGATGAGTGTGAATGCATGCTGAATCCAAATCTGTTACGATTTTTAAGCAACCTTAACTCTTCCCTGCAGGCAACTGATGAAGAGGAAGCTGAAATGGGTGCCATGTATCATATACACTCTGTATTTCCAAATTGCTCACCACACCCTTACCTGGCAAAAAGCCAGCATGATCCCTAAATAACCTGGAGTACGATTTATGAAACACCTTTTGTATTATGCTGCACCACACTGGCAAAGCCCCAGCGGTTTGGCAGCTGGCTGGTCTCCAAGAGGAGTTGTGCAGGAGGAAAAGGAGGGGCTGCCCAGCCTGGTCTCTTGTGCATGTTAGTGTGAACTAGCCTCCTTCTACACACTTTTCTTCCAGCCCAACCTCCAGCTGCGTTTTGCTGCTGGTTTGAGATCATTTCACTGGTTAGGAGTAAGAAAAAAATACACACTGGAATATTAAAATAGTGACAGAATGAGCAAGGTGGTTGTGCCTACATTGCCTTTTGAGGGGAAACTGGAAGCCAGTTTCAGAACCAGATTCACTCTGGATGCAGCTTTGAAGTGAAAGAGGCCATCATCTTAAGTATGAAGGACATCATATGCAAAACCAGATCAGACAGCTTCATGTACCATATGTGTCTGGAAAGGCTGTTTAGCCCTGCAACTACTTGCAGAAGTGGGAAACTCCCAGCAAACTGTGGAAAGTCATGCCATGGAGGTCAGAGGAGTCTTAGAAGGATTTGGGAGTCTTAGGACAGGATCATCAGAGATGGGTAATGGTGTCCATTAAACTGTAGCTAGTCTGGATGAAAAAATATCAGAGAAAAAATTCTGGGAAGTGAGTCACTGAATGTATTAATTCTCACATAGTTCTATGAAACATGGAAAAGCTTTGCCCCAGCCTAAAAAAGATGTGTCTAGATTTTCATAGATTTTGGATGATCAAATAGTTCTTGCCAGAAGAGCAAATTCCTGAGGTGTAAAAAAAAAAGTAGTGTTTAATATTAAAGCTTAGTGCTTTGTATTCATAAGCAGCCTAGTATAGTTATTCGATACAACCACAACAATGGACATCAATTTCTTGTCTGAAGAAGCATATATTTTTAAAATGCCAGTGAAAATAAAACAGAGAAGCCAGTCTTCAGTCTTCCTCTCCTGACAGACAATACTAAAGCTGATACTTGCACCTCTGTCCAAGAACTTAGGCTTGCTAGCAAACAGGAAATATTTTTCACCATATTTGAAGCTTCTAGTGAATTACATAATGAATAGTACTGTGACCAGGAGGATGGGCATAATGTCTCTTGGCAGAAATCTGAGCAATTTTACATAAAATTTGTTTAAGATGGGGAGGGGAGTGAGATGTATCAGTCTTTTCAAGAAAACACAGTTTTTGCTTTTTTACAGTCAACATACAACAGCATATGTCCTTTAGTCCATCAAGTAACATAAGATCAGCATTAAAAAGTACCCTGTATTTGAAAAAAAACCCAACCATGTCATCTAGCAGCAACGTTTGCAGGGTACATAAACTGTCCTGAGTTTTTCTGCAAGAGCTTTGAAGAGTCGTGAGCAGTGCCCAAGACATTTTCGTACGTGCTTAATGCTGAGTATGTACATTCCTAGTGACCCTGCATGCAAGTTTATGGCAGACTGATTAACAGCTCAGCATGGTTCAAGTCTACAGTCTCTTCCAGAAGATGCTGTACAGCTCCAGACAGTGATTTTTATTATCAACTCCACAACTTTGCAGCCAACAAACAAATGCAGCTATATTGCTGTTTTGGATCCACTGTTGCCTTCATAGCCAGTTGCACTAAGGGAAACTCAGGAATATTCAATGATTGTTTTCAGAAATACTATTCATTAGTTGTGTTTTAAATGAGAGTAGCAGTTAGGCCTTCTTTTTTCATATGAAACTGCATTTGTGGTATTTTCCTGATTAGGTCACATTTAGTGTGAAATACATGCCAAATAGCTAAAAAAATATCTTTTTTCCCCTTGCTATTCATGGGACAAACTATTATTTCGGCCCACTCAAAACATCATTACCTCTGTAGAGCTCGTATGTAACAATTTTTTTTATAATTTCTGCTAGCATATAGAGATAGTGCCAGTGAGGTTCGGAGAGGTGTATCTGCACATACCTTCTGTCTGTAGGATACAGCTCCACAGTAACGACATCTAGAGAGTTCCACGCTGAGATGGTGAGGCCGTTGTAGAGACACAGCATACCTATCATCATGGATTCACTGGTCCCAAACCACAGGAAAAAACAGCTAATGCCAGAGAGAACCATGGAACCACCTAGACATAAGACATGTGAAACGAACACGAAGTGGAGCTGTATTTAAAGAATTATCTTTGTTTGTTTTGTCTAATGTTTCTATATGCACAGTGTCACAAAATAACTGACCCATATATTCGAGTTAAAAACTAAAGAGACCTCCTGTGCTGGTGAGACCAGTCAGGCAGAAACACATTGCAAGGAGCTCATAGAAAAAAAACTTAACTCCTCAAATATTAGAACATATTATAAAGTATAAAGCTGGAACACTCTCTGATCCCCCAAAGCAAGCTGCCTGAGGAAAACTACGCCCATTCTTCCTTGTTCATCATCTTCTGCAATTACGTGAAACTCGTTCATATATTGTAGCAATAAAAAGACTGAGTGGGAATTGCATTTGTATAGAGATGTTCTCCTAGAAAATGAACACAATGAACTACCACATAGTTATTTAAGAAAATTGAAAACAGATTTATCATTGCAGATAACCCACAGCAGATATCTTCCAACTGTGTGCTTTGCAAAAGAGAGAACAGGCAAAAGACTGCTGACCCTTTTGAGGAGCTGCTCCACGAGCTGAGGGTTACAGCTCGCTTTCCTTGCAGCTGGAGCAAAGACAAGCCAACGGTCAGCACTCTCCAAAATCTCATCCCAAATGCTTAAACAATGATCTTGTAATATCAGAGTCAAGAACAATTACTGATAATGTGGCATAGCAGAACTGATTACAGAACCCTTTGTTCCTAGAGTTTCTAAATAGGAGCTTTCTAAAAAGGCACTTATGATGCCACATAAACAAAGTTTCTGCAGGAGGAATATTTTGCATCTCCCTAAACTAAATTCTTTAAAAGGAGAACATGTTTCTTTATCAGGAGATAATTTAAGTTTTGGTGTTTTTCCCTGTTTCAAAGAGAAGCCCCTACCTAGCATTGTTAACCGCCCAATTCTATCCATCAGTAGAGCAGACACAATATTCCCTGGTAACACTGCCAAAGTTCCCAGGAAATTAACAAAGTAAATCCAGTAGGCACTGTAGTCATCATCGAAAGAAATCTGGCATCCTGTCCTTATGTGGAAAAATGTGCAATTTATCAATTCACTGTCAACAAATTTATATTGCTCGAGATCTGTGGAAAGAAGAAAAAGAAAAATTTTAGCTAACATCTGACTCCATGCGCAGCTTTTGATTAAAAACATTTCAAGTTTAGACAACTTTAATGACAACTTCGAGCATTCACTTCTTCCTAAAATGGCACTAGTTACTGCTGTTAATTTTGATACCTTTTTATCTTAGTAGAAAAAATATGCAAAGCTCATGAAAAAGAGCAACTCTAAGGCCTGGAATTAGGCAAGTTACATTACCATATTTCAGCTCTTCTTGAACCGTATTTGGTTAAAGCCTTTCAGCACTAGCTGGTCTTGTATAAAAAGCACTGGGTATCTGCAAGTTTCTTTCTCTCAATCTTGCTTGGTATCAGACCTTCTATTTCCACATCAGACAGCGTTTCAGATGAGACTGCTGATCGTGCTTAGTTTGGTTTGACTTCCTTTAAAGTGAAACATTCGTACAGAATTCAGATTAAATTAGTTTTTATTTCTGAGAAAGCCTTGTGGTCTTCAGCTCAAAGACGGATGAGTTACTACATGCAACCGTTCAAGCCATTCTTCTTCCAATACGATTTTGGAGATCTCTTCCTGTACCTCCACTTTCTTTCTGTTTCTTCTGTCAGCCTTATAACCCTGAATGAAGAACACCTTCCTTCTATGCAAAGAAAGATGGGCACTGCTTAAAAACTTAACTCTATTACTATTATGATTGCTGCAGTTACGGGAAAGCGGTAAGAAGTGTTTCATCTTTCCAACAAGCTTAGTTGGCCATATTCTACTTTCAGTTTTATCTTATTAAACTGAAAGAAAAAAAAGAATCCTCTGTTTAAATGTATGAAAATACACATTCCTGGTTTTGTTACAAGACTGGGGAGAGTAGGAATGATTATGGATTAGGTAGTTTGAATCCTGAACTCAGATTCCTATGCCACGACAAGTATAATGAACAAACTATTTCACCAGTCTCATTTAGACTAAATAAAAATATACTAGTTAAAGCTACCAGTAAAGCAATAAATATATTTTCTCCTCTCCAGACTGAAACTCTTTAGAGATTATTAAAATCAAAGAGATGTTTATTATCTGATTCAATATTAGGCCTGTGGTATCTCCAGTGCAGGTGTGATCCTTTCACTTTTCTATTATAACATTAGGGAGGCCCGTTGCTTTTTATAGTTTTTTATTCTCTACAAGAGGACTTGTATGCCTTATTAGAAATACAGAAATTATAAAGATATAATGAGAACATGCAGCTGAACAATGAATGTTCAGAGTTTTTTCTTGTAATACCTGTGTTGTAGAAGGTGGTATTCACGAAAGTACAGTTCCTGAAGTATGTGTTCAGTGAAGTAATGTCTTCAAACACACAGTTCTTAAAAAGTGAATCTTCAAAGGTTACTGATTTAAACTTCATCATAATAAACCTGCCCGATATAAATAATTTCTGTCAGTCTATCTTCATAGGTTAGAAAGAGCAATAGGTCAAGCTGATGCAGCTGTATAGGTCTAAAAAAAATCTCAATCCCAATAATGATGATTCTTTAAAGGCACTCAGGAGATGTAATTAATGATCAGCTGATTCTAGAGTATCACCAACCTTAATCATCAACCAAAATCAATGTCATTCCGGAATAGCCTTGTAAAATCACTACTACTTGTAATTTGACATTACAGTAAGAATTTGGGAGATCATGCTCCAGAAACTCAGTCTCTTGGAACAAACAAGCACCTGCTAGCTCCAACAAGCTGGAAAGAAAGAATTTTCTCCAGGTGAACACACTGGGCACTGTGTCAGGCTCAAATGCAAAACATACTGGTTCAAGTGTTAACAAACGGTTTCACAAAATGGTTTAACATGAACACAACAATTAAATTACCAGTTATACAGCTGGATATCCAACTGAAAGGATGTGTTTGTTGCACCTGCGTCTGTGGATGCAATTGCAATCACTGTATACATAAAACAGCTATAAACAAATTGGCAGTAGCTTTTTCATTTCTGAACATCCTCCTTCCTACTGACTCTCATTTAACTCCTAGGCTCTGATCGTGACTGTCAATCAAGTCATTCATAGAAAAGGTCAATGACAAAGTGTATTACTAGCAGTAACTTGCTACCTCAGTGTTACTAGACTAAAACAATTCTATAAACCTTTTTTTAGTATAATTCTACCAAATAACATCATTATGCTAACAAAAAAAAAAAAAAGACATTTAGAAATACATCATTATTTTTGTGATGTCTTTTATTTCACATGAAGGTGTGGAAAAATCTACAACTACTAAAGGGCAGTTTGGCTGGCAGACTTCACCCAAAGTGGCAACAGTTTGAAAAGCAGTGCTCTAATTGTTATATGTCAATAAGAATTGTTACAACCGCAAAACCTTCCAAATACAGACCTGACTCTGTCCTAAGGTGTGATTAGCTAATTATTTTTCTTATTGCAAGACTAATAGTAAGAACAGGAACACACAAAATACTCTACCTATGAAAGAGTAGGAATTAAATTCTTGCCAATAAAGTTGTTGAAGTCACATCTTTATGAGAAAGGACAGCAAAAGTTAATTGTGTTTATCACAGGAAAAGACTTACTAGCTAATTAATTCTCCTTGTGTATTGGTCAGAAAAATGGTGTTTTCAGCCCATTAGTTTTAGTTACTATATCATTTCTCATTTGTGAGAGACTGATTACAAAATCAGGCTGGCTTTTAGTGTCAACTCATTATCATTTTTCATACAGCATTTTCCATTTTCAAATGTAGCCTAATTCCAGAGTAGAACAAAGAAAATTTAGCAATTAGATGAGTCAGTTGGAACAGAAATGACAGACTATGTGTCCTACATTCTACTGATGCACTTTTTACCTTTGGATAGGAAACATGTTGTGACTATATTAAAATTGGTGTTGCAATGATTTGAATTAAAACCCAACAGAAATGTAATGAAGTAAAAAGTCAAGTATTGATGGATCTTCTAAGTAAGAAAGATGAAGGAAACTCTTGAGATGGAGGATGAGTGGAGTATCGAAACATTTGTGGAGGAAGAATGTCAAATGAATTCATACTTCTGTGGAAAATGTTTTGTGAATCTCGACTGTCAGAGGCCTATTAAATTTGCACATTTGAAAGAGTAAGTTAGTGTTTTAGAGCAGATTAATGTTAGATATAGTGTTTTACAAGAACTTTCAGTTCAAGTTTATAAGAATTCAGTTGACAGTGCTGTCAGTTACTGACAGTAACAGGAGAACATCTGTCTCCTGGAAAAGAGCGGAACTGGGAAGCTATGGCTAGTTTAAAAATGACATAGTTGCTATTTTTTGTCTGCAATACATAAACCTTGAACTGTGCTGAAACTCAAGTTCTTATAAAAATAATTTTTCAAGCCACATATTGCCAAAATAATTAATTTTATTTACTTCGATATAGATTTTCCTATGGAAATAATAATTACTTAGCACCATGACTTCCAGGAGACCACATGGTTGTTCTGTATATTTCTTAAGAGAAACCAGATACCTAAACCAGCTGTGTCTAATTTTCCCCTAAGTTATCGAGTTATCTGTAAATGGAGATAGAGATTAAGAGAGAGATAGAGACTTAATATGTTTGGACTGAAGGCATGTTTTTTCCAATTTCAGAGCTGTTCGTACTTTTTATTGATTTACAATAACATTTAGCTTTTATTTTTCTGTGATAAGATCCTAAACTCTCAATGTTCAGCATTTTCACAGAAACGTCTTTCCCTGATATAAGAAAAGAAACAGCAACAGAGATGAAAGTACGTCCTTCCCCAGCCCCCTGCAATATGCTGCATGTGTTGAGTCTGAAAACCTTTGAATCCCACTGTGAAAGGAAGTATTGTTAATTTAGGCTTTCTGGTCTGTTTTTCAGGAGGACAAGGAAGCTGGATTTGCGTGGGGGATCCTCACACAGAAACCACCAGGGCATGTGCAAGTCTACTTCTCCCTGTGCTCCATGAGTCATAAGAAATCAAGAACAGAAATAAATGCCCATTAAAAAGCAACAAACTCATCTATCATTAGCTGAGGGAGAAAAATATTAGATTATTAGGACATGCTTTAAAACATGCATTCATTTATTCCAGCCAAGTCAGGATAATAAGAAATCTCTGAACCTGTCATTGATGTATTCTCCATTGCTGTGAATCTGATTTTCCAGTGTGAAGTTGAAGACAAAATGTGAAACCTCCTCATTGCGGAAATGTTTCACTCGGGACGCATACTCGTCTGACTGCAGATGCTTAATGACATCAGGAAACCAGACAGATAAGCCATAGTAGCTGTGAAAAACAGAAAAAGCTCAGCTGCCAATCCCACTTGTTCAGAAATCTGTGCGAGGTGAGGATGAGCAGCTCCCTCAGCTGCTTATGTGATGAAGCAGTTGCTCCATCAGAATAAAATCCTCCATAAAATAAAACCATTGAAAGATGCTGACATCAGAAGATGTCAGTTTTCTGAAGCAGATATTCTTAATGAGTCAGGCTTGTGACCAAGAACAGAATCAATGAGAAATATAACATTTTGTGGAAAGATACTGAATAAAACCTTTCCGAATAAAAAGGATAATCATAGTGACAGAAATTTGCATGCAGATGACTCTTCTGTCTGTCGAGTCGATCAAAAATGCTTGAAGATCTCAATCACTCTTACCCAAAAGACAGGGTGAACCATACAGCTGTAAGTTTGATCGTATTATCCTTCACTGGGTAGTTGAAGCATCTCATAAACGTCAACCAAATCTGTGAATTATTAGGAAATACATTTATTTTAAATTGTATTTTGAACAAATCTCTTAAATGATAGAAGCTTTTTGATTCTAATTTGCTTGCTTCTTCATGGCATCAAAGATTGCAAATCAGCTCTTTGATACTAGTCATAGCAGTACTTCTCATGCAAGTATGCTAATCTCCAGCTATAGCCAGATTTCATAGATTTCATAGATTTCTAGGTTGGAAAAGACCTTAGAGATCATCCAGTCCAACCATCCCTAATCCCCATTAAACCATCTCGCTAAGTAGATCATCCACCCTATTCTTAAACACATCCAGGGATGGGGACTCAACCACCTCCCTGGGCAGCCTATTCCAGTGGCTGACAACCCTTTCAGAGAAGAAATACTTTCTGACATCCAACCTGAATCTCCCCTGACTAAGCTTCCTCTTGTTCTATCATGATTGTGCATGTTCTGTGACTTTCTGGCTTCTTTTCATAGAATCACAGAATGGTTTGGAAGGAAGAGGATCTCTGAAGATCATCTAGTCCAATCCCCCTGTGATGGGTGGGTCCCCTAGATCGGGTTGCTCAAAGCTCCATCCAATCTGACCTTGAACACTTCCAGGGATGAGGCATCCACAACTTCTCTGGGCAACCTCTCCAGTGTCTCAGCACCCTCATAGTAAAAAATTTCTTCCTAATGTCCACTCTAAGTCTATCCTCTTTCACTTTAAAGCCATTACCCCTTCTGCTGTCACTACAAGCCCTACTAAAAAGTCTGTCCCATCTTTCTTATAAGCTCCCTGTAAGTTTGGGAGCTTATAAGGAGCTTATTTGAAGGCCACAATAAGGTCTCCTCAGGGCCTTCTCTTCTCCAGGCTGAACAATCCCAACTCTCTCAGCCTGTCTTCATAGGAGAGGTGCTCCAGCCCTCTGATCATTTTTGTGGCGCTCATCTGGACCCATTCCAAGAGGTCTATATCTCTCCTGTGCTGAGAACTCCAGAGCTGAACGCAGTACTCCAGGTAGGGTCTCATGAGAGCAGAGTAGAGGGGCAGAATCACCTCCCTTGACCTGCCGGCCACGCTTCTTGTGATGCAGCCCAGGATATTATTTGCTTTCTAGGCTACACATTGCTGGCTCATACGAAATTTTTCATACATCTGCATGAACTGTGTCTGGTAATTCACCTCTGCTCTGATCACCTCAAACTTTCATAATTTCTAGGCAGCTTCATTTCCTTATCTCATATAAACTAGAGATCTTGTGAGAAATGTTTTCTTTTTACTTCCCAGTATTGCACTGCTTTAAGTTTAGACAAACTATATTCCATAATTCAACAGGGGCACACCCAGAGTCTGATCTATCGTAACCTATCACAGTAAGAAACTGGTACTTTAACTGTAAGAGGAAAAGCTGACTACTCCCAGATCAGTGACTCTATAGCAGAGCTGACTGAGAAGGCTGCTCTCCTCTCTCTCTCTCCTCAACATGATCTCCTCCTTTTGAAGAAAAAAGGCAGTCTGTCCTAGGAGGTTTCAGTACACATCGTTCAACAAGAAAGGTGCTCTGACCCCAGGGGATAGTCCAGTTAGTTAATAAGGATGTGAGACAACTAAGCTGCATTTCTTTTAAAGCTGGTTTACTAAAAAGTTCAAATTATAGCATTTTAATCTTCAACTACTCCATTTTTGGACAAATAACTATACAAGTAGACACTTTCTGGATTATTTTTTTTTTCATAGGGAAAATGACATTTTTCCAAGCAAAGCAATTTTGTGACACTTTGGTTTATAACACTTTATCATATCTCTGGAGAGCTTTAAGATTCCAGATTTTTAACAGCTGTGAAAAGCTATTTGTGATGTTTTGTTGCTTTTTAAAAAAATTTCAATTTTCTTTGCAAGGTTCAAAGATACTGCATAATTTTTGTTTTGGAAAAAAGTGAAAAAGGATACGGAGCACAGTTCCAGTGTGCTTGTATTAAACTCTCTGTAATAGCTTGAATGAAGTTTTCTGATAAAACATTTGACATGCCGAAAAATGCATGCAGATACAATGCCTTATAAAGGTTTTACTGACATTCATTTACACGAGTTATTAATGACTTTACCATTTGTGAGTAACGTGGCCATCTCAAGTTCCTGCTGATAATTTTTCATCTTATCATGTGTCACCTCTTTCCATAGGTGTACATTGATGTGCATTCCTGGTACATACTCTATGGTGGAGCTTGTGAATGTGGCTGAGTAACTATTAGCCATCACTTGTGTGAAGACCAGTGCAGCATTTTCCTCCTCAGAAGCTAGGACCAACCTTTGTGATTCACCTATACCTCTTCTGAGTCAGGAAACTAGAACCTCACACTGGTTCCTGAATCTCCCAGTTACGTAGAAAATGTAGCATTGCAGCTATCACCAGCATGAGCTCAATCAATCCATCTCATCTCATTTCTGAAGACTAATAAAAAAGAAGAAAGGTAATTACAGAACAAACAGAGATATTGTTACTTACACTATATAGCTCTGTGCGAATTCTAACAAAACACCTCCTGTACCAAGTTCCTGTATCACTCTCTATTTCTATGAGCTCGTCAATCTGCTTTGGAGTTTTGATTCTGTTAACCTAGAAATAAAAACAGAAGGGCAAATATTTGCATTTTCTTGAATCATTAACTGCCTGTTGAGAAATATTAGAAGGTTTGAATAAATCTCATAAACTAAAAATGAGCAGATATTAAACCTGAGTCTACACTGGAAATGCTTTAGAAATATAAAGGAATAGTAGCACATTATAATGCCGAAGTTTGTTGTACATACAACTGTACTGGAAAAGCTCTGCTTTGAAAGCATGCAAGAAATCAATTTCCTCTGACTGAAACAAGCTGTGACTGTCAGGTTCTGCTAGAGCGTTGCTGTACGTACCCCTAATGCTACAAGGGATAAAACATTACTTAAAGCCTCAGTTAACCATGTGTCCAAAGTTTGCTATTAAGTTGTTTCTGACTTGCTATCACAACATTACTGAAAGAAGTCTATTGATTAAAGATACAGCAATGAAAATAGAAGCATTTGAAATGTCAAGAATTAATAGTTGAATAAAATTTTTCTTTAGTTCTTATTTCCCGTAGTGCTAGACAAGGAAATCTCTTTGTCTTTTGGATGTTGACTTTATCTATCCTTTTTAATGAAGAGAGAGAAGTTATATGTAATGATCTGGAACCACACATGTTACTGCTGTTATAAGCAATCATCTACTTCATCTAAAGTGAAATGAGATAAACAGACATCAGGGAAAATACAGAATTACCAGTGACAGAGAACGCGATATTGTCTACAATGCTAATTTTTCAGTTGCACTTTCCTGTGCAGCAGAACAATAGTGTGTTATATTGTCTTTCCAGACACAGAACCTGGCAAACTTACGACATTGCATGGTTTTGGTTTTGGCTTCTGCTCTGGTCCCAGGTTCATAGCGATATCGCAAAAGGCAGTGTATTCATCCACAGTTTGTTTAAAAAGAAGGCAAATAGAGAATGGAAAGAAAATAAAGAAAATAGGGAAAAAGACTGACATAAAGGAGGGAAAGAGCAGGAGACTTGAGTGTTCAATGTTTGGCTGCAGTTTCTGAAGGTAGCAACAGCTTATGTTTCTTCATAACAGAATAAGGACATCACCACCCACAGATGTGTCACAGTGGATTACTGGACATCAGGGAATAGCAGTATTGATCATAAAGCTCTACTTTTCAGCCCACTGCTTTTACAGACGTATGCTGTTTAAGATGTACCAGCAGCCTCATCCCATGAACAATAACAAATAAAAAACCACTAAGCGGCTTTAGCTATAACTACCCTCATTTCTGAAATAGAGTAGCTCACTGTCTTGCCAAACCAGGAGTATATCAAAAGCTGTTACCCTTCTTGCCATGCCTTTTCCAATACCAATAATCCTGTCTGCATCATTCCATTGATTTTAAGCTTCTCTTAAACTGCTTTTATGATATATGTTATACAAAAGACGGAGTTGAGTCCTCCAAGATTATTAAAGACCTTGTACATACAGGCACTCTCAAATGCCACACCTTCGGGCAGAAGGAATGCCTTTTGAATAACACTGTATAGACCAGTACCAATCTTGTAGGCTCAAAGGCAGCTTTTTCACCAGCCCGGCCACCTGACTTGGTTTGGAGCTGTGAAGGTCGGGAGAAACACGTATACATCCTACCATTTTTTGTGATGGAGACAAAAAGCCTCTGGCCTTGATGGTTCTTTAACATAAGAAAAGTCCTATTGAATCAGGACAATAGTCAATCTGGACCATGCAAATTCAGCTGTCAGTAGAAGAATGAGAGAAAAAACAATAAAGAATACCTATTTTAATGAAAATGGAACTTCTGTTTAAAGATAATGGCTAGAAATATGCAATGTTTTAAATTTTAAGAAATCAAGTCATGCTGCAAAAGAAAGTGTTTGCAGAAAAAATGATTAATTAATACATGGCAACGAAGGAGTGGAAAGAATTTTGGTTTTAAGGATACAAATTTTTTTTTTTCTACTTAAACACTTAAAACAACAGATCTAATGAATGTATATTTTAAGGGCCCAGGAAGGTAATTAAGCATGTATATAAACGTTTAACTTGGGTAGTCCCATAACAGAAGATACTATTAACTTGACTACCATCTCTGTTAGTGTCACTGCTCTCAGGAGAGATTTTCAACAGTATTAAAAGACACCACCTCCACAGTCAGTAAATAGAATACATCCATTTAAGAGTTTCTAATTCTAAAATGAACTGTTCATCAGTTGATGCCTTCTCTGTTCTAAAGGTTTGAAGATAAAATCCTCAATAATATGAGTAACAAGAACAAACATGACTTGTGAAAAAAGCCTCTAGGAAAAGATGACATCAATATAATTAGGGAAACATATAAAAGGAAAGCACACTAAAACTACAGCAGTAATGGAGAAAAAGTTACATCAGCTGTAGAGTTAGAAAACATACTATCAGAGTGTATCTGATGTAACTAGTGACATGAAGTAGAGGAAAATAGTAATGCATAAATCATAGAATGGTACTGGATGAAGCAATGGGATTTAGGAGAGTTATGTGAATAAATTACTGAGACAAAGTGTCACAATATCCAGGATTAACGTGTATTAAAAGAAAATAGAGGCTAAAAGGATGTCCCAAACAAATTATGCACAAGTTCTTTGCTTTCTAGGTTTTATAATACGAAGTGCTGATACTGTCCAATAAGAAGACAATGATACGTTTTCTAATCATATTAATGCGAGCTTAAAATAGGGTCTTATATACATGTCTAACCTGGACATACAGTACACTATTTCTAATCCTTCAACTTCTTGATATCCAGAGTTGAGTTATCCCAATGTTCATGGTAGAAACTGGCAAAAATCCCAAGAAAGTGGTGGCTTTTCCTTATTCATGGTTTATTCATGTCTGACCAATTAACAAAAATAGCTGTAAATATAAGTGTTGAGTTCAATACGGTTCAGTGTCAGATTTTAATAACCATAGAGAGAAAGACTTGCTAGATCACAAGGACTGGAAACAAAAAGCATGTGCTTTGTTTTCTTCTCCATGGCTGCTTTTGGACGTGACTATGATTACGTCGAACTGCTGTGAGACTGTGGCTGATCCCTCCTGCCACCTTTTGTCCCAGCACATTTCTGTCTTCTTCCTTGTGCCTAAACCAACACCACAGGGGAACAGGGTCTCAGCTATGGCTGACTGTGCAATCAGTCAATGAATATCAACACTGCCAGAAGAAAAACAAAGAGTGACCGAGGGCAGGCATACTCTGTCTGAAAGCAGCTCAAATCAGCAAAAGCCAATTGTGAAATTACACCCTAGCTGTATGGTATTAGGTAAATCCCTTTACTCATAAATGAAATCAGAAAATAAGATATTAGGTTAGATGGGATTAGGGGTAGGTCACCGGTGTATCAATTATTGTTGATTTAGCATGATGGATGTGTTAACCAGCCTTCTTTCAGGCTAAATATAGGAGTTCTCGAGCTTCTTTGTGGAAAACATTAGATGGAGGCAACAGAAACTACATCCAAGGCAATAAACTGCGAGTCTCAATGGAATAAAGTTATATGGTCAGATGGTCATTCCTCGAGACTGCCTGCAAATGTAGAACCCTTAAGAGGATTTCTTAATTGAGCTATATGTGCATTAAAGTATGAAGAAAGCCTCTGGAAGAGGAAAAACAGCCCACACATGGCTCTGAGAGGGAGCAGAGTGCCAGAACTCCCATGGCACAGCACAAGCTAGAAAGGCAGACTGGATTTCAAAGAAAGAAAACGCCTTCTGCTATTTGGTCCTACTGTATCCAGGAAGACAAAATTGTTCTGTATGTACTTCATAGATAAAGAAGATGCCATAAAAAAGTCCCACATGTGAACTGCCAATCTCTCCTCCAAATAGAAACAACTCATCAATACTGTGAATATGGCCTTATCATTAGACCTGCAAGTCAACAAGATGCAGTTGAGCTTCTGAGATATTGTGAGAAAATTAAATGTCTGAAATTACTATTTCATAGAAGTGATAATGAATTCTTAAAACTCATATTAGCTGATAAAAAAATAATTTCAAAAGCTTCAAAGACTCAACAGCCATCTAATTTGCACTTCTATGCGTCTACTATTATTATTAAAGGTGAAGTAATCTCAATAAATAAAACACAGATGAAGTCTATTAAGTATCTTCGTACATTGGAGAAAATCATACTGTGGTTTCATACACTCAAGAATATAGAATCATAGAATCACAGAATGGTTTGGGTTGGAAGGGATGTTAAAGATCATCTAGTTTCAACCCCCCTGCCATGGGCAGGGACACCTTTCACTAGATCAGGTTGCTAAAAACCTCATTCAACCTGACCTTGAACACCTCCAGGGATGAGACATCCACAACTTCTCTGGGCAACCCATTCCAATGCTTCATCACTAATATCTAATATATTATATCTAATAGAAATCTCCCCTCTTTCAGTTTAAAGCCATTGCCACTTGTCCTATCAATACACATCTGTGTCAAAAGTCCCTCTCCAGCTTTCTTATAGGCCCCTTTAGGTACTGGAAGGCTGCTATAAGATCTCCCTGCAGCGTTGTCTTCTCCAGACTGAACTACCCCAACTCTCACTGTCTGTCTTCATGGGAGAGATGCTCCAGCCCTTGGATCATCTTCATGGCCCTCCTCTGGACTCACTTCAACAGATCCTTGTCTTTCTTACGTTGAGGACACCAGAGCTGAATGCAGCACTCCAGGTGAGGTCTTAAAAGGGCAGAGTAAAGGGGCAGAATCACCTCCCTTGACCTGATGGCTGTGCTTCTTTGGATGAAGCACAGGATACAGCTAGCTTTCTGGGCTGCCAGTGCACATTGCCGGCTCATGTTGAGCTTCTCATCAACACCTCCAAGTTCTACTCCTCATGGCTGCCCTCAATCCATTTTCTGTCTAGCCTGGATTTGTGCTTGGGATTGCCCTGACACATGTGCAGGACCTTGCACTTGGTTTTATTGAACTTCATGAGGTTCTCACATGCCCACCTCTCAAGCCTGTCAAGGTCCCTCTGGATGGCATCCCTTCCCTCCAGTGTGTCCACAACACCACACAGCTTGATGTCATCAGCAAATTTGCTGAGGGTGCACTCAATCCCATTGTCCATATCAGTGACAAAGATGTTAAACAGCACTGGCCCCAATACCGATCCCTGAGGAGCGCCACTTGTCCCTGGTCTCTACTTGGATATCGAGCTGTTGACTACAACTCTTCAAGTGGGACCATCCAGCCAATTCCTTATCAATCAAGTGGTCCAGCTGTCAAATCCATGTCTCTTCAATTTAGAGACAAGGACATGCGCGGAACAGTGTCAAATGTTTTGCACAAGTCCAGGCAGATGATGCCAGTTGCTTTTCTCTTATCAGTCAATGTTGTAACCCCATTGTAGAAGGCCACCAAATATGACAGACAGGATTTGCCCTTAGTGAAGCCATGTTGGCTGTCACCAATCACCTCCTTTTTTTGCCATGTGCCTTAGCATGGTTTCCAGGAGCATCTGCTCCATGATCTTGCCAGGCACAGAGGTGAGACTGACTGGCTTGTAGTTCTCTGGGTCTTCCTTTTTTACCTTTTTAAAAATGAGGGCCGTTGTTTCCCCTTTTCCAGTTGATGGGAACTTCACTGGACTGCCACAACTTCTAAAATATGATGGATAATGGTTTAGCAACTTCATCTGCCAGTTCCCTCAGGACTCGTGGATGGTTCTCATCAGTTTTCATGGACTTGTGCACCTTCAGGTTCCTTAGATGGTGTTGAATCTGATCTCCTACGGTGGGCGGTTCTTCATTCTGCCACTCCCTGACTTTACCTTCTGCGACTTGGGCAGTGCAGCTAGAGCACTTATCAGTGAAGACCGAGGCAAAGAAGTCATTGAGTATCTCAGCCTTCTCCATATCCTGGGTAGCCAGGTCTCCTGTCATTCTTGAGAGGGCCAATATTTTCCCTAGTCCTCCTTTTACCACTGGCATACCTACAGAAGCTTTTCTTGTTGCCCTTGATGTCTCTGGTCAGATTTAACTCTATCAGGGCTTTAGCTTTCCCAACCTGATCCCTGGTTCCTCTGACAATTACTCTATATTCCTCCCAGGCTACCTATATGCTTACTAAAGGTATTAAAATATTAACATATTTTAACATATGGTATACCTATTACAATTTCAGTAGGAATTCAATTCTTGTATTTAGGTATTTAGAGTACAAATGATTGGCTTTATCATGCAGAGTATTAATATTGATTGCTTAAGCCCTCCAGACCTTGCCAGTCAGCAAGCTCACTGATATGCTAAGCGATTAGCTTTAAAAGCAATACTCACTGTGAAGACTTTCTCAGGCTGACCCCGAGCTCGCATGTTTGTGTCATGAATTTGCTTGAGTATCATCCAAGCTTCGTCATGTTTTCCAACCTAAATGTTTGAACAAAACATTTAAACAAAACATGCATACAGATAAAGATACTCAGAATAGTCACTAAACAATCATAGTGCCTGTTGTATAGAGGTCATAATGTAAACACAGAAATAATTTTAACCAGAATATAAAAACTGTTCGGAAAGTTATACCTCCAGCAAGAATCGTGGGCTTTCTGGCATGAAGGTGAGGGCCACCACTGAAGAGACACAGGGCAGGGCACAGACGATCACAAATACTCGCCAGCTGTGGAACTGGTAGGCAGAACCCATGCTGAAACTCCATCCTATGAAAGCAGAAGTTCACAAAATGTAGAGAAATAAGGAGTACTGTACATGGGAGTCTGAAGCATCCCAGAGATGCAAAATGATACCTGTATTTAAATGAAGCCTGATTGATCTCTTCTATGTCCACAAATATTGATGATATCACAAATAATCTTACACCACGAATTTCAGCCTCTTTCGTGTGACTAGTCATGCTGGACAATAGCCACACTATGTAGATTGGGAGACTTCCTTACACAAGGATGAAGAAGCCTCTTTCAAGTCTCTTAGCAAAATCTGCATGAAGGTAATTACGTGATCGTAACAAGGACACCATGACCACACATAAGAATACATATAGAAATAAAAGCTCTTTAGGAAGGATAAGCAGGGGAGAAGAGGAGGAGGAGTTGCCCTCTATGTCAAAGACCAGTTGGAGTGCATGGAGCTGCACCTGGGGATGGATGAGGTCCCGACTGAGAGTTTATGGGTTAGGATTAAAGGGAGAGCAGGGACAGGGGACATAGTAGTAGGGGTCTGCTACAGACCACCTGATCAGGAGGACCGGGTGGATGAGGCCCTCTACAGACAGATAGAAATTTTTCACTCAGACGGTGGTGAGGCACTGGAACAGGTTGCCCAGAGAAGTTGTGGCTGCCCCATTCCTAGAAGTGTTCAAGGCCAGGTTGGATGAGGCTTTGGGCGGCCTGGTGTAGTGGAGGGTTTCCCTGCCCATGGCAGGGGGGTTGGAACTAGATGATCTTTGAGGTCCCTTCCAACCCTAACCATTCTATGATTCTATGATTCTATGAATACTGGAAGAAGGGAAAATTAAAAATCTACACTCAGATGACATATTTTATGGAATTTTGCAGTCTTCCTTATTTTTATTAACTTTTTCTACAAAGAGGTAATATCAACATTGTTAATAAGAGTCTCCTAACGTAATACAGTGCAACACATAAAGCATTTACAGTGGTTAACTTCTGTTTCCATCTTGCTCCAGAGCACTACACTGCTCCTTAAATTCTGTTAAACTGACACTCGTTCCCCCCTAACCCATAACTAGCTGCACAGGAAAAAATACTCAATATTTAAACTTCTGTCTGAGATGAGCTACCTTAACACTGAAGTAGAGAGACAATTTATGATCTATAAATACAAAAAATAGCAACAGGAAAACAACTCTCTTCATCTGAAAAATTGATCTTGAGATACATTTGAGTGTTGACTAATAGCATCTGTAGAAGCCATTGTTAAAATATACTGAAAAGAACACAAAAGGAAATACTGGAAAACCTGTATGTGAAACTGCAGGGCTGGTAGTTCAGCTTTTTAATGAAATATCTGATTGTCTGGTGTATTATGACTGGGGTATTGAAATGCTAGAATTGTAAGAAACCTAAGAATTTCTCTTAAGAAAGAGAAAAATTTAATTTGGATAAGTACCTGGTCCTTAGTCTGGTTTTAATAAGGCAGAAATTTTCAAGCAGAATTTTCAAGGATCATTTATTAAAAGATGAGTGGAAGGTAAGAATAACGATAGAGAACAGAAGAGGTTAATGGAAGAAAATGGAATCCTGGATAATGAAAGAGCTGATGCCAGATTAATCTGATATATTGTTTTGCTAACTGATTTTTCTAGACAAAAGACATAGTTGATTAAATCTGTCTGGATGTCAGTAAACAATTGGTACAACATGGTACCAAATGTCCTATTAAATAATTCTTTGAAGGAGGTACTTATCTGTTAAATGTACAGTGTGTTTTGGAATTTGAAGATCTCATGCTGTGGATCATAAATACAGTATCGGGAAAAAAAAAACCCAACCCTTCTCATATTAAAGTACTTACGTGTCACCATATGGAAAATATGGTCAACCCATGATTTCTTTTTGCCCTTTATGAACAGCTCAGTGAAACATTTTAATCTACAGACTTGGGAACCTGTTTTTTCTGGTCTCTTACAAACTTTCTGTGTTTCTGAAATGATACCAGCTTGCTCTACAGCCTCATTTAGCTCTGCCACCTTTACCCCAGGAAGACAGAGGTCAAATCAATGACAGTCTTGGCAATGATCCTAGAATGCCATGTAACATTTTTGTTTTTAAGTAAGGCTCCAGATAAATTGAACTCAGTTTACATGATGGGGTTTTGGCAGCACGGGAGGGGCTGTGAAAGCGGTGTCTGTAAGCAGCTGTGAAAATCTTTCCCCAGCTCCAAAACTGGTTGGACTGTCTCTGGCCCCGTTTGAGATCCCATCCCCTCAGGCCGG
Source organism: Tauraco erythrolophus (assembly GCF_009769465.1). Classification (NCBI taxonomy): domain Eukaryota; kingdom Metazoa; phylum Chordata; class Aves; order Musophagiformes; family Musophagidae; genus Tauraco; species Tauraco erythrolophus. The sequence continues at coordinate 29,549,659 of NC_141496.1, forward strand.
GGCTGACACAATCAGCACCTCTGCGAATGCCCTATTTAAGATGGAGACAAAGGAACCCAAACAGGGGCTGGACCTACACTGAAGAGAGGGGGAAGTCTGGGGGCCAGCCTCCCTCCTGGGCACTGGGCTGCCGCTGCCCGACTGGAGATGGCTGCAGCAGCGTGGCTTGGAGAGCTCCGAAGCGCGCTGCTCCTGGGGCACCCGCTGGGCAGAGTTTGTTGTGCCGGGACTGCTGAGGTTCGCTGTGCCTGGGGTGGGTACAGCGGAGAGAGGGCTGAGATCCGAGAGAAATGGCCATGCAGACACCAGGTCAGTGAAGATGGAGTTGGAGGAGGTGCCGGAGCTGAGATTCCCCTGCAGCCCGTGGTGAGATGGCAGCAGCCCCCCTGCCACCCATGAGATTAATGGTGGAGCAGAGACCCACTTGCAGTCTGTGGAGAACCCCATGCTGGAGCAGAGATGCCTGTACCAAAAGGAGATCGTAGAGAATGGTCTCCATGAGCTGCTGGAGGCTGACAACGAGGAAGAGAGGCATCTGAAGCCCATGGAGAACCCCATGCTAGAGCAGGTGGCAGCTCCCTAAGAAGCTGTAACTCTGTGGGGAAGAAGCCCATGCCAGAGCAATCCAAGGTGTAAGGATTGCAACCTGCGGGAAGGACTCACATTGGAGAAGTCTGTGAACTGTCCCGTGAGGAGGGGATCCATTGGAGCAGGGAAAAAGAGTGTAAGGAGTCCTCCTCCTTTAAGAAAGTAGCAGCAGAAACAACACGTGACAAACTGACCTGCAACCCCCCCATTCCCAGTCCCCCTGTGCCACTGGGGGAGGAGGTAGAGCCAGGAAGAATGGAGGGGTGGGGGGAAGGTGTTTTTGAGATTTGGCTTTGTTTCTTGTTATCCTCTCTGAACGAGCTGTTAACTAATTAAATTGATTTTTCCCCAAACAGAGTCTGTTTTGCCCTGGACCATAGTCGGTGGGTGATCCCTCCCTGTTCTTATCTCTACCCTCAGTCCTTTGTTACATTTTTCTCTGCTCCACCTCACCGAGGGGGAGGAGTGAGCGAGCGGCCTCGTGGTGTCTTGGCTGCCGGCTGGGCTAAACCACGACATAAACATACTTTCCACTTCTGAAGTTCCCTCCAACAAAAAGAGGTGGTCTAAAATGTAATGTTAAATTCTATTCCAAAATAGAACTTGAAATGAAAATTTCAGATTAAAAAATATGAAGAAAAAAGGATCAAAAGTGTATTAAAATTTACTTTTTACTGATTTTTGGAAAATGTCAACTTTAGATCTTATGGAATTTCAAGTCTTAAATAACATGGGCATACTTTATATCTAAATTGGCAAGGGAAGGAAATAAAGAAGGAAAGGTTTACAGTGAGTTAATGAGCCAATTAGAAACCTTACCTGTGTTTTGGGTATTGTGTACACATTCTATTGTAATCATTAGAATCATATTCTTCATTATATATTTTAAACTGTAGTAGATTTCATAGATTTCATAGATTTCTAGGTTGGAAAAGACCTTAGAGATCATCCAGTCCAACCGTCCCTAATCCCCATTAAACCATATCCCTAAGTAGTTCATCCACCCTTTTCTTAAACACATTCAGGGATGGGGACTCAACCACCTCCCTGGGCAGCCTATTCCAGTGGCTGACAACCCTTTCAGAGAAATACTTTCTGGCATTCAACCTGTACCTCCCCTGACTAAGCTTATACCCATTTCCTCTTGTTCTATTACCCAACACTAATGTAAAGAGCCCTTCCCCTACCTCCCCACCATCCCTTCTCAAGTATTTGTAGGCCGTAATCAGGTCTCCCCTCAGCCTCCTCTTCTCCAGGCTAAACAGCCCCAACTCCCTCAGCCGCTCCTCATAAGTTTTATTTTCCAGCCCCTTGACCAGTTTAGTCGCCCTTCTTTGGACTCGCTCAGGAGCTCAATATCTCTCTTAAAGCGAGGGGCCCAAAACTGGACACAATATTCCAGGTGCGGCCTCACCAGTGCCGAGTACAGGGGCAAGATCACTTCCCTGTTCCTGCTGGTTACACTATTCTTGATACACGCCAGTATCCCATTGGCCTTTTTGGCCACCTGGGCACACTGCTGGCTCATATCAAGGAGGTAGTCAACCAACACCCCCAGGTCCTTCTCCGCCAGGCAGCTCTCCAGCCACTCTTCCCCAAGCCTATAGCGATGCTTGGGGTTTTTACACCCCAAGTGAAGGACTCTGCACTTGGCCTTATTAAAGCTCATGCCATTGGCCTCAGCCCAACGATCCAGTCTGTTCACATCCCTCTGAAGGGCCTCCCTACCCTCGAGCAGATCGACACAGCCTCCCAGCTTGGTGTCGTCCGCAAACTTACTGAGGGTACATTCAATCCCCTCATCCAGGTCATTGATAAAGATGTTAAACAGAACCAGACCCAGTACTGAGCCCTGGGGAGCCCCACTGGTGACCGGCCTCCAGCCGGATTTAGTCCCATTAGTCCAGTACAAGATCACCTGATGCAGAACTCGCAAAATTATTTCCTTTTGATTAAGTGTCAGTCAGAGCAGTGAGCTGATGTAACTCGTTGGGCAGCCGTGCAACTCAAGGGGAAGGCGGCTCAGGATGGGGATTTTCATCTTTCAGAAAAACGTGGCCAAGGTACTGGCTCTTGTTGTCATTAGAGGCTGCACCAGAAATACACAGAGCCACTGGTATATTTAGACAATCTGCCTTTCACTGCTCTGGTTTATGTTTTATGAGACTGAGCTGCACAAAGGGCACTTCTGTGGTAAATGAAATCAACCTGGCTTTATACCTGTTATAAAACACCATCAACATCTTGTGCTCTGAGCCAGTCCTGGAAAATGCTGGTGATAATTTATTTTAAAGTGTCCTTTATTAACGTAAGTGAACCATAGTACACTTAATTAAAAGCAATGAATGCACCGTTCATCCTTCTGTCATCCTGACAACCTACAAAACATCTATTTTACTCTTCAAAATATCTCAGGGGCATGTTGAGTGAAATGTTTGTTATGTTTTTTTGTTGCTCTTATTCTATCTTTTTCTCTCTATATTGTATTAGCTGCTGCAATTTATCTTGTAATTTAACGTGTCTGCTGAATTAATAATGATAATGAATGTCAGGATTATAAGAAACAATTAGTAGAAAAAAAGCCAGCTGCAACATAGCTTTCTTGAGGCCGCTCTCCCATCTATTCCAGCACCAGCACTAGATCAGCAAAACATATATTTTAAATGCAGAGCAAGTTTAAATTTATTCCTACGTATAACACATCTCATTTTCCTAGGTCATGAGCTAATCTGGAAAATGGAGCCATTAGAGCAGGTCTGAATTTAGCTCACAAAGTGGCTTTCATTCCTATTGTACGTAAGTCCTAAAACCAAATGGAAGCGTAGTCTTGGCTGTAAGTCAATTTGTGTCACCCTTCCCTGATTTATGACACAATAGCAAAGACAGAGCAGCTCTATACGGCTGCGTTCAGAGCACTGCACAACAACCTAGAGCTAAACTTCACCCTTGCTCCCCAGCTATGCCACATTCGAGAGTCATTAATCTTGAAAATGGTGGCAAGTCCTAATGTTTTATGAATTGCTAAACACTTGGCCCAAATGCATCTTGGGAATGATGTGCTGTAGAGCAACATAAAACCCCCAATGACTGAATCTGAAGCTGAAGCTGCTGCAGCAGCCTTTGTGCTGAATACCACTCTTCCATTTTACTGGCTGCTGGAAAAGGCCAGGTGAATCACAGACATGGCAATTACTGATTACAGAAACACAGCAGAGCAAAACTAAAATGCTAATCTATATCTAATCACCAATTTATATGTTGAATTCAATGTCAACAAAATCCTCCCTCCCAACACAGCATTTCATCGGCTCTATAGTATTAATAAATTCAAAGGATATTATGAACAGGTTCTTGCTCCAAAGGAGAGAAGAAAGCATTTCTGTCATTTGCTTTCTGAATAAGTATAGAGGTAAACCTGCCCATATTGTGCTGGATTTTATAAATGTATATTACCTGATAAACAGTGCGTATCTTCAAGGACAAGGATCATCTTTTACAGGGGCTAGGTTACTAGAGAGCAGACTAATGGGGATGATTTGCCTAACTCCAAAATGAGGGCTGAAAGGGAACAGGGTAGCTCTCTACAAATCCACAAGAGTTACACTAAGTACTATGTGGACAATGAAAAACATGGGTGTCTACAGGCTCTGAATAAACACTGGCTGGCAAAGGGAAGGTTTCTAAATATCAGAGAAAAAAAGTTGTGAAACGCCTTTCTGAGAGATTAATGTGGGCAAAGAAAGCCTAACTGAATATAGGGATTTATGGCATAGTTAGCTAAAGACTGACCATCCTTGACAAGAATTTTCATTAATCATTCAGTAGGAATCAGAGACACTAGATTCATGGCAGTGTCAGAAATTGTCAACGCCCAAGTTTGCCTAAACTTCTGTCTTTTGGTGGAAAAAATGAGGAAGTAGATGCAAGAATTCACAGGCAGAGGAAAAAGATAGTCGAGGTATTTATAGTAAGTCATAGACTCGATAGATTCTTCTGCAGAATCCTTTCTATGATTCTATAAATTTTCTTATTTCTATTATATCACACAAACTTTGGTCAGAACTCAGCTTTCCAGCCTCAATTTTTAATGATTTAAATTTGAAAAATTTCCAGCAGCTAAGACGTGTGATGGCTCTACATTGCCACGTGATGGCACTGTTACCGCACTTAATACAAATTTTAAGTTTAAAACTTTCAGCAGAAAGACTTCTACTATTAAATGTTATTGTTTTGTTGAGTATTTCGAAAATATAAGCTAAATCATGTAAGGAGGACTGGACATGCTTTGCAGCTGGAAGCATTGAAACCCATTCTTATTGCATTTATATTTAGTCTGTCCTGGCATTACCAACTATGAGTGACATCTAGGATTTGAGCCCATATATCTTAGTGGTACTGATCAGAATAATGGTAAAACACCACTGAAACAGCAAAAAAAATATAAACAGTTCAAGTAAGTTATACAGCTGAGAAAGCTCAGGCATTTTTACAAGACTAAGTGAAACATATGATTTCTAACAACTGCAGAAATAATATATTCAGATTTATTCTGTAATTGTATTAATGCAAAATTCCAGTTACACAAAGTAGAACACTTGTCTTTCCTGTGATTAAATTATTAATATCACATGGGAAAGGTAGTGATATTTTTAGCCTATATAGATAGATACTCTGCAAACCCACTGGCTCAGCAGGTCAGCTGCTAGCAGTTTCTGCAGAAGGAATCTCGAAATAAAATAGATGAAGTGTGTCAGGCGTGATGGAGGTACTTTAACAAAGGTGCCTGTATAAGACTCTCTTAACTCTCATCCGCATCTGCCTGGCTCTCTAGCTGATACTATTAGTCCCTGGGAGCCGTGAGGATCAACAATTTAATGAAAGAAGAAAGTAATAGGGTTAAACTGATATATTTTGCAAACACATTAAACTCACACTTGGTGAGTGCTGATACTTAAAACTGTAATTAAAAGGAACAAGGCATTTTCTAAAGACACATTTTCTCTCCCGCAGAGGAGGGGTTTGTCAGATGCTGACACTCGTCACTTCCCTGTGCTGGCATTGATCTTCATCGGAAGACCTGAGATTATCAGGTCTCTGATCACTGTGGTAACACTATCTGCCATTCAGATAGGCCCCAGAACAGCTGCAAGCAGTGCTGACCTCACATAGAAAATAATTTGCTCTGTAATACCATCAGACACAACTCGTCTATCCAGTGCATGGCACTGTAGTCCAGCTGAGGTCTCCAGCTGCAGTACCTCTGAGCAGTGACATCGATAATCCACTTTTTAGATGTTTGTAATACCTGCTGTAGTACTACCCAGTTTTACTTTTCATTGAGGAGGAAGCTTGTATATCGTTGTATTTCAGACAATGATATGGTATGACACGTGCCCAAAACTAGAGATTTAATAATGATGTGTCAGCCTGTGACTTAATCTTACATATACTCTGCGCAGAATATAAAGCTATTAGCTTTGTTTCCTTGCTATGGAAATGCCGAAGTATCTATGACAGGCCTGATAGAAAACAGTACAAAATAGTTTCAAATCAGAATACCTAGCAATACTGGGGGGAAAAAAGACAAGGGTAGCTTCTAAGTCATTGCATGCACAGATTGCAACGGTCTGTCTGAAATTTGACTTTTATTTGGCCTTAAAGTATGGCTGTATCAAGATTCTATGACTCACAGTAGCCAATACAGGCAAGAAGTAAATCTTTAAAATGGCAGAAGAGATGAACAAATGTGATCATGTAAGAGAATTTAAGCAGCAGCAATTCCTAGTAAGAGAACTGCAGGTAGCCAACAGCCTGGTCATGTCATCTGTCTAATCTTGGCAGATGCTAGAGGTGACAAAGGATGTTTAATTAGTGGTCTATTTATGATTAGGAAATCAGGATCTCTCTTGCCCTCCTAGCGAGATAAACACAAATACATGCAGGGACTAGAAGTAGGCTGTTGTCTGTACTGAGCCTAATGGAAGCGGCATGTCTTTATCTCGACTTCAACAAATAGAGCTGTTCTTGCACTACAATTTTCTTTACTGGGAAGGATACTGGGCCAATTACATAAAACAGAGACATGAATAAGGAAGAATCAGTCATTAGCAGTTCACATTTTATGAAGTCCTACTGGGCAGAAGAGAGGCTATACAGAACCAGAGAGAAAGGACTTGCAAACTCAATTGACCATTCTAAGTTTTCTACATATTCACCCCGTAGTCTTCCCTTCAGTGGACTATTCCAAAGACACAATAGTTGTAACAAACAGTGGCAAAAGAGTAGAAGAGCTTTCACAAGAAGAGCTTGTGGCATTTTCAGAATTTGACTCTTCTGTACTTAATGCATGACTGAGAAAGGTATGATAACAAGAGGATTCCTCTACACTTCACAGAGCGGGACAAATTACCTTTTTACTCATGTAAAGCAATACTGAAACAAATAAATTTTTTATGATTACCCATATATACAAAAAGCATGTTTTTAAGGAAAAAAAAAAAGATCTTGGGTAAGTCACGTTACAGGAAATATTCTGCTTTGAGTGGCAGCTGTAAGAGCCAGCTGACAGCACATCAGCTGACAGGAGATGAAGATTCCGTTCCCTCTTAAGTTATTGATCTTAAGCAGAGGTATATATGTTTGTTACTCACTTTAGTTAGCCTCCAAGCCACCACTCTCCCTAACATCATCCAACTACATGGCAAGTTATTGGCAATCCGTAGTGTTCTATTGTGCTTTTCTGTGTATTTTTATGCTGTATCTCTATCTATAAAACAGGAACAGTAGTACTTACATGGGTTAAGTGTTAACTCAGTGTTGGAAGTTCTCAGTAACACTAAAGAAGCATGAAAATAAGAGAAGGATCAGAACCAAAATATACAGAGTTTGGGAGAAGGCTGTACTGTCCAAATCCATAAAGAAAGACATTGGCATAAAATGCAGAGCCATTGTCCCATAAGGGGTGAGGGAAAGGATAAACAGCAAATTTCTACAACACCCTCTGTATGATTTCTTCATATACCTACATATCATTTGTGAGAGAATTAGAGTTGTTCTCCAATACCTGCTTGGCCCTGGAGAGGTGCTCAACTGATGTGGGACTACCGTGCAGAGCTTTGTGAGCCTTTCCTAGACTGATCCCCTGACTTAAGCTATTTGTTGCACCCATCGATATGATACTGCATGAAAATAAGGGCCAAGAGCAAAACGTTCCACCTACAGGAAGGAATAAAGGATGTCACTGCTTAGGAGTGGAGACAACCCTGCAGTCCTTTCTGTTTAGCTTTGGCTACTTTGAATTTTCCATTCTCAAACTAAGGAGAAATAATAGAAATGCACTTTGGTAAGATGTGATACTAATGTAAATGTTTCCATCTGGCCACCACGACGAAGGATCCAAATTTGCACTTTAGCAACTCTGAACACGAGTGCAATGGAACTATCCTATAGGGCTGAAAACCTACCAAATCTCAAAGCACTTCAACACAGAGTTGCAATGTCTTGACTTTAGTCACCATGAAGAGTTTTGTCTCCATCCTGAGACATTTTGCCAGACTTCAGACACTTCAGGAATCAAGCCTGAATAACTGCTATGTGGCTTCATTCTGAATGCAAATATCATTTTATTTCTTGGGAAGTGGGTGTATTCTTACTCATTTCAGTCCCTGGCTAATGAGCATAGATTCTGAAAATTTTCAGGGGCAAATCTGCAATTTTCTCCTTAGATCTTTAATAAGCGTTTCTAAAATATTCATTCTACGTGTACATCCTAAAAATCCTCAAAATAGCTTTTTCTTCTCTACCTCACACTTTGTAAAACACAAATCAGTGCAAAAACTCTCTTAAAACTTACGCTAATTGTGTCTTTCTGAAACTTAAAATGAGAAACACCATGTTGCAATTGAAGTGATTAAGTAAGTAAATATGCATATTCCAGGCTAGGATGTGCTGCATGTCCCTTAGGTGCACCCATGATCCTTATTTAGAGAAAAAAGCCCAAGACTACTAGGAATTAATGTAGATGGACACAGGTTAAATTTTCACCTGGGTTCAGATGCAAAACTTGAAAAGAGCTGTGATTTGTAAACAAAAGCTCCGATATTCAATTTCCTTATATGTGGCTGCTTTTGTCACATTTCTGCATCTAAATTGGTCTTGGAAAATTTTCTCCTTTCAGTTAAAAATCTGATATAGATCTACATCTACTTGTAAGTAGAATATTAGGACTCATATGAGACTCTCTTAGTCCTGTGGAAACCAATGCTTGCTGAGAGTGCTTGGATGTAAGACGCTATTATGCATACGTTTGAAATCTTCCCGATGCCCTTGTAATGCTATGGAGTCAGAAAAAATCAAAAGAAGTTCTGGGATACAATAGGTCAGAGTTTGTGACCTTCCTGAATTTAATTGCCACTAGACATTTTTCAGTCCTACATGGCTAACTAAGGCCTGGATGGATGAAAGATTTATTTGTCTTAATTATTTTCATAGGCGTATAGCCTAGAAGCATTTTATGAAATCTCCTCTGTTGAAAATCACAGCAGTGGCTAGCAGCATCTGGAAAGAAAACTGAATCAAAGAATGGTCTAAGAATTTTCTGAGCTTAACAACCAGATAAAAAGCGAGCATAAAAATTAAAATATATTTTTCCAATATGAGCAAGACCTATTCAATAATTACACTGAGTTTACATTATAGTTCAAAGCAGAATGGAGACTGAAGAACTGGAAAGAGGTTGTTGAAATTACTCACAAGTGAAAAAAAATCAACCCAGAATAGGCCACCAAGGGTTAATATTTAGCTGATACCATCGAAAATCTCATTACAAGCACTGTGGCACATAATTGATCTGACTGTTTGGCTGTCTGAGTCAATGGCCCCAGAGAGTTATGTACTCATGCAGTTCTGCGAAGTCCTCGCTTGGGACTGGCTCTGTGCAGCTGTTCAGTGAAGGCACTTCACAAACCGCAAAACAAAAAGGTAAAATCTGTTGGCCACGACTCTGACAACATCCTGATTTACAGGCTCGTCAATCTAAGAAGAAAAGACTACTTCATGCTTTCCAGAGATGACAGATAAAGCAAATACAACTAACATCCAAGAAAGTGTGGGAGTGCACGTTAAAAGATGCTGCTGTCAGAGCTTAAAAATATCATGGTCAGTGTCGACACTGAGACTGTGCAATCAAATGTCACTAAAACATGCTTCAAATTTTGTTTGTATGACCTTACTTTTGTTTTTTTTGCTAAGATTTCTACCTCTGGTCTCCTATACATACTTAGCAGTTTCCACTACTTTATTTTACTATACCTAATTAAGAATTGAAAAATGATTTGCTTACTAGGTTCGAAACATCTGTTTGGACAGTGCTAAATAGTAAAATAAAAGCAAATAATCAACAACAGACAAAATCTGCTTTTATAAGTAGACAATGCCAAATGCCCTATGCAGTAGTCATTATGAACCCAGTCTGAAAGAAAACACTTGTCTGCAACAAAATCTGATTATATTGATGTCCTACCAATATGCAAAACACAGATACCATGGTAGCTACGTATTTTTGTGTGGTGCCCTCCATGGCCTACTCATAGCTCTGAGCTCACAAATTGCATTATATTTGATGTGACAGGTTGTTGTAGACATTACTAACCGCAGCTGTTAGATATGGAAGCTAATTGAAAACGTAAGTGTCCCTGTCCTGGTCCGGGACTTCCAGTGATTTATGTGCATCTGGACGAAGGATATTTAAACAATGGGCTCACATTGAAGAAGAAAAGAGAAACAATTAATTAAAAAAGACAATCAGAAAAAGGAACAATAAAACACTGCAGTTTATGAAAAGAAAATGAGGCCTTCTTGTCTAGCCTAACTTATAAACAAAACGACCATTGAAATGCTGGAACATTTTCTGAAGAATACAGAGATGACTTGCCTTTTATCAGTAATACGCGTTTTACCTTTCACATGCTGCTGCAGTGTAACGACAGAACATCTATGTCATTCAAGAAACTCTTTCAATATTTAATTATATTATTTTTTATTTGTTTGAAAGATGTTGCAAAAAAAATTTTTTTATTAGCATTTCAGTGCTGTTGTTTAAGTCTCATTTCCTTTTCTCACTATTTAATTTACCTCTTACTATCTTTTTTGTTTAATTATTTTAAACAAAAAGGAGCAATATATCATCAATAGGAGAGAAACAAACAGACTAAACAGGCAGTTTATGTGACATAATGGTTAGACCAGATGTGCATTCTAAGAATTACCTTCTAATCTAACAGTAGTGAATTAAACAAACCTGGTCAGCTGAATACATGGAGCTTTTCTGTATATACTGTGAACCGTGGGGCAGAAGTCTTGAATTCAAACTTTGGTCAAACACTTCCAACATAAATATTATTTGCACTCACAAATCAAGTACTAACAATCCTTGGTTACAAGCTATCATAGCTATACAAGGCTATGGGGGAGGTGGATTTTGCCTATGGAGAGGCAGGCACAGTGTTTGAAATGTAATTATCAAAGAGAACAAGGAAAATACAATATATTAAATAAACAGAATATTGTATTGTATTGTATTGTATTTTTCCTTTTATAAAGCTTCATGACTTCCTTACAGAGCGTAGAATATCCAGATATCATGAAGGAATCTGGTGCTTATATCGGATGGAAATACATAAGCTTCCTGTGGGAAAACAAAACAATCTAAAAGCCTTACTTTGATCTCTTTAGCTGTGATTCCTCACTTTTTTTTCTTATATGGCAAGGAAACAACTAGGAGGGGGCCAAAACTTTCAATGCCCCAAAACAAATAGCCCCTGTACTAGAAAGGAAACAAGGTAATACAGACTCAAACAGCAAGAGAGGAACAGAGAGCGGTAGAAAGCATCATCTCCTCACCTTGGCCAGCATCAAAGCCGAGGAGATCGGGAACTGAAACCTCAACCCAGATCCCTCGCTACCAAATCTTGCTATTTCTCTTTGCTCATTTTATATCGCTTTCTGCTGGCATCTTTGGAAAGTGTAAAAATACAGTCATGTTGGGAATATTAAGCACACAAACTCTTAGGGGAGGTAGAACATTTTTTTCCTGTAAATTTGTACAGGTCCCTCCCCTGTAAATATGAACAGAAAAAGTTTAGTCAGATGCTATATTAGGATACTCAGACATGCATGGATAGTTGAATATAACTTGATTGAATTACTTTCGCTGAAACAGGCATGATTTTAGAAAGTAACATTTAATATTTTTCTTTGAGGAAAAGTATAAATAAACTTCCTGAAAAAGAAATCCAATGCCATTCTGCAACTGATTTTGTTAATTAAAATTAAACAATTGTTTTAAAAACAATGGCACTGCAAATTGAAAAATGGTATTCCAGTTGCATATCCAATCCATAGACAGAATACATTATTGAAGTGAAAAGAAACTGTTACTAAAAAGACAATCACTAACTCCTTCAGAGCAGACAGTTTTATAAGCCAGATAAACAATATGGAAGTATAGTCAACAAATTTCTGTCTATGTTCCAAAGGAAATTAATAGATTTATGTATCTGAATAATCGTAGAGTAAGACTGGTGATGACTTCTTTTGCGTGTCTGTACAGATTACCTGAATTCTTCATCTGTTATAGACCAATCAAAAAACCAAAAGCTTTTTTGTCTTTTTAACATCAAAATTTTGAAAAAAGAAGAAAATTTATCAGATTAGCATGTTATTTATTTCTGGAAGTGAAAAGCAAGGGTTTTGTCTGACACTGTAGACATTTCTGATGGTCACTGGCCAGACTTCTAAGGCAGTTTCATTAATTTGGATGTAACTCTTCTCAATTTATATACAAGACCAATTCATTGTGTGAAACTGAGTTTTTGTGAAAACTAAGGATGAGGAGTAGCCGCTGCTTTATTGGCAGAAGAATGATTGACTATTACTATGGTTTCTGTGGAAAATTATGTTTATGGCATTAGACGATTATGTTTATGGCAACAGTCTGTAGACCTGTTTGTCAGTTCCTCCATCAGCATCGTTTAAAGCCATTGACCTACTTCAATCAAATCTGACAGGAAGAAATATTCTCAGAGATAATCGCATTCCCCAGAGAGCTGAGAAATGCACTGACCAGGCAGAGGGGACACACTCCATCAGAGAATGGAGGAAAAGGCAGGAAAAGTCAGTGGTCCCTGGGACCGTGCTGTGGCTGCGCCATCCATCAGCTCTGGTACTGATCCAACCCAAGCCAAAACGTGTTGCCTCCTCCCTGACAGTAGCTAGGCTGGTGCTGGGCTGTAGAGCAGCTGGGAGCATGGTGAGGGCGTGGGAAGCTGAGTGTTTCTTACTGCGCAGTGCTGGGGACAAGAAAGGGCAACTACAGAGACTACAGCAGAAAGGGACCTGGGAAAAGCAAGGAGCACCTTAAAGTACCGCTGTGGTGCCTTGTAAGGGATATAGGGGAGGAAAGGAGAGAACGAGGTTAGCCAGGATCACAAGGACATTGACAGTAACCCCTAGGAAACCGGGCCTCATAACTTCTCTGCTCACAAAACAATTTGCTAGTTTTTTACTGAACCTCTCAATAAAAAATTTTCTTTTTCACAGTCAACCTAAAGAGCCCAGGAGAAGGTTATATTTGAAGCTCACTAATGAGCATCTTTAGTGCTCATTAAGTAGATGTGTTAAAAGCTACTTAAGCTTCTAACACTTGCAAATACAAACATTTAAATGACCATTTCAAACCCTGCATTAGGGCACAGAAAATAGCAAACTGATAAACAAAGTGATTTGTTTTGCTTTCCTAGCTGGATTTGCATAAGCAGCTGTTCTAAATTCTGCTGTGTTCTGTAGTTCTTGTTGTTCCTAAAGACAAAGATTTTTTTAAAGTACACACATCCAGTATAATCTAATTTCATAGGATTACTTCAAATGAAGAACAATTCATGAGTAGGAGTTGATAACTCAAGTTAACATTAAAACTGCCTTGTATCCACTTTAATTAACTCAAATTTAAAAAGTATAGATATAGCTTCAGCCTGCAGAATACCAGATTAATGGAAGTGCACTAAGTATTGGGGGAAGCATAGCACATTGAGGATCATTTTGCCTCTTAGTGGAATGCAAAACAGACCAACAGATGTTGCATTATGTAGTAGATGCCTTTATGTCTGGTCTATGCCATTTCTTCAGCATGACGCAGTCTCATAGCAAATGCAGATTCAACCCCAACAAGGCTCCAATTTCTTCTTTTAAATCTCAAACAGTATTTTTCATGGGTTGAGATATCCATAGATTCATGGATTCTGAAGACAGAAGGTGTATCAGAAAGGCAACTGATGAAGGGTGAAGGCAAAATTGAAGAGGTGCTCTTGGTTTTAAAATATGAATCAAATGCTTCCTTCAAGTTTAAAAAAAAAAAAAAAAGAAAATTTATTTAAGATGCTGCAGATTTATTAATGCATTCATGGGCTTTTTAGAACTGAGAAAAGACATATGCAACTCTTCCGCAGGCCATCTTCTTTGGCATCTCTCTTTGTTCTGGATGACTAACATAATTCAGAGATCTGCAGAGAACAGAAGCTACTGCGTAATAGAAAATGGAGCCTTGGGCTCACCTTTTTCCAGAACAGCTGCTGCTGTGGCTGGAGTTTGTTCAGAACCACCAAAAAAAAGGCAGACTATTAGGGAAAGGTTTGAGAAAAATAAGAAAAATAATGTTTCTTAAATTGAATGTCCAGAATTTTCAAGATTAGAGAAGGATCAACTTCATTTCTCTTTCTGCCAGTACAGGGTTATTCATTAGAGAAACCTTCTGTCTTCCTTTTGCAGCTACCAGCTAGAATAGTTTGACAGACAGGCATTTTTTTATGAGCTTGGGAATATTCAGTGCTGCTACTTTTTCTTTATTTTTCTTTCTTCTTTCTTCTTTTTTCTTTTTTTCCCCTTCTAATTTCCAAATTTCTCTCCTTCTTTTGTCTTTGTTTTCTTCATTTGCTCTTTTCTAGCCTATTCCAGCACCCTCTGGAGCAACAGTATCTGTGCAATAGTTCTCTGAGAACAGAGGTGCATTCACTTGTCCTAAATCAGAATCAATGGTGGCCCCATCAATATTCTCAAAATACATTCTTAAAGACTTAAAATGACTGAGATTTCACCGCTCCCAAAGCAGATTTATTCAGATGCTTAACAAACACACCGTTAGAAAGTCTTTTTCATTTTCATTATTTTTCATTCATACTACCTTCCCTTGACAGAAACTTCAGCTCATTACTTTTTGTCTTATCATCAGTGAGCAGTTTATTCCTTTTCCCTTTGCATCTAATCAGGCTTTTCTCTTATTTGCCTTCTGCAAGATTAAAGAAGATATCACTGATGCACCTCTTGCACGTCTAAATCATTGATGGCATCCTATTTCAGCATGTTCCAACTTCAAACAAGGAAACCAAACAGCCATCACGTGACTGTTTTTCCTATTTCTGACTCACATAAATCAGGTGCTGACATACAAGGGACTGCAGTAAATCATCTCTGTAGATTTGACTACTGAGTATAGTTTCTTTCTCTGGTTGTTTTGAGCACAGTCACCGCAGTGATGCAGCAGTATGAAATCAGTCAACTGTGGCTCTTTTTATTATAAATCATGTAAGCGCATCCTGGTCTTTTCATTGGATGGGTTCACTGCATCAGAGATAGCAAAACTCCCCTCTGGGGACTGCAGCAAAGGAAGAGTGGAAGAAGGAACTTGATGATCCCTTCCCTAAGATGAAACCATGATGTGTAATACGTTTATAAGCTACTGGGCACCTCACTGCTGAGGAAATGCTGGTAGCAGCTGATGAAATAGCCATGAGAGAAATCAAACTGTTCCCCTGATGCCCAGACCCACTTCTAACACACATTTCAGAATTTAGAAGTGCTACAAGACCTTGAGATATGCAAGTTCATGGGTTACTGTTGAAGAAGATGTAGCATATAAAAGCTTCTAGCAAAATGTCTGGCTTCTAGTCCTTCATCTTAGTAACAAAGCCATTATTTAACCTTTTAATTTCCACAAAAATAAATGCTGACAAACAGGAAAGGATCCACTTTTTCCTTATATTGTCTAACACATGTACTATGTAACATTTATGTACTGGGGAACAATTTGTCATCTTGGAATAATCATCACCACAGAAGAGTGCAACCTTTTGACTCCACTTTGCTAATGCAATAAACTCCTGTCTCCTCATAATGGGAGGAGACAAGCAGGCTAGACTGAAATCTCTGTACGTCCACACTTGCAGCTCCTACCACTCAGAAGGATCTGGTTCTGCTCATCAGAAGTGCTGGAAGATGGATGGCTCCTAAGATCCTTCTGCTTTTATTGCTAATCAAGTAGTCACCATGCCCCATAACCCCACTGATAAAATATAGCATTGGTAAAGGACTTTTTATCCCAATACTGCTGCTTCCACATGTCACTGAGAAACCATTTAGCCTAACAAAACCAGATAGAATAAGGGAGTTGGATGTTTTTCTGACTTGATTGCCACTGAACAGCTTTAGTCCATCATATTCTCAGTTTAGTCTGCCGCAGGCTGAGAGATTAACTCCTCCATTAACACTGCCTGGTGCTGTACGTGCTCTGAGTTGCACAGTGAGTCAGTAGCTCTCCACCTCCTCATCCGCATAGCTGCTGCTTGCAGCTCTGCTTACCTCCTTGCCTATTTTACTACAGTTTAGATCACAATGGTTTCGCATAGAAAAGGATTTTATTGCCGTTTTGAATGTTTACCTTTTTTTATCTCCAACAGGACAACACAAGAACAAAGCAAACATGACAATAGAAAATATTACAGAAACTGTTCTTGAGCCATCTACATAAAAGGTGACAGAAAGATCTTTTTATTGCCAGTAAAGTTAATTTATTCAGGTGAATTGATCTGCTTCACCTCGACAATCATCTTCTACACACTGAGAAATGTTGTTCAGGCCACTTTGCAAGGCACTTACTCAAAAGAAAAACAGATTGGTCCACTCTAATCACAATTACATTCAGTTAGAAAAAGAAGCCTTTTATGGACTTTTATGCCTACGAAAAGACTTATCTACTTATGGAAAGTAGAATTAAGAATGCAATGAGTCTCTTAAACTATTGAAGACAGGCTGTGGTTTAATGTGCCCTTAAAATCCTACAGTGATGGAAATGCTATAACTGCATTTGGCAGTTTATTACATCCGTATTTAAAACTTAACTTCTTTCCTATCTGAGCTAAATTCCAGTTTCTGCCATTTAAGCTGATTTAAGCATATTGGCAGGAGAAAGGTAAAAGGTGATGATCTTCAGAGAAAAGTAGGAGCAAATATATTCAATAAACCAGGAAAAGAATACAAAATTTCCAGTAGGAGACATAATTAAACATTTTAAAAGTAAAGTTAACATTAATCTTCTAAATACAAGTTTTTGCAAAGTTTGAACGCTTCTATGTCTGCGTTTTTAAGTTCTGTGTTACTATAAAAAATATATTCTCTTTTAAAAATATTTTAAAAATTAAATATTCAGAAAAAAAAATCTTCTTTCGTTTAGTAAAATTCTAATGACTGGAGTAGAAATGTAATTTGTAACTTGTCCTTTTTCAGTCGTAGGACAAAACCCCAGTTGTTTGCAGATGCAATGGAAAAATCTGCTCAAATAGCCAACAAGTTAAAACTTCTCTGCTTACACCTAGAGAGACACATTACAGCTAGGCAAGAGATGATTTCAATTTTGAAATTGAATATTTTTTCCTTAGATTCCTTATTCTACATCTTTCTCTTCCATATTTGTGTTCCCTGAATGATGCTAAATACCTCTCTTATGAACACAATTAGATGGTCCTCAATTAAGTGGGGAAAAAAGACTCTACTGATGAAAAATTAATAGTTTAAATGAAAATTTGTTATGCAACATCTGAATAAAATGTTTAAACTAAAGACTTAAATCTGCTTTTTGCTTTGAGTGTTTTAGAAAGTAGTATGTTTCCTATTTCCTTGATTCTGTATTATTAATTTTGTAGTCTTTTAGTGAATAATCTAGCCTAATTTAATTGGAATTTGATGGATATATAGAGAAGTAACTTCTCTGCCTCTGATTGTACATGGAGATTTGTTCACTAAAGCTGCTGGACATAGTTGTCTCCTCTATCCCCTGGTAAATACCAGAAGGGCTGGAGTGATCAGAAGCCTGATCTAGTTGGAGATATCCCTGTTCCTTGCAGGGGGGTTGGACTAGATGACCTTTGAAGGTCCCTTCCAGCCCTAACCATTCTATGATTCCTGAGCAACCTGAGTGTGGGGAAAGCTTCAGATTTCAAGTGCAGCTTATCTGTAGCAGCCTAGACACCTGCACCACTCTATTCTCTGCCTTGCAATCTAATATATTTTTCCCCATGTATTTCCCCTTCTTGCTCAGGAATAAGATTTAGAAATCAAAGAGGTCAATATTTGGTTGTCACTAAGAAAAATACTCTAGGGAATGTTTCAAATTTTGAAAGGTTTTTCTGTAGCTTATGAAGCTGGAAAAGGCTTGTACACATCACATATGCAAAATACAAAACTACACAGAACACCAAAACTCATGGGTTAAATATACTGAAATCCTTATCCGGCTTCCCCTCATTTTTAATTTGAAGCTATGATATAATAAAAATCAAACCTGATTTTCAAAAATAATACACGTGTACAGTAGGTATTTTTTTTTTAAGAACTGATAATTTTATAACTTTTTTTTATTATTATTAAAGGCCCAAATTGACTAAACCATCTTGCATATTCTGCTTGAACAGTCCTCAGACTAACACATAAATTTGTTGTATCAAAATGGTAATATATCACTACCTGGATTTTAAACTGGAATGTAATTTCTCACTTTTAAGATTTTTTGTTATTTGAAAAATGAATCTTCTAAAGAATATTGTAATACACATTTGATACATTTGACAGTTTTTAAAGTAATCTACTTTGAAACATGATGCTAAATTTAAAATTGCACTTTCAAAATTATTTATAAAACGGTAATTATCCTTCCTATCCATCCTGATCTAAGTAGTGCATAAAGCAATTTCTTTGTAGTAGCCTAATCTGGGACTTTTACTGCCAAGATGTTTCTTCTCGTAGCGTCTCCATGACCTGAACTCCTCTTTTGGAGACCCTGAACAAGTCTACATCTGTTTTCAATTTTTAAACAAAAGCCAGCAGCTGTGGAATTCAAGAAGCCCTGATACAGAGATGCTTGTCTTCCAGGTGATATTAGCCTTTCTGTATGTGGTCACTGCAGCACTACGTTACGCTGATTCCTCTCTTAACAACATGCTGATGCCAAGGCAACTGTTACCTTCCCTTTATTTTGCGTTTCAGAGCGTTACTCAGGTTTCAGACACTCTTGTGCTGCTTGAGCAGAAACAGAGATAACTGTTACATATACAGAATGTAATCTTTGTTTTCTCACAGAAAGATAGAGCTAGAAGTTCAACGGGTAAACTGGTGTAGACAGCTTCACTGGCTGCCTTGGGCTAGATAATGTATACTGGCTGTGAATCTAGGACTTTAAAAAGTAGCTTATATAAGAGCCAGTACAAACGAAAGGAATACACTTGTAAAAGGGGGAGAAAAAAAATTCTACAAAATTATTTTACTCTGTTGGTCTGATATTTTTCATAATTCCACTATGCTCAATGGCAGTTTACTGCTTTTCGACAGGTGCAACCTCATTCACTGCCATTGAGTAACTTCTCAGTTCAGCTGGGAATAATCAACTATATTTAGTCCTCGTGTGAGAAGCAGAGAGCCCAGAAATCCTATGCAGTATATACATGAGGCTTAGCAGTGGGTGGGCTGCTTTGTTTGTAATTATGTTTTGCTTCCTGGACAGTGGAGATGTGAATGATGAGAAGGACTGGAAGCGATTTTGCGAAAAAAATCTGTATTTTGCCTAATTTGGGCAAAATAATTCCATGGAAACCATGTAGAAATTTTAAAAGAGAAAATACCACTACAAGAGCCTCCTCACGCGTGCACGTGATACAAAGGATGCGGAGATCTGTGCTGGTATTTGCCTGACCTGGAAAGTTTCCAGGAGGGTACAACAATGTGTGACTGCAGTCTCCCAAGTGCCGAAGCAAGGTTTGCCTGGGGAGCCCCTGGCAGTACCTGGGAGCTCAGCACAGCATCATAACAATGAAGCATTTTGCCCCCGGTCCTGAGCTGCGGTGATTCCACTTTTGTACTAGGAACCAATACACAGGTTTTAAACTTCACAACGTAACAAAAAAGTCTGATTTAAAGTGAAGATAATGTTAAGATCTCAACAAAACTCATAAATACGCTCTGTTTAATTTTGACAAAATGATGTGTAAACGCACTTCTTTTCCTGTGAGAAAGGATTGTTTCTGCTGTGGATACCTTGCTTTTTAGCACTCCTTTGGGCTATTATATCTTTCTTCATTATGCTGCAAAGGGAGTGATTTATATGGCTAATACTGAATGATACTGTCTTTTAAAATCAATTTTTATATTCTTTGCCTTAAGGGATTTCATAAATATTTTTGCAGAAGAACACAAAGAAAGAAAATCAGAACACCATGGCTTTTTGTTGCTGATATTCTTCCACTGCTAAAGAAAGAAGAAAAGTTTTCCCTCTAGTGCCACTGCTTCAGTATAAGGAAGTATATTATTATTCATTGAGATATACTGCCATGTGACGCTTAAAAGCACCTCATTAAAGGTTATTGACTTATTTATAAAGTCTACAATGAAATTAGATAACTGATGTAAATCAGTCTGTCATAATGTTTGTGTATTCCTCTGAAAGATAAAGAAAATAAAAATCCATAGGAAAGCAAAAAGTACTTGGCATCAAGAGCAATTTACTAATTGGAAGAAAAATAAATTGTCCACATTGTGCCTTGTCAGCAAAAATTCCTCTCTTTGATTCCAGCAATTCAAGCCAAAAGACAAGCTTGAACACATAGATTAAGGTTGCGTGTACTGGACTCTAAAATTAATTTTAATGCAACAGTCTATATATTTGATTAGTCTGCACGATTATAATTTGTTTCTGGACAGTACTGCTTCCTAATGTTCCCATCACTTTGGGCAAACCTTAGGAAGCTGTTCTCTCTTTCACAATCCAACTGTGATAAACCTCATTACTTGGCTAGAGAAAGCTGCTTTGGATGCCAGCTAACTCACAATGCTGCTTTACTTGTCTTGAGGGGTGCCAGGGAGAAGTGCTTGCAGAGGCTGATTTTTAAGAATCCCTGAGCAGTCTCAGCAACCCTCGAGACCTGTGAGCACTTGACTCTTTTACAAGGCAAGCCCAGGAGACTAAGAATTTAATCCCTACCTCCATATAATATTTAACCCTGTCAGGGCAGTAAAGAGCTCTTTCACGAAGTGGCTTATATTGGATGTGTGTGTAACTTCAGCCATTGCCAGTTTTCTGTCTTATTTGCCCTTAACTCATCCCTACAGCATTTAAGTGCAATCTGTTCGATTTATCTATTTTAGCACCACTAAAAAGATCTACTGAGAATGAAACATTAAGCACAGCTTTATATTCCGAACTAGCACTGCAAACGTTGATAGCCCTTTCTCTTCTTTCTCAAGAATGTATAATTGACATTTTATCTCTGTATCAAACAAACAAAGCGAGCACAAATTTGACAATCAGAAATCTAAAATTTATTTTCTCTGATTCAAGTCTTCACATCACCTATTTTCTCCAGATTCAACAATAACACCAATTATATTTTCATATGTCTGAGTTTCTAGTGAAGAATCTGACTAAACACGGGTATTGGCTAGTTTTTGCACCTTTTAATGTATTGTTTATTTAAGGTACAACCTATTCTCTTTGTTTCCAACCGAAGAACTAAATATTTTTCTTAACAGCAGAGTCAGTATTTTGAGAACAGGCATGAACTCCTCTCTTTAAACTATACTTCAAGAGCTTTACTTTCATACTAGAAGAGCTGCAAATCACAAGGAGATGTTTTTCTTACCATAGTGAGGAATTATTGCCCAAGCCATTGCAGAAGCATAGATGCCGCCAATCATCCAAAACATACAGAGCCAACTCAGGTGTTCACCTCGTTTCTCCCGAGCAAGCACTTCCGAAAAATAGGAGAACACTGTCGGCACAGCTCCACCAATCCTAAAAGGAGGTACAGATCATGGATTAAGCAAGAGAGCAACAGCTAGTTGAAGTTTGATCAAGCCCATCGCTGCAGTCATTGAAAACTCAAACTACAAGCAGCCTTTCTGTCACGACTGTTTTGTTCTCAAATTGCACCATGTATTCACAAGTTTTGACACAGTTTTTATCAAATATTTCCATGCAAACTCTGTGTACAATTTGTGTAATTCAGTGTTTCAAGGGTATTGTCAATGTACCAGCCACTGGAACAGAAACCAGCACAAAGTTTCACCATTACGAAAATCCTGAAATCATAGCAGTCTACAGACAAGTGTAAAAATGCATTCCTTTTAACTGATGATATTACTCATTTTCACAAAAAATGATAGATATTTCTCTAAGTCTTATCTCCCATAAGTACTAATGGTACTAATATTTTTCATTTCACTTATATTTAATAAGAAGTTCTATTCAGCTACAGTATGTGATTTGCTAAGTCCAGGCTGGTTTTATACTTAAGTTTTTTATGAAAATCCTATGCATTCATATTATATTTCATTTTTCACATGGTAAAAATAAACACTGTCTTAAGTCTAGTTGAACAGCAAAAAAAAAGAGCTCAACTTGGTTTTGCAAAAATTGGAGTAACTTAAATTATGTATCATTTTCAGTACCAGCTTCTGGATCATCTTTTACTGTCTTTACCTCTTCACTACCAATGCAAGCTGTCAAATGTTCCACAACAGGACAAGCCTTTGTGGATTTTATTTTTCCTGCTGAAGAAAATGCCTGTGAAACTTGAAGAGATATTCTCACACCCAGATTACATACTTTTAAGAGTATCTTGCATGGTGTGACAAAACCAGCACACACGGTTTGAATATTTAACTGAATTTTAAAGATAAATGCATATTTTTTCTGTCATCTGGGAGCTGCCAAACTGGGAGCAAAAAGAAGGAAGCTTGAAACAGATTAAAGCAAATGCTAAAACTGAAAACATGAATACATAAATGGTATTTCACTCCT
The DNA here is from genome assembly GCF_009769465.1 of Tauraco erythrolophus. Classification (NCBI taxonomy): domain Eukaryota; kingdom Metazoa; phylum Chordata; class Aves; order Musophagiformes; family Musophagidae; genus Tauraco; species Tauraco erythrolophus. The sequence continues at coordinate 29,572,418 of NC_141496.1, forward strand.
AAGAAAATTCAATGCCATAGCAATGCAGTTTATTTTCAGACGTCTTCAGGCACAGGGGTGAAATAGTGGATGGAGCTGTTTTATTTGTTTAGAGGTCTGCTGTTTTGTCACTTCCTTCTAGACAGCTCTTCATAATGTACTGCTGGTCAACTCTTAGCTTTACAACGAATGTTTGCCATAGTTGAGCCTGTTAGCTCTTACACTCTCTGCTGATTCTCCAAAGGTTTAGACCTCCTAACTTTTGTTAGATATACAGCTAGCAAGGGCTGTATCTCATTTCTTCTCATGGGTGAAAACACTAAAATCCTCCACTAGTGAACTGCCCTGTCATAGGCAACAGGACTGTTGTTCTCAGAGGTTCTTCTGGAAGCCCAGGGTGAGGAATGCTGGAAGGGGCATTGATCAAGGGTGGAATCACAGCTCATTGTGCTGTGATGGGGAATTCCTGCTTCCTCAGTGGTGCTATGGACTGAAGGCTCTCTGATTCCCAAAGTGTAAGCGAATTACAGCTACAATTTCTTATCCTCCAGGACTCAGGCACAGCTTTGAGTTGCACTCCTACAATGTTGTCCAAATACAGTACTCATGGATCTAATTAGATTTCTTCTGCTAATGTTGAAAATTCAATAGCAGAACTAGAAACAAGGTCTTCCTCTTTCCTGCCTAAGCTGGAAAGTGTTGATGAGGAATTGTAAGTGCCCACTTCCAAGAAGACCTAAATTAATAGTTTGCTCATGGCATGGATGACAGTATCATTCATGCAATAACACCCTACCTAAAAAGAATAATTTTTGGTCAGTCAGTGCTTTTTTTCTCTGCCTGTTTCTGCTCATTAAAGAAAGTATAGAGATTGGTAAATAAATATACATTTGGTAATTTTTCTGTTCTATTGTCCAATCTATTCTTCTAAATTTACCATTTTCTTCATTTCATATGTTTTTTTCACGAAGTACAGTCTTCTCTTTATTTTATAATGCAGTTTCTTTGGTAGTAAATATAGCCTGAAACCATCTGTGCTATATAGCCCAATTAATAATAAATGACATTTAACACTCTAATAGCTTTCCTATTGCAAAGTGCTTGAAAACTTTCTCTATAAATGGTTCATTTCAGGCAAATACAGTTCTCATGTTTATGAAATTCAAGACTCAGCATACAATCTTCTTGAAATATCCCTTAAATCTCCTAGACTGGAATTCTGATGAAGTGGGGCTTGTGTAGGGTTTCCAATGGGTGGAGTAAGTCATGTATGCATAGGTCATACAAATGTTTAGGAAATTGGTGGATGATTCAAGTGGAAAGAACATACGCTATCTGAAAGTCATAAAATGTACAGAGATTTTGACCAAAGGCAGCAAAAAAGGCATCTCCTACCTGTCAGCATGAAGCAACTGTACCATGGAGGATGGGAGATCGATACTACTTTAGTATTTAAAACTGATCCAGGTGAGTTGACTCATATGCTATGTCCTAAAGGTCCTGCAATGCTGCAGAAGCATTGTCTGTACTGACCAATTTAATACAGCAACTTTTCTAACAAATAGAACTTTTAGACATGTAAGAGGAATTCTGGAGCCAGTAAACCAAAATGTTTATTTAGGATGCGCAAATAGACAGAAAAAAAATTAATCATCTTTGGGAAAAAAATAAAACAAGTTTTTTGCTTCATCTGATGTGATTAAGTTGACATTTTCGGTGAGTTCTCCAACAGGCTAAGAAAAGCTTAAAAGTCCACATACTATGTTCATATTGATCAAACAGTGAAAATAACTTGTCTGCTATCTAAAGAAGAAATAGAGGATGCATTTTTGTCATACAGACAACAGCTGCTATTTAGAGTTGTAGGTCCCTGTTTCATAGCAACTGTGTAGTAAAGTGTGTTGTGCACTTCTTCGCACCTTAAACGTGTGAATGAAAAACTTACTTCTCAGCTGGTTACATTTTTCCTTTTGGCCTCATGAACGTGCTAAATAATACTGCTAAAAGCTTTTAGCATACCAGTACCTTTTTGCTCTTCCTATGTCACCAAGCCATTACAATGACTAAAAAACTATTATGGAAATTTTAGAGAGGCTAATCAACAGCTGAATTGGAGGAGAGAGGAGGGAGATGGAGAAGAAGCATCCTTCTGCAGAAGACTTTTCTTTGGCTCTTATGCTGGACAATCTCAGGGTGGCAGTACCCACACCTCCGCTCCCTAAAACTTGCTCCCAAATGCAGAGCCAATGACAGCAGAAAGGGAGAACAGGAAGAGTTACAGCTGTTACCACATCAAACAACAATGAGGAAACTCCTTAGAAACTGTGTGGACCTAGAGAACATTTTTAAGGAGCAAAGAAATTTCTGTTTGACTCTAGCAGAATTTTAATGTATGTTTGGTACCACAGTCATTTACTATTACAGAACTAATGTGGTGTCTGGTAAACTGAACTTTGCTAGCAGAAGTATAAAGTACCTCTCAAAGACTTGGGCAAGAGAAGATCAGAGCAACTTTGTCTTCTCGCATCACTCTTTTGTGAGGGTTTTTCACAGACCTCAGCAGCTATTGCACATTATGAATTAATTCATCAAATATTCATATTAAAAAAATCCCACCATATCACCCAACTGCTGCAAGGAAGAATGCACTTTCTATGGTAAGAATAATCCTAAGCTAGATCCCACCTTCACTTACACTCGTATAAGCCCTTAATAATTCAGTGGCATCAGTTGAGCCCTTCCATATTTACGTGGAAGGAACAGAATTTGATCCTCAATATTTTTGTACTACAAGTTTGAAAGCAGACTGCCTCTTTGGTATCCCACTAACGTGTGAAATGGATGGTGGCATGCACAGGAGTGAATTCCAAATAAAATCAAAGGCACAGTTGCCATGGATTTTAAAGTAGGAAGACTTCCTCTTTGGTTTATGGGAAATGCAAACACTATTGTCCCACAGGACACAGTATTAAGTCTGCTTCTTGCAATGAACTGGTTTCACACAGTGGACTGTTTGCTCTTACTGTGTTTATAAGTTATGTGGCTCATGCTCATTTGTAGAAAAGAATTTGATATATGAAATTAGTCTTCTCTTCACATGTCTGCACATATAGATGAAAAACCTGTGAAAACTGCTGACGAGAAAAATGTTTATTGTAAAAGATGAGAAGGATTTTAACTTTCTTAAATACAAATGAATCAAGCAAATTGAAGTTTTTACATCTTATCAGTTATTCTGTATGTTATTTGTTCAATCATCATAGACAAAGCGATGGACATCTCTAACTTGTTATCCACAGACCACGGTGGGCAGTCCATGCATTACTTACGGAATGGTCAGAAAAAGTATCTATGAGGTGCAAACATATTTTGAGTATGTACAAATTAACTATACAGGGGTTTTATATCTCCATTGGAAGATTAAGTAGAGTCTGAACTTTTTTTTAAAGAAATTAAAAAACCACTGGTCTAAACCTCTGAGATGATGATCATGAGTGACAACTGTCTCCAGAATAAAAGACTCTGTAATGAGGCACAGCCTAATACCAGCAGGAGGCAAAGCTTTTTTGAGCTTGGCTCAAGACCATAAAATAAACTCTCTCGGTCTATAAGCATCAGTCTCTGCACCTAAAACAACAGGATTCATTCCTTCATCCTTGTCTTTTTTTAATAAATATGTAGGAATATATGCAAGAACAACACTTACTAAACAGTAGGAGCCTTTTGCTACTACACATATTGCTCCACATGTGGAGAAAACGGCATCATAAATGTCAGTCAAAAGAATGACAAATGTCAGTCATGATCTTTTTGAGATATTTTTCATCTGCTATAATAAACCCCATCAGAAGTAGACAGACCAAGAAAAGAGTGCGCAATTTTCTTTATGTATTTTCACAGAAATGTATGATTTGATTGGAAGAAAATACCAATTAATCAGCATATTGTTATCCTTTTTGGTGCAAAAGGTGAGGCAGTTTTGGAGCCTTATGGCTTACTTTTGTTTGGACAAAAAGCTAATGAATGAACATGTTATTCAGTACCATCCTGGTTATAGAGAATGTACATACTCTGCCCCCAAATACTTTTTTCACTTTCACTTCTTATTCTGGTTTTTTTTTTCAAGATTATGTTCTTAATATCTTTCTAGCTACTTTTGTAGGTTTTGGCTACTTCTTTCTGTCTGCATTTGCTTATATACAGACTCATACACACAGAGTCCTCTGCTGTCTGGTATCTAGGCCCTGCAGCTGAATTTAGTCTCTACTGAAAGCCATCACCTACATAGTTCACCTTCCACTCAGCTTGCATATGGCATGTGTTTTGGGTGGTGGTTCATATTTGCTCAGTTCTGTTAATTCAAAAAAAGAGTTGTAATGTTTCTTGTGTTTATTCACAAAGAAGAGTGGCTCCTTATCCAACATTTTGATATGATTTTAATTTTTTTCTAAGATTAAAAGAGAACAGCAGTTATTCAGAGGAAATGACATATACAGACTACGAATACAGAAATAAACAATTGATATAATCCCATTTTTCAGCAAAAGAGGTTTCAATTTCTGACCCCAGAAAATTGCTCAAACTGAAAGCTATGCTTTTATAATGTTATTTCTGTACACTGTTCATGTTTGTTCTGTGAAATTATGGGGAGGGGGAAACTAAGAGGATATTTAAGTGATGCACCCTAGAAGAGTAGGATTCAGTGAAACAAACAATAAGCTAAGGTACATTTGCACTTTCTTTGTCACAAAGAAAGATGATAAATGTCTGCTAATCTATCTTCAGAGCTGTGATTTATCACAACAGATTTTGGCAACTGCACAGTGTGGCAGCTGGGATGAAAACACTTCCACAAGGCATTCAGGTACCTCTGGCTTCAGATAGAAGCCTTTCTTTATCTGCAGGTTCACTAGCCAATCTTCAAATGCAAAATCATGCAAAGAATAGAGATAATGAGGAAGAAAACCCTTTCAGAATACTAAATGCACAAGGCAGGATAGTGTTCTTCTGAAATATCTTGTTTTCTTCCCTTTAAAACTTGGACAATATCAAGACTAAAAATAAAGACAGTATCTATGCGAGATGGCATTTGCAAGTTGTCACCTTATTATTCAAAATTTGTTAGAAAGTGATAAAGCTCAAAACACAGATTCAATGTTACACTCCTGACATTTGGAAACAGCCTGCCTTCTGTCCAATTGCACGGACTCTTCCCTCTTATTAATTGTTCTCTACCCCCAATACCGCAAGTTTCATTGAAAAACGTCTCTGCTGTTTTCCTTTCAGAACTATCATTAGACTGGTGAAGTATCTAAAAGTGAGCAGCCAGACTGAGTGGTTCTCCTTGCGAATTGCTAGATAAAGCCATACAAAACTACATCACGCTATAGACTAAGCGTTGCTGACAGTTCTACCCATGTTTAAATAGAAGTACCTCTTTGGACTATGTATACTAGAGAAGTTGCCTTTCAGATACATATGTGGCCTGTATGTTATTAATAGCAGGAGAGTCCTTGTGATAAAGATTCATGTGATTATTTACTGAACTCCACAGTACTGTCTGTTCTGATGGAAGCTGAACTGATGAGTAAATAAATCATTGCCGAAATTTATCCAACACTATTTTAAAAAATCAAGTCAAATTTGATGTCAAAATCAAGCATATAATTGCAAAGAATTTGCCTGCTACACTTGTTCAGCTAGATATGTCTTTTGCATTCAGCAAAACTGCTACATAGGACTTCCAAAGGGCAAACTTTGGCCTGTATAGGAGCTTGGCTGACAGAGTCCCTTGGGATGCAATCCTGAAGGGCAAAGGAATCCAGGAAGGCTGGACATTCTTCAAGAAGAAATTCTTCAAGGCACAAGAGCAGGCCGTCCTCATCTGCCAAAAGACGAGCTGGTGGGGAAGAAGACCAGCCTGGCAGAACAGAGAGCTGAGCTCAAGGAAAAAAAGAGAGTTTGTGACTTTTGGAAGAAAGGGTAGGCCATTCAGGAGGACTGTAAGGATGTTGTGAGGTTATATAGGGAGAAAATTAGAAGGGCCAAAGACCAATTAGAACTTAATGTGGATACTGCTGTAAAAGACAATGAAAAAATGTTTCTATAAATACATTAGCAACAAAAGGAGGGCTAAGGAGAATCTCCATCCTTTATTGGATGAGGGGAGAAACACAGTGACAAAGGATGAGGAAAAGGCTGAGGTACTTAATGCCGCCTTTGCTTCAGTATTTAATACTAAAACCAATTGTTCTCTGGGTATCCAGCCCCCTGAGCTGGAAGACAGGGAAGGAGAGCAGAATGAAGCCCCCATAATCCAAGGGGAAATTTTTAGTGACGTGCTACACCACTTAGATGCACACAAGTCTATAGGGCTGGATGGGATACACCCAAGGGTACTGAGGGAGCTGGAGGTTAGCAAACCTGACAGCCATCTACAAGGAGGGTTGAAAGGAGGATCTGGGCAACTACAGGCCTGTCAGTCTGACCTCAGTGCTGGGGAAGGTTATGGAGCAGATCATCTTGAGTGTTATCACGTGGCATGTACAGGACAGCCCCAGTCAGTGTGGGTTTATGAAAGGCAGGTCCTGCTTGACTAACATGATCTCCTTCTATGATAAGGTGAACCGGTTAGTGGAAAAGCTGTGGATGTTGTCTACCTAGAGTTTAGTAAAGCCTTTGATGCCATTTCCCACAGCATTCTCCTGGAGAAAGCGGATGCTCATGGCTTGGACGAGCGTACTCTGCACTGTGTTAAAATCTGACTGGATAGCCAGGCCCAAAGAGTTGTGGTGAATGGCATTAAATCCAGCTGGTGGCCAGTCAGAAGCGGAACTCCTCAGGGATCAGTATGGGGGCGAGTTCTGTTTAATATCTTTATCAGTGATCTGGACAAGGGGATCAAGTGCTTTCTCTGTAAGTTTGCAGACAACACCAAGTTGGGTGGGAATGTTGATCTGCTTGAAGGTAGGAAGGCTCTACAGAGGGATCTGGACAGGCTGGATTGATGGGCCAAGGCCAATTATATGAGGTTCAATAAGGCTGAGTGTCAAGTTCTGCGCTTGGGTGACAACAACCCCATATAACTCTACAGGTTGGAGGAAGAGTGGGTGGAAAGCTGCCTGGCAGAAAAGAACCTGGGGATAGCTAGATGAATATGAGCCAGCAGTGTGCCCAGCTGGCCAAGAAGACCAACAACATCCTGGCTTGTATCAGAAATAACGTGGCCAGCAGGACTAGGGAAGTGATCGTCCTGTTATACTCGGTACTGGTGAGGCTGCACCTTGAATACTGTGTTCAGTTTTAAGCCTCTCACTACAAGAAAGACATTGAAGTGCTGAAGAACAACAACAAAGCTGGTGACAAGTCTGCAGCACAAGTCTTATAAGAAGCAGCTGAGGGACCTGGGGTTGTTTAGCTTGGAAAAATGGAGGCTGCGGGGAGACCTTATTGCTCCTTGTAACTACCTGAAAGAAGGTTGTAGCGAGGTCGGTGTCAGTCTCTTCTCCTAAATGACAAGAGATAGGACAAGAGAAAATAGCCTCAAGTTGTGCCAGGGGAGGTTTAGACCGGATATTAGGAAAAATTTCTTCACTGAAAGAGTGTTGTCAAGCTTTGGAACAGGCTGCCCAGGGAAGTGCTTGATTCACCATACCTGGAGGTATTTAAAAGACATGTAGATACGGCACTTAGGGACACAGATTATTGGTGAACTTGTCATTGTTAGATTTACAGTTGGACTCGATGATCTTAAAGGTCCTTCTCAACCTAAATAATTCTATGATTCTATACTTTTGATTATTTTCTGTCATATGGGCTCTCTACCTTATTTACATGTTTCCCTTATCTAGTCCTTCTCTCCCTTTTGTAGAATCTTTGTTTCCTTGTAAGGATACTATCCTCTCTCCTAACAACCTTAGGAACCACCACTTCCCTTCCAGCTGTCTCAGGTTTACATTAGTCAACATTTACCCACAGTTGAAGCTGCAAGGGCTGGATCAAAGCTATTTGGAAAGCTCAGACCTTGCCAACTGCTTCCTTGGCTTGACTGAGAGGCTTATCTACCCTTTTGGCACAGGCTAACAGCTTTGAAGCCAGTCACCTGCAGAGCTGTTCACTAGCTCACAGTGTAAAAACACTGATAGCCATGAGTGTGAGACAATTGGGAGCTAAAAAGGAATTAGAGGTGGCAGAATTACAACCTTTTGAGGGTGAGAGAACACAAGATGTTTCATCAGAAAGAAGTGAAGCAGGCGAATATGAAAAGCTAAAAGAAAAATACAACATGACACTAAATACTGATGACACACAATTGTAAAAGCGAACTGTTGGTCCAGATCTGAAATTCCTGAAGGTAACTGCTTGCATTGGCCAACCATCTTGTGCTGTGTCCACATGGTCTGTATCTCTGCTGGAACATTTTTACAGTTGTTCTATGTATGGACTGTTTGCATCACCTTTCTGTCTGGATATTAAGAGAACGGGAATATAAAACACTTAAGAGTTTCTTGCCACTACTCATACAAAAGTGGTGGTAAAAGTCACCATGGGTGGATTTGCACAGGCAATCACCTCAAAACTGCTAGTTACAAGAAACTTCATCCACAGTTTTGGATTTTTGCTAACTGTTGATTCCTCACAAGAGTTCGAAGAATTTGGGAAAACATCTAAATGATGAGTTTAGTGCTACTACTACATGAACACCAGCACTCCTTGGCAGATCCCTGTAATGCGGAAGGAGTACCGCAGGTAGCTTTAGAGGTATTTTCTGAGGAAGAATTAAGATAGCTGTCTGAAGGTGAGTCTCAGTTTTAATGAAGTATAGTCTAAAGTCTTCTGGAAAAGAAATACAATATGATAGTACATCTTGAGAGAGACTCTTATTCACAAGGGACAATGGGCAAGGAAAGGGCTTCTCAATAGCTTTTAGTTACATAAGTTAGCCAAATCTAAGCTATATTTCTCAATATTTCTGTGGGTTAGAAGACGAAATTTAGCCAAATTGGCAATTTTAGCAAATTGAAAGAAATCTCTGTAATCTAGACATAATGTCTGGTTTGTAAAAGAGGACACATTAGCATTTTTTACTTTGCTCAAGAAAAATAATCTTTTTCATCCGGGAGCAAACATACGAAGTTGTCTGAAGAATTTTTACACTGTAGTTCATCTCAAGATATTTATTCAGCTAGCTTTTTACTGAATGGAAATTTTGATTACTTTTATTAGTAACATTTGGGCTGGAAAAGCATGATATATTTTCAAAAATTGTATCATCCTTGGTTACTTCAAAGCAACAAAAATGAAATTTGCTGGGATAATACAAGTATATAGTGCACTTTTAAACACTTTATTCTAAATTAAGTTGCAGTATCTAAAAAGCCTGAATCTAAAATTATCTAAATGTATCAAAAATAGTAAACTAATAGCTTAGATTAAATAAATACTTTTTTTTTTTTTTTTGTAACAGAGGTTAGATAAAATTATTTTCACGGTAGCAGTGTCAAATAGGCAACAACATCAGTTCCATTCAAGTTAGCAATGATGCTTTGAGTCCTGTTCTGGTATTAGAGAAAACGTCCTCTGACAATTTCAAGTACAGATCTAACAAGGTGCTTTCTGATGATAAATCTTTGGACATTCCCCCAATGGCTAATGATGAATACAGCTCACAGTTTCTTGTCTAGGTCTTTTTACTTATGTGTCTTAAGCCCTCCTAGTCCTTCGTCAGGCTTTTGGATTCAATTTCCTTTTGAGTTTCGATTTTAGATTAATCAATGGAAGAATCATAGTTATGATATTATTTTCTGTAAAAGGAAATGATTTTGCAGACTGTCCAACGTTTATTCATTCTTTTCATTAGCTTAAGTTCACCTTTCAGATTTTTGTATCCCTCAACGCCCTTTACCCAGCAATATCTCAATATTATTTATACTGGTTTATATTCCAAATCACTTTTTGTATGCAAAATTTTTGTTAGTTTTAGGTTTTTCAGATGCAAAAAAAAATATTTGAAGGCATTTTTTCCCCCTGAGCAATTTACTTCTACAAACATATTTTGAATGCAAAAGAATCTGAGAAGAATCTATTTTATAATACTTTTTATACATAAAATCTTCTATTAAATACTGGTTTTATTTTTCATGCTTCTTAATCTATTTTTATATTATCTAGAAGATAGCAGACCAGTTTAAACTCTGTACACCTAAAATATTTTATATCTTTTGAATACTTCTTAATATTTTTTAAATTTTTAATTATATGAAATTGTCTAGATTACTCTCTGCTCCTTCAGAAAGCTCTTCTCCAAACTGAATAAAAATACAATATTGCCATTAAAACATATTATTCTGTTCTTTGCCTAACATTATTCCTATTTCTTATTTGGGCTCTTTCATTCACACAAAATTACTGGAACAAAGCCTCCTCCCTTGGTAATAAAGATATATATCAGAGTCTTTCACTAAGAAAGAGGAACTAAAATCTAATGTCCAAGAACCGGACCTCTGAAATAAGGAGAGGTTATAAAGAGAAATTAAGTTGAATTTCTATTCCCATTCAACTGACAGAACTTTTTCACTTGAGCAAGACATGGGATGTAGTAAAGAACCCAATAAATGTTCAAGATTTAATTTAACCCTTTAAGCAAATTTCCTGTCATATTGCAAGAAGATATGGTTTCAAAGCTGGCACAAACATCTGGGAGTTCTTCAGTGAGCAAAACCAAAAAGAGTTTGTCTTCTTGCACACCAGCTGATGCAAAGTATCTGGAAACTGAGACCTGTAAGATGCATGCTCTAACAGTGTGTATATTTGCACCCGTCTGTTTAAAAGTGAGAAGATTTTACTCTACAGCTGGAATATTCTAGCCTCTCCCTTCTTTCTTGGTGCTTGGCATATGATGTGTCTGTTGTTATTACCGCTGCTTTCAACGTAAGATCATATCCAAAACAGGATCAAAGAACAGAGGAAGGGCAGATGTGACACACGTACTGTCTTGAATACAGCTCTTAAGTGAAAAACTAAGCCTTCTCTGAGAGGAAGTGAACAGATTAAGAAAAAGGGCTCTAAACATGCAAAGTCTGATGGAAGAACTACATCATCACAGGCAAAGAGTGAGAACAGAGGAAGAGCTTTTCCTCATCTTGAGGTATGAAGCACAGATTCAGTTCTAGAAACCTCACTGCTTTTATAATGCAACTCTGATATCAGCTGAAGGAGGTTATTCTGGGGAGAAATCCAGCTTTTGTAGAAAACAGCAAATGCAACCCAGCCATGAATCTTTTTCTGCAGTAACTGCTATGAGCAATGACTCTGCAACTCATGCTGTCTTATTGGGTTTTTTGGTTTTTTTTGTTGCTGTTGTTTGGTTGGGTTGTTGGGTCTTTTTTTTGGGGGGGGGAGGGGAAGCATTTCAAATGTAGTACATGGTAGGAAATTACGTATGATCTATTCATGCAGCTCTCAAAGATGAGGTAGAAGGACTTTGGACACCGTGGGGATCCACATGGAGGTATAAGATAGAGATATGAGGGGCCTGCTCCTTCAAAGACCATTAGTCATAAGCTGGGTAAAAAATAGAACATGCTTCCCAATCCAGGACATCCATCTATCATGAGTAAAGCTACACACACTATACATTACTGGAAAAGCTACTGCTACAGGTGAAGAGGAGACCCTGCAGGTTAGATTGACATGAGGTATGGCAAATACCTATTTTGCTGTATGCCCTAAGAGGGACAGTCTAGGTGAAAGTCAACAGTGTCACAAATGTGCCTGCCAAAATCAAATCTTAAGAGATAGAAGGGTCCAGTACTGTCCTCACGAATTGTGCAGGATAAGCAGGAATACAAGTTTCTGGACTTTGTTGAGATGATGGAAAGGTGAAAATGTCGTGCAAGACAATCAATGTTTCTCTACAAAGAGACGAAACAAGCACCTGGAACTGATAGTGACCTATGATATGAAAAACTGGATGAGAATTTTTGTTTTGTTTTTCTATTTTTTTTTTTTTTTAAGAATTAGAACTGTTGCCATTTCCTCTTGATCTCTTTTAAAGTCATATCTGACAACTCAGTGACTGAGGAGATTCTTCTAGCAAGAGAACTCCTATCTCTTGTCTCTCTCCTCCTGTCCTTCCATTCTCCTTCCTAAATCAGTTTAATAGTACTTAGTGCTATGGTAATTTCTTTTTGGTATGAGTATCTAGCCCTATGCTATTTCAGATCAGTTCAAGGGGTTTCTAGAACCACAAACATCACACACCAGTGCTAGTGCATTATAGCTATATAAACTACAGCCAACAAAGCATACAAGCAGTGGACTTCATGTGCATGGCTTTATGACATAATATACTTTCCTCTCACCAGCTCCTGTCTGTTCAGCAACTCTAAAGATTGATAGTGGCCTGAAATGGAATTGTAATTGGGAGTTTTGATCTGAATCAAGCAGTTACCAGAAGTGCTAAACTAACCACTCTGTAGAACAAAGGTCTTGATTATCCAAGGATGCAGTAAAGGTAGAAGCTTTCTCATAGTGATTTATTTGTGTATCTCAGTCTATGCTCATGTAAGTTTAAAATAATAAATTTATTGACCATTACCAGTATCTTAAACTTTTTGAACAACTGAGAAGTTGTTTAATTGAAAAGTAAAGCAGAGGGCCACAAACACTGTTCTTCTGGAGAGAGTAATAACATCTGGCACACACTCTAAGGCCCTATTTTAAAGTTGACAGTCTTGACTGCAGTGATATTATAAACAATATTGTGCACACAAAAACTTTAGAAACTTTACAAATAATACTGAAATCTTACAGTACACCTGTGAGGAGGGTATTATTTTGCTGACTAAACAAGCAATATATAGAGAAGCTGAGGCATAAGAGAGTTAAGCAAGCCAATCAAGTTCATAAAGCAAGTCTGTTACAAAATAAAAAGAGAACTCAATCTCACAATTTGCAATCTGTATCTTTCCCTTAAAATCATTATTCTTCCCCTTCAGGTTGTTACTTAGGAGTGTAGCAGCTGTCTTGTTTAATTCTCTCGCCCCTGACACAGACTATATTTCTACATTAAATAGTGTGATCTTGTAGACAGGAAAGTTTTATTAATACATAGAATTGTGGAAAAGAATAAAACCAGAAGTGCTTACCCAAATCCAGAAAACAAGCGACAGAAGAGGAAGAAGCCATAGCCCTGGACAAATGATGAAAGGAAGGCAAAGAATCCATTGACAGACATGCATATCAGGAGTGACTGTCTCCTTCCCACCTTGTCTGCCAAGCCTCCCCAGAAGAATGCGCCCACCATCATCCCAAGGTACACTATGCTACCTGCAATACACACACAAAAAAATATGTTGTTTTGTGAGCTACATAACTGGCCACAATTGACCACATCCAAAATAGTTGATCTTCTATATTTACAAAACAAACAGTATAGAAATTAATTTGTCTTTTCCCAGTGAGTAAAAATTATATGTACAGCTTTGCAAATGTATCTAGGGAGAGGAGACTTCCTACTGTGTTTCTGTTGTTTGTTATCAGACAAACAGTGAAGCTTAATGTAATTATTAAACAAAGCATCTCTAGCTAAAACAATTAAAATATAGGCAAATAAGACTGAACGGGAGAAAGAATGCCACTATTTCTTCAGTAATAAACTGTATTTGTGTTAAATACAGCAAAAACTATAACTTCCCCTATAGAACCAAATTGTCTTAACATTTCTAGAATATAAGCAGTCCTTTTGGGCATTAATCACTGGGAGTAAGACATGGTAAGTCTAAAGGAAGCTGATTATGAAATAGACACTTTCCATTTGAGATCTATAGAATTAAAGATGTCCAGCTTCGTTGATTTTTTCTTCCTCTTACTTCAGTGTACAGCTTTAGTTAAAAAGGCACTGTATACAGAAAAGCACCGGAATGTTTTTGTTTTGGTTTGTTTTTTTTCCCCACAAAGAATTTTGAACAGATACATTACAATTCAACTGCATACATTAAAATGAGAAAAACTATTTCAGGCTGATTATTTTTAACGTTAATGATGTTTTCAACGTGAAGTACTTTCTCACAGAAAGATAAGTTGAAATATTTAACACTTTGACCATTCACACCTTAGCATATTGTATATTGTTTTCTTTCCAGGGACAAAACTTCTGTGGGACATTTGGCAAAGATGTACAACGCATTGAGCAGACTGTCAGAAGAAGAAGTAGTTCCCAAGTTTTAGACAAAACCAACGAGACTTGTATTTTATTTGATACACGTAATTCTTTTACCACTTGTTTTCTTATTGAACTTCCCACATTGGGTTTTACCTACCTAGCAGTACCATCTTGTGTGCCTGCTACAGAGCAGAAATTAAATATAAAGTAGGTGGAAGCATCTAAAATACTAGCAATCCTTGTCCTGTGTCTCTTTTCGATCAGCCACAAGAATAGACAAATTCCCCAGCAACTCTACTGGGCTTTAGTTGCTGTTGTGTAGAATTCAGGTCTCCAAAAGAATTGCCTCTGCCCTGCAGGAGGTAGTTGGAAGGGAAAGAAAGCTGAAAAAAATACTTCAATGGCTGGATTTCGTTAACTGCTTATTAACATAGAGGTCAGTCATCTGTATTTCCATGCTTGGAATTCCAGATGTTAGCATCTCAAGTGTTGCCATCTGCAGCATCTCATGCACCCGAACGGTTCTTGTTTCCCCTCGTGTTTTATACAAGTAGTTTACACTGCTTCTTCCTTACCAGACGTTTTAAATCATTTGATAGAACATACATTGTGTTAAACATATATTAGCAAGACAGAGAGTTGCATTTTGCTTAGGTGAGTATACTGTTTTTATCTATGCCTTTCACAGTTGATTGTGATCAATACCAGCAAATCAGTCTTTTCTGCAGCTGTCTTTTTAGCCAACATAAAATAAGAACAGATTATTTCTAGACTGACTGTCTTCTCCATGAGTCCCTTAGGACAGGATGAGAGATCCATTGCTGCTCATCACAGGAGCATTAACTATCTCAAGCAAGAGCAAGAAGTTCCTTAAGAACAACAGTTAAATGTCTTCTCAAAACAACTCTGTCAATAGACGTTTTCTAGGTCTTACTGGGATCTTAGTGTTTCATTAAAGGATCATCAAAAGATATTGATGAGAATGTAGGTAGATCCAGAACTTGCAGAATCACTAACATGTCTTTGTTCTCTTTCCTCCTAATCCAGGAAGGACACAGACACTACAATATCAGATAACTCCTTCATTCTGATCCACAATTTTTATTCCAATAATTGGGATTTTCCTGAGAATGCACACACAGCTCTTAACGCTTTCTGGTCCTAAAGAGACAAAGCTTGGCCAGTGGCTTCACAAATTTGCTCAACCACTTTAAGATCTCTCCTGTGGACAAGGTTACTGTACTACGCTACAGGTAGACCAGTACTTACAAGCAGTTTGGAAACTCCCTCCAGCAGAGCTGGTGCTTGCTCATCAATATTAGTTAAAAGAACATAGCAAAAATAGTTCAATAGCTGCATTGCCAGCAGATTGATTTCAAAAAGGCAAATAAAATGGTTGTTAATCTTAAAGTGAAATTCCTTACATTCTTTCATACATACACATTCTTGAGCTTTCCCAGTCAACAGTCTAATATCAGAAATACTCAGAGAAGGCCAATCAAATAGTTTTATATTTCTTTATATAGATAACTTTGAAATATTTTATGCGAATAATTTTATCAAGTAACTATTTTCCTTGTGATGCATAGAAATATCAAAACACTATGAACAATGAAAGAAAAAAGTTTGCAAGTCTTGAGATTATAAGAACATTAACCTTTCTCTTCGATGACAAATCTTTTGGTCATTGTACCATGCTTTAGCCTCTCTTATACCCATGTACTTCTCCTGAAAAGCATTCAAAACATGCTGCTAAAAATAATAGTCTCGTCCTATCAATAAACTACTATAAGTAAGCTGTTCTCTGAGCTGCACATTAGTTTATTCTTTCTCATCACATTAACTTTGAATTTTTTCCTAATTGCCTTGCAGACCCTCCACAATCCCTCTCCCTCACCAAAGATCTATATCCCTTCCATACTGAATCTACTGCAGCTACAAATGATACCTGTTTCAGTGTATTTTCCTGTCTATTCTTTTTCAGATTTTCTGTCTCTCTTTATACAGGGCCTGCAGCTCTACATTTATGGAATGGCAATTTTTTAAGGTATATATCTAAGTGGTTAAAGCAGTAAATCATCAATTTTTCAGCCATCTGAAAAAGTTGATGGATACTGTTTTCCAGCAAACGTGAGCCAGACACCATATTAACTAAAATTAAAATTTTACATGAGTCTTAGTTCAAGATTTCTCAAGCCATGGATTTCCTTTATCTAAATGCTAGCTGATTCCCACAGCAATCATTTTGTGTCTTAACTTCAGATGTTAAATGATTGCTCTTACCCAATAATATGCAATATATGCAAATCCCAAAATGTCACAGCATATCAGGCTCTTTTTCTACTACTACTCTTCAGACTAATCCACTCCTCCCGCATTTCCCTTTCAGCCTGTAAACAGGCTTCAGTCTAATTTCATACTCTCTAGTGCAGATATTTAATTACACATTCATTTCAAAGCTTTTTGCTCTTCTGCTAAATATATATTTACAAACAGTCAAGTTTTGCTTACTGTTACATTATTAGAATTATTTTAGCCATCATAGTAATAGGGTTTATCTATTTATATACATGAAAGCTATTTTTAAATGAATGTTGAAACACTTCATTCTCAATATAAAAGTTTGTACAGCGTTTATCACACTGCAGTGATTCTTTGACTGTGACTTGAAACTGCGTAACCTGTATGCTTAGTTCTCTAATGGTAGTAATTCCAAAGTGACAAGTCTTCACATGACAGATCATTTAGCTTTTGCATATTTTTTTAGCTGCTTAGTGCACAAGATATTTTGGATATCCTTCACAGTCAGTAAAAAAGCACAACTTTGTCTCCATAATAACTAAAGAAAGATATACATCTATACTCATTGAGAGGAAGGAAGATACTGAATCCTAGTGAAATCAGTGAAAAAAAAAAAGACAATCTCCTCTTCTGAAACATGCTGAGCGATACAGAAACAACGTTTTCATGAAGGGAAGAAAACTAAAAAATACTGTTTCAATCCAAACCATGTTTTTAAAAATATTTATTAATTTCTAAAAGTGTTTCTCTAATATTTACTTACGAAAACAACTCAGGGAAATGTGCTGATGTAAAATACAAAAATACATAGCATACAATTCATAGCTTAAATCAATGAAATAAAAACAATACAATAAATAGTGCCTCTGCTCCATCAACAGAAAAAAGAAAACAAACACCTCCTTATACCACTTTCAAACATAACTACAAAACATCTGATGACATTCAATCTGATACCAATCTAGAAACTTCACATAAATAGAAATCAAGTGAACTGTATCTGGTTCTCAGACAAAATGATCCTCTTCTAATACAATACTGATGAACTGCAATAGAGGGAGTCAACCATGAAAGTCCGGAAAATGGAACTGAAAGCAAAGCTGAGAAAAAGCAATATCTACTCAGTTGACCAGTGTAGATGGAAAATGAAAGAGCAAGTAATTCAACAGTTCTACGTGCAAACCTATTTACTATCTTTAAGATAATAGAGGAAAAGCATCAGCAGAAACACAACCAACTCAAACAATACAGTTTGTAATAGTATGACAGGTATAATTTAGATGATTGATTTAATCGAAAGAAAACTGGCATGAGGTAGCTGTGTACTGTATTTCTAAAGAGAAGCCTCACAAATGCAAAACAGATACAGTCTAGAAAAAGTACAAAATATTAAATGGAAATGGGGAAAAAAAAAACTAATCCATTTTTTTTCCCATTTTTTTTCCCATTTTTTTTCCCTTTCAAAATGATCAAGTCCAAATTTTACAGAGAACTGAACTCAAAAGGGAAGTAGATGTAGAAGTCCACTATGGAACCTTCAAGATAGTTGCAGGTCAACTGAAAATAAGTGAAAGGGACTTATGGCATAGTCAGAAAGCAGAAAGCGCCTAATGCAAGACAAAATTTGACAATACTATATTTTAGGTCAATAAAATTTTAGACCAACTAATACCTACAATGTATTTGTCTTGATTTAACATTGAGACTGAAGTGAAAGTGGTCTCATAGCGTGGCTGCCCAAAGTCATCACCCAGCTGTGGTCTTACAAAGGTCGAAGATGAGCCAGGAAGACAATTGTTTTTCTTGGGAGCAAAGGAGAAATGAGAATAGTTCTCTCCTCTGCATGAAATAAAAGAAAACAACAAACCAACACAGCTTTTTCCAGGAAAACGATTTGCACATATTTCCAAATCATGAATCTACTCCAGTGTGTGTCTAGCCTAAGGGAACTTCCAGATATGAAAACTCATGGCTTTTCCAGTGCTATAACAGAAATACTATCCACAAGAAAGTCAAAGGGTCCTACAACAATCGTTCACACAAGTTTCATCCAGGTTATTTTTTTTGTTTCCTCTGGCATGCTTGTATTAAATTTATGTACCTAATATGTCTACTTCTGATTTGTTTCCTGTATCTCAGGTATGAGATTTACAACCTGAAGTGTTTGTGGTGTAAGGCTCAATTTAATTCCAACAAGAAAAAGATTGGAATTTGCCTCCATGTTTGTTCTCATTGGGTTAATAAGATTAATTTTGGTTTATGTATTAAGTGCAGAACAAGGTGATTTAGCTCTGGACCTTTACGATATCTGTCAATTTTGAGAAACATACTATTTTCTTCTTTTAAGAGCCTGTATCCCATTAAACATCCTTACAGTTTTAGGTACATTCACCTAACAATATATCTAAAATTTACACAGGCAGGTATGCTGATACATGTTTTTTTACTAATAAAATAATACTCTGTTTTAACAGATGAGTTTCCTGTGTAGTCAGATATTATTTTAATTGAAACACTGTAATAACAAAAGGAATATCTGCTTCTGCCTTTCCTCAGATCCAAATTAGATAAATTAATAAATGCATAGAAGCAGCTCAGTAACTGCAGAGATTGTGACAGGTAATAGATTACTTGCTAGGATGGGGAATTTTCTTCACAGCTGTGTTTTCTGATAAGGCAGCAAAATAGAGAATACACTAAACCAGTACCTTTGCAGTACATTGTAATAATCACTTCTGCTTTAAGAACATTATCGTGTCAACAACTAAGTCTTTTTAAAGTGTCATCTACTACCATACGGCAGCATCGGTTTTATTTATTCCATATCAGATTTCTTAGAATAAAAAATTGATCAGAGTTATTCCATTTTCTTTATTAGAATAATTTACAAACTGAATATTGGTAGTTGTCGTGTTTTTTTTTGACTGAGGATCGAGACAAGAACCGAAAGGGAGCACCCACCAACCATGGTCTCGGGCAAAACATGACTCAGGCTTTCTTAATAAAACAAAACAATTTATTAACAGTTACTAAACAAAAGACAAAAGGGAACGAAACCGGTTACTTGAGAGGAGAAAGAGAAAACAAGGCCCGATCTTAAAACAACACCTCCCCACCCCCTATTTTCCTTTCGTTCCTGGCTCTGCCTTCCCCCAGCGGCGCAGGGAGACAGGGAATGGGGGAGTACAGGTCAGTTCATCCATGTTGTTCACTGCCGCTCCTTTCTTAAAGGAGGAGGAGTCTTTACACCATTTTTCCCTTGCTTCGGTGGATCCCCTACTCACAAAGAAAAAGTCCCCAAACTTTTCCAAAGTAAGTCCTGCCCGCAGGATTGCAATCCTTCCCCATGGATCGCACCAGTTCGGGCTTTACCAGTCTCGGCCTCTTAGGGAGCTGCTGCCACTCGCGTCGGCGTGGGTCGTCCCACGGTCTCCAGATGCCTCCACGACCTCGTCGTGCATTCCATGCCCCATTATCAACAGTACCTGGTCGCGCATCCCCTGCTCCATGACCTCTCCTGGGCTCAGGCATCTCCTTCCCGACGTGGGTTTCTCCACGGGCCACGAGTGGGTCGCTGCTCCGCCGAGTACACCCTGGTTGCAGGGGGGCCGCCTGCCATCTCACACCGATTTGCAAGGGAAGCCTCAGCTCCAGCACACCTCCTCCTGCTCCATCTTTTCTGACCTGGTCGCTGTGGTTGTTTTCTCTTAGATATTAATCCTCTCTGGGGGAGCTCGGCCCGGCGGGCACCCCGGGAGCGGGGCGCTTACCGAGTCCCCCATGCGGCTCCCCGGCGCCATCTTGAGCACATGGCGCCGGCCCGGGCCCGGGCCCGAGCGGCCGCTCGGCCGGGAGCCGGGAGCGAGGGCCGTGCCCTCCTGCTCTCTCCTCGCTCCTGAGCAAAGAGCCCTTTCCCGCCCCTTTTGTCTCAACTTAAATAGGTCAATTCGCAGAGGCGCCAATTTGGCTCAACCTCCCCCAGGGGGGATGGGACTCAGATCTGGTGGCACAGGGAGCAAATCCCCTCCCCTGCCACCAGAACACCCCCCCACATATCAAACTATCACAGTAGTGATTATTGCAACAAACAGCAGCACACTGCTATTTCATACTGCTGTTGCTTGTCTAGCTAAATCAACAATGCATTAAAGAGAAAAAGACAAAAACACCGCTTCCTTGATACTCACAGGAGAAACAATCAATCAGCTTCCACATTGAAAAACACGAGACTGCAGGAACCAGTCAATATGTGGTATTTTTCTTCCCATATTAACAATATTTTTACAAGATCATAGTTACCAGTACACAACATATAGAGCACAGACTTTATCAAATACTCAGGTAATCCTAGGTGATGATATGAAGCTGTTGACAGATTCCCTAGGTGCTATCACTGAACATACTATTTTCACCCTATCTTCTTTGATCCAACAGTTCCCTCTGGCATTAGCGAGAAAATCCTAACAGACAAGCTTCGGATAAAACATACCTAGTTAAGCTGTCCTAATACCCCTAATTCCTGTTTTCTTCCACTGCAACTGCTAAGTTTCCTCTAGATTTTTATACTCTCAGATTTAGATACTAAATTCAATGCGCTCTTTGCCCATATCTGAATTGACCCTGTCATGCTAGAAATTGCTGTGACTTTGCAATTTGAAATGCATTTCCATGGCAATCCTGAGAATCAGAATGATTATTAATGCTGCATATGATTGAACAGTGCATAGCACTGTGCAATGTGCTGGGATTAATTAAATTTCAAAGAAAAGAATATATTTCACTGAAGCTTTAAAATGCCTATGCAGTCATCTACATTAATCATCTCATTTCGTGTCAAAACTGTCCATTTTGGCTTCATGTTTTATTGTTGAATGTTAATTTCTTATTTGCCTAGTCTTGTTTCTGACTCAAAACAGAGCAGAGTCCATGAATATCACTAACTTTTAATTAGCGCTTAATTAAAACAAAAAGCCCAAAGTATATACACCTACACTAATAACAGATGCATCCGACTCGGCAAACCAAAGTATGTGATTCTAAGAACTAATTAATAAAACTGTGCTCCTAATGAAGATATCTGTACAATATTAAAGCTAACAGTTGATTATTTCTTCAGTGTTTTATCAAACATTAACTCTCCTTACTGCAACTATATTCTGTTTTATGTGATATTTATGTGAAAACTTCTTTCCTTGTATGTGAGAGGAAATAATTTTTTTGTTTTACTACATCCATACTGTGGCTCTTACCACCTTTGTTGCAATGAAGTGAAATAGTGGAAGAAGAGAAATGATACGAAAAAATCCGCAAAAAATGACAAGACAAAACAAAACCCAACAATCTTACACTGGTTTCAGAAAAAGATGTTGAATTAGGCCTGACCTTGTCAGGAACAGGTTACCAAAATTAATAAGGGTCTGAAACTCACACATGTCCCAGAGTGCCTGACAAGAGACCTGGTCTACCTCAGCTAGCACTCAACAACATACAAGTGAAAAAGGAAACTTCCATTGTTAATGGTCTCACATCTTCTTTCTGTTTTCCCATTTAAAGTCAATAAAATAGATTAACTAATTGAATGTCAGAATGAAGAATAACAGATCACAATAATCTTCTGTATAGTGCCAATGCACCTCCAGGTGCTGGTGATGGTAAACAGGCTTTTTAATTACGTATTTACAATAGTGCTGGGAGGCACTGTTCTAATGTCTAAATGGAAAATTGTTTAGATGACTGTATCTATCAGTTCATGATCTCTGTTTAACAAGACTTGCTAGTGGCAACTTCAGAACCAACCTCGAAAATCGCCCTGAATTTTAGCGGATTAGGAAAATACTTGTTCTCTCTGAAAATGAGCAGGTCTGACAAGTGCCAGACAAAAGCAATACACAGCACAGTAGAGTCATGCATCACATGGATTATATTCATCCCTACTTCCTCGACTTCATATGAGGATCTCCACTGCTAACCAATATACAGCGAATAATTTCAGTCCAGCTAACATGACATGAAGAAATTTGCAAATAGGTCACCTTTGCCTATCATTGAGCATGTAGATCTTTTTTAACTCTAAGGATGTAAAACCGGTGTCACTTTACACCATTTTCTTAATTTTCCTACTTTACATCACTCTCCCAACTTTCTACAATCTGCCCCAAAGTTGAACAAAAACATCTGTCTGCCTCATTAACAGGTTTCCGTGAGTCTTTGAAGACACTTTATGCATCACATGTTTATCCTGAGAAAAGCTTACCTGTTAGGAAAAGCCAGAATAACATGGCGTATGTAACATGTCATCAAAAACTCTTGATTTTGTTTCCACTAGCTGGAATAAAGACTAGTAGATGTCAGATAAAATGTCATTGGTTTAAGAGAGCCAGGGAACCACATTTTACAGTTAGTGGAAAGGAAGTGCCCATCTAGAAGACTGAGTAGTAAGTAGAGCTGGCCCGGGTGTAAAATCTGAGATTCTGAACTGAAAAGAAAAAAACAAAAAAGGACAGAATTTCCCTAAGTCACCCACTGTTCCAGTCACATAATAAATCTGTGAGTTATTCCTCCCAGACTCGTGCAGACTGTTAGTTTGCTGTAGTGCGTGAAACTGCTAAACCTTACATTTATATATGGCCTCATATCAAGCCTTCCCATTCTGTATAGGGCTAATAAAGTGTTGAAAAATGGGTGAGAATAAATGAAAAAATAAGCTTCATTATAAATGTCAGTAAATAACAGTGTCCTGGACAAACTGTTAACTATCACTATAGCTGTTGTTATACAAGTTTTTACATTAATAGTTTAAAAAAAATTATGTATGCCATATTCATGTATCTATTCTAGCAGTAATTCAGTATCATTCCTTCATTTAAGTACATATACTTGTATAGAATAGTGATTTTGATTCTGCATCAGCTATGAAAGTAGTAATATTCCATACATTAGAAACAGTATCAAACTGGTACTTCAAACAAGGGAACCAGGTGTGCATAGTGATAATAGAATCATAGAACCATAGAATCATAGAATCGTTAGGGCTGGAAGGGACCTTCAAAGGCCATCTAGTCCAACCCCCCTGCAAGGAACAGGGATATCTCCAACTAGATCAGGTTGCTCAGGGCCTCATCCAACCTGGCCTTGAACGTCTCCAGGGATGGAGCATCCACCACCTCTCTGGGCAACCTGTTCCAGTGTTCTACAACTCTTATGGTAAAAAATTTTTTCCTAATATCCAACCTGAATCTACCTCCCTCTATTTTAAAACCATTACCCCTTGTCCTATCACAACTGGCCCTCCTGAACAGCCTCTCCCCATCTTTCTTGTAGGCCCCCTTGAGGTACTGGAAGACCGCTATAAGGTCATCCCGGAGCCTCCTCTTCTCCAGGCTGAACAGCCCCAACTCTTTCAGCCTGTCCTCATAGGAAAGGTGCTCCAGCCCTCTTATCATCTTCGTGGCCCTCCTCTGGACCCTCTCCAACTGTAGATGTACCCATCACAAGGAAAGAATTACATTTGCAGCAAAATGCAGTCAGAGTAGATTAAAAAATTAATTATCGTCCATACTTTTCAGCACTGACATTCCCTTAAACAAGCCAAAGGTCTGGAATAGGTAGCCTTTTCAAGCAGTATCTATCAAAATATACAATTTTTTTCCAATTCTTTAAAATGCTGATGGTATAACATAAAATGACAAGTCAAACTTTGAAAGGTTGTTGTCGTGGTTTTAGGGTGATCCAGCTGCTAAAACTCACACAGTCTCTCCTTCTCCAGTAAAGTGGAGAGGAGAAAAATATAATAAAGGGACTGAGGGATGAGACAAGAACAGAGGGAGCACCCACCAACCATGGTCCCGGGCAAAACAGACTTGGCTTTCTTAAAAGCAAAACAATTTATTGACGGTTACTTAAAAGGACAAAGGGAAACAAAACCAGTTACATGAGAGGATAAAAAGAAACAAAGCCAGATCGTAAAAACCGACACCTTCCTCCTCTCCCACCCCCCCAACCCCCAGCGGCGCAGGGGGCAGGGACTGGGGGAGTGCAGGTCAGTTCATTCCGTGCTGTTACTGCGGCTTCTCTCTTAAAGGAGGAGGGGTCCTTACACCCTTTTCCCCTGCTCCAGTGGATCCCCTGCTCACGAGGAAAAATCCACAAACTTCTCCAGCGTGAGTTCAGCCCACAGGATGCAATCCTTCGCCATGGATTGCCCCAATGTGGGCTTTACCACAGTCTCGGATACTTAGAGAGTTGTAGCCACTCGCTCCAGCGTGCGTCGTCACGCAGACTCCAGATGCCTCTCTGCCTTGCCGTGCATCCCAACATGACCATCCTCAGGCTCAGGCATCTCCTCTCCATGGGCTGCGAGTGGGTCTCTACTCCACCGAGGCCGTCCTGGTTGCAGGGGGGCCGCCTGCCATCTCACCACCAGCTGCAGGGGAAACTCGGCTCCGGCACCTCCTCCCGCTCCATCCTCACTGACCTGGTGTTGATGCAGCTGTTTCTCTCAGATCTCAGTCCTCTCCAGGTGAACTCAGCCCAGTGGGCACCCCGGGAGTGGGGTGCCCCCGAGTTCCCCAGCCGGCTCTGCTGCCACCATTCTCCGTGGGTGGCGCCGGCCCGACGCAGGCAGCTGCCCGGCCGGGAGCCAGGGAGGGGGGGCAGTGCCCTCCTCCCTTCTCTCCTCACTCCTGGGCAAAGCACCTTTTCCGGTTCCTTTGTCCCAACTTAAATAGGGCAATTCGCAGAGGCGCCCTATTGGCTCTACCCCGAGGAGGATGGCAGTCTGATCTGGTGGCCAGAACCAAGTCTAACCCAGTTCCAAAACCAGGGAGGTCACAGGGAGCAAAGCCCCTCTCCTGCCACCAGAAACCCCACCCCCTCCACATCAAACCATGACAGTTCTAAAATCCTTGATTGGTTAAATCCATGGATAAAATGCATGGGAAGAGATTTACTCAGCTGTGACAAAGACCCATTAAATTTTGTTCGTTCCAAGTCTTAATGAAGTTCATTAACACTTTCTCTGTGAAAGTATTTCTTCTTCTTGCCCAGGAGCTCATACATCTCGTCTTTCATTTCATAGTGCAACATTTGATGCAAGATGCAAAATTCAGAGCTACAAATACACGAATAATGAATTACTGTAAATGAAAGCTTTCAGATCATAATTTAACTGTATTGGAGAATTAACAAAACAATGACTTGGAAGAGAGTGCACCATCATTGGACTCGATGATCTCTAAGGTCTTTTCCAACCTAGAAATCTATGAATCATGTTTAAAATGTCTGTTTGGTTAAAACACTCCATTTGACACATTGATTTAAAAAGTGATGTATCATCAGCCAGAGATTCCATGGCAGTTGAGAGAGGGAGGAAAAAGTGGAGGCGACAACCAAATTAAATGTGTGAAATCACCACGGCCCTCAGGCTTTTGCTTTGGGAGGCATTTCCTTCTTTTGGCCACTTTTGTAAGATTATAAATTTATGTGACATAAATGGTAAAATTGCCGATCTGTGATGGGATAGGAAGAGCCAGAAAATAACCTGCAGTGCATAACAAAGCAGCCCAGTGATTTTTAACTGTTTTAGACACAGTCTCCAAGACAGAGATTTGGAGATAACTACAAGCCCATAAGCATTCAGCCTTATTTTTAAGTGTAAACAAACTGTACAGACTTACTTGCATATGGTGGTAATGCATGTTTTTAAGTGGTTAAATGTGTGAGTATCTTACTGGCTACTCATACAATCTTCACTAGTCTAGTACATACATTATCCCATTTGCAGTCTGTATTTTTCATCACTTAAATAAGTTTCCCAATATCCATTGTACTCATTGAATTCAGCTGAAGCAAGCAAAGCTTAAACCTTGAAGAAATACTATATTCTGGCAACAAATGTCTTGCTCAAAAAATGACCTACTATTTTACTAGCTGTAAGTACATTGATTGATCTCTGACATTATTCCAAGGTATACATGTGTAGTCAGGTCCATTTAACTAAAAAAAGCTAATAAGTATTACATTACTCATAGAGCTATCAAAAGATGAGTTGGTTAAAACAGCACTCAGCTGTACCGAAAATGCATACAAACACCAAAGCTCTCTGCTATGAACTGCAATGCAGTCATTTCATGTTGTCTTGTATTGTAGTGCGTTACTCAGGTTAAAACTGCGTGACTGAAACTGGGTATTGAGCCAGAGAATTATTATACTTAACCCCAGGCTAAATGGTGAACCTCTTAAATCAAAGAGCAAACATGTAAGTAAACAGTGCCCAATAACTTGTATTCCTCAGTAAAGCTGCATGCAGGAACACTGTAAAAGAGAGAAAACATTTGACATGGTGGTATTGTTCTCTTTGTTAGCACTGGCTTCAAAAACGTGTTTTGGGAGCAATGTTGTCCTCAGAAAAGGAGGGCAGCTGTGACTGACCCCAAATACTGGCTTATAATGGGAACCTGTGCCAGGGCAGAGTACTAAATACACTGCATTTCATTAATGGTTCAAATTCGTGCTTCCACTTCCTGTCTTGTGACAAGCCCATGACACTCTGTGTGATACAGGTTTAGTTCGGTTCATAATAGACAAAAATTATATTGCATACTCTCTTCACTGTCCCTTTTTTTCCTCTCAGAAAAGAAAACCAAACATAATCACCATCTCCACTGGTCCACAAAACGTAGCTGCCTAGAATGGATAAGGAATTGTCTCTTAATTTTTCTCCCTCAAATAATTACTTGGAAAGCAAGCAGAAAAAGCACTGCAGTAGAGTACTTTAATAATGTCATTGCAGGGGAACTGAACTGTACTGTAGGTGAACAGCACGCATGATGGCATTTGTATTTCTGGCATTTCCTTCTGAAGAAATAAGACGTTAATCCTACAGACCAGTTTTCACCTTGCTCCTGAATATTTAGCACACATTTCAGTGACTGCAGCTCTATTTCTAAATCTTTTTATCTCTGCTAAGGATTTATTACTACTATTAACTGTAAGTGCAACGAACTCTTACAGTTATTTCAATGGGGTTCCTCACACTTAAAGGTCTTCTGTGGTTTCAGTAAGTATTCTCAACCTAGATGCATTTCTTGTGAATACAGTAATTCCCAGACACATATTTAAGTATCTAATATTTTATCATCTGTGTCCTCTTCAATAAAATTTATACCATGGCCAAGAGTCCACATTAAAAAATTAGTTCTGAATCTCTTCTTCTATCCCTGAAGTCTAAAATCACTTTAAAAAATGAACTTCAACATGCTTTCCATAATAAAAATATGGATCTTCTCCTGGAAGATTCAGTTCTATAGTATCACATGTACTGGCTGCATACAACAGTAAAATACGGAGTAGCGGAGCCTGGATTTCCTTTATTATACAACACTTGAGGTCTATTATATCATCACATATCTGGTACTCTGCTAATAACTGGAATACGAGGAGAAGACACACTTTCTCCTACTGTATTCTATGAAGGAATATGTCACAAATCTCAACTGTATTGAAGGTCCTATAGTAATATTTAACAATAAAAGAAAACAGTGCTATACATAGATGTCCATTTACAGCAGCAGAAGAAATTTTGCTCACTGCTGCGTAAGGACGGGTTTGTGACAATCTATTAAAATTTAGACCTTTTAGTAAGTAGTGTCAAATATATGGATAACTGTGTCTTCCACATGATGGCATATGGAGGAACTATGCTGTGAAAACTAAGTATCACTGGAATTGAGTAGATAAGAGAACACTGTAACACCTGAAGCAGATTTTGTTTTGAAATAAAGTCTTAAATGTCTGAATTTTAAGAAGAAATGGAAACCAGAAAGTCAGCTGCTCAGTGTTATACTTCCCCAGTTCTGTGTTTGAATTCTGGACTTGGCCCTGAAGATAAAATTTCAGTTAAGTCACAAGTGTAACATAACTTGGCATAAAGATGGTCAATTAAAAACAGTTTTAATGAATTCACAAACAGGGGTAATCTTAATTGATCATTAAGATCAATATACTCAGTTTTCATGGCCTTTTTTCAAGCTTTAATAGTACATTTATTTACAATTGGTAAAAATAAAAACTTGTAGTAAAATGTTTACTCAACCATCAACTAACAAAGACAAAATCTTTAGCTTCCATATTAAATCATAGTCCTCAAAAAAGATTAGCAATCCCAAGAAAGCTCCTCCTCCCCTCCAAAGCACAATGTCTCTGGGCTACACAGAGAATTTAAAGCTACTTAACAGGTGAGAAAACAAAGGAATATAGCAAGCATTGAACATCAAAGAAAAGTCCACAAAAAAATTTGCTTATCATTTTAGTTTGAACATCCACAACAGGAGAAATTTCTCCAAAAAAGAAGAAAGTACATGAAAGAAACCTAGCCAAATGTGCAGAAGGAAAACCACAGTCTGAGAATAAGAATTTGATTCCAAGTTTGTCCATGTATTTATGTCTCTAAGGATGTGTGCAAGGTGTCTAGTGACATAGTGAGGTGCCTGGACATGTTGGAGAATCCCACTAGGCATGCGGATGCCTGAATATTTACAAAAGGGTCCTGTCAGACTCAGGTCCTGCAGTCTTTTGTTCACTGACATTTTGTTGCATGCTCTTAGACTACTGCCTGATCCAGAGAGAATCCATACAGGCTCAGGAGGAGACCAAATAACTCAAGCTATATGATCTTGCCTAAACAAATTTATATCCTAGCCTGTGTTTAAACCAGCAAACCTGTGTACAATCCATGAGTTCAGAACACTCTTCTATTTTAAAGTTTAGTCAAGTGTAACAACTGCAGTATCTCTTTTAGTTATAGGAAGCCAGAAGTGTTGTACATTTACAGATTAAGTAGCAAAGATCTGGCAAGCCAGTACTTTTTTAAACTATGATGAGGAAAGAATTCAGTAATCATCTGGTGTTCTTAGCAGTTTATAAGAACTTCACATCAACTACTGAGCCTTTGGGGAGCACTTCCTACCATGGAAGAGGAAGAACTGTCTGGATTAGCGTTGTGCAGGGTTATGTTTAGTAGGTTTTAAGACAAAGCAGCCATAGGAAGCATTGCATTAAACCAGCCGATAGGCAAACTGGCAATGAATGCAGAAGTGGTAGGCACATGCCTGTTGTCCCAGACTGAAAACTATTTCAGCTCAAAACACCTACTTAATGCCTCTGATACTCTGTTTCCTACAAATATTATACAAAATGTAATAACTAAAAACTGATAATATCAGAGAGAGATCTTATATCAAGGCATTATTTGACACTAAACATGGAGTTTCAGAAAATCCTTTGATTTCTGAAGTAAGCTGTTGCTATTCGTATGCACAATACCTGTATTATCAGCCCAGTGATTTACTATGATACTTGAGTTTTTCAAATTGAAGAAACTATCTATGCGGCTCATCAACTAAAAATATCTTTTATACATAAAGATTATTTCTGGTTTTGTTACTGTGCTATCTATGAGCCCGTATCAAGGACTTGGAAAACACATTGCTTAACAAAGACTATTCATCCTCAAGAGAGCATTCAGTATAACCTTCACACAGAGGATGATATATGGATTCAAAACAGACCAGGGAGACTACCAGGAAGTAATGAGGAACCATTGGCCTCTGGAAAAGATGGCAGTCAGAGCATATGAGTGGCTACCCAGCTGTCAGCTTTTGTTGGAATAAATGCAAAAAAAAAAGGTTTAAAAAAAGATAATCACTTAGTCCTGGGACCTTTATATGATTTTTTTTTTTTCTAGTGCTGAGGTGATAAAATACAAAAAAGGGATGGAGGTATCTGTCTGAAAAATGTGCCAACAGTGCACAAAGACTGACATCATGGGCCAGTCAAGTGGGAGTCAGCCTGTATCTGCTGCTAGCAACGGTGACAGTGGTGCAGATGTGCAGAGTCTAGCACATGAAGGTGAGCACTTACAGGTCCCATAGGAGAACCAGTGAGAAGATGGTCAGCAGTGGCATGGCATCCTGAATGGATATAGCTGGGAAAGGCTAGCTTTGCTTTGCTTAAGGAAAGGAATATTTCATTATTTAAGATGCAGAGATGCTGAGGGAAAAAAAGGCCATAATTTAAATTTTATAGAAAAAAAAATCTATAAAACTTTAGAACAATCTACATGCAAAAACATAGAAACAAAGTGACATAGAAAAGTACACCCAAATCAGCTCAGAGAATTAACCTAAAATCAGTCCAGTTCTGAGCTGCATGTGAAACCAAAGGGACAAGGCGCAAGCAGCAAAAGAGTTAAAACTACGTCTTCAGGCCTGAGTCTACAACCTGTTTCATGAAGGTACAGTCCTGCCTCATTGGTGCCGGAACCCAAGAGGTCAACGTGGATCCCCATAGGTGAAGGAGTTGACACGTACAGTCAGATTATACAGCAGGAAAGGAGGCCTTTCCCTCAAGCTTAGTGAGATGTCACCATAATCTTGGAAGAGTTTAAGCAAGTCAACTTCCATATTTTTAATAAAACAACTGCATGGAGATGAAAAAACATATTATTTTATTATTTAATTCAAAAGGCATTGGGAAACCAGTTGATGATTCTGATCAGCACTTTCATCACATGACTTTATGTGCTCTGAAATGCTGCTGGTCATCAATCAACAGTGACCTCAAGCTCATTCAAGGGTCAATAGAGAGGGAATTTGGGAAAGTGCCCTGGTGCAAGTAAATAAAAAAAACCCCGCCAACAGGGAGGCTCTATGAATACTATCACATGCTTTTTATTATCTCATATTCCCTAGTAAACTATCATGGCATGACATATGAGAAATCAGTTTTTACAACTGAGTCAATCATTGCTTTTTCAATGACAAATTAACATGTTCTTACTGTGTTTCTTAACAGCCTAGAAAATTGCATGGAAAATAAATGTTGTGTATGCATACCAACTCCACCTTATAACTCCTAGGACTGGTCCCATGACTTTAGTATTCTAACAACATTAAAACCGTCCGGATTATGGAATTATAATCATGAAAAAAAATTACGTCTGTCTGGAAGACCCCAGTTAGGATGTGATTATGATGTGAAATCACAGGGGCAAAATAATTGAAATGCATGGCTGTGAGGACCTAGTTATGATCATATGAAAATGCTTTCACTCAACGTTCACTGCCCTGATGACTGTTATGTATCACTGGAATTAAGGCTATGCTGTCTGCAAAGGCTATGTATCTACACTGGTTATAAGCAGTATGTACATCTGTGTACTGACAAACTGCAGCCTACGATATATTTCTATTAGCAAGGGGCAAGTAATATGATTATTGTGAAACTATTGATAAAACCACCATGTGTTGCAATGCCTTCGATACACACTTGGAAAGAAAACGCTTATCTCTGTTCTTTCCTGCTTTTCTGTGTTAATCTTTTTGCATATAATTATTTGTTTGTTAATACCACAACACAGGCTAGTGTTATAAAATTACAAAAGGAAGATAGAGATATCCATTACAACTTCTATATTTTAGGCATACATCATTGCTTGCACACCTAGAGTTGTTTCCTTAATTTTGTCAGTGACCATCATTTATATATATACACTCACATATCTATCTATCTATCTATCTATCTATGAGGTATTTAACAATCTCTGTACTGAATTCTAGTTAAACATCGACAGAGTAATTCTAATGTATCTCAAGACAGCCTCATAAGAAGTCTAGTCACAGGGAAATTCTCAACCCTCTTCGTGACATGGGTCAGACCCTAACAGGTGGCTGCAAGTCCTCATGGCCAACTGCTACTGCAGGGACTATACTCCCCACTCCCAATTCCAGACATCTCTGTAATGCTTACAGCAACTATTTAAATGAAATGTTATTTTTAGAAAATATAATGGATTTGCCCCCAAATTTCAACTCTATATAGCAAGTGTGACGAAGAGAAAGCATTACAGACATGTTCTCCACCCTCACAACTTGACAATCAGAGAAGCCAGGAGTAGTGAAGTGTTCAGAATGTCTTAATTATGAAAAGATCCATTTCCCCATTTAACATTTAACGTTAAGTGGAAGGAAGTACATATGTGGATCAGTTAACTACTGAATGCATAAGCATCATGAAGCTCCCTCTTAATGTTACATAAACTTGTTCCTTTCCTTAACCCCATATGAACTAACTGCAGAGAGATTACATTGTTATCATCCTGGAGAGCAAAGACGACCTTGACCACCCAGTTTGTTGGGAGGGTGTGTGTGGCAAAACAAACAGGATTATCAATAGTTAAAAAATGGGATAGAGATCCATCACTTTTGTTCCAGCAATAGAGAGACTTACAAAAATGTATTAGTAGTGTTTAAAGACATCCTCAACTGCCAAGCACTGGATAACAAAATCACATTAAAAGCAAGTTAGGTGTACACTGCTTTTATAAAATGTATTCTGTGTATTCTAAAATTATCTGCACTGCCACAGTAACATTTACCTACAGATACCTTTTGAGGTTGTTTTGGTTTCTCTTATTTCTCTCTACTCTTTGAATTACTTCTAGAGCTCCAAAATGGCTATAAATAGATCTTTTTATGCACCTTCTTTCTGTAAGAAGTGGATCTGAAAACCCACATGTCCAAACATGACAAATACAACGTTTGTAAATTTGTGTAAACAAGCAGTACTAAACAGATTATTTGCATGCAGCCTCTTTAACCATAAAAACTTGGATAATTTAATTTGGTTTTTTAGAAGTTTAATCACTGCACTGTACAAATAGGCAGAGTAGTTCATTTCTAACAACAAATTATTGAATGGCAAAGAATGCCTCAAAGGACCCAGCCATTTGAGAACTCAGCTACTGTTTCCACTCATGATACTCTGACACAGAGGGAGACTTAGAGATATAAATGAGGGTAACTACAGTCTACTTTACTGAAATCTATAGAGCCAAACTGCTAGTATCAATATGTCAACCCTTCAACCCATCATGGTCTTAATGGTTTACCAAGAAAGCTTCTGTTCTATTTAAATAGCACAAATAGCTTCGTGTTATTTAAAATTCTGAATTTAATTTTTATTTAATTGGTATCTTAGGGTCCTTCTAATCAATAGTGAGTAAAGGAATAAAATCAGGAAACTGGGCCAAGTAAAAATTGCTGTCTTGCAACAAAACCATGCACTGTAAAGATGCAGGGAACAAACAGTACATCTACAAGAAGAAAAAAGTTCCTAAATATTTTATATGAAGCCCTCCTTTTCTGTAATAGCCCGGGTCTTTCAGGCCCAAGCTGCTCATCTACACACATACACTCCATTTTCTGCTACATCCCAAGCCCCCGTGCTCCCACCTCCTTTCTTCCTCAGGGAACCCTTTCTCCACCTTTCTCCACAGCCCTGTCCCGACAGAGCTTTATCTGCTGTGCCTGGGCATGCCCAGGGAGGGCAAGCATGGACCTCCTGGCAGTGCTGCTGCTCTCACCGAGTCATGTAATGCTGGCACACTCTGGCTATTTGTTGCACCATGGGAGGAAAAAGGCAACAGGATGAGACACAGCCCATCCTCATCAACTGAAAGGACACAAAAAGTATATCCTGAGCTCATCTTCAGCCTTTTGTTCCTGCTGACTTCTGTCTCCCCAGACTTAAAATAAATGTTATACTTTTTGGATGGATAGAGAAAAGTCATTGGGATATAAGGAGTAAAAGACACAAGGAGAGACATGCTAGACAGTATTTTCCCTGGGTCTCCTGCATTTCTCAGATTGCATTCCACCTCGCCCTTGGGAAGACTTCCACACATTACGACAATGCTGCTGAACAGTTGTATCACCTACTCTTTATTATGCCTGTATAAATCCAGCAGAACTCGAATACTCAAACTGTGGTTTGGTTGGTTGGTTGGTTGGTTTTTTAAATTAGCTCATCTGGATGTCTACTTTTGTACACAAAAACTTAAGTTAAAAGTTAACTTCTCTTAAGTATTACTGTGCAGTCTTCCACTTTAGTTATTTATTTATACTTTCTGACTGAAAAAGAAATCAATTATCTAAAAAATAAAACTGTAATCTTTATTAAACCCATATTAGTTGTTAATGCACTTTGAAGATTACTTGTTTATATTCAATACAAATGTATTTTTATTGGTTTTGACAAATGCTTATTTAGGCACACAGTAAGCACCACTTGTAATGGCACAAAGACAGAGCAAAGACTTTACTCACCGAGCCATCCTGATCCAGAATTGGGTATACACATATCTGTTTCTGCACTGGGCAACACAAATCCAACCACAAAAACTTCAACCCCATCAGCCATTAGGGCCATTCCCAACACAAAGAAGAGGGCCCACTGGAAACGACCATGGCCGCATTCTTGTATTATCAGTTCATACTGCTGTGCTAGCTCTTCTTCATCAGCTTTCCTCTCTGTTTCCAGTTCATGACGATCCTTATATTCATCACGCATAGACTGACCTAAGGCCACCATGCCATCCTTGCCCTGCCCCATGTTGGGGATTCCCTGATACTCCCCTTCATAAATTTCATCATCTTCATCATGCCCTTCAGTTGCTTCACTTGATCCTTCATCATCGTTAGCTTCTACACCATAATTTCCTCCTTGGACATAGTAATCATCGTCATCTTCCTCATCCTGGAATCGGTTGTAGGACCTCTGTGTGTAGCCATCCTGAGCTTTGTCAACAGCTTTATTCACTTTTTTCACTGCTTGCCTCTTCACCTCTTTGGCAATATCTTTTGCCCCTTTCATTAATGAAGTCCTGTCTTTGTATGTTTCTTCCATCTTGTATCAAGGAAGGATTGCTGTTATGTTTTAAACTTGCTGAATAGCGTTTAGAATATCTACTGCGTGTTGGACATCAGCAGAAAAAGCCCAAGTACCTGCAAAATATGAGGGAAAAAAATTATAATTTGCTTCTTCTTAGTTGCTTCTTCACATTGATACAGTATCATACCAATCTTCATTTAAGCACTGGACACCACAGTTCATGTCTTCAAATATACAAACCTGGATTTTATTCAGAGATGCAAATATCCCAGGTTACACGGAAAATACTCTGGAGAGAAATCTAGTACCTCTACCAGTTTCCAGAATGAAATTTATTACACTCTAGTCTTTCAATGGACATCAGGTTCTCGTCTGAAAGCAAACAAGCAATTCCAGGCACCATACATCATATTGACTCTGTTTGCAATGTCATTTGAACTCCCTGCTATGTTAAAAAAGGTACAAATATTAGCTTTTCTCCCAATGAGTTACCAAGAAATATCTATCCTCTGTCCAGCCTCTCACTTACACTGATCTTGTAGAGTTAATGTTCCTCAGATCTTTACCTGTATCTCAAAGCTCATAGAACTTGGCCAGTGCATTCACAGTGCATACACACTGAGTCTTAGCCATATGTAGTCCTAACCTAAAAAAAATCAGCACAGGGAGCTGGGCAGATGGAAGTGGTGGTACTTTCACACTTCGGGGATTTCTAATACCTACATTGTGGACAGACACATCTCCATAGTGTCACTAGAGGCAGGATGGAGCAGCTGCATATCATCAGCTAATTCAACCTGGAGTGTGTTAGTCCAGCATGAGCTCACACAGATCTAGCTGTGTGAGAACACCAAGACATTTTGTCCCAGTCGCCCTCCCTGCTACCCTGCTATACCTTTCCATCTCTTCTTTTATGTAGTTCCAGGGTCACTAATGCAGACACAATGAGTCAAGAGTGGCTTGCTTATTTATTTGACTGAAGACTAACCATTCCCTTCATTTCTGGGCAGTTTTCAGGCATATTAGCTAGGCAATTTGTTCATCACACATATGCATGATCACTAGGGGTGGTAGAAAGAAATGTTGGCTGCATGCAAGCAGGGGGAGGGAAGAAATTCAGAATCCTTCTTTGGCAACAGTCCATAGTAAGAACAGCTGAAATCAATTACAAAACCGCACCATTACTCTTGTGCCTGAAGTTAAGGGGGGGTGATGAATCTGGGCACTGCAACAGGATTGCAGAAGCCTGACCTCTGGGAGAAAGCAGGCAAAAATTTCTGCAGCAGTGCTTCCAAGAAAACATCGTCTGCTTCCAGCTTGGGGAAATGGTTATTTTTAACCATGATCATTTTAATGATCTATTTTCCAGCATAACCTCAGAAAAAGCTGCAGTAGTACTACTAAGGAGGCAGTGAGATGTAATGCAGGAGTCAAGATTAATGGCTGGAAATTTCTGAAGCAAATCCTGTTTCCCTTGCTAATGTAGTGTCAACTGCCTCCTGAGCTCCATGGGAGAAGAGCAGTGTACTGCTCTGAGAAGCTGTCTTTTACTCATTCTGTTGTAAACACTGTCCCCAGGAGTATATTCCAGACATCAATTTTAAGACTGATACGGTTTTGAGGGATAGGAAGAATTATAGACTGCATTAGATAAACTAAGGACATGATGTACTTCTGATAAAAGAAAACCAACTCTAAAAATAACACAGACATGCAGGTAATATGACTTAAGAAGCTAAAAGGTATTTTCCTAGCTTTTTTGATGCTGAATGTAGAAATTCACCTATAGTGGAAAATGTCTTTACTTTCAGTCCTTTCCTCTAGACTAATTTTGTACACTCTGGAAGTTTCTCAAAGAAATCAGATGTGATGGCACTATTCAACTATTCAGTGCAAACTGAGGCATTTACTGGAAGAGAAATGCAGCCTTAAAAAAGCTAGGATGTAATATTTATGACTGAAAACTGTAGCCTGCTTTTAGGTGCGTCGTGATCCTTCTAAGTAGGTCATCCTGGTGAATCTTTTATGATAAGGCAACTTCTCTAATTACAGCTTTTCAGTTTTCAAGATGCTCCTTAGAAGTTATTCTTTGTGTACTGAATTAGGCACCTGATCCTTTCTGTTACCTGTGTGTGACTACAGTATCTACTAGCTGTTACTGAAAATGCAATGCATAAAAACATTCACTGGGTCTGCCGTAGCCTTCTTCAAATGCTTTCAAGAACTTTACGGACTCCTAACAAGTTTTCTGAGGGCTGATGATTACAAAGTGTTCCTAGATTTTGACCATTTTAGGTTAGTTTAGAGTGTGCATGCACCCTGTTTAACCTAAACTCTGAATTTCTCTAATTCTTAGACTACTGTTTGTTTTGTTGTTTTTGTTTTTTTTTTTCTCTCTCCAGTGAGAGCAGCTTTCTTTTAAAAAGATTGTCCAATGTTCAATTCCATTTTACTGTAGGGTATGTCTACGGAGGGAAGACAGCAGGAGTTTAAGAACATTGAATGAACATATAGTTTAAATGTCAACATTGGCCAAATCGTGCTTTGCACTCCTAGAGTACACCTACTTCATGACTTCAGCAGGCTCTGAAAACACAAATTTGCAGAAGAGCTGACCTTACACTGTAGTTTATGATAGACCAAGAATGTCAATAAGGAATTGACATACTCAATACTTGTTCAAACTCATTAACAGTGTAACTCTGCCAGCAAAAACTTGCACATAGACCAAGTCAAATCCCTGTCTGGGCAGACAGAAAGATGTACAGAGTATGAAATCAGAAATTTGTCTTTATCTTGCGTAAGTTTCTAAGCAGCACACCTAATTTGAACACTGTTCTTTTAAACAGCTTTGCTTTCTCAGTGAACTGAGATCCCTGCCTTAAGGGTGATAACTACAAAGAGGAATTATTTACAGCCCATGCATGATAGCTCCCCACCCTTTTAATTATGTTGGACTGATTGACTACAAGTAAGTAACTGGGAAGTCTGAAAGAGTAAGGATTAATGACTACCTGAGTAGCATAAAGGAGCAGAAGCACAGATGAGAGTCTAGCCATATAGTCTTGTTTGTATAAAATGTCTTACTCAAAAAGCCAGCTCACTTTTACTAAACTAAACAACACATTCCTATTCAATCCTTTCAAATAAAAAAATAAAAAAAATCCCAGGAAAGTAGTGATTTCATCTGAAATAAAAATACTATTTCAAGAAACACCTACAATTTTTTTTTCCAGAGGACTCAAAGATGCATGTACAAAAAAATAAAATTATTTGTTTGCTGTAATGTTTATTCTTTTCCATCCTATTATATTCACAGATTTGAGTACAGTTACCACTTTGTACATGATGTGCTACATCTGAAACAAATGTTGAACATTACAAACTACATCAGGGAGGTCCCATGAAGATGGAAATATATGAGATGTCAGAAAACCCATTCTCACAAAGACTTACATCTTTGTTTAACATAAGCCATGAGAAGACCCACTGAGGACTAACAGCACATGATATAAACTATGCACATATCTTCAGATAATAAATTTTTCAGACTAGACCTGGAAGTCACACTCAAATGGAGCTATGGTATGTCAGATACACTTGGGGACCTAGTATATAATTTTTCCTGCTTTTCTTTTGAATCTGTAATTCCATTCCAAAGGAAAATAAAATACTAAAAACTATTTCTTATTTGAGTTGATAACTTTTTAAATGCACACTTCTCCCAACATTTTAATTCTGGTTTGATTTCTGTTTTTCTACCTCCACTTTTTTTATCAATGATCTTTGCATGGATAAAAGTGTTTTGTTTCTTCTGAGTTTATCTGTTGCTCCAAGGTAATCTTCATCTGAAGGCATAATCTTTTGTTTGATCATAACTACTTCCAATTTTACTACTCTGATGTGCCAAATGATTTTATTTCCAGGTGAAATATAGGTACCTGAACTATGTGAACTCACAAACAGAAGGTGCTTTTTTCTTGCATGTGCTCTCAGTTATAAAAAAAAAAAGTAAGGAAAAAAAGAAGGTATTGTGCATTGCTGTGTCATGACAAAGAACAACATTACTCAAATTTTACTAAAGTTCTCCATCAATTTTTATGTGGTACAGTTCAAACAACACAAAAGATTCAATTCTACAAGTCATTACAAACCTGAGCCATATGCGGAGTTACAACCCATCCCTGAATTTACCTGCAAAGTAAACAAACTGCAAACACAAAACTGTTTTAAAGAGCTGTTCTTTTATTGTTCTAGGTAGTACCTAGAACAATAATAGTATACTCCGATAAAAAATAGACACCTCAATAAAGGTTATTTGTTTATAGAGGTATGTATTTATTTATTTATAGAGGTATTTATTTATTTATAGTAAATAAGAGCTGGCACCAAAGCTGGTGAGAACCGAATTCTTTTCAGGTAATGTTAACAGATTAAAAGACAAGCTTCTGTAATCTACACAAATTTTCTTTCTCTCATGTTGACAGACACACATCCAGGCTGCAAATCCTCTCTCTTGGTCTGAAGTTGCCAAAGCCATGTAAATCACTGTAAGGCTGCAGTGCTACCAACAGTGGCAGTCACCAACCCTCTCCCGGTTCAGATGGATTCTCATCACTTGTCCTGTACTGGCACTTTTGACTATTCATCCTCAATGTAACCACAAAACATGTGCATGAAACTGGCCTGGGAATTCAGTAATCGAGTACACATCAACGATCCTGAACTCTGCAGAGACGGGTGTTTCATTTCGTTCCTCTCCCTCATTAAACCAGCATAGGTAACTGTTCCTACCTCTGCACTCTATGCTCTACCTGCCCAGCTTGTCTTAAACTATTAGAATCATAGAATCATAGAATCATAGAATGGTTAGGGTTGGAAGGGAACTTAAAGATCATCTAGTTCCAACCTCCCTGCCATGGGCACAGAAATCCTCCACTACACCAGGTTGCCCAAAGCCTCATCTAACCTGGCCTTGAACACTTACAGCCACAACTTCTCTGGGCAACCTGTTCCACTGCCTCACCACCCTCTGAGTAAAAAAATTTATTCCTTATATCTAACCTAAATCTCCCCTCTTTCAGTTTAAATCCATTGCCCCTTGTCCTATCACTACACGCCCTTGTAAAAAGTCCCTCTCCAGCTTTCCTGTAGGCCCCCTTTAGGTACTGGAAAGCTGCTATACATGAAATACATCATTGAGACTAGCTAAAAAGAAAATGATTTACACATATATGTATAGATATGTACATCTCTATTAATATATGCATATAATTTATTTATATTGTGTGTATACATGCATATATATATAATGAAATTCTTCACTATGAACAAATCATTAGTAACAGCTAACTTCAGATTAGAAGAATGCACAAGTTCAATCAAAAGAGAAACACTCGTGCTTGGTGACCGTATTGGGTTTGCATGGCAAGGTTTTGGTAGCGGGCGGTATACCAGGGTGGCTTCTGTGAGAAGCTGCCAGAAGCTTCCTTCATGTCCAACAGAGCCAGTGTCAGCTGGCTCTAAGACAGACCTGCTCCTGGCCAAGGCTGAGCCCATCAGTGACTGTTGCAGCATCTCTGGGATAACATGCTTAAGAAGGGGAAAAAAAATCCTGCTCTGGAACAGCAACCAGAAGAGTTACAATATGTGAGAGAAACAACTCTGCAGACACAAAAGTCAGTGAAGAAGGAGGTGGAGGAGGTGCTCCAGGTGCCAGAGCAGAGATTCTCCTGCAGCCTGTGGTGAAGACCACGGTGAGGCAGGTTGTCTCCCTGCAGCTCATGGAGGTCCACAGTGGAGCAGAGATCCACCTGCAGCCCATGGAGGCCCCCACACCAAAGCAGGTGTATGCGCCCAAAGGCTATGACCCCGTGGATAGCCTCCCTGAACAGGGACCTGTTAGGACCTGTGAACCGTGGAGAGAGGAGCCCACGCTGGAGTAAGTTTGCTGGCAGGACTGGTGACCCCATGGGGGACTCACACTGTAGCAGTCTGTTCCTGAAGGACTGCACCCCATGGAACGGACATGTGGAAAGATCCCACGCTGAAGCAGTTCATGAAGAAGTGCAGCCGTGGGAAACACTCGTGTTGGAGCAGTTTGTGGAGGCCTGTCTCCCATAGGAGGGACCCCACACTGGAGTAGGGGAAGAGTATGCAGAGCCCTCCCCCTGAGGACAAAGGAGCAGCAGACAACGTGTAACAAACTGACTGTAGCCTCCATTCCCTGTCCCCCTGCATTGCTCAGCATGAGGAGGTAGAGAAAATCAGGAGCGAAGCTGAGTCCAGGAAGAAGGGAGGGGTGGGGGGAAGGTGTTTTAAGATTTAGTTTTTCTTTCTCATTAACCCACTCTGATCTGATTGGTAATTAATTAACTAATTTCCCTGAGT
This sequence comes from Tauraco erythrolophus, assembly GCF_009769465.1. Classification (NCBI taxonomy): domain Eukaryota; kingdom Metazoa; phylum Chordata; class Aves; order Musophagiformes; family Musophagidae; genus Tauraco; species Tauraco erythrolophus. The sequence continues at coordinate 29,613,978 of NC_141496.1, forward strand.
TGAGTCTGTTTTCCCCATGACAGTAATTGCTGAGTGATGTGTCCCTGTCCTTGTCTTGATCCACAACCCTTTCATTGTATTTTCTCTCCCTTGTCCAGCTGAGGAAGGAAGGGACAGAGTGACTTCGGTGGGTACCTGTTGTCCAGCCAGGATCAACCCACCACAGTGCCATAGATTGGTTTGTCTGGAGTTTGTTGTCCCACTAGTGGTAGAAAGTAATGAAGGAAATGAACAAACAAAGCATTCTCTGATCAATATTTTAATATAGAGTTGTGTTATTGCTATATATCATTAAGCTGGTTACATCAAAACGCAAATTCAGAATGAGGAATGTGTTCCCTTAATTAAATCAATATTTACAGAGGTTAGATATAAGTTACTGCATTAAGTCTGCAGAAATAGACCTGAGGGTCTAGGCGAATAACAGGCTGAACATGAATCTGCAGAGGACCCTTTCTGCCATGACAGACAGGTTATGTCCTGGGTTGTGTTAGCAGGAGTGCTGCCCACTGGCTGAAGGGAGTTTATCCCCTCTGCCTCTTAGCCACGTCTAGACTGCCACGTCCTATTTTGCTCCCCTCACCACCAACGCAATCTAGAAAAGACAATGACAAAGTGGAGAGGGAGAGGATCACCAGGGTGGTTAGAGGCCTGAGACGCATGACATACAAGAAGAGGGAGATGTGTTTGCTCAGCCTCCAGAGGAGAAGGCTTAAGAAGGAATCTAATCACTGTCTTCCATCATCTAATAAGGGAGTATAAAGACAACAGAGTCAGGCCCTCGTCAGAGGTAAAGAACAAAAAGAAAAGAGGAAGCAGCTGCAAGATGCAGAAGGGCAATTCCAGCCAGTTCTAAGGAGGAAATTCGTTATGAGGTTGGAATGGCTGCACAGAGGAGCTCCTTCAGCCTCACAGGTATTGAAAACTCAACTGGACAAGACTCTGAGCTACCTAAATCCGGGTTTGAGACTAGATGACCTCCAGAGGCCCTTTGCCAACTAGATTATTCTATCATTCTCATATTATTTTAAAAAATTACATTGTACAATGTACAAATATATCTTTCACATAATAACTGAAAACGTTCAGAATCTATTCTTGGAAACTAGAAAGAAAGTAAGGGACACCTCAAAAGACTCCGGAGAATGGGTGGCATACACACACCCAAAGGTCACAAAGCCTAAATGGTTAGCTAAAAGTGGTTAAACAGCCATTGCCCATATGAAAAAAAGGAAAACAGTCTTCTGTTTTCATACAAATTTCATCTTGGAGAAGCATTTTGCAAAGATATCAGATCTGAACAGTAATTCAATATGGATCAGGTATTTGTCATGTCCCTGTCGTGCCATAAAAAAGCCAACATTTTTATGATTTTCCTGTAATTTGAAAGGTCTGATCTCTAGTGATTTTGAAAGGCAAAAAAATGTCACTTTGGGAATGTGCCTGCTATTTTCTGTTTTGAAAAGCAAGACTAGATGGCATATAGCCTTTATGGTTCTTGTTGCAAATGGATTAGGATATACAGTAAAAATACATCAAATGCTTTAGACTATAAAAGTTAAAAAGCACAAAAATCTACTTTTAGATGAGTACCTTAGATAAACTACCCAGGCAGGGTATTTAATAATTTTATCTTTCTTGCTTTGAAACAGTGGCAATTGAACGATAGAAAAGTTAGGTCACTTGCCTAACTGCCAACTTGATATGGACAGGTATTAAAATGAATATTTGGTAATTTCAGCACATTGCTCTTTGAATTATAGATCATGTCTTTCTTGTGTTTTTCTGTAAACTTGCTACCTCTGAGAGAAAACAACTTAAAAACATCCAAGCTCAAAATGAAAAGTTGCCTAACTACAGAAATAAAAGCTGTACAAGTCAGGTACAGATCATTACACAGAATAAGGCAATAACACAGTTGATAAGAAGTGTACCTGCATATTAGAAGTAACAATGACTTTCAGAGTCTGTGACACGGAAATTCATCAATATAGGAACTCAGTTATAATCAAGAATGACAGGAAGAACATTCATAGAAGACTGTAATAATAGCAGTCTGATAATATGCAGATAACAGGTACCTTAGCAAATTGCATTTTCAGTGCTTTCAAAATTAATTTATAAATAGCAAAAAAAAAATTCCTACATATTTAAGTAGGAATTAAGTTTAAAAGCTTGATATACTTGTACCTAATTTTTCATTCTGAAATAATTAAAAGTTGATGATCTGTCTTAAAACATCTGGACATCTCATATAAAAGAGGAAGGATGTTAATGAACAGATTACTGTAATTTAAAAGTAACCTGCAAACCTAAATTTTTCTCAAACAGTTTTGTACAAGGGCAACCAAGACTGCTAGGTTCCTTCTTGCAAACAAACTGATTTGGTCTTACATCCATCTTAGCTTTTTTATGTTATACTTAAAGAACAGGGTACTTTCTAAATTATTTAGATGAAAAACTCTACTGTGTATGTTCCAGATGATGTACACCAATCTTCTCTATTTCATGTTGTTCCTTTAGGGTTTCCCTAGGACTATTTTCTGCACTGTGTCTCATACAGTGTTTTTACTGGAAGCCTGTGATCATAGTAATGTATCCCTCTGCATCAGACTCACTGTGGCTGTTAAAGATTATGGAACATGATATCCAAATAGAGCACTGGTTCTGCTGCATTAAAAAAAGTGATTCCACACACTCATAAAGTCTTACCTCTCCCTGGGGGATAATTCAACAGTTTCAGGTGGAAATTACTTTTTTCCCAATTAAGGCTGACTCATTGTCTTCCAGGCCTTAACTGGGTAAAAAAAGGAAATCATGAGTGCTCTAACCTGCCCAAATGTAAATGCTGCTGCTAAAAATCCGATCGCATTTTTTTAAGGCTGAACTGATTTATAATGGTACAAATCGTTTACGTAATTTTATTCCACACTGGAAAACAAAGTCTTCTTAAAGATTCTTATAAACTCAGATTTTAGCCATATTCAAACTGTGTCATTTGCTGACAACACATCTAATCAGGTCTCTTCAGTACATTAACCTCAATTGCACTATTATTTCAAGTTGCACAGTGCACATGTGCCATAGCACATGCAGTTTTTCAGCAAATGTAAGAAAATTTCAGCCCTGAAGTGAATAAATCCAAGTGGTTGCAGGTGCTTGGCTTCCATTAAATCACAAATTTAATATTTATTTTATATCCCTGCCTGGTTCACTAAACTTCATAAGCCTTTGTTTTGTAGATTTGATAACATAGGTAAGAAGGGAGCACAGAAGGACACTAGAACAATGGACTGATGAATGGAGTCTGTACTGAAAATGCAGCAGTTCCTAGGTTTTCAGATTCTGCAATTTAGACCTCTGACAAAATAAGATTTATCTGTAGCTCTGAGTGCATTATGCAATCCGAGCACTACCTCAGTGTGGTTTTCTTCCCTTGGGTAGAATATGTAGAGGTGGATAGCACAACTGAGTAAACACAGTGCTCTGTCATTGAAAGCACAGAACAGGGAGCAAAATGAAGACAGAAGAGCTGGTGAACTTTTTTTTTTTTTTTTTCAATTTCAGTAAGCTTCTGCCTGCTTCTTTTGAAAACAACTTACTTGCCAACCCGAAAAAAAATTTCTGCTTTCTGTGTTTGACTCCACACAGCAACAGGGTGTGGTGAGCTGAAACATCTCAGAAAGTGTGGTGAGCTGAAACATCTCAGAAATAAATTCTGCCATATGAAACCATTTCTATTTTATTTTAAAGCAGAATGATACTACAGCCTTTTTTCTCTGTGCTTTATGGACATGTACAATTCTCCAGTTCACTGAGATCCTCAGTCTTCCCACTTATTCTTGGCCTAAATCTTAGACTGATTCTTAAAACACTTGACACGCAGCTCTGAAGTTAACCATCTTCCTGCAGTTCCCTGCTTTGAAATTGTTTTTCCTTCTTCTCTTGGAAAGTTTTAATTGACTATTGGGGCCTCAAGTGCCTCAATGGGCCTTAACAACCCTGACTAACCTCGCCTGGGACCTCTCTCAGGTACTCAACTCCTCTGCCATCCATGGACTTGAGCTCCCTTAAGCTCAGACCTGGGCACCTCAACTCTGCTTGAGCTGAACCTGTCTCCTGTCCTCTGCTGTTCCTGAATCTCAGACTGGATTTCCCTCACCGACCTTGGAAATAACACTGCCTCACCTTGCCTGACGAGCACCAGACTGTTGATAGAAAGCTTTTACCCATGTCATCCCTGTACAGCCTGCCTGGGGAACCATGCTCCATCAGCAAAGGCACAGCCATGCCTGCACTGTGGTCCCCCTCAGCTCTTGCCTTCTCTTCCCTCCTGGAGCAGTGCCATGGTTGTTGCCCTCTGACAGGTTTCACAAAGGCTGAAGCCTGAGCTTAAATAGAGTTCCTGGACCAGCAGGCAGAAGGTGCTGGTGTGAGGGGTTCAGGTGAGGCTCATTAGGGAAACAAGGTCTGTTGGGGCACTCGGCATCCTCACAGAGGATGTATGTGCCTGATTTGCAGACTATGCTTAGAACTGCAACACTGACTAAAAACTACTAAAGACTACTGTCAGCAGACTGAAATTCTCTCCACATGGCTCCTTACCTCCACTGCAAAATCTGAAGGCATCTCTAAACTACAGAAAGTTGAAAACTGATTTATGTATACAGAATTGTATACCAAAAACTATGAAGCCTGTTGAGACCAAAACTACTCTCTGGAACAGCACTGGTAACAGCCATTGGAAAACGTGGCAATGTTTCATTAGCAATCACTGATTTTGACTGTTATCAGAATGGATGGTAGAAAGCTCACTTTCAGCATGCGTAGCAAGTCTAGTCTACAGACATTGTCTTAGTTCTGTTTTCTGGTGACACACAGGGAGCACACACTGCATTTCAGCTGCCGAATCACCAGCTTTAGCATCAAGCCTCTGTTATCTGTCTGTCATCTCATTTTTCTGTTCTGCCACACAAAGCAGCAACACAGTCTTCAAGTCTGAAGAGGCTATTTGCAAGGAACGTTAAGGATGAACATTTGGGACTGGATTAGAATTAATTAAAATGTTCACACTGAAGCCAGTGGGATTTGGAATGAACATGTATCACCTTTTATGGAATGATTATCTTCAGGAGTTTACTAGGACTACATGCTAAAAATACTTAAGAAACAACCCAAAGTTCTGCACAACTTTTAACATTGACTAGGATTATGAGTTTATAGCAATTCATCATTTTTTTACATCATGAGTGAATATGCAAGGAGAATAACGTCATTGGAAGAAACCTTTGAAAGGACAGAAGGCTGAAAGAACAGGATCTTTGCGACGCTGCTGCACATGGGGCCATGGGTTTGATTTCCTGTGCTGCCACTCAAACAGCATATTAAAAATATTATCAAAGCAGGATCTATTCTATCACATATAAATATGGGAGTAGGAGCAATTAGACGTTTTCTGGAGGGGCGATGTCAAAAGTCTTAAGTTGGTTGAGTTTTAGGTTTGTAGGAAATGAGAAAACTGTTAACCTCACAATTCTGGAGAGATGACAACATACTACCACTGCCAGTTGCTTAGACTGAATGTATGAATTTCCCTCCTTTCTCAATTCACCTTAAAAGAGTTTTCATGAAAAGGAACTGGAACAAAAACATGAGAAAAAAAGTCAACATTATTCTTTATAAATTAAAAAATAAGTAATACTTGCTTAATAATGAAAAAGTCCCTGCTTCTTATTGTATGTCGTCCTTCTATAAGAAGTATTTTTTTGTTGTACCAACGTGGACTGTACCATGTAGGAGCTATACAGTCATATTAATGGTTTTCTTCTAACCCTCTAGGTTGAATATAATTTGATAAATCAAACTATTAAGAGAGACAGTACACAACAGCTTTATTTAATTTTTCATCTCATCTCTATGTTTTAAAAGGTAGAATATTGGTGATAGTTAAAGCACTGAATGTGACAGTCAGGAAAGCAAAAATCATGTCAAGAACACTTGTGTACAAAATAAAAAGTATCTGGTAATTTCCTGAAGTCTAAGCTCAGACTGGCTCAATCCCTAAAAACCATACATTCCCAAAGAGATAAGAATTAAGTTTTTCTCATTTTTATCAGGGAGGGCTTTTATTACTCTGGGTTTTTTTCATTTTTATTACTGAGTAATAAAAATTACTCAGTTTTATCTTTGCTATACTTACAGCAACAATGTTCTTGTTTTCTGACACTGCAAAGGTCGATACGGTACCATCCCGGCCTGGCTGTGTTCTGAAGCCATTTGTCTAGAATTCCTGTCTTCTATCTGATTAATCATTATCCCTGCTTTGCACCCTGGCTGTTTACTGATATTGCCCCTGAACAAAACCAATCATGGCTCTTCAGCAGGTAATCAAGTACAAAAGCCTGCATAGTGGTATCAGGTTCACATGTTCTTTTTGTGTAACTAAAGATATTGCTACTATTAGTGAATCAGGAAAGCAATGCCATAGCAATAACATGCCCTGAGTGCCACAGATAAGGTGGACCATCCCCTTATCGGCACCTCAATAACTCGCACTCACAAAGCGTATTGAAGAACCACTATTCATGTTTAGCAGGCTCCTTCAGGGGGTTCTCATTTACCTTCATGCTTGGGCAGCAAACCAAATATTCCACATTACTCATGGGCATTTATAAGCATTTCTATTTTTTCTCTTCAGATTTGGCCTGTTATAATCACTTTTCTTATTCAAAAGACACATTAAGACTCCTCTTACCCACCCACAAGGGCAGTCCTGGATGACTCCTATCAGATAGTGCTTTTGTTTCAAGGACAGAAAATTATCTGTATGACACCAGTGCCAGCTGACTAATGAAGGAAATCCATGTTAGGCTCCAAGCAGGTCTCTTGCCTACTCTGTGGCTGAGGGAGTCTGAAGAGAGCGTAAGAAGAAACAACTTACTCGTGTGTGTAAATGCATAGGTCTAAAGTATGTAAAATAAACAAAAAATTAAGTCTAATTAAAGCTCCAAGCTCTAAAAGTAATTTTCTTTTTCTAACCAAAAAAAAAAAAAGAGGGAAAAAACCCAGATGTCATAAATGTTTAAATTAATAAGCAAAGCAATTTTAGAAAATAAATTCTTGCTTCCTCAGCCAATTAGTTCTTGATTATAGCTTACAATTAGCTTTTTGAAAGCATCACATTGTGGTAGCCTCAGGATATACACCACATTGATTAAGTGCTTAGTTCCTTCAATGTATGTGTATCAGCTTTCCTTGAAAACAGTTTTATAGATAGTATAGCTGAAGCAACATTCACTACTTGCAACCCTAGAGCACCGGACACTCCCGTTAAAAAAAGGCAGTTTTTAATTAAATCCAAAATTTCACAGGCATTTGAATCAGTATATCTTTTCTCTCTACTGAATATGCTCTTCCTCTTCTGACCCCTCCACAGCTTCCAGCCTTACAGTTCACACATGCATCTAACCCTTGCACTCTATGCTGTTATAGCACGGCTAAACCAGCAGGTAAAAGGTTTTCTTAATTGCATTTTTAACACTTTCTTGAATCTTTTTAAAACCTCTACATGTTTACAGAGCCCTTATATATAGAGTAACAGTTCCATTTATATCAACCCTATTCCAGTTATGCCACGCACTTTCTCAGAAAGTTTTATTGAACTAAAATATCTTCCTAATTAAAAAATGCACATTATTAGAATATTAAAGACCAAAGGCATTGCAGAATTACTACTTCCACTGCTTTAGAATATTAAGGAAAATTGAATTTAATATTTTAACAAAAGCCACAGTTTAAAGAAAGTTGCCGGCACAGAGTTCAGCCAATGAAATGATACTTCTGCTCACAAAAATTATTTTTCCCTGTCACAGGAGTGGAGGAAGGCAGTATATTGGAACCTGTAGTTCACTCCTGTTTCTGGATATTGACATACATAACAGCTTCCATTTATTTCATGTAGAAGAGGTGCAGTATAAATCAATTTCTCCCAACTAGGAAAAAACACATTTTTACCCAATAACCTGAAATAAAGTGGATGCAAAAACGCATTACATACTTAATAAAGAATCCTCAAAGTTTGACTGAAAAGGTTCTAATCGGTCATTCAGTTCCATTTCCTAGCTATCTCCTGGCAGGGACTTACACTGTCAGCACTTATTTGCCACAACATTTCCACTTTATCAGCCAAGTAGTCTTATTCTGCAAGAACTTAGACCCTTGAGTAAAATAATTCATATAAACAACTCTGTTACAACGAATTCTATTATATATATAAAATAATATTTGTAAGAACAGTCATGTATTCCTCTACCCTTCTTTGGGTAAATTCTTCGCTCCTAGGTGTACATCTTCTGAATTTGTAAGCAATTGTAAAAAAAGGCCCTGATCCTGATCAGATACTATTCTGATGTGATTAGAAGGGCTCCCAGGAGAGGGAGACTGAATCCCATGATTTATGAACCTTCAGTAGCAAACGGTCTTTATACCAGCAGTCCCTCATACCAGTAGAATTATAGAATAATGAAGGCGTGAAGGGACTTCTGGAGGTCTTCTACTCCAGTCTCCTGCTGAAAGTCAGGCTAGCCTCAAAATTAGATCAGATTGTTCAAAGTCATGCCCAGGCAAGTTTTGAGCATCTCCAAGGACAGAGAGACCACAACATTTCTGTGCACCTATTCCACTACTTCACCACCCACACAATGAAGAATTTTTTCTATCTTGTTCAAATTTCCATCACTTTCCTGACTCTATTTTCTTTCTAATCACTCATTAGATGATGAAAGACAGCAATTAGATCCCTCTATCTTCCTTTGGCCTTCTCTTCCCAGTTGAGCAAATGCACAGCTTCTCCTTATGCATCGTGTGCCCCAACCACCTGCTAGACTGTCAGTCTGTGTTTTTCTTCACCAGGTGGAGACTACAGTTGCTCTGTTCTGAAAGACTGTACATGGACCATGCACTAGGGAAGCCCAGAACATTTAGCAAGCATTTTCTTCCTATCCTATTCCTATCCAGAATAACACACATCCTTTAAAATACCAAGTGGGATGTTACAAGCATTTCAGGTCATACCCTTGAGTTACTCATATTTCAGAAAATATACACGATAAAATGACTCTTCGGTGATTTCTATGAGCAGCGTTTACTTTAGAGAGCAGTCATACCACCAGTGGATTGAAAGAAGTTGGTTCGCAATAATTTCCCAAACACTCAAAAATAGATTATCTTCCTTTGGACTATGGAGCAGGGAGTCACCATATTCATTTGTTACTATAATACAGAAATTGGCAAGCAATTTATCCAGTGAAAATTTGTTCTTCTCAGAAATACCTAATTTCCCAAGATGAAACAGTCTTCCCATCTACTAAAGGATTAAGTAGAATGTCAATATTTTGTAGAGCTGGTCATAGCAAGGAATCATCTATATTGTGCTCTGAGACCATGTGAATGACAAATGTTCACTAAATACTGAAAAAAACCCTGAAATTAATTCTGTGAATTTTGGTAGTTTTCTGCCATGAAACTGCAGATGGAATAAAACTGAAACTTTAAAATTGAGAAGGAAGATAATATTTAACATTTTAAAGTTATTATGAAGTCACAGAAAGTTTGTCATGCTATGCGGGAGAACAAGCATCAGAGAGGAGGCAATTCAGCCATCTTCCTAGGCAAGATGATGAGCCAGGTATGAGAAATAACCATTACTCAAAGGTTTTATAGATTTCAATCCCAGACAGGGATTTGGGAAATGTTTCCTGAATTTTCATGAATCCAAGTACGCTAATATTTTCTAAAGTGATTTAAAACCCAAAGAATGGCTTGGATACAATAGAGGAACGCACCCTGAATGGATTACTCTTGAGTTGGTCCTTAGTCATTTCAGTCAAAAGATGTCTCAGATAAATTCCCACTATTTTTCTTTTTTATGCTTTACTTTTTCGGTTGTTCCAGTTTTGTAAACCATAATGTTATAACAGGGGAAAAAAAAAAAGTCATTGTTTTAACCATTGAATAGAAGTGAACTGAAAGAGAATTTCTAGGAGCCTCTTTATTTCTATAAAGGAAGCTAGTCCAAAACAAGTAGCACTCCAGACAAAATTGCCTTGAGCATGTAAGATGTCCACTACCAAAGCATTAGGGTTGCCGGTAGACTGCTAATGAGTAGTTACAGATCATGCACAACTACTTCGTCCATGGACAGACACTGTCATGAACAGATTGTGGAGAGCCAAACCATAACTCCAGCAAACACTATATGAAATGTTTATATTTTGTTCATTTTTATTTTAGCTGTTAATGTTCTTAAGGTAGGAGTAAATTTTGCTCTGTTCCATATAGGACCTAATGAATAATGGTCTTTGTCAAGAACTCATTTTAGCCAATTAACATCCATTTTCTAAGCATTCATTTGCTAAAATATGTTCGGACAATTGGTTAGCATTCTTTTTTTCCCCCCTGCCTTGTAGTTTTTCTAAGCAAATACACAGAACACCCTGATGGCATTAACTCTCAATCTCTAGGAGTTTGCTGTTGTTTGTTTATTCAAGGTGTACAAGGACATATATCTTGATTATTTTTTTAATATGAATCTCTATTGCATTCAACTGGAATGTGTCTTCTAGTGAGAGAATTTCCAGGGTCTCTGAAAGTCAGTCCATTAGATTTATGATTATAAACGTGGGCCTAAATATTTCTGTTTAGATATTCAAAGTTTAAGGAATGGGTCTATGGAGTGATGGCTCAGATCCTTAGGACAACATGTTGAGCAAAACTTTAAAGAGCTTTAGAGTTAATAAGTACTCAGGCTCTCCCAAGTTCAGATGTGAACTGAACATGGAATTGTATTTGAAGAAACAAAAATTAAACAAAATTGAATTCATTTTTGCAGACAGCTACTATATTCTGAATTCCTATATGGTGTCTAACACTTATACCACCTTTTTGTATTTCCTAGAAAAAGTATCCTTACTTCTCCATATTCAAGTTGTTTATTTTTTTTATTTCTTCAGAACTTCATTTCAAGGCAAGAAGAGTACTGGGAAGGAATTAGTATTCCAACTAAAAGGACAAAAGAAATTATCAAAGACTAACATAAAAAGTTTTTTCCATTTTCCCAATAAGCAGGCTGAATTTTTGCTGCATCAGTATTGGCCTGCCTGACCTAGGGTATTATTAATATAGTCATATATCAATATAAAAATATATTAAACTTAGGAATCTATTTGATAGTTTAGAACACCGAAGAATGCACTTTAAGTGTATGCTTGCTGTTGCCCACAGGGACTATCCCCTCAGTAGGCAAATGTAGTGACCTAAACTCATTTAGAAATCTGGATGTCATACACTTACAGGAGATATGTATTTTTTTATGTCAGAGTGTGATTTGGTTTGGTGTTTTTCTGTTCTTTACAAACCAAGTACATATATACATTTACAAAACCAAATAACATTCCTCATTCACATCATGTATACTAACATTTAAAACCTGAAATACTACAAAACATTTATTCTTCTGACTATTCCCTCCATATAGAGGTTATGCTATAAAGAAAAGCATTGTTCTGAATTAAAAATGTAAATAGTCAAATTATAAATTCTAATGAGGCTATATGATACGATGATGATAAATGGAATTAAAAGGATGTCACCAACTAGAACAACACTGTTTTAAAAAGTATTTGAAAGCAATGGCAGATATAGCACTGATTTTCCTACCAGTTTTTGTGACTCTACTACCACAATATATGTAGCTGTGGTTTTTCATGCTCTACTCTCTCCTGGTTTTACTTCAGATGCATGCAAGTGCACGCCTCTTATACATTACACAATATGTGTGGCAAATCTTTGAGCAGCTATATATGAAATAGAGTGAAATGCATGAAGTATATAAGGAAATGCTTTTAGTTCCTTTAAAAGTCATTTTTCTTCCAGTCATTTTCAACTTTCGTACTTTTAGGCTTAATAAATAACTGCAAAAGCATTAAAATGTACATATGGAAAATACAGGTTTGCCTCTTCAAAGGTAAAGTTAAGCCTTTATAACCTTTAAAAGGTTTTATAAAGTAGGCATATCCCCACAAAGAAGATATGATTTTTTTATTTATGGTTTTGACGAACACATTCATCTGAAGTTTTCCATGCTAATTAACATGACAACATCTGCCAAGGCTAATGATGTACGTTCCACTTAAATACAAGTTTTAGGTATCTCTGGATATATGAAATCTTAGAAGAGTACACATTTTCTGATCAAATGCTGATTTATTTATGCATGTAGTTATGACTCTTTAAAATTAAAGAGCAAACAATTATCAGAGAAAAAAGATCAACAACTTATATAGCCCTTTTTCTCCAACAAAACATCTAGAATGACAGATTCTGACCCAAGTTCCCACTGAATGTAATTCCATTCACCTCATTTGAATTCCAGTGGGGTGTACAGGGACCTACACTAGTCAATATACGTATACATGTAGATCTGTAATAATTTGTAGTGTCCCTCCTCTCACAACTGAGACGAAGTCACCTGTGGAAGACATCTTTGTTAACTGACACTTGAGCCCTTACATAATACTTGATAGCTGTGGGACACATCTTCATGCTGTTTATAGGCAGTCATGTCTCAAAATATTTTTCATGGATTACCACACTTCAAAAATCCTGCACAGAAACATCTTCCTACGATTTAATGGAAAATGTTTTCTATAACAAAAATAGGCACCTCCGTACCAATGTCAGTACTACAGTAAAGGGACCCCATTTTAAACTTATGCTGCTATACACCACAGTGTACCCTGTGGTAATGAAGGATAACCACGTCCTGGGATGCATTAGCAAGAGTTTTACCTGTAGTAATTATTCCCCTCTACTTTTGAAGCTACATTGAGGTCAGTAAGTCTGACTTTGACCCCCTGTCCTGGTTTTAGCTGGGACAGAGTTAGCTCTTCTTTTTAGCAGCTAGAAGAGCTCCGTGTTTTGGTTTTACTCAGAGGCTCGCTCTGAGAAGAATGTTGACAGCAAGCTGATGTTTGTGGTTGGACATGAGACTCCAAGGACTTTTCAGTGTGCCGTGTTCTGGCCGGAGTGCAGAAGCATGGTGGGATAAGGGGGGAGCATAGCTGGGACAAGGGGGACACGTTCCCCTTGTGAATTGTGGTGGAACTTAAGATTGAGGGCCAAACTGGCCAATTAGTATTCCATATCATGCAGCGTCATGCCCAGTATAAAAGTGAGGGTCAGCCGGACAGAAGGGCTTTTGCGCTTTGGCTCTTTCGCCACTTTTTGCTCTTTTTGCGCTTGCTGCACTTTTGCTCTATTGGGTTTTTTTTTCCCTCTCTCTCCCAGTACTCCCACTCTCAGAGTACTCTCTCTCTCTCTGCCCCTCTCTATTTCGGGGCCTCGCGTTCGCCCGGGATTGCAGGTTCAGGACGAGACGGGCTTCACATACGAGGAGGTGGTGAGCAGCTACACTGTGTATTAAATCATCTGTATTAAATTGTTCTTATCTCGACCCACGGGTATCCCATTTATCCTTTAATTCTCTCCCTCGTCCCTGGGACTGGGGGAGGGCGAGTCAACGACTGTGGGGGGAGTGGCCTAACCCACAACACCCCCTTAACAACACCAAGTTGTAAGGAAAAAATTCTTCATGACGAGGCTGGTGAAGCATGGGAATGGTTGCACAGACAAGCTTTGGGTCCCCATCCCTGGAGATATTCAACTTTGACTAGGCAAGCAACCTGTTCTAACTGTAAAAATTGTCTCTGCTTTTAGAAGACGACTGGATGAAATGACTTCAAGGACTCCCTTCCAACATACATTATTCCATTATTCTTTTGCATTACAGCATGATTGTGCAGAACCTTCTTGGAAGTTTTAAACTAGTTACCTTTGAATGGAGGACAATCTATCTGCATCATGGTTGACACTGTAGGATAGTCTAAAGCACATTTGTGGTTCATTCGAAGCATCACAAGATGTACTGGACTGCAACAGAAACTAGCTATTTTAAATGTCTTCATTATGTCTACATTATACTGCAGTCTGTTCCGAGATGGCATACTAAGGGAAAGACAGACTCCATCTGCATAGCAGAGACTCCCACAAGCTTTAATACTCCTTTATATTTTTTCTTCCTTTTTTTTTTTTTTTTTTTTTGTTACTGAACAGATCACCCTTACAAGATTTCCAGGCACAGTAATGATTTTGTTATTTATGTGTCTTACATCATGAAGTGCATTTTTCTCTGATACTTTCCCTATTGCCAGAACTTGATTTGTTTAACACAGCTGAGAGAAAATAACAGTTGAGTTATTTGAAAATAAGATGCTGTTTGCTCGCTGAGATTAAAAGGATAAGTGAATCTGCTGTTAGCAGCAGTCTGTGCACAAGCTACACATGAAGAAAGGCAGTGAGTCCTCCTCTTATTAAGAGGTGATGCCTAGACACCAAGAAGAATACTGTCCAAAAGCAAAAGCCACCGTCAACTGCACAGCTACGTGCTGATATGGAAAGTAGGAGGTCAAGGCATGTTAAATGTTAACTTTTGATATCATCATCTACTGCATTTAGAATTATCTTCTTTTAACTTGTTGATTAAAACCAACTCAAATCCAGCTCAGTGAAAACGGAGAATTTTTCTCTGTAAAATCAAGAATACACATTTTCTAGACTCAAAGGAGACCCCGGTAACACTTGATCTTACCTTTCCTTTCTGGACCAGCCTCGTATAACTTCTGAGGAAACACCTCATTCATTCACAGATCCATAAATCCCCTCAAAAATTGCTAACAATTCATCACTATAGGATCTTCCACAGTTTGTACGAAGCAATTAACTTTGTTGGCTTGAGAATTAAGAAGAAAAATTCCGAACACTATCTAATGCCTCATATCTGTATAAGAAAGATATCACAAGTGCACTGCAGAGAGCTTTCAACATGATCAGGAAATGGAAAAATACACTGTTGATTTTATCTTTATTATTTATGCTTGGATATATTTTGTTTCAAGTGCATTCCTTTTTAATGAAAATAAATCTATATTTTGTCCAATTTTGATAGACAGCAAGGATGTGGGACATACCATCAGCTGTCCAAGAGGCAAGATTTCAAGAATTCATTCAGACAAAAGAGAAACAACAAAAAGGTATATGTTAGAGAGCAGTATCTTCCAGCTGGAAGTGCTGCTCCAAGGAATCATTCATTTCTCAGCCTTAAGAGCAGTGCAGAGGACCACTTCATTTGTAAGGCTGCGGCAATGACTAGGATTCACGGATAAAAGCAAAACCTGACATGGTCAGAGCAGGGAAGGAGGTGGAAAGGGTGGAAGCCAGTTTGCAAAACCAGAATCTTGGGATTAGCACTGTCTTACAGAAAGGGATGTTTATCCTCCAGTTCTATATAACATGAAAACAGTGCAACTTAAAGACCCAGAGGCCCTATGAGATGTTATGAGCAAAGTCACCTCTCAGTTCCTTGGTTACCTGTATTTCTAAATAATTAGCATCCATGATGTATTTCACAAAGCTTTTCACTATGCAAAAACTCATGTAATCATCAAAGGAAAAAAAATCCTGCAGGATGCTTTAATGCTGCTACCAACTGTATTCATTGTGACGTGGATTTTCAGTCAAAAATCTAGACATGCTTGTGAGACACAGACTTCCATCCCAGAACAAAGCACATAACTAGACGCACACAGCCATGACACAAAAATAACCTGCTGAGAAGGAGAGAGCCCGCTACAGGGATGCCGTTTTATCTTGAAAAAAAATCTTGCTGCTGACAAGGAAACATGAAGCTGCAGCAACACCATATTTTTCATGAGTCTCGGATCAATATAATGCTATATGCCTTGTGTGCTGAAACAGCTACATTACGTGGTGGGTGTCGTTTGTATTTCCAATATCATGCATTTTTAGTTGAATTAGAAATATTTGGATGGAATGCCCACCTAATCATGAAAGTCTCTGACGTTTTGTTGATGCATGGCAAGTCTCTACCGTCAGCGGCTGTTAGCAGAAATGCAGACAAACAGAGGTAAGAATTCAGTCTTAAAAATGAAAAGACGTTACTGTATCTTATTCATATTACTCTGTATTATACATTAAGCAATTTCATTGTTGTATCTGCAACATTTAAACTTTTATTAGGCTCTCTGAGTGGGAAGGTGACTGAGAGTTCGAACCATGGAGAAGGAAAGGTCGTGCTTAGCGTTGATTTACCTCGTCTGTTTGGTTTTTTAACAGCAGGACAACAGCTTCAATAATAATCACACTAAAGACATTTGCATTTGATTATATTTAATACACATGGATTTATCTCTTGCTGACATAAATATGGTAATTTGAAACCAGACCTGGCTAACATATCACAGACCAGTAACATACATATTCACAGGAGAATAGGTACTCTGTAGGTTTAGAATATCTCTAGAAGAATCACGTAGCAATACACAAAATAAAGATAAATAAAAAGCCTGTAAGGCTATCAACCAGTGTTTTACAGAAAAAAAAAAAGACCTGCTACCTTTTGTAACGTACTTACTAAAGAATACATCACATTTAATTTAAAACTGAAACAGTTTGCTAATTTAAAAGAAAAATATAACTACCTTTTTCTTCCCAGTGACAATACTTTGAGTATACTTCCAGTTAATTTTTCCATTTTACTGTTTACACGTAAAAGAAGACAAGCTCTAAATCCAGTCCTCTGAATAATTTTTAAAGGGACTCTATTCTGTTTTAATAGGAAAATGTTATGCACTGCACAATACGAAGGCGGTGGCAGCAGCTGTGGGTTCCCTACCAGAGGTTTGCAAATACATTTAATCTAATTGATGAGCTTTTGTTTAAACAAGCATTGATATGCATCCTGTGATGCATATGTGTTGCAAAGATTCATGGCAACATACGGCCCAAGTGATCTGCCTGTGATGCTGAAACAACTTTTATATGACTGAGAATGCCACATATGTTAATTACTACTATTTTCCTACCAAGCAGAAACAAAACAAAACAAAACAAAACAAAAAAAAACAACAACAAAAAATCACCATCAGATAATTATATAGCTGGATTCATTCTGGTTCCCATTGAAATCTACAATACAATTCACACTGATTTGAACCGGACAATCAGGACCACTGCGGATAAATGTTTGTCATTTGTGCTTTGGAACACATTGTTTAAAAAACTAATTTGAAATCCACCATTACTGTGAGCAATTTATACAAGCTTATACACTCAGACATACACAAACTCGATTATAGGTTTCACATTGTAACCTGAGGTAACACCATGTTTTGCAAACACAACTGAATGCTTCATGTGATTTTCCTTTGTTGCAAACATCTTTCTTGTACGTTGCTCAGAACTGAGAAGAAAGCTAACACTTCTGCTTCATTGTTATTAAAAATGAATTCAATTTATCAAATACGTAATCAGAAAACACTTGGTTTGAGCTCATTCGGACAAATACAAATCTATTTTGCTAGAATGCAATGACATACGATTTTACATCAAATTACCATCAACGAAAGTCTAGGTCTGGTCTGTACCACTGAGCCTCAGGATCATTTTTATTGAATAAGCAGCAGGAACACAGCTTTGGAAATATAGACATTAAATTATTGTTTCTTCTTTTTCTTCGAGCATTATTTGAAGATGTTTCAAGGCTCAGTGTGTGTCAATAATTTTAATTGGTGGATTGTCTTTTTGTGAATATTTGGCCTACACAAAGCTTTCCTCCAAATATAAATAAAACTCCACTTGGAACTTACTGTGACTATGTTTTAGCGAATTCTGGATTTCTTTGGAATACAGAAAAGCAATGCTTCTTGCTCTCACATTGTGGAAACAGATTAAGAAAAACCCCAACACAAGCACCAAAATGGTAAGATTTAACGCATATTATCATTCAGCAAAAATTGCAGAAAAAAGCTAGGTGAAAGGGAAGGAAAGGAAAGGAACGGGGTCTCCAGTTTACCACAGTGCTTTGCACTCTATGAAAATGCTGAATAAATGCTTAATTGCAGGGAAAACTATGAATATTGCACGAAACCCTGCAATGGTAGTTTTCATTCCCACAGGGACCTCAATCCATGAAAATATGATCCATCGTAAAACTTCAATAATTCAGGAGGACATATGACATAGTTAAAACAGGGCTTTTTACCACAGCGAACTTGGAGGAAAATAACTTCCAAGAGATGCATACCATTGACAATTATTCTAATCAGAGAACTTTATCTGATTTGGATGTTGATATTTTTTCCTAAAATCCTTTGTGGTTAATTGTAAATTCATAAGGCAGTTCCTTCCAAAATCACCTTACACTATGCTTCCAGTTCTATCTGCAATTCCCTCACAAACAGTAATTTTTGGCATAGTTCATGCCACCTCTACAGATCAATTCAGCATCTCCCTCCCTCTCCTAAGGCAGAAGTTGCTGTGAGCTCCCTGCACTGCAGTGCAATGCAGCCCAAGTACCAGCAGTACCAATTGTGTTTATCTGAGTAGGTTTCCCCTGTGTTGTACTAACCTCTGCAATCCGCTCCCCCCCTCCAGCACAGACACACTCATCAGCCTCCTAACCCTTTACGGGAAGGAGAGCAGGATACTATCAATCACAGAGGAGCCTCTGGATGATCTCAGCATCTTTCGATGAGATGATCTCCCTCCTCCCCGCCTTTCTTTATATGCTTCTTCCTCATCTCTTCCTGCTCTCCAAGGCCCTCTCTTTCTGTACAGATGTGCTGCGGCCGCCCCAGCTAGCATGACTCAGCTCACACCCTCGCCCCCCACTCACACTGCACCCACAGTACTTTGCAAGATTAGGCTGCAAAGACTCATCAGTGATCTCCATGCTCAATTACCCTCGTGTCACTCAGCCCTCAGGTCCCTGGGGTGTCCTGCCTCCACTCAGGACTGCCAGAAAAGCTCTTTCTGCCTCTTTGCATCCCTCAGGCTCTTCTGCTCTTCAATCCTCTTCAAAAATTAGATGGGGGTTGCCTCAACAAACCTCACCATCCCATGGCTTTTCCTAACCTCAGGACTTGGACTACAATTTTCCCCTCTGTGGCTTTTCCATGCTCCCCTCCCCATATACTGCTGGAGACATCTCGAGGTCTAAACCCCGAAAGCACCAGGAAAGCAGTAACTTCGTGTGTTTTGGAAAAGTCCTTTCCTGAAGCTGTAAGGAAGGGAGTCCCCTCTCCCCCTTTTGGGTCATGAATGCTAAACTATCCTCCCAACGTAGTCAATGCAAGTTAAAATCCTTGGAGGAAACCTACAGTAAGGAAAGCAACATAGATATCAAAACCATTTAAATTGTTTCTTTTCTTTCTTTCTGTCTTGTTTTTGTTTTTTTTTCTTTCCTGTTGCAGGGTCTGAAACTCTGACTATTCGCTTCTAAACACATCTTGAAAAGTGTCGGTTCCATAAGGAGCTGGAATCTCGACACCCTTCCTGCATCTTTGATTTTCCTCGCCATCCTTACTGCTAGGACATCCACAAGCTTGTTTTCTTCAAACATCTGGAGTCTGCGAACCTCAGCACCCCTGGTTTTCGCTCCCCTAGCGTGCAAAAGTTCTGCCAGCCTTAATATGCCAGTCAGCTTCAAAAGCAGAGATTAGACGCGCGCACCGCCTCGGATCTGTGCAACCTGCTCTATCCCTGTGCAAAAGAGCGAGCGAGCTCCGGGTAGAGCCGGAGTGAGCAGCAGGGAGTGAGCAGCAGCCGAGCAAAGCCTGCTTCTGCTCACCACGGAGATGCCAGGGAACCCCGCGCTCCCCGTAACGCTCGACCTGCCCCGAAAAGAGCTCTCCCCCCTCCCCGGACAGCAATCTCCCTATGAGTCCCGTGGAAAAGTTGAAGTCCTCCGCTGCGAGCATGCAAAAAAACCCAAACCCAAACAAACAAACAAACAAAAAAAAAACAAC
The DNA here is from genome assembly GCF_009769465.1 of Tauraco erythrolophus. Taxonomy (NCBI): domain Eukaryota; kingdom Metazoa; phylum Chordata; class Aves; order Musophagiformes; family Musophagidae; genus Tauraco; species Tauraco erythrolophus. The sequence continues at coordinate 29,633,918 of NC_141496.1, forward strand.
CAAGGGAAAAGTTGTCCGGGGGCAGCAGCGGCCGCCCGGCCGCCCGGAGCATCACTTACCGTCGGGGCAGGCGGCGGAGAGCCGCGGCGCGGCCGGGCTGCGGGGCGCTCCCGGCTCCCTCCGCTCCCCGCGGCCGCCTGCCTCCTGCTCGCGGCGTGAGGCTGCGGGAGGCGGCGAGGAGCCTCCCGGAGGAGCCGCCGAGCGTGACAGACCAGAGAAGGGGCGGACCGGAGTGGCTGCGTGGGCTTCGCGTTGCGGTGAAGCCTCTGCTGCAGTGCCGGCGAGAGAGAGGGGGAGCGGGCGGGGGCACGGCGCGGGGGCACGGCGCGGGCGGCGGCCGCCACCGTCAGAAATCGAAGGCGTGGGAGTGCGGGGAGGGCGATCCCCGCCGCAGGCAGCGGCCAGCGCCGGCGAGGGGGAGGCACAGAACCACCCACCCACCCCCTTCCCACACACACACACACCGCGGGCAAGGCTGGGAAGCCTCTGCGAAAACAAGGCCCTTTTTTCCTGGTAGGAGGGGGCTGTGGGGGGGAAATAGTGACACCCATGCGCTCACTTTATTTCAGAAGGCAGTGTTTTAAGAGAGGCGGCGACAGGGGAGGGTGTATGAAACAGCTTGTTTCAGAACGGGTTGCAACAGGCCTTATGGTCACCCGAAGATCACCGTATCCTTCCCCTTTACTGTCCTCCGGAGCGCGGGCCGTGAGCGCTTTGCAGCAACAGGGCGAAGCTGCTTGTGCTCCGCACGTAAAGACTGCGAATGAACATCAGGGTGAGAAGTGAAGTCAGTGTAGGAAGTCCCACAAGCGAGATTCACTTTCCTCAGTGGAAAAATTCCTCACTAGGAGAAGAGTGAAGCGTTAGAATGGATTGCCTTGAGCGATGGTGGAATCTCCATCATCCATGGCTTTTAAGAAAATATCAGAAAAAAAGTATGTTTAAAGATGATTGCTTTGTCATGGGACAAATGGATAAGCCAGGTTATCATAGAATCATAGAATGGCATAGGCTGGAAGGGACCTTAGGGATCATCTAATCCAACCTCCCTGTCATGGGCAGGGACACCTCTCAACTAGATCAGGCTACTCAAGGCTCCGTCCAACCTGACCTTGAACACCTCCAGGGAGGGGGCATCCACGACCTCTCTGGGCAATCTATTCCAAAGTCGTACCACCCTCGTACTGAAGAATTTCTTCTTAAGATCTAATCTCAATCTGTTCTCCTTCAACTTAAACCCATTTCACCTTTTACTATCAGTGGACACTCTTGTAAAAAGTCCCTTCCCAGCCTTTCTGTAGGTTCCCTTCAGGTATTGGAAGGCAGCTATTAGGTCCCCCCAAAGTCTTCTCTTTTCAAGGCTGAACAATCTCAGCTCCCGCAACCTGTCCTCGTAGCAGAGGTGCTCCAGCCCCTGGATCATCTTTGTGGCCCTCCTCTGAACACGCTCCAACAGATCTATGTCTCTCTTATGGTGAGGACACCAGAACTGGATGCAGTATTCAAGGTAGGGTCTCACAAGAGCAGAGTAAAGGGGAAGAATCACCTCTCTTGACCTGCTGACCACGCTTCTCTTGATACATCGCAGGATGCGGTTGGCATTCTGGGCCGCATGAGCGCACTGCCGGCTCATGTTGAGCTTCTCATCTATAAACACCCCCAAATCCTTCTCTTCAGGGATACTTTCAACCCACTCTTTGCCCAGTTTGTATTTGTGCCTAGGATTGGCCCGACCCAGGTGAAAGACCTTGCGTTTTGACTTGTTGAAGCTCATGCAGTTAGCACTGGCCCATTTCTCAAGCCTATCAAGGTCCCTCTGGATGGCATCTCTTCCCTCAAGTGAGTCCGTGGCACCACACAACTTGGTGTCATGAGCAAACTTACTGAGGGTGCACTCAATGCCGTCATCCATGTCGCTGAGAAAGATGTTGAACAGCACTGGACCCAGAACAGACCCCTGAGGAACACCACTTGACACTGGTCTCCATGTAGACATCGCACCATTGACAACTCTTTGAGTGCGACCATCCAGCCAGTTCTTTATCCACCGAGTGGTCCATCTGTCAAATCTGTGTCTCTCCATTTTAGAGGATGTCATGTGGGACAGTGTCAAACGCCTTGCACGAGTCCAGGAAAATGACATCCATTGCTTTACCCACGTCAACCAGCGCTGTGGCTTTGTCGTAGAAGGCCACTAAATTAGTCAGGCACGACTTGCCCCTAGTGAAGCCATGTTGGCTGTCACCAACCACTTGGTTATTTTTTATGTGCCTTAGTACAGCTACCAGGAGAATCTGTTCCATGATTTTACCTGGCACAGAGGTAAGGCTGACTGGTCTGTAGTTTCCCGGGTTGTCCTTGGTCCCTTTTTTAAAGATGGGGGTTATGTTAGCCCTTTTCCAATCTGTAGGAAGCTCACCAGACTGCCAGGACCTCTCAAATATGATGGCTAGTGGCCTAGCAACTTCAGCCGCCAGTTTCTTCAGGACCCGTGTATGTATCTCATCAGGTCCCATGGACTTGTGCACCTTCTGGTTCTCTAGATGTTCCCAGACATGATCTGCTCCTACCCTGGGTGGTTCTTCACTCTCCCAGACCCAGCCAACATCCTCTGTGATTTGGGTGGTGTGGTTCGAGTGGTTGCCAGTGAAGACTGAAGCAAAAAAGCTGTTGAATATTTCAGCCTTCTCCACATCCTCAGTAACCAGGTCACCTGTATCCTTCCGGAGAGGCCCCACATTCTCTCTCATTTTTCTTTTTTCTCTCACACACCTATAAAATCCTTTTCTGTTATTTCTAATATGGCTGGCCAGATTTGACTCTGTCAGGGCCTTAGCTTTTCTAACCTGGTCTCTGAGTACACGAGCGACTTCCTTGTACTCATCCCAGGTTACCAGTCCCTGCTTCTCTGCTTTGTGTATTCCCCTTTTGTATTTGATTTTAGCCAGGAGTTCTTTGTTTATCCATATAGGTCTCCTGGTGGTTTTGCCCGATTTTTTCCTTTTAGGGATGCAATGCCTTTGAACTTGGAGGAGATGATCCTTGAAAGTCAACCAGCAATCTTGGGCTCCCAGTTCCTCCAGGGCATTATCCCATGGCACATTACCAAGGAGGTTCCTGAAGCGGCGAAAGTCAGCTCTTCTGAAATCGAGGGTTTCAAGCTTGCTGAGCTTCCCCCTCTTAGCTGCCCTTAGGATCTCAAACTCCACCATCTCATGGTCACTGCAGGCAAGGCTACCCACGAGTTCAACATTACCTACCAGCCCTTCCCTATTGATGAGAACGAGGTCTAACATGGCACCTCTGCTCGTTGGTTCCTCTATCACTTGGATAAGGAAATTATCATTAGTGCATTCCAGGAATCCCCTGGATTGCTTCTTCCCACCGTGTTGTTTTTCCAACTGATGTCGGGGTGGCTAAAATCCCCCATGAGGACCAGGGCTTGTGAACGAGCAGCAACTCCTATCTGCCTATGTAGGGCCTATCTTGTGAAGTCTCTTTTTGAACTGAGGTTCTATGAACAATTATCATTATCAACAATATTTTCAAAACAGTGGCATCAAAGACTCAAAGTGATATCATAACTTTGTTACATTAGGTGTTAATAGCCACTGTAGAACAAAGAACATGAAGACAGTTCCTCCATTATGATTGTATACATTTACCTGCAATTGCCCTGGTAAAGTGTGTGATGTGACAAACATATATTGTCGAAGTGAAGACATGAGAGAAAGTGAGGAGAGGAGGTAGGACTCCATATTAAAAGTACTTTTAAAAATCAGCAAATATTCCACCAGTTTTGTTAGCAAACATGAGATTTGAATTCACCCTTCCAAAATGTGTTTAACCACGAATTATACCTACAGTAGGAAGGCAGAGCAAAAGGCAGATACCACCAATGCCTCTGGCTTGTACTCTGAGCATTCCTAATGTGTGGCTTCTACGGAGTTGTAATTTCTGATAGCTCATCTGCCTTTGAGACTTCCTGTCAATATTTTTGAGTTTATATGTGTGTTACACTCTGAAATGCTTCTCTTTTCCTCCATTGTTGAGCAAAAGACTCAAACAGCAAAGGAAACTTGCTTATTGATTGGGTACCCAAGGGAAAAGCTGAATGAACTATGCATGGAGTGCTGTCAAGTGTGAAACACAAGCACAGAAACAGAAAAGAAATACTTATTACTTTTCTGTCTCTTTCAGTAATCCTAGCGTTAGAAAATTGCACCTGGTGTTAGAAAACAGCACCTCCTTAACAAGCTAAACTTGCTGTGTACAATAAACAAGAAAAAACAAGATTCCAAAATTTTCCTATGGCAATGTAAGAAAAGGCTGTTTGTGCTATACAAACAAGAATGATGGTAAAATGTTTCCATCCATTTACTCTTGACTATCTAATAGCGACATTTATAAAACATATAAATATAAAAGGCATCTTAAACCAACCCTATTGTATTTTACTGAAATAAATTAAGATAGAAGATATACCCCTTGTGAGTTCTTGAGCAAATGCAGCAATTAACTCTGAAAGAAAAACCATCACCACATTTAAGTTTTGGCTATACAGGAATAAAATGCTAAGAAAAATAGACCAATGTGATAAAAGTACAATGGGCAGACTAAAGACTTTTTTTAACCTTGCATTCGGATTCCCTAGGGAAAGGACCACTAGAGCAGCCACCTTCCTCCTCACCTACTGTGTTAGAGAGGGAGGTTCACAGGTCAGGTTTCTATGCATTTCATAGAACACAGGCAGATAGATTAAAGAATAAAACCAATAATTTTATCCACAGATGCAAAAACTATGCAGTTGCATGGTTGGGTTAAACTGAAGTAACACTGTGTTGCTACTGCAGAGAACGATTCTTCGACTTGTCTGCGTGTCTTGCTGCTTTCTTATCATCAGCTTTCTTGTTTGTGTGGTTTCAGGGTAACATGGGTTGGTGAGTAGATTTGACTGCAGAATAAGCCTGGAAACCAAAGGAAAATATGCCAAAGCCTGGTGGGTTTTCAGTCAGTCCAGCAACTGACTCACTTGTCTCAGGCTGAGTTAAGCTGATCCTGAAGCTGCAGCACACATATAGGGCTGATTGCGTCAGCTCAGAAAGGTTGTCGTGGGAATGTGAAGCACTATGTAAGTAAAACTGCATAGCGTCTGTCTCCTTGCTCTGTTTTCCATCCACAACGAGCATTTGTACAATAGGAGAAAATTCCTTCCCCCAAAACATCCCCGCTGCAGGTTGGCAGGAAGCAGGTCTCATTCCTGCTACCATGAAACACATCCTGAGGTGGATTGACTGCATGCAGGCAACTCTGATGGAAGTAATGCCTCCTGAGTTTGAGAATTTTACAGACTACCTCTATTGTCCTTGCTCCTGGATCTGGTGGCTTAGACCTTTTCAAAATTCACCCTCAAGAGTACTCTTCTGTATCAGACATAAAATTTGGTGTTTATACGCATTCAGTTAAGCTCACGAGGTCTGCTGCTGTGTTAGTTTTCTGTAGATACTATATGACATAGATATATGACATAGAGGATCCAGAATGGCAAAACCTACTATAATGTAATTTAGCTTGTCAGCATATTACATTAAGTATCTAATATTGAGTATCTTAAGTTTTGTTTCTTAAACGTACTGCCTTTTAAAAACAAAAAAAAACAACGAAACAAAAAAACTGTTTCTATTGTGTCATGACTGACTGGTGCAGGCTGGTTTTAAAGCTCTTTCATCTATAACATGGCATATAGATTATGCCATGTTTGCATCTAAATAAAAGTTGTAACATGCCTTTTCATATTTCTGACAGCCAGTGCTGATATATCTAGGGACTGTGCAAGGAACCCGTGTTTTCATAGCTACGTATTTGCACCTGCGTTCTCTGAGGTACATACTCTGGGACTAGATAAACGGAATGAAGATACAAGGAAATGATGCCAGGATTACCTTTAAAATGCATAATATCCTCAGGATATTATAGTTTAAAATCTGTAAATGAATCATGTAAATAATCTGAATTATGAATCCACAGTCTTTCTGCAGGTACCTCAATCACACATATGGTGGCCCAGAGTGTTGAATCTTGCATGTATATTTAAGGAATAATGAAAAGCTACGTAAACTGCAATTTGACTGAACCTTCGCTGTGGCCTGTATAAGCATTTGAAGACACTTGAAAGCATTGTTTGTAGTATGAAGCTGGAACATACCACACAGCTGAAACATGAGTTGATATTCTAGTTTCACAAAGAATATAGAAAAATAGCAAGTTTAATGGGCTACATTTGAACAGTTATTTGTCACTGTTTCCTTTCAGTGTTTTTTTCCAAACAAGCAAGGGAAACAAGTGTACTTGTCTTACTGCATTTCTAAAAGAAAACAAATTATTCCTGAGATCAATAGAAATTCCACAGAAGACTTTGAGGTTCTTTTCACTACATATATTGCTTCATTCTTCGAAGGCATATATAATCTGATCAGGGACCAGAATCAAGTGACAAGAAACTCAAATTCTGAATATAAAACACTAAGAGGAGTTAAGAAGTAGATCTATACAAAATACACAGCACTGCAAATGGATGATTCACTGTGGACCTCAAATAAAGTATTTTGTTAGAAGTGGAAGAAAATAAACATCATTAAACACATCAATTGTGCTTTGCACAGGCATTGCTCATTGTGGATCAAGTTAATGGAAAAAATTTGATTTTCCTGGAATTGCTCTAATCAGCTTAGCAGCTCTAGGAGTCTTTCAAAACCTGGACCAGCTTCTTTTCTATTATATCTTCTGAGCAATCTTGACAGATTTTGAACCTTTGATAAATCTATATCCAAAAGGCTCTTTTGAAATCACATTTCTGGAAGTATTTCCATTTGGGCAGCCTAATCTGTATCAGAGTCTGTATTTGACGACTATTTGCTGCTTCAGGAACTCTTCAGTTTCTCTCTCCTCTCCTCTCCTCTCCTCTCCTCTCCTCTCCTCTCCTCTCCTCTCCTCTCCTCTCCTCTCCTCTCCTCTCCTCTCCTCTCCTCTCCTCTCCTCTCCTCTCCTCTCTCCTCTCCTCTCTGTATTCAGAAATAGAACACATTCTACTTGTTCATATGCATAAAAACATTACCACTTACAATGTAAAATGCTCTGTGAAACCAAGGAGTAAAAGAGTTCATGAAGCTAGTGACTACCACAAGCATGTTGCCATCTGGCCACCCCATGGACTGCACAGCTTAATTTGCTTCTAAAAGTAAAGGACAGATTCCCGCTTGCTATTGCTTTTACCTGACCATCTCCATTGACACCAATAGAACATCTGACTTACACTGGTGCACAAAAGGACAACAGGATCAGTGTATTTGCTGTAGTATTTAAATTTGTTGAATGCTGCTTTTATAAAAGGCAATTCAGTTCAAAGGAACAAAACATACGGGCCTGATCTTGCTGTCTTTAGACTACTCACCACTAGGAACTGGAGCCAATTTCTCTAGCATAAAGGCAAAGATCTTATGCCTGTTGACAATGAAGGGAAGTACTCCAACAAAATGCAGAAATTGAAAGGTAAAGACAAGAATGTAAGATTTGGTTTAGGATTTCCATAAATCCATAAATCCTTACTCATAAGAGTAAGGTGAATCTTTGAAACAGGCCTTTAACCCTCTACTGCAACTAACAATAGAACTGAATCATTCTTTTCTCAGTACAAAGGGAAGTAAAAACACAGATGTTGTGCAAATAGGTGAAAATCAGTGCTAAATCCTGCAGCAAGATACAAAATCCCTGTGTTAGAAGTGCTATTTTTTTATATTCTTGTACAACACCCAGACAATGATGCGCTGAGGTCACTGGTTTCCACGTGCTTCTGGAAAAGATGATAAATAGTGTACACACTAGTGCAATAGTGTACACCCTAGTGCAATTTATACGTCAATTCTAGTGGTCAAATTAGCACTGAATGTTCAGGTACATAAGAAAAAGCTGAAATTACAGTGAAACTATAAATAAGGGTTGTCATGTCCTTTTTTCATCCTTCCTAGTAGGAGATGTCATGCTATTCTCCTTGCTTTGTAGGTTACATTCAGTTTGCAAACATCCTAAGTGCAGTCCTGAGCCCTGGATCCAACTACTTTATGACACGCCAGGAGAAGGTCACATCAGTTTGCAGTGAGCTATGAGTAGACTATGAGTGCTGTAATGCAGAGCAACCCTTGAGCTGCTTTATACTTCAGGATCAGGAGCCAAATCTTGATGTCACACTAGCAGAGATTTTGCATTTTGGCAGGAGTAGAGTTGAGCTGCAAATCCGCTAAAGAGTACATGTGGCTGTGTGCAAATAACATGTTCCAAAAGGCTGTCTCATTTTAAATATGATCTTATTAAACATTTCAAAAATAGAGTGAAGTTAGGAGTCCCTGTAGAGCCCATCCATTAAGCTACTTCTGAGTCAAAGAATAATGAGGCTTCTAACGTTTTATCTAAAATTCTAGCTGAGTCACCAACATAAATCCAGAACATTCAGATATCTTCTGGTATGAAGCAAATGTCGCCACAGTTGGAGAAGGATAGATAAACTCTGACTGTTTTTTACCCCATCCTAGAATTATCTGAACTAGCTATATCGAACACCTACGCGCAAAGAGATATTGTTCTGGCGATTCATAAACATTCACCAGCCCACAATTGCCACGTAATCTTTGAAAGCCAGCCTTGAAACACCTTTTCTCCTTCCCATAAGGGGGTCTAAGTGAATATTCACGTGACTAACAACTCACCAACATGACTAGATATTTCGCACTGGGGTTTCTGAAGGACGTTTATTTTTCAGTGTTCCTCCCTTGATGATGTCCTGTAATATCTAATTTATAAAACTATACCCAGTCAAATGCTTTGCATAACACATCTAAAAATTCTCTGTATGCTTATTTCAATGTCAGATAATTAACTTTATCACAATGTTCACAATAAATGTATTAAAATTATTCTGTTTCTGGGCAATATAATTTATTAAAAGTTTGCCTTGAATAATTTTTCCAATTGTCCTTTGCAGCTCTCCAATTAGTTTTCTTTCTCTGATATTATTTTTAATACCAAGAATGCTTAGCTCTCAGAATAGAAAAACTTGTATAAAAAGCCCACCTGAAGTCAAATTCATTTTATTTTTAGGGTGGCATAGCTTTTATAACCAAAACTGATGAAGTTGTAATGGAGCATTAGGATTTTGCATAGGTCTCTACTTCTAAAAATAACTTCAAAATGCTGATGCAAAATAATGAAAATTAGGACAAAAAGCACCATATAAGAAATAGTTTCCTGAAAGATTTCTGACTTATACTGTTTCATAGACAAGTCAAAGATTTAATTTAAATTAATCACTGTTTTTTCAGAGATATGCAACTGCAGTTATCTCCTACTTAACAACTTAAAAATTATTAAGCTAATTTCTTTTTTGCCTTAGATCATGTACATGAAGTATAGTAGTACCTAAGGAAGGAGATTACAGGGAGTGGGGGTTCAGTTTTCTTCATCTAATGATATTTTCCTGAATGCACATAATGATCACCACATCCAGATTAAGAATTTTGCTGCTAGGAGCAACACCATACAAAGTATTTTCCCAGCTGCCTCAGTTATTACAGCTCTGTCTAGTTATCATCACACGTATTCTCTACATGTAATGTACTCACTACTACTTTCTCATAACCTTCCAAGTCAAACATTTCTTCCAGAATTCCCACAGGGACAATCATTCAAATGGCTGTTTTGTTCCAGTAACATATCTGGAAATGGGATGATGTCAGACAAGAGAGAGGTAGAAAATACCAGAGCTTAGTTAATGCTGAATGTTGTTTCTCAGGGCAGTAAAAATATTTCCTCTATCCTTCTATCTGAAAGTCTCTGGCTGACTGATGGAGGAACATTTGACCAACATTGAGTATGCTAGCAGACATGTGATAAATGAGTATACATTCAAGAGCTTGTTGCCTGAGTACGTAGAGATAACCACTGTAACAAAATGGGAATCACTGAACCTCTGGGGATGAAGTAATTGATAGTTAAAATGATGCTCACCTACTTCTTTCTCACTTTCAAAATAGGTGTAAATCTGATAAGTTCTCCCTCTATCTACTTGACTTATGCTCTGCCATGAATTTATTAGAAAAGTTTAAGCACGTAAGCTAAAACTTGGTCTAAATCTTTGATTCTCTAAATGTGATTTCCCATGTTTGGATGCTCATCTTGAAATGTTTCTTGGAATCTGATCAACAAGTTGAGCACTCACAAATCCAAATGAAGATAAGTTATTACTGCAATTAGGTCTGGATTTAAAAAAATACTTGTATGCCTTATGTCAAGGACTAGCAGAAGCAGGCTGCTCAGCAAGGCAAACTGTGAGCTAAACATGACAGTAAGGCAGGCAGGGGCAGTGACAAGGAGGACAGGCTCACATCACCCTAACTAGGCAAGCAGGACAGATCCAGTGACAGTAACAAGGTTCAGCTAAGAATCCTGATCCTCAGACAAGTCCATAGCCACAGGACAGGTCCAAGGTCAAGCCAGGAAGTCAAGTCAGCAAGTCAGTGACAGGACGATATCTGGAGACAGTAAACAAGACCAGCTGCAGTCCGGTGACAGCCAGACATGTCCACAGAGATGAGGCAGGCCTGGGATGAAGGCAGGTCCGTAGGTCAGGGCTGGAGTCAGGGAGGCACATGGCCAGCCTTGCACAGGGCATCTACAGCGGAGACTGAGGGCAAGGACCTGGGCTTAAAAGCAGTTCCCAGGCAAAAGGGGACAGACCCTCACTTCTCACAGCTTTTCCTGAAGCAGCAGTTTCCCTGGTGCAAGGCTGGGCAGCTGCACTACAAAGGCTGGCCCTAAGCCCAAGTGGCAAACTCCCCAGGAGGAGGGGGTGCATTCAAGTCCCTGGCACCTAATTCCCATCCCTGCCAGGAAAGTGAGGTTTCTGCTGACCTGCTGCACACTATGCATACCCTTATCTTTTGTAATGCAACACTTACGATCTGCTGTGTTGGTCTAGGATATGTGTTTGAGTGAAAAAAGATTTGCACAGTAACAGACACAGGGCATTTGGGAAAAATTTCCAAAGCATGCTTCCCTCTAGTAACAGAAAATATATTTGCAGTTTTTATGTATGTGATACACATCTCCTTTATGTTCATTATATTATGTACACATGCATGCAAATACATACATATTTATAATTCTAGATACTGCATATATTACGCATACAGTTGATCCGAGGGCTGGAGTACCTCTCCTATGAAAACAGGCTGAGAGAGTTGGGGTTGTTCAGCTTGGAGAAGAGAAGGCTCCGGGGTGATCTTATAGCAGCCTTCCAGTACAAAGGGGACCTACAGGAAAGCTGGAGAGGGACTTTATACAAGGGCGTGTAGTGATAGGACAAGGGGTAATGGCTTTAAATTGAAAGAGGGGAGATTTAGACTAGATATAAGGAAGAAATTCTTCACTCTGAGGGTGGTGAAGCACTGGAACATGTTGCCCAGAGAAGCTGTAGATCCTCCATCCCTGGAGGTGTTCAAGACCAGGTTGGATAAGGTATTGAGCAACCTGGTGTAGTGGAGGGTTTCCCTGCCCATGGCAGGGTGGTTGGAACTAGATGATCTTTGAGGTCCCTTCCAGCCCAAACCATTCTATGATTCTATGATTCTGTGTACACACACACACACACACAGAGACATATATCAATGCGTAACGTGAAACATATCCCATTCATGTTAAGTATTTCAATTTGTTTATACAATCTGAAAGACAACCCTTTGTTATACACAGAATACAATGCAGTATGCTTAAGGTGGAGAAAAGGTCAAAGCAAGGTTAATTGCATTTCTTGGCATTTCACAGAAAACTTGAGTTCTTTTCATAGTAAAAGTTCGAAGAAGCAGCTGGCAGCATTGGTAGAAAACTACAGAGTTTTGAAGAAACCATCAATATACCAGCAGAAGCTATACTTTTAGTGTAATTAGTAAGGCATTGTAAAGTAGTGGGAATGATATAATTGAAAGTACAACATTAGCTCAATAATGACGAAAATAACCCAACTGTTTGTTTTGTGAAAGTGATCTTTTTTTTATGAACGTGCCTTATTTAGAAACTAGAGGGAAGAAACAAAAACAGAAAAAGGGATCGCTAATGGCTTTCAAAATACTATAGAATTCAAAAGCTTAACAGATAGAAATATGTACAATTAAAATAAATAAGCATATTTAAAAGAATCTTTCTTATTAAAAATCTAATTTTGGCTGCACTTTTTCTGCACTTTTGAGAGTGAAGTTGAATCCAAAGAAAAGAAGTCAAAGGACAAGACTTGGAAACAGCCATGAAATAGCTTTTTCATAACAAAAAACACCAGATGTGTTTTTCTGGACTAAAAATTTAGAAAAAAGTATGTCTTGAAGAACTTAGAAAAAATCACAGCCAACTGGACTTCTGCTCAAAACACTGATTTCTAACATATCCAGTTTCATAGATAACTGTCACTGAGGTCTCACGTGTGTAAACTGTATTAATCTCTGATGTTTCTAGAGGCCTTTTTATATCGTGTTTCCCCAGCCTCAATGGCAGCTCTCTTTGCTGCTAATTGCTTGTAAAATGGGCAACGGTTATGACAACCAAGGGAGGCTTCTTTCCATTAACTCAGACTTTAATATTAGCAGCCCTTAAACTGACTGTTGCAGGTGAGTGAAAAGGATACACTCAAGCCCATGAGAATTCTAGACACCGGGAGTGGTGTAACGTCTTTTTGAGCAGTATTTCTGTGCAAGGAAAAGCATGAGCTGATGCTACTTGGGCAGGGTAGGCTGCAAGACACTTGATTACAGAACTGAAGTCTGTCGTTCAGTTACAGAAGCACATTACAAATTACCCCACCCACAAATTTCTCCATGACATCTGACAAGTAAGTCTTTATTTGCCTCTTCATCTGCTTTGTATCTACAAAATGAAGTCTATAGCACTTCCCTACTTGAATGGGCTAAGGAGATGCAGGTACAGTAACGACAGAGGCATCCAGACATCATGAACAACGAGCTGTATAAGAGAGGTTTGAGGTTAAATTCTGATTGTTTTGCACAGCCCTAACAAGCTCTCCTAGCCTTGAACATAACCACTACATTCCTTCATCGCAGTTTGTGATGATATAGCACCATAATAAGGTTCAATGAGTTATGAAAGGCCACTGTTCTCACTTCAGAACATTTAGAGACATCATACTATACACATATCCAGTGAAAATTCAGTCCTTCTCTTTATAGTATTGGCAGCTTTGGTATTTGTTGTTATGTAATTCTGAAGACTGTCCTTCTCATATGTCTTGCATTTATCGACAAACAATATCACAAAGAATTTGGGAAAAAAATTAAAGCTGAACATAAATCATAGATTGTTCCTATTTTTCTTTTTTTAAGATCTTGTGCAGCTCCCAGCAAAGTAATGAACCCAGCTCCCAATTTACACTTTTGCTGGCATAATGAACAGATTTTTTCTAATTCGACTCAGTTTTAGTAGTTATAGCATATCATCCACAGGTACTCTTAAAACAAACATTAATGACATGGTATGGGGTTAACTGCTAAATGAGATTACAAAGATGTTTACATAGTTGTAGAAAAAATCAGTTGCAATAAAAACAATTTAGTAAAATCCTTAAAGCAAAGCTGCAGTTTGTGAATACGGAAAAAGTGATCCAAGAAAGAATGGGCAGAAAAATACCTATATGAATGGAAAATACTGTAAGTCGAATATATTTAAGTCTGGATGACAGAGTATTTGTGACTCTATTCAAAAACCAGGACAGAACGTGAATGTAATTCTACCCTAAACCAGCAAGTTTATCTATGATGAGACACATTCTATATTAAAATATCTGCTGTGAGATTATCCACACAGGATTACCCACACAGTTTAAGCATCATTGGATATTCAAGATGGAATCAAGTCTCCATTTTGTCTAACTGTAGTTAAAATTGTTTTGTCACCAGCTAATTAGGTCAAAACATCTGTGTTCATTAGGGATCAGTCAGGTCTTGGGTAACATGACTCTAATTACAAGTATAATAGCTGTTCATAATTTATTAAGCTCACCCTAAAGCCTTTTTTTTTCCATAAAGACATGAGCAACTTATTAGGCAGGTCAGTCTAAGAAACTGACAGATATCTGAGATGAAACTGAGAATAAATTAATATATAATAATATACTCCTCTTAAACATTATGGTATTCCTTTCACGGCCAATACCTATCTTTGACATAATATTTCTGATATCAAAGCACTTTGACACTTCATTAACTTTTAAACTTCATGTCCTATAGAAACTTAGCTAGTCTAATATGCCTTGTTGAGGTGAAGAATCTAGGCCCAAAAATATCAGAAATATTCACACTCTTGGAAAAAAAGGAGTGGGCTAAGATGTAGCACCATGATTTGTGAGATAACATCTAAAGGAAATCTCCAGGGTAAACAGTGAGATTTTATACTCTTGAAAATCAGAAATGACTTAACTAACCTTCCCCAACTTGAATTTTTTCTAAAGAGTGTAGAATTGCATAAATTTATAAACAGCATAATACTCTTAAAAATAATGCCATACATTTTAAATGTCAATATATAATCTGTAGACTATCTGGATAATAATAATACTATGAAAATTAAAAATAAGTACAATATTTTCCAATTGCCTTAGCAGAAAATTGACATATTTCTGTCTTGACTTTCCCAACTCCTCCATGTAGTATTCCTCAGCCTATGAAAATTAGCCTTTGGAAGCACTGAGTGCACAAATAACAGATGTTTCCTCAGTCCTCACCAAACGTAATCTTTTTATGTTTACATGACTGTATGTAACCATAAACTTTCTGTTCAGTCATAAAACATCTTTATTAATCATAACAGCATTCAAAAAAGAATCACCATTTATTGAATATAAATATTGTTGTATTAAAATACCACAAAGAAGGCCAGTGTACAGAAATTGCTGAATGTTAAAATTTTGACAACACCAAATCATTAAACATTTCAAAGACCTTGACCTACATGCTTAGAAAAAGAAGTAGCATTAGTAGGAACTTTGGTAAGTATGCTTATTTCAAGGCAAGGACTGAACAGCAGAAAGACACTGACATAACATCATTGCTTAATATGTATCTAAAAATAAAACATGACCTTTTTTTAATTTCACAATGGGCAGAGTCATGGGAAGTATTTTGAGAGCTTAAATACAGAGACAAGCAAGTTCACACTCTTTATTTGATTAAGTTAGAATGGCTAAAGCAGACTGAGAATGAAGAAAACAGGTTCTCGCACATCCCAGATTCACTGGTACTTTCTTTGATACAGTGTTGCTGTACTCTGAGGAACACCGCAAGGATAAATTCTCATCACGCTTTATTTTGTTTTCAATAAAAGTTGTATAAATTGGATATGAGGGCTGGAACACCTCTGCTATGAAGATAGGCTGAGAGAGTTGGGGCTGTTCAGCCTGGAGAAGAGAAGGCTCCGGGGTGATCTTATAGCAGCCTTCCAGTACCTAAAGGGGGCCTACAGGAAAGCTGGAGAGGGACTTTTTACAAGGGCGTGTAGTGATAGGACAAGGGGCAATGGATTTAAACTGAAAGAGGGGAGATTTCGATTAGATATAAGGAAGAAATTTTTCACTCAGAGGGTGGTGAGGCAGTGGAACAGGTTGCCCAGAGAAGTTGTGGATGCCCCATCCCTGTAAGTGTTCAAGGCCAGGTTGGATGAGGCTTTGGGCAACCTGGTGTAGTGGAGGGTTTCCCTGCCCATGGCAGGGGAGTTGGAACTTTGAGGTCCCTTCCAGCTCTATCCATTCTATGATTCTATGATACCATTTCTCAGAAGACAGCAGTCAAGGTTGCTCATGATGAACTAACTATAAAAACTGTGGGGTTTTTTTTTTCTGCAATAAAGCAGATTTTCTGAATCTAGAAGCTCCAAGTTTTGCAATTTATTAATACTATTCATTTATTGAATGACCCAAAGTTACTACATGCAAATAATGATCTTCGTAAGAGATAACATTGATGAGTTTTTACTGGAGAAATAGTTTGGAATTCTAGAAAAACAGGTCTGGAGGAAACCTCTGATCTTGCCTACCAGTGAGTGGGATCAATTATATCTATCTCATTAGTGAAATATGCATATGAATCTAACACCAACAGTGACTGAGACTCCATGATCTCCATTAAGACATAAATTGTGCCAAAAGCAAAAAAAGAAGATAAGGTGAATATTATTTAAAGGAAGACTGAGAACAAATGAGGTGATAGGTACAGAATTATGTCTTTTGATGTAATTACAACTATGTCAATTTTAATTTTATATCATTTATTGATGTTTTATGTGTCTTGTATGACTTCAGACTTTTCACAAATATTTTTCCATTGCTGAAATTCAAAATGCGAATCAAAATGCATGGAAGATGCATCACAATCACTGTCTGTTTCCTTACTGACTGGAGGTACTCAAGGTCGTGTTTCTGTGAAGGTTATTTGAGTTCGTACAATAAGAATTTACTTTTTGCCAGTGATCCCTAATATTTACTTAATATTTTCTGCTTTCATGAACATTTCAGCCAGCAAGCTTACTTGCTGTAACACTTGCATAAGCAAATACAAAAAGAGTTTAAACTTAGTAGTACTTAATTCACCTTTAAAAATATTTGACGGAATTGTGAAAATTTACTCACCTCTAACAACATACCAGACTGCAAATACTGGAAGAAAACTAATCCTAAAGTAAAATAAAAATAATGTATTGAAATACATAAGCAGCTGCATCATAACTGTGCCAATGATCTAGAATTCAGAAAAGAAAATTTAGCCTAGTCTTTTTAAACTTCTGTATAATGAAGTCTGATGTACTGTGAAACACTCCAGGGAAATCACTAGATGTCACTGACACTGGTCTTTTAAAACTCCAGTATAAAGAGCATTGCTGGACTCTATGCTTAAGCTCCAACAAAATCCTAGTCTGAAATCTGCCCGGCCTTCAGAAACAGTGCAAAATTCAAGAATCAAATGGGTCATTCTTGCACCCCTCTAACAACCCTTAAGAAGGAGTCTTTGAATCAAGCAAGACCTATGATAAGACATAAGCAAAGTAAGCTATAGAAAAATCGAAAATCTGAAGGAGATCATAGTCTTCCCACCAGCACTATCAGCAGCAGAAATATTCAAGGCCACGTAATACAGTTGCTCTCCTTTCGCCCTTCATTCACACTCTGAGTAGATCTAAGCCCATGCATAACACAGCAACGCTATTTATATTCTTTTCAATGGCTAAAAAAAAAAAGGAAGGAAAACACATCCTAGTATATTAAGCCAGAATATACAGAAGAGGCAGATTAAATGAGCTAAGAAGCTGCCAACTCTATATAGTCACTGTTCAGTTGGATTTCATGCTTTCAAGTGTGAGGCAACAGCAGTACAGTCACAATGCATTAACCCAAAGTATTACAAGAGCACTGATTAAATGGGGCTGCTATCCATCACAGAGTGCTGCATCTGGTTACTATTAAACCTTAAGTAGTGATTAGAGCCATGAAAAACAGAATTTTGATGGGTTTCTACAAAGACAAAGCCTGAAGAGTTGTTGTTTGATAACAATTTTTTACTGTCAAAAGGGGGAGGGTTAGTGCTGAACATGTGAGCAGGAAAAGTTGGTTTCTGAACTCTAAAATGTAGATCACTTAAGAGATGCGCCAAGCTTGCTACATGCTTACAGTAAAACTATCATTTGTGTCACTGGAAGACTATTAGAACTATAATTTACTGAAGTATTATACTGAGGTTATGTTCCTGCATTTGTGGATTTTGTTTGCAGTGATGATAGTTTAGGAAAGAAAGATTCTAGGAGACTAAAGGAAATTTTAGTCTCTTTTATCAGTTTTAACTGGTGAAATTGTATTACAGAGTTATCCAAGATACAGTAACTCAGTATTCCACATATGTACAATTTATGCATGGAAGTTTCAGTTTATTAGTCTAGATTATTTTTTGCTCAGTATCTGACTATTGCAGTATTAAACACCACAGTTTGGCATTGTTCCAAAAAGCTACTCTAAATTGTGTTTCCTGATAAGTTAATAGTGAGCTTGGGCGGTGGGGGGGGTGGGGGGGTGGGGGGGGGGGGTTGGAGCTAGAGATAAATGGCTCTGTATTTGATCTGCAAATCAGATGCAAGAGAGAAAAATCTGACATTGTAAATCACAGAGACATTCAAGGTTAGGAAGCAGCCTGATGGATGAGAAATGGAAGATGAATTTTAGAGTTCCTGAGTGCTTCAATTGGAAGACTCTGTATAGGAGATCTCTTGTGTTGGTGGACAACTTGCCTTTTCTTTACCCTGCAAAGAAAACCTCTACAATAAATCATAAGAAAGCACATTACATAGCTGTCAGACCAAAGGTCCATCTAGACCACTAATTTGGGCAGTGCTCAGAAGTGGATGCTGAGGAAATTTAACAAGTTTTTAAAGTGTAAGTTTTTTAAAGTAAAACCGCTGAGAGTAACTGAGCACTGGCACAGATTGCCCAGAGAGATTGTGGAGTCTCCATCCTGGGAGACATCCAAAATCTGTCTGGACATGGTCCTGAGCTCTATATAACCCTGCCTGAACAGGGGATTTGGACTAGCGACCTCCAGAGATCCCTTCCAACCTCAACCATTCTGCCATTCTGCGAGGAATGATACAGTAATGGGCAAATGTACAGTGATATTTGCTTTCAATACCTTGTTCCTACTCCAAGCAATCCAAGGCTTAGGATTCCTTTTTGGAATTAGAGGTTACCTCTTTGTGGATGGTTACTTGGATAGAGGTTTCTTTCTTAAAGATGTCCAAATCCTTTTGAAATGAAAGGGTCATACCAAGGACTCAGTCCTGTGGTGGCTGTGTAAAGAAGCACTGACGTGTGTCATGCGTAGGGGCGTACGTAGCAGGACTGTCACCCATATTCTGATATCCGGAAGAGCAGTAGAAAATGGCATTACTTTCTCACTCCTATCTGAAAACTTTCCTTGCTTATAATGTCACCATACCTGTCTTTGAACAAAATTTCACTGCAACATAATAGTCTCTTTAAGACTTCTCATGATGTTGAAAAATAGGATGTACACCCCTTCCTCCATTATTCACAGTAGCCTCTATTTGTATGTATTAATTTATTTAATATATTTTGCTTATTTATTTAATATATTTTGCTTATTTAGCTTTTTTCTTGTGTCAGATTATTCTGGACATCTAAACAAAGTGAGTCCACACTTTACATATGAAGATCTATATCCTCCATATCTAGGAAAAATACTCAAAATACTTACTAATATATGCTTAATCGTTGACTAAAGTTGCCAGGCAATATAAGTATTTAATAATATTGATGATAGCAAAGGCGTCCACCTGTCTGCTGCATCAGTTATTGCTAATAAAACACTAGAGCACTAAAATTGACTGCAAATTTTAAGGCGACTAGGTTTAGCATTGCTGGTCCCCAGGTAGACCTTGAATGTACTGTCAGAGCACAGAATAGTTCTTTGTCTGCGAGCTTTCTGTGCAAAGCATCATGAAGGCATGGCGCATTTCCCACCTAGGTCCCATCCCAGCATACTGTCAGAAAGAAGCTGGCTGTAGATGTGAAAGTTGGGAATTGCTCCCAAGGTCGTCTCTATTACATACTAATGCATGTCATTATGATTTATGTCTTCACAATGGCTTTGGAGGTGTTATTGCTAATATCAAAACAGCAGAGTTGGAGAAAAGCTATAAAGCCGCAATGAAGAGCACCTTACACTTTACTAATGTTGCCAAAACATCAATTTTTTTAGGAAAAATATAATAAAATATCTAAATTGAATATTTCAGTGTGCTTCTCTGACAAGGCATGCACAAACCAAAGTTGAAATTAACTCCATTATGTCTTTGCTGGGTTGCTCCTTTATGTAGACTCTCGGTAATGAAAAAAGCAGGAATATATGTAAATAGATAAAGTTTACTTGAAGGAAACATTTAATCTTCTCAGAGTTATTTCACAAGCTATTCAAGAGCTGTAAAAATGCAAAAGGAATTAATTCCAAATTCTCTTCCTGCCAACAGTTTAGAGTATATACTGCATAGTCTCTGTGTCTGACTATGAATACTGAAATTGATTAATTTTATACTATGAATACTGAAATTGAATAATTCCTTGAAATAAAAGGCATTTTTTTCACTAACTTTCTAGTTATCAACTATTTTATCTATTTTATGAGACAATACATTTATAGATACAACTGAAAATCAACATTTTGCATTCTATTCACTTTTTGAAATTGGCAGTACCTGTTATACAAACACTAATCCTTTTCACAACTCTCTCTTAAACACATTCGAAAATCATAGATTTTGCATGGGTCGGATTAATCTTCATATATGTGCATATATAATAAATATGCTAATCTAACAAAATTATCCCTATTCTTTCCATATACCAGAGAGCAGAAGAAATGTAACAACATCAAAACTCTTCCTGTTTATCATTGTTTTGCTAAGGCTTTTTTGGCTTTTACTGTGGCATATCCCCATGGAAACAGAGTTCATAGGTCATCCAAGACCAAAAGTCCTCTCAGAATTAAGAGTCTATAATCAGCAACATGTAGAGAAAGAAGTGGCTGCAGCAAATCTTAAGTGACATCTGAAGGGTACTACTTCAGAAACTTAATTTTATCCCTATTGTGATTATAAAAGTTTGACATTATATCTGCTAAAATTCTCTGAAAATTTGGTAAGTTAGCACAATGAAACACAGGGAGATGTTTGGCAGGTCTTGCCAATCAAACCTGATCACCTTCTATGACAGGGTGACCCGCCTGGTTGACGAGGGAAGGGCTGTGGATGTAGTTTTCCTTGACCTCAGTAAAGCCTTTGATACAGTTTCTCATAGTGTTCTGGTTGAGAAACTGATAACTGCTGGCCTGGATAGGCACACCCTCCTTTGGGTTAAAAACTGGCTGGATGGCCGGGCCCAAAGAGTGGTGGGAAATGGGGCTAAATCCGGCTGGAGGCCGGTCACCAGTGGGGTTCCCCAGGGCTCAGTGCTGGGTCCAATTCTGTTTAACATCTTTATCAATGACCTGCATGAGGGAATTGAATGTACCCTCAGTAAATTTGCGGACGACACCAAGCTGGGAGGCTGTGTCGATCTGCTCGAGGGTAGGGAGGCCCTTCAGAGGGATTTGAACAGACTGGATCGTTGGGCTGAGGCCAATGGCATGAGCTTTAATAAGGCCAAGTGCAGAGTCCTTCACTTGTGGTATAAAAACCCCAAGCATCGCTATAGGCTCGGGGAAGAGTGGCTGGAGAGCTGCCTGGCGGAGAAGGACCCGGGGGTCTTGGTTGACTACCGGCTTGATATGAGCCAGCAGTGTGCCCAGGTGGCCAAAAAGGCCAATGGGATACTGGCGTGTATCAAGAATAGTGTGACCAGCAGGAGCAGGGAAGTGATCCTGCCCCTGTACTCGGCACTGGTGAGGCTGCACCTGGAATATTGTGTCCAGTTTTGGGCCCCTCGCTTTAAGAGAGATATTGAGCTCCTGGAGCGAGTCCAAAGAAGGGCGACTAAACTGGTCAAGGGGCTGGAAAATAAAACTTATGAAGAGAGGCTGAGGGAGTTGGGGCTGTTTAGCCTGGAGAAGAGGAGGCTGAGAGGAGACCTGATTATGGCCTATAAATACTTGAGAAAAGATGGTGGGGAGGTAGGGGAAGGGCTCTTTACATTAGTGATGGGTGATAGAACAAGAGGAAATGGGCATAAGCTTAGTCAGGGGAGATTCAGGTTGGATGTTAGGAAGTATTTCTTCTCTGAAAGGGTTGTCAGCCACTGGAATAGGCTGCCCAGGGAGGTGGTTGAGTCCCCATCCCTGGATGTGTTTAAGAATAGGGTGGATGATCTACTTGAGGATATGGTTTAATGGGGATTAGGGATGGTTGGACTCGATGATCTCTAAGGTCTTTTCCAACCTAGAAATCTATGAATCTATGAATCTATGAGATGGCCTCAGCCTGTGTTACCTCCTTTCTCCCAGTGGACTAACTTAAATTTCATGGAACTCCTATATGCAGATAGAATCATAGAACGGTTTGGGCTGGAAGGGACCTCAAAGATCATCTAGTTCCAATCCCCCTGCCATGGGCAGCGACACCCTCCACTACACCAGGTTTCCCAAAGCCTCATCCAACCTGGTCTTGAACACTTCCAGGGGTGGGGCATCCACGATTTCTCTGGGCAACCTGTTCCACTGCCTCACCACCCTCAGAGTGAAGAATTTCTTCCTTATATCTAATCTAAATCTACATATTATATATATAATACATATTATATATATATTATATATACCCATATGTATTTAACAAAATCAACAGTTAATGAAAGAAACAATTTATGAGGACTTTTTCCTTCTTTTCCATTGTCAGATTCTTTTTGTGCTTCTTCTGCTTATTTATTAAAATCAACCTTGATAATTGCTTGACCTCAATCTGAAAGTATAGCTTGGAAGCAGAAATTATTGACTTCATTTCTTATATGTTATGCAAAACACAACAGGCAGGGATTATAATCACTTTATTTGTCAATGAACTGCTATTCCTGATGAGAGATCTGTGCATTGCTTTCAATCTTCCTGCAGGATATTCTGTCATTATCCTTCAATTTCATCAGATAATATACATTAAAATTGTTTCATACGCTACAACAAGTTCAACGAGCCATGAACATAGCAGAAATCAAGCCCCTCAGAATTACACAGGAAATGGAACATCAATAATCTCAAAGCAAATTGGCTCCAGTTTTTTAAAGACTCTAGATCTTTTGAAGTGGTGGTTTCCTGCATTTCACCTCAGTATGCGCCAATAATAATCAGATAACATCTCACTAGTTTGTCTTTAGGGTGAAAAGACCAACACTTTATTCATATTCTGTTTTGATATTTGCAAGTGGAGCAGATATCTGGAAGATTTTCAAATTACTACTGGCTGACAAATCCGAGACACTGGACTACCACGACTTCTAAAATATGATGGTTAATGGCTTAGCAACTTCATTAGACAGTTCCCTCAGGACACGTGGATGCATCTCATCAGGTCCCATGGACTTGTACACCTTTGGGTTCCTTAGATGGTCTTGAACCTGATCTTATCCTACAGTGGGCAGTTCTTCATTCTCCTGGTTCCTGCCTTTACCTTCTGCAACTTGAGTGGTGTGGCTAGAGCACTTGTCACTGAAGACTGAGGCAAATAAGTCAGTGAGTACCTCAGCCTTCTCCATATCCCGAATAACCAGGTCTCCCAATTCATTCTGGAGAGAGCCCATAGTTTCTCTAGCCCTCCTTTTATCACTGACATACCTATAGAAGCTTTTTTTGTTGCCCTTGACGTCCCTGGCCAGATTTAATTCTATCAAGGATTTAGCTTTCCTAACCTGATCCCTGGCTGCTCAGGCAATTTCTCTGTATTCCTCCCAGGCTCTGTTAGATTTAAAAATGTGTGTTAAGCGTACGCTAGATGGCAAAGTTAGATGTACTGTTGAACTAGCCATTGTTTTTTCAAGATAGGATGCACTCTACTCACCATTGACAGGTCTCTACATGAGGGTCAGTAGAAGAATGTCTACCAGCAAGCAAGAAACCAAGAAGTCAATTATGTCTCTTCCGTCTAAAGGGAGAATCCTGTGGCCCAAACAAACTCTGAGCCCTTTCTTCTGACAATCATCACAGTCTATCTTTTGTGGCTTCTGTTTCAACAGGTTGATCTTTATCCTTCTATATTTCTTGGCAAAGTATTGGGCTGTATTGGTGGTGTGGGGTTCTATGTTACACAGGTGTGGGAAAATCACTGAAACGGGAGGGGAATGGGAGAATATCGTGCCCGAAAGTTCAGCTTAAATCTCTGTAATATCAGTGCAGCTCTGAGCTGAGATGCAGTTGCTGCTCCCAGGAACAAACAAGGCCTATGTAATACCCTTCAAATGGGGAGTAGAGTGGTACGGAGGCATCAAGGCTCATCCCTGTTATCAGAATAAGGAATAACAAACAAGGCCTGCGTAATACCCTTGAAATGGGGAGTAGAGTGGTATGGAGGTATCACGGCTAATCCCTGTTATCAGGGATAAGGGGCACCTGGTGAAGATAACCATATAATTGCCATCAAGGAAGATGAATCACAACCGCTGCCTCAGCAGTGATGGTGAAATTGTGTCCTTTAGCTACTAAATCACACCCCCACCACAAAGGCTACCCGCCTTCGAGCTGTGACCACCCCTCACGAGAGAAATTTACACCAATCCTAATAAAAGTTATGTATGACTAGAGTCACTCGAGCTCCACCTAAAAGAAATTAAAAAGTATAAAATGGTAAAAGACAAAGGGAATGTTAGAGAGAAGCCCCCCATCGAAACGTCTGGGATCAGTCGACGGGCTGAACCTCTCTTCTCCCCCTCGTAGGGATGCCTATTGGATGAGAGCTCTGCGTTACATGCACTTATTTACTAACATCTTGCTAGCTATTTAGTATTATCACTGATCAGTAATAGTTTTATATTATTTTAATTAAAGTTGTTTTGTAGTCAGTCACTATCACCGGCTATCTATGAATCTATATCCTGTCACAAATAAAATTATATATACATGTTTCTGGAAACTCTTGCCCTTATTATTATAAGGAGTTTGGGCCATAGTACTACTGCCGTTGACCTATAGGTGGGCGAATCACTCTCCAACTAACTGTGGCTGCCAAGGGAGGGCAGGGGAAGTCGGACCCAAGGGTCTTGTGGCATTTGGGAAAACCGGTATACTAGCCAAAGTTATCTCCTCGTCTATTGGTGTTGAGTCCCACGCTCTGACTTGGGATGCTGATAGACCGGTCTTTTGACCTCTTAACGTGACAACAGGATAGAAAGAAGCATGTAACTTTGCACTTTATACTGCACAGTAATTTCTATTAACAGAAGTTTAACAGGGCCAGACAGCAAACTAGTCTTTATGGAGCCCCAGAGGTGAGGCTGATACAGTTTGTCAGCATCAATAGTACATCTCTTCTCTACTAAGAATGTTAGGCAGTCTGTTTCCCTGGAATTCCTCCGTCTTCCTCAGACGTGTTAATAATAGCTCAGGAATGACTGACTGATTCAGGAAGGTTTGTGTGGGCTTTACCAATGGCAGGAGGCCATGCAACAGTGAGAGAACGTTGTTCTCATCCTACGTTTGGACCTAAATTCAGATTGTGCCAGGTCTAGGATATTTCCTGTAATTAGAAGTGTTTGGAAACAGCTTCAGAATCCTTTCCATAAGCTTGTTTGGGAAAAGGAGGATTTGGCAATAGATAGTAATTAACTGAGGTTTCTTCTGGATCAATCACTGTTGTTTGTCTGAAGTATATACAGTTAGCTATTTCAGTGGGAAGAAGCATCAGCTATTTTAATCTCACTAGTAAGGAAAGAGAGAGAGACAGCATCATCCTCAAAGGTTACTCGTAAAAACTCACTGGTTTAGGAAATTTGGCTCTTTATTCTTCAAGCATCTTCCTGAATGTGGATGATCTCTTCATCAGATGGACTTTAGATCTTTCCTGAGAATTGCAGGATTTCTGGTTTAATTAATTTACTTAGCCCCCTCTTCAGGACATTATTTAACATCTTTTCCGAAAGCAGAGAGAAAATTTCTCTATGAATGCAAACTTTGCATAGACTTAGGTAATTTCTGTATTGCATTGTCAGCTTTTCTTAAGTTTTACACTTGCATCCTTTTGCCTGCCTTTCTCTGGCACTGTACCTCAGAAAAATCCATACAAAATCACTCCACATCTTCAACACTTTGATTTACAGATTGCGTCTATCTACACTGCAGTGCATTTTTTGAATCTGATCTAATCCTTAGCCCAAGATCAGGTACATTTTAAAGTATTTCTTAGCAGAGAAACCCTACTAACTTAATGCTACTCTTCAAGAAAAAGGCTGTATAGAGATAAATGGCTCTTATATGTGGAGATGTAATACAAAGGCATGTCACAATGGGCAGAATACACAGACATATGGATGACAGGAAATCCATAGGAAGTGAGTAAATGAATATTTAGACATTTCTTTGAGATGTTATGACAAAGATGGTAAAGTGTCTTAAGATGATGAATCTCATCATTATAACTAAAAAGCTTAGTGACGCTGTGAACCCTTGGCATGACATGAATTAACATATTAGCTTTGGTTGTGAAGCCGCTGATTTCTGGATATTTTGGATTTGAACTTACAGAACTTCTATCTACTTTTTTTTCTTTCTTCTTATTTTTAGATTTCTAATGAACAGAATAACCTACAAAAATACAAGCTAAAAACAGAGTTATCAGCTTTCCTCAGTGATTTTGAAGGTTTCTGTCACTGCAGCTGTTGCCTGAAAATACCCTGGCAGGATTTCAGGTTCTGAGAGATATGTAACAATAACATACTACCTGTGACCTTTCTGGTTCAAACATGCATCCCGACATCTTAAAGCCTTCATGGTCATCAGAGGATGTTTCTTCCCATCTTGCTTCTCCAGTATCACAGCAGTGTATTTCTCTCCTTGCTTCTGTTAAGACTGTGGTCATGGTTTCCACCTGTGTATGTTAGCTTATAGGTCAGCATGAGTTTATAAAAGTAAATGCTTCCATGAAAGAAGTCACCCAGGACAGGAGGCCTCCCAACAGGAACTTCCTCTACAGACATCTTTCAGAAGTCTAATCAAACCCTTAGCATGGCGAAGAGAAGGCTCCAGGGAAACCTTATTGTGGCCTTTCAATACTTAAAGAGGGCTTATAAGAAAGGTGGGAACAGACTTTTTAGTAAGGCCTGCAGTGATAGGATGAGAGGTAATTATTTTAAACTGAAAGAGAATAGATTCAGACTAGATATGAGGAGGAAGTTTTTTACAATGAGGGTGGCAAAACATTGGAACAGGTTGCCCAAGGATATGGTAGATGCCCCATTCCTGCAAACATGCAAAGTCAGACTGGATGGGGCTCTGAGCCACCTAATCTAGTTGAAGATGTCCCTGCCTATTGCAGGGGAATTGGACTAAACGACCTTTAGCAATCCCTTACAACCCAAACCATTTTATAATTATATTATTCTATGATATTTTTGTTAATTATTAGTTAGTCTTTTGGTGTGATCACTTGTATTTGACTGATTAGTTTACTTTCTAGCAAACTGTAGAATTTAAAAGTCAATAAGAAAGCTGAGTGACTTCCTGTTATGTATCAGTGGGAAGTATGTTTTCCCACAAAATCTTAATTCTGTATTAGCCTGTAAATAAACAAATCTTCCTGGCATAAGGACATTAGGAAAATATTATTCACTGGGAGAGTAGTGCAACTCTGGAAGAGGTTTCACAGAAAGGTTGCAGAATCTCCATCCTTGGAGACATTCCAAAGCCATAAGCGAACTGATATAACTTTGAAGTTAGTTCTCCTTTGAGCAAGACATTAGATTCCAGAGGTGCCTCCCAACCTAGATTTCTCTCCTTCATTTATTTAATTGAGACACACATGGGTATCTGATTACTAATTCTTGACTGAGATCAGATGTTATTGTAATTAAACATCTTGGAGTGGCTTTGGGAAAAACTCAGAAGACCTACAGAAGGCCTACAGAAGTTGCGTATTTGTTTCATTTCTGTTGTTTCTGGTAAAATCCCCAGGGAAAAATGTCCAGATCTTGTTTTGTTCTGTGGAAATACGCCTCTAGTTGATAAAATAGCCTGCCACTAACGTAGTACTTGCTCATGGCAAATTTAAAGTACAAAACTACTGTTACTTGGGCGAGTCTTTGGCTGTTAGGGAAGACTTAAGTAGAAGAGCCTTGGACTCTAGTGGGAAAACATGTTTTAGAAACAAGCTTTTTTCACAGTAATTGCTATCTGACACAATTGTTTTGTGAATCCATAAAACAATTTCCATTCACATACTCTTCTTAGCTTCTACTTGTTGCCACATTGCTTTTGATGCAACATAGTATCACTAAGGAAGGTGCAGGTAAATGTTGAGGGGTAAAACATAAGGTGAAAATTTAAAATGTGAAAAGACCAAATGATAAGATGTTCTTAAGTTTTTACTACTTAGTTTATTTGGGCCAGACAAACTATTTGAAAGGATCTCCATTTGTAGATTCCACTATTTTCCCTTCTCTTTTTTCCCAGTCATACTTCAAGCAAAAATATCTTGCAAGTACGTTGTATTAATTTGCACAAAGAATTTAAGATCACTCTTCAGGCAGAGTTATGTACATTGAGAGATAAGCTACCTTCATTTACTTCAGGACATGGCTAAGTACAAACACATTTGTCACAGAGCAGCTGACACACTGAGCCATCACTCCCCACTTCTATTTCCAGTAAATTTTCTGCCAGTGCTCACATTCATATTGTCCAAAAGCAGGTCATACTGTATCTGGCTGATGAAGAACAGCAGGCACCCTCTCTAAGTATGGGCTCACTCAGCTCAAAGTGGTATTGTTACTCATGAATATGCATTCAATTATTTTTAGAAGTATTGAATCATTTAACTTCAATTAAACACATTTTAGCAACTCCGTTTCAAAAGACAGTGAATGTGAGAGATACTTGGCTTAAATGTTTATTAAGTAGGGAATAGCATTTCCAAGAATATTGTAACTAAGTTAAGACTTAGAGAAAATTTTACTGATTTTGTCCTTGTATGTAAATAATAATATCTTCCTACATCCACCTAGTGGCTGTATTATTAACTCCTGTGTTTATTATTGACCAATATTTTACAAGTACTTGCTGCTGCAGGTCAGTCCAAGACTTTATTGCAAAGGTTAGGTACTTTGAGCAATATACATACCTTGTTTCAACTGCAGTAAGTCTCAAGAAGATTCATACCTGTATTGCATACAGTCAGAATGTCCTCATGACACAAAATAAATGAGCAACAAGCTTTGAATGCCTCCTCTGCTCTCCCTGAATATTATACCCCTCTTCCTGAAAGAGAAGGAGGTCTTGCAGCAGATACTATTCTCCTCAGTTCTTTAAAGGTTTACAGCTCTTCAGCTCTGGATGCAATAGACAACTAAGAAGATGAACTCCTTCAGATCTTCTCACCTAGTCTTCATCAAATGACAAGTGTCCCAGACTTCTGCACCTCATTCATTAGAGAACTGGAGATAATGATGCTTCTCTACTTTCCTGCAGTGGATAGCTACCTTAATAACTGTGGAGTGTTCGAATGCTAAAGTGCTGGGAGCCACAAACGAATTGGTGGCTGATGGATGACAGTGGGAGTTCATACAACTCAGGCTGTACCTGCTCCAACATTTGCATTGTGTAGAGGACTGAATTACTTTGTTGTAGTTAGCTGAAATCTGAGATATGAGGTACATACTATGTGTGTTGGCTACAATAGTTGCAACAGCAACAATAACAAAAGAAAAATAAAAGTAAAGAATTAGATGTAAAGCATGCAACCAAGAGTCAAAAGGTGTCAGAGAGGGTAGTTGTTCTCAGCAATCTAATTGAATCAGGGATTAAAATCTTAAAATCTGCCTGGACAGAAAGGGATTGTCCATGAAAAACCCTCTATCTTGGTGACTAGATACTGAATTCTATCCAGTTATTGATGTTGTTCTTTTATGTGGGGCTTAAACTGGATGTGGTATTCTACTGTAGTCTGATGAGTGCTAAGAAGAGGGATAATCTCTTCCCTTGGTCTACAGGACATGGTCCTGTTAGTGTAGCCCAAGACACTCCTGGCGTTCTTTGCTGCCAGGGCACACCACTGGCTCATGTTCAGCTTGCTGCCGACCAGGACTTCTAGGGCCTTTTCCACAGAGCCACTCAAAGGCTAATCAGTCCTCTGCCTGTCTTGAGACTGTAGCAAGGGATTCCTCCTCCACAGGCAGAAGAATTTGCATTTATCCTTGTTGAATTTCACAATATTTCCTCTCAATTCATTCCTTCACCCTCTCTGGGTGTATCTGAATGACAGCCCTGCCCAGCATATCAACATGTCTTCTAGTTGTGTATCACCTGCAAACTTGACAAGGGCACATTCTCACCTCTTCCAGAACATCAATGAAGATGTTAAATAGGACATGTTCCAGGGCAGATCCCTGCAGCACTGTATTTCTTATCAGTATTGAGGTAGAGCACAAGCCATTACCTGCCTGCCTTTGAGCCTGGTCACCCAAACTGGATTTGACTCATTGAGTTCCTCTTCCATATAGACTGCAACATTCTAACTTGGATGCAAGAGTGTGATAGGAGACAGTGTCAAAAGCATTGCTAAATTCAAATTAAAAGACGTGTACTGATCTCACCTGTATTCACATCAATAATTTTAAAAATGGTTAAAACTGTTTTATTTTCCAGCATAGAGTTATGAGATGTACCACCAGATGGCAGAATCCTTTGCCCAAAGGGATGTAGCTACTTTCTTAAATTTTCTTTGCTTTAGATTTCTAAGAGGTACTTAAAATTTGGTGCAAGCTAGGATGTTGCGAGCAAAATCATAAACGAAAGTATGAAATGGTGACACAGCATTTCAAGTGGAAAATCTCAATTCCGCTATGGTATTGAATTAGGTTAAAAGTCCTAAACACGATGAACAGACTGTTGAGAATTCTAGGAACATTAGCAACAGAAGGTCAGTTCTTAAAATGCCATGTACACCCCCAGTCCATCTCATCGTCTACCTTCTGGAAATCAGAAAAGTTTGAAATTAGAGATTGCTGGTGATGTCTGCGCTTCTGAGGAAGAGAAAATCTAACATGAAATTCAATTAAGGACGGTAAGCCCAGCTACTTAAATTTAAAAGAATACTGAGATATTTACTTCCAAAGTAATTGATGCTACAATGTGTGCTATTCAATAAAAAGTGAGCAGAAAGGCAACAAAATTAACCAAAATCTCAAAGTTCTCACACTAACTGCAAATATTAAGAAAAGTCACTTTAAGATACTCCTCACATATGGGGTTCTGTTTTCCACAGTCATTTGATTGGTTACTTTTTCTTGATGAAGATCAAAATATCAGCCTAAAGAAAGATTACTGAGATCATCTCAGAAGCATTGGTCAGTTGATGCAGGCAAACCAAATTTTGCAAAATGATGACAAAAGTGAATTTGGTGGTACAGACAATCAATATAGACTGGTGCAGCTTCAGAGCTCTACGTTACACTAAAACATGCCTTCAGTCACAATAGGACAATTGCTATTCAAGTGATATATCATTTTACATAAGTACAAGGGAGAGAATATATTACTTATAGAAAATAAACATAGCAAAAGAATTTATTTCAAAAAACCCAAGATTAATATTGCTTGCAAGATCTTTTTCAGAGTGCTAAGCCACTATTCTCTACATTTTATTTCAGTAGTGAGTTTTGTAATATGGAAAGAAATTGTACCACAACCACATTTCACCTTTCAAGAAGGTGAGATTAAAATGTTTTTGTGCAAAATTCAATGCTCCCTTTGTTAATACAATCCCTAAAATTCAGGCTAGGAGGTGATGCATATGAAGCCTTTCCAAACTTCTTATTCTGTGTCCAGAAACATCTAACTACTTTAAGGCTTCAAGACTTCCTGAACAGAGACCTTAATACAGCAATACTTGTTTGACTGTGCAACCCAAAACTTACAGAAGTTGTTAGTATAATACACCTGGACAGCAATAATATTATCTGACAGTAACAGTAAATCTCAAAATTCTTATAAAAATCCCTAACAAATAATGTGAGGTTACACTATGCACAGATGACCTATTGAATTTCATTACCTAATTCTCTCAGCATACAAAAGTACGTACAACTATCTGGAGGCAAACTAAATCTAACCATATCTGAAAGTGCAAATGTCAAAGTTCTTCACTTTCCGAGACAAAATTCAATATTTTGGAATCAAGGATCCAGATAAATTAGAATAGGCTTAATATTTATAGTTATGAAACCTATCCACCCATTGCTAGCAGTTACCAGCTGTTAAAGACAGACGGTGGTGGCAGTGCTTCATTTTGCCATTGAGTCGTTTGTACATATAATTTGAAGAACTTAAAAAAAATGTACAAATCATTCTCTGAACTTTCTTTTCCCAAGTAGTCTGAGCATGATAGCAATGATGCCCTCCATAGCTGGACCACTTGTTACTGTAAGCAGTTGCACAAGCTGTCTTTCCAGTCCAAAATTCCTATTACAGAACTGAGTAACTTTTAATGAGAAGGTATTTAAAAATCCTTTAGGTTTCAGTGGTGATAATATTCTGTCCAATGATTTTAGACCACTAGATCTTGCTAATCCCAAACCTTGCTTTGAAATTTCTAAAAATTAAACTTAGTTGGTATTTCGTGTGTGTGTGTGTATGAGCGCATGTGCGCACAAAAGCACATATATTAACAGCTCTGCCTGCCTCCATATAAACTTAATAAACAGTAAAACTAGGTTTGAGACATTATTTGAAATAATTAGTAGTATTTTTACCACAAAAAAAAAGCAGAACAGAAAAAAAACCCACGTCCCCAAAATAAGAAGAAATAATTGTTATGCAAAGAATTAGGAAAATTTAGTAAAACATTTTATTAGTTTTGGAGTAAGGAGAAATCTCTCACTTCTCATACACAGCTTAAAGATGGCCTATTCTCACCTACAAATTATCAGACACTAAAGAATCCATGCCATGAAATAGAATTTCTGCTTTATTAAATTGATGTCTAGAAGAGATCAGAAAAGCTGCAGAACAAGACCTGGAGGCTATGCATGAATACATTTACATTTGGAAGTAATTCAAGACAATCATAGATCTTTATTACACCCAGATGGTTTGTTTCATCTCATCTCTAAGTCATTTAATATATTTGTGTTTACTATTTGTAAAGAAAGAAAGAAAGACAGAAAGAAAGAGCCCCTCAGTTATCTGCTTCTTTTCTAACTCCAGATGGGTGCATGACATTTCTTATTTCTAGAACGGATACACGGCACAACAGGCAATATATTAAATTCAGATTAATCGGAATACGTGCTTGTTAGATGGTAATACATGCATGAAACTCTACAAATGTTCACTGATGTCATTGATCAATGTTAGCCTTCCAAAAAGAAAATAATTAGTATTTCAAAACAGGTAGAGTCTAAATTATGTTAATACAATAGAAACCTGATTGCCTTAGAGCAATCTTGGAGCATATTACTTTTTGAATTATACCTGGAATGACTTTTGTAGGCAGAGGGGTAAATAAATATCCACAATAAATTATTAAAAACATTACAGTGAATAATGTATCTCTTGTTTTCATATGAGAAGTTTTACATACACCCAGACCCTAAACAATTCAAGAAATTGTGTGCATTTTTCCCACACACCTAAAATAAGAATAGTAGTTTTAAAACAAAATAGTATTCTTCACAAAGCTATTGTGGAAGGATACATATTTAAGTTACAAAAGTCCTCCATTGATTTGTTTGCCCAAGAACATTTTCATCATTCTGGATTTCATAATGAAGGAAGAAACGAGTTATGGACAACTTAAGGCATGGAAAATTGACAGTGCTACAGCTCAGCAGTCTCAGGACAGTAGTGTTAAAGTCTGCAGTCATCAAGAGGGAGTTATAGAATATTGTCACCATTTAGAAGAAGTTACTAGAAAACGCTGAATATATGTCACGTTTAAACCAGAACCATTAACTCCAAAGTGGGAAAGCCAGCAAATCACTGGAGCCAGAGTTTACTGGCTGTGTTTTCATGTTTGTGATGCACAACATTAGAGTTCAGACTGCTCCTATTTCATTTAGTTCATGAAAAATCATCACAGTTAATTTATCAATCACTTTTCATGTGAAGAATCCAAACCCACCTCCAATTATACTTTTTTTCCCTGTAACTGTCAGCTTAAACTCCTGCTGAAGTAATCTGTCTTCTTCTGCAACATGAGAAATAGAGTATATGTTATGATCTGATTCAAGCATTGAGCGGGAGGATGGATTAGATGAGCTACAGAGATCCCTTTGGTCTGAAGTATTATATGATTCTATACACTGTCACCTCTGCTGTTTCTAGGAGGCACCAGGTCAAAAGGAAAGCTAGCCAGTCAAATTTCTGTCCTCAGTGCTACCTTTTCTAAATAAAAATTGTACATAAGTTTTAGGAGCAATCATGGAGGCTGGTTTTAGCTTAAAAGAGTAAGTACAAATTTGGACACACACTTCCCATCACTTAGGCTTCAGAAGTGGCTTCAGCTGGTGAGACAATGATTTTGCAATCAAGTGCTTGTGACACTGAAAGGCGAGAGGACTGAAAGAGGCTTCCTTTGTCATATGGTTAAAGTTCCTTTATTTCATGAAAAGCAGAAAGAAAGTTAGAGAGATTTACCTTTAAACATCCTGCTAATTATACAGCCAGATAATTAATCTGAGAGGTAGGAACATAAACTTCAGTCTCTTCAGAGACAGAAAATAATTGAGACTGAGTCCCACACATCCAGAGTAAGTAGTCTGATCACGGGTCTTGTGGAAACGGTCACTCCTCCTGGAACTATGCTTAGCCAGAGTAGTGTAGACTAAGACACAGAGAAATACTTCTTTTCGAATTTTAGTAAGCTTGGATAGGAGCCAGAAACTCAACTGCTTCCCACTGGCAAGCCCGAACATCCGTTTGTGCATGCTCATTAACAGCAACTTAGCAGTTTTCTAAAGAAAATGTTGGTGGCCCAGTCCACCAGGTACTCATGAGTTCAAAAGCAGCTGAACTGAAGTTCGGAGATCCATGTTTTCCCCTTCAGCACTTATGTTTTATTTATTCATGTAAGCACTGGTGCATAAAATAGGGCTAAATGTATGGAAAGAATTAACATGAGGTGTTATGAAGGCACGTGAAAGTGGAAAAATCCATCAGTCAGTTTGATAATGTTGAGAGGATGATTCTAATTGAGGAAAGTGCTCTCTCTATAATGAAAGAGAAATAGCTCCCAGTGGAAGGGAGACCAAAGGTCAAAGACACAGCTTTTCAATGCACAAGATGGAAGAAGCACGCACTTGGCTTCACTAATTTAATGTTCAGCCAAAATTTCTGCAATAATCTCTGCATACCTCTGTCTTCTAAAATCAATGTTGCTCTTCCCAGTAGCTTTGATGTAACAAGAAATCTAAATTTTAAACTCTGCTCTAGTTTTGAGCAGTTACTTTATCTCAAATTAATTGTTAGGAAGAGCAGTTTGGCTTGCTTTTGAAATATATTCCATTTCTTTTATGCTGTAAATGACTCCTAACTGAAGAATCACACTGGAGACTGACAGAAATAGGTATGATTTTCCTGGGCATTGCAGGCTGTACAAGGAAAGAACACTTTTCAGTGATAAGGAAAAGATGGCTCCCTCTTACAATTCCTAATACAGTTCCTAGGGCTGAGGGATTTGGTCTTGTATGGATAAAGGCAGCCTTCCCTGAAATGGAAAAGAGTTTTTTTGCTCTAAGGCACTTCTCTCAGTTAAAGGAAGAAGAAAAGAAGAAAGAAACTAACAATCAATTTCTGGGTATCAGCCAAGGAAAGATATGCCTGAATCCATTAGGCTGAGAAGGTCTCATTGTGTAGCTGTTCTAAAAGATTAAGCAGCATGGCTGGCTTCGGACTAAAGAACCTGAATTAGAATTACAACATTCATTGATATAAGTGACTGACAACACACTGCAGATTGTACTTTATAGGCCAGTATAATATCCTGTCCTGATGTAAAGGTGACTCAACAGGCCAACAGCCAGAAAAAGTATTTAACTATTAGAATCTATACTGCTGAAGTAAAGTCTAACAAAATTGAAACTGTATTTGAAAAACCAAATATGAAAAAAAAAGAACTTTCTTTTGCTCAGAGATAGTGAAAAAATTTGAGGTGGCAGAGCTCAACAGACCAAACTCTTACTGCAGTATTTCAGATAATACCCTACAGTGCCAAGTGGTAAAAATATCTGTACTGCAATCTCTTGTCAGCCACAAGTAAAGAAAAGATTTTGAAAATCAGCATTGTTTTGGCATGATTTTCTCTCTGTCCTCTGACTTACACACAGGTCCGAAAATACCCCTCACCTGAAGGTAAGATCTCCACCTATAATAAAATCTCCACCAGCAGGGTGGAGCAGGGTAGTTTGTTTCAACATTCGTACACACTTTTCCTCACAACAAAAGATGCTCTGCACAATCAAATGTAGTAAGTGTGAGAGTAGCAAGAGAAAATACTTCTTATCTAGACTATGTCTTGGTGCAAGGAAGAATTCACAGCTTATGATTCATATTCAGAGAGCTAAGGTCAGACAGGACCAGGTCACAATATCTGATTCTCTGTATCATGGCACAATACATTTGAGGTCTTTAAGTTGTCGTTCAACTCAGAAATATTTTTTGTGAAGCTTCAAATTTTTTCATCTGTGGAGGACAGAACCGCAGTATTCCAGCATCAATGTTACCAATAATGTGTACAGAACAAACAGTCATTATCCTTCTTCTTATATTTAAATAATAAAAAACTTGATTTGCATTTGCTGTTACAGTATCATTCCAGGAGTTGAAATAAGGATACTTGTCCGTGAATTTCCCCAAGTTTCCCAACTGGAGACTACATTGTGCATGTATCAATGCTACTTCCTGTCCCTGGCTTCATGACATCATGACCAAGTGTATGAAACTATACTTTGTTTGAAAAGACCTGTGTTACCAAGTGGTGCAGGTCACTGTTTTCATTATGTACTCTTTGATCCACTTAAAATGATTCCATTACATCAGATATTTATAACCTACTTCCAGCTCACCAACAGAAATTTTGAAAATAAATACAACCCTTTCAATGATGAATATCTCAAAATTTTTTGAGATCCACCAGCCAGTTCCTAATATTTGTTGATGTTTCATCTCTCGATATTAAAGAACAGTAACATTTTAAAACAGGATTCTATGCAATAATTAATTAACCCTTTATAAAAGCTTAGTTATTACAACTATGCCATTATTTTCATTAATGTAACTTACAGCCTTCTCAAAATAAGAAAGCATGTTTTACAAGATTTATTTTCATTAAATTCAAATTATGGAGATAATTGCATTCTAATCCTTTGTCATCTGAACACTGTGGCAGCTTTTCTGTTATTTTGTCTCCAACTAGTAGAACTTCAGTTGGCTTATAAAAATATTTACTTTTTCAATGTATCATCCTAGAACACTGATCTAATAATGCCTTATAATGTCCCACCTTGACTCCAATATTCAAAATTCAGACAGATTTTTGAAGTAGTAGGTATACATTTCCAGATCTGGTAGTATTTAGTTATAAATCAGTTTAGGAACAAATCCTTTACAATCACTGAGACACCACTCACTGGGTGTATGGAGAACAGTATTTAAAGACTTACTTAAAGAAGAAACATTTACTACTGTCATGATTTAGCTCCAGCTAGCAACTAAGCACCACACAGCTGCTCCCTGACTCCCCCACTGGTGGGATGGGGAAGACAATCAGAAGAGTAAAAATGAAAAAACTCGTGGGTTGAAACGAAGACAGTTTTACAAGACAGAAAAAAAGAAG
Organism: Tauraco erythrolophus; assembly: GCF_009769465.1. NCBI lineage: Eukaryota > Metazoa > Chordata > Aves > Musophagiformes > Musophagidae > Tauraco > Tauraco erythrolophus. The sequence goes on from NC_141496.1 coordinate 29,671,529, forward strand.
AGGACATCATCATCATCATCATCATCATCATCATCATCATAAATGATCATAAATCTGCAAATCAAGTGATGTAACGTCCAATGCAATTCCTCACCACCTGCTGACTGATACCCAGCTAGTCCCTGAGCAGCAGTCACTGCTCCCCCAGTTTATATACCGAGCATGACTTCATATAGTATGGAATATCTCTTTGGCCAGTTTGGGTCAGCTGTCCTGGCTATGCTTCTTCCCAGCTTCTTGTGCACCTCCTCACTGGCAGAGCAGGGGAAGCTGAAAAGTCCTTGACTTGGTTTAAACACTACTTAGCAACAACCAAAACATTAGTGTGCTATCAACATTATTCTCATATTAGATCCAAAACACAGCACTATAACAGCTACTAGGAAGAAAATTAACTCTATCTCAACCAAAACCAGGACAGTGTCCAACCCTTGTTCTATGTTATCTACATCATGGTCAGGTCCTACACTTTGGAATATATTCCACTTAATCATCACCACTTTTCCTGTCTTTTGATGTATACAAAGAGATATCACTCTCTAGTCTGCAGGCCATCCCTTTAAAATGTCCGTTGGATTCATTTAGTCCATGACTTTGTGTTCCATCTGTCATAACAGTCTTTCAGGGCAGGAGAGATGGTGTGTCGCATTGGACCGTTGCATGCTGAAGCCATTTCTGGTTCCATCACCACTGCACTTTGCTCAGTTTAATTGAAGTTTGTTCTTCACTAATCTGGATGACTCTTATTGTAACACCATTTATACGGCATATAGCAACCATAGTAGTGATGACATACAATGACAGGATTATTTAACAATTAACATCATACAATTTAACTTATTGGCTATTCTTATCCAAAATCAAATCCCCTTGGGGTACACATCGAATTTCCCCTTCCTTCTGCATCACCCACCAAGTACATAGAGGGCCTTGAGAAAAAGCAATCCTGCAGATGGGTTTGCTTTTCCCTGAGGCAGGAATAACCCAGACTGTCTTCCCTAACATGTTCTTAATGTGCACTACAGGGTCTTTATTCCTTTCTACGATACGTGGAAGTTTTGAATGGGCAGAGCCAGCTCGATTGGTAGATTCCCTAGTGTTAACTAACCGCATGGCTTTTGCTAAACGTGATTCCCAATATTTGAAGATCCCAGCACCCATTCCTCTTGGTGTAGTCTTTCACAGCCCATTGTATCATTCCATTTTCCAAGAGTCTGGTGCATGATAAGGAATGTGATAAACACACTCAATGTCATCCTCTTTGGCCCAAGTGCCTTTGAGGATATTTCGGAAATGAGTCCTATTGTCTGACTCAATTCTTCCTAGGGTGTCATGTCACCATAAGTCTTGCTTTTCAAGGCCCAGGATAGTTTTCTGGGTGGTGACATGTGGCACAGGGTACATTTCCAACCATCCAGTGGTTGCTTCCACCATTGTGAGCCCATGGTGCTTGCTTTGATAGGCTTGTGGGACTACTATACATTCAGTCTGCCATATTTACATTTCAGCCATCGTCCTCCATACCAGAGAAGCTTTAACAGCTTGACTTCCTTAACTGCAGCATGTGTTTCACACTCATGGTTAACTTGTGCAATAGTGTCCATGCTTAAGTCCACCCCCTGATCACAAGCCCATCTATACATTGCACCTCTTCCTTGATGGCATGAGATTTCGTGAGTCCATCGAGCTACAAATAATTCACTCTTTTTTTTCCAGTCCAGATCCACCTAAGCCACTTTAATCTTAGCAGCCTGATCCACCTGATGGTTGTTTTGATATTCTTCAGTGGCCTGACTGTTAGGTAGGTGGGCATCTATGTGATGTACTTTTACAACCAGATTCTCTAGCTGGGCAGCAATATTGTGCCACAAGAGGGCAGCCCAGCTGGGTTTGCCTCTGCACTGCCAACTGCTCTGTTTCCATTGCTGTAACCATGACCACAGCGCATTTGCCACCGTCCATGAGTCAGTATAGAGACAGAGCACTGGCCACTTCTGTCCGTCAGCAATGTCTGAAGCTGACCGGATGGCTTTCACTTTCACAGACTGGCTCGGTTCACCTTCTTCTTCAGCAGTTTCTGTGACTCGTCATATAGGAGTCCATACAGCAGCCTCTCACCTCTGATGCTTTTCCACAATGTGACAGGACCCATGAGTGAACAGGACATACTGCTTCTCATTTTCTGGCAGTTTATTATACAGTGGGGCCTCTTCAGCATGTCACCTCCTTTCATGAAGTTCCGAAATCCTCACCTTCTGGCCAGTCCATGATCACTTCTGTTCAGCCTGGAGAAGAGAAGGCTTCGGGGTGATCTTATTGCAGCCTTTCAGTACTTGAAGGGGACCTACAGGAAAGCTGGACAGGGATTTTTTACAAGGGCGTGTAGTGATAAGACAAGGGGTAATGGCTTTAAACTGAAAGAGGGCAGATTTAGATTAGATCTAAGGAAGAAATTTTTCACTCAGAGAGTGGTGAGGCATTGGAACAGATTGCCCAGAGAAGTTGCCCCATTCCTGGAAGTGTTCAAGGCCAAGTTGGATGAGGCTTTGGGCAACCTGATGTAGTGGAGGTTTTCCCTGCCCATGGAGGGGGGTTGGAACTAGATGATCTTTGAGGTCCCTTCCAGCCCAAACCATTCTATGATTCTAAGATTCCTAGGTGAATGGGGTTTTCTATTCAAGCCCATTGTGTGATCAGTGTGACCCACTTACTCTACATAGCATCAGTTGTGCGATGTGTAGAGGAGACACTCCTTTTGAACACCCAACCCAGGTGTACAGGTGTCAGGAGCAGCTGTGCTTCAGTACCAACCACTTCTTAAGCAGCTCTAATTCCTTCATATGCTGCCAATATCTCTTTTTCAGTAAGAGTGCAATGAGTCTCAGATCCTCTGTACCCCAAACTCCAAAACTCTAGAGGATTGGCCTCAAGTGTTACCTTGTGCTTTCTGCCAGACGCTCCAGGTAGGACCATTCTCCCCATCTGTGATGTAAAGAACATTTTTAACATCTTGTCCAGCCCAGACTGGCCGAAGAGCTACTCCATGAACTATTTCCTGTTTAATTTGTTTGAAGGCTTGTAGTTGCTCAGGGACCCATTTGAAATCATTTTTTTTCAGGGTCACCTGATAAAGAGGGCTTACAATCAGACTGTGATTTGAAATATGCATTCTCCAGAAACCCACAGCGCCTGAGACAGCTTGTGTTTCCTTTTGGTGGAGACATAGCTGTTAAGTTGTTGATCACATCCAACAGCATGTGCCTTAGTAGGCAAAAAATGCCAAAAATATCTCTCTCTGCACTGAGACAGTAAGAAACACAAAAGACAAAAATGATTATGAGTCATCACTGAAATATCCCTGCCTCTGTGAGAAGCCAGATAAGGACAGAATGTAGGAGAGTCACTAGTCAGTATGTGTGAGGGAAGCCCACACCAGGATAAAACTGTTCCAAAACACGGATTTTGTTAAATGCATAACGAGAAGTTTGAGTCTTTTGCAATACTTGACAGAAATAATGCTACTTAGGTTACAAAATCTACAGAACTGGAGCTGCAAACATTTCCTTTGGTTCTGTAGAAAGACAGCGACTTAAAAGAGATAAACTAAAGCGGAAATCAATTTCCATTCCCCTGAAAAACCAGTGTTTTGTACCTCTCCCAGTTGTATGAAAGTGCAGATAAATTTTATATTTCTGCCGATATTTTTCTTTTGGTTTAAAAAAGAAAATAAGTTGTTCTCTTAGTAGCCAGAATAGTGTTGGTCCTAACTTGTGGTAGAGTGGCTGGAGAGATAGCATTGCACTGTTGTGCTATTTGTCTTTTCTAGATAATTAAGCTTGATTTTGAAACAATATTTTGTGGTAAATGGTATCAAATGAAAAATTTCTTGTCTTGCTAAAATGCAGCACAATATCTAGATGTCTATTGCTTTCAGAAATGACCCTTGTACACAGTGTGACCGCCAGGAACTAGAAAAACAACTAGGAGGTTTTGATTTGGTGGTCATAAAAGCTGAAGGGAGAAGTCTCAGGTTTTGACCTTCATTTATTTCCTTATTGAGGAAATGTATCTTTTGCATTAATTCTGCATTGTGAAAAAAGATCAAAACACATATTGCAGTGAACTACACATAACAGATACTGAAGATGTGATTCCTCCTCCGTTTGAAAATGTTTATTACTGCAGATGTAAAACCAACCTAGGCCTGGATGTCAGGAGGTTCACCAGTGGCCATCCATGATTCTTTATCCAGATGTAGTTTCAAAACCAGAACCAAACACAGGATTTCTTGAAGAGGTTTTAAATAACTAGCTGTGCCAGGTTCATGTGGTGAGACTTTGGTAATGGTGGAGGGTCTGCAGACATAGCCCCTGTAAGGAGCTGTGAGAAGCTTCCCTGGCTCCAAAACCTCCAGTCTCTGACCAGGGCTGAGCCAATCAGCACCTCTGTGAATGCCATATTTAAGAAAAGGACAACGGAACCTGTTCCATGTGGGACCTGCAGTGAAGAGATAGGGGAGGTGGGCGGCTGCCCATGCAGGGCCGCCACTGCTGAACTGCAGGCAGCTGTGGTGGCAAAGCTCAGAGAGCTCCAAAGCACCCCACTCCCGGGGTGCCCGCTGGGTGAAGCTCATCCTACCAGGCAGGACTGATGAGGTTTGTCAGGCCCAGTGCAGCTGCAGCAGAGAGAGGACTGAGACGTGAGAGAAATGGCTACGCAGACACCAAGGTCAGTGAAGATGGAGCAAGAGGAGGTGTGCCGGAGCTGAGATTCCCCTGCAGCCCATGGCCAGATGGCAGGCAGCCCCCCTGCCGCCCACGAGAGAAATGGTGGAACAGAGATCCATCCACTGTCCATGGGAGAGGACCCCACACTGCAGCAGAGATGTCTGTGCCTAAAGGAGTTTGTAGAGGACTGTTTTCCATAGGAAAGGACACACTGCTGGATATTAACGGTGGAGCAGGGATGCATTTGCAGTCTATGGGAAGAGACCCCATGCCAGGGCACATGGCTGCACCTTAAGAAGCCGTGACTGTGGGAAAAGCCCATGCCGGAAGAGTCTAATGGGTAAAGACTGGATTCTGTGGGAAGGACTCATGTTGGAGAAGTTCATTAAGAACTGTGTCTCGTGGGAAATGACCCCACGCTGGAGCAGCGGAAGAGCATGAGGAGTCCTTCCTCCTGAGGAGGAAGGAGTAGTAGAAAGAACGTGTGACGAACTGAGAACAACCCTCATTCCCTGTCCCTCTGTGCTGCTGAGGGGAGGAGGCAGAGCTGGGAAGAAGGGAGGCGTGGGGGAAGGTGTTTCTAACATCTGGCTTTGTTTCTGTTTATCATCTCTGAAATAAGTGTTAATCAATTAAATTGATTTGTGCCCAAGCCAAGCCTGTTTTGCCCAGGGACGTGGTTGGTGGGTGATCCCTCATTGTTCCTCTCTTGACCCTCAAGCATTTTGTTACATTTTTCTCCTCTCCATCCCACCAGGGATGAGCGAGCAGCCATGTGGTATCTTAGCTGCTGGCTGGGCTAAACCACAACACCAGCTTGTGTAGATTACTAAGAAAAAGCTACTAAAGTAAGTCGCGGAGAGAGTTTGTACAAATAGTAAGAAATTAATGGTGTGAAAACATTCTTGTGCCAAGAAGGCTTTTACTGATACAAAAAAGTCTTAAATGGTTTCAATCTTATTGAAGAGCAAATTGTAATGTTCATGATGGAATGAATGAGCAGCCTGAACTCTTCTTTCTCTTTGCTAAACTCTGAAAATAGAATTTTCTAGTTACCTGGAAATCGACTTCTATTTGCTGACCAAGTATTTCAGTCCTATGTGGAATAACGACCCTGTATATTTTGAAGACTCAGCTGCAGAGGTAGCAAAACTGAAAATCCACTCCTAATACATGGCTTTGGCTGATGTTGCTCTTGGAAGGAAATCTTGATGGCCTTAGAAAACTGTGTTCCCTTGAGTGAGGTTAGAGAAGGAAAGCTATCCAGAGGGTAAGCAGGAAAATGTGGCATTGATTTGTTGCCTCAGATAGATAATTTATTTATTTTGATTTCCAGTTGCATCTGTTAGATTCTGTAACGCAGTGATTCAAAATTCAGAATTGTGAATTTAATTTTAAATTAAAACTTTAAAGGATATTATTTGGTCAATCTTTAGCAGCCTGTCCTGAAAATATTCCTAAAGCACATGCTGAAAAAGAGATTCCAGGAGATCGTCCTACCCACCATCTACATCATAGCTGGCAGCATGCATGCCTTCCTTATTTTTTTAGAATAGTCATAATTTCCTTATATAATTCACTCTGAAGAGTTACAAGGTTCTTTCCAACGTTTAACCAAAGTCTCCTTTTTTACAATTTGAGTTCATTATTTCTCATTCTGTCCCTAACGACAAGTTCAAATTGCAGAAGGGGAGAGTTGATTGCACTACTTTATATTAAATCAGTGATTTGTATTAGGCACCAAGTAAGAAATTACAACTGGGTCATTGACACAACTGTGCTGTCTGATACCCTCTGTGAAAGAAAGGAACTTTGTCACATTTCTCACATATGTGCTAGTACAGATAAAAGCAGTAATAAAAAAAAATGGAACTGCCCCAGCCACTTACTGCACTGATTTGACTCCAGACATCTGCAATATGAAACTTCCGTCGCTTTCCTGCTAATCTAACACAACTTCTGTTTTATCCTGTCTGTAACACACATCCCCAGGCACTGCACATAAAAAAGTAATTAAAACAAATATTACACTGAATAAGCTTTTAGAAACAAAGTATCCTTTTACTGTCAGTGCCTTCTAGCAAAGAGAAATGATATATATTCAAAGGGTTTACCAGGAAGATGAACCCAGGGAACATTTGGAAGACATAAATCAAGTTAGTATGATGCACTAACTAATATGCTGATACTCAACATCCACCATGGGACAAAGACACTGACGAATGTGATGCATCAACAATATTTGTATATTAATTCCTGAAAAAGTTGACAACCAATGCAGCTGAAAACTATAAGAGCTACAGCACGTGGAACAAGATTAGCTTACATTAACATGAATGCCACAGTATTCTTCACAACTTGGGAGAAAGAGCTAGAGTAAAATCAAAACAAGGCTAAGGGACATGCTCATCCATTTTTCTCTTTTTAACTTGGTTCATTTACCAATTCTGTTGGCAATGTACTTCCTCCAAAATTGCATTAACTGGTATGAAGAAAAGTAGATTTGAAGCAAACAGGCATGTAACAGCTGAAGTCTGTGCCCTTAACCAAAATTCTGTTTACAGAACTATTTCTTGTAACTCAATAATTGTAATTTTAGCAGCCCAGTGAACACAATCGAAAGAGGCTAAGAGATCTGGGTCATCTTATATTCTGAATGTTCTGGTTTTAAATCTGTACAACTTCAAATTCTGTTGACAGGTACTCATTAGAACACAGTTGTAAGTTCATCATAATCCTTTTATTTTTGAGGGGTGTTTTTTCTGTATTTGTTCTAAAAGAGGGTCCCAGTTTAATGAAGAACTCTCGAATTTCCATCTTATATAATGTCTTTATCCCTTTACTCTTCCTCTCACATTACAAAAATAGATCTTCCTATTGAAAAGAGGAATTTCTAATTTTAAAGATGGCTAGGCTGGAGTATTCTAAAATGGCTATGAAATTCATAGATTCATAGATTCATAGATTTCTAGGTTGGAAAAGACCTTAGAGATCATCGAGTCCAACCGTCCCTAATCCCCATTAAACCATATCCCTAAGTAGTTCATCCACCCTATTCTTAAACACATCCAGGGATGGGGACTCAACCATCTCCCTGGGCAGCCTATTCCAGAGGCTGACAACCCTTTCAGAGAAGAAATGCTTCCTAACATCCAACCTGAATCTCCCCTGACTAAGCTTATACCCATTTCCTCTTGTTCTATCACTTAACACTAATGTAAAGAGTCCTTCCCCTACCTCCCCACCATCTTTTCTCAAGTATTTGTAGGCTGTAATCAGGTCTCCCCTCAGCCTCCTCTTCTCCAGGCTAAACAGCCCCAACTCCCTCAGCCGCTCCCCGTAAGTTTTATTTTCCAGCCCCTTGACCAGTTTAGTCGCCCTTCTTTGGACTCGCTCCAGGAGCTCAATATCTCTCTTAAAGCGAGGGGCCCAAAACTGGACACAATATTCCAGGTGCGGCCTCACCAGTGCCGAGTACAGGGGCAGGATCACTTCCCTGCTCCTGCTGGTCACACTATTCTTGATACACGCCAGTATCCCATTGGCCTTTTTGGCCACCTGGGCACACTGTTGGCTCATATCAAGCCGGTAGTCAACCAACACCCCCAGGTCCTTCTCCGCCAGGCAGCTCTCCAGCCACTCTTCCCCGAGCCTATAGTGATGCTTGGGGTTTTTATACCCCAAGTGAAGGACTCTGCACTTGGCCTTATTAAAGCTCATGCCATTGGCCTCAGCCCAACTCTCCAGTCTGTTCAAATCCCTCTGAAGGGCCTCCCTACCCTCGAGCAGATCGACACAGCCTCCCGGCTTGGCGTCGTCCGCAAATTTACTGAGGGTACATTCAATCCCCTCATCCAGGTCATTGATAAAGATGTTAAACAGAACTGGACCCAGCACTGAGCCCTGGGGAACCCCACTGGTGACCGGCCTCCAGCCGGATTTAGCCCCATTTCCCACCACTCTTTGGGCCCGGCCATCCAGCCAGTTTTTAACGCAAAGGAGGGTGTGCCTATCCAGGCCAGCAGTTATCAGTTTCTCAACCAGAACACTATGAGAAACTGTATCAAAGGCTTTACTGAGGTCAAGGAAAACTACATCCACAGCCCTTCCCTCATCAATCAGGCAGGTCACCCCATCATAGAAGGTGATCAGGTTTGATTGGCAAGACCTGCCTTTCATAAACCCATGTTGACTGGACCTGATCACTCGGTTAACCTGTATGTGCGCATTAATAGCACTCAAGATAACCTGTTCCATGACTTTGCCCGTCACCGAGGTCAAACTGACAGGCCTGTAGTTCCCCTGATCCTCCTTCCGCCCTTTTTTGTAAATGGGGGTAACATCCGCCAGCCTCCAGTCCAGCGGAACTTCCCCAGTGAGCCAAGACTGCCCAAAGATAATGGACAGGGGTTTGGCAATGACATCCGCCAGCTCTCTCAGGACTCTCGGGTGGATACCATCAGGCCCCATAGACTTGTGGGCATCCAGCCGAAGGAGCAGATCCTTGACCCGTTCCTCTTGGATCACAGGAGCTTCGATTTGCTCTCCCTCCCTGCTCTCAGACACCAAAGGCCAGCTCACTTGGGAACTACTAACCTTATTATTAAAGACTGAGGCAAAGAAGGCATTAAGGACCTCAGCCTTGTCCTCATCTCTAGTGACTAACATACCCCCTGAGTCCAGTAGGGGCTGGAGGTGATCTTTAGCCCTCCTTTTGTTATTAATATATTTATAGAAAGACTTTTTGTTGTCCCTTATGGAGCAGGCTAGTCTAAGTTCACCTTGATATTATTAAGATTACCCTATAAAACTAATTAAAGCTCAGGTCTGCAATAAAGAAATTCTGTATATATGCAAAAAAAACCCCAACCAACCAAACAAAAAAACCCAAACAACTAAATAAACAATTTCCAAACAATTAGTACACAAATTTACACTACGTAAACTTGTGTAAACCCAAATGCTTATTGTCAATCTCCATTATATAGACAGAAGACCCTTTAGATTTCCCCAGATGTCCGAAATAGATAACCTATTCTTATAATAATACAGATTATCAGTATAATTTTGTTGTCAAATGTCCAGATTCCTTGGAACTGGCCCAATATCTATAAGAAAAGAAGAAAAATGCAAGAAGAAATGAAAAGCAAGAGTTGCAAGAAAGGGCATAAAGAATAGGGGAAAAAATGCAAACCCACAATCTAATGGAAAAATTAGTCATCTCTGAGAACAAAAGAATCCCATCTTTTCTGAACTTTAATTTTGTCTCTTTCTGAATATTATGTTCCCTCACTTGCATCCCTATACCTCCAATAAAATTAAACAAGCTGACATGTACAAAGGGCAGTCACACATAGCAAAAAGCAGTAAAATTATTACCTTTGCAAGACTAATATATTGATGACCTGATGACTTTCAGCTTGAACTACCAAATTGCCTCACAGCCTTCAAAACAAAATAATAGCATTAATTGGTTATAACAGTTCCTTTAGATCCTGAAATGCTTCTAGAATTTACAAAAAAAAAAAAAGATAACTTAAAATCACAAGGAACCTTTCATCATAGTGACATTTATTAAAGCTAAATTATTTAATTTGCAAACGTCTTAAAAGTCAACTCAATTTTAACTAGTTGCATAGCCACTAGAAAACTAACAGATAATGGAAGTTTTAACCCTCAGATTTGGCAGGCTTCCTGGACAATAATGAATCATGAAAGCTCTAAGATTTATATAAAAGACTTCAGAATTGACCTCTAAGCTGACCCCTTCTATGCTAACAATACTGGAAATAAAAGCTGTGCAGGGTCTAATTATTTAAGCTCTGTTTGCCAGAGAAACACTACCTTCCTTAGTCTTAGTAGGGAAATTCTTCCCCTTCTCTCTCAAATACAACTAAGGAATCATAAATAAATACGGATTAGAAATAGCAAAGGCAACGTTTTATTTAGAAGTGATGGTCTTGTAAAATTTAATGTCTTCCAACTAATTCGATGAAAGAGGACAATACTATGATCATCTATTTAGGAGCAGCAGAGATTTAAAATCAGAATACACAGGCAAAAAATACAGCTGTCACAATTGTCAGGTGGCAACTTGTTCCTCTACAGTAAAATTAATAAGAAGCATTTTTGGTACTGAAATCCTCTAACATCATTATTCTCCATTCTGCATGTTTTTTGGGGACTTTTGACCCAGGATTTCTCATTCCTATTCTCTTGGTTTTAGCTTGCCTTACTTTTGTTTAGTTCATATGTTCTGTTGGTCCTGGAATATAAATTAAAATGCCATGAGCACCAGACATCTGAGGGTATGAGCCAGAGCAGAGGCCACATAACAATATTTCAAAATCAAGTGGCAAAATGAATAACTTAATCATAGAATCATAGAATCATAGAATGGTTAGAGTTGGAAGGGACCTCAAAGATCATCTAGTTCCAATCCCCCTGCCATGGGCACAGAAATCCTCCACTACACCAGGTTGCCCAAAGCCTCATCCAACCTGGCCTTGAACACTTCCAGGGATGGGGCATCCACAACTTCTCTGGGCAACCTGTTCCACTGCCTCACCACCCTCTGAGTGAAAAATTTCTTCCTTATATCTAATCTAAATCTCCCCTCTTTCAGTTTAAATCCATTGCCCCTTGTGCTATCAGTACATGTCCTTGTAAAAAGTCCCTCTCCACCTTTCCTGTAGGTCCCCTTTAGGTACTGGAAAGCTGCTATAAGGTCACCCCAGAGCCTTCTCTTCTCCAGGCTGAACAGCCCCAACTCTCTCAGCCTGTCTTCATAGCAGAGGTGTTCCAGCCCTCGGATCATCTTCATGGCCCTCCTCTGGACCTGCTCCAGCAGCTCCATGTCCTTCTTGTGCTGGGGACTCCAGAGCTGAATGCAGTATTCCAGGTGGGGTCTCACGAGAGCAGAGTAGAGGGGCAGAATCACCTCCCTCAACCTGCTGGCCACGCTCCTTTTGATACAGCCCAGGATACGGTTGGCTTTCTGAGCTGCCAGCGCACATTGCCGGCTCTTGTTGAGCTTCTCATCAACCAGCACTCCCAAGTCCTTTTCCTCAGGGCTGCTCTCAATCCATTCTCCGCCCAGCCTCTACTTTTTAATGTCTGCAATGTTGAAGCCTGTCTGAAGATCTACAGCTGAGAGAACAGAATATACAGAATGATGATTGTTTATTCCTTTGCTAACGTGGTCAGATACCACTGTTAACTGGTTCTCACTTTGAGAATGTCTATAAAGTTTTTTCTTTCTTTCTGGCTTCCTTTCCAGGATGCTGGTTTTGGCCCAGATGGAGTTAAATTTCTTCACAGTAGCTAGTATGGGGCTGTGTTTTGGATTTGTGCTAAGAACAGTGTTTTCACTATTTTTCACATCATACAGGGATGTTTTCGTTATTGCTGAGCAGTGCTTACACAGAGTCAAGGCCTTTTCTGCTCCTCACCCCCCACCAGCAAGGAGGCTGGGAGTGCACAAGAAGTTGGGAGAGGACACAGTTGGGACAGCTGACCTCAACTGACCAAAGGGATATTCCATGCCACATGATGTGATGCTCAGCATATAAAGCTGAGGGAAGAAGAAGGAAGGGGAGGACATTCGGAGTGATGGTGTTTGTCTTCCCAAGGACCAGTTATGCGTGATGGAGCCCTGCTTTCCTGGAGATGGCTGAACACCTGCCTGCCATGGGAGATGGTGAATGAATGTCTTGTTTTGCTTTGCTTGCGTGCATGGCTTTTGCTTTACCTATTACACTGCCTTTATCTCAACCCACAAGTTTTCTCACTTTTAGTCTTCCGACCCTCTTTCTCATCCCACCATGGGTGGAGTGAGTGAGTGACTGCGTGGGGCTTAGTTGCCATCTGGGGTTAAACCACAACACATGGGAAAAACCTGAAGGAAATGGAATTGACTTACACTCTTTATTTATTCCTAGTTAGACACTGGAGATGCTTAGTTGCCTGCATGTTCATGGATTTTGTCAATACTGTTGTGCAGTCGTTATCTTTTCTTCTTCCCTCACTGTTGAATTGTGCGGTTAACGGACTGCCTATGTTTAAAAAAAAAAAAAGATGAAAAATGTTATGGTTATCAGAAACATGCTCGTAGTTGTGATTTAGGTTAGGAAATGTTAATGTGGTGTTTGTGAAGTGAAGCCTTTGCCTCTTCAAACTAGTGAAGGTTTTACATCTGACTTTGATCACATCAATTTCTTACTCACAGAAAAGGTCTTGAAGTTCTTTAAAGACTCAGAATTGCAAATGTGCCTTGCTATAGGATTGTAAAACTTCAAACCTGTAAGGTAGTGAAGTGCATGTTTTAATTCAGTCACTTCCTAATGTACTAGCACTATTCATATTTCTTCTTTCTTGTACTGGAGAGGAGAACCAGAATAGGCTAACTGGAGCTACTGGAAGATTTAAGATGCTGAATCTGCAGCTTTTTGAAACACAACAACAGCAAAAGCTGCTTTTGGAGGGTGGAAAAGTTTTTTCATGTAGTATTTATTGTAAATATTAATACTAATGTAGTCATAATGGTATTTTTTAAATTATACTGTTTCATACTTGAGGTAATTTTGCATCTTTTCTGGCTCCCTATCTAGGAGGTTATTCCTCACAAAGGATTTAACATAAAAACGTCAGACCCATATCATTCTCTTCCAGTGAATAGTCGAACGGCCACCTGAAACTGTGTAACAAAATTGATTATTCTTGTTTTCCCTGGGTAATGATAAAGGCAATCTTCCAGCACAGCAGTGGCTGGAGCGTTCTGCTCTTTCTTGTATCCTTAGCAACACAACCTCTTCCCTTATTCAGGCAGTTCAGTGTAATATAAACGTGTCACATTCTTTCTGAAAGGGTATGTATCAACAATTCCTATCACTCAGTATGCAAACACAGTGAGCAGTTAAAGGGTTCATCAGCTCAATAGAAACATACGTTGTTTAGGAGGCCAACTGGTGTCATAACTCCAGTACATCTTCTTTAGAGCTATGGTTCAACATGAAATCCACAGTAAAACTGATCTGCAGGTCTTGTCTCTGATACAGACAGCTTCACTACAAGCCACAGTTTATGTCCATATTTAAAATGTCACATAGATTTAAAAAAATGACCATTTTTCCGGTTTTGTATCCTGACATTTTGAAAATTATAGGGGAAAATAATTTACTAAACTCAGGGTCAGCCACAAAAAGATGAACAAGACAGAGCTACCATTAACATCCAGCAAAACATGGGAAATTGGTAACTCACTTGTGTTAATTTTATGTGAATATGCAGAACGCAAAAAGAGAATAGCATTCATTTAAAAGACACTAAAAACATTAGAATTTTTCACTGTTTCATAACCAACAGACATGTCATTTTCAATAAGGAAATTACATCATTAACGCAAGTGAAGAAAATAACATTTATTATTAATTTTATCTCAGATAAAATCTGACTAATATTCTTTGAAAAGTTATAAAACAAAATATGGATGTTTTCAGGGTACTGCTATGGATGATATTGTAGCACAGGAAATCAAAATGAAAACCCATATAGTACTTCAAGAGGTAAGAGGTGAAAAGGCAAAGTTTTACCTTCTTGTTATTGTTAGTTCTAGGTAAATTTTGTAATTTTTCATGTAAATAATATTTAGAATGAAAGCAAAGTAATCACACTGTATTCTTCTGCTCATAACAGTAAGAGTATGGTGAAACTTACCTTTCTTCAATAATGATATATCTCTTGGTGTGTTTATGCTATTCCCTTTTTGCTCTATCTAGCAGCTATTCATCAGGGCAATCAATGGCACACCTCCTCAAAGAAAAAGAAATTCTGATTTCTTTTACCAGTACCAGTAGGGCTGCCATTTGGAGACATGTGCTTTGGAGAGGTGGGAGAGAAAGCCTTGGTAATTCTTCCATTCCCATCCAATTAGGGTGCCATCTGTCAGACCTATCTTTCTATACAGAAGCAGAATAAAACCCTACCATGCCAGTCCATTGGAATTCTTTGAAGTAGCTACAGAGCAATGGGGAACACCTTCCTTTTGCAGAGATTGGAATATGTTCACATTTATTCCATTTCTGATATCAAACACAATATAGAACTCTCATATTTCAGGTTATAAAACCACTCACAAGCCTTCTCTTTTAGAAAAGCAGATAGCTCTGACTGCCCCCAATAGCAACCTTTGCCAACTGACTTTACATCATTTTCCAGTCAAGGTTAATTTGCTTATGGGTCTCTGAAGATGCTGTCAGGGCAGAAGAACAAACTACATCTGAGTTTGATAGCAGTTGCTTTAACAACAGTTGCTGTAGATGATCAGCTCAGAGCAGTCAGGTGGTTCAAAAATTCTTTGACTTCTCTAGTCATTCATCACCCTAATTCCCCAGATAAGCTAACGCAATAAGCCATATTTGACTTGACACCTACATCCCTTCATCTCTGGAAACCTGAATGATCTATTTCCATGGTAGTTCTGTCCTGGTTTTGATGGCAACAGAGTTAATTTTTCTTTTTAGCAGCTACAAGAGCTCTGTGTTTTGGATTTAGTATGGAATTTGTTATGAAAAGAATGTTGATAGTGCAATGTTTGTAGTTGGTACTGAGACAGCAAGAACCTTTCAACTTTCCATGTTTTGTCAGTGTACAGGAGCACAACAGGCTGAGGGGGGAGCAAAGGGACACAGGGGTCCATAACTCCCCTTATGATTTTAACTTAGACTTAGGATTGAGGGCCAAATTGGTCAATGGAAAAGTCTGTATCATGCAATATCATGCCCAGTATATAGATGAGAGCTGACTGGGAAGAAGCTCTTGCTTTACTAGGGATGGCTCTTCCAAAGTCTCTCTCAGATTCTCAGTCTCCTGGAGTTCTCTCTCTCTCTCATTCTCTTTTCAGGCCTCTCACTCATCCAGGATTGTAGTGTTGGGACTTATTTTTTGGGGGATTGTTTGCTGAGATGGGACAGGCATTAATCACTGGGTGGTAAGCAATTATATGGTGCATCACTTGTTTGTATGGACTAGTATATTTTTTTCCATATAATATTATCAGTATTATTTTATCATTATTACTGTTAATTTTATATTATTATCATTATAATTAAATTATTCTTATCTCAATCTGTGGGTCTCCTTCCCTTTTGCCCTTTAATTCTCTTCCCCATTTCCCAGAGTTGGGGGAGAATGAGTAAGCGGCTGCGTGGCATTGAGTTGCCAGCTGGGTTAAACCACAGCAAGTTCCAAAAAAAAATCCACAATGCCTATGCAAAAAAAAAAAAAAAAAATCCATAGATAAAGAGAAGGAAAAGCCATAAAACTCTATTTTGGATCTCATTTACATCTTCAGAACTTTCCTTGTCTGTTTCTACAATCTCCTTCCTCTCAGCTAAACCCATCTATGGTTAGATGAAGCAGAAGTAGACAGACCTAACACAGCATGCCTCCTGTCTGTGGGTCAAATGCAGTCTGCCAGATGGACTGATATCCACAGCAGTTGCCTGACCTGTTCTTTCAGAACATCTCTTCCTTCTCTAGAGCTGTATTAGGGTCCAGTATCATCTTCAGTTCCAACTATTGGCTTGACGATAGTGACCCAGCCTACCTGTGAAGAATCTGATGGGCAGTTTGTTCCTATTGTTACCAGTCTATTGTTATGTGAAATCCTCAAAAGTGTAGGTGATACTTATAAAGTTGGTACTGATACTTCCTTATCACTATGAATTAAAAGAGATCTCTCATAAAAGACAATTGCCCTTGAAAGAGGGATTCTGGTTATCTGGTACTTTGAAACATACTCAGGTTTAATAAGTCATCAAAACTTTCCTGTACTGCATGCTTAAGCATAATTTTTAAATATACAATTACAAGTAAATGAAAATTCAGGTCATACACAAAATTAAGAGTAAAGGAAAAAGGCCAGAGTGTAAATAAAATTAAGACAATAGGACTTTTCTGTGAAACAGTAATAAAAACCGTGACCATCTAATTGCATTCCATTTCCCCATGGAAGATCATTCAAAAAAACAGCATATGGGAAAATACTTGATGGATGAAGCATCTTTAAGAAGCAAACGATTCTATCATCACATGGTCTTGAGTAAGTGGAAGAATAAACACATTCACTATCCCAACTGAGTTATATATCATTAAACAAGTTAACATAAATGCATATTTGACGGAGAAGTAATGGAAAATGTACAGAAAATTTTCTACAAAAAGAAAAACCAGAAAATAAACCTATTAGGGAAAAAAGGTTTACAAGAAACCTTCCAAACTCTATTTAAGAAGTTCGTTATATCCAAATGAAGTTTACTGAGCAGCCAACCTGTCTCTCTTTTCTAGATAAAGTTGAAAAACATGCATGATTGATGGGGTATCGCTGAGAAAGATGGTAAAAAGAAACATGCATTAGACTTGTGAGCAATGAAAGGATGCAAATAGTTCTGAACACTCTTTGTTCACAGCAGATTAAATTCACCTCATCTTCAGAGACAGGAGTCAGACCATTAACATCACAAATATAAATGCTCCATGTATTCAGAAAGTTTCTTTTTTTTTTCCCCTCCACTGAAATGTTTTTTGACAAAATGAACAGGCAACCTATGAACTCACAGCGGTTTTCCCATGTAGTTACATTCAGGATGGCATATTGACGATTTCTGCTGGAGATTAAATTTCAGGAAGAAGCATCTCTGACCCGCTGTTCATAATAGCTGTGGGTCCTGCAGTCTAAACTGGGTCCAGAAGAGAAAAGCAGATTCGAGAGCCTTGTTTCATCCCATGACACCCCACAACAGATCTTGCCGCCTGAGGATTCTGTGCTGCATGGGACAATATTTGACTACAACAAAAAGCTAAATACAAGGGGAGTGTATAACACTACACCATTGAAAGTTGGTCAGAAAGTTAAAATAATGATAATTCTTACAACTCTTTTATGTATTGCAATTGACATATACTATTCAATCATATAATAGTGTTCAGCTGGACATATAGAAATATCTTGTCAGAATGCTTGATTCTATCTACTGAATTAGAATTCTACAGACTTCTCAGTACTCCAGAAATAATCAGATAAGAATTCAAAGAATATATGACAGTCAAACAGAAGAATGTGTCCCTCACATTCGCAATAAATTCAGAGAACTCTGTACATGAACAAATCTGTGTATGCCAGAATATGGCTACGCTGTATGTTCATTCAAGGCAAATATTTCATTCAGCCTTGAAAGGAGAAGACTTCAAGGGGACCTAATAGCTGCCTTCCAATACCTGAAGGGAACTTAGAGGAAGGCTGGGGAGGGACTTTTTACAAGACTGTCCACTGATAGGACAAGGGAAAATGGGTTTAAGTTGAAGGAGAACAGATTTAGATTAGATCTTAGGAAGAAATTCTTCAGTACGAGGGTGGTAAGACTTTGGAATAAATTGCCCAGAGAAGTTGTGGATGCCCCCTCCTTGGAGATGTTCAAGGCCAGGTTGGACGGAGCCTTGAGTAGCCTGATCTAGATGAGAGGCGTCCCTGCCCATGACAGGGAGGTTGGATTAGATGATCTCTGAGGTCCATTCCAGCCTATGCCATTCTATGATTCTATGATCCTATGAAATATCAAAGGATGAACTAACAAGTGATAAAAGGGGATAAACTGTCTGTGTATGAGAAAGCCCTTGTTTAAAACAGACCATTGCAGCTCAGAAAGAAGCTTTAGAGATAAATAGTAATTAGATCCATAATGTATTTGTGGGTCATATAGAAATATATTATTATTGAGGATTAGTTCATTCTCTGTAGGGTTTACTGAAGAATATTCTAAAGGAGAAAGTTGTGGTATTTCCTCGAGTACTGAAATTTATTGTGAATTATTTCAAAAAAACAATTAATATTAAGGACACAAATTAGGTAACTCATGGAGCCAACAGCAAAATAAGGTACAATATTTACTTACTGAAGATAACAGAAAGAAAATCTTACAGAAATAAATTATTGTTCATTATGCATTTTCTGCTGTGGTGGCAATGTATCACAGGCGAGACTGCTGATATGTATAATGTACTATAGACACAATTCCTGAAAACATTGTATTTTTCATGGGATTCTAAGTCAAATAATGCTATTTGTGAAACACCATGAAAGACGGTGCATTCATCTTTCATACATGCAGCATGAAAGATGGTATATAAATACCTGAAGGAAGGATGTGAGGACTGGGATTCTGGATTGACCTTTACACATCCATCAAATGTGTGGTATGAGTGCGATTTTATTGATGAATGCTGGTTTCTTATGAGTTACTTTTGTCTTCCCCTTTTGACAAGGGAGTACTATGGCCTTGTCTTGGCCAAAAGCCAAGTAGAAAATGAGCAGGAAATTAGTATAATAAGCCATGGCAAGTAGGTAATCAGCAACAACCTACAGGGGAAGAATTTGCAAAGGTGTGCAGCAATATCATCAGGGACCAAACTTACTGGTGATTTCTGGCAACATCTGACTATAAAACCATCAACGGTAGAGGTCAGGGGGACATCCGTATGCAGATGTCCAACATCACATAGAAGCAGCATGCCCAGATAGAGGAGCTGTAACATACAGGAGCTAAGGTGCTGCCCAGGCTCAGTATGGAGATGGGTCAGAGTTATTGTCATATTCCTGAAGTTCAGTTGCATCACCTAGTCAGAGCGGTAACTGGGGCAGGTCTAAGCTGACGATATGTGCGCATGTGTGAATATGACTGAGAAGATCTCCCTGACACCACCTTTCACTCACTTGGTCTGCCTAATAAATCAAACTTAACAGTGTCATGTTGATTGGTATGTACCACTTCACTTCTTTTTGCACCGTCTTTTCACATCACCACTGAAATTGGACCAAATTAGAATTGCCACTACTAGAACCAGGCTGCTCTGGAGTCTTCCATTAATTTTATCAATCTGTGTTCATAGGAAAACTATGCAACCTGTGGTTTGGAGATATAAAACCTGTCTAGCCTCTAAGTATTTGCTATTATTATACAGTGGTGTACTGTAATATCAATCCCACAAGTAACCTCAGAGACTTATGAGAGTTCTGGAAGGAAAAAATATCTTAGCGTTGTGTTAGCCAAGCACAAAGTAATAAAACTTCATCTTAGTCTCCTCCGCCTCTGACTCACAATCAGGCCTATGTTGATGCTGATGCAGTGTCTTGAGCATTCTCCAGAAAATTCACATAGGATAAGGGAAGGAGAAGAATGGACAAAGAATATTGGTAAGGCAAGTTGAGGTCTAAAAAGATGGGGAGCGTTAATTGATTGCTATTCATGGTAACGAGTAAAAGTAGCCATCAGCTCCTATCATCTTATATGGGAAACGAAAAAAGCATTCTAAACCTGTCATGCATCTTCCACAGTCTACATGTTAAAATTGAAGTGAAGGCTTTTGTTTAATGAGGAGGCATCTCCTCTTCGGATGCAGACATTGCCTAGAGTGCTTATACTGTGCAGACAGTTGTACAGCATACAAATTCCTAAATTAAATCTGAGAAACACACTTTACTAGTTCTGAGAAGTTTAATATCCACGGCAATTTCCTGTGAAATCAATGATTGTTTCAGTTTATGTTCCTACTGAAAAACAAATCTGATAATTTAATTCTACTGAAAAAAGACTCACAGGTTGGTATGCCATTAGTTGACTCCATACATACTTATATTGAAAAGGTAAGAACACAAACAAGTTTCAGTCCAAATATCCAAAATCAATATTCTTTAGTTAAAAGTGTAAAATACAAGACTGCCTTCTTTTTTTCAGACTTCTTATTATGTGCCTGAAGTTGAGATTTACTCTTGTGTCATGATTTTCCTTTATGGCACAAAGTATTGTTGGGCCTAGCACATCAGTTAGAAACATTATCTTCTCAAGTATCCATGGGAAACTCTTGCTGTTTTCAATGAGCTGTGAGAGGTGCATATGACATCAGATCCAGAACATGAGATTTCGCTGTCAGATTTTGCTTTAAAAGGCATCATATTTTGCTTTTGTGGTTTGTGGTGATCCTTATGAGGCTGGTTAATGACCTTCCACTGCACGCCATTCAAAAAGGCCATGTGCGTCTCCCTGAAAACTGTGATATCAGCAGAACCTATGAAGAACTAGAAACAGACTGATGACTAAGAAGTCCCCTAAAGCAAAACGGACAAGTAAAACAGATTTAATCTCTCAATAAAAACATACAGATTGTGAGTGGATTGGTGAGTCTTCTAAACTCAGATGCAGTAAAGCATAATCATCACACAAATGTCTACTTTGAGTGAGAGCTATAACAGCTCTAAATATTAGTTCTTTGAAAATAAATGGGAGAAGAAAAAATTGTTGCTTTGAAAATAGTTTATGTAGCTTACAAAGAAGAGTACGTAGCTTACAGTAAGTATATACAAAGACCCAGATTACAAAGACCTGTAAATCAATACATCAAAGACCAAAATCAATACATGTCAGAAACCAGCATGGAATAAATAAACAAAAGCTTTGGAAAATCTGAAGGAATGTAAGAAAAGTTCCATCAGTTCATAAAAAATATAAACAAAAATACTTTTAAGAACTAAAAATCTACTCATATATATTAATGTACAAAGTACATATTAAATTATAGGTATGCCTTGAAAGAAGAACAGAACCACTTCAGCCTTCTAAAACAGTGTATTGCTGCATTATCCTAAGACAGTTATTTACTTTTTGAAACAGCTTTTGACACAAAGAATTAAAAACATTATCTCTCCTTTTTCGCCAAGATGCGATTTTAGTTTGAGGTCTGCAAGATACATTTTTCCTTTTAAAAGGAGACTAAGCACCCTCAAGTTGGAAGGACAACATCCTACTCAAGAGAAAAAAAAAAAAGCTGAATTTACAGCTGTGATGGGAGGTGTGGGGAGGATTCTGGATTCTTCATCGGACTGTCAGGTTACAGTGTTTATTTTCTTGATTTGACAGTTGGAGGGTGATCTGCTCGCTTTACATCTTCAAGTGATATGGTATCTTCCGAGAACAGTGGAACTCAAAAAGATGTAAAATTGTTTCTTATTGCTCTCGAGTGAAAATGAACAATTGCTCTGGACAAATATGAACCAAATAGGCACATTTATGACCTCTGTTCATCTGAAAATCATTACTATTTTTACTCAAGACATAAAGATCTGGATTCAGCAAATCATGTTCTTAGCACTAGTCCTTCTACTAGCCTTTTACCATGAGTGAATTCAACTCATCTAACATTTGTATCTACATTTGCATTTATATAGGTTGTGTAAGTTTTCTTTGCAGTTAACAAAGCAAGACATGGGCAACTGTAAGGTGATTCCTTCTATTTCTCATAGACGCTTGATGATTCCCATAATAGATATACCTGCATCTCTCTATCAGGTTTTGAGGGAACCCAGGCAACTAGATTAGACTGCTGAAGTCTGGTGAGCTCATTATCATCCGGTATTGTTTGGTGAATCAGGAGCTACCCAAGTGTGTGGTTCTATAACTAATTAAAAAGCTGGTGATTACTTTATCCATGACATATTTTGCTGAAGATCTTAGCAGAAGCAGGAAACCCTAGCAAGTGACAGAAAGAGGTAATATTGACAGCAATCCATTGGTATGTTTTGAATTTTGTGTGCTTGCAATTGTTGCCAAACTATGCAATTATTTTGTGTGCCAGACCTTCACACTTCTGGAGGACATCTGTCCATTGCAGTTAACAGCTCTTTTTTCTTCAGCCCATTTCCAGCCAACCACTTTGCTTTCTTTTTCAGAGTTTATTTTATTTACTATTGATTCCTGACTCTCTATCACTATTAAATATGACAAAAACAAATGCTTTGAAAGTATGAAGTTCTGTACCTAAAAATACCCCATAGTCTTAGGAAACATGTAACAAAAAAACTAATATTAAGAAGGACATTTAATTATTTCGAAATGAAAATATGGAAAAGCTGTTTTCTGTGCAATAATACATAATCACATACTGATAATAATAGCTGTATGAACATGCGCCAGTTTTAAGTAACAAGGAGCTGATCTTGAGCAGTGCATTTATTTTATCAGTTAAGTATGGATTCAAAGCTGCTTCCATAACCCAAGTCCATTCCTTCCCTTATGCTAGCACAGTGCTTACACGGGCTCAGGGGGGCTGTTCTAAACAGAGCCTTGCTTTTTTAGGATTAGTTTTCCATGTGTTCAGCTCCCTGAAGTAGTTTTATCCATGATCACTGAAGAGTTCATGACAACACAAGGAAAGAATTAAGCCTACACGTCCAGGCATGAGACTAAGGTAGGACTGCAGCATCTGGGACAGATGGCCTTGAAGTGTAATGGAGCCACAGCCTAGTTGTCTACATGCCAGACTCACCACCTTATTTTGGGATCTGGATGGACTGGGCACAGATCTACGCAATGATCAACTGTCCAGCTAATCATCGCATTCCGAATTAGATTTTTTTTTCTCAGCAGAGTACAGATTATTTAGGGATGATTTAAACTGGCCATCATCCAAGAGTAGAGACAGAAAGCATGTCAGCCTTATCTTAATTTTACTCTTAATCTTAATTTTACAGTCACTAGCCTTGCAATGTTGACTAGGTGTATAAGGAATCACTCAATTGGTATTTATGGCAATGTTTTAACATACTGTCTCATGTTTGTCTACATAACATGGTTGTGCAAACTTATGCAGTCTATTGCTTTTGTATTGCTTTGAATGCCTTCAGACTGAAATAATTCAGCATGAGGTGACTCTTCCAAAGGAAATGTGTTGGTATGAGTCAAGAAATGACCTAGGTGAACTGCTCAGCACAGGTACCATGACCAAGATATGCTACAGTGAACTATGAGATTTCCTTGAATGGATTCATAGATTCATAGATTTCTAGGTTGGAAAAGACCTTAGAGATCATTGAGTCCAACCATCCCTAATCCCCATTAAACCATATCACTAAGTAGATCATCCACCCTATTCTTAAACACATCCAGGGATGGGGACTCAACCACCTCCCTGGGCAGCCTATTCCAGTGGCTGACAACCCTTTCAGAGAAGAAATACTTCCTAACATCCAACCTGAATCTCCCCTGACTAAGCTTATGCCCGTTTCCCCTTGTTCTATCACCCATCACTAATGTAAAGAGCCCCTCCCCCACCTCCCCACCATCTTAGGTTGATGCATATGCTATTATTTTCTACCATTTCTTGCGATCAAAATGCTATTAAATATTTCAACACATATAATGACATTGCATTTACACAGAGGGAAAGATGTCTTTTCATCCTTTATCAGTCAGTGGAAACACGAATGCAAAACTGAAAATCAAAGTTTTAAGATCTTAGCGACTTGACATTCTGAAGTCTCACCCCACGTTTAATGAAACCTAACTCACCCAGCCCAAAGCAGATTCTGCTCTGGATCTGTTCTTTGAGGAACTGGTCAATACTTATTTGAAAGCTGAGATACAAACATTGGAAGAAAAGGAATTCTAGGTATATAAATATCCTGAACAGTCATAGAAAGGGAGCAGACAGAGGGGAGGAACATGCATATTCATTCCTACTTTCCAAAACCACATTTGTAACTAGTCAAATGGGATTATTAAAATTATTTGTCATCATTTACATATTTTTATTTCACAAGATGAGCAATATATAACCATCTATATTGATGGTAGCGCTTTCCAAATATTTTAAATTCCGCTTTTGCATACAGGTTCTCAAAAGCATGTATTTTCTTTTTTTCACCTGATTTGTAGAGCTCAAAACTCAGAATCCTTCACTTCTGATCTGCCACAGGACTAATATCTGATAGCAAAGTTGCCTATGCTTTCAAGATTGATCCTGTGAAGACTTACATGGCTACTTTTATGCACAACAAACCTACTGCGCAAAAATGAAATATATGCATAAAGGTTTGCAAGTTCTGGGCCTTAGACAACAACACAAAATAGCTTGCAATGTTTATGAACTGTTCAAAGATTACTCATACAAATACAAACTTTTTTCATTACTCCATTTGGAACTGATTTGTAAACAGATAGTTTGTCAGAAATATCAGCCTTTAGCTCTGACAGGTGAGGCAAGCAATTAAGCCAACAAGTCATTGCTCCTTTGAATGTTTTCTGGCAAAACAACACATTTTAAGACGTGACTCACCATGATTTATTAAATCCATCAAAAGGGAAATAATTGTGTTGCTGACCTTGCTAAACAAGATGGGCATAAAACTCCGAGTAGCAAAAAAATATGTAAGATACAAGTAAATGAAAAGCAGACATTGCTTCCTTTTCTGGTTTAGATCAAGATCCTCAGGCTACATAAGAGATGTCATGCAGTATGAGGCCAAAAATAGATTTTCTGAGGCAGATAGCTCTCCTCTCTTTCCGTTCCCTGACACTTTGCACTGTAGCATTGCCTCTTTTCAGACACTATAGTAATGGCTGCTGGCTGCATCTCCTCTTCTATCCATATTAAGAATTTCAACCAAGCTTGAAGGTTAAAATAAGCCTGGCTTTCAAATCCGTTTATATCTACAAACAAAATCAATTTTAAGGACAACTAATTTATCCTTTTCTTCTCTGTAGACCTTATCTCACTAAAATAACAAATGTTCTCAGCATCTGTAAATATTTAACAGAATATATATATGTACCTGTATCTTTCTTGGTTACAGAAATATACTGTTAGTATTCTCTAAGGAATATAAAAAAAAAAATCCTAAAGTCCATAGAACTTCAAAGGGATGGGAATAATTGTGCTTCTAAAATGTTCAAACAACTAGACATTCAGCCAAAAACAAAAAGCCATTACATCAAAATATAAAAAATAAAGCCATGATCATAAATGTCTCTTTTCCTAAAACAGTGAAACAGCATTGAGATTCATATCCAATCTCAGAAATCTTTCCAAAGCATTCTGTCCAAGGATCTCAATTAGCCTTATTCAAAAAGTCTACATTTAATGTTACACCACAGAGGAAAATTGTAAGAAAATACTTTTTAAAATATAACATAGACAAAACATTCTAGGCTCGATCCCAGAAGTGCAGAGTGGAGTTACATATATCATAGTGCACACCACTAGTGATCATAACATACGTCATAAGAGTGTTTTGACTTCATTTGTCATATAGAAGGTATCTATGGCATGACCTCTAGAAGGTATCTAGGGTAGCCTTTTGCCTATAGTAGGACCATTACCAACTTTAGAGCAGGCTAGCTGTGGCTACATCCAGCTGATTTTTTTAAATTCTACAAATTCCCCTGGGCAAGCCATTCTAGTGTTTCATTATCCTTAGGGTGAAGAAGTTTTTCCTAATGCATAATGTGAAACTCCCAAGTTATAATTTGTGATCACTACCCCTTGTTATACCGCCTGCTACTGTCAAGAAGAATTTGGCTTCATCTTTCTAATTCCCTTTCATGCAGTTGCAAGCTGCTGTCACATTGGCCCTTGGCTTTCTGTTGAAACTAAACAAACCCTGCTCCCTCAATTGCCATCCATAGATCATGTGCCCTAGGCCCTTGATCATCTTTGTCATGCTCTTCTGGACCTTCCCCTGTTCCTCTGCATTTGTTTTCAACAGGGCATCCAAAGACAGAGTATTCCTGAAAGTCCAGTCTCACCAACTGCAAAGGAATGGTAACTTCTCTCAAGCCATAAGCCACACGTCTCTTAATGTAGCCCAGTGTACAATATGTGACTTATTTGGACTGAGAGCACACTTGTGGCTTAAATTCAACATGGTATTTGTTGTGATCTTGATTTGGGCTACTGTTCAGCCACTTAGTACCCAGCCTGTACCTATGTGCAGGGTTATTCCATCCCAGATACAGAACTTTGCATTTCTCTTCATTGAATTTTATAAGAGTTCTGTTAATTCAAACTTCAAGCATCTTAAGGACTCTTTGAAGTGTAGCTTTGCCAATAGGTATGTAGGCCACTCCTAGATAGTATCATTCACAGATTTGCTAAGCGTGTATATTATCTCATCATCCAGGTCACTGGTGAAGACATCGATAAATGCTGGCCCCAATATTGGCTCCTAGAGTACCCTCCTTGCTACCTACTGGCTGTCAACCAGATATCAAGCCATTGAGTTCAGTGTTCAGCCAATTTTCAATCCGTTTGGCAGTCCACTCATCCAGAAATTCTTTCTCAGCTTCCAAATAATAATGTTGTAGGTGTTGGGGTTACAAACCTTACTAAAATTTGAAGGGGGAGGGGGGGAATATCAAGAATGATAAAGATATGCTGGAAGTACCCGTAGAACAGAAGAAGGGAATTCCAGCCGCTCCAGCCAAGAAGTCAGATTCATACCGCTGTCAGCATGGCACCAGTGCCAGCACTGAGGGTCCAGAGGCTGGGGAAGGATCGCAGGTATGTTCAAACGAACTTACACTGCCGTCCAAGAGAAGCCCTGTCGCTCCAGCCAGCGAGTCGGCTTTGTCGGAGGCCCAGCTGAAGTGTATGTACACCAACGCACGCAGCATGGGAAATAAACAGGATGAGCTGGAGATGCGTGCACATGAGCAGGGCTACGACCTTATTGGCATCACAGAGACGTGGTGGGACGACTCCTATAACTGGAGTGTCAACATGGAGGGGTATAAGCTTTTTAGAAAGGACAGGAAGGGGAGACGAGGAGGGGGTGTCGCTCTCTATGTCAGCAACCGGCTGGAATGCGTGGAGCTTCGCCTGGGGTCGGAGGAGGAGCTGACAGAGAGCTTATGGGTCAAGATTAGAGGACGGAGACGGATAGGGGATGTTACGGTAGGGGTCTGTTACAGGCCACCTGGCCAGGAGGACAGAGCAGATGAGGCGCTTTATAGCCAGATAGGAGCAGCCTCGCGGTCACAAGCCCTGGTCCTCATGGGGGACTTCAACCACCCTGACATCTGTTGGAGAGACAATACAGCAGGGCACAGGCAGTCCAGGAGGTTCCTGGAATGCGTGGATGACAACTTCCTCCTGCAGGTGATAGAGGAGCCGACAAGGAGGGGTGCCATGCTCGACCTTGTGCTCACCAACAGGGAGGGACCGGTGGGTGAGGTGAAACTTAAGGACAGCCTTGGCTGCAGTGACCACGACACGGTGGAGTTCAAGATCCATGGGGCAGCAAGGAAACCATTCAGCAAGCTCTGTACCCTAGACTTTAAGAAGGCGGACTTTGGCCTCTTCAAGGACCTGATGGGCAAAGTGCCGTGGGAGGTGGCCCTGGAGGGACGAGGGGCCCAGGAAAGTTGGTCCACATTCAAGGAGCACCTCCTCCAAGCTCAGCAGAGGTGCATCCCGATGAAGAACAAGTCGGGCAAAAAGACCAGGAGGCCTGCGTGGATGAGCAAGGAGCTCCTGGACCAACTGAAAATGAAGAGGTTAGCCTACAGAGGGTGGAAGCGGAGACAGATAGCCTGGGAGGAATACAGAGAAGCTGTACGAGTGACCAGGGATCAGGTGAGGAAGGCTAAAGCCCTGAAGGAATTGAATTTGGCAAGGGATATAAAAAGCAATAAGAAATGCTTCTATAGGTATGTAGGGGACAAAAGGAAGTCCAAGGAGAATGTAGGCCCCCTCCGGAAGGATACTGGTGCTCTGGTCAGCTGCGACATAGAGAAGGCTGAGGTACTCAATGACTTTTTTGCCTCAGTCTTCACTGATAAAGCCTCTTGTCTTACCACCCAAGCTGTGGAAAGAACTAGCAGGGACTGTGAGGATGAACCACCGCCCACTGTACTTGAAGAGCAGGTTCGGGAACATCTGAGGAACTTGAAGGTGCACAAGTCCATGGGACCTGATGAGATCCATCCGCGGGTCCTGAAGGAACTGGCGGATGAAGTTGCCAAGCCACTGGCCATTGTATTTGAGAAGTCGTGGCGGTCTGGCGAGGTCCCCGATGACTGGAAGAGAGGGAACATAACCCCCATTTTTAAAAAGGGGAACAAGGAGGACCCGGGCAACTACAGGCCGGTCAGCCTCACCTCTGTGCCTGGCAAGGTCATGGAGCAGATTCTCCTGGGAACCATGCTAAGGCACATGGAAAGCAAGGAGGTGGTGGGTGACAGCCAACATGGCTTCACCAAAGGCAAATCGTGCCTGACCAACTTGGTGGCCTTTTATGATGGGGTGACAACATCGGTGGACAAGGGTCGACCAATGGATGTCATCTACCTGGACTTGTGCAAAGCTTTTGACACTGTCCCGCACGACATTCTTCTCTCTAAACTAGAGAGGCATGGGTTTGATGGATGGACCACTCGGTGGATAAGGAATTGGCTCAATGGCCGTACTCAGAGAGTAGTGGTCAACGGCTCGATGTCCATGTGGAGACCGGTCACGAGTGGCGTCCCTCAGGGGTCCGTGTTGGGCCCGGCCCTCTTCAACATCTTTGTCGGTGACGTGGACAGTGGCATGGAGTGCACCCTCAGCAAGTTCGCCGATGACACCAAGCTGTGTGGTGCCGTTGACACGCTGGAAGGGAGGGATGCCATCCAGAGGGACCTCGACAGGCTGGAGAGGTGGGCCCGTACCAACCTCATGAAGTTTAACCAGGCCAAGTGCAAGGTCCTACATCTGGGTCATGGCAATCCCAGGCACAAATACAGACTGGGCGGAGAATGGATCGTGAGCAGCCCTGAGGAGAAGGACTTGGGAGTACTGGTGGACGAGAAGCTCAATATGAGCCGGCAATGTGCTCTTGCGGCCCAGAAGGCCAATCGCATCCTGGGCTGCATCAAGAGGAGCGTGGCCAGCAGGTCAAGGGAGGTGATTCTCCCCCTCTACTCTGCCCTCGTGAGACCTCACTTGGAGTATTGCGTCCAGTTCTGGAGTCCCCAACATAAGAAGGACATGGACCAGTTGGAGAGGGTCCAGAGGAGGGCCACAAAGATGATAAGAGGGCTGGAGCACCTTTCCTATGAGGACAGGCTGAAAGAGTTGGGGCTGTTCAGCCTGGAGAAGAGGAGGCTCCGGGGTGACCTTATAGCGGTCTTCCAGTACCTCAAGGGGGCCTACAAGAAAGATGGGGAGAGGCTGTTCAGGAGGGCCAGTTGTGATAGGACAAGGGGTAATGGTTTTAAAATAGAGGGAGGTAGATTCAGGTTGGATATTAGGAAAAAATTTTTTACCATGAGAGTTGTAGAACACTGGAACAGGTTGCCCAGAGAGGTGGTGGATGCTCCATCCCTGGAGACGTTCAAGGCCCGGTTGGATGAGGCCCTGAGCAACCTGATCTAGTTGGAGATATCCCTGTTCCTTGCAGGGGGGTTGGACTAGATGACCTTTGAAGGTCCCTTCCAGCCCTAACGATTCTATGATTCTATGATTCTAAAACTGAATATTTTTAGAAGTTTTGATGTAACTTGGAAATATCAAAAGAAAATCCATGTTGGGAGCTGAACATGTTTTTCTGGTATTGTAATGCCACAGTCAAGTGTCTAAAGGCATCGATCAGAGTATGGGCATAGCTGCTTGAGAGTACGTGCTTGTAGCTCAACCAAACGTGAAGAAGGGACTTCAAAGCTGGTAGCAATCACCAATACACAAACAAGGTGTACCATAGTGCTGCATTGCGATAACAGCTGGGATCCTGAGGCAGTCAGCCAATGGCTAGCTATCTGGTGATAAGCTTGTTACTGAGCACACTAAAATTATAGCAGAAGGATTTTGAGCTTGCTTTAACAGAAAAACTAGAAGCAATGTGCAGTATGATTAAAATTTAGAAACATCACTATTCTATCTCATGTACTTTAATATTGATTTACCAACTATTTCTCAGCTGAATTGAGTACATAACAATGTTACTTCTACTGGCTACACAAGTAATTTTCATCAGATTTACATCAACAGCTAACCTTGACTATTTCTTTGGTTATTGTGACTTCACCTTACATGTCATAATTTCACCTTGCATTTCACCATTCCTTTGGAAGAAATATATTTAAACCAAACAGACTTAAAAGTCTTCTGGCTGTACTACTGAAAACAATTCAATTTAGTTAATACAGTTTTTTCCTACATACCTTATTTGATGGACCCAACCTGTGTCTCTGCATCAGGGATAGAGTGTTCTCAAAAGATCAGGATCATCTTCTTTCTATCAGCCTGTGGGAGGAAAGATGAGCTTGGAGTTTATTAGGCTTTTCCTTTACAAAAGACTTGGTCAAACCAACCTACACAGTGAACACTTCATCAACATCTATAATACACAGTATTTTTCCTTCATTAGATACCAGGGATACAAACTCCCTTCTCCTCAGATATTGTTTTCTAGGGAAAGGATATGTGGATGTGTGGGAGAAGAGATCCACAACTTGCCTCAGGCCCTGAGGACTCCAAGGCCTGCCACAGCATGTACCTAATATTCAGTCAAAAAGTATTAATTTTATTTTCATTTTCTTTGGACAAAGGCCCTAATATTTTCTGTTTCTTTCTTAGGCATACGTAATTTATTTCAAAAAGCCAGTGCATCACAGAAATAGCACCTGAGAAACAGGTCAGAGATCACAAGGTTGCAGCATCATACTGCAGATCTAACCTTCCTGTAATGCTCAGTTAGTGCCATCCTTCTTCTTCCCTCCATGCCACAACAGACAATAATAAGCTTGTGGGTGGAAGAAATCACCTGAAGTTGACAGTTTGTTACAGTTTCTTAGAGCTGAAAAAAGCGCTCTCTGAGTCGCTGTTCCAGGACTAAATTTTTCTTAGCCACAGAGTCACTCACAGGAAATTGGAGCCTCTTCTCTGTCCTGCACAGGCATGTACTTCAGATCAAAAAAAAAAAAAAGGAATATTTATGCCTGTAAGTGGCTCAGACTAGAAGAAAGTAACATAAAGAAGCAGATATTTAAAAATTACGTTTCCTCTTCATATCTCTTACTTTTCTCACATCTTTTATCTTAGATTACAAAGAATACTCTATGTACTTCAGGTTACAGTCTTAGGAAAAGTTTTAGATGACACCATGAGCATCTATGTCCAAAATATGTCCTTTAAAATTCACCATCTAAACCTGGAGACCTACAAGTTTTCTCCTTATAGCTGTCAGGGCTCTAAATTTCTGCTACTGGGCACCTACAGAGCCCGTGGACTCAATGGACAGGGCATGTTTAGTTTATCTCATGCTGAGCTCAGTCAAGAGTCACACAGAAGGAATTCCCCACATAGTTTACTTCTGGAGTCCAAAGCCTATGAGTAGTGCTTAGAAAATTACAAACTGTCCCACAACACACAGCCAAAAAAGCACAATACTCTGCTTCTCATCCTCTACTGCCAAGTACAGCACTTATTCAGAAGCTGGAAGAACTGTCTTGAAATTTCTTCTGTCTGGATATAAATCTTTATTTTAGAATTGTAGCTTAAGCACAGGTCTGTATACTAGCCTTATGATACTCTTAACACGTCAGCACGTCTTCATGAATACCATGTCTATGCACTCGACATTCCTGAAGCAATGTACAGGAAGAGAGGGTATCTAACTAGGGGGTCGAATCCCAGGGCATAAGAGGGCATTTAAAAATTAAGTTGAAATTTTCAGTGGTGCTGCACCAACACAAAAGCAGACTATGCTAGCAGAAGGCTGTGAACGTGCCCTAAGCGTGCTTGAAAACCTGATCATGAGATTTGTGTGCTAGACAGACAGGTGAAGCCTGAAATTCTCCTGCTTGTACTGTTAACTGCCTTACCTCCAAATTTCTCATTGCATCAGCTTCTCAAATGTAAATTAGAGACCAAGAAAGAAAGCGAAAATGCTTGGTGCTTTTAAGTGAGGTTTTGTTGATATCCCATAGGAAAGTCGAGAAGAGAGGTTTGCGAACAAAACATATGCAACACTTACGGAGTAAATCTGACACACAGCAGCACTTGATCATCTCACATAGTTTGGTTCCAAATGTTAGAAGTTATGACAGCCTCATAAGCCAGGAAAATTCACTGTGTGGTTTCCTCAGGATTATAGTACTTCATTTCCACATTTCACCTATTGACCTCTTGATTCATTCTTGACAGTGACATTTCATTATATAGCGCTCACATGATTTGGAGCTAGAAAACCAATTCCAAGAACTCATATCACCTTTTCACATAGGGAATGAAGTGATTTCTTTTTGAATAGATCTACAAAGAAATCGGGAAAATACTGGCGGTAAACAGGAAGAAAATAATAAATAGATGAGTTTCAAAATGGCTTTGTCCTTAGTGGATATGTTCAATTGTAAAAATGTGAGAAGGAGTCTGAATCTAAAGCTTTAACTCTAATTGTCTGTCTGATAAATTACACAAACACAGACACAGTCAAATAGAATGAATAACCCACAGATGGTTCTTAGTACCAAGTTAACATAGTAAGTCTGTAGTCAATCATGTTTCTGCTCTCCTGAATACCATGTCTGTAATTCCGATATTAATCTTGCTCACTTCTCTCAATATCTTAAACTCTACCATTTCATGATGGCTAAATCCAAGACTGCCATGACCTTCACGCTCTCAACCAGCTCTTTCTCAGAGTAACAGGTCCAGTAGAGCATCTTCCCTACTCAGTTTGTCCATCAAGAAATTGTATTAAACACACTCCAGGAATCTCCTGGTTTGCCCAGTCATCTTTCAGCAGGTGTTGAAGTAGCTCATGTTCTTCAGTAGAATCAGGGCCTGCACATGTGAGGCTTCTTCCAGTTGTCTAAATCAAGAGCTTCATCTACTCCTTGTTGTTAGGTGGTCTGTGGCAGACACCCATCATGAAGTCATTCTTGTTGGACCTTTGATGTTCCTTTACCCACAAATATGCAAATTTGAGCTGCTTTGTGCCTTTGTGTAAACTGTAGCCCCTCCTCCTTGCCCTCCTGGTCTGTCCTACCTAAAGGCTCCATGTCCATTCATCACAACACTCTATTCAAGCAAATTATCTCACCATGTGTCTGCAGTCCCAGTGAGATCATAGTTTTGCAACCACACTTGGACTTCTCCTGTGAGAATTGGTTGCAAATTGATACACAAGTGTCTGAGGTAGGCTTCCAGTGATACTGCTTCTGAGCAGAAATAAGAAAGCCTCCTTCATATTGTGTCCCCAGGCACTTCCTTACTGCCTCTCATGCTTCCCTACACTTCTCTTCAGACTTTGTTCACCATTCCACCATTCCAAGATCAAAGTCTTCCTCACTTTTTGGCAAAGATGCTCTTGTCTCCTCAAGTTAGTCCGTCTCTCCCCTGTGGTTTTTATTCTGTAGTGAATGAAGTAGTCATTAAAGACAAAGCCTTGTGCTTGACACGGGCTGTGCAACCAGGCATTGATCTGACGGATGTCTTACTCCTCCACTCAGACTCAAGAATGTGAGGTATGGGAATCAAGAAAAGTAAAGACAAAGAAGTTTTTGGTGCAACGTTCTTTTCTGTGGGCAGTTTCTTTGTCACAACAAGCTACCTAGTTTATCACAGTTCTATTTTCCTTTGTGTTTTGTGCTTTCTATGCATCCTCAAAACTGCCTCTTAATATTTGCCTGCTTGTAAATTTTTTATGGCAAACACTTTAGTGGGAAGATCTTTTTTGTTTTCAAAGTACAAAAACAGAAAAATGAAAGTAAGAAAGCCGGAAATGTCAGAGCTGTGATCTGTATTGAAAAAGAAATCAATAGGATTTTGAGTGAAAAAAGAAAAAGCAGATTATGACCGTTAATGAAGTACCATTAGTGAATCAAAGGTTGCCTGTATTTCAGAAAAAAAGGGTGAATCCAATCAGGTTTTTTTAGCTCTGCTCTGAATATGCCTAAACAGGCCATTTTAAAAGCAGAAATCTTTGTACAAAACTATTCTTTATTATTGCTTCTGTAACAACCTTAAGTGTAACATCAAGGAAGACCTGGGTCTCTTAGAGCTTTTTTTTTTTTTTCTTAAACTGCCTCTTCTAAGCATATTTGCTTTCTTCTGTGTCTGTATGCAAGTTCTTAGCCTGGAATTAAAGTGATTACCCCTTTTTTTTCAAAATACATCTTTAGGAAGGAAGAGAAGAGATATTGGTGTAGTTTACAAATTAAGTACCAGGTGATCTGATTAGAGATACACCCAAGTTGGTAAACGTGTTTAACAAACTCAGGTTATGCTGTGTGACAATAAGCTGCTATTTCTCAGATGATGTACTGAGTGTTCCAGAGTGATTTTTACATTTTCATGTAATAATACTTAATCAGTGCCATCTTTCAGTCCACGTATAAGACGTCAGTGAATCATTACTTTGAGAGCGAATATCAGTTTTATCTGAGCTGCATCTGTCGTTACTTGACTCTGAGTGATTTCCTTGAAGCAAAAACAGAATAAAAATTTCACATTCAAAAAGCAGATCAAAAACAACATGCCCAGCCTTCTAAACAAGGCAAACAAAACAAAAAAAAACCCTATCTCTGCCTGCTTGCAACATTGGTGACATGGCAATTCAGACCAGATAAGAAGTGCCTCAAATTAACTTAATTGAGTACTCACTTCTATAGGGGAGAGCAGTCTCTAGGCATCAGCAGCTGGAAAGCTTGGAAGCACAATACTGAAAGTCTGAAAAAGAGATGATCATATACAGGAAAATAAGACAACTTCAAGAAGACCTACTATAAGATGGTACTTCCAAAAAAGCAGGAGAGTCTCAGTGTGCACCCAATCTGGGAACACCATGGGAATCTCTAAATTATGCCTACTGACTTGTGAATGTTTCCCTTTTCTTTGACCTCTTTCTTAATCTCTTTGCTCCACTATGACTTACCCATCATGAAGCACTGCACCTTTCACTTTTCTACTTCAATCAAGACATTGGTTTCTGTTCAGCTCTTTAATGATAGATCATAAGACATGTTTTCATCCCACATCATCACCATGAGCATCATTTAACAATACAATCGTAAATAAAGTTTTCAGGATCTTTCTCCATGTCTGCCAAAAATTAGTCAGTTCACACAACAAGGAAAGATCATATTCTACCTGCTGTAAACCTCACCTGTTTAAGATCATTCTTGTCTCTGAAGACATTAGAAAAAAATAAGACACTTCTCTAAACTCTTTTACAGATAATGTGCTAAAAAGAAAAGATCTAATTAGATAAAAAATTCACTCTAAACAATTCACCCAGCAATACTGTGGCTATTAGTCCATCTGTATACTTCAGTTAAATTTCTCAATATGTGCAGATTAATCCTTTACTTCTTGATCTGTCCTTAAGGACTGATTAAAGTAGTTGGACTGATTAGCTTGCCCCCCATTAAATATTCTTTTCCATACTTGTAAATATAGCTATTTCCCCTCAGTTTTGTTCAAATTAAGGAACACCAGTGCCTGCAAACTTCTCTTGTAGGTCTTATTTTCTAACCGTATCTTTACTGCTCTGTTTAAATGCTCAATAAAGTTTTACACTTAACATTCAAAGAGGACTAAGCATGACTCAGCATCCAGCATTCCAACACAATCTATCTGAAAGAGATCACTGGTGCCCAGATATTTAGAAGTCCGAATATCCCGTGAATACCAATATCTTACTTTTGCTAAGTTCAAATACATATAAATCATAAGCCATGTATCAGTGATTGAAATGATGGAAAACCCTGTAACTGCATTTACACAGCATTCCACAGACATGACTGCTTGCATTTTTATTTTATGTTGCCCACTGCTAATCTCAAATCAAATCTAAAACATATGCATGAATAGCATATAAAAAGCATGTACATAAAGAAGAATAAACCAAAGCATTATGTATTGGACAGTTGAAAAAATCATTTTGTTTATTACCAGTGTGTGTCCAGCAGGAGTACCATATTGCATGCTGCATAGCACCTGAAGAAAGACATGATTCCTTCAGAAAATAAAGCTCAAAGAAGAGTATCTTGAATGATCAGAGGCTTAGGAAAAATTACATAGGAGAGAAGACTGACAACTGGATTGGTTTAATTGAAAGAAGATGGACAGGATCAGGAGCAGTTTTAAAATATGCAAAAAAGTTTTCCACAATGAAATAACACTTTCTCAATGGCCCTATGAAACAGACAAGAAGTACTGGGCTAACTGCACTGTTAGATTGCCTTCAGCATTAGGAAAAGTTTCTCAGAGGTAAGACAGTGAAGCACTGCAATACATTGCCTAAGACAGTGAAATCTTCATGACTGGAGGATTTTGGAAAAAAATTTTGCTTAGACTAATATCTGTCAGGAATAATAAGCAGAATTTATCTTGCTTTAGAGCAAGGAAATGCTAAAATTTGTCTCCTGAGGTCCCTTCCAGTTCTGCTTAGCAAGATGATATATTTCTATCACTACCATTAAGAAATATAAGAACAAAACAAATCAATAAAAACAAATACAAAACATTCCATTTAATTTAAAAAAAAAACGCCAAACAACTGAAACCAAATCACCTTTTATTCTGAGGGTGGTCAAACCTTGCAACAGGTTACTCAGAGAGGTTGGAAAGTCTCTGTCCCTAGAAACATTTTAAACTCATCTGGATAAGGCCCTGAGCAACCTGCTCTAGATGACCCTATTTTGAGCAGGGAGCTGGACTCAGCAATCTCCATAGAAACCTTCCAACCTCATCTGTTATGTGTGTGACATGCAAGCAAATATTTCAAATATATTTAAACCAGCAATTCCCATCTTTCACTCAGGCTGAGACCAAGGGCTTGATCCAGCTTCTTTGCACTTAGTAGTCTTACAATTCATTTATTCTAGCTTCTCTTATAACTCAAGCTCTCGTATTTCTTAGAGAAACCGCATCAAGAGAAGGGTTGGACAAAGGCCTAAAGTATTAATAACTGCAGTTTTACAAATCAGTTCTCACCTTGGTCAGCAGAGAAGCAACCCAAGCATCTGGTATTCAATCACAGATTTGAGGACACAATGTCTTTTAGAAGTAGGCAAATACTCATCTGAGCTACTATCACCTATAACGAGAACTCTGCTATAGAAGACTCTTTGCAAAAAAAGCACATTTTTGTATCCTGTATTACACAGATTCTTGTAATCAGTGAATTCTCCTTCATGATTCTTTCAAACAAACAGCTACTGAAATCTGAACATAGGCTGTCATTACCGTGGAATAACGGCTTAATTAAAAATGCAGATTAAATTAAACACTTGTCTTCAAACGCTAGTAAATAAAACAAGTATAAATACGTAATTTTGCTAAGTTTTATATACAAAAATAAAGGGGTTAGCAATATACAACCCTTTTAATTTTTTTCAGACATATTGAATATTAACACTGTGATATTTAGAAACGCTGAATAGTTTATAGTTTTCATGTAAGCATTACAATAACTCATAATAACATAGAAGCTTATAAACAAGAAAACATTTAAACTCAAGTTAAGTCCTACAGGAAAACATTTAAATTCAAGCTAAGTCCTACACTTCATTAAAATAAAGACAAATATCTTTCTTTTTTTTTTTTTTCAGTGATAGTCCTATTGAGTGATAGTCCTATTGAGTGATAGTCCTATTTAGATTAACACATTAAAAAGCTATGCTAATCATCAGCTTTTTAACCAATGTATTTTTCATGTTCTAAAACATACCATATTTTATAATAGTCTATATGAGAATAGGATTATTTTTATTAATGATATGCCCAAGAACAGTTTTAGACTTCTGGATGAGAAGTCAGAATTGAAGCAATTGCTGCTGTTCTAATAGAAAATGGAGCCTTTTCGCTACCCATCAGAGAGGCTATGAACTGCCTAGGAAAAGTTTCTACAAAGACTTGAATGTGTGTCTCTCATAGAGTAGCGCTGAAATATTGAATGAAAACCCATAGAAGTCCTCAAAAATGTCAAAACCACATCTTCTCATGGAAGACTACAAAAGATCAATCTCTCATCAGAAAGAAAGAAGGAGAATGATCTGATTAATATTACGTACATGGAGACAACCTGAACCAAAGCCTAAAGCTTCAAACTAGATAATAGTGGACAAATAGGCGTAACATTTTAACAGGAAGAATAATTAATAGTTGAAGCAACTTCAGAAAACTGGGATGGGTTTTCTATCCGTGACATATCTAGGCTAAGCCTAGACGCTTTTCTGAAGACATACTCAAGTTTGCATAGCAATTGATTAAAGGAAGAATCATAGCCCACAGAGCAGAGACAGTAAGTCAAGATAATTACAAAGATACTGTCTGGCTTCATAATCAATGACTGTGTAAACTCTCATGCCTTTTATTGGAAGTTGAGAGTATTTAACATCTTACCAGAAGTTGAGCCTTAACTGATATGTCAGCAAAGAATGTGTTCAAGATTTCTTGATATGTAACCTTGGACCAGCAAAGTGAAAGCATCGGCTCAATAGAGTAACTGGCAATCTGCTACAGAACTTGACAAAATCAGAATTTCACTGGATTAGTAACGTTTGTCAGTATTGAAAAAAAGCAAAACTGCCTTTGACTGTTTTTTCCAAAAAGAGTTAATGTTGTAATCATTATTAATATAATGCACACTGTAGTAAGATATTTCACTAACATGGCAAGGTAGCTGTTTTCCAAAGCAGTATATTGCCTGCAAGACACCAGTCTAACATTGTTTCTGTTGACAGTATTGAGAGTCCAGTTATGCTTATTAAAATTTCCTGTATCTCATAAATTGTATTTATTTTTAATACTTGGCTCAGAAATTGGAAACCATATTCAAAAAAACCCACACAAGTTAAATGAAAGAATACATAAATTAGAATAAACAAGCAAAGTTAAATACAAATTTGGACTATTTCCAGGCTTTCAAAAGTTTTCAGAGGCATTAAGGAAACTATTTCTCAGATGTACAGTTCCTAGCACTTCCTCTCTGCTGCCAAGTTTTTTTCTCAATGTGTGTTTTACATGAAGGCTCTTTCATACATATTCCTTCAATTGTCTCATGGTATATCTACCATTTTTAAAGCATATCCCAGATGTTTCCATCTTCTTTTACAGATAACTTAAAAGCAATGGAAATGTTGACACTTCTGACTGGTCCTGTCATGTTATGAGTTTATTTTTCTTAATACTAATTGTTTCTCTCAGGAACTTCCTTTTTAAGGTATCTAGAGGCCTGTCTATTGCTGTAATGGATTTCCAGATTTCATTTCCGTAAGTTGAGACAGAAAAATAACTTAACTGAAGACCTATATGAGTTCTAATTTTTTCAAAGATTAACTCTTGGTTTATACTTTAAAAAAATACAGTTTTAATGTCCACTTATGACCTGCTCTTCTTCTGGACATCCCTACTTAATTGTATGCTATATGATTTGACTCTCTTTGTGTCC
Organism: Tauraco erythrolophus; assembly: GCF_009769465.1. Classification (NCBI taxonomy): domain Eukaryota; kingdom Metazoa; phylum Chordata; class Aves; order Musophagiformes; family Musophagidae; genus Tauraco; species Tauraco erythrolophus. The sequence goes on from NC_141496.1 coordinate 29,711,513, forward strand.
TTTTGTCATCTTTGTGATAGGACCTGTTGTGAGTTTTTACTGAAGAAATATTTTTTTCATCACTTATCATTTGACCTGTCTTTGGTGAGAAGAGAATTTGTGGTCTTTATTTGCTTGGTGGCTGAACTGCCATGCAGATGCGCTGAATTTTGCTTGTGACATACAATTTGTCTTTTCTTCTTCACCTCTTTTTTTTTTTTTTCTCATGGCAAGTCACTGGTAGTCCTAAAGAAAAATAAGGGAATGCATTAATATTTGACAATTACATCTATGTCAAGCCTTCCACTCAAGGCTACACTTGCTTGAACTGTGAATGTTGAATATTGAAGAAAACATCCTTGATGAAAAAATATATCCAGCTTTTTGAAGGACTCCAGCTTAAAAAACTTTGATATTTCTTAATGGCAGGAGAAACTCCTTTTATTATGCTCATATAACTCAAATGTTTTGAAAGGATTCTCCTCTAATTTTCCCATTAAAAATAATCACTTTTGATGAAGAACAAGCAGGAAAATAGCAGGTGAGAAAGTAAATTTTGGGAGGTCATAAATCACTGGAAAGCTTTGAACAAAACTATTGTCAGACCTATAATTATAGCACTCTGAGAGCAACGGCATACTAAAATAAACTTCTCTGCCAAATTGTGAGACAAACGTGTTGTTACTGTTGTTACTGTTGTTACGTACTGCTGAAATCATTCTTTGCACAATGTCAGCAAGCATAACATTTTGTTTTTAGCACCCACCCACAGCTACTCAGAAGGGAAAGCACATGTACTGCACTTGTGCAATTAACCAGTCGGATAGATTACGAGGAACCGTTCAGCTCTGCCAGCTAAGAGAAATGGCATTAGAAACACGCCTAATAAGTGTATAAATAGAACTTTCCTTTCTGTGTATTTGCAGTGAATCTTCATGAGTCCTCTAACACAGGACAGAATAAAAAGTCAAAAGTGACAAAGTTGCAATGCAGATTTCTTGCCCTTTAAAGGGCAGGGGATAGTATCTGGCATTAAATAGAATACCTGCAAGAAGGATGATTCAAAGTGGAAACTAACTCAGAGTGGAAATTCACAGTGAGAATTTACTGTTGTTATTTTCTCGACATTTATGGGAAGACCTGATGCCATTAATGCAGCTAAGTATTTCAAGAAATGTAAATTTTGGAAAAGGAACAGATTTGCGGGTCATATATAGGCACAAGACTCTAGAAGTTACTAGATGTAATGCTCAAGATGGGAAGTTTCTTTAAAGAAATTACGAACGATAGAGGAGAAACTCAACGTAATGACAACTCTACCACAAATAGCTGTGGAGAAGCCACTCCAAGATCTTGTTCTTTCTGTCTCCCAAAGAGAATGAGAAACTTTCACAGAATCATAGAATCGTCTGGTTGGAAGAGACCTTCAAGATCGTCAAGTCCAACCATTCACCCTGCACTGTCAGGATCCCTAAATCATGTTGCTCAACACCAAATCCACACGGTTTTTAAACACCTCCAGAGATGGGGACTCCACCACTTCCCTGGGCAGCCTGTTCCAATACTTCACAACCCTTTCTGTAAAGAAATTTTTCCTGATATCTAACCTAAATTTTCCCTGGTGTAACTTGAGGCCATTCTCTCTTGTCCTGTCATTCATAACGTGGGAGAAGAGACCGACCCCCATCTCCCTACAACTGCCTTTCAGGTAATTGTAGAGAGCGATAAGATCCCCCCTGAGCCTCCTCTTCTCCTGACTAAACAGTCCCAGCTCCCTCAGCCACTCCTCATAGGACAAGTTCTCTAAACCCCTTCACTAGTTTCGTTGCTCTTTCAATTACTAAGATTAGATGAAAATATATTCCATCTTTGCTTTTCTGTATTCCACTACAACAAAAGTCTATCCTGTACAGAGTGAAATAAAAGAGCACATTTAGACAAACTACTATGGACAGGCAATGTCGACCTAGATCCCACAATCTGACAGAGCGATGAAGAGTTAGTATCACCTAGCAGCTGTTCAGTGCTGCTAGGTTCTGGGTCCTGTTGTCTACGTACTAGAGGGCTGAATCATTTAAATCAGACATCACAGTCACTATAGATGATAGAGTTGTGTTAAATGCCGTTGTATAGATCCATAGTCAAGCTACAGCACATGTTTGTTTACCTTGCTCCATGGCTGTTTTACTTCCTGTGGTGGCTACATGGTTACCAGGACTAATTATTTTAAAGACAGTTTAATTTCTAATGCTGTTCTTTTCACTGCCTCCAATATGAACATATCTACAGTTAAAGTATTCTCGGTAGAGTTAGACCTTTACTGACCACTGCCAGTTTTCTCACTATGGGATAATAACAGAGACCAAAAAAACTATATTATGTAATAAATTCAGGCATATGCTATTGGCTTAGAGATAGTATTATTACGCTAGTAGGTCTAAGGGCAAGTTTCTCTAGGATATGTTTGATAACACAGCTATTTAGGATAATATAATTTACTCTAGAAGTAAATTCACTAAAATCAGTAAATTCAGCATACATATAAGACAGTCATTATGTTTCATCTGTTGTCCCTCCTATCCCAAATAAAGAGAAGAAAAGAAACCAGTGTTGTGCTCATACACTAAGGAATGCTGTAATAGTTCTTAAATATTTGCAGGAATAAAAAATTATTTTTCTCTGCTGAATATTTTCAAGAGATCAAAACTGTGGGTTATTTTAAAGCAAGGCAGAAATTCCCATGCTCAAGGTCCATGTCAATGCACCTTAATGATGATGATGATGATGATGTCTGGTTCAAGTTGCTCACTTCTCAGTGAATGCTGGACAAAGTGCTTCTCACTGCGCAGAAGTCTAAATTTCCCAACTGCCAGTTACCTTCCATCACTTTTTCCTAACTGGATTTGAGTTTCACTGTTACTGAAATTGACCTTCAAAAACCATATCCTTGAGCAGTTTCTTTCTTGCCTTAAAAGACCTCTGGCCCCTGGAATGCATCTTGAGTTTTTCTGGTTAGTGTTGTTAAGGACTGTATACAACCTGTCTTATTTGAGCTATGTCCTTTGACTTCACATCTGAAAGATGAGACTGTCTGCATGAGTAGAGACTGACAGGATCAAATCCCTAATATGTAAATTATTCAAGCTTTTGAAGCCAGTAGCACTAACTCTATGAGTAAGAGTTCAATAATATCAATAGAGAGTTCACTGGCTGACCCAATGTCTGCTAAACATCTCACAGGAAAATAAAAATAAAAGGTTCTTGATGCAGCGTTTAAAACAAAAGGTCTATAATGTGACTAGCTATAGCACAACTGCAATAGGAAAGAGTGGAAAAGGGTCAGACAGCAAGAATCAGAGCATAAACTGCACATTGTTTCAGTGGCCATTGAAAAAAGCTGCATCTAAATGTTAATCCAGCCCCAAATAAATGAACCGATAAAAGAGGACACGAAACACCAGACAGAGATGAGCATTGGTGATCTCAGTTCTGCCTAGCTCTGTATCAGACAAGAAGTAACAGGTTTCAGGGTCAATCAGTGAATACACTCATGGGCAAGTCCTTGACGAACGAAGTCCAGAAAGACCTGAAGGATCGTGCCAAGAGGAACTGCATTAATTTCAGCGAGGATGAATGCAAATTCCTCCGCCTGGGAAGGAGGAATCCCTTGCAACCACAGAGATGAGGTCTGACTGGCCAGGAAGCAGCTCTGCAGAAAAGGCAGCTAAGATGGCCAACAGCATCCTGGGCTGTACCAAAAAGAGCACAGCCAGTAAAATCAAGTGAAGTCATTATCACTCCTCTCAGAACTTGTTGGACTGCATATAGGAAACAATGCCTACTGTTGGGGCACCCCAGGACATGAAACAATGGGAGTCAAATGGAGTGAGTCCAGTGGAGAGCCATCAAGACGGTCTTCGGGCTGGAACACTTGCTCTATGACAAGAGGCTGAGGAAGCTGGACTTGTTCAGCACATAAAAGAGAAGGCTTCAGGCAGAGCTAATAGCATTCTTGCAATACCTACAAGAGGCCAGGCCAGTCACAGTGGTGCATGCCGGGAGGATGAGGGACAGCAGACACTAAAACAATAAAGGTTCAGACCAAATAGAAGAGAAAGAAATCACTATGAGGACAGTGAAATGGAACAGGTTGCCCAGAGCAGCTGTGTAGCGTCCAGTTTTGACTCCCCTTTGTTGTACTGGGATGCCTCCCCCAGCACAAGACAGACTTGGATTTACTGCAGTAAGTCCATTGAAAAGCCATAAAGATGGTTAAGGAACTGGAGTATCACTCATATGAGAACAAGCTGAGGGAGAAGGGATTGTTTAGCATAGAAAACAGAAGGCTTGGGGTAATCTTATCAATGTTCGTAAATATCTGATGGAAGGGTATAAAGGAGATGGAGCAAGACTCTTCTCAGTGGTGTCCAGTGACAGAACAAGAGGCAAAAGGCATAAACAGAAACACAGGAAATTCCATCTGAACGCAATAAAAAATATTTTCATTGTGAGGAAAATCAAACACCAGATCAAATTGCCCAGAGAGGCTGTGGATTGTCATTCCCTGGTGTCATGGTTTAACCCCAGCTGGCAACTAAGCCCCACACAGCTCACCGCGCACTCCCATCTGATAGGACGGAGGAGAGAATCAGAAGAGTAAAAGTGAGAAAATTTGTGGGTTTAGATAAAGACAGTTTAATAGGCTAAGCAAAAGCCACACATATAAGCCCCATATGTAAATGCCCCTGTATTGTAGATGCCCCATCCCTGGAAGTGTTCAAGGCCAGGTTGGATGAGCCTTTGGACAACCTGGTGTAGTGGAGGGTTTCCCTGCCCATGGCAGGGGGGTTGAAACTAGCTGATCTTTGAGGTCCCTTCCAAACCTAACCATTCTATGATTCTATAAGCAAAGCGAAATAAGAAATTCATTCGCCATTTCCCATGGGCAGGCAGGTGTTCAGCCATCTCCAGGAAAGCAGGGCTCCGTCAGGTGTAATGGTTACTTCGGAAGACAAACGCCATCACTCTAAATGTCCTCCCCTTCCTTCTTCTTCCCTCAGCTTTCATTGCTGAGCATCATATCATATGGTGTGAAATATCCCTGTGGTCAACCGGAGTCAGCTGTTCCAGCTGTGTTCCCTCCCAGTCTCTTGTGCATCCCCAGTCTCCTCCCTGGTGCAGTGGTGTGAGCAGCAGAAAAGGCCTTGACTGTGTAAGCACTGCTCAGCAATTACAAAAACATCCCTGTATCATCAACACTGTTTTCAGCACAAATCCAAAACACAGCCCCATACCAGCTACTGTGAAGAAATTTAACCCTATCCCAGCCAAAACCAGACCATGAACAGCAATTGAGACAAGTACAAGTATTATCAGTAGACTTCACCGTGAACTTCACAGTGATACTGTTTGATGAAATCGTAAATAAAATAGCAAACAGTTTTACTTACCCCATATGCAAAGCTGTGAAAGATATGGTTAACAGAAGATGGAAAGATAATAACGTCTAAAGAAAAGACTAGAAGAAAATTATGAGGAATATCTTTGTGAGAGTTTTTTACTTGGAGAAACTGCTTGTCTGCAAGTATAAAAGCTAACATCAATAAAACCTTTGTCATGTATTAAAAAAACAAACAAGCAAAAAACCCAAAAAGAAAACTGCAATTGCTGCATACAGTGCAAAAAGGTACAGGTGGGCTAGATCTTGCTCACTTACATACACCTGAACATATATCTGACAATGGAAACCACCCTGTATGAGGAAGAGCAGAAATGAAACTCATCATGATTGCCTATTCAGAGAGAGACAGACAGACATGTGCTCCTCTAGTCTAGACAATGTTTTTGAGTTAAGGAAAACAATTGAAAAATTACAAAGAAGTTATAAAGTTTCCATAATGAGAGCACACTGACTGACTAACAGCTTGACACCCAAAGAGAAACCACAGTAACAGCTGCCTTTCCAGCAAAGTGGTAGTTCTATATATAATTAAACAAAAGCTTACAGAAAAACGAAGTCTGTATACCCATCTGAACATCCTCCAAATTAAAAAAGCTTTGCAGAATAACTTCTAAATCCTTAGTTCATCCTTAGAATCATAGAATCATAGAATGGTTAGGGTTGGAAGGGACCTCAAAGATCATCTAGTTCCAACCCCCCTGCCATGGGCACAGAAATCCTCCACTACACCAGGTTGCCCAAAGCCTCATCTAACCTGGCCTTGAACACTTCCAGAGATGGGGCATCCACAACTTCTCTGGGCAACCTGTTCCACTGCCTCACCACCCTCAATGTAAAAAGTTTCTTCTTTCTAACTAATCTAAATCTGCCCTCTTTCAGTTTAAATCCATTATCCCTTGTCCTACCACTACACGCCCTTGTAAAAAGTCCCTCTCCAGCTTTCCTGTAGGTCGCCTTTAGGTACTGGAAAGCTGCTGTAAGATCACCCCGGAGCCTTCTCTTCTCCAGGCTGAACAGCCACAACTCTCTCAGCCTGTCTTCATAGCAGAGGTGTTCCAGCCCTTGGATCATCTTCGTGGCCCTCCTCTGGACTCGCTCCAGTAGCTCCATGTCCTTCTTGTGCTGGGGACTCCAGAGCTGAACACAGTATTCTAGGTGGGGTCTCACAAGAGCAGAGTAGAGGGGCAGAAAGAAAAAAATATTTACACAAGCTAACGGGGAGAATTAGGCCCAAACACTTCTGAAAAAAAAAAAGGCACTAAAATGAATTGATTTCAGGGGAGAAGAGGGGCAGGAGTTGCCCTCTATGTCAAGGACCAGCTAGAGTGCATGGAGCTGCACATGGGGACGAATGAGGTCCTGACTGAGAGCTTATGGGTTAGGATTAAAGGGAGAGCAGGGACAGGGGACATAGTAGTAGGGGTCTGCTACAGACCACCTGACCAGGAGGACTGGGTGGATGAAGCCCTCTACAGATAGATAGGAGCTGCCTCACGTTCATAAGCCCTGGTCCTCATGGGGGATGTCAACCATCCTGATATCTGTTGGAAGGACAACACAGCAGGGCATAGGCAATCCAGGAGGTTCCTGGAATGCATGGATGATAACTTCCTTCTCCAAGTGGTAGAGGAACCAACGAGGAGAGGTGCTACGCTGGACCTTGTTCTCACCAAAAATGAAGGCCTGGTGGGGAACGTGACGCTCAAGGACAGCCTTGGCTGCAGTAATCATGAAATGGTAGAATTCAAGATACTTAGAGAAGCAAGGAGGGTGCACAGCAGGCTCACTACCCTGGATTTCAGGAGAGCAGACTTTGGCCTCTTCAGGGATCTCCTCGCTAGAGTACAATGGGATGAAGCCCTGGAGGGAAGAGGGGCACAAGAAAGCTGGTTAATATTCAAGGATCACCTCCTCCAAGCTCAGGAGAGGTGCATCCCAACAAAGAGAAATTCTGGTAGGAACACCAGGAGGCCTGCATGGATGGACAAGGAGCTCCTGGCCCAACTCGGACACAAAAAGAAGGCCTATAGAGGGTGGAAGCAAGGACAGGTAGCCCGGGAAGAATACAGAGTGATTGTCCAAGCAACCAGAGATCAGGTTAGGAAAGCTAGAGCCCTGATAGAGTTTAATCTGGCCAGAGACATCAAGGGCGACAAGAAAAACTTCTATAGATATGTCAGTGATAAAAAGAGATCTAGGGAAATGTAGGCCCTCTCTGGAAGGAAACAGGGGACCTGGCTACCCGGGATATAGAGAAGGCTGATGTTCTCAATGACTTCTTTGCCTCAGTCTTCACTGGCAAGAGCTCCAGCTGCACAGCCCAAGTCACAGAAGGCAAAGGCAGGGACTGGGAGAATAAAGAACAGCCCACTGTAGGAGAAGATCAGGTCCGAGACCATCTTAAGAACCTGAAGGTGCACAAGTCCATGGGACCAGACAAGGTGCACCCGCGGGTCCTGAGGGAACTGGCAGATGAAGTTGCTGAGCCACTATCCATCATATTTGAGAAGTCGTGGCAGTCTGGTGAAGTTCCCACTGACTGGAAAAGGGGAAACAAAGCCCCCATCTTTAAAAAGGGGAAAAAAGAAGACCCAGGGAACTACAGGCTGATCAGTCTCACCTCTGTGCCCGGCAAGATCATGGAGCAGATCCTCCCGGCGACTATTCTAAGGCACATAGAAAATAAGGAGGTGATTGGTGACAGCCAACATGGCTTCACTAAGGGCAAATCCTGCCTGACTAATTTGGTGGCCTTCTACGATGAGCTTACAGCATTGATGGATAGGGGAAGAGCAACTGACATCATCTACCTGGACTTATCCAAAGCATTTGATACTGTCCCACACGGCATCCTTGTCTCCAAACTGGAAAGACATGGTTTTGATGGATGGACCACTCGATGGATAAGGAATTGGCTGGATGGTCGCACTCAAAGAGTGATGGTCAATGGTTCAATGTCCACGTGGAGGTCTGTGATGAGTGGTGTTCCTCAGGGGTCGGTTCTGGGACCAGTGCTATTTAACATGTTTGCTGGAGACATGGACAGTGGGATCGAGTGCATCCTCAGCAAGTTTGCAGATGATACCAAGCTGTGTGGTGTTGTGGACACGCTGGAGGGAAGGGATGCCATCCAGAGGGACCTTGACAGGCTGGAAAGGTGGGCCTGTGAGAACCTCATGAAGTTCAACAAGGCCAAGTGCAAGGTCCTGCACGTGGGTCGGGGCAATCCCATGCACAAGTACAGGCTGGGTGGAGAATGGATTGAGAGCAGCCCTGAGGAAAAGGACTTGGGAGTGCTGGTGGATGAGAAGCTCAACAAGAGCCGCAATGTGCGCTGGCAGCCCAGAAAGCAAATCGTATCCAGGGCTGTATCAAAAGAAGTGTGGCCAGCAGGTTGAGGGAAGTGATTCTGCCCCTCTACTTAGCTCTCATGAGACCCCACCTAGAATACTGTGTTCAGCTCTGGAGTCCCCAGAGCTGAACACAGTATTCTACCCACTACTGGTGTTTCATGTTACCCACTACTGGTGTTTCATGTGGGTACCAATGATACAGCTGTCAGCAATCTGAAAAACATCAAAAGGGACTTCAGGGCCCTGGGTGCAGCAGTCAAGGACTCTGGGGCACAGATAGTGTTCTCATCAGTGCTTCCAGTCGAGGGGCAGGGACCTGCAAGGGCCAAACGTATCTGGCAGGTTAACTCATGGCTCAGGGACTGGTGCTACAGCCAGGGCTTTGGGTATTTTGACCATGGGGTAAATTTTGAGAAGCCTGGGTTGCTAGGGGCAGATGGCGTGCACCTAACCGAGAAAGGGAAGAAGGTGCTTGGACAAAGGCTTGCCAGACTTGTGCATAGAGCTTTAAACTAGTATTGCTGGGGGAGGGGGAGCACAGTTCAGCCTACTGCTGTCAGCATGGCGCCAGTGCCAGCACCGAGGGTCCAGAGGCTGAGGAAGGATCACAGGTATGTTCAAATGAACTTATGCTGCCACCCAAGAGAACCCAGCTGTCACTCCAGCCAGCAAGTCGGCTTTGTCGGGAGCCCTGCTAAAGTGTATGTACACCAACGCACGCAGCATGGGAAATAAACAGGATGAACTAGAGATGCGTGTACATGAGCAGGGCTACGACCTTATTGGCATCACGGAGACGTGGTGGGACGACTCCTATGACTGGAGTGTCAACATGGAGGGGTATAAGCTTTTTAGAAAGGACAGGAAGGGGAGACGAGGAGGGGGTGTTGCTCTCTACGTCAGCAACCGGCTGGAGTGCGTGGAGCTACACCTGGGGTCGGAGGAGGAGCTGACAGAGAGCTTATGGGTCAAGATTAGAGGACGGGGACGGATAGGGGACATTACGGTAGGAGTCTGTTACAGGCCACCTGGCCAGGAGGACAGAGCAGATGAGGCGCTTTATAGCCAGATAGGAGCAGCCTCGCGGTCACAAGCCCTGGTCCTCATGGGGGACTTCAACCACCCTGACATCTGTTGGAGAGACAATACGGCAGGGCACGGGCAGTCCAGGAGGTTCCTGGAATGCGTGGATGACAACTTCCTCCTGCAGATGATAGAGGAGCCGACAAGGAGGGGTGCCATGCTTGACCTTGTGCTCACCAACAGGGAGGGACTGGTGGGCGATGTGAAACTTAAGGATAGCCTTGGCTGCAGTGACCACGACACGGTGGAGTTCAAGATCCATGGGGCAGCAAGGAAACCATTCAGCAAGCTCTGTACCCTAGACTTCAAGAAGGCGGACTTCAGCCTCTTGAAGCACCTGATGGGCAAAGTGCCGTGGGAGGTGGCCCTGGAGGGACAAGGGGCCCAGGAAAGTTGGTCCACATTCAAGGAGCACCTTCTCCAAGCTCAGCAGAGGTGCATCCCGACGAAGAACAAGTCGGGCAAAAAGACCAGGAGGCCGGCGTGGATGAGCAAGGAGCTCCTGGACCAACTGAAAATGAAGAGGTTAGCCTACAGAGGGTGGAAGCGGAGACAGATAGCCTGGGAGGTATACAGAGAAGCTGTAAGAGTGACCAGGGATCAAGTGAGGAAGGCTAAAGCCCTGAAGGAATTGAATTTGGCAAGGGATATAAAAAGCAACAAGAAATGCTTCTATAGGTATGTAGGGGACAAAAGGAAGTCCAAAGAGAATGTAGGCCCCCTCCGGAAGGATACTGGTGCTCTGGTTACCCGGGACATAGAGAAGGCTGAGGTACTCAATGAATTTTTTGCCTCAGTCTTCAATGGTAAAGCCTCTTGTCTTACCACCCAAGCTGTGGAAAGAACTAGCAGGGACTGTGAGGATGAACCACCGCCCACTGTACTTGAAGACCAGGTTCGAGAACATCTGAGGAACTTGAGGGTGCACAAGTCCATGGGACCTGATGAGATCCATCCGCGGGTCCTGAAGGAACTGGCGGATGAAGTTGCCAAGCCACTGGCTATTGTATTCGAGAAGTCGTGGCGGTCTGGCGAGGTCCCCGATGACTGGAAGAGAGGGAACATAACCCCCATTTTTAAAAAGGGGAACAAGGAGGACCCGGGCAACTACAGACCGGTCAGCCTCACCTCTGTGCCTGGCAAGGTCATGGAGCAGATTCTCCTGGGAACCATGCTAAGGCACATGGAGAGCAAGGAGGTGGTGGGTGACAGCCAACATGGCTTCACCAAAGGCAGATCGTGCCTGACCAACTTGGTGGCCTTTTACGATGGGGTGACAGCATCGGTGGACAAGGGTCGACCAATGGATGTCATCTACCTGGACTTGTGCAAAGCTTTTGACACTGTCCCGCACGACATTCTTCTCTCTAAATTAGAGAGTCATGGGTTTGATGGATGGACCACTCGGTGGATAAGGAATTGGCTCAATGGCCGCACTCAGAGAGTAGTGGTCAACGGCTCAATGTCCAAGTGGAGACCGGTCACGAGTGGCGTCCCTCAGGGGTCCGTGTTGGGCCCGGCCCTCTTCAACATCTTTGTCGGTGACGTGGACAGTGGCATGGAGTGCACCCTCAGCAAGTTCGCCGATGACACCAAGCTGTGTGGTGCCGTCGACACGCTGGAAGGGAGGGATGCCATCCAGAGGGACCTTGACAGGCTGGAGAGGTGGGCCCGTACCAACCTCATGAAGTTTAACCAGGCCAAATGCAAGGTCCTACATCTGGGTCGTGGCAATCCCAGGCATAAATACAGACTGGGTGGTGATTGGATCGAGAGCAGCCCTGAGGAGAAGGACTTGGGAGTACTGGTGGACGAGAAGCTCGATATGAGCCGGCAATGTGCTCTTGCGGCCCAGAAGGCCAACCGCGTCCTGGGCTGCATCAAGAGGAGCGTGGCCAGCAGGTCGAGAGAGGTGATTCTCCCCCTCTACTCTGCCCTCGTGAGACCTCACTTGGAGTACTGCGTCCAGTTCTGGAGTCCCCAACATAAGAAGGACATGGACCAGTTGGAGAGGGTCCAGAGGAGGGCCACGAAGATGATAAGAGGGCTGGAGCACCTTTCCTATGAGGACAGGCTGAAAGAGTTGGGGCTGTTCAGCCTGGAGAAGAGGAGGCTCCGGGGTGACCTTATAGCGGTCTTCCAGTACCTCAAGGGGGCCTACAGGAAAGATGGGGAGAGGCTGTTCAGGAGGGCCAGTTATGATAGGACAAGGGGTAATGGTTTTAAAATAGAGGGAGGTAGGTTCAGGTTGGATATTAGGAAAAAATTTTTTACTATGAGAGTGGTAGAACACTGGAACAGGTTGCCCAGAGAGGTGGTGGATGCTCCATCCCTGGAGACGTTCAAGGCCAGGTTGGACAAGGCCCTGAGCAACCTGATCTAGTTGGAGATATCCCTGTTCCTTGCAGGGGGGTTGGACTAGATGACCTTTGAAGGTCCCTTCCAGCCCTAACCATTCTATGATTCTATGATTCTATGATTCTATGATCTTTGAGGTCCCTTCCAACCCTAACCATTCTATGATTCTATGATTCCATGATTTGAAAGGGTACATAGTGAGCCCACGATAAAACCAAAACTGACTTCAGTTAGTTTAATGTGTCCATGTTAGGACAGCGTTTTCTATGAAGGAACAATAGTAAGAGAAATCCATTACCAGGGAAGCAATTAATTGAAAGTTTTAACTCAGCATCAGCAAAGAGAAGGAAATGCTATGAAAAACTGAAGATGTGAAGGAAAATAAAGGTTCTTCCAGTACCTCAAGGGGGCCTACAGGAAAGATGGGGAGAGGCTGTTCAGGAGGGCCAGTTATGATAGGACAAGGGGTAATGGTTTTAAAATAGAGGGAGGTAGGTTCAGATTGGATATTAGGAAAAAATTTTTTACTATGAGAGTGGTAGAACACTGGAACAGGTTGCCCAGAGATGTGGTGGATGCTCCATCCCTGGAGACGTTCAAGGCCAGGTTGGACAAGGCCCTGAGCAACCTGGTCTAGTTGGAGATATCCCTGTTCCTTGCAGGGGGGTTGGACTAGATGACCTTTGAAGGTCCCTTCCAGCCCTAACCATTCTATGATTCTATGATTCTATGAAAATATTCAAACTATTTTTCAAAAGGTCAAGCAAAATACCAAAGAAACTACTCAATGGAAATGCCATTAACTTCAAAATCCTGAGAGTAGCAGCAAATAGGAGGTTTTGTACTATATGCATGGTTGAAAACATACCCTGAGTGTCCCTTTCTACTTAAAAAAAATTGAGTTGCCTGCCACTAACGCTGTTTCATGTTACAATGGAGAAGAGAGAATACTCTTTAATAGCCCGATGAGCTATACATGATAAAAGCAAGAAAATCTTTGTCTCTGTGACTATACACCTCTCAGAGATTAAAAGAGTTGAAACCAGAACCACAGTACATCAGGTTTACTTCAGCATTTCAAGTTTAGCCAGAAAGTTCAGACTCATCTTACTGGATAAACGTCAGTTCCTCCAACTGAATACACTTTTAGCGAACATGGTCTTTGTCCTCCTCTTGTACAGTTGCTGTAGTCTCTTTTAAGACATCTCAGGTTTTCTAGAAATAGTTTTGGTTTCTACAGATCCATCTTACTTTTTAAATCCTCATCATAATCCTCAGCAGCCAGTTATCCTGGACAATTTTCAGTTTCTGAATAGCGGGAAAATAAAGGTTAAAATTTTCCCTTACTTTTATTTCTACTGGAATATGGGTTTTGTCTCTTTCAATGCAGATGAACAAAGTGCCAGTGAAAAAAAGAGAACAGTTAAAGAACATTTTAAAACATGTTAGTACACCTACTGTCCAGGAATATAGATAATATAAACTGCAGCTTCTGCATGGATTGGGAAATCCACATTAAAAAAAAAAAAAAAAGAAGGAAAAAAGGTATTTTTATTGAATGTACTGATACTGTAAAGCCAAAGATTTATTTCATAACTAGGACTCAATAAAATAGAATCAATTGGTTGTAATATTGGTTTGGTAATTTACGAGCTGTTAGTAATAGGTAGTAACCTCTATAATACTGCAATTCTAGTACTTTGTGACTGCATGGTTTAAAAAAAAAATGTTAAAAATAGAGAAAAAGAGTATGAAAAACATCTTATTAAGTACTTTGAGTGACAGTCAGTAGATCTAAGGACATCATGGTCTATCCAAATCTGAAGAGCACCAAGTGTTAAAACAGAGAATGGAATTCTGTGCTTGCCGAAATCAGTAAAACTCCTTTAACTTTAATTGAATCAATGTTTCACCTATATGCAGCTCTCACATCTTCAGTGGAAACAGTTCACTGAAGTGGAGACTACAACCCATGACTCGAGCTTATTTTTTAACAGATTACAAACCCAGAGTGTAGTGCAATTCACATTTGTGTAGCCCTTGCAAACTACTCTCTTATCTTCTACAGAATTTCAGTACCCTTTCATTTTTCTTTACTCCCACAGTTTTTCACACAGAAGAATGGGTCTTCCACAGCGGGGCTGTCTGACTAGTCATAAAACACTGCTGCTGCTATGAAGATGGCTTTGGTTGGCATAATTTGAATGGTTATGGGCTGTTAACTTGTAAAGGGTTTGGAAAGTCAGGGCACTACATAAAAAAAAAAAAAATCTTGATCTGTCTTAAATATATTGTTTAAAAAAATGTAAAACTTACAGTCTGAAGGAAAAAATTAAAATTAGTATGAGCATTTTTCTTCTGTGGCCCCTGGCAGCTACCTCTGTCTTTTATGATTTCTTTATATTTAGAAAATCAGAGCCATATTCTGGACATTTTTACATCAGAAAACAATCTGTATCCCATTTTTAAAATGGATTACATAGTCCTAGTAAAGATTGCTTCTTCACCCTATTGCAGGGCCTTCTTTAAAACTTTGACTGCTTCAAGAAGAGCACGTAAGCATACTAAGGAGGAAACAGTCTTTGCATTCTTCCCCACTCTATTGCCATTGTGGGTCAAGTGCCCACGTAGCCTAAGCTGCTCCACAGAGAGACAAAAAATCTGGCATATCCCAGACCAAAAGATCAACAATGAAAGTTTTTTGATGTTTTGTGTAAACATTCATTCTACAGAAGTCCTAAAACAATGTCTTGTCCTTACTTAGAGAAGACTGTAAAGTTATGATCTACCCTAAAATATGAATCATGGATTTTAACACACAGAGGAAAAATAAGGAATCAAAAACTATCAAGTGGCTGAGAATATGGATGTTTGGGCTACATCTAATTAATGAGCTCACATTAAGTATCTGTGCACATACTTGTACATTTTCTTATACATACCTTATAAGCATACAAAGCTTGATTTATCAACCATGAATGAGTACTCTGGAATATTCTAGAATTTTCCTGCTTCAATTTGCACCACAGACTTGTTTTATTTTCTGTTTTATATTCCCATTACTTACTTTCACTTTTCCAACAAAAATGATCCTGGTCCTCAGCAAAATTTGTAGAATAATCTCCTTCTATCTTCCTTCCACTTTGTGGCTCAAGACCATGTGCTGGCGTTTCTTCTCCAAAGTAGTCTGGTTTAGTAGCTACAACAGATATTAGTGAATGAGTATCATGGTAAGACATGTGCTAGAAAGAGAGAACAAGATGGAAAATAAAGTCGTAATGATATCTGATTTGCTCCTCCTCATCTCTTCTGCATCATAAAATGACAAGAAATGCAAGGTAAAAAGGATATTGCCGATTAGGAACTACATTTTGTCTTTTGTGCACTCTTGTATTGATGCCCATGAAACCGAGGGAATTGCAGTAAAATAAGAGTCAAAGGTCTGCCTTCCAACATGAGTTGTACTTGATACAGCACTGCATTGGATCCCACCTTCTTTATCGGTACTTTGAAGTATTGAAGTACTGAGTCCTGTGCTACAGGAGGAGGTGATGCATAAACTGTTGAAGCTGCATCAAACTGGCAAAGATGTATTAAAAGTATTGCACATCTGTCACTGGGAGAACAAAACAGGACATCCATCTTTCAACTAGATCACAGCAAGATCTTTCAAAAGAACAGCTGCTCATGACCACTTCTGCCATGTAAGTGAATCTTTGAGATGACTTTTGTTTGTATCTGAAAAAGTCAACCAAGGAAGAGATTTCCAGAATTCTGCAGTCCACCTGATAGTCAGGTCAGTAAACAAGACAGAGTACTGGTATTATGTGAGGTCTGTTTAAAAAATTGTCTGTAAGTGGTTAATATACATGTGGTGTTTGTGGTTTTCACTAAACTGCTTTTTTTTCCTCCTATGTCATATAAGTTTCAATGGACATGACTAGACTTTCATGTGGGGGCTGTTTTAGTTGCCAGACACCTTGAAGCGAGGGAAATATGCCTGTGGTGTTAGGTCAAGCCAGAACTTAGAGAAACCGAGATCAGCATATGGCCTTTTCCGAGGCTGATTGGAGACTGTAGGAGGAAATGAGTAATAGCAAGTTTGGGAAAGACCATTTATTTTACAACATGATTTCCACAGTTCCATGAGTCATTTTTACTTAAATTGTATACGACTGTAGTGCTGAATTAAGACAGACAAGTTCACACAGCTACAGAATTATGAAATTTAATAATAATAACAATTCCCTTATGAACTAACATGGAAAATGCAGCTCTGTATTAAGAATCGAAGCTCTCTGGGCCTTACTTATTTCCTGAACAAAATGTGTGTCCACAGTCCTCACTGAGAAGCAATATAATTATATCACAGCTAACACCCAGCGAGCTAGTCATGGTAGTGTAGAACTCCATGCTACTGACACTGCACTATTTTACTTCTCGAATTGTCTCTTTTAAAGCTTGAGTACACTGTATTATGGTGTGTACGAGAAATCTATCCACAATGTCAAACTCTCTTACAGTGCCTCAATCACATTTTAACTTGTTCCTCCTTGGGCTCACTTAGAATTAAAAATTGAATATGCCTTTTCCTTTCTTTCCAGAAAGAGAGGTAACAAAACCCATAGATTTTTATTTTGACAGTGTTGCCTTATAGTTCAGTAGAGGCAAGTCAATTTAACACCAAGGTATGTTTTCTCCTTCTAATTTCAAATGCAACATTTATCCTGAAATGTTCTGTCACCTAGCATGCAAACATATTGTTGGAAACTAGAAACCTCAATCAAGTGGTTACAGCGCCAGCAATGTACAGATATCTTGCCAAGTTTTCCCATATGGAAGGCTAAATGACTCAGAGCAAGGCTAGTGAATGAGTTTCCAACATAGCAATTCTTCACTGGAAAGTGATGATTTTAAGAAATATCAGCACTCAAAATATTAGGTATTTCATCTCAGTTATTAACGTGAATTGACCAAAACATGTCCATCCACAGAAATTAGACCTTTTTCTTTCTATTCATTTCTATTCTATTCAGTTCATTTTGACTGTACGATAAGCAGTTGCAAACTGCTGTAACTGCTGTAAAGCAGCAACAAACTTTCTACCCCAAACTAGTAATATCATCAACTGAAAGCAAGAAATAATCACCACTTGTGAAAGAAAAATTTGATGTGTGGTCTGGAAATCTAAATAGTTACTAATAGGAGGAAAATATTTATGATTATTTCATTTCATGCTGATGACTCACAGGTGAAACTGTGACAAAAAATCAAATAAAAACTAAGCCTTATATCTCCACTTCTAAAGAAAACAAAACAACATATTTAAAAGTTGAAAATTAAACTATACAGACAGCCAGTTTATTAATTAAACTGACTAGAAATATTACTTTTGCCTCTGAAGTGATCTGTATTTGTTATAGGGATATGCAGATCTCTGAGAAAACAGAATTTTATTCTGCAGCACTAAGTCTATTAGGTGTAGCTGAATCAAGTCCTGAGTGTCAAGTTGTCTATTTAAATTGAAAACAATTAGAAATGAAATGTTATTGCATATCTTTTTGACAAGGATATGGCCCTAATATTTATAGGTCTTAACCTACCTAACCTGTCTTACAGGTCTAACCTCTCTTTCTGAATCTGTTGATACGCAGCTTTGTTAGTGCCTGCCTGTTCTAGCTTTGACCGTATCATGATAAAGCATCTCATCAATACTCTGTAAGATGCACTTGCAGTGACAGGCAGCGATAGGCAAAACTGCAAGGCAATTGTAATGACAGAACGTGCAAGGCAGACTACAGAACCCAGCCAGCTCTCTCCTGTTATCATCTGCTTTACATTTATATAGGCTAAATACACAAGATGAAACGCATTTTAAATATTAACTTCTTAAATTCAAAATATGTGACACAAATATTAGAACCTGCAATGCCGGTTTCTGTTGAATCATAAATTGAAAATCAAAAAGCTTTCCATTTTTGTTTTATTTTGAGTAGATGTATAATCCAGCTATTCCATTAGAAATCTGTGTTTACAAAACTGGAATCTCCAGTGTAATGACTGTTGCTGAGGCAGAAGTGAGTCCAGCGGATTGCAATATGTGAAACGCGATTAAATAAGACCAAAGTAATATCAGTCTGGATCCACAAAAATTAGCTTTTGATGACGTTATTTGATTTAAAAGGTACCTTTAAAGACTGGGCATCGAAATTGCCATGCTCTCTGTCTTTAAAGACTTATACATGCACTAAAGGGAAGGAAGACCCAGCAAGCATATGATGGGTCTAATGATAACACTAATAAATACTTGACTTTTGGAATGCAGTGATTTAGGAAGCTGTAAATGGAGACTGACAATAATGTTATTTTGCATGATTGCACTGTAATTGCTTTTATGTCATTGATACCAAGCTGTGCATGATTAGAGGCTATTTTAATTCTAATAACACATTATGTATTTTTATATTGTTGAAACAAAATCGTATAAAACTCCTGTACAAGAGCAGGGTTGTTGTGACCAACAATAATTTTAGATAACAGTAACTAAAGTTATAAATAAGCTACTATGATTTAACTGGTTATATAGTTATTAATATAAGTTATATAATTATTACATATAATTATATAAAAATTATGTATAATAATCTTATATAATTATATAAGATATTAATATAACTTATATAATTAATGTAAACTATTAGTATGTATTTGCAAACTGTTCGTCTATGCACTTGTAGCCAGCTGAGAGAAGAAAGTTACCAGGAAAGGTCATTCAAGCTAGCTTAGCTGTCAGTGGAAGACATGAAAGCTCATCTAAATTACTTCGTGTTTCTTACAGGCTAGAAGCATCTCTCAGACAACTTCTGTGAATTGCCTGATGTATAGTTTACTCTTTGTCTCATGATAACTTCTTCATTTTTCTGAGCCCATAGCTACAGTTAAATTGTATTTCTGTTTCTAAAACATACTTTATTTTTGTTTAATAAGGAATATTTTCTCTGTTGCAAAGAAAAGCAATCACCCTAAATTTCTCATCAGAACAGTTTTTCCCCAAAGATTCTTCCTTTAAGTTTGATATAAATCATCAAATTTACAGTATTTCTGAAATGTTCCTCTCACTGGCACTTTTGTTTATACTAGTACATGTAAATGACTTGATCTACAAAACTAATATTTAGTTTTGCTTCTTAAATCACTTGCTGTTTTTAATGACAGTCTGCAAAAGAATCATGGGAGGATTATAAACTTGTAAACAGCTAATATGAGAATGGGAGAACTATTCTCAAAAACACCAGTAGAGACATTCAAAGGAAGTAAAGTGCACAATAGGATAAAGGGAATTATACTTGAATATAAACAAGAAAATACCAGTAATTCATCCTTTTTTCCAATTATTTTTGAGTTGAACCACAGAAACAGGTACTGTTTATGAGCTTCTACATTTTCCTGCTCTTTAATACTTGCCAGCTTCTGTCACTCTTTTCCTACATGTGACAATCCTCACAAGAGCAATAATCTCTGCCAACGCATTTTTCACTTGTACAACCCTCCTCAGGTTAGTCACAGTTTTAATGCTCTCTTAAACTTCTTCTCTTCTGTCCCAGATCTGTAACGCATGGAGTCTTAAGCTGATACAAATCTTGGAATCAGAATGATAATGTCTTACTGGCTTTGAGTACACATATATAAATAAAAAGACAAGAAAAGTCAAAGCATCTTTCAGCAGGGAATCAATTTGGAGTCAAATAAGAAATAGAATCATAGAATCATAGAATCATAGAATGGTTAGGGCTGGAAGGGACCTTCAAAGGTCATCTAGTCCAACCCCCCTGCAAGGAACAGGGATATCTCCAACTAGATCAGGTTGCTCAGGGCCTTGTCCAACCTGGCCTTGAACGTCTCCAGGGATGGAGCATCCACCACCTCTCTGAATCATAGAATCATAGAATCATAGAATGGTTTGGGCTCAAAGAGACCTTAAAGATTGTCTAGTTCCAACCCCTCTGCCATGGACAAGGACACTTTCTACCAGACCAAGTTGCTCAAAGCCTCATCCAACCTGGTCTTGAACACCTCCACAACATCTCTGGGTAACCTGTTCCGGTGCCTCACCACCCTCAGAGGGAAGAATTCTTCCTTAGATTTAATCCAAATCTACCCTCTTTCAGTTTAAATCCATTACCTCCTTGTCCTATCACTACACACCCTTGAAAAAAAGTCCCTCTCAGCTTTCCTGTAGGCCCCCTTTAGGTACTGGAAAGCTGCTAGAAGGTGTCCCTGGAGCCTTCTCTTTTCCAGGCTGAACAACTCGAACTCTCTCAGCCTGTCTTCACAGGAGAGATGCCCCAGCCCTCGGATCATCTTTGTGGCCCTCCTCTAGACCTGCTCCAACAGATCTGTGTCCTTCCTATGCTGAGGGCCCCAGCGCTGGACACAGTACTCTAGGCGGGGTCTCACGAGAGCAGAGTAGAGGGCAGAATCACCTCCCTCAACCTGCTGGCCACGCTTCTTTGGATGCAGCCCAGGATACGGTTTGCTTTCTGGGCTGCAAGTGCACATTGCCAGCTCATGTTGAGCTTCTCATCAATGAACACTCTCAAGTCCTTCTCCTCAGGATTGCTCTCAATCTATTCTCTGCCCAGCCTGTATTTGTGCTTGGGATTGCCTCGACCCATGTGCAGGACCTTGCACTTGGCCTTGTTGAACTTTGTGAGGTTCACACTGACCCACCTCTCAAGCTTGTCAAGGTCCCTCTGGATGGCATCCCTTCACTCCAGCATGTTGATCAACCACACAGCTTGGTGTTGCCATCAAACTTGGTGAGAGTGCACTCAATCCTACTGTCTTTGTTGCCAGCAAAGATATTAAAAAGCACCCGGCCCAATACCAACACCTGAGGAACGCCACTACAACCATATGACTGTATGTGTTCTGCCAGGCACAGAGATCTATTCAGTCATCACGATACGGGTTCAATCACATAGCATTTAGATAAACGTAACGTTTAAAACATTTAGCCATTTATAGCATAGACATAATAGCCTCCACCTGGTCTGCTGCAGGCCTAAACTACGCTACAATAGAAAGGTCAAGGAGTTCAATCACTCCCTTAAAGTTCAGCACCAGCAATTGTGCCTTTTCCATTCCTGGCCTCCTCAGTATTGGGGCTCACCCAGTAATCATGTTACTGTTGGCACCACAGCTGGCTGTTGCATTCAATTTTAATTTGGGGGAAACAGAGAAAAGGGAGAAATTATGACATATTTTATCAATTTCATTCTCTCCAGTTTCTGGTTGGCTTCCTTTATGACTCTTATGCCTCTTTGCCAGTGAAGATGTGAGACAATATACGCTTTTCCAGGACAACCCCTACACAG
The DNA here is from genome assembly GCF_009769465.1 of Tauraco erythrolophus. NCBI lineage: Eukaryota > Metazoa > Chordata > Aves > Musophagiformes > Musophagidae > Tauraco > Tauraco erythrolophus. Next base: position 29,733,124 of record NC_141496.1, read on the forward strand.
TTCTAATATATTTTGACTTCTTTCCAATCGAGAGTATTTTGAACAATAAAACTATCGAACAGTACAAAATCACAGAGCACCATCACAGGGCAGCTTTTGAAAAAAAAATTTGATTCCATTCTTTAAAGATTTCAGTAATATTCAGTGATGAATTTTGCACATTCTGAAAAATACCAGATGAATGTTAAAGTCACTAATGGAATGGCTAATAAAATCAAGGGTGCTAGAAATAAAAAGTGACATGTGTTTGCAGAGAAGTAATGAAGAAGAATGAATAAGCCCTCAATAATAACCTATCCAACATATCAGATGGGGAAAAAAAATACATTCAAATGAAAAACTATTATCTAATATTTACTTATTTTGTTACTGAATGAGAACAGGCGTGATTTAGCTTTTCAATGGAAAATTACTACATATTTAAAAAAAATTAAGGCTTTGGTTGAAAATATTTAAGCAAATAAACTTTAAAGGATGTAATTGTATATCTATTTTAAGAACTAAATGTCAAAAAAAAGTATTCAGTGATGAGAAAATAGGCTGAAGATCAAACAGGTTTTATTTGGGGTGATCCGAAAGTCTTAAAAATAATTCCATGTTGCACTGCCGTTCTCTGATCTGTCACTGTTTCATTATCTTTTCCCTTGTCATTTTGTCTTCTGTTTTCATTTCTTTCCTTATCTCCCTGATATTTTGCTGCCTCAAAGCTAAATCAGCAAAGCCAATGCAACATTGATCTGCCAAGCGTAGCAGATCCATGCCAACTATAAATTAAGTTCAGGTGTGTGCATTAGGATGAGGCTCAGTCAACAGTTGCAACTTCCTGACATTTTGACTAGTCCCAACTCTGAAGGCTGCTCTAAATTCAGCCAGCTGATTATGATGATAGAAAATCAGACTCAACCAGCAAGTAGGAGCTCCTTACTCTGTCTTTAAACACATCAAAAATTTCTCTGAGATAGAAAAATTGATAGATATCTATGCATAGGTTTCCTCCACACCTACAGTCTATAGCAGAAGTTGAAGTGAAAGATTTCATTTGCATGTGTTCTTACTCTGCACTCCAAATTTTAAGGTCTGCTTACAAGTCTTCTGGAGATGAATGGGTATTTATATGCCCTTCTCCTTCTCGGTATTGTCATGATATCTGACATGCAGTGAATATATTTGTGCTCAGAAATACTGTGTTCTTCCAACTTAGCAACTTAACATGAAGGTACTTACAGGCAATTCATTATATTTTTAATAAAAATGCAATTGTTCTGTAAGGTTACCTTTGTGTCCTATATTGCATCGGTAGGACGCACCTATACATAGAAACGCAACCAGAATCAGTACAGGTTTATGAATGAGAGAGCAGCTCAGTACCACTAACCCAGCTGAAGAGAAGGTAGCTAGTGTTTAGCTCTCAAAAGTGATTGTTCATTACATGGTTTGTTCTAGGAACAGGGTTATAACTAAAAATCATGATTGGCATCTTTAAAGTGAAAATATCTAGTATTTCTAATGGGTGTATCTAACTTTCCTTCAAGCATTCCCTGCAAATTTCACACAAAAGGCTTAATGAAACTGTTGGTTTTGCACAGATGCAAACACAACATTTTTTTTCTATTTCTTCTATCTCCCCACACATAGGTAAAAGAGCGAGCAAATAGCAGAACAGCAGCAAAGAAGGAACAGTAAAGTTTTCCTATATTTAGGAAGACAGAGGTATATATTATGTAGTTTATTAAGCCAAACTCCTGTGCTTTTCAAATTGAAGTCCTTAGTCTCTTCATGACATGATCTATTTAGAAGTTAGTTTCTTATTCTCTGCAAAGGAATATTTCAGGCTACCGATTTTGGTGTAGAAATGCTGCTGAGATTCTGTAGGGGTTGGGAGGACATTTGCAGAAATAAAGCCCTGTTGGAAGCTGATTATATTTGTGATTACAAGAAAAATTGCCCTAGAGATCTTTGTAGGCGGAATTAGCAACCATGAAGACAGGGAGGTTTAATTATATGTACTATTTTTCTGTTCTGTACAATGTAATCTTGACATTACAATGTAATCTTGACAGGCAGTGCCGATTATCTGTAACATTTTTCTTTTTTTCTTTTTTTTTAAATATATTTTCAGTATATGCATATTATCTGTCAGGAACAAAAAAAAGCTCCAAAACCACAGCACTACAGATCGAGATGTAGAGGAAGAAAGGAGGAGATACTGAAGTGCTCCTCTTTCTTTTGTGGTTAATATAGGATATTAAATATAGGGGTGTGAATACCTTTAAGAGCACAATTACTACTAAAAATCATAGCTGATTTCTCATGTGTACTCAAGGAGAAATGGCTTATTATGGAAGCATATAATTCACACTAGAGTTGTGATTTTGAGAAGGTATTTCCACTGTAAGCAGAAATTTTGTTTCATCACTAGTGTCCCTCCCACGGAGCTGTGAGAGCCAGAGGATCCCCCAGAGCATCTGCTTGAGAAATAACTTCAATGGCTTCATAATGAGAATGCACAAATATAAAAAAAAAAAATCAACCATTCTTCACTCATTGCTTTCACAACAAAAATAAAAACACACGATCAAACATTTTGTTTTCCACATCAGAGTGAAGTATAAACATAAAAAGCCATGGCAAAAAATATCAGCATACAAAGCAAGGACCCATTCCAAAAATTAATAATTAATTTGTGGATCTCTAATAGGCATGAAAAGAATTAAGTGCTTTCAAGCTGCAAAGCAGATCATGAAACTACTTCTAAATAACAAAAAGGAACTCTCAGTAACTACAAAAGAGAGGCACCCATATACAGTGCTGTATACAATACAGACTGTGGGTGGCCAAGGTGCTCAACAGCATTTAGACATGCAACTCCTATGTAAACTCTTAAATACTACTGAATAGGCCCATGTACTGTCACATACAATCCAGACAATCTGTCACAAGTTCCTAGTCAATATGTGTTTAATTATGTATCTAGCATCTTCTCAGCACATCACTTGTCAATGATGTTTTTCAAAAAAGAATCCGTAGATTCAATTATACATTAAGAAAGTTTAGAGAACAAAAGTGTCAAGCTGGAAATTAGTTTCTCTCCTTGTTTCTTTTATTTCCTATATTTACTTCAAATATAATAAGAGAAGATGACAATGACAATGTTGCAAGACCACACACCTCACACAATATACAGCTTATTTCTCTTTTAAATGGTAAATCAATGTTAATCAACTTATGTTCCAGTAATACAATAAATAACAAATTTCTTTCTCTAATTTGGAATAAAGGTGACATAATAATATCACTGAAGAGCCTTGTCCATTTTTCTGGAAGAGTTTTAGGGGGGAATAAATGAAGCACAGACTGATCTTGATTACTCCAATCAATTGCATTTTGTTTTCATATTTTGATGAGAATTATTTTGGCATAAGAGTAGACAGAATTTTGATCTAAATGCAGGAGTATGCAATCATGTAACCATGACCTGTTAATACGACCAGGAACGTTTAACTTTTTTAATGAGAGGAGTATCACCCTCTGACATTCCTCCTACAAATCCACATGTAGTCCAGGATTGCCAATCCCTTTTAAGATGTGCCATTGGAAGATAACTTATCAAGACATGTTAGCATACCAAGATGCCCAAAAGGTCAGTGATTAGACTTTTCCTGTAAGAAACTTTCCTTTAATGCAAGGTCCTACATCTGGGTCGTGGCAATCCCAGGCACAAATACAGACTGGGCGGAGAATGGATCGAGAGCAGCCCTGAGGAGAAGGACTTGGGAGTACTGGTGGACGAGAAGCTCAATATGAGCCGGCAATGTGCTCTTGCGGCCCAGAAGGCCAACCGCGTCCTGGGCTGCATCAAGAGGAGTGTGGCCAGCAGGTCGAGAGAGGTGATTCTTCCCCTCTACTCTGCCCTCGTGAGACCTCACCTGGAGTACTGCGTCCAGTTCCGGAGCCCCTAACATAAGAAGGACATGGACCAGTTGGAGAGGGTCCAGAGGAGGGCCACGAAGATGATAAGAGGGCTGGAGCACCTTTCCTATGAGGACAGGCTGAAAGAGTTGGGGCTGTTCAGCCTGGAGAAGAGGAGGCTCCGGGGTGACCTTATAGCGGTCTTCCAGTACCTCAAGGGGGCCTACAAGAAAGATGGGGAGAGGCTGTTCAGGAGGGCCTGTTGTGATAGGACAAGGGGTAATGGTTTTAAAATAGAGGGAGGTAGATTCAGATTGGATATTAGGAAAAAATTTTTTACCATGAAATTGTAGAACACTGGAACAGGTTGCCCAGAGAGGTGGTGGATGCTCCATCCCTGGAGATGTTCAAGGCCAGGTTGGACAAGGCCCTGAGCAACCTGATCTAGTTGGAGATATCCCTGTTCCTTGCAGGGGGGTTGGACTAGATGACCTTTGAAGGTCCCTTCCAGCCCTAACCATTCTATGATTCTATGATTCTATGAAAACACACCAAAAAATTAGCCTGTTTGTAACAGCAACTCTACACTACAAATGTTTTGTTGATACAGCCGTATACAATTATACAGTTATAGTTGGATAGACAGGCACTTCTAGATTGGAGCTATGACAAATCAGCTATGGTTTTCCATGGGTCACTTAAATCTCACCCCAAAAAACATAAAATATGTTGAAAAAAAGACATTATAATCTGTATCCATAAAAGATTTTTGCAAGCAAAAGGAAATTGTTTAGGGCAGGTGATTTCTTTCAATATTTCTATTTGGCACAATCAGCTCAGCAATATTTTATAGTCCAGGCTTCCAGTAATGTCTTATAGTGTAAGTCTGAGAGATTTGGTTTTTTCCTTTTCAAGCACAGGCATGTAAATGTATCCTAAATGCATATCTAAAATAAGAGAGACTTACCAAACTGAACCTGATGAGGAAACACATAGAATTCTCAAATGATTGATACTTTTCGTGTTCATAAAAGATGAATGAAAAACTTTTGAGATACATCCTCCTAAGAAAACCAAAGTATGAAATTCAAATTTGTATTTAAGTGGTCCTGTACCACGGCTATGAATATTATCAAACTCAGTCTCTCAGATTTATAATTAATCCTCATAACTCTCCCCTTAATATAGAATCATAGAATCATTTAGGTTGAAAACAACCTATAAAATCATCAAGTCCAATGTAAACCTAACACGCCAAGTCCACCACTAAACCATGTCCCTAAGTGCCACATCTAATATCTTTTAACTACCTCCAGGAATGGTGACTCAAACACTTCCCTGGGCAGCCTGTTCCAGTGCTTAACAACTCTTTGGGTGAAGAAATTTGTCCTAATATCTAATCTAAACCTCCCCTGGTGCAACTTGGGGATGTTTCCTCTTGTGCTAACACTTGTTACTTGGGAGAAGTGACCCACACCTGGCTCACTACAACCTCTTTTCACGTAGTTGGAGAGAGCAATAAGGTCTCCCCTCACCCTCCTTTTCTCCAGGCTAGACAGCCCCAGTTCCCTCAGCTGCTCCTTCTAGGACTTGTGGTCCAGACCGTTCACCAGCTTCATAGCCTTTCTTTGGACACACTCCAGCACCTCAATGTCTTTCTCATAGTGAGGGGCCCAAAACTGAACACAGTATTCGAGGTGCAGCCTCACCAGTGCTGACTACAGGGGGACAATCGTTTTCATACTTCTGCTGGCCACACTATTTCTGATACAAGCCTGCATGCTGTTGGCTTTCTTGGCCACCTGGGCACACTGCTGGCTTGTATTCAGTCAGCTATCAATCACCACCTCCAGATCCTTATCCACCAGGCAGCCTTCCAGCCACTCTTCCCCAAGCCTACAGTGTTGCCTGGAGTTGTTGGGACCCAAGTGCAGAACCTGGCACTCAGCTTTGTTGAACCTCATACAATTGACCTGGGCCCATCGATCCAGCCTGTCCAGATCCCTCTGTAGTGCCTTCTTATCTTGCATCAGATCAATATTCCTGCCCAACTTGGTGTTGCCTGCAAACTCACTGGGGGCACACTTGATCCCCTCGCACAGATCATTGACAAATACATCAAATAGAATTGGGAATATTATAATATCCTCATAATAATGAAATCAGTTTACCAAAAAATGAGACTTACGCAAAATTGTAAATTTGAGGTTTTTTAATATGGTGTTTAAAGTGTATATGCATGTTATGCTTTTAAAATCTGTTCCACAAACATGAAGATGAGAGTATTGAAAAGGAAAGATCAGATGTTTATACAATCATGCTTTAAGCATTCAGTTAGATACCAAATTCCAATAATAATAATCCATATGCTGATACTTCAATAGGAAAATTATAGGTAGTAGTTGCCATATTCAGCATAACACTGAGGTCTATTTGCATCACCATTTTCACAACCAGCACTGTGTCTTGCTAGAATTGCAAAGTCCGGCCAAGTGATCTCTGCAAGAAGAGCTGGAAAATACTCTAGAGATCAGGTAAAATGTTTTGAAGCACATTCTGCAGAACTTATATGAACTTTGCAATAAGCACTAATATGTGTCTGTTCAATTCAGAAGTTTTGGATTTTGAGTCTACCTGGTTTGAAATGCTCTTTACTGCCACACGATGTCTTCTGTGTCAGTGACAGCTGATCAGATACAGATGCGATTTTGCAGTATACAGTTCTGAATGCCCTAGGAACATTTTCACAAACCCCCACAATTTAGTAGTGTATTTTCTGGTATTATCCATTTCAGAAAGACCTCCTGACTTCACACTGCATATTGCACAAGCATGTGTAGTCATTTCGAGGTAACGCTTTTCTCTGCCTCCTAATCAATCCCCACGCAGTCCTTGATTTATCCCCACAGAAAAAGCACAATTTTAAAAATAACGATCTTTTGGGACAGTCTGTAGAAATCCTCTGAAATCTGGACACCCATTGACGTATCATAACCAATACTGAAGTGTTAGACCAACTGCCTCCTTTTTTCAAAATGCTCATTTTTGCAGTCCTTAATGGTGACTCCTAGGCACAATGGTAACACAAGTAGATAAAAATTGTCTGCAAATACGCCTTACACTTTGTGAGATGACATAAAATTTCACCTTCCTTTCATCTTCTAAGATTTCATCAGCCAGTTAGTGCATAGAAGCATTTAACATCAGGACCTAGTAAGATACTAGGCCCACAACAACAGAAATGTTGAAGAACGAGAACTCAGACTATAAGTAGACAGAAGCAAAGAGCAACCAAACAATTTATCAGTCTGTGACACAGACATACAACACTTTTCTGGTGATCAATGAGATGTTATAAATTCCACAGTCCACATTACAATAAGCTATTTAGTAAGAAGCAAAGGATTATTTCTGTTAAAAATATGAACTCCCCCAAACAAGACATTGGAAGAGATCTAAGCATTGGAGATTTCTCTAGGCTTTTGTAAAAGTAAAACATTTAAATTTTAGCATTTTATTTTAGCTAGTGCTTACTTAGCAAAATCTATGTAGAAAGTTTGCACGGACACCAATAAGGAAAAAACAAACCCAAAAGGTTTCCAGCGATTTCCATGTCATCAAGATTATTCTTGAAATATTCAGAGTGTAGTCCTTAGCTGATGCAAACTAGTACAATTTTACTAAAGTATGCTTTCTGCATCCTCTTAAAATTATTGTGCTTCATGTCTCAGAGTTTACTCCCATATGTTCTATGTACAGGACCAAATTAATTTCATAACCAAATGGATTTATTCTTTGGAAGTGCTTCATCTTAAGGCTTTTAACTTATTCTGCATCAACTAAAGCAGTGGTTCCTCACAGTTTTCAGAGTTTACTTCCAAGTTTTTTAAACTTCTGTCTTTCCTAACAGTTACTGTAGGGTACAAATCTATTTGTGGCTTTGCAGTCATAATAATATTCCTGTAGTTAACTGGTGAACAAACTTGATTTTTAAACAAAAGGGCGTCAAATTTGCAAACCTTCAACTCCTGTATCAAATTTGCAAACATTTCACTCCTGTATCACAAAAATGATCCAGAGCATAATAATTTCGAAGTATAACGTCTGCTGTACATAACCTCTCCTTGAGTGAAAAAATAAATCTGATTATGATAATGTCCACACTAACATTTATTGGATGACTTCCCTTTAAAAGTCCAAGAAAATTAATAGTTTGAAATTTTAAATAGCCTCCCCTCTATTTATTGGGATACTCAGAGGAGTTAAAAGCAAATTTATTGCTTCAACATCAAAAGAAATTAAACTAATCGATGTTTTTCTGAAGAGAGGCAATTACATTTAAGAAAGTAAAAAAGATGGTTACCAAGCAACTATGTTCAGCCTACATACATTGTCTATTCATAATCTCTAGCAGAGCACAGGAAACGACAGGCTGTCACTAGAGAACAGAGACATGTAGAATTATGCCATTTCTTTCCTGTGTTACCTCCTACAGGAGAGAGAGCAGTTATATCCTACATATATTGATTAGGTTAAATAACTGCAGTAAGTCTGAAATATTAGGGTGTCTCAGGGTAGTCACATAGCGCAGTGAGAATGTGTCCAAGAATAAAGCCACTTACCTCTAAAACATCACTGCTATCTATACACTGGACAAATATCTCTTGCATAGCTCTCTGGGTGAAGATGAGACTGAGTTCCTCCAGCGTCAGAGGAAGAATTAGCACTTCAATTTGGCCCATCAGTGTTGTAATTTACAAGTCATTGTCTCCATCCTGCAATTATAGCAGACGGGCAGATGGGCAGATTGTTGTGCCAACATGAAATACCTTTAACTTCACCGAGGCTCTGCCCGGGTGTAACCTTGAGTCTATACACAGTAAATTACAGGACTAGGGCCTGTGATTATTTTTTCTGGCCTTCTAATATATGACAGCATCACACTTTCCCAAAGGTCCATCCTTTGCGACTTTCTGAATACATGACAGAATCAAGGCTTAAATGAAGTCAGAAAGAATTCCAACTTCCGTGACAACTTCATTAATTTCTTTATCATTTTTATGTCAAAAAGAACCATGAGATTAGGGGACATTTACTTTCAAAATCGATTTGGGGAGGAAAAAAAAAAAAAAAGGAAAAGCTTAAAAGCTTGAAGGCTGAAATTGCTGCAATTTTAGCACTATGGCTGAGATAATAAGAAAGGATCCCTCTGCTGCAATGATGGCAAAAGTACTTGAATGCGTACTCAGACAGCATGTCAGCAGCAAACAGGTATTGTAAAATGGAATTTGAAATTTTGAAAAACATTTCATTTGATCATATTGTCTTTTTCCTCTATTTTCCACAATATATATTACTCCTCTCAAAGGCCAAAAGGAATAAAGAAATACAAAAATAGTTGACTTATTAGTTGGTTAATTGAAGGAAAAGAAAGCAGATGCTTTCTTCTATATTCCAATAAAACAACAGAACAATAAACATGATTAAATAATGAGAAACACATAGAAATGGGAACATTAATGTTTGCTTGTCTTTAGAGCACAGACCTTATTCTCCATTTTCATCCTTTTTTTCCTCCTCTGATTGCGGAAAAATCTTAGACCTTATTTTCTTTTCCTTATTACTGCATTCATGCAAGTTTGTCCAGTCAGGAAAAACTTACACCTCTTCAACTGCAGGAACAGAGTTATTTCCCACCTTGTTTTGTGCCAAGATCTACAGATGCCATACAGAATTCAGGCTCTGTAAACGTCAGTATGGAAGGAGTTAGAGTAAGGCCGAGAGTGTGGGATCTGTTTAGAGGAGCAACAGAAGCTACGTTTACTCCAACACAAAACACTGTTTGCACAGAAAATCTATTTTCCTCTCAGAGGGCAAAAAAAGCCGTTTTCTAGGATTCCACGTAACACTGATCAGCTGCATAGGTTGAACATAGAGAGCAGAAATCTTGCATCCATATTCTGTTTCAAATAGTAGACTGTGAAAGCAATTGAAATCTAGATGTCTTGAATTTTGGGAATATTGTAACAAATTTTCTGGGGCCAATAGATCATACTATGAGGAGAGAGGGGAAGTTCAGCTATATAAGGACATGTTACTTTATGCTGGACTTCTGAATTAATTGCCAATAGCTAACTAACTAGTTTTACCTATTGATTATGTGTTTCTGGTACTAGCAGAATGCATCACTTATATTTACAATTGTATATACTCCATGCTTCATTTGGCATACCAAAACACTAAAAGTAGTCTACAGAAGTTTAATTACTAAAAGCAGATCTGAGAAATACCTGGCTTACATGCAAGTTTTTAATTAAGTTAGTCATCATAAATCATGAAAGTGAACAACTGCATTCATTTTAATAATCACACTTGTCATCAAAACCAGAGGTACCACAAAATTTTACTTGAACCCTTGAATAGACCACGAAAATGAAGAGCATTAAATGGATGAAGATGTGTTTTTTCATACAAAGAATAGGGCTTAATCTCAGGGAGGGGAGAATGTGAAGGAAAGGCAGTGGAATCAACAGTGGGTGCATGTTCAAAGGAAAATAAGCAAATAAATGATAAAGCATGAGTGAATAACCATCGACTAGAGGATCCAGAAGAGGAGCAAAAATGGCTTATTAGCTAACAGAAACCACCAGTTCATCATGCATAAAAAATCCTTTCACAGCTACATAAGTTTTTTTACAATTTTTGTGATCTGCATCCACTTCAAAAATTTAAAAAACAAATAAATAAATCATAAACATCTTCCATGTACTGCAAAAGTACGTTCCTTCCTTCTCATTAGTGGCAGCACTTCATGGTCAGCGCCTTGTTACAGTCGTTAATTACATATGACATGCATATGACACAGTCACTAAGTGGGACATAGTCCATGCCCTGGAATCCCTCATCAGCACAACTCATGTCAGAGTCCTATATTCTTTGCAAGATAAATTGCTTGTACAGATAATCCTGGCTACCCTGAAGAAGCAAAAATGATGCTCCTTAGCAGAAATACACACAACAGAGAGAGGATGGAAAATGTTGTCTTAAACCTAGGCGTTTGCATTTTGTGCTGCTTAGGTTGTGACTAGGAGCATCTAAGGAAACTCTTCTGAGGGTTAGTTCAGCCAACACGTGTAACAGCTCCATTATGAAAAGCAAACAGCTAGTGTGCTTGTTGTTTTTCTGTCACCAGTAAGTTGCCAATTCAAATGTAGTAACAAAATTACTTTCAAATATCGAAATAGCTTTAAAATAAAAAACATTGTACATGAGGTTTTATTACAGATGAATTGTATAAAATTGAACTTCTTAGATTTGTACAAGTGTGGTGTTAACTCATAGTGAGGCAGAGATGCATCCCTAATAGAAAATATCTGGGTAACAGCTGTTGCTATGAAATGACCAGTAGAATATTCTTTTCAAGCATTTCTTTAAACAGTGGAAAAATTCAGAAGGTGTAGAAAGAACCTTTAAAAAAAGCCAGAGCAAGAGCAAACAGCAGGAAATTTGCTCATTCTGTGCTCTCATTATTATTTTTTAAGTTATTACAGATTTACTGCTGCTGAGAAAGTCTTTTATTCTAATTAGAAACGAGCTAGTGGTGTGCATCAGTAGCAGCTGTTGCAGAGTCAGTCTCATGTTCTCAGTTATTAGCCCAGATGGTGAACTGGAGAAAAAAATAAAACAAAATATCCTGAGAAGTGTTCTCCCTGCATTTCTTCTCTAAGTTTCTGAACATCATTTTTATGGGGAAAAAATGCTTTATTGCTGTTCGACATTATGCTCTTCTCACTACCCTGGACCTAGGACTCAAGACGAACTGAGCATTAAGTCTTTTCAGAACATTAAGTCTCCAGCTTAGAGTCGATTTCACTTAACTTGCAGGGAATCTATTTTATTGATAGGCTCCTAAAGGCTAATAGTCCCAGATGGAGCTTGGGATTTCTCCAACATATAATGCAGACTAGAAGTTCACAGGAAGATGGATCTAATGATCTCATTATCTTAGGCCATTCACTCCCAGATAGCTAAGCTTCAGAAACAAACATAGATAGCAGGTGGCAGCTAAAGCTATCCTGTCTTTCGTCTTCCATATTATCCTATTTATCTTTCCTCATTCTGTTTTTTTTCCTGCCTCCCTAATTTGGAGGAGTTTTTGACCATAGAGACTTCTATATTGAAAAACTAAGGAAAATAATATTTCCTTCTTTTTTTTTTAATATCAGTGTATTAGATTAAAACGGTCTTAACTATTAAAAAAGAAAGTCCCATGGATCTGCTTTCTCAAAGTATCAAACTAAGTAACAGCTCTGTGAGCTGCAAGATCCATTTTTGTCTCTGTCGTGGTTTTAGGCTAAAAACCTAGCAACTAAAACTCACACAGTCTCTCCTTCTCCAGTAAAGTAGAGAGGAGAGAAAAAAAAAACACAAACGGACTGAGGGTTGAGACAAGAACAGAGGGAGCACCCACCAACCATGGTCCTGGGCAAAACAGACTGGGCTTTCTCAAAGCAAAAGAGTTTATTAATGATTACGTAGAAGGACAAAGGGAAACAAAAAACCGATTACTCGAGAGGATAGAAAGAAACAAAACCAGATCTTAAAACCGACACCTTCCCCCTACCCTTCCTTTTCCTCCCGGCTCTACCTCCTCCCCCCAGCAGCACAGGGGGCAGGGACTGGGGGAGTGCAGGTCAGTTCATTCCGTGCTGTTACTGCTGCTTCTTTCTTAAAGGAGAAGGAGTCCTTACACCCTTTTCCCCTGCTCCAATGGATCCCCTACCCATGAGGAAAAATCCACAAACTTCTCCAGCGTGAGTCCAGCCCACTGGAAACAATCCTTCCCCACAGATTGCTCCGGTGTGGGCTTTACCACAGTCTCGGGTACTTAGGGAGCTGTAGCCACTTGCTCCGGCGTGGGTCGTCATGAAGACTCCAGATGCCTCTCTGCCTTGTCGTGCACCCCAACACGACCATCCTCAGGCTCAGGCATCTTCTCCCCACGGGCTGCGAGTGGGTCTCTGCTCCACCGAGGCCGTCCTGGTTGCAGGGGGGCCGCCTGCCATCTCACCATCAGCCGCAGGGGAAACTCGGCTCCAGCACACCTCCTCCCACTCCATCCTCACTGACCTGGTGTCGATGCAGCTGTTTCTCTCAGATCTCAGTCCTCTCCAGGTGAACTCAGCCCAGTGGGCACCCTGGGAGTGGGGTGCCCCCGAGTTCCCCAGCTGTCTCTGCCGCTGCCATCCTCCGTGGGCGGCGCCGGCCCGACGCAGGCAGCTGCCCGTCCGGGAGCCAGGGAGCGGGGGCAGTGCCCTCCTCCCTTCTCTGGTCGATCCTGGGCGAAGCACCTTTTCCAGTTCCTTTGTCCTGACTTAAATAGGGCAATTCACAGAGGTGCCCTATTGGCTCAACCCCGAGGGGGATGGCAGTCTGATCTGGTGGCCAGAACTAAGCCTAACCCGGTTCCAAAACCGGGGAGGTCACAGGGAGCAAAACCCCTCTCCTGCCACCAGAACCACCCCCCCCTCCACATCAAACCATGACAGTCTCTAAAGGGCATAGGCAAAGAGGCAGCCTCCAAAATATCTCATGCCTACTTCATTAACGGTTCTGTAGACTTAAACAAGGTATATTGAGTTCAGCCCAACAGCAGATGGAGAATATAAATCTTTCAAATGTTCTATATGAACGGACACACTTTCTTATCATGAGAGAGATGAAAATAATTTGATCTACCATTGTGCATCATTCCTCAGGCCAAGAAAGGCAGAACTCTTTTTTGAAAGGAAAGCCTTTGGAAAAGGCACAATTTGTAATGCTCAATGTATTTGCTTGGGTTTTAGTTTCAAAGATCATCAGTAAACTGACAATAACCAACCATTTCCAGGAAAAGCTTTCAGTCCTAATAAATGAACATTTTTCAACTATTCACAAAACTGTACTGAAAAACTCCTCAGCAGCTTCAATTCTGAACCAGATAATAATTCGGAATAGTTTTCAAAAGAATACACTGCCATAAGAAACTTAGTCCGGCCTAAGCCAAACAGCAAGCAGGTATGGTTCTTGTATGGTTCAGAATGGCAAGATAAGACTTTAAGTAAGTTACTCTATTGCAGGGAAAATAATCTGAGTTAACTATGTCTCTCTGACACTTTAAAAGCAAAGACAAAGCCAGGCAGGTGTCAGGTCTGAATAGAATGAGCAGGTATGTATATGTTAATTAAATAGTGCTAGGCACTGTTCTGGGGAACTGGAATTTGATAATCTATTTGTTTTGGTTGTTATAAGGGTGCCTGGACCTTAGACAACTAGTATTTTTGAAAAAAAAAAAAAAAAAAGGGGTTGTGAACTAGCACAGGCAAGAGATTTTTTCCTAGTAGGTAGTTTGGATGTTGGTAGTTCATATCCTGGTTTGACAGGTTAAAGATTTCAGCAGCCTGGACACGGGCCACTCCATAACAGTTGACATCAATGCTAAAGATTAGGGACAAGCATGTTTATTTTGCTATCACAGCTTATATGGGCTATACTTTCAGTAAATATTTGGATAGTAGTTCTCAATGATCAGTAATACTGAAGGTTGTTGATAAGTCTAATATTTAGTATGAACTTTAACACCACTCTGTTGTCCTAAGTGGTCCACGATATCCAGGTTATTATGCATATGCTAATTTTTGGTGTTCACCTTCAAAAATAACTTGACGCTAAATTTGGCTTACCACTGCTTTTTTATGACTTTTAACCACTTTTTCCAATAAGACAGACTAACACTTTTAGCGTTTGTTATAAAATTTGTTAATATGAACATAGCGTCTTTTTGAGGAAGCAATAAACTATTGCTGATTTAAAGGTCTGAGAATTAAACTAGTTCCCCTTCTTCAGAGAATGTTCAGCCACAGTTTGCACCATGCCTTCTAGATCCTTGATACTATTCAGGAATAAACATTGGTGAGCAAAAAGGTAACAGTGTGATGTCTCAGAACTTGAACGTGACAAGAAATCTGTACAGTACACACAAAAAATACACACCGCAAGAATTTGACATTTAAGCACACACAGCTCACATAAGCTGGGCCAAGACTTTAATTTCACTCAGTCATAAAAGTTATGTGCTTCAAATTAAAACAATTTGTTCCTAAAGAATAAGATACAATTTCTATGCAAACAAAATACTATCATCAGAAGTCAGTATTGTTGGCCTAGTGACTGCCATCTAGTGTTCAAGGATCAGCAGCT
Source organism: Tauraco erythrolophus (assembly GCF_009769465.1). Classification (NCBI taxonomy): domain Eukaryota; kingdom Metazoa; phylum Chordata; class Aves; order Musophagiformes; family Musophagidae; genus Tauraco; species Tauraco erythrolophus. Next base: position 29,748,271 of record NC_141496.1, read on the forward strand.
GGGCTTTTTTCTGAAATGAGTTTTTCGCATCTCTTACTTCAGTTCTTGAAGTGATTTAAAGTAGTATGGGCAAGCCTCTGAAATCCTCCTCTTGCAGGAATTTTATATCTGATGTTTCTTGCCCAGTCTGCGGCTGGACATGAGGTACTAGCCCAGACAGGTCTTTAATCCACTAAAGCAATACCCCTGTTCCCACAAAAGAAAGTAAAATAATACTATGAAAATTTGTACAGTTTATTCCATATGCAATTTTCTTCTGAGATCATAAATAGATAAAGTCTGGAAGAGCACTGCATTTTTTTTTTTTTCCTAAGTTCTATTCTCCTGTTTTTGGTTTGTATGTTGCTTTAATGTACAACTCATTTCCCAAACCTGTGACATTACTACAAGACATGAGGGTTGAAAGCCCACATAACATATAGCCTGCAGCTGACTTCTTAGCACTACCTGGATGTTAAATTTAAAATTTTGTTGCCACTGCAGTGACTCATATTGTGAAAATGCTGTCTATCTCTTCTGTTGGCTTCCTAAAGTATGAGAGAGATGCTCTCTCCTTGTAAAACCAAGATCTGGAAAATCCTTGCCTGTAGGACTCTAGATCACATTGTGTCTTCTCATGGTTGTAAGCCAAAAGACCACCAAGTAGTAAGGGCTATTTTTTGGCATGTTATTCATCCGTCACACTGGCAGATTTCACGTTGTCCTCCTCAGAACGCTTCATCTTGTAGTCTCCTCCTGATAAACAGGCATAAAAATAATTTGGTACTTTTACAAGAATTGTTAAAAAATCCTTTAGGTGATTCATATCCTCTTCTAACAAAATGTTGTCCATCATATTCGTAGACAAAAAGATTACTGAGTTTGTCAGTTCTTGAAGAAGCTGCTGTCCACAAATATCTAATTTATTAGATAAAAACAAAAGGACTAGAAAAACAATTACCATCAGGCAGTTAGACAGAAACCTGGTTATAAACAGCAACTTCATTTTAAGTTTCTGTGGAACCAGCATTTGTGTATTTCACTCAAGTGAAAACAAAAAGCTCAGACAAACAATGGAAACATATAGGATATATGGCACAGAAAGAAAAAAGACACAGTCAGTAGTGACGGATGCAAAATCAGAATGGTTGTCAAGAGGTATGGAGCCCAAACATATTGGCTAGCAGAAATGCAACTGTCAAAAGGAAAATGACTTACCCAAGTGGAATATTTAAGTGCTCCACTTCGAACTGCTTTGGTCAGATACATTTATCTGAGGCAGATCAGATGCTTTTAAGAAGCATCTCAAGATGCCTCTCAAAAACTTGGGTTTGACCTGGGTTTATTCTTTAATTTATGCATTTTGAAATTGCATAAATTCTCTCTCATTTCCCTTCTGTGGCTTGTTATGTGAAGCCTGGAACCCTGAAGAACCCTTTCAGTTTATGCAATAGGAAAAACATGCAAATTTGTTCACCTTTATTGTCTGTGAGTTTGCTTTTTCCAGAGAAACATCTTCAGAAAAAAGTAAATTAAGGTGACCATTTCTCATCCAAAGCAAGAATGCTTAAAATGCAGCATTTTTTAAAATCTTTTCGAACTGCTTGTTAGCGCATCTTCCTCCTTTTGTTAGCTCTGCCTGTCCTCACTTAGTGACTTAGACTGCCAATGTCATTAAAAACAGCACTCTGTGCCACAACTACAGTGTCCTGAGAAGTGGTAAACACTAGTTGGCAAGGTAGCTTGCGTGAAAACTTTAGAAAATTGGAATCATTTTTTGCTTTCATAGAACTAACTTCTCTCTCATTTCCCTTTTCTGGCTTGTTCTGTGAAGCCTGGAACCCTGAAGAACCCTGCAGAAGTGGAAGTGGAAAACAGGCTCTATGACTGGATTCATCTAAGAGGGAGGGACCACACACACACAGAGATAGGAATAAATTATATACTCAAAACCTCATAGTTTCACAGAAAGATTGTATGTAAATAATAGGCACAAATAATATTTTAATATGACAGCTTCCTAGCAGTTTTATTTTTAGTATCATGGCAGCAATGCTTTGAAGAGTTTCTTTAAAGAGGCACTTTAACAATATGATGGGCTGCAAAAACCAACAACCTTCTTTCAGTACTAAGCGAATATTGTCTTAGTATAAATCCCACTAGAATATTAAACTCTCCAAAACCTGAAAGATTTTTACTATCTTCAGTATCCGAAAAAAACCTTCAGAGAAAGTTTAGTAAAAATAGCAGCAATTACATTTTACCAAAACCGATTTTCTGAGTGAAAACTGTTTTGACCCCCTCAGTCATGCAAACTAGGGGAGTGGTGAGTTCTATCTGCAAGATTGTTAAAAATACGAAATCTGATAAACATTTCTCTAGTTTGTTTTTTTTCCACTTGCTCTCTAAAGACGTGTGCCTTTCTTCAGGTGGCCTTTGTTCCCCCTTGCATCCAAGCCAGACTCCAGCCAAGTTTACTACGCCTTCAGAACTGAAAGCATTACACTAGGCCTACACAAGATTTTCTGGGATTACATTTTGCTTATACAACAGTTTTTCAAATAACTCGCAAGACTGGAATGTACATGGTAAGAATAGAATCAATGGGAAGAAAAAAAAACATTCCTTACAACTGGTTGACATACAGTTTCTCTACTAGCTGTACATTAATCCTTTTTAAGAGTACTCCTGCATTACTTGACGTACCTCTTCCCTTCTCCAGCCTCATTAACATCACACTTTTCAAAGGTCAACCAGTCATCTAAAACACAACATGATACACTGGCTCTAGGCTGTAAAGTGCCTCTTTGCAAAGCATGCGCTCCTTTGTTTATAGAATTTATATGCAAGGACTGGCATTTTTTGAACAATACATGTCTCTAACCAATTTAGTTACAGGATATTATCCATTTGCTCAGCGGTGTGCAAAAGGATAGTGCTTTCAAAATAATGAATAATAAAATATCGAACTATGGTAACAAAAACTGAAATAGCAAGCATATGTTGGATGGAACTAGGAATAATGTAAGAGCATTATCTTTTCTTGCATAGTAGGCTATACCAAAGGTGCAGGACGTGAGTTTGCTGCTGGTCTACATGTAGAGTTTTGCCACCTCAAACCACAGTTGGGCAGGATTCAGGCATGCATCACTCATCTGATTCTTCCTATCCCATTGCTTTCCTTCGCAGGGATGGGAAGGGATGAAAGGAAGTCTGTATGGAAGGGCTGGCTGGAAAAGAACCTTATATTATCTTACTGTCTGTCGTGGTTTAGGCTGATCCGGCAACTAAACTCCACACAGCCACTCTCTCACTCCTTCCCCAGTGAAGTGGAGAGGAGAAAAATTTTAATAAAAAGACTGAGGGTCGAGACAAGAACAGAGAAGGAGCACCCACCAACCATGTTCCCGGGCAAAACAGACTCGGCTTGAGAACAAAGCAATTCATTTTGTTAACAATTACTTAAAAGGATAAAGACAAACAAAACCAGTTACTTTAGAGGACAAAAAGAAACAAAGCCAGATCTTAAAAACAACATCTCCGCCCTCTTTCCTTTCCTTCCTGCTCTACCTTCTCCCCCAGCAGTGCAGGAGGACAAGAAATGGGGGAGTGCAGGTCAATTCATCCCATGTTGTTGCTGCCACTCCTTTTCTTAAAGGAGGAGGAGTCCTTACACCCTTTTTCCCTTGCTCCAGTGGATCCCCTACTCATGAGGAAAAATCCACAGACTTCTCCAGAGTGAGTCCTACCCGCAGGATGCAATCCTTTCCCATCAGATTGCTCTAGTGCGGGCTTTTACCACAGTCTCGGATTCTTAGGGAGCTGTTGCCACTCGCTCCAGCGTGCGTCATCATACGGTCTTTAGATGCATTTCTACCTTGACATGCATCCTATGCTCCACGACCGTCCTTAGGCTCAGGCATCTCTTCTCCAACATGGGCTTCTCCACGGGCTGCGAATGGGTCACAGATCCACCGAGTCTGTTCTGGCTGCAGAAGGGCCGCCTGCCATCTCGCCACCGGTTGCAGGGGAAACTCAGCTCCGGCACACCTCGTCCCGTTCCATCTTCACTAACCCGGTGTCTGTGTGGCCGTTTCTCTCAGATCTTAGTCCTCTCTGGGTGAACTTGGCCAAGCGGCCACCCCAGGAGTGAGGCGCTCCCCGAGTTCCCCAAGTGGCTCCACCACCGCCATCCTCAGCAGGTGGCACAGGCCCGGCGCAGGCAGCCACCCAGCCGGGAGCTGGGGAGCAGGGGCAGTGCCCTCCTCCCTTCTCTCCTCACTCCTCAGGCAAAGCACCTTTTCCGGTTCCTTTACCCTGACTTAAATGGGGCAATTTGCAGAGGCACCAATTGGCTCAAACCCCGAGGGGGATGGAAGTCCGATCTGGTGACTAGAAACGGGTCTAACCCGGTTCCAAAACCAGAGAAGTCACAGGGAGCAAATCCCCTCTCCTGCCACCAGAATCCCTTTACATCATCCCATCACACTATCCTATATGCGCAGGAAATCAGGACCCCTGCCATTCCATGGTAACTGGAGACTCAGGCAGAGGCCAGGATGCTGGAATGCCAGGTACAGAACACAGCATCATCTTTTGAATGCATGGTATGAGAATACTTCGCTCCAAAGAAAACTCAAAAAACATAAATGTTGGAGAAATCCATCTTTTTGATCAAAGTTAACTTTCCTCTAGACTTTTCATGAATAGATAACAACTTTAAAAACATGATGGAGCGGGTAGTGTATTGCTCTACCTTAAATCTCTAATATTGGTATGGATTAAATTAAACGTCAATTTTCTTTGACATTTCCTCGTTTCCATCACATATGAACACTTCTGAACTTAGCAGGAACAATGGAGAGTCTTGTAACACCTTTGTCACAGGCTGATCCAAATTCTTTTGTGGCAGAACTTCGTTTACTTCAGTTTAGTCATAGGAAGGATTAATTTGGTTTGCTGCATTCTCTCTTCCAAGTGAAGCATTTCACTCAGAATTTCAAAATGCAGTTTCTCAATTTGTCTCTTCCTGAACGCCTGAGCCTCAGATTGACTCAGGTGAACTTGGTTTTACTGGATGCACTATAAAAACACACTTGAAATTGACACAAGTAACATGATAAAATCAAGCAAACAATATATTTGCTTGGTAGAAAGAAAAGCAAAATATAATCTGTGATACTGTTTATAAACTGGAAAAAAAAATACACCTAGGCATTGTGAAAAGGGACGCATCACAGACAGCAGAACTATGTACTACTAGGAGAAATGGACAACCTTATGGCATTTTATATGGCACATAGGGTTTTTTTCCTGGTAGTATTGCCAATAAGTTTTGGGGTTTTTCAGGAGATTTTCAAATATTTAGCAACTTTTCCAAATTAGTAAGGATCTATGTTTTCACAGAGATCCAGAAAAATCGATCCTAAACATATTATTTGATTATTATTGAGGTTAGAAAGGAAAAGCTAGAGAAAAAAACGCAGCCCAACTTTTCCTCTGGACTAAACGTGTAACGAACAAAAAAAAAATCAAGAGAAGAAATCTAGAGCAAACGCAAAATGTAGACCTGTTAAAAACAGAATATATCAGGCAAATCAAGTGCAATTGGTATGTAACACAAAGCTTGATATCAACAGATAAGCTATTCACCAGTATGAGCTATATGACAAGAGGAGCAAGTAGTATCTATCAATATAAAATAAAGTAGGTTTCTTCTTTTCTGGGTGAATCTTCTCTCATGACTCAGTACAAGGAACAGTAAAAAAATACGACAGTTACAACACATTTTCTTTCCTTCAAGGAAGTTATATAATTTACGGTGACTTTCTTTTCCCTGTTACTCTGCAAGACAGTCAGAACTTCCCCTAGGAAAAAAAAAAAAAAAAAGAATGGAGAAATTTAATTATGCAGGAGGTAAATACTTTGGTCCTTGTCATTAAGATATTGTAGTAATCAAATTTCCATGGAAAGCCAAACTTATTCTGAATTTTTAATTTTGAGACTGTGTAAACCAATTTTTGTTTTAGATGTATCCTGACAAATGAGCTGATCCAGCATGTCTGAAAAATGGTTCATAAAAATTTAGAAAATGGCAAAAACGCAAAAGAAGAGCATGGTTTTTAAAATTTGGACATACCAAATGCTTCTCAATCCAAACTTTGAGCCTAATTCTACCAAAGCTACAAATGAAAGTATTTCTGAAAACCAATGCATACTAATGGACCTCACCAGTCTATTACTAGTGCACCTTGACAGGAGGTACAAAGAAGCAGTTTGGGAATAGGACAACTGATATCTATAACATCAGAGAGAGACATGTTTGAACAGGTCAGAAGCAGGACTGGATAGCAGCAGAGAACCAGATGACAATAGAAGTACTTTCACAAACACATATTCTTTTTGCTATTAGGCACATCATTACATGGATATTTTTTGGCCCTGCACATGTTACTTTTTCTTGAAAGGGGGCATCAAGGCAAAATAAGCCCTCGAGTGCTACAGTCTCAAAAAGATTAGCTGAACAGGAAAACAGCACTTTCCAAATAAGATACATTTTGTATGTGTTCATACACATACTGCAGGATTTGCAACAAAGGTTCAGTTAAAAATGAGGTAAAAGGCATTCAAAACATGCATGCTGTCAAAGCTAAAATGACCAAATAAGATGCTAGACCTGAATGCAGGTCTCATGCTAGTCATCAAGGAAGTTTGGCGTTGACAAGTTCAGAAGAGGCAGTAAAATTGTCATAGTTGACTGCTTTACCTCTAACAGAGCCCTAAAACAATATTTACTACTGCTGCCATCACTGAGAGATGAATAAGCAGCTATCACTGTGGGAAAGACAGGAAGGAAAATGATCCTTCGCAGTAGCCACAAATACCACTTTTGAGTCTTCGTTTCTCTTGATGAATAGCAAGCTTGACTCTCCAGGACTCCCTCTTCGATCTGCAGCCCAGCGCTGACCCTTCTTCTTCATTAAATGTACCAGCATCAATTGAATTGTAATTTGGCTTCAGTCTTCCACCATCTGGATGGCAAAATTGCATTCCAGGTATGCCACCAAAAAGTTTTGAGCCAGACATTTCTAAACCCAAACTACAGTGGAAAAATATAAACCTGGAAAAGCTCCTCAGCATAGAGTCAAAACATGCTAATTGAAATTTCATTTCTAGAGCCACTTTACTGAATATCAATGTAGTATTTAAGTGAAATTATTGCATGTTTCCGATAATCTCAAATATCTTCATTGACTATTTGAGCTGGAGATGACTTGCTAAATAGGAGGTATCTCTTGCTATCCTTCATCTTAGTTACTGGAACACATGCAGCTTTGTATCCAAAAGGATTTGAAAATCCAACACAAACCAACTAAAAACAGCGGACTAAAATAAGGCTTCCAAACAAAAACCAATGTCATGTATAAATAAACAAGCAGGCAAAACAAATCACATTGGCTTTAAGTCCTACCAGCGGTTCATCTCTAGGAACCCTGGATTTTTTAAACAGATAAGATGACAAAACTTCAAATACATTCCTCCTCTTCCTGACACATACATATTTTCAAGTTTTTAAGATGCATTTTGATATACACCAGAAGCTAGCAAAGTGCCAAGGCTCATACTTCATTTTAAGCATGTTAATTATAACCATTAAATATGTCATAGTATAGATTTGAAACAATGTAAATGATATTATAAAATTTAGTCTGATAATACAGAGCTAAATGTAAATGTGGATTGTTTTATCGTTTATTAAGAAAACAAAAAACGGTAAATGGCCTTAGGAAGAGATGTCACTATGTGCTCACATGACATTGAAACTGCAGCCTGTTAAGCACAGTGAATGAAATCCTAGCCCCATGTAAGTCATGGGCAGATCTCTGTATCTTCAGCTTTGCACATATACACTTCTGAGACCAATGTCCAATGACTTTCTGCTTACAGAGGTGAGTTCCCATTATTCCACTGGCCTGAATACTGCTGGCCTGGACACTGTACATTCATAGAATAAATCATTACAGAAAAGAAATTGCTTCATCTCTCCTGAGGAAGTATTTACCTCACAGACATCCACATGCTCCTAAACACAGAGAAAATGATACACGTTTTCTTTCTGCCAGATTTATAATCATAGTGGGCTACCAACGTTTTTACTACTGCATCTTAAAATACCAAGGCAGAGTAACTCTTTAAGAATTGTTGGAAGTTGCAAAATTTAACATGGATCTCAACTCTAGCAATTCCCAACATATCTTCATCCCACTTCCAGTCTGGTAACTCTCCAGTTACATTCGCGCTCCCAGAATTCTAGTATTGGATGGTATTACATTTTTTCTCTTCCTGCATCTTTATTCCTAAAGTTTCATACTGCCTTTCACAGGTCATTTCAAAATTTCCCAGTTATGACCCAACATATTAATTAGAGAAACACACTGTCAAGGACTTTTAACCTGGACTGCTTTGCTTTAAATACAAGTCAAAGCTAAATAAATGAGCTGTTAAAAAGGTAAACTTGACAAAAATCTAACAAAGATTCCAGTCACGGAACACCTTTAAGTAGGTGGGTGACAGCCAACATGGCTTCACCAAAGGCAGATCGTGCCTGACCAACTTGGTGGCCTTTTACGATGGGGTGACAGCATCGGTGGACAAGGGTCGACCAATGGATGTCATCTACCTGGACTTGTGCAAAGCTTTTGACACTGTCCCGCACGACATTCTTCTCTCTAAACTAGAGAGGCATGGGTTTGATGGATGGACCACTCGGTGGATAAGGAATTGGCTCAATGGCCGCACTCAGAGAGTAGTGGTCAACGGCTCGATGTCCAAGTGGAGACCGGTCACGAGTGGCGTCCCTCAGGGGTCCGTGTTGGGCCCGACCCTCTTCAACATCTTTGTCGGTGACGTGGACAGTGGCATGGAGTGCACCCTCAGCAAGTTCGCCGATGACACCAAGCTGTGTGGTGCCGTTGACATGCTGGAAGGGAGGGATGCCATCCAGAGGTACCTTGACAGGCTGGAGAGGTGGGCCCGTACCAACCTCATGAAGTTTAACCAGGCCAAATGCAAGGTCCTACATCTGGGTCGTGGCAATCCCAGGCATAAATACAGACTGGGTGGTGATTGGATCGAGAGCAGCCCTGAGGAGAAGGACTTGGGAGTACTGGTGGACGAGAAGCTCAATATGAGCCGGCAATGTGCTCTTGCGGCCCAGAAGGCCAACCGCGTCCTGGGCTGCATCAAGAGGAGTGTGGCCAGCAGGTCGAGGGAGGTGATTCTCCCCCTCTACTCTGCCCTTGTGAGACCTCACTTGGAGTACTGCGTCCAGTTCTGGAGCCCCCAACATAAGAAGGACATGGACCAGTTGGAGAGGGTCCAGAGGAGGGCCACGAAGATGATAAGAGGGCTGGAGCACCTTTCCTATGAGGACAGGCTGAAAGAGTTGGGGCTGTTCAGCCTGGAGAAGAGGAGGCTCCGGGGTGACCTTATAGCGGTCTTCCAGTACCTCAAGGGGGCCTACAGGAAAGATGGGGAGAGGCTGTTCAGGAGGGCCAGTTATGATAGGACAAGGGGTAATGGTTTTAAAATAGAGGGAGGTAGGTTCAGGTTGGATATTAGGAAAAAATTTTTTACTATGAGAGTGGTAGAACACTGGAACAGGTTGCCCAGAGAGGTGGTGGATGCTCCATCCCTGGAGACGTTCAAGGCCAGGTTGGACAAGGCCCTGAGCAACCTGATCTAGTTGGAGATATCCCTGTTCCTTGCAGGGGGGTTGGACTAGATGACCTTTGAAGGTCCCTTCCAGCCCTAACCATTCTATGATTCTATGATTCTAAGTATATGAATAAATGTGATTCCTATTCAGCAAAGTCCTGAGTTCTTCCAGCATATGTTTAAGTTAAACTGTCCCCAGCATGACATAAGAATTTGTTCAAATTCTTTCCGAAGTTAGTGATACCAATAATTTTCACTATTATCGGCTTCGCAAATTTCCATTTAAGGCAGGTGATAAAAGAGGAGGCAGACATTAACATGATAGACACAGCATGACATGTGTTTTTGCAAGTGCAGAACCTCAGCAAGTTCCTCTTTGAATTCTTCTCATTTGTGCATTCAAATTCCTATCAGATGGAAGGCTGGTCACAGACAGGCATATGTGAGCGTGCTGGAAAATAAACAAAAACCTTCCTAAACATTCATTTTACAATTCTCTTAAATGCTTCAGACAAGAAATCATCACTTAGTTGGCTTCAGACACTGCAGAAGCTGACAAAACCAATTTTGAGAAGACAAACTGAGCCTCAAGAATAAATTCTGTTTCCAATAGCTATTTACAGGAAAGATATTAGAAACTGGGTTGTAATTTCGATTTGACTGAAGAGAGGCTGACAGCTTCTCTGAAAATCAACTGGAAACTAACAAATTAATTCCTACACAACCTTACCTCAAAGTTCTTTTCTCGACACTAATATTATGGTTTTCTTTAGTTAACATTCTCTTACCATTTCCCTTTCATTAGAAAGAGAAAAAAAGCTGCATGACAGGACTGCATTTCACACAGTAAAGATCAGTTCATGGATGCATTTCAAACGCCAGTAATATTTTGTGAAAGGCAGAAAGCAGCAGCACCTTGGTTACGGTAATTTCACCATACCTTTTCTTCTGTCATTTAAAGCAAGAAGAATCTTTTGGTGTATCTGCTACTTTTTTCCCTTTTCATCTCTTCCTCCACATCAGGAATGTCAGAGTTTCAGTCATGAAAGAAACCTGTAAGAAGTGCTAGCTATTACAGTTCAGGTGTTTAAGAAATCTCTCTCAGATGTCTTTGTGGAAGTAGAAATGCTGACTAAGATTTCCGTAAAGGGTTTGCATATTTGAGTATTGAGAAGCAAAAACCAAACCAATATACTATTATCCTGCCCAGAATTAGGATTACAAGGTCCTTCAGTTAGTACTGGCTCTTTTTCTCAAATCTTGCCCGTCACTTTTGTATTTTAACCAATACTGCAATTATAATGGAAGAAGCTTCTAAATTCATCGGTACTTTTCTCCAGTACCGGCTGAAATTGTAGCCTTCCACCCTGAGTATTGAACAAGACTTCAAATAAAAAAGCACGTTGAATTTGCTCGCCTATGAAATGGGCATTCAGTTCCTTATCTTAATGTCCATAAATGTTGATGTTTTCTACTAACACAAGATTTTCTACTGTATATTAATTTAAGAAGCACAGGTTTAAAAGCAGTTAAAAATGTCAGCATGGCTGTCCCTTCGCAGTATAATTTTTCACACACAACATTTCAAGATGGAATTTTTGACATTGTCACTCGATTTGGACACTGCCACAAGTGATATAATTCACATCTCTAAAGTCTCATTTTGATGTTCATCTCCAGTTTTCCTCTGATAACTGATGAGCTGACTCCTAGCACTTCTATCTCGGTTTTCTCATTCCAGCCTGTCAAACAGGAAACTCCATCTCATGCACCTTTTATTAAAAGAGAAAGAACATATGCAACTCCTTCTCTCTGGGAAGGACCAATGATTTGCTGTATTAGAATAAATGATGTTTATACTGCGTAAAAAATATTTTTTAGATTTACTGAAACACAAAATCAACAGAGTATTAAAGTTGCAGGAGCAAAAGAGATTGTGTATTACAACTGAGATTAGCTCACACAGAGCTGTGGGGAGCCCACTGATGAAGTGAATTCCAGCCTCCATTATGTTTCAAGGTGTGCATGTGTGTGCGTATGCACGCACGCACATGCATGCAAGATTAATTTCTGAACACGAAATGGCAGGGAGAGAAAATAGCTTTTGTTCCCTGAAGCTGGCTCCTGCTGCTGCAATCAGCGCAGGCTTTCATAACGCACACAAGTATATACACACACTGCTGGGAGAAAAGCTTTTAGCATTCTGGTCCCTTCTTTTGATTTCCAACCAAAAATAAGTGAGAAATCAGGAGAGGCACAGAGAGAGAAAGAAAGAAAGGAAAAATCGGAGGCCTAAATTAACATTTTATTTGCAATTTATACCAAATCATGTTTATCTTTACAATTCCAAAATAATGGTGGCTTATTGCCAATGGAAAACAAAACTGCTGCTTCTGACACGTTTTATGGATCAGACTCCAGGTATTACACCACTAGAGAAGCAAAGACCACCCTGAATACTTAAGTAGCAGCTATTTTGAGATTTCGTACTTTAAGGGGAATCCTTACTTCCTGTAAAGTTGGCATAATTTTTCTTACGGCTTTTCCCTCAATGCAGGGGAATATAAGAGGGTGTTTGGCAGTCTAGATGTCAAAAATATATGGCTGGAAAGCTCATGTCACAGAATCATAGAATGGTTTGGGTTGGAAGGAATCTTAAAGATCATCTAGTTCCAACCCCCTGCCATGGGCAGGGACACCTTCCACTACGCCACATTGCTCAAAGCCCCATCCAACCTGGCCTTGAACACTTCCAGGGGTGGGGCATCCACAACTTCTCTGGGCAACCTGTCCTAGTGCCTCACCACCCTCAGAGGGAAGAATTTCTTCCTTACATCTAATCTAAATCTGCCCTCTTTCAGTTTAAAGCCATTACCCCTTGTCCTATCACTCCATGTCCTTTTAAAAAGTTCCTCTCCAGCTTTCCTGTAGCCCCCTTTAGGTAATGGAAGGCTGCTAGAAGGTCTCCTCGGAGCCTTCTCCAGGCTGAACAGCCCCAACTCTCTCAGCCTGTCTTCACAGGAGAGGCGCTCCAGCCCTCGGATCATCTTCATGGCCCTCTCAGTATCACAGTATTTTCTAGCTGTTAATGGCAGATTCACAGCGGTTGTCACAGCTGTTCACAACCTGGAATGGCCCAGTACATCTTCAGATGGATTACAAGGTAAATGGGGAGCTGGATAGCCTGAGGGTTGAGACAGAGAAAAAAGGTCACCAGAAGTCACCTTTCACCAGTGCTCAGAATACAAACAGGAGAGCTGACTACCTGGGTCAGTATCTGTAAGTAAAAGCTTAGTCTTGTATATGGGTATGCTGGAATTTCTTGACAATACAGTATAGTTCAACTATTATGCACCTGTAGTATTTCCTAATCTTAAATGGCTCTATGTTGTTATTGGTACGGTTCACATTGTTTCATTTTACAGTAATTGTCAGAGGGTGCATGATACTGATGGAGACATGTAGATAGGTATTTTTTTGAAGGCTATATTTAGGGTTTTTCTTCACTGCACAGACTTCAACCAGCAGCATCATTTTCCATCACACCAGAAGTGAGGTGCTTAATTCTGTCATCAATATCATTGTGGATAGCGAAAAATCCAAATTTTCTCATTATTTTCTGTTGCATGCTTCCACACAAAAACTGCTAAGACAGTAAAAGCCTCTAAAGCAAAGAACCAAGAATGGAGGTCTGTGGTGCTTATGCAAACTTGATATTAGCATTTGTATGAAAATAACCAATTACATTCCTATTTTCCTGTTTCTCATATGGAGTACCTATCCCTATCCACACTGAATGGTTCATACTCATCTAGCTAGCAATCATCTATTTGAATTTATCCTCACTGTCTGGTGCAAGACTCTAAATCTAATTTACACCATTCCACTCCAGCCTTTCTCTGATCTCCAAACCAGTACTAATTATCTATTTTTTTTCAGTACAGTCACTACTTTGATACCTAAGTGCTTCGCACAAATTAAAGTCTCAATTCAGATACTCAATTCAGATGTAGACGTCTAGTGTTATGCTATAGAACATATGAGATACTTGCACAAGGCTGTCATATGACACAGGATCTACAGAAGATTCATGTCCTTCAGAATTGGCCAAGTTGCAATAGTTTAGAGTATCAAAAATGCCTATATACATGCAAACAATCTAAACTCTACAAAGCTTATTTTCATGATACTCCACCCTCTTTCTACAATCCCCCACCACATTCATTGTGAAGTATTCAATTCATGCAATAAATGAGGCAGAATCCTACGAATTCTAGGTCTCCATCTATAACACAATACCATCCATTATCTGGAAAAAACAGAAGGTGAGCCTGGAAATAGAGACAGTAGTACAGACTTTCTGCCAGCAGTCTTTTTTTCACAGATTTCATAGATTTCATAGATTTCTAGGTTGGAAAAGACCTTGGAGATCATCCAGTCCAATTTTTCTTTTTTTTTTTTTTTTTTTTTTTGAAATGTCATCTTTAGTACCTTTGTGAGATTTTAATAAAGAAAATGCGTACACAAACTAGGTATAATGAAAGAAAAATAAAATTCAAAATTCCCCCATACACTGTTTTAGTGATACCTCTACACGTCATGTCCATACTGCTTAAACAGAGTAAGGTCGAACAGGCTGTCATTCTCTTTAGTGTCTCAGTATGTTTTACAAATATCTCCCAAGAGCATAGATATTGAATCTTTCACCACCATTTCACAAGACAGAGAAATTTTCTTCAATGGATATATATTTTTCAACCCGTTCCTCTAAATTTGGACCTTTTACATTGTTCCCTTCAACAAGTCCTTGTCCCAGCCTCAGTTCATGATATCCAATCTGGTTCTTACTCTCTTTGTTTAATGTGTCTGGTACTCAGGGTCCTTCTCCCAGTCCAAGTCCTTCTCCTCCAGCCAGATGCTTTTCAACTTCACCCAGGTCACAGACTGCAGTGTCATTTCTAGTTGTTTCTTTTCCTTGCCTTCAGTTCTCCATAATTAATTCAATCTAATTCTTTCCATCCTCTCTCACTACATTGATGCAGACCCTGACCTGCAGACTGACTTTCCAGCTTGACCTGGAACTTGTCTTATCATTACAAACCTTCCTGGTGATCACTGGGCTGTGTCAGACCCTGGTTACCATCATTGGACCTGATCCTGAACTGCTCACTTTCTTAGCAGCTTGACCTTGAACCTGTCCTGTCACCATGCACTCGCCTAATGAACTGGACTCCTCATTAAAACTGGCTGTCATCTCCAGGCCTTCCTTGCTCACCTCAGTGGGGGCAGTGGGATGGAGCCCTAGCTGGTGAAGCACTGCCCTGCCATCCATGCTATCACCCTTGGGTTCTTGTCCTGTAGGAACCTGTCAGACTGACGCTTTCCTCTATATTGTGCAGATGCCACCAACTAGGTAATGAAGAGGTGAGGAACACCAGTTCTAATGCCCAGCCTCAACCTGCTGCAGAGTAGGCAAGAGCATCACAGAGATATTGCAGCAGACTTACATACTCTGCCTAAATGTCTCACGCATGGCCTTGTCAGCACTAGGAGCCATGTGACGCTAAAGCATGCCCTGACAGAACAGGATTTGCAATTTGAGTTGATTAATACTAAAAGGCTTGTGCATATGGAGATTAGAATCATTCATGGATTTATATAAACAGAATGTTACAAGAAAAAAAATAAGTGTATCCTTGACTGAAAGGCTGTTCCTATGGCAAATTTCAAAACCCTCCCAACAGTCATAAGAATGTCAGATTTAAAAAGTTTTATTTACCCATATGTTAAGCACTGGGAGAAGGCACTCTTTCTCTATTTTTATTCCTAGCAATGGCTGAAAACAAATATAATATTGAAGTAAACCACCTACAACAAAAATTCAGACCAAACAACCGAAACTCGATGCAATTATAAGCATTATAGGAAATGCTGGGCAATTTTAGTACCAGATACTGATCCCAAATACGATATTAAAGGCCCTAAATGAATGAGAACTTTATCATAGGAGTTTGAGTTCTCCGTATATGGAACATTTTACTACGAGCCTATCATAGTCAGTTTACTTGGTGCGCACAAAATGGCACACAGCATTACCAGATGATACATCTGTGTAACTCAGTTGATTGAACAAAATCTATGCTGCCATATTGTAATGTTTTAAGAAATGGAACTTACAATTCAAGATTTTATTGTACTGCTGCTATAGTATTAGTGCATACATACTACATAAATAATTAATCTTAATTGAGGTGCTTTTCAGAACTTTACCTTTCAAAATTAATATTATTTTAATGACATTTTCTTCTCAAATTATGTATTCTTGTTATGCATTATGTGTATTAAAGCATAAAATTAAACCATTTTTTAAAAAGGAGTTTTGATCCCCAAGACGTCAGTGTTACTTACCTCTAGGACAGAAATAAACGGGAGTGCAAACTTTTTATTTGTCCTGGTGTTTCTGAAACTACACGTTAGGAAGGCTGTCTTGCAATTTAACAAAGGAATACTTCTTACGATAAATTTTAGACAGCAGTCTTTAACATCCAGTGCATATGTATGCAGTCTTTCTTAATTCTTCTCTGAAATTAGAAGCTACAAAACTGAAAATGTAATACATATATAGTTATCAAATGCTCATATCCAAACTAAACTAAAATCAGAAACCCATTTCAATGGAAATTATGCGGGAATGAATTTTAACCTTCAATTGTCAGTGTTTTGTTATATAGACTGTATGTATGGATGCTACCTTACAAATATATTACACGTATTTTACATTTCCACAGTCAAAATGGTTGATCCACATAACATGTATATGTCACAGAATTTCCTGATTGTCCAGGAACAACCCTCATTAATTGTACAAGAAAATAACATGAAGTATTTCACATCTATAGTAGACTAAGACTAGGTTCAGATGGTTCACAAAAGCACATTGAGCTGATTTTTTGGCCACTGATCATGTCCAATCTTCTGTTCCTTACCCTAATACAGATCTATCTGAATCATATTTTCTAACAGGATATAAACCCACATGTCCACTGGCTTTCATGAACTACTACCGCAGCACCAATGAAGTCCCCAGAACATAGTACACCTGTACACTGTGTAACACACTTCTTTTTTGCTCTAGACCATTTTCATTTCACCCAAATACACACCAAGGATAGCTGGTTTCAAGTTGCTATCCAATTTCCAATTAAAGAAATTTGTTATACAAAATAGGAAGAACAGGCCAGATAATTACTACGTCTGTTTCATAGTCAAACCATGCTGCAAATCAAATGCCTTGAAACCAAAGCTTACATTTAAAAGGACACTGCCAAAATATTTTCATAAAATAGATTATTCTCTTTTGTTATAAATAATTGAATACTGAGAATGGAAATATATTTCTTCACCAAATCTGTCTTTATTCCATGCATACACACTGTATGTTTCTGTGTGGTTCTTTAGGAATAATAGCTTGCTGGCAGGCATTCATTCTTTTTAGAAAACACTGGTACAGCATTTATTTGGGGAAGAAAAGAATAGGTAAATAGTGCAGTTTGATTTTGCTTGATTTTATAAAAAGAGAAATACCTACGGTAACTCCCCATATATTATTTTTAGAAGCTCCTTTTTATTCTGTAATAGCCAATACTCCTTCAAGAGGGAGAATCAACTAATTCTTCAACACTAATTCTAGGGAATCCCTGGTGCTTTGAAAGGAATGGGTTACGCTTCTATGACTCCCAGCAGAATAATGCAGGAAAAGGGCACCCAGGGTGCAATCTTGACCAGCACCTTACCATTCAGCATCAGAGTTCTCTCTTGAAACTCACAGCAATCATTTTTCCATTAAAACACAAGTATTTCCTCTTCAAGGTTAAGAGAAGAAATTAAAGCCGGTTGTAACAACGCTGCATGAATTCACTGTCCAGCAGGTTGTGGAACAGGCAGCCAACACAAAAGACAAGAGACCTCAAGCCGTACCGAGCAAGGTCTGGAGCTGATGATAGCTCTGAGACCGTTTGGCTTGAGCCTATTGACTGCAGAACACATTGGTATTATTACAGCAAAACAACTAAAGATTTGAGCTGTATGTGAGCAGCCCACTGCAACCAAATTAACTTGCTCATTTCAAGTCAAATATATTAATGAGCTGGGGATAAAATGCTAATCAGATCAACGTTTCTGATTAAACTTGTTCTTTCCGTATTCTTCATGTGGACAGATTTATCTTACATAGTTAAATGAAAAGCAAAATACCCTAGCTTCTCTGAAGGTCTCCACAGTATACTCGACTACTCTCAGAATATTAACAGTAGAAAGAGCATGGAAAAACTAGAAATTGACTTCTTCTGCAGCTCTCTCAACTGCTGTGGTCAGGCATGCTGCTCAGCTGACATCCATTTTTGAGGCACTTCATACCTCTGCACTGAAAACACGTTGAAAACCACATCGGGCTGCAGCTTCAATCTAACATCCTTTATAAATATATTTATTATTTAACTTAAATCTGTCAATAAGCTTATGATCTTACACCAGATTTATAATCTGCCCAGCTGAAATCAATGGAGTTAAAGCAGTTCAAAAAAGGCAAAGAAATATCAGGCTTTCAGTCTACGGAGACAACCTTTTAGATCATGAACTCCGTTATCTCCGAAGGTAACATGAAAAGGCTTTTTTTTTTCCTGGCTTCTCTTCATGGTGTGCGGATTAAGTTGATGATCAAGACCACTAATGAGTTAATACAGGAATACTTCTTTTAGATACATTTTTGCGAAAATCTGCTTCTCCAGGGTGGGGGTGGTTTGGGTGAGGGAGCTGGGGGGGTGCTTTTCTGGTTTTTTAATTGGGCAAGTGAAACGCTTTCAAATTTTCCAGGGAAATTATCATCACTCTAAAGGGAAGGCGAGCATATGTTTTGCCTGGACTGGTAAATCTTCATGACAATTTTGCAAGGCTGCTTAAAGATTTTTTTCCCTCTCACACACACGCAATTACACTATCACATGTATCTGGGAACAAAGACTACAGGGAACAGAGTTTAATGGACTGTGATTACTGTTCTGGAACAGATTGAGCCTCTTTATAGTCTATGAGAAGACGATGTGAACTGAATTCAAACAAAGAACTGATAATGGATTTACTGAAAGCTACAGTTAAAAAAGACACTCTCATAATTCATAGCCATGGATGGTATCTTAAAGCAAAAAGGGATTTAAAATAAATAAGAGGTACATTGTCTGTAAAACAACAGACAAACATTTTACATTTATATAGTACTCTACTTCCAAGAAAGGAAAATCAATAAAATTATTTACTTTCATTTTAAATATTTAAAAATTAAGTTCCAGCTTTTTTGCACTAATACAGTAACTTCTTGTTATTCAGGCAGTTCTGTTCATGTTTCTATCTAACATAAGTTCCTGCTGCTACCAAAGCAAATCAAATCAACTGTACTTCAACCAACACTTTAAAAATAAAGCATATTTCATGTCAGCCATTCTGTTTTCCTCTACTTCTTTCTCCAATCAACTATCCAGACATTTTCTTCTTCTCCCATCAGTGAGACAAGGGAAGAGGTGATTTTTCAGCTATCCATAATGATCCTTCTTGACTTGCTCACAGCATGGGGGAGGGAAGTGTCTCATCCCTGCATAAATACCTCCCTTCATGACTACAGACGTCATTTCTGATGTGCTATGCTTGGTGGCTGTTTTCTTTAATCTGATATCTCTCCAAGCAGTGGAGGAGTAGGCTGCCTGTTTCTGAGTAAACAGCTTTTGAATTTTAGTCAGTAGATGAGAAAATCAATTTAAAATATATTTACTGTAGTGCTATCTGCTTCAAATTCTACCTTTCACACGAGGGTAACCCTGTTTGTAAATCAGAATATGCTCTTTTAAACTTCTTACCAAATGAGACTGAAGAATTAAAACAATGAATAGAAGTTGATGTGCTGTTGTCAGTAGGATTGGTGAGTTAACCCATAAAAATCACCAAACATCCCACTTTCTGATTTCTGACACGCATTTTCAAATAACATTTCATTAATGTCTGTCATAAGAAGTGATCCAGTATCAAAATTGGACCCCAAATATACCCACAAATAGATGAATCTTCATGGTCCTTTTTCACTGTATTAAAGAGGATTAGTTCTGCAGATGAGCAATCATTTCCATACCTCGAATTACATTGAACAAATATTTTAAAATTGAAATATCGGCAAGTTTGTAATAAGCAAGCTCAAGATGAAGATTTTCTAATCGGTATTTTTCCTCTAAATTTGAATCCTCCCACCAGACACCCACATTCTCCCAGCCTTTTTGTACTGCCTGCATAACAGACATCTCCACTAGAAAAGACTCAAACAATTACCTAATGGTGCAGAACTAGCATGACAGCCCTTGCTGCTGTGGACCCCATTTCAATGAGGATGTGTTTTTATGACTCAGAATGAATCAGACTGAGGAAAGAGAACTGCAGTCCCAGAAATAATAAACAGCAGCATACAATTGGGAAGAAAGATCCTATGCTGCTTAATCATCACTGCCCCACAGCTAATTGCATTGCACATTACGTTGCATGCCTAAACAGGATACATGTGTAGATGTATGATCACGCTTCTAATGAGCTCCAGAAACATTAATCACAGTCCTTTGTTGAAAATATCAAGCCCTAGTCAATCATAATTGGGTATTGATATAAAGCTAGATGCATTAGTAAAAGACATCAAGACATTACAAACCCCATTCCTGCACCCATGCTTCCATCCCCGCAAGCCAGACTGATGCCTACCTGTGGGAGGGGGACACATCGCTCAGGAGGCACAAAACCACTTCTTCCAAGTATCCAGCACAAAGGTCAAGCACAATGAGTTGTGGACCTGAGGTCCTCCAAAATGGAGAATGCTTATGCATTCAGTCTCAAAGCTAACAGAATGCTTACTGCTTGTAGAGGGTCAGCAGAGCTGTCCTCCCAGGTCCTCCAAAGGAACAGTGAGATTGCTGCTTATTGAACAAAGCCCAGGTACTGGGTCTTCACACAAATTATGAGGCTGCTAACAGCTTCTGCTTTTAGCCACTGTGTGCAGCTGGGGCACAGCCCTTGGAGAGAGCTGGGAAAAGGCACTGGCAGACCCCTACCAATGCAGTGACCTCACATGAATTTTTCCTGTGGACATCCACTCCTTACAGACAGCACTGCACCAGAGCTTAGACTCTAATCGGTCATCGCAGCTGTGTAAGGCTCAACACACTCCCAAAACTGGGTCAGATTCGTTTTGCAGAGCAGTGATGTCAAAATCTTTGTAAGACATAGACTCTGAAGGCGTCTTACCCCAGCCAAAGCTTCTACTGAGTTCTCCTGCTGATGAGTGCTGCTCTCTCACTCATCATCACGTATTGCTCAGAACCTTGCTCCTATCTCTTAAGCACAGACGTGTGGCAGACACTTTTAGTCACAGAAAATCCTACTCTGTTTCCCCATAAAAATAAAAAGGAACAATCCTTTTGTTAAAATGTTATCAACATAACGGTACTTTCAGTAGAAAAGGAAAAGCCATCTTAGATGATACAAAACAACAATAAAATTACTGCGTTTCCATAGCATGTTCCTTTTTTTCCTCCCTCATCCTCCATTATTAACTTTTTTGTTTGCCTGGCTTTTTCTTGCATATATTGGTGTTTCTATGATCAATGGCTATTTAATCTGCTTCCTTCTTGCATTTATGTAAGGCGTCCTTTTATTCCATTATTTGCATAATGCCTTTAATTTTCGTATATTTTTAGAAGAATAAATAGTATTTGTAGATCAAATTATAACAATTTCATTTTCATATGTTTTTAGAAGAATAAATCGGTTTTGTAGATCAAATTATAACAATCCACCACGAAGGGCAATTAGCTTCAGTAAATCACTAAGTCTAGTTCTTTCACTTTCAGGAAGAAGTCCAATATTTAAAATCACTGCACACAATCAAAAATCCTTGAGATGTCCCGTACTGCACCATCTTATGGTCAGCTGCATTTGTCTAAAACACCTGAAAGTACCGCAGTAATCCTTAACTTTTCAAAAGAGGATTACATTCCCTGAGGCAGTGTCTTAAGGGTATCACAGCTGCACAGTTTTCCTAAAAAATGTTATTATTTGTGTTTTCACAGAGTCACAGAATCACAGAATGTGAGGGATTGGAAAGGACCTCAAAGGATCATTTAGTTCAATCCCCCTGCCTGAGCAGGACCACCTAGATTAGATCACACAAGAACGCGTCCAGGCGGGTTTTGAACATCTCCAAAGAAGAAGACTCCACAACCTCTCTGGGCAGCCTGTTCCAGTGTTCTGTTACCCTTACTGGGAAAAAGTTCTTCCTCATGTTTAAGCGGAACCTCCTATGTTCCAGCTTATATCCATTTCCCCTTGTCCTATCATTGGATGCCACTGAGAAGAGCCTGGCTCCATCCTCATGACAGTCATCCTTTACATATTTATAAACATTAATGAGGTCCCCCCTCAGTCTCCTCTTCTCCAAGCTAAAGAGACCCAGCTCCCTCAGCCTTTCCTCATAAGGGAGATGCTTCACACCCTTAATTATTTCAGTTCATTACCTTTGGTTGTGAAGAAAATCCAACATCTTACATCCCTAAGGCTGGAATTTCAGGAAGGGCTTCCCTGAAAGATTTCAGCTTTCTCCACAGGGCAAAAGGAAGGCATGAACAAGTTGCTTTGCCAGCTTTGCTTCAACACTTATTTAATGTCAACAATTTAAATGTCAGCATTTTCTTACTTCCAAAGGTGGAAAAAACTGAATATACAGGATAAATTATCTCAGCAGTCAGTAGCTATGCTTACTTTTGTTTCCTAATCCCTTCAGCAGCTTTCTGTTCCATCAGGGATGACTGCCTACTGGTTTTGATTTCTTATCTAGCTACTATGTTGCGCTCCTTTACAAGATAAAAGAAAAGAGCTCTGGGATATTCCCAGGGAGATCGATAACGGCTCAGAGGCCCCATATGTTATATCACTATCCTTCAAGTCATTTTCTCCCTATGGAAAATTGAAGAAAGAAAGTGGATATTGCAAGGAATTGTAGTCAGTGTACAGGTATCAACTTCATTTGTCCTTTCTTTTGTTTTTCACCTTTCTGTCAGGCAATCTCTGGAACATCCAAGTACCAGCTTTATTGTGCTGACTTCCAGCAGAGTAGAGAGTGTTTTGGGGAGCACAGACATGATTTGGCCTTTTCTTCTGCAGACCTTGACTGAGACCACATTACAGCCTGTTCAGCATTAGCTTGCTTTCAGTGAGGCTCTCTGAAGGTTGCTCAGGCAGAGGAACATTAACAGTAGTAAGTGCAGACCTGAACTGGCAGTGTGTTAATCCACTGGGCTGTCTGGACAAACAGATCCCACCGGGCTTTCGCAGCTGAGCTAGTATTTGTAGTCTGGTTCCTGCATGCCCTGTGAGCATGGTCTTGAGGACAATGCCGAAATTGCCCTGAGAAAAGAATCTAGACATGTATACAGAAAAAAAAAACTTTATTTGTATGCTTTTCAATTTAAAAGGCACAATTAATTTAAATCTAAATAATCCCAATTATAAGATATTCAAATGACCAGAGGCAGAAATCGACCCTAGACTTTTATGATCCATATATACAGTCAAATCAATAATTCTGTGAGTCCAGGCCCTGAATTTCATATTAACTAATACCAAGAGAATGAGGTCTGTATTTTCTCTGCTAAACAGAGGATAGATTTCATGACTGAAGGGGACCATTATCATCAGACCTTTTGCTTAAGGCAGTTCACTGAGCCTTCCCTGTGGCATTTGAGTTGAGCTGAGAACTCATGTTCGAATCTTTTAGAAAGATATCCAAGTAACTAGGAAAAATTGGAATACTATCTACTATGCCAAGCAGTTAAGTCATAAAGAAGAGCTGGAGCAATGTAAAGCTGAGAAACTACTTTCTGGGTTGAGATTTCTGAAGGAACACTGAAGAGCACTCCCTGGCTCTGGGGTACAAATATTTCAGATTCCTGCAAAAAATGGTGTCATCCATATTCATGCTGGATAATTTGCCATCTTAATACCATGTGTCATTATGTCATACTACAACCACGTGGTCATATTAAAGATTTTGTTTATTTAGCAGATTTAGTACAGTTTATATTGAGAAAAACACTAAGTCATTAGCTACACACAACAACTGGGAAAAGATTTATTTATACCATAGGCAATAAACCAAGCTTAAAACTGTTGAAATCTGAAGAACTACAATAGGAAAAACATTGACTATATATAAAACATACTGCCACTCAGTAGATTCAACTCACAGGCAAAATTGCTGTGAAGATAGTGATTAAGGAATGAGTTTGAAAATGCATGTGCTTGAAATTATCAAAAACATAGTTCAGTGAGCCATAGTTCAAAAACATTTTTAAAAAAATATAAAATTGAGAAAAAACACAGCTTATACCAGGCAAGCATACATCATCTTTTATATTCAAAAGCCTTGAAGAGAAAATCTTACTTCACTGTTCAAACCAAATCTTCACACTCTCTAGAACTCCCCTTTAGGCAAAAGGTTCAGTTTAAGCCTATGAGCCCAGGGCACCACTTCAGATTATGTTAAGGGATACTTACAGTAGTATATACACTTCATGGCTGTAAAATTATGAATTTCAACCACTAAGAGGATGACTTGATTAATTCTGCATGCCAGGAGTAACATTAAAGACAGCGTACCATGGTGTTCACTGAGACACTGAAGAAGCTTTCAGTGTCTATTCGGTGGGTCTTCTCAGGTCAAAAGTTCTTTGAAACATGAAATTCTGCTTCCTTACAGAAAAAGCCTCACAATACGAGCCTGCTGGAATTGCTCCTGTTATTGCGAGAAAGCAGATATATCTAAATGTATCTTAAAAAAAAAAAACAAAACATATACAAATATCAGGTGACTGTAAGAAAAAAGTTGTTCTCCTAAAAATGGAATGCTCCTGTCTTTCATTAAGATGTAGTAATGGACTATTCTAAATATGCTATCAACCAAAGATAAAACATTCTTCCAAGGTGATGAATAATTGCCAATCCCAGAACACAATAAGTTTCTTTACTCTACTGTAATGGCAATTCTTAAACAAAGGCGCTGTAACAGAAAACTATGTAACTATTTTATTTCCTAATTTCACTATATGCTAAAACATATTTAAAACATCCAGCCTTACATTTCCAGGAGGCTATGTCCAAGACAATATTACATTGTCCTTTGGCAACATCCAGAGAGCTGATGGAGACTGAAAGCACCACAGTGCTTGGCATATTTATATCTGCTTTTAAGCTTTCTCTCAAATCCACTGAGTGAAAAAAGCTTCAGAATCTTGAACAGTCAGATTAGAAAGACTTTCATCAGGTTAAGGAATAGGCTAGTATCTTATTGAGCTTGACAGTATCATGATTTTGAAAAATTCTAACTCAATTTTCACCTTCCACTTACAGACCCCCAAAATTTTAGATTATATTTTAGTTGATTCCAGTTTCTTGTCTCTTATACATTACACCAACTACTTGGTCAGAAGGTATTCCTTTAGCTGTGCTTTGCTGGATAGTCATTACTACCTCCTAGTCTTTTCAACTTCTAATGTTTGCAAGGTGGTTTCATTCACCAGTTTGAGAGAAAGTGGTAAATATGCAGCTTGTAAGGATGGCCTTCTGCTTTTATAGCCCAACACAGCAATGCAGAAAACAGGAATTTGCATCTATTTCTCTCTGCTGAGGTCCTTGTGGACAGCCCGCAGTTCACCTTTACTGAAGCTGAACCTTATTGGCATGTAAGGTGGTGAGTATGTGCAAAAGTGACTGCTGAAGAAGAATCTGCTCCTGTCATAACTGTCCCAGGATCCACAGGAAGAGAATGCTATGCAAATATCTGCAAGCCATATCTTGAAAAAAAACTAACGAGTTACATGGGTTCAGCTCCAGAGTTTCGTGCCTCCTTTGCCTTTTATGAGTTTCTCTTACTAAAGAGCACTTAACTTGTAATCTGTGTTTAAGCTTTAGGGCCAGAGAGGGCTATCACTATTGCTCATTCTCACACTATATACATATAATGGTTATAAAACTGCACTTCATAAGGCCTGCAACAAGGCCCACCATTTGTGATACTAATTCAAGTTTTCCTGCAAAGAATCAGCCTTCATCTCAACTATCTCTCCAGTGTTAAAGAAGATACCGAGAATTCAAAATGTCCATACTGAAATACTTTCCTCCTGATTTCTGGTACACTGTCACCCCCCTAGTTCCCTAAGGGGAACTGTCTGTTACCCTAATTTCTTCCAAATGTTGTGATTTTCATCTGTACTGTACTGAAGAACATCCAGAAGCATCCCTGAACACTGGAACATTGTTAAAATATTCCCTAAAACAATTTTGTCCTGTACCTCTCTGAAAGAATTTGTGAGCATGATTTGGGAGGCACAGTATTCCCAGAACTATTCTTAGAAGGCAGTTTGGACACAACCACTCTGTTTCTGGAGGATAAGAGAGTTTACTAACATATGCGCACGGCATTATCTGCCAGTTAGTCCCAGTGCCTGGGAGAGGTTTTAATTTACTAGTATAGACATAGCTTTAATTTTCATAGGTAGGAGATTCTAATATTGGTAGGTAGAGGTAGCAACTGATATTGTTCATTTGCTGGCCAACATTATTCAGGCAACTGTGGAAACATTATTAATGAGCCAGATCCTGTGAGATCCTGCATGGCTCATGAAGTGTTCTAAAATCCAATGTCAAGAAAAAAAACACCCCTTGCAACCTTCAAGGAGGGAGGACACACAGGATTAGGCACGAATGTGAAGACAATATTCAATAAACATTCAAATGCAGTGGTAAGAGGGTTCATTTTAGAGTAAACCCAGTGTCAGTGACTACCACAAATGTTACAAAAGTGCTGGCAGCAAAAATCTAATCGCAAACAGGCATACTAGAGAACCATGTTCAAGGGAGGAGCTGGAGGGGTTAATGGGAGAAGTAAAGAAACAAGCAGCAAGGACTACAACTTGTACGACAGTTAGCAGGGCTCATTCACAGGGCTTTAAACTAGTTTTGAAGGGGGAGGGGGGGAATATCAAGAATGATCATAGAATCATAGAATCATAGAATCATAGAATCATAGAATGGTTTGGGTTGGAAGGGACCTCGAAGATCATCTAGTTCCAACCCCTCTTCCATGGGCAGGGAAACCCTCCACTACACCAGGTTGCCCAAAGCCTCATCCAACCTGGCCTTGAACACTTCCAGGGATGGGGCATTCACAACTTCTCTGGGCAACTTGTTCCAGTACCTCACCACCCTCTGAGTGAAAAATTTCTTCCTTCTATCTAATCTAAATCTGCCCTCTTTCAGTTTAAATCCATTGCCCCTTGTCCTATCACTACATGCCCTTGTAAAAAGTCTGTCTCCATTCCTTTAAGGACTGGAAGGCTGCTATAAGATCACCCCAGAGACGTCTCTTCTCCAGGCTGAACAGCCCCAACTCTCTCAGCCTGTCTTCATAGCAGGGGTGTTCCAGCCCTCGAATCATCTTCATGGTCCTCCTCTGGACCCACTCCAGCAGCTCCATGTCTTTCTTGTGTTGGAAACTCCAGAGCTGAACGCAGTATTCCAGATGAGGTCTCACGAGAGCTAAGTAGAGGGGCAGAATCACCTCCCTTGACCTGCTGGCCACGCTCCTTTTGATGCAGCCCAGGATACAGTTGGCTTTCTGGGCTACCAGCGCACATTGCCGGCTCATGTTGAGCTTCTCATCAACCAGCACTCCCAACTCCTTTTCCTCAGGGCTGATCTCAATCCATTCTCTGCCCAGCCTGTACTTGTGCTTGGGATTGCCCCGACCCATGTGCAGGACCTTGCACTTGGCCTTGTTGAACTTCATGAGGTTCTCACAGGCCCACCTCTCCAGCCTGTCAAGGTCCCTCTCGATGGCATCCTTTCCTTCCAGCGTGTTCACAACACCACACAACATGGTGTCATCTGCAAACTTGCTGATGGTGCACTCGATCCCACTGTCCATGTCTCCAGCAAAGATGTTTTGGTCCCAGTACTGACCTCTGAGGAACACCACTCATCACTGGCCTCCACGTGGACATCGAACCGTTGACCACAACTCTTTGTGCGTAACCATCCAGCCAATTCCTTATCCACCAAGTGGTCCATGCATCAAAACCACGTCTTTCCAGTTTAGAGACAAGGATGTCGTGTAGGACAGTATCAAATGCTTTGGATAGTCCAGGTAGATGATGTCAGTTGCTCTTCCCCTATCCATCAATGCTGTGACTTCATCATAGAAGGCCACCAAATTAGTCAGGCAGGATTTGCCCTTAGTGAAGCCATGTTGGCTGTCACCAATCACCTCCTTATTTTCTGCATGCCTTAGCATAGTCGCCAGGAGGATCTGCTACATGATCTGCCAGGCACAGAGGTGAGACTGACTAGCCTGTAGTTCCCTCGGTCTTCTTTTTTCCCCTTTTTAAAGATGGGGGCTTTTCCAGTCAATGGGAACTTCACCAGATTGCCACAACTTCTGAAATATGATGGATAGTGGCTTAGCAACTTCATCTGCCAGTTCTCTCAGGACCACGGATGCACCTCCTCAGATCCCATGGACTTGTGCACCTTCAGGTTCTTTAAATGGTCTCGAACCTGATCTTCTCCTACAGTGGGTGGTTCTTCATTCTCACCCCGATATCTGTTGGAAGGACAACACAGCAGGGCATAGGCAATCCAGGAGGTTCCTGGAATGCATGGATGATAACTTCCTTCTCCAAGCAGTAGAGGAACCGATGAGGAGAGGTGCTTTGCTGGACCTTGTTCTCACCAACAAAGAAGGCCTGGTGGGGAACGTGATGATCAAGGACAGCCTTGGCTGTAGTGATCATGAAATGGTGGAATTCAAGATTCTTAGGGAAGCAAGGAGGGTGCACAGCAACCTCACTACCTTGGATTTCAGGAGAGCAGACTTTGGCCTCTTCAGGGATCTCCTCGCTAGAGTACAATGGGATGAAGCCCTGGAGGGAAGAGGGGCACAAGAAAGCTGGTTAATATTCAAAGATCACCTTCTCTAAGCTCAGGAGAGGTGCATCCCAACAAAGAGGAAGTCAGGCAGGAACACCAGGAGGCCTGCATGGATGGACAAGGAGCTCCTGGACTAACTCGGGCACAAAAAGGTGGCCTATAGAGGGTGAAAGCAAGGACAGGTAGCCTTGGAAGAATACAGAGTGATTGTCCAAGCAACCAGAGATCAGGTTAGGAAAGCTAAAGCCCTAATAGAGTCAAATCTGGCCAGGGACAGCAAGGGCAACAAGAAAAACTTCTACAGATATGTCAGTGATAAAAAGAGATCTAGGGAAAATGTAGGCCCTCTCTGGAAGGAAACGGGAGACCTGGCTACCCGGGATATGGAGAAGCCTGAGGTTATCAATGACTTCTTTGTCTCAGTCTTCACTGGCAAGAGCTCCAGCTGCACAACCCAAGTCACAGAAGGCAAAGGCAGGGACTGGGAGAATGAACGCCCACTGTAGGAGAAGATCAGGTTTGAGACCATCTAAAGAACCTGAAGGTGCACAAGTCCATGGGACCAGACGAGGTGCATCCGCAGGTCCTGAGGGAACTGGCAGATGAAGTTGCTAAGCCACTATCCATCATATTTCAGAAGTTGTGGCAATCTGGTGAAGTTCCCACTGACTGGAAAAGGGGAAACATAGCCCCCATCTTTAAAAAGGGAAAAAAAAAGAAGACCCAGGGAACTACAGGCCAGTCAGTCTCACCTCTGTGCCTGGCAAGATCATGTAGCAGATCCTTCATGGCAGGGGGGAACTAGATGATCTTTGAGGTCTCTTCCAACCCATTCTATGATTCTATGGTTCTATGACTCATCACACCTTCATCTGTCTTCCTCCTCCTATTTTGTATCATGTGTGCACTACTTGTAAGAATGATCAGAAGTTTCCATCGACTCATGACATTGCAGGACATACTCTATTTTAAAATTTGCCCTTTTGTAGAGCTTATACCACTGCCTTTCAAATTGGATGGATTTTACAGCACATTTTCCCCTCCTTTCCACCTTTCAAATCGCAGATGTTCTTGCTAGAAAATAGGCATGTTTTCTATCAAAAAACATCTTTTCATCAAAATATGTGTTTCCATAAGACAACTGCATTTCTTTAGGAAGCCTAAATAGCTGAAATTATTTTTTTATATACTGTTGTAAGAAAACTATAAAATGCTCTGTTGATTAAAAATGCTTCATTGAAAAAAAAAATGTGAAGACCATAGTACCTTTTTCCATCATTCTTTTGTTGAGGAATGGGACTGAAACAGTTAAAAAGTACCGAGCAATTACATCAATTTAGAGTAAAAAAGAATCACAGGTCTGAGTCTTGTCACAGCCAGTTGCTGTATGTTGTCACGACCAGGGGTGTGTTGCTGGCTCTTCTCTCAGCCAGTTGCTCCACTACAGGTATTTATATCAGCAGAGGTCTGGCTCACAATCAGAGAAGCTAACAGGAACTAAGAAAACAATTAGGTTGAACGTCACTAGGCTAGCTAACATTACTCCTGATGGAAAGAATTGGGATCCCTAAGAATCTTACTGGCCAAGCTCTGGAAGTCACAGTTCCTTTACACGAGACTTTAAGACTAGCTATTTGTCAAGCTAAAGAGTGCCTGTTCTCCAGGAGTGATGAAAAGGAGTGGCTTGTGACTAGTAAACATTCCCAGTTACCAAATAATACTAGCTGACAAGCAAGTTCACACGTACTTTTCAGCTCCACGTGTAATAAGCACTTGCAGCTTCGACTGTTTTTAAAAGAACCTGAGTACTGAGCACATTTGAAGACACAACAACATGAAGTCCTATCCTCAGTGGAAGACCTTTCTATCAAATTCTTTCTTGTTTATCTTGTAGTCAGCACATCCAAATGGGCACAAGCAGAGTTAACAGCTGACTTGAAAACTGTAAGATGGTAATTCTCTACATTTCCATTTCTTAGTTCCTTAAAGCTCAGTAATAGTACTGGTTAATTATATGTAGCTACTTTATTACTAAATAATATTTGAATACAAAACCATGATTAAGACCCATCAGTTGCAGGAATACAAGGCTAACTCAAAAATTCCTCTCAACCAGGTCCATATTTGTTCCACTGAATCATTTCCTGTGGACATCATGACCTCCTTTCTTCATTCACTTTTCTTGTTTTTCAAAACGTGAGACAACATGTTTGCTGGAAAATTTGTATTTGAAATTTCACATACCTCTCCAAGAAAAGCTGCCTTTCTCCAAAAATATCTCCAAAGTATCTAGAAATCCTTACCACAAAACTGGTCCCAAAGGCCTAAATCAGTTGGTATGCAAGATCACGTGAAACAAACTGGTAAGCAAACAAACAATTACACAGGCTATCAAAAAAAAAAAAAAGAAAAAAAGCATTGTTCCTCTCTGTACCACATTTGCAGGTGCTTATATACGAGCATTTTGGGAAAGGAGACAAGGCAAGCTGCAGAAACACTCAGAGGATCTGTATTTGTGTGAACATTATGAAATGCAAAGGAGATTTCTTAGTGCTATCAATTTATGTAGACAGGGGAGGAGCATGACACAGTGTAACAGCGCTAAATCTGCAACACAACATAACTAAAATACCCATGACCAAATTTGAAGAGATCTTAATAAGAAGCATTGTGTAATGGGAACATAAGTGAGATCAGATAAAAGGATAAAAATAGTTTTCACTTCATATGAATGCTAAAATTCATGTAACCTCAATAAAAGAAAAAAAAAAATTGTAATAAGCCTGACAAGTATAGTATTAGTCCTGTCACATTAGTACTGTCTGCCGAGAAAAGCTGTATCAGAATATTCTGGAGATGGTCTGGCACTACAGAAGGCTTTCCTAAACGTGAAATTAACTGTAAGCACTGCTTTGTTAAGGTAATCTACAACCAGACATTAGTAAAAAAGGAAAATGTAGCTTTTGGAAGATGAACTATAACAATAAATCAATTACTCAGTCAAATGAATTATAACCCTGGATCCACTCTAAGGCTTTAGAAATGTAGGCTTCTATGTGTGGTTAAAAAGAACAGAACAGTTAATGCGTCTCGAAGTCGCTAATTAAGAATCCATACACCTTGTATCTTTCCCAGCCATAAGCAGTTAGACATTTGCTTGGCTTCTCTAAGCTGTCCTTTCAAATTTACCATTTCTCATTCTGTCTAGCTGCTGGTCTCACTCAATGGCGCTCATGACCTGAATGCAAAAGGAGTAAATAAAAAGACAACAGATGAAACAAACCAACAGGTTTGGATCTGATTACTCGTTATGAATAATGATTTTCTAACAAATAGGGATACTTCGCTATGCATATTTGTATATTTTCCAGCAAGATTTCAAAGTGCTTCACAAACATATTAGGATATCAAGCAACAACCTAGAACTCTTTAATGTCAATGATTTTCTCTGTGAGGAATATTAGATCCTTCTCTTTATCAAATATTAGCACAGATAGGCCGGAGTATCTCAGGAAATTCTGATTTTCTGTACACAAAAGAAAAGACAACTATGCCTGCCTAATGTCAGAAAGAGATGTTCTTATTAAGACACAGAGAATATTTAAGAGTCCATATCACTGAAGGGCTGGCCAAAACCCCTATCTCTGATTAAATATATAATAACATATAAATATTTTAATTTTTTAAATTGTCTCTTAGGTACAAAGAATAAAATGAGCTATAGGGCTGACAGCCTGTGGTCCCATCTGCATTCAGTATACAGAAATCCAAGAAGGACTCTGAAGGCATCTAAATGTGATATATTCTTGCCATATAATATCAGTGATTATAATACTTAACTGTTCTGCACTGATGCAATACTATATTTGAGTGATAAAAAAAAAAGAACTACTTTTTACATAACAATGTGAGTTTTCTCAAGGGTTGCCAAGGCCACCAGCTAGCTAGAGTCTTTATGCAATCTACTTAATATCACATTTCAATTGCTCCCTTTAGAAGTAAAGAAAAATGTTCTTTTCAAGACACACCAGTACCTTTGTAAGAACTAAAACTAAAATTATAAAACTGCAGCATGAGGCAACATCAAGAAGAAAATTAAGATGCAATCTTGCAAATAATGTCTTAATGACTGAAAATTAACTATTTAAGGATTGCATAACTGTGCTTCACAATAATGGCTAAGACAATGCCTTATTTCTTCAAAGTATGTTAAAAATCTCAACACAAATCACTGTCTTGGCTTACTGTACACATAATTTCAAGGCTTTCTAAAAAATTTTTTTAAGATCAAAACCTATTCACATATACTATCTCAAATGGGGAAACTTAAAGCTTTAAGTCAATTAAAATTGTCATAACATTTTAAAAACTAAAACCTATGAGCTTGATACAAACTCTGGAAACGGTTAGAAATACTGAAACATATCTTAACTCTGTCATCTAACTAAAGGAAAACTGATTTCAACTATTACTCAGTTATCTCCTTTATTTCCAAGGTTTTAATCAAGACCAAGACCTTCTCTTTGAAGATTCTGTCCATCACAAAACTCTAGAATGCAGCACGTCGCATAGCATGTCACAGGAAGCCTTGGTGTATTATTAACCACCATCAGTAATGCTTATTCTACTTCCCCTTTTACTCAAGTCATAATGAATGAACTATGACCTTTCTTTCCTGAATTATGTTTCTTAATCAAGCTCCTAGTTTTAGATGGATTCTTCTCTATCCCTAAAGAACTACTGTAAGTTAACTGATACGAAACTAAGACCCTTATTTCGTATTTTCTTTGTATATACAGGCAGAATTTTAGGGCATTTCAGAGACTGGAAAGATCTCACCACAAATCAAAAACTTCTTTATCATCTAACTATTAACTTTGCTATTACTCTGCAGCAAAAAAAGGTTCTTTCTCATCTGTGGTTGGTGCTATACTCCACAGCTGTGCTTAGAGCACAGCAGCAGTAACAGTATGCTGGCCTCAGAGTTCTTCTGCTAAACACGATACGGTACCTCCTTACACTTCTTCTGCTAGAACAGTGCGTGCTCTAGCTTTCTGTGTATCTGTGCAGCTCCTTACAACCCACTGAATCACACACCAGTGCAAAAGTGTCGCAGACCACTGGTCTCACGTTCTTCAGGAATCACAACCCAGAAGGTTGTTGTGATTCCCCTCGTATATCAGAAGATCTTATTTTGCTCCAAAGGTCTATACCGCAATGAAAGGCTTCTAACAGAGAGCTTCAAGACACTGCTCTCCAGGGGCTCCTACCACTCCAGTCTCCAGGAGAGAACTGCCCCACTCCCTCTTGGGAGTGCCCCGCCTTTAACCATCCATGAGTCACGTGGTCTCCGGCTGACCAACGTGACTCACAGCACCTGTCCTGACGAGGCACAGGTGCTTTCTATTGTAGTAGCCCATGTAGCAGCCAGAAAACTTCCGCAACACAAAAGTACCCCATGACTTCATACGTGCACATCACAAGTGTGGGTACGTATTGTGTCAACCCATATTGACACTTCACTAGCTGGATGCAGACACCTCACATCACCCAGCAGGGAGGATGCTCCTTGCTTCGGCAGAGGTTTTGATGCCAGCAGAGCAACTTCTCACTGTGTCAAACCACGTTCTGAGTACCACTGTTTTCAGCCCAAGATCTTTCCCTCCTTGTTAACAAATTTTCATGCTGCTTTTATAGTTCTTTTCAGGCTGTCTCCTTTTAGGAGTCAATACACGCCACTATGATTCTGTTAAGCTAAAGAAGCTATAGTGATCAATCTCCCAATATAACAAGATCGGCAATATTGCATCTGAAAAAGAAACTTCTCCTGACTCATCTTTCTCTTCCTGCACAGGAAAAGTACCTTTACATCAACAAAACATGAAATAATTCTCACTAAGCTTTAGATGTCTGCATCTGAACTAGTCACCTGAGTCCTGTAACAAGCTTCAGATTTCCGCTTTAAGATGAAATGAACTGCACATTGAACATGCATGTTTTTCTCCACTGATGGGAACGGAAGTTTTGACTTCTAGCTCAGATGTAAGCCTGAGTTTTATAGCTAAATTAATGCAGAAAAATCTCATCCCAAATGTTTACGTCTTCTAAATTGGCATGGAGCACCTCTTTTTTTTTCTTTTCTTTTCTTTTCTTTTTTTTTTCTTTTTTTTTTTTAAGGGAAAGATTGTTTGCTTACTTTTGCTGACTTCTGTCTTTGTCCAGACTAAGAGAGTTACAATTTGTAAGCTTTTCTAGTCCTCCGCTGCATCTCCTTCACTACTTTTTACTCTTGCCCCTAGCTACCATGATAGAATCACAGATGGTTTGAGTTGGAAGACATCTTCAATATCATCTACATCCAAACATCAAAGTCAACTTATATCCCAAAAAGAGAATGGCACTAACACATACCAACATTGTACTGGTTACATATATTACTGGAACTAAATTCTCTACTTCAACTCAGTAAGACTTACTTTCCATAAGAGCTCTTCCATTTGTGGCATTCTTTAAAGGTCTGTTTCCTGTTTCCTGTTACAATCTTTCACTCACTAATGATTATGCACACTTTGACAAAAGTTCTGCATATACTATTTTTTGCAGGTTGCCTGCAGAAAAACTCCTTTCAACACAACTTTGAGTACTGATTAATTACGTAATGGAAAAGAAAGCCGGGAGAACTTTAATGCCTGCCTACAAGTGGGTGGTATGTTCCCAAGTACTGCAAAAAGAAATTCCCACATGGCAGTATCACAATAGGCTTTATTGAGTATGAGCTTGCTGGTAGAGAAATTTAATATCTTTAAATGTGTTCTAAATCATTGTCTTCATATTAATAGATGTATGTAATTGAATATAAGCATTTCACCTTCAACTGAATGGTAATTTCCTTATGTTACTTCTGGTTTTCTGCATCACTCCAGATACAAGATTAGAGGGCAGGTAACGCTAACCACTTTTCTGCTCACATATTTAAAAATTTATTAAAATTAAAATTACATTGAAGAGGTGCCTTTTCCCTCTCAAGTCTCCCATACATTGCCATGACACCATCAAAGCAAACAGTTGTGTTTCCTTTTGCTTTCTTCTTCCAGGCCAAATTTCTTATTGCCATTCTTTCCCGCAAACAGAAGAGCCATCTGTATGCACACAACGTGCTGGAAAGTGTGTAATCCGCAGTGCTGAAGAAGAGAAGTAGGAAAATGTCAGTGATTGCAGCACTTGCCACAGACTTGGTACTACTGAGTAGATATGCTGTCCCATAAATGGAGAAGAAACTCATTAATAAAAATGGAAAATAAGAAGTGAATGTTCTTGGTTTTGGCATGACTACACTTACTGCTCATCTAAAGCAAGTGGGAGATAGCAAATTAACCAAAACCTAGCAAACTAAACCAAAAAGAAAAGCAAAATATACATGTTTGTGGAAGAAAACTACAAAACAGCAGAGTAAAAGGTAACATGTTCCTTCACCATTTATTCTACTAGTTATCATCTTCACTATGTTTGCTATAGGACTGACATATTTGAAAACTTTCAAACTTTTTTTAAGCACACTCACTCCTAAAATGACAGTAAGGACAACTGTAATTCACATAAAGAATAAAAAGCACTCACTCTATCTTAAATGAAATCTGATGAATTTCATATATTTACCTGAAAAATATGTCAATATAAATTACATATTTTTGTTGTAAATCTATTTTAACACAATCAATTAAATCTGTTATTGTTTAAAATCAGCACTGTTTCTAACGTAACTGTGATTCTAGGTCAGAGCAAAGGCTAGTGATTCATCAAGCTTAGTATCCTGTCTCCAATAGGTATTGGTGATTCTCCTTCCATGAACTTGTCCACTGTTCTCCTGAAAGCATGTAAACTTTTTAGAGCGAATTTGTGGAGCTTCTTGCAAAATATATTACAGATGCTAAAACAATATGAAGAACCAAGTCTTCTTGTTTGCTTTGAGTGAGGCTTCTATTAGCTTCAACTGATGCTCTCCAGCTCTTCCACCGGAAGCAAGAGCAAACAACAAATCCCTAATGCACCACCTTCATACCACTTGGGGGTTTTTTAGCCCTCTATTACATTTCCATAGAATGGTATTTTCTCTAGGCCGAAGAACTCTAGTTTGACTAATTGTTCTTCCTAGCACTTCATACTTTAGATCATCCTATTTACATTCCTATGAACTTTTTCCAGTTCAGCTGTAGATTTTTTAACAGGAAGGGGCAACAATTGTTAAGCATCAGACTCATGTTCTGATAAAATCTGTTGTAAACTGAAGAACTTGTTCCTGGGTAAAGATAGGTGGCTCAAAATCCAACATATTATGGGAAAAATTTGGAGTGCTTTTATGTATGTCAGAATACACTTTAGATAAAACAGTATTTAGACACATTTGCCACCTCAGCTTCCAGTCACTGCCTCAAAGTCTTCTTGTAAAGATAATCTGAGATGGTTTGTGGGTGCTAGGCAGTGTTTATTTTAGCCTACACTGCTTGTCTCCTTGAAATAAGAAAACTTTGCTACGTGGTATCTTATGGACTCAAAAAATTAATAATTAAAACCCAGTCATTCTTGTAGGATTTCCAGAACAGTAGCCTCTGACTTGGTTGATGAATCAATTCATTGTAAAGTAGTCCCATAAAAGCTTACACTCCACAATCACTGATCCTGTTTGGTGTCACTCCAATGTCAAAGCATTTGACATTCTACCTAAAATGTTGTCGCTTATCTATACGCACACATCTTTATCTTCCTCCCTCTCCTCCTTCTCCTTTCATTTATAGCAGCAAAAATTTCCATAAGCACTTTTATTCCCTTAATTTCAGTCCACATTCATGGATTTGATTTTGTCTATATAATTTCTTTCATATACCCTTTATCTTCCCATTCCCTTTCATAATACTGTCTTCTGTAAATACCTCATTTGTCGGTTTACTTGTTATTTGCATTTAAAATACTTTACAAACTTTTATTTAACTACAGCTATGTTTTGATTCTTACTTTTGTTGTAAAAACCTCATAGAAAAAGTCACTTAAATCTCTAACAAAGATTCTCCCCTTACATTGCTTTTACTATGTTTTTATTATGTTAACACAGTGCTCTGGAACAGTCTCAGATATGCCCTACCATATTCGTCACCACCTGATGTAGTGCGAGTTGTGTCTACTTACTCCAAAAATGGAATAGAACTACTCAGATAATATTTAAGCCATGCTTGCAAAATTTGGGTGGCAAATTGGCAAATTCTGGGGTTTAATAATCAAATCCTCTGGGAGTCTGTAGTTCCATTTGAAGTACAATTAAATTAAAAAGACAGTAATCATCTGAGCAGATGCAAATGTCTAAAATGTAGATATCTGAACCAGTTGTCTAGACTCTCTTTACAAAGAGTCACAACAGAGAGATAAGCACTTTTGTAGTATGATTCACCTGACCTTTTAGAAATGTATGAGATCAACTGAACCCTGCAGGCACTTGTTTCTCTGCTAGGACTATAAAGGACTGAAAGACTTTTCATATGAGGCTATCTCAGATGTCCCTTAAGCAACTATAAGGAGAATCCAGAATGAATAGCCCAGAAGATGTCTGCAACAAAAGGCATTAAGATAGCAGGATGAATACCACGCAAAACATTTCAGCCTGAATGTCACAGACATATACAGATAGGCAGCCGTTCTGAACCCTTGTTTGAAAGGCATTTTAATAGCAACTGAAGTCTTTATTAGCCTGAATTGGGGGTGCTAGTCCTTCAAAGACTACAAATCTTTCTTTATTAAGAGAGAGAACTTTTTTATTAACTAGGTGCCAAAAAATTTGAAAGAGAAAACTGTCATCATATATAGCATTTTCATCTTAAAAAGAATGTCAGCAATCCTCTCTAAAACTTGAAAAGGTAGCTTTGATGTACAGTCTTACACTGCATCTAATTAAATTACTTCTTTTCTTTCAGTTAATGGCATTCCACCAGTCTTTGTCAACAACACTATGCTATACTATACCATACCATACCATACCATACTGTACTATACTATACTACTATACTATACTATACTATACTATACTATACTATACTATACTATACTATACTATACTATACTATACTATACTATACTATACTATATATAGATAACAATACAAATTCCAGAAACACTTAATCTGATTTAAAAAAAAAAAAAAAAAAAGAATAGGTAGCAGAGCCAGGATTTTGTTACTATGTTTGTGATTCTAGGAGTAATCAAGAACAGTTGCTTATATCAATATCGAGTTTATGTTGTGACTGTCAAAAGAGCAAAAGTTTCCACTAAGCCTCAAATTCTAGAATATTCTAAAGCTTTAAAAGGTATCCAAAACACTTGGTCATATTCTAGGTTGTGATCTAAGGGAGAGTGACCAAACTGACTAAGCGACCCTTGTCACTTTCTCATCCTGGCGAGCACAGTGGGACAACAGACAGTGGCTTTTAGACAGCTTTGTGTTTCTACACATCTTAAGGAACGCAAGCCCAAGCTTCAGCCTGTTATATTTTCATCCTAGCACGCACTGAGTACTGAGACACATCTAGAGAGCTATCCTATAGCTGAACGTCACAACACCTCGTGCAGAATATCTCAAGCTGATTGGGGACTTTTCAGAGCTCTTTAAAATAGCGAAGCTACTTTAAAGCTGAATAAAGGAGCCGGGGGGGGGGGGGGGGGGGGTCAGGGGGATAAGCAGTGGACAGAACACGAACAAATGAGGATTCAACATCTAAATCTGATTCTTCCTTCCTGTACTCACTGAGTTCTACAGATGGCCGCATATTCTAAGCGTTTGTTACTTTAAATCCAGCTCTCGAGCAGAGCAGCATGATATGTTGCCACCTGGTGTAGAGGCGATGTAAAAATCCGTGCTGACTCCTGTACGAGCAAAGGCTATGTCACTGCAGAGGCACATCTCTGCGTGGCCCATCTCGGCAATGTCGTCAGCTCCCTTGCTTGCTGACTCACGTCTTGGGAAGAAATCAGCTCTGACGAAAGAAACTGTCCTTCAGCCGGCGATGATGCGGAGCGGGCAAGCACAGGGACTGCAGAACCTGCCTGAGAAAGGGGAGAGAGGGAGTGATGGCTACAGGCAAAGGAGGTGGAAGCACTGAAACCAGAGTGCAAATGTACATGTTCACAGCCGTCAACAGCCAGTGAGTTGATCCTGCCATAAGATGCTGCAGAGATGTTGAAACATTATGACTGCTACACAATCACTCACGGAAATGGGCTGCTCTTAGAGGGTGAAAGTCTGCTTCACATTAATCATTTCAAGCTTTTCTTGCACATCATTTGCCAAATGGATCTGTGCTTTATCATGAAAAATTAATTCAAATAACCTGCCCAGTATTCCTTTGCACAAAGAACTTCTTAAAAGTGGTAAAGCAAGCACAGTGCGCAGATTTTTAGGCAGCAATAAACATCACAATTGCTATTTATAAAGATCATGTTTTCCTTATGAATAGATTGTTAATACAATTAAGCTTGGAAAACCTGTTACTTATTTTCAAAGAAAACAGTTTAATTGCTAACAACTGTTTTCTATAGACTCTTATAGGAAATCGGGTTTTACCTTTCCCTAAAACCCTAAATGCTGCTGTGATGAACAATTACAAAACCAAAACCAGTATTCATTCGTCAGATATGATTTTCAGTAGCAGATTTATGGGCAGCCTTAA
Organism: Tauraco erythrolophus; assembly: GCF_009769465.1. Lineage (NCBI taxonomy): Eukaryota > Metazoa > Chordata > Aves > Musophagiformes > Musophagidae > Tauraco > Tauraco erythrolophus. The sequence continues at coordinate 29,788,737 of NC_141496.1, forward strand.
TGCTAGTCTAGAAAGAAGACGATGCTGTGCATTTCATGGTCATTCAATGCTCTATAGCACAGTGGTGTTCTACTGCACCTGCAGGAGAATATGTCATCACAAATATGTTATACATGTCACCCTGCCACTGAAAGTTCTCTAGGGATGTTGATCTTCTGACTTCTTTTACCTGATCACCTGTCCTCTACAGCTTAAAGGTGGAAAAGTAGCATTATCACAAAAATACTCCGGTGCTTTTTGGCAAAATAGTTGACAGATATTTTTTGGACCAGTTCAAGAGTGTTTCTTGTAGCAGGAACATACCCATGACTCCAGGACTTTAAATGCTGTTTGGGTTTATGCAGAGTATCCATGGCATTGTAATATTTTATCAAGCTGCTTGTATTATTATTTCAATATTATTATTTCCATATTATTCAAATTATTCTTTTAAATATTAAAAATATAAACGATGCATTGCTATTAAGTACTTTACATAGAAGATGATTTGACTGGAACGGCATACTCTAGTGACTGTAGTGGTACCATTATTTGTCATGGAGAAAGAGCTGATTACTGAAGTCATACATAGCCATGGAACGAAATTCAGAATACGGAGCGCAAGCAAGAATATTCAGATGTCTTCTGTTCCAATTCTTTTCAATATTTGGAACATAACAAGCACTGAAATGCCTTCGTTTTAATCAGCTGCTCTTCTATTTCTCCCACTAAAGACTAAACTCGACAGAAGTTCTTGGTATTTCTCTAGCTTGAGGAAAAATGTCTGCCAAAGGAAGATTAAATAATCTTGAGCAAAGCATTCTCCTTGCATTCACCCAAAGACTACAGATCCAGTTTCATACGGGGTATCACATCGGAAAAAAAGTTAGAAGCTTGAAAAACAGGTGAATGTGTTGTTAGTCAATGCATTGTTAGAGAAGCACTCTTTTCCATCTAACTGAAAATTTTTATCTAACATGCCAATAAGTCATTATGGTAGAAAAGGCTTTCTTGCAATTCATGCAAAATCTGTTCATGCCGTTGGTCATGATAGGTTCAGTTACCAATGGGGAAAAGACTGTCTGACTGATGTGGAAAAGCTTACTCGAGTGACAAAATTCAGATGCCCTAGGAGAAACTTTTAAGTATATATGAACACATTCATCAGGCTTATAGCATGTATAGGCTCATCAACGCTGTTCTGCAAGAGTCTGTCAAGCCAGAAGCTGATACGTCTGTGAAAAAAAATGGGAGAATGCAAATACCAGATTCCGGCCTATTTTCAATCTCTCAGTATTAACTCTAATTCATATATTTTCTCTGAAAAGGATATATACTTGATACATGCACTAACCGTTATATAACAGATGACAAAACAGCATTTCTAAAAGAGGAGTGAGATATTCTTTAACATTGAGGTGTTCAATTTTCACAGGACATGATTGTTACTACCATCACCATCATTATCACAAGAAAGAATGCCAGCAGCTTCCAAAATATGTGGAACTGCACTGTCACAGTCCTCATATGCATCATCTTTATTTTTTGTCTAAAATTAGGATTTTGATTGTGTACGATATGCTGGTATTTTGAAAAATCTTTATTTCAGTTGGAACAAAAAATTTTATTTGAGTCTTGAAATGGGTGATCTGCCAGTCAGCTGTATGTAATATTTCAGTTCACATGATGGGACAGAAATGGTCCTGGACCAGGTCATTACGAAGGCCCCCACTGCTCAAGGCAGAAGCCATAACACGACAGTCCATGGAGTGCAAAGCCCTGAAAGATGCAGCTTGGTGCCTTCTGCCTGGCTTTTCGCCTCCAGACACTCAACGCTTCTGTCTGAGGCATGTGGAGCCATGGAGCTGAAGAGAGATTGCAAGACAGTGTTGTACAAGGCACAGATCTACTTAGAGGCCAGAGCTGCATCTGACACGGCGCATGAGAGGAGACAGATCTTGTGTTAACACAGTAAACAGCCAAATAGTTAATCTGGTCAGGTCAAACAGTAATCAGTCCAGTATCCACACTTAAGTCATTACAAAGCATCTGCTTTTCCATCACAGTAATCATGATAGAGATGAGGGAAAAACAGAAAAGAAAATACTGAAAAGGTGTCTCAATAAGCTACAGAACTACAGACAACACTAAAAATTCATGAATACTTCATGTAAACTACTCTACGTTTACTTTGCACTTTGAATCCTTCAAAAACTGTTTCAAAGAACAAAGAGATGACCCTTTGTTCCTAGACAGTCTAATGCTATTAAACCAGTTTAACCTCCTTTCTCCTGCCTCCCTTCTCCGTTTCCTTCAAAAAAGCACAGGACAGTACTGGTTCCAAAACTAATTCCTAGTCTGTGCAGATGACTGTACTTTTCCTGGCTCTGATCACTGCTGTGGCATTTGCTTGGCTAGAGCAGCATATGAATATACGTGGTCATAAAATCATGGAAAAACCTCCTTCTCTCTGTGAAAATAATTGTATGTTCTATTGTACTATAGAATCCAACATTAAAGATGACTGGTATTTATCATATACAATTCAGAATCAGAAAGTTTCAACAGAAGGTTTTATCAGATACTCCATAAAATCCATAGTGTGGGAGTAGGGTAATTATTGTCACTTCACTGCTCTCTCTAACTATCTACAATTATCTCTTTATACTAGTAATCAGCTTTATAGCATTTGATCTCCTTTGCTTTTTATCTATCTAATTACAAAGTAGCAGTAGATGTTTGCATCACAAAGACTAGTCTGAGTACTCATTGCAATCTCCAATTTTCAAATGCCTGCATTTTCCCAAAGACGTAAAACTGGAAACTAATCACATATTTAAAGGCTATGTCTTATGCTCCAAGGGCAGTCATGTATTTAAAAACCTATTTTATGTGGCAAGATTTGCCATATTTTTTACACCAGCAGTGTGCAACACAAATTAGCATGAACAGCATGACAGAAGCATATATCATCTCTCTATTTGGAATAATACTCTGAAATTATTGGGTCTGAGACAAGAAACTTGTGCTCCATTTCACTAATGTGCACCAGACAAACATCAGCCTTGTTGAAAAGTTAGATGTTGACAATCATTTCAAAACATTGTAGTAGTTCTACATTCATGTGACCTTATTTCAAACACCGAACAAATACCTAAATTTGGAGGCTGATTTTTATTAGTTACAAGGGTCAGTAAAGCTCCTTTGGATTCACTGATCTAAATTTGCCCTCTGGAGGAGCTTTTCTCTTGCTCTTAAATACTAGAGATACTAAATACCTGAGTTATTAGAACTTGAGGAAGTCCTGTGACCAGACATCTTGCCACGCTTCATGACTACAACTTCCACCGTGTCTCCTAGCCTTTGATACGGAGGCCAACTCAGTCCAGTGACAAACAGTATTATTCCTCAAGACCTTATTTTATAGTTTAGGGATGGTCCAACCCTACAAATTCATGTTGGGGTACGGTAATAACCCTACTCCCTTTTGTCCAGGAATAATTTGATTTATCAAAAATTGTCCCTCAGCTGTGACCTTGCAGAAACGCCAGTTGTGGCAAGGGAAAATAGATCATGCCTTGCTTCGGTGCAGGGATTGGTCACCAAGATATGATTACAGCTGGATGCCAGGTTCAGTTTGGCATTCAAAAAAGGGGAATAGTGACAGGACAAGCTCTGAGGCCAGTGTTCTTCCAGTCATGCAGACTTTACAAAATGCAGTTCCTCATTACCACAAATTTAACCACAACTGGAACCAAAGACCCTATCATACACACCTACAAGCAAATCAATTTAAAAAAAAAGATGTTTCTCTGAAACCATCTGCTCCTTCATGCTTACTGTAATCCATCGGCAAATGCAGTCCTTCCATTCTGCTTTTCTGGAAACTAACCTCAACAAGTACCATCATAGGCCTTAATGAAACACAATGGCTACATGACAACGAGGAGTCACTCAGGCTGGAGTTTTTGCTCATCAAATCATCCAGACCTTACCAGATGCCGCAGTTAAAAACAGCCCTATGTTGTCCCTTTCTCTAAATCCTAACTCCAAATATGTCTCCAAACTATACTTAAATTCTGTAAAAACCACAAGAACACTGACCAGCCAGTCTTTTCTACAGATTAACAGTCTCCATTCCATTCCTGGAGACCTCACAGTATTCTGGAATGAAACTCATCTTAAAACCCTGGTGGGTTCAAAACTGAGCCTAAGCCCTTTCCCATTTTCAGTCATAACTAGAGTCTAATAAAGCACACGTGCAACAAATCAAATCACACACTTGTCCCTTCTGCTGAAGGAAGGTCCTGTCCTTGATCTCAGACAATAAACACAGTTTATGACAATACAACCAATCGTGTTTAGGTTTTGGCGCAGATATTGCCAACTTGGCTACGGCCAAGAGTAAAAGCAAGGATGTTCTTAGGGCTACGTTTTGAAAAAGTAATGACCAAATGCCCATTTATTGCTCAGTTCTGGATATGTACTTCACTAAGATGGAAGCTGACACAGGCAAGGGAGAATATATGGTGACTGGGTTTGGAACAAACATTGAAGTATTGGTTCACACTTAGACAAGGTTTAAGGTTGGAGCTGGATTATTGTTTGGTAATCAAGAGCTGAAGAGTTTGGCTCATTGCAGGATCTTCAACAGTCTGCTGAACCCACAATGGTATTAGTAGGGAGGGAATGATTTAAATTAATTTTAGGAGATGCTTATCTTATTATAACCTAGGAAAGATTCAAGGTGTAGTTAGGGTTACAAATTTATGGAAAAATACAGGAAATTTGCTTTGTTCCTTGAGATCTTAGGCCTAAGAGAAAGTCTAATGTTTGTAAGTGACAATTGCTAAAGCATTTAATATTCAAAAAGTCAGCACCTCTCTTTAGCTCATGTTAAACTGAAATGACGATTAGGTTTTTAGAAAAGAAAAATGGAATACCTCAAGTTAATAGATGGTTACTGTGTAAATTCCTAGAATGGAAAACTGAGGCTGGTAAAAGGCAATACTTTCTGTTAATTCTGATAGTTGTCAATCACTTGCTATGGATTGATATTATGACTGAGATTAAATATGAGGTTTCAGAAAAGTAGAAATGAAGAATTTACTTTACCGCATGCAAGCATACAGCTGAGGTAAGGAAACATCTTATGTTGATGTCTATACACACCTAGTTGTGATTAGGGCTGAGCCTGTGATAAGATTTGGGCAATTATTTTCAAATTGAAAACACACAAACACATTGTAAATGTAACAGAGAACAATGTAACATATACAAAAATAGGGAAGCTATGAAAATGTGAAAAATACACCTGATATATGCTATGATAAAATATTTATCTTGAAATTCCTGAAAAATATCTGTCAAAAAGAAAAAAAAAAATCAAACCACAAAGATCGTATTTCTACCAGCCTACTAATTTTACCAAACCATCCCCGGAATAATTTAAAACTATTCATTGATCTAGAAGCAGTGGTGGTCTTTTTTTTAGAGATGACCTAGAAAGTATACATTTTTGCATTAATATATCTTACACAGTTCCTAAAAAGAGGAACTGAAGTCTTGGCTTTGGTAATGTGTTGTATGGCTCAGACCTAAAAGCGAGAAGCAGCAGAAGCAAAAGCATTCCACATTAGTGAAGCTTCACATCGGGTAAAATTGGCAATTAAGTGGATGCTGCAATAGCCAAGAGTTTTGGAGGAAAACCTCCAAACATGCAAGTAGGCCTTTTATTACGGAAAAAGGCTTACTAAAGTAAAACTTCATGCCTCTAAGAGAGGTGAAATTTTGTGGTCCTTTCCTTATTTGCTTAGCTGTGTTTCACAGATGCAAAAGATTCTTTTAGAATCCTAAGAATAAGACACGTATATTGCTGTAAACCTTTATAAAGGGCAAATTCTAATTTATAATTTTGTGGATGTTTGGATATTTTACATCTATGCTATTTTTCTCATGTTATCAGAAAAAACGTTGGTGCAATATAAAGTATATTCACATATTACGGAACTTTATCAGGACATTTGTGGCTCTAGCATACCAGATGGTACAGTTGTAGCCAGAGTTCAGTGCTGTAAATTATTTTGAAAAGTTTTCTATGTCACAGCTTGCATTATTAAAAAAAAAAAAAAAAAATTTAAGATGGTGTTAGGATAAATGAAAGCTAGCAAACGGAAGGACTCTCTACTCCACGATGCCTGATAGAAAATCTTTAAAACTTGGTGTTGAGTTTCTGTTTATTACAGCCCCGAGATAACAGCACTAAAAGCAGTTCTCTGTGGGATCACACCAAGCAGTTACTGCTCCGGCCGCTGACCCAGCAGCTCTGCCTCCGACGGGCTGTGCTACACGCAGCTCGGCTACAGGGTAGACTGAGTTTTAACACCTGAATTCATTCAGCATGTCTACCTATAAAAGGTTTTACAGGAAGGCAGGATTGGAGAGAAATGCTGGAAACCAAGAGCCCAGAGCTCCTTCTGTAATGCCGCTGCAAAAAAAATTATTTAAAGCACCCACTGCGGGAGGTTTTCTAGCTTTGCAATGAGCATTGGTGGAAACATTTAAGAATGAAGCAGTTTCACCAAGGAATCCCTTTTTAAATCTTAGTTCTCCACAGGAATGCCCCTCAGCAGCTGTTCTCCAACACGGAGAACACCAGGCTCCCCAACCCTGACTAGCCCAAGCTTTTAACTCTGGCGCGGTCCCCCACCACCCCTACACCAACCCGTCCCTCGGCCGCCGCTTTGGCGCTCGGTACGGGCGCGGCAGGCTGGAACAACGGAGCCACCACACCTTCAGCGGGGCCCTACGAGCTAACCCCGCAGCTGTGGGTCAGCGCCCGCCGACAGCGGCGCGACAGCGGTGCCACAGCGGCGCCACAGCGCCCGCGCACAGCGGTGCCTCAGGACCGCCCCGCCCCGCCCCGCCCCGCCCCGCCCCGCCCCCTCCAACGGCCGGCCGCGGCCCGCGCGCCAGCCCCGGGAACGCCGCCGCCAATCAGCGCGCAGCAGCCGCTGACAGGCAGGGGCCGGCGCGAGGCCCGGCGGCCGTAGGCGACAGAGGGGCGGTGATGGGACGGACTTGCACGCCCGCCCCCTCATTTGAGCAATTTAATTGGCTGTTTTGCCGCCAAACCGCCCAATCCCAGAGCGCTTTGCAAACGCCCCCTGAGCCTATCGGAGAGACGCTTCTTCTTCCGCTCCGGTAGTTTGAAACCGTCTCGGTCAGCGGCCGGGGGCGGCCGGTACCCGCAGGTGAGAGGGGGGCGGCGGGCGGCGGCTGGAGGGGCCGCGGCCTCTGCGGTACCTTCTCCGTAGCCCCGGTGTTCCTGCCCGGCGGCTTACCCGTAGCTTCCCCCACACCCCCCTCCACACCTCCCACCTCTCTCTGAGGAGGCCTCATGTGCCGGGGTGGTTGGGCTGGTTACCTTAAAGGCTGTGGGTGTGGATGTTTTGTTTTGTTTTGTTTTGTTTTTAAAAAAAAGATAAATTTTCTCTTCACATATGGAATTATGGTCCTACCCAGCCGGCTCTGCCTCCCAGGTGTCTGTGTGACACCCTGCGGCTGGTCCTTATTGTCGCTAGTTGACATGGCAGCCGCGGTCACTGCAGTGTCAGCTTTGCGGGCGTCTGGGGTAGTTGCAGAGATGCCGTAGTGAGAAGCTTAAAAACGTGGATTTTAGCAGTGCTGCTTAGCAAGGGTGTACAGTTAAGGGAAAGAATATGCCCTGTGAATACTGGGAGATGGATTAGTTCTCTTTGCTAGTTGTTGAGTCCTCTGAATGCAACATTAAATTATTTGGAAAGCATCACTGCTAATCAAAACCAAACCCAAAACCGCAAAATCTGAGCCCTGATCAAACAATTCAAAATTAAGAATGAGAGCAGCCATGGCGAGTCAGGCCAAAGGTCTCTGTAGTTGCGTCCAGTTTCTAAAAGCAGCTGTCTTAGCATTGTAGTCCTACACTTATGGTTTGGAAGAAACTACTGTTGTTGTCAGGAATCTTTCTTTAATGAAGTCAAACATGTTTTGGCAGATGCTCGGGGAAGACTGGGAGAACATGAAGATGCTCTTCTCACTTTTTTCTCACCATATAATGATTTGCAGCTTAGTGAATCAACTTGTTGACCCAGAGATGGTTTCTTTCCTAATATCCCTTCATTTCTCTTTTGGAAACTTAACCCAGTATTTTCTTAACTTTAGTGCTTGTTCCTTGAGATCAAAGAAGATGAGTTGTTCTTAGCATGATGTGGCAATGATGTCTGTAAATGTCAGCTTAAAAGAAGTGAATATATCTGAATTTATCATAGTAATTCAAACTGTTGTTCTGTACATAAGCAGATTTCTTGAATTTTAGATTTACTGGGATTTTCACTGGAATGATCACTTGTAACGAAGGAACCTTTTAAGTTTTGGAAAACCACAAACTTGAGAGTAGTTTCAGTGATAAACAGCAAACTAGGTACGTTAGGCTGAGTGTCAAGGGCATGATCTCAGAAAACTGAAACAGGACAGTGGTCTTAAGTTATTGAACAAACTTTTCAGAAGAAACCTTTCTCCTCCACTTCCTTGGATTCATCTGTGTTCACATGAGACTCCATTTGCCCTCCTGTTTCTCAGAGGAATTGTTGGTGGTTTATTTCTTTTTAAGCGGACTGAGAAGGTGAGAGAACAGTGTTTGTAATTTCTGGCTGCAAATACACGTTTCCTTCCTGTAAGTGCTAGATAGTCGGTCATTTATGATCCTCCCTAGTGCACACCCCCCTCCACCCCCAGCCCCACATTGTTTGAATACCTCCAGGACTTTTAGGGTACTCAAGACCCACAATCCGAGAAACTGTATGAGTGGGAAGGCATACAGAGTTGAAGCTGACTTTTTAAGATAACTGAAGAAGTATTTTTTGGCTATTAAAAGAATTTATCAACTAAAGGAAGGGGGAGTGCTAGTATAAAGTTATTTGATTAGTTGGAGAGGCCAAAACCAAAGGAACAGATAGGGAATAATTTGTGTAAGAGAGGAAAGAAGAAAATTGTAGGAGCAGGAGACAATGAAAATGGAAGAGATGAGGAAGCTAGTATTTCTTACCTCGTTTATCTAGTATTTCTTCTCTCATCTACACACCAGTGTGCAACAATAAAAGTACTTAGTAAACCTCCTCACGACTTCATATTTTGTACTTAAAAAACTTGGTCGTTATGTTAGGGCACAGCAGGAAGTAAGGAGACAGTAGTCCTGTCTTGTGAACGTTGGGCTATAGGAAATCTCAGCATTTAAAATTGTCTTTATACCATTTTCAAAATGTACATCTTCAGCACAGAAATGAAATTCCCTTTCTTAATGTTGTAGATACCCGTGGCAGAGAGAATTTTTGTGGTACAGGAAGAAGCAGCATCTAGAATAACTCAAAGAACAAAGACACTTAATTTCTATGTGTCTTGCTATAGAAAGAGCTATGAGATTATTGCATTTTTTTGACATTTTGAAAAAAGGTGATGCTTAAGACAGATATTCCTGCCAGTTTAATTACAGTACAACTAGCAATTTAAAAATAACATTTCTGTCACAAAATGCACCTGTTTAAAAAACAACTGAGAATATTATGATTGACAGTTTTAAAGATCTCTCTAAAAATAAATTTTCCTTGCATGGTTGTTTGCTACATTCTACAAGCGGTCAGTTCCTCTGGTTATTTATGGTAGTCTTTTTCCAGTGCTTTCTCTCTGCTGACAACTCCCTGCTCAACGTTTCTGATCATTGTTTTTCATGTGCATCAGGCAACTGCATTACTCTGCTATTCATTCATTAGTGATTTCAGCTTGCTTCATACTCAGTTACTACTCATTCTGTAATTTCTTTTGTTCCCTGCCATATCCTTTAGAGTTCTTTTTCCCCATATCCTATCAAGTTTTATCACAAGAGCTTTAGTTATTCACTGAAGGATTTATTCAAGGATGCAGCAGATCAAAAGATACACCTATCTTTCAGAAAGTCTTCAAGTTTGTTGTGACTTCTGCAGCATTGCCTACTTCCCAAATGTTCAAAGACTACCTCACTGTCTTGCTTAGAGGTTGGTGGAATGGTTGGTGTTACCTGAACCTAAGGCATTACTTGTCCTTCCATATCTGTTTGTCTTCCTGGGCCTGTAAGGCAAGAAGAGTCAAAAAGGTGGAGGGAGACTGATGTTGACCACTAAGTGAAGGCTTCAGGGTATTGAAGTGGAGCATTCAGGGCATCATCTCAGGTCGGGCTTTGATTGAGGGTAGTTCAGGGGCAAAAAAAATTGCAGTGTGACTTAGTCATTCCTGTGTTGCTCTGTAAATGTTTTGTACTGAAACAAGCTGAAAAACTCCATAACAGTACAGTGTGAATAAGAAGGAGGGATTGACACAGGAATGTATCTGTAAATTAAGGCTTCTGTTATTCTTGATATATGTTTCTTTTCTTTTCCTCTAGCAGTATGTGTTAGTTACCATGGATGTAAAGTTTTATGTTGTATGTTGTGAAACATTAGGTATTAAACTTATTCAGTCAATGTAAAATAAGAGAAAACTTTTCTATTTTTGCTTTTGGGTCATCCATCGTTTTCTTTTAAAGTCAATGGAAGACTTTTCATGGTTCTTTGAGTAAGGTTTGGATCAGGCAGTTTCCTACCTACCATTATATAATGAGACTATATGATGAGTGTAGCGCACCGAATGGGCGTTGATGTAGTTTCCACAGCAGAATATCTGTTTCTGGGGAAAATGTTGGTAAACATGCAGTAAACATGTTGGAACAGAAAAATGCTCAGCTTCTACTGTTTTATAGACTAACTTTGTGCAGAATGTCATCAGATGAGGAGAAAAGCACAAGTCCAGTTTTGCCAAAAGACTCTGTTCGGGGCAGTTCTGTTTCTTCAGATCTTCAGGTAGGAAAGAGGCAACCTCATTTGGTTCACTGTCATGGCATTTTATTTGGCAAAGGATAATTATGAGGAAATCTAACAAAACTTGCATCTTTTTATGTTTTACGTATACAGGAAAATAACAAAAATATTAGTGAAAAGAAGCAAATTAGATTAAAAAATCTGAGATTAAAATATCTTCACTTGGATTCCCTTCTGTGCATTTCACAAGAAATTTCGATTTATGTGAAATTCATATTGAAACTTAAGAGGTTGATTGATGATAGCTACAAGTAAAATAGAACAGTTTTCTTACCTCTTTTTTTTCTGGTGTTATTTTTGATGTGTGTTAAGTCTTATCAAGAAGCATAAATTTGACACAGTAGAATAGAAACCCATTATTTCTGAAGGATGAAGTGTAAGTATGTGTTAGACTTCTTACATGACATTGTAAGAACTGAGTTGTTTTCAATGGATTTTTTTCCCTTGGAGTAGGATTGTGGCCAAGTTAATCTCGGAAAGGAAACGCTATTTTTTTTTTTCCGCATCAAATATGCCAAGATATGCTGGAATTATAACAGTGAGGGCTTTTTCTGTGCTCAGAATTCTTCTGAGAGGATACAAAGATGTTGGATAAAGTCTTTATCCTGTTCTTTTGAAAGCAGCAGATTTTTCATCCTTTAATAATTAGTTATTCCTATTTGAGTATTGGATTTTTTTTTTTCCCCCTTTGATAGGATTCCATCCAGAACAGGCTAGTTTTGACACAAATACGTTTTGCCAGTTGCCATATAGAAATGCAACTCCACTTTTGTCACCTAGTGGAATGGGCGTGTACAGCAGAAGTATTGTTAAATTAAGGTTTTTGTTTCTTCATGTGAATTGACTTTGTCCCTTTTAAACTGCCTGTTTATGGGTGATTCATTTCTGCAGTTTGTGTGCTTCTCTATTTGTGGTCGTATCTCATGGGTAAGTTTTCTTAATTTTTTGTTCAGCAATAGTAATTCATCTGTGTTTCCAATGCCTTTTGTAGTTGGAAAACAGGATCAAGGTGTTGTGCGACAAGTTTTGAAAGATCAGAATTCTCTTTTGTGATATGATTGATTATCAAGGAGATTCTAAGGCCACTTTGGAGAGAATGATATAGTGAACTAATACTCATGAATGACTACTTTGCAATGAAGAACACATCTAGAATAGAATAGTTCCATTTGGAAGGTACCTACAATGATCACCTAGTCCAACTGTCTGAACACTTCAGAGCTGACCAGAAGTTAAAGCATGTTATTAAGGGTGTTATCCAAAAGCCCTTTAAACACTGACAGATTTGGGGCATTGACCATCTCTCTAGGAAGCTCATTCCAGTGGTTGAGCACCTCGTTTGTAAATAAATGCTTCCTAATGTCCAGTCTGAACCTCCCATGGTGCAGCTTTGAACCATTCCCAAGGTCTGTTATAGACCGCCCAACCAGGAGGAAGAGGCAAATGAAGCTTTCTACAAGTGGCTGGCAGAGATCTCACAATTGCTAACCCTTGTTCTCATGGGGGTCTTCAACTTACCGAATATCTGCTGGAAATACAACACAGCAGAGAATAATCTAAGAGGTTCTTGGAGTGTGTGGAAGATAACTTCTTGACACAGCTGGTAAGTGAGCCTACTGGGGGCATGCCTCGCTAGACCTGTTGTTTACAAACAGAGGGACTGATGGGAGATGTGGTGGCTGGAGGCTGTCTTGGGCTTAGCGACTATAAAATAGTAGAATTCTCAGTTCTTGGTGAAGCAAGGAAGGGGGTCAGCAAAACCACTACCATGGATTTCCAGAGGGCAGACTTTGGCCTGATCAGGACACTGGTGGAGGGGGTCCCTTGGGAGGCGGTCCCTTGGGAGGCAATACAGAAGGGCAAATGGGTCCAGGAATGCTGGACGTTTTTCAAGAAGGAAGTCTTAAAGGCACAGGAGCAGGCTGTCCCCATGTGCTGTAAGACAAACCGGCAGGGAAGACGAGTGGCATGGCTAAACAGGAAGCTTTTGCTGACACTCAGGAAAAAAGGGAGAGTTTACTGCCTTCGGAAGAAGGGGCAAGCAACTCAAGGATCTCGTTAAAGTCGTGTAAAGAGAAAATCAGAAATGCAAAAGCCCAACTAGAACTCAACCTGGCCACTGTCCTAAGGGATAACAAAAAACGTTTTTACAAATACATTAACAACAAAAAGAGCCAAGGAGAATCTCCACTCTTTATTGGATGCGGAGGGGAACATTGTCACCAAGGACGAGGAAAAGGCTGAGGTACTTAATGCCTTCTTTGCCTCAGTCTTTAACCTGTTATCTTCAGGGTATTCAGCCTGAGCCAGAAGACAGGGACGGAGAGCAGAATAAAACCCTCATAATCCAGGAGGAAGCAGTCAAGGGCCTACTACACCACCTGGACACTCACAAATGCATGGGGCCAGATGGGATCCACCCGAGAGTATGGAGGGAGCTGATGGAGGAGATTGCCAAGCCACTCTCCATCATTTATCAACAGTCTTAGCTAACAGGGGAGGTCTCAGATGACTGGAGGCTTGCCAACATGACACTTGTCTACAAGAAGTGCCAGAGGGAACATCTGGGGAACTACAGGCCTATCAGACTGACCCCCAGTGCCGGTGAAGATCATGGAGCAGTTCATCAGCATTCACTCAAGTGTGCTCACAGGGCATGTGCAGGACAATCGGGATCAGGCCCAGCCAGCATGGGTTTATGAAGGGTGGGTCCTGCTTCACTCCTTCTGTGACTAGGTGACCCACCTAGTGGATGAGGGAAAGGCTGTGGATGTCTGCCTGGATTTCAGTCAGGCCTTTGACACTGCCTCCCACAGCATTCTCCTCGAGAAGCTGGTGGCTCATGGCTTAAACAGGTGTACTCTTCACTGGGTAAAAAACTGGCTGGATGCCGAGCCCAGAGAGTTGTGAATGGTGTTAAATCCAGTCGGTGGACAGTCACAAGTGGTGTTCCTCAGGGCTCAATATTGGGGCCAGCCTCATTTAATGTCTTTATCAACGATGTGGATGAGGGGATTGAGTGCTCCCTAAGTAAGTTTGTAGACAACACCATGCTGGGGAGAAGTGTTGATCTGCTCGAGGGTAGGAAGACGCTGCTTAGGGATCTGGACAGGCTGGAAATGATGGGCCAAAGCCAACTGTATGAGGTTCAACAAGGCCAAGTGCTGAGTCCTGCACGTTGGTCAGAAAAACCCCGTACAATGCTACAAGCTTGTGGGAGAGTGACTTGAAAGCTGCCCAACAGAAAAAGACCTTTGGGTGGTGGTTGACAGCCGGCTGAACATGAGCCAGCAGTGTGCCCAGGTGGCCAAGAAGGCCAACAGCATTCTGGCCTGTATCAGAAATAGCATGGTCAGCAGGAGTAGGGAGGTGATTGTGCCCCGGTGCTTGGCACTGGTGAGGCTGCACCTCGGATACTGTATTCAGTTTTGGGCCCCTCACTACAGGAAGGACATTGAGATGCTGGTGCACATCCAGAGAAGGGCAACAAAGCTGTTGAAGGGTCTGGAGCACAAGTCTTATGAGGAGCAGCTGAGGGAACTGGGGTTGTTTAGCCTGGAGAAAAGGAAGCTGAGGGGAGACTTTATCGCTCTCTACAACTACCTGAAAAGAAGTTGTAGCGAGGTGGGTGTTGGTCTCTTCTCCCAGGTAGCTAATGATAAGACAAAAGGAAATGGCCTCAAGTTGTGCCAGGGAAGTTTAGATTGGATATTAGGAAAAATTTCTTTACTGAGAGAGTGTTCAAACATTGGAACAGGTTGCCCAGGGAAGTGGTGGAGTCACCATGCCTGGAAGTGTTCAAAAACCATGTAGATGTAGCACTTAGGGGCATGGTGGTATTGAGTTGACAGTTGGACTTGATGATCTTAGAGGTCCTTTCCAACCTTAATGATTCTATGATCTTTTCAGTGGGTACCTGGGAGAAGAGATCAGCACCTCCCTCTTCACTTCCCCTCCTCAGGAAGCTGTAGAGAGCAGTGAGGTTGCCCCTCAGCCTCCTTCTCCCCAAAGTAGACAAACCCGAAGTCCTTAGCTGCTCCTCATAGGAGTCTGTTACTGTTGAGAAAAGAACACTGGGATCACAGCTGAGCAATAGGTTTATTGACAGGGAAGTACTCTACTCCTTTTAGATAATTTCAAAGGGCCTATTTGATAACTTGATGCTTTTAAATAGACCCCAGATTGTTACATTTTCTTTATAAAAAGAATCCATTTAGGGTTCTTAGAGGATTTCCATTTACTTATAGTTGAGTTCTGCAAGACTTTGACCTTTCAATCCATTCTTTTTGTCTTGTTTAGTAACCTTGACCGCAATCCTAAGGACAAATTCTGTGCAGCATCTGTAGATTTTTTTATAATGCTTTAAGAAGGAACAAGAAAACTTAAACCTCTGAATGCTCTTGTGCCCTTTGCTGGTTGCAAAACTAATTTACTTACTTTTACAAAACCAAGGTAGTATGCATTGAATTATCAAAACTCCTCTGACCTTCAGGCCTTAGAACCATATTCCTGTAGTTTTGTGCTCTTAACAGAATTTTTGTAGTTGATATAACATGTTGAAAGTTTTATTTAAAGCAAAACGAAGATAGTAAGTAAACCAAAGATATATCATTAATTTTATTTTATGATTATTTTATTTGAAATTTGCTGGTCAATATTACATTCCAATTGCAGTGTTCTTGTTATTGAATATTTAATATTGAGATAATACACTTAATCACTTAATGTTTTCATTTCTCTGTCTTACATTATTCCTATTGCAGTCTCCAGTATTAATTTTTTTGTGTCTAAGTTTCTGGTTACAGTTGAGATACTGTGGAGGTTTTTTATATTCGCTTTCAACTTCATTCCAACAGTGCTGTAATGCTGTAAGCGTTTATTTCTAGCTTTTTCACTGGATGCTGTCTGTTGAGACTTTCTGTTGGTGCATAAGAGTGTGTGTTCTTGCACATAGTGGATTCTTTGGGTTTTGATAAGAGCGTTAGGGCTTGAAAGACTAGATAAATTTCCTGCCATAATTTGGTATGTATATTTTGAGTGCTCAGAATGTCTGTAGTAAAAACAGACGGTGTGCTAGTGATTAAATAGGGTGACCGAAAATGAGCTACCTACTTGCACCTAACATCTCACCTACTGTATCCCATAATTGAATAAAGTACTCATGGAAGCAGCTGGATCAGCTCCGGCTGAAAACTAGCTTGTCTGGGGGGAAGAATTAGTTTTAAGTTGCTATTTGGTCACGCAGTATCTTTGAAGAAGACAAAGAAGTGATCTATTGTCTTCTGCACAATCACTTGATTTGGATGAGTTAAGGTAAAGACTGCTATATTGGCTTTTTTACTCTGCTGAAATTTTGCTACAGGGAATTTTGTATAGACCCACATAATTCCTCACTGGAAGGTACCTGACATCTAATAAAATCTAAACTGTATTTTTTTTAGAAAGGTAATGTATATGGCAAAATTGATAACTTGTTGATTAGCAACTAACTATGCCTTTTATGTGGAATATGATACTTTTGCTTATCAAAAAGATACACTATGTATTTGTTTGTAATTATATAGCTTCACATACATTTATTTAGCCTTTTAATTTTAACATGATAGGCTAGAAGATGGGAAGTGGAAATTTGAAAGAAAACTAGAATTCAGCTAAAATATACAAAACCTAGCTTCTTAAAATGTTCTCTAATTAATTGAAACCCACAGAATTGTAAGAGTCACACAGGAAGTTTTAAAACATTATCCTTTTCAGCTGGTAGATTCAAAAACATATTACATGTAATTGGTACTTTTAACTGATTGTTTCCACTCTAACTTTTCCCAATTCACAATTGGTTTGACCTCATTAGGATACTAAACATAATTAGTACAATAGTATTAAGTAAAGAAGAAATAACTGCTAGTGACCTGGTTTAGTGCTTCCCAACTGACCTTTTTTTTCCATAATTAGTGGCTTTGATCGGTTTCAGCGTTTAACTGCTACTGGAGCTTTTTAAATTAATTACTGGATTCTACGTTTAAGCTATAATACAGATTTTTCACAGTTTCACATTGAACTCAAAATACTTCTGTTTTGAAAATCTGTTTAGCTAGGAGATTTCAAAAAAATGTGAAGTTAATTGACTGACTTTAGTACATAGTGTAAGGCCACAGCGGTTAGACTGGTTTATAACTTTTTAACACAAAAGCTTTTATATTAGTCATATATACATTCCCTGTACCTATGTACTTTAACAAATGCATAATATAAGGTGAGAATCATTATAACTACTCTAAAGAAAATAACTAGGTAATCAAGTGTTCTTATAGTATCCAATTCTGGCATGTAGCAAAGTCTTTTTGTGTAACTATTGCAGTGCATCTGGTTGTAATGGGAATGAACATGAAACAAGAGAATGATAATTTATTATAGTCATGGTAGGAAAACAGCTCACTTTTGCAACTTTAAGGGAAATCCTCTTAGTTTTCACCATAATAATAATAATAGTTAAAAACCTCTCAAAAATTATCCAACACCATTGCCACTCCTTCCTACATATATCTAGTTTTCAGAAATGTAATTGTAGTTTTATAATGATTCGTCATCACTTTGTGACAGGATGAATATGAAGAGCTGCTTCGTTACGCTGTAGTGACTCCGAAGTTTGAACAGTGTGTCTCAAAGTGGTCAGAACTGAGAGCAGGTGGAAGATTTTCGAGTGCAACAGATGATGCCATTCACTGTAAGACTCCAGGTAACATGTGCATTGAGCTTACAAGAACAATGATACAACTTTTTCGACTTAAGTTTTCTAATAGCTTCTGTTTGAAAAATATATGTAGGTCATATATAGTACATTTACATTTTGCACCAGAAATTTAGGAAGGCATGTTCACTGAAGCGTTCTCTCTCTGGCATCACTTGCAGATGATAGTACTGATGTGCTGACAGTTCTCTGAGTTTTGTGATGCAGATGTTTAAAGTGGTTGGTGTATTAGTGCAAAAAGAGGTGGCCTTACGTAATAATATACTACATCGAAATTTGACAGGTCACAATTGTTTATGCTCATATAAGTGCTGCCATGATAAAAGAGTATTTAAAATATGATTGTTTGGAAATAAGGGTTACCTTAAAAGGGCTTTGTGTAATGACTAATCCTGTCATGACGTGAATGTCATTCTTGCTCTTTTAGTTCAATTGCTCTATTCTAGTTTATTCCTTGGTATTTAGCACTGTATAAACTTAGCGTCTTGTAATGCGTTAGAAACACTGGTATTTATGGTTATGTGTTGTTTGCTTTTGTCACTACCATTTAGATTGAGAAAGCTCTGTTAATTTTGCTTTGGAATAAATAGTGAACAATCATACCTGCATCATTTCTTTACTAGGGAGTTTAGCTTAATTAGGAAGAACTTACTTTAAACTAGCTTCTTTTCTTTATCATGCTATTTCATGATAAAAATATTTACCTGCAGTTTTCACTTCACTCCTCTTTTTGTGATCCTTGAGGATGGGTTTATCTCTACCATTTAGAGGAGCATGGGGTGCAAAACGTGTAGATAATTTTAGTACTAGAGACTAAGCAGCCTCGAAGCACTGTGTACATCTTGTGCTAATCATCGTCTTGGATTAAATGTTATTCGTGGCTAATGTGTGCAAGAACTCTTGGCCATGCTGATCAGAGCTAAAAAACTCTCTACTAGCAGGGATTTACCAGTGCGATTGCAAAGGGCAATGCAGACACTGGAAGTTGTTTATTTCATATTAGAAAAAGAGCCATGAGAGGGGGGAAAAAAAAAAAAATCTGTCTTCTTAAATTGTGTATTATTTTCACTGGAGTATAAAGCAGTCTTAGTAAGCTGTCAATTTCCACTTAGTTAACTCATGTTAATACAATATAATAAAAAAATTATCTAGAAACAGGTTCTTAAATTAAGAAATGTGATTAAGGCAAGGGTGGTACATTAGTTATGCTCTATATCCTTCTGTAATGAGTCTGTGCAGTGGAGTTTAGATCTAAACGTTCAGGCACCTAAGCCAATACATTTCTTTCCAGTATGCCATAAAGAGAAATATTTTATCATTTTTGTACATTAAGGGAGATTCTTAGTCCTTAAGGACATTATATTCATAACTTCTCCCAGTGCAGAATTAGCGTGGTTGTTCTTCTGAATATCAGATTGCCATAGGAAATGTAGAAGGCAGGATTTGGGGTTCATTGAAAGCATGAGAATGGAGATTTGAAGAGAGAGAATATTCTGTAATGGAACTAGATCTGGAATTAGAATGTGAATAATGTTAGAAAAACTTCTACCAACAAAAAAGTTTCAAGTGCAGACTTTGCATTTTGATTTTTACATGTTGAAGATTATTAACTTGGTCCAGCGTAGTTATGTCCTGTGTGGGAATTGTACCAAGTTGTGTACGAAATCACATCAATAGGAGCTGCTGGTAGTTTGTACTACGGCAATTATTCCTGAACAGTCAAACATCGTAGCAAAGATTCCACTATAGTAAGAGGTGTTCCTGTAACTCCTAGAATGAGAACAGTCATTTGAGGTTTAAAAATTATGGTAGAAAATATTTTGATTGGGGAATAAAACATCCTTATTTGTTATATGAGGTCAAGGTACCAAAAATTGCAGTCTTGCAGATTCACCTAAAAGTAACGTTTGAACTATCTGTGATTTCCACAGCCAAATAACTTTCTGTGGCTATGGTCAAGAGTCCAATATTCTCTGATTAGATTCCTTTAGGTACTGCACACAAGGAGGGTTTAGTCTCGTATACCAGTTTACTTGTCTGAAGATATTTGCTGTTACACGGAGTCTTGATTTAGCAGAGTGATAGAACAATATACTGAAATCGTAATGCAAGCACATGTCATGGTGTGTTTGGATCTCTCAAACTGACAGGTCAGTAATTTAACCTTTATTTTCTGAGCTCAATAGGAAAGAAAACACACACATCAAACAAAGGCTTAATCCCCTTTGTACAGACTAGTCTAAAATGTGAATTTGCTAATTCATCCCTTAATTCCTGAGGTTTCTAGCTCATGAGTTCTCTGATTCATAACTGGTAGCTCACAGCTCTAGGAGCAAAATAGTTGTATCACGCAGAGAGGCACAAAAGCCTCAGCAGTCTAGCTGCGGTTGGATACGTTTCAAAAGCTTTTTGGGTAAGCTGACATATTTATACCTTCCAGCTTGGAAGTTTGATCTGTACTGTTTCTGTGAGTGGATTCTGAAGGAACTGCCAGACAATCAATGTGCAAGGATTATACTTGCAGTAGACAGCAAGCTGCAGGTGATAACAGCTGCATAATGACCTTTAGCCCTTCTGTCCATCGTGTCCTGCCTACTTGCTGCTCTTGCCTTGACCTAATGGCATTACTTCCAGGATACACCAGGTCTTAGCATTAGCTGTGTGTCAGTCAAAATCTGAGCAGCACTTGGTAAACAGTCACAGCATGGTAGTGTAATTGTAATATACAGTAGATCACAGTACAAACATGATTCCTCTTACCGGTCTCTGTATACTAACCATCATGTCGCTGGGTGTCCCCAGTTGCCAGAAAGACTATGTGAGCTAAAGCCAGCTCAAGCCTGTTGCTCTGTTGCAAGTTCATGTTGCTGTTTGCTCAGTTTTTGTACTGTGTTGGCCTGAGCCAACACTCCCTGTGTGCTTGCATGACTAGCACAGGAATGTATTCCTACTTCTTGATTTAAGGCCACTTACACAACCAGTTGATCTGCTCAACTGGTACAGCCATTTATGAAAAACAAAGTCCACGTTCTGACCGTCCCTGTGTTGAGGTAAGTTCAGCTTGCTTTACAACAGTCATGGTCACTCCCTGTGTTCTTCCCAGATCTTCATGTGCATAGTGCTTATTTCTCTGAATCTTCTTCCATTGTAGCAGGCTGTTGATCAGTGACGGTAGCAGATTGCCAGGATTCAAATACACTTGTGGAATTCTTGCATTGTAGAGCAGTTCAGGTCAGCTGCTGGAAGCATTCCTCAGCCTCGGAAGTTGTTCTTGACAGAGGACTAGAAAATTTCAAACCCAGCTGTGTGGAATTACATTACGGAGCAAATCCCAGTTCAGGTCTTGTCCCCAGTGCTGTCTCTGCTTAAGAGTTTTGTCTCCCAGTGTGAGTGGAACATTGTCTTGTAAGGGAATATTTGTGATATGTGATAGTGCTGTTCGTAAGAAAGAGGACAAGAATCAAAACTCTCAACTTAACGCTTTTTTTTTTTGGTAGACAGCTATATACTCCATTTTCTATCATCTTTGTCTTAAGAGAATTTCGTAGCCAGCACTGTCTGCTGTCTCTCTTAGCTCTGTGAGAGGGGTTGTGCTCTTACTTTTTTTTTTTTCCTGGTGGCAAACAGGTAGCCTATGAAGTCTTTGTTCCTTTTTCTTGCCTAAAGGTGCACAACGAAAGTGAGAGGACAAATTTCCATTCCCGTGATTGCTTCTCTTGAAATACTTGAACAGAGTTATCTTTCAATATGCTTGGTATTACCAAAGGGACAGGAAAAAGAAATGCTGTTATACTTGATGGTGACCAAAATTTTGCATTTCAGTTTTATATATTGCTCATCACAAGGAGCCACATATTTCCCTTAATTATAGACACTTAGATGTGTATTATCTTTGCAAAGGGCAGCACCATGCAAAACACCATTTACCTTTTATTTTCAAAATGAAAAGAAAATGATTAAAAACAGTAAAGAAGGTGCTCTTGATCTTCTCAGAGACTGAGGCAAGATCAATATTTACACGGCCCCATCGTGAAACTGCACACTTTAAATAAACTTCTGGTGCTCTGCTGCTTTATCAAAACATAGGTTTGCTGTTCAAAATGTCGCTACGTCCTGTCACTCTAGGAAACAGATATCTTGTATCTCCTTGAGACAGAGCTTTAAACTATCTAATTGTATAAAGAAGGTTATTTCAACTTTTAAAAACAGATCTGACCAAAATCTGTCCAATGACTGCATATTGCAGTGGTGTTTGCCATGGTGTTAATAGCCTCAGAATACCTTTTTTTTTTTTTTTCCCCCAATACTGATAGCAAGACTTTGGATGAACAGTGAGAAAGTCATTAAATTCAAGTTCAGTATTATACTTACGATACTGACCAATAGGATAGATTAGTTTCTGAAGGACAGTTAATTTTTTTGTTTGGTTTCATTTTTTTGGCTTTGTTACATGTTCGTACTGAAAATCAGGCTCCTTGACATTTGTCCTTTCTCTGTCTGGTTTTAATGCTGATGCTGTGTTAAAATAACAAAAACATAGATTATGAGGGTAGTGTTCTATGACTTTGTAAAACAAATATCTGTGCTGGGTGTAGAGTTAGTACCTAAAAGTTTGTTCTTCTGTAGAGTTTCTCATGCTTGCAATGTTTTTTTTTTTTCCCCTTTTCCATGCGATGTTGGTCTTGAAACCAACAATGTTTCCAATGCCACCTGATGCCTTCTGAAATTAAGTTCTGTTTGTTGAGTATTCTTTGGTCTGGTGTTTTGACTTTCTCCTCAGGTTTTTGAAACTGAAGTGGATGTTTCCGCTCTGGAAGTAGAAGTCTAATTGCTGGTAACCTTTACTTGTTGCAGTAAATTTAATGATACATAGCATCTTCACTAAAAGTGTCCAGTCAAACAAGGGAAATAATGGCAATAAACATGCTGTACTATTTAATTCGATGTCCAAATGCTTTTAAACTTTGAAACCTGAAACTTAATTTCCTGTTCTTGTTACCAGTTTAGTTGATTAAATTTACAAATGACTAAGATTGGAGCAGTAAATTATTTGTAGCAAAGATATGTAACGATGAGTCATGCCCAAACAGTAGGAAAATTCCTTCTGTTCAGCCTCCCAGTCCTCAGTATTGATCCATTAAACTTCTGAGAAGATTTTTTTTTTAAGCTATACATTTTAGCAAATTACTACCCTTAGCTTGGGCCACTGATAGCAAATCATGTATGAGAACAGCTGCCAGAGCTTATTTACTTAATAAAAGCAGAAAAAGGCAGATACTAGAAGAACACAGAAAAAACAAACAAAAAAAAAAACGGAACAGTAGTATTGGGGAAAACAGACATCTGGAAAACCAGCTAATTTCATTACCTCTGCTATAAGCAAGAATACAGTCTAGAGATTTGTCAGAGTAAATGCATGTGGGAATTATTTAATTAAGTACCTCCAAATGATTCCATGTCCTTGGTATCTTGGTGCATTGTAACTGAATGGCATCATGTAATGCAGTGGAAGGAATGGAGGTGACAGACGAGAGCGTTAGGACTAAGAATGAAATTAGTTGACAAGGGAAGGGCTGTGGATGTAGTTTTCCTTGACTTCAGTAAAGCCTTTGATACAGTTTCTCATAGTGTTCTGGTTGAGAAACTGGTAACTGCTGGCCTGGATAGGCACACCTTCCTTTGGGTTAAAAACTGGCTGGACGGCCGGGCCCAAAGAGTGGTGGTAAATGGGGCTAAATCCGGCTGGAGGCCGGTCACCAGTGGGGTTCCCCAGGGCTCAGTGCTGGGTCCAGTTCTGTTTAACATCTTTATCAATGACCTGGATGAGGGGATTGAATGTACCCTCAGTAAATTTGCGGACGACACCAAGCTGGGAGGCTGTGTCGATCTGCTTGAGGGTAGGGAGGCCCTTCAGAGGGATTTGAACAGATGGGATCGTTGGGCTGAGGCCAATGGCATGAGCTTTAATAAGGCCAAGTGCAGAGTCCTTCACTTGGGGTATAAAAACCCCAAGCATCGCTATAGGCTCGGGGAAGAGTGGCTGGAGAGCTGCCTGGTGGAGAAGGACCTGGGGGTGTTGGTTGACTACCGGCTTGATATGAGCCAGCAGTGTGCCCAGGTGGCCAAAAAGGCCAATGGGATACTGGTGTGTATCAAGAATAGTGTGACCAGCAGGAGCAGGGAAGTGATCCTGCCCCTGTACTTGGCACTGGTGAGGCCGCACCTGGAATATTGTGTCCAGTTTTGGGCCCCTCGCTTTAAGAGAGATATTGAGCTCCTGGAGCGAGTCCAAAGAAGGGCGACTAAACTGGTCAAGGGGCTGGAAAATAAAACTTATGAGGAGAGGCTGAGGGAGTTGGGGCTGTTTAGCCTGGAGAAGAGGAGGCTGAGGGGAGACCTGATTATGGCCTATAAATACTTGAGAAAAGATGGTGGGGAGGTAGGGGAAGGACTCTTTACATTAGTGATGGGTGATAGAACAAGAGGAAATGGACATAAGCTTAGTCAGGGGAGATTCAGGTTGGATGTTAGGAAGTATTTCTTCTCTGAAAGGGTTGTCAGCCACTGGAATAGGCTGCCCAGGGAGGTGGTTGAGTCCCCATCCCTGGATGCGTTTAAGAATATGGTGGATGATCTACTTGAGGATATGGTTTAATGGGGATTAGGGATGGTTGGACTTGATGATCTCTAAGGTCTTTTCCAACCTAGAAATCTATGAAATCTATAATATTTATACAAGTAGAAAAATATGTCAATACTGGAAGGCCCAGATAAATTACATGAAATGATGATATCAACATGTAACATACACTCAGTGGATTCAGTGAAGGATGCATCCTATAGTAAATGACAAGAATGGAAGCTGAGTTAGGGTGATCTGTATGTAGGGAGGATTAAGGGGAGGAGAGTGAAGAATTTGTAATACTAAAATCTTGGACTACAGCAGTTGTCCATCTAGGTTAATATCCCGTTTCCATGTTTTCTTTGTAAACATCTTGCAAATTGTGCTGTGTAAGTTGGATATCTTTGTAATCCAAGTAAATAAATAAAAAAAATAAAAATAAAAAAACCCAAATCTTAATGCATTTTACAGCAAATCACAATTGAAGGAAGAATGCAGTGACATGCAGGAATGGGAACAAGTGGTGAAGGACATAACTGGGAGTACTTGATGATAGTAACAGTGCCAACTATTTTATATTGTGAAAGACCAGCCAGATTCTTCATCATTGAAATTAGACATATTTCAAGAAGTCTGGGTCATCTGTTTAGCATGTCTTATTCTTTGGAGGTCTTTACAAGCAACAAAGATTCAAATTCTGCCATTAGCTAAGCAATACTTCTCTCATTTGCAGGAGAAACAATGACCAAAAGCTAGAGCCTGATCTTAATATACTGGTGTGATTGGGAATAATCTGTTCCTGCTCTTCTATTTAGGTAATGAAGTAGGGAATTTAGTCTAGAGAAATGGTGTGTTAGATGGGGCTTCTTTAGCTCAAGCTGATTTTAATTTTATGGTGTGTAGTTGTATATGACCTTGGGAGAAACACCAAAAAGCAGTTGTAACTGCTTCTGCGTGTGTTCTTCCTTATTTCCTTCTTGTTTTGGAGCATAAGTGTAGTAGTTACAATTCAGCCTACTTGATGAGGAGGGGTGTTAGCCAGATAGGTCTCCTGTCCAAAGAAAGCGAGAGGAGCTAACAGTGACAGTAACTGTAAGAGTGTCAACTATCAGGCTCGGCCTTGAATAAATTGGAAACGCACATTTCCAGTGTCCACTGAAAGTACTGCTTTGTGACTAACAGTTCGGGTTCTATCTGCATGCTCGTACATGCCCATGCTTACCCATCCACTATGAAACCAATTTTACAGGTAACTTTTGTTTTCAGAAGTGAAGACTAAAATGTTGGAGGTTTCCTCTCTCTGTTTATCAAGAAAGGATAGTATTCTTTTGAAGTTGCCCTGTTTGTTATTAATACCAGGAATCTGCTGATCTCTCTTCTTTCCAAATTTTTTTTTTCAGCTGCCAACGCAAATAAATTTTCTATAAGGAATAACTAAATACGAAACTATTTAATTTCATCTTTAATATTAAACTTCTTTATTCTTAGCCTGTTTTTTTTCTTCCCATCAGTTGGAACTCAAATGCATGCCTATTCGCTTCTGAGTGTGGATTAATTTTTATTGCAGTGGTAGTTAGCCACAGCACCTGAAAGTGAGACTTTATAGTGAAAGGCATTATATAAATTCATAGCACATACTTCCTTTCTCAAAGACTTTAGAATCTAATTAGATAAGCAAATTAAAGGCTGTGAGGAAAATGGATACAGGTACAGACCAACATTGAAATATACCTACAAGTTGTGTTGTGAATGCGCAAGGCGGGCCTCTGGCCTCAGGAGTTAACAGTCTCATTAAGGAAAATTGCAAAAGTTATGGTTTTTTTTTTTAACCTGAGATGTTAATCGACAAGAAATCTTTACTGAAAGAGAAGCTTTTTGTTGCTAGCAACACTATATTTTTGGTACTTGCTGTGAGCATCTTATTTAAAATGAAATGACATTGAAAGATTCTTATCTTTAAGGGTTTTGATTTAACTAACGTTACAGTAGGCCTGTTGGTTTACATATCCTTATATCTTGGAAGTATATATTTGAATTGAGTTGCTTGTTTTACATGGGGAGAGGAGTTTTCTGATGGCATAAATATTTTGGGGTTTAGGGCTTTTTTTAATGCCTGTCTTCTGACTTCCATCCAGAATGCAGACCAGTTAGCCTTTCTAGAGTATCAATCCTTATTCTGTGTTTCATTTTTAGTCCTGGTATCGGTGAAGGAGCCTTCTGAGGCCAATATGGAACGACCTTGCCCTGGTCTTTCAGAAGAGACTTCTTCACAAGGGTCAACGCATGATCCAAGAGAAATCAATGAAACCATAGTGACTGAATTAACTTCACCTGATGAAAAAGTAACTCGAATAGAAAACATACTTGATCTCTGGAGTGGAAATCTTAAGGTATTTATTTTATATGGAATCCTTAAAAATCATATACACATGTCAGTGTGGTGTAGAATAACTTTCTCCATTAGGGATGTTCAGTTATCATTCGATAGTTTGTTATGTCTGATAATAGTTATAAACAGCCTGTGTAATGAAGACATCACTGTAAGTATTCATGTCTCCTTAATTGCTAAGTGTTTTAAGATTAAAAGATCAGGGAGGAGGGAATAATTTTACTAATTGCACTACTGTCATCCCTTTAACTTTTCAGACAAATGTTCTGACTGAATTGAGAAAATGGAAGCTTAGTTTGATCGAACATCACAAGCTTCAAATGAGACAAGAAAAGGAGAAACATGCGGCACACGTCAGACAATTGAGCAATGAGATGGAAAACCTAAAGGAGTTGCTACGTACTTACGAAATCTCTATTGGCAGAAAAGATGAGGTAGTAGCTCAATTTCACAATTCAACAGTTCTTCCCTTTTTAAAAATATCCATAGTGAATTTTTAGGTCCATGTCTTTGAACAAAATTCTTCTTGCAGCAAGTAACAGAACAAAGTAAATAATATACTGGCTTAGATTAATCGATTAGCTCTTACACTTTAAAAATGTTTAATTTTTCAATGATTGGATTGGTTTTCTTGAATTTTAAAAGGGCAGCAGTCTCTTAAATATTAGAAAGTCTCTGGTTTAGTATTCTTAGAAATTGTACATTTGTACAAATTCTTAAGATTGTACATTTGGTGTCTCTGCGTTACGCTTTTCTGTTATCAACAATATCAACGACTTCAAAATTAACTAATTTATCCTTCCACTGTGGAAGTGGATATAAAATTTTGACAGCCTTGCAATCACACAATGTAATTGAATCCTCTTACTGCTCTTCTGAAGTTTTAACCTTGTACTTGAGAACGCTCAATGGAGTTTGGATTTTTAAATCCTATTTACCTTCTTTTTAAAAACATCCATTGAAGGAGTAAAAATATGGAGGAAGATCATGTTCCATGTTCCTTTGAAAACAGTCTAATCTTACAGACCAAGCAAATACAAACATTGTAACATTACAAGAACAGGATTAGTGCAGTATCGTTTATCTAGTGCATATCTGTAGAGCCATGGTTATTTCAGTGTATACCATTCAAACATACCTAATTCTATTGGATATCATTGTATGTCACTCGTGTTTAATGTGTCATAATTCTTGATGATACTTTGAAAGCAGTATCTTTTTTCTGATGCAAAGAAATTATTTCTTCAGCCAATTTTACAGTTCTGTTTCTAAAAATTTATTTTCAGTAGAAAATTATTATTGCCACCGTGTTAATGGTAGATGGGAGTGCTTCCATGTATCACACCATATTTATCAAAACTACTATATTCTGACATGGGTATAACCCAAAGTCCAACAGCCTCACAAATATTATGAATACTGTAGATTCTTGTTTTCACATTGTAATTCTCACAAATGCTTTTTAGTGGCAAAAACCTACTAATTAACAAACATGGATTCAGGCTAAGACTTCCAATGTGTATCAACAGGTATCAAGCAGCATCAAAAGTTGGTGTTTTATGTTAGTATATGACACTTTTTCAACAAAAGTAATTGATTATATTAATTTGCTTTTCTTTCTATTTTCTTATTTGATTTGTTGATAATTTATGCCAATATACTTCTAATTTTAGATAAATTCATTGTTATTTATATAGCCGAGACTAATCAGTTATTCTGAAATGGCAAAATGTTAAAATTAGTCATATTTAAGCAGAGTAGCTTATACTAGATTTATTAATATATAGTGCTATGAAGTACTCGTTCTCAAAAATCTGGAGATGGATCAGCTTTAAATTACTTGGAATGTATCAAATCGACCTTTATTTTTTCTGACTTTGGTATTTTGAACACCTTAAAGAAGCCAAGCTTTTGCCTAGTAATATTTCATTAAACATTCTGAAGATTGACTGAAGCAGTTTGTATAAAATTCTGTACTGAAACAAAATAGGAGTTTTGTACTATTTTATTGATAACTTTGTTGATTTAAGGGTAAATTTTAAGTATCATACATTTCACTGATGGATGTTCAATAATTATTCCGTGTAACATGTAGTATAACATACTAAGATACGTTAGCATATGACATCATAGAATATCGTTCTTCATAATCTTTATGCAGTAGTTAAAATAACTTTACGTTAGTCTCAAGATGGTCACTATTTCCCGTTGGAGTTGCTCATGAGTGACTGATGCCAGAATTTTGCTTAAGAAGTTAGGCAAAAATATATAGAGAAATAGTGATTCGGTGTACCCAATTTGCATCATGCCTGGCCTAATTTTCAATCAGGGAACCTCAGCTGCTTCTGTATACTGATTAAAACATATGTAGGCATTGGTGGTAAAAGTCCCTAGCTGCGTTCCCTATCCAGTAGGCCATCGTGCCTCTCAAATGTTTTGATTCTGATAGGTCTATGTGATGTCTTTATGGGAACTTTTAAAGAGAATAACGATTCTTAATGAGACTTTGCAAGTTCTTAGCAACTCCTTAGCTTGTTTATTCTGTTCAGACAGTTGAATAGGCTTTCTGCAGGTAAATTATTTCTTTATACTTCAGTTAATAATGCATTAAACCAAACTTTTAGTATAAATGTTCCTAATTTGTCACAATTGTCTTTGAAGTAAGTGATTCTTCTGACCTTACGCTACAGTGACCTTTAATTATAAGGAAGTAGGACAGAAACCTGCAGATGCAGGGTGAAATAGCAGCACAGTTATTCATCCTACACAGTGAAAGTGTCTAAGTGCTGCAGTCTGAGTGTTGAAGCCACAGGAAATTTACTTCTTATTTGAACTCTGATTATTTGATGAGGGTAAGGGGAAGATTCAGTAAAAAACATCTGTTAAATGCTTTAAGTGAAAAAATAACTAATGCATAATGTACATTCTATTTGACCTTAAAATGATCGTAGCTATTGACACAGTGTTAATAAATATTTTTGCAGGTGATTACTAACTTGACCCAAGCATTAGAGAGGCAAAAGGAGAGAATAGAGTTGATGAGAAAGTTTACGCTGTGGCGGATTCAGCATGTTAAAGCCAAACAAGAGGTATGTGCACAAAATGAAAATGCAATGAAAATGAAACCTCTGAACTCAAAAGGGTCGGAGTTGCTGCAGTTCCTGTTACAGTTTGAAGAAATGACAGTGTTTCTATTTTGATGTGTTTGACAATGTCAAATAAGAGTTTGAAAACACGAGTTCTAAAAAGGACTCTGCTGTTGGAATACTCTCTGGGATGGTGAAAATTACTGCAATTATTGTGATCAGCTCACAGCAAATCACCATAGTTTACACTATCTGTAGGTGCCAAGGGAATCTCTATCTAAATTTCAAATGCATTACTTCTAAAAAGTGATATGATACAGTATCATATTTTTGGAGGAAGCCACTTTCACAATTAAAACTTCAGCTGCCCTCTGTTCTCGTATTGCCAAAACTTCAAGTGGCCAAGAGCTAGTCACACAGATGATGTTGGGCATTGCTTCAGGCATCTAACAGTAAACAGTCTACTAAGTGACGTATGACAGAAAAGAAGGATCCCAAGGATACTAAGTGAAATATGACAGAAAAGAAGTATCCCAAGGATCCTAAGTGAAGTATGACAGGAAAGAAGGACGGCAAGACTTCCAACCTTTCCCATTCCAGGCTGTTGAAAAGGAGAAGCTGTATTTGAGACTTTTCTTCATTGGTACAGACAGATTCCTGGCTAGACTCAAGTTCATTGACGCTATCCAAAACTCTGCTGATTTGCAGAGAAGGATAGCCTTTTCTCTTTTCCTTCCCTCCCATTTTAGAATTTACTGGTAATTTGAACTCTGTTTTTTACTCAGCTCTTTTAATTTTTTCTAATTAATTTCTGAAAAAATAATTTAATGCTGACTGTTAGTGTGGTGACTATTTTGAAATAGAGTAATTGAATCATCTTAAAGGACTTTTTAAAGCATCCTGAAGTCTAAATTTATTTTTTAAAATTGGTGTTTTATGGTAATCATCTGCAGTCTTTGTGACTGCAGGTTTTATAGGGTTCCTGCAGTGAATCAAAATATGCCATATACCCACTAAATGGCTTCACACATGCATGGTTACACAACAACCTCACTTATATGGTGTAAGTGTCATTAAGCTCAGAGTGAAAACACTGTTCTGTGTATCCTACGAGTTCACAAATATGGTTTCTCATACTGGGGATGGTAACGCTCCCTGACGTGTGCAGGAAGAAACTTCGAACTGCTAATGCTATGTTTGTGTACCACTTCACTGCGGCACGTGTAACTCAGTTTAGGAATTCCTACTGTGGCCTGTGTAGTAAGGTGTAAAACAATCATCCTTACTCTCTTGAGTACTTACATTTTTAGGAAACCTGAACTCGCATATGATGTGGCTATATTTGTTTCCTAAGGAATATGCAAATAGAATAGCAGACAGACAATTCCGGACAGCTTTGATGAAGAAAGTATGGGCAGCATGGCGCTCTCTTAGTGAAGAAAAATGGAAAGAAAAAGTAGCAAAGGCCTGTCAGTTAAGGGCAGAAGATGTCTGTGTTCAGCTCACCAATGATTATGAAGCCAAAATTGCAGAGGTAAAAGATTTCTTTTCTTTTGTTCTTTGTCTCCTTCACTCCCTCACTGCCCTATCCTTCTAAAGTATCTCTTTCTCAGCAAACTTGAAAAACATGAGGACTTTGCAGCAGATCAGGGCCCCTAAGTACACAAGATGATGTGAGGAGATCTGAGGTCTCTACTATGGTTTCTAGATGTGACTTTTTTTTTTTTCCTTGCATCTGGTGTAAAACGTTGCTGATCTGCACGCAGAGGAGAAGTAAATTGGACTCTTCCTGAAATGAGACAAATCTCTATTTGTTCACCAACAGGGACAACACTTTTTATCTAAGAGCATGCTGTTAATGTTGGCTATGCGTTTTGAGGTCTTACTGAAGAAGACAATGGAAATAGAAGACTATTTTTGTTATGAATGATTGTGATGACTACAACGTTTTTTTCCTATAATAGCTACTCTTTTAAAAGCTTTATTTAAATTGGGTTTTGCCTTCAACTTGCCACTTAAGCTAGTTGAAGAATTTTCAAAGCTTAAGGTACAGTTAAGTTATCAGCGTTTGCTGCACAGTAAGTAAATAAAATTTTAAAATACACATTTTAAAAGCTTTGTACTTTGACAAGAAAGTAAATCCAGAATTTTAAGAACAGGCTTAACAAATATGGCTTACTAGTGCGAAAACAGCAAGTAGTGAGTTACAAAGATAACTTGGTCTGTCTTTTCTCAGCATTTTCAGTTTTTTACAGTAGTTAGAAAAGAGAGATTGCTAATGACAGTTCATCCTGTGCTTAAATAGTTTTCGGATAGCACGTATTCTTCTGTTGCATGAATCCATGTTCCTGTGGAAATCTAGCTAGTGCCAGGTGCCGAACTTCTTAAAGGCAAAAACTTGCAGGATAAATTTCTGCTTAGCTGGTTAGGTAGGGTCTGACAGTCCTTTCGAAGCTCTAGTCCTTGGTATGCTCTAGTACAAATAATGTGTTGTAGTACAAAGAAATGACAAGTAGCTGTTCATCTCTGGTGAAACAGAGGTTTTGAAGTGAAAATACGTATCTTTGTAAATGAGCTAAGTGACTTTTAAAGCTAATTGAGGAACATGTTGGTAGTTTGCGTTCAGAAGTACAAGACAGCTGTTTCCTTATCCTCTTTCATAGCTAACTGCTACTTTGGAACAGACAAAAGCTGAGATTCTGCGATTGCACAGTGAAAGAGAACACTATGAAGATACCATGAAGAAAGCCTTTATGCGTGGTGTATGTGCTTTGAATCTGGAAGCAATGACCATGTTTCAGGGCAAGGACAGTAGGACAGATCCTGGTCAGTATAAAAAGCGGGTCTAATTTGGTAATGTGTGTGGGTTTTTGTTGGGTTGGTTTGTTGGTTTTTTTTTGTTTGTTTTAAAGGATTCTCCCTTTTCACTTTGGGTTGTTGGGTTTGGTTTTGTTTTGTTTTGTTTTTTAATTTAGTACGAGGACTTGTCACAGTAGTGAGTTTATCAAACTCTTACTGTTTTAAAAAGTCCTGTTGAATATGCTGAGAAATATTCTGATGTTGAACTTTTTATTGCTGTAGTTGAATGGTGGAACATAGAGGGTGGTAGCCTGCAACTAAAGGCAGAAAAAGAAGCCAGGGATGGCAAACTGTTTAAAATACTGTGGAAGATTACCCAGAAATCTGTCAGCACCCAGGTTATGGGATGGAATGAGGGGGAAATCTTGGAAAAGCCGAATCTGTTCTCTGGAATCTTAGTGTGCAATGAATCTGCTTTTCCCAGATAGCTCTCCCTTCTTTCTTAATCTTGCCTTTTGATGCAAAAAGGGCAAGTAAATCTCCCTGGTTCTGTATTCAGTTGGAGTTCTGTTTTTTTTCTTTCCTTGCATCTAGTGTAAAAAGTTGCTGATCTGCACGCAGAGGAGAAGTAAATTGGACTCTTCCTGAAACACTGGTGTAATTATACCAGCAGCACACTCGTAAAACTTGACCAGTTATGCAGGAAAGAGCTGCACACCCTTACTGATCCAGTGAAATCACCCCCTCAGAGTGAAAAAATCTATAGCAGTAGGAGCATAATCATGCTGGTGCAGCAGTCTACAGTAAAGAGAAAATAGCTTTACCAGCAGGAGCGTCACAGCTGTATGTGCGGCTTAACAACCAGCAGTACTGGCAGCAGTTGTTAATGGCCTTAGACAAGTAACTTCAGTTGCTAAACTTAATCTTAAGCCAGAGGTTTCTGAACTACTCTAGAGAAATTCCTCTCCGAAAATTTAGGTATGAAGAAGAAATAAAAACCTGAACAAGATGTAGGAGAATACTTACCTGGGCAGCTCTCTGAGCCTGTTAAACACGTGGTATTTATGCAGTTGCTTAGGAAATCAGAATATGACATTGGCCAAGTGCAGTAGCTAGTAAAAACATAGGATCAGTATTTGGGAAAGGTGAAGAATGAATGGTTTCTTGAGGATGCTGAGTTTGGGAGTAAAGTTACAGGGCATTGCCCAAGTACTTTATTTTCACTGTGTTGTAAATTAAGAACTACTCTGTCTTGAAGCTTTTATCTTATATTTGTTTGTTTATTGTTTTCCAAAAACATGCAACAGACAGTGGGTCTCCTAAATAATGATGGGTAAAAGAGTTATGTGAAATAGGAAAGAATTATTTCTGTAAACCTGTAAAGAAGAGGGTAAGTAGGAAGGAAAATAAGAAAACTGAGCTGTAGAGCTGCCATGACCAACCCCTGGGATTCACGGGACAAACATTTTGCTTGATTTTTACTGTGAAGCAAGAGCTGATACTTTATACACAGGCACAGTACCTAGAGATTTTGCTGTGCTGGACAACACTGGGGTGCGTACCGAACTTTTTGGGTATCCACCATCATGGTTTTAATTTCCTGTGGTCACTGTAGCGCTCATCAGGCTTCATAACATCTCACAGTCTCTGTGGTCCTTGGTCCTATGCCAGCCATCTTCTTCTGCTGTGTCTCGTACCACCTTCTCCCCTGCCCCAGGCATGCTGTATCTTTCCTGCTACAGCCAGACAGTACTTTTGATGAAGTTAGTTACATGATTATTTAATATGGTTGTACAACCGTTTATTTGCATTCTTCTTCAGGTATACTAGAACAGTGATCAGGACATCAGAGGACTTGAGACATAAGATTAGATGATTATTTTTCTAGTCTTGTCACCTGTGCACATTAAAACATCCATGTGTCAGTCAGTGATATTTTATGAACACTACAGTGCCAGGTACTGTCTTTGGAAATAAAAGCAGAATTTGTTCCTTTTACAGATTTATTATTATTAGGTTATTATAATGTACATTTAATATACAAATAACATACACATAGTATACATTATAATATAGGTTATTAATAGTGTGCAAGTATTGCTACCTTAATGGGTCCATAACATTTGGAGTCAAAGCTGATGGTCTAAAATCTATCAAATCAGCTCATTTACTGACAGATTATCTTTTTTAAAAAATTATTATTATTATACTATTTTAACGTCTTTATGTATTTAAAGGAATGTGTAAGCCAGAAGAATTCATGACTATTTACTTCAAAAAAATCTAACACTGCTTTTTAAAGCAAGTTTGCAGATGACACCAAGTTGTGTGGTGTTGTGGACACGCTGGAGGGAAGGGATGCCATCAAGAGGGACCTTGACAAGCTGGAGAGGTGGGCCTGTGTGAACCTCATGAAGTTCAACAAGGCCAAGTGCAAGGTCCTGCACGTGGGTCAGGGCAATGCCAAGCACAAGTACAGGCTGGGCGGAGAATGGATTGAGAGCAGCCCTGAGGAAAAGGACTTGGGAGTGCTGGTGGATGAGAAGCTCAACATGAGCCGGCAATGTGCACTGGCAGCTCAGAAAGCCAACTGTATCCTGGGCTGCATCAAAAGGAGCGTGGCCAGCAGGTCGAGGGAAGTGATTCTGCCCCTCTGCTCTGCTCTCGTGAGACCCCACCTGGAATACTGTGTTGTGCTCTGGAGTCCCCAACACAAGAAGGACATGGAGCTGCTGGAACGAGTCCAGAGGAGGGCCACGAAGATGATCAGAGGGCTGGAGCACCTCTGCTATGAAGACAGGCTGAGAGAGTTGGGGCTGTTCAGCCTGGAGAAGAGAAGGCTCCGGGGTGATCTTATAGCAGTTTTCCAGTACCTAAAGGGGGCCTACAGGAAAGCTGGAGAGGGACTTTTTACAAGGGTGTGTAGTGATAGGACAAGGGGCAATGGATTTAAACTGAAAGAGGGCAGATTTAGATTAGATATAAGAAAGAAATTTTTCACTCTGAGAGTGGTGAGGCAGTGGAACAGGTTGCCCAGAGAAGTTGTGGATGCCCCATCCCTGGAAGTGTTCAAGGCCAGGTTGGACGAGGCTTTGGGCAACCTGGTGTAGTGGAGGGTTTCCCTGCCCATGGCAGGGGGCTTGGAACTAGATGATCTTTAAGGTCCCTTCCAACCCTAACCGTTCTATGATTCTAAAGTAACATAGATCAGATTGGTCTGTAACTATGTGTTGATCCTGTCTATGCTTAAGCTTAATGTATGTGTACCTACACACATGTACAAAATGCATATTTTGGCATACTTTCACTCTTGAAATCTTTTGAGTATTGTACTGACTTGAACTACCTTCCTTATGTTTTTCCTGCTTGCTTCAAGAGAAAGAAAAAAAAAAAAAAACACAAACCACCACCAAAACCACAGCTACCACATGGTGTCACTCTAGTCCCTGGAACGAGCAAAGTTCCCTTATCTTGGAACTACTGCTACCATGATCTGCTTCAGAAATAGGAGAGTAAATAAGAATACCTTTCTCTGTTTCTTTAAGGAAGTTTGTATACTAAAGGAAAAGCCTGAAGCTGCGTAGGTCTGCAGATCAGACCTCCTCAGGATGTCTGCATTGCAAGACAAAAGAATGAGGGGCTGGATCCTGTGCACGATCAGGCTCAACCAGCTGGTAGGGGGAGATGAGGGTTGTAGGCCACCCGTAGATCATCCCAGTCCTACAGGCAGGATGTGGCCAGAGTCCAGCTATTGCATGTGAAGATACGATGATGCTGAGCATGATCTATGGCTCCTTGAAATTGCAGTATGTTCTCAGGAAAGTTAAAATAACATTTTATTTTACTGATGGTGAGCCCCTTAAAGATCTTACCCCTTGCAGAGTCTAATATGGCCTTTCTGGGTTTTGCTGCTCTCTCCCTGAACTGGATTTTGGCCCTTAGGAGCAGCCCTTGCACGCTGGATCTAGTATTGGCAAGCAGTACAGAGTACCTCAGTTCTTTGTACTATATGACAAGTGCCACAGGCATGTTGAGGCATAACACAGAAACAAGCCCCTTGGAAACTATTATTTCCAAGCAGCTGAAAAGAAGGTCAAATACAGGAATGTTTATATCTATCTTTCTCTGTATATATACATGCATGCCTATAAAGAATAGCCTGATCCTTTTAATTAGATTACACAGCGATCCCAAAGGAATAGTAAAATTTTTACTGTGACTTACCTCTTTTTTCCCCCTTAGGGTTTGCTAGATTATGTGCTGATCCCATTACTTTGTGTTTCTAATAATAGATGTAGGAAGTAGGAGAAATGATAATGGTGCCATTGTTGCAGGAAAGCTACCTCCTTCACAATATAGTCCACCCTCACCACCACCTCCACCAGCAACTACTGTTCAGCTAGAAGACATGGTAAGCATGTAGCTGGAACAGAACTGTATTTGCTAGTGACAAAAATGAACTTCTTCAGTTGGATCTTTTTAAAGGTAAATGCCATAGCCCATGAATTGAAGGAATTTGAGGACAGTTTAAATATAAAAAGAAACCTATGGGTATGTTCAGAGTGCATTGTGTAAATGAAGTGACTGAGGCACAGCTGCTGTGACTTGCTATACTTTCATTAAGCTCTGGTTTTTTATTTTAGTGAAAACGTGTTAAACTAATGAAGACAAGGTTGCTATAATAAGCACAATTTGCTCTCTGAGATTGTTTCTGGAAAAAAGCTGTTAAAGTTTTTTGCAATAAAACTGAGCTTGAAATAAGCTGAAAAGAAAAAAAGCTGGCTTGACTCAAAGCTTATTTTTTTAAAGTGTAAGGTATATAGCCACTGAGGGAACTCTTCTTATTCTCCTGTCCTGTCAGCTTAGGCAGATCATTATCCAGTAGCTTAGATGTTCTGGACCTGCCCTGGCGTCATACTGAAGACATTGCCACTGTAAAACAATTTCCTGCCAGGGTACAGGTTAAAACAGAGTTGTGCTTGCCTCTCTTCCTGATTTTTTGTTCTAATAGTATCAAATGATATTCACACTCTTTCTACAATTTTTAGACAAGTATTTTTGAATTAGCCATAAAACAGTATAACTAGACATAAAATATCTGCAAAGATGCTAAATTTAGAAGGGTAATTGGAATATTCAAAAAACTGACTACCTAAAGAGTAGAACTGTATTTTCTAGAAAGTTATACTAATTCTTTGTAAACTCTCGTTTCATTCACAGTTTTCTACCCACCTGGGTCATGCCAGCACTTCTCAGACCAGGCTAGATTCTGATTCTCCAGTAATCATCACTAGCACAGCTGCAGGATCTGGTGTGGCATCAACTCAAAAACTGGTAACATGCTAATATTAACTTTTTTTATTTTTTAAGGCATAATTATAACAAATAACTAGTTTGGGTATCATTTCTGCATTTTAAGAGCAATACTAGTATGTAGCTGAGGAAAGTGCAATAGTGTTTACATAGCTGTGCGAAGACACTAGCTTGCAAATGCTCATTAATATTACATTTACGTTAGGAGCAATTTTAAATTATTTTTGGAAGGGGGAGCAGGGAAGTGTGACAAAATGAAGAGTAGAAGAGTGCAAATACACTTAAGTAGGGTGCAACAGGACAATTGGTGTTTCATATGATAACGTTTTGTTCTAGAGAGAATATGCTTTGCTTTAGCATCCTGCTGTTTTGAAATGTCTCTCCTGTTCCCTCTTCTGTATTTGTTGCTAAACTGTCCTTTTTACTTTTCTCCATTGTCTTCTGCATTGCTCTCCTTTTTTTTTTTTTTTCCCATCTGATACAGTTTGCTACCGGCTGTGAGAGAAAGAAGGTTTTTTATATCTGCAATGTCACTGCTAGAAAGACTTTCCAGGGTGATGGAAGTGCCTGCAGCTGTCACTTGAGTATGCAGCCTGTGAGCAAAGCTAAACTATCCATGCTGCTTGATTTTTGACAAATTAGCCTTACTCCCCTCAGGACAGAAGTCACTTGCTCAAAACACTATCTCATACTTAGAGTGGAAAAAGATGGAACAAACCAGGTTGCAGCTAGGTGGAGCAAATTCAGTCCTATATAACATAACTGCATTACCTGCAACATCCTATGTCCTGTTTAGGCACGTGGCTGATAAAACCAAGCAGACATACTAGAGCATTGTAAATATTATGTTTGGCATTTTTTACCAACTAATATTTAATTTATTTGTAGCCCATGGCGAAAGTAATAACATCTGCTCAACAGAAAGCAGGAAGAACAATCACTGCTCGAATCACAGGCCGAGCTGACATGGGACAAAAAGCCAGAATTAGTGGTAGTTTAGCAGTGATGGGAGTTGCTCCACCCATGAGTTCAGTCATTGTTGAAAAACACCATCCAGTCACTCAGGTAAGTCAGAATTATGCTTGTAATACTATTCTTATTACAACACAGCTGGTAGTATTTTAAAGAAAAATGACCACCGTGAATGGACATTAGACAAGGCTCAGACTTGAATCTTGTTTAAAATAACAAACAGGACTGTCTTTGGGCTGGGTAGAAGGCGTTGGTGAGGAGAGGAAGTAAATATTGCCACTTTGATCTATTTGTCTTGTTTCTGTATTTGTCTTGTTTCTGTAGTAATTATTTCACAGGTATCGTAGTCTTGGCTGTCTCTTTCTTGGTTGGCTCTTCCATGAGCATTCCTCTTTACAGAAGTGGTCAATTGGCACAGCAACATTTGGTGTCATCACCTTGCAACCACAGTTTAATGGTGTATAGCAGGAAGAGTGACTGAACAAGAGGTGGTAGAGATACAGATTAGGTTGACAGGCTGACTGTAGCAAATTATTGGGGAAAAAAGTAAAACTCTTGTCTGGAGGCAATCAAATTCATCATGCCTGCTGCTTGTTGTATTTTGAGTCTTACCCCCCTGCATTTATCCTGAAGAAAACACTGAAATAAGTGCCTTAATAGGGTATGAAACCAGCGTTCACAAAGACTGTAAACAGTGGCCTAAATGGCCTAGGCAATTGCTACACTTGTATACCAATCTGAGCAAAAACCAGTTTTGACTGGAGGTGTACGAAACAGTCGAAGATGTTGTTTTTACATTTTAACCTGTAAATTAGGATCTGAGTTTACTCTGTGTTATCTGAAAGTCCAGTTTCTTTTCAATGATTCTGCTGGAACAAGCAGACCTACATCAGGTCCTTTAATTTGAGCTGGAGATACTGGTAACTGTCCATGTGAGGGATGTTCTGCATTCATTTATTTCCTGCAGTGAATCAGAGCCCTGTGACAGGCTGCACACAGCTTTTGAGAATTTGGGCTCCTAAGCAGAAGTTCATATTTAAATTGGGTCATTAGGGGGTTAGAGGTTTGGTGTCAGACTTATTTCATTAAGAACAACTTCTGGATTCAGATTGTGTGACAAGTATCTGAGCTACTGTGCCAAAAACTGGCTTCTGAAAATGTAATAAACGTGACAGTTCCAGAGAAATATTCTATATACTTTTTCTACAAATAAATGCCTAAGTGGAAGTCAATGAGACTGAGTTTTTCTCTTGAATTAATCTGACAGGGGAGAGAGTTTACCCTGATTAAAAGCAGAATACTGCTGTTTATTGCAGTAAGGTGGCTAGTTTTTTGGGTAGAAAATTAATTGCTGTTAAACAAATGCAAACCTTTTCCTTTCAGAGACCACAGACTTTTCACAGACTTCCTCATAGCAAATACTGAACTTCAAAAGGAATGTTGGTATGATTAAATTAGCACTGCAGAGGAAAATTCTGAACAATTTGGTAAAAAAACAAATAAACCAACCCTGAAATAAGATTGAGGTGATAAAAGCTCAGAGTACCTAGTTAGTTGGAAGTTTAGCACTTTGTTCTAAAAAGCATATTACAGATAAGGAAGGAAAAAAAATACTCACTTTATTAATTTTTTTTTTTTTGAGAAGCGTATTTCAGTTTGCTGGATTGCAAATCTTTCTGTTTAAACTACAGCTCACTTAGAGCTATTTTCATGGGAATTTTTTGTACTGCTAAGTGTACAATCACTTATGTATCTGATTACTTTTCAGCAAACCATATCCCAAGCCACTGCTGCTAAATATCCTCGAACTATGCTCCTTTCTTCTGGTTCTACCACTGTGAGACCTGCAGGACAAGTTGGGCGAATGCTTCAGGGCCAAACTCATGCCAGTGTTCAGTCAATAAAAGTTGTTGACTGAATGAATGTCTTTCTCACCGGTGGGGGTTTTTATCAAGGTACAATTTAAACCTCTTCCCAGTCTTTTTAGGTTTGACGTAGCAATGCCTAAATCATGTATCATGTTTTTATCCTTTTCTAAAAAAATATATTTTTAAGTGAAAGTGCTTTTATAGTAAACATCTGGAGGGGAGAAAAAAGAACTTGAAATGTTGTTCTACCTCCAAACTTATTTTATTAAGATAAATGTTTTTTATTTAAGGAATCTTTTGCATACTTTTAAATAAAGGATAGAATGTGATTTTTGTCTGAATCTCTTTGTTTAGTTCCAATGTTATTATCATCTACGTTCAAGTGAAAATTAAATTTATTTTTGTTACATATGCTTTTAGTTGCTTGTGCAACTAGATGTAATTAACGTTAATTTTAATTATATTCTACAACAGCATATTTAATGAAGAATAACAGGGTGGTAGCCTTCATACCCAGGGTGCAACTTGGGCCAGGTGAGGTACTGAGTTGATCAAATTGTTAAACATTCTCATTTTCCAAGATAATGTTGCAGAACTTGATGCGTACCTGCCAGGATCTAAGAATTTGTGATCTTATATCCATAATTCCAATACCTGAGGATTCACCAGTCTGTTCTTCATATTCCTGTGATGCTCTGCAGCCAGCAAAAATGACTGCACACAGTTAGGCGTAAGACTTAAGACTAAGACACAGATCATCTTTTCGTACAAACCGTAAGATTTAGTACAAAAAAATCCTAGTTATATGTAGCTAGACAAGGCAATTCAATTATTCCATTACATTGTAAGAAAATCGCAATAGTTTTATCTACAAGACTATGAAGATAGACATTTTATGTTTTATTTTTCAGATGTGAAATATATTCAATAATGAGAAAACCTTTAAACACGTTCAGCAAGACATTACCAAATATTAATTCTCAAGACATGAACAAGAAATAGGTAAATAATTGCTAAATGTGTTAAGCATTAAATATCAAATGTTCTTTTTTGAGTATGTATACAAGGTTATGCCATGATGTAAAATTCTACAGCCAGCCACACATGATTTTAGACATGACATTTTTGTGTATTTTCACTACATAAATCAAATGCTGAAGAAGAAAGGCTCGTCCTAATCCTAGCACTAATTAAACAAAAGAAAAGCCCTGTTCAGACAGGAACACTATAATCCTAGCAAGACTCTACAAAAAAAACTGAATACCAAATGACACCTGTTTCTGGAAGTGTTGATTTACAAACATAACTTTAACTTATTAAATTTAATTTCTTTCAGGTAGGAAACATCTCATTTACATTTCATGTCAAACACAAAATAGCTTAATTTGCAGTTCCAATGCAGAATTACTGTATCAGTGTTAATCCAGGTGTAGAAATTGTAGGGAGGTGGTTCTTGCTTACAGGATAGTCATGAATTACCATCCACCCATTCACTCTTAAATTCTTTAAATCATTGTATAGCAAGCATATGAGAAAGAACTAACCAATATGTCAAGAGTGCAAGTTCTTCTAGCTTGGAAAAAGTCCTACAACTTCAGAATAGGTTTTTGTTTCCAGAAAAGATATTATTTGTATTTGAAAGTCTGTACTTTCCGTCTGGTATGTAATTCCATCACATATGCCATGTTTTGTTGTGAACTCATGAA
This sequence comes from Tauraco erythrolophus, assembly GCF_009769465.1. Classification (NCBI taxonomy): domain Eukaryota; kingdom Metazoa; phylum Chordata; class Aves; order Musophagiformes; family Musophagidae; genus Tauraco; species Tauraco erythrolophus. The sequence continues at coordinate 29,831,144 of NC_141496.1, forward strand.
ATTGCACATTTTCTGGAGTCCATGTCAGCGCTACTTGCTGCTCTGATCTTCTCTGTAACATAACAGGAGAAAACATTCTACTTTTTACATGGTCAGACTAATCTAACAGAAGGATGGCCAATCACATTTTAACCATGTTTGCAGGACAAAGGAGGGGAGCGCAGTTTGCATGTGTTTATCTTCTTTTAGAAACCTCAGGTCTCATTTAAACTCTCTTTCTTAAGCAACCTCACCTCCCAGCAAGGGCAGATTGCTGGAAAGGAAGAGAGTGTCCAGCAGCTCTGCCCTGATCACACCTTCCCAGCACCAGCAGGGACCTCAGCACCGCCCTGCAGTGTCACAGAGGACAGTGAAACGTGCTCTGTACACCACAACACGACTTACCAGCTAAATGCTGAAATCCTGCTTCCACCAGATCTTCATATATATGCTTGACAGGATTCTGATGAGCCAGCAATATACCATGTAGCCAGATGAGCAACATTCTGTTTCCATGTTCCTTGTAACTTTTTTTTCCTACACAATACACAAAGCATGTGTCTGTGCCTGTTCCATATGCTGGAAACAATGTATTTTGTGCTTTTGCACTTCTAAAGTTCCAAGAGGTTTTAAAACCTATTCATTTACTCTTTACTTCCTTTCTCACCTAGAAGCAAAATGAAGACTGAGACAAAAAGGTTAAAAAAAAAAAAAAAATCTAGTTATATCCTAAGGCTACTGTAAAGAGGGGGAAACTAATACATCTTAATTAATTTTTTCCTTTTATTTTTACTCAACATGTGCACATATACCCTGGAGTAGTAGTAAACAAGTACAATGTGTGCTATGGAAATATTGCTTTCCCAGTATTTGAGATGCTGGAAACCAGAAACTGCTGTTTCATGGCAGCTGTGAAGAGAGAGTGTGAACAAGGTCTTCCTGTGTCACAAGGTTCCCCAGGTCCTCACTTGCAGTGTGACCTGCAAGACCCTTCCATGCTGCTCACTGCTCCTATTTTTGATTTCCAAAGACAGAGGTTCCCTCAAACCAAGAGGGAGAACAGAAGCGGTTTGTACTTCTGCAGCACTGCTTCCCAGGAACCAGGGACAAGGCTTGTATCCATTCACAGCTTGCTCTCATAATTTAATTAAGAGCAGTATGGCCAATGTGTGTCTGTGATGCTAACATAGTTTAAAAATCAACTCTGCCTTGTGTTTTTTTACAGCTTATATATTATGTCCAGCCATTCAGATATTGTTACCTGTCCATTGTTCTTCAATAGCTTTAATATGTTCATCTGTGAACTTCCAGAACAGGGCCATTTTTTTCCATTCCTGGGGTTTTAACTGGTTGTATGCTAGATTCCACAGGGAGAAACGGATTTGCTTGGTCTGTATACTATGATCTTGTTTGAAGGACAACTCAAAGTCTGACCCCTCATCACTATAAGCTAGATGTTCCTGAAAAGGAAAGCAGATGATAATTTTTTTAATGAAGCTGGGAACGTTTGCTTAGTGAGCGGTGAACGCTGTGTCCTATACAGCCAGATGTAGCTACTGGCAGGCGATTTGCTCAGTGAAGGTAAAGAAACCGTGTTTGACCAGTAGAGCTATGTGGCATATGTCTTAGCATGGATGATGTTATTAGTCTTAATAACAGAACAGAAACTAAGCCCGTCTGTGTCTATTGCTATGTCTTACTAAGTTAAATGCAAAATAAACCGCTCACTTTCTCTGTCACTTGATATGCAATAGCAAGTAACAGCAAGTACTGTGCTTCTCGGCTCTGTCTACTTTATCTGTCAGGTTTTGAACATGGATGGGTTTCAACCACAGCTCTTACTTTTTCCTCTTGCTTCTCCAAGTGCTAACCTCTCCCTGAGAAGAGGCTAGGCAGCGCTGGCATGTCGCTCGCTCAAGCTGTTCCTGCCTCTGTTCCGTCAGCTCCACTTGGCTGAAGTGGGGACTGCCAGGTCATTCGATGGCAGCATGAGCCATTGGGTTTAGCGTGCAGAGCCCCATTCAACAAAGTGTCTAAGCACCAATAAGTACACGCACATCGAACCTGGATGTAGTTTTATTGCCTGCATAAGCAAAATCAGATAGATACCAAAACTGCAAGCATTTTACCCTCCAGATTAGAAGTGGTGTTGCTACCATATGAATGGCTCGCCTGAAACAAGAGTGATGTGGTTGCTTCTTGTTTGGGCACCTCTGCAAAAGTCACGTCTAGCAGTGATATCAGCCCTAGCTAAGCAGTGCTCAAGGAAAACCCTCATTGCTAGTGTAGGTAACCTCAAAATACTTTGATATTTCATTTTGTTTACATGCTAGTCCTGTTTCAAATCAGTCTCTAACGTGAAAAATGTTTTTAGGAAGTTGTTGAGACAAGATTACAAAGCAGATACTCGGCTAAAAAGGCAAGGGCAGCATGCCGCATTTGAAAAGTGCTAAGCATAAAAAACTCCATTCCAGATTAAATTCAGAAAAATACAACAGGGTTATTTCCTAACCTTATGAGAGTCTTGCAAGGAAAAAAAAAAAAAAGTCTTAGTTCAATAACTAAGCTTTGTTATGTATGTTTAATTCCATTTTCTTGTGCAGACTTTATTTCATGCTTCCTAACACAGGGAAGATGAGGTTTAGGACATTCTACAGGACAGCTTCAGGCTCTCCCCAGTTCAGTGTTTCTCTTCTGAGGTTTAAAATTAAAAAAAAAAAAAAAACCAAAAAAAACCCACAAGCAAACAAATGAAAAAACACATTTTTCTCCTCCCTTTGCAACATCACAGCTTCTCTTTGCTGCTAACTGTGTGTCTAGGCAATGGCAGAGTGGACAGTAACAGCAGGCCTCAAATCCAGTCAAAAAGATCCTGGGCTATGATAGGATGATAGGGAAGGGCTAGGTAGAAGCAGTAAATAGAAAAAAAGGCAAAGAGAGGGAACAAGACACTCTCACACAGATTAGTATCGTGTGCTTTGTCATAGCAACATGACATTTCCTTTTGTAACTAGTGCCTTTTCACATGTGATAAGTTAGCTCAGTGTAACAGTTATCACAATAATAGTCCGAAATGCTGTTGTTTCCTGTACGGTAACACCACCTGAACAATGTCATATTCCATAGCTGTAAGATCTGAGCTGCTTCCAAAGGCTGTACTTTCAGCTTCAGGTAATGGGATACAAACACTTGTTTCTATTTCCCAACATCTGTGGAGCTCTTGCAGAAAACCATCTGCTTAAACCTCAAGCGATTCAGTAAACAATGCCAAGAGGTTAGGAGCGTTACGGGCTCTCTGCTGTCATGTTTTCTCTGGCAAGATGACTTCACTTCTAATTCCCCTTTCAGCCAGAAGAAACAACAACATACCTGACAACTCCAGCTGAACTGACGCAGATAAAATATGTGCAATACAGGAAGTTCGTGGAGGTGTTTTTCATGACAATGCGACATGAAGTGTCATGGATTTGGGCACACAGGGCTGCAGTGGGGTGGTAAAAAACGAGCTAATTCATGTGCCTGCACTCGGGTGGGATCAACGTGCTTGTACCACCCAGGGAGGCGTGTGGCTCACCTGCTAAGGACAACACTCCCTTGCAGGAATGAGAATGGAGTTACAGATTTGTGTGGTGGCTCCGCAATGAGAGCGCAAGAGCTGACAGGTTAATTCCTTCCACCAGTCCTTCTGCTCCGTTTTGCCGGCTCTGGTGCTCACAGAGTTACCTGCTCTACACAAATTGCGTTAGCTTCTTCCTCCCTGCAAGTTTTACAGTGCATGCAACAAGAGATGTCTTTTACTGCCACGCTAGGACCAGTCTGTGTACTTGAGAGATTTGGGGATTTTAAACTGTATTGTGTCAAAACTTAGCAAATTTAATCAATTCTCAGGGATCCCTGAGGTAAACTTATGGCTCCAAATAGGAAAAACTGAGCAAGCCAATACAAGACTGATATATGGAGCATTAATATGGCCTAAAATGAACCCTCACCATCCTATGAAATACCACCCTTTCATCAAGTGTGTAGGTATAGCAGATTCTTTGTTGCTCATTGCTACAACTGTCATTGATGGAATAAATAAACTTTCTCAGAATTCTAAATGGTCCCAGTTAAGACCCTGTGACATGAGACATTCCTGAATTTTCCAGACCCATTTGTGCTGGGTCTGAGTTTCAAGGCGCATCTCTAGAATGGGCCTCACCAGCAGCCCAGCTCCAAATACTCCCGTGATTTTAAGAGATACTAAGCTCAGCTTTTCTTGTTCAGACACTTACTGCCTGTAGAGCATGTACAGATTCATAAGTGATGTGGAATAGTCAATGTGGGCCAAAATAGTTGTCATCTACACTTTAATACTTCAGCGCTTTAGGGAAGGCCATCACTAAGCAGCCTACATTTAAATCATAGAATCATAGAATGGTTTGGGTTGGAAGGGACCTCAAAGATCATCTAGTTCCAACCCCCCTGCCATGGGCAGGGAAACCCTCCACTACATCAGGTTGCCCAAAGCCTCATCCAGCCTGGCCTTGAACACTTGAATAACAACTAGGGAAAGGATAGAAATTTACACAATCTGAGGTCAATCTAAGCCATGTCCTTCACACTTGTTGCTTGTCTCTTTCCCATTTAATTGACTGCATTTTGCAATTAACACACATAAAACAGAAGAGGGAGCTCCTGCCAAAGCATCTGAGCCCTTACTAGCGAAGGGAGGGACAGACAGCTGCACTTCTCCGTTTTTCAACCTTAGATTTTGCTGTACCAAAGGACGCAGGGATCAACGTGAATTCAGGTCATCCCAGCCCTGATGCTGATGGCACAGTTTGAATTGGGGTCAGAATCTCTCTCCAGCCCTTTATCTCTGTGTGTAAAGCATGATGCAGGAAAACAAGATCTGAAGACAGTTTAGTTTTGCAGCTTGTCAGGACTAAAACCTGGATGGGGTAGAGACCTTCCTGTTCCCAATCCTAACCTCGATTTATCAAGGCCAGTCTTGCAACCTGCCAAAAGGAACCACATCAGGCAAAAGGCGCTTCAAGATCAGAATTGGCTTTTCCCTTACAGTTCTCAGTGTAATGAAAGATGTCTCTTACCTGTTTCATGGCATAATACCTTTCTGCTTTAATGATCATATCTACAATGAGGGCATGATTGCTCCTTGATGCCACAGCTAGTGCAGTTTTTCCATGCTGAAAGCAGAGATCTGAATCAGAATGTTATATATATAAGGGTAAGTATATCATAGAAGAAATACAGGAGCTTCGTTTACAGAGCCTCATCCCTTTTTTTTTTTTTTTTAAAGAAAACACATTACTACAATTTTATGGCTTCAGGGTACTACAATCAAAGTTCTGTGATTTGTGTGAGCTGTATCCCCTAAGCCCAGAGGTCATCAATTTCTTCCAGCACTGAACTCTCCCTAAAGAATTTCTGGTGAGATACAGTTGCTTTCAGAAACCTCCTGCACTCAGACTGCTGTGTATTTCATACCAGCTTGTGCTTTCCAGTCACTGCTCCCAGGTTTGTGCAAGCCCAGGCATGCACAGGCTGAAAACCACCAAAAATACAATTCATTCTCATGTTATGGTTAAACCGGCATTTCAGATAGATTGGCTGGCAAAGTCGGAAACCTTCACCTTTAAGGGCGAACCTGCGTCTTTGTTTTTTTGTTTTGGATGGTAAGTGTCCTGGTTTCAGCTGCTGGAGAGTTATTTCTTCTTTGTAGCAGCTAGAAGAGCTCTGTGTTTTGGTTTTAGTCTGGGATTCGTTATGAGAAGAATGCTGATAGCGCACTGGTGTTTATAGTTGGTGCTGAGACCTCAAGGACTTTTCAGCTTCTCATGTTTTGCCAGTGTGCAGGAGCACAACAGGATAGGGGGGTAGCACAGCTGCGACAGAGGGTCCACAACTCCCCTTGTGATTTGAATTTAGACATAGGATTGAGGGCCTCAACTGCATCACTTGTTTGTATATTATCATCATTATACATATATATATTCATATATTATTAATAGTAGTATTAAATTGTTCTTATCTCAACCCACGGGTCTCTTTCCCTTTTCCCCTTTAATTCTCTTCCTCATGCCCTGGTGGTGGGAGAGGGTGAGCGAGCAGCTGCGTGACCTTTAGTTGCCAGATGCCCTCCAGCCTAAGCCATGACAGTAAGCGATTTAGGAGTAAGTAAGCTCACAGAATGAAAACAGGGTGTGGGAATTACTTTCTCCTGACAACTGAAGTGAGCGTAACTGAAGGTGATGTTTCATGGGCAGTGCAGGCAGTCCAAGGAATTAAAAGCCATTGCTTTAATTCCAGCTGCAGAGGATTCCTTAGTCTACTTGAACCCATCTCCACTGTCAGCACTTTTATGTAAAGGGTTGTCTCTGCAATTGTCTGTTTTCAGCAGATTTGCCCTGAGTGGAGCTGCCTCAGATTTAAATATTCACGGTATTCTCCACATAACAAATGCTAGACATTCTAGAAAATTAGACCTAAAAGAAGCCAATCCCTTAATTAGAAGGTTCAGTAATTAAATTATAAGGCATTTCAACTCTCCAGCTATTATCAAGTTCCTTAATACATACCTTTTAAGTTCTAGCTCCTTGCTCTGCTCAAGATCATTCTACTTAGACAGTTTTTAGAAAAGCATTACATTGGAAGCCAAAGCATTTAAATTCGATAAAATCTTTAGAGCATAGACATACGTTGTATGTGAAGAGTCCAAAGAGCAAAAGAGCTCCTTGGGTTCCACCTCTGGAAAGGCGCTCTGCATTTCGCAGGGAGGTGGAGGAGTGGAAAAAGGGGTGTTTCTGGCCTCCTGTGCTACTGCAGATGCTGCTGGCATCCTGCGTGTACATGTAGCATGGCAGTCTTGCACACAGGGAGCTCTCTGCACTATGGATCACAACCAATGACAACTATATCTGCAGATGGGAGGAAGGAAGAGCTCCCCAGAAAGCATTTCCTGAGCTGTAACAGCTTGCAACTCATGCAGATGCGTGACATGCTCTGGAGACGGAGGATGCTTGCTGCCAAGGGACAGAAGCCAGGAAAACACTGTGCAATCAAAGCAGGCTCCCCTTTTTCCTGCCTACTGTTCAGTAAGGACAGGAACATTTTTGGCATCTTAGCACCAGTTCAGTTCAAAGAGGGCTGTACTTGTGAATGCTCCCAGCGGTAGCACGGGCTCGGGGGTCATCCAGCAAACAGGCAAGGGAAAAGCAACTCCAAAAACCAAAACCAATGCAGAAAGGTGACCAAACTTGTGCGGGCTTAGAGCCATATTGTGGTAACGTGCCCTGAACTCCATCAACACTGCTGTAATACCAGCACACTATCCAGCCCAAAGGCTTCCAGGTTCTTAGAGTCAAAGCAGGCAATGAGAAGTCACATTCTGTGCCTGCCCTTGGAATATGAACAGGTAGAGACAATTTTCCAATGGCTTAATTCTGGGTTAGCCTGTGTAAGAACTACAGCTCTCCAGCTGGTGTAGGCAGGACTCTGAATGGGAAGGCTTGACTGCAATGCAGCATCTTACCTCAGCCTCCCAGAACACATCAACTCTACCACCTGCACTCAGAGCCCCCAGCCTCACTCAGGCTAGGGAAATAAGAGATTATCCTAGTCCATAAAGCTTTACTCCTCATCAGGACAGGTCTGTGTATGAAAATTACTTTTTTAGCTTACTAAGGGCTAGATTTTGCTCATGATAAACATCAAATCTGTCAATTCAGACATGAAGAAAATCAATATAGAAGTAACAGTATGAAACAGGAAGCTCGGTCCTGCAGTAATTTAGCAAAATTTGTAAAAACTTTTCAAAAGTGCTTCCCCAAAGACTCTTTGCTCTGGTACTTCTTCCAGCCATTGCCATTCTTGCTTCAGTCTTTCCAGGCTGAACATCAGCAACAGGGTCTAAAGCACCCACCTGAAAAGATCTGAGGTGGCTTCTCAGGGACACAGTACCATCACTTCCAGGTGGCCCAGTGTACTAAAAGGCAAAATCGCCATCACTGCAATTAGTGAAGCTGGCAGCACCTGTGTGTCTCCGGGTGATGAACCTGGCTCTGGGTGCACAGTTACAACAGCCACAGGCTGTCTTCCACTCTGTAAGCCTAGTCCTTTTTTCTATCAATCAGAGGTGTTTGGCAGCAGGGTTTAGCCTTCAGACTACGTAGCCTGGAAGTTTTACAGCTCTTCACTAAAACATTTCAGATTTCTGCAAGCCGCAGGTACAGCAATATTAAAAGGAGACTTCTTTTGTAATAACTAACACTTAGCTTTACCTAGGAAAGACAACGGGCAACAAGTGCTTCCTGCATCTCTGGGAAGAAAGTTATAAAACAAAAAATAGAATCACATAATCCTTGCACAGGTGAGGAATGCAATCTACCTTATCCATGGTCTTCAGATCACAGCCTGCCTTCAGCAGCACTTCCACCAGCTCCACATTGCCAAGATCAGCTGCCAGATGTAGAGGGGTTTCCTGCCTCTGGAATTAATGACACCAAATAAATGCAGTAAGCCAAACTCCCTCTTAGAAGTAGAGTGCTCACAATATGAATCTAAAGACAATTCACAACAAGAGACAGCCCTGGCTAGAAATCACTGAACAGAATGGAATCATTCAACTTTTGAGTGATCTAACTGCCAGTTTTGTTTCAGGCAAACGAGAGCATCTGGGATCTCCGCAGGAAAACCAGGCAGGAGTTCCAGCTGGCTCAGGAAAAAAGTTGCTGTCATGCCCCTCTAATGTACTGTAACCTCATGAGCTCTCTCTCTTCCCTCTTTTAAAACAAGGTGTTTTGGACAGAGTGCTTCATGTGACTGCCAACCCCCACCCATATTATTCTCTTGAGTAACCTTTTCCCTGCTGAAATTCATGCAAAGACAACTGGACATCCATAAATTTCAACAGTACATTGTGCCATAGTCCACAACAGCGTTTGTTAGCCAGCTTCAGGTCTAATCTTTGAGTCTGGAATGAGTCTCTACACAGCTGCATGTACCCCAAAAAACCCTATTTATCCTTCTACAGAATATTAGAATAAGAAATTCCAGACGAGACACCTTGTGCCTGTGCTTGTCTGATGTTTCAAGTCTGCATTCTATAAGTGGTTAGAGAACTTTTTCTGGCCTTTAGATCTTATTTTAATGGTTGCAGAGTCTAACACCAAGATCTTACACACCAAGAAACACCTGCCTCAGGATTCCACAATGGAGTCTCTCATCAGCTCTTTTGGGAATACACACTATGATCACATGACTTCACAAATTTCCCCCAACACTACACCCTACTTTCCTTTCTGCAGTAATTTAGAGATATGTATGTAGCTATTTTATGTAGCTTCAGGCATGCTAGAGACAAAGCACAAAATGTTTCTAAAAGATGTGTTCAAGAATTTTACGAAATTCCCTATTTTATATGACAGAAGAGCTTATCGTCATACTTGACTCCAGCCACAAGTGACAGCCTCTGCCTCCTGCAAAAATGTGTATAAATTAATCTTTAGCAATAAAATGATCAGTGGGCAGGGGTGAACTACAGATTTCTCAAAAACTAGTCCTTGTTACTATCATGGGGTGCATTCCCACCTGTCGTGCAGGAGACCAGGGTACATTTCCCCAACAGAGGGCCGCAGCACCCAGGCAGACCTGGTGGGACAGTGTTTCCACAGCTAAGATACAGGGTCAACGAGGAGGAGAGCTTTTCCTTGAATCGAAGCAGCTGGCAAGCCAATCTATACACAGCTGGTGCCTCAATGTCTGCCCAGTCGATTACAGGGCGCCAGTGTACAACATCCACAAGCTCTGTTCAAACTTCTGCCACATGGACCATGAGTACTGGATGTTATCTGACTCTTTAGAGGACTAGTCGTTGGCCAGGTTGCTGTAGGCCATCTCCACCACCATTAACTCCCTCAGATACTGCATACCTTCTTCTGTGGTAGTTGACTTGCCTTGCTGGTTTACAATATTGTCTTTGAGGAGACATTTTGACTTCATGCCCCCACCTTGCTGATGGATGAATACTTGCTGGCTAGTATTGGTATACCAATTACCTGGGACTACATGCCTGTTCAGGCATGAAAACCCAAACTATTGGAGACAATGATAGCCCCAGGCACCTGCCCAGCTCTTCCCACACACCCTGCTGCCCAAGGACCAACTGCCTCCAGGCACATTCCAGTGTGGCATTCCAAATTAGTTGTTTAACCTTATGAACAATAATCAAAATAAAGCTCACAACACACACTAGTATTAACAGTCTGATTATACAAGGATATTCAAGGAACTGAGGCCGTTACGAGAAGGTGGGAGAGACCCATCCAGGAGGAGTAAAAGGGGTAGGTGCCACTTATTCCTCTCTCGACAAAGCATCTCCCCAAGGCACGCATCACATGGCCTTTCACAGAGGAGTGTATCCAGTACCTGAGGGATTAGGGTGGTGGAGGTGATCTACAGTGAACTGGCCAACAACCAACCAGGCCTCCAAAGACCACCGGCACCAAGCAGAGGCCAAACAATCCTGGTAGGTGGGGAAGACAGATGCCAGCATCCCTGGGTGGGCTTGATCCACCAGCTTTGCTGTTAACCGCCAAACACGCTCACTGATTGCACCACAGAGACCTGTGACTTGACCACTCAGTGTGATGTTGTGTGGTGTGGAGCATGACTTTGGTCAGCTCTGGTCACCTGCTTGGTTGTGTTCACTCCCAGCTCCCCATGCACCCCTAGTCTATTCACTGGAGGGGCAGAGTGTGAAACAGAGGCAGCCTTGGTGCTGTGCACCCACTGTCCCGCAACAGCTAAAACACTGGTACCTTACCAGCACTGTTTTGGTCACAAACCTAAAACACAGCTCCATAAGGGCTGCTATGAAAAAAATTAACTCTATTCCAGCCAAGTGACCCTCTGCACTGGGCTTCCTTCTGACATCAATACCATTGAAACATTTCTGTCATTTATTACGCATGAGTTTAACACTCAAACAATAAATTAATCCAAATATTTTCTGAGCAGATAGCATTTTGCTATCCTCATCTTGCACAAACAATACTAGCACAGCATGTACCAGTGACTAATACATATGCACACATGCAACAAGATAAGCAGGGAACTAACTCTTCCTTCCTATTCTTTTGTACCCTGAGCTCGTAAAGAAAAAAATATATTTCAAGCCAAATCCACATAATCTCCTCTTTACCGGTGAAGTTATGTTAATTCCCAGTTTTTCTTACATGATTTAAGGAGTTTATGTCATGATTGGCATCCAAGAGGCTTTTTACTACTGGTAGATGATTATTGATGACTGCTAAATGGAGTGGGGAATTCTTCTGCTGTGGAGGGAAAATAATAAACTGTTATACTTGGGTACATTATTAGAAGTTCACTCAAAGAAGAAAGAGGTTCTTATTAAAATCTGCTCCTTGCAAAGGTGATCAGCAGGGGTTCAAGACTGCAGAAAACGCGCCTTGAGGTGCAGAGTTATGCCAGAGATGGCAGCCTGCTCCTGCTCCTGCAACACCTTCAGCAGCAGTTAAACAAACACAGCTGAGAAACCTGGAAACGTTGTGAGCACGGGGTGTGTATCAGTGTGTCACCACTTAGGAACACAGCCAGGCACTCCTCTTACATGTTTGTACCTGGGATGTGCTGCTACCCTCGGCTGACAATACAGAGGTTAGGGCATTGCTTCTGTTCCCTCCGAAAATTGGGTTTGCCCTCAGTTGAATATGCTGGAGACAGATTAACTCTGTATTGGGTAAACAGATGTCAAAATCTGCTTTCCAGGAATAAACTCTTGTCACATGTTGCTGCTGGAAATATTCTTCATTCTGAACTGATTTGCTGTCATATTTATAAAAAGCAAATTAGAGCTAGAAAGAAGCTGAGGGTTTTTAATTTGAGTGATTATTCATGGAAATAACTGAGGCGCAGGTCCAACACCAGTCACAATCCAACCATTCGCTTGGCAAGATCACTTTGCATGTTGAACATATGACTCATCAGTTTAACAATTGTTAAACACAGCTGAAAAATAATCCCATAACAGTGCCATTCACTGGTGCCAGACACCAGTTCATTAGAGTCTTCATAAACCACAGCCATTTCTTCAGGGCTACAGAAAAATAAAGCAAGCTCTTACACAACATTACTGGAAATGTTTCCAAAACGTGAGTTACAGTTTTATGAGTTGCTTCTGCAACAGAAAGCCAATGAGAACAAGCAGCACAATGGCCTGATCTTTAGGATAAATCATTTCAAGCACATCATAAATCGTTCTTCCTTGATAACATTCCACAACAGGCCAGTGATCATGAAAGATAAGTCACGAAGCCCAGACTCTATTTTCATCCTGCACTGTAGAAGTGGAAAATAATTTCCTATTCACAAAAAAATCTCAGATGTGATAAAACCTGTAACATCTAAGTTGAGACAAGATTTGAATATTAGGAATATTCTTGAATATTGAATTCCTATTGAATATTAGGAATATCTTTCTTTTTAAATCTCAAAGAATGCTGGCATGCAGATTTTGAAGGCATGTGCTTTGAGTGCAGAGGGTGAAAGCACTGAAGTGTTTATTGACCTTTATTCAAAACCAGTTACAAGTGGTAACTCTTTGCCCATGACAAGATGAAGTGTCACACAAGGATGTCTGCATTACTACTGCGTAGTTCAAGCAGGGTCCTTTGCTTGTCTTGTCATAATGCCCAGTCCTTGGCTTAGCCTGGCCACTTCTACACTGCACTGCACCAGTCTGTCCAGGCACTGACTGGGTTTGTACAACATATTGCTAATCAACATCCATAAACCTCGTAATGATGTGTATAGCAAACAAAAGTCAGTCTCATTCGGCTGTCTGTATTCCAAAGGAAGGCCATAAAAGACAGGACATGCCACACAACAGCAGAACAGTTATACAGATACACACTCACCTCAGGTTTAGGGACCAGGTCAATATTTTTATCAATAAGAAAAGTGACCAAGGATAGATGTCTATTCTGAATTGCAATCTGCAAAGCACTGCTGCTGTTCTGAAAGAAATGGTATGGACAGCAAAATCTTACATTCTTGTTGCTAGAAAAACAGCACTAAAGAGAGCTATCAATACTGGATAATCTTTCATGTGAATTTGTGTTATTGTCCCCCCCTCAAAAAAACCCTCCTTTTGATAAAATTATATAAAATGAAGTGGATCAGCAGTTAGTGTGATGTGGTTTTGTAAATACTGAAAGAACTTCCTGTTTTTACTTTATCACAACAAACATGCTAAAACCACCAGTATACAAGAGTCCTTTTCAATCTCTCTTAGATAAATTAGCATTGTCAGCTGCACCATAGACAATGACGAAGCCAACATGTCCCCTAGGCTGTTAGTTCAGTTTGACCTTTAACAAGCAAGTACAGTCACATTAACAAAATTTTAAAAATAAATCAATAGAAATTTTTCACTTAGTAATTTTGCTGAAAGAAAGAAGCTCTCAGTCTGCTGGAATGATAAACTTTCCACAGCAGGCAAGCCAAGGCTATTCAATAGATGTGAGCTGGACTGGAGTCCTGGAACCAGATGTTAAGAACAAGTTTGTCATCAGTTCAGTCATATACACTGCCAAAACGGAGGATTTTCAGTTACCCTGGTTGGTTACGTTTCTTAGTCATATGTTTTATTATTGGACATACAGTTAAAAAAAAAAGTTCCATCACAGTACTCTGTCAAATAAGTCTATGCTGTATTTCTTCCACATCAGTTCTATTCTGTTAGCGCACTCTATATTCCAAATTCTATTTTTTATCAATTAATTTATTTTTTTACCATTTCACAAAAATAAGCAGAGCAAATATACTGTCAGTACACACAGAAAAGAGAAGATAAGACAAGACAAGACATCCTTCCCACAGCCCAGGGTGTCCCAGTACCTGTGTGCTGGAGGGATACTGTGTACATACCTGAGTTAAAACATTGATGTCACTCCCTGCTTCCAGTAGAAGTTCAGCACACTTTTCATGACCTCCTTCAACAGACAAGTAAAACGGAGTTTCTCCATTCTAGATCGACAGAGAGAAAATGTCTGTTCCAGTTTAAGCCATGTGACTATAAGGCTGTGACACAAAACAGGTTAGCTTGATCAAACTTGTCCAGCTCAAGAGAAAAGGGGAGATGGTCACAAGAGAATGCTTCTAAATTAACACTTAAATGAAATGGCAACTCACCATCACTTAAGTGGCAGATGATATTTATACGGACAGATATACAGCAAGGTTTATGATACAGACAACTAGTTCATAAATATTAAGCACACTCTTCTCAAAGATAATTGCTAGCAACAGGCACAGAAACAAAGACGGCGGGTAGCAATTGCTCCATGTCTCCACTGCAAGTCTCTAAAGTAAGTTACATCAGCTGCACAATGATCTAATCCCTGCTTTTGAACTCCTAAAATACACAAACGTTTAGTGAAAGTTACTCTAATGTTTCAGCATTCACAGAAGCATCAATAAATCCCGATTTTTTGTTGCTTAAACTCCTGCCACCATTATTCTGGTAAACTTAATATATTTTAGTGCTTTGTTCATGCTGGGGAAAGAGAGACCTGTTTATCCACAGACTAGAACATCTCTAGCTGGACAGGAAGGTCCATTAGCCATAGCAAGCAAGTATAAGCTTTGCGTGCAGAAGCAACATTGTTAGACAAGACTTGGAAACGTGAGGGCTTCACATTTCAAAGGGGCTCATGTACCTCGAAGCTTGCATAGCCAGAGATAACAGAGAAGTTAGGTAAAAGAGAACCCTTGAACTACAAAACTGTTGTTGATTAAGGAGGAGGAGGGCCTCGGGTTGCAGTGGATGTCCCTTACTCACTTCGCCCACTGGGCCAGCAGAACAGACCATCAACCACACGCAGGTTCCCGCACTGGCCATGCTAGCCCACAACAAAGCGAGTTAACTAGCCCAGTTCGTTCCAGCTGCCTCACAGAAGAAGCAGAAGACACAAGGACCCTTTGCAAAGCAGGAAACCCGAGTTGAGTAGTTAGTGTCCATTTCCCTCCCCCATCCCTACTTTAAGCCTTAAAATTAAGCTCATGTGTGCATCGACTCAAGGATACAACCTTCATGGCCAATATGCAATTCATGAATATGCTGGCTGAGCTCACCAATGCTAACCTGGAAAAGAAAAAGTGGGTAGGCAGTGTCTGCAGCCAGTTCTGTGGAGTCAACTGAGATCAGATGAACAAGGTACAAATCTGAGACCAGCAAAGATGCTGAGGTGCCTGCAACGGTATGTGCTGGGTATACATGTTGAACTGACTCAGTGAATAGCCTGAAAAGCATCAGACATGGTAAAAGGAATGGGATCATGTGGCCAGAAACCTTGGAGGACAGGAAGCAAGGTGGAGGTTAGGTCATGCTCTGTTTCCTTCTACCAGTAGATATGTAAAAGCTTATGAGATGGAGGGGAGGTCATTGTGTAACGAATAGAGGACAGAGGAAGAGACATTGAAGGAATTAATGGAGCTGAATTTATTGGATAAGGGACAATGAAGCAGGATGCAAAAGTACTAGAAAAGCAGTAGAACTAATGAAGTCTACTCAATGCAAGATTTATTCCTTTAAAATGTTATTTTTGAGTTGATTTTTCAAATTTCTAACTTCGTCTCTTCCAGTAATTTCTGTGTCCTTACCTGATTGAGGTCATTTATTTCTTCCCACTGTTCGAGCAGAATTTCTACAACTTTGCTGTGACCGTTTTTGGCTGCTAGATGCAATGCTGTGTTTCCCTCCTTGAAATTAAAATATCAAATAAGGTATTTTAAACCCCAGAATAAAGTCAAAACATTAAGTAAAAACACAAAGCTTTTGTTCTTTCTATCTCTCTTTTGCATATAAGAAGAAGGAGGCAGATGCACGGCAGGTTCCAAGATTCAGACTAATCCAACAGGAATCTTTTCATATGCATGCAGACATATCCTTGGTCTAATTGGTTGTCTTATATTCTAAAAACTGCAGTGTATTACCAGTGAAAAAGGTCTAAAATTCTAACTCCTAAAGAATGAATCAGCAGAAATCTTTGGGCATTTGTTCCTAGAAGGACAGGGACATCAAACCACCAAAAGCACTGATTTAAAGATACACAATCAAAACCTAGGTAAGTATAATCTTGTAGTGTCTTTGATGCCAACACCATGATCTTCAATCCTCTTCACCATCAGTACAAGTTGTCACTAGCTAGTTAAGGAAAAAAACCTACCATACCAGCAAGCAAACAAAAGCAAAGAGCAAGTAGATGATATCAGCAAGAGCAGCAGCTTTTGAGCTAAAAGACAATGCTGGCACATGAACAAGTTTAAAATTGGCTAGAAACAAACTAAAACTGGAAATCAAGAGAAGAATCCTAACCCTCAGAGAAGTGAAGGTCCAGAACAACTTTTCAATCAGAGCGCTGTGGAGGTGGAGGGGCCGAAAATCCAAATACATTCTAGGAAAAGTTATGTTTGTTAATTGATGGTTACAGTGCAATTGCTTCCAGTGACCCACGAGATGAGTTTCTATCCTGGCTTCTCACCTACTTAAACTTCAGGATCACAGCATTCGCCTCCCATCATTGCTGCTTTACACATTCAGCCTGCTAGATGTCTGGAACAACACTGTTATTTAACTGCTGCTGATAAACTACTTAGCACATCAGAGCTCCAGGTTGCACTGCAGCTTTTAAAGTGTCATCAGAACACACACACACACACACAAAAAAAAAAAAAAAAAAAAAAGAGGCATAACTTCCTGAGTGCTTGCTTACCTGGTTCTACAAATGCAGTATCTGGCCATTTTTAATGTATTTATCTTTGCAATGCCTTGAATGCAGAGAAAGAGTGACATGCTCATTCCACAAACAGTGAAGTAAGGAGTAAGGAAATTTAAGGGCAGGCTTTGAAAGTTATTTAGACACCTTAAAGTGCAGTGTCAAAAGCAAACTCAATCAGACTGAAGTGTTCAGGTACTACTGAAAAATACCCATGGGTGTTTATTTGTGTCCTGAAGCATTTGAACAACTTCAAAAAATTAGTCATGCAGCACTTAGCAGTGACAAACCAACACAGTTGAGCAGAGCGAAAAACTGGGAAACATGATGTCCCAGTACAGAGGCTGGCACCTTCATCACCAGACCTTCCCGCTTCTCCCAACAGACAGCATATGCTCGTCTTGTTTTGCATGAATTATTAATGCAAATGGAAATGCTTCCTGGCAATAAGACTAGAAGGTCCACTGTCCTCCCTTAATCACTGAAAAATCATCGTCACTGTATGTTTGTTGGTCCAGTATGTATCACTGCCAGCACCCTGACATCTGCACAGATACTCCTGTCACTCAGTTATGTAGTAATTACACCACTGAAACAAAGTAATCTTTCACAAGTACATTTTCAGTTTACTTCTTTGAAAAAGAAGCCCTTACCTTATCTTTTTCAGATGTAAATAGCTTCAGAGAAATCAAATTGTTTATCATGTCAACATGGCCTTTTTCAGATGCCAGAAGAAATGGCTTTTTACCTTTCTAGAAAACAATTACGGAAAGAAACACAGCGTTACTGAAAGTAAAAGTAGTTTGCTTCCAGTTACTAGATATATGGCACACATATGCGCATGTATGTCCTGCATAAAAATATATGTATCATATGACTAAGTAAATCAACAAAAGAGTAGATACATATACAAGAAGAGTAAGAAGAAAAAAAAAAGGTGCAATATTTACTTAGTGAAAAAAAATAGATTATACATCTTGCAAAACCTGAAGAAAATATTTGAAAACTGTTCAGAAATTATAATGAGGTAGGAAATATGCTCAAAATATTTAATTCTTTATTCTTCTCAGTATGAAACTATTTATCAAAAGAAACGTTTTGTTAAAAGTCTGAGGATGCTCAGAAATAGGCAGCAAAGAAGTTGTAAGATTTGTTTCCACGGCACAACATGTTTGATCTGAATTCTGCACAGACAGACCAGAATAAACTTATCTCATAAGTTTCATCCTGTGGGATGTTTTTTGGTGGTGGTTAAACTAACAAAAACTTTTTCAACTGTTTAAAACTCAACTGCAGAAAGGTATCTTGATATAAACCCATGCCACTGGTCAGACAGTGAGGCCGTCTAACCAATTAGCCTCACTACCTGACAGTGGCCTACATTAAATGTCTAAGAAAAAAATGCAAGCAACTAATAGATAATTATGAAACCACCTCAACATAAAGAAGATTATTATTCACCTTTCCTTTCCCAAGGCCTAAAACACACAGGGTGTTTTTGTTAAATTAACTCTGTTTTGTCAACCTTGTCATGTATAGAAAGAATTCAGAATTTTGCACGACTGGGTCAACACAATTCAAGAGTCGAAAAAAAGGATAGGGGAGCTTTGTTCTTTTGGTGACAGATCCTACAAGAACAAATTTTCCTGATGTAAAATTAAAATATCCTACTTAGCGAAGTCTTCAAAGCCAGATCCCAACATTGTGGGAAGGAAAAATAAAAACACAGCAAACTTGATGAGGACAAAGCCCTGGAACCGTCAAAGAGTTGATGCACCTCTGTAGGATGGTTGTATACAGTTTTATGTACTACATGGGCGAAATATGCCCATGTTGGCCACAGCTGGGGGAGTGAGCTGTCTGGGAGGAGGTCAGAGACTGCCCTGTGCTGGTCACAGACATTTCCATCTGGCTCCACAATGGATAAAACAGACCCACCACGTATCAGCATTCAACCCATCAGAGGAACACACCACACCTCTGTGAAAATATATTTAAGAAAGGGTGGTCACTGCTACAGGGAGAATGCACGAGGGGAGATACAGGAGGAGGCATGGGAGGATGTAAGGGAGAAGACGTAGGAAGAAGTACATCCACAGGGCGACTGCACCCCATGGAGGAACTCTTGCTAGAGCTGAGGAAAAGAGTAAGAAGCAAAGAGCAGAAAAAAAAGGAAACCACTGTGGACTGACCACAACCTCCTCTGCTTCCCATCACCGACGGGACCAAGCATCACATGCAGCAAAACCAAGGGAAGCAGGTGAGGAGAGGTGTCTGGAGTACAGCTGAGACAGGCAAAGATGGAGGAAAGGTGTTTTTCCCAAATGCTTGTCTGGCTGTTTGCCTTACCTGTTTCTCAATACCCAAATCAGTAATTTAAAGTTAATATAACTGGCAATAAATTCAGACTTATAGAAATTCCTCAAGTCAAGATTGTTTTGCCCACAACAGATGTCTCATGACACCAAAGAAATACACAGAAAGAAACATACTGTACCCCGTCAGGCTTGTTCAAGTCACTCAGATGAAGATCTTGGAGAAAATAATCAACTATTTTAATGCTGTTGTTCTGAGCTGCAAAGTGCAGTACATTCATTCCTTCCTGAAAAACCATAATCAACTCTGTAAGAACAAGTTTGATTTTTTTCCAACGTAAACATGTTTAGAGCTGGTAAAAATTTGACATCAACAAACCTCATTCTCAGCCTTTTGATCAGCGCCTGCTTTAACTAATTTTCGCATTATATCCAGATTTCCAGTCCAAGCTGCAAGATGAATCACTGTCAAGCCATGCTTCAAATAAAATGATAAAGGCAGAAATTAACACCAAAATACCTCATGCCAAATTTTTAAAAATAGTTTTTATTAATTCTGTGTATGAGTGGCTTCGGCTCTACAGGCTCTTAGAAAATCTGTACTATCTCCTAGCAGTGTGAGAAATCACGTAGATAGTTAGCACTAGGTGCAGTGGATGACATTTCATGTGATGATATGTAATGACTATATTTCCATGAGTCATCATAATTTTCCAGTTAGCCCTCTTTTTAAGGTTCTCTTTTATTCTCTCAAATTCTCTGAAAAGTTGTCCTCTTACAGAAAAAAAAAAAAAAAAAAAAGAAAAACATAAACAGCCATGTTTTTAACTTCTTAGAGCCAAAAGGAAAGAGATAAGGTACTTCCAGCCAGTATCTCCCATCTTGGCCACAGACATCTGTCTCTAGGTTTTCCACGTTTTCCTCAATTCGTGTGTACTGTGTCTGAGTGCAGCACCATAAATCACGGCTGACTGTGCCAAGTGCTGTGTAAACACAAGACACCCGTATTCCACGGGAAGAAGGAATCAGAGAAACCTAAAGGAAACAAGGGGGATCAAAGCACTTCCTTAGCGGTTATAACACTTTCCCAGTTTCTGCTCTATAAATGAGTAGTAAATAACTTGACTCACGTCTCTAATGGAGATCAGGAACAGTTTTTATGCACACTTCGGACAGCAGGATGCTTACTGCGACAGGGACTTCAGGATACTAGTCACAAACTATTTATTGAATAACTAAACAGTTCAGGCTGGAAGAGGGCTCAGGAGGTCACACTTCTATGGCCTCCTGCTCAAAGCCTCTCACACTGGATCAAGTTGCTCAGGACCTTTCCCTGTCAAGTTCTGAATAGCCTGAAGATTGAGACTTTACAACCTCTCCGGAAAATCTGTTCCAGTGTTTGACCACTCTGACCGTGAGGTTTTTTTTCGCCTTGTATCTAAATGGGACCTCCCATGTTGCAATTTGTGTCCATTACCTCTTATGCTATCACGGTACACCTCTGAGAAGAGTCTGTCTCTCTTGTCTATATTCTTCCCTTATGTAGCTGTAGACAGCCATAAGGTCTCCTCCTTATCATTCTTCTCCCTAGGCTGAGCAGACCCATCTCTCTTAGCACCTCCTTATACACCTTGCACATGGGTCCTGAACATCCTTAGGGCTCTGCACTGGACTCGCTTCAGCTTATCAGTATCTTTCCTGTACTGGGGAGCCCCAAAATGGACACAGCAAGCAGAAGCTGCAGTGGAAAACAGTAGAGAGCAATATAGAACATACATCAGGTGCACAGGCTACAAGAATAAAGCTGGGCTTAGGCAAAATCTGTGATTGTGGCTCAGAAGTCTGCCCTGGAAAAGCTCCCCAACTATGACCCAGGAGAAAAAGTAACTGGACCTGAAAGCCTTGTACAATGCGAAGACTAGCTTGGTGGATGAGAGAAGTGACTGTTTATCTCAACTTTCATAACAGTTTTGACACTGCCTCCCATGACATCCTTGCAGACAAACTGATGAAGTACAGGCATAGACAAACGGATACCCAAAGGTGTAATGAAAGCCAGCTGAACTGTCAGGCCCAAAGTGCACAAAGTCCAGGTGGAGACCAGTCATTACCAACACATGCTAGCCATTGATCCTGGGTCCAGGACTGTTTAACATCTTCATTAGTGACCTGAATGATGAGGCAGAGTGCACGCACAGCAAATTTATAGATTATATTATACTGAAAGGAGTGGCTGATGGATCAGATTAGTGTGCTGCCATCCAGAGGAATCTTGATAGTTTGGAGAAATGGGCTAATAATTCAATAAGGGAAAATGCAAAGTCCTGTACTTGGGGAGAAGCAACCCCAGGCACCAGTACTGAATGGAGGCCAACTGCAGGGAAAGCAGCTTGGCAGAGAAGGACGTGGGGTTCCTGGCAGACACTAAGTTGAACATGAGCCAGCAACGTACTCCTGCAGCACACAAGTCAAACGGTATCCTGGGCTGCATTAGGAAGAGCACTGCCTCCTGGTCAGGGAAGTGATCCTTCCCCTCTACTCACTGGTGAGACACACCTGGAGCACTGTGTCCAGTTCCGGCTTCCCAGTATAGAAGAGACATGGACATACTGTACAGAGTCCAGCAAAGGGCCACAAAGATGATTAAGCAATATCTGACATGAGGTTGAGAGACCTGAGACTGTTCAGCCAAAGACAGCTGAGGTGGATTTTATCATTATGTATAAATACCTGATGGAAGGGAGTAAAAAAGATGCAGCCAGACTCTTCTCAGTGGTATCCAGTGACAGGGAAAGAGGCAACGGGCACAAACTGAAGTACAGGAAAAGTCACTTAAACATAAGAAAAAAGTTTTTTACTCTAAGGATGATCAAACACTGTAATCAATTGCCCAGAGAAGTTATGGAGTCTCCATCCTTGGAAACAGTCAAAACCACACTGGAAATAGCTGTTAGCAACCTGCTTTTCATGACCATGTTTTGAGCATGAGGCTGGTCTAGGTCACCTCCAGAGGCTCCCACCTCAGTCACTCTGTGTGTAGGCTGTTGATAGGAGGAGCCTGGGTAGAGAAAAGGAGGCACAAGGGTAGCGTAAAGATGAGTTCAGGAAAAGAAAAAACAAAACAAAATGCAAATAACATAAGATCAGCCAGAGAACAAAAAAAGGGAAAGTTCTTCTTCAGTTCCTGCTAATGGCGATGAAGGTGACCTGCAGACCCAAGCTTCCCCTGATACAGAAGAGACTGCCTTGGACTCTCCATTAGGTCCATGTTTGAAAGATTTGGGATGGTAGGGCAGATAAGAAGGGATAAACTCATACTTTGATACTATTTGCAGAAAGACAAGTGACAGAATTGCAGGTTAGTAGTATAAGATTTCTTTGCAGTGCTGCAATAGTGTGTTAATGCCAATACCGATAATAAGCAATAGAATTTCAACTCTATCATTGCAACTTGGAGTGATGTAATTGTGAATTAATAGTACTACTAATAATAGTAGTGCGTTTATTAGACACTTAATGCATTATTGGTTTCTTAGAGATGTGCTACTTAATCAATAAACATCTTAGCTATCTCCATGGGTTATGTCAAGTCTCCAATCTAAAGGTGGGAGCACCACATATCTACTGCTAAGAACATTATTGGATGTTTTTAATCAGCTTACTTTTTGTACCAGCAAATGTTAAGAATGCTTAAGACCTTATGCTTATTAATACAAAGAGTATGTCAGAAACGGAAATAGAGTAAGAAATAAAGTCATAGTATCTTCTTTCTATTTCTTATCAATTGCAAGATCAAACTGACTGCCAGAAAGTGCATGAATCACTGTCAAATACAATATGTAATGTCATGATATTTAAGCTCTGTAAGCTAATTATGATGGAGTGTTTCCAATGGTCTTTTAACAAAGATTATTAACAACATCTAAGAATTAAATACAGCTAATAATTAAAAGGTAATCCTTAATCAGAATGAGATTCTGAGTGTTTAACAGAACTCAAACATGGGGGGAGGGTCTGTATTTCCAACTTGGCTTCAATGCACCCAATCAGGGTAATTAAAGGACTCATAAAATGTTTTGAGTCACCTTACTGCCTCAACTAAAATGGAAGATAGCCACTGAAAAATAATTTGTCATAAAGTATAATTTACAATAGTTACAGAATAAAATTAGATTAACACTATGCTCAGTGCTACTCTGCAAAAGATCCAGGGATCCATTTTGCTATAGAGAGCACTGCTACCTAAAAAAAAACTGTCCACTTTTTGTACAACTACCCGATTAACATTTATATCACAGACTATTAATTTTAAGAGTACTTCATTCAAGCAACATCTTTCAGCTTGCCAAACAAAAAGGAAAACATTACTTATAACAGTGCAAGACTTGCTTAGGAGCTGATAGGGTCCAGAAAGGTGGCCATGTTTCTTCAAAGCAGTATGTGAGGTATTCACGGACAGGGCAGCTTGAGAGAACATTTCAGAGCAACTCAAGCAGCACTAATGAGGAGATGGTTACCTACACTGCAAGAACATGTCCGAGCCAGGAGCTGCTGGTAACTGGAACTGACAGGTCTTGTCTTATTTTCATCTCGACATAATGTGAAAACAAGGCAGCTTTCTCCCTCCACCCTCCACAACCTGGAACTTGTCTCACTTACAACTTAAACACTGCTGCATATGGTGGATAAGGAGAAAAAAGCAAACAGGGAAAAAGGAAAACGATTCATCTATTTTGATTATTCAGTTCGCTGGAAAACTCCTAGCTTGAATAGCCTGTTAATTAATAACTCAAACATTTCGTTTTAATACCTGCATCAAATCTTGCACTGTGGATCACTATCTGGTCCAAAAAAACCAGCCACACACTGCTGAACTCTTAATATCTTGGAGGCTGCAGAGTAGCTGACAGTTTCGCATTAAGCTACTCACATAAAAATTGAGGGAAGGAACACAAGGAGTTACTTTCTAAGCTCCTCGTGATCCTGAGAGCTAATTTTTCTTTTTAGTGATTGCTTTCATATGAAGTGGCCAATGATTAATACACGACGACCACAGACAGCATATTTGCAAAAGTGACTTCAACCATCCTTGTGCTCACTCAAGTATTCGACATGGCCAGAGCACTGAGCAACGTGTTTTTCCTCTAACAATGTTTCTTTCATATAAATGTGTGCAGCCTTAAGACAAACGAGTATTTACAGCAAGCACTTAACTTTGCAAAACAGGCAGCATCAAGGCAAATATCCCCTTTTACTTTTCCCCTAAGGTGTTCCTATACTGTGTGAATCAAAACATGCAAACCAGCTTACCTGATCCGCCATATCAAGTCTAGCTTTGTGATGGAGAAGAAAATCCACCGCTGATGTATGACTTCTTGCAACAGCAAAATGGAACGCAGTGCGCTTTAGCTGAAATAAGCAAAGCTTCGGTTGTCAAGCCCATAATACAGTTCTTTTCCTTGTGCAGTTGATCGAGATTTCTGAATTCACTCCATATTTCTCCTTCAACAGCCATGCTTGGTCTTTATCTGCCTTTTGTTCCCTTGGATAGAATTTAGGTATTGATCTTAAAGATTTCTTGTATAACCAGAATGATTTAGTTACTCTGTGTAGCATCCTCCCTCCACTGAAATTCACTAAAATGTCAAAGTGGGATTAAGTAATCATATACTGCCTGGAGGAGATGCATGCAGTACAAGAAGCATTCACGTTTACTATTTTATGGTGGGATTTATGACGTGCATTTATGGCAGAAAAAGCCTCCTGCACAGAAGTAGTTCTATCAACAAAACTCACCTTTTGGCAGCCTTGCTTATTTGGCTTGGGAGTACAGGGGCAGGAATGATCAACATGAACGAAAGAATGGTTTTGCAAGTATAAGCTACGTTCCCACTAGGTGAATCAATCAATGCACCACACCCACGCAGCTATGCTAGTAAAACTCTCGTATTATAGTTCTGATGTAAGGATAACAGAGTAAAGATTCAAACTACTGGACTGGAAAAGTATTTAGCTTAATTTCCTGAATTTTGGAAAGCAATAAGGAAGCAAGTACTTTTTAAGTGACTTTTTAGAGTACTATGTAATTGATGGGAACACTCTCATTGTTCAAGTGAAGGTTATTCGAAAGAAACCTTTTCACAAACAAACCAAGGAATGCACCTGTACTATTTCCTCAATTCTCCAGTCAGGAAAAATGCAAGTTTTTTCAGAAGCCATGATAAAGTAACATGGGATGTTCATGGGTAGACGATTCATATGTAGCCACTGAGGGCAAACTGTTCTCCACAACTCCCAGATCGTTATCACAACTGCTCCATTGCTGTTGAACTACCTCTTGTGTGGAACATAGCTCTACATATTGTTACTGTGAAGTGTACATTCTCAGATTTTAGGCCTAGAGTTGATGTTAGCATAAGAAACACATTTTTTTCTCTCTGGGGTAAATCCGAACTCTGATCTCAGTCTGGAGGCAGAGGATGTGGTAGAATGCTCCCGTGGTTCCATACAAACCAAACGATAACATTTCATACCTGAAATTTGTAATGCTAGCAGCATAAATTCATTCTCAAAGTGACTGTGAGGTTAAGTCCTCCCACTCTGAAAGATGGAAAACTTAAGAAATTAGTCACCTGAGAACACAGAGTAAATACTAGACCAGGGACCACAACTCAGAAGTCCTTAGTTCCCAATGTGATACAGTGACTAGTGGCTAAATGCAAAGGCCTGTGAGTTATGCTGCACAATCTTACTGTCCATACTGGATGTGTGAAACATTTCTTAATCAGGTCCTAGAAGAGACTCCACAGCCCCACCACCTTGCCATTGATGGGCCTAGCCTGCTGAGATACCACCATGCAACCCCGAGGAGTCACGTTTCAGATCAGTGATCTGTCAGATGCTTCATACTCACAGTATCTACAGCATTTATATTAACATTCTTTTTAAACAGCTTTTCCATGGTTTCCAAATTGTTCATTTTAGCAGCATACTGAAATTCTCTCTCATCTGGCAATACTGTGGAAAAATACAATGAAAAAATTGTATTACTAAAAAAATAGCCATAACCAACTTAAGGCATGATGATACCGTTCTCACTTTCTGTTATTTGTCCTGATTTTGTATGTTATGAATCACTAGCTTCTCATCATAGAAGTGTTCCAGGATTACATTTTTCTCCTCTAGAGACAGCTGGCTGATGTTTCTAGTTTCAACTTTAAAATGCAAATAGAGGTAGACTTTTCACAGCATGGATTACTATTATTTGCACTGCTCACAGGCACAAGAGTTCATTTATGAAGCTCTTGCCATCTAAAAGGGTCCCAAAGTATTTTATAGGCATAGCACTGAACAGTAGAAAATGCAGCATTTATTTCCTATTCTTGGAAAAGCTGCTGTTTTAAAACAGAACACACCACCAAAATACAGAAAAATGTATAGCAGTAAACAAACCATATGACCTAACTGAAAAAAACAACCCTGAAACAAACCAGGAATTTACAAGGGGGGGGAAGTGTGTAGTTGAACTCCAATTTGGCCACAATGTGGAATTTACTATTAAATTGAGACCTTTCTTTAACGTCTCAACCCAAAAATGAACATTTGTTTGGTCAACTAAAATAGCTGCAGCAGGCATTCAGACATCTAATATTCAGCAACTTTGGAAAATAAAATTCCAGTGTCTGGTAACTGGTTTAGCTAACTTAAGAGGTCAGAGTATTTCTCATATTTCTACCTTATAATTTAATTAATCACTTAGAAGAAATTAGTATAGCAGTTAAATCAGTTGCAGAAGTGTTAATAGATAATTTTTAATTTCCCAGCATATCACACTGAAAAAGTTAATCGCTTAAGTATCTTCTGTTTGGAATATTTTGGTGTGAAAGCCACTTTTCCAATGATATCACCAAAGAGGACAGCAGTCTCTGTTGAACTAGAAACTGCAGCAATTATCTGTTCCTTAGAGGCCTCCATGGAAGTTCATCCTACTGCATTATGTCTAAGTTCATTAACACCTAATGAGAATACAGTTTGAGGCCATATGACTCCAGAGCATATTAAGGAAAATCAGTGTGGCATTCACTTAATTGCAGTTTACATGTTACTCGTTATTATAATCTCAGTGGGAATAATCACAGTTGTACTGTACAAAACAAGCTAGTAATTGAACTAGACACTTGCAAAGCTGTTTCCAGTTTTCCTATTACATTATCCAAGCACCTCAAAGAACAGAAGAATCCTCCCAAAATTCTCTGGAAGTAATATTATTTGTTTGTTTTAAAACATGGGGGCACAGCCAAAAGGGGGAAAAAAAAAAAGCAGTTGCAAATAAAAATGCACCCCTGGCATTCAGCATCTGTGACAAGGAGTGTGGCTGACAGCAAAATCAGCATCACGAACAGGGATTATGTTCAAACACGCGCAAACCGACGGTCACGGGATATCTTGCTCCAGGCAAATTTGTGGCAAACATGGAAAGAAAACGTAAGGCTCCAATTAGCTGCAATTAATTACAATTAGGTCACATTCATTCCTGCTGATGAACACACACACGTGAGTGTGAGGATGCAAAGATAAAATGCATCCTGTCAGGGTAATTAAAGGACTCATAAAATGAGGATGCAAAGATAAAAGCTGTTGCATCTCGGGACATTCAAGAACAACCCCAACAGTTTACTTGCACTGCCTTTAACAAATAAGAAAAATTTATGTTTCTTTACTGTATCTGCATTGACAGTTCTAACAAAGAATTAATAACTTATCTTTTCTCTCCTGTCCAGAAGTCACAAATCAGCCGTATACTGTTAAAAAGATGACTTTTTCCTCTGGGTGTGATGTTCCTTCATAACATCTCTTAATACTTCTTAATTCAGGAGTTAACAACAGTGGTAATCCAGACACACCATGGCACGTTAGTGGTTTACAGAAGTAGGGAGCTGTCAGACTATAGATTTATGGAAGCTTTCTATCCAAGCTGGGCTCTCCAGGGTTTAGCACTCCTTGTGTTACTAGCAATCACGCTATTTTCAGGTAACAGCAACAATCGATTATCTGTTTGCGGCTGTCGATCTTTCAGGGCGGTGTGGCATTTTCTTTGGCTTCATATAAAACATCTGGCTTACTGCCCTACAGGTTATATCATAACTGTGTAATAATATTTAGATTATAACTATAAAATAGTTATATTGCTTTTCTTTTGAGCTAACTAACAGTAGCAATTTTATCAGTTGATTTCATTTGCAGAGAGCCCTGTCTGCGGTGTATTGAACATCCCAATGTTTCTTCTCTCTTGGAAGGGCAAGGAAATAAAAAGATGCAGAAAAGTAAATCACTTTGTTGATCTCAAAACAAAAAGTGTTCAACAGATATTCAGTCTTTGAGGTACATTATATTTTTCTCTCCTCATATTTACAGCTTATTTTAGTGGCCTCCATCTATCTTTCAGATAAGGTATCTTTTCACAGATAAGGATGCTTTCCAATGAAGTTAAAGAGTGCACCAGAGGTTTCAGTACTCAGACGATGGAAATCTTTCCATCTCCACTACCCCGTTTTCAATTTCCTGCTGTGGTATCCACAAGATGAAATCTGTCATTGTCTCAAAAAGCGCATGTTAAAAAAAACAGGAATTTGAATTGGCTGAAGAGTTCCAGGAGGTAAAATATAAGAATAATAACAATATTCAGGTTCAAATGACAACAAAAATCTTTTTGTTCTATTATTTCTAAAAATTAAATCATACATTTAATGGCTTGGTGACATTTTCAATGTTTTCTCTACGTTTTCTTCTTTATTACTGGAAATAATATGACTAGGGCAAAGTAGGTATTTTTTTTTTAAGTCACGAGAATATTTTTCAAAAATAGTAATTTTCCAATTCAAATAAGTCATGGGAAAAGCTACCTATCAAATCCGACAAATATATTTTATTTGTTTCTTTTCTTTACCTGCCCTCTTTGCCAGCCTGGAAGCAGGAAGCATGTCCCAGGAAAACAGCTCCTGGCTGTCACGCTGCGATCACAGGGCAGGGCTGCGGCAGCGTTTAACAATTAGCGCTCAGTTTCCACAAATAACCCCTTTTCACTAATTGCCGCCCACGCCAGAGCAGGCCGTTCCTTCACGAACCAGTTCGCGGGATGAAAGCTGGAGACCCAGTCGCTGGGAGCCGTGCTGCTGGGCGCAAGGAGGCCAGCAGGTCCTCCGATTCCCGCACGCACCCGAACACAGGGACGGTTGGGAATGTGATGGGACGTGACCAACGCCAGCGCACCCCCTCGCGAGGACAGCTTCGGGGGTGGACGCAGAGCGGGGCGCCAAGCAGTTCGCAGGACCTGTCCCTCGGAAGACACGCGCTCCAGATCCCACATCCACAAGTCCTTACAGATGTCTTTTACTGCACGTAAAGGAACTCAACCTCCTCCTTCCCCCCACCCCCCCGCGCACTTCGCGCTTTGGCAGAGGCCAAAAGGGGGTCGGGGCAGGCCCCCCCGTCCGCGCCGCCTCCAGGCACGGCAACGCGGGGCTCTCCGGCCCGCGGCGCCGCCCCCTGCGCACTTACGGGCGTCGTGGCTGGCAGCGGCAGCTCCCTGCACGGCATCCTCCCCAGTGCGGAGCCGGCGGCTCAGCGCCTTCATCGCTGCCCTCGGCTCGTCCTCCTCGTCGCCCAAGGGAAGAGGCCCCGGCCCCGGCCCCGGCTGGGTGCGCTGACTCGGGCGCACCCAGCCCGGCCCGGCACGCGCCTTGGCCACACCAGCTGAAGAGGGCGAGTTGCAGAGCAGCTTCAGGAGTTTGTTGTAAAAGAAACCCGGAACCAAATACACGGAGTTTCTTGACACGAGCTGGGCACCCGACAGCGCCATCCTAGCACAAAATGCCCCAGGTCTGCCCCAGCAGCCAGCCTTACCTGCACATAGCCATTTGCGCCTACGAACGCGCACTCAAGACTAAAAGGCAGTCCCGTTTGCTCCCGAAGTGCGTCCCAAAGCATCACGCAAGCAAGAGGCACTTCTGAAAAGCAGTGCCACAAGTACACACGTGCAGAGGCATCTCAGCTTGCACGGGGCCCTGGAGCCAGGCACCTCTGCTACCAATTGCAGGGTAGCCATGGAGCTCTCTGCAGGCTGAAGGCCATCTTCAAGGGAAATCCCTCCTGGGAGTTTTTCTCGCTGCTGGCAACCAGTCTTCACTGGACCGGAGAGGGCAACTCTCCTTGCGCCCCCGCAAGCTTCACACAGCCTTGGGATGTGAGAGAACAAGGTGCTTCTGCCCTAAGTTTGGGCAGAAGTACGCATGTGCAGTAGCAGTATTGATCCAACCACAAGACTCTCCGTTTTCAGGTAGACAACACTTTCATCTGCTTTCATCAAAGCCCAGTAAAAATCAACACAAACATCACTACAAGTTTGTTTTTTGTGAACTGACAGAAGGAGATCCATCTGATCTACCTATTTGTCAATTTATCCTGAAGTCCACTGTTACTCTGCTCTACTTAAGCCAGCACTGGTATTTCATTTCACGCAAAGATTTTCTGAAATAGGGCATAAAAACTGTTTAAAGTGACAATGTTAAATTTTACTTTAAAAATAGCCTTTGATATGGCTAACATTTCAAAACAAATATTGGAAAAGTAGCTCCAAGAATGCAGGACTATCAGTATTCAGCCAACTGAAGACACGTTTGAGTTCCTTCACTATTTTCTTTGTAATTAAATGACACAGTTGTCTTAACTTCCAAGATTATTAACATTGTACATGTCCATGGTAAAATTAATCTGAAAGAACTCAAAAAACTTTGCAAATTGAGCAAATTTGGGTGTGAAACTATTTGCTCATATTCTGCTTCTGATACAAGAAGAGATTTCACAGTTCTTTTCTCCTTTCAAGATTTTTGGTAGTGTCAGGCTGTGATGTACAAAAACCTTTACACTTGATATACCTTGGTCTGATAAAAAAAGTTTCATCAACGGTACTTCCAGTAGACGAATGTTACTCAGCTGAAAAAAAAACTGTGAAAATAAACCCAGTGTGAGAAGAACAAATAACTGATTTAGCTGTAGCTCAATCACAGAGGTTTCACTTTACTTGCTAGCTGTGAGTCAAATGTTCCAGCAAAATTTCTTCTTATTTCTGTATGGTGACTGGGCTAGTAATCCAGACTCAATATTTGCAACATTAATGAGCCTTTCGAAATGAGAGACAATGGACAACTGTGGAATGATTAGGTTTGCCTACAAAGCTGGCACAAAGGAAAAATAGATTTGCAGCCTCATACAGAGCATGATTTACAGCGTGAATCTTTAAACCAGGATCATAATTTTACGTACAGTCTGGAACCGCCAGCTGTTAGTTTCCAGTTCTAATTACGATCATAGAATACTATTTCACAGCGTATCCCTGGTCTCTTTGCCAGTACAACTATACTTCATGTGCTCAGGCTTTGCAAATAGCAAGTTTACCACATTCTCTAAGCACTTCCTATAACCTTGAGTCTTTCAAATGGCTCCAGCAACCTACAGAGAAGACTCATGCAGAATCCAGAACAACGTGCAGAGCAAGGAGTACTGGAACATCTTCCTCAACTGCCTTCAAAGAGCCCTCTCTGCCAGGAACTCAGAGCATCTTTAATATTTAAAATATCAGTAGTAATAAATACATAAACAAGTAGAACCAATAAAGCATGTTGTATAGTGCATAAAGAGAATAAGCAAAAATTATGCCCTGTAAAAGAAGGTAAGATTTGTAGGTAAGTCAAGGTAGTGAGTATTATGTCTTTTACTAAACCGTGTGTTAATCTGTACTAAATGTACAGATTTAATGTGTACTTTTATCGAGGGTATGACCCCGCAGGATTCCGAATCTCACGGTATATGAATTGTTAGCCTGTGCAACTGCAGCACCTTAATTACACACATTCCTCTCCTCATCCCTTATGGTTACACCTATGTGTTGCCACTCGCCTTTACTTATGAGGAGTAGTAATTA
Organism: Tauraco erythrolophus; assembly: GCF_009769465.1. Taxonomy (NCBI): domain Eukaryota; kingdom Metazoa; phylum Chordata; class Aves; order Musophagiformes; family Musophagidae; genus Tauraco; species Tauraco erythrolophus. The sequence continues at coordinate 29,863,216 of NC_141496.1, forward strand.
GAACAATGAAATGGAGAGGTCGCGCCTCAACAGGTGCTCAAGCATGCAAATGGCAATCAGAAAAGATGAAGCAGGGATCCCCAGAACACCAGCTGGCCAAGAAACTCGGGTACCTGCAGGCTGCTCCCTAGGCTCTCCAGTAGGGCAGTATCATTCTTAATGGCTCCACCTTCTGCTTGGATCTGCATACTACAATGTGAGAGACAGGGATGTGATAAAACATCCCAAAAATAATTCCACCATGGATCAAGCCACAGGCAGAGCAATTCAAGCCCTGACTCTGTCCTGCTCATGTTCCTGCCTGTTACTGATACTTCAAAGTGGAACTTCAGCAACTTTGTGAACAAAACAGCAGAAGTCAAAGTATTTATATATTCCCAACATGAAAGTTTCTAGAAATAAAGACTTTGAGATACTGAGGCCAGACAACAAAATTGGTGACCATGACATTCAACCACAGTAAGACATTCTGTAGGCAAGATATTTCAAAACTCAAAAGTAAATGAAGATGTTACTCTAGACAGCAGTAAACAGATTCAGTAGGAAAATGCTATTCCACAGCCTAACTTTTTGGGTATGGAGGATTCACAAGATAAACAAGTGTTGTGTTTAGGGGGCATCTCTAGGGTTGTCCTACTCACGCCAAGCATCCTCCTTACAGATAAATGCTTTGTGGTCACACATATGCTGTTTGCACTCCTTTCTTCAGAAGTGGTGGAGAGAAGAACATTAAGATCACAGAAATGTCGTCCATTTTCTCTATCATTCATAACTAAAAGAGGAATTCAGGAAAAAGCGTATATATATCTACCTTAAATGAGACACACTATTCAAAAATTCTCATCCACTGCCAACGAAGATCATTCCTATGCTTCAGAACTGTAGACAGAATAAGTGCTGAATGGCTCACACACAGGAAATAATTATACATTCAGTTAAACACAGCTATAAAGAAATTTCCAGGTGCTAATGAAAACAGGTTTTAAGTTAAGGTAGTCATACAACACACATGTACACTGAGAAAAATGCAAACCAAAAACATTGCTTACACAGCCTTCTCCACAAGAACTGACATGAAAATTTGTTATCACAGAAGTTTATGAAAATACTTAATCGTGTACTGAAGGCCTTCTTCAGATAAAAACAGTAAAGTAATAAATGTGGTATAAGAACCTTTAAGAAATAGGAAAAAAAGGCTTCTGTTTTGCATTGCAGCAAATCATTTACGTGGAAAACATTAAAATAATGTCACCAAGCACTTTCTGTGAAAACACAGAATCACATTTCCAAAAGGTGTATTTTTTAAACACATCTCAAAAGACAGACATTTTTAGCTTTAGAATCATACTGAGTGTTTTATTTCCACATTAACTCCAACATACTCTATGACTTTAACTTCATGACACTAAGATAACCCTACGACTTTTTTTAAAAAAAAAACAGATGGTAAGACAACTTCCGAGGCTAAGCCAAACTAACTTCTTTTGTTCAAGCACTTACAGTAGCTTACTTTCTGCTAAGTAATTTGTATGTAAAAATACACATCTTAAAGAAATACACACGATGACAAAGTAATACCGAGATTCTACACTTTATTGCATCAGATAGATACAAACTAATAAAGGGACTGGTGTTCACTTTCTAAATAGCAGTGGTAGCTAAAGTCATTGTTCCTTCAGTTGCTTTTATGTGTTTCCTACTACAAGCTTCCAGCTCCCACCTCTGTCAACAGAACCGCTCATGCTGAATACTCACTGATCTGGTTTAGAGAAAGTCAACTGGGTCAGCCTACATAGTCTGACCTACTCCAGCTGATCTGGTCAAAGCAGGTAAGGGAGCACTGACATGTACTCAAATGACAGAGCTGTAAGTACAGTGGCATCTGGCACACAAACAGATGAGGGTAGAGATGGAGAAATCATTCCAGCAAGTTTGGAAACAAAAAAACAAGTTCTGGACTTAGCCTCGTACATACAACATAACAGGTACACACTTGCTTGTTTAAAAAACAAGTAAACATCAAACTATTTCAAGTACAATTAAACAACAAAACAGATGCTTCTATAGTAGCCACTTTTTTTTTAAAGATTTTGCAATTAAAAATTTATATTTCATACAGAATTCAACAGTTTGTATAAGAAATATCCTGTCATCATAAATAATTTGCCTGATAAATATTTAATCATAATAAAATGTCTTCATTTAAGCAATTTGTTGTGAACAGAAAAAGTCTAAACAGAATATTTAAAATATTTACACTTTACAACTTCCTCCTCCCATACGTGCACGCATAAAATATTGTTATTCAGAAATACAAAATAAGTTTAAAGAGGAAGACGGGTAAACAATAAAAACGTTCAGCATCTTGCATATTTGCACATCATTCTTATTATTATTGCACTATGAGACATTTTATTTAGAGTAAATTTAGCGCTACTGACTGGTAACAATTTCACAATTACAAAGAAAATTGAAGTTCTCGGTCTCTTTGGAAAGACCAAGGATGAAACAGCATTTGTCTGACTAACCTGGAGGAATCTTCTCATCAACACGTTTATGAACATTTTTAAAATCAGTGATGTCATCTCGTATCTCATCACAAGGAGTCCTTAAGGGCTGGTCCATCACCTCTTACTGAAGTAATTTTCAGTGACAACAACAAAAACTTGACTGTGCTGTCTTCCTTTGAAACTGCGAGACCAATCAATCTTTGCGTCCACTGAGAACACAGATGTTCACAAGCTGAAATCAAAAAACTCATCTCTTCTTTGTACCACACAGCTAATACCACAATTAAATTTGGTGTTGAATTGTCCAAGGAAGTGTCAGCCTGAGCTACTATGGTTACCACGGCCAATACAACCAGCACAGAGAAGAGAGCAGGTCAGATGTGGGAAGAAGGCCTTCAGTTAAGCACAGTGTGCACTCTAGCTTTCCTGCTTTCTAGGGAGCTTGCACTACAGCCTTGCTCATGGCAGCTCTTATCTTCCTGTTCCATTTGTTGAACAGCAGAGAGAAATCATGAGGCTGCTCCTAAGTTCCACATGTTTATATACAAAGTCAAAGTCCTAGTGAATTTTGGTTCTCAGAAACAACTAGGGAAAAAAGAAAACCCTACCTCAGTCGTACCTCCTCTTCTACCTCAAACATCATGCTCTTTTTACACAAGCATACAATGGCTCCAAAGTGACAGGCACCTGAATCCAGCCTACACCAATGCTAAATTAATTTACAGTCATAAAACACTATGAAATACTTCATATAGAATATGTTGCTACACAGTCATTTAAAAAACATTTCAATTGTATGCTTGGAATTGCTCGACTTGGCCTTTTTTGATACTGACTGTGAAGCTGTTAGTCCAGACCTAAAGTTAAAGAAAGAAAAAAAAAAAAACAGTAAAAGGTTAGAATATACAATGCATACCTACACAACTTTTACAATAATGAATATTTTTCTAAACGTTTTTATTTTAAAATGAGTTGTATGCTCAAGTTTCCAGAAAGCACTTACCTTTTTGTTCCTTGTGGTGGATTTGTGCATTGCTGTCCTCTGCTTAAACTTCCTGAAAAATCATTGGAAACAACCAAAATTAATTACTTCAATAAAGAAAGAATGCTTCAGAAATTACATACATGGCAGAACTTTTAAAACGGTTTTGGGTAAAGCTTTTTTTTTTTTTTTAACATAACATAATTTATCTCAAGGAACAGATAACATTTTATTATCTGCAGTTTGAGCACCGTAGTTTATATTAACATTTTTGAAGGGGAAAAACAAAGAGAGCCTTTAGTGTATTGAAATCTAAGGGATTAATTTGAACCTTGTTGCAGTTTTCAGAAATATTTCAGCATAACGTAGTTGATTTTCAAGGTGGTTATTCAAAACGATATTTTTAATTATTTTATCCTGCAGGGGGAATAAAGAATCTTTGCCAACAGTAAGTTTTTCATGCAAACATGCACTTTACAGAAATGAGCAGTAATTCTCATGTCACCCTTGTGGCAACTGAGAGTGCACTGTGTAACTACCGTCACATTCATAAATCTAGTTTGTCAATAAAATTGATGTGACATTTTTTAAATAAAAGTGTTCACTCTTACACAGACCTTAATCAAATGAACTTGTTACAAAAATCTTAAAGCCCTGGAAAGTTCAAAGTATACCATTACGAAATTATTTTAATTGTACAAGAAGATAATTTGAACAATCAAATATATCCTAATGTGCATACTTACCAACTCCGTTTGAGTTTTCCATATTGTAAGTTTTAGTAAGAAAATCTTTTTTTTCTGTCAGCTCCTGTATAAGGCCTTTATTTAAGCAGACATCCACATGTCTGTTAAATGACACAAGACTGGTGGTCTTCTGTTCTGAATTACAAACTGGACAAACAAGAACACTGCGTTCTTTCGCTTCAAGGAAACAGGATGAACTAGGTTGTTCTGCATGTTCAGTCTTTTCAAAACAGTCTTCACTGTCTTGTGGAATTCTTTTGGGGAAGAAACACTGTTTCATACACACATTTCTAGCAATATCACTGAGATTGCTAGGCTGTCTTTCTCTGTGAGGTTTATCAGATAGTATCTGAGTGAATTTTTCTGTGCTACTGCTAGTAGGGTTGTCAGATGTACTTGCAGACTCGTCTGTTCCTGCTAATTGATCTGGTTTTTTTTTTTTAGGTTCATCGGCATTTTCATTTTTAAATTGTGGAAGAAAGTTATGTGTATTTTCTCTTGAATTGTCATTCTTGGATATTTCCATGGTATCTTTAACAAGAGTCCCCTTGAGGCACTCATCAATATGCCTGTTAAGCTCTTCCAAGTCACTGCTGCTTTGCTCCTCAAAGCAAACAGGGCAGGTGAAGATCTTACACACACTAGGATTCTGTAACTCTGTGACTTTCTCTGTTTTTTCCACAAAATTTGCTAATGATTTCCTATCATGAAAGAGCTGTTTATCTACAGTTTCATTTGGAGAAAGATTCTCACTGTTTAGTTGCCTTGCAGCTCGCTTTTTATCAAAAAAACTCCCTCTTGGAGATGCTTCAGAATTTTTTGAGAAATATTCTTGGTGGGACTTCCCCAGCTGAAGCCTAAGAAAATTATTTTCTTTTCCTGATTTTAAGAAACTCATAATGCTTTTTTGTTGGTACTTCTTCTCCTCTTCACTTAGAAATCCTGATACTCGTACACCTAATGATGAAAAACAAACTTATATAATACCAATTTTACAAAAACTTGATACTATTTCTTAATTAACACCTTTTGAGGTATACATTCACTCAATAGAAGTGCATTTTATCTCTAAATAGAGCCTATAATACCTGCAGATGCTAACAATGGATCACGAGGTACATACATTTTTATCAGATTCAAACATTTGCCCAACCATATTATTCATTTCAATACCCATTAAGTTTTATCTGATTACACCATAACGTGAGGCTATAAACTTAATACAGTTACAAAGAATTTGCATGAATTTTCGCCACTAAAATATTTTTTCTTCAGTGCATTCCAGTATCATAGACAAATAAGCTTTATATATCACAGAATGGCTCAAGCAGAATGTATAACCACCTGAACCACATAGATCTTAGAATCAAAACACAAGGGTTTACTTGCAGAACACAGCATGTCCATATCTACAAGCACTTTACCTAAAGCATTTGTTTCTAAAAGGGGTTATGGGTAGAAACTAACTACCAGTTGCTGTGGTGCAAAGCAGACTTAAAAGCTCTTTTAAGGCAGCAGAATTAAGCACTGCTATGCATTAAGATTATGGTCTCATGCCAGTGTTACATGCCATGTTGTTACAGGGCTAACAAGTGGTAGGAAAAGTACAACCTCAATTAGTAAAACATTCCTGAGTCACAGTTTAGCACTCCAGACCTGTTTCACTTTGCAAAAACTACCAGGGTAATGGGGAAAGGATAAATCCATTTATACCAATTTTACTTCAGAGTACAGTCTATTACTTTGGTACACTGTAAGACCTAACTCTGAAAAGGAAGAGTAAATCTTTAATATTTTACCCATAAGTCTTATCCGTAAAGGGTGAGGAGCAACACTATCAATTTCTGTGCCTAACAAGTCTTTAGCAACAGCAAATATTTCCTCCTCAGTAGAAACTGAAGACAGCACACTTGAAGCTCTTGTTTTTACTTCAAAGTTTACATTCTTCAACTTCAAGGTAACAGTTTTACCCTAACCAATAAAAAAAAGAAAGAAAAAAAAAAGGTTAAGCATGCCATACACAGCACAGAAACAGTTACTATTCAGCATCTATATAAGGGCCTTAAAGCCATAGTCAAGACTGTGCTTATCTGCATACAGCAAGCTGCACTGCCAAGAATTTGTCTGCAAGATTCTGCACTTGCTCCTAAACTGCTGCCAAAGTCGAATTCTCTAAAGTGGGTCATTTGGCTACAGTTCCCAGCAGACCATCTGCCACCAGTGAATGTTCAACAGATTTCATGCTCTGGCTACAGACACAACTTCCACTCTATCTGCAAAAAATCATGTCCTCACTTGGAAACTTTCAGTGCCAGGTAACTTTGCTGGAAAAACTACAAAGGATGCAGAAGTGATATCCAATTACGGATTCGCTGAAAACTTCCCTCCTCTTGCATGGTGCTATCAGAGCAACGCACAGAATCTGTGTTTGGCACAGACATTCTCCTGGTAACACCTTCCAAACCATTTGTGTGATTTACTGTTGTCCATCCAATTGTAAATAAATGACACTCCTTTTGTTCTGGTGCCTTTGTACCCTTATCCCTTTGTCCTTCCTAGCTGATGATTTCACTTTCAATCTGTTATCTTCTGAGACAAACAATCTTTTATGGCTGAAGATGACTAATCACAATTCTTTCAGGTCTTGAATGTTATTCCTTGTTTTACCATAAAGATCTCCATAGAAAATACGAACTGTTCTTTCTAGATAATAAACAAAAATTTCAGAAGAAGGAATACAGGGACTGTTGCTAGCATTCCTACCATTGAACGGCACGAATAACTTGACAGCAAGTTTGAGACATGTGAACTTCTTAAACTACACTACCGGCTATTGACTAGATCCTGTATGAATGCAGGAGAGAAACTCAGTGTTTTAAGCACATTAGCATTACATGATAGACCAAACCACGGCTCATAGACAATCAGCTCTATTCTTTGTTTAGAAGCATTGCTTTCAGCATAAAATGTTTATGTGCTAAATAACTTGGTTAATTAGTTTATTTTTTTCCACATGTATTAGACCACTTGAACAATATCAAAATGCTGTCTAAATCATCCTAAACATCTGCAAATTAATTAATGGAGACCTCTGCAGATAGATTGCATGGTATGATGTTGCTGAAAGCATTCACACTAACGCTGCATTTAATAAGTTTGAGTGCAAAGTGTTGGTTTTTTGGAACAAACAGAGAATAATATGAATACCTTAAGTCCTTCTTTTTGTAGCTCTTGAGCAAGGTCTCTGCAGAGCTCTCGACACAAGCTGTACTGGTCTTCTGCTGTGTTGATTTCACTGAATGTTCTAAGATAAAGATACGACCTTTTTTTCAGTATGAATCCTAAAATTTGTTCAGTGGCTGCCATCTAAAAGTATTTTTTGTACAGTTAAACAAAACTAGATCAGAAGAAGGTTGTATAGGCTTGAGTATTTACTTGAAGGAAAAATGAATATTAATACAAATATTATACAGAAAGATTTGTGCACATTTATATGTTTCAAAAAGTTTGCAAGCCCTTCAAATAATGAAATAATTTGGCTTTCAATTTTTCATTATTTGAAATGAATCCGATTTAAGGTCATTAATGCTTAAACATTTGCAAGAGAGAATACTAACACCAACTGAATTCATGGAGCCAGCCAAGTTATTTGTATTTCATCTCCTTTGTACAGTGCTGTGTAACATCAGAAGAAAGAAAGGATTAGGAAGTCAACATCAGAGCCAAGTATCAGAAATAAATAATGCAGATGCTAACAAAAAGATGCCAGCTAGGATAATTATGTCTGGCCTCAGAGGAGGAAAAACTACTTTTCTGCCAAAAACGTTGCTAACTGCCTAGCAAAGGCAGTTCTTAGTAGAGCAGCAAAGTACGTCTTCATAGGGGAATTACAGGATTTTTTTTTGTTGTGCATCTGCTTTTTAGCAATAAGAGGAAAGGCAATGTTCAGTTAGTAGAGGTTTTAAGAGATGTGGGAAGCAAAACTTACAGCTGCTAGATGCTTTCGGAAAGGTCTCGCAGAGCCACTGTTTCATGTCAGGCTTTATATTTATGAGTGTAAAGTCCCTATAACTGCACTGGATTTCACATCTCTAAGTTATATTCAGGTTTACCAGATCATATTGAAAAGTCATCCTTTATTATGATTCATATTACCCTAAGAATGTTTGCATGCTGCCAAACTAACAGGATGAATGTTTTACTCTGGGTAAAGAAAGAAAAGCAGAAAGGGGCAATAGGCCACCCAGATTATCTCTCTGCCTGCAAACCAGCACAAGATTACAGCCATAAATTTCTCAGCTCTGGTGGTACCAAACCTTATGGGCCTTACTTAAGCTGCCCATAACTATTAAGCTTCAATAGTAATAAGAATATTTTCTTATCTTCTAAGAAGAGACAACACATGAGGGTAGGGGTGATTATTACAGTGCTCTACAGATTCTCCTTGCAGTATTTCCTTTTCAAAAATGAACTTTTGGAAATTACATACACCACTTACTTAAGGAACTTCACACTGATAAAAACGTAAAAGGAAATCTAACCAATTTCAGTTAACCATGAGAAATTATTGTCTGCTTTGCAAGACTACCTTACGCTGTACTTGCTATGCATGTGACTACAGACTACTAGACTGATATTGACATTAAACAGGAATATATAAAAGAAAATTCAAGCCTCTATATATTTCCGCCCTATATTATGGCTTAAAGACCACTTCGATGCATTAAAGGCACTAGGAGAACCAGATGATGAGAAGAGAGAACACACAAATCGATAGAAGTACCTCCATAGTATTCTGAAGCCAAGGAAAAATAAAAGGAAGCTTGACTGATTTAATGAGCTTGTTGTATATGCAGATTTTTAACACATAAATACAATAAAATTATATGACTAAGAAAAGTATACAGTACTTGGCATTAAGTATGTTTAGTGGTTATTGTAATTTTTCTCAATATTAAAAAGACATACCTTTCAGTGCTCATACTTTTTCTTTCTCCATCCCTTTAAAAAGAAAAATAATTTATTATACTCACTTTACCTAGAATTGTTATCTTTACAATAAACAATGAGTCAACCAATCATGCTTCAATAACTAATAGCAGTCTCTTCTACAAAATGTGGATGTAAAGTTTTTCTACACATCTTGTATATTCAGTTTAAGTGAGTGCCAAATGGAGAATTTTTTTAAAAAAAACCATAAACTACTGTAGATGAAATAAAGACACACATCAGCCTCAGACATCAATAAACAGTGCATAAAAAACGAAACCAAAAAAACCTCCCACAAACCTCCGCTCTCATATCAGGAGTCTTGTTTAAAAACTAACTACAAATTCTATGCTGTCTCACCTAGGTATAGCTGTGAAACACTGCTATTAAAATCCTGAACGCGTCATCTATGTTTGAATATTTGCTTATCTGAGGAATTAGTTTGCTTTCTCTCTGAATTATTACCCAGGTTAAAGGTGATGTGTTAAAACTTTTTTTGTTTCTTTGTTTCTCTTTTTCTTTCTGGATTTGACTGAGCATCCTTTAACAACTCTTCTGCTTAGAAGGTGTTCCACAGAACATTTCCTTTTTAAGTCCTCCTTCTGTTTCTACATATTGGAAACAACAAATCTGGTATTCTCAGATTTTCCTAAAAGAAGGTGGTCAATGACCATAAGAGGAACCATCTATTGAGGACTCAGGGTGTTAAGGGATTGCTTTCTCCATGCTAAAATCACTGAAATCAAGTTAGTGCTAATAAAAATAAAACCAATAAATAAATTTCTTAGACAACAGCATTAAAATGTTTTCCCCTTCACAATGATAACCTTGGCTTTTGAAATGCGTTTTTTTTTTTTTTAAATGTACTGGGAGATTTCCCAGAATGTACAACACCTAAACAGAGTGAATATGGGAAGAGAGTGCACCAATTATTAAAGGACCATTTGAGGTTACATTATCTTAACAGACACAAATATTTGGACAATCATATTTTATCTTTTATCAAGTCACCTTCACAAAGTCAGTCTTACAGGATATTTTGTTTCAAGTCAACATACTTCTGAAAAGGAAAAAAACCCACAAAACCAAAACAACTGCAATGTGCTAGCACATTACTGGTCTACAAATTGCTAACTGTATATTTTGTAGTCAAATGGCAAAAATAGAAGATCTATTACTGTCAGAGAAGTAACAGAAATAATGTAAAATAGGCCTTTCAGAAGTACTTAAGACACTTTACTTTAGAACTCCTAATGAAACCAAATCATTGTCAAGCTATTTTTAAATAGAATTTCAGCACTTTGGGAAGGATAGAAGAATATTTAAGGAAGGAATATCTAAAAGAAAGGACTCAATCCTAAATTAAGATTCTTGATTACACAAACAGCAAAATGCTACTTTTTTTTTTTTTTTAAGAACAAGTGTTCCATGTTTTTATCCAGGGCAGGCTTCGAAATAACACATCTTATTGAAAAGATGTATTCACTAGTAAGACTGATTTCTCCCCTCCCAAACAGGAGGCTAAAAAAAATCATTAAAGTAGTATGAAGCCTAAAGGAACAGATATGAAGGAGGATATAAAGGTCTTCGGTTCTATTCCAGCAAAGTCACAAGTTGATAATACAAACGTGTACCCAAACACGATAGGAGACACAGAAACTTCACTCACTTTCATTAGAAATATGACAATTTACCACCAGAGAAGATCAGATACCAATGCAATTTTCATTACAATCAGATAATAATAAAAACCAACGAATGTATATTGTTTTTACAAAAGAAACATGACTAAACACCTCTGCTTAGGATAACTCATTTCTCTTCAGCTATTTTAGTAATTACGAGGTTAGCCTAAATGATACTGACTTGATTTCTTGATAAACGCTTACGCACAGCTTCTCTGACAGACTTTTTGGATTTTGTATATTAGACACGGCTGTACAAACTTTTGCTCTCCAATGTTTGGCTGCTGTCTGTATCTTAGCCATAAGTATCACAATAACAGGTATTAGCAATCCTTTAAAATATTTTAAACAAGTAAAATTTTTGTCATATTTGTTCATCAATGAAATAGGTCTTAAAATGTACGGTATGTAACATACACAAGGAAAAACTTAGAAAAATGTAAACAAAGGAGAAAAAAATCCCCAAAACACACTTTTCCAAACGCGTTGAACCCAAACCAAGGGAAATATCCAAGAAATTACGCCAAGATGCTTCTGAGAAAAGAAGAGAAAGCAGTGCCCTCTGCTGGTAAAGTTCTGAGCAAGTTACAATTCCAAGGGCTCTTAACATCTTCTCTGTTACTTTTCCTATACCTGGCACCTGAAAAAGAATAAGAATCATTACGTTGGAAACTTTCCATTTGTAGATTCAACACTAAGAACAATTTAAATCAAACACAACTGGGCAGATTACCTAGAAAAGTGTATTTCTTGAGTAAAAATATTGCTTTTAGAACACAAGAAATATACACGATTGTCGTGGTTTTAGGCTGATCCAGCAACTAAAACTCACACAGTCTCTCCTTCTCCAATAAAGTAGAGAGGAGAGAAAAAAAAAAAAAAACAAAAGGACTGAGGGTTGAGGCAAGAACAGAGGGAGCACCCACCAACCATGGTCCTGGGCAAAACAGGCAGCGCTTTTCTCAAAGCAAAACAGTTTATTAATGATTACTTAGAAGGACAAAGGGAAATAAAAACCGATTACTTAAGAGGACAGAAAGAAACAAAACCAGATCTTAAAACCGACACCTTCCCCCCCCCACCTTCCTTTTCCTCCCGGCTCTACCTCCTCCCCCCAGCAGCACAGGGGGCAGGGACTGGGGGAGTGCAGGTCAGTTCATTCCGTGCTGTTACTGCTGCTTCTTTCTTAAAGGAGAAGGAGTCCTTACACCCTTTTCCCCTGCTCCAATGGATCCCCTACCCACGAGGAAAAATCCACAAATTTCTCCAACGTGAGTCCAGCCCACTGGAAACAATCCTTCCCCACAGATTGCTCCGGTGTGGGCTATACCACAGTCTCGGGTACTTAGGGAGCTGTAGCCACTCGCTCCGGCGTGGGTCGTCACGCAGACTCCAGATGCCTTTCTGCCTTGCCGTGCCCCCAACACGACCATCCTCAGGCTCAGGCATCTTCTCCCCACGGGCTGCGAGTGGGTCGCTGCTCCACCGAGGCCGTCCTGGTTGCAGGGGGCCGCCTGCTATCTCACCATCAGCCGCAGGGGAAACTCGGCTCCGGCACACCTCCTCCCGCTCCATCCTCACTGACCTGCTGTCGATGCAGCTGTTTCTCTCAGATCTCAGTCCTCTCCAGGTGAACTCAGCCCAGTGGGCACCCTGGGAGTGGGGTGCCCCCGAGTTCCCCAGCTGGCTCCGCCGCCGCCATTCTCCATGGGCGGCGCCGGCCCGACGCAGGCAGCCGCCCGGCCGGGAGCCAGGGAGCGGGGTCAGTGCCCTCCTCCCTTCTCTGCTCGATCCTGGGCGAAGCACTTTTTCCGGTTCCCTTGTCCTGACTTAAATAGGGCAATTCGCAGAGGCGCCCTATTGGCTCAACCCCGAGGGGGATGGCAGTCTGATCTGGTGGCCAGAACTAAGCCTAACCCGGATCCGAAACCGGGGAGGTCGCAGGGAGCAAAATCCCTCTCCTGCCACCAGAACCACCCCCCCCTCCACATCAAACCATGACAACGATACAGTGCATACTAGATGTCACGGTGTCTCTTACCTTTCTAATGGGCAAATCTCTTAGGAAGTCTAGCACTGCCTGTCTCTCAGGAGGAATTCTGCATTGTCCATTAGGTTTATTACGATCACTGCACATTTTTGCTAACATCGTATTTGGTGCTATTCCTTAAAAACAAACAAACAAAACCTGTGTTTTTAAAAAATACAAGGCAATGTTTAATTGCAACTATCCAATATTTAAAAGCATAAGAGTAGCCTCTACATTTGACAAAGACTAAACATAAGCAAAAGAATGACTATAACTGATAACCAGATTTGTTGCAATTCTGCAAAACCATTTTGTAATAGACCTGTGAAAACACAAACACATGTGGTAGATTAAATGTAACGGATGCACCAGATAAAGTGTGCCTACCATCTTAAGACAGTCAGGGTAACACAACATACACTAATCAGTCATGAGAGGTTAAATATCAAGTGTTTAAAAATAACATTAGTTACATGATTTAATGATTTTTTTGATGCTGGGCATGGTAAGGCAAAAGGAAATGCTTACAACAGCTGTTACAATCAACTCTTAATGAGAAGGATGTATTTCTTTCTTGTATTTCAGTAAAAAGAATAAATTAATTTTGACGAAATGTACCAAATTAAAGTATTTCATGGGCTACTGCTGCTATGTAGTCATTTAGAAATATATATATATATTTCCCTGACACTTGTAGGGATGAGGAGGGATTGCTCTTTTCTATCAAAGTGCTGTTTTTACAAATGAAAAGTGGGAATTGGTTTAGCAAGAAAAATTAAATTCTGTGCTACAGCCCCAGTGGTCTAAATTTTTTTTTCTCACTGATTAAACATATTATTGAAGATGACAGAAATAATTCTATTTATTATTGATTATCCGTATTTTTTCAATTAGCCTTATAACCATTTTTCATTTTTGGGCTTAACACCCCTGATGCACTTACAAAAGATATGTGTGTTTTCTAAACAGTAACTTATCCTTAGGAAGACAAAATTCCAGTAGAACAAAATTATTATTTTGCTAACACTCATGAGGTAACATACATGGGGGCGGGTTGTCTCATCCTGCTTCTTCTTACTTGCTGTTCCTTTACCTCTGCTTACATTCAACACTTCCCTGGCCTTCCACATCTGCTCCATAAAGCTCAGCACTCCCTGACACCTCACTGACCTGGTTCACAAAGCAGTTCGGATGGCATCCAAATTAAGTGGCTAGGGACACATGTTTTCATTAGTGACCTAATACAGATTATTATAAAAACAGCTGAGATTTACAGGAGGTTGCCTGAAATCAAAAGACATAAACCTTGGATGGTAAATATTTAAAAGCTAGTGAACAGTTATATTAACTTCAACGCATATTTACTTCTCTGAGAGCTAACTTTTTAATGAATTTTGATATTGCCTCAAGCAAAGAACAGCATGGAGAACTGTTAGAAATACTTAATATTATGAATCTGCTATTCAAACTAACAGCAATTTAGCAACCAGTGACAGATTTTACTATGACCACTGGCTTATTAAAACAATTCACACGAATGACTAAAACAACAATCACCAGTGCTAAGATTAGGTCCTGAGTGCACCGGTTATTCTTCCACACTACTTATATTTCAAGAGGAAAAAGGCAAAAAGATGACACATCTGTTTCTATGATTAAAAAAATCCCTCAACAAACAGGAGTGGGTCTGATAGCTGTAACATCTCTTGAAACACCTGAAACTCACAAGTCTTTGCAGGCTTGCAAAGACAGCATATTTCTTTGCAGCACAAAAATACTGTGACAATGCTAATTTCTTAATTAATGTCCTCTGAAATTAATGTCGAAGACATTGTGAAAATACAAAGCGTTATTATTTTTCATATATGAATACCTGCACTAGCAGTCAGTTGAGTTTTCTGCTCAATTCTAAAGCGAATTTCCTTCACAACTTCCTCTGCAGAAGTTCCAAAAACAACAGAATTTTCCACTGATTGGTGTCTTCGTTCAGGGTGTTCATCCATCAGAGGTGTGTTGTCTTCAAACAGTACCGGTGAAGAAGAGTATACATCTTCAGTATATTTGGCAGACATATTTATATCATTTTTATCTATGTTAGATAGAAACACAAACAATCCATTCATATAAAACATATACTTTTATAGATTTCCTTCTGCAGTGGCTGAAGAGAGTTCATTAGCAGTTCTATTTTTCTGTTTGGAAAAAAATACGTAATTATTTAGCCAAAGCAATTGTAGTGCTTTTTTGTTTGAAGAAAAGAGTCATAACTGCTTTGTTCTTAACATGATTTGAGCTTGGCTGACATTGGAAGAATTGGGTAGGAGACTGGATGTAACTTCCAGAAAAGCAACAAGGTTTAAAGGCCTGTTGCTGCAGCAGCAGAAAAACATCAACATTTTGGCATTGTTTCATATCAGAGTGAAGGCCAAATGCTCCCTTTTTCTGTGGAAATATAAATATTTCACAGAAGTTTTTTCAATATTCTCCAGAAAAAATGAGAGTTCTGGAATATCTGGTTCTAGAACTATCAGCCTGGTGAGTTTGTTTTCAGCTGCAGCCATGGTAGAACAAGCAACGTTAGCAGCTTTGTCTCACTCTGCTGTCATGGTTTCACATTCTGAGTGCTTGTTTGTGTTTCAGAAGAAAGAATGTCAGAGAAGTATGAAGGGGCACATGACTACACATTAGTGATATTCCTTTTGTAAAGACTATGCCAGTTTTTTTGTTTCTGTTCTATTAATGTTTTTCAGAAGTAGTGTACCCTTAATTACCTTCTTAATGGGTATTTAGATAATTTTTGAATACTGGTAATATAAGTGTTCCGGTTTGTGCATCAATCAACCATTTGTATGACTCCTCCTTTTTTATTATTCCCGATTGGGTATACAGTTGTGGATGTGGTTCCAACTCCATCTTCTAGAGCCAAGTGAAATCCAGTTATATCTTAGGCATTACTGTAATTCCTGCAGTGCTCATTACTTTATACATTTTTAGTCTTGTAAAATAATAATGTAACTAGAGCTTACGCACACTGTCTTTGCAGACAATTTGTCATGTTTCTGATGTACAGGACTCACTATGGCATTTCAGGAAACATCTTTGGAAAATACAAAAAACCTTTACAACAGGAAGTTTCTTTATTCTACACCTCCTTAAGAAATAAGATTATTACTTCTTATCTGCAAAATTATCACGTTGAATTGCAAAGGAAAAATACACACCTAAACCACGCCATTTGGTTTAGGAAGCGTAGTACCGCTTTTCACACATTTTGCTGAAGTGAAAATAAATCATCAGCAGTGTTCCTTACATGCGCGGGTGAGTAGTACAGGAAGTTCACCTGTAAACTAACAAATCGGAGCTAAAGAGTATATGAGAGGACGAGGTTATGCAAGGACTTAAGTATCTACACTTTCAATGGGTGTGGCTTATCTGAAGTTTACGTTATATGCACATCTGACCAGTAGCCCCTGCTCCCAATCCCTGGTAATGTGGTTAGCATAATTAACACTATTTCATAAGGCAAGCAGCCATTCTCTGGGACCGACCGGGTCACGTGTTCATTCCCTTTCTCCTCATTATCAGGCCTTGAAGGTCCTGTACACGGAGCAAACAAACCAAACAGAATTCTTCTTCACCTCCCTACTGGCCTCAAGGTTCCTGGGCACCAGAATGATTATTCCCTCCCTTGCCGGCCTTGAAGGTCCCAGGCATCAGGCCAAACTGGTGTTGTTGATGACGCCGTCACAGATCCGGGCAGCATAACAGCACCCAGAGCACGTTCTGTAAAACTAAGCAGTTACAAGTGCTAAGGGAGAACTTGGGCCAGAACTGCTGCTGGACAGTGAGACTTGGGACCTCCTGGCGGACAGGGACACGTCCACTATCATCTGCTTCCTCCAAGGACTGAAGGAGTGACTCACATTCTTTTACATGATTTTTGAGTCTAGATTATGATTGTTATATTGACACAGCAAACCACGTATTAAGATTTGACCCTATGTGCAAGGGTGGTTAGAAGGTGATTAGAAATTACAAGTTAAGTTGTACTATAAATTCTGCATTACACTACTTAGAGATTGTACATTGATTCTGCTTGTAGAAACCCTGTGCTATTCTAATCATAAAGTCTGTGCTACACGAATTATAATTTCCTGTTAAGAAAATAAAGCTTATATTGTTAATGACGATTTACTGCCATCGTCACTCTGCGAAGGATCCCTAAAAGAAACTGTCTGTCCCCTCAGCGTCAGGTGACTGCATGAAAAGAGTAATTCGCTTACCTTTTTCTGTAGTGTTTTCTGTGTTAAAAAAGAATCTTCTCTTATCTTCAGGCCAGTTCAGTCTTTCCCTCAAGTGTTCTGTTATGTTCACGTAGGCTTCATCTAGGCCCATAGGCATAAAACTAGGATCATATTCGGCCAGTATTTCTCTAACCTTGATAAAGACATAGTGAAAGTTTAAAGCCTTGTTGCTGTAAAAGCAGATCTTGACACACAATTACAAGGTGAACAAGTGTACTCTGAAACTTCAAGGTGACCAATCGATATTAAAGATATTTATGGAACAAATTATTTATTGATACTGGAAAATTATAGTACTGATTCTCACAAGTAGCAAGATACCAATAATAAGTGAGAAGTAAACAGATTTTGAGCAGTGTATTTTACTACAGAGCTCATGAAGATCAGTGTGTAAAGGACTTCACAGGCACTAGGTTCACAGACAGTGCAGTAATCACTGAACAGAACTCTGGGGGCCTGGGAACTCAGCACAGCACATGAGCTGATGCACCTTCGCACTGGGTGTCAGATATCACATATGCGAAGGTTAAAACAAACAAACAAAAAACACCTAGGTTTTAAATTATATTCAAACTAAAGTTATAGCCAATGTTTTAGAGCACTGGTTAATGCCACAGGCAAAACTCATTAGAAGAATCTTTAGTGGTAAATGCACCTTCCCAAAAGACAACATAATAAATTAAATGGTCAAAAAAAAATCTCTACCTTTTTCCCCTCTTTTCCCTCCCTCTTTTTTTTTTTTTTTTAAACAAGAAGGAAAATCTGACTGTGTCATGTTTTCTCTATCAGTTTTGGTCAAATTCTTAGGTATCACAATATTTGTTTCACATGCACTTCATCCTTCTGAAACTGATTAAAGATAGGATTCAGAGCTCAACTTTATTGACAAAATGAAATAAATTTAAATATTTTCAGTCTAAATCCCAAGAGAAAAGCATAACTAAAAACCTGAATCAACCCAAACCTTTAATACTTTACCCGATAAAACAACAAATGAAATTCATATCATGAAATCCAAGATCCTTAACAAGTTCAAACCCATTCTGAGATACACATATTTATACACACTTTTTTACAACAGAAGTGAGAAAAATCAAATAAGATCAAAATTAGTAATTAGCTTACTTTATTTATGCAGAGAGATTAAGGCTCCATAAAAATAAATAAATAAATCCTAGCATAATTTTGTTGTAGGCAGGAGACTTGTGCCACGCATTAGTTTGAATTAAGACCTACAAAATATCTTTTTTTTTTTTTTTTTTTTTAAAAACAGGATTTTGGGTATCCTAAGTATTTCTCCTGGCACTATGTAAAATTACTTCCATTAAAGCAAACTGTGATTTTTTTTCTCCCTCATTTTTTTGCGCTTTCAAGTCCCTTCTTTTAAAACAAATGAATCTGCATTTAGAACTCACTAATGCTCTTTGCTTCTGTCCAGTAATCAGCACTCAAAATTATGCGTACGCATTGCATGAAATTATTTTCTCCATGTTTCCTATGTACTTGCAGCTTCCTAGTAATTACATTATGCTCCATGGTTTTGAAGTTTTAAGAATAACAAGGCTCAAGTGGTATCACTAGCTCACTACACGATTTTGAAAATCTCTATCTGCATCAATACTGACTTCATCAAAATGGCAAGATGAGTGAACATAATGCTTTTTCATCTCATTGCCCAAAAGCACCACTGTTTCTTTCAACCTATGTTCAAAGCCATATCACTGAAGAATTTAATATTTTAACTACCACTTTTCACATTATCTACAACTGATGTATCGATAGAGTCTAAAACCAAGAACATTGACTTTTGTTTAGAGAGCACTTTCAGACTTACCTCTTTACTTACTTTGCCGTATTTTTCAAAGTTTAATGGTACTATAGTTAGATGTGGGCATAGCTTTTTAGCAATAAATCCAGGCATGGCTGCACGTACACCAAATCTCCTAGCATGGTAATTTGAGGTGGACTTAGGAGAGATTAAATAAGTTTAGTGTTCAGTAATCAAATTTTTCTTGAAGTTCAGTGTTAATAATCAAGTTCTAATCACATATCTCCATGCAGAAAAGACTGACAAGCCTGAGAGTTTATACGCATTTCCCACCCTCCTGCCTTTCAGTCTGTTTACAGCCTATAAACTTTCATCAGTACACTTTTTAGTGAAAAATAAAATCCAGGTTACATGGTCTAGTCTAAGAACAGATGTTTCCTCTATTATTTTTGTTATTTTTTCCACACTTACGAAAGTGCTCTATGTAACACTGTCATTATGTCATTATTGTATGGTTTATTAGGCTTTAGATTCATAGAATCATAGAATTGTCTGGTTGGAAGAGACCTTCAAGATCATCGAGTCCAACCATTCACCCTGCACTGTCAGGGTCCCTAAACCATATTGCTCAACACCAAATCCACATGGTTTTTAAACACGTCCAGGGATGGGGACTACACCACCTCCCTGGGCAGCCTGTTCCAATACTTCACAACCCTCTCTGTAAAGAAGTTCTTCCTGATATCTAACCCAAATTTCCCCTGGAGCAACTTGAGGCCATTCCCTCTCATCCTGTCATTCATAACGTGGGAAAGAGACCGACCCCCATCTCCCTAAAACTTCCTTTCAGGTAATTGTAGAGAGCAATAAGGTCCCCCCAAGCCTCCTCTTCTGCAGACTAAACAGTCCCAGCTCCCTCAGCCGCTCCTCATAGGACAAGTTCTCTAAACCCTTCACTAGTTTTGTTGCCCTTCTCTGACACACTCCAGCACCTCAATGTCCTTCTTGAAGCGAGGGGCCCAAAACTGGACACAGTACTCAAGGTGTGGCCTCACCAGTGCTGAGTATAGGGGGACAATCACTTCCCTGCTCCTGCTGGCCACACTGTTTCTGATACATGCCAGGATTCTGTTGGCTTTCTTGGCTGCTTGGGCACACTGCTGGCTCATGTTCAATTGGCTGTCGATCAGCACCCCCAGGTCCTTCTCTGCTGTGCAGCTTTACAGCCACACTTCCCCAAGCCTGTAACGCTGCAGGGGGTTGTTGTGGCCCAAGTGCAGGACCCGGCACTTGGTCTTGTTGAATTTCATACAGTTAGCCTCTGTAGAGGCTGTGTATGAAATGACTAGGATCCAGTCTGTCCAGGTCCATCTGTAGAGCCTCCTGACCCTCAGGCAGATCAACACTACCTCCCAATCTAGCGTCATCTGCAAACTTGCTGAGGGTGCACTCAATCAATTCATATAACTGATTTCTGTATTAGCTTGACATTTGGCCTTACCAACATACTCATTGATCCCACTGCTATTGGCTTTTCCTTCAGCTCTGGATTGTCTCTCATTTCCACAGCCGCATAGAAGGCATCCATGTCAATGTGTACAATCGTATTCTTAAGGTTACGGCTCTGTTCCAGTTCTATTACAAGTTTGTCCACCTGAATAGAATAAACCAATAATTGAAAAACTACTAACCTGGCAGAAGTGCAAAAGTACAGATGATCCTAAAAACTCAAATACATCTGGCGTATAGTTAAAAAAAACAAAACCCAAACTCCACCAAAATAGCACCAGTAAAAAAAAACAGAACCAAGTTTCTGATGAAATTTTCTCTCAGAGGAAACACTGCTGCAGAAAATGGCATAAAAAAAATCCCCAAAACTCAATGAATAAAACCCCCTGACCAACAAACAACAAAACCCCACTTCTGTGAAAAAAAAAAAAGATACATCTTCTGATTCAGACAGAAATTTTGTAAAACCATTGACTCTGCAGCTTTAGCTACTGTGATACAGGTTATTAAAAAAAAAAATCTGAAAAACATGCTACTATAGAATTTCCAACACTCCCAAATTAAGCTACCACACTTCAGAAAACTGGCCTAGATAGGTGAAGAGTAGACTGACAGCTCACAGGGTAGATTAATCTTTCTTGTCAGAAATAAGGTCTCAAACAAACAGTTTCATTTACTGCTAAGTAAGCTACTGTTAATCCTTTAATAAAATTCCTCAACATTTGTTACAGGAATCCATCATACAAGACTAGATTGACATAAAAATTGCCAGGTAACCTTTGAAGAAAAGTCCATTGGAAGTGTGTTTCACTCCAAGAGTTAAAGATGTATCGTTTGCTAGCAGACTGAGCAGTACTCCTGCTTCATCCACTTCTCTCCATGACCTCTCCATGAAATACTTTAACTGTGCTTAATTTGCCTGCATTCTTTTACCAAAAGACTTGCAGATAGCGTGCTTGTTTCTGAAATATTTTTCAACTGTGAAGTACGGACCAGAAAGCATGAGTGCATTATTTGACAGTCTACTGATTTAAGATTACTATGTTGGCAGTACCACATACCATTCCAGACGCAAAAGAACAAATATATTAAAAAAAAAAAGGAAGTGCTATCTAACCACTGTTATCTAACCACACTAATGACTATGCTAACCTCTATTTATACAACAAAAGTTTGCTACTGCTAAAAGAAACCCCAACAAATAGGCATAATGGAACTCAAGAAATGCAAGTAGTGAAAAGGAATGGAAGTTTCACTTTGCTTGCAAGCACAAGGATACACAAATACATTCATGACATCAAGGCACCATGACAGAAATATCAGGATTGACGACAATGGGTTTATAGTCCCGGAGAGAAATGTTTACATGCAATTTGCATGGTTACTTGAAGACAGTTTCTCTCTTTTTTCCCCCTCAACAAAGCTGCTTAATAAAAAACATAAAAACCTTATCAAAAAACCCATCTTTGGAGCTGAAGACTCCACCAAGGCGAAGTGGCTATGAGTGTTCTAACTAAATTGCTGAGTAATGATTTACAATGTCCTTTCTCTGTTTTGTTCCAAGTTGATTTGAGGGATGAAAGGCTAGAATGGGGCCTCAAACTAGGTTATTCCATACAAATGAGCACAGTATGCTCCCTGAGGCCGAGAAAACTGGTTTAGACAAAGCAAAAGCACAAGGGGAAAGCCATTCAAACAATAACCAGGAAAAAAAAGTGAGGAATTCACATTATTTTCATTACACTATTAATGCAGCAGGGGTTCAAGTCAACACTATAATCACGAAAAGCATCCTTATTTTAAACTCTATTTTACAGATAATTTTCAGGTTACTCTCAAATTCAAATTGCTTAATTAATTAATACTGTTAATTGCTCTAGTTACATAACTTCTGTATTTATCACATTTATAACAAAATTCTTTTTGCATTTTCTCCCCAAACGTATTTCTAACAAGCTACTTACTGATTATCTAACACATGCATCTAAAGAATGAAGGAATATTACATTAAACTGATCAGAAATATAAAAAGATAACTCTTCAGCAAAAGCAACTGATATAAATAATATGCCAAAACAAAACACACACAGATGTATCCATAGAATTCTGGGAACCTTCAATTTTCCTTTGAAGATAAAGAGAGATATGAAGTTTTTTTTATTTCTATTCTAGATGAAAAAAACCCTAAAAAATACAAATTGTAATTAGAAGTTTAATTTTGCATACAGTGACTTTTAGACAATTTGAAGAGTAACCTCTCATTCTTTCTTATCCCATGATGCAAACCACAAGTTCTCTGTCTTAAATTGCTTTGTCAAAGTAATACAGAAAAGATTATTCAAACCTCTTCCATATTTGTAAAAGCATCTGACAAGGTGAAGAGATAGTAAACAGTGATACCATTTTAAGACAATAATAACTATTTACAGAATAAACATCTGGGATAAAACTCACATTTATAAAAAGAGCAAACATCAGTACAGCAGTTTGCAAATCTGGTAGCAGCTGGATACTTTTAAAAGTATTAACTATTGCTGAATTTTAAGCAATTCAATTTTAGGCTGTGAGGATAATCTAAATCTGTTACAGAAAAATTTTCAAAAATTAAGAATTACATGATACTGTACAGTATATAATTTCCCTTAAAAGATGACAATGACATTCATTACAAAAATGTCAAACTGCCTTTCAGATTTCAGATTATTTTAAAAAAAAGAACAAAACAATCAAACAAAAAACCAAAGAAATATCTGTGCACCAAAAAGGCAGTTTTAAGAAGATTTACAAGTGTTTTCTAATCTCCAATATCTGCAAAATCAATGGTTGTAAGTGCCCTTCTGCAAAGAAGGCCTTCTAAGGAAAACTGTAAAAATATGAGAAATACTCTCACAAATTCCTTGGCATACACACACTTTAGTGGTGAGAAAGACAGCACTACATTGCAGATTCTGTATCTTATTTACATTACTGTTTCCAATATGTAACCAGGATTTTGTCCAACAAATCCAGTAAGTGTGGATTTTTTGGTGTGTTTGTTTTTACATTACAGCATTTACATCAACTGCCAGCTTAGGAAGACATATTCGAGCCTCTAACCATCCTACATACAAGCCTTGATTTGCAGATGAGAACCTGCAGCATTCATAGCAGAAGATACATGGATACTTTGTAATTCTAGGGTACTTCCCACTTAGAAATCTTAGGAGAACAAATTCTCTCATGGTATGAAAAAGAAGAGTTAAAGAATTTGACAGACAACAACAATAAAGAAGAAAATAAGATAATGAGAGCTGACTATAACCATATCTGAAGACTTAGAGAAGCCGATTAAACAACACACAGCACATACTAAGAAAAGCAAATGGGACAAATAAGACTTTCAAAGTTAAAGGTGGAGATAATGGCCTGGGGAAGAGTAGCTGGCAGGTGACAGAAGAAGGGGGAGGCATTAGGATATCAAACAGACAGACAAGACTCCCCACAAGATTGGGGACTTCAGTGGAGACTGTAGGCATAGACAAGCACTGGTTTGGAAAGAGAGAACTGATGGTAATATGGAGACATGGGACAAGAAAAGGAAAATTCAAGATAGGATAAATTAAAAGAGAGGAGAGGAGAGAGCAAAAGGGTCAGAACTTGTGATGCAGAAATGAGGGCAACAATAATCATGAACTAGAGTTTATCTGCATACAGAGGATGGAACCAAAATCCAAGATTCTGAGATGTTTTTATAGCAGCAAATCAGAAATTAGCCAGCAAAAAGGTGTGCATGTTATCCCCCTCTAACGACAGTTTTCATGCAATATGGCAGCTAACTTAACAGTTACTCCACTGGTAATAAAGATGACGGCTATTTGAGCAAGTGGCAAAAAGATTTCAAACCTGAGGTTTGAATTTCAGGTCCCAGTAAGACCCACATGAAAGAATTTATCTCATTTTTGAAGATTCTTTTTTCTTCTACAGAAAGCAATTTTCATACAAAACATTAAAATAAAATAACATTACGTTGCAAGATCAAAGAATCAAGTTCAGAAAAAGAACAGCATGAGGATAGTCAAAGCAATTCAAATTTACTGGCTTTCACTATATGCACTATATATTTTTTAATTACATAACCATATGCTAATTTTATAGGATCTGTGTCATTCATGTCATTAATTTTGTAAGAAAGACTGTTCTCTGTAAAATGAAAAGTTCTGTGGTGAAGGAAGGATGGAAATGGAAGTATTTTTTAATAATTAAATGACTTAAAAGCTACCCCAGACAACTGAAAAAAAAAAAAAAAGACCAGACAAGCAGATACATAACTGAACCATGTTAAAGATTAACTAAAAACAGTTGAGGCATACAGGTTTATAATAAACTTTTCAGAGGTACTCAGTAATTGCAAGCTTTTCTGGGCACACATTTGAGACACTGGCATCTAATTTACAGATGTTCACTGCAAATCTGCAGTGAACAAAAAAAGATTGCACACCAAAGCTTGGGACCTGTAATCCTCACAATGGCATTCGAAACTAACCGATATGTTTAATCTTCATGTGCTTCAGCTCCTCATCTACAAAACAAAAACATTTTGCTGCCGTATTGCAAGAATAATTCAAAGAATTCACACTACGTGGCGTACAACGTAGAAAAGTCTAGGAGGAAGTCAGTTATTCTGCATTCAGAGATGGATTAGACTGCTGTACAACAAAAAGCTTGGGGCTACCCATTGAGCAATGAGGACAACAGTAAATATCGAATAATTGCCCACTCAGTGAACACTGGTTGCACTAGGAACTGAATGAAGCAGGAATCCTGTTAAGGAAAAATAGCAAGCAACCACGTAATTAAAGACTGAATCACAGTATAAGTGAACAAGGAAAGGAATTAAGCTTTTACAAGGAACTTTAATTCTGTTGTGCCTAAGAATGTTTAATGTGCAACCTTGGTGCCTTTGTTTTCTTTCACAACCTTTCATACACAGTAATTCTTTAGATACTATTATTTACCATTAGCATTTGAGAAGCGAACTCACCTCTTCATCTTTCTAGTTCAGACCACTTGTATTTCTTGTGACTGCTTACCATGGCGATTTTTTGATTCATTAGCAAAAATAAGGAATAAATTATATCCAGAATTGCTGACAACTGTGATTTCCCTCATGCCATTGCAGGCCACCAAACACAAATATACATGTATTATAAAAACAGAAAGGAAATTCAAAACTGGAATGATACTTATTAACAAGATATTTAACAAAACTTTTACATACACCATAATGACATCTCTTTAAACTGATCAGACTTAGAAGAGGAATTACTTTGATTCATTTTACTCATTTAGAGAATTTTTTTGAGTGATTTTAAAATTTATTCTTCCAGTAATTTTTTATTAAGATTACATCATCAAAATATTGTGCACTTTTACTCGTACAACTAATGTCAAAATGGTATTTAACATTTTTCTAGTTTATTGCATTAAATGCTGGTGATAAGCACACATTAAAACGTTTATTATTCCCCATTTACACTAGAAAGTCTTTACAAGATTAGTACCTGCAGCTGTGCTTTCAAGAGCTGTTGCGTTGTAATTTTCTCTTTTAGCTGCATCATTTTTTCAATGCGTTGGTTAACTTGTTGATCTTTTTTAAGTTCATTTTCATAAAATCTAGAACCCTGGAAGAAAGTTGCGAAAACACTAAGGTTTTTATTTGTCCTTTCCTATAAACACTCATATTTGATCTACAGAAAATGTAAAATACAGTAACCGTGTACTCAGTATATTTACTTGTTCTAGCACTTTGACAACAGCAATTTCAAAATAGTAAATAAAAATCAAACTATTCTTTGCAATACCTCCAAGGTAAGGAGTATAAAAACCTAAAAATAAATGATTTAAGCATTTTGCCAGACTTCCATATAGTTTAATCTACATGGAAATAAATGATGACATTGTAGAAGTCAAATCTAATTATAATGTTGAGTATTTCGTCGAACATTTAATTTTGAAGGACACTGCAGAATTAGAAGCTATTCAGAATAGAATGATGAAAAGTAAATGGGTATAAAAAAGCCCTCTTGCTCTCCAATACGTAATTGCTCCTTCAAGAACAGGAATAAATATAAGGAGATGTAATGAAAACATAAAAAAAAACAACCATCATGTAGAGAGCATATAATGTTACTTCCTTTCCTGACTCGTAACAAAGAAAAGAAGGCATGGAATGAAACAGAAAAGAGGAAAACTCAAAATCAGAAATAAAATATTTTTCTTGCAACATCTGCTTAGCTTACAAAAGAAATGGCATTTTCAGGAAGAGGTAATGTCTTTTATTGAACCACTTGATAAAACCTGCATAAATTAACAAATTTTTAGCTAAAACCCTCCGCCTACCAAACTGCCACTGATGCCAAGAATTTAGCCATAGTTAAATAAGAATCAGGCGTTTTTATAAAAAGCAAAAATATGCACTTTTATAATAATGATTAAAAGGATGAATGGCAAGACTGTAATGCGTCATGTCTTATTGCTTAGAAAAAAAATCACTAATTAGAAGAAATTAGGGTGTATTTTCTCTCAATATCAGACATGCATTTCATCTTTTCTTCCCTCTGCAATCAAATATGACTTGTTGGGACTTACTGAAAGAAATACCAAAATGTTAGTGTGGGAAGCAATCCAATACTTAAGAGGACTGTTATTAAGCTGTAGGGTTTTTTTACATCTCTTGCAGTATCTCACAGTTGTAATACAATTGTGGGTAGTGTTTTTAGGTGTGATTCTGAAGACTAAAGAAAAGCTTAAGAATCAATGCTTCTTTTCAGATTTCTTGAGCTATATCTGGTATTTATATCCTCTTGCTTTTTTTGACATAAATATATTCTAATACATGGGTGCCTGTATATCAGTTTCAAAAGCCTATTTTACAATTCATTCTATTTCATACCAGGAAATGAAACAGTAACTGCTCTGATGCAATAATTTATCCAAATATCATTATTAGGGATATGTCAGAAAAAGCACTAAGTTTTCAGGAAAAACTGAACAGAACAAGTAGATGAAACATGTAATCAATAAGGGGCTTGACAGCATAAAAAGTACCATCAAAGTGAAAACGCAAGTGAAATAAGGAGTGCCAAATAAGAGCTGTTAGTAGTGTGTTTTCTGCTTGCTCCGCCTCTGACTCTGCAGTTTACCACAGAGCAAGAGTAATCAGCACAGAATTCACGAGCAAAATATAAAGCACACAACCTAGTGCCATATTGACATTAAATGAAATGTACATTTGTGCAAGGACAAGTAAGAAAACCCGGAGTTGCTCAAATAAAGTGTTATCTCCATATAGTTCTATATGAAGATTCTCCAGTAACAAGTAAGAAGACTAAAATTTCAATGCTTTGTAGATTTGTGAGGTCCTCCGTGGATCTTTGGCACAAAGTTGCACACTACTGGCCACCTCTCTTTAATACTCAGAAGACAATCAAGAAGATACACAGTAAGCACAAAGAAATCCCACTGAAAGTACTAGAAAAACCTGACTACATTAAATTAATGAGTTTCAGGAAGGTGACCAATAGAGGTAGGTCTGCTTGGCTGATTAATGATGGGGCAGGCAAAAGAGATGGAAAAGGGGAAAACAAGATGCCTAAGAAAGCTGAAACCTTCACAATTCTCTCTGGGTATTTATGTACCGCTTCAGGCAAAAAGGGAGCACCTAAGGACGTACTCAGTTGTGTTCCTCTGTGTCCCTGTGGATGAATCCAACAGTACCCTCTGGTACCCTAAGCTACAGTTCCTCCCTTCCCTTGCCACACAGCTGTTTTTTCTTAGAAGCTGTCCTCCATTTACATGTGAGCGACAAAATTTGGGGAAGGAAAGAAGAGGGCCTTATGATACTAGACAACAGGTAAAGCACCAGGAAAAGAGTAATCAAACCAACCTTGGTAGCTTCCATGATGATTTTATTGATTTTCTCTTTATCCAAGCCTTGCATTCCAGCTTTGTTATCATTGAGGCCCATTCTAAGTAGAACTCCATCAGTACAAGAGCTGCTACCGATCTTTTCCATGTTGTCCATAGTACTTCTTAAAAAAGAGTAGCTCTTTTAAGATTTAATACCTGAAAAAAAGAATTGAAATCATATATTTCTTTCTAAGTTCCAGCTGAACAATACAAAAAAAAAAATGGAATTCTTCTGATGTATTTATTTAATAAGCATTTTATACTTATTCAGAAAACACCACACTTACCACAAATACGAAGACTTGTATTCCTGTAAAGTGGCTGACCTGCCCTGTAAAGCCACCTGTAACTCTATCAGGGTTTGGAGACAGCAAGATTTTGCTTTTTTATTAACTTAAAAACATACTCTCTAAAAAGTTTCCTTGTAGAAATTAATGAGCACTACCAACTTCAGGTAAAGGTTAGTACCTTACACATGCTCATGAGATTTATACCTATATGTTATCTTGTCAGATGAAACAATACTGCCTTAAATATAAAATAATGCTCTCTAGATTATTACATTAAAAGAGGAGAAATGGAATGATTTTTAAATTGCAGAAGACCATTGTTCATTTAGTCCTCATTCCTGCTTGAGACAAGCCACAGAATCTTTCCCAGTAATCTCTAGTTCAAATTCAAAACTTTTCTTTGTGTTAAAGCTCATCTTTTAGAAGCAGATAGCTTCAATTAAAAGTTTTAAATAAAACCCTATTCTTTAATGCAGGGTAAAATTCATGCTTTTTTTTTTTTCCCACTGATTTGTAGAGTCATGGTATTCAACTAATAGAATGTAACAAGCCTTTTCCACTCACTTATTGTCATCAGTAATTTCTTATACATGGAAGGACTTCTGATACGTGGGCTTCTAACATCTTCCCTTGTTGCTTATGAAAGTAAATAGCTGAATCTTTTGATGGGGTCTAATTACATGGTAAACTGTCTAGTTATTGAATTAATCTTAAAAAACTAAAGAAAGCAAATTTTACCTGCTGTAGTATGAACCCATGGTCTTATTTTTGCCAGGTTAAAACAAGTAGAATCCAAGTGATACTGGCATAAATTACTCAATATATATTTATTACTGGAAAAGCATAGAGAAATAATTTCTTACTACCCCAAGTTGCTGACTCATAAATCACTTCCACTTTACTCTCACACAGGATGCACATTCACTCCTAAACTTCCTCTTCAAGCTGTTCCCATGACAGGAGCCCCTCCTGTTTGGAGAAGCCACACCCTTTCAGGCACATACAAAAGCTCTATTAAACCACCACAAATTACACAAATCTAGAGCATTACATCTTTTCTTTAAATGCCACCTTCCCATACCAGGACTTAAGCGGGCCTCATTAGCAACCAAATTGAAGAAGGCCATTATGTATTTTTGCATTTAGAGATTAATTTTTGCTATTAAAGAGCAATACAGGTGATTTTTTAAAATTAATGGTGGCAATGTTTGTATAAGATCTTCTCCTGAAACATACTAGCAAACTGAAGTCAAGATATTAAAGAAAGCCATCTTTAAAAAAAAAATGACAAAAATATTTAATCATATTCTATTAATCAAGATTATTATTTATGATGTCTTCCGAAGATGAAAGATCAGGCAAATAATGCTGTGTTTATCTCCATCTTGTTGTATTTAAAAGAACAAAAGGTGATGTAGAGACCAGAACTCTTCTCTTGATCCTTCAGTAGCACTTGGGCTACTACAATGGCAACTAGCAACAGGAGTGACTTCATAGTTCTTATGTGCATCTATCAAATAAAAGACCACGATGATGAACATTTTGATAAATTTTTCACTTACAGTAGGACAATCTCTTACAGTTAACATACACATTTACCAGAACAGGTTTGCCAGCCTTCAATCACAGGAAAAAGCACTGCATCCCACAAAACATTCCAAGTTTCATCTCAAGCTCATAAGCACCCCTCATATCAATTAGCTCCACAATAATTCTATTGTTAGCGGCAATCTGGTAAGTAACTGATACTTAGTCTGGAAAGTAACAGGCACAATTCCCAATAAATACTATCCTTAAGGTAAATGCCCCTCCACTATTCCCCATAGTTCTTTTATTACTCTTTCCCTTCAAGAAGCCAGAATGAGCACAAGATTGCGTCCATTTCCTACTCCAGTCTTTGCAACATTTCTTAGCTGTTTCTTACTCCTGAAAGTATCTTTATACCTAGCATATACAAATCTTTCCCCCTCCTCATTAGATCACTCTTAAAGGCTGTTTTATAGCAGAGGCTTTAAACACAATTCTTGTCAGTCAAAAGCCTTCTCTATCACACTGTTATATAACCAGTGATATATACCATTATCATATGAGCAATGGAAAAAGTAACTGTCTTTAAAAAGCCTCATAAATGGACGTCTCCTGACGTGTTTTATCTTTTCAGCTTCTTGTATGGAACAAAATACATTGCTAGCACCAGATGATAAACAAATAATACCTTAGTTGGAATTAAGAAGAAAATATTTATTTGAGTATGTAACATTTGTTCTCCAACAAAGCTTAAAGGTGTACAGAAGGGTAAAAACGAATAACAATTGATACAATTTTCAGCTGCTTAACCTGAACAGAACCAGAAGATAATCTTGGTTTCAGATTAACAGGCCTGAAAAATATATGTAAAATATTTAGCATCTGGAGTGAACCATAAAAGCTACAATATGACAACAGATATAGCATTGTCAGATAAAACCAGCGGATCATCTGGTATAGACAAAATGAAAATGAAATATTTAAAGGAAATGCAGAAGCACAGTTTGAAATACTACCCAAAATGTCAACAAAATATCAGTGTAGAAACTGGTAAGGACAATCAGTAACTGTTTTAAAGGAAAATTGACCTAGAGAAAACATTTAGCTTGTGGTGACACAATCCTATAAAATTTTTGCTAAAACAACTTGGAAAAAGTGGGTAAAGGTTTAGAGCCTTCACTAACTCAGAACAGTCTAGGCAGAGTGACATATTTTTGGCATGTTGTCACTTCAAGAAGCTGCTGCAAGACTGAGCTGTTCCCTCCAATAGAACATGTTAAATTTCTCTCAGCATCACACTGAGTAAGTAGGGAAATGTGAAATGAGACAAGTCTGTGAAGACAGTCTACAATTAAATACTACTGTATTAGCCCTGTGACTTGGGAATGGGGGGAAGGAGCAGCAGAATCATCTATAAGTGGAGGAGGAAACTTTCCAGTTGCTACTGGAAGGACTTGTAAACCGGAAAACTTTGGCAGTGAATGCCAACAGTTAACGCAAAACAAAAACGCGGTGAGGAACTGCAGAATAGCATCACTGTGTAGGAAGTTTTGTCAGTAACCTGGGATGCTTACAAGTGAAAGACAACCACTAATAAAACCCAAATAAGCTCTCCTAGGAGCAGGCACAGAAACTCAACTGAACCAGTCAGACAGGGTTATATAGTATATGAAAGTATCAAGAAGTTGAAATTGCAGTAACTTATTTCAATTTAATTGCCTCTACCTTTATTCAAATTTAGCATTTTTTTAAGCAGTGGAATGAACTAACCTGAAGGAAATGGCTTGTATTTGATCCTGTGCCACTCCTCCAGCCTGTCTTCAGTAAAAATCCTCCAATTCCAGCAACAGAAAACCTGTGTGTTCTGTGAAAACTTAAATGTCTTCATACTATTATTTTCATGTAATGAAATGATACATAAGAAAGACAAGAAATATTTCTAAGAATATTCAGTTCAGTGGACATACTGTTATTACGCAGGTTGTTAACAGCTTGCCTTTTAATGATAGCATTAACTACCTGTTGCGAAGAAATATTAGGATTGGAAAATGACACCAGTATGGAAAAGTGTGAAAAAGAATTTCTTTACATGCTGAATTATGATTTGATGCATTTGATTGTGTACCAGTCTTCATAAAGAAAATCAAACTCCGACATCTTTGCTATCACAGATGCTCAAACCAATAGTGAGATGCAAAGAAGTTACTACAATATACAACTGCCTACTTCCCCCAGAGCTCAAAATCTAAAGTCTAGGAATCAAGACATATATTACAGATGTAAAGGATCATATTTTACATCCCAATTGCCTTGAGTAAGTCTCCACAGCATGTAAAAAAAAATACCGACGTTGCAAATAAAAACACAATTACTAAAGACTCCTTTCTACATGATTTTTTAATTTTTATTTTTTGGGTGGCTAGAACAAGGATCTAAATTAAATAGTTTCTCTGATTTCTGTAAAACTCATAAAAGCCTTCAATAACATTTCACCAAAATCTGACATCTCATTTTTTTGTAGTATGAGCCCAAAATAAACTTGTTTTCCTCCAATTAAAATGTTTTAGAGATTCCTTTATTTAAACCCCTCTGTTCTTACTTTAGCAAGAACAAAACAAAATTATAACAGTTAACTTCACATACAGAGAACAGATGAAGCTATAGCTTCAGGAATTCTGTCATTACATAGGCTGCATCAGAAGAAAATCAGCATTATCCTTAACTTCAAGGACAAGGTCAAGATGTTAATTGGAGTTCTGTAAAAGCACTGAAAGTACTTCATCCAGTTTTGACCACAAAGGATCACTTCTCAGGCTTTTGGCTAAAATCAAGTGTGGTGTAGTACTGATCACTGTGTTGAAAAGATAAATGTCTCTGAAGTTAGTACTATACCACATTAAAGAGAAGAGAAAGAAAAAGCTTCCTTTCAAATATCAATATATATACAGATGAGATCCCCAGTCTTTTCTTTTTCTTATGAAAACTTTACAAATGACCCATTATCAAATACTACTAAAGTCCCAAGCACTCAGTGCAAGTGTGGGATGGAAAAATTTCTTCCATAAAATAATTATTAAAATAATTATTCCATAAATATTAAATAATTCAAATAGCTAAATTTTTATATGTAATTATTTTTATTATTAATTATCTTAACATTCAATTCTCATAATTATAATTTTATTAATGTAAATATTTAATATTTTATATTAATCAATTTAAATATTTAGTAATTGTTAAAATAATTATTCCATAAAATTATTATTAAAGTAATTATTATTCACAGCCATCATCTACATCCATGTAGAGGACAGCTGTGAATAACATGAAACTCATAGAACATTCTGTAAGTGCTCATAAGGTCCTCAGAGTCAAATATGAAATATTCAGCTTTAATACATCTTCAGTAAAAGGGTAATTCAGTGCTTTAAGACTATAAAAGAGGAAAGTTCAGTTACTTCAAAAAATATACTTGTCATAAAACTTTGCTGCGCTACCATCTCACCATAACACACACTTAAGCCAACCAAAAACCTCATAAACCAAGGCAGGCAAAATGAATGAAAATAAGCAATCTAGATAGGCGTGTTTCCCTAGTGAGAATGCTACAAAAAAAAAGTGGCTAATAATCATTCTTCACAATCACTTTCTCTTGTACTGAGACAGAACTAAGCTTAGTGTTGTAAGCCTCTACCAAAACCCATAAACTAATGAGCAGTTACTGTTCCAGATCTCAGACAATTCATGTTCACCTATTTGCAAAAACTTTCATTTATATAAATGTAAAATATAAAATATACCTCAAAAAAGTCATGTAGAAAGCTACATAAACTGCATACATATTGAATCAAAGGATAAGAAATCAAGTCCCTTAAAAAAAACCAAACAAACAAGTAAAACACCAAAAAAAACCCAAAATAAACAAAAAAAAACTAATGAAAATTGTTTTGACAAGAGATGTGGAAAGCTTAAGTTAAACTGCACTGTAAGTGAATGGAGATACTCTTGGGCAGAACTGAAAATCACTTGTGCCAAAGACTGTACTTCACAAATAAGCATTAAATACTTGATAATTTCACTACTTCTGCCAAGCATTGAAAAATACTTGAAGAATAAAGAATTGAAGAGTGAATGCAGAATACACAAGCCAAGCAAACTGATTCAAGAGTAATTCTCAACAAGATGGAGATAAACACAGCATTATTTACCTGATCTTTCATCTTCGGAAGACATCATAAATAATAATCTTTATTAATAGAATATGATTATAATGATCCCTCTCACTTCCTTGTAAAAAGATGTTTCTCCAATAACAATTTAAGTATCACCTGCTCTAACTTCTCTCCTTCTCAGCAGGGTAAACCACCTAAGACAGACATGTGCAAGCAAGCACGTCAGACTGTCTTTCTGAACTATCTGCTCAATTCTTTTCAGCCACAGGGGGTTTGATATTTACTAGAGTCCTGGTTTCCGAATAGCCCCGAGAAGAGGACCCCTGTCAGTTTTAATCCTGTAGTGATTTATAAGAAAAGAACCAGCACGAGGAACTGCACAGCAGTGTTATCAGCATTTAATATACAGTGTTAACAACTGGGTTCCCTACTAGTGCATTCAAAACTGCTAGTTTCACTATTCTTTCTCTCTCAATATTGAATAAAATCTAGTTCCCTAGAAAACAGAATCTTCTAAGATGAAAGTATTTTTATAAATGTAATAAGCTAAGGTACGTGATAAATTAATACTGAACAGAAAATCGAGCCAGAATTCACAGAAGTGAAAATTCCAAGTGCCCAAGCCAACACAGGAAAAAGCACTATTTTTAAAGCATTTAAAAAAAACATAGATCATCAAACAAAGAACATGTAAAACTCAGCATTTTACAAAAAACATAGATCTCACACAAGCATCTAGAATTAGCCTTCAAAAATCAAAGCCCTAGAATTATGTCTTTTCTGAACTCACTGGCTTTAAGATACAACAAATTACAGGCAATTCAATCCTTTTAAAAAGTAAATAATTTACACTGCAAAGTAAAAAGAGACTGCTTCTGACAACGCGCAAAATTAAATGTCAAAATATGTATTTTACGCCATTCAACAAACTGTTTGAGTAACTCTTTGCTTATGTGAAGAGTGATGCAAGTGGAACAAGTGGAACACTCATCCCCTATTAATTTTCCACAGGCAAGATGCAGTACAATTCTGTTGTAAATCCTGCTTTCAGCTTCTCTGTTGAAAAAAACTCAAGTCTTTAAAACTTTGAAGTTTATTCAAAGGGCAAAGAATTTTGGTATCTTCTTGTGTCTCTACTCAGTATTTTTAAAGACCTTATTTATTTCAAGTTTCTAACCAAGTTTTCCTAGCACTTCCGGATTACTGAAAACAAATTTTTAGCAGTTTAATCCATAAAGAAAATAATGAAGGAACTGAACTATTATTAACAACATTCATCAGTAAAAACTACACCAGAAGTAGTCCAGATGTTCCAAGCACATCTGACACAGTACAATTGCTAATGTGGGTGCCCACCATGGGAGCAGACTAGTGCCAGTATGAAGAAACACTTCCAAAAATATATATGAAAAGGTTCTCAGAACTTAATCTTTGCTTTACAAATCTACTCCCACTGCACCACATTCTTACTAATACAGACATGGCCTGATCTCACTAAGAGGAATAAACTGCAAGTTATATATGAAAAAGATGGTCACAACACTAAAAAGAAGAGTTAATTTACACAAGGTAGTCACAACTCCAGTACACCTTCTGAAAGAACACAAGCTGGTGACGTTATGGAAAAATAAGACATATTAAGAAGATGTGGCAGATGTAAAAAAATCTATTAGTTTGCACTGAAAGCAAACCATGATATTAAAACTTGAAAAGGTAAACCTTTTGAAATCCAGCACTTATTCATTTAAAGTTTGGTTACAAAATATTAGCTAGAATTAATAACTAAACAAATATTCTCTCTAATAAGGATAAGTATGTTTGTTAAACAACCTGAAAGAATATCTACCCATAGCGCTACTTCTGGAACTAAATGAATAGTCCTAGACTGAAAGTATGACAGCGCATGCCTACGTAGTACATGTCACTGTCAAAAGGATTTGCTCGGACATGTCTCTCATGTCCTGCTCTCCATTAGGATAGATAAAGAATTTCATTCAGAGTTTAATGGGGAAAACACGGTTGGCTTTACAGGTGATATCACTTAACTTCATCAACACACTGCGGAGAAGAACTACAAATTATTCTCATAGGTATCAATACATACAAAACTCAGCCACTCTGCTTAACAGATGCAGTACGTTGCAACAGACACTAAGAAAAAATATCTTGCTTGGTTTCTTTCCAAACAGATAGTGAATCAAAGAACACCGCTCCTCAACAACATTTTATACATTACAAAATTGTCTAAAATAGCACCTACAGCAGACTCATATTAAAAATTTTCTGTGCTGTCCAGAGATTACACACATACTAAGATGTCTGTGACTGTTCTTTATTTCTAATTGTTTAGGACAATAATGCTGCTTTATCATTCACTCTCAGTGCTGCTGCATTCATTGTAAATATCTTTATAACAGAGACTTTGAGTTGGTACTAATATTATCTAATTTTCAGCTGCTACATATATGGTGAGTGCATATAAATAGCTGTGTCAATGCTAAGAGCTCTTTTTAAAAAATAATAAACTCTCAATGGAAACTTTCAAGCAGCATGGAAAAATTACAAAACGATTTGTCATAAGGAGGAAGTCAGAGCAAACAGAATTGTACAGCATTGCTCTTGCATAAGTGTGTGTTCCAAAACTGAAGTTTTCTCAACCAACATTATTTAACACTTCTTTTTTTTTTTTTTCCCAATAATCACGAGAATGGAGATGAGCCAGGAAAAGCCTTAAGGCCTTCCCACCCCACTACATCTGTTCATAAATTGTGAAGTGACACGTTCAACTGTCTTTTTTTTGTTTGTTTTTCTTTTCTGTAAGTATCAGAAAATATCTGGTGTAATATCTCCACCTCTAAATATCGGCACGGATGCATATGTCAGACAAAAGTCTTAAGAAAAATAAAGAAAAAGTTTCGTTCCTTAAACCGTGAAAATAGTAGAGGAATAAAAGACAGGACACCACTACCTCACAGCTGAAGCAGACTGCCGACCGCCACTTCCCGCTCTGCTCACCAAACGCCTCCGGGAGCAGCCGGTGAAGCGGAACGAAAGCGGGGGGGGCGCCAGGAAGGAGCGGGCTCCTGGGGCCGAAAGCGCGACGGCCGCCGCGCGTAGGGCGCGAGCCTCCGCAGCCTCCTCGCCCCGGGGAGCTCCGCCAACCCCGCGCGGGCGGCAGAGAGCCGCTCCCCGCGGCGGGACGGCCAGCCCTCCCCTCACGCCTCACCCGGGAGCCGGCAGCCCCTCCCGCCCCTTCCTGCGGCTTCCGCGGCCGCCATTTTTGTTGAGGGAAAGCTTCGGCGCTCACCGGTTTGAGGCGGGGAAGTCAAGGCCACACTCTCTCTCACACACATCCCTCGCACTGGAAAGCAACCAGGGCCGGAGAGACGCTTCGCCTCACGGGGGAAGGAGCGCTCCCTCACCCCACACCAAATAAAGCAAGCATCGCCCCAAGCAGCACGCCTGCCCTCGCCCGGCGGGAGCGCAGCTGCCCACCTCCTCGGGGGTACGGAGGCGAGACCCGCCGGCAGCGCCACAGAAACGACGAAGCCAAGATGTCGGCCAGGCGCGGACGGCCGCCGCGGCTGACTACACCTCCCAGCATGCCGCGCCGCGCCAGTCGGCACCAGGAACTACCTTTCCCAAGAGGCAACGGTGGCCGCGCTTCCCGCTGTGCAGGGGAAGACTACGACTCCCGTCAGCCGGGACAGAGGACGTGGGGCGGAGCTGGTAAACAGCGGCCCAAGCGCACCCGCCTCGCGTAAGATGGCGGCGGCGGCTGCGGCCTGAGTGGCAGGCGGGTGCTTGCTCGCTCCTCCTCCCCTCATCACTTCTATGTTGTGGCTCCGGCCGCGGGCGGGGGCTGCGGAGCCGCGCTGAAGGAGAAGCCCGAGGCTGCCTGCCGGGGCGCCGGCCAGTCGCTGGCAGGGGCGGGCGGCGCTGGTGGCACCCGCGGAAGCGGAACGGTGCCGCTCAGGTAGAGCCCGCCGCTCCCCGTCCCTTCGGCAGGAGGAGGCTGAGGCTGCTGCGGGCGGGGGCCGCTTCAGCTCTTCCCTGCTCGGCGGTGGCTGCGGCTCGGGTCTCCATGTCGGACAACCAGAGCTGGAATTCCTCCGGCTCCGAGGAGGACCCCGAGACCGAGCTCGGGCCGCCTGTTGAGCTCTGCGGGGTGCTCAGCAAGGTAAGCCGCCTCTCCCCCGCCCCACAGCCCGCGCCCTGCGGCCTCTTGCTTCCCCTCTGCACCCACGCCCCCTCCCCGCTTCGCGGCTGGCCGAAGGCTGTCAGCTCCGCTCGCCTGTCTCCTGCCCGCTCCGGAGGATCGGGCCGAGGTTCCCGGCGCCGGCGGAGGGGCCTGGTGGAGGGGGCCGGGAGGCTCCGCGGGAGGCGCTGGCACGGCCGGGGAAGCCGCCACCTGACTGCAGGGAGCCTGGCAGGCAGCCGCTGCGGTGCCCGGCGCCAGCTGCCCGCGCCCCCTCCCTCCGCCGCGGGCACCAGCACATCCCCGCCGCCGGGCCCCCGGCCTCCGCGCCGCTGCCGCCCGCCTCTCACCTTCCCGGGAGGAAAATCTTTTTCGGGGGAGTGCGGCGGGCGCGGCTTCAGCCCGACTGGGCGGCTGGGGAAGGCGGCGTCGCCGCCACCGCCGCCCGGCCCAGGGGTCCCTACCGCCCCCTGCCCCCGCACCGAGCCTGCCGGCTGCCCGGCGTGACGTTCCGGAGAGCCAGGCCGGGGAGGAGCCGGTCGGGTGCGCCCGAGTCGGCGGCGGGCCCGGGTGCGGGCTGGAGCCGCGGCGCCCCGCTCGCCTCTCGGGAGCTGCCGGCGGCAGGCGCAGGCCGCGGTCGCTCCGCAGGAGCGGGCACCGGCACGGGACCGGCACAGCCTTCAGTCCAAGTGCCAACACAGGGCAGTAAAATACTCCTGCAGCGAGACACACAGGAGGTGGGCAGGAGCGGAAGGAAAATGACAGTAGAGCTTGTTTCCCCTTTTAAAAATAAGCATAAGTTTTGGGGGTTTTATCGCTGAAAATAAAATGACTTGCAAGTATGCATTGGGTGATACTGGGAAATTTTATTTTTGGAAGTACTTTAAAGTTCAATTGCTAAGTTTGAACGCAGGTGGGTTTTTTTTTATTTTATTACAGAAAGTACCTGCAGAATAATGTTGAAATATCTTTAGAATGGAAGCAGTATATGATTTGAATTTTTTTCCTGCTCTACACGGTAAGACTGGATACAAGCCAGGGTAGGAGGCACAGGTTGGTCACAAGATCCAGAAGTCATAAACAGGCCCTGGATGCTGAGAAAAAAGCCATAACATTGCTAATCTTCTACTTTTTGTGAGGGACTCGGTGAATTCCTTCCAGCCTGAAAATGTTTCTCACCCCAGAAATGAGAGGAACTGTTAGGAAAAGAGAAGAGTCTCAGCTTTAATTTGTAAGATCATGTCATCTAATAGTGGATGGAGGAGGGAGACGATGAGATGAATGTGAGATGTTACAGCACTTAAAACATGAGGTTTTGGTTTAGTGTAGTTTTAATGTGGTTTTTTTTCCATCACGAAATCTTCCTTTGATTAGATGCTTCCCTCATTAGAAACTTTGTGGAACGTAATTCATTTTTGTGTTGGCAAATTAAATACTTTATTAGTCCAGGTACTGTTTCTTACGGCTGTAGTAGGTGAAGCCGTGGCTTCTGACATTCCATAGCATAGGTATGTGCAAACTTTTATTTTCCTGGATGATTATGCTAAGCGTAGCTGACGCAGACTTTCCTGTGAGAACGTAAGATGTAATGTGAATAGGTAAGTAAGTGTGGTGAAACCTGTTGCAGTAAATGTGCTCGAAGGGTAAGTTTACCTTTCGTTAGTTGGTGCCTCCAGACTTGTACTTGAGACAAACTAATTAAAATTAAATGGTAGCATACGAAACTTTCTACTGAGGAAATGCTTATTTTTAATAACTTGCTGTATATAATTAAATTCTGAAGTGATAAAAGTGGGCTGCTGTTCTCTGTGTGCTTAGTACTGTTTCAGTTGTTTTGCCTTTCCCTAAAGACAGAAGCTATGAAGGAAACAGAGTAACTTGATAAGAGAAGCTAATTAAAAGTATGTCTTGGTCTCTTTAAATGTTTCAGAACTCTAGGCTTTTTTTCCATTGTGTTTTCTGCTAACAATTCTAAGGTGGATACAAAGAAAGAATTTGAGCGTGGAAGAGTCTTTCTTAAAGCACAAGAATCTAGATGCTTGAAAAAACAGTGACCTTCTCATTGCCAAAACCTTGTGCCTACCCAGTATTCTTTGAGAAATCTCTTAATTCATGGCACGTTTTGATTGCAACAGCTAGTGTTGATTAAAACTGCAAATGCAAGGTTGACTGCTATATTTGACTCACTTAACTCCGTCAAAGAGGGAAGGGTGCTTTCACCCTGTCCCTTGCTCTTTTGCCCAAGATAGCTTTGGACTCTGCCCTTCACATCTGGGAGGAGATGGGAATGTGAGAGAGGGGGAAAGAGGAAGGCAGGAAATAATGTACCTCTATGACTGCTTGTGCTACCAGATGATGTACTTGAGCGCAGCAGAGACTTTCTTTAAGACATACTGAACTTAGAACTCGATGTATTAAGAGATCAAAAAGTGCTTTATCTTTGAAGAGCAAATCAAGGTCTTATGTATGCTTGAAAATTGTGAGGAATTTCTCAGCTATAAAACTTGTTTTCCTTAGACCTCCTCTTATTTTTAGTAGAGTTAACATGTAGTTATGGAATATGTATTAAATAATACATGTGGTATAATGTGGAAATGAGCCTGTTAGTTGACTTTCTTCCCCTCCATTTATATATTACAAAATGATGAATAATGGTTAGAATTAAATGGTAAAAAGAGCTTATTTCTCAGAGCTTTTTGTCAAAGAATGTTGTCATGGTCAAAGAAATGCTTGCATGATAAAATTTTCTCTACTTTTGTTTACATTTTATGTAATTTAGAGGTTTTGAACTGTGATTAAAGACCAAGCACCAGTGTGTAGAAAGAGTTGTAGAACAGCCCTGATGTTCTGTCAGTGTTGTATGATTCTACAAAATGCAGCTGGGAAGATGTTGCAAATATAAGATTAATAATCAGAACTTTTAGTTACCTTTTACCAATCTCTGTTGGATGAATCCAGGACTTGTTCCGGGAATATCAGTTTCATTCCACATATGAATGTGGAGTCTGTAGAAAAATCTGAATAACAAAAGGGTGATTGGATGTCTACCCATAAGCAAGTATCTTCTTAATGAGAAAGTGCTTAGAAATTAAAACTGAAAGCAATACCTATAGGCAATATTAGATCGATAAAGAACTGATTACTCTAGGTACTACAATAGTTATAAACTGTCCTGTGGGATAATGGCATGTTTGTATTTGTATGAAGAGAACTAGATACTTTAGTAAAAGCATTTTGTAGAAATTAACTTGTACATAAAATAAATTATTTCATACATAAATTTCATTATTTCAAGCTTAAGTTAGGCTTTTGGTCTAACTCCAGATTTTAAATCTGGTGGCTAAACTCACCTTAGTGATCAATGTTTTATTTTCCCCCTCTCTCCTTTTTCTTAATCCGTGTCATCAGTATGTTTATTACCTTTATTTTAACTGGCCTTGGCAAAGCAGTTGTGGTCAAGTCATCTATTATCATATTGTTCATTTGAAACAACTTGGTTTTAGTTGTTACTAGTTCTTAATACCTAAAAGTTAGCGGTATCAGTGGGACACTGTGGAGCAGGGCAAGGAGTTCTTAATAAGAAAACAACCTTTAGGAGTTTGTAAAGTTATTTTAGGAGCTCTGAGCAGAATAAAGTTCTCAGTTGGGAAGAACTTATTTTTAAAAGTTGCTTTTTTTCCTCCTACTGCTTGAAAACCTGGGAAATATCAGCCATACTGTCTTTTACTGTTATTTTTCTATTAGCTCATCTTTGCCTTTTTTTTTTTTTTACAGTGGACGAACTACATTCATGGGTGGCAGGATCGATGGGTAGTTCTGAAAAGCAACACACTCAGTTATTACAAGTCTGAAGATGAAACTGAGTATGGCTGCAGAGGCTCTATCTGTCTGAGCAAGGCTGTGATTTCAGTAAGTGCTGTTTCATTATTGTCATCTTTTAGTGTTTTGAGGTGCTGCATATTTGTGGGCTAATGTCTGGTGAAAGCATCCCTATTAGGTCATCTATTAGGTCAATTCTATTAGGTCATTTGTTATGAAAGTTAGTGGTATCAGTGGAGCACTGTGGAGCAGGGCAAGGAGTTCTTGATAGCAAAACAAGCTGTTCTCATTTGTGGCCACAGTAAACAACTTTTCATCTCTTATATTAAGAGTTTTCTGTGGGTAGGGATACAGTTCGCCTCTGGAGGCTGCAAAGTTTTTCCAGGCATCAGCCTAAGATCCCAAACCAACTTCCCGAAGGAGATACAATCTGTCACAGCATTTACACTTTGCATTAGAGAGAGAAGGGAGTAGTCCTTTGACTATAGTTTCTGAATATGACTCTGTAGAACATTTCCAAAACAAAACGTTCTGCCACGTGCTTCCTCCTCTGAACACGTTAGTGTGTTGCAGTTTTTGACTAATGCTAAAAGATCTGGTATTACACTGGTGAGAATAAAGAGCCTTACATATAAATGAAATCTCATAAAGATGACTTGGCCTTAGAAGATAAAGAAAAAAAATCTGCTTTTTGTAGCTTTCAGAATTATGGTATGTACAAAACGCACGCTGTAGCTTTTCTGTCTTACTGTTAAATAGTCAGTTCATTTATGTGATTCAGGCAAAAAAATAGCTGGACTTCTGTGTAGCACACAAGCTCCTAGAGTAGTAATGTTAAATCTTATTATTTATGTTATTATTCCACCGAATGTGGGTTTTTTCCAAACTGAATTACAGATGACAAATGAGAAGTTTTCTTTCTTCTTGACATTCAGCTTACAAATAGAATTTTATTAAACATACTTGGTTTGAAAACAAACAAACAAACAAACCCAAACCACAAAGCAGCACTGGATTGATTATACCAACTGTATACGTTTCAGAAAAAAGCTTGTGGGAAAAAAAAAGCAGATTTTTGTATTTAGATGTCTGATGGGTGTTGTGGTCATCTAAAAATTAAAACAGATTACCTTATTTATTTTAAAACTGTTTTTTAAACTGCATGGACTTTTAAAACTTGCTCAAGATTTGACTGACTTGGGAATATATGATGTACAACAGTCTCTAGGAATTCTGACTTAAGTGTACTTTTGGGAGTCTATAGTACCAGCCTCTGATCAGGACTTCCAAAATGGTCTCCAGTTCACTAGCAAGGTGCTTAACATGCCAGCCATGCAGAGACAGGAAGGTGGTGGCAAGGGCATAGGCCAAGGGAAGTCTGGAAGCATGCTGTAGACCCCATCTCAGCAGCCTGAATTCCAGTCGTGGTGGCAGAGTGAGAGCTGATAGTGATGCTGCTGTTGCTGCTGGGATGTTTTGGTACATTGCACTTTGTGAAGGCAGGTTGGTGAGCCTGTCTTCTAACTAAGAAGTGTATAACACTGGAACTTCTTACAGATAGCTTTTTTTCCTCTTCTGTCTGGCACTTCTTACATCTGGTAATTTGGACTTGAATTGTTGGATTTTTTTTTCAGTTCTTGAGTACATTGAGAAAAACTACAGGGTTGAAGAAAGAATAAGAAGTGGGCACAGTTCTAAAAGTTCATCTGGTATTTTAGTTGTTCCATTTTCATTCAGGCTCATGCTTTGTGAGTGGTATTTGACAATTTAATTGCTTGATTGTGGTTAGAGATGGCATCTCTGAAACCTAGTAAACTCCTGGTAATTACTTCTAGCTGCAGTTAAAGTGATTGTTGTGTAAGAATGGGAGGTTCAGGAATACTGTTGGATCATTTCATTTCTCTAGGATTTAGAAACTTGTTTTTGAAACTGACATAAGATTATTCTATCTCTTATTTTTCAGAAGTTATTCTAAGCCAGAGTTTCAGCATGAATGCTTCTGGTTTCAACAGTTGTTTTGTTAGCAAACTGAATATTTTTTAAACCTATGATTTCAATAGAAAATTAATTATGTCCAAAAATAAATGTTTAA
The DNA here is from genome assembly GCF_009769465.1 of Tauraco erythrolophus. Lineage (NCBI taxonomy): Eukaryota > Metazoa > Chordata > Aves > Musophagiformes > Musophagidae > Tauraco > Tauraco erythrolophus. The sequence continues at coordinate 29,907,783 of NC_141496.1, forward strand.
AATACTTCTCCTGAAGTACATAGTTAATCTTTACTTTCATGTCCTTGTAATGTCTTACTAACTATAGGCTTACTAGCATGTATTTAAATGCATAGGAGAACACCAATAGCTGATAAAATAAATATGAGGATGATAACATGTGAAACTACTTTTGTTATCAGTGGAACTTAGGTCTTTACTATATGTCTTGTGATTACTTTGATAGAGAGGGGAAGTCAGGTTTCTTATGGCTTAGTGTTCTGTAGCACTGATTTGGTGTAGTTGGGATCTTAATCTTGAGTATTTTTCAGCAGTCTTTCACTATACTGAAAACTTAGTTTTCCTTGATCTTGCTGATCTAGAGTCAGGCATCGTAACTACCTATGCCCTAAGCTGGTATATTTCAGGATGTTTTCCTTCAGTACAAAGCAGGACATGGGTGTTATAAAGTCGTGTTGATGGCTCTCATGCTTCCTTGCAGAAAAGGTGATTGGCTTTTCATGAAGCTTTCTTTAAACACTCAGATTAGATATGCATGTTTCAATGCATGTAATGTAATGATTTTCTGTGTGTAATTAATGCTAATAATGGTATAGAATGTCCGCATTTTGTTGATGTGCAAGCATAGATTTGGAAACCTGCTGTCACTGAATAGTCTTACTGTACTTCCAGCAATGAAGATCAACCTGATAAGTCATCGTATTAATTGAGACGTGAATGTTGTATTCAGAAAGCTGCAGTTGCTCTTGTTTTATCATTCTTATCACACTGGGCAGAGATCGATAGACATATAATTCTACAAGCATATGTTATAAGAAGACACTTGTCTCTCCCCTCTTTGTGTAATGAGAGGAAGGTTTGTTAAATTAGGTTGTTAAAATACTTCTTTAGGTATTTCAGGTGTAGAATTATAATGTCACCCCTCCAAAACAGGTAGGTTCCTTTGACAGTAGTCTTTAATTGAATGAAAAAGATGAGGTCTGGTTGGACTACTTGCTATATTAACCACTGGGACTGAAAAAAATTGTTTTTTCTGGAGTAGAGGACTAGAGGATGAATATTGGTTGTGCACTCACTGGATTACATCAAGTAATGAACTGTCAAGAACTGGCCGTGTGAATTAAGTTATGGGGTAGGACAATGAAAGTCAATACATGATGCGGAGTTGCTTTTAGCCAGATAAGGAGAAATACTTCTAAGATGTTTAATTGGTTTAATACAGGATGGAGTCTTGATCTCAAGTTAAAAGTTCTCCTGTGTGGTCAAGGGATGAGAAGAAATTATGGGTATCATAAAAAGTTCATACATACACAGATTTAAGCTTTATTGTATTCATCTAGCCTGAACATCCTAAATTACTGCTGTAGTTGGTTGTCAAAGCCAAATGGCATTTATTAAAGATATCCTTAATTGCTGTAAAGCTTTGTTTTTCTTTCATTCCTGAAGTCAAACTTTCAATAGGGATTTCTGTGTGCAGGATTAGGAGTGGATGCTGACGGCAGTCCTCTAGTGGTGGATCTCTGGGATTCAGATTTGGAATTGGAAGGTCTAGAGTCTGTCACTAAGAGAAGAAACAGAAATGCTCAGTGGAGCTGGAATTCCAACTTTCAGGCAAACTGGCCTTTCAGCTTGTACTGGCTTTGCCTTGATTACTGCATCTGCTCTGATAGTAGCATCACTGCTATTGTACAGAGTGACTTGCACTAACTCTATGGTATACACAGGATAAGTTAAGCTGGAAGGGAACTCTTGAGGTCTTCTGCTGTGCATGCTGCTTCAGGCAGTCTCACAGAAAGGCCAGCACTAATTTAGTCCTGGCGGTAATTTAACAGATTTTCAAACTATTTACACATTATTAATGACAAAGTATTTTTCTCATGAGTTGTAGAGTTTTTTAGGAAAGGACTTTTCTGGTCAGGATAGCTCTTCTACATGGATTCATGTGGAGGATCTTGAAAAATACTTTTTTTCAAGAAATGTCGTGCTTCCTAAATTTTAAGAATGTTTAAACTCAACTGTCTGTGAAATTTTTATTTTTTGTCACTAGAGGTGACTACATTCAGGAAAAGTTCCAAAAGCTTATATTCCAACTTAACTTTCAGTTTTTCTTCGGATAAGAATCACACTTGCCATGTTGTTTTAATACGGTGTTTGGTCTTCATCTTCCTTTCTGTATATATTACTGATGTAGAAAAATTTCTTGATTTCTAATTTGGTAGCTTAAACAAGATGCAGTAACTGTGATGCAATGATTTTCCTCGGTTTTAGTTATGCTGTGAGGATGCATACTTAATGTCAAGATCTTAATGGAAACATGCTGTTGGTTATTAGTCTTTTCTTTTAGAACACTTCATTGCTGTTGTGTTGCGAAGAGACATTCAGACAGTTCTGTGGAAATGCTTACACCAGGATTGAGCAATAACCGATTTGCATAATGGAGATATTTTCAGTAAACTTTTTTCCAGAAACAGTAGTTAGAATACTGCTTAATGACGGCAGTAATGATGTTTTATATTAATATATAAGTTGCAAGCCATTCCCCTTTAGAATGGACTTCTGAAAGGGTAAATTTCTTGACTATCTGTTGTGAGTATCTGGAGCTCAGGACAGGCAAGAAGATAGAAAACTAAAGTCTGTTTGAGAGACAGCTCAGTGATTAGCCTTAGTTTTTTTTTTTCCCAAAATAATGATAAATTGTTATTGTGAAGAAACTAATAAATATTCATGTCTCATAAATTAGGGCTGGTATAAACATGTGTCTGGTTCCAGCTTATGAAAAGAACAAGAAAACTATATGTAAAAGAGCTAAGCTGGCAGTTTCTAATTTTAAGGTTCTCATTTCCTTACACGTAATCTGCAGAAAGAGTGAGATGGTTCTTTCCAGGAATTAGCCACTAATAATTAAAAACTTACCACGCTTCTTAAAGATACAGTTCATTGAACAGCCACCCTTCCTCACTGTAGCAGTATTTCTGGTTTATTTATAGGATGACATTGGCCACCATTAATAATTGGGCACTTGTGAGAGGAAATACAGACTAACATTTTTAAAAATAGATTGACAAGTTAACAGAAGATGCTTCATGCATTGGTCAATTTAAACAGGTACAGAAGCTTCCTATGAGAGTTTTTTCCACAGAAACTTTAAACACTACAAATATTTAAGTTTTAGAATAAAGATGTGTATTTTTAATTGGAGATGTCAGTACTAGACAAATATTCATAGTAGCATTGTTTGAAACACTGTTAGCATGAAGAATCATGTCTTGCAAAATAGACTTTCAAAAATTTACCTTGACATTAACAGTACATTGGCATATTTCTTTTAAATTTTATAAAATGTGCAATGTAACAGTATTTTGGAAACAGTTGGAAGTGGTAGTGTATAGAAGTGGAGGACTGATGTGGGCAAACTTTGAATTTACTTTTTTCTAGGTACTGCCCCAAGCTTTGGTCTTGCTAACAGACCCGCTTATGATAAAAGAAGAATGATGTAACTGCAGCTTTTATCTACTAATAGGTTTGGTTCAGTCTGTTGCTAGTTAAGTTGAGTAGCAACCAATAGCTTTTAGTTAGTGAAAACTTTTATTAAAAACAGCTAAGCTATAAATCTGTGCCCTGGGCAGAAATACCATAGCAGTAATTTGTAATAATTGCTAATTGCATGGGAAAATACTGTTTCCAACTGTCTGAGGTTGGAAAACAATCTGTTTTAGTATGAAGTGATGAGCATTTAATTAAATAATTCGTTTTCTGTAATTTGATAAAATGCTTCCTCAGCCTTAATTGCTGTAAAAAGATGACCTGAGTAAACTAAGACATAGAATACAAGCCCTGACTAGATGGAGGTTTATTTAGGACACATGGCAATTAGTACCTTTAGACTTTGGTGTGTGCCTTATATAATCAAGCAGCTAAATCCAGACTGGTGGAAAATCTTAGCTAAATGGGAGAGAAATCTGAATGGATATTCTAGACAAAGGCAAGTGCGGTCAGGAATGCTTACTCATATGTGAAAGGCCCGAGGTGATTGTATTCTGGAGAGGAAAATGCCAAAGAGCAAAGGGAGAGTGAGGGAGATAAAGGGAGTTGATGACTGGGAGATAATGACTTTGGGCCGGTGCTAGTGCAGCATGCAGAAGTTGCTTGGAACATGTGATTCTGCTGGACAATTATTTTTAGCGTTTACATCCTCTGTACAAATTTGTGTGTGTCTTTGAGTTATCTGAACCAGCAGTGATTGGGTTGATGTTTAAAGTGAAAATGTAAGAACATTGCCCTGTACTTATTGAAGTGCCATAGAGTGCTAGTATCCCTGGGAAGCAAAAAGCAATTATTTGGCAGGGTGGAGAAACAGAAGATTTCTTCTTTAGTATGTATTGAGGAGATTAAGTCAGAAGTGGAAAAATACATATCCCAGCTCAGATGACACTGTTCTTCATATTATGATGAAGAATTCCATAATGATTAAGATGTGGAAAAGATCAGTAATGTGTATTAACCAAATACTTTAGGGTTACTTAATATTGCTGAAGAATGCAGCTTTAGCACTTGAAAATAATCGTGTGTTATCACACACTTGAAATTAAGGGTGTAATCCAACAGCATTTCTGTCAACTTTTATCAATTAGAATGTCATTCCCTGCTTGACTCTTTATTGAGAGAATAAATTAAGTTTTAACAGCGTTTGTGATTTGATATCCACTTCAGGATCATAACTCCTGCCTGTGATTTATATCGGAGCATTATCATGCAGTGGAGCATTTCTTGTGAATGCTATACCAAGCCTTAAGTCATTCTAGTGTTTGCATTTGGTGTTAGGGCTATGGTTCTGTGGTATTTGCAATCCTTATTCTTGCTCAATCTGAATTTGTGTACATCTTCATAAGATTGATTTATTGTTCATGAATACGGTTGGTTCGTTTGTCACCCCACTCCTAGTTGGTAGTGTTGCTCAACAGCCCTGCTAGGCAACCTCCCGTTGATTGTCTGATCTGTCTTGTGATAGCCGTTAATGACATTTTTAACATCTCTATTGAGGATTCCTACAATACTAGACCTCAGTTTCTCATGTGCATTCCTAGAATGCTAAGTAAAAAGATCTGAATATTCTTTTTTTGCCTACTAATATGCAGCTGCACCAAGCCATCTCCTGTTTTGCTGCCTCCTAAAGTTGCAAACTTATCAGCCTTTCACTTGTTTGTACGCTCAGAGTAGTTCTTCGTAGATGAATACTTAGATACTGTTTCTGCTTCTCTCAGTTCATCTTTTTGTCTTCTCCTTCAGGCATACACTTCAGTTGCTGCTTTTGCCGTGTTCCTCATGAATTCTAATCAATGTGGATTAGGTCAAATATTCTGGCTAACTTCAGCCACCTCTTAGTCTGTTTGGTGTGTCTTTCTGCTCAACTGACATCCATCATTCCTCAGTTAAGAGAAACAGTGGGAACAGAATTTGCTACTGCATGTCTCCAGGCATCTAACCCAGACTGTATTGTGACTAGTCTCTAATTCTGTTCATCACGTTTTTTAAGTTGCTGTCTTCTAAAGAGAAAAGTTTCTTTTTCTTCAGCTTTCTTTTTAAGCCCTTTCACAACTAAATATGTGTCCATATGTAGATACATATGTACACAAACATAATTACACATATACCAGGGAATTTGAGAGAGCTGTGAGGGGAGAGTTTAGACTGACCAATCAGGTCGATTTTAAACTTTAGAATGAAAGTTTTTAGCCTGAAATTCATTAGAAACGTGCTTTGTGCTTTAATTAGTTCTTCCACATTGATAATTATAACTATACATATAGTGCTTACACACTAACCATTATCTTTACGTATTCAAAGCAGTCAGTCTTATATCTGACTTGCATCCCAAATTAGCTGTAAGCATGCAGTACCGTGTAGCCAGTACCATATGGCTGGCCTGAATCTTTGTTCTTGGTGGTCCCAGTTGTTGAGGTCAAGGTGACCTGACTGAAGGGCTCTTCAGTAAGGGCCGGGGGTGGGTAGATAACAGGACAGGGACAGAATTGAAGTAGGCATCTACTGCCAAACTGTCCCCCCTCAATTTAAGGCCTTTTATAACCATATTTTATAAAACGGTTGAGACTCCTGGTACTGGACTGCGTGTGGTGTGATGCTGGGGAGGTGTTACTTTCCCAGGCTGCAGCAAGCACCTTCCCCTGTTGCTCAGTTGTTTGGGTTTTTTTCCATTGTGTAGAGCAAAAACACCCTTCCTGGTGCTGGAGGTTACACTTTTTCACTCACGAGTAATTGAGCATTAATGAGTTGTTTATGGTTTTGAGGCCTCTGCTTTTAGCCTGTGTCCATACTTTCAAGGCCCCTGTTATCTCATGCTTAAATTGTGTGTCCTAACAAGAGACAGCTGGTACCAAGGTCTCATTCACTGAGCTGGGTTTCATAACAAGTTGATAATGAGCCTTACAGGTCAGGACTGGGGCCTTGCCTAGTTAACAAGGCCTGCGGCTAGTAATGTTAATACTGCATTTATGGAAATGCTTGTGCAGTTGCACTGTATGAAATTGCTTATGTTGGGATTCAAACCAAGCTAATCTTAAGTCTTAGTGTGCTGCTTTCACAGGCGCAGCAGGCCTCTGCTTTTAGCCCTATCACCACTGCTTCGTGGGGTGGGAACTCTCTGCTCCCATCACTGTGAATCATAGGATGGTTTGGGTTGGAAGGGACCTCAAAGATCATCTAATTCCAACCTCCCTGCCATGGGCAGGGACACCCTCCACTACACCAGGTTGCTCAAAGCCTCATCCAACCTGGCCTTGAACACTTCCAGGGGTGGGGCATCCACAACTTCTCTGGGCAACCTGTTCCAGTGCTTCACCACCCTCAGAGTGAAAAATTTCTTCCCTCTGTATAATCGAAACTACCCTCTTTCGGTTTAAAGCCATTGCCTCTTGTCTTACCACTACATGCCCTTGTAGAAAGTCCAGGGTGCTCTCCTCTGCTGGTTCAAGGTAGTGCTGCAGAGCATGGCTTTTCTGTTAGGGTAGTATATCGTTTCTGGGTCTTGCCTCGTGGTTTTCTTGTGAAATCTATGTGATGCTGTTGCTGCTGATGTATGTACAGCTATTGGATCTTCCGTGGCACACTGCAGTATGTTAGGAAGTATTTCTTCTCTGAAAGGGTTGTCAGCCACTGGAATAGGCTGCCCAGGGAGGTGGTTGAGTCCCCATCCCTGGATGTGTTTAAGAATAGGGTGGATGATCTACTTAGCGATATGGTTTAATGGGGATTAGGGATGGTTGGACTCGATGATTGCTAAGGTCTTTTCCAACCTAGAAATCTATGAATCTATGTAGTATGGGATACAACAAAGCTAATCAATACACAAATAGTGATTTTAGGAGTGCAGTGTATATGTGATTCCTGTTTCTGTATTTGACTGTCCTGTACAAATAAACTTCTACAGAAGTGACACACAGAGGTTCTGCATCCTCTAAAGTTGATAAAAAGTTGCCTTGCTTGTGCCTGATGAGTAACTCTAGCTTCTTGCTGTGTACCTGTGATTCCTGATGAGCCTGACTTGGTGATTTAAAATGAATTCTAAGCTGGTGTTTTTCCAGGTGGTATAATTCTGATTTTTTTTTTTCCATTGCTGATGCATGATGTTGGTGGATAATGCAAATATTTTGCCACTAATAGATACACGAAAAGCGTAATACACATTTTTCTGCAGGGGAGTTGGTTCTCTGGTTCCCACCAAAATGACAACAGGCACACTTCCATTTCCAGTATCTCATATTCTGATAGTTAGTTCTAAAGGCAAGTTGTTATGACTATGGTAAAATTAGGGATTCTACAAACTATGTTCAAACAGGACAGGCCCATTGGTTATATGCTAGTTTCTCATGTTGCATATCTGAATCTGTTAATAGCCCATCACTAATCCATGGAGCTCTTACATAGTGGATCCACAGTCATTTAGGCTATGGCTGTGTGTGCATGCTGTTTTACAACTACTTCATCTTGCCCTCATTTCTTCTAATATCCCAGTGCCATTCCATGTCTTTGACCAAAGTTTAGCTGATATTACAAGTGCACTATTATACTCTAGATCTTGCTATTACAAGTCATTGATTTTTCAGTAGGCAGTTGGGAATAGCATGTGTCAGAGGTGTGTTCATATATAAACCAATATGGCATGACTTGATACTACATAGTTATTTCACGTTATTAACAGGGAAATAATTGGATAAAATATTAACAATCTGGGTACTGTAAGACTATAGGATAGTTGACTCCCCACAAAAAATCTAAAACTTATTTTTGTAGTATCACTCCTGCATCTGAACCTCTCTGTCAAGTGTGCAGAAAACCAGCTTGACCAGGCTTGCTCTTGAGATCTGTAGATTTCAGATTTTAAATGTGGTTTCACTGCTAAAGTAACACATACACTATGTGCTTTTTTTGGACCTAAAAAGGCGATTCTCGGAGGGAGAGAGCTTCTTTGCAATGGATAAAATCAAGCTAATTTTAAAGTTTGCATAGCATGCTAACAAGCTAATATTAAATTCTACTTAGCGTGCTTTTGCTTTCAGGAATGTAATGGGCCTCTACTTTAGCTAAGTTTTGGAAACATTAGATAATTACTATTTAAAAGAAAGAACGGTGTTGAAAGGCATTTTGAAAGGCAAATATCCTGATGTAAGACCTGAAGTGAAATATTTGGGTAGTGGCAAAGAATGTAAAAATATTTAAAAGGCTTTTATATTTTTAAGCCTATTTTCTTGATAAGATTTTTCTACATGAATAAATGTGCCATTACGAGGAATTTTTTCTTTTAAATGTAGTAATGAGCAAATGATTAGATGTCTCATGTTTTGCCACCTAAAAGGGTTATCGCTGTTTCAGTAGGCATAAAGCTGTCTTGTTTACATGCTCATTTGCAGTAAGGTTTTCCTACATCCAGTAAAAAAAAAAATGCAGCCAGCCGATGTAACTAAAAAGTGGGTTCTTATTGCTGAAGAATAACAGCAAGGAAAGGCAACACATCCTAGTCTAATGTTTCTATTAGGTTTTGCCTGGATTTTTGAATTCAGAAAGGGAAACCAGAATTTTATGTTGTGAATTTTGGTTGACTGTAATTCCTCGGGTTTGTGGATCTACTTGGCTTTTGTTTCAGGGAGTGGTGGGGGGAAGAGTAGTACAAATAAAGTAAATTAGAACTTGCAACATGTCTTGGGTTTTCAGTACACTTTTAATAAAATGCATTATAAACAACAAAGTATAACGCTTTCTCTAATTTGCTCCACCCTGAGAGTTAGGTCTAAGCTAGTTAATAATACTAAAAAAAACCTTGCAAAATTAAAGTTATTGCTGTATTTAGTAACTTTAATGTTTATACTTCCAAAGCCACATGTCTTCAAAAATAACTCTTAGAGACAAAAAGATCTTGGTGGACTTTTATAATGGCACGGTGTATATGGGAAGGGTGGGGGCTGCTGGAGAGGCTCTTTGAGGAGAGACTGGGCTGTTTCCTGCTGATCGTGGCCAGTTACAGCTGTCTCCAGCAGACCCACTGCAAGGCACAGTTGAGCCCCTCAGCAGCCGTGGTGGCGCTGTGAGATAAACATTGCTGAAGGGCAAAAATGCTGCTCAGCAGCATGTGAGAGAGAAGTGAGGAAGAAGTACAAGAAACAGCCCTGCTTGCATTGGGGTGAGAGCAGGAGGGGTGAGGAGGTGCTCCAGGTGCCAAGCAGAGATCCTCCGCAACCCATGGAGGAGAGCACTGTGCAGCAAGCATTTCCCTGCAGCCTGTGGAGAGGACCGCACCAGACCAGACACCCACACTGCAGCCTGTGGAAGACCCTATCATAGCAGCTGGATATGCCCTGAAGGATACTGCAGCCTGTGGAGAGCCCGTGCTGGAGAAAGTTTTTATGGTTTAACCCCAGCTGGTAACTAAGCCTCATACAGCTGCTTGCTCACTCCCCCCGTCTGGGATAGGGGAGAGAATTGGAAGAGTTAAAATGAGACAACTCATGGGTTGAGGTAAAGACGGTTTAATAGATAAAGCAAAAGCCACACACACAAGCAAAGCAAAACAAGGAATTCATTCACCACCTCCCACAGGCAGGCAGGTGTTCAGCCATCTTCAGGAAAGCAGGGCTCCATCATAGAATCATAGAATCATAGAATGGTTAGGGCTGGAAGGGACCTTCAAAGGTCATCTAGTCCAACCCCCCTGCAAGGAACAGGGATATCTCCAACTAGATCAGGGCCTCGTCCAACCTGGCCTTGAACATCTCCAGGGATGGAGCATCCACCACCTTTCTGGGAAACCTGTTCCAGTGTTCTACAACACTCAAGTGATGATCAACTCTCATGAGTAATGATTATTTGGGAAGACAAAATGCCATCACTCTGAAGGTCTCCCCCTTCCTTCATCCCCTTGATTTTTGTGTCGTATGGTATGGAATATCCCTTTGGTCAGTTGGGGTCAGCTGTTCCACCTCAATCTCCTCCCTGGTGGGCTGAGGTGAGAAGCAAAAAAGGCCTTGACAGTGTAAGCACTGCTCAGCAAAAATGAAAACTCTGCATTGTCAACACTGTTTTCAGTGCAAATCCAAAAAATAGCCCGTAGTAGCTACTGTGAAGAAAATTAACTCTATCCCAGGCAAAACCAGCACACAGGTTTATCCTGAAGGGCTGCAGCTGTAGAGAAGATCCATGCTGGGGCAGGGGAAGAGTGTGAGGAAGGAGCAGTAGAGTTAAAGCATTATGAAATGACTGCAGCCCTCATTTCCCATCCTCTCCTGCCTGTGCTTTTTACTTCTGTCTTTGTTTCTCACCATCCAACTGTAATTGGCAATAAATTCAATGAATTTTCAGCAAGTTGAGTCTGTTTTGCCCATGATGGTGGTTGGTAAGTGATCTCCCTATGTTTATCTTGACCCATGAGCTTTTAATCTTATTTTCTCCTCTATGTAGCTGAGGAGAGGGTGTGATAGCATGACTGGGTGGTGGTCTGGCAGCTGGCCAGGGTCAAGTCACCACAGTAATCTAGAGAGTCATTATAGACATACCTTGTGATTAACGTACTTGTTTGAAAGAATGAGAAGGGACAAGGATTGTTCCGAAGCAGAGGGAGGATTTTGCTGTGTGTACTCAAACTTTGGGGAAGGAAGAAATCTCTAAAAGAAAATACAGTGATGCTGCTCATTCAGAAGAAATAATGTCAAGGAAGGATACAAGGAGGAGTAGACCATTTGGAAGAGCAGTGTTCAGGCTGTATTCTGAAAAATGAGCAGTGATTCCAGACAGAAATATGTTAACTTGACTGAATACTTCTCCTTAGTATTTAATAGGGTACAAAAGACCATGTTTTTAGACCTATCTTGTCTGGTAAAATTCTTACCAAGCATAGTATTCATTAGAAAAACACATATTTGGATTCAGCTGATGGAGAGGGTTTTTCCATTGATGATTTTATGTACTATTCACCATGGTAATTCATTTCACCATCTTTTCTGTTCAATGGTTTTTCATAAGTCAGCATGTTTTCAGCCATTTTAAATTTTGTAGAGAGGGGACATAATTCCTCTTCAGTCTGGATCTGTGATGAATTAAATGCTTTAGAAAAATTATTTTAAGATGTGCACTTTTTGAAACTTGGCTGATGTTTTCCACTGACTTTTTCTTTTTTTCCCTAGCTGAATAATCACGGCCTTTGCCAGTTCCAGACTGGTTTTACATTGGAGCTGAAATGCAGTTTTCATGTGTACTTTTGAAATTAGTTCCTTCAATCGTACAGCACAAATCTCGAAGTAAACTTTTTGTCTTTTGGTTTTTGTTAGCACGTCAACACAAGTACATACAGAAACTGTTCATACAACTTTTCCTTCCTGTTATCAGATAAGGTCTTTTTTTTATTCGCTCCCACAGCCAAAATACACACTTTGGTCTTAGCCTCACTTCTCTAACTGCAGTGTTTTTCTTATTTTGGTACATGCTGCTTACTGAAAATGGCAAAGATATTTATTTTGATCTTGTTACCTGTTACTTTACATTGTTTTCACTGTCTTCCTCTTTTTCTGTTGCATCAGATAAGCTACTTTTTTAAGCTCCTCAACATCATATTTCTGTAGCTCATCATAAGAGATATTACGTCTTGTCTCTGTTTAACATGTGGTAGTGGGTTTTGTCCATTGCTTCCTAAATTATCAAGTATGCACCTCTTCTTTTGTCTAGTTTGCTTCCTCCTGCTGTGAGGAGGTTCCCTTGCTTATGTGCGAACACAATCCTCTTTCAAACTTCTGTCTGTTTCAAAAGTAATACCATGTTATAGATGCAATTTAGTGTATTCTGATAATTGCTTGTTCCCTTCTATCCTTTCTTGTCCTATACATATGTTGTGGTTTAGCCCCAGGCAGCAACTAGGCACCACGCAGCTGCTCCTGGACTGATCTTCTAGATTTGCTGTTGGAAACTGAGAGGATAGAGGGATTTTTGGCGTTCAAGTGAATACATCCAGGTCCAGAACCTTTGGAATGACCTAAGAGAACATATAGGCAGATCTGCAGATCTTGTTGTGGAGTAACTGCTCTGGACTCCTTCTTTATGGAGGAAGTGATAGTTTGTTCAGGTACTGTGTAACTGGAGGATTTCAGGAAGTTGCAGAATGCTGCAGAAGGGACACTTTTTCCTGAATTCCATGGGGATGATGGAAAAACTAATCTGCAAACCCCTGGACAAATTGTACCTTGCATTGTAGGGAAGTGACACTGTTCATGTGTGAAACGATTGTGTATTCAGCTCTGAGTTGGCAAACACTGGTTATGATAGCCTGGCTTGCATCTCATTTTTCGGGGTACAGCTTTTCATGTCCACTTTTATAAGAGGTATTTAAGTTGGAATTGGTGGAGGCTGCTGCCTTTAAAGGATTTTTCAGGCTTGTGAATGTGAAGATGCTTGCAGGTAGATAGCAGAGTTGCAAAGTCTTATTCTGGTTCTGTCCCATCAGATGAAGCAAAAGACAAAATGCACCAACTCATATTCTCCATGGACAAGAAGTGATCTTGGGGTAGTTTGTCCCTATACACATGCTACTTGCAAAAAAAAAAAAAAAAATCTGCAAGCGTGGGTGACAGCATTTGCATCAGTGGAATATATGCAGAGCACTTTACATTTATATGGGGAGAACAAGCTTATGTTAAGCCAGTTTTACTTATGTAAGGCATTTTTTGTTTTTTAAAAGCTGATAATTAGCGTTTTTTATAGCTTTAGATGAATTCTGATACAAGGCATGTGAGTTTAGGCCTTCTTTTCAAGAAAATCTTTTCAGTTTGATTACAAAAATTTTAATTCATTTTCTCAATTTTCATTTAAGTACCTTTTCATTGACACCATCCTCAAGCCTACCTGGAAAAAAGAATAAGTTCTGTTGTTAATTTGCTTTGAGCTGCACTAAGAGAAAAGGAGAGTGAAACATCAGGTTTCTTGTTTTAGCTTAAAGCCACGACTAAAGTCTTTGCTAATCATTGAAAGCTAACTGATCATCAGAGGAATTCAGATCATTCGAGCTTTTTCCCTTAAGAGGATTTTTTTTAAAGCCTATTTAAGTAAACCAAAATGCATCGCTTCACAAAATGCCTTTTCTAAAGCAATAATTTCTTACAATTTTGTGGTAGTTTTATTAGATGGAATAAAACAGATAGTACTTAATATTTGCCTTCATTGTAGAAGTACTCTCTTATGAATATAGTGCTCTTACAAGATTTTTACGGCTATGATAACTCAGTCCACAGAAAAGTAAATCATGTATTCCAGCAGAATGAATAAGAACATTAGAGGTTTTTGAAATCTGGCTTACGTATTACTGGAATTTAGAAATTCAAGAATGCTATTTAACAGCTGAACAGGTTTTCACATTTAACTGCGGGCAAAATCCATGTGCAGCTATACTAAATTTTTCTTAATCTTATATGAAAACAATTACTTATTGGCATCACAAAAACCAATAAGAAACTGCTCTGTCAAAGCCTCAGGGATAAATAGGTTTGTACTGCTGAATTAGGTAAGTATAATACTTGTCTTCAGTTAATATGTGTTATTATAGTGTATAACTCTGGTGTATTTGTAAACTGCAGTTGTCTTCATAGCAGTATGTGGTATTGTTTTGTTAATAACTGCGATGGTGCTAGGCTGTGTAGCAGCCTCTGCTGCATTTATACTGGTGACATTCGTGTCAGAGAGTGCTAAAGAATGGTGGTTCTCATTTTCTGTAGACCTCTGTTGTTTCTCTTGTGTCCTAGTGCCTTGCTTGGTATTTTCTTAGTATGAAAAACCTTCGAAATTTGAAAATAAGCTAACCATAGATAAGTTTTATTTCTGCAATGGAAATAGCATGAGCACGCTTTAATAGTTGTGATGTGCAGGCTTGAGTTGGATCTGCTGTGAACTGCTTCAGCTTTCCTCTGTAGCGAAAAGAAGAAATACCATTTAGAGCAGTGAGAGAGCAAGCAAAAGTTTCTTTGTTCAAGTATCCCACTCCCCTCCCCATGGAGTACTCTTGAAGGTTATGAAGTACATAAAAACACTTACTCTTCCCTGTGTGATTTGCCTTGAGCACTTGAACCAGTATTTTTCAAGCAGATAGTGCTCTGAAGTTTGTTTCATGAATACCTCAGGCTTGAGAGCTGTATAGCAGGAAGGAGTTTGTGGCAATACAGTCAGCTATGACTCATGAGACCTGAGCTGGCTATGGACTTCCTCAGTAACTGTAGCCAAGTAAATGTTTCTTCATGTAAACTGTTCTTGCTTGTTTAGAGTTTGAACTGATATTGGTTGGTTTTATACAGACAGATCTGGGACATTTGAATACTTGCAATTGCCTTTATTTTGGCAAGATTCTTTGCAGGTGCCTTGGATGAAAGCTTAGGAGGCGTACAAAAGGGTGTTTGGGTGTGCTGGAGGCCTATTTCTTGCACCATATTCTTGCAGGGAATTATGATTTAGCTGTTGGCTTTTTTATTTTTTAATGCTGGCTCTGGAAAGAGTCCTTGACACGCACAAAGGCTGCCTGTGCCACAGGCTCTTAAAGTCTGCCCAACTCACTTTTGAAAAGGCTATAAAGGTTTTCAGGTGCCCCCATTCACAGTGTCGTGTCAATCTAGTTCTTTTTTTCTCCAGTGCCCTCTAAATTTATGTATGTATGCTACTTGAGGCTGCTGCAGGGTGAGGGTATTAGGCAGCTGAAGTTCTCCAACCTGCTTTGAGTCCTGAGGGTAGATAGAGAACTACTTGTTTCCTGCTTCCCTGCGTGACTAAAACATTCCTCTTTCTCACCTTATGTTGGTTGTGAAAGGGCAGCAGGACATTTGCTGGCCTCAGCACAGGTCCCTAGCTTGTTAGATGAAAATCCCTATTTATCCTCCAACATCTTGTCAGGCAGCTGGCTAAGAACTGTACCATTTTATAATCATTTCTGAGTGCAAGAAGAAAGTGAGCACTAGCTAGAAACAGTGAACCTCAGAAAAAAGGACATCTAAGTGAAATGAGCTGAGATCTATAGGAAGAAAGTGAAGGAAAGAGAAATAGAAAAACTTTCAGCAAGTGTAAGAAGAGGCTTAAACTAGTGTGAGGAGGATGTTAGAAGAATAAAGGACAGACCTGAGAAGTGGTGAATAATGCTTTGTGGTCTCTGCTAGATGCAGCTACAGAAAACAATAAAAGCACTTATAGCAAGAGGGAAACCAACGAAGTTTGTTCATAGCTCAGTGGGGAGGAGAATGTAACAGATGATGCCAAGAAGTTATGTACTGGAGTCTGTTATTAGTGAAGATGAAATGTGAACTCATTCCTGATTGACAAAAGGGTTAATGGACAACAACTTGATTTGTTCTGTATTAAGAAAAGAACATGTGATTCAGGTGTTTTATTTGCTCTTGGTAAAATGCGTATTGGAGAACTTGCCTTTCATGTTCAGTTAATTCAGGGTTCTTTCAGTGAAGCCTGTCTTTAAAAAAAAAAAGGCAGAGGAAAAGGAAGGGAAATAATGGATCTGATTTCAGTTGGCAAAAAATAGGAAAATAAGCAGTTAATAAGTACTATAAGATGGTAAATAGGTAACATGTAACATGCATCTGTCAAGAGCAAATCATTTATCACCTGCTAAACTTCCTTTTGAAGCAGTGTTTAGCCTTGTAGGTAAATATTTCTTATCTTTAAGCAACTTGTCTAACAGGACCACCCCATCAGCTGGCTTTTTTGTAACATGGAACTGCACGGTGAGTTCAGCATGACCCTAGACCTGATTTTTAGATGGCCTAGTCTCTTAACTATAGGTAATGCAGAAGTGGCCATGCAGTGAACGGCCCAGGTAAGTGTTCAACGGTTTTAGCTAGACCTTAACCTTCCCTGTCTTAGCAACAAGATACAGATTTTCAAATATATTAGAAGTACTATGTAAAGAAAGGGAATACATAAACCTGCCTTTGAAAAGGGCAGAGAGGTGATGATCTTAAATCACATTAGAAGATGTTTAGGTTAGAGATGGAGCAGGGAGAAAAAGCAAGGATGATTGTGCACTGGAGTAAACTGTATATGGAAGTGTGGAATCAGTAGTACTGCAGACTTTTAAGGTGAATTTTGACAAGTTTTTCTAACTGTGAAGCATGTAACTGCTTTTAACTCCTGCCAAAAGGCTTCAGAGAGAGAGAGATCAAGCAAACTCTTGTACACTTGCTTTTTGGGTTATTTTTTTTGGAAGAATCTTCCATTGTTGTAGATGCCTGTCCTCCACCACATGGCTAAAGGAGGGCCTGGCAGACAGGTGGCTGGGAAAAGGCATATCAGCCTGACACATTGATGTGACAGGTTTGCTATCCTAAAGCAGATAATCATCTTTCTCATATATAGTAATAATAATGTAGCAAATGCAGTTTGAAGAAGAGGGGCCTTGACTGGAAGAGATGTATTGTTGTATTTGGTTTACGTGGGCTGGGGGTGGGGAAGGCAGTGACTAGAGGTGACTTCTGTGGGAAAGTGCCAGAAGCTGCACCTGTATATGACAGAGACAGTTCTATCTGGCTCCAAGACAGACCTGCTGGTGGCCAAAGCTGAGCTAATCAGTGATGATGGTAGCACGTCTGAGATAACATGTTTAAGAAAGGGTAAAAACTGCTGCATAAGAGCAACTGGGAGAGACGATTGAGAATGTATGAGAGAAACAACTCTGCAGACACCAACATCAGTGAAGAAGGAGGGGGAGGAGGTGTTCCAGGCACCAGAGCAGAGATTTCCCTGCAGCTTGTGCTGAAGACCATACTGAGGCAGGTTGTTCCCCTGTAGCCCATGGAGGAACCCATCCTAGAGCAGGTGAATGTGCCTGAAGGAGGCTGTGGCGCTGTGGCCCTGTGGAGAGCCTGTGCTGAAGCTGGCTCCTGGGAGGACCTGTGGCCTCTTGGAGACAGGAGTTCATACTGGAGCAGGTTTGCAACAGGACTTGTGACCCTTAGGGGACCCATGCTGAAGCAGTCTGTTCCTGGAGGGCTGCACGATGTGGAAGGAACCCATGCTGGAGCAGTTAGTGAAGAACTGCAGCCTGTGGGAATAACCAATGTTGGACAAGTTCATGGAGGTCTGTTTCCCATGGGACGGTCCCTGCATTGGAGCAGGGGAAGAGTGTGAGGAGAAAGGAGCTCCAGAGACAACGTGCGACAAACTGACTGCAGCCCCCATGCACCTGATATTACTAACGTGTAGACTTGACTTTAACGTCTGAAATCAATATTTGTGGTCCTTATCACCATATTGCATTATTTAAAGGGTGGCTACAAAGAAGATGGAGACTCCATTTTTACAAGGAGTCACATAGAAAAGACGAAGGGTAATAGGTACAGGTTACTCCTGGGGAGACTGTGAAAATTTTTCCTCTTGTGTCTGATCACAATGAGAACCATCAGCCATTGGAATAATCTCCCCAGTGAAGCAGTGGATTCTTCAGCATTGGACACTTTTAAGATTTGGCTGGACAGGGTGCTGGGCCAACTTGTCTAGACTGTGCTCTTGCCGAGAAAAGTTGAACCAAATGATCCGTGAGGTCCTTTCCAACCTGATACTCTATGATTCTATCATTTAGATCACATAATTTGCCTTAACCTTAGAGCCTGTTAGCTTTATATGGTTATTTGCATGTATAACTTTACTTTGTATTCAAATTCAGAAAGATATTCAGTTATACCTGTTAGATTTCTTTAAGAATATTTAGAGAGTGGGTGGTGGGGAGTGTTGTGCTCAGTTGGAAGTTTGCGAAGGAGTAGCTTTGAACTGACAGTGTCAGGTCACAGGATAGATGAGATGATTACTTTTTTTCCCCTGTACTTTCCTTACCAGCTTCATTGTAATACTAGTAGAAGCTTTTTAGTATTCGAGGTATGTGAACTGAAAGTTAGATGCATTTGAGTGGTGATACTGGAAAGGATTGCATGTTGCACCCAATTATCTGGCAATCCTGTCTTACATGGTGAAAACAGTTGAGGCAGAGGGTGCCACAGCTTTCTTGAGTTCCTGCTCCTCCTTGTCATTTTGCCTATAGTCTGCTTTTATGGTTCTATCTCAGTGCTTTTTGCTACTATGTATGTATTCCTTCTGTCTAAAATCAATACTAATAGCAATAACCTTATTTTTTTTTCTGCTTTGAAATAAAATATATATATATATATATATATAAGTGCATTTTCCTGGTTGTGTCCAGTAGTTATTTTACTAAAGGATGTGTTCTCAAAATATGAAGTTTTGGTTGATGTTTGTGTGGAACTTCTTTGTGACAATTTTATTTAATAAGAAAGTATTAAGTAGGCTTTTCTATTTCAGAAGACTGGCATTTTTTGTTATAAAAAAGTATGTTCATCATTTCAGACAGCTGCATAAATCAGAATTTGGAATCTAGGATGAATTCAAGACAATATAGACCAGGTTTTCTAATTACAATGTTTTAGAGTGTCAAAATATTCTGTCAAGTATTGTTGATCATGTTGCTAATTTTAGCTACTCTTACACTCTCTTCTGTCACAGCCCCATGACTTTGACGAATGCAGATTTGATATTAGCGTAAACGACAGTGTTTGGTACCTCCGAGCTCAGGACCCAGACCACAGACAACAGTGGGTAGATGCAATAGAACAACACAAGGTATGTTATTTTTTTCCTTATTTCCTTTCTCACTCCCTCATTAGATCCGACGGTGCTTGCAGAGAGTTTTAAGCTTGCCTGTACAGTCATTAAAGTACTCAAGGTATTTATGACAGGTAAAAGCTGCAAGATTGAAGCTGTATGTTAAATATGTTTCAGAGGAATTTATTTGCTTCTTCTTTATAGATAAGTTTAGAGAATTGAGAGCTAACAACTGTGAACCTTTCCTGAGCTCTCTAGCTTGAAAAAGAAAAAGCTTTCATTATTCAAGTGACTTTTTTAATGGTTTTGTCCATCCTCTCTCACTGATTGAATTGCTTCTTATCTGTCCCAGATGTTAAACTTGTTAGTCTCAGTCGATTGTCCTAGGTTATCGTTCTGGTTTTAGACTCCTCTCTTTCATCATTTGGTTGCTTTCACTATATCTGATTGCTGACTTTTGTCTAATTCTCTTTTAAGGCCCTTCTGTTCATCTGCATTTTGGTTCAGCATTCTGATCTATTCCTTATGTCTTCCAATGAACTCTGTTATTTTAATTTTTACTTGAAGGGCTTGAAGGTCAGGCAT
Organism: Tauraco erythrolophus; assembly: GCF_009769465.1. Lineage (NCBI taxonomy): Eukaryota > Metazoa > Chordata > Aves > Musophagiformes > Musophagidae > Tauraco > Tauraco erythrolophus. The sequence goes on from NC_141496.1 coordinate 29,927,496, forward strand.
TTTTAAAGTACTTGGCACACGAAGCATCCGTTATGTTTTCAGATACAAGATATGCACTGCCCCAAGGTGTTGAGTTTAACTACAATACCTAGCACAATGCAAATTCTGTGTCTGAGTTACACAGGTGTTACAGGAATACATATTAAAATAGATATCTAAGAAGGTATGTATTTTTACCTTGAGCTTCTTGAAGTGTTGCTAATACAAGTACTATATGCAATTAGGAAGTTTCACCTTATATTGGACAATCCTTACATTAGGCAGTACATGCTCTTAAATGTAAAGTGCTGCCTTTTGATAATGGTTCTCTAAAAATAGCCCCATCATCTCAATTAGATTATTGGACCATTTATAGCTACACATTTTACTTTCACTTTGATGCAGAGGTAACATTAAAACATATAAAATTAAGTTGCAAAACCAGGATTCTTTTCTGTAGCCTAGTGAGAAAAAACTACAAAGTTAACCATGGAGTGTTCTTCAGACAAAAATACTGCAATTTGTTACTACTGGAATATCTGAGCGAAGTATCTCAAGAGGATACACTAAACAAGTTGCTGGATTACATATCCATAGAGCTGGCATTTCAAAAGTGTTTTACAGGCATGGGGATCTTCAGGTATGGGATTGTGGGGACATGGAACTCTATAACCCTAGGCTAAAATTGAGACTAGATTTGGTGAATGATTTAGCTGGTGAAATGCAGAACTTAGCCTGAAGTCTGGGTAAGCAGAAACGCGGGCTGGGTCATTGCAAGCTACTGTGCAGGAATGAATGAGGAAAAAACCCAAATCCTGTCTTAAACTCTGTTCTGCACAACCTCAAAGGGAAGTCTCTTTCATGCTGTTCTTTTTCCTCTTGTAAAGCTATCCTTAACTGTTGCTGAGTTCTGAACTGACAATTTCATGGAACTGCCTATTTATAATATGGAAGTATTGAGTGGTAACAGTTTAGAATTTGTTGTTTTATGTGTTTTCTGTCTGGTATTACTGGTGAACTTAAGTCATCTTATTCAGCCTCTTTTTCAGATCATTGAATGAGAAGCATGAGTTCTAGCATTCCAAAAGTGACGTCCCTTTGTGAAGAAGCCCTATTTATTATGCAGTTTTTTTCCATGTTAAAAAAAAAAAAAAAGGCTTCATCTAATATTGATTTTGGTTCGAATAGTTTCAATTTCCATGCTTTGCAAGAATTTGGTGGTTCTTTGAAAATAAAAGGATAATAAATTGTACTAGATCAGTCTTCACATTTAAAGGAATGGAATGAGAGGTTTCTTGGATAATTCCACTAGCCAATTTTTTTACAGTTAGTATTGGGATAGGAGTAATGAGTGCTTTTTTAATTATTTGGGTTTTTTTTAATATTTTATTAAAGTTATCTTTCTGCTCATTGATGAAAGAGTGAGTTGTGTTCTGGTATAATATATAACTGAATAAAAATATATCTACAAGTAGGAAGTGGAAAATTGTTTCTGTATATGCTGAACTGACAATGAACAGTTCAGTTTGCATCTTGCTGTCTTAATGCAGTAACACCAGATTCAGCTGTTCTGAATCTGATGGCTTTTTCAGTATGTGTGGCTTTTAGTTTATGGCTATTTGACATTTTTCAGTTTCTTGCATATTCATTTTGACTCTATAATGTTTACAGTATTCAAGACAAATAGCAGTTGTTTTCATTCTTAAATGAAAAGGGAAATACTGTGGCACCTCACTTCTAAATAAACCATCAGACTATTTAATGTGTTAGAGCAATTTTAGTATGTAACTAAATACCATGATCAAGACAAGGAAAACGAGCAAAAGGTAATGCTTTTGTAACAACAGCTTGGACTCAAGTTAGAAGTATCTAATTATCTCAGAAAATCCTGAGTTACTAGCATTTTTTTCCAGTGCGACATTCTGTTGTCTTCATAATACAGTAGCAGATTCATGTGATTAATGTTGTAGGTGTGGAGGTGCATCTGTTCCTGTTAACTCTTCCTACTAAAATACATAGGAATCTCATCACCAGAAGCCTTGGAAAAGTGCTTTATGCACATAAGTAGGTGCTTGATATAATTAACCATAAAATAGAAATGTCCAAATAGAGTTTTCAGTCTGATTATCACTACTATTTCTTTAAAAATGTGTCTCCCGATGTCTTGGGTTTATATTTTCCAAATTGAGGGGTTAGTGCTATATCCTATAACTTATACAAAACTTTGTAGGAAAAATGTACTGCTTCTTAATAATATTGATAGAATCTGAAAAATAGATTTTCTTGGAGTCTGGAAGTTAATCCCATTTTTCATTTGAATTTGTATGAACAATACTTCGGTGATCCTTAGTTTTAAGTAACTTCCCCCATCCTTTAATTTTCTTCAGCTCTTGTGGAAATTTTATATCTAAACACTTGATTGGGAGTAGGAGAAGATGGGCTTTTATGAGGCAAAATACCCTATTTCACTGAAAAGTTCAGATTGTCTACTTACTCTGAAATTTTCTGAAGAAACTTTCCTGGTCAGGCTACCAGAACTCAAATTCCTTGGCAGGCTGTTCTTACCAGATGAAAATTGTTTTCATTTGAGAAGGAAGTTCTTGCACTGATGCTGATGCATAATAACTTGAATAAAATTCAGAAAGGAAATTATTTCCTTTACTAAGCAGTCATTTTAACTTTCATCTACTTCTATATAAAGTACTTTTTTTGTTTGTTTTTGAAGCTCTTTGTTGCTTACTGAGTGGGTAGGTAGTTCTGGTAGGCTGCTTAAGCTGTTTGCTAACAAAAGTGTGTTTGTGAGATTTACTGTAGCATGTCACAAGGTTGTTTATCCTTAGAGTATGAAAGATGGACTGAAACTTTGTGACTGTTTCATTGTGCTCTGAACAGACAAAACACTGATTTAAAAGGAATTTTATATTAAATTTCAATATGAACATGAGCAGACTTAGAAAAACTTTCTGCTTAGCACCACTGATGAGTAGCTGGTAGCTGAGAAATGTAAAACATCTAATGTTCAAACATAAAAACTGTTAGAATTTGCTGCTTTTCTCAATCATTGCATCAGCGTTTTCTTGCATTGAGGTTCTTGAATGCTTACTAGATGAGATGTTTCAAGTACAGCTTCTAAACCGGCTATTAATCTGGCTGGACTGGAGGAGGGAAAAGTCTAAAACGGCAGTAAGACCATCAGTGAGGCAAATGAGCAAGTAGTTAATGTTTAACCAGGAGTCCTTTCTTCTACTTAAATATTTCATTAAATGTACTGATCAGATATTTACCTGTGAAATAACCGGTTGTAAGGGTGTGTATCATTAGGAAGCTTCTCTATTCTCCTACCCTAAGAGATTGTCATGTCTAGGATGGCTGATGGCCTTTTCTTAAATGAATCTAATGGCAATGTGTAGTGCTGAAGAACTCAAGACTAGCTTTCCACAGCTTTATCAGACTAGCTTTCCACGTTTTCTGGAGTAAAAACATTGATGATGCATGAGCACTAAGGTACAGTTGCTTTTGAAAAGTTGCTCTCTTCTTAAATGATAAATTGAAGAACTGACTCCAGGTCTTCTCCCGTGGTTTGAAAACGGAGCATGGAATCTCTAACTTAAGGTTAGAGAAATCGACTTAAATGTTGTTAGTTCTGTGCTGTGAGAAAGGTGTCTAGATTTACCTGTAGAGTACCTGGACTCCAGAAGCATTTAAGTTCTAACAAATAAAATGAATGTGTGCTATGTAGTGTGAATAAACAACATTTACTTTTTCACTGAAGCGGAAAATGTTTCTTTACACACATTAAACTTATCCAAAGTTTTCTTTCTTTACCTTCTACTCTGGCAGAGTTGATACGTTAACTTACAAACTTGCATTACTTCCCAAAGATACAGATGAGGGGAGTGAATTGATATTTGCTGTGAGAACCATTTGGATAATTAAACTTATTGTGCGCAAGTTAACTGGAACTCCTGAGATCCAGATAATGATTTCTTGTAATGTTACTCTAATACCTGAGTTGAAACCTTGCTGAGAATTTGTTTAGAAATGAATGTTGCATGAGAAACTGCATCAGCTTAAGTTTGTCCCATTTTGTTCCATCTTAGTTTTAATTTTTTCCACAGAGTCTGCATGTGTTCATTATTGAATTTGACTCTTCAGCAAAATAAATTGACAGTGTTTTAAGTCTTGGATTTTCAAAATCTTGTATTTATTAAACTGAAATACTGGTTTAAGTCCTGCTGAACTGCTTACAATACCTGTCTTCGATGTGTAAAACTGGAAAAGATAATTCTCCAGAGGGATATCTAGGTATCCAAGAAATTTGGCATGTAAGGAGTATGTAGGTTCCCTTTTTCGTTTTGAAGTGATAACATAAAAGGCATTTCTATCTGGAGCAGGAGTCATGAATTTCAAAGTCTGACTCTGAAAGGCATCAAGTGGCTACCTTGAAGGAGCGACTACTTCATTGTTTTTATTGTTGATTAGACACTGGGAGAGAAGTCAGCTACTTAATTATACAGAAATATCAGAAAGAGTGAAACTTATAAAATGTCTCTTTTCCAGCAATTTTTTTCCCCAGTTAGCTTGAGACGGGGCATGGCAGCCTCAAAAGTTCAAAGATAGTTTTGCTTGTAATTCTAATTTTGTGAAATTCTTAATATATTACAGCTTGGTTTTTAAATTATCTGTTGTCAAACTCAGTAAGACGCTTCACATCCCAGTTTTTTGCATTAAGTACAGATCTAGTTAAGAAGGTGAAAAACTAAAAAGCTGGATTTAGCAGGCTAGTAATGTCAAATTTAGGCATAAGTATTAAAACAGTTGATTCGATTCCTTTATTAAACACTGATATATTTCCAAACAAGTAAATTAGAATTGGGACATTTAGTTTGGAGATGATTGTTTTCTGAATGTGGATCGTAGTTCATAGATTAATTTAGGAAATTGCAGAGCAAACTGTAAGCAGCTTAGTTTTTATTGTGGTTAATAAGGGCACTTTAGAATACTGCTGTGGGGAAAAAAACCCCAAAACATTATCAGCTTGAAATTTTAACAAAATGCTTGTTAACCACATAAAACATTGTTCTTTTTTTCCACATAACCTAAAAAAAGTTAAGTTACCTTATGTACAGTGTCAAGTCATTGATTTTGCCCTTAAGGTCATCTGCATTTTGTGTTTTCTGTTAATGTACTATTCTAAAGGAGTTACTGAATGTGCTTTTAGGCATTGAAAAATATCACTATTAACAGTAATTGTGATTTTGCAGCAGAAGAAGCAGCCAGGTAGGTGTCTGAAGAGAAGACAAAGGGTAGGTGGGCTTTTGCTAGTCTAACATGAATGCAACACCATACAAAAGCAGAACTCCCAGTGGCTAAAAACAGAGCACCATAGTGTTGTGCGCTTGAGGAGCATCTTAAATATAACAAAATAACCCACAGAGCACTCTTAAAAGAGTCGACTCAAACTGTTCTAGTTGTTCTACTTCTAAAATGTTGAGTTAATGTCAGATTGTTTGAATCTATTTTTGATAGAAATCAGCTTCTGAGTAAACAGGTAAAATATCGAAATACTATATTGAAGTATTTCTTAAAATTAAACATGGCTTCTGTCTTTGTGTTGTTCCTCTCATAAACTCAAGTATAAGAAGTTATACAGGAGTAACTTTTTTCAAACTCAGAGGAAACCTTAAATTTCACTTCTGGCTTCAGGATGACAACTCAGAGTATCTCAGTTCCATGTGTTCTATAATTAGAATGCTTTACCAGTGGAACTTAGTAGCTGCCTTAAAGTATTGTTAATGAGAAATTTCTTAAGTCAAGCTTTTGTTTGAATACTCTATGTGAACATTGATCTATGAGGTTATTTTTAGTTAGCTGTGCTAAGAAAATGTTGAAAAATGCTAATGGATGTAACTTTCTCATACTACTGTTTTATTACAAGTGGATGCCAGAGGAAAAAAAAATCTGACTAGTTAATCTAGTCAGAAACCAATATCACAGTTGAATTTCGTGAAAAAGAGCACTAAGGTTATCAACAGGAAAGGGAGAGTACAGAAGGGTACTATATGTTTAACCTGTCCACAGGCTTTCAGCAATAGTGGGAAGAGCTGCAACATTCTATGAACACAGGGTAACTTTCTCCTTTTCTACACTTCTTCAATCCTGCCCCGAGATTGAACTAATTTACTGACAGTGCCAGTAAAGGTATACAAATAAATCACTCCAAATCTGTCGCATGTCTAGACTGAAATTCATAGAATCATAGAATGGTTAGGGTTGGAAGGGACCTCAAAGATTATCTAGTTCCAACCCCACACCCTCCAATAGATCAGGTTGCTCAAAGCCTCATCTAACCTGGCCTTGAACACTTCCAGGGATGAGGCGTCCATAACTTCTCTGGGCAACCTGTTCCACTGCCTCATCACCCTCATTGTAAAAAATTTCTTTCTTATATCTAACCTAAATCTGCTCTCTTTCAGTTTAAATCCATTGCCCCTTGTCCTATCACTACACGCCCTTGTAAAAAGTCCCTCTCCAGCTTTCCTGTAGGCCCCCTTTAAGTACTGGAAAGCTGCTATAAGATCACCTCGAAGCCTTCTCTTCTCCAGGCTGGAAAGCCCCAACCCTCTCAGCCTGTCTTCATAGCAGAGGTGCTGCAGCCCTTGGATCATCTTCATGGCCCTCCTCTGGACCCGCTCCAGCAGCTCCATGTCCTTCTTATGTTGGGGACTCCAGAGCTGAATGCAGTATTCCAGGTGGGGTCTCACGAGAGCAGAGTAGAGGGGCAGAATCACCTCCCTCGACCTGCTGGCCACACTTCTTTTGATGCAGCCCAGGATACGGTTGGCTTTCTGGGCTGCCAGCTCACATTGCTGGCTCATGTTGAGCTTCTCATCCACCAGCACTCCCAAGTCCTTTTCCTCAGGGCTGCTCTCAATCCATTCTCCGCCCACCCTGTACTTGTGCTTGGGATTGCCCCGACTCATGTGCAGGACCTTGCACTTGGCCTTGTTGAACTTCATGAGGTTCTCACAGGCCCACCTCTTCAGCCTGTCAGCGTCCCTCTGGATGGCATCCCTTCCCTTCACTGTGTCCACAACACCACACAGCTTGGTATCATCAGCAAACTTGCTGAGGGTGCACTTAATCCCACTGTCCATGTCACCAACAAAGATGTTAAACAGCACCAGCCCCAATACTGACACTTGAGGAACACCACTCATCACTGGCCTCCACTTGGACATGTAGCCGTTGACAGCAACTCTTTTGAGTGTGACAAACCAGCCAATTCCTTATCCACTGAGTGGCCTATCCATCAAATCCTTTTGTCTCCAGTTTAGAGACAAGAATGTTGCGTGTGACAGTATCAAATGCTTTGCACAAGTCCAGGTAGATGATATCTGTTGCTCTTCCCTTATCTACCACTGCTGTAACCCCATTGTAGAAGGCCACCAAATTAGTCAGGCAGGATTTGCCCTTAGTGAAGCCATGTTGGCTGTCACCAATCACCTCCTTATTTTCTATGTGCCTTAGCATAGTTGCCAGGAGGATCTGCTCCATGATTTTGCAGGGCACAGAGGTGAGACTGACTGGCCTGTAGTTCCCTGGGTCGTCTTTTTTTCTCTTTTTAAAGATGGGGACTATGTTTTCCCTTTTCCAGTTGATGGGAACTTCACCAGACTGCCATGACTTCTCAGATATGATGGATAATGGCTTATGAGCTTTGTCCACCGTTTCCCTCACGACCTGAAGATGCATCTCCTCAGGTCCCATGGACTTGTGCACCTTCAGGTTCTTTAGATGGTCTCAAACCTGATCATCTACAGTGGGTGGTTCTTCATTGTCCCAGTCCCTGCCTTTGCCTTCTGTGACTTGGGCCGTGCGGCTGGAGCTCATGACAATGTAGACTGAGGCAAAGAATTCATTGAGAACCTCAGCCTTCTCCATATCTCAGGTAAGCAGGTCTCCCATTTCCTTTTGGAGAGGGCCCATGTTTTCGATAGATCTCTTTTTATCAGTGACGTATCTATAGAAGTTTACCTTGTTGCCCTTGATGTCCTTGTTCAGATTTAACTCTATCAGGGCTTTAGCTTTCCTAACCTGATCCCTGGTTGCTCAGACAATTTCTCTGATTTCTTCCCAGGCTACCTGTCCTTGCTTCCACCCTCTATAGGGTTCCTTTTTGTGTTTGAGTTTGTCCAGGAGCATCTTGTTCATCCATGCAGGCCTCCTGGTGTTCCAGCCTGACTTCCTCTTTGTTGGGATGCGCTGCTCCTGAGCTTGGAGGAGATAATCCTTGAATATTAGCCAGCTTTCTTGTGCCCCTCTTCCCTCCAGGACTTCATTCCATCGTACTCTACCAAGCAGATCCCTGAAGAGGCCGAAGTTTGCTCTCCTGAAACCCAGGGTAGTGAGCTTGCTGAGCACCCTCCTTGCTGCCTTAAGCATCTTGAACTCCACCATTTCATAGTCACTGCAGCCAAGGCTGTCCTTGAGCATCATGTTCCCCACCAGCCCTTCCTCGTTGTTGAGAACAAGGTCCAGCAAAGCACCTCTCCTCATTGGTTCCTCTACCACTTGGAGAAGGAAGTTATCATCCATGCATTCCAGGAACCTCATGGATTGCCTGTGCCCTGCCGTGTTGTCCCACCATCAAGTATCAAAGTGATTCAAGTCTTCCATGAGAACAGGGCTTGTGAGCGTGAGGCTGCTCCTATCTGTCTGTAGAGGGCCTCAACCACTTGGTCTTCCTGGTAAGGGAGCCTGTAGCAGACCCCCACTACCATGTCAGCTGTCCCTGCTCTCCCTTTAATCCTGGCCCGTAAGCTCTCAGTTGGCTCCTCCTCCATTCCCAGGTGGAGCACCATGCACTCCAGCTTGTCTTTGACAGAGAGCAACACTTCCTTCTCATCTCCCCTGCCTGTCCTTCCTAAAGAGCCTGCACCCTTCTATTCTGACACTCCAGTCATAGGATTCATCCCACCACGTTTCCGTGATGCCAATAAGATCATATTCCTGCAGGTGCACACACATGTCAACTCCTCTTGTTTGTTCCCCATGCTTTGTGCGTTTGCATAGATTATTATTTATGCATTTGCATAAATTAATATTAGTAAGATAATCAGAATGAAAAGGAAAGTGTATGCAGAGTAGAAATGCTATGAAACGTTTTCATTTAGCATACTGATGTAACAAACTTTTTAAATAGAAATTAAATGAGAAGTATACATTTCTGCCATCAGTAAATAGTTTTGTACATTAAACTTATATTTTGTCTTCTCTGGCACATTTTTGTGGAGCCACTGAAATAAGCAGTTTGGATGTTTATGTAGGCTAGGTGTAAGTGCATGATGAAACACTGTGCAAAGTGGTCTTCAGAAGCCTGTTTTGATGTTATGACCTTTATAAGCCTAATCTTCTTTCGGTACCAGTTTACTATATTACTGAGAGCTAGGCATTGTCAAGTAATTTCTAGCAAATGATATCTGTTCTATGTTTTTGAGCGAACGCTAATTATAAATACAACCTTGTTGATTATTTTAGAACTAAAATATTCCAATAGTGTAACTTCAGATACATCATACAGGAGGGAGCAATAGGAATAGTGTCTGTTGCCATTTCTCCAGCTGCTTCTTCTCCTGGAGTTTAGGTGTTTCAGTAATGTGTGATTTTTAAATTATTTGCTTCCTTAGTAGCGGTTGCTGAGGTCTGAAAAGGAAAAAATGTGGCTCCCTAGTCTGTTCCTTTTTTTGGTGTTTCATCCTAACACCAGTCCCTCTGTCTCTACTTCCCTTCCGTCCCCATTCACAAATAAGACTAAGTGAAAGCCACGGTGCAGGTGAAGGAAAGCATAGGACCTGTGAGAGTACACAAATATTATTTAACTTTGTTTTTATTTCTCAGGTTCAGAGTGAAGACTGTAGGAGAGTAATAAGGCCTCCTTTTTCTTCTGCTATCTGTGGCCTAAGTGTCGGGACAATTTTCTTAAGTAGTCTTGGTGTCAGCTACCGTTCCTTATCAAATTGATCTGGGTTGCCTCATTGGGTTGTCTGGTGCTCTGCAGCACATCAACAAAGTCTATATTTTTTCTTGTTTGATGCTGACACTCCGTATTGCACAGAATTCCCTGTCAGTTTCTGTGATAACACATGTTGCTCCACTCTCACTGTGGCGTAGGGAGGCACTGACTTGCAGCAGCCATGCAGCTTGCATCAGAGGAGGCTGGAGGACACCATCTAGATATCTGTGTTAAGCTGTAAAAAATTGTTACCTGTTTAACAGACTTAAATGAGTAGGCAAGTTGCTGATGAGTGGTGGAGATGTAATGCGTAAGGGTGTTGCAAAACCGTTGTGTACTAGTTTGAAAATAGAAAACTATAAATTGTTGCTCAAGCTTGTGCAGGAACTTAGATCTGCTCTTGTTGCTGTTGTGTCACTTTTGTATGTTGGCATAGAATATGTAACTTAAGTTCTTGCGTAGTCACATTTGACATATCGCTTCGAAGCTGAATTTGAAGTGTTTGCAAAAATACTCCCTGATAACCGAGCAAAAATTTAAGTCTAAGCGTAGTCTTCTGAACTCTGCAGTAATAAACTTTATTTTGGATTTTGGCCTGAATCTCAGACGAAAGTGGGAAATATACAGAAGGATGTAGCTGTCTCAAGTCCAAGCGCATTGTCTAGCTTTTCAAGTTCATTGGTCTTTTAACAATGAATACTGGCTTTTCCTTTTTGTTCTTCAGTGACATCTGACCAGTAAAGGTATCAGAGGAGAAATAAACTGAAGGTTCCTCCTGAAGGAAGAGTCATAACGTTCATTCTAGTTCTTCCTCTAATATGAACTAAAGTCATCTGTAATAGATGTCATGTTTCATCATGAGTTAGGGTTGTGGAATCATTTTAGCCTGCTCTGCTGTTAAAAGGGATTTCTTCTTGCTGTCCTAATCTAATCTGGAGTTTTCCCTTGTAGAGTTGTCTCACAGTCAGTCTGGAGAGGAGATTTTTCCTTCGCTTCACCTTTGCAGCTATTAAGACTTCTTATCTTTCTATGTTGGCCTGAACACCTCCCTGTTCCTCAGTTGTTCATGTGGACATCTTTTGGAACTCTTGCCCAGCTCTCTTCCAAACTGAGTCCTTCTCTTTCTTTGAGGTACAGCACCAAAGTTAGGCTCAGTATTCCCTACTGAGAATTTTACAGGTGTTGTGTAGAACATAGGATTTTGTGGGTCTTGTCAACTACCCTGTTTTTCAACATCATGATTTTTTTTTTTTCACTTAGCTTGAGAACCACTAAATTTGATTAATCTCTAGAACTATCTGCAGATTGTTACCTGTATGGTACAATATTTCCTATAACGAAGTAAACCTTGAACTTAATTTTTCTCCAATGCACACCAGTTTAAAGTTTTTGCTGCTCTTTCATCAACTTCAGTCTTTCCAATTCTACTGTCTTGGGTTTTGTTTTTTTCCCAGAAATAATTCTTGTGCTGCTTGGATTGGGTTCAGTTTCTGAAGTGATTGTGCTGCTTCTAGTACTTTCTGAAGTATAGAGACTGTCTGGGTGAAGAAAGGCTAGATTGTTTAGCAGTATCTTGGCTGATAGCTGAGCTTGCTTGTTACTCTGTTGGGACCTTCTTGTCTGAGTCTGAAGCTGTATATGTGTGTGCACTTGAGATAATCTTAAATCTTTGTATCCATGAAAGCTGTGATTGCTGTCTGCCAGATATTCCTAGTTAAAAAGTTTTCTCCTCCGTCTAGTCAGACCATTAACAGGTATTCTTCATAATCTTAGTAGAGGTCTTGAACTCTCCTTCTCTCAAACACCCACTCCCAAAAGGTAGTGAACTTAGTTGAGATGGTTTGCTCCTATATTACCCTTAAATTAGCTGAATATATTCATTGACTGAAGATTCAAATGTGCATAAAGGTTAAAGTAACTTTTTGATCACTGTATAGCCAGACGGGTGAAGCAGGGTGTTCTGAAATATCTGAAGAATGCCTGAAAATTACAGGCCAAAATGCAAATTAGCACATCATTGCCTTGTGGGTGCAATGCCATGTGAAAGGAAACACTTTGGAAAGTGCGAACTTCAGTGCTATCATCAGATAGCATGAAAGGCTTGTGACACTACTGCTAAGCTGTTAAGAGCATGTCAGTCAATATTTTTGTAATGCTATTTAATGAAGGGTGATGTTAATGGCTAAAGTAAACTTGGTGCCAAGCCTAATGCCGAGTCTTGAGGGGACTGGAGCTAAGCTGCCAGACTCAACATGTGGCTGGCTGTGCAGTAAATAACCACTCTCATTTCTATAAACAAGTGAGACTCTAGTAGTAAACTCCAAGGTGTTACTAATTCACTTTGTGAGAACAGCTGTGGTAGATCATTTCGATAGCGTATACTTTAATTTAATAGAAATAAGGGGAATGTCAGTGTTTGTAATGGGCAGAATAACACAGGATAGTTGTAGGAGTTGAGCTCTCTGTGGCAGTGGCAGCATGTTTTTGCATGATGTCCCTGAAAACCATATTGTTCATTGAGAGAGAAGTGGGTCAAGCTTGACTTTAGTGATCAGTGCCCCTTCAAATCAAGGTAAGGTCTTGGTGTTAAGAACAGTAAGTACAGAACTGCAACATGGAAGTAGTGAGTGGTTGAACAGTTAAAAGATGACACTTGCCAAGTAAGTCTGCATGCAGTTTACTCAGAATGATTACTCATCAGCTCAAACAGTACTGGTCATTAACAGTTTAATGGAAAAAGCTTGGATACTCTGTATGCCTTCATCTACCTAATGGTGTCTTTTTTCTTTCTTTGTAGGGGCTGTTTTTTCTTCAGTGAGCTTTCATTACAGTGAAACTCATTGATTTTCTATTAACAAACCAGTTACACACTAGCCATAAAGAATAGATGCTGCTCAGCACATGGGTGGGGTACAGAAGTAGCAATAATATATATTCAGTAACACTCAACAGAAGTAACTTTTTGGGTTTTTCGAGAGAGGCAGGCACACACACAACCAGTGCTGCTGCCACCACCACCCCTGTGCCCCTCCTGAAGAAGAAAATAGCTGCAGGAGCTAATGCAGCCCCAAAGAGCTGGGGCAATTCTTTATAGAATACAAGAAGACTTCGAGTATCTTCTGCTTTTTTGATTCACTGTCCACTTGCTGTTATTGGAATCTCTTACGGTAATTTTTCTGCTATAATTTCCACTGTAGGACAACAAAAAGATCCTTTTCTTTCTCTGAAAACTTAATGCTTTAAAATATGCATTTGCTGTCACTTTAGTGTTATCTATGTGAATGGACTTACTACAGGGGAATCAAAATTCTGTTGTCTTGAGCATACCTATTTTAAATGGGAGGGGAGGAAGAAAGATTTAATGTTTAACTTGCTAGTATTTAAATGTCCTATATTGATTGCTGTGAACACAGGAATCAGAAAATGTTCTGGTGGGGAGAGGAATAAAGAGAGAGGTGTCCATCTTTCTTCCCTTCCTGGTAATCTGAAATAACTTGTGAGAATTTGCGTATTACCCTAAAACTGCTGCTTTAAGCAAGCAAATATAGCTGAGGCTGCTCAGCTGAAAGAACTGTTTGCCTTGATGTACGTCATGGTGCTGGTAGTGAAACTTGTAGATGTTGTAGAGAAGCAATGCTTTCAGGGGAAGATAAGATGAATTGCTCAAGTTATTTGTCCTTTACTAGAAATAACAAAAGTTTCTTTTTCTAAAACTGAATAAAATATATACTTTCAAGGAGGAAAAAAAAACTTGACTATGTCTTACACATTCCATTGTTTTACCACTGTTATCAGCAGGAATTCCTTAATGCATGTGATATTGCTTGTCATTTAATGTTACTAAATTTGCTAAGTGCACTTATTGCAGGAAACTCTATATTTCCTGAAAGAAGACTTTAGGGGAAAGACAGTGAATCAGCAGTTTCAGTTGACTACACGATGCTGCAGCAAACCTTAAGTGCTGTCACTTCCAAACAGTTGAAACTTCCCTTTCAGGAAAGAAAAAAAAAAAGTTCTTTGTCTGTCTTGGCACCCTTTTGCGACTCTAGGGCCCGTGTTCAAACAGCAGCTGTAAGTTGCAGCTTTATTAATAAGTATTTACAGATAAGACTGTTTAAAGCTGGACTAAAGCTTTCAGTCTATTCTAGCCCAACACACTTGTTTAATTATAAACAATGCAGATTGTTTCACTTTGACCAGCCCAATCATTCTTTGCCTTTGTGTGTTCGAGTTATGTTTCATAACAGTTACTTTGGCTTTGAAAATAGGTATTATTTCTCTGAAGAATGCATCCTTACGGGGTGGAAGCCTGAGTATCTAATTGGACATGGTCTGAGCAGGAGGTGGTACTAGAGATATCTTGCAACCTAGTTATTCTGATTCTATGATAAAACGGTGTTTCTTAGATAGCAGTTCAATTCTTCCTTGCTTATGTCATATTTTCTACTTCACAGCAAAAGGATTCCTCATTCCTGCCTTGAAATGATCCTTTTTTAACAAAATGAAGTTTTATTTCCATAGTTTGCTAGTTTTCAGACTTTATAAATAAAAGGTATGGTTAAATGTTCCTTAAGTTTTGCTTTATTCTTGCACTATTTGAAGGCGCAGCTTCTACTTATTTCCGCTCTTATTTCTACCTGCCCCCAAAAATGCTAAATGAGATTAAGCAGAAAATAGATATATTTCATGTATTTAGTGGTATTAGTAGGTTTGAGGAAATCTGTTAGGAAAACCTACCATTTTGAAATGCAAAAACAAAGTGCAAAGATAAGCAAGAACGGCTATTTAGACTACACTTCCCATAATCTAATCAAACAACACATAGGACTTAAGGTTTGTGCATGTGTATCTAACTGATCTTCAGGGACTTACTGGGCTGGTTTGTATTTTAATTCTTGAAAAGAGGCCATTATGGCTGCTAGACATGTGCCTTCAACAGATCAAAAGTGTACAGCTGGCAATAGCAGTCATACGTAGTGTCTCTTCTTGGAGTATCCATATGAGTAGACAGGTGATACATGTGGAGTAAAACCATGCTCGTTTTTTTTGTTCGGGCTCGGTCGTACTAAAAGGAAGTTTGCAATATGTGACCTGAGGCTGCAATTAGAATCAAAATACTTGTGCCACCTGACTGGAAGGGTTTTCTGCCAGCCTCATTGATTTATAGTGTCTCAATATAAAATGCTTTAAGAAAGGTCGTGTCTTTTTAGAGCCCTGTTATACGTGGGCAATCTGCAAAGTTTTCCTTTACTGTCCTAGACTGTGGTGCAGCTTTGAGTCTGAAGTGCTTTTGGATGTAGACATGATAGCTTTGCTTTTGTGCTACCTTTATGGCTTCTACTTTGTCACACCTGAACTGGAGTATATGTTAGAATATGAAGATCTGGTGGCAGAATATGCGTTTTGTTGCTGCCATGCGGGATGGGTAGGAAACACCTTCTCTTGCCTGTGATCAGGTGGGAGTCTTCCTCCCCTTAGCAATGAAGTCAGCTTTTAATGTATTGCAATTCAAGGCAAGTAAGGCAAATGGCCATATTCCTGCTTTTAAGTCTTACATCATTCCCCCATACACACACTCCAGTGTCTGCAGGCAATTGCATCAGTGTTTCAAGCAGCTTGTGAGCTCTTAACGTGTGGATGGCTTTCTTGTGATGAATTGTGCAGGGTAATACCACTATAAGGGAACCAGCAATGGTACTGGATTTTAGCAGTATGTAGAGAATATATGGGTTTACAAAACTTATTCTGAGGACATACGTATTGACTGTGTTTCTACAGTTGCTTGACTTTTATAATCACAGAATCATAGAATCGTTTAGGTTGGAAGAGTCCTTGAAGATCAAGTCCAACCATTAGCCTAGCACTGCCAAGTCCACCACTAAGCCACGTCCCTAAAGGCCACATCTATGTGTCTTTTATATACCTCCAGGGATAGTAACTCAACTGCTGCCCTGGGCAGCCTGTTCCAATGCTTGACAGCCCTTTCAGTGAAGAAATTTTTCTTGATAGCCAGTCTAAGCCTCCCCTGCTGCAACTTGAGGCTGTTTCCTCTTGTCCTATCACTTGTTACTTGGGAGAAGAGACTGACACCCACCTCACTACAACCTCATTTCAGATAGTTGTAGAGACCAATGAGGTCTCCCCTCACCCTCCTTTTCTTCAGGCTAAAAAACCCCAGTTCCCTCAGCTGCTCCTCACAGGACTTGTATTCTTGTGCTGTTTGTAGTTTAGTGTGCAGTTGAGGTACAAGTTCTTGCAGAAAGTGCTCCTACAGCTTGTACGGAACACAGCAGTGCTGTCATGAAATGAGACAGTTTAGTTACTAGAAGACTGAGTTAGAATAGGCTACTAAACTGTTTGTTTTATCAGTAGTACACTATCCTCTAGCTA
The DNA here is from genome assembly GCF_009769465.1 of Tauraco erythrolophus. Lineage (NCBI taxonomy): Eukaryota > Metazoa > Chordata > Aves > Musophagiformes > Musophagidae > Tauraco > Tauraco erythrolophus. Next base: position 29,943,880 of record NC_141496.1, read on the forward strand.
ACGCTTATTGCGGGGAGGTTTTTGTGTTGGTGTCCTGCACTGCACTGGCATCCTTTGTCTTGTTTGTATTTTTTTAACCCTCTGGAAAGCAGTAAGAACAGAAAAGGTGACCCACAGCTTAATGCACAACCTAATGATGGCCAACAGTGTTACAATCTTGTATAGAAGTGGTAATGATGCCTATCTTCAAAGTCATGAGTATTTTAGAGCTTATATCCTTTGGTTTGCTTTCTTCTAGTCCAATAGAAGCAGCCTTTTCTGAGCTGTTTTTCCACCAGCGCCCAGGTTTTCTTTCAAGGGCAGAGTAGGTCAGCTTATTGTAGAGACCTGTGCTGTGCTTGAAATTGTTTTTCCTATTGTCTTGCACAGAGGGTGTTGGCTTTCAGCAAATAAAAGCAGTCTGTTTCTTTTCACATGAATGAGTAATGATGGTGGGGGGGAGTGTTCTTGGATTGGCAGACTAAGTTGAATTTAATAATTTTACTGATGTTTACTGTTTGTAACATCAGATAACATTTTAATTATCAACTATTAGCTTTCTGAAAGTTGCATTGCATAAAACAGTTCTACAAACTCCTAAGAAAGCCTGATTAAACTTAAGTGTTATGAATAGAGTAGGTAACTTCAAATTAAATGTCTCTGTATCAGTACTGCATGACTGCTTATGGATTTGGAAAAGTTTAGAACTTTTTTCTTAGGCTTCTTGAAGTACATATGCATACAGGGAAAACTAGTTTGGTGAAAACCAACTTGATGCATACTCTGTACATGAAGAAATTCTGTGCCTGTTCATCTGGCTGATACATAAAACTCTGGGTGTATGTTTGACAGCTGCAGACTAATGGCTGAGCAGTTGAATGCAAAAAGAAGCCTTCTACTTGGACGTGGTACTTGAGATAAGAGGTGCCCAGTTTTCTGTTTGTCACGCATTAAGCATTCTTGTTTAAAGCTAAATTATTTTGAGCCTAACTATTTCATAGTAGGCTCAAAATAATTTTCATATTAGATGAAGTTTTAAGAAATCTGTGTCTAAACATTTGTCAGAGTGATTAATTTGGTCCTAATGACTTTGGACAATCTGAACTGGAAATTAACGTGTGGTTGCTTCACTCTTTTGAACTGGGTGAGAGGTGTGACCTCACAATAATTTCATTAATCTCTATTAAAACTTCTAACTCGCTATCATTCTTTAAGTAATAGATATCATTGTTACTTCTTGCATACTGTGCAGAAAACTTTGTCCTCACTTAGTAGTGTGTCTCAAATGTAATTATAAAGGCTAAAGGTAAAACTGCTCTGTTTTTAGTTGTCTGCCAAGCGAAGGAGGTTTATGTGCGCGAGGGACTGAGGCAGAAAGAGGGTGAGGGTTACTGCTGGGCTTTGACCAGTAGTAACCTTTAGACGTGTCTGTTTCCTTGTTGCTGTTTCCCTCTAGTGGTCACACAGGCTCTTGACTCGGGAAGGTTAAACACGTGAACCGGTATCTTTTCAAATGCTTGTGCGTGAATAAACTAACACAGAAGTAATGTGAGATGTATGGAAAATCAATTTTCCCAGTCCTGACCTGTTAGAAGGCAGTGCATTATGATATTTTGTGATAGGAGGACATACTCTCATGGTTGGTGATTCAACAAGCTTACAGAAATTATGTGAATTTTATCCTTTTGATATGCAAATGTGCCTTTTACTTGAAATATAATCATGCAGAGCTCTTAGCATAATCTAAATTTCTTTCTGAACTTTTTTGAGGTGGGAACTGCGTTATATGCATATCTGCCTTTCTGTATCTGGGACTAGGTCTTATGTCTAAACGTTTGAAGTGTTCAGATAATTTATGGCTTTAGCATTTTGCTCTTATCATGTTAGACTTGTTCTTGACCCACAAAATAACTTAAGAATTGCAGAGTCAGGTAGTGCTAGTCTTTGGGAACTGATTCATGTTTTCATTTAAATTTTTACAAATGTTAGTGTACCATTGAGTATCAGGTATTTGACTTAGGGTCTTGCAAATCTTTCTTATCATGTAAGCTCTTTTCTGCTTGTCATGCAGAACTGTTCTTTTTTGTTTATGTAGCTATCCTTTCAGAACGTTATAATTCATACTTTATATCTGGTGTGTTAATATTTCGTACCAAAAACAAGTTACCTTTGGACAGAATTATTGCCTTGTGAGTTTGAGCTTAAGACATGGAATCTTTATGTTGCCAAGTTGATGTGTGGTTGGAAACAGGCATAAAGCTTCTACTGATGGCAGGATTCTGTGTGCGTAAAGAGCTTTTAAACCAGACTGGGCCACATTTCTAAACATAATTTTGACACAGCTAGAAGGATTGTTTTTATAAAACTTCAACCCTAGGCATGACAAAAACATGCATTTCCTGAGGAGTCTCTTATTTCCTATAACTTTCTTATTCAGCTGTGTAACAGGTGCAGTGAGTCTCCCTTCATTTTCAGGAAAGTGAGTATTCAGACCTGGTAAAAGCAAGGGCTACAGCAAGAAGGAAATGATAATGGGGAATAGGCTTTGAAAGTCAAGAAAAAAGTGTTGGATTTGATAGGGTGTGAGATGCAAAACAAGCGCTGTATTGAAAGTAAACTCCTCTTTTCCCCTGCGTTTTCCCAAAGTACTGTTGTAAGATGGCAGTTTAAACTGAATATGTTCTCAGGGTTTTCCTTTGGGTGTAGGATCAATTTTTCTTAAATCCTCTGTCAAACATAATATGGACTTTTCCATCTTTGACAATTCCGACTTTCTTCATCTTCTAGTGCTTGCTACCTATTGCATACTGACGGCCTCGTGAAGCGTTTAATAGAGATTTCTATTTCAATGGCCAAATGGATGTCTGAGGATTGAGTGGAGGGAAAAAAATCTGTTCCCTTGTGTAGCACTGACAAGTTGACTGCAGTAGATGAACAAGAGATTAAATTATATTTGTGTTTCTTGCAGAAGCATTTCTTTGATAGATTTCTGTTTACTGATAAGCCGATTTGTTCTCTGTAGCTGTAAAGCTTTTTGTAGTCCGTTCCTTCCTGTGCCAGTAAGAACCTTGCCTGCACCTGTACCTTGAATTCTAGGGCTTCTTGGTATAAAAATGTTTCTTCTGAGTAAGCGAAGTGTAGTTTTCACAAGTCCAGGGCCAAAACTGCCTCGGACTTGAAACAAGTAACTTTCTGCAAAGGTAAAAAAAAAACCCTTTGCTGTTGAAGCATGGTTTTTCCTTTGAAATCGGATTATGGTCTTCAGCCCGAGATTCTTCAGCGTAACTCTGACCGTGGATGTGTTTTTCCACTTCCGCACAGAGGTGATACTAACATAATCCTTCACTACCTGAAATAGTTTAAAAAAAAAAAAAAACAAACAAACACCAACACCAAAAAAACACCACCACAAAAAAAAACCAAAACAAACACAACCTAGTAGGAGGCAATCCATTCCTTCCCTGCCGGCTTGAAGCGTAAGGGAGATGTTACCTGAATGTCTGTCAACTGCGGGCACGGCCTGTGGTTCCGCCCTCGAGGCTGTCGGCGGGAAGCGCGGCCCTTCCTGCCCGCTCCCTCCCTCCCGGCGCGGCCCTTCCTGCCCGCTCCCTCCCGCCCCGGCGCGGCGCGGCCGTTCCTGCCGCCTGGCGGGCGCTGCCGGGAAGAGCGCTCAGAGGCCGGTTGGGCTCCCGCAGCGGGTTTCCCTCCCGCCTCCTGGCTCGTCTGCCTGCGGGCACTTGTGCGTCCCCCCTGGCGACACTCCCTTTTGAATTTTATGCAGAACGGTGGAGTAGTAATATATAATATATTAATGCAATTTAACTGTGGCGTGATTTTGTGTAACTATTGAAAACAGCGATGTGGCAAGTGCTTTCAGTTAGCATCATAACTGTTCTTATTTTTAAAGGCACGGTTGCACAAGGACTATCCTTAAACCAAGATCAAGCAGTATGTATTTGAATGAATGCATTCTTTAAAATCTGTGACTGTTCCCTCTAGCTTTCAAGGCATTAAAGCACGCACTTCAGTGCATTGAGAGCTGAGGCCAGAACATCGGTGCTTTTCCTGACAATGTCTAATAGCAGAATGGAGATTTCTAGTTCTTGTGTACAGATTTTACTTGTCCTTCTCCTGACAGCCCAGATTCATAGGAGAGACAAATGTAGCCCTCTCCCAGTCTGGCTGTAACCTCATGGTACGAGCTGCTTTAGTTTTATTACTAAGCCAGTATACTGAGGGATGTGGTTATTGTCAGCTTGGGTTTTAGTACTTTTGCTCAGAGAAGTGTTTTGTTCTGTAAAATCACACTTTGACACGGTTGTTCCCAAGCCTGAGGGGCAGGATGGTAAAGGTATGCTGTCGCTCGCCTTCCCTGTGGGCTCTTGGGTGTCCTCCTGCTCAGTGTTCTGGCTGTTCTTCATTCTGCTTTTGCATCACCTGCCTCTCTCTAGTCAGCTTTTGTGGAATCTTAGCATTTAAAGTTGTTGAATAATATTTGTTGAATAGTTTTCCTGTGTACATTAACAGTTAAGAGGATTCATGGAAAAACAGTACATGTCCATGTAATTAAACATGGGTGTGAGCTATATTGCTAAAGATTATCAAAGGCCAGTCATTTGCCCTTAATTGCCTCTTTGTCAGCCTGCATTCTCTTCTCTCTGCAATAATTTGTGTTGATACTGCTTCTTGGCCTTTTTTGTTTCTTTAGAAAGCAGTATGTGGTTCCAGGGCTTATCAGCCTGAGTACTACTCTAGCTCATGTAGCTGTTAAGGAGGCTTGTCTGCAGGCAACACATGGTGGCTTATCAAAAGTATATGGAGTTTTGAGAAGTAATGACCCAAAAGATAATTGTTACTTAGATTGGACGAGTGAGTATAACAGTTAAATAATCTTAGGGCTGTATTGCTCTAGTGTCTAATTTTTCTATTGTTTTATTATACTGATTTTTCAACTCAGAATTCCTGTTTTTTTTCCTCCTGTGCACTCAGTATGCTTATTTTGAAACTGTCAACTTCCATTGTCAGTGGCTATGGAACAACTGAAAAATCAGACCTACAGGCACAGGTTAATTTTATCTTTTACTTCAGTTGTCAGAAACGCATCCCAGACTGCCCTATCTGTAGTGTCTCTGATGTTTTTATTGTCTGTGGACATCCCTGGATAGCCCTTCCTTGACTCATCCTAGTAGTAAACCTTCTTTCTTCAAGAATATGTTGAAGCATTTGCAGCAAATCTAAAAATTGCCCTTGGAACATAAATGTTTTACAGAACTTGTCTGCTTAGTCTCAAGTCTTTTGTAGTATCATCCTGCTCTTTCATTTTGCATTCTTACTTTTTTTTTTCCTACACTCTTGTTTTTCATAAGGTATTGTGGCTTGATCTTTTGGATGTTTTAGTAGGATTTTTCACAAATACTGCAGAGAACATGATTAGAGTCTCTGTATCCTAATGTCTGTTTCTTCACCTCCTAGGGCGAGCTGTATGCCTTAGAGGGAGGAGCTGCCTGCTGCTTGTGTTATGTAAAATAATAAATAATTTATGACGCTAACTGAAAATACCTGCCTTGGTGGACAAACATACCTTGAAGTGCTTGACAGGCACTAAACTGAAACATGATCAGAATAATTCCTTGAAGACACGGGAGAATAATTTGCTTTATTTGATTTTTTATTTTATTTTTTTAAAGTGGGGGAGCTTTCCTGAGTGTCTGTGCTTTACTCAAGAGTATTATTGACCCACTTTAGGAAATCCTTAGCTGGCAGTTAGTGTGAGCCATAATGGAGGTCTGCAGTGTGATTCTGTGAATACTTAGCTATTTTTCTGAAAGCAGCTTTTCTGATGTACTGCTCCTGTTGCTGATACCAGCACCTGCTCCGGTAAAGAATCGCATGAAGCTTTGGATCATGTGGCTCTTTGCCTCTCATCTATCCTAACGAAAGGATTAATGGATTTTGTGCGCTGCCTTAGAAAGCTGAAGGTGTTGCAATGTGCTGACAAATGCCAGTTTCAGTGTAACTTTGAAGCTACGATGTATGCATGGAATTTCAAAGAACTGCATCTATACACTGAGCATGGTAATTTGGCATTAGTGTGTGATGGTATGAATTGATAGAACTTCTGCAAGTTATTTTGTTTTCAAGCAGAAACTGTTAACTTCTATTATAGGAACTCTACCTGCTTTTCCAGTTTTTATCTGGGGAAATTAAGGATTTTGTAAACAGAAGAAGCTTATGTCAACATTCCTCTTCTCAATGTAACTGAGTATTTCTGCAGTGAATAGTTAATGATGATCTGCTTTGCGAGACATAAATGCGGCAGAGACCTGCTCTCGTTTAGATGTTGCGGTGGCAGAATGGTGGGGCTTTGCATGGTGCATGGTTTCATTGTTTGTGTTAAGTAAGCTGCTCGCATGTGTCTGCTGTGAGCTGGATGGCTTGTCTCTGCATCAGTTACAAAGGAAAGCTTGTTTTCTGTTTCTTCTGACAAATAGGTATTCTTGATGTAATTTTCATTTTTTCCCCTTGGCTATTAAAACATTATTGTCTGAGACAGTTCTGTGAACGTGATCTGTAAATGCATATGCTTTGGATTCATGTTGTGTGCTGTTCAGTCTGCCATTCTGCCTGCTGAATTTGCTGCTTGGTTGCAAATAGTTGAAACTGCCTAAATGCTTTTTATGTAGCACCTTTTTATTGGTAGGCTTTGGAAGCTGATAGACGTATACAGCTGATAGCTGTATATGCTGTCTTTTATAGAGTTCTGAAATGTGGATAAACTTTTCAGTGGCATTATTAATCACAAGCATAAATGACTGTGAAATAAATACACTGCTGAAAAGATACCTTAAAAAATCAATCTTACATACTGATGTGGAAAGAAGTTTGGTTTTTTTTCTTTTACCCTAAGCTTTTCTTTTGTGAACTAAGGTAACTGAGCATTGATTGTATGAGTAATACTGGAAGAAAAGGATTTATTCAAATGTAGGATATAAGTCACCAGATTTTCTACTTATATGATTACCTCTATTCTTGTAAGTTCTAGAGTAGCACTATTAAGATATGATTTTGATTAAATCTTCAAATGGAGAAATTCAGAAATTTCACTTCCTAAGCTTAAATCCAGATTTTTGCATAGGTGCAAAACTTATGGTCCTCGCTTAAAGAAGAAAGCAATCAGAAGACATTTGCTGTTCTTAAAGTGCTCTGATCTCAATGCAATGGATATTTTGGCTACGTTTTAAAATTGATCTGTTCAGTAAGTCATATCCTATTGAAATGGAGTTTACCTTCTTTCTAGTGTGTACAACTTATAGAATAGAATGAGTCCCCACTTTCAAACTGACTGTAATAAAAGCAGATGCAAAGTCATCTTAGGTTTGTAGCATTAAATAAACTGATTTTATCAGTAAAAAAGTGAAGTTTTTTAGATTTGTACTTAGAGGAAATCTTTAAAGAAGTGTTTCATGCTTCAAAGCGTTATGTGACTCTTATAAAATGCTCTTTTGAGGTTTCTTTTTTCTGAAACAAAATCATTATATGCACCAAACTCTTCTTACTTGTCCTTTTAAAAATCTTTTTATTCTTTTACCTACTTTGTTTTCACTTGTCAAGCCTTTGGGCGACTTAAAGTCCATAAAAAGAGCCAAAAGCCCTTACTTGAGTATTTGCAAAAAACCTGATCAAAGCTTCATTATTTTATTTCTGTTATACTTTAAAATTACAGCCTGCTGAGTTAAGGTGTAATCTGTGCACTGAATTGCATAGCAATTCAAAATGTGGCGCAATATCCCAAATACATTACCAAAGCGACGCACTGCTTAACACTTGAACTGATATTCTAAAAAAAGTCCCATGTATCCAATGTGAATGTTTTTAACAAAAAACCTATTCCAACAGATGTTTTAAAGCCATGGTTTAAAACATAGTAGGACTAATTCTTAAAAAATAGAGCTTTTAGCGCTTTTGTTACTACAGTTATGTAGCTATTTGTTCCTGCTCAGTATAAAATAACTTTAAATGTGTGATATATAGCAGAAATTACTAAATGATTAATACATCCTCAGAGAGTGAAATAATAAGGAAACTATGTCTTCTGTCATGTCACTCGAAGCTGTCATTAAACATAATCTATTTCTGTTCAAACAAGTTGCAGAATTTCTAATTTTTTGCTAAATGAAGCAATGAAGTTAAGATGTTCCTTATTAAATATTCTGAATTTACAAGTGCCCTTTTTTTTTTCATTTTAAGTTGATGGTAACAGCCTTCTTCCACCAAGACTTCTGGAATACCTTTTTCTAGCTACACTTACATTTCTTGCTCCTATTCATTTTTCAGCTCTGCTTCTACTTTTGATACTCATCCTCTTTCTCTTCTATTTCCTCGACACTTTCTTGTCTTCTACCTCATTCTTCAAAAGGGCCAGATAGAAATTGACTCTTGACTCCTTCCTGCTTGGTTTTGCAGGATAATCTCAGTCATGTTCATTCAGGAATTATGTTGAAAACCCTGGGACTCACATTTTTCTTTTCAGTCATACTTTAATTTCTCTAACATTCTGTTTCTCTACAATGTTCCTTATACTTTGTCCCACACATTGAAGCGTTGTCCAAATCCTGTGTTTTAACCAATGCTTAAAACAACTTTTTGTACTTTCTCCTTGCTTTTAATACTGTTTCAAGTCCATTTGCATCTTAATTTATCAGCACTCTCCTGCCTTCCCAAAGCCTGTGCACAACAGCTAGAATTTCATCATTGCTTCTTGTTTGTTCTGTTAATCATTTTGTCTTCTCTTCTCCCTGTGTCATGTGAATTTCAATGCTACTGCAGAATTTCTTATTTTTGTCAAAAGTCCTTCACAATATTGTCACTGTCTACTTCATCAAACTCATCTATTAACAGTATTTCAAGTATTACTCTGAACCGTCTGTTTATTTCTTACATTCAGGATTTTTCTTATTTGCCATACACAGGCCATTTACATTAACTTTTAGGGAATATTTTTCTTCTAGTTCCTCAGTATCTGCTTTGGTTTGATTTGTGAGGAAATTTGTGAAACTTGATATTTTTAGATATTTTTAATATTATTTTAATCAAGATTGTTTTTTTCATTATTTAATTAGTCACTATTATTGTCTTCTCCCTCTTGCGTATAGTATCTCACCTTGTTCTAGGTAGACTTTTGTTCTTTCTACTAGACTGAAATGATTTTTTTACGAATAATTTGGCTAAAGAAGCCTGGAACAAGCCAAAAAAACTTTATAGCAGTAATCGTTTGTTTCTACGATCTCTATTTTGTTCCTTTTAAAAATAAAATGGCATTATTTAAATGATTGGAAGAATTGGCTGAAGCTGATTGTCTTCAAACTGAACCATATTAATCCCTTGGTTAATTGTAGAGTATGTTAGGCTTTTGAATGCTGAGTAGGGATTACTTAAACCAAAGTAATGGAACATTGTCCCTTTTTTGAACCCTTAAATGTATGTTGCCTTGGTCTTTTAGGGGCACATAATAGGTTGTTGATAACTAATTTTGTACAGATTATTATGATAACAAAAAGGAGATTCCTAGTAACTTTACAGATGCTGCATCAACATCTTAAATATGCAAGCACAATTTGAGTTAAGCCCCTGATGCTTCCTGACAAGAAACAAACAGATTGGTTTCAGAGGAAATTATGTTAATCTTGCTTTCTTGAATAATATTTTTATTAAAAGCCTCAGCACTCTCGTTTTGTGTATGGTTTACTTTTTAGACTGAATCTGGCTATGGATCAGAGTCAAGTTTACGACGGCATGGCTCCATGGTGTCTCTTGTTTCTGGAGCAAGTGGATACTCTGCAACATCCACCTCTTCGTTCAAGGTTAGTGAATAAAGTTTTCTTAGTATTGGTGTGTAAACACGCAGCTGGAAAAGGAGGAACTTATGTGAAGACTCATGCAATTATAGGAAAAAATACAAAATATTTGGTTTACTGTGTTAGTACTTTATCATACAATGATGAACAGATCATACCGGAAGCGCTCTTGTGCTTCTGCCCTTTTAAACTGTGGCGTTGTCTTCCAATGGCAAAAAAATGAAACCTGTGAGAGCATTTATTAACCTTTCCTAGTTTACTCCTCAGAATGTCAGGGCCTCTAAATCAAAAAGAATGCTGATCCTGTGACTTAATAAATTTGATTAATGCTGATTGACAAATGATGTCTTTCCTTGTCTCATGTGTATAAATACTTAACTTATGAACTTGAGTGAGCTGTACTTCTGGGAGAGCAGAAGAGGAGCGCAACACCAGAAAGGGGAGTAAAGATTGGAACAAAGATGTTAAACTAGAGCTGACTGTTTTCAGGCAAATAAGCGCAAAGTTGAGAGCATGCAAGATTGCATTTTTAATAAGCTTTTGTTGAATGTTCTGAAGTAGCAGATGCGGTCAAGAGGAAAGATAGAGACCAGTGGACAAAATGACTGAGGAACACTTGTATATAGTTTCTTACATTCTTTTGACATCAACAGTATTTCATAGCTGCTGATATCTAAAATGTCCTTAGTGTACTTGAATTTCTTCTTCATAGCTGTGGAAATCCGATTTTTTTTATTTATGCATTGAACTATTACTGATTATGTAGAAGCATTTCATACTTTTTCTGTTGTATTTTCAGAAGGGCCATAGCTTACGTGAGAAACTTGCAGAAATGGAAACCTTTAGAGACATCTTGTGTAGACAAGTTGATACTCTACAGAAATACTTTGATGCCTGTGCAGATGCAGTTTCCAAAGATGAACTCCAGAGGGATAAAGGTAAAACTGTAACTGAAAACTCTGATCTCCATAGAATTTCCAAATGCTTTCCAGTACCTAAAGGAGGCCTACAGGAAAGCTGGAGAGGGACTTTTTACAAGGGTGTGTAGTGATAGGACAAGGGGCAACGGATTTAAACTGAAAGAGGACAGATTTAGGTTAGATATAAGAAAGAAATTCTTACGTTGAGGGTGGTGAGGTACTGGAACAGGTTGCCCAGAGAAGTTGTGGATGCCCCATCCCTGGAAGTGTTCAAGGCCGGGTTGGATGAGGCTTTGGGCAACCTGGTGTAGTGGAGGATTTCCCTGCCCATGGCAGGGTGGTTGGAACTAGATGATCTTTGAGGTCCCTTCCAACCCTAACCATTCTATGATTCTGTGATAATTTATCTTTTTACACAGCAATAACCTGTGAAATGGTTACTATAGCATTTGATGCCATATAAATAAAATACGTATCTTAAATTTGCTCTTTAGTATAGGGATCAATCACAGTTGCATCAAGAGTTAACTATGTTCACTTCAGAAGTTGGATTCCCATAAAAATCTGCTTAACTTAATATTAAACTGTGGCTATCAACTGTACAAAAGAAATGCTTTTTTAAGCATTTGATGTTATAAGACAGTAATTGTTTACCCTCTTAAGATAAATCCAAGGTAGTTTATTGCTGTGTCTCTTACCTTTTATTTTGAAACAAACAATATTAGTTTTGATAGAAACAATACATTATTTTAAAAAGGCAAAGGTGCTGCTGTAATGAATGCTCCTGAGATGTATTGGCTGGAACTAGAGCACTGAGTGCACACTTGAGGCCCTAGTAGACTCAGGTGTGGATGTCAACATATATCTGAATTACTCTTCTCAGAGCATAGCTGCTTGTCATATCCATGTCCTCTCCTGAGGCATTTATATTCATCCCCATGTTTGTTCTGGCAGCCTGAAACTTTTTGTGGTAAGGAAACGGTAGATGAGTACAATTCTACTTTTTTGCAAACTTTCTAGTGTAGAAAACTAGATAGTTGCTGTATTGTGGCTCCCTGCTTATCCAGTTGTAACACCAAAATAATGTTGTTTTTACCATAGAATTGAATGCTGAACTTCAACACTGAGCAAATGCTAGTCTCCTAATGGTTTCTGACAGTAATGTTGATAGTGGTCTCTAGACAAAAAAGGGGGTGGTTCATGACTATTATAGGAAAAAATCTTAAATGCTGCTTAGCCGTGAAGATGTTCTTAATTCTTTCTTACATGCTGAAGAATTGGATAAGCTTTCTCGCTTCCATAACACTCTCTATCTCTCTCTCAAATTTAGTGGTAGAAGGTGATGAAGATGATTTTCCTACAATGCGTTCTGATGGGGATTTTTTACATAACAGTAACAGCAGTAAGGAAAAATGTAAGTGTCCCAACTTTTTCACTGAAAATTCATATGAATGGTGTGACGACAAACCTGATACAAGACAGGTATTTATGCTTTTTTCGAAGCAGAAAATGACAACAGTGATTATTTAAATGTATATAACAGGAAGTTCATATTCATGTCATCATTCAGTAGTTGCTTTTCATGATTCTCTGAGTTATTATTAATTCACATAAACATTAATGCAAGCCTGTCAAGCTGGAATTTCCTATGCTGTGTCCAAAGCCATTTTCACTACAAAATTCTGTTGAAACATCTCCGTGATTCAGATACTGGGAACTGAGATTTGTAGCAGGTAATTGCAATTTTTCTTGCAAGTGTTACCTGCTTTAGGAATGTGGTGGAGCATAATACTTTTCCAGTTAGGTATGTCCCAGTATTGTTTTTCCAAGTTCTATGGAAGTTGGAGACTACATAATCATTAAGTCAAAGCTGTTACTGATTCTCAGCCATCATAGTTTTAACACTTTTTTACTATATTTTCCCTTGTTATGACAAACAGAATTCTCATTTTTATTCTTGTGTTAAATAATCTAGTTATTATACTCACTGTAAATGTGAAGAAGTTGTGCAAGTCTTACTGTTCTAGAATTCTGGTACTATAGGCCTGGCAGAAGTTGTGTATGCGCTTAAAATATATTTGCATTCTTCTTAGACTTACTTTTCTTTCCTGACTGAAATAGTTGTGTTTTGTTCTCTAGAGGTTGACGATTCAGTTAGTCCTAAGAGATTCCTTAGACTTTGATTCACAAATCTTTGAAGTTGTGCTACCTCTAGTTTCAAATCTGGTGGAATCTCCCAAAGTGTTCACCTAAAATGTTTTTAAAAATGTAAGCACTTTCATCAAGAACCTGGAAAATACACAGGCACAATAAGCTTTTTCTGTGTCTTCTCTTTTCTTTGTAATTAGCTATGGTCTCCATGTATTACATCTTTCCTTGCTGTATTTAAGTGTTCTTTCTACGATATAGCCAAAACCGTTACAAGGAAAGGGGAAAGGAAATGGAAAGAGCTTTCAGGATACTTCTAGAGTTCATGATATGAGTAGATTATTTCAGCTATATAAAGTGCTTGCTCTACTGATGATTAATTGTTATGCTGATTTCAGAGATTAAGTAGCATATAACTGTGAAGTTTTGGATAAATCTTTCGTGCCTTTTATCACCAAACATAAGCATGCCTGCAACACTCATCTGTAAGCAAGTGCACAGTTCCACAAACTCTTATTTTATATATAAAAGTGTACATTTTTTTGAAGACTAGTAAGTCAGAACAAATTTCAGAAAACTTAAAAAGCCTTCTTTAAAAGATGTTAAGTGAGAATTTATTTTTACTGCATGATTCATTTAGAAAGAGAAGTCTTTGTCAAACTTAAACTCCTACATGATCCTACAAAAATTAAGCTTAATTTACCTGTAGAACATTTCTTCACATCTACATACTTCTGGTGTATCTGCTATATGTATATATACGCACACATACGATATGGGGAATGTCATTAGGAAAGCCTATATTTTTAGTACATCTGGTCATCTTAGAATATTTAAATCCAAAGTAAGTGGCTTTGGGTTTTTTTTAATCATCTGTTTAACAGGAATTTGAAGTGATATCTGTATTCCTCTTTTAAAAAGTTCCGTATTAAGTCTTTTGGGAACTTACATGCTAAGAAAGTGCTTTCTATTATGAGTACCTGTATATAAACTCACTTAATATAGCTCACTACAGAAAATAATGTCTTCAACTCCTTGCTTTTTGCAGAGCTTCCAATTGTTATGAGTGCTGATTCCATTAAACTTACTTTCCATTGATTTTTTTTTTCTGTGAAAAGCTTTATTTCGATGTTAGTTTTCTATGCCTCAGTTTGATTTCTGAGGGCAAATTCCATTAAATATTTAGTAGCTGAGTGCTGCAAAGCTTGATTAGAAATGAAAAAATTAGAGTCTCTGCCTTAAAGTGGAATCATAAGTCGTAAGTGATGCAGTGGGGGAAGTAGATGTCTCAGGTTGAGACAGCCATGCAGAAAACTACTCAGGCTAACTAATAATGAAAGATTTATCTTCAACTTAACCCTTTTCGAAAGCTTATCCTCAGAGAAGCTGTTAAGATTCTTTGATTCGTCCAATTTCAGGTTTCCTTTTTGAAGTCTCTATCCAGTCCTGGAAGGACTGGAACAATCTTTCTCACTGTACCTGAGAAGTGGTTGCCTGTTTCTTCTGGGGCTGTTCTGCAGTTAGTGCTCCAGGAAGTGAGAAGCCTGGGTTCAGCGTCTTACGTGGCCTGCTATGACAGGGAGTGTTTGAGCCTACTGTTCCAGCCACTAGCGCACCAATCTAATGCTCAAATCACTAGATTTAAGACTGACTAAATGGACCATGTTCACATTGTCTTTTGAAATTTGTTCCCTTCTGTACCTTCCCTGGGTGGGAGGAGAAATTTAACATGACTATAGAGATTTGTGTACTACTCTGAAGAAGACATTTCAGACAGAGAGAGTTTTTCTTTTCTGTATTCTCTAGTATCTTTAAGTGAAGAGCTAGGAAGATTACTAAGAATATATTTAAATTTATTGGCCACATTCCAATTAAAAAAAATCCAATAACTGAAACAATGATCATTTGTATAAAATGGCAAGGGAGAGTCTGGCTGAATCATATTTACCCATTGAGATCTTAGAATATAAGAATGAAGAATCTTGATCAGGAAGAGTTCCCATCCATCTGCTCAGGAAAATGAGCATGTTTGAATTTAAATTATGTAAAAACAGGAAGAACAGGTGAAACCTACTTAAGGAACCTCTTTGAAGACAAAAAGTGGTTTTGTACTGCAACTATAAAGATGTAAATGGTACAGAGGCTAAAGGAGAGAAATTTGATGTGAAACAATGGGATTTATGCTGGATTTTTGTGCTTTGAATAGAGGAAGAATATTCACCAATATATTGCTGAAATAATGGCATTGTTCTTAGAGGAAAACTAATTATATTGATCCTACTGCTATCCACAGAAGATCAACAACCATAGGTATCAAGAAATGGGTCATGCACCTAATCATTTCTTTTTCACTTAGAATTAGTTTAGGGACATAAGATGCTAAGGTGGCATAAAATGGTAAAGAAAAAGGAACTTCTTTCTACTTACTGGTTTTAAAGTAATTTTCTGTTTCACTGAAAAACAGATTTGATCAAACATAAGTTTAGGACATCTGAGAAAATGTTACAAACAATCTTAGGAACAAGAAGGGAAAACTGATCTATCCTAACAGACACAGAAGTATCTCCTGGACCAACTCGGACACAAAAAGGAAGCCTACAGAGGATGGAAGCAAGGACAGGTAGCCTGGGAAGAATATAGAGGAATTGTCTGAGTAACTAGGGATCAAGTTAGGAAAGCTAAAGCCCTGATAGAGTTAAATCTGGCCAGGAACATCAAGGGCAACAAGAAAAACTTCTACAGATATGTCAGTGATAAAAGAGATCTAGGGAAAATGTAGGCCCTTTCCGGAAGGAAACGGGGGACCTGGCTACCTGGGATATGGAGAAGGCTGAGGTTCTCAATGACTTCTTTGCCTCAGTCTTCACTGGCAAGAGCTCCAGCTGCATGGCCCAAGTCACAGAAGAAAAGGCAGGGACTGGGACAATGAAGAACCACCCACTGTAGAAGATCAGTTTTGAGACCATCAAAAGAACCTGAAGGTGGACAAGTTCATGGGACTTGAGGAGGTGCATCCATGGGCCCCAAGGGACCTGGCGGATGAAGTTGCTAAGCCACTATCCATCATATTTGAGAAGTCGTGGCAGTCTGGTGAAGCTCCCACTGACTGGGAAAGGGGAAACATAGCCCCCATCTTTAAAAAGGGGAAAAAAAAGTGTAGGAGAGAAGAACTAAAGAGCTATTGAAGGCTAAAGCATGGCATGAAGAATTCTTTATATGAAAAGCAAGAGAAAACAAATCAGAAATAAAAAAAATGCTTAAAAGACAGGATAATTAAAAAGGAACCACTTGGAAGATGTTGAAATTAAAGTAGGAGGAAAATTGTCCTGCTCCTTTTTTCCGTTGGCTGCATGTGGTTTGATCACTGAGCTGGAAAAGCAGTTGCAATGGTAAGAATATTTTCCTGTTAGCCTTTACCTTGAACCACATAGATCTTCTGATGCCAGATTTCGTTTTGAAACGCTCAATCTGTAGCCAACATGAAAAAAAAGTGTAAAAACGGAATAGGAAAGATGTTCAGGCTCTCCAAATAGAAACTCTGCTGACAAATACTTCTAATGTACTGAAACTCAGCTGTTACTGAGACAAGGCTTGAGGTCGTCTTCTGACGTGTTCCAGAAAGGCAAATGCCTGTTGTGATTAGGAATGAATCAAAATTCTCCCATCGATTGTAAGGAGTCTCTTGAGACTGACCATCTCTTCAAACAAACAGGTTTTGCATCTTTTTGCAACAAGTTTATTTTTGCCCAGAATTACAGTGGCCTTCTGAAGGGAACTGTGGACACCGACCTTAAAACTGCATGCTCTGCATGTATCATTGCTGCTTTGAAATAAGCAATTAAAGGACTATCAAAATGTGTGATGACTGAAACGGTGTGGAAGTATTCAGCTGAGACCTAAAGATATCCAGGAACAAAAGCTGGCTTTTTTCCAGGAAATGAGGCTATATTGCTCCATCTACCTTACAATCTACCGTAGAGATTTCTGATACGATTTTATAGTGTTGCAGCCAGAGGTAGTTTCTTCAGCATGTCTAGCATATTGCATGATTTCAGAGAGAAAAATCACATCTATACGTATTATAGCTGTGCTAGTAAGCCAGCACATGAACACAGCCTACACCAACAGGACAAATTATTAATATAAACCGTATTTTTCAGTTGTGAAGTGTTATGGGTGAAGCTCTTGTTGTGCGACTTTGATTATTCTCAGTGAATCCACTGCGTCGCCTCCTTGTCAGCTTATACCACTTTCAGTCTCAGCCTCCTCTGTGTTCCTTCTGCAGCTGTTAGGGGGTGGACGAGCTGCTCTACTCATTATTGTTTCTGAAGTGGGTTTGTTTTTTTTTTTCTCTTACTTTCCTTTTCTCTCCAGCCCCCATCCTCTTTACCTTTAGGGACTATTCTTGATTAACATGACACAAAAAATAAGCTGTATTCAACTGCAGTATGTATGCTTATTGAAGTATTTGCAGTGCGTAGTCTGTAATGATCTGTTTGAAAAATAGTTTGATTCCTTCTGAAAGGAGGGCGTATAAAACCTCTAGAGACGTAAAACGTTGCTTAAGACCATGTGACCATTGGTTTGTGCTCCCAAAGTGTAGACACTGTGCTCTACCATTAGAGAACAGGAATTGCATTTCTCTTTCCTGCAAGGACTACTTGAAAGCACTGCTTTGCCTTTGCAGACAGATTAGATACATTTACACAAATATTTATTTGTGCTTTTTAAACTGTAGCAGTGGCAAGCTGACAAAATGACAGACTAGTGGGGTAAAAAGTGGTGTCTGGCTTGCTGATAAGTCACGACCTTGCCCCATGACATAGTGGGAGTTACTTTAACGTCCAGGGCTCGGACAGGTTCAACATGAGTGTGACTTCTGCTTTCTAATATTTTATGACATTAATGCATAGTGTTTGATATGTTACTATGTCAGCCTACGTGCAAGTTTGATGCATAATAGGTAGGTTTTTTGTCACATTTTAAATGGCTTGTTTAAATAGCCTTAGCAACAGATGGCTTGGTTGACAGCATGAAGTCGTTGTTGGAACTGCAAAACCCACAGTACTCGGATAATTCAACACATTCGATACTTTAATCTTATATCATACTTTGTTACTTCGAGGTTTTTAAGTCTGTAATTACCTGCTTAAAGCAACCTTGAATGTTACATTTTGGTCTGATTGCATTTTGAAATTTTTGCTTTTGTAGGGCTGTATGAGATGTGTTTTAAGTTTGCTCCGTGTTAATTAGGCCCCACTTCAAGCTGTCAAACTGCTATTGTTACAAAGTATTACCACTCCCTCCACCCACATGATTTGCAGAGTGCAGAGTAATACAGCATTACAAGCAGGCTTGAAATACAGTGTAGCAAGACGAAGCTGAAGGGATGTGTTCCTCCTTTTGAGTCTCTTTCCTTATCCTATGGATAGCTGAAAATTAGCAGCACTTTTGGGTTTTATTTTTAAATTAACTTTCTAGCCAGCCTATTTTCTTCAAACAGTTGTAATATAAAGCATACATGTAAAATGCTTGTTTGAGTTAAAGCAACTATCCTGAATGATTCATGTTTATTTTTAGTGTTTCCACATGTGACACCCAAAGGAATCAATGGTATAGACTTTAAAGGAGAAGCTATAACTTTCAAGGCAACTACTGCTGGAATCCTTGCTACACTCTCTCATTGTATTGAACTCATGGTAAAACGTGAAGAAAGCTGGCAGAAAAGGCTAGATAAGGTAAGATCGTTTTCATTTTACTTCTGTTGGAAAAAAAAAAGTTTCTGTAGCTTGAAATAGAAATTTCAAATGAGCTATTGTTAACTTTTTTATTCCAGGTATTTCTTTTATTTTTATGTACGGCATTTATTAATTTTAGGTGCTTTCGTTATTAGTCCTATAAAATGTTAAAACCTCTTCCTAACTGGTGATACAGTAACATTGTTCAACATAGTCTTTCTTTTCCCAGCCCTTGTTCAGATAGTAGTCCTGTATTTTTTATATCAGTAGAGAACCTGACAGTATTCCATAATGATAAGTGTATTGCTTGCAGCCTTCTAATTATACATGCTTGCAAAATGACGTGCAAATCTCTGAATCTTGAGCTAAGAGATGGTGAAGATACTGAGGAGAACAACCAATTCTGACTTTAAATGTCTCTTTAAGATACAATAATTTCACTTTCTTTTAGGAGATTGAAGAGATTAAGTCATGTTTTATACTAATTTTTTAGGTGTGTGGTATTAGAATATCTGTTACTCTAATGACAGTGATAGTTCATGCTAAGTCTACTCAGCCACTATAGCAACTTGAAAAAAGCAGTGTCTTCTCTCGTGGGATGTGCTGGAGGCCATGACTAGGTTGCACTTCAGGCTTTAATTTCTAGAATCCTGCCATCACTGACTGGTGTCCTGTCCAGTCCTGTAGCTGTTGTTGTCTCTTTTTCATTTAATGTGTTTCCATGTGGCATATATCACACTTCAAAACTTACTCCATTTTGCTTGAATGGTATATGATTCAAGGAATGAATGCATTCAGACAAAATACAACCAAGTTTGAATCCTTGGCCCTGTCTTCTACGTCGTCTTTGTTCACATATCAAAGGCCTGGCCCTGTCTGACTGTATTGCGACTTCTGTCAACACTTAATTTACTACTTCATCTAAATAGTTGGAGGAATTAGAGTAGATCCAAGACTTGAAGCTTGTTCGTAGGCTCAAAGGGTAATTCAGGTTGAACTAGAGACTTCAAGAGGTTTCTCTCTCTCCAACCTACTGCTTAAAGGAAGGGCAGTTTGAGATCAGATCAGGTTGCTCAGGATTTTATCAAGTACAATTTCAAGCCTCCCAAGGCCGGAAGCTGCGCAGCTTTTCTGGACAGCCTGTTCTGCTGGTCAACTGTTGTTATAGTGAAAAAGTTTTTCCTTATGTCCAGTAGGAGTGACTCTTATTCCAGTATCTGTCTTTTTGTTTTTCATCCTTTTACTGTAGAATGCTGTGATGAGTCTGGCTCAGTTTCTTTATGACTTTCTTAGAGATATTGGAAGGCTGCTCTTAGGTCCCCTCACAAAAAAGCCTTCTCTTCTCTGGACTGAGCAGAATTCACTCTTGTTGATCAGACTTTGTTTAGAGCATGGCTGAAGTTAACTTTTCTTGTCCCTGGGATAGTATACATTAACACAGAATCCTACATTAATTTAGAATTTTAATTTATTTAAATTAGGTATTTGTCACTTTTTTCTTCTTCTGCAACTAACTTTAAAGCACTTGTTTTTAGCTGCAAGTGGTTAACAACATCAAACCTAAATTTCACGATCTTATGTGACTGATACCTCATGTGGCATGAGTAAATACATTTTAAAGGGTGTCATAAGCTTATTTGAACTTGTTTTCCCAGAAATTAAAATAGCAAAAGCTTCTAAAACCTTGGAGATTTTAAGTTACTTTGCTTTGGTAGACTTGCAACTTGTTGAAAGTCACATTTGTCAATGAAATTTTACAGAGTGTACAGCACACTCATGGTAAAGTACTTTAATTCTATTATAAAATAATTCATTTTTATTTATATTTCTCTAATTGCTAGCCTTTTGGAAGAGGAAATTTTTATTGAATTCTATAATACAGAATTGTGGTGTGCTAGCCTTGGCCAACAGCCAAATGCCCACGTATCTGCTCACCACCCATCCAGCATGATTAAAGGAAAAAACAGGGTGAGAAATCTCATGGGTCAAGAGAAATGGAGATTGCTTACCAGTTCTTGTCTTGCCAGAATGTTCTTGACTCGGGGAAAATCAGTTTGTTACTGATTTAAAATAGGTCCAGTTAATGGGGAAACAAAAAGACAAACACCAGAACAGCTTTTTTCCCCTCATTTTCCAAGCTCAACTTCACTTCTTCACTGCAGGCCCCTCTATCTGCTGCTTGCTGTCCCCAAGCAGTGCAGGGTGAGGAATGGGGGAGTTGCAGTCAGTCCAAAACACTTCATCTCTGCCACTCCTTCCTCCTCACACTTTCTGCTCCAACACATGTCCTCTCCTCTGGGAAAAATGTGCTGCAGTGTGGGTCCTCCACAAGACACAATTACTTCAGGAAATGTCCCTCTGCTCTGGCATAGGCTGTGGCTTGGACATGTTCTCTGCCCTGGAGCTGCTCCTCCTCTGGCCTTGGCATCTCTTCTGTTGTTTCTCACTTGTTATCTCCACTCCCTCTCTCTGAGGTGCTTTTTTGCTCATAAATACATTTTCAGAGAAATGCCATGCACATGGTGGATGGGCTCAGCTGTGTCCTGCAGTGGGTCTCTTTCAGAGCTGGCTAGAATGACCCGTGATAGGGGGCAGCCCCTGGCCTCCTTCCATAGATTCCACCTCTGCAGTTCCCCATGACCAACACCTTGACACCTACACCTTAAAGACAGCAGTTGACTGTATTCAGACCTGTTCTAACACTGTTCCACTTCAATTGTAGAGTTGCTTTTTGTTTTCTTTTATCTTGTTTTATTGGTTAAACATGGCTTTATAATAGTATCTTCTACAACTATGGGCCTAAGCAAAAAACATTGCTCTGTCATCTGATAAATAGATGTGGGAGGAGAATGGTGTTGATCTTTGTACTTTTGGTTTTCTTGCATAGATGTGTAAACTGCTCGGAAGTGAACACTGTGAGATGATAAAGTTCAGAATATCTTCTCCAAGAGAGATTAGAGGGGAAAATTACATGAAATTAGGCAGCTGTTTGTGTTGATGTTGTAGCTGGGGGAGAGTTTTAGAGCTCTTAGAAATCTGTCCAGTGCCTGTAAAAGACCATCTAGCAGGGTTGAAAAGGGACAGCATCGAGTTTGTCCTTTGCGTGTCAGCAGATTAACACTGCTGGCTCTGCGCTGTGTAGGTTGTCATGGGAAGAATGAGATCTGTGTCAGCAGCTAAAATCAGTGAGTGTTCTACAAGTAGTTCAAGTGCTGCTGTAATCCAGCTCACTCTCCAGCCTCCTCACTCCACTAGCTTCAGAACTGCAACACACAAAGGTGATTAGTAAGAGTCCCAATACCTCCCAAAATTATACAGCCTCCATCTTGTAGAGGGCTAGCTTAGCCTAAAGATGCAAGATAGATGTAAGTCTGCAGAACTTGAAGCAAATATATTTCAGAATTATAACTGTCCTAAAAAATTTATCATGTTAAAAAAGCTCAAGTTCAGTAGAATTTGTTGAGCCTGGAGGCGACTATATCTTGACTAGAGATGAGTACAGTGTTATGAAGTGTTGCTCTATAACCTCCCCCCCTTTTTTTTTTTAAATACAAGAAAGGAGTTTAAGTTACATTCTGAAGGTTGGAAACTTTTTCTAAATCTTTGAAAACAAGATTATAAAAACATCTTTTTTTGAGAAGACTGCTAAAATAATGCACTTAGTTGTAATTTTAGAATTCTATATTTAGTTTTCTTTCTGTTACCAACAGAATAAAATTAATACAAAAGCATGTATGTTACCTAAAGATAATTGTAGTTACAGCTTTGCTTTCAGCCTTTTACTTATAGCTGTTAAGATCTTGAGCTTATTTTTCCAGTGCAGAACATTTTTCTGTATGAGCCTCTTGAATGTATTTTAAAATAGACTTTTTTCTTTAAATCCTTTCCTTGTTTATCTATTTTATCTGTAGTATTTGGTTCCTTGTTTTATTTGCAACAAAATCCTTGTGATGATGCTTTTCTTGTTGTATTGACTACAGCAACGTGTTTCTATTCATGTTTCCTTTGGTCTTACTGTTATTAACGAGGAAACTTATCTTCTGAATGCTAAATTTTAACTTAAGATTAACACGTTTAGGTAGCTTATTTTGTTCACCTTTGACAATTATAGTTTAAATGCCCGATTAAATTTTACAGTTTTAATACACCAGTAATTTTTCTGCTGTGCAATCAGTTTCCCAATTTCTGCCTTACTTAATATTGCTGCCTAGCTGGCAGATTTGGAGAGTTGTCTTTTGACATGTGAATTGTCACTAATTCGCAGGTTGAAGTACAGAAAGTGTGGGAATTTGAGGCAAGCAGGAGGACGAGTTGTGTTTTGGTTTTTGTTGGGTGTTTTTTTCTTTCGAAGTGTTCTGGTAAAACTTTTTATGCTTTCTCTCAATGACTTACACTCACGTCATGCTTCATGCATCTCCAAGGCTCTTCATTTACTTTCAAAAAGGATAAACGTGGCAAATTTCGTGAAACCTGAGTGTTACCACTTACTATCTCTTTGTGATACTTTCAGAAGGGAAAAGCCTGTGTTTACTGATAAAGACAATACTGTCTTTTTCTAAGTTCTGCTTTATTTACTAAGAATTTTCCTATGGAAAGCTATACTACTTTGTTTTACAGCAAAACTGTTGCTTTACTTTTCAAACTCTTCTTTAGAAACTGGATAACGTTTTCCAGAGTGAATGTTACCACCAAATTCCCAGTTGATAAACTCAGCCTTTCAGTACTGCTGAAGGGTTTTCCACGGAGTCTTTGAAGTTCAGATTGAATTGCTGAATAATTACACACTTATCTGCAAGAAGTAGTATTGTGTGCAGTTGTCACCTATAAGACTTGACTTTCTTCCACCTGAGGTGATTCTGAAAGAGGACAGAGAAACATCTTGCGTATTAAAGCTGAATTCTGCAAGAATTTTAGAAATGTTTATGGCTTCTTCACTGAGAATATCTGGCAGTGTGTAGAATTTGCAGAGGAAATACTAGACTTAATCTGATTCCAGCATTACTACTTTTTTATTCAAAATATACAACGATATAGACATCAGTGGCTCTAGTGTACAATCGCACGCCTATTATGGGCGAATGATGTTCTTAGTCTCTGCATGGAGTTCACAAAATGATTAGGATGATCCTATGCCAGCTAATTACAGATACAAACTTACATGCTTTGACTCATTAGTATCTCACCACATTCAACAAGTGAGCTTTTTACTAGTCTTACTTTTCACCCTTGGTTATCACTGCCCAGGCGTTTGTGTCAAGGAGCTTCATGTAAACTGTCAGTCTGTCCCTCAATGAACCATGAATAGCTATGCTTAAACTAGATACCAGTTTTTGGTTGCTGATCTAGTTCATTCTGCGTGACTTAAAGAAGGTATCCTCAAGGTAGCTAGCCCCCAAGCTTTGTATTATATATGCATGTGCGTGGCCACATAAAATGCATGCGTGCAAATAAATTCAGAACATCAGCAGGTTTGCAATTGTTATTTGGAAAAAACTGTACTGGTCATTCCTTTTATTGGCATGCTGCCTATTATCAGTTAATTCATTCTCACTGGAGCAAATGATCATGTAATTTTACAGGAGATAGAGAAAAGGAGAAGAATTGAGGAAGCATACAAAAATGCTGTGACAGAACTGAAGAAAAAGTCCCACTTTGGAGGGCCGGACTATGAGGTACAAATTCTACTTTTGAATTTTTTTTAAATGCTACAACTTCTAAAGATTGGTTTGTTTTTCAAAGTGAGGAAGGGAGTGTGTAAATCAAGGTGTTTGGCTTGTACAAGTGTGTTCATGCCACTTGAATTTTTCCACCTTGGAAACTGAAACTCTACGAAGAATCTCAGTCCTTAATTTTCTGAGAATGGAAGTCTGTTTTCCCTTCAGGCTTCCATGTTATATTTTTGTCTAAATCATTTTACTTACAGATATTTCTGCTGATCTTTGATTGTTTTTCTTCTGCATTTGATACTGCTTATATACATGTTTCTGTATTTTTCCCTTTGTAATGGTTCAGACGTATAGATACGTAAAGCAAATACGAAAACCCTGACTGCTGAGGCAGTTATAGAATCTGAAGTTTAACTTGAATTGATTTTTAACTTGTCACTGCCACTTGAAATTTCCTGGTGACAAATTCAATGATTGCAGGTTCCTTTCATCTGTTAAATTGCATATTTCAGCAGCTTCCTCCTCAGTGAGGTATTTAGCCAAATTCTAAGATGCTTAAACCACCTTCTGAAGAATAATGTAAGCTAATGCACCTATAATGCAGTTTGCATAATTTTTAAGAACTTGACCTTTTCACGTAGATTAGTCAAACACCTTTCTACTTATAAATCATAGCCTGAGAGATAGTACTAATATGTTGAGATATTTGAAAGATACTTGAGCTTAGATTCTCTGTTGCTACTGAGGCATACACTGTAAAAGAAGATGGATAAGAAGTTGAACTTTGTCTACCTGGTTATGAACCCAGCTGCTTCTCCCAGATATCCCTGTTGTAGTTTTCTGAAATTTGCTGGACCAGCTTGGTTTACGATACAGTAAAAGCAGTAAACCTAATTTTCTGAAATTACCATTTTACTTAGTAGACTTGAGTGTTTAATAATTGACTCAACTCTTCCTGCTGTTTAATGTTAAACTGTTCTTTCCAAGACTTTTCAATAGTGATCCTCAGAATTTTGTCTTCTGTTGTTATGTTTTGAGCACGTATCTGAAATCTGCCCTAAGGCACTGGAATACTTGGAAGGAGTCTAACTACACAAATATGTTAATATGTGTACTTTACTGACATACTGTAAACATTTTTAAGAGAAGACGATGTTAATTAAAACCTAAATCTGATGTCAAAGCATATTGACACTGTTGCTCAGTTTCCAGGTTTTTTCTTCTTTACACAATTATCCCTAAATTATAATCAGAGGCAGTAACTTCCTTTAACAAGTAGGATTTTCAGAGGAATTGTAATCTAAGAATATTGGTGAAAATATTTGAGATCTATAGAAGAAGTTTACTTACATCATTTACATGCATAATATGTAAATATGTATTTCTAATATTAAACTCAAGTGAAACTCTCCTGTCTCCAAAATTTTGAACTAGTTTTGTTTCTTATGCTCTAGGAGGGTCCTAATAGTCTGATTAATGAAGAAGAATTCTTTGATGCTGTTGAAGCTGCTCTTGATAGACAGGATAAAATGGAAGAACAGGTATTGATACTTGAAAAATGTTTTAATGATGGGCACTTCATGGGAGACTTCTGTGACTTAAATTCAGTCTTAGGGTGCGTCTTCTGAAGCTCTAGATACTTTATTCTGATGCTGACAAAGGGAATTCACTGAATGTTTTTGTAGTTTGTTAGTTGCTTGACACTAATTTTGAGAAGGGGACTTCACAACTTACATGGAAAACAATAGCTAAGAGTTAAGCTAGTTGAATGTCTCTTAATTTCTAATTCCTAAATAAGTGTCTTCCATAAAACTTATCTTTGTATGTTAACTGACTGTCATGATTTAACCCGGCTGGCCACTAAAAACCATACAGCTGCTCGCTTACCCTCCCCCACACCCAGGAAACTGGGAAGAGAATTAAAGGGGAAAAGGGAAGGAGACTCGTGGATTGAGATTAGAACAATTTAATAATTGAAATAACATAAACCTAAAAGTAATAATGATAAAAATAATAATAAAATTATAATAATATATGATAATATACAAAACGATAGTAATATGTACCAATGAGTGGTGCACAGTGTAATTGCTCACCACCCACTGATCAGCGCCACACCTGTCCCTGGCTAGCGACACCAAAGAGGAGAGATCCCAAAACTGCTGTCCTGGAAGAGCGAGAGCCCCAAAGAGAAATCCAAAGAGAATAAGCGAGCCCCCCAGCCAGCTTCCATCCATATACTAAGCATGACTTTGCATGATATGGAATATTCTGTTGTCCAATTTGGGCCTCAGTCCTGAGCCTAAAATCAAATCCTAAACTGGGAGTTGTAGCTCCTTCGCTCCAGCTGTGCTTCCTCTCAGCTTCTTGTACACCTGCACACTGGCAAAATATGGGAAGCTGAAAAGTCCTTGATTTC
Source organism: Tauraco erythrolophus (assembly GCF_009769465.1). Lineage (NCBI taxonomy): Eukaryota > Metazoa > Chordata > Aves > Musophagiformes > Musophagidae > Tauraco > Tauraco erythrolophus. Next base: position 29,970,604 of record NC_141496.1, read on the forward strand.
CTTAGCAACAACAAAAAATATCAGTGTTGCCAACATTTATCTCATGCCAAATCTAACTCTATCCCAGCTGAAACCAGGACACTGATGCCCTGTACAAATAAGAATATCAAACACTGCAGCTATTCCTCAAAACCTAATTATTGCTCTGAAGTTTCTTTCGACTTCTAGCAGTACATGAAATAGGAAAGATGTGGTTGCATTAGTGTCTGGTTTTATTTAAAAATTCTGTAGGCTCTGGCTGCTTCGCTTCATTTCTTGAATACGTTTATTGAATCCAATTCAGTGGCAAGAGTCAAGAAGAGATAAGATGCATGTAAGGAAATACAAAGAACATGAGAGTGTATAGCAGTATATAAAACGAGAGGGAATAACAAGGTGGTGCATCCTTTATCTTAAAAATGCTTAAGCTTATGAATATAGCGAATACAGTTTGATTAAGAATTAAGACTTTTAGTACCCAACAAAGTTTACCTATATTACCTATGTTACTCTCTTTTAGCAGAGAGTAAAAGTTTTGAGTGACTGTTGTACTACGACGTGAATCTTTAACACTGCTAATCTGTTTTCCTTAACTCAGAAACACACCTTGAAGTATAGACGAATTCAGTCTTCAGGCCCATTCACTTACTGAGAATTCCAGTAGGATGATGGCTTCATGCCTGTCATGGATAGCATTAGTTGTTGTAGCCACTATGTAGATTGAGGATGACTCACTCTGTTTCACAGTCCACACAGTACCAGCTGACCACTAATAATTAAACCTATTTCATTGCAGTCCCAAAGTGAAAAGGTTAGATTACACTGGCCAACATCTTTACCTTCTGGAGATACATATTCTGCTGTGGGGACTCATCGATTTGTCCAAAAGGTAAGATATTTCTCATGATCTCCTCTGAGTAATGGGCTGACCTATGATATTTCTATGTAACATTTTGTATGGGTAGGTGCGATTTTTTTTTTTTTTTTTTTTAGGTGTTTCTAGTAACTTTCAATAATTTATTTATTTTCAAATGAGGTAGCTGGAATTGGAGAACTGTTTTCTGTCTTGGCTCAAAAAAATACTGATTTGAGTATCTATTTGACTTGTATCAAGCTTGTCAGTTAGATAATAAAGGAAAAATCCTAACTTGCTAACCTCAGTGTTTTTAAGGTACTTTCACCAAAGTTCACTGAATTGATTTTATTTAAAAAAAAAAAACCACCAAACACAACAGTTGCTTGTATCAGTTGACTTTTTTAGTGTTACTGGAAACACTGTGCTCCTCTGAGGGCTACCCTGGGAGCATAATACATAATAGGTGCATGAAATCAGCATTCGCTGCTGTGCTTGCTGCTTGTGGTGCTTTTGTTTTCCTTTTCTTCATTATCTTGTGCTTGCAAGTTGGTACTGAATGCTCTGTTGTGCCTTTGTTCTGATTACTTGGTTTTTTCTTTGTCTGTCTCTGGTAGCCCTATAGTCGCTCTTCCTCCATGTCTTCCATTGATCTAGTCAGTGCCTCTGATGATGTTCACAGATTCAGCGCCCAGGTACTGTATTAACGTGTAGAGTGGGGGTGGCATATCTTCGCTGTATTTCATCCTCTTCTCTAGAACCTGGGTTTTTTGTTACATAAATCACTGCTTGCTTTAAACTAGTTCGTTGAGACAAACAAAGGAGTTCTCTATTCCTGTACTAAATGGTTGTCTTTTTATACCCAGCTTGCATGCATATCACTTGTGCAGAGGCCCAAATCTTGTGAAACTGTTGAATTTAATTTAGTAGCTTTAATAAAAATGCCTACAATTTGAAATTTTCGCATTTCTGATTATAATAGAAGTAAAATAACACCTGTGTTTTTGTGGGCTGGGGATGATCTTTCCTTCAAACTGGATAGTTTTTCTAACTTTTAAATCAAAGGTTTGTTTTTTGTCTTTAACGTATATTTCTAATGACATTAATATACTAAATGTTAAGGCTCACCATTACTATTTGTTAACTCTACAACCAGTTTTATTACTGAGAGGTCATAAAGCATGTTGGTGACAAACAAGATTGAGAATTTTTACTGAATAGTTTCAATATATTCACTTATCCTTTAGAAAATAAGTCTGACATCCTGAATATGTCAATGTAGTAATAGTGACGTATTCCAGTAACGTACAAAATTACTCTAGGTGCTTGCTCTGAAGATCAGAGTTTAGACTCTGAAGTTTAGAGTAGAATTAGATAGGTGAGTTCATGTGCTTGCTCTTTAGTCTCAAAATGATTGTTCAGACATGGCATTCATGCTATTAGTTTCCGTCTGCTGTGGTCCATATGTGACTGCGAATCAGATTCTGGGATCTGCTATTTTGGAGTTTTTTCTAAATTATTAACTAACTCTGCAAACAACTTGCTTTTTCAAGTAGAAGGAATGGATTTTCTTTTGATAGCAGAGCCTGGAATTGTACCTCCTGCAGACCTTACTACCAGTGTTATGAGCAGGACCCTAACACGTAAGGACTTGCTTATTGGACTGAAATCCAAACACTTGCCTTGACCTTTTGCAGTCAGTTGATTTTTGAAATTGGAACTTATCGCAAGGGAAAAAGTATGAAGGTCGTAGTGCACAATACTGGTAGGCTCATCTACTGGTACTCCAGTAGTCAAGTTAGTTTTTCAAATTTGTTTTTGTTTGGGAGGAGGAGGGAAATCAAATAGCAGAAAGCAAGTTTGATTCCAAAGATAGGAACTGATTGTCTGTCAGGCTATGGGTACATGGGCAGTTCATTATAAGGGAAACTCGTAGTTGCTAAAATATAAGTCTCCTCATTTTGACTTCTTTTATGCCTGTGATAATGTTTGTGCATTCATATGATAAACCTGAGTATCAGGCACTAGTGTGGCTGAGAAACGTTAACTATTTAAAAACAAATCTGATGTTGACCAGGTCCTTATTACAATAATGCAGGTTGAGGTTAAGGATCAGGATCAAATGGAATGGAGTCAAGTTGTTGCTCTTTTCTGCTGCTGCATGAATTATACTATGCAGAAGTTACTACTGAGTGCCTTCAAATGCAGTTTCAAGTTAATGGACTCACTGTAGAAAGGATGATCTTTTTCACTTACAGGAAACTACTGTTCCCACCCCCTGCACCCCAAATATTTTCCCTAGAACAAATTTTTGCCAGATCAACAAGTCAGTCCACCTGCTCTGGAGCTTCATTGCTACTGAAGCAGGTGAAAGATGACTGAGAGCATGAAGAGAAAAACAGCGCACCTTCTTTTGGTGGCAGCCTGCTCTGGACCTTACTAATATGACATTGGCCTCTGTCCCCAGGCTGAGGATTTGGCTTTTGGAAAAGCAAGCTAATGTGCTAAACTCTAAATAGACTTGTTTCTAAACTTCATTCATACGAAGGGAATTTTGGTATCAGTAAAAGGTCAAGCGGAAACTTGCAGCCTTGTTTTTAAGGTTGAGAAGTATAAACATGTATTCTGATGGTAGCTGGTTTTTCAGTGCGTCCTTAGAAAGGCATTGCTTTCTCTTTGCCAGTTGAGTGGAGGCTTGTGGGCTTAAAACACTGTAGATATTTTGAGATCACTTTCTTTTAAAGGAGTATCAGATTTTAAAATAAATTGAGATGTTCTGAGGGCCTTTAAAGTGAAGAACTTCCCATTTAACGTTCAGGCCAAGCCTGCATGGCGTACAGGTTACCAGTATTTTGCAGACCATTCCTGTAGCCTGCCAAGAACCCAGAGGTAATAGTGTGGCCTCCCCAGTGTGAAAGAAGCTGTGAATCGTGACTCTGCCTCTGAAATAGGTGCAGGTTGACAGATAGTGGCCAGTGCATAGATTACATAGTTTGTACAGGTAGTATGCACAGGGCAGTTGTAGGTACTGCAGTTCCTTGGTGAAGCAGAAATAAGAAACTGTTTAGATTGCATTCCTGTGGATGCTTCCTTGTCTTCTTTCCTTGCTATTCCACTCATCCCTCTGCATTTTGCGTAAAGCAAAAAGAAGCAAAACACAAAACAAACTTGCAAAAGCTAACTTTGTCTGTAATAGATTAGGAGCTAGAGGGGAAGAATATAGACACCTGCAGGTGTTGCAGGAAAATATTGGGAGCATGGCGAGGATTCCTTTCTGAAAGAGGTGTGACCTAAGTGACCTAAAGCTAATAAACTGAATGTTTAAACAGCCCACATACTTGCCTTGGATTGTACTGTCATTGTTTTACTGGGAAAAAAAAAAAAGTAAATAGAAGAATCTTTTGTAGGAAACCTGTTAGTAACTGGCAGGAAAAGATGGCCTGTCTAAAAGCAGAAAGGCAAATCTTGAGGGTGTTTTTGGTTCACTATAACTCAAAACCAAACCAAATCAAAAAAAGCCAGCCTCAAACTGGACCGATAACTTTTCCTTCTGTAGAGAAAGTCTATAGTTAGAATAAGATAAGCTAAAATTTCAATCCAGTGGATTTTATTTTGATATTGTACTTTGTGGATTTTGACTTGATTCAATTGCCTTTTTCCTTTGTGGTCTTAAGCGTACTGCCCATGAAGTATATAGTACAAACAAACGTACTGCTTTAAATTAAAAGTAAATAACATCTTTCAAGTCTATATCTTATCAGAAAAAGATCATTAAGTACTCTTTTATTTTTTTCTTTCTACTTTTGTACTACTTGCTCAAATACATGTTTTATATGTTATTTTACAAACACTATTAACCATGTGATTGTGCACTTAGACTAATCTTTGTGTTGGTCAATTAACTAACCTTTGCTTGTAGTTCCTTTCCTGTTGGGGAAAAAGAAAGGTATTTCTAGTATTTCAGGAAAATAGTGTCAATCACATGAACGTATTAACTGTGACAAGTTTTAGTAGTCACCTGCCTTTTGAGTGGTAAAACATTAAAATGCTTCCAGTACTTGTAAACATTACACAGCAATGGATACCTTATATTTTTGCTTCTATTTTTATTCGGGGAGAGTGGGATTTGGAAAGGGGTGGGAAACCAAAGAAACAGAATAAGACTGTAGATTTAAAATAAAAATCCATTTCCCATCCCAGCACCCATTTTCATGCACATTGTATGGAAAAAAAAAAATTAGGTATTCACATAGCTTGATAACAATTTATTAAATATTTGGCCTTTAAGAAAAGTACACTACTGTTCTAGCTAAATAGTTTTTAAATTAGTATTTTATAATAGTAGAGTCTCTATATCATCATAATTGTTTCGAATGTAAGCATTTCTGTTCTCTTTTTCTAGCTGGCAACTGTGCAAAGATGCCAATGAAAGAGTAGGCATGCTTTGCCCATGACAATTTCCTTCACTGTTCTTCCAATGTGACTTTTGATATGCATTTACTTTTTTAGAGCTTGTCTGTCTTCCTCCCAGCTTTTTAAGTGCTCTTCAGTGAATATCTTAGTACATTGTAATTCTATTTAGATATACCTGAAGTAAGTTCCTATATGCTGAAATAGAACTGCCTTAGGTAGAAATAGTGAGTTTTGACAGTTTGGAGGTGCAAAGGGAAGGACAGGAAGTATCCATAAAGGATGAAGTCGGAAGCTGTATCAAGATTTTGCCTTTTGTTTCTGAAGGCCAGAAGTATCTTCTTGCTTTTAACCTATAATAGAAAGCTCTGTTGTCCAAATTCAGCTCCTGCACAGGATTTGAAGTATTGACTTGTGGTTTCCAGTACTGTACAGTCTGCCCAAGAAGATGGAAGGAGTAAGCTTAAAATGTGTATTTTTTCTTTTTCTTTAAAGGTTGAAGAGATGGTACAAAACCATATGACATATTCCTTGCAAGATGTAGGAGGAGATGCCAACTGGCAGCTAGTGGTAGAAGAAGGAGAAATGAAGGTAAACATTTTGGGTTTTGTTTAATTGATGTAAGATGATAGGCTATGAAGACAGATACTTTCAGTCTGGTGGACTCGGCAGTGTTAGGTTTATGGTTGGACTCGATCCTAAGTGTCTATTGCAACATAAATGATTCTCTGATTCCCTGGGAATACTATCACTCAGTAAGTTATGCTGTTAAAACTTCTCTCTGAGAATAGCATTGTTTAAGTTAGGACTGGAGTCCACAAGAGCTGTGGCTTGTATTTATTCATACGAAGTTCTGTGTAACTCTTGCAATAGCTTTGTCTTTGCAGATTCCTTTCTCATTCTCTCCTGCTTAAAACTTGTTACCAAAATGATATGTAAATTCAATATACAAAAATGTTACGAGTAGCAAGTTAACTGTGGCTGCTCTACTGTGCTCGTATAGATATTTGTGTGTAGTGATAAATAAGGTAGCTTAATAATTTTTGGAGTAGAGATTCTTAAAATACTGGTATTGTAACGTGAATTGCCATGCCATGTCAGAATGTCTGCATGGGTAGTTACCAGAGAACACTGACATGGCAAATTGTTCATGTGTTAGTCTTCTAGGTAAGTGTTTTTTTAAAAAACTGAAGGAATTTTAAACATGAAAAACATGAACGGTTTTGACAATTTCTGTTCTACATTTCTTTCTCTGTATTTTGGAATAGGTATACAGAAGAGAAGTGGAAGAGAACGGAATAGTTTTAGATCCTTTGAAAGCAACCCATGCTGTTAAAGGGGTAACAGGGCATGAAGTTTGCCACTACTTCTGGAATGTTGATGTTCGTAATGACTGGGAAAGTAAGGAATTGGTTCTTAAGCTTTGCATGTTTATCAGCAAGGATACTGTTTATAACATTGACCTAATATCTGTGTTTGTTTACTAATGGATTTTTTTCCTCCCTCCCTCCTCTTTTAGCAACAATTGAAAATTTCCATGTTGTGGAAAATTTAGCTGATAATGCAATCATCATTTACCAGACACATAAGGTAATAAAACTTCAGCCGTATGCATACCTCACTGAGACAGTCTAGGGCATATGTGTTCTAATCTTATTCTGAATACTTTAACGGCTTAACAACTTAAAATTCAAAACAACTGTTCAGAACAAGTTCTCTATTAAACTGCAGCTTTGTCAATTTTTCAAACTTGTCTTGATAGCGTAATTGGTTGTGTGTGTGTCCGATAGAGTTTGTAATAACAATGAGGACTGTTTTTAATCTCAAAACGTATTCACTGCCAGCAAGGCAAGAGTCATCTAAAGCGAACTGAAGCAATAAATCGACACTGACTGCAACGAAGAAACACATACCGCTGTATGGTATGTTTTGTTGCAATAATGCAAGCTATTGTTGACCACAATTAGTTGACACACACATTTGCATTATGAGGTGGTATAATTGCTGGTACAACATTTGTTCTTGTAACTTTGGTTTTTGCCCCCCCAAGCAGTTCACTAGAATGTTCATTTGAATTATAACCCAACAACTGTAACTTAAAGGTTCAAAAAAATGGGAATGAAGTGTACAGATTCATCTTTAATCTTAGGTGGTTCCAAGTACTAATACACTCAAATACTAAACCAAATATTTTTCTTTGACAATTTTACCAGTAATGTTACCTTAAAACTTCTGTAGCATAGGACTTGTGACTTTGAGAAGACAGCTGTGGAAAATGTGTAGTGTTGTAGTAAAAGCTAGACTTTTTTTCCCCTGTTGAGTGTCAGAAGAATGGCTTTTGTGTATTTTGTTACTTTATCAGACATTTTGCTTCTGAAACTTTCTCTTAGATAATATCAGTTCACTATATCTGTCTTACTGAAGTAGTAGCTTTTTGAAATAATATTTAAGTATTTCTCTCACTCTCTGGAGACAAGAGTAACTGTAGATGCATCTATTTATACTGAACCACTAGTTCAGTTTGTAACTTACAAGTATTAACTAAAATATGAACCTGAGGTTGAGGGAACAGGAGGAGAACTACCTCTTCCTTTTGTCTACTGAAAAAGTCATTGCAGCTTGGCTTTTCATTTCAAAGACCTTAAATTTTGCCTTATTTTTTTTTTAAATTAAGCGTAGCCATATAACCTGCTATGCATCTGTACAACAGCTATGTTCTGTTTCAGTTTTGAAAATGAAATTACTAACTTGAAGAAACTTTTACTTACATAACGTGACTGACCTGGTTTGCCTTCCTTGTTTTTTCCTTTACATAAGGATAGTAAGTACTTAATTTGCAAAACTGGAAAAGCTTATATTCAGGTGTTTCTCTGCAGAGGGTGTGGCCAGCTTCTCAAAGGGATGTCCTGTATTTGTCTGCCATCAGAAAGATACCAGCATTCAGTGAAAATGATCCTGAAACGTGGATTGTATGCAATTTCTCTGTGGAACATGACAGCGCTCCTGTAAGTATTATTTTCATTCTATCAAGTTCTGGTTTTAAGATAACATTTTTCTATTACGTGGTAGTGCATGTGCAGTACTAGGGTGAGGAAGGTGGGAGGTTATGCAAAAATATAGTTTGTTTAAACCAGGTGATACACTGACCTGATGAAGGCATTCTAAGCCAAAAGCTTTCTTGCCTTATCTCAACAGTTAGCAGATCTAACGTGTTGCAGCAGAATGGAGGCAAAATTTCTGGAGATGGGAAAACATTTCAAAGAATTGAGGTTATTTTGTAAGGAATCAAATCAATAACTCTTCAGTATTGTCAGATATAGGAGGATTCTTGTGTAATTATATAGATATGGAATCTGATAAAGCTCCATCTTAGGCAGTTCTGCCTTGGTTCTGTCAGATAGTAGCAATGATTCTTTTCTTTGGAGTATCTCTGTGCTGGTTGCTATGCCATAGCCTGCTTACAAGGGAAAAATTACTAACTGACACTTGTAAATGCTGATATATTATTCTTTAAATGTTTCTGTACTCATTTGTCACAATAATTGCAGTAATTCACTTGTAATGTGTATTAAGCAAGCAGAAACCTGAGATTCAGGCATTTTAGTTTAACCCTTTCTCTGTTCACCGTGTACCTTTCATTTCATTCACATTCATGTTACATCCTGTATGCTAGAAGGCAAACTCAGAAACATGGCTTCTGGAGAGTCTTAGACTTCATAATAAAACATTAGCAGTCAAGTATGCTGAAACAAATTTAGTTTGAGGCTTACAAACGTTTCATTTTTTTGGCAGCTGAACAATCGCTGCGTCCGTGCCAAAATAAATATTGCTATGATTTGTCAGACGTTAGTAAGCCCACCAGAGGGGAACAAGGAGATAAGCAGGGACAACATCCTATGCAAGATTACATATGTAGCTAATGGTAAGTCAAAAATTTTTCGGTGTGACATTCTTAATATATACTAATTCTGGGGAGCTAACAGTGGCAAAAAAAACTTCATGCAGTTTTCTGTTAAACTTTTATATAGCAGCATGCTTGTGGTCTTCATGTTCAAAAAGACTCGAATTTGATGTGCTACATGAATCAATGAATGGGATCATTCATTGTGTGGCATTCTGGGAGGAATAAATGGAAATGGTGTATAGCTCAGTCCTCAGTACAGAGCTTGGGTTGGAAGAAGGTGGGCAGAAGTGTCTGCAACTGGGTCAACTTGGTGTAGCTTTTTAGTTTCAGTAATAGTATGGATTTTTTCATGTATTGCTGTAACTTTTTTTCCTCTGATTCATCTTCTTAGGCTGAAAAGCTGCTGATAGTAAAGATACAGTTCTTGCCCTTAGTGTTGAGAAGGAGCAGATATGTTTTGTATGAGTATGTTTGCAAGCTGTACGATCTAGTCTGTATATTGTATTATTTTTAACTGATAGAATCCTTGGTATTGACCAAAAAGTTCTCAAAGCCAAACTGTATTGTTACCGTACCCAGTATTTAGCCATGTATTGCAGCATTGGAGCTACATACTTATTAGCTCCCATCCTACAGCTACAAAACACTTCAGGAGTGGCTCACCTGGTTATTAATTTTAACCACCTATTACATGGCTTACTATAGAGTCAAAGTCTGAAAAATTGGTTCAGTAAATCTTTCATATGTAGGAGTAATGTAATTTGTATTAAATCCTGTACAAATAATCCTGTATCACAGAATTATAAAATGGGTTGGGTTGGAAGGGATCTTAAAGATCATCTAGTTGCAACACCCCTGCCATGGGCAGGGACACCCTCCGCTAGATCAGGTTGCTCACAATACCATCCAGCCTGGCCTTGAACACTTCCGGGGATGGGGCATCTACAACTTCTCTGGGGAACCTGTTCAAGTGCTTCACCACCCTCAGAGGGAAGAATAGTGTTACACTGGAGTGAGCTGCTTTGTTTCATTTTTAAAAATTACTTGGAAAATATATTTTCATTGATAAATTCTGAACTGTGATTATATGGGAAGTGGCAGCTTTCTGAGCAAAATACTTGCCCTGTGAATTGACGTGTATTTTAGAATCAATTCGAATTTTGTTTGAAGTACTTGAAAAATAATTTGTAAGACACTGGCTGTGTAGAAATTCTGCAGAAAAATGCATGAGTTATTGAGAAGTTAAGACTGACTTCTTTGAAATAAGAAGTTACTCAGGTCTCTCTCTGTTGTTTCTTGGAAGTCCTTAGAGAATACTATCTTACATTTGGGCATTCCCCAAAGACTCACAACACATCATGTTTAATGTTTTCTTAGCAGTGGCGTCATAGAACTGGACTAAGCTTGGGTATTAAGAGTAGAAAGTGCTACAATACAAGCTGTAAGGGCATTACAAAAACGTACTGATCGTTATTCTTTCCTGTTACTTCAGAAAGAGTTGCAGGAATAACAAAATTTTCTTTTCTAGCCTGTAGTGGATTTGCTGTGTTTCATTGTCTTTCTTCCTGTGTACTTCTAGTGAACCCAGGTGGATGGGCACCAGCATCAGTGTTACGGGCAGTGGCAAAACGAGAATATCCAAAATTCTTGAAGCGTTTTACATCCTATGTGCAAGAGAAAACAGCAGGAAAGCCTATTTTGTTCTAGTATTAGCAGGTATATGTTAATTTTTTTCATTCTTGATTCACTTTTGTAAATTTAAGCCCAAATAGAAGCACTCAATATAGAAATGATTAACATGTATTCAGTGCTTAGTTTTAATATACGTATGCAATATACTTTTTAAAACATTCATGTAATTCGTGTGTGTTAACATGAAAAATAAGAGCTGCACAAGTTATCAAGTATTAGTTTTTGTAGACTTTTACTAGTTTATCTTGCAAGTTTTTGCATGTGTGTCTAACTTACGTAGAAGTAGAAAAGGAGGAAGTACTGTTTTTTTCTCAGCTATCACAGGCTGCACAAGAACACTTGTTCTGAAAAGAATACATACTGAAGTTGCTCTGGATCCTCATGAGGCTTGGATATCTTAAATTCTACTTACAATTGTGTATTTGATAGAATATTATGAAGGTCAAAGTATTCTTTTATATTGACAGAATTGTTTTGATATAGGATTTTTATCAATGGAACTTTACTGACAGACTGGTGTCAATTACTGGAGTGTTTCAAAGGCTGTGCCTTCAATTTTTAGCTTTTCTAAATGATGAGCCTAAGAAAGAAAAGGGATTTACAGATGCTTTCTGAAGTCAGTGGATGCACTTTAATGGTATAGCTCATTGGGCTAGTATAAAATGGTTTTGACATTTAGATGATGATACGACATTAGAAGAGGATTTCTTGATCACCTTTGAGGCTGTCTGAATCTGTCAGACATAAGCCTTAGTGCTAAGTTAAGGCTTTGCTTAACTTTTGTCAGTGAATACTCTTGTCATATACCTATAACTGTAGCATTAGACCATCAAATTACATTTGATGGTTCTAGTGTTACAGCATGATCTGAAAAATGAGGTTTTTTCCACTTTGTCTATGCATGACATAGGCTACCTCTATTTTTGCGTTCTATTTATTATGTCAGACTCCAAAAGTCTTACTCATTTGATCCTGGAACAGGTAGCCCTGTAATGATTCACATTTGTAATTGTGTATTATTAGAGAACTACTGTAGGTGAACCATTAAAAACACAGCTGGCAGGAGCCAACAGTTCAAACACGATCGATCATAGCAGTGCAGATACTATTTAAGGTGTTTAACAAGTTCTTGTTTTCCTATTAGTGTTCAAACTTTTCAGTGCTGTATTTTTGTCTTTGCTTACCTGCAGCCATCAGAACAAGACTGGGTGAGCATTCCGTGTTGGAGAAGTGACCACACATAGAGCACTCCATGCTGGAACGAAGGATCTACAGTCTTTTTATGGCCCAAGTTCTAGGCTTTGTATACTGAAGTGAAGAAGTGTTGCAACACCATGAGGCTGAATATTTAACACTAGCTCTCTCCTGCTAACTTTTCTTGCTGAATCAGTGTGTAATTATAAATACATGTATCGATAACATGTATATGGCTCTATTTTTATTTGCTTGCTCTAGAAGAAGAATGCGTTCAACTTTGAATCACCAACATGGGTTACTGCTTTAATTTTAAACAAGTTGCAGAATTTCGCTGTCAGACCTTCCTAAGAAACGCAGGTTTTGTGCATGTCTAAAAAGCACAAAAGACAGATGCACATATGGCATACTGTATGTGTTTTATATGCACAAAAATAAATCTGCGTGGTGTTTTGGGGAGAGAGGGAGGGATGTCAGTAAAGCCTAGGTGACTTATTGGCAGGTTTCATTTTGCTTTGTATAATCATAGTTCATTGCTGCTGGTTTCTATAATGAATCATCTTGTTACATAAAATGTCAGTTAATAACTGAGGGCTGTCAATATCCTTATGACTTTGCCTTTTCTATTGACTTACTCTTATGACGATCTTTGGTTCTGAAGGAGTAAGAGTGTGAAAAGCTTTATTTTTTTTCCAGATATCTTTATATTTCTATTGTATTTTTTAGTTATGTAATATGTGCTACAGACTTTCTGTTGTTAAACATGATCCAGAAATATCTAGTAGGATTTTTTTATGAGAGGGCAAGAGACTGCCTGAAAGCTAGAAGTCATCTGTCCGTGCTATATGTGAACTGCTTTCTTGCATGATATCCAGGGCTTTCCCAAAGCTGTAAGAAGGTACACTATAATACATATTGAAGAAATTTGGACTACGTAAGACAACATTCCCAGTCTAGAATGAGGATGAGTACATTATTTTCAGATCCTGCATGTGTTTTCCTCGTCTTAATAAAGCCATGCTGTGAGGTTCGCATAGAAAGTTATTTGCCTCTTGATCAAAAACCCATTGGAGCTATAAGGATGCGTAGTTCTTTTTGGAAAGTTCCCTTTAGTTGCTGTGAGATTTTAAATGTCAGGTTTTTGCCTGACGTTGATTCTGGAGATGTTCATCAGGAGAGCAGTGTGGCAGACTGGTACTGACTTTGAGGTCTTTTATCCACGTCCCATATCTGGAGACTCCTCAGAGACTGCTCAGTGTTTCACTAACCTGTGCATCTCAAGAAAAAAGTTTCAGATGGCTTTTTTCAAGAGAAAGCTGAAAGTCTTATTTGATGTAGTGTGGTAGGTGCCTGAACATAAATAGGATACAGCAACTTAATGAACATTTGGTAAATGATTATATGTGATCTGCACAGTGTTGAAAACTTTATCTGTTCATCTCCCCCATAGAGATGAAATACCTAACATGTGATTACACATGCATGCAGATTTCATGCTCCATATCTCATATCTTTTTATTTGCCTTTCTCTAATGGTGTGCATGGAATATGCCTTATTGCAGAGCTATTCTGTTCATTTGAATATGTAGAAAAGTGCCTATATGGTAATGCTAGTAAGGCAAATAAGATGAAAATTTGTACGTGTTTACTGTATCACCAGTGAGCATTTTATATAGCAATGTGAAAAAAAAATCTTATACCTCAAATGTACTTCATCTTTTTACAATCAACCAAGCAATGGCTCATTCCACCGTAGCCACTGATGGGAACTTTAAAAAAAAAAAAAAAAATCCAAAATATAAAGAGTTTAACTCCTTATTTGCCATTTCTGGTAGTTGTTGGAACACAGGCGAGTTTATTAATTAAATTGGATAGCTTTATTTTACAAAGGTATGGAAAGTTTACAAAGCAGTATATAAACTTGTATCATTAGTTGCATTTGCACTAAATGTGATGTACTTTTGCAATTTATTCTGTAAATAAAATTACACTACAGATACTATTTGTAAAGAATACATTTTACTTTTAGATGAAGGCACTGGTACTTCACTACAGCTAGCCCTGCCCAATCAGAATTGCAAGAGGTTTCTTGAAGAACATGGAAGGAGTTGCAAGATTGAGAAATTGGTATTAATTGACCTCTTTTGAAAACAAATTTTAAAAAGGCAGTTCTCTGTAGGCCTCTCAGATTGTCTGTGTGCAAGTAGCCATTAGATCCTTTCTTCTGGAAGGGATCTTGCTTTTGTGGTTTCATAAAATTTGCTGTCTCTTGAGCCCATCCCTCTTTTCAGTCGTTGCCATGGATCTGTGTGCTCTGAGTTTGCATCTTCCTGTTAATGGATCCGGGAGTATTTATACAGCTGCGGTGGTCTTTGCAGCAGCAGCTCCTGGCTCTAGAATGGGTGTTTTTATAAGCTAAACCAGTTTGAAGGGCTGAGAAGGCGGCAGTCTTCTCCATCAGATATCGTTCTCTGGGTAGCTGTGTCCATTTGGAGAATTTGGACATCGCCAAACTAGATCTGAAGGAAATGACTTGATAGAACTTGTATTGGGAATGAGGATGAGATGGTCATTGGTGTCATTCTGTCTGAGAACCTGAACATCCTATTTTGACGAATTTATCTGTGAAAAATGTGACGCACTTTGGAAAAAAAAGAATTACCTTTTACTTAATTGGGCTGAGCTGGCTTATCTGAAGTTGTGCAGATTCTCTTTAATCAGATTGTCCACCTGTATTTTTGTCAAGTTGTACAGATGATGCTGTATTTGAATTGCCACTGTTCGTCTACAGACTTTAAAACATGAATCATATTTTTGAGTACCTTGAGTGTGTAGTGTAACTGTTTGTTCTATAATAGCTTTATGACCCTAATGATAAGTTTTAAAAATTAAAAGAAGTTGGCTCTTCCATGTTACAATCACAAATCTAAAAGCAGTATTTAAAAGTGGAAAGTATTAAAAAATTATGAAGAAAAAATCCTGGTTTGGAGTTGTTTTTAACTTTCAGTGCTTTGGAGAAACTTATTTAAAACGTTTTACCTTTTAACTGACTTTAAGATCATGGATAAAGTTACATACAATACTACAATGTATGGAAAACATTTTACAGGAAAGCAGTTTGTATTACTGAGGTTACTGAGATGAAAACTTGAATGCCACACTCGATTATGTATCGAAAAGCTTGTTTTGTGCTAGCATACCGGAGGCATGTCAAAAGATGTTCCTGTACAGTATAGCCTTTTATAGAGCACTTCCAAAGTATTTCAGCTCTTGTCTTCGTTTCTACAGAATTAGCGACCTTATGGAAGGCTAGAGACCCAGGACTGAGGAGTGCAAGAGGATAAACTTGTGGCTTTTTCTAAAGTATGAAGAATTTTTAAGAACTGAGGTGAGCTTAATAGCAGGCATATCTGGTGCCTAATGGATCACTAATAACCCTAGCTTTACTTGTGATGCAGGGATTTCGTAACCCATAAAGATGTAGAAAACTTAACAAGCATGCAAGACTGGAGCAACAGTTTGAAATAACAAAAGGCATGACTTGCACAGAAAGAAAACTTATCTTGGGCTCAGCTGTGTCAAGCCTCAGGTGATACATTGCAACAAATAAGAGTCCTGAGGTAAGCCCTGCCCTTGAAGAATGCAGCTATTTTAGCTGGCAAAAAGAAATCCCCCAAAATAAAATAAAAAGAATACAGTCACATTCTTGGTCCTGTAAGTTATGCATGTAATTTAAAAAAACACGTACTCTCCAGCAAGGAGAGGTTGCACGTTTCTGTAGCCATCTGTGTAAGTATAACGTAATTTGACCCTGGATACAATGAGTGATAATTAGTTAGGGTTGTGCTGTGCAGTTTACCAGTGTGTATTGCTAATAGTATTGCTATTGTCTTTACTCTCCAGCCGTAAAAGCTAAGTTTCACCGGAGGAGAAAAGCGTATTTTGTTAGATAAAAGAAAGGGATGACACACTTGGGAGTTTTAGGTGCATGAAAGCGTCCCATTTGTCTTCAGCTGTAACCATTGATGCACTTAGCTTTTTTCTGCACACCTGCGCCTTCTATGCATTGACTACAGCTCGAATAAGGAAGGCTGGTAATGTGGATTGCTGTAATTTTTAAGGTTTAAACTAGTTCTGCTTAAAAAGAACTTTTTTTTTTTTGAGAACTCGGACCAAGCAATAGTCAGACCCATTGTCATCTAAAGTGTAAAAACTTCACTTCAGTTAAGAACTGAAGTCTCCTTTTCAATTCAGCCTCCCTTTTTCTTGAGCTGGTCTGCCTGAAATTCCACAATTACGCTAACATCAACACTGTGATTTGTTTGCCTCCCCACTTAGAAAGAAACTTGGAAGGTAAATTAGCAAATCAGCTCCTTTTGCGTGCAACGGGAAGGACCTGCATACTTCTGTGTGTCTTCATACTTAAAACTGTGTACCCCTTAAAAAGCTGGCATATATTGTTCAACTTTTCTGATCCGTCGCACTTATTTCTAAAATTTCATCTCACAAGAGATGAGCCATGGACCGTGGAAAAGTCCGCGACAAGCGATTCCTAGCCAGTGCTACAGTGGCAGGATATGACAACATCCCTGAGGATTCCCACCTGCCAGGGTGGGCCTGTGTCTGAATCCTGGAGCAACCTGACAAATTCAGCTCCCAGGTACAGGCAGAGCTCTGGGACCTACCCCTTGCCCCCTGGCAAGTTATGCCCATTAACAGTATACTAAAGAATTCCAGACTCGGAGGAAGCCCAGGATAGCGTGCTGTCTGACGAGGGAGAGTCGTGAGTACGAAGAAAACAATTGCAGGTGTGTCTGCAACCCTGCAGAAAATATTTCCAGTCTAGGCAAGGAGCAGTCACACAGCCCGCCTCATTTCCAGCTGGCGTCCTGCTGGAAATCATTGCTATGCGTTCAGCAAAGTGACTAATTCAGTTGTCGTGGCATATCTCGTCCGCACGCCACTGCTGAAAATGTAGCTGTTAACTTAAAAGGCCTTTTTCAAGGCTTTTCGTGTAAGTGGTCTTTACCCATAGTTGGAGAGTTCTGTGGTATTCAAGGTGGCGTCACCAACAGTTTGGTGCATTTCAGTAATGGGTAAAATGGTTGCCTTATGTAACGAACCTGAAGTTTAAATAAGCTTCCTTATCTTTGTTGTTTCTCCCAACCCTTTTCTGTTTGAACTGCGTTTGAAAACTCTCAAACCAAATTCCAGCATCACTGAATACAGAGAGGGTAAATAACCTCTGACTATCAAGAGAGCAGCTGCTAAACAAAGTCATCACAGGTTCAATTAGCAGCTGTAGGATGCTCTTGATTGTTAAATGTGTCAGTTTTCAATATTGCTGTCAGGTATGAGACGTCCAATAATAAAAAAAAACGTAAATTACTGCATTCTCATCAACTAAGACTGCCACGCCCAACTTCAGTGAAAAGCGATGGAACAGCGATGAAAGATGTGAAAACCTCTTACAGTTGTGATGTTGCTGAATTGTTTTCCAATTCTAACTTTGGAAAGTTGTATCAGAAACAGTTTCACTATAAAGTTCCTGTGCCCCAGGTGTTCCCGTTGTACACGCTGTTACTATTCTATTGCAAACAGGCGTACACTTGCTCTTTTACAGTGTTGTTCCAGGTTTTATGCTTGTGTTAACAACATCTCCTGCACGAAAGAATATTAACTTCTTAAATGCAAAAGGGATGAGTTCTTCTTACTTAAAGGCAAAGAGGATACAGGAATGGTGCTTTAAAAATAAAAAATAAAAGCAAGCAGCACCAGGATGTGGGTAGATAGAAATACGAATTTCAGTAAGTCTGACGTTTTGGGATTGTTTTGGATTGTTAGGCAACGTGCTTTCTAACAGGTGTCTCCCTAAGGGAAGGAAAGCATTTACTGATGTTTTGAATGGCATTAATTTGAAGAAGTGCCCACTTTTATTCACATTCGCAAGTGAAGGAAAAAACACTCTTTTGACTGCCGTTGACAAAACACGGATCCGTAGTCCTTTATTCCCCTCTCCCTGTTTCAATTTGCCCCCAAGAGGCAGTTTAGAAACACACCCTCTTCAGGAACGCTGACCAAACTAATGCCTCGACTGCCCAGTTTTCCAATCACATTAGCCTTTTGGGGTCAATTTTCTCCAGGTGCACTAGAGGCTTCAGTTGCTCAGCAAAGTTCCTCATGTCATCAGAAACAATGTCCTGTCCTGCTGGAGCTACCACATTGAGCTCCACCAGGTAGGAGAGGGAGAGCGGCTCGATGCTCTCCGTGTTCCCCGGCATTAGGATGCGGAAGATCTTGTACACCACGATCTTCATGATGCCCTTGCGGAACACGTGCCCCTTGGCCACGAACTCATGGTCCATGCGGAAGCCCATCTCCACCAGGAAGTCCGTCAGGTTGTCCGAAGTGGCGATGTCCACGCAGTTGCGCACCAGCGCGTGGCGGTTCTTGTCGCCGATTTCCGGCTGCCCCAGGTAGCGCAAGTGCCAGGGCATCCCGCTCTTGTCCATGGAGCGCCGCGCCCGCAGCACGAAGGGGCTGGCCTGCTGCCCCTTCAGCAGGAACACCATCTCGTGGTCCAGGAAGGTCTCCGGCTCCATGTTGTCACACAGGCCGCGCAGGCGGTGCAGGAGGCTCTCCAGGCTCTGGTCCAAAACGCTTCCTGCGGCAGACGGGAGACAGCACCTCGGTCACCCCCTCCTCTCCCCTCCGGCTCCCTCCCCGCGCCCCTGCTCAGGCCCGGCCGCCCCTCCGCCGCGGCGGCGGCGGTCAGGCCCGCGGCCCGCCGCGCTCCCCTCGGCGGCCCGGCGGGAGAGCGCTGCCCGCCGGGCCGCCCCCGCC
This sequence comes from Tauraco erythrolophus, assembly GCF_009769465.1. Taxonomy (NCBI): domain Eukaryota; kingdom Metazoa; phylum Chordata; class Aves; order Musophagiformes; family Musophagidae; genus Tauraco; species Tauraco erythrolophus. The sequence continues at coordinate 29,989,479 of NC_141496.1, forward strand.
GCTCACCTTGCAGCAGGTACTCCATCATGTTGATGGTGCCGCCCGTGACGGGCATCATGGTAACGGGGGGCGCTTCCATGGCGCGGACCGGGCCGGAGCGCTGCGGGACGGCGGCGGCGGGAGCGGCGGGCGGGAGCGGCGCTCCCGCCCCGCGTCCGCTCCCGGCTGCGCCGCCTGGCGGCCCGGCGGTGCGGCTCGCTGAGGCGCGGAGCGAGCGGCGGGGCCGGCGCTCCCGCCCCGGGGCCGCCCGGTACGCTGCGCGGTGCCGCCCGCGGGGGCCCGGGGACGGGCGCCGCAGGGCGGGGCGGGGCGGCGGGAGCGGGAGCGGGAGGCCGGCGGGCGGGAGCGGCCGTGCGGGGCCAGCGCCGCTCCGGCCGAGCTGCGGGCGGGGGGCCGGTCTGCCGGGGAGCGGTGCCTCCCGGTTCCTGCGCGGGGAGAGGTGCGCGCGAAGAATTTCGTGAAAAATCGTCGCCAGAAACGCGCCGGTTCGTCCGTCGCCGCCGGTGAGTCGGTGCGGTGCGAGAGAAAGGGCGGCGGCGGAGGGGCCGGGGCACCGCGGCGCTGCGGGCTGGTTGTCGCGCACCGGCAGCAACTTGGGCAGCGAACCGTTACCGGGGCTGGAATGGGAACAGCGCAGCGGTTCGGAAAGGCAGGAATCCAGCCCGCTGGGTTTTGTGCTGTCTCGAGACAGAAGAGCCTCCGTTTCCCAAAAGTGACAGAAATGCCCAGAATGTATCAGTTAAATTCGGTCCTGCGGGTCCCAAACCTAGAGTTATAAATTTGATTTTTTTTTTCCGTAGCTGTTGTTGTAATACACCTTCGTGCTGCACGGGAAGCGCACGGTGCGTGTCTTTCCTTCCCAGCATCTGCGCACGATGGTGGTGTCCCCTGCCTCCGCCAGATAAATCTGTATCTAGACGTTGGCACAAGCCAAGCACCTGGCAATGAGAGATGCGGTTAAGTGCACCCTCTCAGTGCAGTAGTGATTTCGTTTCAGCCCTGATCTGTCAGAGCTGACTCGGAGCACAGCCGGGCAGCTGAACTGGGGTGGCAGTGCGATCCAGGGGGGACCTGCCTGTCGCTGAAGCTGGAACCACATCCCCGGTAGCTGCCACAGTGTGTACACGTTGTACGTGCTTCCTCGGTTGCAGATAAGGAGCCTGTGTTGAAATAAAGGAAGGAAATAGTCCAGAAAAGGTTTAGTTAATGGTTTAAAAGCTTTGTTACGCTTCTAAGAGAAAAATATCGGTTTTCTCCTGTGTACAGATCTACTTTAGTTCGTGTGCTCAAAATACAGTTGGAACGAAAAAATATATATTGAGAAAGATAGCTAGCAAAAGTAAAAATGAACAAAAATTGCAATTCAGTGTTTCACAGGGGTTAGTTTCTGAGGTTCACTTCTTTCTGTGGTGATACAGATTATCTGTTCTGCCTCGCTGAGGTGCATGGTAGCATTACTGCAGGTGCCTAAAATGAAACGCTAAGAGGATGTCTGCTCTTCTGTTTTGAAATTTTGAAATTTGTTTTCTGTTTACTAGGAACACCAGGAGGCCTGCATGGATGAACTAGGAGCTCCTGGACCAACTCGGACACAAAAGGAAGGCCTATAGAGGGTGGAAGCAAGGACAGGTAGCCTGGGAAGAATACAGAGCGATTGTCCGAGCAACCAGAGATCAGGTTAGGAAAGCTAAAGCCCTGATAGACTTAAATCTGGCCAGGGACATCAAGGGCAACAGGAAAAACTTCTATAGATATGGCAGCAATAAAAAGAGATCTAGGGAAAATGTAGACCCTCTCCGGAAGGAAACGCGGGACCTGGCTACCCGGGATATGGAGAAGGCTGAGGTTCTCAATGACTTCTTTGCCTCAGTCTTCACTGGCAAGAGCTCCAGCTGCACATCCCAAGTCACAGAAGGCAAAGGCAGGGACTGGAAGAATGAAGAACCACCCACTGTAGGAGAAGATCAGGTTCGAGACCATCTTAAGAACCTGAAGGTGGACAAGTTCATGGGACCTGAGGAGGTGCATCCGCAGGTCCTGAGGGAACTGGCAGATACAGTTGCTAAGCCACTATCCATCATATTTCAGAAGTCATGGCAATCTGGCAAGTTCCCAATGACTGGAAAAGGGGAAACATAGCCCCCATTTTTAAACAGGGAAAAAAAGAAGACCCAGGGAACTACAGGCCAGTCAGTCTCACCTCTGTGCCCGGCAAGATCATGGAGCAGATCCTCCTGGCGACTATGCTAAGGCACATAGAAAACAAGGAGGTGATTGGTGACAGCCAACATGGCTTCACTAAGGGCAAACCCTGCCTGACTAATTTGGTGGCCTTCTATGATGAGGTTACGGCATTGATGGATAGGGGAAGAGCAACTGACATCGTCTACCTGGACTTATCCAAAGCATTTGATACTGTCCCACACGATATCCTTGTCTCTAAACTGGAACGACATGGTTTTGATGGATGGACCATTTGGTGGATAAAGAATTGGCTGGATGGTCGCACTCAAAGAGTTGTGGTCAACGGTTCAATGTCCAAGTGAAGGCCAGTGGCGAGTGGTGTTCCTCAGGGGTCAGTACTGGGACCAGTGCTATTTAACATCTTTTTGGTGACATGGATAGTGGGATCGAGTGCACCCTCAGCAAGTTTGCACATGACACCAAGCTGTGTGGTGTTGTGGACACGCTGGAGGGAAGGGATGCCATCCAGAGGGACCTTGACAGGCTGGAGAGATGGGCCTGTGAGAACCTCATGAAGTTCAACAAGGCCAAGTGCAAGGTCCTGCACGTGGGTCGGGGCGATCCCAAGCACAAGTACAGGCTGGGCGGAGAATGGATTTAGAGCAGCCCTGAGGAAAAGGACTTGGGAGCGCTGGTGGATGAGAAGCTCAACATGAGCCAGCAATGTGCGCTGGCAGCCCAGAAAGCCAACCGTATCCTGGGCTGTATCAAAAGGAGCGTGGCCAGCAGGTCAAGGGAGGCGATTCTGCCCCTCTACTCTGCTCTCGTGAGACCCCACCTGGAATACTGCGTTCAGCTCTGGAGTCCCCAACACAAGAAGGATATGGAGCTGCTGGAACGGGTCCAGAGGAGGGCCACAGAGATGATCCAAGGGCTGGAACACCTCTGCTATGAAGACAGGCTGAGAGAGTTGGGGCTGTTCAGCCTGGAGAAGAGAAGGCTCCGGGGTGATCTCATAGCAGCCTTCCAGTACTTCAGGGGGGCCTACAGGAAAGCTGGAGAGGGACTTTTTACAAGGGCGTGTAGTGATAGGACAAGGGGCAATGGATTTAAACTGAAAGAGGGGAGATTTCGATTAGATATAAGGAAGAAATTTTTCACTCAGAGGGTGGTGAAGCACTGGAACAGGTTGCCCAGAGAAGTTGTCAAGGCCGGGTTGGATGAGGCTTTGGGCAACCTGGTGTAGTGGAGGGTTTCCCTGACCATGGCAGGGGAGTTGGAACTAGATGATTTTTGAGGTCCCTTCCAACCCAAACCATTCTATGATTCTATGATTCTATGAAATGCAAATGCTTTTAAATTCACCAGTTGCAGCTACTCCTGCCCCGTCGTCTGAGGAACTACGCAATAGTGCAATGCAGAAAACAAACATTACCCCAAACTGCACAAACCCCTTTTAGGACTGGACGAAACAGGTGAGCAGAAGCGGCTTCCCCACACACAGGGAACATCTCTAAATCCCCTCACCAGTCGTGTGAAAGACGGCGATGACACTGCAGTCCTGCAGCTGCTGAGCTGCTCGTCACCATGGGCTCGGAGGCTCTATAGAGCACCTCCACACCTTCTGGGTGTCTTAAGAAGAACCTTTTTCTGCACTTGTTGAACATAAGACACAGCGGACACAAAAGACAGTTGGTCAGACAGAGGGAGGAGGTGGAAAGAAACAGAGATAGAAACGGAGGGCAAGCACGTTATTCCCAGCCACCTACCTATATTCTGTTTGACGCCCCTTGAAACCCTTCTTACACAGCCAGCTGTGTCAGGGAAACGGGATGCACGTGCCGTGCCAGGCCTCCACCTCAGCTCTGTATCACAACATTTTAAGTGCACAGAGCAGAGCACTTCCTCCAGAGCTCCGGCAGGGAAACGTCTGGTGAAACAGGTGATCCAGCTGTGTTCTCACCAATATTGAGATAGCATAACAGCAGGGAGGCTGAGTTGGATACAAACTGGATGCAAAGTTTTTTTCTTCCCCGTTACTGAAGTTTGGACTTTTTTTCCACTCGTCTCACAGACTTTGGGTGTGAATTCCCATTTTGTCACCTTTGTTGATCAAAATTGCTTTCAGACTAAGCGTGCAGCACTCTCCAGTCACTGGTGGTGAATTAATAGCAATAAGCCTTCTACCCTACAAATCTCTGTGAGAGCTTGTTGAAATTAACTACTCCATTCCGTTGTATAATGGGAAATTTATATAATGAGTTCATTGCATAATTTACAATTTTAGAAGTTGTTGACAGAATTTCAAGGCTAGGATTACTCATTAAGTGATTTTCTGCCTTAGCAGGTAACTCAGGGTCATTAGGTTGTCTTTAGCCATTTTACCACAAGCAATGATGTGTCAGTAGCTGAGGGACTATCTTAAATAAAGGGACTACATCATAAGTTTACAGCGTAAGGACAGAGTGAGGAGACAACAAACATCAGGTAATTGGTGACTTATTATCAGTCATCGTCAGTGTAATACCTATTATGGTTTCTTCCCTTCTACCTTGCAAAGCAGGAAAACGTTTCGAGTGAGGGAGTTCAATGAGCTGGCCAGCCTGGTGGTTTCCAGACGTGGCCCTGTTCCTAAGCTCATGTTACCAAAGCAAAAACTAGAGTGGGATGTAGTTTTCTGTGCTATGTGACTCTGCCCCCTGGATTTTAAATGACTGATCTAGCGTGCTTTGTTAACTATTAAAAGAAGCTGCTGCGAGAATATTTCTCCAGTGAGTGTCCAACTCCTTAGACTTACCCAGAAACAATTTTCACATGGGAAAGCCAAGATTATTGCTGAAAAAGTGCATTTCTGTTTAGCCAGAAACTGTGCCAACAGTGGTGTCTCTCCATGTGCCTGATATACCTGCCCATTTTTTTCACTAAGGAAGCACTCTTTTGGAGCCAGTATTCCCAGAAGTTATTTTAACTGTTTTAGTGTGGTTGAACTGGGCCAGTTCACGCAGAGCTAGGCCAACTCTCACGTGTAAAAGAAGGAGAACAGTCTGGACTGCTGTACATACTGTTACACGAGTGCTTGGCTTGTTTCGAGCGCCGTTTTAAAAAAAAGTTTCATTCTTGGCAGCACAGTTACACCTGTACACGGTGTGCCAAGCGGGCTTGGTTGGGTGTGGGCTATGGGCGAAGCACGGATTGAGCAGTCGGTGCCGGGCAAAAGAGAACAGCAACACTGCGCACTTAATTTTGAGGGCGAAATAGGTTTTTAGGGCAACTTTACATAGCGTTCTGTCAGCAGGGTGACTGTTTCCTTCGAAGTCCACTCTTCTGAGATGGTGGATTGATGATGATGGAGCCTATGGCACACACTTACTGTAGGATTGCCTTCCGTTTGCTTTTGGAGACCAGTGTTTTATTACAGGGGAAGTGGGAAGCAATTTGGCAAACCGTGTTGTGGTACCAGGTGGAGAGCTAGAAGCTAGAAGTCTGGTCTTTTGCCCAGTGGTCCTTGGCATAATTTTTATGGCATGGTTATTTTATCCTAGTGTTCTAGCTTATGAAAATGGACTGACCTCGTACAAGTCTTCTCCAGAAGAATAAAGTAGGTAAGGAGGAAGTTCTTTACGGTGAGAGTGCAGAGGCACTGGAACAGCTTGACAGAGAAGTTGTGGATGCCCCATGATTCGAAGCCTTCGAGGTCAGACTGAACCGGGCTTTGAGCAAACTGGTCTAGTGGAAGGTGTCCAGGCCCATGGCAGGGAGGTTGGACTAGATGACCTTTAGAGGTCCCTTCTAACCCAAACCGTTCTGTGGTTCCAAGAGCTGGTCTTTATTTGGCTGTTGTGGATCTCAGCACATACTGGTGCCAAGATGTAGATTTTCTCTTTTTTTTTTTTGTACAGGTTCTGGCTGGGATAGAATTAATTTTCTTCACAGCAGCCTGTATGGGGCTGTGTTTTGGATTTGTGACTGACAGTGTTGGTAACACACTGGTGTTTTGGCTATTGCTGAGCAGGGTTTGCCAGCATCAAGGTTTTCTCTTTGTGCTTCTTTTTTCCCTGTGCCCCCCACAAGTGAAGAGGCTGGAGGTGGGCAAGAGGTTGGGAGGGGACACAGCCAGGACAGCTGACCCCAACTGACTGAAGGAATATTCCATACCGAATGGCATTGTGCTCAGCACTAAAAGCTCAGGAAAAGAATGAGAAGGAAGGGACACCCGTGGATACGTCATTTGTCTTCCCAAGTAACCGTTAGTGTGCCAAGGCCCTGCCTGCCACCGGGAAGTAGTGAGTAAATTCTTTATTTCGCTTTGCATGCGCAGCTTCACTTTACCTATGAAACGGTGTTTATCTCGATCCATGAGTTTTCTCACTTTTACCCTTCTGATTCTCTCCCCATCCTGCTGGGGTGGGGTGAGTAAGCAGCTGGGTCAGCCCACCACATTTTTCTAGATAGCCTGAGTCCTAGTGGGAATGCTGCTGGGTCCTGGAATTCGGGAAGAACCTGTGAAAGCTGGGGCTAAAGCCCCTAATGTCCCCCTGGGTAGATTAAGAAGCGATCTGAAAATAAACCAGTGGTGAAGACGGGACATTAGGCAATTTTGTGTTGTGTATGTTGTGGTTTAGCCACTCACTCCCGCCCACCTTGGTGGGGTGGAGAGGAGAAAAATCCAACAGAAGGCTTGAGAGTCCAGACAAGAACAGGGAGGGATCACCCACCAACCACAGCCCTAGGCAAAACAGACTCAGCTTGGGGACAAACTGATTTACCACAGCTTTTCCCAGAGCTTACAAGCAGGGTTCACGCCAAGGATGGAAATGGTCCCAGCAATCCTGTGTATAGACACACTCGGAGCCCAGATATCATTGAATACTCCTCCGAGAAAGCTAGCGGGCTCCGAGTTGTGCTCTCTTCTGGGAACTGGTGTGCCTGCTGCGCCACGCCTGCGTGGGGGCCCTTGCTGGCACACTCCTGTCCCATCACCAAGGCACCATCCGCTACAGCCTTCTGGTGTCATAGCTACGTTGGGCATGAACGTGGTTTGCATCCCTGCCTTGCATGAGCAGAAGTCATTTGTCCTGTCAGGAAGATTAGGTGAAGCACGCTTCACTGATAACGTCTTACGCTGGCTGAGAGAATTCCAACTGGACAGCAGTTGTGTAGCTCGAGACAGCTGGAGCTGCAGAGCTGCCCCATCTCACAGCTCTGGAACTCTCACTGCAGACAGCGGGAAGGGGACTGGTGTGTAGGGAGGGGTAAAGCAGATCAAGGAAACAGAGAAGAAATGAGGTAATCTAGGTAAAGAGAAGCAAACTAGTTACTAGAGTCAAATACGCTATTTTTACTTTTTTCTAGGGTTTTAAAATATTTGGAAAACAGTACCCATTGCAGTAGTATAGCGTTTTAGTTGCGGCAGCTTTGGAAACTCGACTACAGACAGCTGGTTTGCTTTTGCCAAGGATCCAGACAGCACAGGCTGTCTCCTGTATGGAAGCAATCTTGCTGCACCAAATATTGAGAGTGTGTGCAGAGAAACAAGAGCCCTTCTGATCCCTAAATATTCCAACACATACAGAACAGTAACCTCTGCTTCTGGTATAAAACCTGTCGTTCTGAAGAGACAGAAGAAGAATGCAGACTGCCTTGTATGTCCGATGATAGACTCATGGACATTCCCAGGACCGAACACAGGAGCTGGACTACAGGTGAAGAAAAGAGGAGGGTGGGGGCAAATTTTTGACACGCTTCCAGGAGTTGTAGTGATGTTCTGACTAAAAGCTTAACCACTTTGCTGTCAATGTGCACTATGATACGAAAAGCTCTGGTAAGAATTCCGGATAGTTCTTGATGTGGTACTGAAGGGTTCTTTTACTCTTCCAGCTTAGCCTGTCTTGTAAGAATATACAGTACTGTGGATTTTGACAAAAATCACATTTTCCTGGTGAAAGCACTGTTTAAAATTCAGGTAGCAAGTTAACTTTAAAAAGCACCTTTGAAACTTTAGTTTTGATGAACATGTGAGAAGCTGCCACAAGTATAATTCAACAGCTTTCTGGAAGACAGGAGAAATGCCCAAACAGGCCTCAGTGGAAGGTGTCGCAGTGCGTTAGTTCTCCCACTTAGGCAAAAAGCTTCGAGGAGAATAAACGAGTACCACCTTCTGCAAACCAGGTTGAGAGGTTCCGGTGTCACAGCCCCACTGTGTTCGTACGCCAGCCATGTTTTCCTTAACCCTCTTGTTTTATGCTGTCTGCTGAGGTATGTCACTAAGTCATGAAGTAAGCTTAAAATATCACCATTAAGCCAATACATTTTCCATTGTTTTACTGAAACTGAAAAAGTAGTTCTGTACCAAAATGTACACAATTTAGTAATAATACAAAATGTTAATTCTGCAAGACAGAATGTCAGTTAAATCCACCAAAATCAACACTGAACCACCATTTATTGCCAGAACAGTGTTACTTTAAATAAGATCACTGAATGAACATAGAAACAAAGTAGTTCCAACTTTCCTTAAATAAAATGGTAGCTATTAGCAACAATACTGCAGGAAGATAAACATTCATGAAATTTACATGCTGTCGTAACATATCTAGCATGTAGTATGTCTTCATGCTTGCACATTAGCTTTATGAGCTGATTACAATGATATTAATGTGCTGATGTACTACAAAACAACCCATCATGATTTATATCAAATTTGCACATGAGAAGAGCACCTCTGCTGGTCACCTCTTTAGGAATGCTGCTGCATTCCTGCAAGAAACCCAGTTCAATCCACTGATTCCCCCGAAAAAAAAAAAAAAACACAAAACGAACAAAAAACCCCAAACCAACCAAACAAAAACATCACCAAGCATATTAACAATTTTCCTCCTGTGATTAACTAGGCAGGGCGATGTGTTTAGCAATATTCCCAAAGATGAATCAAACCAGAATACACCTGGGTTTTCTGTATTACATTAAGAACACCTGAGACTGCTTCACTGGTCCAAGTACAGTATTTTAATACAAAAACTGCTTGTTGCATTAACATGTCATTTCACTGAATTCCCTTAATTAGTACTTTTCATTGAAAAAAGTGTAAGATTTCTTCTTAAAATAAATACTCCCCCCCCTCCCCGCCCCTAGAAACTTTAAAAGGAATTAAAAGACGAAAATGAAAAAAAACTAGTGTTAAAGAACAGTGTGATTTTCTGGCTTCATTTTTTTCTCAGCTTAAGCAGTGGATACACACCTATTCCTAGGGAATAGGTGTCAAACACTTAAAAAAAAAAATTAGGAATATACAAACACACTGTACTTTAAGAGACGTCTTTTAAAAGACGTGTAAACATCTGTTCTTGTCTCCTGTTGTTTGAATGCACTTCTATCAAAAAAAAATGAGAAATTGCATTTGCTTAAATTACTAACCTGTATTGACACGTAACTGGTTTTGGTTACCAATTTCAAAATCACTTTTTTCCTACCTGAACAAAATAACAAAACAGTTGAAAACACTGTTTTTCCCCACTCATGTATAGATTATATTTAACCATTTAGAACTTTATAACTCACAATTTTTCCGTAAAGGAGTAATCTAAATTGTGGAGTTAAAACATTGAATGCTGCTTAGCTGAAGCAGCAAGCAAATCAAGCACTATATATAGACAGAGCTTTCTATGAAACTAATCTTAAGATTTACATGTGAAAAAAAAAAAAATTTGGAGTACATGGAAAGTGATCAGGCTTGCCATCACTTCAAAAAACATGCTTGTCTAACCAGAAAATAAAGATGGCAAGGACCAGTGCTTTCAAGCCAAGTTTAGACCAACTTTTTTTTTTTTTTTTTTTTTTTTTGAATGTACAAAGTACATTACACCACTTTTCAGCTTAGTAGTTACCAGGAAACTTACTAGTCAAAATAACCTCAACCTGTAAAAACCATAAGGCTGATCCTTTAGAAAATGACGTGTAAGATTAAGAACCCCAAAGCCATGTTCAAGACATCAGACAGGACTTCCTTCATGAAGTCATCTCTAACCACTGAAGAAGGTCAAAGACGTAAGTAGTCTCACACAAGTCTGGTGATCTCTGAGTTTACACAGACATCACGGAGTTGAAGGTAATCTTCATTCTAAACTTCACAGATTATTTTTTTTTTCCCCCTGTGCACCTGGTCAGTTGCTGGAACAATTCTTCATTTCAAAGCTGTTTCAGTATTCATGCTGCCTTCTTAGTGCAGGTTCCTTGAAGATCTTGTAGATTTATTTTTGATCTGATAAAAACAGTAAGGTAACCACGTCAGATAGTTAAAATGTTACACTACTATTATATGTTGCAATTATTCATGTCATTATTATTATTCAATCTTGTGTACTTGGAAGAAGGGCAAAACAGAGAAAAAGAAGAATTTTTCCATTTCTTACCTGTTGTGGATCATGTGACTTTTGACTAGATGCCCAGCTGCAAGAGCTGCCAGTAGTGATAATTCCCCTGCCATCACTGTAGCACAAACAATTTTAGCAAGCTGACGGGCATTTTCACCAGGGTTATCTTGGCTTGCACCTTGAACCCCTAACATCTGGAGAGATAAATATGCAATGCTGTGAAATCTAAGTACGTTTATGCTACATTTAGTATTAAAGTAAGCATTTCCCAATTATATTCAAGACCAGGTTGGATGAGGCTTTGGGCAACCTGGTGTAGTGGAGGATTTCTCTGCCCATGGCAGGGGGGATGGAACTAGATGATCTTTAAGGTGCCTTCCAACCCTAACCATTCTATGATTCTATGATTCTATATCAAATCAACTAGCTCTAAGTCTTTTTAATGTTAAGCATCTTAAGCTTTAAAACTAGACACAGGAAGCCAATTCATTAGATAATTGTAAAATTTTCACATCAAATCCATCAAGTTAAACTTGAGTTTAACTTTTTAAGACTTTTAAACATCTTTAAAAGATGCTTCGTTCCCACAACATTGCTCAGACGCAATACAGACAACACAAAAGCGAGCTTTGATTTAAGAAGCTAAGTTGCTTTAAACTTCCTGATTCGTACCTGCAAACAGGCCTGCTGTGGGAGCAAATTGGTGCCTCCACCAACAGTTCCTATTTCTATGGAAGGCATTGTGCAGCTGATGTACAGGTCTTCATTGGTGGAACCAGTTCGCTCCATCAAAGTGATACAATTAGAGCTGCCCACGTTCTGCGCAGCATCCTGCAGATCAGGAAGGAGAAAACAAAATCAAAACACTCAACTAAGGTTTTTGGTGAAGAATTACTGAACTAAAGAAAACCTGAATTGGTGTAAAACAAACCTACCTGACCACAGGCAATGTAGATGGCTGTCACAATGTTTGCTGCATGTGCATTGTAGCCACCTACGCTACCGGCCATTGCAGAACCCACCAAATTTTTGTGTATATTGACTTCAACTATATCTTCTGTAGTCGTCTTCAATACCTAGACAAAATTATATACTTTTACTACACCATTCCTTAGGCAGAAATAGGAATACTCTATTTATGGTTAATAAGCCCTCGCCCCTTGTTTGGTTCCAGATGGAATCTGACTCAATCATCGTCCTAGATATCTACTTTTATTTTTGTTCAATAGCAGCCCTTCCAAGTGCAGGCTGCATTGTCCAAGTAACAATGGAAAAGTCAGTGCGAAGAATTTGGACTTGCACAGACCTTTAAGAAAAGCTCACCAGCTACCTTCTTCGTTTCAAATTCTCATTTATCTTCAGAATGAAATAACAAAATCAGCTTGGCAGAAAATCCTCTTGATTCACCTTGATATGATAACAACATTCCTCCCAAGTTGCTCCAGACACTAAACCCTCCCCAATTTAGCATATTAAGCTTTAAAACTAGATACAGGAAGCCAATTCATTATTGAATTTTATCGTTTTATTATACTCTTATGTACTCTGCATAAGAATACAAAGCTAAACTGAAGAGTTCAAACACAAACCACTGTGCTACATTGGTAAATAAACATTGTGCACAGTAATATCAAACAAAGTGGCACATTTATACTATACTGACTGTATTTTGAAACCTTCAGATAAGAGATTTATACTGAATTTAGTATAAAAATTACCAAAGAGAACAAAAAAAACATAGTGCTGTGAGCAAAATTTAAGATATTCCAGTGTCGCAGGAATAGCAAGTGGTGACAGGGATCTGCACAAAGTCTACAACACTGACAAAAAGTTTAAGTATTAGAGTTCTATGTAAGTAAATGTAGTGAGGTACATGGCTGGGGAAAAGCATCCCAAATTCACTTAGAACCCATCCATGCCCATTACCAAAGGACTGGCTCCCTATTACTACTGTGGAATGAAATCTTGGGGTTGTAATAGATATTACCACTGAATCAACTGTAAAAATGCTGATTCAGAAATTAAGAAACTACAAGGAAGCAAACCCAAGAGACATAAATTATGTCAATGTATAAATGCAGCCTGCACACAGACTTTGAAGAGTGTCCCAGTCTCCACCCAGAATTTTAGAAATTTAGAACTGAAAACAATCTAGATAAGGATGATCAAAGACATGCTAAAATAGTCTGTTTAGTCATTCCTCATAAAGAAACTAGTAGTTTTCAGTCTGAAAGTGACAGTAGCTGGGAAGGTGGAAGTGCTCTGTTAGACCTACAAAATCTTAAGCAGTAGAATGAAAACGAAAGTATCTCTTCCACTACAAAACTAGGGCATCATCAAATGCAATGGACAACCAGAAAGAGGTAGTTCTCAAACAAGGTGTGGCTGCACTGTGGAATTCCGCTGGGAATACTAGTGCTAAAAGTTTACACTGTTTCACAAAAGAGACTGAACAAATTACTGGGGAAAACAACAACAAAAAAACTCCATCAAATACGAAAGTACCAATTCAGAAAATCTTGAACAAGCTGATGGAAGACTATGCTTAGTATGGTATAATAAACTTCTCCCTGGATATCATCTCTCATGCCAGGTAACAGGCAACGGATTTGGTCTGACACACACAGCCAGTCTTCTAAGCTCAGGTGGAAGAAAATCTAAGATAGCTCTTGTGACGTAGGACAAGTTTGCCAGGGGCTAGGACTGGCACTGGTTATAAAGGTTACCCTTTGTCATGCAAGATGCCAAGGCAGCTTTGGAATTAAGTGAAGCACCTGATTATCTGTTTTCATAGGAGGCATATAAACTTTGTAGGAAACGCCAGGTTTGTGCAAGAGACAACAAATGAGTGAAATCATCGAAACGACTGGGTTTAATGACAGGCAAAACCTCGTGTAAAAATCTGTCAAACTGTGAAATAATTTTTCAAAGGTGAAAAGTGAAAATCCTAATGCCTTCAACTAGATATGCACCATCAAATACATGCACATTATGTCAGAAGAGACAACGAAAGGAAAAAATATCCACTGTCTCAGGAAAAATAGTATCGGAACATACATGTCGGAATTATCCTTACTTGGAAAACAACTTACAGTTAATATTTATGATGTAAGATAGGTATCAGTTCTGTAAAATGTATGCATTTTTATAAACAAGTAAAAGAAAGCAGACACTTACTTCTCTAACAACCTTGGCTGGAATGACTGCTTCACAGACCACAGACTTCCCTCTTCCTTCTATCCAGTTTATAGCAGCAGGTTTCTTGTCTGTACAATAGTTCCCGCTAATAGCTATAACCTGGAGATCAGGAAACTCTTCATTCAACCTTGCCAGTGCTTTTTCAGTACCCTGTTAGAAGAGAAATGGATAAAAGGCTAGTATATCATTATGGTTGCAAAACAAGCTACTCCAGGACAGCGGAACAGCAAGATGAGATTAAGTCTAATCAGATCATCAGTTACAGCTGACAAAAAGAACGTTAATTTCAGGAAAGAACCTGAAACAGGAGAAAAAACTCAACTCAATTATCACTGTCCTTTTTCTAAGCACTTTGGGAATTATATGGGGAATAACTGATTGTTCCCAGTACATATGGTCTCTCTTGGATACGTTCTAGGTGAATGGGCGTATGCTTACCATACTGAAGATACGACTACATGCATGAAATGAATTCATTTTGGATGTAGTGGAAAAAGCTTCTCTACACTAGGAAACCAGACAAAAATCTGCTATATTTAGTGTCTTGTCTATGACCAGACTCCTTTATGTAACGGTTCTGATAGCCTTAAATCTTCTATAGAGTAGGCAATCAGTATTAATCTCAAACAGCAGCACAAGTCATCCCCCCAATCTATGGGTCACATCTCAGGTTCTTCCACATGTTTGCATAAACCCAAAACCAACCAACCAAAACCAGAGAACACTCCTCTGCTGTCATTCACCAGATTCCTAATCTTTTATTTACAAGGAAGCGATAAACACAGTAACAGATTAATTACTGCCGGATAAAATCTTTGCCCCAAAGCAACAGAGCAACCATCTTAACTTCCATATTATCAAGAATACTTTCTTTAAATAATAAAAAAGGTAAAAAATAAGAAGTTACTTTTTTCTTTCATCATTCTCATCCTGTTGTTCTTTACACTTGACAAGATCAAATACTTTTATTATTTTATAGCACTGCAAACAGTGCTATGCCTTATCTTTCTGTCTTCATATGCCAGGTGGTCACAGATTGGTAGGCTATAATTTATTTATTTTTCAAAAGAAACACACATTGATTAAAAAAGACTTAAGAGGACTGGTCCTTACTTTTGAAATCATATTCATTCCCATTGCATCCCCTGTTCCAGACTGAAAACGGATATAAAGGTTACGACCAGCCAAACAGATGAGAAGCTTTTGTAGGCGGGCAAACCTGCAAACAAATTTTACTATTACTTACAATCCTCAAGGGAAATGACGAAATTAGTTTTAAGTAGCAAAATGACAGCAAATCATTGCAGGTAGCACTGTTAACTACTCTGTGTTACTCATTCCTCAGTGCAAGAAAAAACCTTCAGCTACCGTGCATGCAGTTCTCTTGAGTAAATACTTCAAAAATGTTCACTGTAAAAGTGTTCACTGCATAAATTTACTTTATTTGCATTCCTTAAAACATCTGACCACCAGGTATAATCCAAAAATGAGGCCTTTGGAAATTCCTTTGTCAGTTTTACAGCAAGGCAAAACCTGTGCTTGCTATGTTCAACAACAGTGCAAGATCCACAAATCAAATAAAAACCTGGAACTACTGCATTTAAACAGCAGCACAAGTTGATTCTGGCCAAAATACACATACGTCCTTGGCTGACACCTGTAAGACTAGTAAGGAAATCGCTCTCTGAATCTTCCTAAAGAAAGCTGGTAATTGTAATTCTTAGAAAAAACTCTAGGGCTTGAAATAGACTTATTCTTAATACTGGTTAACATTTTTTAGCATTTGAGTTCTAGCATTAGTTTATGCTGTATTCTCACAAATTAATTATTAACATTAGTAGCATCACGTGAAAGGCTAAATTTGAAACTTTGAATTACTACTACTAAATAATAACTACTAAAAATCCAAATAAGCTTTTATGTTTATTTTTAAATGCTTAGCCAAAATAAGCAATGTATTAAATATTAGACAATGTGAATGTATCTGTTGCTTAGATAAAAGTTGTTTACCACTTGTAATGGGAAAATGTTTATTACTAGCCTTGTGGCATAGCCAGAGTGACTTTTGTTCCCTTAGATTCAAACTATTACTCTTAGCCAAAATGAATACATCATTTACTGTATTGCAGTCCGCAAAAAGAAAAACTGTTAGGAGAGTTCTACCATCCATAGAAGTCTTATGTCAGGAAGTAAGACTGGAACAGCCACTGTACTAACCTACTTGTGCTGTCAAAAGCTTCCTTCATTATTTTAAAGCCTTCAGGACTTTCAAGCCAAACTTTCACTTCTGCAGCCTGGCAAGCAGTGGGCAGCCTTACAACAGGTCCTCGAGTCATCCCATCTGCCAGAATGCGGCTACTTGCTCCTCCACCAAGCTAAAAATCAAAGGCAGAAGGGAAACAAACTTAAGATTACCAAAAGTGAATTTTAATTTGTAGGAAGTCACAAACATGCCTTATATCATCCCAAATATGTTTTATAATACAGAAAGTTTTTCAAGCTAGTCAAATAATACTTACACATATTGCTCTACATCCTCTGTTAGTGCTCGCTACAAGGCATCCTTCTGTTGTTGCCATTGGCACCTGAAACTCTTTGTTATCCAAAACCAGTGGTCCTGCAACGCCTACAGGAATAGGCATATATCCAATCACGTTTTCACAGCACGCTCCCATAACCTTGCAAAAATAAGACAAAAGGTATCATTAAAGTTACAATACATGGTACAGCATGTTACGTACTGTGCCTACGACTACAAGGTATCCTAGCAAAAACCCATAATCCTACCAATACAGCAACCAGTTCCCACCTCAAAAAGGCAACAGCTACAGCTATCAACAGCTAATACTGGTCAAGTCCAGTATCTAGCAGACATGTTGAATCTTACTAAGTCTTAAACACTATTAAAAAACTCTAATGCTGTTAAATGAATTTTAAATAAATTTCCATTTTAACTTGAGCTCAAGGTAATATTCAGCTGAACTCAGGCTCAGTATTAGTAGAATTCTGCATTTTTGAGATAAGACAGCTGCATACGTTGGTATGAAGTATTTTTTGGGTAAACTACAAAACTTTCCCACCTCCCTAGGTTTAAAACACCAAGCGCAATAAAAGATAGTGCCTTAGAGTCTCCTTTTCTCCTTTTTTTTTGTCCCTTCTGCATCAGTTTTGACCAAGCTCATTGTTAATTCATATACATCACTTCAAGCATGTATTTGTATTTGAGCTATTTGGAAAATGGTTTTACAGTGAGTTTTGCTTGTCTGCTTTTCACTTACCAAAGAATAATTATAATTCCTATAAGGAAGATACTGCAAAGACGAAGGTTCAGGGAGTTTCTTAGATAACATCTGTCTGCGAATGGAGACACCTCGCTCCTGAGTTTCCATCAGGGTTTCCAGTTTGTATGCAGGAATATGCTTAGCATTAACTAAGCTGATAACCTCAGCATCAGAAAGGTATTTTGCTCCTTTCTGGAAACGTAAAGGGTGGGGAGAGAAAGTACAGGTTATCTTGGTGAAAATCCTTTTAAATGTTTCCAAATGAAAAAAGGTTAACAACTTTACTTTGACGTTATCAGAGCACATCTAATGGAAGCAGCCGCCCATGTCAGGCTTTATAGTAGGCCAGGATACAATCAGAAACCTTTTACTCAGACACCTACTTACACGTGTACGTCAGAAGCTTCAATGACTTGGTCTGTCATGAATGGCTGAAGCTGCTTCCCTGTTCCCCCTAGCCTGACTGACTGGAGAAGTGACTTAGAAAAGGATTTTGTTTTAGTCATGACCCCCTACTCAAGTTATTAAAGACATAATTCTCTGAAGAATGACATCACAATCAACAGGATCACTTAAAAGCTGGAAAATGAACTGTAAGAATTCTTAAATTAAACATTGCAGTAGAGGTTAAAAAAACCCATGTCATTTCTCTGTACCTCTGCATTTCCAAGTATACGAACACATTCCTCAACAGAACGTGGTTCTTCAGGTAATTCAATTTCTTCCTCTTTTCCATTAAGAAATGAAGAAGATTCCACAGGGTTGCAACTGCCAACTACAAATGTAGCCTTGGTTGATGACTCTGCTAATACAGGTTTTATGACTTCGTCTGCATAAAGACAATCAAAATGAACTTTGGTTTACAAAATTCTTACGTTTTCATTCCAAATGCAACATGCTAACACAGATTTCACTATTAGTTCCAAATATTCAGGAATAGGTTCGAACTTTAAAATGTTTAAAGTTACCATTTCCATCTTTGGGAACTAAAGCTTCTTCTACTGTGTTAGATTTCTGATTGTTTTTCAGAAGTCCAGATTGCTTCCTGCAACAATTCTCAGGGACCTTTTTCTGGACCATCATTGGAGATGTTATAGGATTTTTCAGTGAGAGTGTAGACTCAGTCTCTGCTTGCTCAAA
The DNA here is from genome assembly GCF_009769465.1 of Tauraco erythrolophus. Taxonomy (NCBI): domain Eukaryota; kingdom Metazoa; phylum Chordata; class Aves; order Musophagiformes; family Musophagidae; genus Tauraco; species Tauraco erythrolophus. The sequence goes on from NC_141496.1 coordinate 30,007,651, forward strand.
GAAAATATATTTGACAGCAAGGAGAAGGGCTAATCCAAGAGTGATTACTTGTTCAATATCCATACTGGCCATTCTGAAACAGAGAAATCCGAAAGTAAATACACAGTATATACAATTGCTGTTCCTAACAGCATTCTGACATCCCTTTGCTTTATAAAGGCTAATAGTTTTATCGTCATTTATACAGTTACAGAAACTCCAGTCAAAAGACATTTTCTAGCAGGATATTCACATATGCTAGGTTAGAGCAGAGAAATCATTCTTTGTATTAGTAACAATGTAAGAATTTTCAGATGTCATTGAAGTTACTAAATCTTAGCTAAAAAGCAGTCCAGTAAAATAAATGACTGTAAAATATTCACTAACAGCTACATCAAATTGATTTAACAACTGTCTCCCAATGAAAAAGAAATAATGATGACTCTACCAATGATAACTACTATGGTTCAAGCTCAACTGGTAAGAGGAGGGGGAAAAACCTAAAGCAGACAGTTCTGCATTTTCAGAAATATTATGGAAGCACGGGTGCTGCTAACTTCAGTTGAGCTGAAGGAAAAGCAACAGCGAAATGGCTTTTGCACTTTTTCCGCTTGTGTGTGCACAGTCAGGAGCTCTGCATAAACTAAATTACTCTAGTGGAGTCAGCAAATTTACTATCTAGTGTGCTCTGAAAGGTGTCCATGCTAGTAGGAAAAGGTAGTGTTTCGATGCATACAGGACAGCTGGCTCCTGATCATGTTCTTGATTTCTTCAAGGAGATTGGACAAATGGCGTAATATGAAAATATTTCTTATGAAAAGCCATCTCTGGTTCCAAGAAATCCTACAGTGCTCAGATCTGCAAGTTTCTAAGTGTTGCATCCTAGAACCATAGTTTGGCCGCACTGGAGAATACACCTTAATCAAGGAAACACACTTCTGTTCTTTGAGGTCACCTACCGAGAAAGGTAGAACTGCCATAATGAAACATTAGGTTCAATTCTCTTCGGTGCATTCTCATCCAATCCCACTGAGTTTTCCACAGTACTGTTTTGAGCCGCTGGTTCCGCTATCCAACGACTGTGGGCGTGAACGAGAACCAAACCCAGCGACTGTATTAAAAACACAAACAAGAGAACAAGTACTAATTTTTCAATAGTAACTGAGTATCTAACCTACTCAGATTAAACATTTTCTGTTTGTTTGCGGTTTGTTTTGTGGTGGTTTGTTTTCGTTTCACATAAAAGTCTAGAGCTGAAGGCTGATTTTCTACACCTCTCACAAACAGCCTTTTGGCCTATTGTTAACAGTCATAGCTTTGAACCTGTCCCACCACATCATCCTTCCTCTTGCTCAACTAATAAGTGAAGGAAGCTGAGAGTGCCGTAGGGGTGAGAGAGAGGGAATTAGCAAACCTAAGAAAGCCCTGAGTGTTTGGCACAGAAATGGCATATGGAGGAAGCCTTTAGGTATAGACACAAGGGATTTTATTAAAAATTACTATGGTAAACTAGACTAATGGGATGCAGAATAGAAGTCTACAGAAAACAAAAGTTTGATTCACTGCACCAGGACACCTTACTGATTGCGTAACTATAGGTGAAAAAGAGCCACAAACCATAATTATTTTGACCCTCTGTGTTACAGGATTTGGTTTATTTTCTTCTTCTTCCAGAACACGAGCAAAATGGCTAAGCTGCCATATAGGGCGCCCTTCACGACTCTCTCGAGAAAGCTGCAAAAATAACAAAATTTAAAAATAGGTCCTATTTAGTACATACTAGAAGAACCAACAAGTGAGCCTCAACATTGTATTTTTACTTGATCATTCAGAAATTACTAGCAAAAAGAGTTAGCCTACGACCTACTGTTTAGCCTAAGTTAGAATTTAAACAGTTAAAAATCCTGGACCGCCAATAATTTACAATATAATTTGTTTGTTCTGCTTCAAATTAGAACTCATACTATTAAGAGTGACTCATTTACAGTGGCATTAACAAGTTACTGTTATCAGCTGAGCCACAGTAACTCTTTCTGCCCTTCCCTCTGTTCACTTTGAAAGGAAGACAAACTTGCTGGTGTTTAACTCCATGAAGCAATGTATAGCCTGCAAGAAGCACAGGGCTTCTTGTTCTACTAAGACTTGATGTTGTCTTGAAGTTGGTCTTACCTCTAATACCAAGGACACACAAGCTGGAAAGAATGTCATGAAGACAAAGTAGTTGGCAAGAACAGACATACAGCCAAAGCAGCACATAATTTCAAGTTGTCGTACACCTACAGAAAAAAGAATAATTTTTTTTACATTTGAAGATGCAATGGGCTTTCTATATACTTGATAAAAGTGTTGCAGAAGCAACTGTTACACTGACAGTGTAGATTACAGAAGGAACTGTCTAGATTAATGAAAAACAAGCATGTTAAGCCCTAGTCGTGTATTAGCTTACTCTAAGCACACTATGTATTTACAGAAAACTTTTAAAGCACAATTCTGAATAAATACAAGTAACTACAGTTCACCAAGATTTTAAAGCTTCACACTGAAAGCCTGAAACTCCTCAGGTATCTAAGCAGAGAATAATTAGCCAAAATTATGTATTGAAATCCCTTCTGAAAGATCTGAAGATGGCCAGTTAAGTGTTAAGGCAGTAAGGAACAGTATGTACCCTACCTACTCCTTCACAAGCCTAGTATCCAGAAAAAGTCAACTAGCCATGTCACACATGCATTACTGAAGTCCCTTACTAAAGATGAAAAAGTTAACAGTACAAATAATTTAAAAAATATAAAGATCAATTATATAATACACCAAAATTAGTGGTTTTTTCCTAGATATAAACAGGAAAACAGCTTATTAATACCATCTCCCACAAAAAGCTCCAAAACAATTTGAAAAGCAAGTGCTTTAAAAGATGCCTTTAAGGTATGCAAGATAGTTTAAAAAAAAACTCACACAAAAAACAAACAGACAAAACCAAACACGCAAACAAAACCCCACTTTAGCCCTAACTATGGAACTTTATTTTACAAAGAAATCAGTTATTTACACATGAAAATCCTTTGCTTATTACATTTAACTGTTCTCTTTTTAAGAGGAAAGACAACTGCTATTGCACACAGAACTGATGAAGATGAAAAGATTGGGTGGGGAAAAAAACAGTAAAAGATTGGTTATTTTTAAGTGAACTAGAAAACCTTCCTTGCCTGGAGTAATTTTTATAAATACGTGAGTTTTGCAAGAATATGATATAGGTGTGCACGTACTAAAAGCGTAAGTCATTTTTAAAAATGCCCAAGAGAAAATTTTAGCAGCTACTTTAAGATATTAACGGAAATTATGGGAATGATAGAAGGTCGTGATTTTCTAAAAGCAGCCACACGGAAGTCCACTCCTACTGCACAATGCTCAAGGAAAGCTGTCACCTGTATTTCAAACTTCCCTTCAACATGTACATATTATTCACATCTGCAGGAAACTAATAATATAGGCTAATTAGGAAGGTATAAAGTTATATAGGTACAGTTAAATAAATAGATGAAGTCACTCCCGTAGGTAACACCTATTATTTGAAACTCTCAATATCTCAACGTCTTTCAAATAGTCTTTTTTAACTGGAAACAATTAGACCCTCAGACTGCATCACTCACCTGACATAGTACCAACACCAATCACAAGACACTCCACAAGTGCATCCAGTGTAAACGTAGGGCCTAGAATTGCCATTCCACGTGAAATATTTTCTCGTACTTCATCCTAAAAAGAAAAATTTCTGTATATTAACATAGGAACAAAAACCAAATTAAGAGAATACACATAACGTGATTAGTATACGATTAGTAAATTGAGTAGTATTATGGTGATAAAGCCTTATAAAACATACATTGAAAATGAACTATTATGAGAGCATACATTCTTCAATTGCTTTATTTCCCATACGTTATTATACTTTGACAGTCTTTATTTACACAACACTTTAATTTTGATTAATTTCTCTACTTTTGGCTCATCAGTATTCTAAGCTGCTACAACACTGATGGGCACAGACTTTAATTGAAGCACATTTAGAAAAACAGGGTTTCTACACTTTAAGATATAAAATAGAAGCCACTTGCGTCATGGCATTTCAAAAGTTCTTGCAACCACATATCTGTACCCTAGATTTTTTTTTCATTTAATTTTATTTTATTATTTAACTCTCTAGACTCAGCTGACAGAAAAAAGGACATAAAAGACATTAAAACTTTCCCCTGGGGGGAACGGGATTTCCTTCAGAAGCCAGGCATGGCAAACGCTAGAGGGTCTGCTGCAGTTTTTTTGATGGTGGTGGCTTTGAGTGGAGGAGGAAGGAAGCTGTAAGGAAAATCTATTTGTGAAATACTTTCTTGAAAATTAATTAAAAAATCCTGTTCTTGCACTTATTCTAAAATAATTACAACACTGTAATAATATTGCATATCTAGAGAATGTGCAATATACTCTAATATACAATATATTAACATTTAATAGACAATATTTTTGCCAGTTAGTATGCTCAATTACTATTTATAGTATTTTGTACGTATAAATTAATTTCACTAAATATAATTTTATTTATGAACTTAGAACACTAGTATAAAACCATTACAATGTATGATAAGCAAGATGTCTTCTCAATCATTCCTGTCGTGCTGTTAGTTGCATTAGAGCATGAATGTTTCTGTCTACACATATACTATGTTTGTTCTGCTAAGATTTTGTCTAGAAATTTCCAGTATCAACACTATAACATTCGATGTCTCTTTATATACTGTTCCTGAGCCTTTTCCGTCAATAACGGTTCTAGGAAGACTTTGGTCTAGGAACTCTAACCTCCTCAATACAGCTAAAAGCACTGCTGGTTTAAAGTTCTGAACCTATAAAGTACTCATACACACAATTAACTTAGCTCACACGATTATGCAGACTGATTTTACAGTGTTATTATTCACTTGAACACTGATGTGGATTGAAGGCAAGAGAACACAGAATCTGGATAAAATCTGATCCTTTTTATGTATCACCAACAGGGTATTCGCCTGTATGTCTGTCTCATCACTTGGATGTGATATAGTGTCACATAGAGTCACAGAATGGTTTGGGTTGGAAGGAACCTTAAAGATCACCTAGTTTGAACCCCGCTGCCATGGGATAATGTTCATCTTTGAATACTAAATTCAAAAGCTCCATTGGGAAAAACAAACAAACAAACAAAACAAAACAACAACAACAAAAAACCACAAACCAACCCAATCAACCAACCAACCAACACGCAAACCTCCTGACCTGAGAGTTGGAACTGAGCGCAAATTTGGCTAATGCACTTGCTCTTGACAGATCAATCAGAAGCAGGAAGAAGGGTAAAGCTTCACTGGAAAAAAAAATAGGCATATGTTAAAATCCAAGGTTGTTTGTACAGGAAGGAAAAAAAAAAAAAAATCAAGCAAGAAATCCAGAATAACAATCCATGACTTACTTTAAACCTGTCAGTTCTTTATCCAAGAAGTGAATTACCACTGTACTAAAAACAAAACTTGAGAAGATTGTGAAGAGGCCAGCAATACCTTTAAAAATAAGAGAATTGGAAATTTTTGGTTTATATATGTTGGGAGGAAAAAAAGAAAAAAGATAAGCTATACCTTTAGATCAGTCCTGAAGCACTCAAATGACAATTCTCATCTCTCACAGTGCACTAACAGCAGTTGAGATACAAACTGAAGTATATGCTATTTTTAGACATGTATTTAAATCTAAAATTTGTACTGCATTCAAAGTAAGAATCTAAGAAATAGAAGCCATAAATCTTCTCATTCATTTCAGCAAAAATGAAAACTATCTTAAACTGCTCTCTATTTTAAGTCTTTCACACAATAATTATTTCAAGAACTACATTTCCAATATTTATATAATCCTACACAATCTCCACTGCACTTTGAGCTACGCAGAATTTTTTTTCTGCTATCTAGCAAATAATTGAAATTACCTTGTTCTTTACATAAATACTAAAATTCTAATATTTATTAACAATTCATATTTTAACAAAACTAAAATGCATACAGCAAATAAAAAAAAATCAGATACAGTACCTAAAATGTATTTTGACCCAAGCTGCCTTAGGTTCTGAAACTGGAAATATATATAAAGGATTGCGATACAGCGCGTGATTGTCAGGATGATGATGTCACTGCTCAGAACATCCTGTTTGAAATACAAAGTGATTCAGTTCACTTTTATACAAAGTAGTAACTTGTTCTCAAGTTTCAGTAATGAAAAAATCCACTGTGAAGCTGCACTAAAGATGAAGTTTCAGAATAAAATAAGTATCACTGCTAGTCTGTCTTAAAAAAATGAAAACATTGCACACAATATTAATATTAAATCCTTGTTCACTAGATACTGTGCAACAGAAAGTTAGATTTAATGAAAACCTTCTGTAGCACATCACTGCTTGCATACAGCTTTAATATCCACAATAGCAAAAGAAGGCAATAAAGAAGTTTCTGCATAGCTACTTTCCTCCTAATACATCACAACCTGATATTATTCTACAGAAAACCCTGTATCTACTCGTTAAGTACTAAAACATGAATTTAAATCCTTACTTCTTCAAGTTTGGGACACTCATAATTCCAGCCACAGATCTTATCATTCCCAGTGAACATCTTCATGGACATCATACAGATGGTGAGAGTCACTGTCCCCACAATGACTTCCCATGGATGAGAGGCTACAAAAAGGCCATGCATTCGAAAGAGTCTGGACAACATTTTCAAGACTGTTTTTCTGTACTTAGCGAACCTGCAACGAAAGAGTATTTCATATAAGCAAGAATGAGATTCAGGGAAAACAGAGCTTTACAAATTTCTGCAAGTCATCCCTCAGAAAAAAAAAAAAACAACAACCACCCAAAATGAAACAAGTAACAGATGAATAAGGAAATGAATCTTCACCTCTCAACTTCCCACGTAAAATACATTTATTTCTAATCTTCTGAAATGTAATATGACCTGCTCCTGCCTTCTCAGTCATCTTTTTTTTTTTTTTTAATACACATCCCCCTTGTTTCTTCAAGGCCTTACTAGTACGTCTCCACCACTCTTACAACACCTCTTAGTATCTTCCTGTCACACAATTTTGATACCACTTTGACTCCAACTTCTTGATTCTACCACCTATGTAAGCACTCACTAAACTCTATCACTTCTTTCTACTCACTCTTCCTATAAAAAAATACTGATTAACTTCATTTTAACTATATAAATTACAGCTAGCCATTGCTGGTAATGTTCAACTTCAACAGCAGGAATTGCACTATTATCTTCTTCTGACTGTGCCTTCTCTACCTTCTGCTCAATATTCTTCAGTGATGCAAGCTGATCACATTCAAGGGAGTTCTTTCTTCATCTCAAGCACACGAGTCCTTCTCACATACAGTAAGTACTCTGTGACAGTTTTCTTGTACCCATACCTAATTCCCAAGCTGCGGATGCATTTCATCATCCCCTTTGCTTTCAACTGATACCAAACATTTAACAGAAACTCTCACACCTCTCCTCTCTTTCACACAACGGAGAACTTGGATGTTCTGTACACCCTTCAGTTACAAAAACTGCATCCTAGTCTATTTGCTCTGTGTTGTACCTTTAGACAAGTTCATCAAGAATGTTTACTTAAGTATAGCAGAGAAACAGAATGCCGTAAAATTCTCTTAAATACACTAGTTCTAGGACTTTGCTTTTCTCATTGCACAAAATCAACAACTTAGAAAACTCCGTGATGAACATTAACTGTCACGTAAAGTTCAAAAGATGCTTAAATAGTAGCCTGGCTAACTATAAAATATAAAAATCTGTAACAATTCAGTATTTACACGTACAAACCTAGCACTTTGAAGATCTCCATAGAGGACTGAGGGCTCTAAACACTGTCATTTCAAAGTGGATAAAAAAATCCCTTCGTGTTGCCTTAAAAGTAACAATCCATTCCTCAGGCTTCTGGGAAGAGAGCCTTTCTACTATTATTTCTTTTGCTTGGACCTCAAAAATTAAGTTGTCATTCAATGGAGAAAACAACAGGGCAAATCAGAACTAGCTTGGTCTCCTACCAACGCCAATCTCGATCATATGAGCACCACCAGCATCAATCTGCTTTATCTTTCCACAGTGAAGGTGTGGCAGGGTTTTCATTGCTCATAGAACCAACTGGGGAAAATCATTAAGAGGACTGTCTTTCTTATGAACAAATTATTTCATTTCCTGACAGAAAGCTTTAAAAAAAACCAACAAAACAAAAACCTAACCACTCCTTTTAAAGTCAACATTATCCTTTGTTTTTCCCTGTGTAATAGAATCTACACATTATTCTGTAAATCTATGTTCTTGCAAAACTGTTCCAAAGTGGTATTATAGTTTTTCCTCAGCAGAATGAAAGGTAACTTTTAATCAGGAATGCTAAAATAAGACATAGCCATAGGAATATCTTAGTGCTAAAGACTTTGAAATGAATCAAAAAAAATAAAACAGAAAAGGCATAGCAATGCCCTATGAAAATACGAATACTTTCAAATACCACCCTCTTTTGGGAAAATCAGAATTAGTACTTACTACCTGACTATATTATAGAGTCCTACCAGTCCTAAAACTAGTAATACAACTCCTGAATTCTGACAGTTGGAATTCTTATCCAGGCAATTAACGAATTGTTACTGAAGCTAGAAAGATTTCAAAATCTTTTTTTCAGATACTATTTTTCACATTTCTAAGCAAAACCAGTACGGGTAAAATGGCATCGCAAAAAACAATTACGGAAAAATGCATTGATTTCTTTATGAAAATAACGATCCATAGTACACATTATTAGACAATGTTTTATAATTAACTGCTGCTATGAAATACAGGATGCCTCACTGCTGATCTTGGGGTTAACCGAGCGGCAGTTAACTCCTAAGCTAAAAGGATTCTTTAAAGCCTTCATGGTCATTTAACCTGCCTGAAGTGCATCTTTTATTTTTTTACTATGCAATTGGCATTTCTAGAAAATATTGATGAAGATTTCATACACTGATTGTGCACTATTGAGTGCTGTAAAAAAAAAATTTCCAATGCATACAATCAGCTTATGTTTCTAAATGTTTAAAATATTTCTATCATTACACTGACTCATAGCTTGAAATTAGCAAGACATAACATTAAATACAAAGTTCATCATGAATATAACTTTGTTAAATTTTGAAACGGTCCTTCAAAAGGGATGCTTTACAAATCCTATCCATTTCCTGCTGGTTGTTTTCAACCAAAAACTTCAAGGAGACTATTAAGTGAAGCAACCCATTCTGAGAATCAAAACAAAATACAGACAGAAAACCAACTGCAACCCCTTCAAAAACTTAACCAGCACACAAAAAGGGAACTAGACTGGCTGTACGTAACGCTTTAGAACACTAATCTGCCATGTAACTGTACGTCTATTTGCTCAAACATATAAGGTTTGTCACACGGCTCTCACTAACCTCAGAGCAATCATCTGCAACACCACCTATTACATCAGCACAAGTTTCCCATCTCCTGCTGGCTGACTCAGCAGCGGCTACGCTATTATACAGCAACCGAGTGGTGAAAACAGCTGAGCCAAAACCTGCGCAGAGCTCACCTGAGAAGCACATGACGCCACGCAGACCCTGTCGAACGGACAGGTAGCGTTTTCGGTTTTCAAAACGGGGAACAACCACCTCGCGCAGACCCACCCCCACGGTAGCCCCTCAAATCCCACGCGAAAGGCGGGGGGCACGGCCCTCCAGCGCGACCCAGGCCGGGCGGCCCCGCAGACCGCTAGAATCCGACACGGTGACGGCCGAGCTTCCCCCCGTGGGCGCAGAGGCCCCGCGCGCTGCCGGGTGGAGCCGGCGAGCCCCGCTCAACGGCAGCGCGCGCAGAGGTGCGGCGACGGGCCTTCCGCAGCCCGTCCCGCGGGGCCGCGCCCTCCGGCGTCAAGAAGACACCGGGACGGCGGCTCTGGCCTCCCTGAGCCGCCACCCGGGGCGGCGGGTAACGCGGGCCGGGTCGCGGGGCGGCCGCCGCTCCCTCGGGGCAGCGATGGCGGCGATGCCCTCCCCCGCGCCGCCGCTACCCAGCCGATCGCCGAGCCGCCGCTCGGGGCCCGGCGCCGCAGCCCGTCTCCCGGCCACGGAGGACCCGTGTCGCAACAGCGGGCTGCCCGCGCCGCGCCTGCCCGAAACGCGGCCCCGCAGCCCTCCTCTGCCCCGCCGGCCCCCGCTCACCGCCCCGGCGCCGCACCGCCGAACGCAGGCAACACCTTGCTCCTTCCCGCCGCGCTGCGGACTGAGCCGGCCGCTCCTCTCCGGGCAAGGACACCCAGGACGCGACACGCCAGCCGCCGCCATCGCCCGATCGCGCAGCCAATGGCGAGGGCCTGCCACGCCCAGCCCGCGGCGCGTCACTCGCTACGTTGCCGGGGCAACCGCCCGGCGAACGCCGCGCGGCTCGAGACTCGATCAGGAGCGGAGAACACGCCATCTCGCCACAGGCCGCCCGCCAATGGGCCACCGCGCTCGACTCTCCGTGCGTGCTGATTGGGCGGCAGCACGCTGCTCATTTGCATATACGCATCGAGCGACGGGCGCGCCGCGCTCCCCGTCAGCCGCCGCCCGGTGACCCTCGGCCCCGCGCTGCCTTCCCCCCCCGCGGCGGGCGCTGCTGCCTTTTTCCCGGCTCCTTGCCGGCAAGGCGAGCGAGCAGCGTGTCCTCACTAACCTCTCAACTCTCGTGGAGCCTCTGGCGCTCACGCTGTTTACCCCCACCGTGGTACCGCCTGGATGCACTTGACTGAGGCGCTGAGAACTAGCGAAGTGATTTACAGCCCTCTTCCTCACGCAAAGCAGTAGTGCCCCTGACAATCAGAAAAGAAAAAAAGCAAAGCAATATATTTATATTTGTGGTTTTCGGCCAAAGAGGAAATACTTTCTTCTGCTCGTGAAGCACGGGAGGCTCCCGACCCTCTTTGGGCACTGAGTCAGGTGCAACGCGCTGTTCGTGGTCGCAATGCGTTGCTCCGGTACATTCTGCATGGCTGTTTTGGGTTTCGGGGTCTGACCAACTGCGGGCCAACGTGTTTAAATATGAACAAAATGGAATCCGCAAGGACTTTCCTGCAGATGAGCTACATTCTGGCTTCTCTGAAACTGCTTTTTACATGTGCCGTTTCACCCAGCAATATTTCTAGTAGCTCCACATGGTGCTGTGAAGCATTAATGTGATTCTCAAACAAGGATTTGTTGATGAAAATGTTTCTGAAGAACTCCACCCAAAACAGATGTCATCAATGACAAAATCATTTATGCCAGCTCAGTCTTTTAACATGTAAATGCACTTTTCATTTTCATCTTTGAAGTGATGCGTATAAATCTGAGGAACTTACTACTGTTTAGCTGTCTTCCCTACTGTCCTGGTTTTAGCTGGGACAGAGTTAGCTCTTCTTTTTAGCAGCTAGAAGAGCTCCATGTTTTGGTTTTACTCAGAGGCTCGCTCTGAGAAGAATGCTGATAGCAAGCTGATGTTTGTAGTTTAAAGTGAAACTCCAAGGACTTTTCAGTGTGCCGTGTTCTGGCCGGAGTGCAGAAGCATGGTGGGATAAGGGGGGAGCATAGCCGGGACAAGAGGGCCCACGATTCCCCTTGTGATTTGTGGTGGAACTTAAGACTGACGGCCAAACTGGCCAATTAGTATTCCATATCATGCAGTGTCATGCCCAGTATAAAGGTGAGGGACAGCCAGAAAGAAGGGCTTTTTGCGCTTTGGCTCTTTCGCCACTTCTGCTCCTTTGCGCTTCTGCGCTTTTGCTCTATTGCCTTTTTTTCCTCTCTCTCCCAGTACTGCCACTCTCGGAGTACTATCTCTCTCTCCCCCTCTCTATTTCGGGGCCTCGCGTTCATCTGGGATTGCAGCTTTGGGACGAGATGGGCTTCGGATAAGAGGGGGTGGTGAGCATCTACACTGTGTATTACTCATCTGTATTAAATGGTTCCTATCTCAACCCACGGGTTTCCCATTTATCCTTTAATTCTCTCCCTCGTTCCTGGGGCTGGGGAGGGTGAGTGAGCGACGGTGTAGGGTTCGGTTGCTGGAGCGGCCTAACCCACAACACCTACCGAATTCTTTCTTAACATGTTTTCTTGAGTATCGAGTATCTCACCTTTAATACCTGAAAAGAGTGAAGTATTACCAGCAATATTTCTGGAGTAATTTTATAATACGCACAGCAATTGCTATAATTGCATACGGATATGACTAAGGCAAAGCAAAATAGCAATTTGTATACACAGTTGCAACAATTATGTATAATCGATACATAATTTAAAATGACCTTTAGTATCTTGCTCTGTTTTCCATGCTTTTCCATAGCAGTGCGGTTTTTAATATTCCATGATGAATGTAATTTGAAAATTAATAAAAATGCTAATTTTATCACAAAGTTCACGGGGAGCATGAGTCACTGACGATTTGGAATTTGCAGCCTGTGCAAGTACATGACATGCTTTCTGCCATCAACAGTTCTCCGTAGCTCTCGTGGTGGCCTGCCCGCAGCCTGGCTTCACACTGACGGGGGCCACAGGACAGCACTGTCCCCACTGCTGCAGAGACAAAAAGCAAAACTGAGGCAGAAAAGGTCTGCCCGAGGAGAACACTGCTGTGATTAACAGATGACCGCCCGGTGCAATGCAAGAGTGCTACTGCAAATACTTTGAAAGGGCTGGTAATTGGGGTATCTCAAACACGTTCCTACTCTTGAACACAGGAACATGTTCGTTGTGCTCAGGACAGTGGATGAAGTTAGCTGCTTAAGCACAGCCACGGAAGTACAAAAATTAGGAAAAAGGGGGCAATTCTAGATGACACACAGGTCGGTATGTTAAGTGCTTTACGGCTCTGCTGAATGGTGTGCATGACTGAGTCAGAACCAGGACCCAACGCCGGCGAGGGGACACAAACCCTGCCGAGGGCGTGGGCACGGCATCGCCACCCGGAGCAGGCCAAGGCTGGCCATGCCGAGAGAGCCGCATCTCAGTGGCACTGAAGGGAGAGCTGCCTTAAACTTTTACCGCCAGCCACTCCAAGCTTACCAGTGCCGGAGAGGCTGCTCTTGTCGCGGACGAGCTCTGCCCTCCAGCCCTGCCTCCCCGCAACTCCGAGGGGCTGCGAGGCAGCGCGGGCCTCCACAAGATGGCCGCCACCGCCTCGGCTGAGGAGAGCCGCGCGGCCCGCCGGGGGGAGGGGCGGCCCCCGGCGGCGCCCGGTGGAGCGGAGCGGAGCGGCGCCATGGAGGAGGCGGGCGGCGGCGCCGACATCGATAGCGACGAGACATTCGTGGACGACTCGGTGGCAGAGAGCGATGTGGAGGAAGAGGAGTTGCGTAGGAGGAGGTGGTAACGCGGTGCAGCTCTGAGCCGCGCGTACCTGTGCAAGCGCGACGGCAGGGGCGGCGGCAGCTGCGGGAGCCGCCTGCGGCCGCTCTGAGGAGAAGCGGGCCGCTGCCCTGCGCCGGGCTTGATCTCAGGGAAACACCCCCCACCCACGCACGGGAACCATCCCTCCTGCGTCCGACATCGCGGGATGCGAAACAGCTCTTCTCGGATATTTCTCGTATTTTTACGAGATTTAAAAATCTCGTAATTTTAGGGTTTTGTCTGGTTTTTTTTCCTCTCTGTTCAAACCAGTTCTGTATGCCCTTAGGGTCTGTAGTTCTCAGCTCTGCAAATGGCCCCATAGATTTTACACACACCTTGTGGGTTTCCAAATTGGTGCCTCCCGAGTAACTTTTTAGTCAGTGGAAGTGGAACACACCAGAGCCCAACTCAGAGAAAACACTATTAAATACGATGGCTGCTGATGCTACCTCTCTGCAACTTTAACTGAATACCAATTTCATGACATTACCAGTTGTAGCCTTTAAGACATGGCAAAGAACAGACTGGGTAGTTGGGCTGAGGCCAATGGCATGAGCTTTAATAAGGCCAAGTGCAGAGTCCTTCTCTTGGGGTATAAAAACCCCAAGCATCGCTATAGGCTCGGGGAAGAGTGGCTGGAGAGCTGCCTGGCAGAGAAGGACCTGGGGGTGTTGGTTGACTACCGGCTTGATATGAGCCAGCAGTGTGCCCAGGTGGCCAAAAAGGCCAATGGGATACTGGCGTGTATCAAGAATAGTGTAACCAGCAGGAATAGGGAAGTGATCCTGCCCCTGTACTCGGCACTGGTGAGGCCACACCTGGAATATTGTGTCCAGTTTTGGGCCCCTCGCTTTAAGAGAGATATTGAGCTCCTGGAGCGAGTCCAAAGAAGGGCGACTAAACTGGTCAAGGGGCTGGAAAATAAAACTTATGAGGAGCGGCTGAGGGAGTTGGGGCTGTTTAGCTTGGAGAAGAGGAGGCTGAGGGGAGACCTGATTACAGCCTACAAATACTTGAGAAGGGATGGTGGGGAGGTAGGGGAAGGGCTCTTTCCATTAGTGTTGGGTAATAGAACAAGAGGAAATGGGTATAAGCTTAGTCAGGGGAGATTCAGGTTGGATGTTAGGAAGTATTTCTTCTCTGAAAGGGTTGTCAGCCACTGGAATAGGCTGCCCAGGAAGGTGGTTGAGTCCCCATCCCTGGATGTGTTTAAGAATAGGGTGGATGATCTACTTAGCGATATGGTTTAATGGGGATTAGAGATGGTTGGACTCGATGATCTCTAAGGTCTTTTCCAACCTAGAAATCTATGAATCTATGAAAGAATTGGAACCACCAAGCAGCTGCACTTCTTTTGTACTGGCTTTGTGGCCCCATATTGCTTGTAAACACGTAAAGCAGTGGTGTACCTCCTTACGTAAGTTTTTCTGTGCAGAGTGTCAAGTATATGGTCACGGTTCGTGGATCCTTCACCGTTGGTGTTGGTGTTAGAGGTGCACTCACCCCACGTGTGGTTAGTGGTGTCCGACAGCTAAGGCTGAAATGGCTGCCCTCGGTGGCCCTTCAAGGTTGTAGGGCTGAAAATCAGAGCATACAACTGTTTAATGACCTTTTATTTTTTTTTATTTATTTTCCAAAGGTTGTCTTTTCTTAATAAGCACGTGCCGTTAGCAACTGAAGAAAGAATAAATGAAGGTAAGATACATTCTTTTTTCAGCCTGTGTTGTTTTTTTCTATGAACTGTTGCTATGGATGTTGCCCGAGAGCATGTTATTTAAACTTAAGTGTTGCATGAAGTTCATTCTTATGACCTGTACATACTCTCTTGTTATATCCATAGTTTTAGCTAGTATTTTAGAAAAAAGTTCGGCATATTTTTCTTATTTGAAAAATAGGTTTGCACAGCATATTTTTCTTATTTGAAAAATAGAATTTCTCCATTCTTCCTATGTAGTATAACTGAGAATGCCTGACCTGGGAAGTGTTTGAACTATCTATGTTGAGATATCCTTTTTATTTAGATACGTGTGTTGTGTTTGAGTAGAATAAAATAAGTGGAATATAAACACGTAATAGTCGTATAAATGGAATCTATTCACATAGTCGTTATATGTAAATATAGTTGCATATAATATTTTTGAAAAAACTTTTTATATTGTTAATATGTCCATTCTCTTTAATATACAAAACTTGGGTAGGGATAGTTAAGTGCATTATTTTAAGTGTATTATTAAATTACTTTAAACATAAATGTATGCACATAAATGTATGCACAAAAATGTTTTAAAGCCTTAAAATCTTCCCTAATGAATCCCTTAGAGCAGGTTGCATGAGCAAGCATGTTGTAGTTACGTAATAGTTTTACTGGTACCTCCTTGGCATTTTTGTATAATCCATTTGACTTGCATCCTGTACGTTTTATTCCAGCAATACAGAGATTGCCTGTTCCTGAAGTGACACAAGGTGTTCTTAGTGTTCTTCTAGATTTTTTATTTGTGTTTGTTTTTGCCAATTTGAAGACTTGAGTGGGCTATTATTTTTTATCAGCCTACTCTGAGTTAATATAAATCTTATCTACAGCTCATTGAAATCTACAGAAACTTTTCCTGTGATTGTCATTTCCTGATGCTGAACCTTACACAGTTACTCAATAGTTTTGTCTGAGGAAGGAAGCATCATCCCATTTTGAACTTACCTGTGGTTATCCATTGGAATTAAAACGTGGCAACGTTCAACATATGTAGTTTAAGGCGTGTTTATTTGACTCATTTTTGAGTTTTTGGAGTAGAGATTTGTCTGAGGGTTGGATGACTTTTTTTGTCTCAGTAAAGATATTAGATGATGATATTTTTAGCATTCTGCCTGTGGCATTTTATATTTGGTAAGCTGGAATTGGTATTTCATTATTCATGTATTTGTGCATACTTGTATACTGGGAATTTGGTGAGGAGATATATGACATAAAGATTAATTTGATAGGTGTTTTCTTAATGTCAGTAACAACATTTTAGTTTTGAAACCCAGAGGTCCAACTTTAAGGTTTCTCTCTTTTTTTGTTTTCCAGAGAGAAGTCTTTCTTTGCATAGTCATTAAAGTATTTCATATAGGAGTACAAATATTTTTAGTCTAATGGAGCAGGCAGCTTACCAAAATTGCAGTTGTTAGTCTGAAAAATAAGAGGAAAGAGTTTATCTCCAGTATGAACTCAAGGAGGGTTCTAGAGCACTAAGTGAAATAAATTCTTTCCCAGCTAGTTTTATTCATTTCTGACCTCTCCTACACTGTAGTTTCAAAATCTGGTTAGATAGACTGTTTAACAACCTAAGGCTGTTGCATAATCAGAAGGTTTGATGCATATACCTCAATTACTGAGTTATGCAGAAATTTATGGAGTCATGGAAAGTTAGCTTCCTTTAATTACTGTATTATTCTTCCTTTTTTTTTTTTTCCCTAGGAGCTCCGTCTCCAGAAATCTGTTTTATACAGAAATTTTGTGATCACACATACAGTTGGAAGGAAAAACAGATAAATCCAGTAAGTATAGAAATGAAACATCTCCTGCTACACATGTCTATTAATAATTAATTTCTGGGCCTCCCGTTCTTTATGTGCAAAAGAGCCTGGTGACTTGCAGCTAAAACAAATTCTATGGCAAGATAGTTGTGACGTGTGTAGTGCCTTCTCTTCAGGAATGTGTCAGAGTCCCTTCCCTGGTATTTCATGAGGTTATAGCCTTTCAAGGTTGAGGAACAAGACCATGACAAAGATGAGAAAGTCGTGGAGCACAAACTTTTTAGTAAGTTCTCTTCAGAAACCAAAAGATAACCATCTGGGTTCACCATGCCAGAGTACACCCGTGGTTACTCATTATGACACTAGCTGTGACCCAACAATTGGACAATTGTTTCTTTTAAAAAGAAAGAGGTAATAATCTGAAATGCAGGATAAAACGTCTGCTTGCATGATGCTGGGGTAATTGTGTTACTTTATGGATAGTTCTGCATTCCCTAATCTACTAATTAGTCTACTTTTTAGTATATTTGCCACAGTTGGTAGTTAGCTCATAAACTTCTGTTCAGTTGAGCAGTCAGCTTTCTACCTGCATATGACACGCTTATGAAACAGTTAGAAACGAACAGGCTTCTGCTGATTCGCTGAGATGATTTTAAAACCTGTGACTGTTACACTGTCTTTAGTGCTGTGGATTAACCAGTTCAAAGACCACTATCTATCTAGATCCTTATTCAGTATAAGAGGGTTTTTAAAAGAACTAAACTGCTTCCTAGATGACAAAAACTGCATTGAAAAAAGACACTCCTTCTACTGAAGTGAATGTTTTTACAGAGCATTACAGAATTGCAAATAAATTTGTCTCAGCTAACAGTGTAGGAAACTGTGAACAAAATAAAAAAGATACTGTTATTTCAAAGGCTTTTCTCTGTAAGTTTATGTCACTGCTTGCATGTCCCAGAGTTGTCTTGACTGAAGTTTATCACGCTTTTCTAAGGACAGTGGGAAGTGCCCATTTCTAAGGACAGAGGGGGTGAGGGAAGTGCCCACTTGCTCTCTCCCTTTCTCTTCTGGGAGCTGATCTGACTGTATGCTGCCTAACCTAAGCTTTTGGTTTCATGACTTTCACCAGAGTAGCCAGTCTGCAGTCCCAGTAAGGGATTCTTCTAAGTCTAAGGACAAATCCCACGTCCACAAGAGGAGAAGTCAGAAAAGCAAAGAAACCTAGTACTTTTCACCACGTAGTTTGGGTAACTCTCACTACTATTTTTTTTGTGAGACCGATATAGCATTCCACTGGCAGCTTGCTCATGCACTGCATGGGGACAGTATGAAATTTAAATCTTTACTGAATGCTGTAAGGAATGGTATTGGCCTGTCATTGTTCATACATGCATGTGTGGATTGCACCAGTGTGGCTCTCCAGTCACTTTGAGAGCCAGCACAGAACGTGCTTACATGAAAGCCTTCCTTCTACGATGTCCTCAGAAATACAGCATCTTGATGCAGTGTAATATGAGGGTCATGCAGCCTGGAGTGGCTGTGAATTTTTGCAGGAAATGTAACATCTGTTCCAGTTGTTCCAGAGAGTCTTGGCTTTCTTTGTACTTGAGGTGGGTTGAGGGAGGCTTGGGGTATGCAGTTCTATCTTTGATTCTAGCGTGTAAGACATGGTAAGACATTTCTTCCATCAGAGATGCAGTAGATATACAGACAGATTTTGTAGGATTCAGGTTCTTTCCAACTGACAAGTCAAGTTCTTTCCATTATCTATTAAATCCCTATTCCATGGCTTTCTCAGGCAGGCTTCATGATTGTAAGTTTGTGCTTTCATCTTTTTCAGGCTTTTTTTTTTCTTGCCCAGTTTGATGAAGTGCAGCTAAAGTCATTAGGTGGCATTTACATCTTTTAAGCATTAGTCTTTTTTTTGGAACACATCCAGAATTCCCTCAGATAGTTTACTATAAAAATAAGTGCTCAAATGAGAAAAAAATCAGTTGAGTTTTGCAGGCGTTTCCTTACCAAAAGCAAGAGAGCAAGACAAAAGGCTGTTCCCAGTACTTCCACTCTGTGGCCGCAAATACTATCTGTGAACTTTTATGATTTGAGAAGACCTCTCAACCAATCAGCAATACACTGATTTTGCTTAAAACTGGATTTTTTAGGAGGCAAAATAGTTCTTCCTTCTTAGGAGATATGATGGTAGTTCGGTGAGCTTTAAGTGTCTATCTGAGCAATGTCAGCCAGTCAAAAGAGGTTTAGTAGTTGTTCTGCTATCTTCCTGACCTCACTTGGTCTCTGGATAATGTTCTGTGTAAATGGCCAGGCTGATTCGTACAAAGCGTGTGTTCAGCAAAATCAATAGCTTTCTGCCAGCTATCCCATTGCCACATTTTGAAACTGCATCAGTCAATAATTGTTGCACAAAGAGCTTCTAAAGAATCTGTTCTGTTCCAGGGAGCCTTTTAGCAGTCCTTCCTACTGGGTGATCTCCACCTGGAGCTCTTCAGATCATTGCTAAAACGGTTGTTCTTACTGTGTTGCTAATACGTGTGCAACCCAAATAAGTCATCACTTAGTGTCCACACCGAGATGCTCTTTCCCAGAGTTTTCCTAGTGCTGTGAATGTTCTCCACTGTATGTCAGTTGTTTGTTTAAAATTGCAGCCAATACGCTAATAGTCCACTAATTACCCCCAGTCTTCAGCTCATGTGGAAGAGAACCGTTTTGTAGTTCACTTGCCTATCTTGATCATTCCTGGGTCACCTTAGGCTTCACATAAAGGCTTTTTTTCCATACTAGAGGAGATCTCTCTCTTACCTACAGTCAGAGGCACAAAAAGCGGATCCAAGTTCCTTTTACTAAAGAGTTTTACTCAGAGCAACTGACATCACGTACCTGGACTTATCCAAAGCATTTGATACTGTCCCACAGGACATCCTTATCTCTAAACTGGAAAGACGTGGTTCTGATGGATGGATCACTCGGTGGATAAGGAATTGGCTGGATGGTCACTCTCAAAGAGTTGTGGTCAACGGTTCAATGTCCACATGGAGGCCAGTGACGAGTGGTGTTCCTCAGGGGTTGGTACTGGGACCAGTGCTATTTAACATCTTTGTTGGAGACATGGACAGTGGGATTGAGTGCACCCTCAGCAAGTTTGCAGATGACACCAAGTTGTGTCGTGTTGTGGACATGCTGGAGGGAAGGGATGCCATCCAGAGGGACCTTGACAGGCTGGAGAGATGGGCCTGGGAGAACCTCATGAAGTTCAACAAGGCCAAGTGCAAGGTCCTGCACATGGGTCGGGGCAATCCCAAGCACAAGTACAGGCTGGGCGGAGAATGGATTGAGCGCAGCCCTGAGGAGAAGGACTTGGGAGTGCTGGTGGATGAGAAGCTCAGCATGAACCGACAATGTGAGCTGGCAGCCCAGAAAGCCAACCGTATCCTGGGCTGTATCAAAAGGAGCGTGGCCAGCAGGTTGAGGGAAGTGATTCTGCCCCTCTACTCTGCTCTCGTGAGACCCCACCTGGAATACTGCATTCAACTCTGGAGTCCCCAACACAAGAAGGACATGGAGCTACTGGAACAAGTCCAGAGGAGGGCCATGAAGATGATCCGAGGGCTGGAGCAGCTCTGCTATGAAGACAGGCTGAGAGAGTTGGGGCTGTTCAGCCTGGAGAAAAGAAGGCTCCAGGGTGATCTTATAGCAGCTTTCCAGTACCTAAAGGGGCCCTACAGGAAAGCTGGAGAGGGACTTTTTACAAGGGCGTATAGTGATAGGACAAGGGGCAACGGATTTAAACTGAAAGAGGGCAGATTTAGGTTAGATATAAGAAAGAAATTCTTTACATTGAGGGTGGTGAGGTACTGGAACAGGTTGCCCGAAGAAGTTGTGGATGCCCCATCCCTGGAAGTGTTCAAGGCCAGGTTGGATGAGGCTTTGGGCAACCTGGTGTAGTGGAGGATTTCTGTGCCCATGGCAGGGGGGTTGGAACTAGATGATCTTTGAGGTCCCTTCCAACCCTAACCATTCTATGATTCTATGATTCTATGATTCTATGATTCTATGAGTTTGAATTCGGTTCCTGCTCTGACAGTAGCTTTCTCCTTACCCACATTCCCTTTCCTGTGTCTACATGTGGCAGACCTGCCACTTCAGAGCCTGCTAATGTGCAGGTCTTGTGAGCTAAGTTCCTTAATTCTGCCTTTTCCGGGATACTGAGAGTTGTATTCTAAACTCCACAGTCTCTGGAGCAGCACCCTGTCTTACATAGTGAAAAGAGCGCATTGCTACACGGAAAGGTTAAAACCAGATTTTAAATAAAAAGACCTTGTGTTTTGTTCTTCTGATGTATAAAACACTTGAAGTTTAAAGCGATCATATCTTACTTACATCACTATGTTTTCCTTCTGAGTGAGTGTTGTCTTTCATGGTTTTGATTTATTTTTCAATATTTTTCTCAAATAGCACAAATTAAAAGAAGATTTAAGTGGAATGGCTTTTGTATCTTATTAGTAATGTATGTAAAGATTGAATCCAAAAATTCCATTTCCCAACTCAATTACAGAAGGAAGAAGATAGCCATTTAGTAAAGCTGAGAAAATAAATAATGAAGTACTTTGTTCAATAACTTACCATGTTTTTTTTTCTTTCAGATACCTCAAGAGGCATACACATCTGACCAGTCTCAGTCTCTACTGCAGTGAGTATAATACATCATACAGGAATTCCAGTCAGGCATTGTAATTAAACAATTCTGTTATACCTCCATTTGTATGTTATTTTATGCTCAGTGTTCTATTGTAAAGCAGTTTTCTTGTTTGCTGAGCGAAGAATCTATATTTATATCAGAGGTAATTCTGTGTCCAGTATGAGTCAAACTGTACGTGTATTTGTTTTTATTGATGATACTGCCTTTAATGGTATAAGGACATAAGCAGCAGGAATGACAGTAAACTACTCAGGGAAAACCATTGGACAAATAAACAAAAACTTGTAATAAATAATATTAGACCTCTTTTTCTTAGAAGTTATGGAAGGATTTCAGTAGAAGATGGATTTGTAATGGAAATACAGAAAGAACTAATAAAAAATAGGAAGGGCCATTTGTTCACTTAGAGAATGAATGTACAAACATTAGCTAGCTCCACTTAGGAAATCTGGAAGTCTTAGTTATTGCATGTCCTCCTAAAGAGAAGTATGCCTCTAAATTAACTGCAGTTGTTTCCACAAATAATTTTAAGTACAAAACTGCATAAATAAACTCTTAAGTACTGTAGAAATTTTCTTAAGCTGAGCAGATTACAATTCTTTCTGAATAAGAACTTTTTGTTATGTTATTTCATTCCAGGGGTTGGATAAGCTGTCCGTCACTTACTGAAAATATTTCTAAGGCTGTTTTTTCACTAAATGCTGCAGTAGAGAGAGAGCAAAATAATTCTGTAGGTATGTTGTATTTTGTACAAAACTGAAAGTTGCTCTAGCTTTGGCACAATCTTTTGAGAAGCTGAAGATGAGTGTCCGTGCAGGTTTATTTAGAATCTGAAGGTATGTGGCCTTTGCAAGAGTTGTTTAGTTTTCATCTTTGTCTTAGAATACAAGTTATGGTTTTGTTAGTATTCTGCTAGATTTGATTGAAGAAATAACTGTTTTCATAAGACAGTATGATATTTCCAGCCTAAAAGTATTTCATTGCTGTGGGATTTTTTGACAAAAGTTACAGGCCACATGGTACTCAAGTGCCATGTGGGTACGTAAGGTAAGCATGGATGTAACTGTCATTGAGGGTTCCTACATGCTTCTTGCTAACATATCCGAGAATCAAAGACATATGAAAGAAAGGAGAAACAAAAATACTGCTGGTCATTCCCCAGATCTGTCTGTCACCTGCTGCTACTGCAGCTGACCTTCAGTTCCTCTGTGGTCCCAGTAGTGCAGGACTGCCCCATCTGTTTTGCTGTGTCCCTGTCTGAGCTAATTTTTGCTCACCCGATAGAAAACCATTCACCTTGTTTCTGATTAGGAAATTCCCAGGGTGTCATATGAATGTCAAAACGCAGTGATGGGAGCAGACGGAGTGGGAGCAGCCCTTTTCAGAGGCAGTAAATTATTGAATTGTTTTAGCTGTATTGTCTAATTGCGTTGTAATTACAGAGGGCAAGGGATAGGTCTCATCCTGTGGAAAGGGCGGCAATTCCGTGTGCTGATAGTCTTTGGAAACACAGGCCTCTAAACCACAGTAAAGAAATGTGACAAAATAGACCTGGAATATAATTTGGTGACTAACAGAGCCTAACTAGAAACCTTACTGCTAGTTCCACTTAGGGAACGTGACTATAGTAATTTTTAAGGTTTGAAACTTTAGCCGTAGTCAGGAAGTGAGGCCATTGTATTAGAGATGATGAGACAACTTTCAGAAGTTTAATTCAGTGATAGTGCAAATGAAATATTTGTTTGCTTTCCTAATTTTAGATATAGAATCGAATGGATTTCAGAAAGATTCAGAAGAAAAGGTTAGTGTATTTTTACAACTGAATGTATATTGAGTATAAATTAATTTAATTTGCATTAGAGAATATTTTACTGAAAAGTACCTAGTTCTTTCATTTTAAAAAGCACACACATAGCTGTTGAAACTGACACTGAGTGCATTAGGTGAAAACAGCTTGAAAGCTAACCTTTATTTTCTACTTTTTGGATAGGAACTGCAGTTTTTAAGCTTGTAGGGCACAAAGGTAGAAGCACAGCAGTAACAGTGGAGTAGGAAAAACAACACTATGACATAGAATCTATAAGGGCCGTTACTTAAGCTAGAGTGATGAAGACTTTTAGTAGCTTAAAACGTGTTTTCCACCAGTGAAAGCTGGCAATAGGAAGGTCTTTGAGAAGGATCAGAGTATCTGTAACTGTCCTTCTGTTCGGGAGTAACGATCTCCTTGTGGCCAAAACAGAGACTGGTAGTACCAGTCTCTGATAAATCTCTTGGATAATCCTTAAGCTGCTCATGAGTGACAGGTTTCACTGCTGATGAAGTGAAAGTGAGGGAGTAGCTTTGGAGCTACCTTTTTTCCCTATTTGTTGACTCCTTTCTCAGCAATACTCATCAGGGATAATTCCATTCTAGTGTGAGCCCATCTACTTGGTTGTTGCAAGGTACTGCCCGTTTTCTTGGCCATGCATTTCTGCTGCTTCCTTTGGGTCAACACTAGTGCTTGTTTGACCCCCAACATGAAGCAAGTTTTGGGGAACAACTGTCAGATGCTGTTAAATTTTTTTTTAGTTATTCTAGTTTTCAGCCAGGTTATCTTTTAAGTCTAACCCGCCAGAAGATTCGACAATATATGCATGTGAATCGTCCAGCCCAGAAATATCTTGAGAAAGAGTTGCAGGTTCTGCAACCTCCAACATAAACATCCAGTGCTCAGATGTTCCCTCAGTTCCTCTCTACTTCGCCTCTTCCCTTTTTCCTTCCAATACTCCTGCCGTTTTTGGTTTGCAGTCAGTGAAGTCCAAGTAGCAGTGAAGGATTTGCGCAGATTTCTCTCCAGTTAGCAGAGGAAGCGCTGGCAGCACTTCATGAAGGGGTTCTTGGGCTTTGCCTTTGTATCATAGAATCATAGAATGGTTAGGGTTGGAAGGGACCTCAAAGATCATCTAGTTCCAACCCCCCTGCTGTGGGCAGGGACACCCTCCACTACACCAGGTTGTCCAAAGCCTCATCCAACCTGACCTTGAACACTTCCAGGGATGGGGCATCTACAACTTCTCTGGGCAACCTGTTCCAGTGCCTCACCACCCTCTGAGTGAAAAATTTCTTTCTCTAGATCTAATCTAAATCTGCCCTCTTTCAGTTTATAATCCATTGCCCCTTGTCCTATCACTATACGCCCTTGTAAAAAGTCCCTCTCCAGCTTTCCTGTAGGCCCCCTTTAAGTACTGGAAAGCTGCTATGAGATCACCCCGGAGCCTTCTCTTCCCCAGGCTGAACAGCCCCAACTCTCTCAGCCTGTCTTTATAGCAGAGGTGCTCCAGGCCTCGGATCATCTTCATGGCCCTCCTCTGGACGCGCTCCAGCAGCTCCATGTCCTTCTTTTGTTGGGAACTCATGTCTGTATGCTGTCGCCTGCAACCACGATGTTAGTTGTGTCTGCTCTGCCACCTCTGTGCTGTTATCTCCTTTTGTTGTCCTTCTGAGGCACAATGCCCTCTTTGTGCTTTCTGATTTCTGGTCTGAGTTCTTCCCTGACAGGTTCATTGCGTTCAGGTCTGTGTTTGCTGGACTGAGAAATTGTCATTGAAATTTATTCTGTTGCCATTTCTGCAGCAAAAAGTAGCTGTGATTACCAACTCCTATTGCAATGCCATGGACAGTTTTGAGGATTTTTGCAGCAGTAGTGACATCAACTGCATGGATCCTAGAGAATGGAGAGAATCATACTGGGTACATGTAATGCTTGCTGCTATCTGCAGCTTCTTAGGAAACTATGCATTAACATACAGCAGGATACCAGTTCCAGTGTTTCTTCTCTGACATTCCAGTGTGGAACAATTTACAGTGCTATGCAGTGTTAATTATCTGCTGAAATCACCTGCTTAATGCACAGAACATAGCATTATGACAGTTCGATCTAGCACCATAGATTTGTACCTATAAATAAAAAGTTAGAATTCTATATGGATCGATTTTACTTTCCTTTTTTTCAGAGAGCCTGATTAAAATGAATATTGGGGAAAAAACAGTACTTGCTAAAATTCACCAAAGACAAGTTAGAGACCAGAATGGCAAATTGTTCATGTCTTGTAGCAAATACGATTGATTACATGGTCAAGTATCCCTTGTCTCAGAAAAAAAGAAAAAAAAAAAGAAATCCCCTAGGCTATACCTTTTTGAAAAATATACAACTACCAATATACAACTATAATACCAAGTTTATTAAATGAAACATTCTTATATAGAATTAGTTAAATAGAACAAAATCAAAATGCCTTGAAACAAAGATTGCCTATGATTAATAGCCTCTGGCAGACTGAGTGTGTTGAGAATATCTCCGGAGAGGATATTTTAGGAGCCTGGAGTAAGAAGGTTGGAATTTATTCACTGCAGTGAATTATACTTTTTGCATACTGGCTGATACTGGCACTGGCAAGATCCGAGTGCTGCAGGATGACCTCTTGTGAGAGGAACCAGTGGCCATCACAGGCTTACGTGTACTGATTTGAAGAAAGGGTAGGACAGACACCTTGACAACCAGCAGTGAGTCACTGGGCATATTAGTTTTGTGTATCTATTCCTGAAAACAGAAGAGAAATTAATTAATTAACATAATCTCTTCATGAAGTCCTGACACCATAGAATGACTCTTGCTGGATTTTCTTAATGTTGATGACATAGCAGCTCTGATTTCTGTTGTGGTTAGTCTGTCAATAGTGAGGCCAATAGTGTTCAACATCTTCATTAATGAAAATAGAATAGAATGCGCCCTCAGCAAGTTTAGAGATGGTACTGGGAGGAGAGACTGATGCACCAGGTGGTTATGTTGCTATTCAGAGGGACCTGGACAGGCTGGAGAACTGTGCAAGGAGGAGTCTCGTGAAGTTCAACAAGAGGAAATGCAAAGTCCTACATCTGGAAGGAATAACCTCAGGCACCAGTACATGCTGGGGACCAACTGGATGGAAGGTAGCTCTGCAGAGAAGGACCTGAGGATCCTGATGGACGAGAAACTGGCCATTAGCCAGCAATACACCATTGTGGCAAAGAAGGCAAACAATATCCTGGGCTACCTTAGGAATAGTGTTGCCAGCAAGTTGAGGGAGATGATCCTCTACTCAGAACTGGTAAGGCCACCTCTAGAATACTGCGGCCAGTTCTGTGTCCTCAGTATGAGAAAGATAAGTGGAGCGAGTCCAGCAGAGGGCCACAAAGATGCTTAAAGGATTGGCACATCTTGTTCTCTAAGGCCTTTGACAAGGTCCCCCAAAACATCCTTGTCTCTATATTGGAGAGATGAAAATTTGATGAAGAGACTGTTTGGTGCATGAGGAATTGGCTGGATGGTCACATCTAGAAGATAGTGGTCAATGACTCAATGTCCAGATGGAGATCATTGATGAGTGATGTCCCTCAGGGATCTGTATTGGGACCAGTACTGTTTAATATCTTCATCAACAACATGGACAGTAGGATCGAGTGCACCCTCAGCAAGTTTGCAGATGACACCAAGCTGAGTGGTGTGGTTGACACACCTGAGGGACAGGATGCCATCCAGAGAGATCTGGACAAGCTTGCGAAGTGGGCCAATGTGGACCTCATGAGTTTCAACAGGGCCAAGTGCAAGGTCGTGCACCTGCATCAGCGCACCGCCTGGTATCAGTAGAGGCTGGAGGATGAGGGATTGAGAGCAGCCCTGCAGAGAAGGAGTGCTGGTGGATGAAAAGGATGAAAAGCCGGGCATGATCCGTCAGTGTGTGTTCGCAGCCCAGAAAGTCAACTATATCCTGAGCTGCGCAAAGAGAAACATGGTCAGCAGGTCCAGGAGGTGATTCTGTCCCTCTACTCAGTTCTGGTGAGACCTCACGTGGAGTACTGCCTCCAGCTCTGGAGTCCTCAGTACAGGAAGGAAACGCACCCGTTGGAGCAGGTCCAGAGGAAGGCCACAAAAAGCATCAGAGGTCTGCAACACCTCTGCTATGAGGACAGGCTGAGATGGTTGTGGTTGTTTAGCCTGGAGAAGAGAAGACTCTGGGGACACCTTATTGCAGCCTTGGAATACTTAAAGGGGGCTTACAAGAAGGACAGGTACAAACTTTTTAGCAGGGCCTGTAGCGATAGGACAAGGGGTAATGGTTTTAAACTAAAGTAGGGCAGATTCAGACTGGATACAAGAAGGAGATTTTTTACAATGAGGGTGGTGAAACACTGGAGGAGGTTGTCCAGAGAGGTTTTAGATGCCCCATCCCTGGAAACATTCAAGGTCAGGTTGGATGGGACTCTGATCAACCTGATCTAGTTGAAGATGTCCCTGCCTATGGCAGAGGCATTGGACTAGATGACGTTTAAAGGTCACTTCCAACCAAAACTATGCTGTGATTCTGTGATCTTTCACATGAGGAGAGGCTGAGAGAGCTAGGAGTGTTGAATGTGGAGAACAGAAGGCTCAGGGAGATCATACCAATGTGTATGAACTCCTATAGGATGGAATGAAGATGATTGAGACAGACTTCTCTGAAGGGCCCACTGATAGGACAAGAGGCAATGGACACAAATTAGGAAGAAGGAAATCCCATCTGAACACAGAAAACCACTTTTTAACTGTGAGAGTAGTCAGATACTGGAACAAGTTGCCCGGACAGGGTGTGCATGCTCCACCTGTGGAGATATTCATAACTTGACTGGACATAGTCCTGGGCAACCTGCTGCAGCTGACACTGCTTGAGCAGGACGATTGGACTGAGTGATCTGAAGAGGTTCCTTCCAACCTCAACTGTTCTGTCAAACTCTGTGCATTCCTCATGTTCTATTATATTGCAGTCATCTTTAGCTCATCATTCTTACTAAAGCTGGTGGTGTTGACCCTTCTGAAGCCTTAACTCTTCTATAGTGATTCTCTTATATGTGTGTATGGAAAGGCTGAACTTCTCTGCTCTTGTTTGACTCAGAGCTAGCAGATGTAGGAGTCCACTTAATATTTCCCCTCCGCCCTTAATATTTATGCTTCAATATTGTTGAGTACAATTTTATCTTGTAACATTTGCAGGCCACAGTCTGTGACACCAAATAGCGGCCAATAACTTTTTAATTGTTCTCGAACACATGGAAAAAAAAAATCCTTGCATGTGAAGATTCTTCAGAGTGAACTCTGGTGCACCTCTGGTGTGAGGTTCTGAATCAGCTGGGGCTGGAGTTGACTGTGGCCATGCTCAGCTTTTTCACGGTGTGTGCTTACTGGGCAAAATGGGGAGATGAGATTCTGGGCTGATGCTAGAAGGTCGGCAGGATTTGTGCCTGGATTGAGAAGCATCTCAATTAGGATTTGAACTGGGAATAATTGAGACATAAGGAAAGTGGGATTTAAATCAAGGCTTTTGAAGTAGTGTGCTTATGTCCAGTGGAAGAGATTCACAGGTGCCGTGAGTTGGCTGGCATTCAAACCCTAAAAAGAATTAACAGCCTTATGTCGAAGAAATACCTTTTTCTCTTTGGCATTCTTACGTAGAAACTTCTGGTTTAGATAAAAGTTGCTTGAAGAATAGGTCTTCTGGTGGAGGATGGACCTGAACCTGCATTTACCTTAATGTTGATATTTTAGTGCTGAGCTACTGACAGAGGGGAAATGCTACTCTTCCTCTCGGTGAAACTTGTGTTTGTTTAGACCATATTTACCATACTGGGGTCTGCAAGAGAGAGAACTCCCTGTTTTGGTTCAGTTCCCAGCTGGGTCAGCCTTGCTCGTTCAGCGGTCAGCCTTGCTCCTCTGTTCCTTTTCAACAGGCAATTGAAGGTACAGAGACCTCAGGCACTGGGCTTTAAGTGTGTTTCTGGATAAGTGGCAGCTGAGGATGGGTTTTAGGGGGGGCAAATTTTGACTTTTATTATATCCTGCAGGTTTAATTAAAACTCATAGAGCAAGTCCCACAGGATTTTGCTAGCAGAAATGAGTGCTGAAGAAATTTATGCACGTGTAGTTGAATGAGGGTTCTGTGAACACCAGTGACATTTAAATGTTGAATTTCAGTTGGTATTTGGGTTTTTAGGATCTTGCAAAATTAGTCATTATGTCTGCCCAATCCTCCATTAATATAAATGTAAGTTTCACTTGCCCTTCAAAAAATGCACCAAGCTGTTTTTTTAGGAAATTTGTAATATGCATACACACTGTTTATACCACAGTTCTTCAAGTGTAAAAAGTTATGCCAGTGGGTTTTTTTCCCGTTGTTGAAAGTCTGCACAAGTTGAAGAAGTGGTCTAAAATACAGCAAAGTAAAAAGTAGTCAGTACTTAAAAAGGAACAATTAGCTGCACAGGTACAAAATAGGAAACAGCAGACTGGGCAATAATTTTGCAACAAAGAATTAAGGATTTATAATGGTTTACACGCTGAATGTGAGTCAATACTGACAGATTTCTGCCCTTTCTGCTTTACTGTGTGTGAGCTTTGTCAAAATCATGTTACCAGTGGTTAAAGGATTCTTGCACCGCCCAGTATTGCCACTTGGTGGAAGCAAGAGTCTAAAAATGGATCGAAATAGGTTGTGTTTTGTTTTGTTTTTTTTTTTTTCCTTCAGATCCGGTATTACTAAGCAACAGCACTATTATATACAAATGTTATTTAGAAAAAAATGTTTTTGATCTACTGAGGCACCTGATTTTCTCCTGCAGAAGCATTTGAAACAGGGATAGGAAAAAAATTGAAAAAGCTATGAATTAGTATAAAAATGGGTGCATCTGTTGAAAACAGCTCTAAGTGACTAGAAAAACAGTAGCAGTATTACTTTTCCAAGAACCGTTATGGTTTTGTGGTTCCGAATTCAGTGTGGAAACTCAAATGTGCAGCCTCCAAACATACTCCTAAGGTTTTGAACTGAAGCTTGTGAGGCACAAATGCTCCATCTCTCTGTGGGATCCACATAAACACATAATTGGAGCTCATATTTTGTGTATTACTAACTATGGTTTTTATATTACTGTGAATATGTTGACTATCATTATTTCTGGGTGTCAGAAATTTTTAATGCCTTTCTTTTAAAGCCCTTTAACACCTCACGTCATTGGCAATGACATAATATCTTTGACTTTAGAACAGTTTTAGTGTCTCTTACTCTGGATTTTTGCTGCTAGGGAAAGTCAACAGCTGAAGTACTCTATTTTTGGAACTGAGACCTCAGTCTAACTCTTGTTAAGAAATTGTATGAAGGCTTTGAGTCTTGTAGTTTATGCAAAAATTGCAAATAAAATATATGCATATATATGGATGACTTCTAAAATCAATGTTAATTACATGCTTTTTAGAAGAGTTTTTCCATTCCTTTTGTAAACAATTATTTTTTTTAGTGTTTGAATTTCTCAGAAATTTAGTGATGAAGATCTTGCTCCATAAATAAACCTCTGTATAGATGCCCTTCTGGAGGATATAATAACGGTTCCAAAGGAACAGACACCGCAAGATGTGTTTCTGCATGTTTTAGAAGACTACCAGAGAACCTGCATGACCATTATTGACACAGATAACAACGTAAAAGAACATTCCCCTAATAATGAGACAGATCTTTCACCAGCGTCCCCAGGGAAGATGATTTTGTCCAGATCCCTCAGTGATTCTGAGGGTTTTAAAATGATAAATCCGTTGTCTGACAAGCTGGAGTGTCAGGGTCATGCCTTTTCCAGTGATCCATCAGAAGATGAGAGCAGTGATGCCCTGTCA
The DNA here is from genome assembly GCF_009769465.1 of Tauraco erythrolophus. NCBI lineage: Eukaryota > Metazoa > Chordata > Aves > Musophagiformes > Musophagidae > Tauraco > Tauraco erythrolophus. The sequence goes on from NC_141496.1 coordinate 30,039,040, forward strand.
GTACAGATTGTGATAACTCTGAGTACCTTGTCAGGATCTGTAGCACAGCCTGTCACTCCTGTAGGGCCAAATGAGAGAAAACTTAACACCACAGGAGAGCAGTTAAATTCAGAGCCCAGTATTCCCCAGTTCGATGATAGCTGCGCACAAATAACAAACATGATTGAGCCTCAACTTGTTCAGGTGGAAAAAATGAAAGCCTTAACTGGATCTAACTTGCAGATGGCAACAAATGAACAAGTATATAAACAGCTTAATTAATATTCAAAAATTAATGTTTATTGTAAAATATTTTATAGAATAGCAAAATTGCTTGGAGATGTGAGTCTTGGTAAAGAATAAGCTGGCATTGTTAATTTACATGTGTAATACATTTAAATTGTTTTTCTTTTATAAGTCCAGTAATGTTTTCCTGTTTTGATATATATATGTTATGAAAATAGCTGAGCTTGCTGGGATGGGAAATCTAGTAAAGTTCATTCAGTGACTGCCATAGAAATCTAGAATTGACATGGGAGTTTCAAAAACTCCTCATTCCCCTGTACATCTTCTGTCTCACATTCTCTCCAAGGAAAGTTCCAAAATACTATTCTGTTATTTCATTGTAGCACACTGGTATATACCAGTCAATTTCAACTCCAGGTTACTACGCCATCCGGTTCTGGCTTTTCTCCAGAGTATAGTATGCTGATTTCTGCTGTCATACTTCTCACCACTGCAGCATGCAAACTCTTTGGAAGTACTCAGAAAAGAAATTACAGTTGTCTTTCCTTTAGACCAGAAAGATTACTTGCGGGGATTTTTTATGCATATATTTAGAAGTGCATTTATTTACTTTAGTTCTGCCAATGCAAGACTTACTAAAAAGGTTGAGGCACAGTTTTATGTTTGTGTCCTCCCTTGAAGAAGCCAGGACGTATAGATGCGACGCATGGTCCTTCTTTCTGTTTTCTTGTCTTACTCTGTGCCGTTCTTTCCACACTGCTATGTCCTGTACTGTAAAGGTGGTCTGGATTAGGTTATTTGGATTCAACAACATGAATGCAAAAATCTGGAGAGGAACATAAAGGAAATGCAACACTATAGTCTCTTCCTGCTTAGGTTATAATATGGGAAAGACACATAGGAGACGTATATTTATGCTGCAGAATGTAGTAGACATCCCTTGTAAACCTGGAATCAGATTCTCTGCTCTGTGTTGTCTTTGAATAATCTGGAGCTGCAAATCAATCGTCAGTCTTATATAACAAGCTATTTGAGGTGGGTTTAGAGTCATTTTGCTTCCCCACAATGGCATGAAACATCCAAAGACCATGAGTTAATTCCATCTTTTGCTGCAGTATTAACTGAGTATAACAGTGTGTAATAAAACGTACCACAAAGGTAGCTGATTTCAAGGTGCTGAAAGGTCTCTAGGCTAATTGTCTCAGAACCGTAGCAGCTTAGAAAGCTTTTTCAGTGAAGTGCCAATTTCTGAAATTTGTAGCACAGCTGTGTGAAGCTTAATGTATAGATTTACTCAATATTGCAGTGAAGATTGTGAAGCAGGGTCCTGGGGGAATGGGAATCTCTAACTCTTGTCAATTAATAATTGATATTAGCTTTTTTTGTGCCTCCATCTACTGTTCTTGAAGGCAGAAAGTAGGGAGGCAATTTAATGAGGAAAAAAATCCCAGTTAATTTTTTAGTAACTATTACATTCTAACAGTATATTGTTCAGCTTGATCTTTTCTCATCCTTGTTTCTTCAGAATAGCCTTATTGTAGTGAAACAGGAACCCAAAAGAGGAGAGTCTGTCCTGTAGATGCAATTGAGATGCTGGATAGCCCATGCATTTTAGTATATGGTCTCTTTTAAAGCACCTGGCCTTTTCTTCTCTTTGAAGTGTTTTCTTCTTCTCTAACCTTCCTTCCATAGCAGATGTAATGCCATGGAAAGTAATGCATTGATAGTTTTGTTAACTGAAATACTTGGGTTTTCTTCTGGCACGTTAACATGCATCATCTCTTGACCTGGAGAGACCACTTCTGCGAATGCAGTTCATCTCTTCAGTAGCCTCTCTGCTGAATATGTCAATTAAAAAAGTTAATTAGTGAATCCTCCATTTCCATCTATGTCCCAAGAAAGGACTAAGAAGTTCTCCCACATCACTGTGAAAGAATTTGTATGCATGTGTTCTGAGGGTGTGTCCCAAGAACTTTCAGCACTACTCAAGTGTGTAGTGAGCTCATGAGTACTCAGGTTCTAGCAGCTGCTTGAGTGATATGCAGCAGCACATCACACTCACTTGACTAAAACAGTAAATAGACTGAAGTAACTCAAATTAACTGCCATGTGATGACGTATCTTTAGGATTTCTCTCTCTTAACTGATACAGATAAGCCTCTGGTAGACACTGATCATTTAGGTTCCCCTTTGCACAACTTAGGACAAAGTGAATCACCACCATTTCTGAAAGTAGCTCTTCTTCGTCACCTTTTGATAGGAGTAATGAGAATGCTAGTGTCATCTAGATGTCTGGCTTTTAGAAGGCTGAAGGTAAGTGAAGTGAATCTCATCTATGGTGGCTGTAGCTCAGGGACAATGTTTTATAACTAACTTCTTTAACTTTTTAAAAAGTTATATCTCAGCTAGGAGTTACTAAATCTCAGGTGAAACATGCTTCTTGATCTTGTGCATGTTTCTAGGCTTGAGCAGGAGTGAGAGAAGACAAACTAGCTTAAGACATCTTAAATATCACTTTATCTTTTAGGGCAGGGGCTCGTGTACGTAGGAAACGGAAATGAATCTATTAAGTCATTTCATATGTCTTGTCATATTTCAAGGCCAGGTTGGATGAGGCCCCGAGCAACCTGATCTAGTTGGAGATATCCCTGTTCCTTGCAGGGGGGTTGGACTAGATGACCTTTGAAGGTCCCTTCCAGCCCTAACGATTCTATGATTCTATGATTCTATGTCCAAGCAAACAACTTTCAGATAGTAACAACTTTTGTTCGCTGACGGCCAGCCTACATCTATTATTTAAGTTGTAATTCTGAGTACCCTGATTGCCTTGGCTGATTCTGCCAGGGGCACATGGTGTGGCATAGTGCTTTAGGAGTGCCTCTCCTATGGCAGCCTCTGTCTCTCATATCTGTAGAATTCCAGTTATTCACTTAAGCAACCCCTCCATTGTCTGTAAACACACATATAAATTATAAGACAGTGTTCTTGGAGCTGATACGTATAGCCCTTGTTTTAACTGCATTTTTACTAGTTGCTTGTGATATTTCTTTTTTGTCACAGCCTGTTGGTGATCAGCAGAGAGAGAAAGAAGTAATTTCAAATTACTTGGGTGCCACCTTTAGTGGAAAACAAACTGAGGAGGGAAGTTCACATTCAGTGGAGCCTGTAGCGTGTGCAGAAACAGCCCAAACAACATTAAGGAGACCAACGCAGTTAAGAGAGATGTCCTCAAGAAAGTGCAGAGATGATGTTTCCAGTCATTGCCAAATACAGGAAGAGACTTGGCAAAGGATGTCTCACAGTAGCAGCACAACAAGAAACCAAGCTAAGGATTCAGAGTATGACAAAATAATGCATAATATTCTTTTTTTTAAAAAAATAAAATAATGTAACCAATACAGTGGATACAGAGTACTCATTCCTCATGTGAATGACTTTAAATGATCAAAAGGTAAAGGTTTTACCTTTTATTTAGAGATCTGGAGGTTAGTTTCACTCCTGATTTACTCTTTATTCAGTACTTCCTAAGTTAGCCTATATATTTGCATGCTATTACAGACTTCCTTTTAAAATCAAATATATTTACATTCTCAGCTCTGCTATAAATATCTGTTTATATAGAGAAGAGAATATTTTTATTGATTCTAAGCAAATCTCTTGCCAGTAAAGTTCAGAAATCTACTTTGAAAGACAAGCAGGATCTAGAAACAAACATATGCCAAGAAAGAACTCAGAAAGAGGACAGAAAACATAAGCAGAGAAGAAGGAGCAAGAGAATCAAAACAAAACTGAGTAAGATCTTGTCTGATGCTTGTCATACATATTATTTTTTTATTCTAACAACTGTACTGAATCAAATGTCATTCATAATCTTTCCAATATATTGTGGCATGGATTTATTTTACAAAGATGGTATAAACATTCATTTTAATAATTAAATTTATTGATAATTTCCCTCACTTGTTTAAACCTACATATTAGCAACCTAGCAGTGGACTTGTTTGCATAAACTCATTAAGAATCAAGAGAATTTTTTCAGCATGCAATTTTAATCAAAGTCTTATACATGAAAAAATTAGCGTATTCTGAAAAGCAGATGTTTTCATGCAGAGTGAAAACATAGATGCTGATATACATTTATATATCGTTCTATAATCTGATATTCTGTGTGCAACATCGTTACGAGAGCAGTGCCATCCATCCCCAAGAGCTGACCTATACAAACCAGTCTATTCTATTTTGAATGCCTGCTGTTGTTATCCTGTCTGTTTTAAATATAGGATTATAGGGCCATCGCTACCACAGTCACAGAGCACTCTTTAAAGTATTTTTCCTTGCAGCATGCTTTGTCAGAGAGAAAGATTTCTATTTTTCATCCCTTGAAAATGCATGCAGAGACATGCATTGCCTCACAGAGAAAGTGTATAGGAGAATACAGAATTTCCTTACTTAAGTGCTCACTCCAGCACTTTTAAGATTGGGATCTTAAAAGGTGGGGTTTTTTTTGTTTAAGCCTACTCAGTCTGGATTTACCTGTGCACCTACAATTATTTAAACAGCTTAAAAAGTCTCGGAGTATTTGAACTGTGACAGCTACACTATAGATCTTACAAAATATGAATAATTCTACCTCCAATTAATAACGCTTCTCTTTTGCAGGGTTTTAATTATTCCCAGTAGAAGCATTGTTTTTATGAGATTTAAAGTTGTGTGACTCACTGCGCATCTATTTCTAATTGACTTACTAGTTTCAACTCAGAAAACAAGCTGTTGCTTTTTTAGCATGATTTCTGCAGAAAGAGTTGCGCTGCCTATAGGGGTAGCTTCATGTTAATCCAATCGAAAGGGAAGTTAAAACCTAGTAATTAAGAGTCTGTAAGTCATCTTTGGTAATTCACCGAAAAAACAGCCCTCCAAAAAGCTTTGTTTTGGATCAGCAAGCATCGTTTGCTTTGCACAAGGTCAGACACAAGGAAGGTGGTAGGGAAGGCAAGGTACAAGTGACAAGAAATACATCCTCTTGAAGTAACAAATTAAATTGTGTTAAGTGTAAAATAAAACTGCACCTTCTTCTGTGTATGTCTGTGCGGTTTAATCCCTCCTGATCTGCTTGACTAGTTTAAACCAACTTTGGCTTGGGACTGTAGTATCCATCTTAAATGATTAAGGTCTTGTAAGGCTGGACAGATAGAGGAGAGAGACTGTCCATGTGCTTAGCTGAGGGAAGGTCCTGGGTAAACCTGTTTTCATTCTAAAAAGCTACACAGAGTCCAGAACATTAGAAGTTTGGGAATTAGTGTGAGCTCACAGTGTATCACCATGCACAAAACAGTAGAGACGTCAGGCTTTGTGAGTTACACCTCTGGGTAACTGTAATGCAGAGTGAAGCAAAAGTAAGAAAGGAAAGATATTTTTTTGTTCAACAGCTCTTTTACATTATTTTTCAGGAAGAGGAGCCTTTGGTAGGAATTTTGCAAAACCTGCTTGCCCCGTTTTACTTTCAACAATCAATAGGAGAAATGCTTATGGTGAGACCTTACTGCATAAAGCTGTTGATCATCAAGATTTAGACCTTGTACGTAACATAATAAAAGCTGGTGGAAATGTAAATGTTCAAGATCATGCTGGTAAGTTGCAATTGTATTAGAATACTATTTTCAAAACAAGTATCTACCTATAACTAATAAAGTCCATATTATGAGTCTGTGCAGTGGACAAGACTGTAGGTTTCTGACTAGTCAGTATATTATTACATTTTTTTTGGTTTAACTTGGTAATTGTTCATGAGAAAATATATAGATCTATGTATAAAAGTGTACTAAAAGAGAAAATTTTGCAGAAAAAGTAAGCACTTAGAAAATTACAAAGTGTAATTGAGTTTACCTAGCCTTAAATCAACAGTCCTATGTATGCTTATCACAAAACAGTCCCTTAATTAAATAATGTTTTTTAAAGATATTTTTTTGGTCCTTTTCAGTGGCCAACTTGAGATGCTAAGATTTAGATTTTCCAGTTTAATTTTTCAGAGGCTCTGATTTTGCCTCTTACATCTTAAAGGAAGTTGTAGCTTCATAAATAAGCAGTGCTTTGATTTTGTAAAATTGAGAATACTTGGTATTTTGTATTTTTACTTCATTTTCGGCACCAGAAAAAGAGAATGACAGGTAGTGGCCAGCTGTAAATGCTTTCATTGAGTCAATTCACCTTAACCAGCTTCATTGTGTCGAAGACGTTGCCACACTCTGAAGTATCAATTGGTGTTTCAAACGTAAGACTGCTGTTCCTTATTTTGCAGTTCCCTGTCTCATCATTAGGCTCTGATAAACTGGCATAACAAAAGAGAAAATGGTTTCATAGGCAGCTGGCTCACTTTGGTGAGTCTTCTTTGGTAGAAGACTTTGATACGTTCTTAGAGCGTTTCCATCTTGTGCAGTGGCTAGGATTTCACAACTGTTCTGTGGGAAGAAAAAAACGTGTTCTGCAGTTAAAGGCTGTTGCCTAATGCAGGCATGTAACAGACCAAAATTAAGGTAGAAATTTTCTGTCTTCTGGAATATATTGAGAGACAGATCAGATCAGCATCAAATTTCAGACTTTTACAGCATAGGACTCTGGCGTTTGAGCTCACAGAGTGACTTGTGTGTTAACTTCTGCTAGAGGTAGATGAGAAAATGTTTTGTTGATGGGTTTCAAAGCCACCTGCTGACAAGAGAAAGGTGGATAGCTCTGGTTCAGCTGCAGCCTCTCTGGGCAGGTGTACCAAAGTGCACTGCTTCCCATCTTCGGCCTCACAGCTGCTTCCTTTTTCTGCCTTTGCACGTTTTAAAGGCGGGCCACTGCTTCTCATCTGCAAGACTCTGGTTGCTGCTTTTTGATGCGCAAGGAGTGCAACTGCTTGAAATGCGTTTTAGTTGAACTCCTTGAAGAGATGAAAGGCTGACCTGGCCCTACTTCTTTCTTTTCTAGTGAGGAAGGTGTAATCAGAAAGAAGCAGAGTTTCCAGACCTGTGCCATGTTGAAATGCACTTTCATCTCAATGTCTTCGGGAATCATTGTTCTGATGATTATATTCTGCCTCTGACTTTTCTCTTCCTTTAAAGCCCTCCACTAGTGATTATCCATATGTTAGCCTACTGTTTTTCCTTATTCCTGTGCTACAGTGGCATGCTTCAGTGTCTTACTGAGCTGTTGAGTTCTTTTGTGGGTTTTTTTTCTCCTTTTTATTTCCTGGACATCAGCATGTAGGATATGGACAGCATGGCAGAGATACTGTCTGTGCTCTCAGTTTGAGTATTGACTCACAGTGCCTTGAGGAAGCTGAAAATCTGTTGCAATGAAACTTGTGTTTCTCCTTCATCTGGAGCATGCACGGTGTCCTTGGAGAATCATATTGTTCAACTCTACTGATTATCAACTGAACATGTTGCAAGTTCCACTTTTCAGGGGCTTGTTAGTTATGTCAGATAGAGGATTCTTTTTACTGAGGGAGAAAGAGGTACTTTCCCTTAAGTTAATCTTTTTTATCCTCCCTTTAACAGATTTCATGCTTTTGCTCCAGATTATGGAGTTACTAGAATTTCTTAGTGAGATAGGCTCTATAAAATACAAGTAAAATGTTTTACAGATAATACTGTTAAAAACCATTCATCTTGAAGCACTGTCAACATTAGGTGATGTACTTAAACTTACTTGAGTTTCAAGCATTTGGGAACAAAGCCTAATAGCAAAAAACTACCTAATGCAACATCCTGTAACTATAATAAATCCAATTCTGTATAAATATACGATATTCTGGGTTGGATGATGTATAAGAGAGCCTCATGAGTTTCTCTTTCCAGTGAAATTAAGATAATTTTGCTTAATGGGAACCTAATAGTCTTAATAAGCCTAATTCACATAGTAATTCTTGTATTTAGTATGTGAATTAGACCCTGATGACCTCTGCTAATGGGAGATTGTTGAAGAGTAAGGCTGTCTATCAAAATGGTCTTCTGGAGGGCATGTTGGTTTGAGAGCTGGAAGATAGTAAGTGAAAGATCCTCTGTCTTTTTCCCTTACTTTTCTCACCTTACAAAAAAATGTCATATAATGAATGTTTAAGGATCTGATGCAAGGATGTGCTAAACCCAGTTCAAAGACTTACATTCTGTCTTTTATTTTTCCTCAGCACCTTCTTTATAGAGTATACTTGTTCTATAGGTCATGAAGCTCCTGTCTTAGTTTATCACATATAACTGAAGTGGAATCTCAGTAAGGGTTTTTCATTGCTTTCTTTGGAAACTCAGACCATTCTTGGATGTCTTAAAAGTTTGGCAGTAAAGACTCTAGATCTTTATTTTGTGTCTTCTTTCTTACTTGCCCCCTTAAGTAAAAGAGTGCCATGAAAAAATTATATTGTTCTTAAAACAGCATATACATTTTATTCGGGGAGAAATTACTCAGATGTGGGTGGAGTAATTTTTATTCTCTTCTTTCGTAACAGAGCTATAAAATCTAAACCTAGTATTGTTACAGCAGCACCTGGTTCTTCAGTAAGTGCAAATTGTGACGAAAGAATGAGATCTCCCAACCGTTGTGACTTTTTCATATACATTAATTCATACAACTTACTGTAAAATGCATCAGTTTTTACCTTTTCAGTAATACTCTCTGAAATATTATCAAATAGACAACCTAAAACTGATGTAAATTTTTATAAATTATTTCACTCAAATGTGAAACACGGGTTTTTCTTTTTTGTAGGGTGGACTGCACTACATGCAGCAAGTTTAGAAGGCTTTTATGAAATAGCAAATGAGCTTTTGAAAGCAGGAGCTGATGTTAATGCTAGAGGAGATGAACAAATAACACCATTGCAAGATGCAGTTGAAAAAGGCCATTATAAGGTATATTTCGAACTGGACACAAATTATGGTCTAGGAATAGAAATGGTTGTTGTTGGGTCCAGAAGTTCACATAATCTTTTTATATGTGGCTGGTCTTTTCAGATTGTGAGTAAATTAAAGAGCTTCAGATCCTTTCTGCGCGATTTCTGTTCAAACCATTCCATGCTTTATAAGATTTGTCCAACAGCAGAAATTAATTGTTTTTCCAACTGTTTGGGAAAATGGCTGCAGTACTGAGGAACAGATTGGTACTGTTTAATACTACTTGTTTCACTTATTTTATAATCACCTTGCAGAATAGTTTATGACCTGAGCATTCTTCTGGAGTTTTAATGACTTTGGTTTTATGTGATTTAGTAAACATGCATGTATGGTGTGCAGCCACAGCCATGCTCAGACATTTTTTGTATGGAAAGTTATGAAGACGTGGCTTTATCTTTTGTCTGATCTTAAACAGAAAGTCAACTGAATAGTCAATGTGAATTAATTTTAAGTTTTGTTGCCAAATGCTGTGGTTTCATAAGCTTGTGTCTGAATTGTGGATCCTCTTTCAGTCTGGCAGTGGTTGCCTCCGCCTGTTTGTGCATGTTCCTAGAGTGGCCTAGATTTATGTAGGAGTTCTACATATCCCTTTTGCCTGCTTGCTGTTTCTTTCTCTAGAAGTGCACATGTGCTCCCTACTATTTATTGATTTCTAAGATTTTTTTTTTTTTTTTTTGTGGGATGTAATAAGTTTTGTCTCTAAACATTTGCTTTCCTTCTGTTTCACAACGAAGATAAGACTTAATCTGTTTCTTCTCAAGTTTCACTGGAGCAAAGAGGAAAGGTAGACTTTTGGTTAACAATTTTTTCTTAGACTTGAGAGCCCTGGGCTTGTTTTTCAGCTTGTGGATCACAGACTTTTACGGGCTCATGAAATATTTGAGTTCTGTAAAAATACCTAAGACACTATGTGCATGGCTATGCGTGAAGGATTCTGCATCTCCACAAGTAATATTTAGGGGTCAGCAACTTAAATGTACTGGAAGAACACTGATCTCAACTAGGTCACTTGAGGGATACCAACATCGTTCAACATGTTCATAACTCTGTGTTAGAGTTATGTGAGCTGGCATGTGCACAGGGAATGGTGCTGCATGGTGACACTGTTTTTACTCTGGAGCAGTACAGCTGTATCACTGCAGTGGTCTGTCAAACTTCTGACTAGCAACAAAATAGTGAGAGTGATTCAGTAATACGACTTTTGGTGACATGGTATTTGGAGCTGTTTCTTTCAAAGTTGCCTTTTCTGTATGAAGTTGTTATTGTAAATTGAAAACACATCTTTTGATTGCTTTAGCCCTTTATGTGCCTGCATTATAGCAAAATTATTTTCTTATTTCAGAAAAATGGGATGTATATGAAAGACTTTCTAATTGTACAGTTAAGGGGAAGAGCATACAAGTGTGATACGTAGCCAAAGATCTCATTAAGGAAGAAGAGTTCTCAACATCACTCATTGAAAAAACCCATAGATTTGGGACAACTTGTGAAGCCCAGAAGGTTTTTTTTCTGTGGATTCAACCCTTTTTTATTTGCTCTGTTGTTACAAGAACGTATGAATTGAGGAAGCTTCACTAGCAGTTTTCTGGTTAGAAGTAATGAGGAACTTTAAACGCATGGGTGAAGGATGTGAGTCAAGCTCAGTATGAACGGATAACAGGTGCTGAAGAGAGAAAGGCAGAGGTGCAAGTAAAACGATACTGGTGCTGCAATAAGATCACAGGGTTACCCACAAAAAGGAAATAATCAGTCTGTAAATTTCCTATGTCTTAAAAAAGAATTCAGCAAGTATAGATGGAACATTTTGCTGAGGTGATAATTTCTTAAATAACAAGAATCAGGCTTTATATTTGTATGGAAATCATAATGTTGGTAAGATCATCTGAGTGGGTTTCATTTGACCAGATGTACGTTGTGCATCTGAAATAGCTGTCAAAACTTCCCTGTGTGGTCACAGGAGTCACAACAGACACACCTAGAGCACAGTTTATTTTATTCTGAAGTAGATATCCTAAATACATAAGCTGACACATACTCTAAAATCACCTGTTATTTTCCACCAATTAAGAGCTAGGAGGGGGATGAATCCTACCGTATATTTTGGGAGACCTTGGCTTAGTGGCGTCAGGTTAATAACTGGAACAAATTTATAAAAATGAAAATAAGAAGACCAAAGGATAATGATTTATCTAGAGGAATGCTTGGATTTATTAACTAGAATAGAGAGGGATTATTTGTCATAAGCCTTAGATTTCCTTTTAGTTGCTCATGTTGTAATAACAAGACAGACAAGTCCATATAAAGAAGGAGTATGGAAAATACTGTTAGAAAAGAAACTGTGAAAAAATTATTTTTCTAGATGGCAGAGTTATTACTTTGGCATGGAGCTGATCCCTTACTGAAAAATGAGATGGGAAGGTGTGCATTAGAAGAAGCCTCTGATCCGTCTATGAGGAAACTGCTTAACAGCTATGTAGCAAAATCCAGAAGATACTCAGTATCAGGTAGGAGAGAATTATTCTGACATATCATCACCACTGAATGGAGAAATTCAGAACATCTGTTGCACTATATTTCCTTGATTACTGCTTGATTCTATGGGCTTCACTGTCTGGTGCCTGAGTACTGTGAGCACTCCCTACCCAGCACAATTGCTGTACATTGGCAAAGTATAAAAGATAATGATGTCCAGCTTTTTCTTAGTCTGGAGCTACCTTTAAATTTGAAATGAAAATGTGAAGCACAATAGTTGTTGCCTATCTAAAGGTAAGGTGGGACGTGGCAGGACTTGCTGATGGTTGAGGAACATCTTTGAGCTAGGGATAAAATTTGGTTCTAAACTGGCATATAGGCTGAATTTTGAAAAATTCATAAGATAAAAAATGGAGGTTCTAGGATTAGATCTAGATCTTGGGGGTTGCCAAGCCTCAACTGCTCATCCTTAACTGATAATGTTAGGGCTGGGACTAGGGTAATTTTACTGAGGCATTAGCTAGTGGGTTTCAAGGGGTTGGTAAGTGAACATTTTGGCTAAGGTGAGAGTTGGATCTTGTCCAGTCTTAGGGTATAAGTTGGGAGGAAAGTTCAGAAGAGGCTACTTGGTCAGGGACAGGTATAAAGAAGTGCCACAAGATAAGCCTTGATTAGAGTTAGAATTAGGACTATTCAACACCAATGAGCCAGTATGGACTGTGGCATTTTTAAGTCTGGAGGAAGTCCCCAGTCCTCGGAACTATTACCCATTCTTGCTCTTCATGTGAGCAGCGATGAAGCTGCAACACATAGTCCAAGGGCAATCAAAAGGGACTTCAGGGTCCTGGGACAGTTGATAAGGGAGTCTGGAACACAGTTAATTTTTTTCTGTCTTCTTCCAGTTGCAGGCAGCGACATTGAAAGAAACAGGTGCACCCAGTCTGTTAATACATGGCTCCATGGCTGGTGTTACTGCCACAATTTTGGAGGTTTTGATAATAGGATGGTCTACACAGCACCAGGCCTGCTAGTGTCAAGTAGGATTCACCTTTCTCAAAGAAGGAAGAGAGTCTTTGCTCGTGAGCTGGTGGGGCTTATTGACAGGGCTTTAAACTAGAATTGAAGTGGGAGTGATATAATATTGGGCTTACCCGTGACAAGCTGTAGGATGACATGCCAGGGTTAGAGGGATGGGGTGCTAGCGAGAGTCCTCTGCCTGTTTCTCTGAGATATGCTAGGTACATTGGAGTGCACTTGAAGTCTTACGGAGATGAGCTGGGGGCTCATGAGGTAACACGACCGAACAGGGAAACACTGGGGAAATACCTCAGAGGATTTAAGGTGTGTTCCTCTAAAAAGGTGACATGGCCAACAGCCCAGCTGAAGTGCTTCTATACCAATGCACACAGCATGGAGAAGAAACAGGAGGAGTTGGAAGCCACAGTGCTGCTAGAAAGCTACGACCTAGTTGCCATTACTGAAACTTGGTGGGACAAATCCCATGACTGGAGTGCAGCTGTCGATGGCTACAGGCTGTTTAGAAGGGACAGGCGAGGAAGAAGAGGTTGAGGTGGTGCCCTCAACATCAAGAAATGGATAGAGTGTGAAGAACTGTCTCTGAAGAATAGATATAAGCAGTTTGAAAGCTTATGGGTAACAATTAGAGACTGAGGCAACAAAGAAAACCTTGTGGTTGGTGCTACTACAGGCCGCCGGATCAAGGGGAGCCTACTGATGAAGCCTTCTTACTACAGCTACAGGAAGTGTCACACTTGCAGGCTCTCCTCCTGCTGGGGGACTTCAACCACCCTGACATCTGCTGGAAAAGTAGCACCGTGAGCTGTAGGCAATCCAGGAGACTGCTGGAGGGCATTGAGAGTAAGTTCTTAAGCCAGGTAATAGGCAGCCCTACCAGACGACATGTGATGCCGTACCTGATGGTCACCAACGTAAGTGAGCTAATTGGTCAGGACTCTGAGTTTTAGGAAAGCAGAATTCTAGCTAGTCAAAGAGTTAGTCAATAGGACCCTCTGGGAAACTGCCCTCAGGGACAAGGGTACAGAACAGAGCTGGCAGATGTTTAAGGATGCTTTCCACACAGCGCAAGAGCTCTCGATCCCCAGGTGTAAGAAATCAGGCAAGGAAGGCAAGAGACCAGCATGGCTGAGTAAAGACCTGCTGGTCAAACTAAAGGGCAAGAAGGAAACGTACAGGCAGTAGAAGGAGGGACAGGTATCCTGGGAAGGATATAGGGACACTGCCCAGTTGTGTGGGGATGGCATCAGGAAGGCCAAGGCATGACTGGATCTGAACTTGGCAAGGGATGCAAAGAATAATAAGAAGGGCTTCCATAGATATGTCAGCCAGAAAAGGAAGGACAAAGAAATTGTACTCCCCTGAAGAACATGACTGGCAAACTGTTAATAATGGATAAGGAGAAGGCTGAGGTACTGAACAACTTTTTTGCCTCAGTCTTCACTGACACTCTCTGTTCCCACACTTCTTGAGTGGACAGACCACCAGGCAGGGACTGAGGGAGCAAAATCCCTCCCACTGTAAGAGAAGATCAGGTTCATGACCACCCGAGGAACCTGAACATGTGTAAGTCTATCAGGCCTGACAAGATGCATCCCCTAATCCTGAGGGAATTGGCTGATGTAGTTGCCAAGCCACTCTCCATGATATTTGAAAAGTCATGGCAGTCAGGTGAAGTCCCTGGTGACTGGAAAAAGGAAAACATTGCACCCATTTTTAAATAAGGTAGAAAGGAGGACCCTGGTAACTACTGACCTGTCAGCCTCACCTCTGTGTCTGGGAACATCATGGAACAGATCCTCCGAGAAGCTATGCTAAGGCACATGGAGGACAGGAAGAGGTGATTCAAGACAGCCAGCATGGCTTCACCAAGGGCAAGTCCTGCCTGACCAACCTAGGGGGCTTCTATGATGGAGTGACTACATCAATGGATGAAAGAATGGCTATGATGTCATCTATCCAGACTTCTGTAAGGCCTTTGACACAGTCCTCCACACCATTCTTGTCTCTAAATTGGATGGATTTGATGGATTGACTGTTTGGTGCATGAGGAATTGGCTGGATGGTCACATCTAGAAGATAGTGGTCAACGGCTCAATGTCCAAATGAAGTCAGTGACAAGTGATGTCCCTCAGGGGTCTGTACTGGGACCAGTACTGTTTAATATCTTCATCAACAACACGAACGGTAGGATCGAGTGCACCCTCAGCAAGTTTGCAGATGACACCATGCTGAGTGGTGTGGTTGACACACCTGAGGGACAGGATGCCATCCAGAGAGATCTGGACAAGCTTGAGAAGTGGGCCAATGTGGACCTCATGAGTTTCAACAGGGCCAAGTGCAAGGTCGTGCACCTGCATCAGCGCACCGCCTGATATGAGTACAGGCTGGAGGATGAGGGATTGAAAGCAGCCCTGCAGAGAAGGAGTGCTGGTGGATGGAAAGGATGAAAAGCCGGGCATGATCCGGCAATGTGTGTTCACAGCCCAGAAAACCAACTATATCCTGAGCTGCGCAAAGAGAAACACTGTCAGCAGGTCCAGGAGGTGATTCTGTCCCTCTACTCGGTTCTGGTGAGACCTCATGTGGAGTACTGCCTCCAGCTCTGGAGTCCTCAGTACAGGAAGGAAACGCACCCGTTGGAGCAGGTCCAGAGGAAGGCCACAAAAAGCATCAGAGGTCTGCAACACCTCTGCTATGAGGACAGGCTGAGATGGTTGTGGTTGTTCAGCCTGGAGAAGAGAAGACTCTGGGGACACCTTATTGCAGCCTTGGAATACTTAAAGGGGGCTTACAAGAAGGACAGGTACAAACTTTTTAGCAGGGCCTGTAGCGATAGGACAAGGGGTAATGTTTTAAACTAAAGTAGGGCAGATTCAGACTGGATACAAGAAGGAGATTTTTTACAATGAGGGTGGTGAAACACTGGAAGAGGTTGTCCAGAGAGGTTTTAGATGCCCCATCCCTGGAAACATTCAAGGTCAGGTTGGATGGGACTCTGACCACCCTGATCTAGTTGAAGATGTCCCTGCCTATGGCAGAGGCATTGGACTAGATGACGTTTAAAGGTCCTTTCCAACCCAAACTATTCTATATTCATCATTCCATGATTTTCTAAGTTTAGAGTCGGGGCACTAGGAGTAGGCAGGAGTTACTGGCTTCAGATGTCATTGAAATCAAGGCTGATGCTACTGAAAGAGATTAGTCTGACAGGGTGCTCTGTTTGGGAGGTCCCATGATTAGAGGTTAAGGCTGCAGCCACCAAAGTTCATCTAGATATTCTGAACCTTACAAAGATTGATGGGCTAAAAATATGTTCAGGATTATGATTTGAATTAGAATTTGGCTTTATCTTTGCTCAATAGTTGGTCCGTTTGGCTTAATTTAAGACTTAAGACTGGCAAGGATTCAGTGGACTAATGGTGATTCCAGGGCTAGGATTAACATCTGGGATTCCAGATTCCCTGAAGTGGTGGAGAAAGCATTGCTATGCTGTGAAATGACTGTTAAATTTAAGACTGGTTGCAGTGTGGATTGTTGGGTGGATATTAGGGCTGGGTTTTGGGTTCATGTTGCAGTACAAAATAACAAATGAGGATGAGCTAGATTTTTTTCAATGTGATGGGGCTAGTCAAGGTTTAAGGACATGTTGGCCACAAGTAAATGCATAGAGTTGCGTGAAGTAAGTATGTTGATGTCTAGGTTAGGATCTTGGTAGCTGCTATACTCTTTTTATGCCATTTTGTCAGCACAAAGGGTAGCTGGAAAGCTAAAGCAGACCACCACCAAGGCACTGAATTAGAGCTGGAGAATATCTCTGCCTATTTTTACACGAATGACTTGGCTTTAGCTACTCTATCCGTTTCCCTGCCCAAATATGCTATACTGGGAAGGATGTAAGCTAGGCTATCATTCTACCATCCCTGGCTTCACAAAAGTCTCTTGGAGATCAGAGAAGCCTGTTAGAAGTGGCAAATGTGGTAGCTCCTCTAAGTTTCAAAAAGAATTGCTCAGGTCACTGTCTTGAAAAAAATTTGGAAGTATAATCTCTCACGTGTCCTGATTTGTACTAGATGCCATCTGCAACAAAGATCAGGCTCTGAGGTTTTTAATATGTATTTTATATATTGATATGGTTTAGATTCTAATAAAACTCTTATGGCTTGATAATTTTTCTGGATAGCCGAATGTGGTAAATACTGTTACACAGGTTGTGGACACTAGGTGCCACGTAAGCAAAGTAAAGAATTATGGCCTGTTTTCAATTCTGTCTTTCATTTTCATTTCAGCTGGAGATGATTCAAAGAATATGTTAAATACTCAAAACGTAGGGGATACAAACCTGCACCAGGTACATCTTTACAAAGAATCCTGATGTTAATTTGATGCTGAACTGTTAAGGGCTTGCTAGGAGTCTTCAGCAAATTAGGACAGACGGCTTTTTCTGAAATGTTTCAAAACCAGCACATAATGTGCTAAATGCTTCATACCCAGCAGGGACCAAAACAGAGTGATATTCAATGTTATACCAATTCTTCAGCAAGCAGTTGCTGATCCTTACTGGTACTTGGGGTAAGCTGCAGCCTCATGGAGATGCAGGACAGAATCAATCAGCTGCCTCTTATAGACAGTGGTTCTTGCTGGATTTTTGCAAGTGCTACAGAGGTAATCTACAACAAGCAGGTACATCAGTGCCTCTTTGTACTTGCAGAAACATGACTGAAACTGCAAGATGTTTCCTGGCTTCTTGTCATGGTTAGCTCAGCTGGCAACTAAATGCTACGGAGCCTCTGGCTCACCCTACTCCACCCTCAAGGAATGGGGAAAAGGGAAAGAGACTTGTAGGTTGAGATAACAACAACAACAACAACATGATGATGATGATGATGATGATGATGATGATAATGATAATAATAATAATAATAATAATAATAATAATAATAATAATAATAATAATAATAAATGTATGTATAATGATAATAATATATACAAACAAGTGATGCACAGTATAATTGCTCACGGCATGGTGACCAATGCCTGTCCTGTCCCAGTAAATGATTCCGAAGCAGGTAGGTCCCGACACTGCAATCCTGGATGAGCGAGAGGCCCGAGAAAAGAGTCAGAGTGAGACAGCACTCTGAGAGTCCGAGAGTGAGAGCCCCCAGAAAAGCAAAAGGCCCTTCTTTCCAGTCAACCCTCATCTCTATGCTGGGCGTGACGTTGCATGATAGGAGTACTTCATTGGCCAATTTGGCCCTCAATCTTAAGTCTAAGTTCAAATCATAAGGAGAGCAGTGGACCCTTTGTCCTGGCCATGCTCCCCTCCGGCCTGTTGTGCTCCTGCTCACTGGCAAGAACACGGCAGACGAAAAGTTTTTGAGGTCTCAGTGCCAACTATAGACACCAGTGTGCCATCAACATTCTTCTCATAACGAATCCCAGACTAAAACCAAAACACAGAGCTCTTCTAGCTGCTAAAAAGAAGAACTAACTCTGTCCCAGTCAAAACCAGGACACTTGTAGCAGTACGATAGTTGCTTTGTGCTTCTGCGTAGTAGGTTGTGATGAGTTTCGATAGTAAAGGGTTAGGGAGCCACTGTCTTGCACAGCGGTGACACAGTTATGCCATAAGCCCTCAGCAGGATAAGCTGGTGCCTCACATAAAGACAAGATCCAAGTCATAGTTTGTTTGCATATAGCACAGCAGCTTTTGGCATTAAAAGCTGTACTCTCCCACTGTTTTCCCCCCTTTGAACAATGACAACTGGTAATATCAGAAACAGATAATGCAGTGTGCACAGACGCTTTATCATTGCTTCCTAAAGTTTTGTGTGGTTATGGTAACTGTCCTTGTTGCTCACAGTAGTGCAGTCTACGGTCTCCTTGAGACTGTTATGCTATAACAGCATAACAGCATCCATGGTGTCTAGTCTTAGATTACACTTTAAAACAGTACTTGATTGATGAGGGATATTCTCCGAGTAGAAGATGTTGTAAACACGTAATTGGGAAAACCTGTGGCTGTGTGACATTACTGTGATGATTTCAGTAGCTGTGTGAGTTGTTGCAGTGTTTCTGTTCTGGTTCTATCTCCAAACACGAAGTAATCAGCAGGATAATTCTCGTTGTCATTGGCCTTTGGAGCAGTTTTGTTGAGAGATTGCCGTGAGATAATTCTGTGTGGTTTTGCTGTGTTATTTCCCTTCCTTTATAATTTCCTAGAATCATTGCAGACAGGTTTACCAGAAATGTTAAACTATAGCTGTGGTGTACGACCACAGAAGCAGCGTAGTTTTAATTCTTTAAAGGCAGAGCATTAATTCGAAACCTGTTCAGTTTTCAGAAATAAATGAAAATGTAAAGCACCAGTAATATTTTTTGTTGGATTTCACCCATTAAATTTTACATTTTTATACGCATATTTCTTAGTTCCTTAATTTGTTTATTCTACTGTCTTGAAAAGCTACACAGGCAGAGGAAATCATTTAATGTTATAATAGCATGGTTTTAGTATTTAAGAGAGCAATTTATCACAAAATGAAATTAAGTATATGGCCTGTTTTGTAGAGAGAATTAAATGCAGATGGCACAGTTCAACATCACAATACTAAAGCATCAAAGGAAGTTTTGCTAAAAATGAGCAAAGCAGAAAAACAAATTTGGTGAAATAAACAAAAAAAAAAATTCTTCAGGATTCTGAAGGCAGAAAACCAAATGAAAAAAAGTACTAGTTCAAAAAAGAAAAATAGATCTGCTGTTCTTATCGGAGAGGCTACAGCCAAGAGTAAAACTATTCAGAAATAATTTTTCATGTTAGGTGCACCTCATGTTTCAGTCCACTTACAAACCAACAAACAGTTAAATTATAGAAAACATATTACCCTGATGCTGAACGTAATGAAGTGGCCCACACTGTTGCTGTTTCTAATCATAATTGTTGCATCCCAGTTAATGTTGTAGGAAAACTCAGCCATGTCAGACAGAATTGCAGCAGGAACATGAATTCAGTAGTGGTATCAATGAAAATCCATTTACAGAAGAAAAGGGCAGAACTGGTGGAAGCTCAGCAACTTCTGTTATAACGGGGGAGGAGATCACCAGTCTGCATTGCCCCACATCAGTGGTTTCCGCACAGCATTCTCAGACTACTAAATCAGGTTTAACAGAACTTGATTCTCAGTCAATACTCTACTTGCTTTGGCTTCCTCTCACAATCTATCTGTTTTAAAGGTACAACAGGAAGTCAGGAGTTATGGGAGTGATGAACATAATCTCAAGCAGAGTAACAGTAGCAGTTTGAGTGATAGGAGTCTAAATACCGATATGGGAATACCTTCAGAACAAATTATTTTTTTGCAAAACTTAACAAATCAGGTTAAATCTGATGTTGATGGAAACAAAATTAATGGAGAGACTCTAAGCTTAAAACTATCTTTGCCTTTGTTTGAACAGGTTTCCTTACAGACAGATGAGTCAGAACAAGCGTGTGAGAAGCTTACGGATTCAAACAGCACGAACATATTGCAACAGACTATTGTAAGTGAGGTGCAAAATATTTATACTAACATATCTGAAAGTGGAGCCAGCTTCACTGAACAGACGCTTCAAGCAAATGCAGAAACACTGTTAGCACATGAGCTTTTAGCAACTGCTGATGGAGGAAGTGTTTCTGGAAGTCCTTATAATTCTACCAGTGATGTGCTGAGCACCGTTGAACAAAAGGCTCCACAACCAAAGAAAGGAGGGAAGATCCTGCATAATGCAGAAGGATGTTGCATTGGAACTGAAAATGCTAGTAGTTTAGCGATTGAGCCAATAACTGTACAACTCCATGAAAAGGGCACACTTCAAGTTAGACAAAAGAGAAAGGATCTTCAGGAGACCAACTCAAAAGCAGCTTTGCGTTCTGGTGTTAATGCAGACAGTAAGGCTCCTTATTCGTTTCAGATTGTGGAAAAAATGCAGAAAGAAACCTCCGAGAAAACAGGTGCCATGTTTTGTTTGAAAATAATTATTTTATGAGTTTGTTGTAAACATTCTGTGTATTTTACTGAAAAACCCCAGCTGTGGATATCCAGAGAATGTATTTTGCCATAAATAAATAGCAGACACCTGGAGTGTGTTCCGATGCAGTCCGCTATGCCAGATAAACTTTTTAATTATTTTTGCTTTGTATTTTAGTGGGATGTTTTATATCCAAGTCCTCATTGTATTTCCCAAAATGTGACTGCAGTGGTCATTACAGTAATTAAAGTGCAATTATTTAGTATCTTTTTTTTTTTAATACCTAAGAATCAATAAAGTTCTTATTTTCCCAAAAGAATCTTTAAATTGTTTGGATTCAATCTCAGTATGTTAATGTACAGTAAATAGTGGATAAAGGATTTGTTACGTTAGAGTATTTTCAAAAATTGAGTTGGTGCAGGCATTTTTTAACCTGGACTAGGTGGTCACTTTTACATTCATTTTAATATCAGCTGTAATTTCTGAAATTACTGAGCTTTATGCCATAGATACTTTAAGTTCTTTTGTTAAATCAACAGGTGAAGAAGTGTTTGGTGGAGTAAGTGGAACGGAAGGCACTGAAAAAAATAGAGGAGGAAATGCAAAGGCCAGTGTGCTTTCACAGTTTACTGGAACAGAAGAAATCCAAACTAAAAGAGTAAGATTAAACCTTCAGGAGACAAGCCAAAAGGCAGCCTCGTATTGCAGTAGTGGCAAAAACAAGCTTCCATCTGAAGAGTCACAATTCAGTCAAGCATCAGAACAGCAAACATCCAAGAAATCAGGTGAAAAGTTCATGCATTATAAAAACGATGGGTTTTTTTCCAGACATATATGAACAAAGCTTTTTGTAATACACGAGGGGAAGTTTGGAAAAATACGTATAGCATGTTGAGCAAATACTCTAGTGAGGTCCAGATACTTGAAATATTTCCAGAACTTCTGTACTTTGTTTTACAGAACATGCATGCTTACTCTGTTTTGTTTATATTACATTCATCTGTCTTTCAGCATTGTGGTTGAGGTGATGCAGGATTGTAACTGAGAGCTTAAAATAACATTAAATTGATCCTTAGTTAACTGTGTTACATAAGTGATAGTTTAAAATAACACTAAATTGGTCCTCAGTTAACTGTTTTGCATATCACTGATCAAAGGAGAAAACCTGGCTCTCCATCTATTTGGCACACATATATCCACTTATATTTTATAGACTATATCCTCATCAGGCACAGGTCAGTGTAGGCTCTGATCGTACCAGTAAATTTGGTTTTAGCTGTAGTACAGAAACAAACCTACTTATATGAGGATAAGGATCTAGTGTCCTCCGGTAGTTACACTCTCTTTTACCTGCACATACAGCTTTCTATTTAGCAGTTTCATCCCATGCAAGCATGTCTAAGGCTTGCATTTATCTTGTAGCCATACCATCACATAGACCCATTGTCTGACTGATTACTACTCATCATAACCCCCAAATATTATTCACTGAACTGCTTTTTTTGGTAAAGCTGGCAATCTCATCTTGTGTACTCTGATTCTTTCCGGAACCAGAGAACCATAGTGCTTAAACTTAGTATACTCAAAACGTTTAGTTCAGATGGGATCCCCCTTTTCTTAAAACTTGGAAGTGTAATACATCTGAACCGCCGATTCAAAAATTTTATCCTCATATCATTTGGCATTCTCCTTAACTTGTGTTAAAATGAAAAGAACTGTGTCATTAGATGTTAGGATTTTCTTGTGTAGCTTTGCCTCAATATGGAATAGAATATTTATCTTTTCACATTATTTTAGAGAATTCTGTCATTTCTCTCTAGTTTGGGAATTAGGGAGAGTTTGGGAATTACTTTTTCTGGTTTTGATAGGTTTTAAAATACTGCCTTCTTAGGACTTTAGCTGTCTGTGACTATCTCTTTGTATTCTTTTGTTTTCCACAGCGGTTTTCTACAACTCGTTATTTATATTTGCTACCATTCACTTACCGTTTTTTAATTTCTCTAATTCCCTTCCTAAGCCAGGTTAGTTTTTGAATCAGTGCAGCTTTTCATCTTGAGTGTGAGATATGTTGTGAAATACTTCCTAGCTATTCATATTTTTCCGCTGACATTTTTCCTTCAAACTGTTTTTTTGTTCATAATTGCTTCCAGCTCTGTGAAAGTTTCCCTTTCAAATAACTACTGTGTCAGTGTAAATGTATACTTTTTATATACATACATAGGAAAAGATGCTTTTCATATGTATAGATTTACAGAATTATGTGTGAATGGATGTGTATTTGTGTGTGAATACAACATTTGATTTATTTTTTCCAAGTGTGTGCAGCAAAAAATGTTAGGTTGTTCCTTGGACATCAGTTACGTGTTGCTGGGGTCTACTGGTCAAACTTTGGTTGCCTTCAAGTGGGATATAAATGAATCCTAGCATTAAATAGATCATACATATTTTGAAATGGGATTCATACTCCTACTTCCATTAAATGCTTTTAAAACCAGTGTACATAACAGCGTGTGTGCTTAAAATAATGTGTGACAAATATACACACCCACCCATATAGACGCAAACAATATGGTCAAATACATCTGCACACATGCTATCAGCATGTTTGTTTGTTTACCTCTTTTTGTGTTTGCTTCTCTTTGGAGAGCTCGTCTGGATGCTCGCTAGTCTTACAAGTTGAATTGAGGAGTCATCAGCCAATCTCCATGATGTCCTGTAATGCCTGACAAAAACATCCAGGAAACTATGTGAAGTTCCTGCTGATCTTTTTCTCTTAGAAAGTCATAGTCTTCTTGTCCTCTTCTACCTTCAGCTGTACAGAATACTGTTTCCTCTTCCTGTCTCAGGTAGTTGCTAGTTCTCAGCCCATCTTAAGTTCCTGCTCTCTTGATCTGGACTGCAAGCTCATGTTTTCTTTTGGAAGTTGAACAGACAAGGAAAGTAGTAGGTGCTTTGTGTTACTTACTGTTCTCCAGTATTTGGCAGTGTCAGTACTTAGCTTTCCTGTCTCCAAGTTGGTTCCTTCTGGAATGCCTTTTTACTTCATTCTGGAAAAAAATCCATAGCTTATCTGATACATGTCATCATCCCCTGCTAATCATTGGAAGAATAAACATTGAACATAGAAATTATTCCTTTCCCTACAGATGTCCTTTTTAGTGGCTCCTGTATTTCTGCTCAGTCTTTATAATAAAGTCTATGTGCATTAATACATTTTTTGATTTTTTCCTTTATATTTTTTGCCTCCTATATATACAATTAGGATTTTAAAAATAACTTTATTCCAAATATGTCTTACATTTTGGTCTCCTCTGGAGTAGCATTTCACAGATTACTTTTTCCCCAAAAAAAGATTCTTCAGGTAATATTTTATCTAGCTGAAATTTAATTATTTCCTTCTTCCCAGGGGAATGTTGCTGTTTGAGAGGTGATGCGAGAAAGTGTAGCCCTTTGTACAGTTTAAGATATTAATAGCTTTGGAGACTGGGACAATGGCATTCAGATTGCAGCAGAAAAAAGTGGAAGATGGGATAATGTTTTCTCACTTGTGGGGTTTTCAGATTTTTTGCTGTCTCATGCCTCTTTTTCATTAACTGGCTTTTGTATCTCATCTGATTGTTCCAATGTCCCAGTGGTCTTCCTTATATTATTCTGTTCTCGAATAAAAATATTTTCTTCCTAAATGGTGCAGTGTCACTTTCATCTACAGTCAGTCACTTAATAGGCTCTCAACATTCCTGTTCTGCTTCTACAGAAGGAAGGTGCAAACAGCTTGTTTCTTTTCATATAGTTCAATCTGTAGAAAGAATTACTCATAGATCAATGTTGAAGTATTCTTTTTGAAGAAGGACATCCTTTAAATAGTTGAGGTGTGGCAGCCTAATCTAGTGTGATTGCTGGTTACTGTAATCTCTTCATTTTATCTTTGTGCTTGTGCTGCCTGGATTTTGTATTTACCAGGCTCCTGACGTTTCCTGCTCGTGACCCACCTGGCAGTGCATGGTGCAGCAGTGTTTTGTGATTCACGTACCAACATCCCATTATGCTTTTGCAAATGTTTCCTAAGAATCATGAAGGAAACTGTTGTGCATGACAACTTAACTGGAAAACTTTGCAATTATTTCTGTTCACTTGCAGCTGATATTGCTTAAGGGTCATTAGCTTAATGGGCTGTTGCGTGCCTTTTTTTTTTCTACCATGTCTCTGAAGAGTCCCTAGGACATTCTCCCAGGAATCAAAAGGGAAGAAAAGGAAGAACCAGAAAGTGGATGATTGCTTTGGGAGTTCAGACCCAGAAGCTTTTAGACAAAACACAATACATTATGTTACAGAAAAGCAGGTCTCAGATTGGAGGAGTATTTCAATAATATGACCCCTCTGTGTGCTCTAGAATCTCAGTTTTCACTTAAAAAGGAAACTCTTCTAGTTGCCAGTGCAGTGTGGGCCAAGCACCCCCAATGAGAAGAGGGCTACCTGAATGCTTTCTGACGGGTTAGAATAGCCTACAGTGAGCTCCATGCTGCCATAGTCTGGCTGCAGCAGAGCCTGAACAAGCTAGTTTAAAATTAGTATGGCTATATCCTCTCTGTATGTCTGTGTCGTGGTTTTAGGCTGATCCAGCAACTAAAACTCACACAGTCTCTCCTCTCTACTTTACTGGAGAAGTCCAGTGAAGAAGTTGCACTATGTCTTTCATTTTCTTCTGAACAGTCTTGGATGGCAAGGTCAGTAGTTTACCTTAAAGGAAACCTTGGAAAAGCAGATTTTTCAGAAGGCAGGAGGAGCCTGAAGAAAGGCAGCTGTCAAATCATGGAGGATGTTTGATAGCAATGGATACTGATAACAAAAAATATTTGAGAAGACAGTTTATCTGATGAAAAGAGGAAATGCTTAGGATGCAGCAACTAATTGTTCATAGGAACAATTTAAGAAGAGATCGATAAGGGTTGCAAAATGCTTCTTTAAAACTTTACACTTTTTTTGACAAATTACAGATTTTCAAGAAATCAAAGGAAAAACACGGTGAACTTTAAGAAAAATCCAATAGCACAGTATTATAACAACAGGAACAAGAGTTAAAAAAAACTAACATATGGTAGAGCTTTTGAAGATTTATACACCCTGTCTTTTTGGTAGCAGTTTGTGGGAGGCGCTTGTCCTTATGCTATACACAGAATCAATCTGCTTTTTCAATCTGTTTTTCTCTTAGTATTTCTTACAATTTGGTATGTCTGTTAACTGAAACCTCACAATTAGGACCTGTCTGATAATCACATGATAAAATTTAAAGTAGATGTTTGCTTTGTAAACCAGTAAGAGAAGGATTAAATCTAATTTATTTACAATTATGGGTCCAGTCCTACACAGATCTAATTAAAAGGCAGTTCAGCTATGTTGCTAGACATTAACCAAAGATTTGTAATCAGTCTACAGGGCTTTCTCACGTCACAGCGGTGAAAATACCTTATGTAAAAACCTTCCTCTTCTCTGATACAGAATTAGGAACGGAAGAGAGGTTATGGTCAGGTCTTTACTTTTATATAGTTTCTTAAATACCTTTATGTGTGTACTTTATCTGTTTAGCAGGCATGCCTGGTAAATTGAAAGCAGTCCATGGAGAAACATAACATACTGCCTACCTCTGTACAGTATAAAACGTCAACCTTCTTACCTTTTTCATAGATCCCTAATCCATGGTACCTTGTTAAGTCATCTAGATTTGAAGTGTAAAGTCTTTTGCCTAGGGTATGTTTGTTATCTTAGCTTTGCACAATACCTTCTAGCTTTTTGATGTAGTTGATTAATGTTATTGAATAATTAAGGCAACAGGGTTGCACACATTTACATTGATTCAAATGAGTTATGAACCTTAATTCTTTGTTTATAATGAAACATTTTTTGTGGCTCCTAATGAACACCCAATATGTGTTTAGAATCTACCAGAAAAGAAGCTGCACTTTTACATGGTACCTCTAATAGAAGAGCTGGGAGAAAGAGGAAACAGAAGAGAAATGAAAAAGGGGAAACTCAGCTGCATGTTGCTGCTAGGAGAGGAGATTTGTCTTTGGTGAAAACTCTAATATCATCTGGAATTTGTGTCAATGAACAGGACTATGCAGGTTTGAAAATTACTCTCTTATGAGCTTGTTTTATGATACAATTTTATATGATTTATAATCTATATAATTGTGTAATTTTAATGTACTGATGGATTATTGATTTATGGAAACATAGAATGGTTTGGGTTGGAAGGGACCTTAAAAGTCATCTAGTTCCAACCCCTGTGCCATGGACAGGGACACCTTCCACTAGATCATAGATTCATAGATTCATAGATTCATAGATTTCTAGGTTGGAAGAGACCTTAGAGATCATCGAGTCCAACCATCCCTAATCCCCATTAAACCATATCCTCAAGTAGCTCATCCACCCTATTCTTAAACACATCCAGGGATGGGGACTCAACCACCTCCCTGGGCAGCCTATTCCAGTGGCTGACAACCCTTTCAGAGAAGAAATACTTCCTAACATCCAACCTGAATCTCCCCTGACTAAGCTTATGCCCATTTCCTCTTGTTCTATCACCTGTCACTAATGTAAAGAGCCCTTCCCCTACCTCCCCACCATCTTTTCTCAAGTATTTATAGGCCGTAATCAGGTCTCCCCTCAGCCTCCTCTTTTCCAGGCTAAACAGCCCCAACTCCCTCAGCCGCTCCTCAGGTTACTCAAAGCCTCATCCAGCCTGGCCTTGAACATTGCCAGGGATGGGCCATCCACAGCTTCTCTGGGCAACCTGTTTCAGCACCTCATACCCTCAGAATATCTATCTAATCTAAATCTACCCTCTTTCAGTTTAAAGCCAGTACCCCTTGTCCTAGCACTATATACCCTTGTAAAAAGTTCCTCTCCAGCTTTCCTGTAGGCCCCTTTAAGTACTGGAAGGCTGCTAGAAGGTCTCCCCGGAGCCTTCTTTTCTCCAGGCTGAACAGCCCCAACTCTCTCAGCCTGTCGTCATAGGAGAGGTGCTCCAGACCTCGGATCATCTTCGTGGCCCTCCTCTGGACTCACTCCAGCAGCTCCATGTCCTTATGTTGGGGACCCCAGAGCTGAACACAGTACTCCAGGTGGGGTCTTACGAGAGCAGAGTAGAGGGGCAGAATCGCCTCCGTCGACCTGCTGGCCACGCTTCTTTTGATGCAGCCCAGGATACAGTTGGCTTTCTGGCCTGCAAGAGCACATTGCCAGCTCATGTTGAGCTTCTCATCAACCAACACCCCCAAGTCCTTCTCCTCCGGGCTGCTCTCAATCTATTCTCCGCCCAGCTTGTACTTGTGCATGGCATTGCCCC
Organism: Tauraco erythrolophus; assembly: GCF_009769465.1. Classification (NCBI taxonomy): domain Eukaryota; kingdom Metazoa; phylum Chordata; class Aves; order Musophagiformes; family Musophagidae; genus Tauraco; species Tauraco erythrolophus. The sequence continues at coordinate 30,067,051 of NC_141496.1, forward strand.
AGTCCATGTGTAAGACCTTGTACTTGGCCTTGTTGAATTTCATGAGGTTCTCACAGGCCCACCTCTCCAGCCTGTCAACATCCCTCTGGATGGCATCCCTTCCCTTCACCGTGTCCACCACACCACACAGCTTGGTGTCGTCAGCAAACTTGCTGAGGGTGCACTCGATCCCACTGTCCATGTCGTGGACAAAGATGGTAAACAGCGCTGGCCCCAATACTGAGGATCTGAGTATGCTGAATATACTGATCTCTGAGGATCACCACTTGTCACTGGTCACCAATTGAACATTGAACTGTTGACCACAACTCTTTGAGTGTGACCATCCAGCCAATTCCTTATCCACTGAGTGGTCCAGCCATCAAATTCATGTCTCTCCAATTCAGAGACAAGCATGTCATGCAGGACAGTGTCAAACACTTTGCCCAAGTCCAGGTAGATGATGTCAGTTGCTCTTCCCTTATCCGTCAGTGCTGTAGCGCCATCTTAGAAGGCCACCCAGTTTGTCAGGTGTTTCCCTTAGTAAAGCCATGTTGGCTGTCACCAGTCTCCTCCTTTTTTCCCATGTGCCTTTGCATAGTTTCCAGGAGGGTCTGCTCCATGATCCTACGAGCACAGAGGTGAGACTGACTGACCTGTAGTTCCCTGGGTCTTCATTTTTTCCATTTTTAGAGATGAGGGTTATATTTCCCCTTTTCCAGTTGATGGGAACTTCACTGGACTGCCACGACTTCTCAAATACGATGGATAATGGTTTAGCAACTTCATCTGCCAGTTCCCTCAGGACCTGTGGATGCCTCCTTTCAGGTCCCATGGACTTGTCACCTCCAGGTTCCTTAGATGATCTCAAACCCAATCTACGCCTACAGTGGGCAGTTCTTTATTCTCCCAGTCCCTGCCTTTGCCTTCTGTGACTTGGGCAGTGCGGCTAGAGCACTTGCCAGTGAAGACTGAGGCAAAGATGTCTTTGAGTATCTCAGCCTTCTCCATATCTCAAATAACTAGGTCTCCTATTTCCTAACAGATAACTAGGTCTCCTATTTCCTAACAGAGAGGGCCCACATTTTCCCTATTCTTCCTTTTATTACTGACGTACCTATAGAAGCTTTTCTTGTTGCCCTTGATGTTCCTGGCCAGATTTAACTCTAACAGGTCTTTAGCTTTCCTAACTTGATTCCTGGTTGCTCAGACAGTTTCTCTGTATTCTTATCAGGCTACCTGTCTTTGGTTCCACCTTCTGTAGGCTTCCCTTTTGTGCTGAGTTTGTCCAGGAGCTCCTTGTTCATCCATGCAGGCCTCCTGGCGTTTTTCTCTGACTTGCTCGTTGTTGGGAGGCTTCACTCCTGAGCTTGGAGGAGGTGATCCTTGAATTTTGACCAGCTTTCTTTGTCCCTCTTCCCTCCAGGGCTTTATCCCATGGTACGCTACCAAGCAGATTCCTGAAGAAGCCAAAATCTGCTCTCCTGAAGGCCAAAGTAGTGAGCTTGCTGAGCACCCTCCTTGCTGCCCTAAGGATCTTGAACTCCACCATTTCATGGTCACTGCAGCCAAGACTGCCCTTGAGCTTCACATTTCCTGCCAACTCCTCCTTGTTGTTGAGAACAAGGTCCAGCAAACCACCTCTCCTCTTTGGTTCCTCTATGATTTGGAGAAGGAAGTTATCATCAGTGCATTCTAGGAACCCCCTTACAAGCAGGATTGCTTATACCCTGCTGTGTTGTCCCTCCAACAGATATCAAGATGGTTGAAGTCACCCATGGGGACCAGGACTTGTGAATGTGAGGCTGCTCTGTCTGTCTATAGAGGGCCTCATCTACTTGGTCTTCCTGGTCAGGTGGCCTGTAGCAGACCCCCACTATAAAGTCCTCTGTCCCTGTCCTCCTTTTAATCCTGACACATAAGGGCTTGGTCAGCTCCTCATCCATCCCAGGCAAAGCTCCATGCACTCCAGCTGGTCACTGATATAGGCGACGATACCTCCTCCTTGTCTCCCCTGCCTGTCCTCCCCAAAGAGCCTATATCATTCCATTCCAACATTTCAGTCATAGGATTCATCCTACCTCGTCTCTGTGATGCCAGTTAGATCATAGCCCTGCAGGCATGAACACATCTCTGACTCCTCTTATTTATTCCTCATGCGACGTGTTTGCATACAGGTGTTTAAGTTGGGCCCCCGATGAAGCCGACTTCCTGGCTGGAGTGGCTGGAATTCCTTTGTGCTGCTCTTCAGGTGCCGTCTGCTTGTCGCACATAAGCCTGATATTATATCCCTCCCTTTTCAAGTCTAGTTTAAAGCCCTATGAGCCTTGCTATCTCAAGAGCAAAGACCCTCTTCTCCCTTTGAGAAAGATGAATCCCGTCTGGCATCAGCAGGCCTGGTGCCGTGTTGACCATCTCGTTATCGAAAACCCCCAAAATTGTGGCAGTGACATCAGCCATGGAGCCATGAATTAACAGACTGGGTGCACCTATTTCTTTCAGTGTCGCTGCCCACAATTGGAAAAAGAAAAAAATTAACTGTGTTCCAGATTCCCTTACCAACTGTCCCAGGGCCCTGAAGTCTCTTTTGATCGCCCTTGGACTACTTGTTGCAGCTTCATTGCCACCCACATGGAAGAGCAGTAATGGGTAATAGTCCGAGGCCCGTACCAGGCTGGGAAGTTTCTTAGCGATGTCCTTAACCTGGTCCCCAGGGAGGCAGCAGACTTCCCTGAGAGGAAGGTCTGCCTGACATATTGGACCCTCTGTTCCCCTCAGAAGGGAGTCGCCTACAGCTGTAACCCATCTTTTCTTCCTCATAGAGGTGGTTGTGATACGGGGTGTAGGCCTTTCTGACCCTGGCAGTACCTCTGGTGTAGAAGGACCATCATCCACATCATCCATTGATGGGCCTTTCATATCTTCATACTGTTGTACAGGTTATAATATAATTATATTTTTATATCTATATTACGATATATATAAATATATATTAGATAAAAATATAATTGTTTATATAATTTTATATTCTCTCTATATATGTTGTACAGATTATGACATCATATATATTATGATATAATTGTGAGGAGGAAAGGAAGTCTTTCAACAAGTGTAAGCACAGTCAGTGAATCCTCAGATTTTGTGTCTCCACATGAAGCTAATGCAGCTTTTTTCTCAGCAAGGGTGTTAATTGGGTCTTGCTGCTCTGGCGAAGAGCACACTTTCAGAGATATGTATGGAAAATCGACATGAAATTTCAGCAGGAGAACTAAGGCTTACGCACGTGAATATTAAGCACATTCACATAAATCTTATTTCCTTAGGAAATGAGGACAAAAATCAGATGACAAGTTTATTTTTCTTTTTTTTCTACTTAAATGTGTAACGCATTTCTGTTCTTATACTCTTAGAATGGGTGGTATTCTATTCTGGGTGTCTGGCAGCCTTGATACTATAAATTACCACTGGGATTAGAAATCAGACTATTAATGTTATGCTTCTGAGTTTTTAGAGTCTTTCTACTCTATTGTTTTGTTTCTTTATTATTTTTAGTAGTGTAGCAGAAAAGTAAACAATATTTTCTGTAAACTGAATTACACAGAATATTATTTACCTTGGCATTTCAAGATGCCTGTATAATATTTGTCTTAAAGAGAGTACTTTGTTGCTTGTAGTACAGCAAACGCAGCAAAATGTATAATCACTAATTAGTGATCTGTGTGGATCTCTCCAAATCAGATACATGCTGTATGTGTTATCTTGCTTTTATTAGGTTGGACAGCAATTCATGAAGCTTCCAGTGGAGGATTTACTGAAGTGATCTTAGAATTACTGAAAGCTGGTGCTAATGTTAACAGCAGAAGTCTGGACGGTATTTTGCCAATACATGATGCTGTTTCTGGCAATTATTTGGAGGTACATTTTTCTTTCGCATTAGATTTTCTGAGCCTGATTTCCAGCAGAGGGTCAGCAAAGCAAAATCCTGGTTTAAATAAGGAAAGTCAAAGTTACTAATACAATTTCAGTGTAGATTTATGTTTAGGAAATAAAACAATAATTTAGGAAATAAAACAAATTTAAATTGATCAAAGTTAGAGAAAGAAATATTTTTTAATAGTGACAGCTGAAATTGTGCAGTTAGTTGACTTTTTCAGTCCAGCAGACAAATCAGAAAAATTCAGAAGCTCCCCATAGTTCTCTCCCACATATTGGACTTTTTAAAAATAATACTGAAATTGAACATTCTCAATTTGATCATCTAGACCAACCTCCATCTTTCACTAGGTGAGCTTGTCCAAAGCCCTGTCCAACCTGACTTTGAATGCTTCTGTTGATGGGGCAGCCAGAACTTCTCTGGACAATCTGTTCCCCGTATCTCACCACCCTCATAATAAAAAATTTCTTTTTTGTAGAGAAGAAAAACTAGGCCTACTGTTTAACAATCAGCCATTTTTTTTTCATTAACTGGTCCCTTCCAGCCCAAACCATTCTATGATTCTATATTGTGTAAAATCAGGAGTAGCTGCACTGAAGTGAAAGAAGTACCACAATAACCAAAGAAAATATCACATCTAAAATTTTAAAAACATGTTCAGCTATAATTTTTTCCCTTTTGTAATTTTTTCTGAACCATAAATGTTTTCTTCATTCCTGTTAAAATATTTGAATTTACTGTTAAGGAAATCCATCTCAACTTAAATTTTATTCTATGAGCATGGGGGAGATTGTGAAGTCTTTTCAACTGTCAAAGGAAGGGATTAGTTTCTAAGAGCACTTAAGATTGCGTGCATCAACCTGCAAGTGGCCTCTCACAGACTTGCAAGTGCTTGTTCTGAAAGAGCCAACTGTCCAAAAATATTTCTGGGAATAGTTGCCATAAAAAGGTAGCCCTGCATGGTGGGGTCTTACTGATGGTGTCTTGCAGCTGTAGGTAGTTTGGGTTGTCTTCCTCCTTCATTTTAGTGAGAACATGACAAAATTACGTTAGCACAAGAATGAGAGAAAATCGCTGCTATAAATAAACACTACACCTGGTACATTTTTCCTACATTAAAAGCTGGGGAATTTCAATGGGCACTCAGAAAGCTCACTGAATTAAAAGTCCAGCATTTTTGCAAGAAAAATCAGTCAGAAGACGAGCAAGGAGGTGGGATCAGAAAGGCATGACTATCGGCAGAGCAGCTCATGGATGATTTGATCCAAATCAAATCCAAGCTGGGAGGCTGTGTCAATCTGCTCGAGGGTAGGGAGGCCCTTCAGAGGGATTTGAACAGACTGGATCGTTGGGCTGAGGCCAATGGCATGAGCTTTAATAAGGCCAAGTGCAGAGTCCTTCACTTGGGGTATAAAAACCCCAAGCATCGCTATAGGCTCGGGGAAGAGTGGCTGGAGAGCTGCCTGGCGGAGAAGGACCTGGGGGTGTTGGTTGACTACCGGCTTGACATGAGCCAGCAGTGTGTCCAGGTGGCCAAAAAGGCCAATAGGATACTGACGTATATCAAGAATAGTGTAACCAGCAGGAATAGGGAAGTGATCCTGCCCCTGTACTCGGCACTGGTGAGGCCGCACCTGGAATATTGTGTCCAGTTTTGGGCCCCTCACTTTAAGAGAGATATTGAGCTCCTGGAGCGAGTCCAAAGAAGGGCGACTAAACTGGTCAAGGGGCTGGAAAATAAAACTTCTGAGGAGCGGCTGAGGGAGTTGGGGCTGTTTAGCCTGGAGAAGAGGAGGCTGAGGGGAGACCTGATTACAGCCTACAAATACTTGAGAAAAGATGGTGGGAAGCTAGGGGAAGGGCTCTTTACATTAGTGTTGGGTGATAGAACAAGAGGAAATGGGTATAAGCTTTGTCAGGGGAGATTCAGGTTGGATGTTAGGAAGTATTTCTTCTCTGAAAGGGTTGTCAGCCACTGGAATAGGCTGCCCAGGGAGGTGGTTGAGTCCCCATCCCTGGATGTGTTTAAGAATAGGGTGGATGATCTACTTAGTGATATGGTTTAATGGGGATTAGGGATGGTTGGACTCGATGATCTCTAAGGTCTTTTCCAACCTAGAAATCTATGAAATCTATGAATCCATTCAAGGAAATCTCATAGTTCACTGTAGCATATCTTGGTCATGATACCTGTGCTGAGCAGTTCACCTAGGTCATTTCTTGACTCATACCAACACATTTCCTTTGGAAGAGTCACCTCATGCTGAATTATTTCAGTCTGAAGGCATTCAAAGCAATACAAAAGCAATAGACTGCATAAGTTTGCACAACCATGTTATGTAGACAAACATGAGACAGTATGTTAAAACATTGCCATAAATACCAATTGAGTGATTCCTTATACACCTAGTCAACATTGCAAGGCTAGTGACTGTAAAATTAAGATTAAGAGTAAAATTAAGATAAGGCTGGCATGCTTTCTGTCTCTACTCTTGGATGATGGCCAGTTTAAGTCATCCCTAAATAATCTGTACTCTGCTGAGAAAAAAAAATCTAATTCGGAATGCGATGATTAGCTGGACAGTTGATCATTGCGTAGATCTGTGCCCAGTCCATCCAGACCCCAAAATAAGGTGGTGAGTCTGGCATGTAGACAACTAGGCTGTGGCTCCATTACACTTCAAGGCCATCTGTCCCAGATGCTGCAGTCCTACCTTAGTCTCATGCCTGGACGTGTAGGCTTAATTCTTTCCTTGTTTTGTCATGAACTCTTCAGTGATCATGGATAAAACTACTTCAGGGAGCTGAACACATGGAAAACTAATCCTAAAAAAGCAAGGCTCTGTTTAGAACAGCCCCCCTGAGCCCATGTAAGCACTGTGCTAGCATAAGGGAAGGAATGGACTTGGGTTATGGAAGCAGCTTTGAATCCATACTTAACTGATAAAATAAATGCACTGCTCAAGCTCAGCCAAATGTGTGCCTTTTATTTGAATGAACAAATACATAAAATATTGTTTTGGCACAGCGAGTTCCAGGGAGCTGAGCGTGAAAAGGTCGTGCCAGGTTGGCTCAAGCATACCACTTCTGTTCCTGTTAGAAGAGCTGATATTTCATCACATCTATCTTTTCTGTGAGCAAAGATAAAATAAAGGGGATGACTTTACAGGCCTGGTGCCAAAGTATCAGTAGGGTTTTTGAAAATATGTAAGCTAATAATCAATATTGTTGGGGAAAACTGATGAAGAAGATTCTGCACTTGTATAGAGTGTTCTCTTTCTGATACTTTCTGATACTTAACAGCACTCTGAGTATAAGAAAGAAATGCTAAAGATGAGAAGCCATATGTATGAAAATCCTTTACCATCCGAGCTCTGTCCTCATCAACACTTTCATATGATCTGAATTTTAGGGGTTAGGTGATTCCACTGATGCCACTAATCTCATTTCCACATTTTACAGTTAAACAGACTTGGAAGTGATTTAGAATTAGGAAAAAAAGTCATCAGGGCATGTAACCAAAAACCCAAAACCATTATCAAATACCTAAAGAAAAAAAATGTACTTCTTTTCTGCACTTTGGTCTTAATACAATTGACCAATTCCTTTTAATTTAGATACATGAAGTTTTGGAATTGCTCCCTCTAACAATACCATAAAGATGGTAGGTTTAATGACAAGTTGTGAATTACTTGTGTGTTTTAACGGAAAAATTTTAATTGTAGAAGTCTGTGTTGGTAATAGCAAACTAAACCTGTTTGTTTAATTGGGATTGCAAGTGTAACAGGTTTTAGAGTATCTTGTTTGTACCTTTATTATTTTTGACTTGTGATACATGCAACACATATTGTCGTATTGCAAGGCCACAACAAGAATAATCACAATACAAACCTAATAATATATAATAGGCAGCCAGGATTCTACTACAGTATGGAGCAAATCCCTGTGAGAGGAATGGTTCAGGGAAAAGTGCTTTGGATGAAGCTTGTGATGATGAAATGAAAGAACTGCTGAAGTCTTATAGTGCTATGGACTCTGCACTTCCTGTTGAGACCATTGAAATTACCGGTATGTTGGTTTCGTAATGTAAATTGTAAGATTAACCTGTAGTCTTAAGGAAAAACTGTAAATTAGAATGCTGCTGATTTGTGGAGCTGCATATTGCCTGGCACTGATATTTTTAACTCTATTAACCACTGAAATTCATTTATTTATTTATTTATCTTCAGAAAATAGGATACGTGAAGGGTTTTTTTTTCCTGAAAGAATGACGTAGAAGGACATATTTGGGTCTTCAGATTTTTGATATTACCTGTATTTCCCTCACAGGAACCGTGTGTTTTTGAAGGTGGTAGCTTTAAAGACTTACTTCCTTATGCTACCCAAATTTGATCTCTTTTGCGTATGTAAGATATTTTTTTATGATGTGATCTGCCATTGCATCTTTGTAACCTTTATTAGCTAATGTAACCTATTATGCTCTTGCAATTTCATTTTAAGTTCTATTTATTTTTTCTTAATTGCGGAGAGAGGAGATACCCTTCTAGGTCAAGAAGATCAATGCGTCATTGTTACGACTGCAGTAAAAATGATGCAGCTTTGAAGCCACAACATGAGAAATACAGTGTGGTAAGTACAGATAGTAGAGTTCTATTAAACTGCTTTGTAGTGTAGTACTGCATAGTGTCATTTACTGACTGAATAACATAAAAATGTCATTTAAATAATTAACCCTTTAGAATGTGTATAAAAACTAGCATCATGCAGAGGCTTACAATATGTAAACTGTGGCTTACAGTATATAAGTTTGCATATTATCACTTCTCTCTGTTCATGATTCCTATGCACTTAAAATTATTGTGCAAACCTTTGTCAATACTTTATACAATGTATATACATCTCTTGTTGCCAATGTGAATAGAAAAATAGTCAGGAATCCTGAGGCTTTTCATCACATTTCTAAAATGACTTTTTGAAAGAGTAATGATTTTTTTTTTCTTCATGATAATGAAGGTATTTAGAAATTGTTCAATCTTAATTTAAAACACCCAGGAAGACTTTTGGATGAGTTACGTGTTAGGTGCGCTCTAGGTGATATCTGTAGGCTATGTCTACATTGTCTAGGTGATGCTGTCATGGTGAAATTCACTGTCTAATTCCTGCAGTGTGCTCGGAGGTGGGACTCTGGGCATGGACTAGTTTGAATGCCTGGGCAAAACCAGGCTGTGACAGCCTCTTGCAGAGCATATCCTTGGCACTATGTAGGTCTATCCTACCAGTGCTCCATTCCCTTTACACAGTAATTCCCTGCCTGAAATTACTTGAGTCCACCGATACTTGTCCTGCAGGCCATACAAAACATGAGTTTTATATGGTGCGCTTGGCTCTACTTCTTACTATAATTTCTGTGTTTGTTAATGGGAGTCTGATGCTGCTATACAAGATGCAGAAGAGAAGCAAAAAGAACTGTTGCTCCTTGAATTGAGAACTTCTAAAGATGCAGGTAGATGTAAATTCAAGTTATTTAACTTTTTTTTTTTTTTTAATAGTTTTGGTAATGTAATAATTGTTTCTAAAATAGTATTGCACATTGAATATCTCCCCTAGAATATACAGCTTCAAAGAATAAGATTTTAATAACAGCTCTCAGGTAGGTTCACTTCCTGAAGTACTTCCAGTTTACATAGGAATGAATATGATGACAAAAGAGAGGGACATGCCTCTTGGAGGCATGCATTTCAAGCCAACCTAGTCATATAAAAAGGGATCGTTAGGTAAGAATGCACGCTGTTGGCAATGTTATTCAGTTGCAGGTACATGAGGTTCTTTTGGAGCCCCTTCATGATCAAGAACATCTATGCCTGCATGCAAAGTAACAGATGAAGCATTTTCGCTCTAGTGAGACTGGACTTTGAGGAGCTTAAAATAATTTAAGAGGGAAAAAAGAGAAATCTTTAAGGCAGACACAGTGGATGATCGGCAGTTTCAGAAATGCTGGTGTCTGGAGGTGTATTTTGTCTTAGGCTATCAAATCTCCGTTCAGATTAATCTCAAAAGCCTGCTAAGTAACACTGACTTCCTAGGAGATAACAGTGCTGGCGCTGTGTAGCAATTTGAGTCTATTGTGTCTGTGCCATGACTCTTCAAGTGGCAAAGCTTGCTGCAGGAACGCCTTTGACCAAAGTCTGTCTCCACAACTGCCCTTGCCATCTGGGCTGATCTGTTTACTTTGGAGCAGTTCATGACCATGAAACAGTTTTGCTTCCTGACAGAAAGGAAGGGGTTTTTTTAATATTATTTGCCTGAATATAGGAGGGAGCTTTCAAATTATATTTAAAATAGTCAAATTATCTCTTTAAAAATAAATGTGAAATACGGAATTATGCAGATTTATAGCTTCCAACTGGAATTTACGGTATATGGACTGTTAATTAAAATCAATATGAAAAATGTTTGAAGAACAGATAGATGATACAATAGGCAGAAGCCTATAGACGGAAATTGGCCCAATTCCATAAATGAGCAACATGAAATTATCAGCCTTCTCCTGTTTAGAGGTATGAGAGAAATTAACGTGGTGATGTTCACTGTTACCACTACTGACAAAAGCATTAATAATCTAGCACCTCTTAAACTAAATCATAGTTATTTCTTGCGAAGAGGCACAAGACTGAACAAGTACATAGGAGTACAGCGGCAAACTTCAAATGTAGAATAAAATCGTCAAGGTATTTGCATGCAATACAACCTAGTGTAAATAATAGATTCAAATTCTCTATTAAGCTGCCTTAATAAGAGCAGTATTTTAGTATTTTTCTATTTTAATAAGTAAATACTTGTAGATACTATGAAACACATTCGGGGAAACACTTTATAAATGCCATTTTTAATGCTGTAATTTCCCATTTTCTGTGATTATGGAAGGATTGTATTTCCTGGTTTAGAATCTCAGGAATTAGATTACATGTTTAACATATTATCACAGTGATATCAGCTGGTCATGACTTCTGAACTCTCCCTTATGTTATATAGCTAAGAAATAGGGCACATAACGAAGAAGTTATAATTGCTCTTCTTATTTTACAAAAATATAGCTAACAAAAAGGAACAACTTATAATTCATTTTATGTTATAATATGGATTCGAAACTATGTTACGGATGTTTTTACAATTATATGTAACTTGGAACAGTCTAAGCTTATTAAACTATTTTATAATACTTGAAACATAAAGATTTTAGCCACCTTCTTAAGATTGTGTAACTTCTGCAGGTAGCCTCATGTATAATTGTCATGTTATGCAGCTCCTTGCAACACAAAGAACTTCAAAAGTTTCAGTGCTTATCATCCCAAGGACAGTCCTTTAATCTATCCTGTTCTCTTAGTAACTTGCACTTCAAAATTTTCCAGTACTAAGGCTATTTCCTTTTAAATTAAACTTGTGTTTAATTTTATGAATTAAATGTACTTGTACATTTGTACAAATTCTATGTAGTTGTACTGTGCTTGTAAAGAGCTATCAGTATGCATGACAATATAAATGCTGTAACAATATATTCATACTTTGGATGTGTATTTGCTACATTAAAAATGTTATTGCTGTAATTATTTTCTACTGCTTGTTGCCATCATCATTTTGATTATACCAAAATATTGGAAAGATCTGTATATCCAAAGGCTGTCTCAGATGCAAGATACTTTGAATGAAATGCTTGCAAAACAGAAGACAGAAAGGGATACTCTTGCTAAAAAATACAGGTAAGTAGAATACAAGGATTGTTTTTATAGGAAGCTCTTCTTTATAGCAGTAGTGATAGAGGTTGTTAGAAGGTTAGCATACAGTAGCGTGAAAGCAAAACTATGTGATTTTCATTCAGATTTTGTGGAAGCAGGATCCATATTGGCTTCAGTTACCTCTGGTAAGAGTTTACATCAAGGAAGATCTTCAGGGTTTAGCTAACACATACTAATCAGTTACTGTGCACATAGTGAGCATTGAAGTTGTGTAGTGAACGTACAAAAGGTATGGAAAAATACCCAAGCAGAAATTAGGAAATAGAGGTACTGAGCAATTAGATTAGTTTTGCAGCATCATGGAGGAAAGCAGTAGCAACACTGCTTTTAGCGTCCTTGCCTCCAGTTGTGTTTCTTTAGTACCTCTAGGCTTGGAGTGTTTGTCTAACAGCCCATAAGAGCCGTTTAGAGTAATGGCTTGAAGCATGCTTGCAGGTGTTCTTTTTTGTGAAGAGACCTTAAATGTGAGCTGAAAGTGCTCACCTCAGTGTGAGCATGGACTATGTGAATTGTCAGCATCCTGCTACTAGCTCTCACAAGGCCCCTTTTTACTTCCTTCTGAGAGGGACTGCCTGAATACTGGTCATGTGGTGAGTGTTCAGCGAGCAGTATAGCATCATGTTCAATGGATGCTTCTAGGCCATCTGATGAGGATGTCTACATATTGTTTGTGTGAGCAGTATTCGTTTCGTCATGTAAAACCAACAGTCTATAGCTTTCAGGTAGTTCCACAGCAAACCATAAAGGCTAGTTGAGCAAAAAGACTGAAACATTTCTGTCACAGATCGTTTTGTCAGCCAGCTATAAAATGTAAGATGCATAGATTACCCAGATATTTTTTTTTTAAAAAAGAGAAGGTTTTATATGAAGAGAAGTTAGAGTTCCAGATCATCCTTGTGAACAAACTAGTGACTGAATGAAGAAACAGTAAAATGATTATGTACACAAACTTATCTGCTTTCTAATGTTGAGAGTGAAACTCTGTTCCAGAGCAAAGTTGTAAATATTTCTGGGTATTGCAGATACCCTGCAGCTAATGCAGCAGCTGTCCGTCAACAACGAGCTATATGCCAAATTACATTAAATTTCCTTTTTATTGTTTATATGGCGAACATTTTATTTTTAACTAATTAGCATACAAGCTTTTGTCACACAATGTGTAAATATACAGAAGATCAGGAGGCATCATCACGTTTTCCGTCTTTCTGTTCAGTTAGTTGGCCCAGCGATAGATACTACTAATACTTCTCCATTTCTGTCTGTTCCTTTGAAGATATTAAGATGTGTATCTCATCTAAGAAAAATTAGGAAAAAAAAAGCATTGTATTTGTTAGTGGTTGTAAGTTACTTTGCCTTTGTCGTTTTGGTCATGCTATCTTTGCCTGTTGCTTCTTCTGTACCTGTATAGCAATAAGGCAACAGAACTTCCCTGAAGAAACACTGCTAGAAAAGTGTGTGGAATCTCACTGGCTTGTGTAGGAGTCCGTAGTTGTCAAGGCTTACTCCTGTCAGTGATCGACTGATACTCTGCAGTTTGTTGTGCATAAGCCTGGGACTTAAGCTATAGTCTATACATGTTAAAAAGATTGTTAAAATTCTAGGTGTTGGCAGAGTCCTTCGAAACATAGTCCTGTTCTTAGTGGGTTGTGTCTATTAGACTGTTTTTATTTCGTGTTTACAGTAACTGTGGTGTCCTTATTATTACTTTTTTTTTTTTTTATTTTCTACAGGGCTTCAGTGGAGTCTTTTAAAAAAGGAGAACTGAGGAAACAATTAGTTAACCTTGCTTCTAGGCAAAAGAGTCTGTTGACTGTTGCCCAAAACCAGGAAGAATTAGTCCAGAAAATACAAAATTACAGAAAAACAAAGCAAGCATTCAGTGCATCATGTTTAGAGAAGCAGATCTCAAACTTAGTTATTTCCCAGGGAAATGATAAAAGACAAAGTTTAACTGCTGATGAAATCATGTGTCCTGATGTAGTTACATTTAGTATAGGGCTTGGTGCCAGCATGCCTAATGGAAACAGAGTAGATGCACATCTCTCTTTAGAAGATAGATTTTCAGCTCAGGAATGCATCCAACATCCACACATCTGCTTGGATGAGACAGGAGCAAATAAAGAAGCAATTAGAAACAAAGAGGCTTCTGACCATGCTTTGGCATCGGAAAATAGGGTACGAGAATATCCCTTCGACAACATGTCAAAGCTGACAAATGCTGTAGAAGTGGTGACATTGCCTTCAGAACCTGCTGTTTCCACTGCTAAAACAAAGTGCTTACAGCGAAAAGACATTGATTGTGTAGCAATTGCAGAACAAGGAAACAAGTCTTTAAATCCCACTTCAGTGACCAACGCATTAAATATTGTGGAACCCCAAAGCACTGCTGTCAATAACGATGTCTGTCAGCCAGGCGGCAACTGCCAGCAGGTTCTTACAGATTATGATCTGCACAGATATTTAAATAAGAAAGAAGCTTTCCAGCAGAAGCAGCAGCAAGTAATTTTGTTAACATCTACAAAGAACTTCCCTAATACCCTGCAGCAGATGAACTTTCGGAGTAGTAAGAACTCATTTAATGCCAACTCGGTGCTCACAAATCTGATCTCAAATACAGATAACCCAGTAAACCTCAGTGAGAAATCTTCCCAGAGCCATAGTAATCAGGAATGTGAAGAAAAACAAGTGAGGCATGGAAGAAAAAGCAGCAAAAAGCTTCAGTTGATAGATCTGCTTGAATTGGGAAGGATTAAGCCAGGAGAAAATGTTTTAGAATTCAAACTGCAGGTAATTGTTGAGATGTAATAATATTAATATTAGCCTATAATGGAAAAAAAAAAACAAACCACAAACCAAAATGAAACACTGAAATGGGAGGACAGCAGTTCTCATGGTTTAGTCTGCATCTTCAGCACTTAGTATTGAAATTTTTTATTCATTGGTTACAGGTAATGTTTTATGAGTTTTAAAGGAAAATGCTACGGGTGGTGGCTTCTGTCAGTCCACAGTTTTAACACTCAGAATATTGCATATGTAAAATTTGAGTTTAACTTTGTATTATCAGTTTGTTAACATTTCTTACTGTTAGAACCAGAGTGGAATCATTGGTTGGTGCACATTGTGTAATACCTGATTTTGATATTGAAAGAAGGGGAATCATTAAGGTTTTTATGACTTAATGTGATTCTTGGAAGCAACTATCAAGTCCCTCAAGTAAAGAAATGTGACGTCAAGGATTTCGTTGTGCTGTGATAGACATGAATATATGCAAAATTACTTGCTTACATGCCAGCTGTTTCTAGAGTCTGGTAAGAATCATATTTGCAAAAATTAAGAAAAAGAACTCCTTTTTTTAATACAAAAACATGCCGTGTGTCTCCAAATACAGAGCAGATCTGCAAGGCCGCTGCCAGGGGACTGGCTTGGTATTGAGCAAATGATGGAATTATTTACTGAATTCCCAGCTGCCAGCTAGGTAATTTTCAGGGTAACATATTGATTAAAACAAGGAAGGTTCTTTTCAGCCAACTCACCAGTTGTTGTTAATGCAGAAAAGACTCCGTTTTCTGCACCTATAATCTGCTCAGGAATGCTTTTCTGCTGAGAGTGGCCGTTTTGTGGTCTTGTGTTTTGTGACATAAGGCAGCGTGTAAGTCACATGCCTCCCCGTTAGGTTGTGTCATAGGTATATACATGCTTCTTTCCTTTAAAGGACGTGTAATATTCCTCTGAACCTCAAGATGACTAAATGGAAAGATAAAGAATTCCATATGCTTACTGTTATATGTGATACCAGCTTGATGCATGTGGATCTTAAGGAATTATAACCCTGTATTGAAATGTTGGTGTTTGTGGAGAAGTCAGTGATTTTTACTAGAATGAAAATGGCATTCATTTATGTCTTGGAAGACAGTGCTATAGATATTGAAGTTTAGAATCCAGTGTCTGTTGCATTGCAAAGAGGAGATGATCAGTAGTTTCCTTCTTTATCATTACAGCGATGTACGTGATAACAACAGGCAGATAGTACGTAGTCCTTGCTTAAGGTTATCTTTGAGCAGGCAGAGTACAGTTTTTGAACGCTGTAGACCCAAGCTGTGAAACTGTGAGCTGGATTGAGTGTTCATAAAATATTTGGGTTAAATGCCTTAATTTAGATTCTTACGGACACCCCAAGCCAGTGAATGTGGTAGGAGGTGGTTCAATATTTGCGGTGGATCATTCTCTTATTCTGATTGTTTAACTTCAAGCATGTTAAGCAAACTTACTGAGTGCTAACATAATTTATCAACAGCTAATTTTTGCGTTATTTAGCTGTGTTAGCCTGAGGCCAGTATAACAAAACCATAATTTACTGAACTATAAACAGGTATAAGCGTGCTTCTGGAGGTACATATGTATTTGCAGAACTGGGCTGTATTCGCTGAATCAAAGAGGCAGTAACAATAAATTCTTTAATACTGTATTTTGCATAAGATAAGGCTGTCTCCTGAAACATGTAAGTGATGTCCCTTGACGTAAGTGAAGTTTTTATGCAAATATGTTTCATCTTTGAATCATTCCTGGAATTTCACTGTGACATGCATTGTTCCACACGTGTAAGACAGATTGCGTTTCAGTAACAGTTTCTTGGTGCACAGGCTTGCCTCCTATGAGTTCCTGAGCTCACTGTTGCAAATTATTTTATTTACAGCTTTGTTATGTCTAAGACGAACTCAGATGCAAATACAGTTCTGATAAACACACATAGGGAGATTTGTCCTCTGTCAGTGGTGTCTGTGTGGCCAAAACATCTCACTCTGGTGGAATAAATCCTCTTATTTTACATACCGTAGTTCATGATGGTGGCATTAAATTCTTTAACTTTTTTTCAGAGAAAAACAGAATTAGCTGCAACTTTTCTGCTTGTTCTTAGCATGGTTTTATGTTTTAAGGATGTTCATTCAGATTTGTTAATTTATGAGTTGAAAATTATTTCTTAATTTTTCTTTTTTAGGAATTTATTCTTAAAGCCACACTCTTAAACAATGGCAAGATCAGAACCAGTAAGAGACAAATACTGCAGAATCCAGTTCAGTGGGTTAAAGACATACTAGGAAGTGATATTTCTGTGACGTGGAACTATGCGTGGAATAAGGTAGGCCTGATTCTACTCCCAAAAATAGCAATAATAAATGGCAATAAGAAATTTCACAAAGCCGGGTCTTCTTACTGTTCTTAAAGCAAAAGAGACTACAAGCCTAAATTTAAAAAAATCTTCTTACTCTTAATGAGTAAGCACCAAAAAGCTACATAGCTGTACCTGTACAGTGGTGAACTAGTCACGAGTGTTGAGGGAATGTGGAATGCCTACTCTGTAAGCTATCAGTGCTGTGAAAGAGTAGTTTTAAAAAGAGAATAACAGAAAAAGCTGAAAGGTAGGCAGAGTAAAAGGGAGCAAGCTTATTGAAATGGAAGGGTGTCAAGGACAAATGTTACAAAAGTAGTGGCAGAGTTTAGAAGGCTTTGCAGATAGGTTGTATGATGCCTTTTTTCATTTAGAATTCAAATTAGCAGAATTTCTTCTTGGTCTTGACAGGCACAGATTAGACTGTTAAGTGCATAAACTCAGTTTTGTATGAAAAGTGAAATTTTTACACCTATCAGAAAGAGCACTAATTAAAATGACAAGTTATCCATTTAGATTTGTTTGTACAGGTTACGTATCTTGGGACACAGTTGTCAAAATTTCTTGTTGAAGATGTGTCAGTTAGTAGTGACACGGAGTTACCATCACAAGAAGGAGAGCCTTTGGGTATGTAGCACTCCAAATCTAATACTCATCATGCCTGAAGGCAGCAGAAAGTGATTTCTAAAGATCTTAAATTCCAAAATCCCTCTATTGCTTTTTGATTTTTTTCTGGGCTATATGCTTATCACAGATCTTGAGCTTGAAAAATAAATAGTGCCAGAACTCAACACATGATCTCTAAAGAAGTATGTTTTCTTTTTTTCCATAAATTGGTTGCATGAAGAGAGTAATTACTAATGACTGGGTTCCTATGTAAAAAATATTGAGGTAACATTTTACATAAAAAAAACCATTTAAAATATAAAATGAAGTTTTTAATAAGCTAATTTATACTTTTTATTCTGTTGGAAACTCAGATATACTAGCCTAAGTTTCAATCACATGTACATCTTAAAATCACACAAATAATCTGTGTTGGTGGAAATGCCAGTATGCCTAAGCAGCAGTACTAACTAGGGGGATATTTTGTTCTCTAAAAATAAACAGTCATAAGAAACAGAGTGCATTGATATGACAAAATGACATTGAACAATTTTTTCAGAACTGCCCGGCAGATTTAAGAACTTCAGGCTGATTTTGATAAGTAATGTGTTCCCAGAGAAACCCAAGTCCCTTTGACAGCCAGTTGCACTTGGAGTCTGAAAAGCGTTTGGGCTTTTGTGATCAGTTCTGTTAATTTGATGAGACACTGCACCTCACATGAACTGGGATACCAGGCTTGGTCTGTTCTTAACATATTAAAAGTAAATTGAAAGATAACAATTTAAAATAACTAATTTGATATTCAAACTATCATGTTCTACTGGTATTTTCTTCAGGCTAAGAGCATACAGATGATGAGTTTACATTGCTCTGCTTCAATAACTTAAGTTTATACCAGGTGTAAGTGACTTAAAAATGGATTTAGTCTCCTCTCTTTTTAATAGGCTTTTGGATATTTCACTAGTTCTTGTAAATTATTCCTCTCATGGGAAATTTATGATAAACGTAACTTCTAAAACAGAGAAATTAATTTATTCAGAAAACACTCTTGACGAACAGAAATCAGCCTGAAGATCAGTAAGTGTTTTTTTCCCCGTTTTTTACGAATAGCCAGGGTAATCTGGGAAAGAGTATTTGAAGAAGTTTTTTTGTCACGTATAATTTAAGGTCACGGTAGTGCCGAACTGTAAGCCTTAGGTGAGAAATTGAGGGAGGGAAGCCGAAGTGTTCTTAGTTTCAGTTCTGTTTCAGAAACAGTATGGCCAGATATATAGTAGGAAATGAAACAGTGCCTTAAATCATTCCAGAAGAGAATTAACATGCACTGTTGTGTTGTGAGAACAGCTGTGGGCATTAGGCAGCTACCGAATGGTTTCCTGGCCCGGTTCAGGATTTAGCTTTTTCCAAGGGCTGTTCCAAACGGGCACTCTACCTGCAGCCAGCCTGCTAGAAAGCACAGGAAAGCTTGCTGGTGTGGATGTGAGCTATTCTGTGCTGCTTGCCTGGCAGCATTCCCAGGTACTCTTTATCTTTTTAACATACTTAACAGCCCATGTGTATTTTATAGTAGAAATTTATCCTGCTTTTGTAAAGAATCAATCTTCTTTTTTTCTTTCTGTATTAGTGATATGATTTTTTTTTTCTGTGCATCCCAGAGCATTGTTAAAAAAGACTATGGCCTGATAATTTGAACGTTCTTGGAGGAGAATGCTATTATTTAAAATACCCCTCTCTCTCACTCCTTCCAGCTTCCCATGTCTTAGCTCAGTGTTCATTGAGCTGCTGTATGAAGAAGATGGAGAAATGGGAATAAAATTATACATGCAGTGGCTGTATCTAGCCATCTTTTAACAGAAAGAAGCAGCTACCACTGAACTTCTTATAAAGCCCAATTTAGGAAGCATGTCCTAAGAACCTCTACCAAATCAAGGTTCCGAGGCAAGATAGGTGAAGGAGTTGCTGTTCTGTGGCTGCCAGCATAAGAAATGTCCCAGCTTTTCAGCTTGGTTGAGATTAAGGTGCTTCCATGTTTGTATAGCAGCAGAATGTTGGGTACCTGAGGAATGTTAATGTAAAACACTTGAAGATCCCGTGAAGTAAAGCAATCCCAGACCAATGCAGGTATTTAACAGAAGCTTTCAAGATTGCAGTTTCGGAATTAGTCATCTAAATCCTAACTAAATTTCACTTCATGTCCCTTCTTTGAGTCTGAGCCTTTAGTCTCTTCTAGGACAGAAAGCAGGAATTACTATATCCAAGTCTGCGTGAGAACTAAACATTAAGAAAATAAAGAGTAATTTTAGACGATCTGTATGTAGGAAAGCAGAAGAAACTGATTATATGGCATAGAAGTTATTTCTCTGTGCTTTCTGATACATGCAGTGATGACGTAATGTTTACTAAAAATGACTGAGAACAACAAGGATTCAGAAGCAGATGTCAGCTGAAGAGCAGATGTCAGTTGCAGAGCAGATGTTGGTGTTAGATATTTCACATTGAAATTCCAGCAAAGTAGCTTAAAATAAAACCATATCCAGTTGTTAGAGTAAGCGTGATATGTACATTCATTTTGCAGATTGCTATTTCAAGAAGACGATCTTTGGAAAATGGCATGACTAGTGCAATTCTTGTGCTCTGGCAATCCACTCCTGCCTTTAATAACCATTAGCCACCTGTAAAGATTAGTACAACTCTTGCTCACCTTTATTTCATGGAAGACTCCAAAGTTGTATGAGATACAGAGAGTTTTTAAGGGAATCCAGATGATTTCTTAATGGCTGAACCACGGAAGCTGTTTCAGAAGGTTTATGTTAGTGTTACTTCAGGTATCTAGCATAAAATGAGCAGCAAGGATCAATAAGATTGCATAAAGGCAAATGAGAATAGTTTTACTGTGATTATATGTGATATTGAATGTTTCTGTTTTCCCTGAGACAAGCAATGAAACAAACATATATTTAGTAGGCTAATTTTCAAGTTAAATTTGCATGGCACCTAATATGATTTTGCCAAGGAAGACATATATTTTTTAAAAAGACAATGCCTTAGTCATTTTACAGCAGCTATGGCTGGGCTGGTAAAGGTGCAGAGGAAGGTCTGCCCTTGCATGTATTAAGTGGTGTAAGGCAAAGTGAAAATTTCAGCATCTAAGAAAAATGAAAAGTGAAACTGCTCAGTGCATTAAACCATTAAACCACCAGTGTTAGACGATACTGTTTGTTCTCAGCACAAAGTCGTCTTGATTTTTTTATGCTCTCAGGAGAGAATTTCATCACGAGGGACCCCAACAACTACAACCAGCACCATCAGCGGCCTGGTACTCTCTCCATTTCTCAGCCTCATGGGAGCTTTGACCTGAGCAATATGCAGCCAAGAACCTCGTCCTTGCCACAAACAGAAGTTCCAAAAACATCACTGTGCACTGAAGGAGAAGCAGCCGTTACCAGGGCATTAAAGAGTAAGATTTTTTTAACTGCCTAAAAAACCTAATGGTGGGTGCAAGGCTGTACAACAGATACAAAAAGAAAAAGAAAGCAGGTGGCATGGGATTGATTTGTGTGGGGGAGGGAGAGAGTGCTGGGGAAAAAAAGATGACGGCTGATGGGTTGGATTGATCTAAATAACCCAATAATTAAGTTTTTCAGAGCTTGTTATGTTCGACTCTCCTGTGTCCAAATTAGAAACATTTTGTTATTTTGATGTAGTTAACAAAATAACTCCATATCATTTGAACTACTCGGTTAAATGTCTTCACAAAATAATACCATAGACAAATATCTTCTGGATTTAAATGGAGAAATATGATATAAAAGCATTGCTGAATAATCTCATGTAATCTAATTTTAAAGGAAAAGTGGAAATGTTCCTGAAGATTCTCTGATCTTTGTGGAATGGACTAAGCTTGTAACTTCATGTTTCCAGTATTACATTTTTATGTTGATTGCATATTAAACCCTGTCTGTAATATTTGTACAATTTGAACACTGCTTGCTGCAGTTTGACCTAGTGTTTTCACCTCTGCCACCTTTGATTACACCACAGAGGAATGACCCTGGTCAACCACAGTGTGAAGTCAGAGTGGTCATGTCAAACCCCCACTGTGCCCAGTGTCAGGTAACGCTTCACACCTGAAGTGGGTAATAGTCCTGAGTCAGGTCTGCTGTGGGAGACAGTAAGAAACAAATCAAAAGTGAAGTGCCTAGTCAGTGTCAGCCATTGTAAACTGAAAGTGTATCCGCACTATAAACCAATTATTTTGCTCCTGCAAATCTGTACATAGGTCCTGCAGCTACAGTCCAAAGGATTAAGTAAACCCTGATCTGACAATCCTCTGCAGAAAATGCTTTGTTATCCCACTTCTTTCTTTTTTTTTTTTTTTTTTTTAAATAGAAGCAAATAGACTTAGAATCTTAAATGCTAGGGCATAATAATTGGAGGGGGGTGGTCTTTAAAGTTACAAAAAAGAAATTGTGTAGTAGATTGTATTCACATTTATGTGTCAAAAAATCCAGGTTGAACTGCCCTTTGATATGATTTGGAAAGTTACACAGAT
The DNA here is from genome assembly GCF_009769465.1 of Tauraco erythrolophus. Classification (NCBI taxonomy): domain Eukaryota; kingdom Metazoa; phylum Chordata; class Aves; order Musophagiformes; family Musophagidae; genus Tauraco; species Tauraco erythrolophus. Next base: position 30,089,082 of record NC_141496.1, read on the forward strand.
TATGGCTCATAGGAGTTATGTTTCTCTGCTGAATAAATGAACAGCCATGTTCATGTTTTCTCAAATACAATTACTAGTTATAGTTCTGCTTACCAAGATAATGGTCTTGTAGCATTTATGGTCCATGCTACCCTATTATCTGAGTGCTGAATCCTGTCTGGAAACTGGTGTAGTAACAGTGTACAGTCATTTTATAGCCAAAGGTAACTGCTAACAGACATGTGGGGATTATGGAAAATTAAACATTTATAATACAATTAAAATTAAGAACTTGGAAATTTACAGAAATGGTGTTCCATATATACATTTTTGTTTATATCTACTACAATTACCCTGTTAATTGAAGGAAAAAACTGCTTAACATGCAGTACAACCTTTAAAAAACTTAACCACCAGCCCTATTTCCACATCTCTACTTTATAGAACCCAAACCTTTTGCAGCCAGTTCTGAGGAGAAGCTTTTCAGGTTTCATGATCTGACCAAAAATATTTTTGAAAGGAAACTATGAAAATTGAACTCCTGCTTAAGAAGCAAATTCCTTTAAAAAGGATTGTCTCAAAGTGAATATTTCATTGTGTTTCTTAAATGAAGCTTTGGAAGTGCCATGAGAAGCCCCATAGCCAATACATGGCTAAATAGATTCTGAATGTAAAGCTCAGCCATATAAATTCACTTTTACCTAGCTTACTTTCTGTGCTTCACTAGTCCTGGAAAATTACAGAAGAGTAATTCATTTCCATTTTCTTGCTAGTCAATCTTATCTTCTTGTCTTTGCAGCAGTACAAAGTTGTGATGCTGCTAACTTGGCAGGAGAATGTTTAAATCCAAATGAATTGCTCCAGTAGAATGAAACCAAGCTATTAAGTATTTCAGTACCTCCTAGACAGGTGTAAAATGGGACTACTAGTAAACATAGCATGTGGGTATTTACACAAATCTTCCATTAGACTTTGAACTGTAAACTGCTCAGAAGAGGGTTCTCATATGATCTTTGAACTGGTAAGATACTACTTCGGTATTAGTCCAAACAACAAATCTAGTGCGTTGTAGTATATTTTCCTGCAACATGTTTAAATCTCCATGTAACTACAATGCAAAGAAACGCTGCCCGTTCTTGAAAGCTTGCAATATCTTTTGTGCTGCATAGTGCTTCAGTTCAGCGCCCCAGATTCTGCTTAGGCTCAGACAATGGTGTTAGAAACTGCTGGGAAACTCTACTATTCTGTGTTTTTGGAGGAAAGCTGAAAAAGACGGTGAATGTCATTTAGTGATTTAGAAAGATTTAGTGATTGTTGGAACTAGATGATCTTTGGGGTCTCTTCCAACCCTAACCATTCTATGATTCTGTGATTCTATGATTCAAAAGTGAAGATGTAAACTGAGAACTCCAGGTTTAATTTTTTTTTTTTTTTTTTTAACAAAATGGCATGATTTAAAGGAGCTTGATTCTATATATGCGAATTTTTTGGCTTGGGTATTATTGAAGTAGTGGCTCATCATCAACATCAATAATGGCGATAATAATATGGAAGAGAGAAGTACTTGGAAGTGGTTAAAAAAAAAAAAGCAACAAACCAACCACAAAAAAAATCACAACCAAAAACCCTACAAAAATAAAACCCTGGCATCTAATACCTGTGTTTTCCTTGTTACCTATAGCGGAATATTCATCAACTACACAATGTCCTCATTTATGTGATTGTAAAAGACAGGGATATGAACTATATATTCTTCGTGTTTTGTACTTCGGAAGCAAAGTGAGGTTGTAGACAAATACTTCTATCCATAATCTTTTTCCATCTCAGAGATATCTCAACGTGCAGCTATTGTACCGCTTTCTCTTCTTTATGGCTTGCAGACAAAATATTTAAAAGTATTTTCCGGTACTTTAAAGTTCCAGGCGTTTGCTTTAAGCAGTTACGTACTTTACAAAGAAGCACCTAGTTCTGTCAGCAGAATTTACAAAGCTGTGTTTTCCATTAACTTTGCATACTATGACAGAAGTATAAGCCTCCTTCATCCGCACACTCTTCCTTTCCAAAATGCTCCATCTGCTCGTATTTGACTATCAGCAAGGTAGAAGGTAGAATGTCCCATGACTGACTCTGAGTTGAGCTGTGTGGCCAGCAAAAGCCAAACAAAATTCACTTTTTAGAAGACCAAAAAGGAAAAAAAAAAAAAAAACCACAAAACCCAACAAACTGCTCTCAAGAACTACATGCTGTGGAAACCAATTCTAAGAATTTAGTGTCTGTATTTCTTGCCTGTCAGTTAGGTTTTTCTGAAACTGGCAAATCACTTCAAAAGTAACTAGGAGACAGTGTGATTGCACAGAACCATAGAATAATGTAGGTTAGGTGGGATATCTGGAGGTCTCTAGTCCAGCTTCCTGTTTGATGTAGAACTAACTTCTGAGGTAGATAAGGTTGCTCAGTGCCTTGTCCAGTCAAATTCTGAATATCTTCATGGATGGACATTCCACAACATCTTTGTACAACATAATCATGTGCTTAACCATGTTTATGGTGAATTTTTTTCCACATATATCTAGTTGGAATCTTGCTGGTCAAAACCTGTGACCATTGCCTCTTTTTGTTGTGCACAGAAACCTTGTTTTCTTAAGAAGCCTGGCTAAAAGTAAGTAAACTGACTCCTAGTCAAGAGCTTTAAACACTGGCTTTCTGGCCTTTTTGCTTTGTGAAACAAGTTGTGAAAGAAATCCTTTGATGACTGACCCATATTCTTAATTCATCAGCTGCACGTTTTCATCTGCTTTGGTGATCCTATGGAGACAGAGAAGACTAACGGAAGCGATGTAGATAATCTTCCTAGAACATATCTGTCTTTTCTTATCTTACTTACGAAAGCAGTAAATGAAAGGCAGTGTGATCAACAGCAAGTTTCAAGAGGCAGACTTTTTTGACACCACACTCTGGTAATGTCAAATGAAAGCATTTAGGAGATTACCTGATGATCTTACCTTGATGAGCATTCAGATTCTATCACAGTTCTTTCTTTTTTTTTTTTTCAGGAGTGACTTTTAATAAAGTTGGAACAAAGCTTCCAAACAAAACAATTCAGTCTTTAAATCACCACATGATAGTAGCCTAGGAGAAGGCTCTAGAAGTTGTTCTGAGGCTGTACATGAAACCCATTGAGTCACAGCTCCTGTAGATTTTGCCAGTGCATGAAAAACATGAGCTATTGTTTTTTTCTATCAAATATCTGTTCTGGCCTGAGCTGTAACTTGATTTACACTTTGTCTTCTATTTCTTCCAACCTGCATCTCAGTGTGCTATGAACTGCAAGAATTTTAAAGTGTTCTGTTTTTAATTACCCAAGGTTGGCCCTGGAACTGCTTCTTATCCACTATGTTGGCACATTAACTTCAGGTTTTCTAAAATGATTAGAAATCATTTTATAGAACCATGTATTTTCCTCCCAAGTGAGTATACAATCAAGTATACAATAATAACTCAAAATAATAAGTTTAAAAAGAAAGAAAAGTATGGTGGGAAACTGCACCCTGCTAGTCATACCAAGAAATAAGTCTGCTATGAATCATTTTAAAGCAATCTTAGTGCCTTTTATTAAAGGATATTAGTGAATGCATTTGTTGTAGTTGAACTTGGTGATTTTATGTTTAAGTAGAGTGATTAACTTAATCCAGAAGCTGAAAGGCCATCTGGACAGCTGTATAAAAGTATTTGTGTGAGAAAAATGGTATAAGCCTTTATGTTTTATTTTTAAAGTACGTATTATATTTTATGTCTTTATAAATTCAATCCTGAAAATAGATTATTTTATGGGAGTCTGTATACATTTCCAAATTGGTGTTTGCTTGTGTGTCAATCATACCTCTCTCACCTTTTGGGTAAAAAGTCATATTACAGCTATGCTAAAGAAGGTAACAGCCACAGAGATTTAAATTGTTTTCTTTTTTCCCTGATAGGTTATTGTAATATTGATGGATTTCTGTAATAGATCGGAAGTTTTGAATTCCCCACATTGCTAAATAAAAAAATTACAATATCTTAATACACCAAACCAAGGACCCTGAAGAATAATAATTCAGAATGTTTACTATAAAGTATTAGTTACTGGCTAACAGGCATATACCAAATGTATCTGAGAAGAGAAAAAACAGTGACTGCATAAGATTTTGATGTAGGCAAAAGTTTCAATGGAGAATAATGTATTGCATTTATATCATTTATCTAGGCAATGCTTGCAAGAAAGCTATAAAGTATTATTAATACTGTACATTTTTTCAGGCATTTAGAAACAGAAAGATTTACTATCAACTGTATCTCTCTCAAAAAAAAGTATAACATCTTCAGGTCAGTGTTGTGGAAACAATGCTTCTTGACACATGAAACATAAAATAATTAAAGAGATTTCAACATAAACCTTGAAACCAATGCTTTAGAATAAAAGGCATGAATTCTTGATCTTTAATCATGCCTGCAAGTCCTTTTCCATGCAGATACAGAGTGCAGCAAAAAAGGCCACTATTATGAAGTACTTTCAAAGAAGAATGATTCTAGATACCTAATCTTTTTTTCTGCTTTATGACATTGCTTTTGCCAGTCTCACTGGAGAACAAGAAGAAAGAATGAACCTCTGAGGAGTACTATTGAGTAGAGGAAGTAATGTTACTTTCTCAAATGTGCATTTTATCTAGATCAACAGATTAGAATAATGGTTTGTGAAAGGATGAATTAAGTTCCACATTATTGCTATACAAATTCTAGTTATAGCCAAATGATGAATCGAACCTACAGATGCTGAGTCATGTCTGATACATGAAGGAGAGAACTGTAGGCTAAGGCAGTATCAGAAGGTGCTCTAAGTCCTTCTGGTGCTGTTGTAGCTGTGCTATGAAGTATCTGGTCATTACAGCCCATTAGGTAGCTTCCAAACTGAAATAATTTATTTGTTTCATAAGATGTTACAAATATTCTTATATTTTTTTTAAAGGATCGTAACTACCAGTGCAAAAAATGCAGCATGTGTAATTTAGGATCACGTGATAAATTAATTTTCGGGGAAAAAGTACTTTCAAAATCAAGATTAGGTTGGACACAGAGGATCAGAAAGCAATTAGTCAAAATCCCTGACGGCCTATATCTTTTAGGGGACAGACACCTTACCTTCAGGTGTCTGACTGGCATGGTATTTCATAGATTTCATAGATTTCTAGGTTGGAAAAGACCTTAGAGATCATCCAGTCCAACCATCCCTAATCCCCCATTAAACCATATCCCTAAGTAGTTCATCCACCCTTTTCTTAAACACATCCAGGGATGAGGAATGGTATATTTGGTTGTTAGAAAAAGATCACTCCTAACTGACCAGTTCGTGAAGGCAGAGACCTCCAGCATTCACAGGAGAAGAAAAGAATTAAGATCTATATCACGTGAAGTGAGTCAAGAGTTGTGGAGAGACCTGGAGAAAAGCACAGGCATTTTGAAGGCAAGGGGTGGGGGGTAGGGGACAGAAATTAACGAGGAAGCATTGTATTTTGTCAAAGGAAGCTGTAGTCTTATAAGGACAGTCTGTCCACAGGCATCTCTTTTTTTCCAAGAATCGGGTCTTAATCAGCTGAAAGAAAAGTTATTTTCAAAATTACCACTAGATGGGCAGAATTCATGTACCTCAATTCAGTAGCACCCTTTTGAGGAGTCAGAGGATCCAAAAATGTTGTTTATGTGAGGCGCTGGCTGTCATTTTTTAGACTGCACTTGGTCTGAATGAGCAATGGCTGTTGAGACTCCTGGATTGTGACTGATCTTCTCTATTTCTAAGTTCTTGAGAGGAGCGTGGATAAGGCCCAAGAAACTTTAAAGCTTTTAAGACAGGTTTTTGTTCATAATACTCCTTTGTGGCTCTCTAGATCAAATGCTGTCACCTTCAAGTGTGTTGTTCTTAGATCTTCTCTTTGCTTATACATCTGTAGCCTGCGTCTAGACTAGCTGCACTGAACGAGATCTGTTTGAGACAGAAGAATAACATCTCCTGTGACTTTGCCACAGATACTGCAAATAATTATCATCTGTTTTACAGAAGTATTGAAACTGGGTTTACTGAGACCTGTAAATTGACTCAAATATGTTGCTTGAACTGCAGAAGCATTTAAATTCATTTTACAAATTATTTACACAAGTAAAATATGCTTAACCGTATCTCTGGATAGTTCCAGCACTTGCTTGCTTGGAAAAAATAAGGAGGATACTGGTGGAATAGCCATTTTTAAGAACTGATCTTTCAGGGGCTATATTTTAGTGATCAGAGAATGGTGACTCTGCACAGAAGTGGCAGTCTTCGGTGGCTCACCTTTATGCAACTGGAGATTCTGGTCTGACATTTATATAGGTACACCACTAACGGGAATTCTCCTTAAATACCATTTTCAGGTTCATAGCTGCCACAGAGACAAGGTGTTGTAAAGCAGTAACAAACACAAGTTGAAACACATTTAGAATGATTTTGAAACCATAAGGCTATAATAGATGCCAACAAAGACAGAAAAGCTATTGGCAAACAGGATGGAAAAAATACCAGGAGACAGCATGAGTTCATCCCAGATTTATGGGAAAAAAAGCACATTCTGATATTGATACTGATTGATACTTTATCATGTAGTTCATAAAGATGGCAGAAAACTGATGGCACCAAACAGGACGGTAGGGATAGGAAAGTGGAGAAAGAGCCTGCTGATGTGCATCTTACTTCACTAAGCTTTCTTCTGTGCCTGAGGCACTAAGATGAATTTTGGATAGCAGTATGGGAGCCTTTCTCCACTGCTTACAGCCTGTAAGCTGCTGATCTTTTGTCAGGGAGTGAGAGACAAACACACAGCAAAAGGGAGAAAGGAAACATCGAAGTGGGTTAAAAAGATTAAAAATCATAGTCATCAAAGGGAGAGAGAGAAACGGAAAAAGAGAAAGAAAATGGAAATGGAGAGGACATTAGTTGGCTGAATCAGAATATGGAGGAAGGAACACAAGGACTAAACATTCAAATACTGATCCATCCCTACTGCGGAGCAAAATGATTGTGGATATAGAAACTTTGATATCTAACACTGATGTCAGAACTAAGGAGGACAGCTTTGGGAAGTTTAAATTACTGTGCTTTTACTAACTGTTGACTGTTATCTAAAATTACTGAAAAGTAGAGATTATAGAGTAGAGATTTTAATTATTCACTCGGGTAAAGTTATATTTATGGTAGAATGCTGGTATTTAATCTAGAAAATCTTAATCCAATAGGTAAAACAGGAGTTTGACCCAAAGAAATCAAAAAAGAAAACTATCAGCTGCAGAAAAAAAAATATTTCAATAGATTTATTTGGTCATATCATTATTACACTTTCAAATTTGAGTTGAGAGTTTTTAGTAAATAAGTTAGAATATTGCGGTGAGAATGCTGAGAGGAGCATTTCTGGAGTAAGAAAGGAAATGTCTTTTCTCCAATTATGATCTCTCAAGACAGGATGTTAAATGAACTTCAGAATTTAGCAAGAAATTTTCCTGTACTTACATACAAAATGTGGACATTTTGGGACAAAACAGCTTTTTCAACAAACCAAAACAGGTTAAAGTCATGCTTGTCATGTCACTATAAGCTCAGTATCAATGACAACATGAGCCGGCAGTGTGCGCTGGCAGCCCAGAAAGCCAACCATATCCTGGGCTGCAGCAAAAGGAGCGTGGCCAGCAGGTCGAGGGAGGTGATTCTGCCCCTCTACTCTGCTCTCGTGAGACCCCACCTGGAATACTGCGTTCGGCTCTGGAGTCCCCAACACAAGAAGGACACGGAGCTGCTGGAACGGGTCCAGAGGAGGGCCATGAAGATGATCCAAGGGCTGGAACACCTCTGCTATGAAGACAGGCTGAGAGAGTTGGGGCTGTTCAGCCTGGGGAAGAGAAGGCTCCGGGGTGATCTCATAGCAGCTTTCCAGTACTTCAAGGGGGCCTACAGGAAAGCTGGAGAGGGACTTTTTACAAGGGTGTGTAGTGATAGGACAAGGGGCAATGGATTTAAACTGAAAGAGGGCAGATTTAGGTTAGATCTAAGGAAGAAATTTTTCACTCAGAGGGTGGTGAGGCACTGGAACAGGTTGCGCAGAGAAGTTGTAGGTGCCCGATCCCTGGAAGTGTTCAAGGCCAGGTTGGATGAGGCTTTGGGCAACCTGGTGTAGTGGAGGGTTTCCCTGCCCATGGCAGGGGGATTGGAACTAGATGATCTTTGAAGTTCCTTCCAACCCTAACCATTCTATGATTCTATGATTCTATGACAATGTTTCAGCTTCTGCCAGTTTATTTTATAAAAAAATTACCAGACCTACGTTTAAAATAATTTTTACCTGAAAGTGTCATTGAAACTCTTTTGTGACTTCCCATCCTTTGAAACAGCACCTCTAGGTGAGTGTGTTAAGTTGACTTCTTCTGGTGTGGCTGATCGCTGCTTCATGAGCGATAAAGACTCTGTGAGGAGCGTTGTGATGTAACTTCTCAGGTGGGTCTTGTATTCAGCCTGCCCACCCTTGTTGTAATCCAAGATACTTAAATATAGCCTAGACATCAGATTCTGCTTTTTGTTCCATCATGTACGGTGTTATGGTATGAGCATACTGACAATGCACGGAGAGTGGAAGGTACGGAATGCAGTCCTGTTCTCACAAGAGTCAGAGGTTTTGCTGTCGATGGGATGGGTGTTGAACATCACACAGCCTCGTGCACAAGGCTCTGTATTTGTGTTTCTTTCTAATAGCAATTTGCCACTTCACTGCTTTGGGTGGTGAGCTCCTGGAAATCAGGAAATGGCAGGGAAATCCTCACGGAGGCTTGGTGTTAGAAGGTCTAATACCAACAAGATACATTGACTGTTTCAGCATTGGGACCTACCAATGATGTCAGTTCAGTGAATGTATTTTGCATTTTGGAATCAGTGTAGGTGACAGAACTGGAAAGCTGGTAACTGAGAAAGACAAACTCTTGGGATAGAACGTGGTATGACCATCTGATGTAACTTCAAACATGTTTTCCCTGCATTTCGATGAGTATGTATCTTGACTGATTTAATAGTCCTGAAACACCTATCCTGTTTTGCTTCTCAAGACACTTGAACAGTGGCTGAACGCTCTTTTTGATGGTGTTTTTTTTTTAAAAAAAAAAAAAAAAACAAAAAACGAAAACCAAAACCAACAGAGGCCACCCCTACTTGCATGACAGCCCACCCTTTCTTGGTAACATCTGCCACATGTGACAGTTCTGCCCTCCCTGGCAGTTTCTCTGTTGGGCTGGTTGTGGCAGCCCAGCTGCTCTGATACTTCGTGCGAGGGTACTGAAGGGAGAAGGAGTGGATGAAAGATGAACAAAAGCAAGTGACGCTGAAAACTACAGTTCCAGCTGCCTTTTGGAGTCTGTGCTGTTACAGAGAAAATATCTTGTAACATTTGTTACTCTGGGTCTTTACAGTGTTGACTTCTCACCCTGAGCACCACCAAGTGTAGTACTGCCTGTGTCTCACTGAAGTCTGGGTGCGAATGAGAGATACCGATAAGATGGCCAGGGTCTTGTGCTACAAGATTCCTAGGACACATGACAGATTCCTAGGGACCTCTGATGCTTACGTTAACACTGTTAACACCTCTGTAGAAAATAGTGCCAATGATTGCTTTCCATTACTCTCATATGCACTGTAATCATTTGCATTCATTCTCAACAGGCTCTTCTGTCCGATTCATCTCACTTGGAAGTCTGACACATCTTCTTCAATGCAAGGAGGTATTAGTGGTACGTAAAGAGGAGTTACTACCATGCCATGAAATGGATAAGTACTGGAATTTCTACAAAGGATGTAAAGATTTTGGATTCTAAAGACTTCTTGAGTGCTAGCATTTTTTTCTTCATCATTACTTAAGAGTAAACATTTGAGCTTTTAGAACTAAGTGCTTTTTTTTTTTTTCTGTCATACTGATAAATCATTTTCCCAGCACTTGGAATGAACTAAAAGACTGGGTAGACAAGGAACAGGAGGGTACCTTGTCGCAGGATAACTGTCAATATTGAATTTTGTGCTGTAAGATTAAGAAATGGGGAGGTAGATGAGGACTGTTTTACACTGGTGCTTGTTGTGAATTACATTCCAGGTTGATAACTTTGTATGAAATTCCACTGATTTCAGTGGTTGCCCATGCTTGATGGGGCTGCACAGAACCAGATGAGTATCAACACTAATAGTCACTTCCTACACCTAAACCTGGAACCACTCTGCCTGAGCATGTGCTATCAGAAATGGCTGCACATTTGTGTAACGACACAAGCTGTTAGGTTAGGTGAAAAATAAAGATGGGCAGCTTTGAAAATCACTGGCGGCTTTGCTTTACATAGCATGGATATATACAAACATTTGAGAAGGAGGTGGGTGCTGGGAGAGATTAAAAGAGGCATCTCGGCCATTGGAAGTGCTCAGGGAAATTCCATTCATGTTCCAGCCAAGTCTTTCTGATAGGCAGAAAATGTGCTGGCATATGGCAAGAGATGGCAGTTAGCCTGTTTGTGGAACATGAATTTTTCAGTCTAACAACGTCTTAGATATTCACCCTGATCTCTGGAGGATTTCTGTTTGTTTTAATTTTACAATGTGTGAATCTGCCTCAGTAGCATATTTATAACACATTTGACTGTCATGAGAGTTATCTGCATTCAGACGGCATTCTTGCTCTTTTGTTCCCTGGATAAGAAGAAGAGATGAAATAATAACACCTGTTACTCCTAACTCCAGTGAATGGGATGAGAAATATCTCTTGTCCATATGTAACAACCTCAGCTAGCTATTTGGAGTGCAAGGACCTGTTCGGCAGAGATTTGATTAGTGTCTTAAACGGGAGGTGGTTTAGGGAAGAGAGACGGGTCTGAAGTGCAGAGAGTTAATACTGTGCCTTAGGATGCATGGGCAATCATTGCCTGATGGGCTGTAAGGATAAAGAAATGCAAACTGCCTGGAAGTCATAAAGTTAAAAGGCTACTGAGTGACAGGTGTTTAGGAAAGGTCACTTTCCACACAGAAAGAAAATGGAGCGGTCTCACAGCTGCTGCAGCAAAACAAACCTGAAGGCATATTGGTTTAAAGGAAACATTCATTCAAATACTACACTTTCACTGAAAAGTGAAAGACTGTTGAAATGTTGACTGTTGAAGTGACTGCTGAATTACGCGTTTGTTTGACGTTTTTTCTTTGCTACAAGATGTCTAATAAAATTAATGTGTAAAAACTGAGAGGACTTGGCAGTAATACTTTCAGTCCCTTATATTAGCGTGATTACATGACCCAAGGCAATCCTAAGATACGGTGACAAAAAATCTGGTTGATTCAAGCTAGGCAAAGAGGTAAAAGTGCAAAGTGTTACATGAAAACCACTGTCTCTTACTGGCGTCATATGGAAAAATAAGCTACCAGTTGTTTTTTTTTCAATATTTATATTGTATGTAAGCATCTTGAGAAGGGTGTTAGCTTGATAGCATATGTTTTGATATGACTAACAAATGCAGGATTCTGCTTCCCAGATCTTCTTACAGCTGTGAATTTTCCCTGTTCTCCCTACTGGAATCTTTTTCTTAGTGTAATGTTCTGTTAAGAAATGGCAAAAAGCCATACTGTCACGAATAGGGTGTTTCGTTTTCTCTATGGAAATTTATGCTTTCTAAGTGTACTTTTGCATAAAAATATAAGCTGTTGTCACAGGTCAAAGATAGGCAGCTATTAGTGATCCTAATTACAGCAGAGTAATAAAGCTTCTGCTCACCAGTGGCGAACAGCAACAGTTAGTCCTCCCAGCCCCTCCTGCTCCTTTCGTGATTCAGTTCTTTGATCCAGTAGACCCCTTCTCCACTCCTAGGCTGCGAGTTGGCACATATTTCGTGTGGTGCAGGCTAAAGTAAAAAGGACATGAAATGCAAAGAATACAAACTCCCTGGCATTCTGCCCGCTGTTAATATTCAGATGGGAAATAAGAGAAGGAGATGATGCAGTGAACAAAAGGAAGGCATTCAGACTCCCATTTCCACAGATTTATTTATTTATTTAGTGCCGAGATGGAGTTTAAAAAATCACTGTGAAGATTAGTACCAGTGAGGAAGAATGTGAGGCACAAAACAAAAGAATGAGAGTGAGAAGGAAGATAAGCAGCTGGGAGGCAGAGAATACAACACAAGATTCATAGATTTTAAGGCCAGCAGGGACCAATGGGATAAGCTGACCTCCGGAATAACACAGGCCAGAAGTTATGAAAAGGTATAAGCAAGGGAGACATGGGGAAAAGAGAAAAGATAAAAAGACAAAGGTGCAGATAGAGCTGAATTCGCTTCAGGCAGAGGGTCAGCAGAAAACATTGCACCTTCTTTGCAGGCAAAGCTGAACTATAACCAGCAGGAGCAGTTAAGGTAAGAGAAATGTAGGAATGAAGGCCAGCTTTGGAAAGGGGCTTGAAGTGCTGTAAGGCACAGACACACCTTGGGGTTTTTGGTGGTGGAACTCCAACTAAGGAGACGGGGGGGCAAAAGTGATGCCATAATAGTGTTGCCATACGAATTTTGGTAAATTATTGGAGCAGTTGCAGTTGGTGAGTGTTTTGTCATTATGACAGAGAGGCAAAGACTTTTTTTCTTGTTTTCAAACCTTAGTGTTAATTGGAAAAAACCCACTCTGTTTAAACAATGATCGAGAGAATAAACAACTGTATATATGAGATTCAGGCCCTTTTTCTGGTCACCAGTAGTCAAGTAACCAGTCAGGTAGGAGATCATATAGATGATCTGGAATTTGAACCATTAAGTTCCTGGCCATATCAGGAAAAGAAGCAGTTTGAACATGATACAGGAAGGGACTAAAACATTTCAGAAGTGGAACAGGATTCAAAGAACTCTTTCTGGATTTGTTTGTTTGTTTGTTTGTTTGCTTGTTTGTTTGGGAGGGTTGTTGTTGCTGAAGCTTTGGCTTCATCTCCGAGATAAAGTTTTATCACGTAACACCAGTATTTTTATAGTGGAATAACCCTCAGGTGAGTTGTCCAGCTGCTGTGTCCTTTTGATTTCACTTACGTTTCTGTGGAAGGAGCGGAAGGAGCTGAGGCGCGCGGTTACACATAACTCATTTACAGTGGCTTAAACGATTAGCAACCTTCAGCCGAGCTGTCACGGCCGTGCCTAGCTGCAGGGTCTGTGCTACAGCAGCAGACATGCTCTGCGCTCTGGCGGCGCCTTCCAAATTTCCCACCGAATCCGTGCACCGGTCGGGCAGACCCTGGCAGAGCAGAGCCTGGCAGCTCAGCCTGACCTTAAAACACCGGCCTTTGCCTGGGAGTCCTCGGGGAACTGCAGTATTGCAGTGCGAGGGCAGCCCCTTTCACTCTTAGCAGTGACTTAAAGCCAGACCGCCGCTTCTTCGCTCGAAACAGCAGCAGCAGCAGCAGCCGCCGCCGGGCACCCCCCGCACCCGCCGCCCGCCCCGGGGCCGCTTTGCCAGGGCAGCCGCGCAGGGGCCGCCGCAGCCGCTCCGCGGAGGGGGGGCGTGGAGGCCGGGCCGGCGGCACCGGGTCCCTGCCCAGCCCCATCCCGTCGCCCACCGGAGCGGGCTCCCTCCCGCCGCAGCGTTTGCAAAGCCGGACCTGCGCTCCCGCCTCCCGGGGGGCGGCAGCGGGACAGGTCCGCGCCGCGTTTGCCGGAGGGACATCAGGGAGGCGACGGGCTCCTCCGGAGCCCAGGTGCCGGCTCCCGGGCACCTCACCGCTGCCTCCTCCTCCTGCCCGCCAGGTTGCGGGGCAGGCGGCTGCCCCTCCTTTTCCTCCACGTCATGGGATGCCGTGTGGCATACATGTCCGCACACACACACCCGCGCACGCCGCCGAGCAGAGGAGCGCGCCCGGCTCGCAGCTGCCGGCCCGGGGCGGCCGCGCTCCGCTCCGGTGAGTGCGCTGCCGGCGGGCACGTCCCGGGACAGCGGCAGCGGGAGAGCCCTGCCCAGCCCGGCCCGGCCCGGCCCGCGGAGCAGGACCCTAACTTTTTGCGCGGACCGGCGCGCTGGGGGCCGCAGCAGCTCCCGGCGGCTTGGCCATAGTCGCAAGCTTGGTCGCTCGGCCGCGGCGGCGGAGTTCGGGAGCAGGAGGAGGATGAGGAAGAAGAAGAAGAAGGGGCGGCAGCTGCGTGGCTCCGCGGTCGCGCGGCGGGGGCGGGCGGGCTGGGCAGGGCGCGGCGCGGCGCTGGTGGCGGCCAGAGGAGGAGGAGGAGGAGGAGGAGAAAGAAGGTCGGTGCCGGTGCTGGCGGGGAGCTCCGGTAAGAAGGCGCCGCGCGTCTTAAAAGTTAATTACGAGGGGATTTTTCGTCTAAGGAACAGAAAAAGGCAGCTGTTAAGAGGCTTCAGGCTTTTGGAGTCAGGGCGCGCACCTGCCCGCAGCCCGGCTCGCAGAAGGTGTGCCCAGCTGTTGCGGCCGCATCAGCTTTTCTGAGGAGCAACAGTTACACCAACTTAACGAGTGGTTTGGTAACGGGAACCCGGTTTGTTGTGGTGTTGGTTGAAGTCTCTCGTGGGTTTTTCTAAAAGTCTTTCAGTAAACTGCTGAAAACGGACGCGTTGGTCTGTAGCTGCGTTTGATTTGCCGAGTGCACTTACTCATTCCTTTAGTACGGAAAGAGGTTTTTTTTCCTTGTGAGGAAACAAAAAGTAACAGAACAGCAAAGATCTGCCAGAAATACAAGGGTTTTTACCTCGAGGAGAGACGGTAGCAGCCTCTCTTGTCATTATGGGGTGAACAGACTTACTAATATCAAAGTAAGGCTTAAGGAAGGGAGCCTAAAGGAGAACTTCCCTTGATGTTAATTTGTCGACTGTGTCCCACCTGAGGATCTGCTCCGCTGAACATCTCCTGACTTGTTCCGAAGATCTAGTCCATAAACCAGCCTGTTTCATTTAGAGTTAGGCAAATTTCCTTAATAGTAACCTCTTAAAATAAATAAACTTCCTTAATAGTAATCTTTTTGTATTTGACTGCTTGGGAGAGAAACAACTGAGGTGTAGATATGGTAGATAAACCTGTGACTGGAGTGGAGGCAGTGAACAGGAAAGAGCTGCTTTCTGTCTTTTAGACCAAGAACTACAACAGTCAAGTGACTCTGGAAGGCAAAAGATTGAAAACAAGCAAGAAAAGGTGGGGTTTTGCACAATACTCAGGTCAGCTGTAGAGTGTTTTGTCCCCTCCCAGTCTACCGAACGTCAGAAAACTTATGTGGGTTCAAAACCAACTGGATAGAAGAAAATGAAATTTCATGAGAAGTAGAAAGTTGTAACCCCTGGCTTTGGAAACTGCTGAACTGTAAGAGAACTGAAACCAGAAGTGCATGTGGAGAAGGTGTTGGAGAGTACTTGTTCTCCTTCTGCTCTTTCTCCTCTTTCCAAGCATCTGCTTTTGCATATTCTGAGACAATATCCTGGGCTGGATGTGCCCTATGGATGTGATGTGATGTGCCTGTTCTTCCATGCATGTAACTTTTTCTGAGATCATCGTAGGAAGAGAAGTGAGACACTACTATATTTGTGCACCTGTGGTTTTTGGTCTTACATATCTGATACAGGTTTTGTTCCAGCTCTTGGGTGTTTTCCTGTATGCCCAACTGTAAAGGCATTTAAAGATCACTAACACTCAGACTAATGCTTTTTGACATATGATTAATATAAATAAGCAATTCTTAAGGACTACAACTTTTTGAAAAACAGTAATGGTGATAAGGGATTCTCAGATATGGTGATAAGGGATACATTCAAGTTTGAATTGCTTGTGTTGGCACAACGCTACTGCTGGGATTACACTGGAGATGCAGGAAAGGGGACCAGGTACTGAAAACCACTGTGTATTGGGTTCTGTAGATTTTGTGGATGATAACCTATGCTATGCATGCTATTTTCTGGCCTAATATGTGCACATTATTGTAGTCATTCAACAGGCTGTCTGTGATCATCTTAAAAATGCCTTATTGGCTGAGAATAGATCTCTGAACTTCTTCAGAAGAAGTCCAGGTGAACTAGGACAAATTAACCAAAGGTAAAACTAAAAGAGCACCAAGGGTTAAAGTTGTGTGCTGTCATTAGGTGGAAAGAAACTGGTGAGTGCTGATGTATAGGATCTAGGGAAGCCCAGAAAATATTGAAGCATTTTGTTGAGAGCAAACAGATAAGTCCAGAGATTGTTGATCACGGGGATCCTGTCAGCCTGGCAGCTGTTTAGCCTGGCCAGATAGGGCTGAGGGCCTCAGCGGGTGTCCACAATGTACAGTATGATTTCAAGAAGCTTTATGTCCACTAATGGAATGGAAACAGATAATTTTCAGACTTCAGCAGAAAGATTTCAGTAAAGGGCGGTGCAGGGATTTTGGAAATGCATTAGCTGTTGGTCAGGGCTAGGAGTGAAGCAGAGGAGAGATGCTGACATACCTGCTTGGCCGTTAGCCTTGGTGGTTACTGTGTACCTACGCAACAAAGTGACTTCAAGTAGGAAGTGGGTAAGGCTGTCCTGATGTGTGCTGATGAAGCCAGTTTGGTCTCACTAACAGATGATGCTTAAGAGTACTCTAGCAGGAGCTTACGGTCTCTGCATAGCTGTTACCGCTACAGAAAGGCGCCAGGAGTCATACGGTGACTCCAGCTTTTGAGATCTCCCAGGAAATACCAATAAAGGAACTAAGAGATGCAGCAAATGAGTCACAAAAACCTAATTTCTGGAATATAAGCTGTAGGGCGCTCAATCCAACAAGGGAGATAAGTTTTGTGTAACTCTGTCAACAAGTCAAGCCTCATCAGACCTTTCACTGAAAAACTTAAAAGTGAAGAGGGCTTCACCAGAATTTGTGATGTGACCAAGTGTGACATGCAGGTCCCTCTGCTTTGAGTACAAGAAAGACAACTGTGAAGAAAGAGGAGTTCTCTAATTGCATCACACTCAGACACATCATTAAGCGGATGATGGGGTACATGCCAGCCCGTCAGAGACCCACACATCCTCATGCTCTATTGTGTTGTCTCACCACAATGTGGCTTGCGTGGAGTGTCAGGAAGCTAGCCACTGCCCTGCGCAGGATCCCCTGGTGTTAATCAAAGACCTTTTCCTTTTTGGATTGATGCTGCGAGTGCAATTGGCCTGGGTGCGTTTTTGTGGTGCATCATTTGATGGAGGGGGGTGGTCTTTCTGCATGCTCGTTTTCAGGAAAGGACAAGTCAGCACCCTAAATCTTATGCAAAAGATGCACAGCTGTCTGCAGACTTTTTTCAATTTTGCATGTGCTGTCAGCTTTTGTCTCACAGGAAATTCCCATAATCTCTGTATTTCTATTTTCTTAATTTTTTTATCTATTAATAACATTTGATACCATTACCCATTGTATGCCCCACCCCATCACACTGAAAATGGGTAAAGTTGACTCAGCTACTGTCATGCCACAGCACATCTTATGAATACAGGGAGTGCCAAATATTAAGCAGGGAATTTGGAAACTGTTCTGCCTTTACAAATTCGCCATGCTGGGCCCGTTGAGCTAAGGCAGGACTGCAGGATCCCATGGATCTGCGGCACCCAGACCTCCCTTTGGAGCTTATGAGATTCAGCCTGTTCCTGCCAGACTGGAGAACGGAGTGAAAGTAATAAGCTTTGTAGTACAGGATATGTGGTTTATAAATCCGTATGATCTGGAAGGCTGGTGATGAAGAGAAGGCTGGTGTGCATAATACTTTGGTTGAAATGTGAATGGAAAGGAGGAGAACACTACATCTACCTTAGGAGTACCGCTGCTGTGCTTTCTTTGAGGGAAAATAGCACAGTATTTGTTTGTGGTACATGCAAACAGTACAATGTTTAGCTCCTCAAATTTCCTTATATCCATTACTGACACAAAGCTTAGGTATAATAGCACAAAAATTTGTTTCTTGCCGTATTAGAGATGTTGTATATCATATGAGGTACTTATGGATAGGTGAACTTGCAATGCAGATTATCGCGTCTAAACAGTTTCAGAAAGTGTCACCGGGACTGTGGGGGTGATACCAGTAGCCCAAATTTCTGGCCTTGGCTTGGTGGCAGAGCTGTTTTACCTGTGGAGGAGCAATATCTCTGAGACCTGAAGTCTCGGTACCCAAAGTACTGTGTGAGTCTTGAACTCGGTGAGGCTTTTGACAGAAACTTGTCACATCTGGGTGTTTTCCTGCCTCTCCCCTGAGTCCTCTTCACCCTGATGTAGAAGGAAATCAGTTTTTTTTATGTGATTTGTTCTTTTTATGTTTTTTTTTTCCCCTGTCTTCTTGGTGCTTAGAAATGGTATACAAGTCAACAAAAATATATGCTTATTATACAGATAATGGCTTCCACGGCTTAGCACACAGAGCCTCCATACTCGCTATTTTTCAGCTAATATTTTACACTTTTCTTTCTGAATCTTTGCAAGCAATAATGTTGTCCCTGCTACTTCTGTACATCCGACTTCATACACGCTTGAAACACCGATAAAGCTGAAGGCTACGGGCACCGGCAGGATGGAGCAGACACCAGGACTTTGTTCAGCCACTGAGCTGGCCGTGCCCATGTTGATCTTCTGGGACAGAGCATCCTAAAGAGCTCTGCAAGGGGAAGAGACCAAAGCAAAGTCCAGGAGGTAGGTCTGCGTCTCTCCTTGAAATGATCTTGCTGATGTGACAAGCTGAGACTGTGGCAGTGAAGACATGGGTGCGGGAAGAATTGACTGGAAGGGGGTGATTTACAGAGGGAGCTCGCAGACGAGAGTTTGCAAGCAGCTTGGTGGAGAGGTAAAGGAAGTGGAGAAATATTTTGAGCTGTTAATGGGAGCTTTTCCGCAGCACTGTGCAGTTTCTCCTGCCTCCCTATCTAACAGGAAATTTCCACCCTCTTTTACGGTGCTACTCCCTGCCAATGTACACAAGTTCTGGGCCCTTTGGGCCTGATTTTCATGTTTTGCGGTAGTTTTGGGGGTAAAGGTTAACCCTCTCTCCACCGTAGCAGTAGTATTATTTTAAACTCTCGTGTGAGTCAGAGCGAAGCTGTTAAACTCTATATTGCCCCAAATTAGAAGTGAGTAAACTCTATTTACGGGGTTTTGTGGTTTTATAAAATAGTTAATTAAAAAAACCCAAATCTTAACTCCTGCCTTTATGGTGTATTAAGTCCTTAATACAAACACGAATACTGCCATCTGTTAAAGTCAGAGAACTTAAATACTCAGAGTATAAGCAATCAGGCTTAAGAATTTCCATAGCTGACTATCCCTAAACACCTCCTTGCACTAACAGGGCTGTAAATCCTCTGACCAGCAGGACAGACCAGTTTGGTGATTTGCCGAGAGATTCTTCTTTTCAGGCTTCCACCAGAACAGCTTCCATCAAAAGTTATTGTAAAGCAGTTCGGGTTAGTTGGGGATGCCAGGGAGCCAGTTCACCCCTCTGTGGTGCTACTGTCTTCTGGCATGACCCTGCAGAAGTCGCCCACCTCTTTTCCTGGCCAGTGTGCAGAGACACAAACTTTCTTTACCTCAACATACCTCTGGGACACAGACATGCAGGAATTAATGTCAGATGTTTTACTGCAATTGTGGGGATCACCGATGTACTGGAGGCAACTAGAAAAGAGCACCCAGCCTTTTCTAAAGAACATACAGAGATTTGGGATTGAGTGGCAGACAGACAAGCCAAACAACTTACTGTCAGCACAGCAGGTTCTGTTAGGAAACACAGATCTGTGTATCCGTGCAACGAAGAGTCGTCACTTTTAGCACTGGAACAAAGCTGTATGTTATACTCGTAATTGCCAAATCTTTGCTAAACCTGTCTTTCTCATACATGTGGTGAGAAGCTTTCTTTCCTCTTTCAGAAGCACAAAACAGGCTGTGGTAAACTGTAGATTTTTGGTTTTGCTTTTCCTTGGGGCACTGTGTTCTTTTAAGCCTTCAGTATCTTAAAATTGGTAAGGGTATCGTTTAATTAGGCTTGGGTCTGGAGGTACTGGCGTATTTTTCCACATCTCACAATTAGAGGTCCATAAGGCAACATGTAAGTCATCTTAGTTACTTAGCTCTGTAGTCATCCACCGTTTAGAGAAGATCTAAGCTTACATCGAGCAGGCCAAAACAAGAGGGTGAGCTGTGTGGAATGAGACTGGTAGTGGGAGCCACTGTGTTACAGGGGCACAGGCTGAGGCTCCAGTGCAGGGAAGGTGGGTGGAAAACCAGGCAAATTCGATAGAATCAACTGATCAAGATTTAATGCCAATAAAAAGTACTGCTGCAGAAGCTCTGTGATCCCTCTCAATAGATAATTTTGCAATGGAAGTAACCAGCTAGCAGCAGAAAATACTAGCACATGAATAAATTAACTTTCCTAGCTAGCAGCACAATAATCAAGTGAAGTCAAAAGTTTAACTCAGGCTGTTCACTAAAAAAATTAAAAAAAACACTTAGCAAAGCACATCATTACTTTCCTTCTTCCTCAGCTTCCCAGGAATGTTATCCCCTCTACCTTCCTCAGAGACCCATCAAGTGACTTGATTTGTATAGAGTAGAGGGAAAACCAGAAGGAACTAACTGCGTCTTTCTGCGGTTGGTCATGCAAACAACTCGACTAAGTTTACATTGCTATGAGAGCAGGTGTGTATTAAGCGGAGATATTTTCTCAGGGAGAACTTTGCCCAAAGTGTTTTTGCCTGGAAGAGAGGGAATTATTCCCATAGTTCCTGCTATTATATGGTACTGGTGTTGGTTGCTGAAATACATTGTCACCTGGTTTCCAAGGAAAGGTGTAGACGCTGGTTTTGGCTCAGATGCCTTTGAGGGATGGGGGAGCAGTGAGTCAGAGAAAGCACCTGTTTTGCTGCTCTGTTTGATTTTTTTTTTTATTGTTGTTGTTAATGCTGCCTACGTGAAAGCACTTACCCTCATTGATCCCTCTCTCTGTTCTCCTCATGCATCGTTTCCCAACCTCTGTTCTGCTGCTCCTTCTCAGCACCCATTCTCTTTTTATTTTTTTAAGCTAAGTGATAAGCAAGGAGCCTGGTTTGTGCTGTGCGTTGGCAGAAGGGCTTCTGCATGGGAGAGAAAACAACATGGTGGGGTAGGAGCACTCCTGCTCCCCTGCATCCGCTGTCTCTGTTTCCTCTTTTTCCACGGACTTACCTTTCCACTTAACTCTTGCTTTGCAGCAAGCACGAAAGCAGGTTGCCTCACAACAGGATTCATAGAGAGTACTATATATTTCAAGTCCACTGAGGAGAGAGCACTGCCTGCTTGTACCTTGAATTTTGCAAGAATCTCTATTCTGGTATCAGCCAACTTGTCTCGCCACTCCACGCGCTGGATTAACCATTCCCAATCTGACGTGACAAGAGATAAACAGGTTGTTCCTACCAGCTGGCCATCTGGCAGAACACGGGAAATCATTTGTGGCATCCGTAGCCAACTGTAGAGTCACAGACCTCTCTGATGGGTAATGATAAAGTAGAAAAGAAGCAGGATAAAATCGACAGGGCTACACGTTAAGGGAGATCATGGCTTTTATTTTTCTGTAGCTCAATGTAGCTGGTGGTTGAGCTTGGACTTTTTCTTACCTACTGAACAGATCCTTCAGGAAGGACTGGCAGAGGCCAGAGCAAGGAGGCCAGTGGACATTGGCTGATACATACCTTGCCTTCCTCAGGAAATTTGTGATGCGTTGATTGTTGCAGGCGGACAGGTCACAGGCTTCCTTACGTAGCCCTGCCTGTGTGTCCTGCTGCTGGCCTGTTGCTTTCAGCTCTATCTGGAGTGCCTTTCCTTTTCTATGGGGCCAGCTCACTCCAAGCAGAGATCCCTTCAGCCTGCCTGGACAAAACCCAACCTCCAAAGCAGGATTTTCATCCTTCTGCCCGCAGGGAGTTTTCTGGTACGTCTTGGCCCCCACAGGTTTTCTGTGATGGACCTGGGCGGCTCATGACAGCTCCAGTCTGCAGGCAGCATCCTGGGAGCTTGTGGGCTCTGTAGATCTGCCTGGCAGCTTCTGCCTTTAATCACTGAAGCAGTTGTGTTTAGTGGAGCACAAGCACAAGCTGTTATCAGAAAAGACACAGTGAGGAAAGGGAACAAAGTGCTGGGGAGTTGCAAAATCCCTTGTAGTCTTGTCATGGTTTGAAGTGGTGGGGGAGGTCCGGGTGGCAGCTTATCAGACCGGACTCCCATCCCCCTCGGGGCTTGAGCCAATCGGTGCCTCTGCGAATTGCCGTCAAGGATGGCGGCGGCGGAGGCGCTTGGGGAGCTTGGGGAGAGCCCCACTCCCGGGGCGCCCACCGGGCCGAGTTCACCCAGAAAGGACTGAAATCTAAGAGAAACGGCCACACAGATAAGAGGTCAGTGAAGATAGAACGGAACAACGTGTGCCGCGGCTGAGTCCCCCTTGCGAGCAGCCCCTTTGCCACCGGTCTTCGGTGGAGCAAGCAGAGACCCACTCGCAGCCCGTGGAGGATCCACGTCGAGAAGAGATGCCAGAGCCTGAGCACGGTACGCGTCTAGAGTCCGTGGGATGACCCCCGCCGATGGGGAGGTGCTTCGTTAAAGGAGATGCCTGAGCCTGAGACAATTGTGAATCATGGGCACAGGGCGAGGCGCATTTACGCGTTTACGCATCTAAGTCTGCATGGAGACGCATTTAAGGTTGACATGACAACCCACGCCGGAGCGCATTTAAAGTCTGTATGATGACCCACGCCAGAGCGAGTGGCTACAGCTCCTTAAAGGTCCAGGACTGGTAAAGCCCGCGCTTGGGGCAAATCCGATGGGGTAAGGATTTGCCTCCTAGCGGGCAGGATTCACGCTTTCGCTGTGAGTAGGGGATCCGCTGGATCAAGGGACAATGGTGTAAGGACTCCTTTTCCTTTAAGAGAAGTGGCAGTAACAACTTGGAATGAACTGACCTGCACTCCCCCATTCCCTGCCCCCCTACGCCGCTGGGGGAGGAAGTAGAGCCGGGAAGAAGAGGCAAAAAGGGGGGGAGTGGTGTTGTTTTTAAGACCTGGCCTTGTTTTCTTGTTATCCTCTGAAGTAACCGTTTTTGTGTGCTTTTTTCTTTGTAGGTAGCTGTTAATAAATAGTTTTGCTTTAAGAAAACAGCCTCTTTTGCCCGGGACCGTGGTTGGTGGGTGCTCCTCTGTTCCTGTCTCGACCCTCAGCTCTTTTATTACATTTTTCTCCTCTCCATTTTACTGGAGTGGGAGAGCTGCGTGGGGTTTAGTTGCCGGATCGGCCTAACCCACGACAAGTCTCAAACAAAGTGGTTGACGAGCTGTTAATAAATCAGTGGGATCTGAACACAGACAAACCGGGAGCACCTCTGCAGTGCGCAGGAAAGGTTTGAAGAAGACCACAGATTTTGATGAGGCCAGTGACACATTTGGCCTTTTTGGACTGGTTAAAGCAAACTCTTAATTGGGTGCGTTTAGTTACAAATGGAGTCTACCAAATGTAGCTTGTCCGAACCTTCACTATTTTTCATGGTTGAGTTTGCTCTGTAAGATTTTTTGCTAGAAGGGGAGGAGGAGAAAAGAGTAGATGTTATAATGTAAATACCCACAGGTCTTTGACTTCTGATTTAAAGAAAAATTACCTTAAATAATGCAGCTGTTATTTTAAAATTTTATCGTATTTTTTTTGGAAACTGTTTTATTCCCAGGAAGGCTATTTCTAGTAGCCATAGATAAGTCATTTGCAAAATAGGAGCAGAGGCTTTTGGAGGGGCTGAGACTGCTTCTTCAGTGCCAGGAGGGTCTACTGTCTTTTTTGCTGCAAGATAGTTGGTTTTCATATTTTTTGATTTGTACTGCTGATACAGGGATGCAAGAGGTGGTTGATTCTGTGTACTGCAGATGAGACTTGCCATGCAGAGCAAGAAGAATGTGAGAGTTGGTAATTTGTTGCTGATCGGGGTGAAGGGAGTGGCAGCCTCCTCCCATGCAAGAATGACATTGGCATCGCTGTGTTGCACGGACTGGGAGCTGATGTTACTCCGTGTACACGGGGTTTATGGAAACAGTGGAAACAATAGTGTGAGGAGCAGCAGTAAAACCTTGGGCTCTCTCAGGAGCCAGGCTCTCCATATGTAAATCATTAAGGTCTCGGTAAAGTGGAGATGTGCCTTCAGAGAGGCAGCACGAGCCCAAAACCTGCCATTTTCTTTGCACTGCTGAAGGGAACCTGTCTGTTTCTCTGGGTTGCTTGAATCTCTCCTTAAACCTTTATAGAGGGGCAGCCTCAAAGACGGCCATAACCCTGGTGGATACCAGCCGTTGGAGGTCAGCCAGAGTGGGAGCTCAGTTCTCCAGTCTGGCTCAGGCTCGTGCTGACCAGAGCAGCTTCCAGGCTGGCTTTTCTCTGTCACTCTTGAGCACTGCTCCAGGGTGGAGGAGTTACCGTTGTGTTACTGGCAGAGGATCAAGGATCAGGGTCGAGTGCAATGCTGCTGCCCCCAGAATGCTTCACACTGGAGGTGCACCAAGGCTGTGCCATTGCAGGCAGAGCTGGCAGAACTTGCAGTGCTTGTGCAAAAGCTGGGCTTTTATCCTGGCTCCTTGTAGGCGCAGTGACTCAGTGACTTTCCTGGGGGTGCCTTGTCTAGCCTGTCTCACAGCCTGTGCTCTGGGATGAACTGATGGTCTTTTGCAGTTCCTTATATCTTTCCACCAGCTGTGAAGGGACCTCAGGTGCTTTGGCAAACATCAGGCAAGATGAGTCTCAGATGCCTGGTACAGCAACCAAGATAAAGGACAGGTTCTCTGCTGGTTTTCTTCGAGGCCAAATCCAGAACCACTCTGGGTAATTTAACCACATTGCCTTCTGCTCCCTGTCATAAAATATTCCTAGATGTTGTGGGACAGCCCCCAAGCAGTCCAGCAGAAATGTTCCTGCCTGTGACAGGGTGTTGGTCTAGATGACCTTCAAAGGTCTTTTCCAACCCATGCCATTCTATGATTCTATGAAATCATGCATGATGGTGTGATTATATGGTTTCTCAGTAGAACTGGTGCTTTAAACTTGCTTTTACTTGGAAGGAGTGAGTGTGCACCTTGTAAAAAATATCGTTCCCAATAAATTAATTTGCATGCTCACAGGAGGCTTTTCAGAGCAAAAATTTGGAGCACCACATCTCATATAATGTAGAGGCTCAGCTTGTTAATATTGGACTGTTCTGTTCCTCCAACACACAGCATTAGCAGCTCCTATTTATCTTTCCAGGGCTGTGGGCTTACACAGAGGTGGGCACGACTTCTCCCCACTCCTCTGTGTATGTGTGGTCTGCTTCTCTCCATGGAAGAGATGCTGGGCTGGTAGGACTTATCCCATGCTACCCCAGATATGCAGTTCACCCGCTGAACCGTGACGATCTATTTATCTGCATAGCACCGAGAAGCTGTCCCAGTTTGAAAGGTCCAGTTTTGCAGTGATTTGGTTAATACAGTGAAACTTCAAGCAGGCACACTCAAAGCTAATTTAACTCCGGCTTACACTGATTGGTGTTGTTTCTGCTGCATCTTAGATGTTTGATGTTATGGAACTATAAATAATACAAATCAAATAATATAGGAGAGTTACAAGCTTCATTTGCGATCACCTTGCTGCCTCTGTGATAGTGCACAGTGGCCTTAGCCAGTGAGCTTAGATAAGAATGTGACAAAAATTGCACAATATTCAGGTGAAACTGCAGAAAAGCTTTTTAGGCAGGCAGATCATCACTTAGGCCATCAGATCATCCTTGAAGGCCAGGATTGCCTGGCTACTCTCTACAAATTCTTATAGAAGAGAATGATGCAACATCTTTTTATTATGAAAATGCAAACAAAGATGTAAATGATGCTCTAATCCAGTTTAATTCTGATGAAACAAAAAAGGTAAGATGGAAAACAAGCCAAGATAGGGATTGTTTCCATCTCTGATATTTTGTTCCCGTTCAAAATTGCATTTCTTTTAGACTTTTTTCAGTTCAGTTTAAATAAAAAGTTCTGAAATAGGTAATGTTTCTTTTGAGTTGAAACAATATATCGACTTGAGACAACATGGTTGTTTTTTGGGAGTTCCAGTGAAATGCAAAGGCACCCATTTGTTCAAATGGCTGACAGAGTGGGATGTCAGAAGTCCTATGCCTGGTGAAGACCTGGGGCTCCTGCCCTCCTCGAGTGCCTGGCCATGCAATCTCACCCTCGTTCCCATGCACAGGAGTTGGAGTGACTCCTGGAGGGATGGGATGGTGAAGGACAGGCATGGGAGAAAGTCACTGTCTGGCGGCTGTGCTCTCGTGCTGAGTCCTGTCCCGTCTCCCTCTTGGCACCCAAAAGCCCAGTCGCCGAGCCCAGGCTGCACCACAGTTGGTGTGGCAAGGAGAAGGGGAGGAGCGGGGTGCTGTGGGTGTTGCTTCCTCCCGATAGAGAGGTGCCCAGTCAGATATGCACGTGATGTGCTGCAGCCTTTGCTCATGACAAATCCGGACTAGCCACACCCCAAAGTCCTGGGTAAATGCCTGGTGGTGTGTAGAAATGTTATGAGTCAGCAGAGCTAGATTAAGAATTGTTTTAATACTTTTTTTTTTCCTCTCCCAAAAGAATCCTAAAAGCAGGCTTTAATTTAACTTCAGTTAGCCTTTCCTTTGGTTTCAGCTTGCAAGCAGTTAACATTTCAAGCAGTTACAGTCTCTCAGTAGAAATTAAACATTTCTATGCCGTTATAGAAATCTGTATTATAAAAGCCAAGAGAAGTAGCCACTGGCTCAATTGTCTTCTCAAGCCTTATAGTTGCACTTTTACCTCTGTGACAATGTGTCGCGGACTGCCTGTGTCTTCTTCCAATGGGTTGCAACCAAACGGCTGTTGCGACCACAACGTATTCCACAATCAGAAGGCTCTTCTAGACTCACTACTATCTTAGTCCAACAGAGAGCTCCAACTCTCACTCTCTAGGGGGCTCCTGCCACTCCAAACTCCAGGAGGGAAATGCCCCACTCCCTCCTGGGAGTGCCCCACCTTTAAACCTCCCATAGGTCACGTGGTCTCCAGCCAACCAACGTGACTCAGCACCTGTCTTGATGAGGCACAGGTGCTTCTCATGTAGCAGCCAGGAAACTTCCCCGACAATTCCCCCTTTTCTTTTAAAAAAAAATTGCCTCGCAGCCTTTTAGGGGTTTCCAACGTTTCAATTCCATTTTCCGTCGCCGTTTTCTCATTTTTTGTCGTGACGTGACGGCGGGTATATCCATTGATCCGGCAACGACGGATACATCCACCTTGGCTGCTGTGGCTGCTTTTTCTGTTGATCAACCTGTGGCTGCCATAACGCTCCCGCAAAAGTTTTGTCCGGACCATTATACATCTGCATACGCTTTCTCATTCTTTTATTTCTCGGCCAGCCGTTAGTGTAAACCTCTGATTCGCATTGCCTAGCAATATGGCCTATTTTCCCGCACCTGTAACATCTCTGTTTTCCATATTTATGGCAATTAACCAAGCCATTAACTTTTCCGGCATTTATTGTCCACCTTTGACCTCTTCGTCCTGGGCATTCCGATTTTATATGTCCCAGGTTTCCACATCTATAACACTTCTGCTTCCTAACACGTAGGGAACCCGGAAGGGCTAGTGCCACGGGGAACGCACTAGGCCCTCCCCTCATTTCTGTTATAGATGATTCTTTATTGTTAACTGGTACCCCCAGAGCTTTAGCCAGGTCCCAGTCCCTGGCCTCTATTGCTTTTGTTCTAACCTCGTCCCAGAAGCGAACTGGGTCATGAGGCTGAACTGTTACTGTAGTCGCTCCCAAGGGGTCTGATTCCAATAAACAGGCGGATTCTGGCGACTTTCTCCTTGGTCTAGGTGCGGTTGGTAACTTCCCAGCAGAACTATCACTTGCTTCAAAGGTTTCTCCTGCAGTCTCTCTTGCTGCAAGGTGGGTCACGGCCTGCTGAGAGGTTTCTCCTGCAGTCTCTCTTGCTGCAAGGTGGGTCATGGCCTGCTGAGAGGTTTCTCCTGCAGTCTCTCTTGCTGCAGGATGGGTCATGGCCTGCTGCAGCGTTTCCACTACAGCTGCTAACTGCTGGGATATACCTTGCAGTATTGTCATAACTTGCTGTAGTATTATTGGCTGCACCAAACATACCTGGGCTGGATAACCAGATACCGCGGGATATGAAGTTGCCAAGGGTGGGGCCAATTGCTCAAATGGCGGAGCCGTAGGCATAATAATGGGGGAAGGGGGGGCTGTTGGGGCAAAGGGTGGGGGACGTTTTAACACCTCCTGCAGGGTGGGGCAAAGTCCCTGCCCAGTCCCCGCAACTTCCTTGATCTCCTTGAACAGTGAAGATAGACCCAATTCACTGTCCGTGCTGTCTGAGGCCAGTCCTCCCTCAGACAGTTCGTCGTCTTCCTCAAAACCTTTGCCCATTGATACATAATCTGTTGCTTGAATTATATTATCCAAGGCCCCCCATGTACGCAACAGGTCAGTTTTGGTCGAGTCCTTATTCTCAAAGACTACTTCATAAAGCAACTTATCCCCCAACTTCTTCCATAGCTCTAGGTTAAAGGAGGCACTGAGACTCACTAGGTCTTCATGCTCCACTGCCCAGTTGAGTAAATTATATAGATCCTTGCTTCTTATATTGGCCCCCGCAGCCATTATCGCAGATTCAAGAAATGCAAAAGTCTGGCCTTCCTTTACAGAGTTCTGTCTCATATCCATTCCCAGCGGCTCACCTTGTTCCAGGTGTCTAGGTCAAAACTGGTCAATCCGCAGCTCCTGCTGCTCTCAAGCTTCGCTGGGTTTTATCTCCACCGCAGTTCACCCTGCGGTCCAGGCAGTTCACGTTTCGACAAATCACGTCGGGGTCACCAGATGTCGCGGACTGCCTGTGTCTTCTTCCAATGGGTTGCAACCAAACGGCTGTTGCAACCACAACGTATTCCACAATCAGAAGGCTCTTCTAGACTCACTACTATCTTAGTCCAACAGAGAGCTCCAACTCTCACTCTCTAGGGGGCTCCTGCCACTCCAAACTCCAGGAGGGAAATGCCCCACTCCCTCCTGGGAGTGCCCCACCTTTAAACCTCCCATAGGTCACGTGGTCTCCAGCCAACCAACGTGACTCAGCACCTGTCTTGATGAGGCACAGGTGCTTCTCATGTAGCAGCCAGGAAACTTCCCCGACAACAATGTTCCAGTACGAGCTTGGGTATCAAATGTGCCATGTGACTTACACAAACAAATTGCCTATGGATGGTGTATGGCTGCAAATGCTGCTTATCACGTTTGTAATGTGCCCACTGTAGGGGCTTGCACACTCTTGAGTAATTTGCAGCTTCATGAGCTATTAATTTATATTTATGATTGCTGGAGTAAGATTCAGTACTTTGCAAGAAGGGCATTAATTTTTTGCGGGAAAATAAACTTCTGCACATGTAGCTGAGAGCAGCTGGAAGTGACTACTGAGGCAACAGGTCTCCCACAGATATTCCCCTGTGGTCAGGCTGTACTTCACTTTACTTGCCTAAACCTTTGCTGTGTTACCCAAAATATATATGTGAATGTCTTTAGACATATACATGTTATTTCCTCTGCTTGTATTTCCACATTCTCCCTCTCTTCCCCAGTTGCTGCAGGTCAGTAGAAAACAAGGTCTAATTCTAGTGTATGTCCTACATGGATTTTCTAGCATGCTTTTGCCTTCAGCTTGGCCTTCCTTCCCAGCGCTGCTTTTAGCTGGCCATAGCTTGCTTCATAACTTTCAATGTTTTCAGTACACAGGGGAAAAAGCCTGTCCTCTGGTTTTACGGGTTTTATAGAGTTTTATGAACGTTGTGTGAGCCACAGGAGATCTGCAGAAGAATTCTGCAGCCTCCCAAAAACAAGACATGCGCATTGGATGGAAACACACAGGAGGGAGTGGAGTTTCGCTGCGTGCTCGAAGAGCGCTGACTCTTTTCTGGTCCTTCTGCAAGCCCAGCATCGCTGCTAAAGGCAGACATGGACACCTGCACCTAGCTGGAGAATGCCTTGGAGGGAGGACTGAGAGTTTCGGTTTAAGAGTGGCAAGGCTCAGCCTTTGCTCGATCCCCTTGGGAGGGTTTATTCTGCTAAGGTCAACAAAGTATTCAGCGAGCAGAAGGACTGGATCAGCGGCTGAACTTTTTCAAGAGGATGTGAAATTCTTCCACCACCCTCCTTGTTCCTCCTTTTTTGTCAACGTGCAGCTTGCTTATTTGCAGAAAGTGAGTGATTTGAAGATGTAAAGCTGCCCAAACCAGCTTCTTTCCGGGAAGAAAATACAAAAAAAAAAGACAGCAAAATACCACAGTGGAAAACCTAGCCATTCTCTGTGTGGGATACAAATATTGCCGTCGTGGATCTAACTAGCAATCCTTCAGTAGTACGTCCAGCAGTAGATAAAAGCAGATTCAGAGAACAAAGTGATGGTCACAAGAAAAGTTTTATTGGTAAAAATTTCCAGTCAGAAGTCTTGGCAGCTGGTAAATGCCTGATGTCATAGTTCCAGGGAATTTAGCTTTCTGTCCATATTTATGTATTGGAGAAGGTAACTCTGGAAACTCTCAATAGCCAGCTGATTGCCTAATTGCTTCTTGAATCCTGCTGAGCTCATGGTCTTTAAGGTACCTTATGACAAGCTGTGATCATGTGTTTTGTAAGAACATGTGTAACAGAACACATGTTCCTATGCAACATGAATGTGTTTCGCTTATGTTTGTTGCAAGTTTGTTTTCTTTGGCCACCTCTTGTTCGTGCGTTACAGATGCAAAGGATAAATAAAACCGTCTGTTTCTCTTCTCTGAACCATTCAGTACTTCACATCCCAGTTAGTAAGTGCCCTGACCAGATTAGATGCTGTATATGTGTGTATATGGACCAGCTGTGCGGTATGTGTTGGTTGCAAGATGAGATCAGTTCCATTAATTTCCTCAGGAGTCTTCTCTCATGTAGAAGAGAAAGTGAAAACATTTTACCAAACAAGGCAAGATGGCAATGCCAAGCTCCCTTCGTAGTACAAAATCTTTGTGCAAAAGAGACAATGTTGGTCCTGTGTATGGTATTGAAGCACCAAGAAAAAAGTACTCGTGATCAAGACAAGCAGAGGTAGCATCTGGTCAATGCTACCCCACGTGGGTGCTTCAGGTAGCTCTAGGTGCCTATTCCCATCTGCCTTGTGTTGTCCATTCCTTCCTCCTCCAGAGAGGACTACGTGTACAGTTGTCCTGGTTTTGGACAGTACGCTGCTAAGTCTGAGTGGGGCTTCAAGTGATGCATGTGGTAAGAAATAGGAGTTTTGAACTTGAATTAAAACCTGATGAGATTTGTGGTGGCCCTTCTGTCCCGAGGGTTTCCATTCGCTGGTCTTGCACTCTTCCTCAAGAAATCCTGGTCTTTCACAGAAGCCAGCTTCATCCTGGTTAGAGGCAAATGATTTGTTCCTGAAGAGCAAAGCTGTTGTCCTTGTACTGATATAGTGATCCCGGCTGTGAAGTACTTCGGAGGTAACAGCAAGAGAGTGTGAATTTAACGTGATAAGGACAGGGCAGGAGGGACAGTGGGATATTGGTAGAGACGTGAGAGCACTTAAGACTGGGGTCACACATGGTCTGATTCTGTCTGGACCACTGTGATGGTAGTATAGTGTGTGTTGTACAAAAAACTGAACAACAATTGAAAAACAAACGATCAGATGGGGCTGTGGATGCAATTGCTGGCTCCGGATGCTCTCATCTGACCAGATGCTGACCAAGATCAGGGAGAAATCCTCCATAAACAAGGGATTTGGTGGAGGAGCTGAGATTTCTCACCAGTGCTCCTTAATTTCATCCTCCACAGGGAGTTGGAACCATGTCACCACAGTCTTCTGGATTTCTATGACCTCTTTATATGGCACAATAGTGTATTGTGGTTGGCAGTGCTGCAAACCATAGGAATATTTAGGGAGCTGAGTGTGTATCCTTTGCTCATCAGCTGCAAAGAGAGAGTCCTCAGTGCTCTTGCACATTCTGGTCTAACTCCGGACTGCACCAGGCTCCAGTGGTCTAAACTGGTAGTTCCAGGCAGGGAAGGATGGCACAATGGCTTTTTTGTTAGTTTGCCTGGAAACGGAATGTTCGGCACCAGGTGGAAGCTGGCCAGGGCTACCATAGGCAGAGGGGGTTTGGAGCAGTGGAGAATATGCTTGCTTTTCCCCCTCCTTTTTCTTTGTCCAGGCTCTCTTTTGCCTTTTTGAAGGATGTAGAGAGGAAAGGAAGATTCATGCCCTGGAAGAGGTGGTCCCTGTTCAGCCAGAAGTGGTAAGGGTTGTCCTCGGTAGCCAGAGAGGCCACCAGGCAGAGGCGCAGGGTGTGCTTCACAGAGAGATTGCACCACACAGGTCTCCTTTCTCCAAAACAAAAACGGGGTCAGATGAGCTGTGTTCCTATTTGCAAGGCTTCCATGCTGGGGCTGGAAACGAGGCATTGGTTAGAAGGGGCTTTTGGGAGTGACTTTTCTCCAGGAATGCAGGTACAGGATTAGTTTGGAGAAGAAGGGAAGTGCCTGCTGGCTAAGGGGGAATGTGGGATTTTTGGCTTTGTGGAGAGATAGATCTGTTTTTTCTCTTTGTTAGCATACCTGGAGGCTGTTGGTAAAACCTGCAGAGAGCTGCTGAGGTCTGGATTCCACAAAATAGGTACGTGTTGGCTCACCCTGCTCCGTTCCCCAGCCTATACCTGATACCCCCAGGCAAAACAAGGAGGTGGCATTTCCTTCTCCTTTCTATTGTCCCCAGAAGAGAAATATCAAGAAGACAGACCCACAGGGAAAGGAGAAGTCAGGGAGAACAGGCTAATGAAGCAGCTCTACCTTGACAGGCTGCACTTTAACTGAAGCAGCAGCTTGCTACAGATGCCTAAGTTAGTCTTGCAGTAAATGTTGCATGCACACCTCAATACTTGATTTTTACATGCATGCGGGGGATCTGCAGGCATCTGAGCCACTTCTGGTGGCCCCACCTTTTTATTCACTCTGAAGCATTCTGGAACAGCTTCTTTTCAAAAGAAAATATTGGGAGCTGTTCAATTTAGCGACAAAGTAGAGCTCAGTTTAATGCTTTACCTGGATGTGGACTCTGGTCTAATTTTAATTCAGGGATAGCAACAATGCTGCTTGAACTCGGTAAAGCGAAGCTATACGAAAAGAGGATCGCTGGGTTTTGCTTTTGTTGTGGTAATACCTCAGTTAAGTTGCTACACAGGAATGCTATTAAATACCCTGCTGCATAAAAAGAGGCCGTGTATGTGTTTTTGCAGTTGCATCTGAGGTTGTGTTACACGGCACAGAACAGGATAGATGTGCTATTGCTCACTACTACCCCTCCTGCCTGCAAAAGGTTACTTAATATACTCATTCCAGTGGATGGAAGTGCTATGTCATCAACCATCTCTTTCTTTAGGGCAGGTTAGCAGTATTTTCCAGAAGAAATCTGGACACAAGGAGGGCTTTGGGCTTGTCAGGCCCTGTTGGGAGAGGACAAGAAGGAAATTCATTTCCTCTTGGACAGCTTCAGGGGCCAGCACCAGTGTTAGAGACAATGAGGATGCTATGACTGAATTCTAAAGCTTTCAGTTTAATGTTTTGGGGTTTTTTTTAAATACTAGTATCTACCATTAAC
The DNA here is from genome assembly GCF_009769465.1 of Tauraco erythrolophus. Lineage (NCBI taxonomy): Eukaryota > Metazoa > Chordata > Aves > Musophagiformes > Musophagidae > Tauraco > Tauraco erythrolophus. Next base: position 30,122,836 of record NC_141496.1, read on the forward strand.
ACACATTCTTTGCAGACTCACAAGAGACCCTCTTGCTGCTCCCATTGAATCCCCTGGAGTTACTCCGGGAAAATAAACCATCTTTCCTACTCACTTAGAGAACAGTCATGTTTCTGCCAATGCAGGGGTTGCTGTACTTCAGTTTGTGACTCATAAGAAACTAAAAAAAGGTTTGGAAAATAAACAGTGGGAGTCTTGTTCCAACACTCTTATTTAGCTGGAAGTCATCTGAAATTCGAGTTGGTTTATTGCTTTCAGTCAGCTAATTCAGAGGAATGAAATCTTTGCCTATTATTGTGGTAAAATCTGTTTCTGAATGAACATGATGATTAAGAAGAAACTGCAGATTTCCAGTGTCCTATCCTGCTAAGCATAAAGCTTAGCCAGATTGATGTGTGCATGTCTTTGTTAGAAGCTGGAATTGTGTCCGATGCTTTGCTCCTCATTTAAAATTCCGTTATGTCTCCATTTTCTTGCAGAATGAAGAGACGCAAGTGTCCTTACAAATGTCCCGCACGGAAGAAGATCTTGATCCTGTGTGTTACGGGGTGGCTGATTGCACTGCTGAAGCTCCTCCATGTCGAAAGACACTTTTTTCCCTCTAAGGGCATTTATTTGGTTGAGCGTTTCTTGAGCACTTCTCCTTACGTTAGAAACAGGTATTCCTACCTTAGACATGAGTTCCAGTATGAAATTAACTGTTCATCTATATATGAACAAGATCCCTATGAAATTGGCAAGAGTTTAGAGATAAGAAGAAAAGAAATAATTGATTTAGCTGATGAAGATGTCGTAGCAATAACAAGTGATTGCCATGTGTATCGTTCACTTAGGAAATACCACCTAAAACTTGTTTCTCCAGAGGAGGAGAGTTTTCCAATTGCCTATTCTTTGGTTGTTCACAAAGATGCAGTAATGGTAGAAAGGCTCATACATTCACTGTACAGTCATCAAAATATTTACTGCATCCATTATGACCAAAAAGCAGCAAAAAGTTTCAAATCTGCTATGAACAATCTAGCTAAATGTTTCCCCAATATTTTAATTGCATCAAAATTGGAGACAGTGGACTATGCACATATTTCACGGCTGCAAGCGGATTTCAATTGTTTGTCTGATTTGATGGACTCTTCTGTTGCCTGGAAGTATGTTATTAATTTGTGTGGCCAAGATTTCCCTTTGAGGTCAAATTTTGAGTTGGTTGCTGAACTGAAGAAACTCGGAGGAGCAAACATGCTGGAAACTATAAAGCCAAGCAGTAGCAAGAGAGAGCGATTTACTTATCACTATGAACTTATGAAAGTGCCTTATGAATACACGCAGATGCCTGTAAAAACCAACATTTCCAAGAATCCGCCACCTCATAATATTGAGGTATTTGTAGGCAGTGCCTATTTTGTTTTAAGCCGAGAATTTATTCAATATACCCTTGAAAGCTCTCTTGCAAAAGATTTTTTTGAGTGGTCAAGGGATACATACTCTCCAGATGAACATTTCTGGGCCACTCTTGTACGTGTTCCTGGGGTCCCTGGGGAAGTTCCAAGGTCAGCCCAGGACGTAACAGACTTACAAAGCAAAACTCGTCTGGTGAAATGGAATTATCTTGAAGATCATTTGTATCCTCCCTGCACTGGTACCCACCTTCGCAGTGTCTGCATCTATGGGGCCGCAGAATTAAGATGGCTTCTAAAGTATGGGCACTGGTTCGCAAACAAGTTTGACTCCAAAGTAGACCCTGTCCTGGCAAAATGCTTGGCAGAAAAACTGGCAGAACAACAGAAAGAGTGGGTACATTTGTCCTCTGATAAATACTTTCTGCACATGAATTCTATGAATGCCTCGCTATAGCACTGTCTTCCCTGCTGTCAGTACTGTGTGTACTGTTGTAGCACGCCTGCAGTTCCTCTGCCTTGACCTGCTGCAGAATGTTTGCCAGCAAAACATCCGTTCTGCATGGAGTTCAAGGCCCTGGAGAGCCAGGTGCCTGGCCATTTATTTATGAGAAGTCATGCCTCTGATATAAATGTTTTGTAACTTGCCACAATAATCCTGCAATTGTTCTTCAGGGTGGTTCTGAGAGGGTGAAGTTTCCTTTTGAAGGCTCTGACATTGTCCCAATGGAGTATTTCAGAAACGTGTTTTACGTCAAGTGTGTTTGTGTCTTTCTTAAGAAGCTCCAACGCATCCGTCTGCTTGTCCCCTTTCCCTTCACTTTTGTTTTTCTTAAATTTGTGAAACAAAGACCTCTGTATCTGCTACCTCAGGAAAACTGGAAGTGCCCAGCTCACGGAAAAAACAAGAGTTCAGCGTGACACCAAATGAGCCATGTGGCCTCACCTGAAGTCCCAAACTTCCCATCTGTGGGAGCTAACAAAGATCTTTGCAATGTGAATATGACTGGATGATATAAGGGAAAGAAGATCCTTAGATACCCTGTTGTATGTAGTATTGGTCTCTTCTCTCAGCTTATCTGTGCATTGCTTTTCCTTCTGTGAAGCATGTGCTCAGGCGCCATGCCATGCCTATGAAATTGGTGGTGGTTCATTGAAACAGAATTATGTGCTGTTATTCTTCAAAGGCAGTATATGAGTGTGCCCTATGGGCAGTCTCTGCAGCCCCTTAGAGTAGATATTCATGCCAAAAGAGGTCGATCTTCATTTCTATCTCTGCCCATAGGAATATCCTCTTGTGAAATCCCAGGGCTCTTGAGACAGTATGTCTACATGCAGTGGATAACAAGCGCTATTTCTAATTAGCGTTCAGCAATGTGGTGCTACGTCGAAATGCAAAACATGCGAAGTTGAGAGGTAATCGTTAAGAATAGCCATATTGCAGAAATGAAGACCCTGTGTAAAAGTGTCTATCTGTGCACCACCACGATCCCAGACTGAGGGGTGCCTGAGCAAGCCCTGATTCAGCTGTAGAGCAACTGGTCTCTAGCAGCCTCTGCTTCCCATGGCCATACCAAGCTTCCCAATAGTAAAGTGGCCCGGGAGCCTCTTCACAGCTGGGCTCCCCACGCTACAGCGCGAGGGAAGTGTTTGTTAGTGCAGGGGACTCTGCAGAAACTCTTGCAACTCTGAAATGCCTCTTGGCATCTTGGGGATATCTCTGGAACATTGCTTTGCCACAAGTTTGGTTTCAGTGGTTCCAGTGGACCCTGGGATCTGTCTTGCTCCATGCTGCTGTCCTCTTTCTACCCATCTGGTTTTTGTTAAGGGGTCTCTTCCCATCAGTGACTTTGGGATATCTGGTCTTATCAATCCACAAATTGCTGCAACAACAACCATGTCTTGTACCTATGAGAAATCTTTGTTTCCTATTTGAGTTGAAAGAATCAAATTATTTTTTCTTCTCAGTATTTGTTTATAAATTTAATGATGATCAAGTCATCTTTGGCTTAAGATTGGGTTTGAGAGTCAGGAATTGTGGGCCTTATTCCCCATTTGTGACGTTGATTTCCTATAAGACCTCAGACAAGTCATCTCAGTTTTCTGTATCAGCTGTTCCAGCTGTAAAATGGGAACAACAATGTTCTATTATTTTGCTAAGCACTTCAAAACCTATGGGTGTTGTGAGTTGGTTGCGCAGTACTAATTGCTTATCAAACTACTTATGTAGTCTGTGGATGCACAGGTCAAATATTTCTTTGTTGTACTGTTTCCGAAATAAATGGGGATTATTTTTAAAGTGTGTGCTGCTTACTTCAGTGACCTGCCATGTCTGCCCAGGGCGATGCGGTTTAAAGACGCTTTGTAGAAAATGAAATATTGACAGTATTTACAGGTTCATACTGCAGTACTTGTAAATAAAGTCGAGAGTTTCCACATGGAAAAGTTTGATAAAAGAGGATGTTAGGATCCCAGAGGGCCAAGCCACAGCCTACTGTACACATAAATTGATGTTTAATGATATATTTATTTTTTTTTATTTAGTTAAACTGACTGTATGTATGTATATACACACATCCCCATTTGTGTTTGATTTGAGTGGTTTGCTCTACCATAAATTTATAAAAATAATCCACCAGCACATAACTGAAGTAAATAATTTAAAAAGTAAAACTTAGCTGAAGTAAATAATTTTAATCAACGTGGAACTTTGAGCTACTTCAACTGAATTGGGTTGAATGGTACCTGTAGTTTAACTAGTTTGAAATAATGTCTCAGCTCAAATGCCCTAGGTAGTGAGGAGGTGGGTGCAGAAATGGCACAGTGTGAGGCAGCATCACCCGTTACAGCGGTGCATTTGCTAGCTGGGGAAGTACAAGTGGTACAGGCATAGTTGCAACTTCAAGAAATGCAGATTTTCTAATGATTTATAGACATTTTTTGGTTTTGATGGTAACTTTAAAGGGTATTCAAGCTTGTAGAGAGGTAGTTAACAAAAATCATAGGATCATTCAGGCTGGAAGATCATCTAGCCCAGCCTCCTGCTCATGACAGGATTGGCACCAAATTTGGGCTGGGTTTCTTGGGCTTTGTCCTAGGGAGTCTTGCAGATCTCTAAGGAAGATTCTGAAGACCTCTAAGGCAATGTTTTCCAATGTTTCCAGAAAAACGAACAGCCAAATTACAAGTTCCTTGATTTTGACTTATTTTTTCAGTGGTTTTTGACTTTGGATTCAGCAAGGTAGATGCCGTATCGATGCCTGTGTCATAGTTAAGTGATTAGACTATGGGGGTGAGGAACAACTTCATTATTTACTTTTAACTTAATCTCTTTTTTCTTTACATAGATAGGTCTGTCTTTACTGAAAATGGACCTGAGGTGTGATCCACAAGCCACTTTCTCTCTGTAAGAAAAGTGGCTGAACCTAGTTTACAGCAAAGCAAATACGAAGTTTTATTTGGCCTGAAACTTAAATTATAGGCAGTTATCTGCTATTCTGCTCTCGCAGGGATTTTTTTTTTTGTCTTAGTAAAGCTCAGACATCGCTTTCCTCTTTCTCTCTTCTCCTTCCTCACTTCTACTAGAAAAGATTCATCTTGTAAATTATATCACAAATTTGAAATGCACGTGCATTTGCATGTATTAGATGACTCTCTCTGTCTTTGTTCTGCTGAAGAAGCCTCATGCTGGTTTTTTTTCCACCCATCCTGCCCTGCACTGGCCGCATGGAGCAGCTGGACTATCAGTTAACCTGATTTTCCGTGCAGGAAGCACACGTGGGCAGGGCACTTAGTGCTGCTCCTGGCTGTCAGCACTGATGTACAGGTCCAGCCCACCGTTTTGGTAGTGGCTGAAACCAGCAAAAATGCTGAATGCATTCTAACATGGAAAAGTTAAGTGAGGAAGAAAAGGAAATAATGCACTTTAACAAAAGAGATGCAGAGACAACATTTGTACAACTTTTGTCACTCATTAATTCATAAGGCTGGACATGTAGTCAGGAGGATAGTATATACAAACATAAATGCCTCACTACATGTTTTCTTTGACATTGGAATAAAAGGATGCAAAAGGAAAGACTAGAAATTAGACACCTAATCTGTAATTGTAATTAAAACAGCCTTGGCCTGTTGAGCATTTCTATGGCTGCTGTTTCATTATTGTGGCATTTGAATCAGAAAATACAAATATGAGAAAACCAGTATTTGGGCAGCAAATGTGGAGTATACGTGGCACACTAGTGTGTGTTCATAATGTGACCTTGATTTTTGGTTCAGGTATGATATCTGTTTCTAGTTAGTGTTTTTACAGAACTTGCGTCATTCTTGGTGGTGATAATTTCCACTGACATAGAAATGATACTTCAGAACAATGTAATCTGTTAGTAGGATGAGGTGAATCTATACTGAAAGTACCCCAGCACTGTTTGGTATTTCAAACCGATAGTTGGACACTCTATCCTGGTCTTGTTTTTTCAAAACTACCAAGGTTTTTGATTTTTCTATGTCTACGGTATACTAATCCTTACAGTACCAGTCCTTCTTAGAAAAGGGAGAAAACAAAAGCCGTGAAACTTTGGATGAGGCATTTTCTCAAGTGAGACAGGAAGGAACCAGATGGTATATTGTAAAGGGAGACAGAGACAACACATTTTCTTGCTACAGAGCTGCCACGTATGTGTCTTAGCAGAGATTTGCTTAAGTGGAAATTCTTGAGTATAGTATAGTTGCTGCTGCCATCTCTGATCGAGGTAAGCTAGACTGGAGCTAGTACATTTAGAAAATGAGATCATTGGGAAAAAATGCTTGGAGCCTGTATCAGTTTCTCTTCTTGTAAAAAATAGGTGCTCTGAAAAATCTTGAAAATTTACTGCAGCTTGACAAAAAGACTCAGGAGACTGTGCTATTTGCATCAGAGAGGGCAGAAGAAGGAGCCTCAGATTTTTTTTGCTCAAGGCAGGTCAATGGTTTTTAATGATGCTTTCTGTGTTATTTATAGCAAACCATTTTAAAGATGTGCTAATTTGAAAAACTAGTGACCGACTTCCACCTTGCATCTCAAGTGTTTGCTATAACACATATGAATTTATTTAAAAGGCTCTTCCCTGGGCTACAATTAGAGACTTTGTTGTGATTTAATTAAAGGCAGCAGCTTTTCTATTTCTAAGCCTGTTTTCTCTGCCTGAGTTTGTTCTCTGAGATGGAAAAGGTGGCAAGTCTAAGTCTTACCTGGGGCGATGAGAAGATTAGAGACTATACAGAGGTGCTGCAGGTGGCATTATTACCACCATAGCATAACAGCTGGGAAATAAGAATAACTGCATCTTATACTTTAGAGGTTCAGGTCACCATTTATTCATAAATGTAACAAGAATTGGAAATCATACAGTGGCAAAAAACTACATGCAACTACTTTAGTGCTAAATTGCTAGGGGCCATAGGAAGTGGGATGAAAATACAGGTGGTATGTGCATTTTTGTCTGACACATGGAAAAATTAGCTGTAGATGAATTGCAAGACCTTTCAGCAGAAAAGTAGAAGTGTTCCTCCTGCAGAGGTTCAAAATGGCAGAATTGAAGGCAACTACTTATTTTCTTCAAAAAATGTTATTCTTGCTCTTGTTTCCTATGGTTGTTTCTTACCTTTTAGTACAGCAGTCCCAGCTCCTTTATGGCCTTTAAGATACCCATATCAATTAAATTTTATAACGTACCTCTCATTTACCTTAAGCTGCTTTGGAGTCCAGAACTCACTTTCTGTCTTGTAGCAGGCCTAAGAGCTCTTAATACAATCAGCATGCGGCATGGCTGAATTTCCATTTAATTGGCTTTAGCGGGATGTGTGCATGTGCTCAGCTACCCTGGGCCTGAACTGGTATAACAGTTATGAGCTTCCCTCACTAGATTACTCATATTTTACTCCACTTGCATTCAAGGAAAACTTATCAAAGGTATCCTTTGTACCTATGCCAAACTTAACTTCTTCCTCTTGTCTCGAATTCTGCTTGGTACAGGCTATAGATAAAACAGCTGCATGTGTTGGTTTTGGCTGGGATAGTGCTAATTTTCTTCACAACGGCTGGTATGGGGCTGTGTTTTGTATTTGTGCTGAAAACAGTGTTGATAACACAGAGTCGTCTTCGTTACTGCTGAGCAGTGCTTACACAGAGTCAAGGCCTTTTCTGCTTCTCACTCCACCCCGCCAGGTGGTGGGTGCACAAGAAGTTGGAGGGGACACAGCTGGGAAGCTGACCCCAACTGACCACAGGGGTATTCCGTACCATATGGCGTCACACTTAGCAATGAAAGCTGCAGGAAGAAGTAAGTGGAGGATGTTCAAAGTGATGGGGTTTGTCTTCTCAAGTAACGGTTATGCATGATTATGCATGATGGAGCCCTGCTCTCCTGGAGATGGCTGAACACCTGCCTGCCCAAGGGAAGAGGTGAATGAATTCCTTGTTTTGCTTTGCTTGTGTCTATGGCTTTTGCTTTACCTGTTAAACTGTCTTTATCTCAACCCACGAGTTTTCTCACTTTTACCCTTCTGATTCTCGGCCCTATCACACCAGGAGGGAGTGAGCAAGCAGCTGTGTGGGGCTTAATTGCTGGCTGGATTTAAACATGACACTGTGTCAAGAAGATGCATCCAAAGGAGTAAAATCATGTACGTCACCAAAAAAGGAAAAAAAAAGTTCTTTTGGAAAAGTCATTTGAAATAATTGAAAAAACAGATGATGCTGGGACTGAACAGGAATAAAACACATACAGCTGTTAAGGCAGCCAGTTGGAGAGTCACTTCTCTGTTATATTGCTAATAATGTTCTTAAAAATGCGCTCTTATTTCCAAGCTTTAGCTCAACTGGGATGTGAATGCACGCAACTGGCAAAGCTTCATCCCTCCTCTTTGCAGAACAGAGTTGTACCCTGTGAAACTTTGAGCAGATTTAGATAGTTTATTTCTTTGCCAGGCCTCAGATTCCAGTCTTCCTATAAGGTAGACCAGAACCAGAAAAGCATCTGGCTGTTGGCATGCCAGTGATCGGACAAGACATTCTCTGGAGAATGAGGCTGCCTCCAGAAACTCAGCTGGCGGAGCAAACACTGTCTCGGTTTCATTTCATTAGAGCACATCAGCTTTATAATTTTCAAGGCCAGCCAGCTAATTGTATTATCTGTGTTGTTTTCATTGGCTGAAGAATCTTGGAATTCTATCTGATGGCTTTCTTAAATGAAGATTTATTTAAAATCTCTGTGCATATATTTTGGGAACAGACGCAGTATGTCTTCTTGTACTGTATGCCTTGTCCTCATTTGAAACTAAGGCAGCCAAATCCGGTTCTGAAGTCATAAAGCCATAATGAGCTGAAGACATGAAGAACTGAGTCATCCTAAAATTAAGTAGCCGTAGCATTTTGCTTCTCTATGGTCGTTAAATGGATAGCTTTATATTCAGTTTCAGAATATAAGCATTTCATAAATTGGAATAGCAAGAAGTGAAGATATTAAAGAAAAATTTACCCAGTGCACTTACCTGGAAGTTTTTGTTTCAGTCTACGTGAAGCAAGCTGCTTTCAGTTGCTAGACAGGCATGCACACTGCAGAGCTGCTGCTGGCACCGTGACACCGTTGCCACCTTCCTCAGTGCCTCAGAGGCTGTGCTGTCACTACTGGTGAGGCACTCCTTGCTGCAGTCACCAGGCGAGGGGGAAGAAGAGGTGGCCTCTGTCCCATGGCTCTAGAAATAACCCTTTGGACAGTGATGCCCAATCCCTGGAAGTGTTGAAGTCCAGGTTGGTTGAGGCTTTGAGCAACCTGGTCTAGTGGAAGGTGTCCCTGCCCATGGCAGAAGGGTTGGAACTAGATGATCTTTAAGGTCCCTTCCAACCCAAACCATTCTATGATTCTACAGTTCTATGATCCTACCTAGCTGTTAAAGGTTTAAGCTGTTTGGAGTAGATAAAAATGACAGATGATCAGCTTCAATACTGCAGCCCTTGGAGAGAGTGGAGACAAGATCTGGGCTGCAGTGGATCCCAGCAAGAAAAAACACTCAGACTCAGGCGTGCAGAGATGTTCCCTTCAGATGACCAGATGCAGAAGGTTTGGGTTGCCTTAAGAAAATGCTTTGCACTTTGTGAGCTAGTTTAACCTGCAGTGGGAACTCGCTTAGTCTAAGTGTATTTGGCCACTATTTCATCAAATCGGAGTTTTCCCTGCTGTCATAATTCTATTTTTGTTTGATTGGGGTTTTTTTGACAGTTTTTTTTTCAAATGTACTTCAGATTTCTTAACAACTGAACTGCTGAGTTCTGCATGGTGGTTCAAGTCCAACTGAGGTCATGACATAAACTTGATTTGACAAGGATTTCAGCTGCCTTAAAGGATTTCCACAATTGCCAAGTTAACTGATGGTAGTATGAAGTTTAGGGGCTGCTCACAGACAGTTTAGAATTAAACTGAAATCTTTCCTGCTAAACAAGTGACATTTTGCATAGTGTCTGAGAGAGATGGCTCTGACTATCCATCCTACTGGTGGTTGGTGCCTTCTTCTCCAATGGAGGCACGATGAGGCAGGGACATGATCTGAACCTTTGTGCACAGTGACTGCTGAGCTATAAGGGCAGAGTATCCACGTCCTCTTTTGGGTGCACTTGGTTGCTGTTAATTGAATTGAATGTCCAAGGCTGGGTTAGCTGGCAAGCCTGGTGAGAATATCACATTTGTTCACCCAGTCAAAGCATAGGGATGAGGGAAGTTCCTGCTCAGACAAGTGGGTTAAGATTTGGCTGGTTTTGCACAGAGCCAGAAAGTGATACAGCCCTGGAGTGCTGTCAGTTGAAGGGTAGAGCACCCAGCAGCTTCTCCTGTCTCCAAGGTCAGGATGAGAGTGTGTTCAAAGACTGGAATGCCAAACCTGAGGGCATTGTGTAGCGGCTGAATCCACCCCTGTGTGATTGTATTTCTTCACAGCAAACTGGTCCTGAAGTCCTTCTAAGAGTGGATTCATTCTCCTTTCCTCTGCCTGCTGGGTAAGCGCTCCTGCAAAATCCTTCTCTTTCTGTTTTCTGTCAAGTCTGTTGTTGTGATCAACCATTTTATCACGTTCTTCGTTTTTGTGACGTGTAGAAAAGCAAACCCACATGTGTCTCATTTCTGAGGAGTCCTGGAAGGCACAACAGGGCCATTGCTCATCGCTGCAGTTGGCCCTGCTGATGCGAATGAACCATGTGCTGAATGTTTAATGGAAGCTGAGTTATGGATGAGTGACTTGATCAGATAAAAGTAAAATAACACCCAGAGGGAAGGGAAGGCAGCCAAAAAGAAGTTATGTCAGTGCTTCTGATAAGTGGAGATACCTGCCTTTTTTTACCCCCAAGCAAAAAAGCAACTTGATCTTGGGCTGTAAACGTAGAAAATGAACAAATCAGCTACTAGAGTGTTGCTTAATCTATCAGACAGAAATACAATGGAGGTCTAGTGGCTGGAACATGATGTCAGATATTTGCAATAAAATTCAAATTATAACTCTTTTTCAGCAAAGGAATTTGCTTTTGGAAGAAATTGTCGAGGAATATGTTTGATCCTGTGTCATCTGAAGATATCTAGCTGCAACTTCAAGGTTTGATGTTGGAATTAGTCTGATTTTTCATGGTCTGTACTATGCAGAAGGCAGGCTGCATTGGGTCAAGGCTGCAGCTAAAACCATAGAATCAACTTGGGAAAAAGTACAGCTAAATTCAAGTTGGAGTGGGAGTTGCTTATGTTGACTGTCACAAACATAAAGGGTCCTGTCATTAACTAGCACCAGTGATGGTCGTCTACACATAAAAGTGCTGACTTAAATTTTTCTGCTCTTGTTGAAACAGCTGAAGCCCTACTAGTAGGAGCAGTTACGCTTGTTTCACAGTGCCTATCCTTATGTAATTTGTTCTGGTTAGGAAAGAGAGTAAGCAGTGACAGGGGAAGATCATCTGTACAGCACATATATAAGCAGCTACATCAGTAACACATCATCAGCCTGATGGAAGATATTAGACTGGTACAAACACTTCAACGTAAAGGCCCAAAGACCTGAGCTCAGGGAACCTGACATGGACCCAGTGATCCCTGTGAGCCCTGGGACTTGAACTATTGGGACTCAGGTGTCAGCCACAGCTAACAGTGCTCCCTGTCACTTGTGATCGCTGGTCCTGCAGCAATAGCACGCTGCCCATGAGCTTTCCTGCTTTCCTGGCCTTCTGTGCCAGTACACCTACTCAGGCTAAAGGAAAGTTAACAGCCAGTTAACTTGGTCTAAAAGCCAAGCTGAAGTTTTCAGTGGGTTGTACACTACTGAAAAGCAACATCTGCAACTGAAATTGAGGAAGAGATGCCACTGCTGCACAGTTGCACCTTGAAAGCTCCTTGGTGTAAGGTAACTGCTTTCTCTCCCAGCACAATCCCACTGCAGACTTCGAAGGGTTTCTCCTCGCTGTTCATTGCCTCTGCAGGAACCCTCTTCCTGCCATCAGGTTGCTTTAAAAGTTATAGACCGGACTTGCTCAAAGACTTTCTGAGAAACCTAACTCTTGACAGCTGCAAAGCAACTTTTTCTGTTCCAGAAACGTTTTTTCCATTTCCTGAAACAGAGTTTTAAATTCCAGTTTGCCAATCTCCATGAGGGCCCCCTCAGAGAAAGATTAAAGTTTAATTAAATATTAGGAGGAAAGAGAAGTGGTTGAAGCGTGAATGAGCCATGGAAGTAAAATGTAATTTCTGCTAGTAATTTTGGCTGTCATCTCAGGAGCGTGTGCCTGTGCTCTTGGCATCGAGGGACTGATCCCTTCCTGTTGTGGCTGCAGCCACTCAGCTTGGATTTTTCCTTACTGTCCAGTGTCAAGAATGGCCTCCACAGCAAATCAGTTTTACTCTTCTCCTGGTAAATATCTTAAATATTTAATGACTCTGAAATGGGTTTTGATGTGTTAGGACAACAGGAGTGTTAATAAGTGGACCGTGGTCCTGCAGCTGCATTGGACTGGTCAACTGGTTTGTCCCTGTGGACAAACTGCTTTACCCTACATTTATGAAACATATGATTTGTTTCATAATTAAATGGGCTAAAAAAATCCTCTGGTTGTAGACACTGCTCTGGGAGCAGGGCTGCTTTATGAAGACAACGGTGTCTTCTAGGGCCAATGTCAGAGCTACAGGACCTGCTGCTGCAGGGAGTTTGTGGGAGGAAGGCAGGTGTTCCCTCCGGGAGGAGAAGACCTTCCCAGGGAGTGGGAGGGTCTGCAGCCCTCCCTGACTGCTCAGAGGGGAGGGAGGTCTGTGTGACCAGCTGGGGAGGCTGGAGGGTGCAAGAGATGTGCGGGATCACTTATGCCATGGGGGAAAAGCAAGAGCTGGGGAGAGGCAGAGAAGGGAGTGTCTGTGTAAAAGCAGTGGGAAGCTCCTTGCGGAGTAGCTATAAGGTCTGGCTGGCTTGAAGGCTTTTTTTTTTCCAATATGCGTTTTGTTGTTTTAGCTTTTGTCAGTACTTTTCCATTATTACTTTTATTGCTTTGAAAAATGTGGGCTATCTAAGATGACCTCCAATTTAAGATCCGGACCAATGCTTTAATCACATGCCTGCGGCCTTACCTTCTTCCTGGATCCATATGTAAAGAAATACCAATTTCTGAGGGCCTGAATGTAGCCAAAATAGCGCCAGCGTGTGTATGCTGGCTTTATTGTGCTCAAGTTAGCCATCCTTAAAGGGATATTGCTTTTGTCTCTGACGCCTCCCATGTCTGTCAAAGGTGTAAATTCAGGCAGCCCCTCAATTTAGTGGTTTTGATTTTGCAGGCAACCAGGTGCATGAGTGATATCATGAGGAAGAAGAGACGAGACATCACAGGTGCAGAACTTCTCCGGGAGAAAAAAAGTTTACAAGGATGAAGAAGTAAGTTTTGCTTGGATTCTGCTATGATAAAGCCATTTAAATGGCTCTAATGGCCCATGGCAGAATGGCCCATGGCAGGGGGGTTGGAACTAGATGATCTTTAAGGTCCCTTCCAACCCCAACCATTCTATGATTCTATGATTCTATGAAATAATGCCAGTTGTATGCTAATTATATTTTGATTTGAAGCAAAGCTCTGAGCTTGATATTGAATTACTATGAGGCTTTGAGGAAGTTAGCAGTAAACTTGTCAGCAAATATCTGCTGAAATTGCTGTTCTACAGAATACTGGACTTCTGATTAAGTTATTGCTTCTGTGACCATATTAACTTTCCTTTGAAAAAGTTAAGTTTCAAAGATTCCCTTTGGTTTTGTTGTTGCGTGAATATGAAAAACTCAGGCTTTCAGGTGAAATATTTTCCCAGTTTCTCAGTGAAAATATGTCTAGTCGCTGTGAGGTTGTAATAGGTAGCATGCTATTGAAAGTGAAGAGTTTCTGTTTGCAAAATGTGTTGAATAACAGAAGTGCTAATGAAAGTTATGCAAACAAATCTCAAGGAAGGTTTGGCTAAATATTTATAACTTGGTGGCATGTATATACTCTTCAAATCCTCTCAAAAAATATTTGTCTTTCTGCTGGCTACTTTTCTCATCTTTTTCTTCTGCCTTGTCCTATGCACCACTCTTTCTTGCATTTGTGGCTGGGTAAATTCTACTCTGCAGCCTGTCTGCATGCCACTTGTCCTGATAAACAGAGAAGAATGAATTACCAAGTTGTGTACTGCTTTTGACTGAGACAAAGAAAAACCTCCTGCTGTGTTCTTCAAACCTGTGGTCTAAAATAAGTGAGAAAGCCATATGAACAGGAACTAAGACTTTAGACTTGGCCATCCACCCAGCACGCACAGAACCGAAGAGTTCAGAATACGTACTGAAATTCCGAGACTTGATGTCACCTTTAGTATTAAAAGTGAAAACGATTCTTTCAAAGCAAGCTAGTAGTGAATAATAAACAAGCACGGTACCTCTATTAGGAAATCAGCCTTCTGCAAACACTCTGTGGCTTTGTGTATGTGTATGTATGTCCTTGTTATCTCTTTGCCATGAATAAACATTTGACTCACTGCTTGACACATAGATTTTCAATCAGCCCATGTATGGTGAATAATGCAACAGTTACCAATGTGATATTTATTTCTAGATGCTGAAAGTTGTTTTTGGTTCAATAATTTATGAAAATGAATCATGTTGTCTCCATCGGCTTTGGGAATGTCTGCAGCATACATCAGCCCAGAAGGTCACTCTGAGAATTCTTTTCTGATTGCTTTATATCTGCTTGCTCCCACGATATTAAAGAAAAAAACCTCTGCTCAGTATATTCTGCAGTTAATATAGACGAGTATAAATAGATGAATGTGTGTATGTATGTGTGTGTGTTTTCACTGTAATCTCATAGATACTAATTAGGGGCTTACTGTCCTTATTTGACCTGTCTATTGTTTATTTTGTGCTTCTTTCCTTTCTAGCCTACATGATTGTCTTGCAATGACCAAGAAACCAGCAGAGCAGTTCCTGTGCTGCTTGTGAGAACACAGCAGTTGAGCAGTAGACTTCAATAAGGCTGAGCTTGGCTAGAATGAAGATGATTTTATGCTTCAGAATCTGGGGCCAGCAGGACTCAGGAGCATGAAGTCTGTTGGGAAATTAAGTAAGACAGCAAACACATTAAATCCTGCTACAACTGCACAGTGCAGGCAGATCCTAGAGACTGTCTTTAGAGAACTAAGTTATGGCCAAAGCAGTTTCTAATGGCAATTTGCTGATTATCTTTCTTTATCAGCTTACTTTCAGCTTACTCATATGCATTTCTTATAAAAGTTATCTGTGGTTTTATAGGCTAGAAGGTACAACTCCTCTTCTCCTCAAGGATGTGCTTGTTGATAGAGAAACCCGTTCTGTTCCCCTGCAGACGCGCCTTGTAATGACAGGGGAGCTGTCATCCTTCTGCCTGTAAGCCAGGTGCACCTTATATTTCTTTACATTTTCCTTCTTTCGGAGGCCAGCAGTAAGAATGAAACTTATGTATCACAAAAATGAAGGGAGAGGAGATCTATGGAATTCTTGCATTTTCCAACACACTTGGAGGAGCAGGAACACCATCATGTTTCCTAAGGGCTGTAATGTACAGTGGTTGTAACTGGAACACACTCTTTTTCCACAGTACAGGAGAAGGGATGCTTTATAGTCCATTGGAACAATGAAGAGCAATTTAGGATAGATAATAGAGAAATAACAAGGCTGTGGCTTAGAATTTATTGAAAAAAGGAGTGCCTGAAGAAACACAATCTTGTAGCACCAAAATAAGTACTGAGATTTTTACAGAACGAGGGATTCTGAGCTATCCTGATTTGTAATGCCAAAGCAGTCCCGTTGGACCAAAGCTATCTCTCCCTTTCCAGCACAGCTTACATGTCTTTTTGCTAACAGCGTCAGAACTCCCCATTTTGGGAATACCATGATTGTGGGAATCCAGGGTAAGAGCTATCATTTAGTCCCACGCTTTTTATGAGGTCTAGACATAGCAGTTATCATATGACAATACAGGGATTAATACATGCTAGCCATGAGAGGCAGAACAGCAGAGTAGTTTAGCACATAGGAATAAACTTTACAGGGAGCCTAGATAGTTTTAATGTTAGGCTAACAAATGACAACCAGAAAATGTCAGAGGTGAATGATAGACCTGAACCTGGGCTTTCCACAAGTGGTAGGAAGCAGCAGCTTGAGTACCAGGCTTCCAGCAAACAGAATTTTCTCTTAGTAAGATGATGTGATCGTATACAGTTACATGATATAAAGTAATATAACAGAATTTTCTCTTAGTAAGATGATGTGATCGTATACAGTTACATGATATAAAGTAATATATATTATTAATTAAGATAATAAATTACTGGTCTGGAGTCATGATTGTGTTCCTCTGACTTTAAATATAAACGTTTGTGTTTGCACATAACCGAATGCTGATTGAAGCTTAGATAAATTTACTAAAATTTCCACTCTAAAAGGGAATTTCCCTAGTGTTCATTATAATCTTTCCTCTTGGTTTTAAAAATCTGATTTCCTTCTTTTTACATTTGTTGCAGTTTTGTTCCATTTCGACGTAGCCGTCATTTGCATATGTTTCCTACCCCTGTAGCAAATCAACTTGTTATATCCATATTGGGGTAGGTTCCGTGAGCTCTTGTGACTTCCCTGGTAATGTCAGTGGGCAGTACTGCTTTTTATCGTGTAAGAAACCACGTGTCTAGAAATCTTGAACAGGAGTATAGTGCTCTCTTTCAAGTTAATATAATAGGTATTTTATCGAAGGGGGTTTTTTAATGTTTAAAAAAATGTGTGTTTTGTGTTTGCAGATAACACACGGTCTGCCACGCTGCAAAGTTAGCTGCTGCAAAGTGTGCAGCCATGTAGTTCAGGCAGCAACACTGGTCGTCGGGCCAGGAAGCAGTGCAACTGGGCTAGACACAAATCATGCCAAAATTACTGCACCAAATGCAGGCAAAGTGATATACATAAACAGCAAGGAGAAGTGAAAAAAAAAACCAGAAAGTTTTAATTCCTGAAAATTACTGACTTAAGTTTTGTGCGTAGTGCTCCTGCAAATTTCACACAAGGGGGTAGCTGTGACACACAGCGTTCAGGGCAGTTTGCATAACCACAAGCTGCAAACATTAGAATTTGCGGTAAGAAAAAGAAAATTGTGTGATTCTGTCAGTTTGCTTGCCTCTGTGGCAGCAGCAGGACAAATTCATCGTGGAGCAGTTTACTGACCTACCAAGCCTAATGCTCCACTTCACTTTTCATCTCAGATAGCCCTGATATGAAAAGCTATTAGGAAATCTCCCTGAAAAATCATGTGTCATATTTTTGTGCAGAACCACTTGAGGAGAAGGTATTTACCACGCCTTCCCAAAGCGCATGGTAATGACCTGAAAGAGCCACTGAAAGATTGTTTTAGGCTCAACCTTATTGCAAGACAAATAGTGAAGGTCACTTGCATACTCCGTGTTGTAGGGATGATTTTATTCTTTGTTGATGGTTCATGAGAGCTCTGGGAGGAGCTTTGATACCTAAATCTCACCTAGTCATCTCTTCAGGCAGTGACCTTCAAAACAACAGTGAGTCAGCCAGTGACAGGAGCAATGCAGAAACACAGCCTTCCTTTTAACAAAATCGCTGCCTTTGCTTTTGTGAGTGGCAGTGCTTCACAAAGGATGAAAAACCATGGGATCGGACACCCAAGGCACACCGCTTCTGAGCGGCAAGTGCCAGACTTGCACAAAGCACCCACCTGGTGTTCACAGTGATTCACGAAGAAGCTTTGTAACTGCAAAGTTTGTGGCAAAAGGGAAGAAGTTCTTGTGGCAGCTTCCCTGCAAGATGCAAGGCGGGGATGGGTAAAGGTGGCCACGTGCATGTCATTTGCCATGGTGATTTATATGGGGTTGTCCTTTTGGTGGGTTTTTTAAAGCAGAATTGAAATTCTGCCATTTAGGCTTTGGTCTCCTTGTGCAGTACATGACCTAGCCACTCAGATGGGTCATGAGGGCTGCCTTGAGAAAAGCTCTATGGCTCACCTGAAACATCAGTGTGTGCATCCCCCATTCATCCAGCTACTCAGAGATGCATTTATGGGTGTTATCAATTGGAGAAAAAGGGTGGCTGTGCTTGGCCAGGCTGCCCAAATTTGCAGAGACTTGTTGTGCCAGGTCCTGCGCCGCGCTGCCATGGGTCTGACTTGCTGTGGTTTTGCCTTAGCTGGGACCTGGGAGAGCTCAATCTGCTGCCCTGGCAGATCTCCTTGGCTCTGGTGAAAAGCCTCTTCCCTTCTCTGCCTCCATGGACTTGAGCCTTTGCGCTCTTGCTACCTATAGAAGTTCAGAGTAACTCACCCCGCAGCAGATTTCCTCAACCACCATAATAATGTGCCATCCCCCAAGCAAAGCATTAGAATTATAACCACAGGGACAAACTATGATTCATATAGAGTTTGTTTTCTCCTTTTCCACCAAAGTTAGAGCATTGAGCTCAAGCTTTCTTAATTTCCTAGTCTTTGGGGTTTATATTAGGGCTTACCACATGCTCTCATGGGAAAACAGTATGGGACCCTTAATGAGCACAACTGCTAATGTCTGATTTTCTCATCTTGAACAGCTCTGCTGCACCTTCTTTAGTAGGAGAGATTTGCAACATGTTATGGGAAAGAGGTGCAACCCACTGAGGTCCCAACCACTGTTGTTGTGGTATTTGGTTATTCCTAGGACATGTTTGGTTTAAACAGTGATACAGTACAAGACTCACAGTCCAGGGTGCAATGATTTCAGGAGAGTGAGACTTGCTTTGTCTGCCTTAGTCAGTGGGAAAAATCACTGTGATAGTGGACATTTTGTGTAGGCAAGCCCTGGAAACTGGGAGCAAGATGTGATCCCATTTGCATTAGTTGTTGCACAAACAAACATTAAGCTCTAGCTTTTAATATCCATTTGTTTCCTACAAAGCTATTAAGATATTGCGTAGAGTATTTTCAGGACACTTTTATTTGCAGAGATAACTAGTGACCTCGGAAAATCTTCCCATTCTGCGTAATGCAACTCATGGTAATTAGGACTTCTAACAAATGAACCAGAAAGATATCATTAATTTCATGAAAAATTATGTTAAAATTAGAACAGGATGCTGTAATATAGGCCAGCTAGTCATACACATTTATAATCACTAAGAAGATTTATGTCAAATGAAATGAGAATTTAATTCTGTACATCTGCAACAACTGCATTCCTCTTTCCCAAAGCAGGAACCCGTTCACTCGTCGAGGATGAATGATGCTTCACGTTTCGCACAGAGATAGCTCTTAAGAGAAATCCAGTGTCCTGTTGCCAGTGATTGTCTGGCAATGACAGTAAGTGACACGCTGTGTGATGCACCAAATAAAAAATGTGGTCACTTGTGACAGTCAAAACGCCAGGAAGGTGCTGCTCGGATCAGCTAACCATGACCCATTAACAGTGACCCATTAAAAGCAACTCAAATGATGGGAAATAAAGCTGTGCTTAACTGAAGAACCACGGGAATATGAAGAAGAATTTGTAGCTGAGAGACATGGGTGAGATTCAAGCAAGGCACTATCTGCAAGAAAATGACTGGAAGCCTAGAATGGGGTTGTTCTGGGAAGGACCAGGCCAGCCAAAGGTAGCAAAGCAATAGCAAAACTGGTAACAGAAATGGGTAGGAGTAGGATAAGGCTGAAGAAAAGGGCAATGCTGTCTAGGCTGCACGCACATGGGGAACCTGTCAGAAAATGAATGATGCCTCTGTGGAAATTGAGGAAGCCAAATTTTCCACTATGCAGTTGAGTTAATTCAGATTTTCATAAATAAATCGGTGTCCAACAGACTGTGGTTTTGTCTCTTGTAAGCCTGAGTGATGAGTCATGCTTGCTGCTACCCAGAAACCTGATTTGCTGGCAAGGGTTTCTTCCCTTTTACTGAAGACTGTTGCGTTTGCTTCTGCAAAGCAGAACAGAAGATCATGTTTCAGTGGGCACTCACTCACTGCTGCCCTGCGAATGTGGCTTGAGCTCTGCAACATGCCTGAGAACATCAGGAGACCAGAACTTCTATGGGCAACTCCGTATAGAAAAATCCTTGAGGGCTGGGCAGGAAACGGTCTTTCTGACGAGTGGCTGAAAAATATCCTACAGAATGGGTAGCAGACTATCCTACCATAAAACTTAAAGGCATTTCGTTTCTAACAGTCATAGAAATGTTACCATTGTCTGGGACAGAGCGTTTGCTCTGACAAAACAAAAGCTCAGTGTGTTTGTTCTATCAGTGATCAAAGCACTTCTCTATTTTGGGTGTGTTTTATACCTCCTTCACTTGTCAAATTTGGCTCTAAATAGAGATAATGTTCTGCAGGAGCCGCAGCAGGGAATATAGGCAGGATGGTGTTAATGTTAAGGATGCTGTCCTCTGGCCAGATGCATCTGCTTCAAGCAGCGGATCCTCGAGCGAGTGCCATTGTGGTGCTGTTCCGAGAAGGACAGGGGTGATGGCTTAGACACTGCAAACCTGCAGAGTGAAGGGGATGCTTCTGCATGTTCCCCATGAGAATTCAAGTTGCTCAGCTCCTTTAATGTGATGCTGATTGCTCACAGATTCAAATTCTGCCCTTTTGATTCTCTAAATAGATGAAGGTGCTCAAAAACCCAGGAGCTGCATTATTGCAGGACACTGTCTTCTGTGCTTGGCTAGTATTTGTCCTTCCAGATGAGTGTGGTTTTTGCCTGGAGCTCACAGCAGCACTGGGCAAGGGACTAAACCGTGTTTTACAGGGTGAAGAGTGCTTTTTAAGATAGTAGAAAAAATAGAAAAAAGGAAGCAAAAGGACTTTGATTTGAACTCAGTGAGTTAATTTTATTGCAGGCATGCCATTGCAGTGTTACGCACATGAGAAGGTGATAAAAAAACTTGGCAGGTGGGCAACAAAATCACAGAAAATCCTGAGCCTGTTGCCAGGAGTGCTCTCTCCTCCCAGCTGTGTACATAGTGCTGAAGGGACAAGGACAGCGAAGAGATGCTCTCTCAAAAGGCAAAAACGTTTTGTTTTGAAGCCATGTTCAGGTGGATGCACATGATTGAAAACTGTATCCTTTGGGCTGTGAAGGCGGTGGGATTGCTCCCGAGCAGTGAGTGACAGGGTCACAGGCTGCAGACTGAGAAGGGAGAGGCTGCTCCAGCACTGGGATGAGCCTCAGGGCTGCCGCAAGCTCAGAGGCTAAAATCTGAGCGAAGAGATAAGGACAGGAGTTTGTGTTGCAGCCTGAGGAGGAAGAATTAATATAAATGTCAGGCACATTTTCAAAGAAATCCCCCAAAGGAAACCCCCCTTGTGCTTTCAGAATTAACAGCCTCCAGGGAGAAAAACGACGTTTGCGAGGCTGGATTTTTTTGCAGGGTCTCCCTCAAACGGCGGAGCAAGTCTGAGACACTGTGGGTGGAGAAAATGAGGGAGGCTGCGAGGACTGCCCTCTGTGACCAGCTGCCTCTCTTATTTCCTCCTAGTGATTTTTCTTAATAGTATTTCTTCTGTATTACTTCCTCTTTGAGGAAGCCTACTAGGAAGGGAGCACTACACTTTTTGGGAAAACAGGAAACTTTCAGCAGGCAAGCAAGCTTTTTTGCACAGCAGAATGTCCTGTCCTGCTGCTCCCCTTGGCTGGTGGGCTCTGCCACTTGGCAAGCTGTCACCATTGTGCAGTGAGCAGGGCATCAGAGGGTCTTCTGTGCCAGTTACTGTCAGGAGAGCTTCAAGTTTCTGCTCCAGCCCATACTGGGTTCAAAGCAAGTTACAGTTCTGCAGCAGGACTTTTTGCATCCGCTTAGTCACCGGAGGCGGAATTTACTGAGGCTGCCTCTGGTTGCTCACTGTGCCAGGTACAGTAAACACGGCATCCCTGTGCAAGCATGTGTACATGCATAAATACATAGATACATTTCTCTTGTGTATTTATGTAGGTGTACATGTATAAATACACACTTTTATGCAAATACAGACATAAAATACATATTCTAAATCAAAGGCTTTATATTTGCTTTCCCAATTCACAGGTAATTATGCTGCTGTACCTTTCAAAAAAGAAATACTGCAAACAGCACGTACAATTTATGTCTTTCTCTTTGGCCTCTCCTTAAGGCCTGTCTTGTTGTTCTCTGTACTTAGGTGGATGCTTTCATGGGTACAAAGTGCATATTAATGCCTTTGACTGGCCAATTTGTTCCCATTTTATTGGCATGGACATATGAGCATTTTATGGTAGTTTGCTCAGATATGAACAAACTCACCCTTTCCATTTTTCCCTTACTCCTACTGGCTTTATTAGGATGTCACTTAGATTTGATCTTGGGATCTCCCTTTGACACTTTCCAGAGCTTTTCCTGGGAATTTTGAGAGCATATGTTAAAAAGAGAGGAATGAGGGGTGTGGATTTGGTCACATCACCCTGACTGTAATAGCAGTATTTGGCACAGTTGCTAGGCAGAGGGTATCACTTCATGTCCTTCTGGGTTGTCCCAGTCCAGCACAGCCTGGCCCAGCAGGGAGAGATCAGGATTTTTGCTGCTCTCCCATCTGTCTTTTCAGGATTCAAAAATATCCCCGTGCCAGGGCTGGGGTGTGGAAATAACATTGACTTCAGAAAATGTGGGGAGGCTTTTTGGCAGCTGGGAGATGAGCAATCAGAATCCGCTCCTTTGTGCTTTTGCTGGTCCTGCACAACCCATGTCCACAGTGCTTTGCCTCTGCTCCTTTTGGATTTGCTCTCCTCTAGTGTGTCAAAAACACTCAATTCTTTCTTCCCCGTCTTTCTTCACGTCTGCTTTCCCTGTGACCTAGATAGCAGAGACCTCCTTCTTCGTGTCTTTAAAATAAAACATTTCTTCCATGAAGTCCTGATCATCTCCTCAGATGATAAAAGTAAATCTCCCAGAACCTTCAAAAGGTTGTCATTACCTGGCACAACATCTATAAGCTCTTGTTGCTGACTATATCCTCTTTTCCTAGCAAAAGCTTTCCTGCCACAGTATTTGTTCCTGCCACTCATGCAATAGTAGTTTAATGTAAAGTCTTGTGGGCTTGTGGATGTGAGCAGGGTTTATGTGTGAATTAGCTGAAGAGAAATTGGTGATTCAGATTGTATTTTACAGCAAAGAAATCTACAGTAGCTCTTCTCACTTTGTTGGATCTGCTGTTTTTATAGTGCTGGAGGTAAGAACCTGGCCAAAAGAAGTTAATTCTTTGGAAAAGGATCAGAGGAGCACAAAATACAGCCATTGGATTGTAAGATCATTGTATTAAATATGTATGTAATGCATTAAGTATACATTAAATACCTACACAATATCTTGGAAAATTCATCATCTCCTTATGTGTACCAGAAGATGAAAGATCACAAAACATTCTTTTCAGTGGTTTGAACAGATTTGTTGTTAGGAGTGTGTACGTGTGTGTATATGATTAGTAATAATACTAGGAACTAGGCAAAGTCAAGAAGAAACTACCTGATTATAATGCCACTACATATGAGAAAATGTAGACAGGGAAAATCAATAGATTAGATTATCACTCAGGCGTTTGTAGCCAGTGCCCTATTAAAAACCCAGGTTGTCTATTTGACAGAGCATGAAACTTAAGCCTCCGTATGAATGTGAGCAGTTCTGTCCATGGAGATGTAACTAAAGTTTGCAATCGATCCGCTGTGAGTAGGGCAAACAAATTGTTTCCCAGGCAAACGTTTCACAGACCTGTCTGTGAACGCTGCATAGGAAACATTTTTTCCATAGTTCTTTTGGATCTCTACAGAAAAGAATAACCAGCTATATCACGGGTTTGGAGCCCCAGTCTTGGTGCATTGTTTGATGTTAGAGTTTATGTGAGCTGTTTGCAAGACCCAAGAAAGTAAAGGAACAAGGCATAGAAGTAGAAAATTAGAATATATAAATTTTCAGCCTCTAGAACTTGCACATCTGTCTGATTGCATGGTCATAAACCTCAAAAATACATTCTGACTCTTTATCGGGAACAAAGTTTATTATTGTACTCACTCTCAGGCAATTGTCAATGGGGAAAATACTAATTAACTTGCAATGCTTGAATATACTGAGTTTTTATATTAAAGGTTGCAGTTGCAGCCATGCTCAAAGGAGTTCTGCATTTAGCTGTCTCCCTGAGGTCCTGTGTGACTTCTGAAAGCTGTCATACTAACATCAATTGTTGAAAGGAACAAGTATAACCAAATCTGTCTCATTCAATGACTCTATTCAGTGGGAGACCACTAAAGCGGTCAGACTGCGTCTGGTGAATGTGACCCTTTGCTTGCAGATCTCTCCATTTAATATTGTCCTGATTTATGTTTATCATGGTTTATAGCACACAGCAAGTGGAAATCAGACAGAAAGGGGAGAGAGGATTTTCCACAATTCAGCTTGTGACTCAGGGCACATGCAACGACAAAATCAGATGAAGAAGCGCTGCAACACTGGAACGTCATGCTGTACAGCACCACCTTCATTGCTGACCCGAGCAAATGAGAAAACAAGGCTAGCTGTAGTCCACTCAAACAGATAAATGGCTCAGGGCAGCAAAATGGCCTCATTTTATCCTGTGAGAAGTTTTATCTAGTTGAGAAGCTGGGCTGGGGTTGCTGCTTCTGCCGCGATAAGGAGTTGAGGTGTGCAAAACTTGCCGCTCCCAGTGGCAGCACACCTCTTCTACAAATCTCTTACAGCTGGTGCTAAAGGATCATCAGGATTAACTATCTGCAACCCCTCTTTCACTACTTTTTCCCTTCCCAAGTGCACAGCAGCATGACCTTGGTCCAGCCCCGGCCCTTGTTGCTGATGTGGCCAGACAACCATCGAGGCATCTCTGCGGCACAAATGCACAGCTGAACCTGCAGCACTGGCTCTCCCAGGCATGGGCTGGGGTAAGTCTGTGTTCTCTGAAGGAAAAAATAAAAGTGAAATATAGCTCTATTGTGCTTTGACACGACTTGGAGTAATTTTGAGACTCTTCTCTCTGTCCATGTAACTGCTGGTCAGAGGCAGACAGAAAAATCTTCACGGTTCCTGGACCATTGAGTTAATCAGAAAGGCTGTTTCTGCCTATTATTATGAATGTTTTGTATTGCTGAAGCGTCCAACACAGTTGGCAATACTTTCTGCAATCCAATCTCATTGGCATTAGCACAGCAGGCTCAAAGCACGTCCATAGCCAAGGAGATGGCTGCATCCAGGAAAACAAGGCCATGCTGTTTTTCATACTCTTTAGAGATACCCTATATCACACTGCAGTGCAAACAGGCAATCAGCTCTACCACTGCCAACAAATAAAACCCACCGATTAATTGGGACTCGCTTAAGATGGTGGCCAAATAGTCCAATCAAAACACTTGGAATTACTGGATCCTGTTTAGACAGCTAGTCTCAGGCGGGCTAGTCTATATCTTGACACCCTCTCTATGGGGAACATAGGCATTCTGTTTAGGAAGATGGCTTTCCTATGTACCTAGAATTAAGGTATGACTTAAAGTGTTTCAGCCAAGCAGAGTAAGGCTTACCCTTGGATTCAACAGAAAGTTGGTCTCTTCTGGCCAGTGGCCACATTAAACCAATCTGTGTTGGATGGAGCTTCTGTACTGACTCGTAGAGAAGGCAGTGTTCACTAACAACCAGGAACAAAAGGGAATGCGGAGAGACAGCAGCCTGGAACGGTTTGGTTTTATTTACAGAAATGTCCTGGATCCAGATTAGGTTCCTTCTCAAATCATTTACAAGTAACCTTATTTTACCTGCCCTGAGGTGAGAATTGCAAGCTCTGCAACATACTGTGGACTGATATCATCATAACTTGCTTTGCGATCTACACATACTTGTGGTCCCGTCTCATCAGATTATGCACCAGTTTGTTAAGTCTAACCCTAATACTCAGTAGATCTTGAGATCCTCCCCTCTAACGCTTTTCCTTCT
The DNA here is from genome assembly GCF_009769465.1 of Tauraco erythrolophus. Lineage (NCBI taxonomy): Eukaryota > Metazoa > Chordata > Aves > Musophagiformes > Musophagidae > Tauraco > Tauraco erythrolophus. The sequence goes on from NC_141496.1 coordinate 30,148,739, forward strand.
CTTTCATTGCTGCTTTTCTTACAGTAGTGCAAGACACAGAAACGTCCATCTTGGCCCTATTCTCAGCATTTTCTGTGCTGACACGAACAAACCAATACCATTACATGGTGGTCTCCAGCATGCAGGGCAACGTCTCATGTTATGTTATCACACACATTCTGGTGAGAAGAACTATGTTAGAGAGATATTTCATCACTTTTCATTTTTTCTAATTTCCTGTTCGCTGCTGATGGAAGTGATAACATACCATGTAACCAAGGTGCAGGCAAATTGGTTCAGAAGAGATGGGGACAGAAAACAGAACATGTGCAGGACAGAAATTGCAGTTGTTTTTTCCTGGTAATTAGGGAAGTAGATTTCTGTAACTCTAGCTACAAAAGCCACAAAGTCAGATTACATTGAAAGGTTTTTACACCGTGTAAAACACTGAATCGCTTCTGGAGGGACTTCCTTGGACTAACCAGAGAGCCTAATGGTTCTTACTTAGGCAGCAGTGTTTGTTGCCAAAAATTAAATGGTGTGGCTCTTCTGCTGACTTCTGCCTCAGCCAGATGGGAACTAGGCATATGCGCTTTGTGAGGCACGGTGCCATGGAGCAAGCATAGATGTGCCAGCTCCTTACAGGCCATATGATTCTCCTGCTGCTTCCACCGCTCCTTGCCATTTTTTCTGTGGTCCTCCTGCAAAAAGAGATTATAATTTTGTCACAGATGCATTGACAAAACCAGAAGACACCAGATATCCTAACCTGATCCAGAAGCTCAGGCTCCTCAGTGTGCAGATGTTACTATCTGTTCCTGATGAGCCAGTCTCCAGTGGACCCCGATTAACTGTAACAAAGAGCAGAGCAGTAATAAATCTTAAGTGTAGGGCATAGTTCACCTGGGCCTTTTTAACCACCCATGAAAATGATGGGGTAATTGAAGATTTGAGCCCTCGAGACCCCAGTGTAAGACGCTAACAAGAAAAGATGGACTCAAAAAGCACATGGTGAGAGATTCTGCAAGGAAAATTAATCAAAGTCTGCTTCAAGCTACCTCGTGGGTGCAGTGCTGAGTCAAACTGGCCTCAAGAGCCTATTGCTAGTCCCAGTCGTGTGAAAGGACCCTCAGGAGTGGTATGGCAGCTTGTGTTTACCCATGCTACCTGCTCCATTATGTACCCTTCACATCGGGAGAGAGAGGAGCATGAGGAGATGTGCAGGACTCCTCTAAACTCCTTCCCGCACTGTCTCCTGGAGACATTTGAGTTTGTCTAGGCATCAGGTCAACCACATAGCCACATGCAGGAGGAAAGCATAAAAATGCCCTATAGCTTTCCCATCGTACTGCTGAGGCTGTAGGCAAACGTGAGCATTAGACAACAAGTAACTTGATTAGGGAGTAAGATTCATCAAGCAAGTTTCACATTTCTGCAGCTAGGCAGACAAAACCAAACCAAAGCAAACCACCCCCACCTTCACCCTCGGTTTTAGCCTGCTGAAGAAAGCCAGGTGTGTGTCTCTCCCTGAGGACAGCAATGTAAAAAGGAAAGAATTTTCATCATTGATCAGATTTCCTCTCCTCAGAAGCTCTTTGATCAGATCTCTGCTTCCCACAGGTCTTTCCCAGCCCTGGAGGAGAGGCTGCCCTATAAGCTTGTGGGTTTTATGTAGTGTGCTTTGGGATTGACGAACAAAGTTCACTAAACCTGCTGTAATCTATAAATGCCAGATAGCTCAGCAGAAGAGAACAAAGCTCAGGACTCCTGGACAAGCATCTTTGGCAGACAAGCAAGGCAGCCAGCATCAAGCCTGTTCGGGGTTTTTGTCTGTTACCATCTTGGTCCATTGGGTCTGACAATCTGATCAAAGAATCATTTTGATTAACGATTGCTAAAAGAAAAAAACAGAAGTCAAGCTTAATATGGCAAGCAGCCACTGCAGTTGGTTAAGAAGCAGCTGATGTGGTACAGGAAAGCTTTCCCACCAGTATTTTTTTCGTAAGTGGGGAAATACTCAAGATGTTCACACTTAACTGATCTTCACTTCTTACAAAAAGACAGCAGGACTTTACCCACATCTTATCAACTCTTATTTTTCTTTCCAGTGTCTGCATCCTTAATCACCAGAAGACAGGCACAGAATTTTCCCAGTGCTGAGTATTTCTGCAAATCTTACTTTTAATCTCCTATCTCTGGGTAGGGATCTAGCAACCAGATCTTGAACTTTAACCACTGTTACTTTATGAATGTTACTTGATCTCTGTATGCATATAGTCTAGATATCTTTATGGCTAAATGGAAAAAAAATATTCTCATATAGTACTGCTCCCCACCTACTTTTCTAAATAACTTCTTACCTACAGTAAAGCAATGCAGCTGTGGGAAGAGATCAGCTTGAAAAGGTAGATATCTATCACTTGAATTAAGAAGGGGACTCATTAGCTGTGAGTAGCAAGGTGCTATAGCTGCAAAGATCAGACAAGACAGAGACGCAAGATCAAATACAAAACCAGGATACAGCACTTTGCAATCAAATATTTGGTGGTGGTTGTGAGAGCTGTGAAGTGGACCTGTTGAGTTCAGTGATGAGGGTTTCATTGAACTTGATGAAAACAAGACGGAGTCAGCAAGGGTAAGAAAAAAGAGTACAAAAGTGATTAAAATCAGCTTTAAAATATACATTAAATTAATGAAATCAAAAGTGGTGTAAGAAAGACATCTTGTTCACCGTCCTCTGAAATATCTGCTCCTTGATGCTGCCTGACAGGACTGTGAGGTTTTGGGGCCCCACCATAGCAAAGAAGAGCTGCTGTGTGCTCTGAAGCATCAGCCAGTGGTCTCACTCCTGCACAGGCAGCGTGGGCAGCCATGAGACTGGCACTGCAAGACACACTGTGGCCCAATCTTGCAAGGCACTACAGGTACCTGGCTGAAAAGCTCCTCCATGCCCTACCTACATTGTCAGGGATCAATGTTTACAAAGAGCAGATGGGGACAGGACTGCACCTGTGGGGGAATTCCATCTGTGCGCAGATGATTACAGCCTCTTCCTTCAGCCCTTCACTGCATGAGTCTGGGAAGGGGACACTGCTGACACCAGGCAAGCGAGGGCTTGAGGCAGAAAGATAGGCTAAGGCTGTGCCTCTTGCAGGGTGTGGCGCAGAGTACTGATGGAGAAAGCCACACATATTTGTTGTTTGTGTATAAGGAGTCACCTCTGAGTCCTGGTGAAGAAACAATCCTTTGATTTCAACAGGGTATTGTCAATGTTGCCTTTACAAGCAGTGTTTATGTTGGATTGGGACTTTGTCAAAGCGTGCTTTAAGCTCCAGTGGAAACTTCTGCTTTGCTAAGCTTTCATCAATATACACAAGTCATTTTAGTATGAGAGGTTAAATGTACTTCCCTTTGAAAGGCATATTTATATTCAGGTGCTTCAGCTCATCACAATCGGTTGGAAAATTCTTTCTAGTCTAGATGAAACATCTTTCTTTTTCAGCCCATCTGATACTCACCTGGCATTTCTCAGAGCTCCAGGCTGGGAATTTTTAATTTCACATTCCAAATATGAAACCTCAAATGCACATTTTAGGAGGTCAAAGTCAACTGGCTTTTTTTTTTTAAAGCCAACACATCAGAAACAAGAAGGGATAACTTACCATTCAGTTTTGTTGGTGGAACAGTAGTGACTGGACTACTGACTGGGAGAGTCTGAGTAAGGAGAAAGGTGAAGCCAGTGTCTTGAAGGAACACTAATTTTAGGAGGGGGCTAGCAAAGGAAACTAGAAAAGGATTGGTACACAGTCACAATGGGAGATGCAGATAAAGCTTCATTGTCTACATGTGATACCTTTTACTCTTAGAAACATGGATGGGAGATGTCAGTATGCCTACTTTTTAGTGTAAACAAAAGTACACGAAGATAGTGCTTGTGATTCTTGAACTGTGAATTGCCTCACTTTCTAGTTGTGGGCATTTTTAATTAACTCTAACTCTGCAGTGTGCTGTGCTTTATGTTACCAGACTTTTTTATTACTTTAGCTATACCTTTTTTGGTCTGGGACCCACCATTTTTCCATTTGTTGGAATGCAATTTTTCTTTACGCACAAATACTGTGTTTTCTTTACTCACATAATATATATTCTGCTGAAACAAAGAAAAATTTAATATGCTTCAAAGCTACACTTTCCAGTGGTAATGAAGCATGACCATAAAGACTAAGCACACAGCTGTGGCACTGCTTTCTGCCCTGTGTCTCTTACATTATACAGGTCTGCTCCGCGTCCCAAAGCACACAGGTAATATTTCTCCGTTTCTCTATCGAAACCTGCTGCATTCTACCTCAGAGGTGAATACCTGTGACTGCCATTTTCACTCTTGTGAGGTTATTCAGCTGAATTTTTTTTCCCTCTCATTTCTGTCCCCTATGTCATGTGCCTGACATGACTAGGAGCAAATGAGAGGAATTATTTTAAAATTATATAGCATGTTGTGAAAGAAATGCATATGGTCCTTTTGAGGGGTTTGCTCTCTTACATAACGCTGTGCTATGTACTGTAAATATATAGATGCTTTTGACCTTATTAGTAGCTCACCTTTGTGTTCAGCCAAATCAAATCCTCCTTAAGCATCTGCAGAAGCGATGCCTAAATTGTGAAATATTTGGGTTTCCAAACGTCTTTCCAAATGTACTGAATATTTCAGCTGTCTTGTCATGTTATTGCCATTCACCTTTCATTGGGCTCAGCAGAATATATCTGGTCCAGATTTACAGCAGCTTAATAATAAAGCATCTCTGTGCCAACACCATGATTTGATGACTTTATAAATTATTAAAGCATTTGGGTGCAGGAATATACTTCAGAGAAAGCTTTGCAGGCCTTTAGCATTAGCAATACTATGACAAGATAATCTGAGAGCTATTGGGTACCTTGAGGAATGCAGCTTGCTCAGGCAACCCAAATACGTCCTTTCTCTGAACTGCAGTGAGCAGAAACCCTGAAGGATATACATGAATGGGGTATGGAAACAACACAAGGTTTCCAGATTCGAGTCCATGAAACTTTTAGGAGAGAGTTTCTACTTCCAGCCCCTTGGCCCCAGCAGTGACAGGCTCACTAGAGCCTGCTGCCATGCCCAGCAGCATTGGAGCATCATCTGTAGGGCAGGCGGGGATAAGGGAAGCTGAGAGCCTCCAGATTCTGATGAGATCAGAGGGTGCTCCCAAAGCATGGAGATGTCTGAGGTGAGGAAGGAGATGCAGCAGCATCCAGGGGTGGGGACCAAATGGGCAGTTTCCTAGCTGAGAATCACTGTGCTTCTAGCACTTCTTGGGGTGGTATAAGGTCTTCAATTACTTAATCTGCTGTTTGCAGCAGATGTCTGTGGAAGAACGAGCCAACACCTGCATCTATGCAAAGAGCAAGGCCTCTCAACAGAGCACAGATGTTCTGGGAAGGTTTGGATTTAAATCAGCACAGAGCAGCTCATGCCAGTTGGCAACCTGCTGCTGGCCTGGCAGCGGTTTTGCTTTTGCAGTGTCTCCCTAGCCAATTTTCAGCCAGTGGGGTCCTGAGCCAGGTGGTGTAAATGCTGAAAGAGACCCAGCAGCAGGTCTTCAGCTGGGCTGTGGCCAAGTCTTCCTATGATTTAAAACTGTTTTGTCTGGTAAGGTGTATGAAGGGAATTATAGGCATCTAAGCAAAAATTGATACAGATCCTAAGAGTCAGACTTCAGGGTGGAAAATATTGAATATTCTATTTTCTGTTTTATATTTTGAAACATGATCCCATTAGTTTACTGATTAAATGTCACATTAGATATTTAATTTTGATATTAACATTTTAATTTAATCTAGATTAACTATGGAAGCTATTTAATTTCTATATTTAGTATCTCTTCCCTGCCACATAACCCAGAAGGGGTTGCAGATGTGATGTGCAAGTTGAATTTCCATCTCGCTCTCGTACAATTGGACTACGTCTTTGAATGATGCATGTAGTCAAGAAATAAATTAGCGCAATGGACAGGGAATAGATTTTTCGCTTTTATATTTAAAAAATAATGAAGTTGGATGAGATTTTAATAGAAGAGGCTGAATAGCAGGAGGCTTGGAAAAGGGATATGGGAGGAAGAACGTGTCTGTTCACTTCAGGGTTATGAAAAAGGAGGAGGGAATGCAAGGGAGCGATAAAGTGTGATCAGACCAAAAAAATGGTCTGATCAGCCAGCTGCATAGGGAATATTTTTGTACTTTGGAGAGAAATATCTCAGTTTAAGTACTAGCCAGAGAGTTACAGAAATCCCTCTGAACCGTGTACTGCGGCTGGCTTGCCATCCTGCGCCTTTTCATAGTAAGCCTGTTTTAGTACACCCTTTTTGCTGCTCATTTCCTCAAAAGCAATACTGGAAGGCACTTCACTACTTGGCTGCTTAAACAATAAGCTTTATTCATCCCATGTTCAGAAGGCAACTACTGGCTAAGTGTGGTCCATCATAGTAACATTAAGAGGTGCATTTGGTGGCTAACACTAAAAGGCAAGATTCCTGGGTCTATTCTCAGCCTCTTTGTGACTTGAACTAAAGCCCTTTGACGTCCCCGAGGGCCTGTGATGTCACTAGGCCCTCCGCTTGACCCCTGGGAAGGTGATGGACCAAGTAGTCCTGGAAAACATGTCCAGGAACATGAAGGACAAGAAAGTCATAAAGTGTAGTCAGCATGGATTCACCAAGGGAGGATTCACAAACTGAAACACGGAAGCTTCTGTCTGAACGTTAGAAAACACATTTTTACTGTGAGGGTGACCAAGCACTGGCACAGGTTGACCAGAAAGGTTGTGGAGTCTCCGTCCTTGGAGATATTCAAAGGCCATCCGGATGTGGTCCTGGGCAACTGGCTCTAGGTGGCTCTGCTTGAGCAGGAGGGGTTGGACAAGATGACCTCCAGAGGTCCCTTCCTACCACAACCATGCTGTGATTCTACGAGTCGCAGTATGATGTCACAGATAAATGACTTAACATTTCTGTGTCTCAGCATATTTTCAAAACAAACGTATTACTCGCTTTGCAGAAGTACTATATTGATACGTTGGTGAAGTGCTGTGAGACTAGGAGTACAAAGTTGATGATAATCATTTCTGCGTAGCTTTATTAGCATTAAACCTAGATCTCAGTGTGAGATTGAACATTGCCAACTTTTACACTTCTATGCTTCAGTTCCTAGTGGGTCATCTTTGAGGAGTGTTAGGCAGTGTTTGAGACTTTCTGGGAACAAGTATAGTGGCTGTCTGGTAGGTGCAGTCCTTGTAAATAAATTGCCTATAAATTTGCCCAAGCTTGTGGGGAACTGCCTTGATGGCCCTGACAGTTTCTTCCTGTCATGTTCTTCTGTGGTCTCCCCGAGGAGAGAGGAGGGCTCCTCTCTCCCAGTGCATTCCTATCTCAGGACAATGCCTCTGTTGACAGAGATGACATGCCCCTTCTGCAAAGCACATCCATAGATGTGATGCCTAGATAGAATGAACTAGAGGACAGGTATTTTTAGAATCCAGTATTTCAGTGTTCTTCCATCAGATGGGAGGAAATGGTAGACAGCCAGCATTCAAAAGCAAGTCAGAGACAAGAAGCAGGGTATCAGGAGCTGCGAATGACATACTGAAATATGTTTGGGCCTCACTGTTGACCTGACTTTTTCTGATTTTTTCTGATGTCAACACTATTCTGGACTAAGTGCATTGGTTCACTGTTTCAGACATGAAGAAGCTGCGTGCTGGGAGACTTTCGGAAGCATTTGTAGGATTTATGATCAGAACATAAGGTCTTTTGGAGTCAGTACAGCTTCTGTCCCTAAATCTTTCAGCTGGCTTTTAACTCACTCCTATAAATAAATGGTCAGGGTTAAAGGAATTAGCTTCTTGGCAGCTGTGTTAGAAGGTCAGCGACCGAGGCACTGAGAGGGAGAAGCTGTATCGATCGGTTGTGCGTGGAAGCGTCTGAATACTTTGAGGCCTTTGCAGCTGCGTTACTGCAGATTGCATCTCAGGAATTAATTCAGTGCTGACCCACTGACCCTGTTAATTATTCAAGAAGTTACATGACTGAAGAGAACCATATTTCTGTGATTGCTGTTACACGTGAATTCCCCAAAGTCAGTCTCTCTTGAGACAGAAAAGCAAAACTTACCTGTCTCATCCTGATGAGTACATGTGCTATGGTCAGATCAACACACATTGTGAGTAGGTCTCAGAGTGGCCATTGTATATCCTGTTAAATGGAGAAATACAATTTCTCAGCTTAGAATTTCTCTCCTGGCAGTCTCAGATGACTGACTGATTGCAGGTAAGGTAATCACACGCAAGTGCTGGCAACGGTAAGGAGCTTATGTCAGAACAGCCAACCCAAAATTATTATGTCTGACATAGCAAAGACAAAAGTTGCCCGGCCCAAACCATCTGCCATCAGTTTAAAGATGCATGCAGCTTTTATTTCATTTGGAGCTACATTTTCCCCTCTGTTTATTTTCTAAGTTGTTTGCATTCATTCGATTTCTCTTCATCAAAAGTATGTCCAGAAGTGGTTCTTGAACACGGACTCTAGCTAGCTGTGCTTCCTGAGCCTGGATAAATCCAAAGTAATCACAATGACCTGTGTAATTCAATTGAATAAGAATAAGCTTCATAATCAGATAAGTCATAATAAAACTTCAGGTCCATTTGAAACAGAGATAATACTCTATTACTGCAAGCTATTTAACAGAGACCTTCCTTTTTTAATCCTTAGAAATTAACAATTTTCACTATTTCATGAGAAATATTATTTAGACACTGGGACAGGATGACCTCTATTGAGTAATAACTCATGTTTTGAATTTTGAAACTACAGAAAAGCAGAAGATGAGTTACAAGTCCTTAAAGATCTCATGCCAGGTTTCTGGGTAAATGAACTCCATCTTCATAAGGACAATTCTGTCTGTTGTTTAGTAAAAAACTGCAGTAAAGCCCTGTTAAACAAGTCATGTGGTAGAAAATAGATCGACATAATCAAGTTTGTCTAACAATTAGATCAGAGTCAAGGTTTAACAGCTAGCTCATAACAAGGGCTGAAAGTGGGGGTCAAAGAAAATTCAGGTGTAGAGGGTGAAAGGAAGGTTGCTAGCTTACCCTTACCAGTGAGAACACTTAACTATTTGAATAACTCAATGTAATCTTTTTCTCTCCTGGATGAATTTTTTATCCTCATTTGTGAACTTCACACTGAGATGGGAAAAGTTTTGAAAAAATATGCTATAATTGAGCAATGAATTTCTGATTTGCTAACTACTTGTGAAATCTTGTATTGGAGAAGAGATCATATCATAGTAATTTTTGAATCTGTGAATTTGCTGAACGTTTATAGTAAGAATTTAAAAATGAGAGATTAAAAGCAGCCTCCTTTTTCTTGGATCTTGCACAAGTTTTCTTCTGGCGTGATGTTGTGGTTTAGCCCAGCCAGCCACTGAATGCCACACAGCCTCTCACTTACTCTCCCCCACCCTCAGGGAATGGGGAAGAGAATTAAAGGGGAAAAGGAAAGGAGACTCATGGTTTGAGATAAGGACAATTTAATAATAACAATAATATAAAATTAAAAAGCAATAATAAATGAAAATGTATATTTATAATGACAATAATATATACGAACAAGTGACACAGTATAATTGCTGACCACATGGTGACCGATACCTGTCCCATCCTGGCAAACAATCCCAAAACAGATAAGTCATGACACCACAATCCCAGATGGGCAAGAGTCCCAAAAGCGAGAGAGAACAAGTGAAAGATAGCACTCAGAGTCCGAGAGTCAGAGCCCTTAGAAGACAGTTCCTGGAACAGCAAAAGCTCTTCTTCCTGGTCAACCCTCATCTCTATACTTGGCATGATGTTGCATGATAGGAATATTTCATTGGCCAGTTTGGCCCTCAATCCCAAATCTAAGTTCAAAAGGCGAGCTGTGGAACCTTTGTCGCGGCATGGCCATGCTCCCCCCAGCCTGTTGTGCTCCTGGACACTGGCAAAAACACGGCAGCTGAAAAGTTCTTGAGGTCTCAGTGCTGACTATAAACACCAGTGTGCCATCAACATTCTTCTCATAACGAATCCCAGACTAAAACCAAAACACAGAGCTCTTCTAGCTGCTAAAAAGAAAAATTAACTCTGTCTCCGTCAAAACCAGGACACATGGTCACCTGGCATAAGTTTTATCATGACGGTAAAAGGCAAAGATTAATTTGTTTAAAGAATTGGTCTGTTGGGAGTTTGGATAGCTTACAGGCATTGCATGAGAAGGCAAGAAATTTGCAATTAGATTTTGGAAGCAGATGGAGAAGAAAATGTAGGAAGAGCTAGGAATGCATGAACCATTGTGATATGATTGACTGCAGCTCATAGGCTGTGCCATAGCACATGGGAGAGATTTTCTGTCTGTTTATTTCGTTTCATCTAAGTCAAATCAAAGCCTAAAGGAAAGCGTATCTGGACTTTACGCTTTCTTTAATGCTAAAATCTCTTGAGATATTCCACTTAATATTCTAAGTATCTTTCTAATACTTTAAGTACTTTTCTAGTATTGTTCATTCTGTATTGCCTATAAAGAAATAGTTGATAAGTCAAATAGGTAACCTCGATGTTAACTTGTAAAGAAGTTGAGGTTTCACATTAGCTCAAAATAGTTCATTAGTAAAATCATTATATTTAGGACTAGGGGTTTCACCACAATAAAGGTCATTCTTCTTATTGATTCGTTAAGACCAAGGCTTAACTGTTGACTTACAGTATGTATAGTAATGTCTTAAGAACCATAGCAAAAGAATGATGCTTCGTTGCTCAAATGAGACTGGTTGCTAGGAACTTTTTAGAGCATCTTAAATATACATCATGATGTTTACCTCTGAAGGTAAGTTAATTCTGAGTAGTCAAAATTCAGTAGTGTTCAGATGCCAAAAGACAGTCAAGCATAAGGGATTTCCTCTAGACTCTGTCTTCTAGGCATTTTCTTCCTGTCTTAGAGGAAAAGCTCTCAGCATAAATATCTGAAAAAACATGAAGAATGCTGGCACTGTCCCAACATGTTCATCATTGTCTTAATTTGGCAGAATAGTCTAGAATAGCCTAAGATCTCATGTTCTATGGGAGGAGCACAGCCAGGATTGCCTCATGCCACTGATCCCCTGTTTATCCCACTGCCTCCATTCCTCCTCCCCCATATACACCCCTCACCTCCCAATGCTTCAGTGCATATACAACCTCTTTACTTTCTTTAGATGTCTCTGGTACCCTTTTTGTATTCCGCTCCCATGTATATATGTCTTTAGGGTTATATTCTGTGGAACAAGAGAAGAACTTGCTGTATTAGCACTTTGCTTGTAGCCTGCACATTTGAATTCCCGTTGTCTCTTCCAAATACAGTGAAACAGAGCTGCCTAATACTCTCAGATCTAGGGAATCTTCTTCCTGTGCTAATTTTCTGGCGTGTCACAAAGCTCATTTCAGATCTCTTCTCATGGCATCTGATAATGCTGCACACTGTAGCAGCTGTATAGCAATACTGACAGGACACGCAGAAAGTACAAAAACAAGAAATAAGATTCACTTCCATCAATCTGCATATATGTGGCATAAACAGTGGTAAACTCTGTGGCATTGGTAGAGATGAAATAAAATAACTTAAAAATGGTGCCAGCATTATTTTTGTAGAGTTGAATTTAATGTATTTGTATTTCCAGGTGTTTAAATCTCTCTGAGAATCCTGGAAAGTTAGTTAGTCTCTCTAAGGATGGTCTAACAACTTTTCAACAGTTGTGTTTGTATAAAGTGATTCCATGAACAGAGGAATTAATGAAGACTGATTTCCTCCAGATTTCTGTCTCTTCCCCTCTCCAGCTCTCTTCATGTACCCAGGACCCTACCCCATGCTAGTGTTTAGTCCTTCCCATGCTTCTAGACCTTGTCATCACACCCACCGCCTCCAGTTTCTCCCAGAGCAACTTCAGCTTCCGTTGCACCCTCATGTAACTCCTTCATTTTCTTCTCATGTCCCTTCCTGATAGGGAAAATTGCATAAATAGACAGTACCTACACAAATGACTGACCGGCCAGTGGTTTTTTCATTTCTGTTTATTTTGGGTGAATGTGTAAGAACTTCATAGACACATGCCTCTTTTAAACCTTGGATGAAATTGGTATATAGGTTTAAAATAGAGTTAGAAGAGCACATTGAGACATATAGGCTATGAATTGGAGGTTTCCAAAAGCACAGGGCTATTTAAGAATGTTCTCTGTTTGTGGGGAGCTATACATAAAAAGTCCAGACATTTATTAAATTGAAAGGTTGGCTAGGGGGATTATTTTACTTTATATTTAGACATCTTCATTCCAGTGAAAGCAGGTTGCACGGATGCTGTTGGAGTAATAAAAGTCTTGCTGGTACCATTTCTTTTATTCAGAAATAATACTGACCCAGGAATCTTTTATATTTTGCCATATAAATTTTCTACAGTGTGAGAGCCTACCAGTATCTCTACACAAGCAAACCTTATCTGGTGTTATGCCTGTGCTCCTAAATGTTTTCGATATTTAGAATCATAGAATCATAGAATGGTTAGGGCTGGAAGGGACCTTCAAAGGTCATCTAGTCCAACCCCCCTGCAAGGAACAGGGATGTCTCCAACTAGATCAGGTTGCTCAGGGCCTCATCCAACCTGGCCTTGAACGTCTCCAGGGATGGAGCATCCATCACCTCTCTGGGCAACCTGTTCCAGTGTTCTACAACTCTCATGGTAAAAAATTTTTTCCTAATATCCAATCTGAATCTACCTCCCTCTATTTTAAAACCATTACCCCTTGTCCTATCACAACTGGCCCTCCTGAACAGCCTCTCCCCATCTTTCTTGTAGGCCCCCTTGAGGTACTGGAAGACCGCTATAAGGTCACCCCGGAGCCTCCTCTTCTCCAGGCTGAACAGTCCCAACTCTTTCAGCCTGTCCTCATAGGAAAGATGCTCCAGCCCTCTTATCATCTTCGTGGCCCTCCTCTGGACCCTCTTCAACTGGTCCGTGTCCTTCTTATGTTGGGGGCTCCAGAACTGGACGCAGTACTCCAGGTGAGGTCTCACGAGGGCAGAGTAGAGGGGGAGAATCACCTCCCTCGACCTGCTGGCCACGCTCCTCTTGATGCAGCCCAGGACGCGGTTGGCCTTCTGGGCCGCAAGAGCACATTGCCGGCTCATATTGAGCTTCTCGTCCACCAGTACTCCCAAGACCTTCTCCTCAGGGCTGCTCTCGATCCATTCACCACCCAGTCTGTATTTGTGCCTGGGATTGCCACGACCCAGATGTAGGACCTTGTGTTTGGCCTGGTTGAACTTCATGAGGTTGACACGGGCCCACCTCTCCAGCCTGTCGAGGTCCCTCTGGATGGCATCCCTCCCTTCCAGCGTGTCGACAGCACCACACAGCTTGGTGTTATCGGCGAACTTGCTGAGGGTGCACTCCATGCCACTGTCCACGTCACCGACAAAGATGTTGAAGAGGGCTGGGCCCAATTTCTAGACCATTCCCTGCCCCTGTTTGTAGTATCATCTTAGACCTTTGTGAAAACATCAAAGATCAATTGCAGTGGCATCTAAGTTTCATTTTCAAGATCAAACATTTCACTGAGATAAGCCTTGCATCGTATGTTATAATGAGTTTTTGGCAGCAGCAGCTCTCAGATGAGTGTGGGGAATTTACAGTGAACAAATTGCTGGGGAGCTGCTGGGGCTGGAGCAAGGGAAGTGGCCAGGAAAATATGAGACACATTTCTTACATCTGGCAATTCCCTGCCTTCAGCAAAGTCCTCAGTATCACAGTGTCGTACAGAGATTCCAGGAGAGATTCCCTGCTCATTAGCATCTGTCTCATAAGGTTAAGCTCATATCATACAACTATGGTTATGAGGAGTAACCTTAATTTTTAAAATATTCCATGTAAAATTTAAGATTTCATTTAGATTACTGTTGTGGTTTAGCCCAGCCAGCAACTAAGCTCCACGCAGCTGCTTGCTCACTCCTCTTGTCCCATGGGATGGAGAGGAGAAAATATAACAAAAGGCTCAAGGGTCGAGACAAGGATGAGGAGGGATCACTGATGGGCAAAACAGACTCAACTTGGGGACAAATCAATATAATTCATTACAAATCACATCAGAGAGGATAATGAGAAACAAGGCCATATCTTACAAACCCCTTCCCCCACCCCTTCTCTCTTCCCAGCTCCACCGCCTCCCCCAGCAGCGCATGGGTATGGGGAATGGGGGTGGTGGTCAGTTGGTCACACGTTGTTTCTGCCGCTCCTTCCTCCTTGGAGGAAGGATTCCTCACAGTCTTCCCCTGCTCCAGCGTGGGGTCTCTTTTCATGGGAGATAGTTCCCTATAAGCTTCTCCGATATGAGCTTCCCCTGTGAGATGCAGTCCTTCACCAACAGACCACTACAGCGTGGGCTTTTCCATGGAGTCAAGGCTTCTTCAGGTGCAGCCACCTGCTCTGGCACAAACTGTTCCACCATTAACCTCTGCGGGCAGCAGAGGGGCCGCTGCCCTCTCACCACAGACTGCAGGGGAATCTCAGCTCTGGCACACCTCCTCCTGCTCCATCTTTACTGACCTTGGTGTCTGCATGGCCATTTCTCTCGGATCTCAGCCCTCTCTGGCGTAGCCATGACAGGTCCGACTGGCCTGACAAACCCCGGCAGTCCCAGCAGGATGAACTCCGCCCAGCGGGTGCCTCCGGAGCAGGACGATTGGGAGCTCGCCAGGCTGCTCCAAGCCATGGCCACCACTTGCCCCAGCCATGCATGGCAGGGCAGGGGGCAGCCCTGCTCAGGCAGCTGCCTGTGCCTTCTGCCTCTCTTCTCTGCAGGTCCCACATGGCATAGGTTTCTTTGTCCCTTCTTAAATATGTCATTCACAGAGGCGCTGATCGGCTTGGCCCTGGCCAGAGGTGGGTCCCACTCGGAGCTGGGGAAGCTTCTCACAGCTCCTTACAGGGGTTATCCCCGTAGCCCCTCCCCTGCTACCTAAACACCATCACTTAAACCCAGCACAATTAAATATCAGCATGCACTCTGCAGAAAAAGGCGCCTTGAGATTTTCAAAGAATTTTTACAGTGTCATTAATTTGCAGTTAAACTTACCATAAAAGTGAGGATCCAGTGCTTTCCTTAAAGCCCCATATGCAGCACCTGTGTGGAACCTCCTTGCTTGTGGAGGAGGACTTGAAATGCCAAAGGCTGAAGGCCTCCGGACCATAAAGTAGGCATATATATTCCCTTTTGTTCTTGTTTTATATCACAACTTTTTAAGATATTCTACCCATGACTAGGAGGGCCCAGGTAGGCTTTTACTCTTGAACCTGTTGGTTGGCAATAGCACTTTGTGTCTATTCATTCTGTCTCTCTGACGTATTTGAATGCTGCCCAGGGGGAGTCCACCACAGTGCCATTCATCGAGAGCCCCCTGGTCAGACTGACCACTTCAGCTTCCTTCACAGGAGAGAAACTGTTGGGACCGGACCATGCCTGTTCCTTTGTTTTGCACAGTACCTCTTTCCTGGGGACTAAATGAATGGCTAGCAAGTCTAATGGGAAACTGTAAAAGCTATTAGGTTGCAAGCCAATATCTGATAGCAGGAGCAGCAATAGATTATTTATCGTCTGTCGGTTTCAGACTATGTTTGTGGTACTCTCTTGGCATTGATCTTACTATGCAGTTGCAAAATGCATTAGCAAAGGCCCCGTTGTTTAAACATCCATTACAGAGCAAGGAAACATTTCACCAATTAACGCAAACCTTGATCAAAGCATGTCTCTGGAAAGAGCCTTGAACTGCCCTAGACCACTTCCTTCCTGCAGAAAGGGATCTGTGCAGCAAAGGGCAGGCAGGTTTGCATTAGCTGGAGAGTGAGAGCTCCAACAGTAACACCACCCTCTGACAGCGCTTGTGTTGCATCTCTTTGAGACGCATTTGTCAACATATGTGACCTTTTTAAGTTTTTTGCTTCGATGGAGAAAAGTATATCTCAATTCTGAACACAGAATCAGCTGAACTTGCCAGAAATTTTTCTCAGGATGTTACTATCTATCTCCTGTGCATTCCACTAATAACAGCATGAGACTTCACTGAATAGCTTAGAAGAATCATTCTTCTAAAAGCCCTTTTGTCCACAAACATCTTCAGACTACTCTGTTTAAAGCTATTCAAAATATTCAGTCTCTCTGGATACTGTTAATTTATTTTTTTGCAAATCCAACTCTAGCTCCCACTTCCAGGGATTCACATACCAGACTGATCTATCTTTGTCTGTTGGGGTGGTATGGAAGGAAGGATTTTGTCTTTGACAAAATTAAGCACAGGACTGCAAGTTATTTTTTTGAAGATTTGTAACATTCAGTATTGCATTTTTATTGCAATTTCTTAAATAATTCTTAGTTATACCACCTGACTAGCTAAACTTAATGGACTGCTCCCCAGTGAAAACTGAGAGACATCTTAGTCCAGGCAGATAACACAATATATTTGGTTTTGACATCTATTACCTGTGTTATAGCTGAATATTATTTATTATGCTTCATAATAGTAGGATTTCTGCTGTCCCCTAGTGGCTAGTTCATTTTCTGAGTTCAGTATGTCTATTAGCATTTCTGTCATCCTATCAGAAATTGTCAACTGGCTTGCAGTTTGATTTACATCAGAGAATGCACACAAACTTTAAAAACTCAGTTAAAATATTTTCCAGCATAAAAGCTGACCACCTGATAAAAGCCTTATGAAATAACCAGCAATTGCATCTGTGTAGTGTTAATGTTCTAGGAATATGCCAGAGACTGCGTGCCCTTTCACACAAGCTTACGATGAAAGATAAAGGCAGTGAAACCTGGAAAAAGCTAGAGAAAACATTTATTTTTCCTGGAGCAATTAGTGATGTTTTGACACTGTGCTGAATTTGCTTAACTTGTTGATAGAGTGAGACACATCATCTCAATGTTTTGAGAGGGCAGGAGTGGCACAGAGTGAGTCACTCTCCTCTGCATCCTGATGTCAAACTCAGCTTGTGCACCCAGATCCCGTCACCTCCTGGTTTAAAACTATTTTTGCACCAGCAGAACTGAACAAATGGCAAGATTGCCTGACATGCAGCATGAAGACTGTAATAACTTCAGATGACATTAAAGGGAGCTTTATGAGCAAGCCTCATGTCACAGTACTGGTCCCAACCCTCACGACTACTCCCCCTGCCACTGCAGTGAGAGCAAGACTCTGCCTGGCTTCAGTAGAGTAAAGGTGGGGGTAACATGTAAAGTCTGTAAAGTGACTGCAGAACAGAAATGGTTGCTGAAATGTACTTCATGCATTAGAAGTAATTTCAAACCACTCATGTGGAATGACCAAGTCTTTCTATAAGACTACAGAGTGAATGCAAGAGAAGCCATAGGGTGGCCTGCATGTCTCAGCATGTTTTACTGCTGCTAGTTAATTATAAGAATAAAGAATACCCCACTGTTTAAAGACTTTTTTTGTTACTTCTACCCTGCATAAGCATGCTTGAATGGTCCTCAAATGCATAGCAGTGGTTCTGGTCTCCAGAGAGCACCCATAATGCCCTGCTTCCTCCAGCCAGGGAATAGTTTACATGACTTGAAATATGTTGTGTTGGAGCTTCATCTGATGGGAGGAATAGATTGTTAGGGCAGCTTTTTGTAATCTTATGGAGCAGAGCTTGGAGCTAGCAGTACAGGTCTCTCATGAGCTTTGCTCTGAGAAGCTGGAAGTACAGTCAGTGTTGCCAAAGCTCAGCATTTCAATGCAAGCATGATAGTATTTGGTGTTTTTCATGAAGCCTTCATCTCCTGGCATCATATTGCATTTGACTGCTGGCCAGCACAGGAGAGTGCTGGTGTCCATGCCTATGGTCACTAAAGGGTGGGGGTGGCTCCACCTTGGTGAGGACTGACCTGTGCCCAGGAAGACTGACTGGACTTTGAATCCTTTGGAAGTGCACTTCCCTCCAGGCTGTGAAAGGACCTCTTCGCTCAGACTCTGTGCTGGACTCACACTGGTACCAGATGTTGGCATAGTGGCTCTGTATTTGGTAGGTTAGCCTATGTCCAAAATTCGACACGAGGAGGAGGGCGTGCTTTTTTTCTTCTTCACTGCTTTGATTAGAGCAAGCTGTGCTTTGGGGAATGAGAGTGTGTAGGTGGAAAGGCAGAAAAGTGTTTGATATGCGAAGGCGTGTGAAGAATCTGGCCGGCAACAGAGCGGAGGGAGCAAACCGAGAAAAGATAGAAAATGGAAACAGTTTTGCAGTTTTCACTCCTTTGCCTGGGGCTGGAACGCGGCATATGAGGAGGGGCTGAGACATTTAGATATATTCAGCCTGAAGAAGAGCCGGCAAAAGGGACATCTTTTCCCCCTCTTCAGCTACCCAAGGGGATGCTATGGAGAAGACAGAGAAAGATTTTATTGGAGGTACACAGAGATGGGACAAGAGGCAACAGACATAAGTTAGGGACAGGAAATTCTTGTTAGGTATAACAAACAAATTTTCACTGTGAGGGTGGTCAAGAGCAGTCACAGGCTGCCAAAAGAGGTTTTAGTTTTCATCCTTGGACATATTCAAAACCTAACAAGGCTGTGCTCAGTATGATCTGCTAGGACATACTTTGAGCAGGGGTTGGAGTACATGACTCTTAGTCTTCCAATGGAAATTTTTCTTTTTCTACTATATCTTGCTGTTATTTAGCTAGTCAGTATTTCTGGGTCTGGCTTTGAGTCTTTATGTGCAAACCCTGATACAAGGAGCTAATAAGAAAGATGCTGTCAGTGTATAATAATGATTAACCGTCAAAATCACAGATTTTTTTGAAAGGGCTGGGCTGGCCCTGGTTTCATTCAGGTGCACAAGTATTCAGATTATAGTAGGGTTAAGAGAGTAGTGGTGATAGTAGAGTTGGATTTCTTGAACGGAGATTTTTGTATAGCTTGCAACTAAGAGTATCATACCCACGTATTTTTTTTTCACGTAAATCTGCAGCTCGTCAAAGTATTTTCACTATCAGAGGAAAAGTCTTGGCTGTAATTTTCAAAGGAACTTAATTATATTCAGGTTCAGCAGAAGTTACACCCAAATCCCTAGGAAGCTTCACTGAAAACAGGGCCAGTTTTGAAAGAGGTTCTTAGCCATGAGAAAGTGAGGGCCATAATTTGGGCAGACACCATGTCGTTCCAGTACCTCCACACTGTCTGGGTGCGGAGGGTCCTGAGAAGTTTATGCAGGTGCAGTTGTTCCCCTTAGTGTTGTGCATTGTAACACTGGAGCTGCAGTGCTTGCATATGAACACTACATATATTTAATAGATGTCTGCTCCAAATGCTTTTCTCATACGGTTCCCATTTTTGTAGTAGGTTCTTTGATAGAGACACTAGTTAATTTTTTTATTATTATTTCTTAGTACCAAAAATTAACTTCATACAGGGTGGCCATAATGTTTTCCATCTGCTAACCACATCAATAATAAACAGAAAACTCATTTGTTCTTTAACTTCCCCACGACACATAAAAAAACCTAAAAGCTTTGCTCATTTATCCTCTGCTCTGTTGCTGATACAGAGCCAAATGCAGTCTTTATTTTTAAGTCAATGAAGCAACTACATGGATTATTTTAAGCATATTGAACAAATCACACAAAACAATCTCTTATTTTGTTTGTGTATCTGCACATGATGTAAGGAGCAATAGAAGAGAATAACAGATGCTTCTGTACTCTTTTTTTCACTAAGTCTTCAACCAAGCAGTGAGCTATTTTTTTACAATGCTAAGACTCAATGCAACTAATATATTCATAATAGATTTTTATGATCTACTCTTGTATCCCCAATGGCTCATTTGCAGACCTTAATGCAATTTTCCAAAAGCTGAAAAATTTAATTCAGAGCAACTTCCTGGTCTAAAGTCACGTTGATTCACTAATTCACTATTTACAGCTTCTTGTTGCAGACAAGATAGTTTGTTGCAGACAAGATTTTTCTTGGTAAGTAAAACATAAACGAGCTAAAGACTCCAATTCTTCAGCTGAAATGATCAGGGAAGTGTTTAACCACAACTACAACAGGCCTCAAGTACCTTTTCAAATCAAAACATATGTTTAAATATTCTACCAGAGTAAAGAGGCTTTTCTAATGTAGTGCCAAAACCAGTTGATAAGGGCTTATATACCAAAGAAGACAAATTACAACACACCTAAAGTAAAACCTGTTTAACTCTTCAGTGAGTTTTTTTAATTAGAGGAACAGAAGCCAAGAACTCTGCTACACATATAAAACAAACAGCAGCAAAAAATGTAATGAATAAAACAAATAAGTGATGATCAGAACAACAACAGACTATCCGTTTGTTTATCTCCTCCAAAAATGCTCAGCCATGAGGTAATAAATGTGCACGAACTACCTGTGCATATTGCAAAAGTTTGTTCTAACACTTGGGCCTTTTGAAATCTCCTTGGCTAAAAAATGTGATTTAACCTGTTTTAAAGGTGCTTGTGAATTAAACCTCTCAGACTTTTTGTGAAAAAAAAAAAAAAAAAAAGCTTTTGGTGTTTCATAGTTGTGGAGTTAAAAATTATAGTTTTCTTTAAACAAAACTAATACTTGTGACTTTTCATCTTTAGGTGAAACTACACACAGTCCATCCTTGAGAGCCTGAATACTGGGGGCAAAAGAAAGTCCTGGGGCTCCATTCCCCACCAAACCCAGAATTTAGATCCGATCCTGCCATCTCGTGTACTTATGCAGTCCGGTGACTTTGGTAGGATTGTTACATTATTCAAGCACGTCTTGCAACTCCCTAAGACAAACATTAATTCCCTTTATACATCTGAAAGACCAAGTCTCAGAGAGATCAGAAGGCTTAAGCAGTGCCATCCAAAGTCTAGCTGCCCCTTTGTCTGCTGTCTGAGCCTGCCAGCACCTGAGATTTTGACACTCAAGTTCCTCTGATTCCTGAGGGACTTCTCCCAGGCACATCTAGAGGACTTCTCCCAAGCACATCTAGAGGCTCTTGGTTCCTGCTGCTGCACAGGTCGGCTTGCACCTCAAGCCTAAGCCTGTCAGGATTCACAAATGTGCTGCTTCCTTGCATGGCCTTTTTAAAGACTGTTTCTCAGGTGTGCTCAGAGACACCTTCTGCATTGGCTTCCATGTAAGTTGCAGGTTCTTCCTGCTGCAGCAGTAGGTGAGGCAACGCCTTTGTTTTCTTTATGGCTTGAGGTGGGAGGTTTGGTCTCGATTCCCACATGTGCCTGGCAGCTTTGCTCTAACCACCAAGCCACAGGTTCTTTGGCTTGAAGCATAAGTTGGGGAAAATGTCCTGGGTCACCACATGAAGTCACACTGCTGGCAAAAAATAAATAAGATGAAGAGTGATGTAGACTGAGAGCAGAAGCAGAACTGCAGCCAGGTGGTTTTGTATCTTCTCTGGGAACAGGCAGTCATGCTCCAAAGCCTACCTATGCAGTTTTAATAACTGAGTCTCTAATTTCCAGCTGATTTCCCTAACCTTTAGTTTTAGTCTTTGTCACAACTGTTTCTTGATTTAAAATGGAATACAAAACCAGCTTCTCTCTTGAAAAACAATCTGTAGTAGGTGTCTAGGACACCTTTTGGAGAGATGTGTCATTTAAAATCCTCAGACAGAAGTGAGAATGGGAGCTGAGTCTCTGCAGCCTGTAACTCATCTGAGCAGTAGTCACTTGGCATAGAAAGGAAAGGCAGTGAAGGCTCAGTGTGGGCAAGATTTTGAGACACACTCTTTTGGATGACATCACCTTTTCAGGACATTTTCAACAGCTCTCTGCCCAGTATGCTGCCTGTTTTGCTTTCTAGTCAGAAGCCATCAATTCCCACAGGTGTTTATTTGGGAAATGAACTGGGAACTGAGGATTTCTCTGCAGAAACGAGTGGTTATAGATTTAGTGCTGTGAGACTGAATGTCCTATTCCCATTACGGATTTGGGCTTAACTTTCTTGTTTCAAATAAGAGACAAGGGTTTGATTCTGGAGAAGAAAAGCAAATAACAAAAACCCTGAGGCTCATTCCCTTAAGTCTCCCTTTCTGATGGAAACTCAGAAGTGACTCCCTCCATGCAGGTGTGAGAGGTGTCCTCCACATCAAGCAGGCACCTCTGAAGGCTGATAGCACAGGGGAATCTCTTCAGGAGAGCTTGGCAGTGCGGGCCCTTCAACATGTAGTCTTGCAATTCAGGAACCCAATCAAATTGGCAGTTATTTTAATTATAAATGATGCAAACTTGGAACCTAACAGGGAAAAGCAGGCTGCCTGAGAAGCTGCAAAAGGCTTGAGAATAGCACCATCTCCTGGAAATGCCTCATATAGCTTTGCTTTTCTAAGTTGGCTGAAGGCACCTTTTTTTTTTTTTTTTTTTTTTTCTTTTTCTTTCTCCTAAAACTACCGTAATTCAAAACTATAGTTTGGTTAACGTATGCTCTACTGCTACCAAATAGTAGTTTGGCTAAGGTATTCTCATGCTTTGACAATAACTGAACATCACCCATGCACTTTTTTTCCAGTGTACTTCTTGTTAACAGCGAATGAAATGTGACGCATGCATAGGGCAGTTTTGTCAGTGTAAAAGTGGAGGACACACCATATTTGCCACAGCAGCATGCCAGGGTGCCTCAGAAGGCTAACTGAAACCCTTTGGGCTCGTAACCTGCAATCCAAGCTAAACTAACTTCTACATTTTCTCTAAAGCCTTCATCTGAAAGCTGATTTTTCTCAAAGTAACAAAGAAAAGAAGAAAAAACCAAAGTGTGCTGGGTTTGCATGGCAAGGTTTTGGTAGCAGGGGGCTGTGTGGGTGGATTCCTACAGAACTGACAGAGCCAGTGCCAGCGGCTCCAAGATGGACCCACTGCTGGCCAAGGCAGAAATCATCAGTGATGGTGGTAACACCTCTGTGATAATGTATTTAAAGAGGGGAAAAAATCTGCTATGCAACAGCAGCCAGAAGGGAGGAATGAGAATATGTAAGAGAAACAACTCTGCAGACACTGAGGTCAGTGAACAAGGAAGGAGAGGAGGTGCTCCAGGTGCCAGAGCAGAGATTCCCCTGCAGCCCATGGTGAAGACCATGGTGAGGCAGGCTGTCCTTCTGCAGTCCATGGAGGTCCACAGTGGAGCAGAGATCCACCTGCAGCCCATGGAGGACTCCACACCAGAGCAGACGGATGCCTGAAGGAGGCTGTGAACCCGTGAAGAGCCTACACTGGAGCAGGCTCCTGGCAGGACCTGTGACCTCATGGAGAGAGGAGCCCATGTCGGAGCAGGTCTTCTGGCAGGACTTGTGACTCCACAGGGGACACACGCTGGAGCAATCTGTTCCTGAAGAACTGCACCCTGTGGAAATGACCCATGATGGAGCAGTTCATGAAGGACTACAGCCCATGGGTGGGGCCCCATGCTGGAGCAGGGGAAAACTGTGAGGAGGAAGGAGCAGCAGAGACAACATGTGATGAACTGACCACAACTGCCATTCCCCATCCCCCTGCACCACGTGGAAGGAAAAGGTAAAGAAGTCAGGAGTGAAGTTGAGCCTGGGAAGAAGGGAGAGGTGGGGGAAGGTGTTTAAAATTTGTTCTTATTTCTTATTATCCTACTCTGACTTGTAATAAACTAAACTATCCTACTCTGATCGGTAATAAACTAAATTGATTTCCCCAAGATGAGTCTGTTTTGCCTGTGACAGTAATTGCTGAGTGATCTCCCTGTCCTTATCTTGACCCAAGAGCCTTTTGTCCTGTTTGCTGTGTCCAGTTGAAGAGGGGAGTGATAGAGCAGCTTGGTGGGCACCTGGTGGTCAGTCAAGGTCAAATCACCACATTAACAGTTGATGTCACCCCACAAAAATCTCCTTGGATTGCCCTAGTGTAGCAGAATATTTACCATTCCTTTACTGCTTCCTTATATACAGCCTAGCACAGCTCCACAGTCAACGCATTGCACTGCTGAACCATGCAACATCCAGGGGCACATTTCTTCACTTAGCCGCTTTTCATTATAGCTACACCAGGTTCCACCTAAGCTAAAACTTTAGAGTACTAATCACATCAAATGGCAAAATTACCTGACAAGTAACAAGAGATTATAACTTCATGCAGTTTGCGAGTCTTAGCTGAAAGTAAGCTGGAAACTATATATGTTTTCTGTTAGGAATCAATTTAGGATTTTAACGAGGTATTTCTTGCCATAAATGCAGTCATGATACGTGTTTTCTCTATCTGCTCAAACTGCTGCACCCATATGCCTATCTTGTACCACAATAAGAGGGTTTTTTTTTTGTTAAGGAACATCAGTATTATCTCACTTGAACAGACGTGAAAGCAGATGACATCTAGATAGTCACGTATTTTAGATAAAGCCTGTGGCAAAGTTTGCCATACCAGTGCTTTATCACATACAAATTATCATACAAACATGTACAAACCTCTTGTACATGGCTTGGCTGATAGCCAGTTAATTATTAAATGTATGGGGATAATTTGAATAGTACAATTGGAAATGTTATACTTGGCAATACGGAGAATTTTACTGTTGAAATCTAGCGTTTCCTATATTGTTCCTGCCAAGCGTTACATTCTACCTTTTGCATTTATAGACTTTAATTGAGGGCTAGCTAAATGCACACTCGCTTACTACTAAAGAGTAATTTTCCTGGTAGTAAACTGATTTGCTACAGCCTTTTCTTTTGCAGTTATCTTGATCTTTTAATTTAACATCTTAGCCCACCCTCTGAATTGAAGACCATTCCTTATGTTACCCACTAGATTTTTTAATGCTTAAGATACGACCAAATCTTTTTCTCTCCAAATGAAACCTAGCCTGAAGACGAAGCAGCTGGCTGCAGCAATAGAACAAGATGGTCTGCTTTGTTAGCTTTAACACATCAACCAGTCACACAGATCTGCGTGTGGGCTTTGCATAGCCCTAAACACTGCCTTGAAAAAAAAAAACAGAAAATCCTTCTGTATCTTAAGGTCTATCATCAAATACTGTCAGATCTTCGCTTCTTCCAAAACAGGTGAGAGAAGAGTGCATAATTCCCAGTGTAACCTTTTTTCCCAAGAGTCATTACTGATAGGTGGGTACTAGCTCATCTGGGATCTCAGCTTATACCTGTAACTTTCAAGTCCAGGCTCCGATACTGCATCTTCTTTCTGATTCTGTGAATCTCAGCCTGACCCTTCCCAGAAGACTACCTGCAGTCTGTTTTCTTGCATATCTCCCACAAAACCTCACTGAGGACAAACAAGGGACTTTTAACAAAACTCACTTCGTTTTCTTTCAGGAACAAGGAAGCAGTTTTGTTTAATACTACAATCACTGTCATCCTTTTATTTTTTTTTTCCACAAGTCAAGCTCAAACTATTTGTCTTTGTTAAATCCAGTTAAAACTAAACCCAGGGTCAATCTGATTTCAACGAGTGCTTTCACCGCTGTCAGTCATATGTGCTACACTTGTTTCTGCTAATAAGCCACGGCTTACAGAATGAATAATAGGTTGCTTAATAAAACAACACCCTTCACATTCCACTGGTGGTGGAGAATAATTTGCTATACTTGACAGTATACAGATGAATAGTGGGTTGAACATGAAGTTCAGACAGCTGTTGGTACAAGGTAAGAGAACGGAGATCAGTTTCCCTTTAGGTCAAACAAAAATACCACAGAATCATAGAATGGTTTGGGTTGGAAGGGACCTCAAAGATCATCTAGTTCCAATCCCCCTGCCATGGGCAGGGACACCCTCCACTACACCAGGTTGCTCAAAGCCTCACTCAACCTGGCCTTGAACACTTCCAGGGATGGGGCATCCACAACTTCTCTGGACAACCTGTTCCAGTGTTTCGCCACTCTCATTGTAAAAAATTTATTGCTTCTATCTAATCGAAATCTCCCCTTTCAGTTTAAATCCGTTGCCCCTTGTCTCATCACAATATACCCTTGTAAAAAGCCCCTCTCCAGCTTTCCTGTAGGCCCCCTTTAAGTACTGGAAGACTGCTATATGATCACCCCGGAGCCTTCTCTTCTGCAGGCTGAAGAGCCCAACTCACTCAGCCTGTCTTCGCTGGAGAGGTGTTCCAGCCCTCAGATCATCTTCGTGGCCCTGCTCTGGACTCGCTCCAATGGCTCCATGTCCTACTTGTGTTGGGGACTCCAGAGCTGAATGCAGTACTCCAGGTGGGGAGGAAAAGGAAACATATCCAGTTGCTATACTCAAAGTCTTTCTGGAAACAACTACCCTTTCTTGAGGAGGCTAAATGTATAGCTACTAAGTAAATAAATATATTTATTAAAAAGAAGAGAAAAATTGCAGTGGCTGCCTGGCTGCAGAGCTGTTGTTAACTAGAAGAAAGTGACCTGTGTGGCCTCTGTGCCCTGGCACCCAGATAGTCCCTCTGGCTGTGTCTGCTCTGTATGTCTTCCCATGCAGCATTTGTCATTCTCCTGCCCAAGCATCCTGATGACAGTGTGTCCAGGTGAGGCTTAGAGAAACCTGAAACGGGGACACCAGTCACGTCAACGTACATGAAGATGTTCTGGGAGCTAACGAGTGCTATCATATGTTGTCTGTTATTGATAACCTCTTCCATCATTTTACATTAGCAATCACTGAGACTGTCTCTTCTCAATAACGGACCCAGTTAGAGACCTTTCAGTGTGAGTGATGGTGCATGGAGAGAAGTACATTAAAAATTCCTAGAGGACAAGCAAGCAGAGGAGTGTGATAAGGGATGCTGGCCGTTCAGGTCTCCAAACACTCTTGGCTTCATGAATTCTATTGCAGGGTATAGTAAGCTCTCACTTGCTCTGAGATGGGGGAGGCAGGGAGAAAAGCAGAATGAAGGTTGAAGCTACCTTCTTCTTGTACGCACTAAGAAAAGTGAGTTTAACTGAGAGAACTGCACACGTACACAGGCAAGACCTCTCCCTGGAGATCCCTCCTGTCCCTAGGCAATGGAGCTGGGTGGAAGGTGATTGCTCTTCAGACCAGAGCAAAAAATATCTTGGTGACAAAAGGCAAACAACCTGGCTTGTTGTGTCTTGAATATTGAAGGCAGTCCCAGAGGAAGGTACTATGTAACACGTGCCTAAGTACAATGGCAAGGCTGGTGGTATAAATGGAGAACAGTGCTTTCTGCTCGATGCCTGACCCACAGACTCTGAAGTCCCAAGGCTGCTGTTGTGATTTAACCCCAGCTGGCAACTAAGCCCCACACAGCTGCTTGCTCACACCCCTTTCAGTGAGATGGGGGAGGAAATCAAAAGAGTAAATGTAAGAAAATTTGTGGGTCATGGTTTTAAGCCAAACACCACGCAGCCACTTGCTCAGCCTCCCCCACTCCCAGGAAAGACAGGGCAGAGAATTGGAGGGGTAAAGGCAAGGAGACTCATCAGTTGAGATAAGAACAATTTAATAGGTAAAGCAAATGATGTGCATAAAACCAAAGCAAAACAAGGAATTCATTCACTACTTCCCATCGGCAGGCAGGTGTTCAGCCATCTCCAGGAGAGCAGGGCTCCATCATGTGTAACAGTTACTTGGGAAGACAAACGCCATCACTCCAAACATCCTCCCCTTCCTTCTTCTTCCCCCAGCTCTTATTGCTGAGCATGACATTATATAGTACTGAATACCTCTGTGGTCAGCTGGGGTCAGCTGTTCTAGCTGTGTCCCCTCCCATCTTCTTGTGCAACCCCAGCCTCCTCCCTGGTGGGGTGGTTTAAGGAGCGGAAAAGGCCTTGACTCTGTGTAAGCACTGCTTAGCAATAACAAAACATCCCTGTGTTATCAACACTGTTTTCAGCACAAATCCGAAACACAGCCCCATACCAGCTACTAGGAAGAGAATTAACTCTATCTCAGCCAAAAACAGTACATTGAGATAATGACAGTTTAATAAGTAAAGTAAAAGCTACACATGCAAGCAAAGCAAAATGAAGAATTCATTCACTACTTCCCATCAGCAGGAAGATGTTCAGCCATCTCCCACAAAGCAGGGCTTCATCACACTTAACGGTTATGGCAACATACTGTTGTGACTATTGCTGTTTTATAAAAAGGAAAGCAATTTTCTTGAAGGATTTTCATTAGCTCTTCTTGCCCGATACCATTTAGAGCAACTGGCTTCTGAAAATCACGTACAAGCAAGTGAATTGTGACATTTTAAATACCAGGGGCAGTCTGTAGGCGTTCACTTCTATGCTAATCACTTCTGGCTTCTGTTACGATCAGTGGAGAGAAGTGGGCAATTCATCCTAAAGCAGAATAATACCTGAGCTTCTCTATTGACTGTAAGAGGAGTGTATGGGAAGTAATTCATCTACAGATCTCTACATAGTAGACACTTACAGTTAGACGAGATGATTCTCAAAAAGAGCAGTAGACTATATTTACACAATTTAATGGAACTATTTTCTGAAAAGTGAATTAACAATGGGAAGTTTTCAGGTGCCTAAGTTTGATATGTAAAATGAGATCATCTGAATACCCACCTAAATGACTGATTTCACATCACACCAAAAAAAGTACGTTGGCATGGAGACTCAAATCTCCCTGTTCCAAGCCCTAAGTCTATGTACAGCACCCAGTTACGTTCTTTCCCTCAGTGTAAGGAATATCAGTTCACAAACATGATCTTTAGTAATGTGAAATAATGGCAAATTTGAGGAGGTGAGGGATATCTTGCTTTCATATAAGGTTGTCACACTACAGGCATTGCTGTATCCTGAAGCTCTGGCAATATCTTGGGAGCTCACCTGAAGTCAGGAATGATGAGCAAAGTACTGAAATTAACAAAACCTCTGTGTAGGCATTATGTCAAATTTACTCATAAGTATTTGAAAGTCTCGGTTTAGGTCTCAGTTTGTAGTGTTAAAGACAGCTTTACTATTACGTTCAATTCATAAATGTCAATTAAGATAATATTGACCTACTTTAAAAGATCATGTTTGGACATGGAGTTAAAGAACAGTAATATTTCATATTAATATTTACCTGTCAGTTTTTGAATTTTAGGATCAATTTTGGTCTACACTGAACTTTCCAAGTTAAATTTAAGCATATCGCAGAGCTTACCAACTATCAGGTTGTAGGGATCTGTTTTCCGACACATTTCATTTTGGTTAAGAAACTATGATTGTCTTCTTGAACCAGTCTCTTTAGACAGCCCACTGTCACTTTCACATGAGCTCTAGATGCAGTATTAAATGGTAAACTAAAATTTTTAACTGTGAGTTTTACACCTGCATTCATTTTAAAATCTATGCAGTGTTTCAGAAACCTAAAGGTCCTTGGAAAAATCTAAAATCTACAAGCAAAGTCCAACTTTTTTTTTAAATCTTTACAAAAGCTTTTCAGACGTCTCCACATCCTCCCTGGGAAAATAACTGTTCTTTTCTTACTGGTCCACTTGAATACCACTTTGGATGGCTGAATTCTGTCTATCTCAATTCTGCCCAACAATTCCAGCAGATAGGCTGTTACAAACTTCTTGTCCTAAACTGTTGCTTGTGTTCACTGTGGTCTGATCCTCCAGCTCCAGGGGCAGCAGGAGGATATGGGATATTCCACTGTGTTTCAGTCCCCATTCAACAGTTGGGGACTGAAATACAATATCAGAGCAGTCTGCTCCTCATTTATTGTAATACACCAGGGGTGTTGTAAGAGGAGAAATTTTCACTGCGACTAATGAGAAGAGTCTTAATTGCAGTGGAACTAGGACAACAACGTTTCAATTGCAGCATAACTGATTGAGGTAAAATGAGGACATTCTCCTCAGGTCATCCTGGGCCTTTTGAAACGATCAGCTATGCAGATGCCAGTACTTCATAATCGTATTGTGGGGCTGATTGCGAAGTTCAATCTATGGCAATATTTTTTAATTTCAAGTACAGCCTAACAAGCATTTGCAAATGCATAATTTCTAGTAATTTGTTTATCCTTTCTGGAATTGCCAGAGCCTCTCAGAAATGTAAGTGGTAAGGAATTAATTATCTTTCCCATTAAAAATGTAATATTTTGGAATCTTATTCTTCTGAATAGGAATGAAAAGCCAAACTCTCTCTCAGCCAAAGCAGTTTGAGACAGAGGTAAAATCTTCTTAATATAAACAAATTAAAAACTCTTTGGCTGCAATGAGATGAAAACAATGTCCGACTTGGACCCCGAGTCCTCCAGTAGCCAGCTCTTTCTGTAGACATGCATACACCCCCTGATCCCATGCCACCCCTGCTTGCCACCTAGTCCAACGTGACCTTTGCTTGTGCTCACATACTTGGTCACACACCTGCACTCGCTGGGCAGCTCCAGTCACTGGCACCATGGATGGATGGGCCCCTGTGACTCGTGGTCCCTGCTCCAGTTGCTGGCACTCAGACACCCACGTCCATGAGTGCACGAAGAGTAGAGTCCCTACCACGGGAAATCGCTTAGAAACAGATTTTAGTGAGAAGATAGGACAAACTGTGGCGACCAGGCATGGGGCACGGCCAGACAAGCGTGCTCAGTAGTAGCATGTTTACATGTCACAACCCCTTTGATCCCCTTATCTGTTTCCCACACTGATTCCTCCCCAAAACCACTTTGATCCCTTGCTTTCCTCACCCTTGGTTTCTCCCCTAAACATCCTTCAATAAGTCTTAAACTATCTCCAAATGCTCTTCCAGGGATCCCTGGATGGGATGGCAGGCAGCTGAGCCCCATACAGTCACCCGCTCACTCCGCCTTGGTGGGACCGGGGAGAGAATCGGAAGGGTGAAAGTGAGAAAACTTGTGGCTTGAGATAAAGACAGTTTAACAGCAAAAGCTATTTAATAAAGCAAAAGCTGTACACAAAAGCAAAGGAAAATGAGGAATTCATTCACCATTTCCCATAGGCAGGCGGGTGTTCAGCCATCTCCAGGACAGCAGGGCTCCATCACGCTTAACAGTTACTTGGGAAGACAAACGCCATCACTCTGAACATCCCTGTTGTGGTTTAGCCCAGCTGGTGACTAAGCACCATGCAGCCCCTTGCTCACTCCTCTCCCATGGTGGGGTGGAGAGGAAAAAATATAACAAAAAGCTCAAGGGTTGAGACAAGGACAGGGGGAGATCACTCACCAACCATGGTCGTGGGCAAAACAGACTCAACTTGGGGAAAAATCAATTTAATTTATTACAAATCACATCAGAGAGGATAATGAGAAACAAAGACAGATCTGATAAATACCTCCCCCACATCCCTCCATTCTTCCCGGCTCTACTCCTCCCCCTCTACAGCAGCACAGAGGGACAGGGAATGGGGCTCTGGACAGTTCGTCACACGCTGTTTCTGTCACTCTTTCCTCCTCAGTAGGAGGGTTCCTCACACTCTTCCCCTGCTCAGTTGTCCATGAACTTCTCTAACATGAGTCTTTCCTAAGGAATCCAGTCCTTATCCATCAGACTGCTCTAGCACGAGCTTTTCCCTCAGAATCACAGCTTCTTAGAGCAAAGCCACCTCCTTCTTCCTTTGGATCCTGTTCAGAATTTATCTGGGTAATACCTTTCACTGAAGTATTTTGCCTATTTTGTAACTGACAGTATGAATTAAAGTCAAATTTAGAAATATGCAATAAATAACATCTCTCAGGAAAAATAAAATCTTGCTGAAGAACCATTGCTTTTCTATCTGGATAATGTAACCATTATTCGTACAAAGAGTGTAACATAAGGAATTAAAACAAATATAGCTTCTGGTCCTGCAGGAATGTACACAAGTACTTACTTAATATTATTCACACTGAACAAGTAGAATGCTAAACACAGGTAGTAAATCTCGACATGCTCCTAGAAATCAAGAAAAAAGTAACTTTTGTTCAGCTTGCCATAGAACAAATATCCCTAAAGACTACCCTTGCTTTTAAAAAAAAAGCTCTAATTCCTTTGTCTGTAGACAAACTGAGCTTTAAGGTTCTTGATCACAAATCCTCTAAAGTAGAACAGTTTGTTGCAGATCAGGGCTCTCAGGAAGCTGAAAAATCCTTCTTGGCAGGTGGTGAGATTGATCTGTCTTTTCCCAGGTGAGGAGGTTCTATTCTTCACTTCTTATAGTGAAGAAACGCTTCCTTCTGAGGGTGGTGAGGCACTGGAACAGGTTGCCCAGAGAAGTTGTGGATGCCCCATCTCTGCAAGTGTTCAAGGCCAGGCTGGATGAGGCTTTGAGCAACCTGACCTAGAGGAAGGTGTCCGTGCCCACGGCCGGGAGGTTGGAACTAGATGATATTGAAAGGTCCCTTCCAATCCAAATCATTCTATGATTCTACGATTCTATGATTCTATTCAAAACTTTCTCAAGAATTTGTCCTTAAAAAATGATGACGTGAATTAAAGTTACAGGTATTACAGCATTTTAAATTAAGGCATGTTCAGAATCAGTTACCCAGCAGTTTAATTTCATTCTATACTTACATTTGTACATCCTATTTAATGTCTGATTTTGCAGGGTAAAAATCTCAAGCTGGTATTTGGAAACATCAGAGGACATGTGTAATTTGAAGATAATGGAACATGAAGATCAATTTGAGACTCGAATTCAAGTTGTTGCCTTCAAGACTGGATCACTGAGCCTACAGCCCCTACCTGCCTGTGAAGATACTACTGCTTCTCAGGAAAACTCCACAGGCAATCCCAGGCTGAAGTATCCCTCCATCAATGTGCTTCAGACTCTTCCAGACCCGCTAAGCTGACTTAGCAAAAGGCTTGCAAGTAGCGTGGCTTGCACATCACAAGCATGTGGTACCAAAAGCAGTTGCTCTGCAGTATGGGAGAAAGCTCTTAAAAACTGGTGAGTGATTCTTGCAAAGAGAACATGTAGTAGCAACAAAATGATCAGTAGACCTCAGAGAAAGCAAATGTCAGCAAACTTAGGAAACAGCAGAGAACAGCTTTTTAGGAGTGATGGTAAGGGGAACAGGCACTGCATTTGGAAAGCAGAAATCAAATGCACATCTATAACATAAGGACTAACAGGGCAGGTAGCAGTCCTTAGGAAAGGACCTGAGTATCATAATAAGCCGCAGACTGAATGTGGGTCAGCAATGGTACATTACTGACAGGGAAGCAATTCTTTTCACAGGACCATAACGTAATTCAGGTTGGACCTCGGGAGGTCTCTAGTCCGACTTCCTCCTCGAAGTAAGGTCACCTAGGAGGTCAGACCAGGTTGCTCTGAGCCTTACCCAGTCTCACTGTGAAAACCTCCATGCATGCAGACTGCATAGCCTCTCTGCTCAACCTGTTCTAAAGCCTGACTGTCTTCATCATTAAAAAAGTCTTTCCTTATGTCTTGTCAGAATCTCCCTTGTTTCAATTTCCAGTATGTATTAACAGAAGTAATGATGACTATGGTAGTTATTTTGGTCTACTTGTGCTGGTGGAAACCCAGTTTTACAGTCCGTAGTTTTTACATTATTTCCAGTTCAGTGTACTGCACTTAAAGGTATACTGACAAGTTGCAGAATGTACTGTCTTGTTGACAAGAATAATAAAGGGTGAAAAGAGGATTGAAAACATGATCCTTGAGGCAACCATGAAAGGATGGGGTGGTTAGCAAAGAAAGGAAAAAACAATGTACAGCGCTGCGTATAAAAATGTTCTTTTAGGCTGTAAGGGGACTGTGATCAATCATGCTCATGGACGCAACGACAAAGGACAAAAAATAATTGACTTGCATTGATATGGAGTTTGGTTAGACATCAAAGAAAGTTTATTTAAAACTACAAGGCCAATTTTGTGGATTCTTCCTCACTAGAGGTTAAAAAAGCAAGTTTAGACAATTATGTGCTAGAGTTGTGCCTAGGCTCAGTTCTTCCTCAGTACAAAGGGATGAACTGGGGTCCTTCTAGCACCATGTTTCTGAAAGAAGGCTTGCTGCTAATAGACAAGAAGAAAAAAAAGATGTAAAAAATAATACTAGGTTGTTAGATAGCCTCTCTGTCCCTCTTACACCCCCACAAAGGTCTTAAATGCTTATCTCTGTGATCTTACCACTCCCTGTCCATTATTAGAGCTGTAGTGGGTTTTTTCATGCCCATTGGTGATTTTCTAGCCTTTATTGGGTCTTTCCTTTCTGCAAAACAGTCTTCCCTACCTGTTGTCATCTAAGTGTGTCCTCTTCAGAGTGCTGCTGAGGGAGTTTCCCCAGGTTTCCAGACATAACTTTAGAAGTTCTTCCTACCATCTCCCCAACAAATCCTCCCTCTTCTTCCCCACACAGTATGTTATTTGCTAGTGACTAAAAGAAATGAAGACTTTACATTTTGTGATGGTTTGATGGGGAGGGGGGGTGTGTTTCTGGTGGCAGGAGAGGGAATTTGCTCCACCAGATTGGACTCCCATCCCCCCTCCGGGTTGAGCCAATCGGCGCCTCTGCAAATTGCCCTATTTAAGTTGGGACAAAGGAACCAGAAAGGTGTGCCTTTGCCCAGGAGTGAGAAGGGAGGAGGGCATTGCCCCCACTTCTCGGCTCCCAGCCGGGTGGCAGCCCACGCCGGGCCGGCGCCGCCCACTGAGGATGGCGGCAGTGGAGCCACTTGGGGAACTCGGGGAGCGCCCCGCTCCCGGGGTGCCCACCGGGCCGAGTTCATCCAGAGAGGACTAAGTTCTGAGAGAAACGGCCACAACGACACCAGGTCAGTGAAGATGGAACAGGACAAGGTGTGCCGGAGCTGAGTTTCTCCTGTAATCGATGGTGAGACGGCAGGCAACCCCCCTGCATCCAGGATGCACTTGGTGGAGCAGAGACCTGCTCGTGGCCCATGGAGAAGCCCACGTCGGAGAAGAGATGCCTGAGCCTGAGAGAGGTCATGGAGCATGGGATGCACGACGAGTAACTGTTAATAATGGAGCATGGGATGCATGACGAGGTAGTGAGGTATCTAGAATCCGTGGGATGACCCATGCCAGAACAAGTGGCCACAACTCCCTAAGAATCCGAGACTGTGGTAAAGCCCGCACTGGAGCAATCCGATGGAGAAGGATTACATACTGCGGGTAGGACTCATGCTGGAGAAGTTTGTGGATTTTTTCCTCATGAGTAGGGGATCCACTGGAGCACGGGAAAAGGGTGTAAGGACTCCTCCTCCTTTAAGAAAGGAGTGGCAGTAACAACATGGGATGAACAGACCTGCACTCCCCCAGTCCCTGTCGCCCTGCGCCGCTGAGGGGGAGGTAGAGCCGGGAAGAAAAGGAAAGGTGGGTGGGAAGGTGTTGTTTTTAAGATCTGGCCTTGTTTTCTCTTTATCCTCTCAAGTAACCGGTTTTGTTTCCCTTTGTCCTTTTTAAGCAACTGTTAATAAATTGTTTTGCTTTAAGAGAACTGAGTCTGTTTTGCCCGGGACCATGGTTGGTGGGTGCTCCCCGCTCAGTTCTTGTCTCGACCCTCAGTCCTTTTATGATATATTTCTTCTCTCCATTTCACTGGAGAAGGAGTGAGAGAGCGGTCGTGCGGAGTTCCGTTGCCGGATCAGCCTAAACCACGACACATTTGTATTCATTCACTTCAGAAACACGCTGCGGCAGCTGCCCTCCTCACACGGACACTTCCTCTGGAGTGGGAAAGCATCGTCACGGTCACACAGCAGCGAGTGCCAATGCCACTGCTGTCCTGTGCATCAGCATGTACGGACACAACCTTCCCAGCAATAGGGAAATCAGCATAAAGAAAGAAGTAGTACATAGGGAGAGATGCAAGTGAATTTTAAAAGCAATTTTTGCTGTGAATTTTGAGAGTAAAAAAGCAGAAAATAATTTCTTTCTGAAAACATGACTGTCCAGTAGGTGAGGTCACAGCTTTTCAAGTGAAAAAATACCTGAACAAATGAAATGCTAAGAACTAATCAGAACAGTTAACCAAATTAATGTTTTGTAGTAATAGATGCACATAGGTGTCTGAGGACGAAGAAAACAATTTACTGTTTTCTAACTCTTTAACATTAAAAATGCATTCAGATAGAACAATCATTTTCACTCTTTCCCACATTGCAGACCTCTGCTTTGCAATGTTCACTTCTGCAAAGTAAAATTAAGTCTAAGGACAGCAAACTTGTTCGGGATTTTTTAGTTATCCTTCAGAAATCCTTTAAAAGTTGTCACAAACCCACAGGGTTACACGTTCATGTTAAAAATAACTGTACTAGACAAGCAAAAAGACAATGCTGTGAGACGTTTTTGCCTGCAAAATTATAGCATAGGCAACATTCCTGTCACATGCACAATAACCTATGGTTCTTTTGCATGTGTTGAAGCTAGAGGATGAGAATCTGGCTTCAGGATTACCGTTTGTCTGTGGTAATTTGTATGTGGTATTTTAGGACAAAGACTGTTCCTCTGCCATAAAACATTAACCTTTCTGTAGATGGGGAATGGTCTTATCTATGACCGGAAGATGATTCCTTTTCAGAGAACTAACAGTCTTGTGACAAGAAAGGAAATATGAGGGTTTATGGGCTGACAGAAGAAGCATGAGGTAACAGGTACACAATAGTGACCAGCCTGACAAGTTGCTATCCAAGCCCATCAGTGGTCTGCATCTAGCCATCTGCAATCAAGTGGCTGCAGTTATTCCAGACAAAAAACGTATTAAGAAAGGATTTGGAAGGGAGCCATGGAGAGTTGCTTTGGTATTTATTGAAAAAACCTCTAAAGTGCAAGGGAAGTGTATGTATTTCTGCCAGGAGTTAGGGTAAAAGCACAGCAGAAACTTGTTTTGTTTTAAAAAAATGAAAGGGGTAAGCCCCTTGTAATTACCTTATACTCATCACTAGGTAAAGGTTTTCTCATGGGTAGTTACTATGGGTTAGTTAAATCCACACCAAGAATTGCTTCACACTAATTTGTTCTTGTCACTACACATTGAGATAAATTGAGCCTGCTTACGTTAACTTTCTGCTCTTCACCATTCAACTAATATCTTGCAAATTTTATTTTTCACTGCAATTTAACAGCAAATTTTTCCATCTGTGTCTTTTCACGCTTTCTTCTCACATGTGCCCTGCACACAAGGCCTCTTTAACTCCTGAAGACTGCGACTAGTGAATGCCTGGTTGACTTTTTGCTTCACAGAGCAGATGGGACTGCTGCTGTATTTCATTTCACATGAGGAAAGCTGTGAGGGGCCATAAGCCTTGCAGCCAGAAGGAGCACTATGTCATGGGGCCAGCAAGAGGACAGAGGCCACGAGGCCAGATTTCAAATTAACTACATAACAAGAGCGTTCTACAGGGAGATAGTGGGGGGTAGGGGATATGCATCCTGCAGAGGCCAGACTACTGATTGCAGGCAGTCCTAATAGTGGAAGATGTAGAGGGTGAAACGATAAAGAACCTACGTTCAAACACATAATATTTGGGCAGTCTTAGAATGCTAAAGCTGTTTTTCAGCTTTTGTGAAGTGTCTTCTCTTGGGTTGCTGCGTGATGGTAGAGCTCTCCTAGAGAACTTTCTACACCTACAATTCCATGTGGCATCTTCTTCGAACACAATTAGAGGTTTCTGCACTACTGACGCCTTTTTGCTATGAAAAGCAGAGCTGATGAGGTTAAAAGCCTGCACACTGTATGTACATTAATGTATCTGCCTGTGTGGCAATCATACATCTGACTGCAATATCAACACGGCGCAAGAGCAGGTCTGTGTTGGTGGTTTACAATGCAGTTCCACTTTTGTGAGGTCAGAAGATCTCCATACATATGATATGATTCCTCAAACAATGTAAGGAGGAATTATCTAGATTTTATTCTCATTTTTCCATTTTTTTGCAAGAGAAAGCTTTCTATTTGGCTCATGTACAGCACCTTTGGTTTATTTATAAATGCCCAGTCTGTATTTGGGAAGTAAGAAGATTTTGTCAAGAAATGGAAGATGCAGATGAAATAATCCCAAAAAAAGTCCAAAAATCTTCACCTCCTGGTAAAACTTACTATAACCACACAAAAATGTTTTCTTAGTAGAAGACAGAACAATGGAGTCTTTGAGAGAGTAGAGGCTAGGCAAAATTCAGTTCAGAGTGGGAAAAAAGACTCCTACAGTACTTGGAGGGAAAAGAGAGTTTTCAGGCTACAAAACTGGAAACTGAAAAGGAGATGTTAACCTAGGAACTGTTATTTCAGTATATGCTGACGAATCATGAAACTCCTGATTTCATTAATCATTTTGCATGTGGAATAAGCTGACCAGAAAGGGAGATGTTTCTAGCTTTTCTGTAGGAATATAAGAAGAGAGAAACAAACTTTGTTATGCGATTGTGGATGTATTGGGTTTGTGTGGCAAGGTTTTGGTAGTGGGGGCCTGCAAGGGTGGCTTCTGTGAGAAGATGACAGAAGCTTCCCCATGTCCAACAGAGCCAGTTCTAGCTGGCTCCAAGACGGATCCGCCGATGGCCAAAGCTGAGCTAATCAGTGATGGTGGTAGCGCCTCTGTGATAACATATTTAAGAAAGGGTAAAAATTGCTGCACAACTGCAACTGGGAAACAGGAGTGAGAATATGTGAGAAAATTAAGTCTGCAGACACTAGGGTCAGTGAAGATGGAGCGGGGAAGGTGGTGCTCCAGGCACCAGAGTAGAGATTCCCCTGCAGCTTGTGCTGAAGATCATGGTGGAGCAGGTTGTCCTCCTGCAGCCCATGGAGGTCCACAGTGAAGCAGATATCCACCTGCTGCCCATGGAGGACATCACGTCAGGGCATGCTGGAGCAGTTTGTGAAGAGCTGCAACCTATGGGAAGGACCAACACTGGAGAAGTTCGTGAAGGACTGTCTCCCGTGGGTGAGACCCCATTGGAGCAGTGGAAGAGTGTGAGGAAGGAGCAGCAGAGAGAATGCATGATGAACTGACCACAACCCTCATTCCTTGTCCCTCTGTCCCACCCAGGGGAAGGAGGCAGAGAAGTCAGAAGTGAAGTTGAGCTTGAGGAGAAGGGAGGGGTGGGGGGAAGGTGGTTTTAGATTTGGTTGTATTTGCATTATTCAACTCTAATCTGATTGGCAATAAATTAAATGCACTTCCCTGAGCTGTCTGCTTTGCCCATGACAGTAATTGCTAAATGATCTCCCTATCCTTATCTTGATCCATGAGCCTTTCATATTTTCTTCCTCCTGTCCAGCTGATGAGGGGCGTGATATGAGTGGCTTGGTAGGGACTTGGTGCCCAGCCAAGGTCGACCCACCACAGTGGAACACACTGATTTTTGCTAACAAGTCAGAGGGATAGACCAAATATCTCATCAATCGAGATGACAAGATGACATCACTTTTACTGGAGTGAACACAGCTCTGCAAAGCCTGCCAAGGCTGTATTTGTCCACAGACGGTGTCAGGAGAGGTCAGAAGAGAAAGCTGCAGGATAGATGTACCTGACATTGCTGCTCGATGTAGTCTAAAAGAACCCATTAGTAAAGGGAACTGCAAGATCCATGTTTCTTTCTCTACACTGTTCTTTCTTTACACCTAATTTAATAACAACTATAAGACAGGCCTTTTCTAGGACTTAAAGGAAATAAATGGTTGGTTTCCCTTCCACATGGTCAAGTGGCTGTGATTCTGCATGTTTTGTATGCTTGGTTTGTTATGCTTTAGTCTGTTACGTAAATTTCTCAAAGAGCAGGTTGTCTCTTCTTCTAGACGGGTTAGGTACTCCTGAGTCATTAGTGATAAACAACTAGTTCCTTCTTGGCTGTCCAATCTTGCTGGTCCTACCTGTGCACTTCAGCAAGTGTGTAGAACCAGAGCCCCCCTAGCAATAACTACCACCAGATCTTTACTTGTCAAGCCCATGTTGGAATCTGCTTGGTAGAGTACCATGGGATGAAACCCTGGAGGGAAGAGGGACCCAAAAAAGCTGGTCAATATTCAAGGATCGCATTCTCCAAGCTCAGGAGTGACATATCCCAACAAAGAGGAAGTCAGGTAGAAATGCTAGGAGGCCTGCATGGATGAATAAGAAGCTTCTGGACAAACTCAAACAAAAAAGGGAAGCCTAGAGAGGGTGGAAGCAAGGAAAGGTCATCTGGGAAGAACACAGAGAAATTGTCTGAGCAACCAGGGAGCAGGTTAGGAAATTGAAAGCCCTGACAGAATTAAATCTGGCCAGGGACATCAAGGGCAACAAGAAAAACTTCTATAGGTACGCTAGTTATAAAAGGAGGACTAGGGAAAATGTGGACCCTCTCTAGAAGGAAATAGGAGACCTGGTTACCGAGGATATGGAGGAGGCTGAGGTACTCAATGAATTCTTTGCCTCAGTCTTCACTGACAAGAGCTCCCACTGCACAGCCCAAAGTCACAGAAGGCAAAGACAGGGACTGGGAGAATGAAGAACCGCCCACTGTAGGAGAAGATTGGTTTTGAGACCATTTAAGGAACCTGGAGATGCACAAGTCCATGAGACCTAATGAGATGCACCCATGGGTCCTGAGGGAACTGCCAGATGAAGTTGCTAAGCCACTAGCCATCACATTTGAGAAGTTGGTGAAGTTCTGGTGAAATTTCCACTGACTGGAAAAGGGAAACATAGCCCCCATCTTTAAAAGGGGAAAAAAAGAAGACCCAGGGAACTACAGTCCAGTCAGTCTCATCTCTGCACCCTGCAAGATCATGGAGCAGATCTTCCTGGCAACTACGCTAAGGCACAAAGAAAATAAGGTGATGGTGACATCCAGCATGGCTTCACGAAGGGCAAATCATGCCTGACAAACTGAGTGGCCTTCTATGATGGGGTTACAATACTGATGGATAATGGAAGAGCAACTGTTGTCATCTACCTGGACTTGTGCAAACCATTTGACACTGTCCTGCACAACATCTTTGTCTCTAAATTGGAAAGACATGGATCTGACAGATGGTCCACTTGGTAAACAAGGAATTGGCTGGATGGTCACCCTCCAAGACTTGCAGTCAACTGTTCAAGTGGTGCTCCTCGGGGGTCAGTACTGGGGCCAGTGTTCTTTACATCTTTTTGGTGTTCTTTACGTCTTTTTGGTGACACGGACATTGGGATTGAGTGCACCTTCAGCAAGTTTGCTGATGACACCAAGCTGTGTGGTGTGGTGGACACACTGGAGGGAAAGGATGCCATCCAGAGGGATCCTGATGGGCTTGAACGTGGGGCTGGGCGAACATTACCGAACTTAAAAAGGCCAAGTGCAAGACTCTGCATATGGGTCGGGCAATTCCAAGCACAAGTACAGACTGGGCAGAGAATGGAGTGCTGGTGGATGAGAAGCTCGACATGAGCCGGCAATGTGCGCTGGCAGCCCAAAAAGCCAACCGTATCCTGGGCTGCATCCAAAGAAGTGTGGCCAGCAGGTCAAGGGAGGGGATTCTGCCCCTCTACTCTGCTCTCATGAGACCCCACTTGAAGTACTGCATTCAGCTCTGGGGCCCCCAACATATGAAGGACATCAACCGCTCCCTGTTGGAGAGGGTCCAGAGGAGGGACACAAAGATGACCCAATGGCTGGAGCACCTCTCCTATGAAGACAGCCTGAAAGAGTCGGGGTTGTTCAGCCTGGAGAAGAGAAAGCTCCAGAGTGATCTTCTAGCAGCCTTCCAGTACTTAAAGGGCTCTGCAAGAAAGCTGGAGAGGGACTTTTTACCAGGGCATGAAGTTATAGAACAAGGGGTAATGGCTTTAAACTGAAAGAGGGGAGATTTAAATTAGAAGGAAGGAAGAAATTCTTCACTGGGCAGGTGGTGAAGCACTGAAACAGGTTGCCCAGAGAAGTTGTGGGTGCTCCATTCCTGGAAGAGTTCAAGGCCAGGTTGGATGAGGCTGTGAGCAACACGCTCTAGTGAAAGGCACCCCTGCCTACGGGAAGAGGGTTGGAACTAGATGATCTTTTAGGTCCCTTCAAACCCAAACCATTCTATGATTCTATGATTCTAAGTACATGATATGTCACTGGAACATACGTATGGAGTAGAATCATAGAATCATAGAATGGCATAGGCTGGAAGGGACCTCAGAGATCATCTAATGCAACCTCCCTGTCATGGGCAGGAGTACAATCCACTGAAGTTTTGCTGAACACATGGTCAGATGTGTATCTTGTAGCTACATAGCATGCTTGTCATTTAGCATACAGTACTCCTGAACATGACATCATAAGTACTTGTTACCTTTCCTTTTACTCCTTTATTTATTTGAAAAAAATCCGTAATACAGAGGTCCACCTAGGCAGGCTATGGGCATCTCTCTCATTGGAGAATTAAGAAAAATCAGCTTAGACAAACATCTT
Source organism: Tauraco erythrolophus (assembly GCF_009769465.1). Classification (NCBI taxonomy): domain Eukaryota; kingdom Metazoa; phylum Chordata; class Aves; order Musophagiformes; family Musophagidae; genus Tauraco; species Tauraco erythrolophus. The sequence goes on from NC_141496.1 coordinate 30,191,120, forward strand.
CCAGTCTCAGTCTTGCCTCACTGCAAGACAGGCCTGAAAATTTCTTGAGTTTACTTCCAATCTGACATTTCTTGGAAAGTATCAATTGCTCTAAATATATGCACTGCATATATTCAATGTTATTTGGTGTGAGTAGTTGTACTAGGAATGTCATAGAATCATAGAATCGTCTGGTTGGAAGAGACCTTCAGGATCATCGAGTCCAACCATTCACCCTGCACTGTCAGGGTCCCTAAACCATGTTGCTCAACACCAAATCCACACAGTTTTTAAACACCTCCAGGGATGGGGACTCCACCACCTCCCTGGGCAGCCTGTTCCAATACTTCACAAACCTCTCTGTAAAGAAGTTCTTCCTGATATCTAACCTAAATTTCCCCTGGTGCAACTTGAGGCCATTCCCTCTCGTCCTGTCATTCATAACGTGGGAGAAGAGACTGACCCCCATCTCCCTACAACTGCCTTTCAGGTAATTGTAGAGAGTGACAAGGTCCTCCCTGAGCCTCCTCTTCTCCAGACTAAACAGTCCCAGCTCCCTCAGCCGCTCCTCATAGGACAAGTTCTCTAAACCCTTCACTAGTTTTGTTGCCCTTCTCTGAACCCGTTCCAGCACCTCAATGTCCTTCTTGAAGCGAGGGGCCCAAAACTGGACACAGTACTCAAGGTGTGGCCTCACCAGTGCTGAGTATAGGGGGACAATCACTTCCCTGCTCCTGCTGGCCACACTGGTTTTGATACATGCCAGGATTCCGCTGGCTTTCTTGGCTGCTGGGGCACACTGCTGGCTTATGTTCAATCGGCTGTCGACCAGCACCCCCAGGTCCTTCTCTGCTGTGCAGCTTTCCAGCCACACTTCCCCAAGCCGTAACGCTGCAGCGGGTTGTTGTGGCCCAAGTGCAGGACCCGGCACTTGGTCTTGTTGAATTTCATACAGTTGGCCTTGGCCCATCGATCCAGTCTGTCCAGGCTCTGTAGAGCCTCTCGACCCTCAGGCAGATCAACACTACCTCCCAATCTAGTGTCATCTGCAAACTTGCTGAGGGTGCACTCGATCCCCTCATCCAGATCATTGATAAAGATGTTAAAGAGAACAGGCCCCAACACTGAGCCCTGCGGAACACCACTGGTGACCGGCCGCCAGCTGGATTTAACTCCATTCACCACCACTCTCTGGGCCCGGCCTTCCAGCCAGTTTTTGATCCAGTGAAGCGTATACTCGTCCAAGCCATAGGCAGCCAGCTTCTGCAGAATGTTATGGGAAACAGTGTCAAAGGCTTTGCTAAAATCGAGGTAAACAACATCCACAGTTCTTCCCTCATCCACTAAACGGGTCATTTTATCATAGAAGGAGATCAGGTTGGTCAAACAAGACCTGCCCTTCATAAATCCATGTTGACTGGGCCCCATCATCTGACTGTCTTGTACATGACGCATGATAACACTAAGGATGATCTGTTCCATGAGTTTACCTGGCACTGAGGTCAGAACACGCTTTTAAAAATTTGCAATGTAAGCACGGTATAGGAGAGAAGGAATAGATACACAAACTCACAGTGAGATTAATATGATTACCAGAAAAAAAAACTAACCATGACCAAGCATCATTTGTCTTCTGGAAGCCTCACAACCTAAGTTAAGTGGGTATTTATTTGCAGGTTTTGCCCAGAGGTCCTTCCAGACAAAAACGATGGCACGAAAGAGTAACAGTAAAAAAAAAAAAAAGAACTGAAAATCTATTTCTAAACAATATTGGAGGTGACCTATGAAGGCAGGAATTTATTGGAGGATTTCTGTCTGAATTTATTTGTCTACCTTAAGATCAAATCTGTCTTTATATTTCTTTTCCTAAAAGACTTTATGACCAGGATTTTAACAGTATATCCATATCCTAGGCAACTAAGAAGGGAAATATTTTTCTTAAATTACCTTGTGTATGTTAAATTCACCTTCTCTCCTTTGCAATACCTAGTGAATAACATTTGCACCAAAAAAGGCTTAAAGGTTCTTGGTCCTTTTGTGAAACTGTCAGCAACAATGAAGATAGAAACCCACAATGAATTTCTCGGTTCTTTCATGAAAGCAAAAAAGAGGAGTTATGCATTTTAAGAATTTCCTGATGGGGTTAGATTCTCATCTTACTCCACTGACATGTCTTGTTTTCTGCTACTATACATTGCAGAACAATTGTCACTGTGTAACACTACGTAAATAAAATTTTCTGTACTTCTTTGAAAGGCAAGCGCAAAATATAATCAGTATTACTGTAATTAGGAGAAAAAAAACTGAGGTAACATAAACCTTGGTCCTGCTACATAGAGCTGTATGAGCTGATTTTTGAGCTCACAAGGCTTCTTGGTGGACTGTGTTTCAGTATGACCTAATGGATATTCCCACATTAATCCCTTTTTCCGTAGCCAACAGACCTTTGACAAAGCCCAGTGATAAATGGATTTTTAAGGTAATCACTGTATTTAAAAAGTTCTGTTCACCCCGTCTCTCAAACCTAGTCTTGTAATCTGATAGTTTCAGCGAATTTACGTTATTTCGGACAGGCACGTCGGTTTTTTTGCACTAAATTGTCCACCGAGGCTGACCGCGGAACGGGTACCGGGGCCGCCGCCACTGTGAGCGACGGCGCAGGTACCACCGCTGCCGCCAACGGCTCCGGTACGCACGGAGCCGACACGGCGGGGGGCGACGGCGCAAGTACCCCCACTCCGCGTACCGGGGCCGACACGGCGGGGGGCGACGGCGCAGGTAGCGCGCACGTAGCGCGCAGGTAGCGCACCCTCCCTCCCCGCCCCCCCCGCCCCCGTTCCCCACGCCGCGGCGAACCTGCGCGCGCACCACGCGGCGGCCGGCGGGGGGGCGTGACGGCGTGCGTCAGCGGCGAGGGGCGGGGAGACCACCGGGAGGGGAGAGGATATCAGGCGCCGGGCAGGGGGAACCGGGCAGAGCCGGAGGTGGGCTGGTGCGTGCCGACGGGGAGCCCGGCCGCGGCCGCCGTCTCCGCCTCCATTCATCCGTTATTCGTCCTCGCGCCGGCGTTCTCCCCCGCTGCCGCGGTGCGCTGCCCGGCCGGCCGAGGTGAGGCGCGGCGCGGCGGGATGTCGGATAACCTGCGGATGCGTCTCGCTTCTCCGCGCAGCCCAGCCGGGCCTGGCCGGGCAGGTGGGAGGGCTCGGCGGCCTCCTGCAGAGGCCGGGGGAAGGGAAGCGGGCCCGACCCGGCGCGCCGTGCCGGTGGGCGCGGGCGTGCTGCCCCAGCGGGAGGCAGGTGGGCGGGCGGGCCGGAGCCGCCCCCGTCCGCCGCAGGCCCTGGCGGCAGTGTCCGCCGGCAGCAGTGTCCGCCGGCATCCCTGCCGCCGCTCACCGCGGCCGCCGCGCTCCCTCCGTGAGGCGGCGCCCGGTCCGCGCCGCCCTGCGCGGCCATCGCAGCGCCCGGCTGGGCTGCGCCGAGCCCGCTGCCGTGGGAGCTGCGGGAGCGGCGGGGCTGGCCGGGCTCCCCGCCCGCGGGAGTCGGCCCGGCCTCCCCTCGGCCGGGCCCGCCGCCCCTCGCCCGGCCTCCGCGGGGCACGGGCCGGGGCTTCGTGATGCCAGGTTTGGTGCGAGTTTTCACCCAGACCTCTCCGTGTTGGCCAGGGCCAGCCATCTTCTGTGGGGGCATCTGTTGCAGCTTTGTGATTTTTGCGTTATAGCCAGACACAGGTAGTGGGGGGGTGTCCCTGCCCATGGCAGGGGGGTTGGAACTAGGTGATCTTTGAGGTCCCTTCCAACCCAAACCATTTTATGATTCTGCATACCTTGACAGATATACGGAAATAATAATTGTGATGCTGAAATAGATGCCTCCACAAAAGATGAGTCTGTGCGTGTGTATGTGCAAATCCTGTGACGTGCACAGTCACATGCACACTCTTCTGTTTTTCTGTATGTAATATGTGAGGGTTTTTGAATTTTATTTTGAGGTAGGGTTGATTCGTCCGTCTTGAAACAAGGGAACGTCTTGCCTAAGGTATCTGTTGACGTAGCATTGCTGTCCTGCTTATAGAGTGTTAAATCCATCCTGAGAAAGTGGGTTACCCTGGAAGCTAGAGCAAAAGGTTTTACTAGCAGTAATGGGAAGCAAAACATACTAACTCACTGATTTTATGCATGTATTAATGTCCTAGTTAGAGGAAACCATTAAAGAGTGATACATAAGCTCTTCTGGGCTGTGTAGTTTTCAGTACTAATAATGAGAAATTTGGAAAACTAGCCTGTAGTGTGGAGACACTGTCCAGCTGATACTTGGATTTTTGTGTACGTGCATGCAGGAGAGGAGGTAACTCTTTCTGGTTAAGTGCAGATACTTTTTTGTGTGTTGGGCTGCACCATTGGTCAGAGTCTGGTATATAACCCACCAGTTTTTAAGGGGAACAAGTATTGTAGCAGAGTGATCAGTATAATCAAATCAGTGCTGTCTCACTGGACGACCTGTAGAAGATTGCTGCTGATCAGAGTGATGGTGGTCTCACTTCTCCTTAAGACTCTTCCTGTAGGAAGAGTGCATCTTCTCTCTGCTTCCTTAACCACACCAGCACCTTTCTTGTTTAATTAACTTTCTTGTTTAATTAACCTCTGCTTGGTTTAGATACTGAAGAACTCCTCACTTCTTGTTTTAATGGTGGCTAGTAAGAGAACACTTTACCACCTGTTTCATAGAAGGAAAACATCAGGGCAGAGAGTAGTTTATACCATAAATGTTTAAATTCAGGTGTTGTTAACCTCAATGATCATCTCAATGTCAACGTTGTTTTATGAATGAAAAGCTGCTGAGGACTCTGATATACCAGATATGTGTTTTAGTTACTTCTCCATTGCCTTCCCCAGTCTGATCTTACTTAGTAAATTTTTTTTAAAGTGTGTTTCCTTACTTTTGTGGAAGATAAGTAATTAAAATGGCATTCTACTGTACTTTTCTGTGTTCTATGCTTTTGAATATACTCTCCCGCAATGTGTGATCACAACACACAGTACCAAGTGTTTTTCGGAGTGTTTCATAACTAGCTCCTTTACAAAGAGGCATTACTCTGAGAAATGACTTGGAAAGTACTCTTAGTTACTCTGTATGCGTGTTAAGGTAGATAATATCTCTTCACTTTAATAATTAAAACCATTTTTTTGTGGTTTTTTTATGCCTATTAGTAGTGTAAAGACAACACAACTCAGAACGAACTTAAAACTCTACTTATCCAGGCATTCTGTCTGTGCAGGTTGGTTTAAATAATTGTAATTGCATACCTATTACAGAGCAGAATCTTCACCAGTGAAAGATTGAAGAAGTTCACTTCAGTGTTAGGGCTGATACTTATTAATGCTTTTGTTTTAATTTTAAAATATGAAAAATGGAAACGTTTGGTACAAAATCACTAAAAGAAGAACATGGAATTTGGTGGTGGTAGAGAAACTCATCAGAGAAGAACCACCCTTTACTTGTTTACATTCTTAGGTAAAATAAGGGTTGGCATCAATCTCCATCCTATTCCAATCAATGAATATCAAGTACTAGTAATCATTTAAAGGTGTTACTAATTATGTTTCCGAACTTCAAATAGTAATATTAGAGATGAAGTAATGTGTACTTATGCTTATTTTCACATGGCTATTTCTTAAATATTTATCTACTCATGTTACTGGCCTCGCATTTTCTCACAGATAAATACCTTCCTCCAGACTCACGAGTTTGTAACATAGTCATCAAATTGTATCAGCTATACATTCCAGAAAGCCATAACCCTGCTTTGATCTGTGAAATGTAAAGTTTAGGGTAGCTATGTAGAGGTGCATGCTGTCTGTTGGGTAATCATTTCGTAAACTGTTAAAAAACTTTTTTTGTATGATAGTAAGGGATATAAAAAAATCAAGCAAGCCAAATTCAACCCTCCTCTCAAACTTCTGCTTCCAGCTGTTTCAGTAGGGATTAAACAATCCTGAGTGGAAAAGCCTGCTTTAATGTGTTTCCTGTACTGCGTTGTCTTAAATATGGAAATGGCGTAGGCAATGTCTTGATAGCTCTTCTCTGGCTTTCTTGCAGTTTTGTCTGCTATTACTGAGTTTTTCTTTTTTTTGACAATGGGATGTGACAGCATATATTTATTTAATCATTGTAAATTTAGTTGGTGTTCTTCAGTGAGCCTGAGATTTCAAAGAAACTCTTAAATATCTTCCTAAAATATGTAAAAGAATCCTGTCCTGAAAGAGTGACGAGCTTTCAAATCTTTCTTAAAATCTCACTAGAATTGGTAAGAATCGTCCGGACTAAGATATCTCTCTTTGTTTTCAAAGTTGGCTGAAAACCTACTAGTGTTTTAAAATGATACATCTGTATGTACTAAATGATTCCTTGAGTTGAAAATATCTAGGAAGATGCATTTGTCTGAATTGTATACTTAACTGTGTTGTACAGCTATTCAAAATAGCATTTTAGAACTTCGATTTGTTTTCAAGTCTGAGTTGTTCCTCTCTTGGTCCTGTACTTTATTTGGTAGTAAAATAGCATCGAACTAAATTATTATTACTGTAGCACAGGGGACCTGAGTATTCACAGTGCCAGAGTCTCTCCTTTCTGCTTATGGTAGGAAACTGTTTATGGGCCAGGATGAATTGAATTGACTGTTACTCTTCTAGCCTTCATCAAACCATGTAAAGTAAGGGTAGTTAAATAGGTTTCTCTGATTCTGCGGGTCACTGAAGGGGAAGAGTAATTGGTATAATTGCTAAAGGTGTGGTCTCTGTTGAATCAGTAGCCCGTGAGGCAGTGCTAGAAGAATACACCCTGTTCAGAAGCTCGACCATAGCAGTGGTTGTGATCCTGCTGCTACACCGGTGTCTCCCAAGCACTGAGTATTGATGAACTTCGAATGGTATGGAGTGCTGCATTAGCCCTAACTGACTTTATACTTCTAATACACTAGGTGTAAAAATGTGAAATGTGTTTAGGTTAGCAAACGTATTGCTAGAAGACCAATGTTTTATCTAGTTCTTTTGTGGGTAGCAAATCCTGCAAATGGAAAGGCTTTCTAGCTTGAATAGCATTTCTCACAGCTGTTTCAGAATTAGCCAGCAATAACTTTGGGGAATTTGAATGATATGTGAGTTGATAATGATAAAATAGTTGGCAATGTTAACAATAGCAATGTAAATGTTGCTACAGTATAGCACAGACAACTTAAAGGGATTTTAAAGTGTTGGAATATTTCTTTTGATACTGCAGCATTGAGAGTTTATGTTGTCAACTTTTACTCTGAAGCTGCAGAAAGGAGTTTTCTGAAGAAGTTGGAGGTAACAACTTGATTCCTGCAACTGAGGCTTAAAGCTGAACACTAATTTAGGGTTAATATAAGGAGTTGGCAGTGCTAATACTGTTCTAGTTTTTTGTGTGGTATGATGATATATTCAAAGGTATGATTAACTTGCTTATCTTTGTTCTAAACCCACCCCTAACAAGCAAGTAATATCTGTATTTCTAGAGAAGATCACTTATTAAAGCTTTTGATGCATTTTTTAAATATTCAAGTACATCCATAAAAGGACAGCCTAGGTACTAGTAGATGTAACTTAGAAGTTTGAATCTTACAGATGTATATTATAATGAGAAGCAAGGGAAATGTGGTATATTCACAGAAGTGTGTAAGTTCTTGGAAGGATGTCAGGATGGTTGATGATGGAGATAAGGACAGGATGACACCAGGGAGGAGATTCTGTGTGAATTCCTTTCCACTATTGGAGGCATTCTTGCTAACATTCTCAGACATAGAACTTCAGTCCTGTGGTAACATGTTTACTGATAGCTAGTGAATGCATGTTGACAAATGTTTTTCTCATAATGCAGCTGTGATAGGTTGAACAAAATCAGCAGCAGGTATACTCACACAATTGTGGAAAACAAAAATGAACCATCTGCAAGTACGAGACTGCTGAAAGCAAAGGCAAACGCAGAGCTGCTCAGGAATGTGCTCTGTCTGCTAAGGAGTTTGCCACATATTGATTCTGATGGCAGTAGGTATGGACAGTGGGGAGCAGCAATTTGTTTTTGGCAAGACTGTGTGCCCTGAGCTGCTGCTTATTTGTGTGGTCCTATTGGAGAGCTTAGAGAAGAGGGAGGTAAGTCAGTTGATGTCTGAATAGATTCTTCAGGACTCTGAGCAATGAAAAAATCTTTTGATGTTTTCTTCTTCCTTTGTTCTTTGCTTTGGGAACAGGACTTCTACATAATCAAGAAATACTGGACCTTGCTGCTAATCTTTTTCTTCTAGCTGGAATAGCCTATAAGATGACTGACTCTTTCCTAGCTTCTAAGTCCTGTTGAAGCTAGGTTTGAATTTGTTTCTTGAATGCTTATTTTTCAGAAAATGGTGTTTACTTCTAGTTGTATAGTTTTAGTTCATATGTGCCTTTTTTCCGTCCTTCTGAAGATGAGATGAGGAAGACAAATGTATTGAGTCTAGCTATGAGCTAGATTGGAGTAGTCTTTCTGCGGCATTTGTAATGGTAAGGAAGTATTGCTGCTATTTTGCATGGACATGTGGAAATGCTTATACCTAACACTATTCCTGAGAAGGGTGTCTGTCATCTGGCATAGTAACTTGAAATATCTCTTCACAAAATCACTAGGCTCAGACTGACGCTCAGTAATGACTTCCTCATTATGTCTGTGGCCCAAGCATGGAGTCTGAAAGCCCCAATGACTTCCTTTGAACATTGTTCTTGATGTCTGTGGTATTCTTGTCGTCTGACTTTCACTCTACCTTTCCTTTGGGAAAGGCAAGGTAAAGTTCTTTCTAGTTAACTGGGTCCCTAGCTTTTCTGGTGTTCTTTGATCCCACCCTGTTTTGGTAAGTCCACAAACTACGTTGCTTGTGAAGTTCATAATTTTGTTGTACATTGTCAAGCCTTCAGCTATGTGCATGTGTAAGAATTTGCTACTGTAGAGCACTGAGTGCAAATAGGAGGTCAAATTCAGAATTTGCTTTTATTAAACACCTTAATATATCTGTCATCTTCTGAAGGTAACTGTAATAACAGTTGGACATAGCTCCCCATTCCCTTTCTGGAAAAAAATGCAATTCTTAGGATCATAGGATGATTTTTGTCAATCATCTATAGAATGATTGAAAAAAATGCAATTCTTAATCTACCGTAAGGTTTCAATTCTTAATGCTCCAAATATGTTATACTTATGCAGTGCTGTTTTCAGGATTCTGATCCTCAAGCTATTGTAAATGGGCCTGCTGTAGGGCCATACAGTCAGGCTTTGAAACTTGTCAATTCTGTGTGCTTGCTGATCTGCAAGAAAGCTTTATGGTTAACGGACAGGGATCTGTTGTTGCAGTCTTGTTTGTTTGCTTTCCCTTCCTAAAAAAGGACCTTCCATTTCTTGCATAGTAGCTAGCATAATGTTGAGCAGGGGGACAGTGATACAATTCCACATTAAAGCAAATGTTGTTCATGTGAGTTTATTACGTTCAATCTTTAATACTATTATGTGAAATGGTATGAAGAGTAAGATTTATTTTCTTTCACTTGAAACATGAAAAGCATAATTCAACTCACTTTAAAAATAAAATAAATTTTATTCCCTCTCTCCAAACACACGCTTCTAATATGCCTTTTGTACAGACTGTCAGGATAGGTTTGGTTGCTTAAGGCTACATCTCATGTACTTAGTCAGCCTGACTGTTTGCCAGCCAACTGCAGTGATTCCCTATGAGCAGAGCACAGTCCCGCAGTGTGTGACAGGGATTTGACCTGACAGTTTTACAGTTGTGCAACACATGGAGGCTTAGAGCAACAAAAAGGGACACGAGGAACTTTGTGACAGAGACCTGTGCTGTTCCTACTGCCTCTGCAGAGGAAAATGTGTAATGCTCTTGTCAAGGAACACTGAGAAGCTATTTTCTCTTTCCCTTTTTCTCACCTGCATTACTTGAGACTGGCTAGATGTGGATTTTAACTTTGTTAAAGACACTGACAAACCGATTGTGTTTTTGAGGGAAATGCATTAATTTATTACTATCGGAAGCCATGTGTTTTGTCTTCGGTAGGTTATTTTGCCTTTCAATATGACAAAGTTTACACTTTGGACTGTTGAAGTCTTCCTTATGAGCTGCCGTGGATTAGCATGGGACACTCTCATTTCATCATTTGTTTAATGCTTTTAATGTAATTCGATAACTTTCTGTGTGTAGTTACTGATTTCTTCAGGGATCTAGTGAACTTATGTTGTGAAATATTTCTGATCTCATCAACACTGAGACAATTACATCACACAAGCGTTTGAGAGCTTGTTGCCTTACTTTTCTAATCTGCTACATGGTACAAACAATAGATGGCTGTTTAGCAGGGATGCTGAGTAGACTTTCTTTGGCTCAGTCTTGAAGATTACTCTGCATTGTTTGTTTTGTTTTTTTTCTGCATAAGCTGTTCTCTGTAAATGATATAAGATAAAGAGTGACTAATGTGAGTGAGTTGAGAGTGGATAAAAATCAAAGTATGCTATATGAAAATGTTAACCCAAACAGCTAAACAGAAAGATGATATTTGAATTATTTTGAGGGTAATTCAATTAATTTATTAATTAGCAGAAAAGAGGTTTTTGTCTTTTTTGCTTACAAGCAAAGATAAGATTGTTGCTTTTATTTTCTTAGTGGTGTAGTGATTGGAACTCAAATAATCTACTGAGGTTTTTTTGTTGCATGTTTTCTGCTTTGGTCCTGCATTACTTTATTCTAAAAAAATGTCAGGAATTAGTACCTAGAGGCTTTCAGTTATAGGTTGCGGCTTGCTTGTCTCTGTCATGTAATAACAAAAGCTCAGCTCAATTTGTCTGTTACTTTAAGTTATCTAAGCATTTAAGTGTTTCTTTGATAGTGAAGGAGGGTTTCCCCTTTCTGCCAGCACACAGAAAATTAAATTTTGTGTTTTTCATGTGTCACTGTTGTGGTAGTCATTTTCTAGCTCAAATGGAATCCATTGCTCAGCATTAGTAGCAAGACTTGCTGAAGCCTTAGGCTGCAAGCTGTGGACTTTCTCCTAGACATGCTTTTGGCTGGAATAATTTTCTTTTTAGTAGCTGATATGGTGCTGTGTTTTTGGATTTAGTATGAGAATAATGTTGATAACACACTGATGATCTAGCTATTGCTAAGTAGCATTTGTCTTAAGTCTAGGACTTTTTCAGTTTCCCATGTTCTAGTGAGCAGGTGCCCAAGAAGTGCGTACTGGAAGATGAGGAGGCTACAGTTGTCAGCAAGTGCTGCAACTCGGCAAGATAAGAACAGTTGACAGCCTGCCTGCTGACAAAGAATCTAGTGATATATTAGAAGACCTCAGACTAGAAATCCCTATTAGACCAAAACAGCATGTGAAGAACACATGAAGAGTGCAAGAGGGGCAGGTGCATAGGTTATAAAGATATAATTGTCCAGGGATTCCCTCTCCAGAGGCACTTGGCTCAAGCTGGTTTTTTATCTCTAGCTGTACCATCTGTTTGGGTTTGAGTTTTTTTTAAGATTCAGTGCCTGAGATTCTGCTATGGGAAACCTAGGGTTGAGCCTGAAGGAGGAGGAAGCATCTGAGAGTGAGTGTGAGAGTGTGTATGAGCAAGGAGTTGCCTGCTGTAAACGGACTCCACTCCTAGCAGTTAAAGTCTCTAGTTGTGTCTAAAGTCTCCTTGAATGGTGTATGAATACTTGGGCAGTAACTTCTCCTTTAACATCTGTATTCCCTTAAAGCAGAATTTACCTGGCCTGTTGCAGCTAACTGGGTGCTAAGGCCTCATCCCATTGGAGAATCAGCAACGTGTAATCTCACTTAGTCTCTCTTCCTCTACCTCTTGCAACATACTTGTAAGCATACTAGCTTGATATGTGTACCACAATATTGCTGGTGTGTTTCAGAAGTGTAATATGGGTGGGTAAACCATATCTGCTAGAGGTGAGGAGACCAGCAGTGAATGAATTGCTTCCCTGGCAGCAGCTCCTCTGGCTGCTGTTCCTTGCTGCTGCATTTGAAGGTGTGCATGCCTCACCTTTGGCTCTTGAAGTCCCTTTGCTTGCAAACAGGAGGAGCAAATGGAGTTGGCTGGTGCCAGATGTCTCTTGCCTGCTTCTGCCCTGTTAGTGAGGGCAGCACCTGGAAGGTGGGAAGAAAGAAGTGGAGAATTAAGAGATGCAGCTAAGCATCTGAAAGGGGCGGTGAGCAATAACAAGAGGAATGTGAGAGACTGGAAGAGAAGGCAAGAAAAAATCCAAACAACAGATGAAGGGAAGGAATGAGCTGAATTTGAAAGGAAATTGCTGTGTGGAATGTGTATGTATCTAAACAATAGCATTCAAGGAAAGCATTAGTGTTTTCATCAGCAAAGGCATTAAAGCTAGCAGTTGTAAAAGCCAATGAAGTCATGTCCAAGTCTGTTTTTCAATTTTATCAAAAAGAAATCTCTATTGTGGAATCAGCAGTCTCATCTATTCAAGCAACTTAAGAATAGTATATTATTGTTGTTAAAAGCTTCTAATATGCAGACTTTTATGTTGCTACTGGGTGAGTCAAAATAAAAACTTATTTTACGTTTGATTTATTTATGTCAGTAGAACACTGAATGGTGGATTAAAGGGAGGAGACCAGAGATAAAGGAAAAATCATTGGTGATTAGGACCTAAATTTTCTTTAAAAAAAGCCTCCATAGTGGAGACTAGGAATCCTAAATCTGCTATGAAAAGCTTTGTCTTTAAGAGATGGGTGGTGACTCCCTGGGATCTGAGCAAGACATTGCAAGAGATCCCTGTGTTTCTCTGGAACAGGTTCTCATGAACTTGTGGTAGCTCATGCTTGTGAGAGTGTGGGCTGTAGCTTGAAAGGAGCCAAGGGGTTTGTTTCTGTCTATAGTTTTATAGACCTGGAAGAGCCATGGCTGAAGAGCACTCAATGGATGCCAGGAGCTCTTGTTGATCTTAATTTGACACTGTTTTGGCATGGAAAAGTTGAATCTTAAGAGCTTTCCAGGAGCTATGGCCACTAAGATTGGTCTTCAGTGCTTCAGTTTGTCTTGTCACCTCCTTAAAGTGTCTCTTTAGCCTGTTGTGGGCTCTTGTTTTTAACAAGCTTGTAGCATCTCCTGTTCACAGTTGAAATGCTTTTGGAAACAACCATCTGGTAGGCACACTAACTGGCCAGTTATTGAGAGGAGTTCTAAACAAGGCTTTGGTTTCTTCAGAGATGGATTTTTAAATGCAAAGTCTCCAAAATGAACTCCTCTTTCTTCTTGTTGTCTTTTGGGCTTTTTGCTTTTTGTTTGACCAGCTACTTATTGCTCAATCTGTGACCTCAAAAACATCAGCTGGGAGGGACATAACTAAGCCTGCTACCTCAAGGCAGGATATGGTCCATCGTACATGTGCTGCAAACCAGAGGGTTGTACATTGAAAATCTGTCACATTTAGGGGGATCTATGGGCTAAATTCTTCCTTTTCTGCTTAAAGACAGATTGGGTTCATGTATTGGTTTACAGATTGGATGTTAATAGGTACCATCATAATTAAATGCCTGGAGCATTTCTCCTTTCTGGCTTGGATATAGAGGGCTCTGAGAGGGAGCAGCAGAGGGGGGATGTTCAACAGTCTTAGTTACAAGTTTAGTAGGAATATGTGATAAACTGTGCATTGTATCTCTCAAACTACCTACAGTAGTAATGTTGCTTTTTTCTCAAAAGGATGTCGTTCCCTGTGGATATGTTGAACAACTACAGTCACGTTGACTTGGAGAGCTCAGGACTGAGGCACGTGTCTGAACTTCGGTGGGGGGATCCATACCATCCTGAGTTCTTGACTCTGCCAGACCGCAGCAAAGTAAGAACCAGCAAATACCTTAATCCTGGTTTTCTTGATATAATAGTAGATTTAAAATTTGAAGTATCCAGTCCATAACTATTGAATTACATTATTATTTTAGCAAAGCTTTGTTATTTTCCAAGTTCATATTTGTGGGTCAAGCTCTACTCTTTTTTCATTCTGTAATTTGGTTTAAATCTGGGTGTCACTGACTATTTGCTCCTTCTAGGCAATGGATCTGTATGCATTAAGTAATTTTAAAAAACCTTAAAATTTCAACGGATGAGTCGCACTCTTTCTTAAAAAGCACTAACTCACAGTCATAAAAATCTATCTTTGTAACTGAGGGGTTTGTGATTTACTGAAGTGCACTGGCTCTTTTTATATCTCAGTCCTTCAGTGTTCTTCATGGTTGGGTTCGATTCTTGACCAGCAAACTTCACTAATTTCAGAATTGATTCTTTTATTTTTATCTGAGATATTCCCTGCTGTTATTGGGAGTTCTACTAGAGACTGGCTGTGATACTTTGTTTTAAACAACTTACCTCGTGTGATAAGTTGGTCAACGTTGATTCTGTCTAGATGTGCATTTCTATTAGAACTAATACCAATAAAAGCAATAGTGTATAGCTTTAATGAAAAGTAAGTGAGCTGAGAGGATTCTGTGTGAGAATAAAAGGTCAGTGCTTCAAATGCCTTGGCAGAAGCAGAGTCTTGATTACTTTGTGTTTCTTCAGGTGCTGTATGCCTAAATATTTGGTTGTATTAACATCCTCATTTGTGGCATAGCATAATCTTAAATTGGTTAAGCAAGTCTATTTACCACACCATTAGTGTGTGTCTAGTTTTTATACATGAATTAAATACTGAAAATGTGAATTTAAATATCAAAATATCACCTTTCCTATGAAGGCAGGCTTAGAGTGTTGAGGTTGTTCAGCCTGGAGAAGAGAAGGCTCTGGGGACACCTTCTAGCAGCCTTCCAGTACCTAAAGGGGACCTGCAAGAAAACTGGAGAGGGACTTTTTGCAAGGATATGTAGTGATAGGACAAAGGGCAACAACTTTAAACTGAAAGAGGGTAGATTTAGATTAGATAGAAGGAAGAAATTTTTCACTATGAGGATGGTAAGGTACTGGAACAGGTTGCCCAGTGAAGATGTAGATGCCTCATCCCTGGAAGTGTTCAATGGTGGCTGGATAAGGCTTAGAACTAGGTGATCTTTAAGGTCCCTTCTAACCCAAACCACTCTATGAAAATGCCTTTCCACAAAGATACTCAGCTTCTGAAAGGTGGATTGATTTGACCCTTCTCATGTTGTTCTTGAGGGGAAATCAAGCAGGCAACTAGGAAACTTCTAAAATGTGTGCAATTTAAGGGAAGAAAACCCTTTTGAATCTAGCTGTCTCTCCTTAGCACGTTAGGGCTCATGTTAACAAACAGCAGTTTTGCTGTGCCAGTTTTTCTGGCTTGACTGCTTACCTTGTTCTTCTGTTGTCTTTGACAGCTTGCATAGCTGGGACAGTTGAAGCGAACACGCTGCTGGCTCTTTGCACAACTTACTTCAGTTGTGCACATAAATGCAAACTGCTGACAGTGGAGACCTTAACAGTATAAATTACTGTAGCTAAATCTGCCAGAGCTTGAGAGTCAGACCTCTTTATAGTGTAGTTGGTCTTCAGGAAGAAGTCTCTAAAGTGAGGGCCAGGGTCTCATGCTTGTCCTTTACAGTTAACTGTTAAGCACTGAGTTTTCAACATTTGTCTTGCTTACCCTGCTAAACATTCTCTGTATATTTTACTAATGTTGTTTTAGCAAGAGTTTATTGAAGTATTGTACACTCTTTTTCAGATTCCTATTAGCTTGTCAACTGTGGGTTTCGTTCCTCTTTATGGTGAAGAGCAGACACACAAAGTTCTTGCTTTGTTTGCACCGGAGGACTCGCTCACAGGTTTAATTTTAAGATTTTAATCTCTGTGTTGCTGTTTCTTTTCTGTGACAAGTATGTGTAACCAAGCCCTTGTTCATTCCATGCTAGCGTAGCTTATAACTTTGCCATTTTTGCATTTGTTGGTCACTGCATTCTTGTTCCCATACTATTATTTTTATTGTGGATTCGTATACACAAGTGATAGAACTTGGCATGCATGCTTATCAGAGTAGAACAGGACCCATTGAATTTAGAAGATAAGCAGCAAAATAACATGGTGCTTGTCTGAATCCAAGTACAACATGTGTCTCTTAATCTCTTTATGTACACCTCATCTCTCAAAAAATGAATTTATTAAGCATTCATAGAAGCCATTAATTTGTCCATGAGTTTAGATGCAGTTATTAGCATAATAGATTAGCAGTGATTGATCAGAATCAAGTGTAAATTTGTCTTTAGGTCCTAACGTAGTGTGGCTAAGATGACGTCTAACTGTTTTTTGCAAGTCTTTTTCTCCCTTCCAGTCCTCCATGTTTCCTTCTCTTTCCATTTAATGCTATGTGTATGGTTGCCAAGTTTGTGACAAGTGCCCATAGATCAAATTCTTTCTGACTGCTGATCACATGGCCATCAGCCTTTTTCCGTTCTTCTGACTCCCTGAAGCTTGCAGTTTCAGTATCAATATCCATTAGCAACCCAAAACTAAAATACATGTATGAAGGAGACTGCTCTTGGCAGGCCCAGTTTTTAGTGGAAGGAGGTGCTAGAGCACAGTGATGAAGGACAGTGCTTCCATCTGACAAACAGTTCTTGTATGTCATACTGCACTGGCTTTACTGTTCTCAGTTTTCAAACAAGTTTTGAACTAGGGAGCATTGCATATGGGAGGGGTGTATAGCACCACATTCGTTGTACTAGGGTAGAGTAAGAGCTGCATTAATAATGTAGTGCCAGCTAGAAGATACTGAACTTGGTTATTACAGTGTTATTCGTAATTGTTTAGCAGCTTTAATGAATGTTTCTTTTGGAATGGTAAGAATCACTAACTCTTCATTTCCCCTTGTTTCTTTCAAGCTGTAGCCCTGTATCTTGCTGGCCAGTGGTGGTCAATTGATGACATTGTGAGAACATCTGTCCCTGATAGACAGGGGATTCATCAGGTAAAGCGCTCCAACATTCACCTAGCAATTACTCTTATCCTTCAAGATAGCAGCAAGTAATGGCAAATAGCTAGTGTGAGAGATGTTACATGTTTTCATTTCATTCAGGAGTGAGTTGGCTGTCTCAAGTCAAAAGCAAGGTCAATGGGAATAGAGGAATAGGTACTAGAGGGAATGGAACTTGGTTCTGAGATAGTGTCTAGAACAAGAGTGACTCTCGTACGGTAGCTTCATATGTAAGCTATTTAGGTGTTAATGGTAAGAGTTTTTCTTTACTCTTTAGAACATCGTATGTCTGGTTGTACTGAAACATCTTAGTAGAGTGGTGCATTGTACCATAGCAGTACCTATCGGTCTTATCAGGAGACTAGTAACCTCAAAGTATTATCGGGAACCTGTCTGTTAGAAGTGAGTTGGAGCTGGTGGCTTGCAGTGGCAATACATGAGGCTTGGGAACATAAGTTGCCTGGTATCTGCTTTGTTGCTCATCATCAACCTTTGTTACCATTATTGATGCCTATGTAGCATTGAGCTTTGTTTTTTTCCAACACTGGAAATTTGTTTTTTTCCAGGAGTGTAGTTTATATCTATTCATGGAATCTGGGCATTCATCTTTGATTTCCATATTTTTTTAATTTACTCTGAAGAATCTGGCATGTAGTCTTGTTTTTTTATGAGCTTCTTATGGAAGGTGGTAGGATGGTGATTAAATCAGGAAAGCTGAATCTCACAGGTAAGGTAGTTGAGACTCTGGGCGATGGGAAGAAAGCATGATTCCTCCATTCTTCCTTCACAGTGGGTAGGATAGTTAATTAATTAGGTGAACTTAAATTTCATAGGTAAAAGAGCCCTGCAGGACAGAAGAGGATATTGAGTTCCTTGTTTCATGCCACAGAAACTGTTCTAACTAGTTCTTTCACTGCATCACATCCTGTTATCTGCCACTCTGTCAGCAATGATTGAGTGTGCCAAGTCCTGCTACGCCATGAAGCTCATCACTTCTCCTTTGTAGGACTCCAATTGCCTGCTAGCCTGAGAAGGCTGAGGCTGGTGTACTGCTGTTGTTTGGTGAATGTTTCTTAAATCCAAAACCAGTTTTGAGTTAAAATAAAAAAAATTCCACCACCACCCCACTCTCAGCACTTCACTTGGCCTTTACCCATTGGATTAGGAGTGACGTTGCAGTCATGAAATAGCCTCTGTCTATGGTAGTGCTTTATACTTAACCTATTGCTGTGGCTTCTGAGCATCTCCTTGCCCTCAAACCCGAGAGCTTCATCCTGCTTTAGCACTTAACAGCTTCTCTTGACTCCATCTGCAGCTGTGTTAACTGGCAACTTTGAAAAAATAAGGTCCCTGATGTATGAGTATTAACTAATCTGACCACTCTTCTAAGATGCTCTTTTTATTTCCTTAGGTGAAGTCTATAGGAGAAAGGATTGTTCTCTATGTTCTGAATCGAGTTATCTATCGGACGCAAGAAATGGAAAGAAATGAGATCCCTTTTCTCTGTCATGGTAGCCAGGAATATGCTAAGATCTTGTGGAAAAAAGGAGAGGCCATTGGCTTCTACTCTGTTAAACCTAAAGGTAGAACACTTGAGTATTGTGGGATCGGGGAGTGGGGGTGGGGGGGAGGGGGGGCGGGTGGTAGGGGAGGGGGAAGCTAGGGAGCCTATTTGGAGCATATTGTATTTAGTAGACTTGACAAGCCTTGCAGACCTGATGAGTTGGTGTTTTCCTCAAATCATAAGTCAGATCACTCAATTTCTAGCTTAAATGCTTATGCGCTTTAGCTATCTAAGAGAGTTCTTACATTTCTTCATATTCTACAAAATATATTTGAAACTGTAGAAATGAGGTATATCCAAAAGCTTTTTCTTTTTTTCTGTAGAGCAGTTGTTTACAGTTAGATTGGCCTGTGCTTGTTTTTTTGATCTTTGTTTCAGGGTTTTTTTTTTGTTTTTTGACCTTGCTCCAGAATGCAGGGATCTTGTTTATCTGAAATGATTGTAGAATCAGGTATCACTATCATGTAAACATTTCCTAGCATAACAGCATAGAAACTTTACTCACAGGCATAAGAGTCAGCTACACCTGGTGATGACAGATTCCCTTTCCTTCCACACGTGTTCCCTCACATTACAATTGAGCTGGCAGGTTTATTATTAATGTTACAGACTTCCTGTTGGTTTTCTGGTTTTCTTAAGTATTATAATTTTTCTTTAGTTATTTTGGATTTTTTGTTTTTCTTTTTTTTTCTGAATAAAACTTAGTGGTTTGGTAGACTGTTTAGCACATTGATAGCGCTTTGTAGAATATTGATATTCGATCAAGGAGAGACAGTCTGGTGCTTTTCATCTCTAAAGGGGGTTAACTAATTCAGGATTAATGATGGTACTAGAGGCTTGCCCATCTAAGATACATATATGCCTTTACAAACTGTTTAAAATAGTAAACCGTTGGGGTCACTGACCTATTCTGGTCTGGCAATCAAGATAGGAAAGCAACCAGTTAACTTGTTCTCATTGTCTTTCTTTTCTTTTTGTGTTTTTTTCTTTTTTTATAGAAATTATGCATTGCATAGTTTGTATAAGTCTCAGTAGTATTTTTAATGTCAAAGTTGCTGTAGTGTGGTGGTCACAAAGTAGTATTTACATTGCAGTCATTTTTGTTATGGTCTTATAGAGCTGGAAATTAGAAGAGTAATTCTATTTTTAGTCTAGAATGGGGACACTTCTTTATGTGGTACAGAAGTTTTGCTATACTCACGTTCACTTGTTATATTTCTCATGAACTTTCATTTGCTTGTCCTGCGTTGGCAAACACTGGAGGCTAATCTTTCTAGGCATTATCAGTATTTCAGCCATGTTCAACTGTGGCTGTATTCTCCAAATGAGTAGTCTATGTGGAGAAAGACAGCTCTGGAAACAGATGGTTAGGAAGGAGTGATGGAGCTTGACTGCTGCACCAAAGGATATCCAAGTAATGTAACCTCTCTGTCCATGTTTTCCGTGCTTCAAAACAAAGAGAAATATCTTCTTTGGTCTCAAAAGTACAAGGCTGCAAAGACTACAGCCTACAGGCCAGTCAGCCTCACCTCTGTGCCTGGCAAGGTCGTGGAGCAGATTCTCCTGGGAACCATGCTAAGGCACATGGAGAGCAAGGAGGTGGTGGGTGACAGCCAACATGGCTTCACCAAAGGCAGATTGTGCCTGACCAACTTGGTGGCCTTTTATGATGGGGTGACAGCATCAGTGGACAAGGGTCGACCAACAGATATCATCTGCCTGGACCTGTGCAAAGCTTTTGACACTGTCCCGCACGACATTCTTCTCTCTAAACTAGAGAGGCATGGGTTTGATGGATGGACCACTCAGTGGATAAGGAATTGGCTCAATGGCTGCACTCAGAGAGTAGTGGTCAACGGCTCAATGTCCAAGTGGAGACCGGTCACGAGTGGCGTCCCTCAGGGATCCATGTTGGGCCCGGCCCTCTTCAACATCTTTGTCGGTGACGTGGACAGTGGCATGGAGTGCACCCTCAGCAAGTTCGCCGATGACACCAAGCTGTGTGGTGCCGTCGACACGCTGGAAGAGAGGGATGCCATCCAGAGGGACCTTGACAGGCTGGAGAGGTGGGCCCGTACCAACCTCATGAAGTTTAACCAGGCCAAGTGCAAGGTCCTACATCTGGGTCGTGGCAATCCCAGGCACAAATACAGACTGGGCGGAGAATGGATCGAGAGCAGCCCTGAGGAGAAGGACTTGGGAGTACTGGTGGACGAGAAGCTCAATATGAGCCGGCAATGTGCTCTTGTGGCCCAGAAGCCAACCGCATCCGGGGCTGCATCAAGAGGAACGTGGCCAGCAGGTCGAGAGAGGTGATTCTCCCCCTCTACTCTGCGCTCGTGAGACCTCACCTGGAGTATTGCGTCCAGTTCTGGAGCCTCCAACATAAGAAGGACATGGACCAGTTGCAGAGGGTCAGAGGAGGGCCACGAAGATGATAAGAGGGCTGGAGCACCTTTCCTATGAGGACAGGCTGAAAGAGTTGGGGCTGTTCAGCCTGGAGAAGAGGAGGCTCTGGGGTGACCTTATAGCGGTCTTCCAGTACCTCAAGGGGGCCTACAAGAAAGATGGGGAGAGGCTGTTCAGGAGGGCCAGTTGTGATAGGACAAGGGGTAATGGTTTTAAAATAGAGGGAGGTAGATTCAGATTGGATATTAGGAAAAAAATTTTTACCATGAGAGTTGTAGAACACTGGAACAGGTTGCCCAGAGAGGTGGTGGATGCTCCATCCCTGGAGACGTTCAAGGCCAGGTTGGACGAGGCCCTGAGCAACCTGATCTAGTTGGAGATATCCCTGTTCCTTGCAGGGGGGTTGGACTAGATGACCTTTGAAGGTCCCTTCCAGCCCTAACCATTCTATGATTCTATGACTATGTTGTATAGACAACTGTATACTTCTCTTTGGCATTCTTCGAGGAAAGGGCAATTTTTTTTGGCATAGTTCACACTGACTCACAAAACAAGGGCCTGAAAATAGATAGCTGATGGGCTATCTTAATGCCATTGTATGGCATCCTTTTGTCACCAAAAGTGAGTCCTCTGATATTGAAGTACCTTCAGAATCAGAGTCCTCTGATACTGAAGTACCTATGTGTTGTGACAGTCTGTATCATCTCTGTTTAATTATGGATAATGTGTAGTTTATGGGAGAATTCGAGTGTAAAGTGTCCTAGGATTTTTTTGTGGTTTCATTTAAAAAATTGGAATTACTGTTTCAGTCTTTAAACAAGAGTTGAGTTACAGTCTTCATATTTTTCCTGAGGAGTGATGTAACCTACATAAAAGTGTGATTCAATAATTTTATTGTCTCTTTCCGTCCTCCCTCTCTCAGCTTCGTTTTTAGTGTAGCTTTCCTACGGAATAGTGTAGTGAGATTTCGAAGTGAGCCTTTGCTCTCTATCCCTGCAATTCTTTCCTGGTACTACAGATTTTTCTGACAACTAATCTATTGATCTATCTTGGCAATATTATGAGGCTTGCCCAAAGAGCCAATAAATGGCTGATATCAATTATTTATTTTTAATTAACATTATAAGTTACAAAAATAATTTCATAAAAATATTATTTAATGTGTAATTATATTAATATAATTTTACATTATTTATACTTATATAGCCTTGTATAACTTTTATTCAAATAAAGGTTTTTGTAATTTATAAGCTGCAGCATGTTAATGCTGAAGTACTGATGAATTTTATTTTTGCCTCCTATTATTTCAGGAAGTATTTGTAGTGGTACTTGTAATGAGAATTATAAGCTGCCAGTGCTATACACGATGTTTGTAAGAAAGAAATATCGTGGGAAAGACTCTGGGCTAATCATGTTGGAAGACTTTGTGAATTCCTTTACTGGAGATGCTCTTGGCCTACGATACCCGCTGTCATCTTTCATGTTCACAGGCAAGCTCTTTGATTTGTTCTCCTGTTCTTCTGTTTTCTTTACTCGTCTAAATGAGTGCTGTCATTCAGGCTCTATGTTTGTGCCTGCATGCTCAGTTTTTGAATTAAATGTTCTGCTCTTCAGTGAAGGTTAAAGATCCTGATTTGTTTAAGATGAAGTAGTTCCTGATCAGCTTTTTAATCCTCTGCATGATTATTGGATCTCCATTGGCTTTCTGCTGCTGTGATGTTACTCTGTATCCCCCTCCAACCCGAGAGGGTTATGTCATCTAGGACATGACACACATTCTAGAAATGCTCTTACTTGGGACTGTTCAGGAGAGAAGCAAGTTTCCTTTGCCTTGTTTGGCTTGTCCTATTCTTATGCCATCTGTCAGGCTTCCTTTTATGAACACTTTTATCTGGCCTTATTAGGCATTGGAAGTTTTCTGCTTTTCCACGTACCACTGTCTGTTGTTGGATCTGACTGTGCCTGGTTTGTTAGGCTTCAACCAGCAAACTGTCTTGAGCAGAGTTTAATGACTAATCCATTTCCCTGGTCAAGGAAAGGTGCAACAGGGATCTTGTCCACTGAGATTGTGCATCCGTAGTGAACTGGGTGAAAAATGGTGGTTTTCCTGGTGGCTACTACAGAATAATGTTAAAGTATGCCTCTCCATGTGGATGTATAGTATGTGTATTGGGATAAAAGAAGTCGAGGGACAGCAAAGAAGAAAATATTCCAGAAGTGAACAGTGGGTGGATGATAAACTATGCAATGGTAATGTTTGCATTCCCAAAGAGTGCTTTTCATGAGTGCCTATAATAACGTGGGGTGACAAAAAATACTTGACTATATCCTCAATCTAAGAGCCCTTCCATCCTGGGTTGGGTCTTGTGATTGGCAGAGACAGTGACCGGTAAGCTGTAGGTGCTTAGAAAAGGATAAAAAAATCCTATCCATCTTTGCTTGCAGTTTAATATAATAATGGAAAGTGTTTTTTCTTATGTTTGTTCAGTTTGTAAGCAATATCTTGAGAAGTACCCTGGGAATCGTAACCTTTTGTGGGAAGTGAGGGGAGCAGGATTTTCGTTCCAGAGAACATCTATCGTATCTAAACTGCAAAAGGAAAGGGTCACAATTGCAGGTATGAATGCTTTAGTTTGTGTTTTTTTTCTCATGCTTTGTAAAAGTTGAACAAACACTCTACAGGTACAACAGTGACTTCTGTGATCACTGCCCATGGAAACTAGCAGAAAGATTTTTCTGTCCTGAAATCTGTGAGATCATATTTGAAATGGCTAATTGTTATACAAAGGTACTATAATTTTGTTTCCTGTTTCCTCTTTGAAATCTGAACAGCAGAAGGCTCTCGGAGAGGAAATGAGAGCATCCAAAACGAGAATGTCCAAACAGAGGTTAATCTTCAGCAGTCTGCAACAGTGTCAGAAGCAAGTGGAGAGAACACTGAGCAAGGAACACACTCAAGAGTAGGTGTCTGTACAGGCTGTTATCCATGTATTGAAAAGGCTTGAGAGCTTTCAAGTTTTCTATGCTCGTATAGTGTATCTTGTCCTATTCTTCTGACTTCACTTGTTGTTTATGTTTAGTAGATATTTTTAACTTCTATAAAAGAATACATTTCTGAACTTAAGAAATGAAGGATTTCAAGAGATTAGTATGTTTGATCAACTGACTTTATGCTTGCTTGATATTTCAAGTTCTCGAACAGTCCTGGGTTATGCAGAGAGCTTGTACTTTCTGTATCTCTTCACTTGAATTGGCAGAGAGTCTGATGGAACCCATGGCTTTTACCAGAAAGCCTTTGATTGCTTTGCTTTGTTACTAAAAAAACTAAGTATGAGAAATACTTTTTGTCTATCTCATTGTAATTGAATTGGCTCAAGTCTGCACTTTTTAAGTAAAGAGACAAGTGCTCTTGTTACTTTTTGGGTGGATATAATGCTTCCCACTGATGTAAGACCCATGACTAAGCTGGGGTTAAAAAATACCAGGGTGTTTTTTTGTGGGGATGTGGGGTGCCCCCATGAATGTAAAGAGTCTGTGCCACAGCTGTCAGGGTCTACAATTTGAGCTGTTTGCTAGTTGCTTAAAGAAGGGAGAGTATTTCGGTGTGCTCTGAGATTAAATGTCTAGAAAGGCTGTTGAATGGTAGGGTCATCATTAAAAGCAGAGAGAATGAGGAAAAGTGTTCATAGAAGCTCATGTTCACATCACAGTTGAATACAACAAAAAGTGTTTAGTTTGCATTCAGGGTTATACATTGTCCATATAGGACTGCATCTTCCTTTGTACATATTTGAAATACCAGTCAGATTTCAGCTACAGATGGATATGTGATCATGGATATATTCATGTCTTAGAGGAACAGCTTCATAATATTCAATCTCATTTGTGTTCTGACACCATACAGAATATGCTTGAGAATAACTTGTAGCTCCAAATATGGTGAGCCTCAATTTGTGTTCTTCACAACTATCTGTAGTATTGACATGACCATGCTCTCATAGAAGTCAATGCTTTAATTAAAAATAGGAAATAATGGCTGAATCAATATTCTCAGCTATTAGTATCTAAAATTTAGATTTGAAATGTAAGGCAAATGTTTCTTTTCCTAGTTGAGAAAATTAGCATTTCCCAGAGCAAAACTGACAGCAAAGTTGTGGTGTTTTTAGTCTCTAAGTGACCAGAAGCAGCCATTATCTTTCATTTGTCTTGCATATCATCACTGAGTTCTGGATTCGAATTCCAATAATGATCATATCAGCAAGAGAATCTAAAAATCTATGGCTTGGTTGTAGAGCTATATGGATATACTTGGAGAAGATAACAAAAGGATAGTAATTCTTAAGATTTTTGTTGCTGTGAATTAAAAACTGAAGCCTTGTCACTTTAGCATCTTACTGTCTTCCTGGAAGAGGAAGACAGTAGATGCCAAAGTGCTTCAACTCCTCATAGCTTGGTAGAATTGCTAATTGCTGGCAGCTCTCTTCTTGGCAGCTGCGCTATCCATAAGCAGTTCTGCAATGCTTTGAAAGCTGTTGGACCGCCAAACAAAACAAAATACCCATCTTCCCCCAAACCAGGAAAAAACATTTCCCAACTTTCCTTTTCACCTTTCACTTAGTGCTCCCTATTTTATGTGTTTTGATGCTAGAAAATTTGTCATTACTCTACAAATTCTTATGTATGAAACTCACTTGAAACTGTTTCCAGCAGCAGAATGTAAATATGGCCAGTTTTTGCTGGCCTCCTTGGAAGTGAAGCTGGAAAGGTGGCAGAACACCTGGCTGTTGGTTATTGTCAGTTCAAGTTTACCTTCAGCAGCTAAGGAAGAACAATGTGCATAACTTTATTTTAATGTGTACAGCTTGTACCCGAATCAGAGTATGAAGTGCTTGACCACAGTGCTTCCCAGCTGTAGGGAGAGGGAATTCTGACATAAGCAGCTGCTTGTGCTGGCTATGCATATAACCTGCATTACTGCTGAATCACTAAGTTCTGTGTTTGTCTTGTCTGATCTCTTTTTCTACATGGGCTGCCATGATAAAAATAAGACTGCAAAATAGAATATAAAAATAAAACTTTCCTGTTAAATTTTGTCAGCTACTATAGTGTAGTCTTTTGGGTTTATACAGAAAGGGAAAACAAAAAAAAGACTTCTAGCATTTAATTATGTGGATACCTGTAAAAAATTGAATGGCTAGGAAAAAACTTTGTAGTGTTGTTTATAATGATAGGTTACTTTCAAGTGTTATCTTTTTGTCTTGAGGCCAGATGTAAAATACATAAAAAAATACTCATCCTTGTAATAAAGATAACTAAAAAAAAATCTGTTGAGAGACAAGATACATACATGTAAGTATCTTGAATTAACAATGTTGTAGCTGCACTTCCTTGGGATCATTACTATTAAATATCACTGTAGAAAGATACAACCACAGATAGGTAGATGAAGGTATTTAAATCAATTCAGAAGTTTTTGGAATAACATTAGCTTTGCTTTTGCTTCACAGACTGCCTCTCAAAAAGGTAAAGAATCAATAGATGTCTATCCAAGCACATCTAAAGGTAACAATAACCTTGATTATCAGTATTGTGATAACTGTGGATTAGAATCATAGAATCATCTGGTTGGAAGAGACCTTCGAGATCATTGAGTCCAACCGTTCACCCTGCACTGTCACGGTCCCTAAATCATATTGCTCAACACCAAATCTACATGGTTTTTAAACACCTCCAGGGATGGGGACTCCACCACCTCCCTGGGCAGCCTGTTCCAATACTTCACAACCCTCTCTGTAAAGAAACTTTTCCTGATATCTAACCTAAATTTCCCCTGGTGCAACTTGAGGCCATTCCCTCTCGTCCTGTCATTCATAATGTGGGAGAAGAGACCGACCCCCATCTCCCTACAACTTCCTTTCAGGTAATTGTAGAGAGCGATAAGGTCCCCCCGATAATAGGTTATATGGATTTTTACTGCTTTCAATACTAGTGTACTCATCTGCAAAGCATACAGAAACATGCCTTCCTTTAAGGTGCTGAGGCTCAACTCAGGAACCTTTTAAAGGACTTTGAATAAAATTGTTATGAGTCTTGGCAAAGACGTTATGCATGTGTATTCAGAAAAATAGTACCACAATGAAATGCTGTTTTACTTGCACTCAGTTGTTTTCATGAAATACTATGGGGAGAAAAGTACATGCAGATCGTAGACTGCTTTTTTTTTCGCTTGCATTTATTTTATTGTTTTGTGTTTCTTTTCCTAAGACCCTAACATAGCTCCTGTTTCCATTCGGATACGAGGCAGTTGTTTAAAACGTCCCAAGACAGGAAAAAGTCACCAGGAATCTGAACCTGGGACTTCCCAAGGAGGTAAAGAAAGTGCTCCTCATGTGTCAAAAATCAGGTAAAGGAACCCATATTTTACTGATTCGTTATTTTGCTGCTTGGACAGTCACAAACTACATCACTGTCTCAGTGTGCTGCTTGGTATTTCTTCTCACTTCCTACTTTACTTGCTTGATTTTAAAATTATTGAAAATAAAGCCTGATGTGGGCGAGAACTGAGACATCACCTGAAGTGCGATTGCACCAAAATGTAGTGTCTCTGAAAGCTTGGGAGATACTGGAAAGAACAGTAAGAAAACAGTGAGGTCTGAGGGTGTTCTGTTCTAACTAAATCTGCATGAAGATAAAAACATCTGTATTCATACAGCATAGTTTCTTGTCATAAAGTAACTGGACATGTATCCACAATGCTCTGTGATCTTTGGAGAGATGTGTCTTCCTGACCTCTTGTTATAGTGGCATATTGCAGTAAAACAAGATCTGACTGTTTAACTTGGGAGCTGATTACTGCTTGTCACTTAATAATGAAAGAGTTATAGGGAGCCACCTGTCTTCAAAGTAAAGCCCTTTGTTTAGACAAAATCGGATATAAACCCATCATATCCAAACTTATACCCTGGGAGAAAATAAGTTGTTTCCAGTTTAAAGGATGTTACCCAGTGTAATAATTGTTAAATGGGGATGTGAAGAATTGTACTGCTTGAGTGCTATAATAATTCATACAAGACAGGGCCTGAAATACTAGTTTGCACTGACTTCCATACAGAAGGCAGAACTGTGGCTATTAAATAAATTGCTCCTTCCTCCCCCTTCCTGTGTGTGAGTAGATGTATGCTCATAGACACATGCTGCCTCCTCACCTCCATGTGTCTCTCCCTATTGTAGTCTCTTTCAAAAAAAAAAAAACCACTGCAACCCCAAAAACCTCTTTGGAAAAACTGAAGATAACTTGATTATTTTCTAGGAAATCCCTCAAACTTGTTCCATTAGATTTCTTTAAACAAAATTAGTTTGTTCTTTTTTTCACATGAAGCTGAGGTCTTCAGCTGGGTACAGCCTAATTTTTGTGTTTAAATTGCTCTGTAGAACTACAGAGATAGAACACTGCTGTCCTGCACTGTCAGGGTGCTGCCCTAAGCTGGTTCAGACAGGCCAAATGGCATAGTTTGCTGCCACAGGTTGAGAAATTCTTTGCCCTGTTACTACTAATAATTGGCTAGTTGGTATGTGAGAGGACTAGCCTGTTATTGAATGTCAGTATTTTGGGCTTTGCAAAATGAAGTCAACGAGGCGCCACTGCTCCTTTGAACAAGATGTGTAACATGGTGTTTGTGAACAGACCGAAGGGGAATCCCAATGGCAACAGGGCAGGGTATGAGCTTGGCTCTTTCCTTCTGTGCACATTAGCAAATGCAGCAGGCTCTTCTGTCAGGGGCTTTCTGCTATGGAGTGCCTTCATCTCAAAACAGGACCTGGGATAAAACCTTCCAATACTGCCTTTATTATGAGATCATGAAGCAGCCTCCTGCAAATCTATTGCATGTACTTTTTTCTTTCCTTGTGTGTCATACTTCAGTTAGTCTAAGTTTTATCTCAAAAATGAGAACCAAATGTTTGACATAGTGTTACTACCCATCAGCTGCATCACAGCTTCATCTCTAGCTCTTTGCTAATGTAATCTCTAGCTGATTGAATCCTCTTCAGCCATGATGTGTTTATTGCCTTGAATTGTCTTCTGGCCATGGTCTCTGTAATGTATGTACATTCAGCAATTATACAAACATATTTACGTTTATAACTCCATAATTTTAAACTGTTTCTACAGTGGGGGTGGGTGAAGTTGATTCCTTTTTCACCCCTTTGTGGCTTCTAAATATGTAATGGAATACTGTTTTTCTAAATGTAAAATAACAGACTTAAATTTCTGACTTCTGTTGCCATAAAATGGAAGCAAGATGTCTTCATTTTATAATTACCAAAGCAATTTTTACTAGTTGCTTCTTTTTTATCCTTAAAGAGGAGTTAGCCATTTTTAGATGAATTTATCTTTCTGAATTCTTACTTCCTATGGCAAGCATGTGATACAGCACTTGGTCTTGAAAGAATTTTACTGCTGAGATCAGAAAAATTATGTATTAATCTGAAGAATTAAAGGATATATCTTAATACCTGCTGCAGGGTAGAATTTCATCCCCATACATCTGAAGACTTAGTAGAAATACCTGAGAATATTGTTGAGACAGATGAAGAAACCATTGTTGAAAATGAGGACCAGCCTGTATCAGAAGCGGAGCTACATGTGTCACCCTCTGAGAAACGGAGTGAAAAAGAGGTCAGCTGGATGTGATAGTGATAGCAGATAAGTTTGGAATACAACTGCAGTTTCTGTGAAGTATAGTCCTTGCTGCCTTGATCCATGTGCCTATCAACTCTATTTTTTTTCGTACCAATGCTCATAGAATCATAGAATCATAGAATCATAGAATCATAGAATCATAGAATCATAGAATCATAGAATCATAGAATCATAGAATCATAGAATCATAGAATCATAGAATCATAGAATCATAGAATCATAGAATCATAGAATCATAGAATCATAGAATCATAGAATCATAGAATCATAGAATCATAAGGGTTGGAAGGGACCTTAAAGATCATCTAGTTCCAACCCTCCTGCCATGGGCAGAGAAATCCTCCACTACACCAGGTTGCCCAAAACCTCATCTAACCTGGCCTTGAACACTTACAGGGATGGGGCATCCACAACTTCTCTGGGCAACCTGTTCCACTGTCTCACCACCCTCAATGTAAAAAATTTCTTCCTTCTATCTAATCTAAATCTGCCCTCTTTCAGTTTAAATCCATTGCCCCTTGTCCTATCACTACATGCCCTTGTAAAAAGTCCCTCTCCAGCTTTCCTGTAGGCCCCCTTTAAGTACTGGAAGGCTGCAATAAGATCACCCCGGAGCCTTCTCTTCTCCAGGCTGAACAGCCCCAACTCTCTCAGCCTGTCTTCATAGCAGAGATGTTCCAGCCCTCGGATCATCTTCATGGCCTTCCTCTGGACTCGCTCCAGTAGCTCCATGTCCTCCTTATGTTTGGGACTCCAGAGCTGAAAGCTTATATCTAAGAAGCTAAGGCTAGTAAAGCATTAGCTTCAGGGAATATTCTATTATACTTATTTTGAACAATATAGTTTATAAGATTTTCAGTAAGGTGAATTTCTAGCTCATCTACCAACCTAATTTAATTCATTTCCCCTACTCAGATATTCTAGAGAACTGGAGTAAGGTCAAGATTTAATCCAGTATCTCTAATTTCTTTTTTAAAAGTTTATTTGAAGAAGCCAATAGCTGGTATGCTTTGGTGACTATTGTTGACTCTTTTTGCTTCGCCACTTAAAGTTGCTTGCTTTGATGTTTAAATATAGCTTTTACCTACAACTTGTTAACAGCTTGAATTTAAAACTGTGAGTACCCTTTATGTCTAGCATCCAGGGTTTTATGTGCTTACTGATCAGTGAGAAAGTGGATCTCTCACTATGTTGGTTCAAGGAAAGGCTGCAGAATGTATGCTTGAGCTGCATTAAAAACTGCTTGGTTTGGCTTTTGACAATGTAAGCAATGGTCAGAAATTTAGTGTGGGTGATGATGCTAAGCTAGTATGTTGGTTAAGTTAGCTATTCTGCAATAAGCTCTGCCTTCTTAGTACACATTTCTAGGTACCTGAGTGATCTGCTTCTCACATTAAGCTGCAAATTTACATCAGGTACACCCAGTAGTGTTAGGGAACAATGGCTGGGCATAATCTTGACTTAAAATATATGATTTTTTTAGGAAATTCCATCAGACTCTCTTAATAGTGAGGTAACAGAGGAAACTGATAAGACCTCACTTATGGCTGAAGAGGAAACAGGAAATGAAGTTTTAAGTGGTGAATCACAATTGAAGGCTGAGAGTCAAGAAGAAACCGCAGTAGTGGCTGCTCCTTTAATCCATGATTCTTCAGCAGAATCTTCGGAAGACACTATAGTAGAGAAGGTGAGGAAACAATTTAAAGTCATCTTTCCTTCAGAGTGTACTTACCTTGCTGTTTTTTCTTTTAAGTAACAGATAGACATTAGCCCTTACCATCATATGAAATTCTTGGGAGAAGCAATTACTAGGCCAGATAATGTAAATTCATAAGCAGAATATACTAATGCTTCTATTTTAATACGCAGAAGTGGAGCATATATGCATGTGGTAGCAAAAAGAAACATTGCTCCAATTTGCCTTGGCAGTAATGAAACAGCTCTTTCTCACTAAAATATTGTTGGATAGGAGTGAAAAGCCACATCCTTACTTTGCCTAGTAATTCTGTCCTGATGGAAGTGTACAAGCAATTCATTACTGCTAAAAGACCCTTCTATGCACAGATTTTACTGTCTTTTGTTTATAGTCCAAAAGCAGATTGTTGTATGCTAACGAAATGATAATGTACGTGTCCAAAACAAAACCTATTTTTTTCCTGGGATCAATTTCAGAATGTTTTTACTGTACGTGAATAATCCTTTGAATAATTTGAATTTGGAAATAAGAGAGCAATTTTGTATATCCAGTGCAGCTTATAAAGTAGTCTCAGACAAAAAGGAGAAAAGTACTGGTTTGACTGTACATGAAGTATTAAAAACTGCTGAATACCAAAATATTTTTTGAGATTGCTGCCTAGGGGCAGTGGTTGTTCAGCCTTTTATATCTTCAATTAACTGTCCCTTTGGTTGTTTTGGCACTCTTCCTCTGCCCCTACAGGATCTGAATGCAAGTGATTCAGAAGTGCAGACTGAAGGAGATACGTTAGTGGAGGAGGGTGGCACTGAAGAACAGCAAGAAGCTGAAAAGACCACCACTGAAAATGCAGCTGCTTCAGCTTCAAAGGAAGATGCCTCTGGCAATGACCTGCCCAGCCCTATGGTACCTGAAGCAGCAGAAGAATCTCTCTCTGAAAATCTGTCACCCAAAACATCTTCCTCATTAGAAGATCAAAATGAGGAAGCAGGGCAGAACTCACAGGAGGCCCCTGTTGCTGTGAGTCAGAGCTCTTTGATAGTGGTTGAACTCGAGAATTTTTCTTTTCAGCAGCCTTCTGGACAGGAAGAACAGAAGAACCAGTTGGAAGAGCACTCAGAGTCTGTTGAGCGGATGGATCAGTACACACAGACAGCAGTGGAGCAGGCTGCTGACAGTAGCTCTGAGGAGGCAGAAATCGAGGTACCTGTTGTAGATCGGAGAAGCTTGCGAAGAAAGGCCAAAGGCTACAAAGGTCCAGCGAAGAAAAAAGGGAAGCCAGCTTAACAATGAAATATTGATTGTTAATTCATCTATTTATAAGAAAGTTATTTTGTGTAAAAACACTGGGGTGTAAATAAACCATATGGGACATGAGATGCATGGTTCAAATTCTAGGTTGGACTTCCTCTTGGGATTCATCACCTTTCCTCAAGTTTTCTTAAATTTTTAACCAGAGTATGAAATTAAATTTTTCATCAGAGTATGAAAGTAAACAGCCAGACTCCTCCTTTTATAAAGGATATGTGCTGAATAAATACAGGGCTAGCAGAGAACAGATTGCGTTGAGATGGCAGTCGTGGAAGGAAAAACAGTGTGAAATCCTGGCCCTCTCAAGGTCCCTTAAATTCACATAAACTTCCATGAGGCCAGATATCACTCTAGCATTTTTTTCAATAACTGTTCTCTACTGTGGACAGAAGCAGAGCAAGAAAAATCCTTATTCGCCTCTTGTTCTTTCCCCATAGATTTTTCTCAGATGAGATTAGAAGAATGTAAGATTCTGTAACTCTAGGTCTCAAAATACACAAGGTGTATGTAACTCAGTAGATGAAAACAACATCTCAGCATCTGCCTTTCATGGAATTGCTTGAAAAAGCTGAGTTAGGAGAAACATGGTCAGTGCAGAATCTGCCGTAGTGCACTCTGATGAAGTTCTTCACATGACAAGAGATGCCAACAGAGTAAACTATTTGTAGCTTCTAAAGTGATCATCTTGGTAAGCATAAATTTTCCAGAGTCTATGGAGTGTAGCCTCCAGTTACATATATGAGCTTGTTTGAACTGCCTTCCTAACTACTTCCATGTGTTGAGTGGATATGTGATTGTTTACACTACAGGAAAAGGATATGGCAACTTCTGATCTTGTTTTGATCAGAATAGAAGTGGTGCTTTGTTTTCCCAATACTCAGCTGGTGCTGTGGGGTAACTGTTAAGATGTTGTGTCTGCCAGGTGTGTGACTCCTGAGAATGCTGGCGTTTCAGGTGGTTGTGACATTCATTAGTGTCAATATTAGTGGGTGTTTCAGCAAATGCTTGTC
Source organism: Tauraco erythrolophus (assembly GCF_009769465.1). Taxonomy (NCBI): domain Eukaryota; kingdom Metazoa; phylum Chordata; class Aves; order Musophagiformes; family Musophagidae; genus Tauraco; species Tauraco erythrolophus. The sequence goes on from NC_141496.1 coordinate 30,224,771, forward strand.
TGCCAAACTTCTATGCCTTTAGGAGTTAGCAGGTGATTGCTTGCAAGTATTTCTGATTCCCACTTTCTTTTTCTAATTTGGGTGTAATCCCTGGGATGATAGCTTCAAAGTTCACAGATGTTCACAACCTAACTCTACTGTATGCAAATGGAAATAAAACCCAGCTTTTCATGCATGTTTCCCTTCTCCTGGCAATCCATGTATTTAACTTCATTTGTTACAAATACAATGAATTACTCCTTAGTTTGCTATGTGTTTCTTTCAATAAATGAAGCTGTTCTCATAATGGGTTCAAAACTTGGGAGAAAAAAATAACAATGGTTCTAAGAAGAGGAAACCACACCACTACTTGTCCTGCTATTTGCATTTTCTAAGATCAGTGAACTAGTCTCCTACAGTGTCTCAAAATGGAGGTATGTAGGAATTGCTGTTCAGGACTTCTGAGTGCAAAGTTCACTTGACTTGTTGTGATGCTGTCTGAACTTTTATCCCTCTATGAAGCTAATGTAAGAATCTTGATTTTTGGATTTTATGCTTATACAGTTTAACTGCATTTATAATATATTCTAACTGTATAAGGTACATTCATGCTATTTCTTTCAGCTTATAAAGTCCATGCTCCTTTTTAATCTGTTAAGAGCAGCTTACAGCAAATAAAAAAGCAATTTTTAAGAAACATGTTACCTAAACTTTAGATTCAGGGTGCATGGGTTTACTGAGTTAAATCTGGGTTTCTTGAACTATTGCACATAGCTGTGACTTCCTATGAACGTGCATAGATACTCCTTATGAACCCCTTGACTGATATGTTCACAATCTTTCATGATTGTTTGTCAACATAATTCAAGTGAACTTTAAGCATTTCTAAAACTAATCAAGCATTTCCTACAAAGCAGAGGAGACAAAACTTCTGTTAGCACTAAAAGTGAAGCCACACAGAAAATATGATTTTTTTTGTGTGTGTGTAAAAAGAGGAAAAAAAAAAGTGGCTAGAAAATAGACCTATGGATTTGTGAAGGCTGGTGGCTTAAAGGGTGTTTGTATACAGTATATTGTGACTCATCTTCAATTATTAGAGCAAGCTTTACTAAAGGTTAATCTGAGTACTTCAATTGATACAAATGTATCCACTTTCAAGAAGTTAAGGATTCTTTTGCTTATGAAAAGTGAGTCCCGGTTATTTCAATTACCTCTAGGTGGATTTTTGATATTGGTATTTATTGCTTGTATTCCCTGTGAGGTCAGAAAACAGTGGTCCTGAGAAAGGTAATCATGGAATGGTTTGGGTTGGAAGGGACCTTCAAGATCATCTAGTTCCAACCCCCCTGCTGTGGGCAGGGACACCTTCCACTAGATCAGATTGCTCAAAGCCTCCTCCATCCTAGGCCTCATCCATCCTGGCTTTGAACACCTCCAGGGATGCGGCATCCACAGCTTCTCTGTAATGTCACTCATCTGGCTCTTACTTTTTGTGGCTAAGTTGGAACTGATTTCAATTAGTGTCTTTCTTTTAAGACACTTGCATATTGAATACATAAATATTCCAGCAGGATAATTAAATTAGGTCAGTCTTGAGTTTCTACTGAGAACAGTTGGATTTCTGATCTCATTTCAGTGAGTCCGTTTTAAATACTGAACTTAACTTCGCATCTTTAAGTATACTCTTGATTAGATACCTCTGTAAGTCTGGGGTACCCTGAGATAGTAGCTTATGGTCAAACTCAAAAGTACATAATGTGGGTACTTGGGGTGCAATTAGCAATTCTGATAACCCATAGTGTCTTGAAAACAGGACATTTTTCTAATTTTGATCACAGCAGTACTCTGAAGTAAAGGGCACTGTTTATTTCTATAGTAACTTCTTTGGTGTCAATAATCTTGCAGTAAATAAAGTAGCAAAATCAAACTACTGACTTCAGTAACAATTTTTATTGCTGTACTGATTGTCCCATTGGAACAGTAGCTTAATACTCCATACCTTCTGTTACATTAAGGCCAGATAACATTTCTGACAACTGTATTGACTAAAGTGCTTTGCCTTGGGGAAAACCGGTGCTTTTTAGGCCTGGACAATTTTTTTTTTGGTCTGTTAACTGTCTTATTACCATCAAACTCATGAAGAATTTTTAAGATCTTATTGCACCAGCAACCAATGATTAAAACACCAACTTTATACAAGTTTGTACCAAATGCTGTTACAACCTGCTGTGGAACTACATGTGTACAGTGAAAGCAAGCAGTATTATTTTTGAGTTTTATTTAGTCTAGGAATAGAGCTTAAAGAATACTAATTTGTGACTTCAGCCTTGCACTTCAAGGGTAAATGGTTTTGTGTGTGAATCCAACTTGCATCATACATTTGTTCAAATGTCTCCCTTGCAAAGCAAATCCTGTCAAAAATTAACAAGCAGCACTTCTCCTGCATTCTCCTTTGCTCTGTTTTCATTTCATGCAGAATTCTTGTTTGCTGTTCTCATTTTTCATAGCCCTTTACATGAAAATGTATACATGTCTTATTTCAAAAGTGATTTTAACTTATTTGAAATCACACCTGACCTTGGTTTCTTGCGTTTTTACATCATGTCAGCTGTAGATGTGAGTAATCAAATTGATCATTCACAACACCATCAAGACTACTAAGTTAAACATAGCAACCAATAGGCCTAGGCTTCAGCTTCTCTGCTTTAAGTAACCACTCTAAGATTTTACTTCAAAGGGGATAAACTTCTATATTTATTTTCACAAATGTCCTGTTAGATGTTTTCTAAACTAGTGATACCCTGTTTATAAATCTTATGAAAAGTGTGGTGCTGTTCTAGAGTATTGTACTTAAGCCTTGTTACAGTGTTAGTTTCTCCTTTTTTCAGTACTGTCTTGGCTACTTTGGAAATGTTTTGAAGTAGTAATTAAACTTATATTTTGTGATGATTTTGTTTCCTGGTTTTTAATATTTGAGACTTTTCTACTATACAGGAGGCATGTTTTAAAGTGGTTCACTTCACTAGAACTAGCATTTTACAATCTGTCTGCTACCAAAGAGCTTTAAAAGCTCAAATATTAATTGAAAAATCTTTTATCAATTAAAACAATTTCCTGTACTTACTTAGCTTGTGCATCAGACTTTTATAAAAATAAAAAAAAAATGTAGCATAGGCTGTTCTGAATGTTACAGTGTGTATTCTGCTCTTTACATCATCTTGTATAGTTGGTATAAACTTAAGATATTAACGTAGCTTCCTATAGACAAGCCAACTAGAAATACTGTAATGCACTCCCTTCTGTGCGGTACACTAAAATGTCTTTAGGTGCAACAATTATTCAGCCAACAAGTCATGTCTTTGCAGTATAAAATGTAGTAATGTTCTTGAGACAGCTGTAGAAAATTGCAGTATTCTGTTCATGTTATTTGTTAACATGCAGTAAAGGGCAAGGTGACAAGAACTTAGAGGCTTATCTGCTTTAGCAAAACGCCCTCTCGCCAAGCAAATGACTCACTGGCTTGTGACTCTCTTAGTTTCACATCTCTTGCCACTACACAAAGTAAAAACCTTACTGTGTTTTATTAAGCCTAGATGAGGGCAATGTGTTAAACAAAACAGCCTGTAAGAGGAGAAGATTTTAGTATGGTTAAAATACTGCCTCTATCAGACAGTGTAAAAGAAGCTAGAAATCTGGTACAAAAGCAGCTAGCTTGACTTCCTGGCCAAAGTTCCAGATCTGAAGCATGATTTGGTCAGGAAGATGGTTGAGGGACTGGAGCATCTGTCATACAAGAGGCTGAGAGCTGCAGTTCTTCAGCCTGGAGAGGAGAAAGCTCAGGAGGACCTTAATTTGTGTATAAGTACCTCATAGGGGGGTGGTATAAAGAAGATGGAGCAAGAGTCTTCTCGGTGCCCAGTGACAGGACAAGAGGCACCAAACACAGACTGGAATATAGGAAATTCTATTTAAACATGAACCACTTAAAACTTTAAGAATGGTCAAACACAGGATCAGGTTGCCCAGAGAGGCAACCCAGAGGTATCTCCTTTCCTTTGAGATACTCAGATACTTACAGTAGTTGACTCCTCTTTAAGCAGGGAGCTTGCACTACGCAATCTCAAGAGGTGCCTGCCAACCTTAATTATTCTGTGATTCTGTAATCTGTTACTCAGCCTGCTTATTGCACGTCACCACCTCTAGCCTTAAACGTTTGTTAACACAAAACCCACAAACCTATTCACATTCTGGCTTCTGAAACTAAGACCTTAAGAGTTTTGTCTGAAAGTTTCCTTCTTACAATGATGAGGATTAAGTGTGCTTTCATAAACTGGAGGAAGCTTAGAAGGATTTGACTTGGAATTCATGTTAAAAGCTTGGCTTGAAGTGTAGTACTGTTTAAGAACAGGAATATAAAATGGTGAGAATGTTTATTTGTAGTGATAGATTGTGTAAAGTTTGTTTACCACCGAATTCTTTAGTGGAAGACAACTGATGCAGTCATATACAGCATTGCTGAAAGCTTCTAGTTTAGGAGCAGTTTTTGTTTCTTATAGCTTGAGTATGCAAGCTAAATATATATATTGATGAGTTGATGCTTATGACCTTTAGTTTTTCCTGAATGTTTCTTAAAGGCACCAAAATTGCTACTAGTTGTAGTATCAGGGCTGTCATGCCACTCTCAAATTTCACATTTCAAAACCCCTACAACTTCATAAATTTAAACTTCTGAAACCGTTCTCCCTCTTGGCTGGAACTACAGTGCTACACTCTCTAGCCCTTATTCTTTCCATTAACGCAATCATAGAGGCAAAGAGGAAAAAAACGTGAGGTAACAGGGGCAGGGTGGAGGAAACAGCTGCCCTCCTACTTATCTTCCCCTGCTGCATCCCTATGCTGCTAGTGTGTTCTCACGCCCATGCTTCTGTAGAGGCAAGTATCACACTAGGTGTCTGTCAGTCTGCAATAAGATTACGGCTGCATTCTTCCAGCTCTTTTGCTTTCCCAGAAGCAGAATACATGTTCCTCTGTGCCTTTAGCTATTACAGTAGGCCATCATGGGAGATAACAGCTGTATCTTGCATCACTAGGAATGTGACCTGAATCAGATGTAATGTGTAAATACTTCAGCCAGGAAGCTTCAACGGTAAAAACACCAAGAAGGTTGAGACCAAATCCATACCACATTAGCAAAATGAAAATGGAATCACTTTATTTAGACCCCATTCAGCAGAGCAAACACAATACATACAAAATCCCAAGCAGCTGTGAAGTTCCTCACCAGCTTATGAGGTCAATGTTCCTGAATGGTTGAAGGTTCCAGAGATCTTGGAAACTTGTTGGAACTGCACTGATTTTGCGGGAGCCCATGTCCAATGCTTAGTATCAAACGCAACTCAAACAAGTAGAACTGCATTAATACAGCCATCATTTTCTGGATTGTTTGTTACTTGTGCATATTTCCCTAAAGAGAAAGAAGAATTAAATGTCTACAAAAGCTTGAAGTAGTTAATACAATAAATTAAAATTCTCTACGTTTGCAAGTTCAATCCACTCTTTTAAGTATAGGAAATTCTTGTTCCAAAACTGAAATGTGTTTTGAAATCTAAATCTGCCTTCTGCTGACCTGCAAACTTAGGTTCTCAAAATATTTTATTCAAGCTGTTTTTTTTTATAAATGGATCACTTAGTGTTCTGGGTAGATTTAAAAAAAAAATAAAAATTCATAGGTTCTGCTATAGTCCAAGTCAACCTCTCTGTTAAAAGCAGTCAGCTTGATCCTATGAAGATACTTGTACACAGAACTTCAACGGAAAAGATAATACAATTGGTTCCTAGTTCATGTGGGAAGGTCTTACAGACTTGTAGTACTGCTTAATGTGAGACACAGGCAAACAAGTTGAGCCTTTGTTCTGAATTTCACCTTATTTGATTTTGAAAGCGTGAATGGAAAGGCTAAGCTTAAAACTTGCGTTTTCAGAGCTGCCTGGCTCCTGCTACAGCCCAAACCTCACATTTAACAGTGGATCAATTATGACAACTTACAGGAAGCCATCTTAACAATACATCAGGCAATGAAAACTTAAACTTCTGAAAGTAGTTGTGCAATATAGCTGGTTTAACTACTTACCCCAGATAACTTTGCCCCCTTGTGTCACAAGGCCAAGCTCGCTCACGTTCACCTCAATGACGGTACCCTTGGTAATGACACCCAGCGTTGTATACAAAGGAGAAGAAGGATTCTTTTTTACACCAAGGATAGGTAGGCAAAAAGTAGCTTTAAGTTCAGGATGTGTCACATGTGCCTTCTTGAAACGTAAGCCCTGTCACATAAGAAGTGTTAGAACAAGTTAGTATTTGCTTTAAGGCCTCAAGACTAACCTAGGTGAACACTTTTAGCATATGTCCTCAGCTTCCTATGTTTTGAGAGACTGGCAAAAATGAAACAACCCAGAATACAGAACGCTATCTGCCTGCTACAGAATGCTGGCTTTGTTTAAAAACTGATTAATGACAAGATAAAGCTTTCTGTGTATGTTTTCAGGATGCAAATTTTTAATAATAACACAAGGAGAATACATGCTACCTCAGATGGCTTCTGTTCCATGAAGAAGGTGTTTATGGTAACGCATTTAACAGTGCTACTGGTTATTAAGACAGGTGTGTTTTTTTTTATTCCGGTAAAAGTGAAAAACCTTTCACATCTTGTAAAGTGCTCTTACAGCACTTTCTACCTAGCAACCTGTGCTTTATAAAGGGTACTTTACCATGAAGTACTATAACCTTTTCTGTATCAATAAAAACGTATCCAAGGCTTCTGATTCTGCCCCTCTACTCTGCTCTCGTGAGACCCCACCTGGAATACTGTGTTTAGCTCTGGAGTCCCCAATATGAGAACAACATGGAGCTGCTGGAGCAGGTCCAGAGGAGGGCCACGAAGATGACCCGAGGGCTGGAACATCTCTGCTATGAAGACAGGCTGAGAGAGTTGGGGTTGTTCAGCCTGCAGAAGAGAAGGCTCCGGGGTGATCTTACTGCAGCCTTCCAGTAGCTAAAGGTGGCCTACAGGAAAGCTGGAGAGGGACTTTTTACAAGGGCCTGTAGTGATAGGACAAGGGGCAATGGATTTAAACTGAAAGAAGGGAGATTTAGATTGGATATAAGGAAGAAATTTTTCACTCAGAGGGTGGTGAGGCACTGGAACAGGTTTCCCAGAGAAATTGTAGATGCTCCACCCCTGCAAGTGTTCAAGGCCAGGTTGGATGAGGGTTTGGACAACCTGGTGTAGTGGAGGGTTTCCCTGCCCATGGCAGGGGGGCTGGAACTAGATGATCTTTGAGGTCCCTTCCAACCCTAACCATTCTATGATTCTGTGCAAGATGACCATCAAAATAGTAATGGGGTACGATCCAACAGGCAGCCTGCCTAGTGATTCTGTTGATTCCTGTGAGGAATGAGGTATTTATAGAAAAACTATACTGTCTTAGTGAACCTAACTGTTCCTCCTGTGTGCTACCAGGCTACTAGAGCCCTAGCACTGTTGTTGCAGCTGTGTAAGAAAAGGTCAGACTGGAGGTATTAGCATTTCCCTTGCATACAGTCACAACTGTGTGACTTCAAGCTTACTTAACTAGCCAGAAGGAGAGAGTTCTGGAGTCATAGAACAGAGTTGGCTCCTGCACATGGCAGAATCACAGCAGCTTGGAAAAGAAGCCTCCAACTTTAAAAGCTATTCAAAGTGCGTTTGCTAAAGACTTTCCCCTGCTAATTTGACAGCTTCTAGCTTTAACTTACTGGCATCACCTGAGTTACGGGAGTAAGAGCAGAAAAATTTCAACACAAACTGTGACTGCGGGGACATCTCCCCACCCTCAGGCTATTCTAAATTTAGATTTCTGCAAGGAAACTAATAGGAATGTTCTACATCAGTAGTAAACAAGTGCATTATCATAAAAGAAAGCTTCCTTGCCACAGGAACTCAAAGCAGTAAGTTAAAAAGGGAGAGGCAGATAATATCAAGCTTGATCAAGACAAGCTGAGAGCACCTGAAGAGCAGCAGAGGGAATTCCAGACACTCCAGCCATAAAGTCAGATTCATCTGGGACCCAAATTAAATGCCTCTATGCAAACACGCACAGCATGGAGAATAAACATGAGGAGTTAGAGGTGTGTGCACACCTGCAGGGCTATGATCTTTCTAGCATCATGGAGATGTGGTGGGATGAATCCTATGACTGGAGCGTCAGAATGGAAGGATACAGCTCTTTAGGAAGGACAGGCAGGGGAGATGAGGAGGTGTTGCTATGTTAAAGACCAGCTGGAGTGCATGAAGCTCCACCTGGGGATGGAGCAGGAGCCAACTGAGAGCTTATGGATCAGGATTAAAGGGAAAGCAGGGACAGGCGACATTGTAGTGGGGGTCTGCTACAGGCCCCCTTACCAGGAAGACCAGGTGGTTGAGGCCCTCTACAGACAGATGGGAGCAGCCTCACGTTTCACAAGCCCTGGTCCTCATGGAGGACTTCAACCACCTCGATACCTGATGGTGGGACAACACGGCAGGGCATAAGCAATCCAGGAGGTTCCTGGAATGCATTGATGATAACTTCCTTCTCCAAGCGATAGAGGAACCAAAGAGAAGAGATGCTTTGCTGGACCTTGTTCCCAACAACAAGGAGGGGCTGGTGGGAAACACGATGCTCAAGAGCAGGCTTGGCTGCAGTGACCATGAAATAGTGGAGTTCAAGATCCTTAGGCTGGCAAGCAGGGTGCTCAGCAAGCTCACTACCATGGATTTCAGGAGAGCAGCTTTCTGGGATCTGCTTGGTAGAGTACGATGGGATGAAGCCCTGGAGGAAAGAGGGACCCAAGAAAGGTGGTCAATATTCAAGGATCGCCTCCTCCAAGCTCAGGAGCGGTGCATCCCAACAAAGAGGAAGTCAGGCAAAAACACCAGGAGGCCTGCATGGATGAACAAATAGCTCCTGGACCAACTCAAACAAAAAAAGGAAGCCTACAGAAGGTGGAAGCAAGGACAGGTGGTCTGGGAAGAACACAGAGGAATAGTTTAAGCAACCAGGGATCAGATTAGGAAAGCTAAAGCCCTGACAGAATTAAATCTGGACAGCAACATCAAGGGCAACACAAAAAACTTCTATAGGTATGTCAGTGATAAAAGGAGAACTAGGGAAAATGTGGGCCCTCTCCAGAAGGAAATGGGAGAGCTGGCTACCCGGGATATGGAGAAGGCTGAGGTACTTAATGACTCTTTTGCCTCAGTCTTCACTGGCAAAAGCTTTAACCACACTGCCCAAGTCACAGAAGGCAAAGGCAGGGACTGGGAGAATGAAGAACCACCCACTGTAGGAGAAGATCAGGTTCGAGACCATCTAAGGAACCTGGAAGTGACAAGCCAATGGGACCTGATGATGGGAAAAGGGGGAAGATAACCCTCATTTTTAAAAAGGGTGAAAAAAGGAAGACGCAGGGAACTACAGGCCTGTCAGTCTCATCTCTGTGCCTGGCAAGATCATGGAGCAGATCCTCCTGGTGACTACGCTAAGGCATATGGCAAATAAGGAGGTGACTGGTGACAACCAACATGACTTTGCATGACACCCTTGTCTCTAAGCTGGAGAGACATGAATTTAATGGATGGACCACTCGGTGGATAAGGAACTAGTTGGATGGTTGCACTCAGAGTTGCAGTCAACAGCTCAATGTCCAAGTGGAGACCAGCGACGAGTGGTGTCCCTCAGGGGTCAGTGCTATTTAACATCTTTGTCGGCGACATGGACAGTGGGATCAAGTACACCCTCAGCAAGTTTGCAGATGACACCAAGCCGTGTGGTGTGGTCAACACAGTGGAGGGAAAGGATGCCATCCAGAGGGACACTGACAGGCTGGAGAGATGGGCCTGTGAGAACCTCATGAAGTTCAACAAGGCCAGATGCAAGGTCCTGCACATGGGTCGGGGCAATCCCAAGCACAACTACAGGGTGGGAGGAGAATGGATTGAGAGCAGCCCTGAGGAAAAGGACTTGGGGGTGCAAGTTGATCAGAAGCTCAACATGAGCCGGCGATGTGCACTGGCAGCCCAGAAAGCCAACCATATCCTGGGCTGCATGACAAGAAGCATGGCCAGCAGGTCGAGGGAGGTGATTCTGCCCCTCTACTCTGCTCTCGTGAAACCCCACCTGGAATAATGCATTCAGTTCTCGAATCCCCCATATGAGAACGACATGGAGCTGCAGGAGCAAGTCCAGAGGAAGGCCATGAAGATGATCAGAGGGCTGGAGCACCGCTCCTATGAAGACAGGCTGAGAGAGTTGGGGCTGTTCAGCCTGGAGAAGACAAGGCTCTGCAGTGATCTTACAGCAGCCTTCCAGTACTTAAAGGGGGCCTACAGGAAAGCTGGAGAGGGACTTTTTAAAAGGGCATGTAGTGACAGGACAAGGGGCAATGGCTTTAAACTGAAAGAGGGCAGATTTCTATTAGACAGAAGCAATAAATTTTTTACAATGAGAGTGGTGAAACACTGGAACAGGTTGTCCAGAGAAGCTGTGGATGCCCCATTCCTGGAAGTGTTCAAGGTTAGGTTGGACGAAGCTTTGAGCAACCTGGTCCAGTGGAAGGTGTTCCTGCCCATGGCAGGGGGTTGGAACTATATGATCTTTAAGGTCTCTTTCAATCCAAACCATGATTCTACGAAAATAATTAATATGTAAACATTCTTTTAGACTTGAGAACATTACCATTGGTCGAATGAATCGTTCGTATTTAGGAGGCTTCCTAGTAAAGCCATCTCCAACAAAACAAACTTTTGTAACCATTCTCTTCCAGGCCTTCTTTTTTCTCTTTCCTGTACGAATCACTTTTAAAACTTCTGTTTCTCCTTGTGCACGGACTTTTGGCACAGGAACCTCCCATTTTCCCTGTAAGGGGAAAAAAAAAAGAGTCAATAGTCTTACATGCCACATTGCTAAATGAAAGGTGACAACCAAACCACAAAATAAAATTTCACTAAATAGTAGTGGTACACCATACTTTTTATACAATTCATAGCTACTTATTTTAATTAGCATTTAAAGTTACAAAAATCAAGATATTGCATATGCTTACTTTGTCCTAGATTGGTCAGTTACTCAAGGTTTCAGGTTTCGTATAATATCAGTATTTACACTTTACTCATAGGCTGTAGGTCCCTTGAGCATCAGCAACACAAAGTGGTCACTGTCACAAGTAATACTAAGTATATGAACTTTAACACAGTTACTTACAGCTTTTTCTTTTCTTTTCTGTTTGATCATGTTAGAGAGAACCTTAGCCCGGGACTGGCCCTCTCTGTCCAGCAGGTATGCTGGTACAGCTCCTTTAGGTGTTTTTTCATCATTCTTTTCCTTTGTATTTCTCTTTTCATGCATTTTAATTCTACAAGGAGAGAAAATCGGTATCAAGAGCAGGAAAAAAAAAGGGCTCATTTTTAGATCACAGATATATCCTTTTAAATTAGCTTGTGCCTACTCAAATTTTTCTTTTAAGAGATATTTGTAAACAAATACATATTTATATTTAAGGAATAATCCTAAATAATTTTCAAAGTAAACTAGTAATTTAACTTAATGTAACAACTGACAGACCGCACGAAAGCTTGTCAATTCCTATTAAGACAGGAACACAAGACACGTATCTTATTAACGAATTTCTGAAGGACTTAAAACAAGCAGCCAAGCACTTTGAGAGACAGCAGCCTTCCTCTCTGACAAAAAATAACATAGTACTACTCTTCTATGATGGTAATGCTTACAAATCTGAAGGAATGTGTGTGTGTGTAAAAGGGGTCGTGTTTCATTAATTTTGAGGCCATGTAAGGGAAAAGACTAACGAACTAGTTAACAAATCCAGTACCTTTAAAAGCAGCAGAAGAAAATAACTGTGAACACTTGGAAAACAACAAAAACAATATGGTGGAGAGATATTAATTTCATTAGCAATAAAAAATACTGTTAATAGCGTCGATTTACATCTCTGAACAACAGAGGAAAAAAAACCTTTTGCTTATTTATGCTTGATATTGTAACTTACCCTGGAAGACAAGCCTCACATTCTGCTCAAACACTGTGTACGTTACTCTCTCTGTTAACACTGCTAAAAAAATGCCCGCTGCCTCTTGCTACACTAGGACAGCAGCTGATACAAAAGACCCAAGCAAATTTTTATCATAATCAACATTAGTCACTGCTATTGCTAATGGACACCCATCCTACGGAAAGCTTTTAGGAGCAGAATTGTTGACATCCACTGAGAAGAGAGGAAGCCAGAAACGCCTTCACCGTCGCGAAACCCACTTTCTCCCACGACCCGAGCGCTATTTAAAAGCCTAACGCACGATCCCAGTAATAAGCAGGTTCTTTGTAACGACATTCAACGCCTCGTCTCATCCTTCGGGATGGCCGGACGGCGCCTGAGGAGGGGCGGGTACTCACGTCTTCTTCATCTGTATCTTCTCAGCGTGCCGCTGCTTGTGGTAGAGCTTCGCCTTCAGCCCGATCATCTTCTTGGCCTTCCGCGACCTCTCGTGCGCCTCGCGGCCCTCCTTCTTCCTCTTCCTCTCGTGGTAGTCCAGGCGGTAGCCATAGCGCTTGCGGTGCAGCTCGATGTACTCGTTCTGCGGCTGTGGGCACAAGGCAGCGCCGTCAGCGGGCACCGGCGGCCCGGGGCCGGGCAGCCGCGGCCCGGCGCCGCTGGGACACGCGGCGGCGGCCGGCGGAGGCCGCGGCCCGACGGCGGGGCCCTCAGCGCGGGGCGGCAGAGCCCGCTCGGCCGCCTTCGCCCCTTCCCCGCCCTGCCCCGTGCCCCGCCGCCCCCATCCCGCCCCACCGCCCCGGCACCCACCATGGCGGCGGCCCGGCGGTGTCTCCCCGCGCTCCGCCGCGCCCTCCTGCCAGCAGCCTGCTCCGCGGCGAAAAGGGCGGGACCTTCGAGGAGCGGCCCCGGCGGGAAACGCTGCCCCGCGGAGCTTGGGTTCCGCCCGGCGGAGAGGCGGCGGCCCGCGGCCCCCGGGGGCTGCGCGCCCACTTGGCGGGGGCGGGAAGAGGGAAAAAACGGAAAGGGAGAAACGGGAGCGGCGTGTTTTGGCGCCTGGGTCTGTCCGGTCGGGGCGGGAGGGCGGCGAGGTGCTGCGGCCGGCGGGGAAAGGAAGGAGGAGCGCGCCTTCCGGCGGCATGGCGGCGGTGCCGGCCGGGGCAGGGGCTGGGTTCGCGGCGGGAGCCCCGGTTTGGCTCAGTTAAAGCTCCTCGTTGGAGGCGGACGGTAGCGCGGGGGCCGGCGGAGCAACGTCCCAGCGGCCCGCACCGCGGCGGGCAGGGCAGCGGCGGGGCGCGGCGCGGCGGCGGTGGTCACGGGCACCGCTCGGGCACCGCTCCCCTCCCGCTCACGGGCAGCGGCGGCTCTACCAGGCGGGTGTTTGGCTCGTAAGTGAGGGTGGAAGTGGAGCTGCGTGCAGGCTGCGGCCCCTTCGTCGCGAAGCTCTGCCACGAGGCGTGAAATCACTGGAGCTGGATGTCGGTGTCTCTTTAAACAGCCGGCAGCTAGGAATGCTGTGGAAGCTCCTGTGCTCGGGCTTCGTGCTGCAGTGGTTTTGGCGATGCTTAAAAGCTCGCAGTGTTTAGTATTTTCTGTTGCTTCTGCCCCAGACACATCCTTTTCCCTGACCCGCTTCTTCCTTCCAGACCAGAAGAGCTATTTGCGCTTCCCTGGTCGCGGCAGTCAGTGCTCCAGAGCCTGTCTGAGCGTGAGGGTAAACTCCGATGTTAGTTTTTCTGCTTTACTGTTTGCAAATTTCCTTGGGAAGTATATTTAGCGTTTGTGGGCATGCGTTTGTGCTGCGTTTTTAAGGCTTAATGACATTATTTTCACAGATCTCATGCCGATTTAACCTGCAAAGCAGTAACGTGAAAAATATTAATCCGGTCTACCTTGAAAAACAGTTAAGTGCCATGATTTATTTATGTGGAAATAATACAATAACCTGTTTCCTGTCAAAAACGTTTTATACAATGTTTACTTACCTTGGCAGGGAACAGCTTTAGAAATGGGAGACAGAATGTTGAGAATTATGAGGAGATTTTCAGTGAACGCATTCAAGTCATCCAGTTTGTGCAATGAGGTAAACTTTCTCCCACATTTTGATACTTCCTCTATGAGTAAAAGAAATACTTGGGTTACTCTGAGTAAATTTTCTTTTTTGTCTTTCCTTTAAAAAGTGATATGCAATCAGAACACATGATTTCATGTTGCAATTGGACTTCACATAAATCAGAAATGGAAGTTGAATTTGTAATTTTTTTCTGTAAACATTTTTAGTTATCTGTGACTTTGATTACCTAACATTTGTCATTGTTAAACTTATTTACACAAATAATTAGATGTATTTAAAATATTGTGGCTACCGACAACATTTTGATGCCATCATAGATTTTTACTGAACTTCTCAAATAATATTGAGATTGGACTTGCTTTAAGCCTCAGTGCTACCATCTTCATGCTTCTGCTTCTAAATAGCTGGTATTTTGAGCTTTTATGAATATCTAACAACAGTATCAGTTCCTGTAGATTTTTTTTTTAGCTTAGTTTTCCTCAACTGGCAAAAATGTAGGTACAAAGTAATTATTTATAGTGATAAATATTCTGTATGATTCTGTTTTTTCCTTTTAAGCATGTGTATTTCAGGAAGACAAAAATGAGAGTCATAGGTGTGACACAGCAAGACTGCAGTCTAAGAAACTACAGTTCTCCACCAGGTATAAATTTATATTTTTTTCTCAGTAGTAAGGATTACTCTAAAAATGTGTCAGAATACTTTCTAAATTGTGTTTTATTGCATTATTTGGGTCATTATTTATAGAATTCGGTTTATGAAGCGCAAGCAGAACAGTTAAAAGGTTCAAGGACTGAAAAGGAGTGTTTTGTATTGCTGCTCTTTTCTTGGTAGGTGTATGGTATGAAGCCTTTAGAAAATGAGAAAAAGAAAAGATACCAATGTTTAAGAAGTCAGGTCAGTTGTGAAGTGTGCTGGAACCCCTGTTCAGTTGCCTGAAGTATAATTGGTTATCAAGTTACTGATGATACTCAGCATGTTGGACAACGGGAGAAAGACAGGAGTCGGATTAAATAGAAGCTTTAAGTTATCGCTAGTGTATTTTCTTTGCAGGCTCAGGATAAAAGAGGGTAAAAAGAATAAGATACTTGGAAAACAAAACTTCAATTAAAAGGAATTTTTGCTGATTTTTGAGTAGCTACACTGAGATTGAATGGAAATCGATTGATATAAGGCAGTGTTGGGAGTCAGGGCTGCTTTTTCCACACTTTTTCTATATCAGGATGGAGATGGGAAGAAAATATTGGTAACTGGTGGGTAGTCAACTTCTTGTTAAAAAAAAAAATAAATTGTTATTGTATTCAGCACTGTGTATCTTAGCAAAAGACTTTAACCTGCAGTCAGATACGTGAGAGAAGACTTACTCTTAGTTGATAATGTCAACTCGGTCTCTCTTGCTACGTACTACTGTTTCTGTGTAGTTGCCTGTGCAATGTCCTTGCTGTCTGCTGCACTTATCCCCAGTTTTGCTGTGCCGAATGCCTCAGTGTGTCACGTGGAGGAAGAGCTTCATTCTGTGCTTCATTCTGTGCATTCACAGAAGATACTGTGACTTAGACAAGCAAGATATCTCAAACGCACTAATGTGTTATTTTGTGCGTTATTTTAGAAACTGGAGGGGAAAAGACAGTGTTAATAGCAGCTTTTTTTTGAGGGGGTGGTGGTGGGTGTTGGTGAATTTCCAGCCTGCTACTTTACTTTTCCTAAGATCAGTCTTTCTCCTCATTGAGACGTTAACCTATAAGATGCCTCTTTAATATCTCTCTGATAAAAGGGATGATCTGTAGATGGTGAAGGAATGTCAGTTTAAATATTGTTGAATTCTGTTCAGCCTATTGAAGATAAAGTACTAGGAACGTGAGTTCCTGAAACACAACTTCAACGGCTTGAGTAACTGAATTATGGATTAGTTTCATTAAAATCTAGCTTGGCAGCTTATTTCCCAACTAAATAGGATATGAGAAAGGAAATATCTTTAAAGAAAATACGAGTTTAAAACTCCTCAGCCCCATATTTTCTTAGCCTAGGTCAGTTTACATTTTATTCCTGAGAATCATGCTGTCTAGCTTCAGTGCTTAAAGGATAAATGACTTTTGAAATTTGTTATGTAATCACCAGTTCAGATGGATGTCAGCATTGCAGTTGTCTTGAACTGTGGCATGTTTTGCTACTGCTTCTGCAGAGTAAGATTTTACTGTGCTGATGATACTCTTCTGTGTTGGCTTTTTCCTATTGTTTCAAAATTACCAGTATTTTGAAGACTTTGTCTGGTTTTGAGAGAGAGAGGGAGAAAGATTTATTGACAATTAAGTACATATCTTCAGAAATTTGTGGTGATAGAGATTATGGATTGTCATGAGTTGTGGCTCTGAATCTTTTTTTTTAATGAACTTTTTTTTTTTACTTTCTTGAATATATTTAATTTTGTTAAAATCTTATCATTTCTACATTGGCGTCTTACAAATTATTGGTTTTTTTTGTTTGTCTCCAGGGGATGTTAAGTCTCTGCGTTCTGTCATTAATCCTCATATCTCCAGGTATGTCATGCTAGCTTATTTTTCAGATGTAACTAACAGCCAGAGAAATTGATGTCAGAAAAAGTCATGGGTTGTTGGTATCGATGCCCGTCCCATGCATAGTTTGTGTGCATGTTCTAAATTAAAGTTAGTACTTTCTTACTTTTACCCTTCTGACGTTTCAGTGCAGAAGGTCAGGGAGATCTTGGACTGTCTCTTGCTTTTGTCTTCAGAACCAAAACTGGGCTCTTAGAGAAGCTCCAAATGCGTGGTGGTTGCTGGGAGCTGAATTAGGGTGAAGGGATGTCTTGGCAACTAGACCACTGCTGTGGGCCAGGCTGTGTACTTTGTGTTCATGGGAGCGCTCAGCCATATTAGATGAGGGCCTTAGTAATGAGGTCAAGGTAATTAGAGGCTGAGCTGCCAAAGAAATGGCTGAGGGGTGAAGTTCCCTTGGAAGACTACTTCTGTCCCGTGAGTGAATTCATTAATGGTGAACATGGGGGCTGACTGCAAGACTGTGATGCGCAGAGCTGGTGAAGCAGTTTTGGAAACTACTGGTAGGGTGCTTCAGAAGGGAAGACTTGGCTGATCAGAATCAAGGACAACTTCATGGCAACTTGGATGCTATATTTGGGGCATAAAGGCTATATATGCAATGGATTGTTCCAGGCAGCAGGGGTTAGACATCAGGATGGACGAGAGGGTGGAGGGGCTGCTTCTGTCTGTGGGGAGGGCAGATGTGTGAGGATGAGGCCAAAAGGTGGCCTTCCCCTGAAGTGAAGCATAAAAACCTGTTCCAAAACTCTTGAGTACTGTTGATCTGAAGAAAATCTGCCATTTCAATACTCATGTACTTCAGTATCAGAATGTACACTCTATCAGGTATGTAACAGAAGAAAAACGTTACTCGTCTGGTGTGCTGTTCTCAGTGAGTATTAATTGTGTGTACAAATAACAGTATCACTGAATAAAAAAATTACCGCAGTAAAAGCAATGTTTTTGCTTTACGCAGAATCCGAAACATTGGCATTATGGCCCACATTGATGCAGGGAAAACGACGACAACAGAGAGAATGCTGTATTATTCTGGATACATAAGAACGCTTGGAGGTTAGAAATACGTCTGGTATTTCAGTAGGTTTGAGAGATTTAATAGTGTACAATAACGTGCAACGCAGTTAGAGGTTGCTGGTGGAATAGCTTGCGTAGAAGCCAGTTGTTCCCAAGTTGTGCTTCAATGTGATGAAATTTTAGTGCACATTCCATTACGTTCTGAGGCAGTTGTACTTTGAGAGATCATAGGTTCATATTTTTCTTTTAGTGCATTGATTTGTTTAACATTGAATTAGAGGTTCTCCCTGTTTTACTTGTTCCTCGTGGGCCGTTCTGGTAAAGCTGTTTCTTCAGTCCTTTTCTGACCTGTAAAGAAACCAGATTAACAAGAAGTAACCATTTCTTTTGAAAGCCATAGCGCAGGGAGAATTCCTTGCTTCAGCAACTCTCAGAGAATTCTTTCAAAATTGGGAGCGTCACAGTAACCTTCATTTGTGCTACCTTTTGACCTTTTAAATTTAATTCTCTGTTCTCTGCTGCGTATGAGAACAGTAGATGATGTTGGGCTTGTTGAGTGGTTGGACTTGGTGGCCAGCTCGCTTAAAAATGTGGAACGGCTTCTCTTTTTATTAAAAAAAAAACAAACAAAAACACGCAAGCAAACCTCAACCTCTTACTTGGTTTTTTTTTTGTTTTGTTTTGGTTTGTTGTTTTTTTTTTACTTAAGTTTAATTTTTTTTAACTTAATTACTTTTTAATTACTAAATTTTAAAATGTCATTGACATTCCAAACAATGAGTGCAGCCAGGTTTTTTTGAAACTGTTCACCATTTTGGACTTTGCTTTATTTTCTAAGTTTCTTATAGTATTCCTAGGATTAAGAACAACAAAAAGGTGGTTGGAATTGCTTGTTCCCTGGAAAGGGAACCTGGATAAATTAGCTGACATTATGATTTTCTGAAAAAGGCTAGTTTTCTTAGCTTACACATGGATAAAGGGACAGTATTTCCAGATCGCACTCGGCATCTGTATTCCAAGGCAATTTCAGCTTTCGAATTATTTAGTTACCTGGCTGTAACCTTGCTTCCTGTTCACAGATGTTGATGATGGGGACACAGTGACAGATTTTATGGTACAGGAGCGAGAACGTGGGATTACCATTCAGTCTGCTGCTGTTACATTTGATTGGAAGGACTACAGAGTAAATCTGATTGACACCCCAGGTACTACACTTTAGCAGCATTCACATTGTTAGGGAGAGTAGAAGAGGTGGAGTGTTGTAGAACATAAGTCTTGGGTTTAAATATGGTGCAATACTTAATTGGTTTAATTGCAGCAGTAGAAAGGCCTATCCTGATCTCCATTCAGCTTTGGCTAATTATTGTTTGCTGGTGCCTAATCTAGCTTGTTTAAACTGAGCTCAAACATTTCCACACAGATTGCTTTCAGTTCTGGGATTGCAGTGTAACAGTCTTGTGTATTTCAAGGACTGATGGATGTTTTTCTCTGCAACTGAACACAGGGTCGTTTTGACATGATTAAAAAAAAAAAAAAATTGTAATGACCTGTTGATGTTGCGTATTTGAATTATGATGTTATAAAATGAAGATTATTTTTTAGGTCATGTGGACTTTACAGTGGAAGTTGAGCGTTGCTTGAGAGTCCTGGATGGAGCTGTAGCGGTGTTTGATGCTTCAGCTGGTGTTGAGGTAAAAGTAACCGGTAGTTTTTTGTGGTTTTTTTGTCTAATGTGTCTAATGACTCAAATCAGACTGAAATAATAGTAATAGTGCAGAGATGTTGCTCTGTGTTTTCTCTTCTGATTCTTTGATCAAAATTCCACTTGAGGAAACTGGGCATTTAATTTCAAGTCCTGTAGTATACAGGAATTTCTATGGTAATAAAGGACAAATAAGTGGGATTCCCATTAAAATCTGGGGTTTCTTTCTTGTTTTGTTGCTGTCCTTTACAAATGTTGATTGAGGTGAATGCTTCTGGCTAGCTCCACCAGTGGAAAGAAATGAATATATGTTCATTTGTCATCTTCAGTAGATGGAAATGAGAAATTGAAAATGAAAATTAAAATGAAATTGGAAATGAAAATGTAGAAAATGCAAGATTTTCGGCCAGAGTATCTCCCTCCCCAGTGGCCTATTTAACACGCCCTTTGAGGCATAGTGCAGAAAAGGTGGAGGTAGGCTGGAATTTGACTTTATAGCATGAGATGTTTGAGTTGTTCAATCCTGTCGAAAAGCTACTTGTGAAATCACTGTGTTCCATGGGACATAGGACCTTTTTCCTAGATGAAGGATGGGAGAACTCTTGATCAGTGTGAGTCACATTATTTTACTTGCTATTGGAAAGCATTTAAGTACCATTGTATAGGAACCCGAACTGAGTAACTGCTCTCAGTTAGATCTGTTTGTGGGGTTTTTGTTGGTTTTTTGTTTTTTTTTTTTCCTAAAACTGTGTAGGAAATTTTTGCATTATTTCCATGTATGGTAAGAGACTGTTTCTGAATCTGAACTGACTTTCATATATACCTGTTTTAACTTTCTGATAAAAATGTGTATCATAAATTGCTCAGCAGTACACAAATTACTAGCAAAAGCACAGTAGTTTTTAGTGTTGCATGGGTAGCCACAGAAACGCTTGCCTCTGTGTGCTTAAGTGTCTTGGCAATAAAGTCTTAAGACTCTACGTTACTGATTTTTTTTCCATATGTATCACCTGTAATGCTTAGTTTCTCTCCATGTTCCCTTGCCCGTATACCCTTAGTGAAGGACGGGGAATGACAAGAGAAGAGAAAAAGCTGCTTGTGGAGTTCATCTATGCTGCTCGATATGGGATTGTCAGAGAACATTCAGCACAGTTCCCTTCCGTACTCTGAGCTCGGTCTCTCAGTGGTACTGGGGAGCACGCAGCTGAGCTGTCGGCACTCAGGTTTCCATTTTGTCTTTTGCTTTAGGCCCAAACTCTGACAGTGTGGAGACAGGCGGACAAACATCAGATACCACGAATTTGCTTTTTGAACAAGATGGACAAAAACAGGGCAAGGTATGTGGACAGTTATTTTAATCATTGCTAAAAACCTTGTGAGAGAATGTATCTAGTCAATTTAAAGTTTTTCTGTGAAGCATAGGGCAAGCCAATTATGTTAATACTTACTATATACATCCTTGATTATGCAGTTGCATATTTTTGTGTAATTTTAGGAGTAATTTTTGCATTACTAGTAAACCTGTTTTACTATATCATTGAGTTTTGTGTAACAGTGTCTGTTGTTTTAATACAGTTTTACATATGCTGTTGAGAGTATCAAACAAAAGTTGAAGACAAAACCTTTGCTTTTACAGGTAAGCTTAGAAATTAAATGTTTATTTACTTTCTTTTGAATGGAACTCCTTTCTTAATTTTTTGCAGCTGACTGAAATCTCCACTCTATTTGCAGTTACCCATTGGGGAAGCCAAGACCTTCAGAGGACTGGTTGATGTTGTGACTAAGGAACGAATAATTTGGAAACCTACTTCTGATTTGGATGATGGAAAAAATTTTGAGCAAAAGCTGCTGCTGGAGGCTGATGATCCCAACCTGTTCCAAGAAGTCCAGGATGCCAGAAATACCTTAATAGAACAAGTAAAGTTCTAAAGTAAATATATAATATATTTAAAACCGTTACTTAGAACAGTAGAAAAAATAGGTGGAAAGGGACCCATGGAGGTGTCTGGTGCAGTGATCTTCTCAAAGCAGGACTAACTTCAGCATTAGATCGGGTTGTTCAGGCCTTGTTCAGTTGAGTTGTCAGGACTGTAAGGATGGTGATTACAATCTGCCTAGGCAGCCTGTGCCAGTGCTTGATCATCCTTGTAGAGAAACATTATTTCTTTTTGTCCAACGGGAAATTACCATGTTGCAACCAGCAACACACTGCTTGTCCATTCCTTGTGTACCCCTGAGAATCATCTGTCTCTCTTTTCCCTGAACCAGGCCCACCACCACCACCATTTCAAGTAGGAAGAGAGCATTTGCATCCTACCTTAGCCTCCCAAAGCAGGACAAACCCATCTCTCTGGGCCTCCAGCTGCACTCCAGCCACCTTAGTGGTTTTCTGCTGGACTTCCCACAGTTCATCAGTCTCTTTTGTGCTGGGGGACCTAAAAGCAGACAAGACAGTGTTGCATATGCATGTTCAGAGGTGCAGGGTAGAGGGTACTAACCACTCGCCCTGATCTACTGGCTATGCTCTTGCTGATGCAGCCCGATACACAGTTAGCCTTTGTCACTGGAAGGGGATGCTCCTGACTCATGGTCACTTGTCCAGCAGGACCCTCTGTCTGACTTCTGTAGAGATGTTTCCTAGCTAGTTGATTCCCAGTCTGTGTCAGCGCATGGATTTTTTCTATCCCAGGTGCAAGAATTCTGCATTTGTCCATACACAACTAATTTCAGATTTTCTTCACTTCCTTTCCATCTGTCAAAGACACTTAATTCACATCAGAAATGTTAATACATGATGGAAAAACATATTGAATATAGAGAGTTGGACTCCCTGGCCGCACAATATGTGCGTAAAAGGAAGAACAATCCCTGCTTTATAAATAGGAAACTGAAGAAAGCAGACACTAAATTTAGCATTCAGTTGGTTAACAGGGCGTCTTACACTGTCTTAGATGCCAAAAGATCTTGGGACATTCACACGAGGCCTGGCAGCTGTGACCCAGAACGTGCAGAATATCCATACCCTTCTGGTGCGGCAGTTAAAAACTGGATGGGATGTTGCAGGCTGGTCAAAATGGCACTAAATACTCTGTTAGAATCCCACCATAATTGTTGTTGCAGATCCATACAAAAGGTCCATGGATGAGATGAGAAAAGAACAGTGTAAGTATTTCTTTAACTCAGGTTAGAATCATAGAATTGTAGAATGGTTTGAGTTGGAAGGGTCCTTAAAGACCAGCTAGTTCCAACCCCTCTACCATGGGCAAGGACATCTTCCACTATACCAGGTTGCTCAAAGCCTCATCCAACCTGGCCTTGAACACTTCCAGATATGGGGCATCCACAACTTCTCTGGACAACCTGTTCCACTGTCTCACCACCCTCATAGTGAAGAATTTTTTCCTTAGATCTAATCTAAATCTGCCCTCTTTCAGTTTAAATCCATTGCCCCTTGTCCTATCACTACACGCCCTTTTAAAAAGTCCCTCTTCAGCTTTCCTGTAGGCCCCTTTAGGTACTGTAAGACTGCTAGGTCATGTCCTCGGAGCCTTGTCTTCATAGGAGAGGTGCTCTAGCCTTCACATCATCTTCATGATTCTCCTCTGGACCAGCTCCAACAGCTCCATGTCCTCCTTCTGTTGAGGACCCAGAGCTGAACGCAGTATTACAAGTGGGGTCTCATGAGAGCAGAGTAGAGGGGCAGAATCACCTCCCTCGACCTGCTCGCCGTGCTTCTTGTCATGCAGCCAAGGATACCATTGGCTTTCTGGGCTGCCAGTGCACACTGCCGGCTCATGTTGAGCTTCTCATCCACTGGCACTCCCAAGGCCTTCTCCTCAGGGCTGCTCTCAATCCATTCTCTGCTTATTCTGTACTTGTGCTTGGGATTGCCCCGACCCATGAGCAGGACCTCGCACTTGGCCTTGTTGAACTTCATGAGGTTCACACAGGCCCATCTCTCCAGCCTGTCAAGGTCCCTCTGGATGGCATCCCTTCCCTCCAGCATGTCAACCGCACCACACAGCTTGGTGTCATCAGCAAACTTGCTGAGGGTGCACTCGATCCCACTGTCCGTGTCGCCGTCAAAGATGTTTAACAGCACTGACCCCTAATACCAGCCTCTGAGGAACGCCACTCATCACTGGTCTCCACTTGGACATCAAGCCGTTGACAACCATGCTTTCAGTGTGACCATCCAGCCAATTTCTTATCCACCAAGTAGTTCATCTGTCAAATCCATATCTCTCGAATTTAGAGACAAGGATGTCATATGGGACAGTGTCAAATGCTTTGGACAAGTCTAGATAGATGATGTCAGCTGCTCTTCCCTTATCCACCAATGCTGTATCCCCATCGTAGAAGGCCGCCCAGTTTGTCAGGTACAATGTGCCCTTAGTGAAGCCATATGGACTGTCACCAATCACCTCATTTTTTCTGATGTGCCTTAGCATAGTCACCAGGAGGATCTGGTCCATGATCTTGCCATGCACAGAGGTGAGACTGACTGGCCTGTAGTTCCCTGTGTCTTCCTTTTTTCCCTTTTTTAAAAATGGGGGCTATATTTCCCCTTTTCCAGTTGATGGGAACTTCACTAGACTGCCTCAGCTTCTCAAATGTGATGGGCAGTGGCTTGTCATAGTGTGAGACTAAGAAAGATAATAGAAACTTGATCTGGTTGATACCAGGTTTTGCACAGTTGACAGTTTAGAATGGGTGAAGAATGGAAGAATTAAAGGAAATAAAAGAATAATTTGCATGTTGAGCAGTGCAGAACATTTGAAGTGTTTTTTTCAGAGTTTTTTTTCTTCTCCCCCCTGCTGGCATTTTAAGATTCCGCAACATTTTGTGTAAGTTATATAGTGATATTGGAAGATTCGGTTGTACTTGACTCTAAGCAAGTCTTTGAGTAAAAAGTTTTTTTTAAATACCTTCAATTTGCTTATCTACACCTTAAAAGTGTAGGAGTGATTACATTTGAATGCATACTGTTATAAGCAAAAATATGGGAGGTTAACAACTATGTTTATCTCTGATATCGATCAGTTCTGCTGGAAAGGCTGCCCTCCATACAACTTCGAATAACATTGCGCAAGTGCATAAACAGATCATGCTAGGCTTTCAGTTTCCTTTGAAACATCAGAATCAGAGAGTTATATTTTATATTGCTCTGAGTTCAGTAAAACACACACACAATCATGTTTTCAAGATTTCCAGGTTTTAAATGGGGATGTTATTACTCAGCTTCTTATCATAACTAATGTAATGTCAGATTGAAAGCTTTGTAAGAACAGCGTTGGGTTTTTTCCTTTGATTTCTGGGCCCTTCCTGAAGCAGGAAGGGGCGGACCAGTAGTGTGATAATTGAGATAACCTTGTGTACGTAAAGTATTTTTGATATGCTTTCTATCCTACTAACACTCCGTATTGGAAACACTGTAAAATTTTGTAGTTCGAATACCAGCCATCTTGCACAGTTTGCCTTCACTTAATTAAATGAATGCTTTATCTCTCGTATTTTAACTATTAGCTTGATTAGACTTCTAATTGCTTATCAATGATTCATTTCAATATTTGGTCAGTTGCTGTCGTAGCCACTAGAGGGGGCAAAGTGCCTTCCTGCAGGTCGGGTGTCCGGGGTTCTATGACAGTGCAAGGGTCTATGTGAGACGAGTTAAAAAGTAGTTAATTTGTCAGGCTAAGTGGTACAGTTTGACAATGCAGATGAGCTCTTGGACCTACGAGCCTTTGACATGAAGAAGGTCAAAATGCTCTGATGGCTCGTCTGTTTTTTCCAGCTGTACATCTACTGTCTCACAAGGTTACTTGCTCCATACTTCAGACTTCGCCGTGTTGCAGATCTGAAATACTTTCAGTTGTACCTTTCATGGCTGTCACTGCACGGCTGCAGGTTTTTTTTTGTTTCAGGGAAGAGTACAAGCATTCTTTCTTACTGATGTTTTGCCTGACAGCAACTTTATAAGTTGATTTTTAGTTTTTGTCTCCTGTCCTTTCTTGAAACCTTCATGTCCATAATTTCTGTGGTTTGAGTTTGTGATCTCTGATGCCTTTGAAGGCTTCGTTCCTGCTCCATTTAGCTATATATTCTAAATAAGATTCGTGACTTGCCTGTGAAACTGCTATATGCCAAATAACAAAGAACTGTTCTGTTGAAGGTTGCAGATCTGGATGATGAATTTGCTGAGCTGATTCTAGGAGAATATAGTGAAAATTTTGACTTAATACCAGCTGACAAGGTAATTTTTACATTTCACGTTTTTACTACTTGTTTTTTCTAGGTGATATTCTGAAGGGATGGGTTTTTCTTCGTTTGTCACATGCACATTATGATTTTGCAGATGTGCATTTTTATGAAAAAAAATCACACAAGGTTTGTAGTGAATTTACAGTGCTGTGTATTGAGGACAAAGTATACTCAAGCTTAGTATGAATTGTATACGATAATGCACTAACTATGATTCTCAGACATGCTAAGCACAATTTTAAAAGTAGGGTACCTTTGTTCAGGAAGGTTTGGTGGGTTTTTTTAAGAAGTTAGGCTACTCTGGAAGAGTTTAGGGAAAGGTGAATGGAATTTCCAGGTAGACTCAGTGCAGTTTGTGTCCGAGCTGCTGATTCTTCCTAATGCAAGTAGCATTTCAACTGCTATGAATTGGTTGGGTCTTCAGACACTGCATATTGAAAGTGGCGAGGTACAACATTATTAAGGAATTAAAAAGACTGTTAGAAAAAGAGCAAGAACAGCTGCAGATCTGCATGAAATGTTTAGAAATCTTAAAAGCAGTGTCTTCCGTTCTAGCATCTAAACGTTTGGCTTTATGGTTTGGAGCTCATTAAAAGCAGTGAAAGGAGTTTGGGTGAGTGATGTTATATTTGCAAACATAATTCATAACTTCTGGCGATTTGTTAGCTACACCTGATAGCTGGAATGCAATTTAAGGCTAAATTGTAGCTCACATATTAACAGAAAATAATTCTGTTTTGCAGTTACAGTCAGCTATCCGCAGAGTCACGCTAGCTCAGAAAGCGGTGCCCGTACTCTGTGGCAGCGCACTGAAGAACAAAGGAGTGCAGCCGTTACTGGACGCTATTACTATGTACCTGCCTGCACCTAATGAGCGTTCATACGAGTTTCTGTAAGTACAGGGAGAAAAGAAGGGCCAGGAAAAAGGAAAAATTAGTAGGAAAGCATAAAAGGAGAAAATGAAAAATACTATCAAAGCATTCATGTCTTTAAAAACATTCACCGTTTTTACGTAATAAATAACAGTGAAGATGTGCAGACATAAAAATACACTTGAGTACTGAACCTGCTTTGGCCAGTGCTACTGGAGTTGTATGCATTCATCTCTAGTTGTCAAATTTGCACTTTAAGAGTTCTGAAGTCTACCTTTAATCTGAGGATATTGCCGTTTTAACAAAATTGGGGTCTAGGGATCATCTTTCATATTGGCTGAATCACATGACATCTTACATACCCTACGGGAGCTGGAACTGCTTAGGTTAATATTTTTGGTATAAATTAGGATTTTTTAAAAATCTGCATCTATTAGTATTACAATAGGAAACATATTGCTTCTTAAATGAGTGGATATTTAGGTAAATGTGAGTTTGAGTGGATTAATCCTACAAGTATGCTTTTTGTTTTGCTTTTTATTTTGCAGGCAATGGTACAAGGATGACCTGTGTGCCCTAGCGTTTAAAGTTCTCCATGATAAATGTCGTGGACCACTAGTTTTCGTTCGTGTTTACTCAGGTTCACTGAAACCTCAATCAGCTGTATATAATATTAACAAAAGTTGCACGTGAGTTAAGATAAAGGCGTGGTTTTGTGTAGCATTGGAATTTCTGTTCAAGTCCTGAGTAATACAAGAATTTTGTTTTCAGGGAGAGAATGAGCCGGCTGCTCCTGCCTTTTGCTGACCAGCAAATTGAAATACCATCACTAATGCCTGGCAACATTGCCCTTACTGTTGGGTTAAAACAGGTAATGGAAAATACCGATTCTGTAAGGGAACTTGTTTCACTAGTGTGCTTTCTACTTGTATGGTGTGTATCTCAGACATGTTCTTGATTATTGTAACATATATAAACTTGCTTTATTTCAAGTACATGTACATGTACTTCCTCCTAAAATGAAATATTACAATGTACAAATGTCAGTAATTGACCTGGGAGATGCAATGCTGATTGAATGGAAAGGACTGAAAAGAGGTGGTGTATTTTAGTAGGGTTGGGACCTTGTATTTATATTGTAACTCTTAAAATACCATGTAATGCCACAGAGACCTTCTGTGGGGAAGGAGAGCAAAGTTCCAAATAAGTTACCCAAAGCAACAGTTTAAGTTCAAGTAAGTTTGTTTCATGCTTGCTTCTATTATTTTACTAATTCAGTCTTTTATGGTCTGAACAGGCTGCATAGATCTCATTTGCACAGATTTTCTAAAATGTTACCAACTTGGTTATGCATAACCCAATTTTCATTTACCAGTACTTATCTTTGTGGCTTCCTATCTTGACTGGTAAGTTAGAGTTAAAATGCAGTGAACTGGACAAAGAAATGTTAGTCTAAATTTGTGCAGTTTTTCCTCTTCCAGATCATGTTAGTTATTTAAAGAGAGATGTTACAGTAATTTCTTATTTGTAAGTAAATAAGTGGACTTTAGCACAAGTGGTTTTGAGGAGGAGAAATAGTCAGGATTTGGTTTTGAGGTTTTGGGCTTGCTTTTCATATCTCCTCCTCTCGCTCTCCTGTGTCTTGTGGGTCACTGGGTGTTGATCTATAGAGTGCCACTGGAGATACCATAGTGTCATCAAAGGCTTCAGCAGTAGCTGCAGCACGCCGAGCTGGAAGGGATGCTGGGGGAGAGAAGAGGTCAACCAGTGACGTAGAGAGCCTTCTGCTGGCAGGCGTTGAGATCCCTGACCCTGTCTTCTTTTGTACAATTGAACCTCCTTCAATGGCCAAACAACAAGGTACAACGTAGCTACCTAAGAATATGTAAGATATTCCACAAGAGAGATATGCAACCATAACCAGATAACCATATTCTCATATGTAAGGAATAATGCTTGTCCCCAATCCATGCACATCAGGTTGACGTGAGTTGCACAAATCTATCAGTCAGTGATCTAATAAGGCCCTTTTTGGTGCTTTCCACAGATTATCTGTTTTAGTTGGTGGTTGTCAGTATGCTTTGCTATTACTACGTCAAGTAGTACTTTTCTAGGTTTTGTGTCTAGAAAAGTAGTTGTTATTTATTTTGAAAGAAGAGATGGAGGCAGTTTCATTTCCTACTGTCATGCTTAGTTTTGCTGCAGGCACGCTGATGTGCTATACATAGTGTCCCAAGTACAAATAACCTTGAAATGTGGTGGTGGTGTTTTTTTTTTCAGTCAGCGCTTGCTGTTTTACTCTATGGTGTAAAGTCTTCACTTACCAAGACTTCTGTGTGTCTAGTTAGGGTTCACCCGTGCAGTGTGACCTGTAATCTTACTGCCTTTCCCAAGAATCTGTGCCAGAGAATCTAGTTATTTGACTCTTTTTGGAAATACATACTTTAAGCTCTGTATCATCATTCCAACAAAGCTGAGCTTGGTTGGGAGTGAAGAGGAGGAAGGATAACTACCACCGTAGCATGATGGAATGGAGCAAGGTAGAACGCAGGTTTGGAGCAATGTGTCTGCAGGCTGAGCCAGTCAGCTTTAAGGTGTTCCTGTTTTACGGGGGTTTGGATGTTTTCATTTGTGGGGGTTTTGTTTGGGGTTTTTTTGGTGGTGTTTTTTTTTTTTCCAAAGACAGTAAGGTAGATAAATGCAGTCTCAGCTGCGAGTTTATCATCCTGTAGCTGCTTTCCTGTAGCTGATTTCCTCAGCAGTTAAGACAATGGGGAAATAGAAAAAAAAAATTTGCATTTGAACCTTTTCATGTTGAACCCTTCTTGAAATATTTAGGCAAATTATATAAGAGTTGATAATTTTTTCTTATCTGTAAAAAGAGAGCAGTACTTTTTACGGACTTGATGAAGCACTTATAGGTTCCATTTTGTCTTCATACATACCACTCTGAAAATGGTATTTTTAATAATTAAGTGCTCTGTGGCATGCAGTTAATTTGTTGGAGAGAATCAGAAGTTGCAAGTTGCTTGTAATTTGAGTTGACTTTCTTTGCCAGACTCTGTGCTTCTCTAGGGTCCTTTTGATTCCTTCTGAGAATAAGATTTGACCTTATGAGGAAATTGATGTTCAGACATTCATTATGATTCTCCAATTACTGAAGTCTCTTTAGATACAATGTTTGATATTTATGTACAGACTTGGATAACGCATTGAGCTGCCTTCAGCGTGAAGATCCAAGTTTAAAAGTGAAGCTTGATCCTGACACAGGACAAGTAAGATGAATCTTCTGTTGCTGACCTTATAACCAAGCTTTATTTTACAACTGTCAAGGTGACCCCTCAGTTAGTTCACTTACATATTGAGATTTTCTTGAATAAAAAGGACTTTCTAAACGTTCGTATCGTACATGTACAAAGTTCTGTGCATCAAAGTAAAATGGAGCCTTGTGCGCTTGTCATTTACAGAGTAGAGGAAGTAACCCTGTACTCTGCACGTTTTTGACAGTTCTGTTTTTAAAAAAGTTTGAATTACATAGTCTTTAAGATAATGTAAGATGGCCTTTTTACAGTGTTCACAGTAGTGGTAATTACCCTCTCACTTACATGGTGTTTATGTCAGATGACCTAAAGCAGTCCTGTTTTCTCTCTAGGCTCCTTAGAAATATTTCAAATTTTAAGAGACTATTAAAAGCATGCAAGTCCTTGCTTAAACAGTTTGTATTAACCCCTGAGTTTTGCATGTTGTTCCTCTTCTCTCTTAACTCTCTTCTTACTAGACTATTCTTTGTGGCATGGGAGAACTACACATAGAGATCATTCATGACCGAATCAAACGTGAATATGGAATTGAGACTTATTTGGGACCTCTTCAAATAGCATACAGAGAAACTATCCTAAATGCTGCCCAAGCTACAGGTAAAATACGTGAATGGAATAGCTTGATTTACGTTAAATGATTTTCTGAGTAACTTTCATTTTATGTATTAGATTTTTTTCCAAATGGTTGTTTCACTTTTCATTTTTTTTGCTGCAGATATATTGGACAAAACAGTAGGAGATAAGCGACACTTTGTAACTGCAGAGTTAGAGGTCAGGCCCAGGCTAGAGGACAAAGCAATGACAAAACCTGTCATCGAGTACGCTGCAAGCGTCATTGAAGTGCTACCCAAAGAACTCCAAGGAGCTGTAGAAAATGGAATCACAAATTCATGCGTTCAAGGTAATGGAAGTTTTATGACAGCTATACTGGTCTAACATTTCTGTAATAAGTAATTTAATATGTTTCTAGGAGGAAAAACTCCTTGGTAGCTTGAAAACTAAAAGATAGATAGTACATATTAACATTAGATGGAAAGGAAAATTCTGTAATTTCTTTAAATACAAAAATTGCCCAACACTCCTTTCCCTATGCCAGGAATGGAAGTCGGCATGCCTTTGGTTTTAAGGTTGTTTTCTCAGTCAGTCAACAGTGAGCTTGGGGTACTTTTGGTTTGTTTTTTAATCTGACATAAGAGAGAAGGTGTTTACTTGATGGCATCATATAAACCATAGTGATGTGACAGTAGTGGTTTCAGAGGCCATCATGTACATACCATGCCTCTATTAGAGTTACTGATATTTTTTTGGGGTTTTCAAATATGTTAAACCCGTGAAAGTACACAATAAAAAGCCTTACCTCATTGCAAAACATAGGCTTTCTAAAGGACTAAAAGCATCCTTTACATTTGATTAAAAATAGGAAGTATTTAATAACTTGTGGCCAAAGAAACTCCCTTACAGTAAAATTAACAGGAAGTGGATTGTTAAATGAGAAATACTCCAGAAGAAGCAGCATGAGGTGTTTTTTCCATGTTGCTTTGTTGAGTTGGAAAGTGTCTCTCATCTCTGGCTGTGGAATGAGTCTTGACTGTGTGCTTTCTTCATGCTCCTTGAAGACACTTCAGAACTGTGCTGTCTCCAGCCTAAAATTCATGCTGTCAAGTGCTTTAAAAATAGATAGACAGATAGATAGCCAGATTGATCGATCGATCGATCGATGTCCTCTGTAGGAAAAAAGCTATGTGTTTTTTCTCACATGAGGTTCAGGCCTCCCATCTGGTCCAATACAGTTTTTGGTCTGGTTGAGAGTCCTGGGTTGGAGGGAGATAACTTGCCTACGACACTAGATGTGGTTCATCCCTCATAGAATTGAGTTAATCCTGCAGTTTTGGTAATGGGCTGGTATCAAGCTTTGCTGTGATCCCATTTTGTTGAAAAAGAAAGTACAGAAGATATTCTGGCTTCTGGCTAAACAAAAGGTTTCACTACTTTTTCAAATGAAATCTTGTTTCAATAGACAAGTTTTAGATATTATAATGTATTTAAAAATAATTTCATTTTTGGGAACAGTCGTATGGATGAGCATACTCAGGAACTTCTGGTTGTGAAAATTATCTGTGCTTTTGGTAAGAGTAAGAAAGTGTACATCTGCATTCCTTTGTCTCTTTTTGGCAAAGCTAGGTAACAACAAAAATCACAAAATGAGGAACAAGACCAGTAGTCATGCCGTTGAGGGGAGGAAGGGGAAGGAGAGGGGAAAGAGGAAAGTGAGAAGCTTTAAATTAATCCTGAAACTCTTTTGCATGTGTCTTAATATTCTGAAAAACACTGTGCTTTTTTCTCTTTTTGTGTTTGTTTTTTTGTTGTTGTTGTGTTTTTTGGTGTGTGGTTTTTTTTTTCTTAGGACCTTTGCTTGGATTTCCAGTTCAGGGTATAGATGTGACAGTGCAATCATTGATGGTGCATCCTGACACCTCCCACACAATGGTATCAGCCTGTGTTTCCCGCTGCATGCAAAAGGTACAGTGAAACTGTAAGCTGCCGTGCAACACAGTAACATGATACACTACTGAGAAAACAGATGTGTATCAATATCTGGTAATTGTTCTCTGACAGTGTAATGCCCTCGCTGGGGACTCTATAGCTTTTGAGAGTAGAGAATTTGAGAGGCAGTGTTAGCTTCAGTTATGGAAGCACTTACTATGTCAATGTAAAAAAAAAAAAAAAAAAAAAGCACCACCATAACTCTCCTTCCCTTCCATGCAGGCTTTGAAAAAAGCTACTATACAAATACTGGAGCCCTTGATGAACCTAGAAATCACAGTCAGTGAAGATCATCTCAGTGCAGCACTCGCTGACCTTGCACAGCGGAGAGGTAGTATTCAGGAAATCCAGAGCCGTCAAGATAACAGAGTTGTGGTTGCTGCTGTTCCACTAGCAGAAACGATGGTAGGTGATTATCTTATTAATGGTAAAATGCCAATCTGATCCTTTTTTAATGTGCTTAAAACTAATTAGGATTAAGTTCACTTTTCCTGTTGTTATGGATGAATAAGTTTGGAATGGTGTCTTTTATTGTATTTTAATTATTGAAAGTATGAAGCATGTGCCCACAGATCTAGTAGCAGTTTTGTGCCTGATTCAGCTTGTTAAACTAGCATGTTTTCAACTGTAAGTCAGAGGTTTTACAGAGAATAGTTTTTTTAAAAGTATGTTATTAGGTTGACTTACTATTAATTATAGTAATACTAAAAAATTAACTTACTAGTATGTTGCAGGATACTTCTGACTGTGTCTCTCTCTCCCGCTCATCTAAACAGCTTTCTGCCCTAACTTATCTTCCATTCATCCTAAACTGAGACATGTGTTCTCCATTTTGTCCAGGGCTACTCAACTGTTTTGCGTTCTCTAACATCAGGCTCAGCAACCTTCACTTTGGAGCTTGCCAGTTATCAAGCCCTGAACAGTCAAGAGCAAAGTGCTCTTCTTCAGAGGAGGATGGGGTTGGTGTGATTGTTTTACTCTGTAGAACAACAAAGATATTTTCTGTCCTCCCTGTTAAAGATTTTCAGGAGCCTATTTATGTACACCATTATGTTCTTCTGAGACCAGCTGGTTGTGGTAAATGATGAATTGGCAGCTATATGAGCAGACTGTGCTTTTAAACTGTCCAAGGGAAGGTTCAAGAGACTGTTCTTCTGGCACAGCCTTGTAAAGCAGCTGAACCAGAGATGCAACCACAATTTGCTGCTTTGCAAATTCTTATCTTACAGGTATCCGCAATAAGAAGCGATGCAAATCCTCTTCATAGAAATAAGCACTAAGTGCACCTTAATGTGCCATTAGGACTGTTTCTTACTTTATTAACTAAAGTTTATGAAGTTTATGTCTAAATGAAATAACTTTACAATTATGGCAGTCTGTATCTTGATTTGTTTTCAGCTGAATAAAATACGGTTAATAAGCATTTTAAACTGTACAACTGTAAGTATTACTTCCTGTATTGTTAGAAACCAGTTTAAACCAGAGTTCAGGACTGGGTATAACTTCTACCTAAGTTTGCTTTAGCAAGTAAGTGGAGTGGAAGCATCTGCAAACCAAGTAAGATCTGTGCAAAAAATACAAGAGAGGCTGAGTTCTCCCAGGACAGCGATCCCTACCTACCACCTTGAAGTATATTGAGAGAGGATTATTTTTAACTTCTGATTTAAGCTGTAATGATTCTGATTTGCTATGTGTTACAAGTCAGTTCCAATTTGCAATTTTCTGGTTACATAGAAAAGTGGCAATCGATAAGATAGTTGGAAATAAAAAGATAATTTCCTCTTTATTTAAATAGTGTCTTAGCTTTATTTTCTCTCAACTTTAGAATGTAAGAAAACTGGAATCGGTAACTGTGGTATCAAGTTTCAGGATTTCAGAGTGAAGAATCCTTATTTCTAATGAAAGCTAAACCCCATCATTTTTATTCCAACGAGAATGTCAAGTAACTTTATTTTAAAAGTGAAAATTTTAAGTCTTAGTTCAAATACCAAACTGCACATATATATAAATTCATACCACAGAGGCACTTCAGGCACTAGAAGTCTTTGCAGCAGTTACTGCCCTCTTGCTTCATGGGCGCAGTATCCAACATACACAGGTTCAGCTGCTATGCCACGGCTGTTAAAATAAAGTGGAATGTGTATGATTATAATCAAACAATTGGCTGGTTGAGTAGGCAGGAAGAGAGATATTGGCACTCTCTTTTAATCTTTACGTAAACAAAACTACTTCCAAGAAATAACAGGTGGCCTATTTAGAAAATGAAAAAGGGCTCTATTCTACTGTTGATTGTACTTCAGTTAAGTACAGTTCTCTGCTTCAATCAGATGTACTAGGATATTAGAAAACTGGTTGAAAAGCTTAAATCCAAGGGCTAGTTGTCTCGATGTTCTGCAAAATCTGTTGTTTTTATTGAAGAGAAATCCTAAGAATGTGAAAATATAAATCAACTGACATTTGCACACTCTCCCCAGCCTCAAGGTTTCCTTCAAGTGAAGCTCTAATTATGTCATTTCATTGACTTTTTTGGGGAGCCAGTTTCAGTAAACAGGATTTTTTGCAGCTATACTATCACAAATTATTCTGTTCTCGTGTGGCTTTGCAAACAACAAAAAAAAACCCTGTAGCTTATGATGGTGCAGTAAGTAGTATAAAAAGGTGTTTCAGAGTTAAAGTAGTTGCAGTCAAAATTCAGTTTCTTGGATATTTAAGAGCTAGGTAGTACTGCTACAGTGATTTGTAGGATAATATATATTGATGTTTAAATTGCACTTTAGAGCTGCAATGGAAGAAACTGAATAATGAAACAGCAAAACCTACTCTTAGTAAAAGGCAAGGTTGTTGTCTAGGTTTCTGGAATATACACCCACCTTTTTTTTCCTCCTCCCATCACTCATTTCTCTGCAATTTGGGCTGTTGTATCCTACAGACATCTGAGTTTAGATCTGAACAGCAGCCACTGCTTTCATGGTACTGTTTCAACAGCAGTGGCCTCAGCCTTGGATAGGCAGAGCTACTGTTCTTCCAGTGACCCTGATGTAGCTGTTTCAAAGTCCTGCCTAGCTGTTCCCTAGTCCTGCCTAGCTGTTCCCTCACTCCCTGGTGCACTGCTGCAGAGCAAGTCAGAGCTGTTCGTTCTACTTGGAAAGGCTCCCTGGCCTGCTACAACAGTCATGGTCCGTACACACTATGTATAAAAATGTTAGTAGGGACATAGTCCTTTGCCCACACTCTAAGGCTTTACAACAGCCTGACTCATTAAGTCAGCTCTTTGATTTGGCACAATGCTAAGGAAGCCCTGTAGACATGAAAGGCAACAGAACTGCAGTTCCAAGGAATGCTCATTTAATCAGTGGAAAGGGAATGGTTTCTCTAGTGTTTTTCTGGTTCAAAGCCTATATAAAAGGAATAATTTTCAGGAGGGCATGTCCTTTCATTAAGGTAATCTGTTTATAACAGGAGTTGTTCACTGTAAGTTTGTATGCCAGCAAAGCAGTTTTAACATCAGAAAGTAGTGTAAAGGAAAAGTATGCAACAAGTACAGGGAGTAATCCGTAGTCTACCCCTGCATTCTGCACTTCTCATGCTAGTACTACCAGAGCAGCTGCAGTCATCTGGATCAGCTCCCTCTATAGCAATACAAGTGCCAGCATTAAGGAAGGGGAAGGAGATGGAGATGAAGCAATAGTTAACCAGATCCAGGAATAGCACGGCTTAGTTCACTGTAAAACCATAATCCTAGAGGTACAGCCACTGTACACGTCACTGTTCAGTTGTATCAATGTTTTCTCTGAGCCTCATCAAGAGATGCACCATCCTGTTAAGTGGTGGAACATAAGCTTTTAAAGCTCCTTAATCTTGTTTTTAACATGTATTTGTTAACTCTTTCTTAATGTATCCATTTTTCATATGACTGAGGGAGATAGCTATATATAAATTGTGTTATTTTCCTATAGCATTATTTTAAGCTAGCTGGAAATAAACCTAAGTCAAAACTTACAAGTCTTTCAGTCACTCTTAACTTGATTCATTAAAGAGCTAGTTTATACTGTAAGCTAAAAGTCAGTGATTCCAACAGATAATCATGCTAAGACATCTACAGGAACATGAGCAGAGTGCTAGTTTTAAGTGCTGACTGTAATTGCCATTGTATCTTGTTGTCTAAAAAGCTGATTTGCATCTACCTGGAAATACTTCCTCACACTGTTGGGATTTTCAGTGGCATGTTGCGTTCCTGCTGCAGTCCAACTTTGCACCAGCATCTGACTGAATACTTTTAAAAATCGAGTCAAACTTGGACTTAAGACTTAGAAATAACTCATTTCTACAACTGCAAATATACAAAGACAGCACTAGCAATAACTAACCAGTAACTTGTCTAGGTACTTTTTAGGAAAGAACTGAAGAGAAGAATATGTTATGAACTGCGTTTGTTCACAGTAGTCATAAATGAATTAAAATTTATCAGGGACTCCTTATCCACTCCTTTCAGTCCTTACACTAAGGCAATGCCTGAAAGAATAGCTCTCTCAAGCTGACCTCTCATCCAGACAGTTCCATTTGATTGCCTGCTGCAGGTCTTTAACTATTATTATTTATAATAAGTAATTAACAACAGCTTTTTTTTTTAAGTCTACTTTTTCTCCTATCTGTGTACTCCCCCACATACTCTCTAATATCCTTTTTGCCTGAAATATGTCAATCATGGTGTTGGGTTTTTCCTTTAGAGGCAAGAGAGACATAGATGAGTTCTAGTATTTAGCTGAAGAAAGGGAACAAGTTCTGAAAACATTAGTTGTAAAACCATCTACAATTCCTGTCTTAGTGTATCTGTTCTTCCTTTTCTGTGGATACAAAACCAGATGGGATAACAGATGGATACATAGTCAGACTAGACTGCTAGCTCTCCTCCCTTCCTTTCCAGGCCTGTACTTGAACTCCATTGGCTATAAGGCACGAGAACTAAGCTTTACTATAGCTCTTATTATCTTACCGGAGCATGCGGCATCGATGGTTGGTCAGTCTTTTATAAGCATCCTGCAAGTCAGTCACATTACTGCTGCTCCAGAGTCTTTCCCCTACAGCACTTGCTCGAGGCCTGTAAAGATACACTGAATTTTAGAGTAGGTATGGTCTCTAACCAGGAATGGACTAAAACTTTTAATACCAGGTCTTATATATCCAGAAGCATCAATTTTTATAGCTGCCCAGGTTCAGCACAGAGCACTATTACCACTAACACACAGTCATGTTGGATTAATTAATGCTCCTTGTAGCTGGCTTTCTAAATACAGATAAAGCAGTTCATACCATAATCTTGGTGTGAGGTTAGTTGTGTCCACAAACTCCCCCCACAGGCAGGCTTCTCCACCTATTAAAAGCTTTTTCTGTTTTTCAGATCCTGAATTCAAAGCAGAAAGTTAGAATTCCTATTTGCCCAGAAGATGGGCATATATCAACAATTTCATTTTCCAATACTGAGAGAGGATTGATGTTCAGTTGTTTGTTTTATCATATAAAGTATCTAACCTGAGCATTAACTTAACTTTTTGGTAGTCGTCTTACTGAATGTGAGAACCACCAGGCCATTTGCCCAGCGAACCCATTTTCCTTCTCTGTCAGAAAGGATTTTACCTTTTATCCTCTGAACACATTCCTCAGCTTTCTGACGTTCTTCAGAGATTTCAGTCCTGATTGAAACTGTTCATTCTATGAAAATGTTCATTCTATCACACACAGAACATTCCTTGAAAAACCTACGGAAGTCAGGTATTCTCCCTAATCAGCTCTGAGAGCTACCTTGCACAAAACGAAAGCTCTGGGGAAAGCATGTTTGTATCAGCCACAAGGAGAGAACATCTCTTTTTCTAGAAAAGTTGAACACTCTAGAAGCTTGCTAACATATTAATTCAGTTTCTGTCTACCAGCAACCATTTTGCACAACTCTGTCCCTAATGCATGATACATCTTTCCACCCAGTCCAGCAGCCTGTCTCACACAAGTACCAGATGCTTGAGGAAGGTAACACTTTTCCCTGTGAGAAACAGAAAGTTGCTTTTTTTTTTTTAATCAGAATTTCTCAGCGTTCTAGCTGACATTAAAGTCCTTCGATTACATCTGCATAACATATTGTCCGTTGATTGACCATTCTAAATAGTCTTATTCTTTCAATTTACATCTTAGTATGAGCCAGATTTTCATGTACAGAACATGCATATAAAAAAAAAAAACAACAAACCAGGGAAGTTAAGTGGTTCAACGCTGTAGTATTTCTTCCAGTCTTGCCCATAACTAATATAGTCTAAGTACCAGGGAGCTGCCAGGATAGCAGTGAACCCAGCTCCAGTGACACTGCTCAGTTCATGAGCATAGTTGTTTTCCATCCACACTTCAACAACAGTGTCTGGTTTCAGCTAAAAAGGAGAAAAAAAAAAAAAAAGAAAACAATCCAAAACATTAAAGACAATCCTAATTGCTTTTAACAGGAAAAAGATGATGGATTTCAAAACTGGGAGGGTGGTATTTTGTTTTGAAGAGGAATATTTTGGAAGCTGCGTTTTGTTTTATTTTTTTTAATCATTAAAACTGATTAGCTCTTTACTGGTTTTAAACAGACTTCACACTAGAGTAAAGCCCAAGTTATACTATACACAGTTAATGCCCTAAGAGGGTTCTTACACACACCAGTTATCTGACCAGCTCTTGAAAAGCTAAGCATCTGGTGTCACTAGCCCAGATGCATAGTTATATGAGAAAAAAATCATATGGAAACTCATAGAAATTTCCCTACCCTTTACTCTGATGCGCTAAAGCACATTATTATCTGTGTTCAACTTTAGAAAGCACTTCAGTGCTCGTGTTCCTGTTCCACCTATTTTGCCTGTTCAGTAAATGATCAAGGCGGCCCTTCACTTGGGAAGACTTGCTAAAGACAGCAGACTTGCTTTAACTTTTAAGAAACAGAATCATAACTACTTAATAGTCTACTTTGGAAGCCTTCCACAATATTGCGCTCTTACGCAGGAGTATCTTATTTATTTTCCCATCTTACCTGTGCTTTATTATCAAACACTTCTTGCCAGACCATGTATCCTCTGTTATAGGAAGAAACAATGTCCAAAATCCTAGAATTTAAAAATAAGATAATGTTTGTGAACTTCAATGAGATCAGTACAGTTACACGAAGCAGCAACCTTTTCCACCTTAAGGCACATCAGACCTTTCCCAGCACTGCGTAGAGGATCACGAGAAACCAGGTTTTTCTGGGTTTAGCCTTCAGTGCTTTGTCTCGAAGAACGTGTTCTCCCGCGTATAAGGATATGCACATGCAGTAACACAAACTGATGTTCAGAACTACCAGCAACTCATATGGGTGTTAAAACCCATGTTATTTAACAACAAAATAAATAAATGGCAAAGAACAAAATAAATAAGCAAAAACCTTAGGACTTTTCCTCCCCACCCTGTCTGCTGACATTACAGCAGATATTTAGTTTAAAATACCCAATACATTCAGAGTGCACACAGAACTACCCTATGTATCCTTGTTGTGTCCCACAAACAAAATAAAGAACAAAATAAATAAAACAAGCAAAAACCTTAGGACTTTTCCTCCCCACCCTGTCTGCTGACATTACAGCAGCTATTTAGTTTAAAATACCCAATACATTCAGAGTGCACACAGAACTACCCTATGTATCCTTGTTGTGTCCCACTTTTAAAGCTGTGAACTTTACATTCAGTATATTAAAACTAAATCGGCTTCAGTGTCTGCACCTCAACACCACCCTCAGATAGTGGCTGTGAAAACCTGAGCAAGAATTAAATAAACAACATACTTCTGAATATAGTAAGATTCCAGTTTAGCATAGTCAATGCCAAATCCTTGCTTCTTCATGAACTCCTTCACTTCAGGGTTAGATTTCCTTAAATAATAACAACAAAACAAGTTTGGTTTTTTTTTTAAAAAAAAGAATAATTTTGTTTTGTTTTAAACCAGATTTCCCAACCATTTCCACCTTTGCACAGCACACTAGCTGATGCCTTAGGCACGCCATATCCTGGAATGCACAACAGAGCAGAAGCAGCAAGGAGACTAACATGATTTAGGTATTTTGAAACAGTTTCATCCTGATTTGAAATAAAGCCAGTAGCTCTACTTCTCTGGTAGAACTACTGGAGTCCTGTTCTGAAGCAGTCTCTGGCAGGCTGCCTAAAGCTCCTACAAGCTCTGGGGTTCTTGGCTGGTCTGCAACTTCGTGGGAAGGTTTCCAGCCAGTCTGGAAACTGAGCAGCCGTAGTACCAGGGGATCTGCAAAAGTGACATCAAGAATCTGGGAAATAGACAATTTCTGACAAATGCTTTATCACAAACATGTTGGTTTGCTTTTGGCTTTCTCTTCAAAATTTAAAGCAAGTCCTAAGTGTTCAGACTTGATTTTCAAAATAACGCACAAATACTAACCAGATCAATTTAAATGCTCATCCAATTAGATCTGCTCCAAATTCTGTACTATTAGTTACTCAGCAGAGAGACTCCAAAATATTCAAAATCCACAACCAATTGAAGAATTCTATTAATATATGCCATAATTCTAACACAAGCACACAAGAGTTAGTACTGTAATACTTAACATTAGCAGATTTCCTGGAAGGCAGAACTCAATGGAAAGGACTAGTTTGCCTTTAAGGCAAAGCATTGAAACATTAATTACCTTATATAGTACTTTTCTACCGTACTAGTTCTCCTCCTTGCCAGGTTAATTTTCACAAACAAATCCTTTAGAGTACCTGAACATTTGTGAAACTAGTGATCAAAGCAAAATTCTGCATGACATCACTTGCTTGTTGAAGATCACAAATGCTTTGCCTGTAGATCATTACAGAAGTAGGAGTGGAGATCTTTGGGTTAAGCTGGGAAAACTGTCTCATGCAACTGAGTTCCATAACTGATGGACTTAGGCAAGTTGGAGAAGCACTAGATATTGATTCTTTGAACTATCACCATACCAACAATCGAAGTTCACTTCATCTCCTCCCAAATGAATGTATGCATCTGGAAATACACTGCTGATCTCTTTGAAGAATTTAGTCATGAAGTCGTAAGTTGTATTCAAAATGGGATTTACAGGTCCAAAGGACCCAGTTCGCTGTTCTCCATTGTAACAAGGAGTGAGAAGATCTTTTTGACCTAATAGAAACAATTAATAGAGGATATTCAGTTCCATGTTGGTATGCTAACTTTGCTAGCAGGAAGAAGCAGTTACTCATATTAAAATGGTTAATATTCACAACTTAAGTGCTCATCTATTCTAAGTATAATCAAATAG
Source organism: Tauraco erythrolophus (assembly GCF_009769465.1). Lineage (NCBI taxonomy): Eukaryota > Metazoa > Chordata > Aves > Musophagiformes > Musophagidae > Tauraco > Tauraco erythrolophus. The sequence continues at coordinate 30,266,526 of NC_141496.1, forward strand.
AGGCAGAGTGAAATAAAACAACTTGCCCAAGGTTGAAGAATCCTCTAACCAGAAATCAGGACTCCAACTTTTAGATTTGTGATTTAAAACACAGTAATTTGTGGAATACGTCACTATGCCTAGCAAACAGCTTCTGGATGACTATGTGACTAAGAAAGCTTTAATGGATTTAGGAAGGAAGCCAATTAGAAGGAAGCCAAATGTAATGAGTGTGGTCCAGAGGCCTCTTTTCTCTGTTTATTACTCTGCTTTGTTAGCACCTAAGTAGGTGGGAGGTGTTTGGCCCAAGGTAGATGTCCCACCTCAGTCTGCTAGGAATTTACCTCTAAACAAGAAAGGAAGGCTAGACAGACATCAAAACTAAGCACTGGTTCTTGAGTCAAGATACCTGAAGCAACATGAGCCATGATAACAAAAGAGGAAAAAATATTACATGTAGGTTGGAGATTCCTAAGTCCAGTTTATTTGGTAAACTGTGGTTGCAGCAGCAGCACCTTCCTGGCCGCATTTCCTACTCTAAGCATATTTCCCCTAAACTGCGCCCTAGTGGTAGGTTGCTTCAACTACCCTCCTCATATGCCTTAAGACTTCTGTCCAATATCTTGAATTTGAATGCAAACAAAGCATAGCTACCCAGGTTCAGAGGCAAAGCCAGGCCTGGCTCCTGTGCATCACATTCAAAAAGCTATTATACAAGAATCTATCAGGAACAGTTGATTTTTGGCAAGGGAGCTGAGGCTTGCTCTTAATATGAATGTAGACCACCCTCTGGTATCACCAGGCAAGCCACTGGCTTTTATTAGTGCTCTGTAACTGCAAAGACCATATTAGATGAAGAACCAGAAAGACTGTTCCTTTCCTCCTCATTTTAAATTAGTGAGAAAGAGCCTGAGGCATCTTCTAACATTACAGCCACATCCCCACAGCATGAGCACAAGATTTGCTTCATGGCTAAAGCTAAAGCTATGAGGCACTTGAAAAATCTTTACTATTTCCAGTTTGGCCGAAACCATCTTATGTTAATTGCACTGAAACTGCAGTGCTTTGAATTAAGGCACAAGATTCCCTGGTCCTCGAGTATAAGTAAATACCACCACTCTCACGTTTCAAGCATTCTCTATCAAGAGAAGTATTACTCTGAAACCCAGAAGAGTGAAGAAGTATCCAACTTTGCTGTGTTTTGTACACTGGCAGATTACCACTTTACTAATAGACAGAAACATCAATCACTTTGAAAGAACCTTTCCAAAGCAGAAATTTGTATTCTAGAGACAGCAACTTATGATTTCTAGTTCCTGCCTTGTTACTCTGAACTCAAGATCACTGGATGGGAGGATAACAACATGAAGTTTAAGGCAGACAGAATGTATCCGTGCCTTCACACACACATCCAGCATAGGAAGTGTCAGCTTTCTCCATTCACTTTAGTTCCTCTACAAGCAAAGGTCATGACTGTTACTGGCTCAGACCCTTGCTTACCTCTTATCAAGGGCCTTTCAAAGCACCTTAAAGGCTGCTTTTTAACAAGTTCATTTGCTTTTATATAGCAATATTACTCCACACCCTATTTACCACAATCTTTTAATCACTAACACTTTCCTGGACATACCTTTTCCCCAAGATTGGGTGTGTCCTGGGGTATCAAACTCTGGGATAACTCTAATGCCTCTTAACCGGGCATACTCGATCACCAGTTGGACGTCAGTAGGAGTGTAAATGTGGTTATAGGAGTACGCTCCCTGTAAAGTATTCAAATATAGAGAGAGTTTACAAAATGTTATACCAGCAGCTCACAAAGTTGGGATTAAAGTGCTACAATTTAGACTGGTGAGCAGTTTTACAAGTTGGCCTATTCTGGTTTATCACATGTGCAACTGCACTGACAGAACTTTTCAGGTGACTAGCAGAGGGGAAAAAAAACAAAGCCACAAAAGTCAACCCCTTTTTCCACACTAAGACAAATCTCCTGAGGAGATCATCCTTTCTTCCTTAGCTCACAGTTACTGAAGAAAACAGAAAAGCTAGTTTCTATTCCATCAGATTTTTGAAAGATACATTTTTCAATTCTGCACAGAGGCAAGTTAATTTTCCCCTCCCCCTCTCTATCATTAGCTCTGAAACAAAGGGCCCTTGTTACATGACATGTAAGACTAATGGAAAAATTCTGTGTCTTCTTCCAACACCTCTGCTTGTCAGTTTTGATACAACGCCCAATTTAGCATCAGAGTGTGTTTGTTTTGTGACGCTGAATTTGAGCATTATTCCACTTCCACATAGCCAACAAATGTGACAAATGACCCAGACTGCTACAGTTTGGTGAAACAGATGCTTGCCAAAGAGCCAGACTACATAAGAAAAGCATCATGACTCCTCATGATTAATAGCACCCTAAGCTTCCATGTATCTGGAAGCGGTTTCCACAGCTGAGTTACTCAAAAAAGATAATGACAAACAAGAAGCCTTTTAAGAAGGCTATTGAGACGAAGGCCATCACCCTCTCTCCAGCTGTCACTGAGGAATAGGACAGAACTCTAAAGCCATTACTAGGAGAAATAATCTGACTGCACCATCCAACATCTACAATTTTTCAATTATCAAATTCTTCACGGCATCTGCTAAAGCACTGCCTAAATAGTTTGCATGAGGGTCAGATTCTAGCACGCATTTTAAAACAGAATCACAAATCTTGTGCTTAGGCTCAGTTTACTTAATTATTCATGCTTGATTTGGCTATTATTGTACCGTGACTAACAACCTCATAACGGCTTTCATTATTTAGCAAAATCTGCTGTTGATTCGGAAATAAAGAAATACATTGCGCTGTATTTGTTTTAGAACACAAACATTCACTTTTGGACCTCTTACAGACATGTTGTGTTTTGTAAAGTTAACTAGATCTCAGAGAGGGCAAAAGCACTACTGCAGTGGTTCCAAGCCTAGAGCTGACAGGGAACTCTTACATTTGTTTAAACAGTAGGAAGTCTACCAGTTAAACAAACAAACCCAACAGAAATCCAAGCAGTGCTCACTACAACAGGTTATTTGCACACTATTACTGCTTGGAGGCCTGCAAACACTGAGGATCACTGTCACCAGCAAATTTGCACAGAAGAGTTGGGAAGGTCATTTACCATGCATCCACAAAGGAAGATTTGAACATGGTCTACACAGACACTGAGATAGGATCCTAAATGTGGACTTGCTGGTTACTGGTCCTCTCGTACTATTTCACAGCCAGCCAAGGCAGATCTGTTAAACCACTGGTAGGCTCTGTATTTTATTTTCATTAAACATGTGCCAGATTTTTACCCTCCCACCCCGCCCCAATGATGTTTACTCACCTTGTCACTTAACTCAGGGAAATAAATACTCTGGTAAGGGAATGACTGATCATCAACTATATGCCAGTGAAGAACATTGAACTTGTTAAAAGCCATGGCATCCTGTAACAAATAATGCAACACAAGTCTAGTTAAGCACTTCACTCTCACAGAAAACCTATGCAAAAAAGGTGGTCTTGTCCCAGTATATCCTGCATGCCTAAAGCAACAACAACAAAAAAAAAACACAAAAAAACCCACACAACCACAGAAAAAGCATAGCATGTCTCACTCAATCCTAGAAACATATACCAAAAAGCACCAGCCTCTTTATACTACTGCTTCACTCCTCTGATGTCTATTTGCAACACTCCTGTCAACAAGCTCTTGATCTGATCATGCTACACTGGCTGGCAGAAGAAGAACTGCTATAAATGCTTATTTCTCCACTTCATAGAAATTCTTCCACTTCATAGAATCATAGAAGGAAGGGACCTTAAAGACCACCTAGTTCCAACCCTCCTGCCATGAGCAGGGGCATTGTCGTGGTTTAGGCCGCTCTGGCAACTAAACTCCACACAGCCGCTCACTCACAAACCCAGCACAGACATCTTCGACTATATCAAGTTGCTCAAAGCCTCATCCAACCTGGCCTTGAACGCTCCCAGGAATGGGCTATCCACAACTTCTCTGGGCAACCTGTTCCAGTGTCTCACCACCCTCACAGTGAAGAACGTCTTTCTTCTTTCTAATCTAAATCTACCCTTTTTTTAAAATCTACTTTTCAGTCTAAAGCCATTACCCTATGTCCTATCACTACATGCCCTTTCAAAAAGTCCCTCTCCAGCTTTCCTGTAGGCTTCCTTTACATACTGGAAGGCTGCTAGAAGGTGCCCCCAGAGCCTTCTCTTCTCCAGATTGAACAACCCCAACTCTCTCAGCCTGTCTTCACAGGAGACATGCTCCAGCCCTCGGATCATCTTCGTGGCCCTCCTCCGGACTCACTCCAACAGCTCCATGTCCTTCTTATGTTGGGAGCCCCAGAGCTGAACACAGTACTCCAGGTAGGGTCTCATGAGAGCAGAGCAGAGGGGCAGAATCACCTCCTTTGACCTGCTGGCCACACTTCTTTGGATGCAGCCCAGGGTATGGCTGGGTAACCTATCTGGGTAATTCTCTATGCACCATCAGCTATTTCAGCTACCTAAATACTTGGGACTCAGAAACTAAACGGCACGAGAGAGCTTCCTACTATTAGCACATCCCTACTTGCTAGTGACTTCTGCAGAATCCATTTCAAATGCATGCAAAATACACCATACGTTTTCCCCGCAGAAGGTAGTGTTCTCCTTATGTTTTCAGACACCGCAGTGTTAGCACTTCCCTTTTTTGAACTTGAAGATACTCAAGATAAACGTTAACACACTTATTTTAGAATTATGACTCCAGATGGACAGTTACACACATACCCTGAGTAATGCAAGTTTGTTAGAGTCACTGTAAGTGTTGCGTGCTATGAGCAAACTGAATAAGCATTCTTTACATTGTTCCGGACTGAGGAATTGTAACACAGTTGCTTCCAATCCCTTGCCACAATACAATTATTTTCGCCCCTCCCCCTTCCTTTTTTCACCAAGCTGTGCTTAAAGAAGTGACTAAACCTCTTCAGGAAACTCCCACCAAATCCAAAGGAAGATTTATACCTTATCCATTCCCCAAAATTATCTCATCTGTTTTATTAGACAGCATGTTTTAATTACTTCATGTCTTCATGCATTTCGATCAAATACCATCCTTCCACATAGAAAATTATCTCTCCTGACCTCCATCTCAGTCACCCTCCTTCCTCAAGGACAGTGCCTTTCCCGGAAATACAGTACAGCTGCTGAACACAAACAAGAAATGTACTTGAACTGCTGCCTTAAGCATCTAATTACCACAGGCCAATAAAGGGATTACTGCTGCTTTTTATCAGGTTAGCCTGGATTCAAGTAGGCAAAGAGGTGGGAGGAATAACTAACTGTCTTATTCTTAGACCAGTAAATTGTCATAAACGTAGCTCTGGGAAAGTATCAGAGCCACAGACATAATTTAAGGAAAGAAAATAGAAATCCAAGTCTCAAAAGTCAAGTTACACTTTGGACTTTGCAGTCTCTTTTAGAAAAGACAACAAATATTGACACAAGTACCTACTTGAGTCTTTCAAGCATCCTCAGCTGTAAATGAAACACTACACAAACACTACTTGCTGAACAGGGACTGATCGTAAAGGTAAATACAAGTGGTAAATACCCATGGAGGGGCAAGTTCTGAGAACAGTTCAAGGACGACTGCAGAAATAAAGACTGGTTTTACCTGCACACTCTTCCTGCCCATCTTAAGCCTGCTCTGCAAAGCTCTGCAACATGGAAGGGAAATTTCTAAGGCTATTTCATCTTGGAAAAACCAAGACAGGAAACTGCATGTTGCTCCACTCAAAGGCTCCTCCATTTCAACCCAAGTAAGTGCTGCTACAAGGATTTCAACAGCAGAAGAGAGGAGTACAAAACAGAAAAACCCACAGCTTTGGCTGCTATATTACACAAATTCATCATTTTCCCATCAAGGCAGGAGAATACAATTCTTCGTGTGCTTACTTAAGCTTTTCAGAGAAAGTTTTGTTTGGGTTTTTTGTTTGAGTGGTAATGTTCTTTTTGAAGGGATGTGGTGAAAGAAATCAGTAGCTTCCAACGAACATTTCCAATTTTCCCCCTTGCTCTGTACTACCTTATTACTGGCTTGCTCTTACAAGCCCAAGAAAGGACTACCAAAGGCTGGTTATTGAAAAGACTGGAATTTTCCTGCAACCACTGGCACTGAAACCAGGACTTGCAAGGTTTCCCCTGTATTGCTTGGTGACAGTCAGATGTCTCAAACCACACTTCCAAGAAAAACACAAACTGGTTTAGGAAACAGAAAACACAAGGTAAAAAAAATCCCAGCCTCCTTTACTAATTATTGTGTTTGCCCACTCAATTCCTCTCTGGTGTATGTTCTGACCTTCACTTAGCAAAGCTCACTCTGTCCTTTTAAAAGTCAGGCAGAGGAGATGAGTTCTCCATCCATACCAGCTCCACTTGCTACCTACTTCAGAAGGCAAAATATAACAACAAAAAGCATTCATTATTAATGATACAAAACTGCCCACTTACCAGATTTGTAAGAATGGATTTCAATGGTAAATAATGCCTTGAAGTGTCTAGTAAGATTCCTCTATGAGCAAATCTTGGGAAGTCGTCAATTTCAGATTCATTTACAAGAAACTATGAGAATGAGATTTAAAAATTAGAACTCCCACTTTATATTCATAATTTCAAACAGGAAATACTTTTCAGCTTGTTAACAGCTTTCCAACGATTATTTTCTGAAAAACTACTTATAGAAAGAAGTAGATCTGTTTCTATAAGACCATATAATAAACAACATGGTGGTCTGTTATCAGGACTGCGGTTTTTGTTCATAGCTGTACTTACACTTCCATAGTCATTTTCATGAACCAACTGGCTGAAGGTTTCCAAACCTGGAAGAAAATCCAAGACAAGGATGTGGAGTACAACCCAGTACTTGTCCTTAAAAGTTTTAGTTAGAAACAGGACCATAACTGTTTATCACATAGCCAGAGAGAATGCTTGTAGTTGAGTTTCCTTCTCTTTAGCACAGTTTCCTTAATTGCTCAAGCACCACAGTTAATGAAGTTCTAAAGAGAGACCCATTCGAACTCTCCATTATACACAAGTACTGAATATTAGCATTACAGCTCATCTGTACCAAATTAATCCTTGAATAGAATGGAAGTTACTGAGAGTAAGGGAGGAATTTCTGGTGTTGTCATGACTGTCATTCCTGTCATTTCTGGAACTGGTGAACTTTCTAATTCAGCATGAAAAATCTGCTATTTCAGACTAACATTTCAGTAAGAACAGAAGACGAAACTTCAGCATTATACTTCTTGGTGGTGGGTCCAGCATGTTCAGTTATCAGGTGCAGTCAGAAAATAATTTGTTCATACTGTAGATAGAGAGCTTTTTAGCACCCAGGAGTTGGTTGGCTTGGCTGATTTTCAGGCACAGCAAGAGTGTACTTATGGTGTGCCACTGGACCTGAGCATCTGGAATGAAGGTTTGACCAACACACATCTAAGCATCCTTCCGGCCTCTGTGCCCAAACTTACTCCCCCATGAAGGGCTGAATGAGGGCAAGGCACAGCGGTCAGCTGGTTCTTAGTCTGCCATTGAGTTTGTATAAGTCCAGAACAAACAGCTCTATAGGAAAAGTATCAGCTTACCTCTTAAAGCACCCCATACCTCAACTGCTTTCAGTATAGCCACAGGCTCAACTACAGTTAAATGATCTGAAGAAAAGAAAAGAAAAAAAAGTTATTCCTGAAGAAAGCATGGACTGACAGGACAATGCTAACAGACATTAAAGAGATTCTGCAAGTCCCACATCCCCTTTTGTTTTTTAAATTCTAAACAATGCTGTTTTTAACGGTGATACTGTGCAGCTATTTTTCATTTATGTGCTGCATTTAAGACAAAGGCGATAAGTGCTGGGTAACTAAACCAGACCTAAGGCAGAAGTTCAGTTCCCCTTTTACTTTCCTTTCACAGAGATTATGCTTACATATTTTTTTAGAGATACATCTTGTCAATTAATACTGCGAAGCATTTACTATAAAGGTCTAATAACAAAGGAAAAAAAAATTAAACCACATCATCTAATAAGCACATGTATGGGGGCAGAGAGTTGAAGTACAATAAGCAAAATGAAGAATGATATCTAAAGGTATCCATAACAGTCCTCCCTTAAGTTTGAGGACTGAAGAACAGTATAAAGTACTGGGGAGAAAAAAAAAAAGCGGAAGTAATTTTGTTTTTCCACTTAAGGTGATTCAGTAAATTTTAGTGAAGAAACAAATATCTTTTAATTATGTGATTTTTTTAAAATATCACATATATAAAAATATACTATTCCTACAAATCTATAGATTTCTATTATTATTTAAACATCAAAGCAATAATAAACTGACAAGAGTAGCACATTTGAAGTAGAACAGAAGAAAATCAGAGGGGTAAATTGCTGTATAATGATTTATTGGATCTGCCTCACCATGAAAGAATAGTTGGTTATAAGTGACACAGTTCAAACTTTTGTCTAAACTACCAGAGAAAAGCCATTCAAGGACATGAAGAAAGTACCCCCAAGCTTCCCTTTTAACCTAAACACAAACTGCATATACTGGAAGTTCTGGGGAAGAAACAGAAGACTTAGAAGAAGAACTTAGAAGACTACTGCCATCTCCACGGGTCTTTCTGTGGTAAATTATAGTTCAGTCAGGGATATGATTCTAAGACAGCAGGCTTTTTTCTGAACATATTTCATACCTCAAATGAATGCAACAACAAGTTTTGTATGGTGATTTGGAACCTTTTACACAAGCAGGCAAGAAGTCAGCAGGGAGAAAGGCAGATACATAATCAAAGTAGAAGTTATCAAATACTCTTGCTATAGGATAGCCATTGACTGATGCAGACTATCTATATTAAGAAAGGAGCCAAACTGCTCCATCCAGGAAGTGACTAGTAACTGCATATTTCAGAATTTGTTCCCTGAACAAGCTATCCCATTAAAAGCAGAAAATTAAAACCTTGCTGAAGTCTGGAGAGCAAATCTTGCTACATGAGGAAAACTTCATATTATTTGTAACTGGAACCTCCTTTCCCACAGCAGAGGGAAAAACTCTTGACTGTTCTGAAGAGTGCAATCTAAAAACCACATGATCTGACAGATTCCCTGACAGAATAAAAGAACAAGCTTTGTTTAAAATCTGAACTTCACAAACCAGTTCAAAGTTCAACTAGTAGTAAAGCAGTATAACCTGACTGTGATAGAAAAAAATCTAAAGCACTAGCAATTTTGCTGCTATACCTGATTTGCATTGAAATGTACGATAAACTTGCACACTAAAATTGCACTACTTGGTTAAATGTATCAAAAAGACTGAAAAAATCGGTACGTTCTATCACAAGTCAGGTGGAATTAATCCTGCTGCAGATGTATGACTTCAGATTATAAGGATCTTTTTCTAAGTATCTGTATCCTGGATACCAAACAACTGCCTTGCCTAGCACAGAAGATTATCTCAAGACAGAACTAAATGAATTGTCTGCGCTAACCTGCCTGGACAAAAAGCAATACTATCAACTCATCCTTATTTCAGTTAAGAGACTTCTCTGGTGATGAGGACTTAATTTTAAAGTATTTCTACACTCTGGACTTCAGTCATGGAACTAAAGAAGCATAGCAGAACAAATCAAATATAACCATCACGGTTTTAAATCCTTTCTTGTATCTACCAATAGAAAGAAAGTGTATTTAGAATACTCTCTGATGAATAACAAGTTCAATGAACACTTCCTGTTTTTCCTGGAAAAACAGGAATACCACGCACGTAAACCAGTGTAGGTATCTTCAATGCAAATATAGTTACTTCAAAGGAGAGCAGATGAATAAACCAAGCCAGCCTTCGCTCAACATCCTATACTAAAAGAAAGGACGATCACCCAACTATGCATCGATCTCATCGTACTTAATTGACTACAGCAAAGCATACTACCTCCGATTCTTAATTACAGTTACTAGAAAGGCAAGCAGCAGGTAAATGAGTTGAATGCTCGCTAAGGTGCAGAAATCATAGGTTATTACACTTCCAACCAGCTTCATGATTCGCTGTGAGCTGAGATCTCCCTCAGCATTAAGAGCAAGAATTATCTTCTGGTTACCACCGTTGCGAAACGTTCTCGAGCGCCTCAGTGGGCCTACGACTTCCAGTTCCTTAAAAAAAGTATCTGCTTTTACACTGGACGACACATGACTGGAAAACCAGCGCTGAGGACGCCGTGCGAGCCGAGGAAGGAGCGCGGAGCGCGGCTGTGCGCGGTACTCACAGGCCTCGCTGGAGGCGAGGTGCGGGTGGCTGTCACAGCGGGGGTCCCGGGACAAGATCACCACCTGCAGCTGCGACAGCTCGGGCTCCGCGGGAGCGCCGAGCGGCCGGCGGCCCCGCTGCCCGCGGCGGGACCGCCCGAACATGTATTCGTAGTACCTGTCGGGGAAGCAGAGACGCCGGCGGGGCCCTGAGGTAACCGCTCCCGCCACCGGGCCGCCGCCCGCAGCCCCCCCGGCCCCGCCGCCCCCCACCTGCGGAAGGCGTCCTGCAGCAGACCGCAGGCCGGCCCCGCCGAGGAGCCGGCGCCGTGCACCAGCTGGAAGCGGGCGGGGACCAGCCGCAGCTGCCGGCGGGACGTGCGGAACCACTGCGGCAGGGGCCACAGCGAGTCCTCGGGGACGGGGTCCCAGGCCAGCTCCCGCTCGGCCGGCTCTGGCGCGGGCTCGGTCCGCGGGGCGCCGTGGCGAAGGCTGGTGCTCACCAGCACGGCGGGCACAAGAAACAGCCCCACCAGCAGCCCGGCCAGACCCATGGCTCTGCTCATGGCGCGGCGTCCGCGGCGGCTCCGTCAACCCGCGGCGACCCGCTCGAACGGCAGCGCGGCTCCGCCTCCGCCATCACGGGACCGGCGGGGGCGGGCCGTGGGAGCGCGCACCAGCGCCCGCCCGCCCGCCCGCCTCGGCAGCGCCCTCCGGGCGGCTTCCAGCGGCCTCCATCGGCCGCCGGCGGCTTCCAGCGGCCTCCAACGGCCGCCGGCGGCTTCCAGCGGCCGGGGAGGGAGCAGGGAAACGGCTACTGCGTTTTCCTCAGGCGGGCCGTCGTCCTGTGGCTGTCGTCGCGTGGAACCGCTCGGAGGAATAACGAGGGAGCGTTGCTGGGTCAGAAATTTTGGGTCGTTTGATTTCCGTACGGAAAGGTCTTTATTGGGGTCCCACTTCTATGAAGGGAAAACTAACGCATCTCTTGAACTGCTGCAAAACAATTCCAGTCTCGGCAGAAACTACTTTTAACAGACTTTCTGCAGGTTGCGTTATAAACTGTATTGTGAATAAGCAGGAGCCTTGAGTTGCAGTGAAGTGTTTCAAGCTTTAACCAAAAAACTAGGCGTTTTGACAGATCCCAACACAAATTTTGGGAAGCTGTGGAGTGTTCGGAAGGCAAATCAAGTGTTGGAGAACTAGAAGTGGCAGTGGAGGGGCATGCAGGCTTTAAGCCACCTCTGACTGAATGGTTAATGCAGACACTGAAGTGTTACCGCTGTTGCTTTGACCGATGCACCAGATAATCCCATAGCAATGAGGCAGCTGATACCTGCATGCTGGTACTGTGGTGCAACTGAGGAGCTGGTCCTCCATCACTCTCTCGGCAGTCTTCCTGGTGTGAAAGGTTAACTCTGTAGTCACATGCTCCAAGTTACAAAATAGACTACTAAATTGAAAAAAAAAAAAAAGAAAAAAAAGAGTGTCTCCATAATAAAACTACATCTGTTTGCAAAGAACACAGACATCTTGCTGTAGAACTACTAAGAAGCAAAAACCTTCTTTGGTAGGGTTTGTCCTCCTCTTTCGACCTGTGTCACTTTGTAAGTTTGGAGGAGCAGCTCTTCCTACTGTCCGGAAGGCTCCTCAGGAGATGCTGGTGCCTCACCCGCTTAGTGAATCACTGCAGGGCTGGGCCCCACAGCAGTTTCCAAGGAGGTAAGTCCCAGCTGCCAGGTGTCCCCAGCATTGCTCCCAGTCACGCAATCAGATTTATGCGATTACACACTCGGCAGGTCTGGGGAGCTGATCTAATCTCGCCCCTCTCCAAAAAAAAGTGATGACACACTGGAAAGGGGAGGTGGGGCATAAACGGCAGGACAAAGGGAAAGTTGGGACTACGCCAGGCCTGTTTAGACTGTGAACTGCACCTGAAGGGAATGAATCACGAAATATACCAGTTTTGTCGTTTGCTGTGCCCATCCATGCAGTTGGACCGTCAAGGCTTGATGAAAGCTCTGTGATGCTAGCTATCCACAGCAGAATGTTATTTAATCATGTCATGATATAGGTAAAAAGCAATTTTTATTATGTGACACCAAACAGGCACACAGCACGTAACACTTGCACATCTTCCCTCTCGCTCCCCAGCATGCCATGAGATCCCAGGCAAAGGCAGTGCAGTCTCTTCTGGCCCTCTCAGAGGTGATGGTTACACTTCACTGTTCAACTGATGCAGAGGTTTCAGGTTGCCTATTGTATGCCCTCTTCCCTTTGCCTGGTGTGACTGTCTCCTCAACTGTGCAGACTCAACTATTTGTGTTGCCTGCCTCTATTCATCTTTTTAGGCATATATATGAAATCTGGATTATTACATAGGATTCTTTGACACAACTGAGAGATCAGTAAACTCTGTTGGGGAAGTAGAGGGCAAAGATGAGTAACTGCAGTTGCTGGGAGTCTTTAAGATCATAAAACTAGTCTGCTGTTTACAGGTAAGCATTAAGCAGCCTGGCCATCCCAAAGGGCTGGTGGCTATAGACACACCGAGCATTTTTGCTTTCAGTTCTCTTTTCAGTGGTTATAGTTTCTGTAGAGCAAGGCTCTTCTATACCAATTAAGTATGCCTATTTATTAGTCACCTAGTAAACATAGAATCATAGAATGGTTTGGACTGGAAAGGACCTTAAAGAACGTCTAGTTCTAAGCTGCCTGCCATCAGCAGGTACACCTTTCACTAGGTCAGGTTGCTCAAAACCTCATCCAACCTGGCCTTGAACATTTCCAGGGAGAGAACATCCACAGCTTCTCTGGACAACCTGTTCCAGTGCCTCAGAACCCTCACAGTGAAAATTTTTTTCCTAATATTTAATCTAAATCTACTGTCTCTCAGTCTGAAGCCATTACCCTATGTCCTATCACTACATGCCTTTTTAAAAAGTCCCTCTCCAGCTTTCCTGTAAGGCCCCTTTAGCTACTGGAAGGCTGCTAGAAGGTGTCCCCAGAGCCTTCTCATCTCCAGGCTGAACAACCCCAACTCTCTCAGCTTATCTTCACAGGAGAGGTGCTCCAGCTCTCGGATCATCTTTATGGCCCTCCTCTGGACTCGCTCCAACAGCTCCATGTCATTCTTTTGTTGGGGACCCAGAGCTGAATGCAGTATTTCAGGTGGGGTTTCACGAGAGCAGGGTAGAGGGGCAGAATCACCTCCCTTGACCTGCTGGCCATGCTTCTTTTGATCCAGCCCAGGATACAGTTTGGTAACATTTCCGGGCTGCAAGTGCACATTGCAGGCTCATGTTGAGCTTCCCATCAACTAATACCCCAAGTCCTCTCCTCAGGGCTGCTCTCAATCCATTCTCCACCCAGCCTGTACTTGTGCTTGGGATTTCCCCAACCCACGTGCAGGACCTTGCACTTGGCCTTGTTGAACTTCATGAGGTTCTCACAGGCCCACCTCTCCAGCCTGTCAAGGTACCTCTGGATGGCATCCCTTCCCTCCAGCGTGTCCTCAACACCGCGCAACTTGGTGTTGTCAGCAGACTTGCTAAGGGTGCACTCGATCCTACTCTCTGTGTCACCAACAAGGATGTTAAACAGCACTGGAACCAATACTGACCTCTGAAGAACACCACTCATCACTGGTCTCCACTTGGACATTGAGCTGTTGACCACACCACTCTTTGAGAGCGACCATCCAGCCAATTCCTTATCCACTGAGTGGACCATCTCTCAAATCCTTTTCTCTCTAATTTAGAGACAAGGATGTCGTGTGGGACAGTGTCAAATGCTTTGGATAAGTCCAGGTAGACGATGTCAATTGCTCTTCCTTTATCGACCAATGCTGTAACCTCGTAGTAGAAGGCCACCTAATTTGTCGGGCACAATTGCCCTTAGTGAAGCCATGCTGACTGTCAACAATCACCTCCTTATTTTCTTTGTCCCTTAGCATAGTTGCCAGGAGCATCTGCTCCATGATCTAGCCGGGCACAGAGGTGAGACTGACTGGTCTGTAGTTCCCTGGGTCTTCCTTTTTTCCCTTTTTTCCCTCTTTAAAAATGGGAGTTATGTTTCCCCTTTTTCAGTCAGTAGGAACTTCACCAGACTGCCACAGCTTCTCAGATATGATGGCTAGTGGCTTAGCAACTTCATCTGCCAGTTCCCTCACGACCCGCGGATGCCTCTCATCAGGTTCCATGGACTTGTCACCTCCAGGTTCCTCAAATGGTCTCGAACCTGATCTTCTCCTGCAGTGGGTGATTCTTCATTCTCTCAGACTCTGCCTTTGGCTTCTGTGACTTGGGTGGTACAGCTAGAGCACTTGCCTGAGAAGACTGAGGCAAAAAAGTCATTGAGTACCTCAGCCTTCTCCCTGTCCCGGGTAACCAGGTCTCCTGTTTCCTTCCAGAGAGGGCCCACATTTTCCCTAGACCTTCTTTTATCACTGACGTCCTATAGAAACATTCCTTGTTGCCCTTGACGTTCCTGGCGTTCCTGGCTAGATTTAATTCTGTCAGGGCTTTAGGTTTCCTAACCTCATCCCTGGTTGCTCAGACGATTTCTCTGTTTTCCTCCCAGGCTACCCGTCCTTGCTTCCACCCTCTGTAGGCTTCCTTTTTGTGTTTGAGTTGGTCCAGGAGCTCCTTGTTCACCCATGCAGACCTGCTGGCATTTTTGTCTGACTTCATCTTTGTTGGGAGGCGTCGCTCCTGAGATTGGAGGAGGTGATCCTTGAATATTGACCAGCTTTCTCTACCATCATACTCTACCAAGCAGATCCCTGAAGAGGCCAAAGTCTGCTTTCCTGAAGGCCAGGGTAGTGAGCTTGCTGTGCACCCTCCTCACTGCCGTAAGGATCTTGAACTCCGCTACTTCATGGTCACTGAGCATAGCAGATGGATGAAACTGCAGAGCTGGAACTGTAATTGTTTCCAGCATGGGGACAAGGAGAAAAGACAGTGTGATTCATGCTCTTTTAAGAGAAAAAAAAAAAAAAAAGGCGCCTTAATTGATTAAACGAGTATATCAAGGGGAAATTTAAAAACAATAAAGCAACTGGGCTAATTCGGAAGAGATGTGGAATGGGGTGTGAGGTTAGACAGCAACAGGCTGATGAGTGTCTATGCTTTTCCACTGTACTTCTTCAGTAGGGAATGCACACAAGATCTGGAAGACTGAATGGATCCCAAGCACACACAGTTGATGCTTTCAATTTCTTAGAGACAGCTAACAAGGCAGAAAGAAAATATTATATGCATGGCATAAATCAGTTGCCAATATGAAGCAACTTCCTTTAGATTAATCCCCAAAACAAAATCTTTATTCAGAAGGGTACAGGGAATATAGCCACACTAATTACTGTTAAAGCGAAGAAAATGGCAGGCTGGCCAGACAGCATGTTTTAGTTACCTTCTCTCTCACAACCACACTCCATGACTACCCGAACAATTCCATTTCCCCCTACCCAAACAAACTTTGTATGCCCACTCTGCCACATGAATGACAGGCCTTGGTGTCAGTGACGGAAACACATCTGCATGCACTGGCAGAACAAATGGTTCCTTATGTTCTCAGGGGATGGTAGGACACCAATAGAAGGTACTTCATGTGGTGTGTTCTTCCCTATTAGTCTGTGGGGAGGGGCCTGGGAGATACGCACTTTCTTAGTGGAAGTTACTAGTAGAACATCTAAGCGCCAAGATGCGGCATGGTCATTTCCTTTGCCTGAAGAGTAGTTGTCTCTAACTTGCCATTTTTAGAGATACAGATGTTGACAGTGGAGGAAAGAGGCAAGATGAGATGTAGTAAACATAATAAATGTGGATGAAGCAAGAGTTTTCATCCACATGAAGATGAAGGAAGGAATCTTTTGTAGCTATCTGCAGAAATACGGAAATGAGGCCATAACAGGTGGGAACAGTGATGAAGAAGACACCTCAGCTGAGGCATTTTGACCTTACTTGTGTAAGGAGGCTTTGACAAAAGAAATATATTTCAGGTAAGAGGTACACTTTATTTTAGATACTCGTTACAGTGGGTTAAAGAGGTGTCACAATCTGGGGGAGAATCGCTCTATTTTGTTTTTCTTTTTGAAATTTGTAGGTAGGCTGATACATCAAGTGATAGCTAAGACTTCAATAACAAAAGTGGTTGTGCTTCCAGACTGTACTATGATTAGCAAATGCTGTTTTAAAGTACCTGTGAATTGTTTATGACTTTATACCTCTAATTCATAGGACAACTTGGGAAAGCAATGAGAGTAATTCTCAAAGATCACTCTTCTCCAGTATCAGCTCACAATCTTGGATATGGAAAGCTATCATGCTTTATCCTTAGCCTGTTCTGTAAGTTTGATGTCATGCTCCTGAGACAAATGGATTTTGATCGTCTTTTATGGCAGACTTTTTGCTTAGATTGTAAACTGTGTAGAATGGGAATGTACTCTTATCTATGCCTGTAAGGACTTACACAACTTTATAGTTTATATAAACCTAGTGAATGACTATTAGAAGTACTACTTTGCATTTTTGTGGAAGTTTTTAAAAACTCAGAAGTGCAAACATGAATCATGATTCAGATAAGGAACCTGCATCCCCCCCATTTTGTCAGAGATGGCTTTTCCATTCTCTAAGGTAAAAGTTAAGTGTCAGTTAGTTACAGTTTAACCCTTTCTTCTGGGAGGTCTGAAGAAGGGGAAAAAAATGCCACAGTGAAAAATAAAACACGATATGCACATAGCTGATCTTGACTTCTACAACAGAATTGTACAGATTCCTTCACATACACATCTCCTGTGTCAAACAGGAGAAAAAACAAAAGCAGTTTTGGACATCAAGGAATCTCAGAGGTTCATCTTGCTAACCAAAGTGGTGGAATAGGACTGGACAGCAGTATCTTTTATAGGAGGAAGTGGTAGAGGTGCCTCTCGGTTCTTCCAATTCTGCTGTGGCTACAGCAGTCACTTCAAAGTGACTGGAGATCTCTCAGCAGTGTTTCCAGGTATGCAAAGAAATTTACCATATAGTGTTTGCAGTTGACTCCCCTCCTTACTTGAGGAATAACAAAGCAGCAGAAAGGAAATAATAACTTATTATCACCGAGTAATATTCTGTGGCCACTGTAGTGTGGTCAACAGACAGGATGTTACTGCTCAGTAAAAGAGAGAGTGAATTGACACCAGACTGGGAATTTCACATTGGTGTCTCTTGAAGAAATTTTTAGAGTATGTTAAAGGCCTGTCCATTAATTTTTGGAATAAATTTATCACAGTTAGCAAGAAGTGTGACTATCCCATTATTTGGAAACCAGATGATATTTTACTTGCTGCATTTCCAAGTTAAGCTAAGTTCCTAAGTTAACTGAAACTGACATAAATTACAACTAAATGTTTTCACCGTGGTTGTAAGGAGTTCAGCTGTTGCACTACATGAGCAGTGGAACATATCCTTTAAGTATGAGTAGTACATATCCTTTGCAGATGAGCCTGAATCTTTACATGTAGTATCTTACTCTCTAGATAAATGGCACAGGGTATCTCAGCTGAAGGAGGTGTTGTGACTGAGTAAGGTAGGATGATAATTTCATACTACAAGTAGCTGCTCACATTAATTTCCTATAGGGTAAGATTGTGAAGATTCTGCAGTTTGGAAATGGAATAAACTTCTATCAGGGAGTCACTTGCTGCACTGTAAATTCCTAACCTAGCTTATACACAGTCTTCTGTATGGTGATTTTATGTCCAGGCTTTGCCAGACATATCTTCTCTTTTATCCTGGCCACTTTGTACAGACTGATTTTTAAGTACATCCTCTATACATTGTGGGTATCCAAGCACCTATTAGATCTGGAAGGCTGGAAACCCCTGACAGCCTAGAAATCCTGTGTGTGACCGCAGAGTGCTTGAGTTATGGGCTTAGAGCTAGCTGATTTCAAGTATGTTTGTTGGCTAAGGAGAATTTCGAAATGGAAGAAGATTATACAGGAGCTGTGTGTGAGCTATACGCTGAGAATGCTGGTACTGATGTTGACATACATAAGTAATTAGGGATAAGAACGAAACAAAACAGGATGTTTAACTGATGTAACTTGAAGAAAACTCACTGGCCAAAACTGCTTCAAACAACAGCATGGACAGTTTGTGAATGGATACACATGCCAGACGCATGATTAATGTAAGTATGTGAATGAGCTACAAAGCAAACTGTGGACACAGCACATATAATATATGCATATTGTTTTGTAAAGGGAATTGTGGTTTAGGCTGCCAGCCTCACTGTGCATTACTGTCTGATTAGTGTTTCAGTGTTTGCTATGTTTGAATACAAGAATATCTGAATGATTCTGGTACTGAGTCAAGTCTGTGGCTTCAGTATTTAAGCCTCTAGAAGGTGTGAAAAATACGTTGGGAGAAAGTGCCAGCATATGCCAGATACAGGAACATTCTAGTCTACTGTCTGGCTATAAAACTCATGGTCTTTGTTGATTTGTCTTTTGCTTCACAACTGTCTGGGAATTCTGAGTTCTGGAGTAGTGCTGCCTCTGGGTTTGGGAACTTCACACTGATGGAGTCTCCTATTCTAGGGGAGAACTGCTGCTCCCAAATAGATTGTTCTGGGGTGTTCAGTTTCATCAGCCCATGTTCTTTGGTCTGCAATGATTGCAATGAGACTTCAGAGAGTGGGAAAGGCTGAAGCAAGTAAGGGCTCTTGTACAGTCTGTTTTGAGCAATCATTTGGCCTGATTATTACCTGCTGCTTTCTCAGACCACTGTCCATCACTGCACACACAGTTTGGCAGGGTCGGACATGATAGAACTCTCCTGGATTAGAAGTGAGGTAGTCAGCAAATGAGTTACTATTTTGAGCATGGAGCAATAAGGACTATTCAAGCTGAAGAATAATTTCTTATGCTTCTAGAACCACTTCCCTGAAGATCTCCAGATCTTTTACCACTACAGCCCAAACATTCAAGTAGTTCTGGCCTTCTGCTAAATAAAGTTGTCCTTAAAAATAGCTCCAGTTTTTCTCCTTACTTTTTTCTGGGCAGGCTTCATCACAATCATGCAACTATAGTCTCCAGCCCCTTACCTGTCTGGCTTCCGGCAGCTGCATTCCCTCAGTCATGGAACTTTGTGCTATTAAAAGGTCTTTTAGTGTAAAACTTCTAACTATGTTAGAGCTTATTTGAACATATATAGAGAGGGTGGACCTCAGATGGGGAGAGGGGACTCAGGCAGGACCACGAGTTTGTGCAAGACAGCTATGATAGCAGTGCAAGACAGCAATTTCCTCAGAAGTTTTCTGATGTTAAGTATTCAGGGCATCCTGCCTCTTGGCTGCCTCCTGGGGTAAATAAAATCCAGGATCCCAGCGTAGCTCCAGCTGATAACATGACAAGGCAGCATGGCACATGGACCAGGTACTGAGTTTGCTGGTTGGATGCTCTGTCTCCTGAAGTGGACTAAGCCCGGCTGCTCAGCAGCACTTTTTCAGGGAGGTGACATCAGGCTTCTAAGATCTCAAGAGAGCAGAGCGTATCCATGTGAGTAGGCTGATGAATCAGGAAGAGGTGCGGTACAGGAAGGCACCTGCTAATGTATTATTAACCAAAAGCAGATCCACACAAACATAACTACTGTACATTTGTTTGAGGTTAAATTCCTGTCAGAGCATCTTAGTCACTTATCTGTTGCATCATTGTAATAAATTACACATTGAAGACACAGATCCTTCTACATCCCTTGCTTTATAATAGACTAAACTGCCTGTGTGTACAACCTCTAAAAGGGATGTTTTCTAGAGAACCACCTTATCAGCACTTTATATGAACGTGAAAGAATAACTGAAATGGCCCAGAAACATATCGTACAAGTCTTCATGCAACATCCAAGGTTGCAGAACCCTTGCAAGTTTTATACGTTGGAGACTGCTTTGATAAACAGAGAGGATGAGGTCTATACAGAGAGGTAAGGTTTGGGGGTTTTCTTATTCTTTATATTTTTTTTTTTTTTTTTTTTTTAATATTAAACCTAGCAATATTACGGGAAAGATGGCAAAAACTTTTCCTCCCTTTCGAAGCCTTGTCTTTGGCAGCAGGTGGTGCTATGCTCTCGCTGAATCAGCGTTTGGCGCTTATTCCTGGGATCACCCTGAAAGTGGAACTACAGGAGGGATTGAAACACCAATTAGTCTCCTCTGCACCTTTTGTTAACAGATTGGAAAACGCCCCGGGGTTCCACGCACATAGTTTCTTTTCTGAGTTCCTCGATGCTGTATATAGATGGCAAAACAAATATTCTTGCATTTTGTGACTGAAGAAATCCATGCAAATCAGATGCCTACTTCATGTTTACTTCTATTGTGAGTAGTTAGCATTCAGATTTACTGATTACAGATTGCAGGATAATAGTTAATTGTGTCATTGTTGCAGCTTCTGAGACGGGGCAAAATTCAGTACACAGGGGTAAGCCCATGCTCTTGAAGGACACGAAAATAATTTTCCAGTATCAAAAACGCTAAACCAGCTACGTTTAGAGAGGCAAGAAACAAAATTATTATTTCTCAGGATCTGAGTGGATCTTGTTTTGTTCCTGCCTCCCTTCTCGCTGTCACTGAAGATGTTAAACTTAGGATGAATGCAATTGCTGAGACCTTGGAAAAGTTTTGATCTCTTTCTCCTAATGATTTTACTCTATATTAAGAGTAAAGTTTGTCCCGCTGAACAAAACCACACAGTGGTTTCAAGTGGAGTCTCAGTTCTCTAAGGAGGATTAAGCAGGCATGTGCAGCAGATATGGTCTGTTGTGATGAGATGTCAATTTGTGGACAGTACAGTTTTATAGGAGAGGATGACAGGCCTAAAGCTGTCACTTCAGTTCAGAGAGACTTTAAGAAACTTAAGAATCAGACTAACAGAAAACTCATGAACTTCAAGGACAAGAAGTGTGAGGGAGTAGAATACAAGCACAGACTGGCAACTTCTTTGGTGCAGCACTGGAACAAGCTATCTGGAGAAGCTGTAGTGTTTCATCCATAGAAGCTTTTGAGGCTTGGCCAGGTAAAGCTGTGGCTGACCTCGTCTCGTGTGATGTTAGTCCACTCTACACAAAAGGAGTCCTTTCCTGAAAATACTTTTTGATCAATGCTGCTGCAGTTCCATGTCAGCTGCAGTAGATCTATATTATACACTGATTAATAAGGTAAATGTGTGTGACGTCAAAATTATTAGGCATAATACCCTAATGATATTGTTTTTGGAAGAAGGCAAAAGCAGGGACTGAGAGAATGAAGAACTGCCAGGTTCGAGACCATCTAAGGAACCTGGAGGTGACAAGTCCATGGAACCTGATGAAAGGCATCCGCGGGTCGTGAGGGAACTGGCAGATGAAGTTGCTAAGCCACTAGCCATCATATCTGAGAAGCTGCGGCAGTCCGGTGAAGTTCCTTTTGACTGGAAGAGGGGAAACATAACTCCCATTTTTAAAAAGGGGAAAAAAGGAAGACCCAGGGAACTACAGGCCAGTCAGTCTCACCTCTGTGCCCAGCAAGATCATGGAGCAGATGCTTCTGGAAACTATGCTAAGGCACATAAAAAATAAGGAGGTGATCGTTGACAGTCAACATGGCTTCACTAAGGGCAATTGTGCCTGACAAATTAGTTGGCCTTCTATGACAGGGTTACAGCATTGGTAGATAAAGAAAGATCAACTGACATCATCTACCTGGATTTATCTGCCAACAACACCAAACTGAGTGGTGCGGTTGACACGCTGGAGGGAAGGGATGCCATCCAGAAGGACCTTGACAGGCTTGAGAGGTGGGCCTGAGCAAATTTCATGAAGTTCAACAAGGCCAAGTGCAAGGTCCTGCACATGGGTTGCAAGGCTGGGCAGAGAATGGACTGACAGCAGCCCAGAGGTGAAGGACTTGAGAGTGTTGGTTGATGGGAAGCTCAACATGAGCTGGTAATGTGCGTTTGCAGCCCAGAAAGCCAACTGTATCCTGGGCTGGATCCAAAGAAGCGTGGCCAGCAGGTCAAGAGAGGTGATTCTGCCCCTCTACTCTGCTCTTGTGAGACCCCATCTGGAATATTGCATTCAGCTCTGGGGCCCCCAACATAAGAAGGACATGGAGCTGTTGGAGTGGATCCTGTGGAAGGCCGCAAAGATGATTCGAGGGCTAGAGCATATCTCCTGTGAAGACAGGCTGAAAGAGTTGGGGTTGTTCAGTCTGGAGATGAGAAGGCTCTGGGGAGACCTTGTAGCAGCCTTTCAGGTACTCAAAGGGGGACTACAAGAAAGCTGGAGAGGGACTTTTTACAGGGACATATAGCAATAGGGCAAAGGGTAATGGCTTTAAACTAAAAGAGGGTAAATTTCAATTAGATACAAGGAAGAAATTTTTTACTATGAGGGTGGTGAGACAGTGGAACAGGTTGCCCAGAGAAGTGGCTGCCCCATCCCTGGAAGTGTTCAAGGCCAGGTTGGATTGGGCTTTGAGCAATCTGGTCTGTGGAAGGTGTCCCTGCCCATGGCGGGGAGGGTTGGCATTATATGATCTTTAAGGTCTCTTCCAACACAAACCATTCTTTGATTCTATTCCATGATTCTGTCCTCCTTGGATACCTTTAACTAGGTGCAGCCGCTCTATGCCACCTAGCCATGCTGTGCCTCTCCCTGCAGCAACTGGAGAGAGAGACCCAGCAACTTCATTGCGACTGTGCCTTGGTGTGCTAGGATGGGTGCAGGAAAAGCTGACCTGGACATGGAGCAGAGCTACCACTGTATTTCTGTGGTTCTGGAAGAGAAGTCAGTCTTGTAGGGACTGCAGAATAGAAGGAAAAAAAAGAGGGGGGGGGAGTGTCACTCAGTGCTCCAGGTTTTGCACTTAGGTAAAGTCCAGTAAGTTGAGTTCTGGCTGGAGCGCAGTCAGATCACTTAGGAAGAAAGGGGTTAGCAAAAGGTGAAAGGCAGAGATGCTCCAAAAATGTCTGGGATACCTACCTGTGTTACGGTATGTATTTGGTATCTGTATGTCCAGAAGCTCAGATAGTGGTGCCCACTACTAATGTGTTCTACTGTGTTGCCAAACTAGATGTGGTGCATTGTTCACTGCTGGCAAATTCTTACTGATTTTCCATTATTTTAAAACAGGACTGTGATCCTGAAAAGCAGCAAGCTGCATGCAGGGTAGTCTGTTAAGAAGAAAATAATCTAAACCCTTTTTTCGCTGTGTCAAATACAGACTCCTTAATGTAGGATGGAGTGGATGTGGGCTACAGAGGAAGGAGGTATGAATTAGCCTCCTTAGGCTCATTGCATTTTTATCACAAACTTTGATTACAGAAGAGGCATACTTTATGGAGCAGTAAAGAAGCCAGTGGATACAAACTCTTCCACTGGTCCTTATAAAATGAAATAAGAACATGTGTTAGGATTACAGCATGTATGCAAACAGGACCCAGAGTACAGATAAGGTAGATGTTTTCCAGTCCAGAAAATCAAAGATAGGTGGATATCCTTTCTTCCTTGGATTTCATGAGAACTGCAAAAGGAATACTTTATGTTTTAGACAATAATATAGGTAACAGTATACTGAAAAATCCCCAAAGGGGGAAACTTTGAGGATACTGTTTTGTTTTTAATAGCACTTGTCTTTCTCTTGGACAATAGAGTATTGTAGTGAGAGCTTGCAGATGTTTTCGATAAAAATTGATAGTGGGACACAGGTGAATGCATTACTCTAAAGACTGAGGATGAGGCCAGTTCTACCTGCCATACAATTTGCAGCTCCGCTGATTTAGCTTGGGGTTGTTCCATCTCTGTTACTTGGTTAGCATAGGTTTTGCTAGCATGTTATATTTGGAGAGCTGTGTCTCCTTTGCAAAGTATTTGGAGACCTCCTGACATAAACACTACTATTAGTATTTATAGTCCTTATGTTCTTAGCTTTGAACAAAAAATTCATTTTGAGCATAAAGGTGTAACTCTTACGATGTTCGTAACAGCTGCTTGTTTTGAATTCTCTTACCATTATGTGGTTATATTGCTGTAGTCAGTCAGGTTTAATTTCGTTCCATTAGATACACTGTAGACATATTCTAAGTGACAGATTTGATCCCTAGAGGTGTCAGGATATTTAGCAGTGCAGAGAAGCTGAGTTGTTTCCTTGAAAGTGACTTTCAATAGCAGCAGTCATGCAGAGTCTCAAGATTAATTTAACCAGTGCTTCTTTATGGGATCCAAAAAGGAACAATTCACTTACGTTTCCAACACAGAAACATTGTAGAGAATGTACAGGATATTTTTCTTCCAGCACTGCACAAGTGCACTGTCTCTGTCTTCTTCGTGGTGTTTGTACACAAGATATTTCTGTGTGCTCTGTCCTCTTTGAGCAATTCATTGTACAAGCAGAATGGGACATGTTCGCTGCCCAGATTGCTCTCCATTTACTGTAAGAGAACAAAGAGTTTGAAGGAGAAGGGAGAGGGAATGCATTAGTGATTAGGCTGATACATACAGTGAGAAATATTAATTACCTCCTTAGTCTTATCACAGCTATCTCAATCATTATACATAAACCTTTTGGGAGCGGAGGGGATGTGAGAACCCTTCAGACTTTGGCCACAAGATGACACTGAGAAGCCCTTCAGCTGGCTATTCACTTCCACCAAGGGGTCTTGTATTTACCCAGGATAATCTCCTGTGCTGGGTTAATCAGTCTGTAATTCTAGATGTCCTGGTCTTGTAGTTGACAAGTTTTCTGACTGGTTTAAGGGGCATGCTGAAATGCAAATCAACAAGGCAGTCGCTGGAACTGTCTTTAGAATAGAGGGCCAATGGCTGCAGACAGGCTTTAACCTAAGAAGTTGGGTATGTTATTAATGATCATCCTAACTTGATTTCTGAGGAACTATTAGTGATGGTGGAGTAACCATCATATTTTTCTTGGACAGCATGATGAATATTTTCCCATATTTTGAGTCCTGTCTAGTCCTTGAGTCATGTTTATGTTGGGTCCCAGGTAAATACAAGTTATGGGGCCATGGTATTCATAGAACTGACATTAATTTTACCCTCCCAGCCACTATTTATCTCAAGCAATTTGGAAATGTTTTCTAGGTTTTTTAGTGGATATAGTGTAAACATGTTTAAATGTTGGCATTTAGTAAATCTGAAGAGAGGTAGTCAAATAATTGAACTGGAAAGTTGACCTTAGAATCATAGACTGCTGCCTCCAGGTTTCTCTGAGACATTATTAGGACTGCTTCCCTCTACCTGACCTGATCTGATCATTGAGATGTTTAGTTTGTTTTTTTTTTAAATGGCTGTGCTTCTGCTCAGCATTTACTGAAAAAGAAGGTATGGTGTGAGTAGTACATAATTTGAAACAGGACCCACAATGAGTTAAGGAGAGGAGCTTTTAGGTTTTCAGTGCCAGTATAGGAAATGTTGCAGGACAGAAAAGAGCCTGGGGTTAACATTACTTCTTAGAAACAGAAGTTATGAGATCACGTTATGATGCCATTTTGAATGGGATTGTGAAGTAAATTTACTATAGTCATTCTAAATTTTTTTCCGGAGATAAAATCAGAAATGTCACACTGATACGCCAAACAATCTAAAAATCAGTGTGTTTTCATTTGGTAGTTTTCACATCTCTGTATAACTTGTACCTCACTAAACCAAATCCTGCGTTTAACAAAATGTACTTTCATTACAAGGAGAACTAGGGGCTACTGTCCAACCCTTATGTTAGTGCCTACTTTCTGGTGGCATTCTCACAATTGCTTCATTTCTACTTTGCTGTGCTCAAACTAAACCTAGCCCTGTCTCTTCTGACATCTTGGTGAAACACCATTTTTATGATACAGTGTCTGCTGCTTTTCCTTTCCTTTGTGCACTCACCTACATGCCTTTTCATCCCCTCCTCTACCTCATACTTTCACTATTGCACTAGAAACCTCGCTTTTGTGGGAAACCCAAACAAGCTTTTCAGATGTCATATGGCTCCTTGAGAACTATTGCTTTCATTTCAAATAATGTTTGAAAACACACTGCTGTTTCGTATGGAGAAAAAAATCAAGCAAAATCCCACAGCCCAATTCCAAATTGGAGGAATTAAAGGATATTAGTTTTCAATGTCTTCAGAATTTTTAGCTAGCTGCTTGATATTTTTTGGATATGGTTATCGTTACCAGCAACTTTTGTACTAATGATTTCCATTTCATTTCCATTAGTTGCTTGCTCTGTTTTTTTTGTAAATATTACCTGCAATTATGTGCCATTTACTGCTGGAAGAGTAAGTGCATATTTAAAATGCAGTCTACTGAAAGTTTAGTCAAAACTGAATTTTTAAGTGCATCTCTTTAAACATGATAGCACTGATGATTCAGTCACATGACTTGCCATTAACTGTATCACAAACATTTCCTGTAGCTTAACTTGCTATCCCTGTCCCTTGCCCTCTTGAAATAAATGGACTTCCAGCAACAGTTTTGACAATACTCTTGTCTACAAGTAATAAAACATCTGGAAATTAGGCTAGATGGATAAAACAGTTCCATGTAATAATATGTATCTGGCATTCATACAACCTCTTTATAATGCATGTTTTTTATGGACCAGATGTGGTATTTATGTGTTATGAGGAACAGAGGCATGTTCAGTCATGCTTTTTATTGCATTTAAATGCAAGGTATATTTTAATAACTCTCAAAGGGAATGGTCTCCTATTGATTAGAAACTGTCAGTGTGTCAGACATAAACCTGAAAAAGCAAATGAATCTGTCAGAATATTATAGATGTAATTTAAGTTGACATTAAGCTATATTCTTATTGTGAGCTGGCTTAAAAAAAAAAAAAGTAAAAGAAAAAGGCTACTAATAAATTTCTACTTGTTCCTCCAGTGAAGGTGATCTATGAATCCTTTGATCTAAGAGTCGTTTATTTCTTCTCTAGGACTGTGTTCTGTTACATTTACAGGTCTATGAAATAATTACCCTTTTACGTTTATTCTTCAGCTTTTCACATCTTCTCATTAAGACAAGAGCTTTGCATAAAAGCCAGCTGTGCAGTCTCTATGTTCACAGTCTTGCATAGTGTGTTCAAGTAAGGTAAATTGAACATCTGTTGGGTGAAAAAGAGACTTCACTGAATCCTGTCTACGTTGCTTTTGCCATTGTTACTTTCCAAACAGCCCAGAAAAGCACGTAACTTAGGTGTTCTCTCTACACCTTTTCTTTGTCTAAGTTTTTCACTATTTTGAGCCTCGATTATCTCTACTTTTTCAAGAATGGCACCCACAACTTAATTTCATTCACCATTCCTATTTCTGTTGAGCCCATGAACTCTGTCTACATGAGATGATCCTATAATATTCTGCATTTGCTATAATGCTTCTGTTCCATGTCCTTTTCCATGCTTATTACCTGAAAGAAGAGCTGTCAATGTCAAGTCTCTCTTACAGCTTCTTTAGTTATTTTTTCTTTATTCTACAATATCTCCTCAAACAAATAAATCCTTTACATGTGTATTTCCAAATATATAAGTCATTTTAAAGCTAGTGCACTGAGGCCAGCCTTGCCAGGTGTCAGTACCAGGATACCACTGTAGTTCTTCTAGTGCATCCCTCTTTTCCTTAACTTCTATTGAAAGGGAGGAAAAGCCTGCAAGGATGCTGGCTTGGCAGCTATGAAATGTTTGGGGTTTTTTTCAACTTTGTAAGAAGATTCTAACTAACGCAATACTTTGCTTAATTATCTTCCGCAGTAGTGAAGGCCATCAATCTTCAAGTCACCCTTGAGCCTGAACTGATTTTTAAGCCTGCTACCCCCCTTACAGTTTGCTTGTGTGTCACTGACCTCTCACGGTCTCTACAGCACTGCCAGGCTTCTTCCTTGCTTCAGCTCTGGCTCTGCTGAAATTCTTACTCGTTCTTGAATCATTTCCTGTCTCAACTGTTTCAGCTCTTTCTTTTACAGTTCTTCTAAATCCCTACACTCTTAAGCTTCAGGAGACTGAGAATACTGTGCTTAGATTACTTTTTCATCTATATTCTCCATCCTTCCCTCCAGCCAGGCATCTTTGAATTGAGGTTTAACATCAGGCTTCTGCTTTTCAGAATTCTTGCTGGATTTGTATCTCCTTCTTTTCCGATTTTGAGTCTGTAATGAGCAGAGTGAGTATACATGCTTCATTCATTAACAAGGCTGAGGAAGACAAAAAGAAACAGTGGCTTAGAGAAAAAGGCTGACACTCAAGTCCAAAATTCAAACAGTGTTTCTGTCAACCCCTCAATGTAGTAGTAAGTAAACTGTCACATATGGATTTACTCATAATCTATAGCCCTGACAGGGAGAGATTAAGGCTATAGTGTATCTCAGCCTTAATGTGCCAAAATACCAGAGTGCTCTCAAAGCCCAAATTGCAAGCTTTTTTGCCTTTTTTTTTTTTTTTTTTTTTTTTTTTTTGTGGAAAACAAGAAATTTGTCTCCCCTGTTGTCGGGGGAGCTCCTGGCTACTACAATAGAAAGCACCTGTGCCTTGTTAGGGCAGGTGCTGTGAGTCACGTTGGTCAGCCGGAAACCACGTGACTCATGGATGAATAAAGGTGGGGCACTCCCAAGAGGGAGTGGGGCAGTTCCCTCCTGGAGACTGGAGTGATAGGAGCCCCTGGAGAGCAGCATCTTGAAGCTCTCTGTTGGAAGCCTTTAGTTGTGACAAGGACCTTTGGAGTGAGTGTGATAAAGCCTTCTGATATACGAGGAAGATCACAACAACCTTCTGGGTTGTGATCCCCGAAGATTGAGACACCAGTAGTCCGCAACAATTGGTGACCCCGACGTGATTCGTCGGAACAGGAACCACTGGGACTGCAGAACAAAGCTTGAGAGCTTCAAGATGCTGCTCTCCAGGGGCTCCTATCACTCCAGTCTCCAGGAGGGAACTGCCCCACTCCCTCTTGGGAGTGCCCCACCTTTATTCATCCATGAGTCACGTGGTTTCCGGCTGACCAACGTGACTCACAGCACCTGTCCTAACAAGGCACAGGTGCTTTCTATTGTAGTAGCCAGGAGCTCCCCCGACACCCTGTTTTCAGCTAGACTCAACCTGCTTGTGCCTGACACCTTTATTGGCCAGTGAAGTCATCCCAGTATGCAAGACATACAGCAGGCACAGCAAGAAATCAGCATGGTCAAACAGAGAACATCTGACTGAGCTCAAACACAAGAAGGAAGTGTATGGGAAGTGGAAGACAGGGTATACTACCAAAGAGCGGTATAGAAGGATCATTTGAGCATGCAGGGCTGCAATTAGCAAAACGAAACTTTGGCTGGTATTGAAGCAGATAAGGCATGCAAAGAGCGACAAGGGCTTCTGCAGGTATGTTGGCAGCAAAAGGAAGACCAGGGAAAATATGGTTCTGCTGCTGAATCAGGCAGGTGGTCTACTAATGAAGAGCATGGAAGAGGCTGAGGTACTCAGTGCCTTATTTATTTCAGTCTTTACTAGCAGAAACTTCTGCTAAGCCTTCTAGGTTCTGCCAGTTCTGTTCAATGGTTTTATCAGTGCTCTGGATGCAGGAGTTGAATGTGCCATTAGTAAGTTTGCTGATGATACTAAACTGAGAGGTGCTGTTGACTCTTTTCAGGGATGAGAGGCCTTGCAGAGAGATCTAGGTAGACTGGAGCATTGGGAAATCATCAATGGCGTGGAATTTAACAAAAACAAATGCTTGGTTTTGTTAAATTCTGCCATTGGGAAAGGGTAATGCTGAGCACAAGTACAAATTAGGAGAGGAGCGGTTGGAGACCAGCCTTGTGGAAAGGGACCTGAGGGTGCTGGTCGACAGCAGGCTGTGTGAGTTAGCAGTGTGCCCTGGCAGCCAAGAGGGCAAAGCACATCCTGGGCTGCATCAAGCACTGCATAACCAGCCAGTCAAGAGAGGTGACTGTCCTGCTGTATTCAGCGTTGGTGTGGCCTCACCCTGAGCACTGTGTGCAGTTCTGCGCCCCACAATCTAAGAAAGATTTTGAGGTGCTTGAATGTATCCAGAGGAGCACAACAAAGCTGGTGGAAGGGCTGGAAAGCATGTCCCATGAAGAGTGGCTGAGGTCTCTGTGTTTGTCTGGTTTGGCAAAAAGGAGGCTGAGGGGCGACCTCACTGCTCTCTACAGCTTCCTGAGGAGGGGAAGTGGAGAGAGAGGTGCTGATCTCTTCTCCCTGGTATCCTGCAACAGGATGCGTGGGAATCCTTCAAAGCTGTGTCAGGGCAGGTTCAGAGTTAACATTAGGAAATGTTTCTTTACCGAGAGGGTGGTCAAACACTGGAACAGGCTTGCTAGGGAGGTGGTCAATGCCCCAAACTTGTCAGCGTTTAAGAGGCATTTGGACAATGCCCTTAATAACATGCGTTAACCTCTGGTCAGCCCTGAAGTGGTCAGGCAGTTGACTAGATGGCTGTTGTAGGTCCCTTCCAACTGAACTATTCTTTCTATTCTGTTGTTTTATTCTAATAAGGTTTCTCTGACTACTAGCACAGTTTGGAGGAGAGAGATACTCCCACAGTAGAGGAGGGTCAGATTAGGAAATACTTAAGTAAGCTGGTCGTATACAAACACATGGAACACTGCAACAAGCAAGAACAAGTTCAACAACAGCAAGTGTGAACTCCTGCACTTGAAGCAGAAAACCCCCATGTGTTAGTACCAGGTGGGCACTGACTGGTGAGAGACCAGCTTTGCATAAAAGGAGTGAGTCTCTCAGTGGACAGCAGGTTGAACCTCAGTCAGCAGTGTGACCTTGCAGTGATGAAAACGAACAGCATCCTGGGTGGTATAAGCAAGATCATTGTCAGTGGGTTGAAGGAACTGAATATCCTCCATTCTTGTAGACTTTTCAAAATTTGCCTAGAGATTTTCAAAAGGGCCACAAGCAACCTGATTTAACTGCAAAAGTAACCCTCTTCTCAGCAAGAGGTTGGACTAGAGACCTCCAAAGACCCTTTGCAGGCAATATTCTATGATTTTAACACAGAAAAAAAAGACAATCTGGTATACTTTATTCAATTGAGGAATCTCAGCTCTCAAAATTAATTTAATCACTTAATGGGAAAGTGCAGAATAAATTCTATTGAGTTTATATTTCAAAGTGCTGTGTATGTTAAGAAAGACTTTAGATTTGAAATATTTTAAACTTTCTGTGTATCATCAAATGAACGATTGATTGATCCTTTAATACATAATCAATGTAGTTATTGATACACACACCTCCACAACCTCCTAGTCTTTATTGTGAATATTTTATTTATGGTGATAATTTCATTTAGAAGTACAGTGTGGAGTCTGAGAGTTATGATCTGAAAGCTATGACTATGGAGAGCCTCATGGAAAGACTTCCATAAACACTGATAAATGATCCAAAGAGCTACCACAATATAACTAAAAGGCATTTGTAAGCAGTATTGCTCAGTAAACTGAGTAAGACTTGTTGAAAGAATTTCAAGATTTATTGTGGAATATTTTGGAGAAAAGCTTTTTTTAAGTGATAAAGAAGATCTTACCCAATATCAAGTTTCAAAAAAAAACCCCACAAAAACACAATACCTTTAAAGTGAAGTGTGGATTTTAAGAGCTGCAGAATGGTTTTGATTGCAGTTAAACAGTAATATTTTCTTTGCATAGACCCCAGTAACAGATGTTGCTTTCTTTTTTGGCAGTCTGTAAGTTATCTCTTTTGTTCAGTGAGCTCTAAAACTTGTGTATTGTATTTGCAGTTTAATTTGTCAGAAGAAGTGGTCAGATCATGTTCTTTAACACCTGCTTCTTGTGGTCATTAGTTACTTGTATCACCTGCAATGCTTTGTGTAATGTTCTTCGTAGTACTGCTATGAATAAATGGTATCAGAAATAGACTCTACTCATCTATAATGCCTTCTATTATGATAATTTTCAACGCTATGTTTGGTCAGCTGAAGAGTGCTTAGAAAGCCAGCTTCGTTCAAATCAATTGTGTGGATAGGGGGAATGTGCAGTCAAATGGCAGCCTGTGCTTAGAATTGCCTCTACTGATGCTGATTGCATGCAAAACAGCTTTAAAGCAAACCTCTGAAAGTAGGAGACTTATGCTGCTCAGATTTTATGTTCCTGAAGTAGCACACATGTGCAGCCACTGTACAGGGTTACTGAATGTAAACACGGTGAAAAGAAGCTCAGAGGTGGCTTTTTGCGTTGGCTGTAGC
The DNA here is from genome assembly GCF_009769465.1 of Tauraco erythrolophus. NCBI lineage: Eukaryota > Metazoa > Chordata > Aves > Musophagiformes > Musophagidae > Tauraco > Tauraco erythrolophus. Next base: position 30,299,050 of record NC_141496.1, read on the forward strand.
TGGAAGTGGAGAAAGGGAAACAAAGAGAGAAAGACAGTTTAAAGCCGTCTAGTGCTTTCAGTTCTGCCCAGAGCTGCTGTGACAAGGTGCCAGTACTTTGAGAAGATTGCCTAATATCATTAACCATGTGTTTCGTCATATGTAGATTTATTATTTAAAAAAAATAATCGGACAAAAATACACCTCAGTCAAAATACATACCTCTAGGCAAAGAGTCTGAAGTAATAAATACACATTTTTGTACAGCTCATGTTGATTTTCTGATGAAAAATTAGATTTGGACTTTTTTATTACATTTTCTTGACAATTCCTATTAGCTGTTCAAGAATGACATAACATAGAATCTACCAATGTCTAGTTTACAGGCTTTGCTGCTCAGAAGGAAATGAGAAAATACATAGGTCCTGAAAGACAGGAAAAAAAGTCAGAAAATAGGCTTGCACATAGGAGTTTGTTCCTACATATATGTGTTGGCATAATGTTTTAGTTTATCAGTTCAAAAGTCAGAATGGTTTGAAGTTGTTTAGAGTTGTGTCTTCCAGCAAAAGAAACACGTAGAGAATTTGGTGGTTTGCTGAAGGTGCCTGATTCTGTTGCCGGCAAAGGCAAAGGGTAACTTGTCTCTACTTCACTGAAAGCATGACTGGATGCCTAATAAAATTACTGTGTAATGCAGCGTGATTGGCAGTTCCTGCTTAGGAAGCCAAGGAATAAAATAGCAGAGGCGTTGACATTCACTGGCAAAACTCCCACTAGCTTCACAGGAGCTGGGTTTTAGTCTTAAATGAATAATGTTGAGAAAATGTGCTTCAGAAACTTTGAGTTAATCTGTTGGTTCAGATCAGAGTAGAGCGGACAACCATGCCTGCAGGCATTAGCAGGTCAGACCTATCTTTTCATGGTTGTGGGATTTACTGAAATAAGTGGATCAGATAGGGGGTGTGGTACCAAAACCTATCGGGGTGGAATCTGTGCAATGCTTCCAAAATCAGTCCATTACCAGGGTGTGACTGAGTGTATTTTGGCTGTGCAACTGGCAGGCTCCCCTCTCCGCAGCTCCTTTTACCTTTATGGACAAATGCTGCTAAGCTAGGAGGGCAGCTAAGAGAAATATGTGTTGCTAACAGTTAGGACACAACCTGATTGTGCTATGCCAAGACAGAGCAAGACAGGAATGTGCAGAGAGGAGTAAATATATTCAGAAAACAAGAAAAAATACCATTGTAATGAGTTCCTTAAGAATGTGTTTATCTGTACAGAATAAGTAATTGTACCGCAAGTAATAAAAAAAGAGGGAGGAGGGATGTATTTAAAGAGGGAAGGATGGAGTTTTACATTTGTGAGCCTAGTCTGTTTCACTAAACATAATTGCCTACCTCTGTAATAATTAGTGAGACAAAACCACCTCTCCGATCATCTGTCTACTGTCTTTAACAAAGCCAGGCTTCATTCGATTCCTTTTCAGATGTCTGACGTTTTTTCATGATAAGTGATTGCCTGAACAGCGAGTTTAACATCATTTCTCACGAGCTGTGAGTAGTTTTTTGCCGTCCCTGATGCCACGTGCTCGTCTCCCAGTCAGAGACAGGGAGGGTGTTCCTGTCCTGCCCTGCCTGCAGAAGTGCTGACTTGGGGCAGGCATCTGCCAACCTCACTGTGAGGGAGAGCGGCGAGAGACGGCTGCAGAAGTCAGCCCAGACTTTATGACTGTCATGGTTTAAAAAGAGGTGTCTAAAGCATTATACCTAGCAAGTAAGTGAACGGGATGGTAATCCCATGGTAGTAGTTGTGGTGCTGTAACTATAACACTAGAAGAAGAATGAAGGTTTGAAGAGACTTCCTCTTCTTACAAATCTTGTTGTAGTAATAAATTATTAAAACATCTTTTTCTTTTGGTCTCTTAAAACAATGGATTAGATATTTTTGAGCTTATTTATTGTAAAGGAGTATATCGGGGTATGCTGAAATACACAGAACATTTAGGATATACTAAAAGGAAAAATTTGAGAAGCTAAGGAGTCTAAAGATAGTGCTTGTTTAAATTTACTCTGAAGATCACAGACAAAATTTTATGCTTAGTATTTGGATGGGCTGGGAGCCCTGTCTTTTAAATGCATTTTCATTTCTATAGTCTGTTTATTGAGATGCATTAGCGTGAAAGAGCTAAACCACATCTCATTACTTAATGCACATTTCAGAAGTTCACAAGTCAATGTTATTTGGAGGAAAAAAGAAGTAGGAAGTCTAGAAAATTTAAACCTCTTTTGGTCTCAGTCAACACAGCTCTGCTGCAGAAACACATCTTCACTCGACCTGCTCAGAGAAGCAACATAAAATAATTTCATCTATTGATTTTTTAAAGACTGTATGGAATCTGCTGTGTCAATGGTAAAGGAGAATTTTATGTTGGGTTTTTGGGGTTTTTTTGTTTTTTTTTTTTAACCTTTCTTTTTTCTTTTGGTCTGAGAAAATCAATGGCATCTGATGAAACCACTGAAGATTTTTGTCAGATGTTTTGTACCTCAAAGACTTCTCCCCATTTAACGTATGGGAATCTCAAAGACTCCCAGCAGAAGGCAAGCTTCTTGAAATGTACTTGAGCAGAAAAGAAACAGAAGGTCTTTACAAAGTATCTTAGTAACGGGAGCTCAGGTAATCCTCTAGGCAAATCTCGGATTCTGTTTACATATGCAGGCAGCTTTCATTTGCATGAAAATCTGGCAGTTGTATTAACACTTCTTGAGATTTTTACATATTTCCAATCTTCATATGAACAATGAATGTGTAAAATTTGCTTGAGAGATTTCTCAAAATTTCTTCAAATTTCTTCAAATTTCTTCAAAAATTTTGGAAGCCAGATTTCCAAATCTGATGAATTTTCATATAATTGGTCATCTATAAATTTCATTTTTATGTTTCTAGCTGAGAAAATGAGACTACACATGTTCAAACACAAGTTCTTGCTGAGCTTGTGCTTATCATAGGCTCTGTCTGTGTGTCTGCATGTGTGCGCGCGCACGCAGCAAGTGTAGTAGCATTTCACACAAGCCACTGGGCACTTAGAGGTATCTGCTTAGATATTGTGGTGAACTATTACTTTCGAACTACAAAATCCTTTTATGTGTGCTTGACAACTGCTATGTGTGGACCACTGTCTTAAGGCTGTCAGCCCCCGCCCTCATCTGTTTATCATGAACTGACCAAGCTTGCAAGTATTTTTCTATCCAGAATACTTGTGATATATGCAGTTTATAGCAATAAAAAATGAATTTCAAAGATGTCTAGAGAATGTACTAGTCGGAATCTTCTAATCTTTTAGCCAGCACAGGATAAGATTGCTTCCACAGCTGAATTCCCTTTACTCCTTCAAGGAAAACCCGATGATTCTTCCAATCAGTTATTTGGATGGGGTGAGTCACAAGGCTTTGTTATTCTGTTTGAGCAAAACTCTACATTTACATATAGATGAAAGTAGATTGTGAAAAGGAAATTGCCTGTTAACTACAACCTTAAATACATTTCTTTAAGAAAGCTCAAGTAATCAGTTAGCTATCTTCCAATTATGTACTTCAAATTCTTTCTAATTCAATGTATTACCTCTTTTAGGTCTTAACACGAGACTTGCTACAAAAGACAGAAGCTGTCTTTTGTATTTACAAACTACTGTCTTTTCTTTAAGCCAAAATACACATATGTTGACATGCCAAGTGTCTTCTTCTGCAGGTAAGAAAGTAAAGACATGTTCAGACATGTCCTGGAGGTTGAGAAAATTGCCAGAAAATGTGTAGCTCAAATAATGCATCAACAGTTTCATTTTTACTACTTTCAGCAGCAATCAGATCTCTAAAATCCATTAGCCTAAAATAAAGCAGAGCTTTGAAGATGCAAATCAATAATCCGAGTAAACACCACATTGCCTGTATTAAGAAAGTTTTGAAGCTTTGCCCACACTACACATTATTCCAAGTTTAAGCCCTTTCACTTAACTTGGGCTTAACTAAATCGTCCAAATTAACATTTAGAGCAGAGAAGTAATAGGCCTTTTTGAAATACAGTTCACCTAAGAAATCTGGTTTTCTCTCACTGCAGAACATGAAACTTGCAAGGTTTTGCCTATTATGATGTGACATTTCTTCATTCATAAACTGTTTTTTTCTTTTTTAAAAAGGTTTTGCTGCAGATCTAAATGCACCAGTACTGAACTAACAGTGAATTTATCTTCTACAAAAGCTTGCTCATAAAAAAAAGATAAAAAAATTCAAACCAGCACTATGAAGGATTTAAACCTTTATAATACATGGGCTCTGTGGCAGGATCCAATTCACTGGTTTCCTTTGTACACAAGAACAATAAAGTCTCAAATAAAGGCTTCGAGAGAGTACATAAACAAGTCTTTTAAAACAAGCAAATGCGTCCTTTTAAGTCTTTCTCATTAAACAGGCATAGGCTGATGAGGATACTGAGGCTACTTGTGCATATAAGAATGCCTGGGAAACAACCCCTGCTGTAGGCAACATGTTCAAAAGTTAGATCTAAACCACAGAAATACCAACTCCATAGGACACATTTCATTCTGTTAAAATGTCTGGAATCAGATTACTTAGTCCTCACAATCATCAAGCTTCACAGAATAACACTAGGTAACTGAGAGTCTGCTTTAACCTTCTCATGTTCTGCCAAGACCTTCAAAAGTGTTTCTTTCTTAAGTGTTCTTAAGTATCTGTAAAAATGCTATTTAAGAACATCCAGAATTAATGTGGCCTCAAAACTACTAATAATGCTGTTCCAGATGTTTGTGGTGAATTGTTGAGCAGGAAAATTAATAAACCCATACTTACACAAACAAGCTTGTTTTAAAATACTTGTCTGGATCTGTCCTAAACCTATAAAAATCAGAAAATCCTGTACTCTCTGTCTCTTTAAAGCAGTGGTCTCCAACAAACCATGTTAAGCTCCAAATTTCTTGTGCATTCTTATCATCAGACTTTTTGGACTGGAAACAATATAAACTTCACAGTTTACTTTAGTTCTGTGGACCACTCCCCATGACCTCACGGCCTGTAGTTCAGCAACTAGTCCTTTAAGATGTATATGTATAATGAAAAGCATGATTACAAGACGTCTGTTGGCTCTCACTTTAATCTAGTAGAGTGGATGATAGTAGCACTGAGACACAGACTTTTGGCAGGTGAGCAACCTGGACTTACACTCAAGGTCCTGATCTACCTCTATGTCCCTATATAGGGATATATATATATAAAAGGAGATATATATATCCCTATATAGGGACAGATTAGCTCAATGTCCCTCAGCCACTGAAAAACAGAAGGAGCAAAAAAAGTTTTTCTCTCATGTTTGCTCTTATCCACCTGGAGAAATACGAAGCTCTCTGCTAAGTATGTGGCATAGTCAGGGCATTTCAGCTCCTATGCATTACTCTCTTTTTTTCTGGCATTTGTCAGCTTAGCTTGACTCTTCCGCAGGCCTGAAGAGATGAATAGCTAGCTAGTTCCCTTCCGACTTGAGGGCAAAATAGCATCTAAGTGAGGGGAACAGTGTAACAAGCCCCCGAGCTAAAATGTAATTTTTTTTTTTTGAGATATACATGGCTGTGTTTTCAGACTTGAGTCACTCAAAGTTGCACCACCAAAAAAGTTTGTGTATTCCCATATCACATCAAAAATCCTTGTCCTTAAATACATTGAATAAAAGTCTTTAAATAGTCCTTAAGTATTAAAAGACCTTAAATATCTTGTATTTAAACATCTAGTGCTACTCATGAATGTAAGAATAGCTATTTAGATATCTGTTCCTGCCTTTACAAAAATTCATTTGCATGATTACATTTTTGTCTTCCTGCTTTCAATACTAACATAAAAGATGAGGACAAGCAAAAAAATTTCATCATTTAGGGGTCTCCCTAGATGACACACTGTTCTCTGTTTAAATTACCTAGTCCCTTCTTAAAAGACTGAATATTTTAGTGAATAATGCAAGGTACAGCCCAATTCTCAGAGGCTTGTCAGCATTGGTCTGTTCCAAGCTTAGGTCTGTAAGGGGTCAGAAGGAACTGGCCCATGGTCCCTGCAGAACTGGAAGATGCGGGGAACTCACAAGTCCTTAGGCCAAGTTTCTGTTACAGCATGGAGTGTTTTCAGTACGGTGTGGGAAAACTTGCAGTAAGAAGCCAGCTTAGCTGTCACCACTGGGGGCCACTGCTACTTTGCAAGAGAGAAGCAAAGTGAAGTTGCTGCAAGGCCTGGAGTCCGCACTGACTGGAGAGAGCTTCCGGAGAGAAGCAGGAAACTGCCTCTGTGTGGAGTCACTGTTCAGAGATGGGAATAGCCAGCAAGATGTGCACAGGGAATTGAAATCTCCTGACAATGAACATATGGACGAGATGCTAAGACTTTTGCTGAATGTCCCGATGAATGATGGCAGAAGCAGCACCAACCACTCCTTGCAGCGATACTCCCAGTCCTATGCTGGTCCACATATCTGTAGGGAGTGGCTTGCATACCAGTAGTAACTGGGACTCCTTGCTAATCAAATCTGATAAAAAGTGGGTCATCATCACTGTTGTCTTCATTGACCAGGAATGAATTTTCTTGCTAAGAGGGAGAGCAAGCAACGTGGAATAGGCAAAAATTAAAGTCAGTTACCAGAGACTTTCTAGGGAGTAGTTAGCATGGCAAAGTGGAAAATGATAAGATGAACTGAGGAATTATGTACAAAAGAGAAGTGGATTTTTTCTCAATACTACTTTTCTGTATAAGCACATACTGCTGCAATATGCAGAATTGTGAATTCTAGACTAGTTGCAATCATCAGGCTTTTCCAATGGTTTCTCCTAAGAATTGAGAAACCTCAGGTGAAAATCTTTTCTCATTCCAGACAATATCCATAACTATAACATTTTACAGACAAATTGACCCTTCTGAAATTCTTTTGCACAAAACATATTCAGCCTTAAATAGAAACCAAAGCCTGACTTTTCCTATCTCTTACATATAAGATGATGGCAAAACTCACTGACTTCAAATGGGCTAATGTTCATTAAATCCACAAGTGACAAGGGACTGACACCTGACAACCAGTTATCACACATGCAAAATAAATGTTTTGGAGAGGAGCAGTTACATGTCACACATACCAACATTTATCCCTTAGCACTGCTAATTTTTAGACAGCAGCAGATACTTTCTTTTCGGTCTGAGCTGCCATGCCATGTAGGAATGACATCTAAGGGCCAGCCTGACTGAATGTAATCACAGAATCACAGAAGATCTCAAGTTGGAAGGGACCCATGAAGATCTTCGAGTCCAACTCCCTGCTCCTTGCAGGAGTGCCTAACACTAAACCAGATATCAGCAACACTTCCTGCCGTCCACAGTCTCAGATGCTTTGGCCTACAGCTGCCAGTTTGTACTGGGATGGGGCCAAGGGGATCCAGTTTGTACTAGGACAAAACCCAATCGGTACTGGGAGCAGGCCAAGGGGATCCAGTTTGTACTGGGATGGGGCTTATTCGGTACTGGGAAAAGGCCAGGGGATCCAGTTTGTACTGGGACATGGGCCAGTCTGTACTGGGATGGGGCCAGGGGATCCAGTCTGTAGTGGGATGGGGCCCGGCCTGTGCTGGGAGGGTATCAAGGGATCCAGTTTTTACTGCGATGGGGCCACCTGTACTGGAAAGGGTCCAACACAGACCTCTGCAAGCGCAGAGCCCCAGTGTTGTGGGGCTTTTGAAGGGGCTGCCAAGGGAAGGTGAGGGGCACCAATGGCTTTCAGTCCTGGCCACTTGTGTGTAGGAGCCCCAGGTAATGGGTGTCCATTTTAGACCTGGGCTGTGGTTAGGGTGAGGAGGTAGGTGAGGGTGATGATGAGGTGGCAGAGCAAGCACAGAGCCCCCGACACCTACAACATAGAAAGTCTTCCCACACGCTGCCTGTAAAGGCTCAAAAATCGTTGCCTGCCCTGACTCATTACGACACAGAAAGGCTTCCCCTCTCCTACCTTGGTACATCACAGGAACCCTTACCCCTTCCTGCCTCAATCCTTTTGAAAAACAAATACACATAGAGGTGAGGAAATGAGAACAGGGCAAGCAGGGGTTTCTCCCCTCAGAACTAGTGGGGAAGCTGGAGTAATTTTTCCTAAGAACTGTTTTATGTTGACCTTCCACCAAACACTTTAAATATATCTCTGGCACTAAACAAGCATTGTGCCACATTGGACTGCATCACCCCAAACCACCTCTGTTTGTAGGCCAGGCTGGAGCAGCCCATCAAAAGCAAATGATAAGAAAAGCAGGTGTGGGTCACTGAAGGGTGTTCTTGGCCTCATCCCCCTGGGAGAGCTCTGGCACTGTTACTGCTATTGTACAGTGTTAATTAGATCATTCTAATTAATTCATTCAAAGTGTAAATTAGGAAGATAAATTACGCTAATACATTTAACCCCATGCTGTTTATTTAGCAGTTGAACAGAATAATGTGGTTAAAAAGAGTCTAACAAGGCAAAAGCCCAAGATACAGCTGTTTAATAGCATTAAAAATGAGATCTCAGCCTGTGCTGCGGCAGCACACTGCCTGTTTGCATTTAAAAGGGTTGCCAAGATAGCTGTACTGGCAAACTCTGCTAGTGTAGATGCAGCTGATACTAACAAAACAAAAAATGAATTTCCATCTCCTGAATGAAATAACCTGAACTGGTAAATAGATTATTTTGCTGGTACAGCTCTGCCACGGTTAGAACTCTTGTTGGTGTTGCTAGGTAGGGTAGTCTGGAAGATGTTTTAGCTACATCGGTATGCCTGCAAAACGTTTAAGTGTCAATAAAGCCATATTATAAAGTTTGCTATACATTCAAGGATCCAAGAACTTGTCTCAAAACAGAAGCCAAAGCAATTTAAATAAACTGTGAGGTGAAACTCATTTAGTTAAAACAGCTGTGCTTCTCTGCATAGCAAGCTGGATTTGAGTTGAACAAAGAAGTTTACTACCCCTAATTTTTTGGAGTGAAGTGTAGCGCTTAACAACTCCAGAGATGAATTTGGAGTTTTATACGCTTTCTGTTTTTTAAGGCCACATTTCCATTCCACATAGACATTCTTTCAGACTTATTAAAAAAAAAAAAAAAACAGAAAACAAAACGAACCCTAAGAGATTATCAATTTCACATGACTCTAGAAGCTAGAGCTTTGAGAAAAGGGCCAATTATCTTGTGATTTGTGATAAAATCATGATATTTAGCAACACTGCAAAGATCCTATCTATCCTGGCATACAAATACTAGGAGAAACATGTTTAAACTAGTTCAGTGGGCATGCTAAACTATGTCCTGGGATAGGCTAGGCCAGCTTTGTTTTCAGCAATGTCAAAATACAGATTGGCCCATCTACAAAACTGGCTTAACCGGAACTATGTTTAAATGTGACCCGACTTCGTTCTTAGACCAACATAAACCAGGCCGAAGATTTGCTTTGGACCAGGTTAATTTCTTCAGTGTTTCTTCCACACTAGCCCCACAAGCATTCTTATTCTAAATGTGTTATAAGCTGAATTCAGCCAGAGCTACCTAGTTTTAACTCCTGTGAAGAAAGCAGAGGCACTTTGGATGCTCTTTTGTCACCTGAGCATAAATAGGAGCTCCTGTGAGCACGTTCAAGAGAACCACCGTTGTGGTTTGTAAATGTTCCAGGTGTGGAATTATAGAGGACTATGAAGTTACTTTTTCTTCCCCTTCTCTCTCTGCTTTCGTCAGCAGCGCTGCTTTACACAGTGTGTATGCGCTGAGTTACATGCACACAGAAGGGGCTGTCTGGCTGTGCAATTGTTTCCCCAACAGATGATGTATAGCTTCATCCAATCATTCTGCCCTGATTAACTTCAACAGGTTCCTTGTTTTATGAAGGACAAGGAAGATCAGTACTTCATCCGGTCACTCTCTTACAGGATTATTGCCTCATTCTGTTCATGCAGAGTATTGCCCAAATTTGCATGCTGTGGGCAGCCACGTAAGCCCTGTACGTTGACCTCTCTGCAGACCTCATTTTTCACTGACAATGTCTCATAGCCATGCTCAAAATCAGTTCTACAGTTCAGATGTTGCTGAGCAATAGATTAGGTAACATTATTCTACCATTTCAGTTTTTCACTCATGGTGATAATTCTGCTTGTTTGAAGTTTGTCCTGACACTGTATGAAGTAATGCATCCCTGTGTTTTTAGTTGCATAGGATGCCATCTGACTTTCTGACACCAGACTATGGAAGATTGACCACAATGGAATTAGCTATAAGGGGAGAGGATTTGGGTGCAACCTCTGCAAGTTTTGTTGGGGGAAAATGGGAGAACATCGGATGAAAGCATTTTATGGGAAATGTTATGATGAAAGGAAAAACCTGGATGCATAACATGGACAATCCAACATGCAACAAAGGTCGAACATTCACAGTCTAATCCAAAATCCTCCAGAGATACATGACTCAAGTGAGCACTGGTGTCTGTGAATACCCCTTGCGTAAGGTCGTTTACAATTTCCAACAGTTTCTCACACCTTAACAGCTTTGAAACATACTTTATTACATACAGATGTGCAGCATTTTTAGACCTTGCAAGCTGCAATACTTCATGTCGTAATCAAACAATATTGTAAAAAGAAACAATCTATGAAACAAATTACTCTTTCATCTGCTCCCTGTTCAGCCATTCTCTCCAGGCTTGCATATGCCCCCAGGCTCTCTGGAATTTCAGATGCGTCCTGCTGTACACTAAGTGCATGCTTATCTGCAGTCTCCTGAGTCCGGCAACAGGAATAAAACTAACCCTCTGTACGTTACTGAATTGCTTGCAAGGCTTTTTTTAACAGGAGAAATTTGGGTGACATTTCATTACGGAAAATAACCGCATTCTCCAAACTACTATATGCGACTAGGAGTTTCCTGCTGGTGAGAGTAAAATAATTGTTATCTTCCTCGAAGCCTCTTTAGACTAATGCCATTGCTTTAAATGGCATTAGCAAATAGTATATTCGCAGTATGTACAACCTTCAGTATGATAGCCTGTATTCTTCTTGTACAGAGCTGCACAATACCATTATGTAAACACTGCTGTTATGTCTAGAAGATGTTTATTTTTGAAATGGCCTTTTGCACAGGTGCGTTTTTCTCATACTTTGTTAATTGGGAAATAATTAAAGCCAGGCTTAGCCTTGTGCTGCTGTGGCACTCCAGTGTGCAGCTACGAAGGGGCAGCTCTGTCAATGCCTCAGGAGAGCACAAGGAAAGCGGCACCGCCCGAGAGTCGTGTTCGGCCCCCCGCGATGCCAGAGCCCGGGCTTCCCCGCGCTCTCCCGGCCGCCCCCCGGGGCGCTGCGGAGGGGCTCCCAGCGGCTGCTTTGCTCGGCTCCTCCCTGAGCTCGGGGGACGCACGCCGTGCCCGCAGCCCTCGGGTCCCTCCGCGCGGTTTCCGCGCAGTTACTTCGGTGCCCGCCGAGCGGAGCGCGCCGCCCCGTTCGCTCCGAGCGCGGCAGGCGCTGGCAGCCCGGTGCCCCGCGGAACACCCTCCCCGCCCGGCGCAGCGCCGTCCCGCCGGCCACGCTGGCCTTACGGCGCGGAGCGCAGACGCCGGGAGCGCGCAGCTCGGCGCTAGCTCACACAGAGGGAGGCTGCCCGGGTAACCCCGAGGGGCCACCGCGCCGCCTCCACCCGGCCCGGGACGCCCGCTGCGCAGCCCGCGGGCAAGGGAAGCCGTCCTGCAGCCCCCGGCGGGGCGGCGCGGGGGCACCTTTGCACCTTCCCTACCGCCGACCGGGACGGCAATCCACGTGAGAGCGCGTCCTCCCGTCCCTCCCCTGCCTGTCACTCACCCGCTTTGCATAAACGCTCCCCCCGCCCCCCAGCCCATATACCCCTTCTCCGCACCGCCGCCGGGGCAGAGCTGCGGCCGGCGGTGCCAGCAGCACGAGCAGCAGCAGCAGCAGCCGCCACCACCCCTTTCTTCCCTTCCTCCCGTCCCTCTCTCCTACCTCCCGCCCTCCTTCCGCGGCCCGCCTCCCGCCAGCGGCACCACCTCCGCCTGGCGCTGCGCGGCTCCCGGCGGCGCAGCCTGCCCGGCCGCTTCTCCGCGGAGCCGCCGAGCCCAGCGAGCCGAGCCGGCAGCCGCGCTCCCCTCCCATGAGCGGCGCTGCGCCGCCCGCGGAAGCAGACGGACGTCCGCGCTCGCCCGGGAGCCGCCGCTGTAAGTCGGTACCCGCCGACCTGTTGCAGCGCCGGCCGCAGTGGGGAGGCGGGTGGGCAGCGCGGGCCCGCGGAGCGGAGCGGCGGAGAGCGGGGCGGCGGGCGGCCCCGCTTGCCGTGCGCACGGCGGCGAGCCCGGCGGCGGGGACTGAGCTGGGAGGCGGAGCTGCCGCGTGTTTGGGTAGGCGCTGCGCGGCTGAGTCCGCGGAGCGCTGCGCTGCCGCGCCGGGCTGCCTGGCCGGTCCCTCGGCACCGTCCGAGCGCGGCCCTCCTCGTCTGCCCGGAACGCCAGGGACCATCGCCCCGTTCTGCAGGCAGCGAGGATTTGGGCGGCCGGTGCGTAGAGGCATCCGCGTTAAGTGTCTCCAGTATGCGGCTGTTCTCGGAAAGTGCTGGCTCCTGCTAGGAAGGCTGCCAGCCTCCCCGGTGGGCTTCAGCTTCCTCCTCGGGGCCCCGGCAGGGCCGGAGCATCCCTGAGCCGGGCGTGAGGCAGGGCAGGGGGATGAGCGAGCGCCTCGCTGCTGCCGGAGCTGGCTGCGACGCTGCGCTCCCTGCGCTGGTACAGAAACTTTTGCACGTGGTTATTGCTCTGTGAAGGGAATCAAATGCATTTTAATTTCTCGTACTGCTTCTTTATCAGGTTGGGAAGAAAACCAGCAAGTTTTTTTCCAGAGACGGAAGTGTATTAGGCGTTATGATGGAGTTAACGGGGGGGAATTTAGAGTTGGGTTTCTTTGTCTGCCGGTGGTGAGCAGTAATGCGTTCCTAGCAGGAGCAGCGTGTTCTGCTTTCCATCTCGCTGCAGGTCCCAGAAAGTCACTGAGCTTGTGCTAGAAGACTTTAGGTAGAGTCAGAATTTGGCTCTGCAAAACTGATAAGTGTTGCTGGAGACTTAGCAATTGAGAGCGGTCTTGGTTAAATCGATGGGATGTTTAGCAGATTTCCTCTCCTTCAGCTGTTTCACTGATTCTGAACAAAAACGCAACCACCAGCGTGTAATTACAGGGTCGTATTAAAATGAACCTGCATGAGGGATGTGTCACTAATTTGAAAATACTTAATTTTTCATTTGATTTAGGCTGAGACCTGCATGCTGCAGAGCTGTTAAGAAGTAGGGCAGGGAGTCTATTGTTTAGTCTTAAAGTAGTGTTTATTACTGGGCTGCTGTGACAAGTAGCCTGTTGGAAGTGTAATTATAAATCAAAGTCTTGGTTCAACCTCTGTTCTAGATAAAATCTATATCTGTAATTTACCGACCACTTTTTATCTTTTACATACAAATATTATTATTTCTAAGGAAAAAACGCCTGAAGGGAGTTGACTCATATTATTCCAAGATGAACATTTGCTCACTGACTGTAAATTACCTCTGAAGTATTTGAGGCTTGCATAATTTCCAACACCAAATAGAGAAATCAGGGATGTCATTTATACCTTTTAATACTCTTGTAAGATTCTGGACTGAGCTAATTGTCAGAAACTGCAAACCAACATGCTTACAGAAACACTGCTTGTTAGTAGATGATGATAATTGCTTGTAAGGGTGTTTGTTCGACTAGTCCATGTGTGAACTCATCTCAGCAACCACAGTGGAGGAAAAAGATAGGTATAGATATGTATCTTTGTTCTGTTTGGGGAAATATATTAGCTTATCTTAAATGTGAATTGGCATACTTTGAATTCTTCTTAATAGATGACATCGTGGTGATAAAGGCAATGTTACTGGAACAGTTAAAGACCAGAATATGTGAAATCTGCAAATGCTTTATAAGAAATGGCATTGCTCACTGAAAGACCAAGTCTTCTGTTTTAGTGGTGTGAAACGCTGAGTGCTTTGTTCAGTAGTTGTTTGAGGGTGACTCTTACAATTATTTTTTTATACAGCAGTGTTTGTTAGTATGGCTGTGGGTGGGCTTGGGTAACATGCAGTGATCTGTTCCTCCCCTCTGCATATGGTCTGTAGCTTACTAGCCTCCAACGTACACATAATTGCAGGATGGGTTTTTTATTTTTGCCTCTATTTTGTTGTGGTTATGGGCTCATTCAGAATGACGCTGAGCAAGTGGTACTCATGGGAGTACAGAGCCTGCCTGGTGGAAGATCTGAACTCCCACGTTTGCAACCTCTGACATGAACTTTACCTGCCCTATTTCTGAACTCTGTGTGCATGATTAAAGACAGTTTTCAGTGTACTCTGAGTTCCCCCTGTATATAGGGGGAAAGGAGAGAAAGTGTGTTTCCATAGAGATCCTGACTTGCCTGAACTGTGGTGTCTACACATTTCACTTAACTGGGATGGAGAGCAGGGGGACAGTGAGCATCTTCATATCCTGGTGACTCTATTGTCTCTGATCAGTGGGTCTTTAGCTCCTGTCCTGCTCCCTGGCAAAGAAACCTTGGAGGAGGAGGTCCTCAGTGTGACGAAAGCCAATCAGTAGGGATCCAGTGAATGCTTTGCACTGCATAATAATAGTATTTAAAATGGTATAGTGCCTGGAAAAGTTTTCGCAGGGGTTGCTTTGCCAGTAAAGGGTCGTCTTCCCATCTGTGTCTCTAAACTGTTTATATGCTAGTATTTCAAGCCATGACCCTTTCTGTAATCCTTCAGTTCCAGCAGGTTTCAACCTGTATATGGTCAGTATAATCTTTTTGGCTATAGATTAAGTGGGTAATTTTAGTCTGAGATTAGAGCTCAGGATCCTCGAATGCCATCTGAGTCTTTATTTGCCAGACAATACAATTGCATTAAAGGTAATTTAATTTTCCTTGTGAAAGGATTTGTGTTGTGGAGGTGTACCAGCCTCCTTAAGTTGTTCTGTGCTTAGTGTTAGTGCACTTAATAGGTTGGTCTAGGGACCATTGGTAAAATAACTTTCCAAACTTCTGTGTGGTAGAGTGAGACAGATACATGGTACTTTTGCAGTAAGGTGTCTCTTCGTTCCTTAATTGATGTTGGTTTGAGGGGCTTTTTTGCTGTGACTGAAGGGAAAAAGGTGTATCAACAAACTTGCTGTTTGATGTGTTGAGCCAATTACTCTGTATGTTAGCACAGCTAGTGGGAAGGATGGTACTGGCTATGCTGCAGTTAATCTGCAGGTATCGTATATTCCATGTACACAAATTGGTTGTTCTGAAATGGAGTCTGATGCCCAAATTAGTCACATGTGGTTTTGATTTTGTTGAAGGTTCTGGTCATATCAATCTAGAAAAATACATGTATTTATTTAAAAATGCTTTTACTTTTTGAGGTTCATCAAGTGCTTGTGTCATCTTGAAGCATGAAATGTGGGAATAGGGTTGTACAGTTCTGTACTGCTTAAACATGCTTAGTAATATGAAAATGTTCGAGTCTGTAGAGAGGGAAGTATATCTACATTAAAAGCCTACACAAGTGGCCCCAGGTCATGCTGACTTTGAGCACTGAGCGCTTCCCAGATAGGCTTTTGCCCCCTTCCTTGTTTGAAGGTGCAATAAAAGGGACTCTGGGCATACGAATATCATAGTAATTAGGGAAGTTTGGTTCCCTTCTTTCTCCAAGCTTCCTCTGCAGTTTGGAGAGAGAAAAGTGGGATTATTACAGTCGTGGTCACAGCCACAGTTTGCACTGGGCTCTGTAGGCTTCATCTCCTGTTACTTGCACTGTGGCTTTTTGGCCATTAGCTTTATATGGCTGCCAATATTCCTCCCTTTCCCTATACTCTACTGTTTTGGCTTGACTCTTCAATTAAAGCTGGAGAGTTGCTCCTGTAATCATACATAGACCTGCCCATCCCTGGAAGTGTTCAAGGCCAGGTTGGATGAGGCTTTGGGCAAGCTAGTGTAGTAGGGGGCAGGGGGGTTGGAACTAGATGATCTTTGAGGTCCCTTCCAACCCAAACCATTCTATGATTCAATATTGTGGCAGATAACTGATGTGCACCTCCAAACTGGGACCAAACAGTGTTGCGTTTGCTAGGAATAGGGTAGGATAGGATGTGTCTTGTGTCTCCTCCAAACCTCAAAATGAACCAACAGCTTGTGCTCTGAGTACCCGACTCTCAAGGTAGCTTCAGAGGCGATGTCTTGGTGACTTCAGTTGATAGTCAAAACACATTTTTCTGCTGACTCTGCCTGTGTATATGCTGTATCACTCTGACAGGCGGCTGCTGGCAGAGTTCAAGATGTAATCTCTAAAATTCACTCGTCATATTTTTTTAAAAGTTTCGCAAGTGTGAATTTATGATCACTGCTAGGTTTTTATTTTACAGTTCCCTTTTTTCATTCTCTGCTGTTGCATATGGAATCATTATACCAAGGGGAAGCTTCCTAATGGGATTAGTAGGTTTTTGTTCTCCGTGCAGCTTTTGACATTCTTTAGGTATTCTGTCTGGTAGCTCTTCCTGCTATGATTCAGTACAGGAGAATGTTTCAAGCATGTGCATGTGTACGTATGTAATGAATCAGCTGGTCTGGGTTGGGGAAGGGTGAGAAAATCAGTCCTGGTTCCTTTTCTTTCTGCTCCAACTTACTTGCTTACTGTATTGCTGTGAAAGTTGAAGATCAGGTTTCCCAAGATAAACCTGCTCTTGGGCAACAAATTTAGAGTATGTCATTTATGAAGCTCATCTTGGAAAAAAATAAACACATGCCAAAGGTAGATGCAATTCTCTGTCCACTTGTCTATAAATTAAGGCTTTTTTCCCATCGTATAGTGAATAAAAGATACACTTTTTGGTATGTAAAAATCAAAATGAATTTAACGGTCTCACTAATCTTACTAATTTTTTTTTGTCTTTGTTTATAGGTGTGAAAGAAAATGTCAGTCAGCATGCATGAAAATCGCAAATCTAGGGCCAGTACTGGCTCCATAAACATATACTTGTTCCACAAGTCATCCTATGCTGATAGTGTCCTTACTCACCTGAACCTTCTGCGTCAGCAGCGTCTCTTTACAGATGTACTTCTCCATGCTGGGAACAGGTCATTCCCCTGCCACAGAGCTGTTCTAGCTGCTTGCAGCCGCTATTTTGAGGCAATGTTCAGTGGAGGACTGAAGGAGAGCCAGGACAGTGAAGTCAACTTTCATAATTCAATTCATCCGGAAGTCTTGGAGCTTCTTCTGGACTATGCGTATTCCTCCAGGGTTATCATCAATGAGGAAAATGCGGAGTCACTGCTGGAGGCTGGTGACATGCTGGAGTTTCAGGACATTCGAGATGCTTGTGCAGAATTTCTAGAGAAAAACCTTCATCCCACTAACTGTCTCGGCATGCTGCTGCTGTCAGACGCTCACCAGTGCACCAAGCTGTATGAACTCTCTTGGAGGATGTGCCTTAGCAACTTCCAGAGTATCAGTAAAAGTGAAGACTTCCTCCAGCTGCCGAAAGACATGGTAGTGCAGCTCCTTTCCAGTGAGGAATTAGAAACTGAAGACGAAAGGCTGGTATACGAATCAGCTATCAGCTGGGTCAACTATGACCTGAGTAAGCGTCACTGTTATCTGCCTGAGCTATTGCAGACGGTGAGACTGGCCCTCTTGCCAGCCATATACCTTATGGAGAATGTGGCCATGGAAGAACTTATCACCAAGCAAAGGAAAAGCAAAGAGATTGTAGAAGAATCGATAAGATGCAAGTTAAAGATCTTACAGAATGATGGAGTGGTCACTAGTTTGTGTGCCAGACCCCGTAAAACTGGCCATTCGCTTTTTCTTTTGGGCGGCCAGACCTTTATGTGTGACAAGCTGTACCTGGTGGACCAAAAGGCGAAGGAGATCATTCCAAAGGCTGACATACCAAGCCCACGGAAAGAGTTCAGCGCTTGTGCCATAGGCTGCAAAGTGTATATCACGGGGGGACGAGGGTCAGAAAATGGAGTCTCCAAAGACGTGTGGGTGTACGACACCCTTCACGAGGAGTGGTCGAAGGCTGCTCCCATGCTGGTAGCCAGGTTTGGGCATGGCTCTGCCGAACTTAAGCACTGTTTGTATGTAGTAGGAGGACACACCGCAGCAACTGGCTGCCTTCCAGCTTCCCCTTCAGTATCCTTAAAGCAAGTAGAACAATATGACCCCGTGACCAACAAGTGGACCATGGTTGCCCCGCTGCGAGAGGGAGTGAGCAATGCAGCTGTGGTCAGCGCAAAGCTTAAGCTGTTTGCTTTCGGAGGTACCAGCGTTAGCCATGACAAGCTGCCTAAAGTTCAGTGCTACGATCAGTGTGAAAACAGATGGACAGTACCAGCCACCTGCCCCCAGCCCTGGCGCTACACGGCTGCAGCTGTTCTGGGCAACCAGATTTTTATTATGGGTGGAGATACCGAATTCTCTGCGTGCTCCGCTTACAAGTTCAACAGTGAGACGTACCAGTGGACTAAGGTGGGAGATGTAACAGCTAAGCGAATGAGCTGCCACGCAGTGGCATCTGGAAACAAATTGTACGTGGTTGGAGGCTACTTTGGCATTCAGAGGTGCAAAACGTTGGACTGCTACGATCCCACGTTAGATGTGTGGAACAGCATAACAACTGTGCCCTATTCGTTAATTCCCACGGCGTTTGTCAGCACATGGAAGCACCTCCCCTCATAATTGTGTCTATGTTGCAATTACAAATTATCAGGTAAGAAATAGCACCTTTGAATTCCACTGTAATAATGCTTTTCACAAAGCTTTTCAGCAGCGGCTCCGGGGAAGGTGAGTATATTCAGTCCAATTTTACAGCTGGAGCAACTGAGACGCATATATTCACGGGCTGTTGTAAGCCAGGCACCGCGTCTGTGACGGAGCCACATGCTGGAAGTAGTTTGCCACGTGTCTTGCAGCCACTTCTCTTTATGGGGCCTTCTCCTGCATGAGTTTAGATGTTGAAAATGTTATTTTTGCTCCGTCCTTTACTTGTGTGGAAGTGTAGATAATTTAGAAATTGAATCCTGCTCTGCATTTAGGTACTAAATCTAAACGAGGGTTCAGTGCAGTTTTCCTGAGGACAGAGGCCAGGTGACTCCGTATTCCTAGTAACTGTGCCCCAAAAAGATACTGTAAATTGTGATCTGAAGCCTGATAGTGAATTCACTTGAATTTCCAGGCAAACAGCATGCTTCCTCTGTGCAGACAGCCTTTGGGGAAACTTACTGTCTTATGAAAAGTGTTTTACAGGCACTTCAGGCCTAATTTTCCATCTCACCTAGACAGTATGGTTGCACCTGCATGGACTAAGGTTGCATTTGCTTCACTGATATACTTTAAAATACAGATTTTTAAAAATAGTTATGGTCATATATGTTGGACTAGATATAGTGTCGGGAAGACATGTAATTAATATTGCTGGCTGAAATAATTACCAGTCCATAGCACACACTGTTCCAAAACAATTTAATTATACATAATGGGCCAAGCTCTTACCAGGTGCAACTTCAGCATTGTATCTTCAAACAAGCAAGCCTGAATTTGGGAATTTCTGATTTTTTTAGGAGGAGCGTAGAAAAGGTTCATGAAAAACCCATTAAAATCTGAGTATCTACACATTATTTTTCAAATCTGTTTTTTCATGCTAGCTGCTATTACTAATTTTTCTTTATTTTTATCTGTTCTAGAGTTACATCACTTAAAATAAGTCACAGACATTTTCCATAACTATTGATCTCTGTATTTTGCAACAATCTGGCAGACTTCCCTTAGTGTTGTGTTGCTCTTTTCCTCCATTCCCCGCTTGAGACTTTAGTACAGAATCAGAGTTACCACCAGCCAACCAAATAAATACAGTGGCACGCTTAATCCTAAATAATCCATGTCCTGTGAGTGGTAGTTTCTTTTTTGGATTTGAACAGTGTGTAGTGTAACCATGAAGGCAGGCACGTTAGAAGGAACAAGGCAAATAAATACAGTTGCAATAATTTAATGAGCTGTACCTTCATATTTAAATTAGCCAGAAGTCCTGGCTGATGTAAGTTCTCCAGAAAATAGGAAGAACAGCTTGTGTATAAAGATGCCCCTAGGTTCTTCTGTTTGGGACAGATGTTTCTTTTTTCTTCTGATGTCTTTTGCAGCTGGAGATATTTGCTTGACTCTTGCAGTAGACACGAAACCCAAATGTCTTTGCAGCAGAGTAGATAGAAGTATATACCTAGAAATGTAGGGTAGTTGTGAAATTCCTTTCTCTGCGTACACTGGAGGTTCATCTTGTAGTTGTCTTTCAGCCGACTGGGAGCTTCGATTGAGTAACAAACACAAGGTTGGGCCCATCCGAAGCAGTAGGTCTGTGTGGAAATCTGGTGTGAAATTGGGCTGTGTTGTGCTGTCAGCTGCTCTTGTCTCAGGTGGTTGTCTGTCTTGAAGACGCTGCCCTCTCTCCTCTCCTTGCTTTGTTTTTCCCAGACTCTCTCTTGGGGAAAAAAACAGGGCAAACCCTTGAGACTTAAGCAGATTCTGGGCGCTAGGAGTAATCACACCTCCCAACAGCCAGCAGATGGGAGCCCTGATTTCTGTGCGGTGGCTTCCTCCCTAGCTGAGAACAATGTCTTGACATCTTCAGTTAATTTCTGTTATTACTGACTTTCAGCAGTTCTCAGTGTTATCAGAGCGGCAGTATTGAATGCCCGGACTCAGGTCTGTGCCAAGAAAAATGTTGACTTACTCTTCTGAGACTGACTTAATTGTTCTGAAGTTTACAGTACATGAGAGGGAGTGTTTTATTTTGAAAGAGAGTCCTCAGAATATAACGGTGCAAAAAGCTTTCCTTTGCTCTGCGGTATCTTGTTAAAAGCCATTATTTTAGCTTCACTAACACGCAAGATAACTGGCTGAAAGCAGCTGTAGACTGAAATCTCTCCAATGTTATGTGCTCGTCCAGCAAGTAGGTGTTTTTGTGTTTTTTTTTTTTTTTCTACTGACTCCTGCTGCTTTGTCAGTGGGTGGGAGGGACAAAAAGGAAATTACTTCTGATTACCCCCTGTTTTCATGGCACTGTGTGGCCTCAGTCTGACAGTTTTTAGGAAGACCTCAGTCTGCTATGTCCTGTTCCTCGAACTTGGGGCTTTTGAGTAGGTTGGGGAATTTTTTTTTTCCCCCCTCTGTTTCGGAATTGTTTATAATTTTTTTTAAGGTCATCCAATGATGGAAAGCATTGTTTTGGCTTCAGTGTTGATACTGTGTTTCAGTGGGAAGAAGGGCACACTGTGCTGAAGAATGTCTAGAAAAGACTAATCAAAACTAAGTGCAGAGACCTTTTTTTAGACACAATGAAGACTGTGTTTCAAGCCCCCACTTGCAAAGAGGCTTCATGTTCTGGGCTGTTATGTAGGCTGTGGTGTTTCCTGTGAGTGTTCCCTGTTGTTCTTAGATATCACAGCTTTAGAGAGATGTGGTATGTTCAAATGAACTGTGAGTTCACAGGAGCTCCTTTGCATTGTAATGATGCAGGATTTGCCTCCTAAAATTTTTAGCTGTCAGAAATAACTGTGATGAGCTGATGATGGTTTGGAAGCTGGCGTTTTAGTACAGCTTCATAGTGAAAAAGCAAAGCACCATCTCAGCATCTGAAAGCTGAATTCCAATTTTTATAAAGGACTTTGGGGTGGAATTATTGATGCATGGTGCATTGCTGTGTGAGAAGAAATGAGGCAGACTTCTGCTCTAATGAAGGGCAGATAAGTTTTAAATAATGGGAATGTACATCCCTTTCTATATTGAGAATAAATTCAATTCAGAATTCTTTATGGTGAACAGAGGCACTGAGGTGAGACACTTTCACCTCCCCTCCTGCTTTGCTCCAGCCAGGTTTCCCTTGGCCTGGGGATACAAAAAACTTTGCACTAAGTGTTCACATGGGCTCTTGTGGAAAAGTTGCACAAGGTTATACTTGCTTAAAACAAATTTGCTAAGCTTTAATATTTTGGGGAAACATAGAAATGTTGAAGTATGCAGGATGCTGAGCCCATCATGTTGAACTATATTGGGACAGTTTGATTTATGTTTCAAATTGCTGAATTTACAGGCAAAAGAATGGAACAATCTTTCTGGGATCAGGAGGATGGTTTGCAGAGTAAAGCTAGTAGAATAATAAAGGCACCATCTGATCCTAAATAATTATGTTCTTGGCTGGCTTATTTTTCAGTAGTTGACTGTCACACAGGAACACTGAAGTGGTGGGGAAGGCCATCAACTGGCATGTATCCTGAGCATAGCTTTTAGATTTTCTTTGACATCTAACAAAAACCTTATGGTACATTGTCACAGCAAAACGCTCTGAGTCTCTTCTCTCTTCTTTTTTTCCCTTCTGTTCCCATGTTTTTAGTTTACTCCTTTATTTGGAGAAGAGAAATGGAACCTCAGATCTGGAGAAACAATTTCAATGAAGAAAAATTGTTCAGCATCTCTTGCATTTGAAGAAAATCATCTGCACCTTGTAAATTATCTAAACTAGACATGAAGGTATGGGAGGAAAAAAACCTGTCTTCAGTGCTTCAGCACATGGTTTAAATATGAATGGATGAACCTATGATCTGGTCCTTGTGCTAGTAATTGTGGATTAATGCCAATATGAATCAGTCCTTCAGAGGAGAAAAAGAAGAGACAGAACTTCTCTGAGCTGTGGAGCACACAGCACTCGATTTCCACGGACTTGGCTGTTTGTATGTGAGATTTGAAATGGTTGTCACCTCTCTTTGTGGTGGTTTGAAGTGCCAGCGCCAGCTGCAGGGGAAGCAGGCCAGGTCTGGGACGGCGAGACGCCACTGTGAATGAAGATGCAGTGGTGTCGCTGCGGAACTCTGCAAACCGGAGCGTGCTGGTCTGTGGGCAGTGCCGGCAGCACCTCGAGGATCCCGCGTTGCGTTGTCCTGTGTGCAGTGAGCTACCTTCTGCTTGATGAGGAACAGTCCATTGGAGAAATGTTTTTGCAACAGTGGGGAACGAATGACATCCCCTAAATGCTCCTTGTTCCCTTTCCTCTCTGTATTTATAAGCAATTCAAACGGTCCCATTCCTATTATGTTACATGTTGTAGATATAGTTATTTATTCAGTGCTTGCATGCTGAAACAATGCCTGCAATTGTCTTCATGTTGCAAGGGCTTGTGTGAATTGTTGTGTATTTTGCACATTTTGTGATCGCTGACTTACTCTGCTGCACAAAGAAAGAAAACTGTTGGGTAACAATTGGAGGTGGGAGGGAGCGGTGGCTTCCAGGTCGGAAATGGAAGGAAATCAAGGCGGGATCTTAAATTACACACATGTTCTAAAGGAAGAAGCCATGGAGGTCACTTTCTCGGGCCACCAACTTCCCGGTTGCATGTGGTGTGTCTTGTAGATGGTGTCCTTGCTGCATTTCATTTGTTGGTCGTGCCTTTCAGTTTCTGATCTGGAAATAGGCAAAATCTCTTGCAGCTCTCTCTTTGTGCAGCTTCCTGATTGCAACGCAAATACTGTGGAAGAGCTTCTGGATACCAAGCCCAGATGAAGTCATTGTCCAGAGTTATTTATTTATTTATTGGCTTGGAGGAGGGGTACCTACAATATAGCCACATTGACCTTAACGAGTGGAGTATGGTGATTCAAGAATAAAAAGAAAAACCTCAAGACAGGTTAATGATGAAGTCTTAAAAAAAAAAAAAAGAAGAGCAACAATTTTGCACTGACTGGATTGCCTCGTCCATCTGGATTTCAGATGATCGTCTGAGTCGCCAGGTGTCAAAGACTCGAGTGCTCTAGCAAAATTCTTATGGGGATATAAGATGAATTTCAAACCTCTTAAACATAGCTCTCAAACTCTGCTGCCTTTTGTTTTCCTTAGCCAAGTGTGTCTTTAAACACTTGATTGCTCAGAAGCGTCAGATACAATCCTCAGAAACCAAACTTTGATTTTTTTTTTTTAAATAAATTTGTACCTTATCAGTCTGATCTTGAGACAGAGATGAAGCTACTCTTTTCCTTCTGGATTTCAGAAGCTTGTGTTTCACAGGTGCTTTCTTTGCCAGATCCTGTCATGAAAGCATGTTTGTATTGTGTTTTTTCCTAAATGTTTCTGGAGCCCAACTTAACTGATGCATTCAGTAACATGGTTGGTGTGTGCTATGGTATAAGTAAACAGCTGCATGCGTGCATGCAAAACAAAAATAGTCACATTGGTGATGCTTGCCTTTCTCTGTGTGACAGTGATGTAGCTGTATTTGTGAAAGCTTTGTCATCCGAAAGTGTTTACACTGCTCACTGGAAGTTTCTCTGTGCTGCTTTGCATTTGATTTGCTGTTTGGAGTAGACCCTTACATTTCAGAATTAGAGTATTTGGAGTTCTGTGACTACTGAGAGATCGTTGATTAATTAGCAAAGGCATTAGCAGTTTTTTAAAGAGTAAGACCCAGCTAGATGTGAACAGTTACAGTTCCTTTGGTTAAACTGGTTCCTTGAAATGATAGATTAAAAAAATGTTTAAACCCACAGCCTTCCCCACTCCTCAGCATTGGTTCCTTTCTCTTAGATGGCTTTTAAGCAATAGGAAAACATCTTAGATAGGGTAGGTCTCCTTCCTACACAAGTTGCTCTGTTGAAGGAACAGCCTTGAATTGCTGTCACCTTTCATCTCGTGGATTGCTCCCGGGAGCGCGAAGGGAGCCATAAAATCAGACTTCCTCTGTTTTGCCTGTCTTCTCCCCAGGCACTGGTGACGGTGTGAGGTACAAGGCAGCGAAGAACTGGGTCCCCAGGGGCCTCCTTGTTTGAATAAGGGCATATAGGTTCGAGACCTGCTTTGTCTGTCAAGCTGATTAGAGTCCCGACGTGAAGCTGCGCTGCATCTAACTACTTAGCTTACGAAATCTGTTTAGTAGCGCCATGCAGCTTTGGAAAGTGGGATGAATTTTCTGCAGCTGTTTCCAAAGTTGTGGTCTGCTTTCAAGTCCTTGATTAATTCCTTTATGTAGGCTGGTGGAAGCTGAAGTCAGGGTGGGCCTCTGGCTCCACAGGGAATATGCCAGGCTCTTGCTCTTTGAATTGATGTGGGAATCCGGGCTAGCTACTTGACCATTCCGATCCTGCAAAACACCACACACTTGGAAGCAAATGCAGTTCACAGCGGAGTGCACACAAAAACCCTGGCATAAGACGGGAAGGTTCCTCTTATTTTGCAGGCTGGTTGCTGTAGAAACATATAACAAAGGACAGCCTTCCTCTTCTGGTATAATTGTGCAGCCCCTTTTCTCTAGGTCTGACACCTGTCTCAATAAGAGTGATTAGAGCAGAATAATGTTCCTTTTCCTGGCTATTGAAGATGTGGTTCTTGTGCTAAAAGAAAACTGTGCAAGTGAAGAAGTAAAATTGTCTATGTTGTGTCTTTCTGTTTGCTACTACATCTTAAGGTTTTGTAAAACTTGTATTTTTTTTTTTCACAATGTGAAACTGAAGGTCAATAAATTATTAGAGATTTTATCTCCATGGAACATTTATTTAAAGTGTTGTCTCTTCTACCCCTCCTTCCCCACCCCCAAATGCTTTCAATCCCTTATAATGTCCTTTTCATGTCCTCTTAATAAAAGCACATCGACAACATGCAGTTTACTGCTTTGGTTTAAGCTTCTGCTTCAGTTACGCTTCCCTTCCCTTTGTTCTGTTCTGCTGCTGTTACTATGATCTCTATCTCAAAGTTCAGCAGTTAAAACTGGAGAGCCTCAAAACATTTAAGAACAGGAAATGCAAGTTTGTTGGTGCTTGCAATACAGTTTAGCCAGTGCTTGATACAACTTGGAAGTGGAATTAGGCATCTCCAATCCTTCCTAATTATTCTCAAGGCAAAAAGTGCTGGCTGTGTGTAAAACGTTCCAGTTGTTCTATATAATGCACACATACAGGCAAACTCTTTGATCTTTTAAGCTTATGTACATTTTTATGTGTATACAAGGTGTGGGTTTTTTTTTTTCTTTTTTTTTTTTTAAATGCTATTGATTTTCTGTGTTGGCTTAGCACCTCTCTGGCCTTAAGGTGTTGCTGACCATTGTCCAAGTCTAAAATAGCATCATGCAGGAGCATTCATGCATGCACCGTGGAGGCTCAGTTGCTCAGGTCTCCTAAGTACTGATCTGCTGTCCTGCCTAGAAGAGGATTTTTTCTCAGGTATGTATCTGTTGCTTTGGAGCAAAGGAACAAGGCTTTTCTTCCTTGGTTGGGTTTTTTGACTGCCTTCTGTCTCATCCCTTTGCCTACACAGCTCTGAAGGAGGACACAGAAGAGAAGGAGGTATCCACAGGTCACAGCACAGTGCAGCAAGGATGCTGATGCCTCAGTTGCCATCACTAGCCTGTACAGCGTGACTTGTGTAACTGAGACTCAGCACCTGGGTTCCTGGCTCTGGAAATGAAATTGTGGTGCTTGTTTAGCAGAGATGGAGAAAAGCAAGGCAATAGCAGGAAGTATTGCTTTTGGCAAGAATTCAGTTTTCCGAAATCTTGTAATCTACCTCTTAAAATTCCTGCAGCTGCCCCCTGAAAGCCACAGTTTTTTTCAGGGTATTTATTTGCCCGAAAGAGTCATACCCACAAGTATTAAGTGACTTCCAGGCCTCGGCAGTGCTCAATTAACCTGTGTTTGAGGCGTTTGCAATCAGTCTTGGCTGGGGGAGTGGGACACTTAACTCAGAGAATCTTGAAATATGAAGGATAGTGGAAGAAATCAGCCTTCCCACAGAACAGAATAAGGTTAGATCAGTTACAGTGCTCAGTGCAAGCTCTTTACTGGAGAGTAACCTGGACTGTTTTTTTTTGTATTTGGATTTCACTAGGGCTTCATATGCTTACAGCAGCACTGGACATGAGCAGACTGCTGCAGACTGACTCACTGATGTCATTTTAGGATGTCACATTCCTTATTGGAGGACTTTTATCTGGTCATGGATTCAGACTCCTTTGCTTGGCTCCGAATGTGGAAGACTTCTCATACTGGAGGTCTGATATTTATGGTAAGAATTTAAAATAGATAATTACATTTAGATTTTAAAAAACTGGTAGAAAAAATAGACACCTGCAAGGCATTGGCTCTATTCACAGCAAGTATGAATACTAAATGCCTTGAATTATTAGAAAGGAATCAGCTCATTAGCATTCAGTATCATCAAGCATACTTGGATGATCAGCCCTGAGAAAGTCTCAAAGGCTCTATCTACACAGGTAAATTGAACATGCCTGTGAGTTATCTCTGGCACTGAGGCCAGCTGGCATGAACAGCCACGAGCTCTTTGAGCAACCCCTTGTTCTGGCAAGACAGGGTGGCTGCATGCAGGAGGCTTGGGGTGTGCTCTGGCTCCTGAAACCTGCGCAGGAACGCTCCAGAGGAGTGCAAGTTCACACGGGCCGAAAATGTGCCAGGGCCACACAAACAATTGAGCAGAACTGACCATTGACTTCCAGTGCCTGGAAACATCCCCGAGCGTGGTTTAATATATTGCCGTCGTCCCAGCTGGGACATCTGGGTAACATCACGTTTAGGTCCTGGATAACTTTGTGGAAGTTGTCTGACCCAGCATTAGTGACCTAAGTGCTGTTGAAGATGGAGGAAGGAACACTGAGTCACCTGGACCTTGATAAGTGGAAAAGATGGGTCCCAAACAGGTGGAGACATGCTGCTTCTTCAGGTGCTGTGACCCAAAGCTTTGGAAGTGGGGAGAGGAGAGGGTGGGAGTGCCCACACAAGTGAAGAACAGTTGGTGTGCCTGAAGGTAGGAGGTGGCAGCACCCTGTGGGCTTTGCAGCAGCAGCATGGTGTCTCCTTCTGGTTCCAAAAAAAGAAAATGGGGCGGAACTCAGTCAACAAAGAGACAGCTTAAGTGCCCACATGGGAACGCATACATGTCCCCATACCTTTGGCTAGCAAATACCAAATGGAAAAAAGTTAAGTCTCTTTTGGTTTAGAGAGTTGCTAGCTCCCAGCTTTACCAGCATATCATCACTTTTGGCCCTTACACCTCTGTAAGACCTGCATCATTTACTCCCCTGCACCATATGAAAGGCTGTGACCTGAATGGTAATCTGGTCTGTGATCTGTGTATGTGTATGCACGTAAGCTATATGGAAACATAAATATCTTAGGAAAATTATATGTTTATTCAAATCTTTACATTTATGTGTGGGTATGGCATGAAGCAAAGTACAAAATCCCTCAGTGGTAACATATGCATGCACACAACAGGACCATCTGTCCTCTGTGTATCTTTAATGATGGTCTGTGTCACTATTTGTAAGAAACTGTAAATTTAAATATGAGAATTACCCTTAAAACTAAAAATGTGTGTAAGGCATGACTCTAAATTAAAATGAGTGGTTAAATAAATTACAAATCTCTTTCATAAACATGTTTAGGCTATGCTTCTGCCCCTAAAATGCTCTGACAGTCTCAGGAAACCAAATTAGTCAATGTGTCCTTTTTTTATGTATGTGTGTCTAGTTACCGTAGAAACCATAATCTTTATCTCTGAAGCGACTGGGAGCTGTGAAGGAGGCAAAGCCACTGGAATTTCTGCCAGGACCCCCCCCTAATCCTACTCTTAGGTTATCAGACATTTAGTGAATTACTTAACACTTGTGTATTACATGGAGTTCATTAGATATTTTGTAATCAGTGTGCGGAATTTGTGGGTCATAGCCCATAGGCTGATTCAGAGGTGAAGTTTATGGTTGACTGTGTTACTTAATTGCAATTATATATTTATATAAGTCAGAGTCACAAATACAAACTCAGGTTTAACAAATCTGCAGCTCTTTCCATTAGATTTCAACGTATCTCACCACATTTCATCCCAACGATGGGCTCTTGACGGAGCAAAAGTATTTAGTCCCAGCCTTGGGCCAGGAAGTCGGGGCATGGGGGATTTGTCAAAGGGTGCAACAAAAGCTGCAGCGGAGCCTCCCCGGGTCTCCCAGAACCTTCTCCTGAATCCACTGCCTGCCCTGCACCAGTCAACGAGATGTCAGGCTGCTTCACGAGACTGGCTGTGGAAACTTGTCATCTCATTCACGTTGTGTGTTGTGTGTTGTGTGTGGAGAAGCCCATGCTGGAGCAGGTGGCTGCGCCTGATGTAGTTTGCAGAGAACTATCTCTCATGGGAAAGGACCCTGCACTGCAAGGGAGGACGTACAGAAATCGGGATAAAAGTTAAGCCTGGGAAGAAGGGAGGGGTGGAGAGAAGGTGTTTTTCTTAAGATTTGGTTTTATTTCTTATTATGCTACTCTGATTCAATTGGTAACAAATTAAGGTGATTTTTTTTTCCCAAGTCAAGTCTGTTTTTCCCCTGACCATAATTAGTGGGTGATCCTTCCTTGTCCTTGACTTGACCCTTGAACCTTTTTTTTACATTTTTCTCCTCTCCATCCTGCTGTGACAGGGGGGAGGAGTGAGCAAGCGTCTGCGTGGTGCTTAGTTGCTGGCTGGAGCTAAAGCACCACATGTTGTTAATTGACTTGAGAAGGGGTTAAGCTATTTACGGAGATGTTGTCTCCCAGGACTAACAGAACTAGGGGAGACTTGGCACAAAGCAAACACAAGCGAGCTGGCTTTTTATATCGCAGCGAGGGACAATAGTTCTTTAAGGGAGGTGGTTACTCTTTAGCTGAAGAGTGCTGATAGGGAGCAGAGAGGTTTGAGGAGCTGCTGGTAGCAGAGTATTTACACAGACTCAAAATGTTATCCTGCTCCTTGGCATCCCTACCAGCATTGCAGAGGTACGGAGAAAAAGAAAGTTGTAGGTCCGACTTTTTTTCTTAAAGGCACTAGGCTTTCTTTTCCATTCCAAAAATAGAAACATCTTGCCTTACAAATACTGGAAAGAGTAGTTTAAAGCCTGGGGATTGCCATTGAATGTGGTCCAGGAGCTGTGCCCGACGGCCTGATAATCCTGCAGAGGATCTGCCTTTGTCTCACTCTACCTGAACAGCAGAGGTTCAGCCTCTTCTTCACATGGCTTGCGGCTCTTAGCTGCTTGCAGCCCTGTCTGGCACAGGCCCATATCTAGCTGTTTCTGGATAACTTTGCAAAAACTCTGAAAATACTCATGCCGTAAGGTAAGATCCAACATGTTGTGTTAGCTAGTGTTTTGTTAGCTTTACAAGGGTTAGTCATGAGTGCTGATGTGCGTTGTCTTCTGTTTCAATGAAACATGCCTTTCATCTTTGATCCTGCAAATGGGGTTCTGGAACAGTTGGGCGCATGCAGATGCTCTTGCAGGGACCTCCTCACCCTTCTCATGGGTGTCCAAACACCCTCCCTGTTACTGGGAGTATTTTATGTCGGGGTTTATTAGCTACTTTGCATTTTCAGCAAATTGATTTCAGTTGATAGAAACAGTTCCCTTCTCCCCACCTCCCACTCAGATGAAAACACCACCTCTTTAGTAGGTAAGTCTATCTTTCTTCACCTGATGTTTTTTGCAGAATTTTTTTGCCAATCTCCTTGTGATGGACATTTGGTTTGCTTAGCTTTCTATACAAAAGTGGAACTTTTTTTCAAGGTGTGGCTTGGCAGCATCCAGGAAACTCACCAACTTGTGTCCTCCTAGTTGCAGCATTGCAGCGAGGTGGGGACTTCGGGATGGGAGGAGGCCTGCTTGGGTAAAAAGCAACTGCTTGAGGGGGATGTTCAGGGTGTTCACCCCAAGAGGCAGGGATGGAGGTGTAGGTAGCACAAGTGATGACTGCGGAACCTTGAGAAAGACAAGATCTTTTTTCCAGTTGGAGCAGTCCTGATGAAAAGCCTCTAAGACACTGAAGGAAGAGTTTCCTAGGAACCCAGAGGAGATTTTATGAGGTTTCTTCAACACTCACAGTTGCTGGACTCATGGGCAAGGCTGCAGGAAAAAATACATGTTTTTCTGTCTCACACTCTTCTCCAAGAAAACACAGTATTTGTGTTCAAGCATCTCCACTTTGTTCAGCTCAATGCAGTGCATTTGGATGTTTCTATTTAAGTAATTTTATCTAATACTATAATAAAACATGACTTTTTTAATCAAAAGCCTGTGGGTTACTATGATCTGTCCCACTTTCAGGTAAGGGTAGGGCACACTCACCTCAAGCCTCTGCCTCCTTCAGGGTCATGTCAAACTACACTTGGCTTTGCTTGCCTGGGGCCATGGACAGAAAATGGGGAGAAATGACCTTGCTGTAATTGCTGGTCCTGGTGGACAGATGGCTTAGAGCTGATTGCAGCCCCAGAAACTAAGGACGTGGCCCTGGACCCTGACTCTATGTCGAGGCTGAATTTTGGATAACTACAAATGCAGCTGCCAATAAGCTGAGGCACATTTTCTCACTCCTTGCAGCTACCTCAGTCCTTGGAAGAACAAGTAATTTCTTTCTCCTGCTCTAATAATTTCAAAGTTGCAAGGAGGAAAAATATTTATGGTTAAAAAAACTGTTAAAAAAACATGAGATGGGCTTTAAAAATTCAGAGGTAAACTAGCTGGCTGTTTAGTCAAATCCCATAACAAGAATATTTAAATAAAAAGATGTAAGCATGGTTTTTAACTTAGTTGGAATAGCAAACAATGGATTCATTTTGATCTCTAAAGAGATAAAGACTTTTTTTCCTATTTTTTGAGCTATTCTGGTTAAAAGCGGGCCTATAAATTGCCTGAACTTTCCTCCTGCCATCTCAGATACAACCTTTACCCTGTGAGCATGTCTGTGTGCTTAACTTCACACAGCCTGAGTACTCCTGTTTAGTTCAGTGGATTCAACCAGGGACCATAACGGTAGCATGCATCAGTTGCAGGTTTAAGGCCCATGCTAATAGGAAACACTCTCCTGATGGAGCACTGCAGGGCGCTGATAAAAAGGGTTGAGGGATGGCCAAACTATTAAATTTTTCTCTTGAGGGCATCAAAAAGATTGTCCCTGTGACAAACAGAGATTACATGCTCCTAAGGGTGCTTGAATAGCACAATAGACAGAAAGCAGCTAAGATGGCTTGGAAAATCCTAGTACTGTGTGTATAAACAATACAGTTTTAATAGTTTTAGATTGTCGTAGTTAGAATTTATTCAGAGTTCCTTTCTACTTATGCTATATTAGTTTCTATACAGGATAAAACGTGGAAACTAATATGTGTTCACTGAAATTTCCCCTGTCTAAACAGTGCTGTGTGCTTTAAAAAAAAAAAATGTATAAAATACTTTCCAGCAGGTTGCAAAGAACTATATTGGCAGAGAGTGAAATGGTGTTACTTTTTTTCTCTGACTAAATAGGAAGAGTCTAGCTACCTAGTGATCTTGACAGCCCAGTCTCAGGGTTCACAATATTTATGAAGAATCAGGTGCAAAAGTCTGAAATTTATTTTTTTCTGTTCTGATGGCCATGACAACTAGTGATCCACCCATTTTCCAGTGCTGTTGAACGCTGGTAGGACCTCTGATGGAGACGTGCTCAGTGAATGCGCCGTTAGCACAGACCGTATCTCGGGCTCAGGTGCACAGACTAGGGCTACCACCAGGCTGGGGCAGACAGTTGTTACTCTAGTTTAGCATCTTGCATGGATTAATCACCTTATAAACCGCATCAGAGCAGTTGCAAGAAACCCTGCAGCAGGCACCTGTGGCATAGCTAACCTTCCTGAGAAGTTTCTCTTTGTTTTCCTGGATACGAAAGGGTTTCATTGAAGTCACCTAGATTGAGTACTGCCTCTCTCAGAGCAGCCTGTGACTGATCTCAGGGTTACCCTGGCCGCCAGCAGCCACAGCTCAGGGAAATGCTCTGCCTCCACCTCCTTTATCATTCAAGCCTTCGGCAAGGGACAGAGATCTCAACCCAGGACCTGCATGCATGCAGGAGCTGGAAAATGGTGCATATAATAATTTTATTATTTTATTGGTATGAACAGCTGAAAATGAGTGTCTATACAGCATGTTCAAGTGTCACATAGTCACTGAATCCCAGAAGGGCTGAGGTTGGAAGGGGCCTCTGAAGATGGTGCAGTCCAACCTCCGTCCCAGCTCCTGGCAGGGCCAGCCATGGCATGTTGCTCAGGGCCATGTCCTGTCAGGTTTGAATATCTCCAAGGATGGAGATGCTACAACTTCTCTGGGCAACTTGTGCCAGTGTTTTACCACTCTCACAGTAAAATATTTTTCCTTATGTTTAAGTGGAATTTCTTACGTTTTGATTTGTGCCCGTTGCCTCTTGTGCTGTCACTGGGCACTGCACTGTCTTCAGCGGATACGTCTCCACACTCGCCCATCAGGTCAGTAACTACATCTTTTCAATTCAGCTGTGTTTTAAAAATAGACAAATGTTTCTCTTTTTTAAATCATCTGCTGAAATGGCATTATAGTAGAAGGGATGTTTTATTAAATTGTTTACAATGAATGTGTATGATTTGCTTGAGGTAGTACATGCTAGCTATGACTCATCTAACCAAGATTTGGTATGAAATTAAATGAGAATGATGTCTTATAATACAGCTGCTGAATTTAGAGTCTCTTGTGAAACAGGTGGTGTCTGTTATATTACAAACTCCATGTATTGTGTCTTCTTTCACCAGGACTTTTACTATATGAACCTTGAATATATTAACTATGTAACGAGCTTCAGAGATATAGTTTGCCACTCTGCCACTTGAAATACATTTTCAGAATGTAATAAAATAAAGATGAGACTTTTTATGATAAGGCAGACACCTAGAAATCAGTGTTATTTTATAGTCAGGCTATATCTTTCCAGTGAACAAGGTAGATACTTTCTAGGGTGGGGGAACTGGCTAGCAAAATACATTCAAATATGTAAGGTTTGGAAGCAAAATATTTCTTGTTATTAGTAAGTGTGCCTTTCTGCCAGTAGCTGAGATCTTGATACTGTATCTTTTTGGTAACACAGTGCTCACAAAGAAATTAGGAAATGTGTGTGTGAAACAGCGCAGGACTTAAATAGACCTGTACCCCACAAAGTACAAAACTTGCTAAAAGTGCATTGTTACGGCACTGATATATTATAGGCAGAGAAGGTGTTGCTGCAAGTTCTAAAATGACTTTATGAGAGGCCTCGTTAGGAGCAATAAGTTTATTAGCAAGTGAGAAAATAGTGTATTGTGTTTGACAGAGAGTAGAAGAGGTGGTTTATTCACCAGCCCAGTGTGTAGAGATGAAATGCAAATCATCAACAACGGCATCAGCCCTTATGAAAATAGTGATTTCAGGCCTAAACATTCCTGTTGTGTTTCAGATCTCCTTACCTATGCTTTGGACTCTCTCAAAAAAACCCACATGCACACTACTGTGCAGCTGGAGGATGGCAACAGTGATGCTGTTGGGATTTTTAAGATCAAAAGATTGTTTTTATTTAGCTGGAAAGTTGCAGCCAAATACCTTATATTTCTGTATGAATCTGGAAGGAAAAAGTGCTGCTCAGCCTCCACATGCTACTAGCTAAATCATCAAACCAAAGCTACAAAAACAGTTTTCCATGAAGGCAGGACAGACTGTCAGATAGTTAACTGCTGGTTTACTGGTAAATTAAAAAGAGGATTAGTTAACCCGTGTTATACATCAGAAAGAAAGAACTAGGTGCTTGTGTTTTGTCTTGACTGGGCTGCTGGCATTGAATGAATACTTCCAACAATACTCCTTAGGAAGAAAAAGAAAAATGAAAAAATGTGGAGTTTGCCTTGACTGTGGCCGTTGTCTACAAGCATTCTCTCAAACAGGTCTATGTGAGTAAGGACATCTCCATAACAGGGAGAATTTTCTAGGGAACAGCCTTTTCAGATTCAAGACTCAAATTTGTCTTTGTTCCTGCTTCCATGAATTACAACCACAAACTTCCACCTATTGCTTTTGTCCCCCACAGTTTAAAAAATAATTATTTTCAACCAAAAAGTTCAATGTTATTTCTTCAAGATGGCCACGATTCAAAAAAAAAAATGCTTAAAATAGTCTCAGATACTCACTTTTTTCTCTTTGCATTAAAAAGATGTGATCACAGGGATTTAGGCCATAGCTACAAAGGGATTAATGAGCTGCTAGGAGTTGCTAGGTGTATCTGATCAGTGCACATCTAATCCCACTTTCCTCTGATCATACACAGTCTCTTGGCAGTCGTCCCAACAGGGTGCCTTTTGTTCAAAAGTCCTGCTGCAGGTGTTCTAGAACTGGAATCTCTCTGCCTCCAATGGAACAATCTCCAACTTGCTGGTGACGTTGAATTTGGCATTTAAATTAATTTAAAAATTGGTCTTTATTAGCTTGAGAAACTTGAAAACCTCTTATGCTGCTATTTCTGCCCAAAACATGTATATTTTTGAAACTACAGGAGTGTCTGCACACTGTGAAAATGTAGCATTATGCAAACCCATGTTCTCTGGTCAGGACCTGCTCATGACTGTTATTACTAAAAATCTTAAATGTACATCCAGTAGAATCCAGTGAAAACTGTTCATTTATGGTTACAAAGACTAAAAAGGTGAAAGGAACTGACCGTTCTTATCATATAATCTCTAAGGGACACAAGAAGAAGTCTCTCCCATCTGGAGGTGACCATAACTCTATATAATTTAATCAAATTATCTTGGTTGTATCATACTATTGCCTTTAAACGTGAATTGTTGAAAACATTACAGAGAACAGGTCTCAGGCATTCCCCGCTGTGTTTCCATGGAGATGGAGCTACTTGGGAAACACCAAGTGATGGCTGAGTGTGGCCGGGAACTGAAATTTAGAGCTTAATAGACCCTCCCAAGGATATACAACTAGTTAGATGTACGGCTAACTTGAAAGGTCACACTACTACATAACCAAACAAAAGCCTAAAGAAGCCTTTTTCTTTTCTTTGGACCTCTTTCTTTATGTTAGAGGCAATTTTCTGGAGTAGCCTTCATAAATATCCCCCTTTTCCAAGACAGGGAATTTTTCTTTACCTCATGCCTGTTTTTCCTAAATGCTGAATACATGCTTAAGTGCTTTGAATAGACTTGTGTTTTGTGTCCCGTTCGTGATGGAGCATCGAATAGCCTTGGCTAAAGAGTGGTTAGTACTGCTTGACTGTGCCTGCTGTCAGCAAGGAGGAGTTTGGGCCGTATGTGACTGCTGGTGCAGGACACAATGGGGTCGTGCAGAGGGGATGCTTTGCGACCTCTGTATGCTCTGTGCTGTGAATAGTGCAAGGATGAGGTTTCATAACTTTTTGACTGTTTCGGCCATGAGAAGGTGATGGGGAACTGTGATG
The DNA here is from genome assembly GCF_009769465.1 of Tauraco erythrolophus. NCBI lineage: Eukaryota > Metazoa > Chordata > Aves > Musophagiformes > Musophagidae > Tauraco > Tauraco erythrolophus. The sequence goes on from NC_141496.1 coordinate 30,335,449, forward strand.
TGCTCCAAAGAGAAGGTGGGACTTTGTTAGGCACTACTGGGAAACATGGTTTTTGGGAGAATTTGTGAGCAAAGCAAAAAGGCTACTTGTTTCCCAGAGGAGAAAGGAAGGGCTGAGAAAGTGGTGGGATGAAGAAACATTTATGAAAGGTGGCCTTTGTCAACAGCTTTCACCTCTTGATTGATGCTGGGCGTTGGAGTGACTTACACAAACAGAGAAAGCTGCATGGCATTGCACTTTGATAACTTTAAGCACAGCAGGGTTTGCCCTTTGCAGGTTGTGATCAGTTTTTGATCAGTGAATTGAGGCAGATCATTCCATTTGGAAAGTAGACAACAAAAGGTAAAACATCCTGTTACAAGAGCAAAACCTGCTAATCAATCAATAATGTATACAAGTCAGTAATATTTAAGAGAATGTGAATTTGCCCTGGCAGAAAGTATGCCTAGACCTGTCATAACAGTTAAGCACAAGAGATTAGTGGTTTAATTTACTGGCAAACGTGTAGCCCATGGGTTCTAGTTTGCTCAGCCGTGGGAAAAGTCCAGGTTGTCAGTCCTTCTTCTCACCAGGGAAGAAGTGACGACAGCTGAAGATTTACTTGTCTGTCACACTTCCCTGCTATGGATGAGAAAGGAGTCCAAAGGGAGGATTAAATAAGCAAAATGACTGAAAGAAGATATGCAGGGAGGGCTGAGGAGGCTGAGGTCGAGCTTTCCAAAAACTAACCTGGTTGGTAGAGAAAGAAATTTCCTAGCAGCCATGACTATACAGAGCACAGGGAGATGTTCAAGTCAGCAGAGACAGGAGACTGCGCCTGCTGGAAAAGCAAATGACTATTGAGATGACAAGAGCCAGGAACAAGGCAGAGGGCCCTCTGAAGACCAGGAGTATAGTTTTGTGCTGAACTGAGGACTGTGAATGCAACCAGCATAGGGAGCACTACAATACAACTGTCCTTGTCTCTGGAGACCTTTTATACAGCCTCTTTTTCAAAATACACAGCAAGATTTAAGCATGTGAAAAAATGCAGCTGATTCAGGTACACAATGCGAACAATTAGGATGCTTTTGTTTCAGACTTTATCCTGGTTTCATGCCTAGCTATTAAGCTATTTCAGCAGTTGATGGCTGTCTTCATAAAGCTGCGTTGTGCTGTGTGACTCGCGCAGTGCAGAGTGTTTTGTCAACTCACTGAGTGCCACATGTGGCTGGGCTGGAGTCTGCGTCGCTTCCCCGTCACCTCCACAGGAAGGTTAGGACTGCCTGGGCAGGAGACGGGACTTTTACGGGAAGGGAGAACTGGGTTATGGGGGGGAATAAATGAGAACAGGGCTTTTATAAAACTGTGAAATTAACTGCCTTTGAATCAAAGACTTGTTAAATTGCCTTTATGCTCACAGTTCCTCAACTTCGCTATACCAAAGCATAGCAGCCTGTGTGTATATGTGCATGTATAAATACAGATGTATACTTACAAACCACCCCTTGCCCTCATACACCCACCTGTGCTCAGCACCCCCCTCGAGTTCACTCAGTCTTAAGCTGATAAAGGTGGTGTAAGAAGCTGCATAGGACAGAACAGACATCTGCATTGGAATTGAATAAATCTTTCTAATCCTGTCTGTGAGGTACAGAAGTATGATCACATTAAATATGATATTATGCAGTAAACTACTGCAAATGTTCAGAGTCCTACATTTATGAGGAAGGATGCTGGAGAAGTTTTCTAACAATGAACTAGAGAGAATTGACAAGTCCATATGATATACTGTGGCTAGATTGCCACTTTTTCTGTGCATGGCCTGGACTGACAAAAAGCTGTGTGAGACTAGTTAATATTATTCTAAATCTAAGGCCTTGTAGAGGGTCAGAGTATATCAGATGAAGCAATAGCAGCTTGTGCTTGGACTGTACTGACCTGCGCACGGTGCTGCTTGTTCACTTGGGGCAGGAAGAGGACTCAGTCCGGTACGACTGAACGACACCCTGCAGACAATTCATCACTGGATCTGCAAGATCTTACCTATAACTGATTAGGTTCCTTAGTAAAATGTTTTAAGATCTTAGCTTTGGAAAGTCTGGTTTTGCAGTTTAGTGCTGGAATCTAAGAACAGCCCAAACATGCTCCTCTGGCTAAAAACCTATTTTCTGTTCCCTGAAGTGGATCCCAGAAACCAGATGGTTTCTAGTGTATTTGTTCTTATAACAGGTCCAGGAGGGGAGGCTTCATGCTGTCCGTTGGCAAAGAGGGACAGAGATTCTTGTGTACTTGAGGTAATTTTACTGAGCAATCACTTCAGTACAAGGAGTCACAGAACTATAGCTACGTAAACTGTAATTTGTACTATCTCAGTTGTGATAACAAGGGCTTGCAAAGGAACATTGTGGCATGGGACAGAAATAAATCCTGATCTTCTAGAGCCTCAAACAGCATCCAGACTGCTGGACCACTTTTACTCTGAAAATTAATAAGCTCAATGGTTAGAATGGAGCATAGGAAAGTTTGTTCAAAGTGAAATAATGTTGGCATCTGAAGATGTCACATAGGTACTTTTTCCACGATCAGTGTGACAGTCACAAAGTTGTGCTAATATTGCAGCTGTGCTAATCTGTCCCTTAGTGTCCCTCCCCCCTCTCTCTTACAGTATGTCCTCAGACACTTGGAGTACACTCAGGGTCCCCTGCAGCGTTGACAACAGCGCGGCCTGCCATGCAGCCAGTACCTGTGAGAGTCCAGGTGCACCAGCCCCATAGCCGATCGCCCACCTCAGCTAGTGCACGGGGCTCTGGTAAGCCCATTTGTGCCTGCCAAGTTGTTAGGAGATATGCACCTTCCTCTCACTCTCAGCTATATCAAAGGAAACAAGATATTTCAAAACACAGGCACACATGACTTAGTGGATCAATGTAAATCTTTGCTTTTGGTTAGAGCCTAACCAATAATTTCAGCCTTGCATTGTCAGTCTTTTTTTTTTTTTTTTCTCAAAGTGTCTGCTCTGAAAGGGCTTAAGAAACAGTCTTTAATTAACCAGTAAATAGAGTCTCTTGCCACTGAGGAGGAGATTTAGAAGATCCCTTTAATTACTGGAACAGATTTAAGTTTGATTGCAAACACCAGTTTGCTCCCTGTTCAAGTGAAGCGAAGTTTTGGTAAAGTGTTACGAAAAGCTTTCATTTGCATCATCCTTCTCACTCCAGCTGGTATTACATAAAGGGAGGACTTGTTTAAATCCACATATCCATGCAGTTCTGTTGTTTGAACTGGAAAGACAGGTGAAATTGGATTCACATGATGGCTCATGAAATTTAAAACGGTCTTCTCATGGCTGATTTCTTCTTGTTATACGATTAATGCCTCGCAGTGTGTCTTTAAAGCGCAACTGTACAAGTCAGAAGTTGACTGAGAACCTCGTTATATTAAATGGATGCTCTAGGTCAAGGTTTACAAGCAGTCCCAAGAACTTCCTAACTGGCAACATTTTTCTAGGACTCCAGATGGTGAGCTTCTTGTCTTGTCTTCTAAGTAAGCACTGAAGGCTGTCAATGTGTTGCTATTCTCCTCTCATGCTTTGGTGCCCTTGCTTAGGTACACAGAATTATGTTAACCTTGCTTCTCTGAATGCCCCTCTATTTTGGAACCATCTGGTTTAAATTTTGCTTACCTGCTTAGTGTGAAACAAGTCTTCTCTGTCTGACTGCATAAGAAAATCACAAGTCATTAACAGCTTACGTTGAAGTACCTGGTGGGAATATGCGCTCAGCCAACAATGATATGTTTTCCTAAGGTGGGAAAAAAATGTATTGAATGCTGCAAACTAAGAATGATGATTGAGTTAGGGAGATAGCTGTAGGACTTTGCCCTATCCCAAAAATCATTTACAGTTGCCTGGAGAAAGTCCAAAGTGGTGTAAAATACTTTCATTTGAAACATCGGATCCTCTCCAGCAGCAGCAGCTTCGCTGGAGTTGCTTGCTCTCAAAGCCAGAAGCTGTTGTTAGAACAGGTTTGACCAGTTACTGCAATTCAGAGAAAAGTTTAAATAGCTATATACTAGCGTTGCTGGATTAATCTGTGTGAAAATACCCCTATGGCTCTAGTCACCATGGCAGTGCACTAGGCTGAACCTTTACCTCTGTTTCAAGAGTTATTGAGCATCATTGGTGCCTGGTGTTAGCCCAGTCACTGTGTCAGCAGCACTAGTGCCCAAATCCCCAAGTCAACAAGCATGGGATTGAGAAGAGCTAAGGGAGCTGGAGGAAAACGTTTGACTGGAACAGCTGTGGAAGAACATGATGAGATCCTGTGGCTCTCTCTTCAGGGGAATGCTCACTCTCCTGCTCTGTTGCTTCAGGGTACATGTCAGCCAGCTCTGCTTTTGGATGCAATTTGAAAATAGCTAGTAAATAATGAGCTGTGGAGGAGAAGGCTTTCAGCTCTTAGTATTGGCCAAATTATGGAAGGAAAGAGAGGATCAATGGGTGTTGTTGAACCAGAAGGGAACAGAAGGGTGCATTCAGTAGTAAATGGTGGGGAACAACATAAAAAGAAGAGATCCAGGCCTGCCGGTTTCACATCATAGCTGGGTTAATGGTTGCAGTATCTCTAGCTATTATTAAATACAACAAAAGCAAAATATAATTTCTTATTGTTGTAATACCATATGTCAGGAATCCCACTCCACGCAGTGAGATCTGCTTAGTGCATGCAGATGTTCCGACTTGGTCCAAAAGATGATTCCTATGCCCCAAGCAAGATGCCTAGCATGGGAAACAAATGATGAGTGTTGCCAGATGTAAGAAAACAGTGGAAAGATCAAGTGGACATAACGTTTTGGTGGCTCTGCCATTACACTGCTGTGGAGGAGTTACCGACATCAGGCCACGGATATTGGTTCTTAATGCTTGTTCTGAGGCCTACTGCCAAATTTCCAGTTCTTTTGTTCTCCTTAGCAGAACATCATGGGAATATCCTATTTTCCTTGCTTCTCCAAAATCTGCTCAGAACTGGCTAGAGAGAAGGCAGGTCAGAGAATATATCAGACTGTGCTTTAGCCTGCCGGCCAGATTGCTGCAACAGCCTCAGTCACTGATTTTATCTGAGAGATCTCTACAACAGCTCTTGATATTTTAATATGTTATTCCAGGCTTCGTATCACAAAAGTCGATGTGAACTTTGGTTTCAAAGGAATTATGATCAAGTTTTCACTGGAGGAAGAAAAAAGGCTAACAGCTGAAACTGATTTTCTTAAATAAAACAACAGTAGGAAGGTTGATGGCTTAGGCTCAGGGCTCATAGATCCCTGGTTAGAATTGACCAAAGGCCATTGAGTCTCATATGTGAGCTGAAAACGGATTTCCTAGTAGGTGAGGGGCAATACTGCAGAACTGCATGAGAGTTCTTAAACCGTGGGTATGTGAAGAAGTGACTGGAGATAACAGGTTACTCTACGTCAGCTGGTATGCAGGTTCCCACGCCTACTCCTTCTCCTCCTTGGTAAGGGTGAGGTAGTTCGAAATTGTGTGCCCTTTGATGAAAAATGGACAGACTAGTTTGCGTTTGCCAAGTGATATTGTGGGATGAAAACACACATGAAGGGGCAGTTGCTGTGGGAAAAAAATTGGTGACTGCTAGCTTGCTATTCAATGGTTGCATGTTGTATGTCCCTGTCTGTAGTATCCATGGGAATATAAAGCAGAGTGCAGGAAATGTTAATGGCTGTGGCAGCCGTGCTGTGTTGCGTTGCTCTCTCCTGTAAAGGGATCCATAGTAGTGGGACTTAAAGCAGTTACTGCTTAAGATACATCTCCTGGCTAGAAGGAATTTACTTTGAGAATATTGTAAAAACAGCAGTGACTGCGATGCCTGCTTCTGTCTCATTAGTATATTGGCTGCTAATGGCCTTTAAATATGAACTCCATATGGAGAAAAACACAAAGAATTCCTCAGCACTATGAATCTTTTAAAAAAACTCAACTATTTCCATTTTAAAAATTTGCTCTTGCTCAGCCCTATATCCTCATAGTCATCAGGCTGGCTAGATAAGCTATTAGTCTTTCATCTATATAATAAGCTTTTGGCCTGAAGCAAAACTTGAGTTGCTCAGTAACGTCAGGAGAACCGCACTAAAGTAAACATCCACTTCTGATGTCATTTCTCCAAGGCTTTCCTTTGTATGCAAAATACTTAAAGTCCATCTGAAAGTTGGGGTAACTTCTTCAGGCAGTGGCTTTTACTTTTTCCTGTTAGGAAAAGACGATTACAAGGATTATCACTCGAATAGACAAGGCGCTGATTCTTCTCTCATTTCCACTAGCCTGGATCAGGACTAATTCTACTGACTTCAAGGATTTAGTCTCTGTGAGGGAAGAATGTGGGTGAAAAGGTGCTCATAAAGCTGCAGCAGCATTTTGATGCCGATTAGCGCTGTTAAACACCAGCAATCTGCTGTTGCCAGTGAGTGGCTTTCTAGAATTAGCCAGAGTGCTCTGAACACAGCAACAATCAAGAGTTCACTTGCACCAGGGCCGGGCTTTTACAGGGATATTCGATAAAAGTTATACTGGGGTCTTTCCCTGCTCGTCTTGTATTGACTTTTGAAAATCCACTACTTCTGTTTTGCTTATATGTTTCTCAAGCATTGGTTTTTATGGTGGAGTTTAACATTTCACTTCCTATCTCACTTCCATCCTGTCAAATCTCAAATAACTGGAGCCACTTCACTTTCATGATCAAAGTGATAGAGAGACTTGTGTTCTCAAGCTTTCTTGGCAACATGTCAAGAACAAACCCTTCTTGTGCATAATATACAATAATATGATTTGTTGCATGGACTGTATTTGTTTGAAGAAAGGATAAGCGCATAGATTTTAGGATGGTCTTGAGAGATACAGTGTAAGGAACACAGGGAAAGCTAAAATCAGACACAGTGAGGCTTTGCTACAGGCAAACAACAGACATTCATAGACTGTAAGGTCAAATAGGACCTTATGATCTCATCATTTGACTGGCTATATAATTTAGGCCACAGAATGTCATTTAGTATTTCTTACAGTGAGGATTACTTGTACCCTCATGAGCTTTTGTGATTAGTGATAATTGCTTAGTAATTTATTTAAATTCAATGGCAATCAAATAAAATGCAGAGTAAATTTACCAGTCATTTTCCTGATTTCATATGCTTTAGGGTCAGTGACCTGCAAACCCCTTTATGATCCCTGTGTTGTGAGAAGAACTCAAGGGCTGAAGTCATGGTGCCCTCTGAGTCTCAAGAAAATCTACAGGTCAATAACCTTTTATTTCTGACCTTTTAACTGGCTCTAGTGGGCCATGAAGACCTAAATGCCAGCTCTTTCAGATTCCTGGGAAGCTTCAAGCCTCTTGAATCTAATTCTCTCTGAGAGTTTTGCTCCCATATATTCAGGTCACTGATATTGCAAAAGCAACTTGCAGCCATGTGTGAGGGGGAAGCTTTGGGGCATCCAGTGTTGTGCAGCTTGCACTACAAGATGAATTCAGGGCAGCCATGTAGCTCAGGAATTACACTTCTGCCTGGGAGTAACTCATAGCTATGTCTCAACTAACTGCATTTCTAGAGAGAAGAGCAGTGATGCAAATTCCTCATGTGTTTTATCTGGATGAGGCCAATCAATCCATCAGTCACAGTGGAGCTTCTCTCCCACTCTGCTGTGCTCTCCATTATAAGCTTCACTATTTTCTTTTTAGTCATCCTGTCTTTCTCCTTCTTTCTAAGAACGGCTTGTCTGGTTATACTAAACCCAATCAGTTATTCTCCTAACCGTTGTATTAATTTCTATTCTGCAGGCTTCCAAAAAAAATTATAAATTGCCTATGGGCCATTTTAAAGATGACTTCAAGACATCATCTTTGAGAGATGGAGAGTAAAACGCTAATTGTGCTCAACCCCACTGGTGTGCAGCCTCTCTACTGGTGGAGAGAAAGGCCACATGAAAGAATAAACACACTATCCTCTTTTGGCCAAGGATATCAAGGAACAATCTTTCTTTTTGTTTTCAGGAAACTGTCAAATATTACCTATGTTTTAGGGTCACTTCCACGCCAGCTAATAATGGAATAGAAGTCACGAATTATTGAAAAGGCTGAAACTGGGAGCTGACCTTTATGAGACTTGTCTCTTGTTCACTTTTTGAACACATGCATACAGATGCACATACACAGACACCCCTACTGAATGGGGAAATACTGTCACACAGTCATATTCTTTCATGTTTTTTCCTCCACTATCCGTTAAAGCAGCCATTAGCCTACTGGGGGGTAATTGTCTCTCTCCTTTATCCCAGAGAATGGAGGATGTCATGACAATGGCAGCACCCGTTTGCACTGATGGCCTCCTGGTGACTTCCCAAGTGAGGCTGTGTGAGAACGTCACCCTGGGGCTGCCGCAGGGACCTCTCTCAAGACCAGTCCTGCCAGGCACTGAGGCTGTGAGCCTTGCTGGTGCTGCAGCTGAAGGCTGCCCTGGAAAGCACAGAGGGGCCAATGCACTTGTGTGCACTCAGGTGGATCACAGGTATTTTTTAAGAGCCTGCAGCAGCGCTGATGTAGAGGGAATAGCATAGCCCAGAGTTATGGCTGTTATCTCAGAGCCGATCAGCTGCTGGCCTAGAAGGCCTCCTTCTTTTTCAATATAAATGTGTGTGAGACACGGTGCTGTACCCTTGTATCATGAGGGCTTTCCTTAAAATTGAGAAGTTAAATCCCATTTCAACATTTAAAAGTTGAAAAAAGTACTCTCATCTTTGTGCTTTAGGTAAGTTGCTGAGCTGAGCTCTGGAAGATCAGAAAATGTTGTTTTTACCACCTAAGGAGACCATGGGATGTCTGCCATTGGATGTTTTTCAGAACAGGTTAGACAAACATCTGTCAGGAATAGTTTAGGTAGAGCTGAGCTTGCCTTGGGGCAGGGGGCGGATGAGGTGACCCCTTGCAGCCCCTTCCAGCCTTATTTTGTATGATCCTCTGCCTCCTTCCTGGAATGCATTCAGTGTCCAGTTTGTGCAGAACAATTCGCTTGTTCATTGTGGCAGAAAGAATTCCACCCCTGAGCACTGGTCAGCCATACTGCAAGACTCAGTGCTGCTCTGGCAGGAGGTCCATTCAGTGTGCTTACTGCCTTCAGTGCAGTCATTCCTGACGGCTCATAAAGAAAAAGGCAGTCAGCTTCACTAGGGCTCCTAGAAGCCCGGGATCAGAGTGACAATTCCATATAGTGTGAAATTGCCAGCTGTGGTTATTACTCACTGGTCGCGAGGTTCAAGCAGAGCAGGTTTCTAGGGTCGCAGTTTTGGGTTCTGGGTCGCTGGAGAATGTGGTAAAGTAATTAATTGATCTTTTCAGGTTTGGCTATCTGGGTCACTGGAAACCAGTTAGTTTCTAGGGAGTGTTTCAGGGCCATGGGATTCTAAAACATCTGTGGCCCTTTTGTGATGGTCCATTGCACTAAAAGCCTGGAGGAGTCTCAGCTATGACAGCTCAACCCTATCTTCCCTCCCTGTTCTAACCTGGGGACATTCTGGGACAGGATAACATAGGCAGCAATCTGTCCAGTGCTGTCCAGACTGATGGTTGCAGTTCTTGGGCCATCTTCAGGATCGGAGGACGACAGGACACTTGCCATCTTTATCCACCCTCTCCTTATAGGTTGACAGAGCACCGCATTCAGTTCCCATGAAGAACAAATCCATTTTGTTTTCAATGTTGTAACAAGGGCTGGATCTTCTTAGGAATACTCTTGAAATAAGCTGGATCTCTTCAAGGGAGCCACACAAGTGTCAAGGTAGGATATTCACTAGATGCCATTTAGTTTTCAATTTTAGTACGCCATGGTTTTTTTAATGCAGGTAGGTATATCTTGTACTGGCCTAGCCTGCTCTTTATGTAGAGAGAGTTTAAACCAAAGCCTTCTGAAACTTACAGCAATTTTTCCATGGACTTTGGTGGGATGCCAGGAACATTGCTGCCTGAGACAGACTGCTGCTACATAGGGAAAAGCCAGGGCTTTAACTTCAAGGGCTTGCGCTCACAGTCAATGAGACTTTATTTGCATGAGAAGCTAAACGGTATCAGCAAAGCATAAGGATAAACTTCTGCCTGTCTCAGAGAAAGCTCTTACTAATGCTGAGCTGGAAAATTTTCCTGTCATGAGAAACATTATTGTAAAATGCTGATTTATTGAAAAGGAAACTTTCTTGAGAAAGCTTTGTTGAAGTTATGGCTGGAAAAGGCTTCTCACAGAGGACTGGGACTTCAGGAGAGGGTGACAGAGAAAAGGAGGAGGATAAAATGAGAGAGCACATACATCTAATTCTACTGGATCAGACCAAAGGTTCTATTTTCTGCCAGTGCTTGGAACTAGATGCCCATGGAAAGAACTTAAAACCAGGATGTATGTGGTGATGCTTCTCTTTGCATGCTCTCTGTTGAAGGACAATGGGAAGAGACAGAATTTGAGCACATTCAAGCCAGACATCAGCCCAGTGGTGAGAGGTCTCATCTGGATGTACCAAGTCCAGCCTCAGATCAGGTGTAATAAAAGCTGCAGTCTGAGCTTCCCGGTAGGTAAGCGTCCAGAAGAGTGTCACTGGCAGTGGGCATGTGCAGCTCTAACCCTTCATCAAACTTTTGTTCTGATTTAAAAAGAACATTTTCAAAGACCATATAGTTTCCCAGGAAGCAGGATTTGCATGCTGTGGCCAGTTCTGGGCTTGTTCAACCACTGCTGTCACATGCTGTCTGCTGGAGTCAGAGGTATCTTTCCCACTCTGGTGGCAGGGAGCTTTGTACAGCAGTGCTGTCTCCACCATTTCCCTCTTTGCTCTTCCCATCAGATCACCAGATAAGTTCCTTCCTCATTGCTCTTGGGTGTGGTGGTACCATATCAAAAGAGACTAATAGCGCCTTTGTATCAAAGGCAGTGCACCGGTATGATCTACCTGGGTAAGAAAATAGTACCTATTAATAACGGGCAAATGTTAAGAGCAGCATCTCTCACAGTCTGGGCCAATGAGTTGCACAGCTCTTTGATAAGTGGGGACATACTAGGACTGGGAAATCTGGATTTCTCTTCCAAGCTCTGAGGCAAGTCCTCTTCTATTGCTACCTGCCTCTCGATGCTGGCCCACAAAACCATCTGTTTCCCATCTTAGAGACTGATCCCTTCCCCAGGGGGTTACAGAAGATACTTCATTGGCCTGGTGACCTATGCTGGCTGCGATAGCAAGAAACCACAGATTTGGGGTCTAAGAGTTTGTGGGAAAGTACAGCCATGTCATTTTACTCTGATGGGCTACTCTTCTGGTATCTTTGAGTATTTACTTTCCTCATTAATAATTTTGTGCTGCATTTTATGTAACTGAAGGACACAATAAGAAAAAATTTATCCCTTTTTCCATGCTAAATAGCAATTTTTTTTTTTTTTTGCTAACTTTCACTGAAGTCTGATATGTATTCAGCAGCAGCAAAACAGTTTGGAGTACGAAACTGAAAAGTGATGTGTTGCTAATCATGCAACAGTATGGATCAATATGTCTTTGATTTCTAGCTGGCTTTAGAGTGACACCTTGAAACACAATATTGATGGGCCTGCATTTAATGATTTATAGTCTCCAAGTGCAATTTTTTTTTTCTGATATCAAATAATACAATAAAAAACGGTAATGGGAAAGGTAACAGTCAAAGATATCCTTAACATGTTTCTGCACATGTTTCTCTTCTTGATAAAATACTTCTGTTACACAGGAGACTTCTCCCTCGCTCCAGAAATTTAATACTCAGGTTTAACATACAGTGGCAGGCAAAGTGTCATGAGGAAAACACTCAGCGTTACAAGAAAAGCCATGAGAAATGCAGGTTCTTGTGTGAGAGATCTTATGTGTGATACGTATGTTCACACTGCGTGGATGACTTGTCAGAGCATTGCAGGCCTGGAGGGAGCAGGGCAGCATTAAAACAGGATCAAGAGAGCTGGTGCTTGGGTATGGCACTATGGTAGTTTAGTATGACAAGGTCAGGAATTTAACCCCAATATAAGTCCCACAAATTACATATGCCAAATTGGGTCAAAAAAAAGGTGGGAATAGAATATGCATGAAAAGGAGTGATGTGGGTAGAGGAAAAGGAAATTACTTGCTAGGGTCTCTGAGCCATGGTTCCTGTCTGCTTTGGAGGTCACTGTATCTCTCTTGCCAAATGGTACCACATCGCACCGCCCTGCCTACAATTTAAACTACTGTCCACTTGGGTTCAAGTTGTTGGGCAATCCATGTGATCTTCTGCCTTTTCTGAAGCGATAACTTTTGAGCGAGGGCTCAGAGTGTATGAGTTTTAACCCACCTCAACTACTGCCACTGAAACCAGCAGGAAAAACAAGTAAAAGCTCAACATCCTCAGGCTGCCAAAACAAAAAATAAAAAGATACCTCTTTTCCAATCAAAAAGATAAATAGAATTCTGTAATTTTCTTCATGGCTTTGAGTAATCAACATTGGCACACTGGAGCTCAGCGCACTTCTGAACCGTCTATTTTATTCTGCACGGGTAAACTTGAGAAATTCCAACTGAAATTAGTTACTCACAGACTCCTGCAAGACTCATACCATGGAGTCACCAGAAGTGACTTTGAATGACAAAATATTTCTGTTATTCTTGTGAAAAGACAGTATGTTACACATTCTGCCCTGTCTTCCCAATCACCTGTTAGAGTTTAGTATGCCACCCTGAAAATGTATTTTTAGTGACGAAAATGGTACCTTGTCATTACCTGTGGAATGCAGGAAGCACAACTAATCCTTTAGTCAGTCATCCTTCTACAAATTCTTCAAACCTGTAGCAATTTCCCATTATGTCATTCTTACCAAGACAGATGTGGCTGAGAGATAAGCCTTGGGGAAGAAGGTAGAGGTGCAGAACAATTTAAGATGCACAGAGTAACCTGTAGACGTTGCCTCTTACTCATATTTTTTCTGATTTATAACAATGGATCTTACACATTAGATATCATATCCTTAAGACATGAGGAATGAAAGAAATGAAAACGTCATTTGTTTCGTATATTGGTAAGTTATATACTTTTAAGTGGATTCTGCTGCTCAGTGAAACAAGTTTTCTTTGACAGATTGCTCTGCTACTGTATTTGATTTCAACTTCCCACTGAATAGTGCCAAGTGAAATCTGTTATGCTTTAAGTTGTAATATGACTTTCTCCAGCACTATCCTCATATCAATCATCTCAAGCCTTTTCTCAGCTAGATGCTTAAAAATGAAATGAATACAGGGCCCATATTTCAATCAGTTACAGGCTGAACCCTTCTGCCCTTCATGAGCACCAACAGGGAGAAATCGGAGCATAAGAATTAAACCAATTTCAACATAGCTTGTGTATCGCAGGGATACCCTGTTTGACCCAAGTGAGTTACCTTGTGAGGCATCTGGCTGCATTTCCCTCATTGCAACTGAGGTCATCCTCCCTTCAAAATAGAAACCTGCTCTCTGGAGGAACTTCTAGGTTGCCAGACTTTTTGTTTGTTCTCTTCGGATTTCTTTGTTCATAATTTTGGAGAAAGTTCAGGTAACTTTCTACGAGTAGAAAGCAAGAGGGAACCTTCTCCATTTCAGAGCACCCAGCCTGCTGACTGCTGAAAAGGCTTGCCTTCTTGCAGCTTCAGGGATGCAGAAGTGAGTGATCATATAAGGCATGGCTCTTGGCTGCCGTCTGGCTTTGTTTACACTGGGAAGTGGTTGGGGAGGAGCTGCGGGGTGAAGGTAGCAGAGTCGTCCCTGCAGATTTCCTTAGTGTACAATGGGAACAAAACTCGAGGGAAACACATAAACCTGTTGTCATCAGCTGACACAATGCAAAAGGGTCAATCAAAAGAGCAGAGCTAGAGGAATGGTATTTTCCTAAGCGCAGATGGACTCTTATCCCTGCAGCTCAAGAGTAATCCTGGGAGGAAGACATCCCACAACCCACATGATTGCTTTCTGCTTGTCCTCTGACTTCTAGTGACCCATGCTGTGTCCAGACTGGGCTTCCCTCCCTCTCCTGGGCTACATGAAGGGCTCCAGAAGGCTCTCTTGCTCCTATTAGTGGATATCTGGCTTCCTGAGGGAAGAAAATATCTCTTATTATGAGTATACGAGTGAACAAAAAGGCACTAGAGAGAGGGTTTTCTCGTATGCAAAGTCAATATTATTGTGGTTGGGCTGCTTAGAGTGGAACTGGAAGCTTCATTTAATGGTATTCATTCCTCCAAAATTTGCCCAAGAGCCTTCCTCACCTTTTACCTAAGATGCACTTTGCAATTTTTTAAACTATGGAATGTTGTAAAGCTGCCACTGGGGTCTTTCAAAATATTTCCTGCAAGTGGCTTACCAGCAGCAATCATTACCTTCACTCATGTTTCTTTTTCTATACTCTTTCCGTTACCATATATTTTTATTTTACTGTATCTTGCCCTTTCACTGTTAGTATAAGAATTACTTACTTTGGAAAGAACTCCTGGCTATCTGTTATTTGGAGTAAGTTGATATAAAACTTATGTTCCACAGGTCTTTTGTTCCTCTTCTGATCCTGTCACTTCATTGTCTGTTGAATGAGATTATTTCCCTAATATTTGTTTTAACCACATGATTGTTTCCCCTGAAAATTTATTGGAAAAACTTGTTCTGTCTATATTGTCTCCTACTATATTTTATCATTTAAATGTGAGCACCTTCCTTTCTTGTACTGATAGAGTAAATGCCTTGTATCTTGAGATAACTTTTTCTTGTTTGTGCAGTTCTGTGTGTAAGCAGGCAGACTCATGCATTAATCCTTAATAATCTTGGTTCTACAAAAGGCCAATTGAGAGCCAATGGTTGGTAACAATTGTGCTCTGGCATTTATATCACTGTGCTATCTCAGCTCCTGATGCTTTGGAGGTCGAAGAGATCTGTTGGAATGTCTCCATCAACTCCTGCCACAACAGAGGAGTCTTACTGAGCATTTTTTAAATAGTGGAGGTTTGTTTTGGTTTTTGCTTGGTTTATTGTTTTCTAACGCAGCTTTTTTGTACTTGTAATTCATATATTACCAGCCAGTTAACATGTGATTCAGCAGGACTATGGGTTATGCAAGTAAAAGAAAGGGAAGTTTACCCCTAATGATAATTTTGTTAACTTTCTCTGATACACAGTTCTCTTTACTTTAAACGACGTAAGGTTTGTAATGCATGGGCTATGTTGTCGTGGTTTGGCCCCGGTGAGCAACCAAACACCATGCAGTCACTCATGCACCCTCCCCTGCTCCCAGGGAAATCCCAAGGGGAGAGAATCAAAGGGGTAAAGGGAAAGAGACTCGTGAGTTGAGATAAGAACAATTTAATCACTGAAATAAAATAAAAATTAAATAACAATAATAAAAAAATAATAATAATAGAATACAGAAATGAATGATGCACAGTGCAATTGCTCACCACTTGCTGGCCAACGACCAGCTCATCTCTGGCTAGCAATCCCAAAGTAGCCAAATCCCAAAACCTCAGTCCTGGAAGAGAGAGAGCCCAAGCTTCCCAGACAACCCTCATCTGTATACTGAGCATGACATTACATGATATGGAATATTCCATTGGCCAATTTGGGCCTAAACTCACATCCTAAGTCAGTGATTGTGAGTCCATTCCTCCAGCTGTGCTCCCTCCCAGCTCGTTAGGCACCTGCACACTGGCAAAGCATGGGAAGTTGAAAAACGCTATTACCTTGAGAGTTACTCAGTCTAGAATGCTGTTCTGTTTAATTATATTCTGTCTTTAGTGCGTCTGTCCCACACGTTTTGGTTCACAGGACTTTTGGTCAAAACAGACTGTGAAGAAGAGCAAACTGGTTTTGACAACTGAGTTACATCCTGGCTCCGTTAAAATCAATGGAGCTTTGCCACTGATTCCCTGGAACTAACTGAGCTATCTACTTAAGGAGGTTATGTAGCCGATCAAATATACTTCTTCGTATACCATTTCTGCCTAAAGAATGATAAAAAATGTTTCATTTTCTTCCTATGTAATTTGCTTTTTCTGGTAATCAGATCAAGACATCACAGTACTTGCCACACATCACTAATTCATGTGGTCTCAGCAATCCTCACAATCCCTTGCTGGCCCATGTTCTTATCTTGCGTCCTTTGCTCTCCTAGAAAACATGAAGGTACCTGAAGGCAACCAGAGTATCCTGTCCAGGGCTAGAAGAACAAATGTGTGTGGTCAAAAGAGGCAGCCCATTGTGTGGTTGCACTTATATTGAACAGTTTGTGCCTTCGAACTGTTTTTTCTTTAGCTGTGCACTTGGCCATCATATATAGGAGAGAGCTTGGGAGAAGCTGCAGCAGAAGCACTTATATGGGACTTCCATATTTCTCTGTTGTAGCCCCAGGAATGAACACAAGCAGGGGCACTGTGCCACCTGAGACTGCTGTTGGTGTTGCACACGCTCTGCACACTTGGTTAATGCAAGCATAGCAAATTTGACGTGCTTAGGAGGTGAGACTTCTGTGCATGCTCAAATGCACTGCGTAACACGTCTGCTAGAAGCGCAATGCCTCCTGGATGTACTGCACAGTCTACGTATACAAACTGCGTGTTCAAGTGGACTTTCATGCGAGGCTTCAGGGCATCGGCAGAGTAAGATCTGCTGTTCTGGTGGGGCTGAGGAACACGCAGGGGTTCTGATCAGAGGCACTGTACCTGATTTTCAACCTGGTTTAGGTTGCCATTAGCCAATTCTGCATTAATCCGGCAATAGCACCTGAGTGAGTTTTGTCATGTTGGTGCAATTTCTTTGTACAGAACACAGCCAGTGTATCACCTGAGTGTCACTTTGTAGTACAACTCGAAAGTCATAGAATCATAGGATCATCATAGAATGGCTAGGGTTGGAAGGGAACTTAAAGATCATCTAGTTCCAAACCCCCTGCCATG
This sequence comes from Tauraco erythrolophus, assembly GCF_009769465.1. Taxonomy (NCBI): domain Eukaryota; kingdom Metazoa; phylum Chordata; class Aves; order Musophagiformes; family Musophagidae; genus Tauraco; species Tauraco erythrolophus. The sequence goes on from NC_141496.1 coordinate 30,352,432, forward strand.
GGCAGGGAAACCCTCCACTACACCAGGTTGCCCAAAGCCTCATCCAACCTGGACTTGAACACTTACAGGGATGGGGCATCTACAACTTCTCTGGGCAACCTGTTCCAGTGCCTCACCACCCTCTGAGTGAAAAATTTCTTCCTTATATCTAATCTAAATCTCCCCTCTTTCAGTTTAAATCTATTACCCCTTGTCCTATCACTACACACCCTTGGAAAAAGTCCCTCTCCAGCTTTCCTGTAGGCCCCCTTTAAGTACTGGAAGGCTGCTATAAGATCACTTTGGAGCCTTCTCTTCTTCAGGATGAACAGCCCCAACTCTCTCAGCCTGTCTTCATAGCAGAGGTGCTCCAGCCCTCGGATCATCTTCATGGCCCTCCTCTGGGCCCGCTCCAAGTAGATGTAAAAGCCCTTTGTCTCGAAAAGTCAGTGTTCAAACTAATTGTTTGGCAGCGGTAGCCTGGAAAGAGCTATACAATCTCCCCTTTTATCAAACAAATATCCTAAGAACTGCTGTGATCTGGGGCCTCTAGCAGTAGGTAAACTGATTCCATGATCTCCTGCATGTTTCTGTAGCTGTGTTGGCTCATGTTATGGATACGGAAGGGGTGATAATTGGCAGGAGCGCAGATAAGAAAAACTTTTCCCATCTGAGGATGTCGTTCCATATGTTTTCTTCAACAACAAAGTCAGCTTGAGAAATATCTCTTCCTCCTCAGCCATTCATTCTTTCAAGCCCTCCTCTGCAGCCACCACCCTTTCCTGGGTGCTGATAGAAGTGCTCATGGGACATGCTGCAAACCAGGTTGCAGTCAGGAGTGTGTGGCACAACTGAGTGCTTGCATGGCTGTGGCAATGCAGAGAAATGGGCAGCTCTTGGGAGGGATGAATGAGAACTTCTAAAGTAGCTTTGCCAAAAGGAAAATGTGTTATGAACTACACTGTTCAGCATTGCTAATATAGCCATTCTCATGTGTATTGACTCAAAGGTTGAAAGCTGCATGAGCCATGAGCTTTGTCCAAGAAGTGTGCAATATAGAAGAGAGACATTTTGAATGGACAAGAGAAATGAAGCAAATTTCATATGGACGTAGAGAACATGGCAAGGCAGTACACTGACTAGTTTTCTGTTTGCTTGGCATGGCTAGGGCTTGGGATTTATGTGAAAAAAAAGGAGTACTTGGGAGGAATTTGATTCACTAGAAAGCCATGGCTGGTGTCCTGCCTATACACAGAGTCAAGACAGAAGGACTGGAAGGAATCAGTGAATTGGCATGATCAGACGGATAAGAGAGCTTGTGTGGTAAATCAGGCAGCATTAACTAGTCCAAATGGGAGCTGATGTATGACAGGGGCTGTACTGAAGACCATCACGATCCTGAAATACTTGCATGGTAAAACACAAGATCCAGTGCAGATGTGATGGTCCACAGAGAGCCTAGAAGATGGGAAGTGTAAAGACAACTGTGCAACCATTGCTGTCCCAGCAACAAAGTATTTACCCTAATGAATTCACTTTAAATGCCTCCTCTTTGGAGAGTTCATATGCAAACCTCTAAGGTGTGAGAATCTTCGCCTCTCAGACTAGCTGCCAGAGACATATTGGGCAATAGCCTCTCCAACTTACTCAGAGTTTGGCAGGTAACTTTTTTCTCATGGGTACCTGCGCTATTTTTAGATAATGCAGCTGGCACCTTTCTAAAGGCCTGATAATGATTTAGGAATGTTCATCTCAAACATGTGCATTTGTTCCTTCTTCAAGGCAAGCAAAACTGTCAGGGATCAACAGAGAGATTTATGAGCCTCGCTGGAAGTGGTGGGTTTCCCCAGCATTGTTCTCAGCAGGGGCAGTGTAGGAAGGGACTCGCTTCCCCCTTGCGTGAGCCCTGAGGGGAAGACTTTTGCAGATAGTGACTATAGGAACCAGTTCTTTAGTACTTGCCTGTCAATAAAATATTCAATATCCCCTCTGGAATGTGTCTGCAGACCGTTCCTGGGGATTTAGAAGTGCAGAAGATGATAATAGGAAAAAAAAGCCAGCTCATTGTGGCAAAGGCAGCATGAATTCACCTCTGGAGAGACAGAGGGTTCCCTACACGCTTATGGAAAGTTTTGAATCAAGACTTCTTGTCAACAGTCTGAAAAAGGGCTCAATACCCTTTCTTACTGAAGGGCCTTTCTTCCCCATAAGCAATTTACTCAAAGGACGCGTAAACCTACAGATTTCCAGTGGAGCATATGATGGCAAAGCCTCTCCTTTCTAATTTCAGGTACTCATATATTTGTAAACCTAATGTCTGTTAAGACTTTATTGGATTGTTAACTAAACTATTTTGATGACTGTCATCCTGAGCAGGAGATCAGGATCTCACTGTGTTTAGTGCTGTACAAGAGCAGGGTAAAAAAGCAGTTCCCATCCCCCAAAACCACGTACACTTCTGAAATGAGACAGCCAGCAGAAGTGTCTAGATCAACGACCCAGAACAACAGAGATCTTGTGGAAGCACGCTCACAATGAGAGACAGGGAACTCAGCCCCTCCGCATCTTAATCCCCAGGCTGAGACTTTTGTTTGCATCTTGACAAGGAAGACTTCTCCAAAGAGAATGAAGAAGGAGTTCTGTAGCTGTGCATGGGGCATCTTCCAAGTGCAAGGGCGCCAGAGGCCAGTGGGGAGGTGAGAGTCATAAGGATGCAGTCAGGATGCTATGGGGAGGTAACATCATGGGAGAGGAAGGCTGGCACCCATTCTGTTCTTCGGGATCTGATCCCACTTTCATGTCAACAGCTCCCAGTGAGCCGAACAGGAGCTGACAGGAGTAGCAGAGGCCTGGGGACCAGATGCCATCCTTGAAGGCATTTGTTGGACCTGCAAGGCATCTGGTAGGCAGTGTCTCACACTGGCTGCTTGAGAGGCAGCAGCTGCAGGCTTGTTAGTGCACACCTTGTTCCCATTCCTGAATTCCTGGGTGGTTGGGCGTACCAGCTAGTGCCTGAGTGGCTCCACAGCAGCCATGGTGCACACACACTGGTCCTTGGCCAACGTCGTTGTGGAACTGCAGTTGGGGTAGGAAGACAGTGGGGAAGGATCTTGAAGACGCTGTAGGGACCGTAGGAGAGAGAGGTATAGCTGAGGCTGTCGCTGCAGGAGGCAGGAGATGTGGGGAGGAACTGAGGGGGTTATGATGTGGTCTAGGAAGGGAAGTTGGGCAACCCTGGGGCACTGCAGCGGGGAATGTAGGTGAGGTAGGTTGCCTGCAGTCTGAGTGTGTGATCTATATTTGAGATCTATGGTATTGTGTAGGATACATTCAAGGAGCACCTCCTCCAAGCTCAGCAGAGGTGCATCCCGATGAAGAACAAGTCGGGCAAAAAGACCAGGAAGCCCGCGTGGATGAGCAAGGAGCTCCTGGACCAACTGAAAATGAAGAGGTTAGCCTATAGAGGGTGGAAGCGGAGACAGGTAGCCTGGGAGGAATACAGAGAAGCTGTATGAGTGACCAGGGATCAAGTGAGGCAGGCTAAAGCCCTGAAGGAATTAAATTTGGCAAGGGATATAAAAAGCAATAAGAAAAGCTTCTATAGGTATGTAGGGGACAAAAGGAAGTCCAAGGAGAACGTAGGCCCCCTCCGGAAGGATACTGGTGCTCTGGTTACCCGCGACATAGAGAAGGCTGAGGTACTCAATGACTTTTTCGCCTCAGTCTTCACTGATAAAGCCTCTTGTCTTACCACCCAAGCTGTGGAAAGAACTAGCAGGGACTGTGAGGATGAACCACTACCCACTGTACTTGAAGAGCAGGTTCGGGAACATCTGAGGAACTTGAAGGTGCACAAGTCCATGGGACCTGATGAGATCCATCCGCGGGTCCTGAAGGAACTGGCGGATGAAGTTGCCAAGCCACTGGCTATTGTATTTGAGAAGTCGTGGCGGTCTGGTGAGGTCCCCGATGACTGGAAGAGAGGGAACATAACCCCCATTTTTAAAAAGGGGAACAAGGAGGACCCGGGCAACTACAGGCCGGTCAGCCTCACCTCTGTGCCTGGCAAGGTCATGGAGCAGATTCTCCTGGGAACCATGCTAAGGCACATGGAGAGCAAGGAGGTGGTGGGTAACAGCCAACATGGCTTCACCAAAGACAGATCGTGCCTGACCAACTTGGTGGCCTTTTATGCTGGGGTGACAGCATCGGTGGACATGGGTCGACCAATGGATATCATCTACCTGGACTTGTGCAAAGCTTTTGACACTGTCCCGCACGACATTCTTCTCTCTAAACTAGAGAGGCATGGGTTTGATGGATGGACCACTCGGTGGATAAGGAATTGGCTCAATGGCCGCACTCAGAGAGTAGTGGTCAACGGCTCAATGTCCAAGTGGAGACCGGTCATGAGTGGCGTCCCTCAGGGGTCCGTGTTGGGCCCGGCCCTCTTCAACATCTTTGTCGGTGACGTGGACAGTGGCATGGAGTGCACCCTCAGCAAGTTCGCCGATGACACCAAGCTGTGTGGTGCTGTCGACACGCTGGAAGGAAGAGATGCCATCCAGAGGGACCTCGACAGGCTGGAGAGGTGGGCCCGTACCAACCTCATGAAGTTCAACCAGGCCAAATGCAAGGTCCTACATCTGGGTCGTGGCAATCCCAGGCACAAATACAGACTGGGCGGAGAATGGATCGAGAGCAGCCCTGAGGAGAAGGACTTGGGAGTACTGGTGGACGAGAAGCTCAATATGAGCCGGCAATGTGCTCTTGCGGCCCAGAAGGCCAACCACGTCCTGGGCTGCATCAAGAGGAGCGTGGCCAGTAGGTCGAGAGAGGTGATTCTTCCCCTCTACTCTGCCCTCGTGAGACCTCACCTGGAGTACTGCGTCCAGTTCTGGAGCCCCCAACATAAGAAGGACATGGACCAGTTGGAGAGGGTCCAGAGGAGGACCACGAAGATGATAAGAGGGCTGGAGCACCTTTCCTATGAGGACAGGCTGAAAGAGTTGGGGCTGTTCAGCCTGGAGAAGAGGAGGCTCCGGGGTGACCTTATAGCGGTCTTCCAGTACCTCAAGGGGGCCTACAAGAAAGATGGGGAGAGGCTGTTCAGGAGGGCCAGTTGTGATAGGACAAGGGGTAATGGTTTTAAAATAGAGGGAGGTAGATTCAGATTGGATATTAGGAAAAAATTTTTTACCATGAGAGTTGTAGAACACTGGAACAGGTTGCCCAGAGAGGTGGTGGATGCTCCATCCCTGGAGACGTTCAAGGCCAGGTTGGACGAGGCCCTGAGCAACCTGATCTAGTTGGAGATATCCCTGTTCCTTGCAGGGGGGTTGGACTAGATGACCTTTGAAGGTCCCTTCCAGCCCTAACCATTCTATGATTCTATGATTCTATGATATCGTAAACCGGGGACATTGCAGCAAAGAGAGAAGGGATGTGGGCAAGATGTGTGCAAAAAGATGGTGAGGTGGTAATGAAGGATATGAGAACATTGTGGACCGTAGGAGGTATGGAGGGAAAAGCATGTATCATGGAAAGGATCACATGTTGGGAAATAAGTCCCCTTGTAGCCTACTCCTTATCTTGAATTGGGTATTCTTTGAGCATTGTCCATACAGACTATATCCGTCTTCGCACTGGATGCTGCCTCGAGAACAAAGCAGGGCTTCTTTCCTTATTTTGAAATAACAGTATGGAGACTAATAGCCATGGCACAAGCCACAGGCTTTCAGAGAATGGATAAAGTATACCTGTGAGAACTAATCCAATTATAATTTAATTTTCAAGATTTGGTTTAATTTACCATAATGGACTAGATCCCTACTCCCAACTCCATTATTTTCATTTGTGCTTTATCAGAAATGCTGAATTCGCACGCTGGCAGCTTGAAATACCAGGACACTTGAAAGGAGAGAGACTATTCTTACAGATTTTGAGTTGCAGATGTTAACAGATTTCTGCACACATCTCCCTGAAAACATGAACGCTAGATGATTAGGTTTTAATATTTAGTAATTTTAATTATGTTAGTACTGTTTGAGGAAGCGTAGCTTGAGAGACAGTGTCCTTTCTTCAGCTGAGGAATGGAACAGTGACTAGCACATCACAGAGGAATAGTTTCCTGAGGTATCTGTCATGCCTGACACTGTGGTGTCTAAATGACACGTACTGCAACAGCACTGCAAGGAATTTTAACGCATTGCTACTGCCTTTGTAACTGGTTATCCCCTCTTTACTGCTGACTTTGATCAGGGGTTTTGCTCTGGATTGACTTAGAATGACACATGGGTAATTAAAACTCAGGTTAGGAAAAAGTTTTTCTGCAAAGCAGCATCAGTGCTGGTTAAGACTTAAGTCCTGCAAAGAAGGGTGAGAATAGGGTCTGTTTCAAGTGTGTGTTTGATGCTGAACAGACCCCACACAAGGACTGTTTTCCCACAACCTTTGTGAGTGACACTAAACTATTGTTTACTCGCTCTGAGCCTTAGTTTCCTGCCTCAAATTCCTACCTTTGTACATGTCCTGGAAGGATGATCCTACTGAAGGCTGTGAAGTTCTTTACTACTCTACAGGCAGCCATAAAACATATGATTCCTCAGATTATGTTTTACCAAGTAGGGTAAATCAAGCAAAGAAGCTGAGAATGCAGCATTGCCACCAGGAGCCCTTTTCTTCAGCAAAGAAAACCTCTTAGTCCCACGCCCCAGACATGACTGAAATTCACTGCTAACTTTGACTTTGGCAGAGTTGTAACAGCAGAAAACTTTTCTTGGTCTCTTCCACTCTACTCCACATAATCACATAATTTTAATTCCCCTCCTTGCATGTTCATGCCGTAATATGAGATTTAAGCATGTATTGTGAAGTACCCAGATGAGAAAAAAATGCTATGACTGACTTTTTGCAGACACTTAACTTGCAAGGGGATGTTTCTGTAAGATACTGTAGAGACCTGTTCTCCCAGCTAAGAATTGCTCTTTGAAATCAGAGGTGTTAAACTTTGGTTTGTCGTCTGTCACAGCAAGATTTTTACTTATTTTTTTTTAACATTCAAACTTATTGCTAAACCTACATCATCCTGAAATGTAACTTCTGAGTGTGATTTATTTTTATGTTTAGATTTATTGTATCAAGTTGCTGTTGTAAACCCCCTTGTCTTCCTAGGAAGGTGGGGCTGTAAATACTCTGGGAACAGGAGAACAGGGATGATATTGCATAGCTTGTTCTAAAAGCTTTTTCATTTCAAAGCCAATTAGAAGAAATAACACCCCCAAAAAAGCCCCAAACCAAAAAAACCCACAACTGTCACAGAACAAAATCCCCTGTAATGTTTAGTTATCTAACGGCAGTAGATAAAAAAAAAAACAAAAACAACAAACAAACAAGAAAAGCTGAGCACAAAACAGCCTGTAGGAGCCAGAAAAAGAAGGCACAGATTCAAGTTTTAACTGTGAGAACAAAAATGTTTTCGGAGTCACTGTCAGCTTCCCCAGATGTGAAACGCATAAGCTCTAAATTCTAACATCACTGGGAAATCAGATAGATCTTTTGCCCCTTCCCCTCACTCACAGGGGGCATTGTGACTAAATAAGAATACTGCAGATATTTTGCAAAATAAATTTATCAACGCCTCAGACCGTGGCTTGCAGCTGCCAAAAGTTTGGATTGTATTCAGGAGATTGTAGGAAGTCATGCAAAAAAAAAAACCGTGAAAAAGAAAAACAAATGTTTTTCCAACATAAACCCTGGTAGTGGTGTTTCCATTTCTGGGCTGCCATCTTGCTGTAACCTTGGGATAGGAGGTTGCAATTGTGCGTGCATGTGTGTAGCAACTTGCTAAAGGCTTTACTGATAGAAAAGCATCACAAAGTGCTCCTGATTTGGATATATAGAGCACTGGGCGAGTGAGCTCCTTGCAGCTGGGCAAGAAAAAGCGTTGCCTTTCCCCCAGCCTGGATCCTGTACATAGGTCACCCTGTTCCCATCAAGCTTGCTGGACACCGCTTCCTCTCATAACTGATTTTCCCTTTCTGAACTCCCATGCTTACGAGGCAGTTTGAAGCGGGTCACGACGATATAATGTCTGCTCATCAACAGGCTTAGAGATACTTTGCGTGCAGGAGAGCACCAGGAAGGCATTTGTGCAGCCCAGACCGTTTACAGAGATAATTTGAGGAATACACATCTATCTCACTTCTCTAGGGAAAAAAGAGGAAGGGCAGCCCTTGGCTGGGGGAAGAATGGCCAGGGGAGAGAGGCCCCTCCACGTGGGGCTGGGAGGGAGGGTAGGCTCTCAGTGGGGAGGCTGCATGGGTGTTCAAGAGTGCTCTTTGCAGGGATGTACCTTGACAGCGATTGTGCTGCAGTAAATCTACAGCCCTATCCACCGGCAGGAATCGGGAGTTCAGTCAAGGTTCAAGAGTTGTCCTCGGTCAGCTGGGGCTCTCCCAGCGTTTTCAGCAGGACTTTTGAAGTGTTTGATTCTGAAGTGCTCTAATCACAGGAAGAGAACAACAGGAAACCTCACCTCGGGAGAGCTGGTCAGTAGGAAGGGCTGGCCTAGCAGAAGTAAACAAAAATATTTTAATTGCCTTTGAGAATACCAGACGGGAAAGTGGGAGGGAGAGCTGGCAGTTTTCTCCTCATTGAAACTGCTGAAATGTCCCCAGGAGGTCAGAAAAGCCTGGTGGGATGTTGGTGTCCTTCACCATTTCCATGTTTATCTTTTGAGTAATCTTTTGTTCAACAGCCCACTCCTCTTCACTCCAGGAATATGCAAGCTGAGCACCGAAATTACAGCTCTGTCTGGTCCTTTTGTCATTGCACTGAGAAACAGCCCGAAGGCCTGACAAAATCAGTTCCAGTGTCTTCACTCAGATACTCAAATATGTCACTTCTATTTTTTCTTTTTTTTTTGAGAGATGGATACAGTGTATCTGACTGTGACCAGAATTCATTGGTTGTGTTGAAAGTAAGGACCCTGTTCGTGTAAGAGAAAAAGCTAACAAGCCTGTTTTTCCATTGGGTAATGCCATAGATGTGTTTGCACACCAGAACACCGAGTGCCTAAAAGCACACCGTGTTCCATACAGACAAAAAGAATACATGGCCTCGCGCTCGAGGAGTAGTGGCTGTAGTTTGGTTTTCTGCTGGGAAGGTGTTTTCTGTCAGGGTTTCATTGTCAAAACAATCCATTCAACAATAAAAATCTCTCGAAAACCCAACAGCACAGTCTGAAATGATGAGCCATTTTCATTAGTTTGAGCTACTTAAGGTTAAGCATTTTCTTCAGTGTAAATTTCTTGGACTGCTGAGCAGGAGATGGATCCAAAAATGAAACAGAATAATGCTCCTCCCCAGCTCTATGAAATCTCTGTCCGGGCCAAAGGTTTGAGTGAATGTATTGTATGAAGAAACAGCTTTCATCTCGTACAGAGGAACTATTGTGCTTCAGAAAGAGTCTCGGAGTCATCTAAATTTTTACTTCTTACCCATGAGTACACAGCCTCAGACGGCTCGTTGTGAAGCTGGCAGCCTGTAGCCGCGTCGGGTCGGGCCAGAACCGCTCCTCCGACATCGATAGGCGCTTGGGTTTGCCCTAAATCCTAACGCGAGCTGACAAAGGAGAAGCCTGCCTAAAAGGTTATCGGATCTGATGCACTTTTACTGGGATGAGGAGGAAATACGGCGGTGGTAAACAAATATAAGAACCTATTGTGACTGCGGCTTAGAATCACCAGGAGACCAATTAACACCTTTTTGTTAGGATTAACCATTATGATGTTTGCAGCAAGAGCCTTAAATTGGTACTTTCTTGTAGTTCAAAGTGTGACTACATTGCAGTTAGGAGGGAAGTGGAGATCAAAGCTCCCAGAACAAATAATTACATGAAGGTAAATTCCATGTGATGTAGGAAGCAGCAGAAGCCTCCAAAGAACAGCAAACAGTCTGGCAGGGAGCAGCCCGGGGGAGGGTGAGCAACACAAAAGGCAGGCTTTCCCCGGGAGGAACGCCTCTCCTCGAAAGGACGGGGTGGATCGGCCGCTCCGAAACGGTTTCGTTACACGGGGCTGCTCGTCGCTGCGTCAGCAGCCCCATTATGAAGCTTTTATTTTCTGAGGCTCATCACTCAGCTGAACTGGTGCTAATACGTCGCACAGAAAGCCTGTGTGGGGTCTCTGTGCTCGACCGGGAATTTTAAAGGTAATTAAGGAGGAAAAAGTCCCATTGTGCTATATTTGGTGACTGTATTATTTTCTTGGTGTTGGTCCCGTGCCCAGGAGAGGAGGTTGGAGGGTGGGAATAATGGAATTCCCCTCGTTGCCTCCGTGTTCCTCTTGAGGCCCTTCAGTGATAGTTTGCCAGTGAAAAACTTGCATTTAAATAAATAACTCTGGAATTAATTGAAGTGCCAGCTTTGATGTACCATGCGCTTAGATGATAGTGTCTCTAATTTAGACTTTGAGCCTAAAGTAGAGGGAGGTTTCTTTTTCCTACCTAAAAAAAAAAAAAAAAAAAAAAAAAAAAAAGACTCTAGGCCTTGAGTAAACGGTCATGGTGTTTTAGTGGTTTTCTGAATTAATCGTTGTTTTATTTTTTTTCTTTATTTTTGCTGAAAAGCGCCAGTGAAATGGGTAAATGACAGCCGAAGAAGCCATAGAAATGTTTGCATTGCTTCAAAGAACGACAGGTTATGTAAGGAGAGAAAAGCCTTGACCAAATAAAACAGAAGCAAAATTTAAAAAAAATATCAATTTTTCAATTTTGTTACTTTCAAAAATTAATGTTTCTTTGTTATTTTTTTCCCCCAGCTTGAAAGGTGCCAAAATGCACCTTTAAATAAAGGTTTAAAGTGAAAGAAAATGCATAGTGCAAATAATAATAATAAAAAAAGTGTCCTGTTTTGGTTGGCGTATGAATGAAAACTGTACAACACAAATGTACCTGTCCTGAAAATTAAATAAATTATTAAGATCTCTATAAATGACACTGTAATTACTCTGCCTCTGATTAGAAGCTGGGAACATTTAATTCCATAAGCAGCCTCCTCCTTATTCTCCTAGGTTATAAAAGATGTATATCTTCAAAGACTGGGCGTCATGGAATAATAAGCTAACACTTCAGTATGGGGTTGACTCACCTGTTTTCTCTCAGCTTGCGCTCAGCTGATCACCTATATTCCTGTCAGCCTCCCGAGGCAGATAAAATATTTGTCATACAATTAAATATTTATTGTGTCCTGAGGGCATTCTGGGTGAGATCTGCACTGGGTTAGGAGAAGCTGTTCGTTAGCTGAACTGGTCCAAAAAGCTGCACGACAGCCTGAGCACAGCTTGATTCAGCCTCTTTTTGATTTAACTTAAACTGACAGGAATTAGTGTAAATACCACCATGTACAGTGTGTTTTTAATGATAAGAGGTTTGAAGCCGTTTAATTAACCTAGTGTAAATAAGATACTAGTTACGATACTGCAACTTTTTTTATCCCAACATGTTGCTTAAAAGGAAAGGATTTAGGCCAAGATATTTCTCCTCCCCTCTCATAGGCAATGCAAGGATTAGCTGCCGCCTTCTTGATCTAGAAGCGAGTACCACAGCCTGCTGATTTTACAAATATAACATCCTTATGGGAACAAGAAAAATTATTCCTACAAAAGCAAAAATATCTCTAGGTAAGTTCTCCTCCCTTCCTCAGTTTGTCTTTTGCCTACTGGAAAAATCTATTGCAATATTGACTGTCAAGTCAGTGTTCATCAAAGCAATTTAACTTTTAGAATGAAATGAACATTTTTCAGACCGTTCACCCTTTGTCTGCCTCTTTGAGCTACCATCAGGCTGCTGGGGCTGTTGCAGGGCTGAGTGGGTGCCCCTAGCCGGCTGGGGACAGGCTTCCTGAGCCCACAGGAACACACAGGGCTACTGCTGAGTGGAAGAGCTGTGCTCCAGCATGAGCGATGGTGTATGCCCAAGTCCCTGCTGCTAGGGAAGAATGGGGGTTTTGTCTCTTGTGCAGCACCAGGGTGTCTAAAGTGGTGCCCTGGCAGCCCTTCCAACCTGCCAAGCCCCTTCTCCCTTGGGCACCCCAGCACTGTCCTTCGAACCCAGCTCCTGCCCGAAAGAGCTTGTGATGCTCATGGGGTGAAGATGGGGAGAATTTTGGCATGCCTGCAATAAAGTTCTTGACTTTTTCTGTAAGGACAAGCTGAACAAATGAGACCATTCGCTACCCAGGGGACACCCCTTGATGTGTGTGCTGGGAGGTGTCCTACCTGGGAGGCAGTGGGTTGCCAGTGGGACATGCTCTCCATCCCTGAGAGCCGGGGCAAGCACTGTGGCCATGCACCATTCCTCCCTGAAGCTGAGGGAGCCATGAGAGGAAGGTGGGTGCGCCTTTCCCTCTTCCCTGCATGCAAGGTCGTTTTTAAACCTGGCAAATCTGGTGTTTAGGTCAGGCAGATGTTTTGACATCGTCTGACAAAGTCAGGAAGCACACACTTTGCGCTGACCCTGGGCACCTCGCTAACTCCCATGTGTTTGTTTTCACAACAGCACGAGCTGTTTTAACTTAGAATTTCCTGGCTTTTGTCAGTTTGCCTTACAGCCATAACCTGGTTTGAATGTATTTCTTTCCGTATTTAATATTAATGCTGGAAGTGCTATTTACAATAGCCATCTTCTAATGAGTGGGAAAGAGTACAAAGGCTTTCTGGAGGGGGAACAGAAAGTGTTTGAAATTGGTAACAGGCATGGGGGATGTTGGCAGAGGATTGCTTATGATAAATGATCTTTTTGTTTTTACTCATTAAGAGGTCAGTTCTGTAAGAAAGAACGCTTCTTATTCTTTTGGATGCTCTTATCACAAAAAGGGCTATTCTTTTGTTTACTGCCTTGTAGAGGAGGAAAGAGTGTTATTTGTATCAAAGAATGGTTATGAAGCATATCATAAAAGATCATTTAAAAATAAAGAGTATGTTTGTTGGAACACATAAAGGAGGAACTCTTGCTTGGTTCACTTTGATGGATTTGGCTGTAGCATCTCTTGATGGCTCTTTTTTTCCTTCTTTTTACCCTCTGAGTTCTGAGCATAAAAGCTTACAATCCCCTTGGAAGTTAACAGGAGGTCCCTTCTTACATGAGTTGAGCACAATTCACGCTTCCTTTGAAACCAGTAGCGTTAATCACTGGAGATGATTCCCAGCAATGTGTTATCACAGAACTCAAGCTGCATTTTATATGCAGTAAATTTAGACAGACTTACCTCATCGCTCATTCTGGAGCCGTTCTGTTCTGTGGTTGTCCAGGAATTCAAAAAATTAAAGGGAGCAGGCAGAAAAAAATTACGTAATCAGAAAAATGCTGAAAAGAGACAACTCAGAATGACTCTGAATTACGGTGTCTCAGAAAGAGTCTGAATGCCACAGCTGCTGAGATCATCCTTTGTGTTCCTGAACCAGGTCTTGACGTGTTGTATAAACTGTGGCACATGCACTTCCTTATGGCCTTTTCTCTCATAGGGTACAGGAGGGCCCATTTGTTAGAGTTGCTTTCTGGGCAGTTCTTCCATCTTGTGATTGAATTAACCATTATTTTCTTTTCTCTTTTTCTTTTTATTTGTTTTCAATGGGAGAAGATTCCTTCTGGCCTTTGCTGAGTTGTATTTAACAGAGCTACTTTGCAGAGAAATTATTTCTCCCTTCTCCTCCCAGTCAATCAACAGGAGCTGCCTAGAAGGGTTAAGGAAACAGCACCCTGAAGCCGACTTAGTTTCTGATGTTAAATGGCCTTAATGCAGCCATCCAACTCCCTAGTCTTCTCAGGGCTTGTAATGTGCTGTGCAAATTCAAGTCATGCTTTCACCTGGCACAGACCTTACATTATTTTACAGTATAACGACTATTAATACAGAACATTAAATGATAAACAGAGTCCGCATGGCATGTCCTCATGCTCTGCTTCTGTCGTTATTGGTACTTGATTGTTTCAACACAGCCATAATTCATCTACTGTTATTTAGGCCATCAGCCAGCCTCAGGGGTGTGGAGGGGTACCAAGCTGAATGGCCCCTGCCAGGGAACATAGTGCCTGGGAGCTGGCCGAGCTGGTTTCCCAGAGGAGGAAGGTTTTGTTCTCCCAAGGAGACATCCTGACCCATTGTGGAAGGCTGGCAGGGCAGCGAGCTGACACAGGGCTTGACACTGCCTGCAGAGATTGTGCTCAGACTCTAGAGATAGAAATTGTCATTTGCTTGTTAGCCTCCTGCTGGCAGAAACCCTATTTCCCTTTGTTTTGAGCTAAAGGCTCCCTTTCCCTCTCTCAGCTCTTAAAGGTTTCTCCATAAGAACAAAATAAGGGGTTTCTCCATAGAAGAAAAGGGGTTTTGGACAATGGGTAGAGTTATAAAGGAGTGAATGACAGGCTTCGCCTGCCTGACGAGCAGCTGGAGAGAGGAGCCTTTGAGGGTGCAAATAGAAATCATTGTGCTGGGTGTTTGTGGAGTTACTTATTCATTAGATCTCTTTTCACTAAGTTAATGAACTTATGCAGCCTGATCCTGCTTCTAATTTAGTTGATGTCAGTCACAGTTCTGCGGAGTTTGGGACAGATCACTGGATCTCTAAACTAATCCAACTCAGGCCACTGAATTTTACTTGCATGCTGGTGCTTGGCTGGGGTGAATATCTTTCAGTGTTTACTTCAGAAAGTCGTTCAGGCTTGATTGAAAAGCATGAGGCGAGGAGAATCTACCCTTCCTTTGGTAGCTTGTTCCAGAGGTTAGCACACTACATTGTTAGTCTATTTTGAGTGTATCTGGCTTCACCTTTTACCTATTGCTTCTTGCTGTGCCTTTCCCAACTAGATAAAAAAGTGTTTTAGCATCCAGCACTACTCACTCTTACAGAGTCATTCACAATTGTGCTTCTTCTTATTATTACTTTTGTGATTCTTTGCAGCCTCTCCTTCAGTTTTCCAACATCCCCTTAAAAACAGAGAGTAGAACATGGATATTACTCCCAGCAGCACTTGGTACTCAAGAAAACATGCTTCTTTTAAAAAAAATATTATTTACTAGCCCTTGTTTCTAGGATTGCAATAAAACTGTTAGCTTTTAAGGTAAGCAAAACTTGTTTATTTTTGAAAATTTGTACATTTGGCACCTGAGACTATCTCAGTGCTGAAAGCTTCTCCTGAACACCCTCCTCTTTCCTATCCCAATTGCTGCCTGCTGAACTGGGGACTGTCAGGGGTCAGAGGGTGGTGAGTTAAGCAAGATCAAAATAAGACTTCTTTTCTCCAATTTCACAGAGAAATAAACTGGGTTTCAATATTCGGAAGTTTTTTTAGTATTGAACTAATCTGGATATTTTCATGCTGCTTAAAGGCTTGTTTGATTGCAAAGTGCTGTTAGTTTTAGGAAGACAAAACTTTTGTCACCCTTATTAGTCTAATTTTCCTTGGGGTTCAGGCACGTTCACCTAGGAATTCCTACTTGGTTCCAGAAGAGAAACCTGTTAGGGCAGCTTAGGCTTTGTACATACTGAGAAGTCTTACTGAGTACAATGTGATAGTTAAATTTATGTAGTCATGTGAGTTTGAGGAGTAGTTCCCTCTGTCCCAACAATTATTGTTTTTATTGAAGAAATATCATATTTCTAAAATAATATCAACTAAAACTAGAAAAGAAGTTTGTATGAGAATAAGGTTGTACAGCAGAAGACTGCATCAGTTTGTATTAAAATTCAGCTTATATTGATATAAATTTTCAGTTTAGACAGGCCAACTGAGTTGTTTTACGGAAGCTGCTGGAAAACAGTCACCAGAGCTGATGATCAGTTCTTCATCCTATTTTCTCAATATTTCAAACACAGAGAAATAAAACAAAATATTCATTTTGGAATTGGAGGAAACACAAATTTGGAGGAATTGGAGGAAACACAAAAGTCTTTCTGAAGTAACACAGTGGTAATACTATCAATCTGGTTTTGTCAGCAATTGTTTCTGAACACTGTGTATAAAGTTTTCTCAGTACTAGAAATATCCAAGCTGATCATGAAATGTTTATACTCCTGTACTTTGTAATGTCAGTTGATCCATTAAGTGAACTAAGGAGGTTTCGATTCCCATGGTGTCCCAAGGGGAATGATTATAAAGTGTGAATGACAGAGGGATTTTAGCATCTAAAGGTATGGTGTGTACAAAGCCTGTGCTGTCCAGAGAAGGGTTACCAAAAGCCAGGTCATGCGGTGTGAATGCAACTCAGCTAAGGGCAGATTGGGATGGGGGACAGGTCACCCTCTGGCTGCTGGTGGGAGAAACTGATATTGAGGCAGTCTGTGGTTTATCAGGACCTCTCTGTGACAACACAGTCCTGCAGCACAGGAATCTTGTTCAACAGCTTGCCTGCTGGTGCTGTGAGATAGAGTTTCCAGTTGTGAAATGCTCTGAAAGGTGTGGTGGTTGGGGGTAACTGAGATGAAACTGAGTGTTTCAGATGATCTAATGTGACAGCTACTGAAGGAGAGGACATCTTCCTCTTTTCATCTGTCACAGCCATGTAATTTCTGTCCTCACTTTGCTTTTGTCCCTTATGTTCCCCATGAGTTGGTTTAATTCACTCATCCTGCAGAACATTAGCTTAGTCATCCCTCAGCTACCCCAGAAAGAAAAAAGAAAACAGTTTTCACTGGGTTAGCCATGTGAATCAGCGCAGGAAGGACTCCAACATCTGCTGAGGGAGTGGGAACCAGTGGACAAAAGCAGAAGTGAGAGAAGGAGGGAGGAGAAAGTGGGGTGACAGTGCTGAGATTCACTCAGCTGGACTAGCTGCTTGAGAGTCCTGATAAGTGCTTCTGAGAAGCATTACGCGCTGAGCAAAAGGACAGGGTCCAACTCTGATTTCAATCATGTTTTATTTCAGAAGTTGACACCTGGAAGTTCACAGCCAGAGACCTGCATCTGCAGACATGGTTGCTGGTGGCTGTGTAGGAGGAAAACTAAGGTAAGATGACTAAAGCCATGGAAACACAATGGGACTTTGTAGAGGCTGAACTTGTTTATAGGTACCTGAGCTCTCTTACCAAATGCTTGATAGAGGTCTTGACTCTCCAGGAGATGAGCTGATAGGTTCTGCCGAGGCCCTCGCATATGGCTAACACCTTCTTCTCTATGGAGTTTTAACTTTGCTAAAAATTATACTGCTTCTCTTGTTTAAATGATGAGTATGACCGAGTAACTTTCAAATATTTTAAAATATAATTGTAGGATCACTCCTAATGTCTAGATGTACTGAATTGTTTGGTGTTGGACACCCAGCATCCACACTACGTGCATTTTGTGACTGATCTGTGTGTATCAATCTATGTGTGTGCATACACATATATTTTACGCTTTCAAGAAGCTCCAGTCTGGTCCTGTGAAATGAAAGTCCATTGGTGCTTAAAGAGCACTAGCTGTGCTCTCAGAGTGTATTGTCTGGTTTAGTTTCATCCAAAAGGAATCTGGTTTTATGCTCTGAGACTGCCTTCTGTCAAATCAAAATAAGGATACTAGGGACTATCATGAGATCGGTTTCAGAAGTGTGTCTCTCGTCCAAAGAAAAATGCTAATGTAGGTACTATCTTCTTTTCTTGTTGTTGATGTAACTTTGAAAATGAATATCCGAATACATGGTTAAAATAAAACTGCTTTCTTTTCCTGATGAATTGTTTTGGTGACTGTCATGAGGCCTGGATCTCTTTTGCAAAGTATGTAGATCATGGCAATGGAACATTAATATTTGCTTCTACAAACTTCAGGCAACATTTGGGATTTGTGGTAGTACATGGTAACTAACCACATCTAAGAAGGTCTCCAGGCTTGGCTCCCAACAGATAAACTAGACTGAGAGGAGGCAAAATAGAGTTTAATCATCACTTTAAATACAAGGAACTGAAATACAGCTCTGAAAGAGCTTCTCTAAAGTCAGCTGGGAAGCCTGCAGCTAGGCTGATGAATTCTCTTATGAATCTAGATCAATTGTCCTGTTACTGTGCAATACTGCATATTGATATAAGCATACCATTTCTGATACAACACAGTGGGATGATTTGCCATGACTTGAATCACAGTATGGGCTGGTTGATGAGCCAGGAGTCAGAAGGGACTTCCTGTTAAAGGACTTCCAGTAGAAGAACTCTATTTATAGTCATTACAAGCAATCATCCTTTTCTTTTTAAAGTCCTCAAGAAGAAAATGAGGGCATCACGCAAGAATTTGAGGCTACTACAATCAGAGTGCAGGCTTGCTCATTCTTGGTATAGCTCTCTGGACTTCACCGCTTGTACAGCAGATACATTTGGATCAGCAATTTTGATATAACCCTCAATATTTTTTTTTTTTTTTTTTTGTCTAGAACAAAAGCATAAGAATACAATGACATAATCTGCTTACCATCTTGGTATAAATGGTTAGCTTTCCAGGTTCTAGTTTTTCTGCAGTATGACATACCGTTGTTGTCTTCAGGGTATCTCATAAATTCATCATCATTGGCATTAGTGCAACTAAATGAGCTTAATTTTGTTATTTTCTATTCTAATTTTAAGTGCTACACTGTTTTCTCTCCTCTCAGGCTGACATTAATCACTTCAGGAAACACTTTGCTTTGTAGCCCGAGGCCCTCAGTCTTGCAAGTGTTCAGCCAGTAGTGATCTGATAAGCTTAGCGCTGAAAGTACTCTGTGAAAAGAGATTTCAGTTATCTTGAATATTGGGTAATGAACTGTCAAGATTTCTTTTCCTTTTTAATACATCGTTTCTATACAACTTAGACATCAGACAGAACAAATATTCAGACCAGGAAAGTGAAAAGGTGCAGTTGAATGAAACACGCTATTGAACTCTTATTTATTTTTTTTTTTCCTGGAAAATGCAAAGGAAATCCTATATAATCAGGTTATCATGTTTGACTCACATCATCCGGTTTGTACATCAAATC
This sequence comes from Tauraco erythrolophus, assembly GCF_009769465.1. Lineage (NCBI taxonomy): Eukaryota > Metazoa > Chordata > Aves > Musophagiformes > Musophagidae > Tauraco > Tauraco erythrolophus. Next base: position 30,371,389 of record NC_141496.1, read on the forward strand.
ATCCATACAATGCATTAATATGTGACTTCTTTAGTTTGGAGTTCTGTGTGCCAGCATAACACTAGAACAAAACTCAGTTGTTAGTTATGATATCAAAGCACAGGTAAAGGTGTGGGTTGTTTTTTTTTTTTAAAAAAAGGAAAGGAAAATAAAGACATCATGGCTTGAATTTGAGCAGGGCTTCAATTTAGATAAAACCAAAAAGGACCACACAAAAATAAAATGGAAGATGGATTATGAAAGAATTAAAACGCACAAGCAGCCTTTGCCAACCAGGCATATGAAAATCTATGAATTTTGTTGATTTGTGTTCCCAAACCTTGAAGCTATTTAAAAGGCTCAGACTTTGAGGCAGTGGGTTCTTGTTTAAGGAGTTCCAAATCAGGCACCTGAAGCTCTGGTTCTTTTCATTTAAATAACCAACCCTTCTTTTGTTTTGGTTTTAATTCACTTTTACATTAAATGTACTCATTGGCAGATACCTGACTCATTTCTGGATCCCTGTCCTTGCCTGACAGAACCATATTGGGTATGGGTGGAAGGGCTGTTTTGTGACTCAATCTAAAGAAGTGGGGAGCTCAGAGCTATAATCCTGCCTTAGTCAGAAGTGTTCTCATGAAGCCTAGTTTCATTAATTAACTAGACTAGTCTTTAAATGGGATTAATTACATGGGTCTAACTTCTAAAGGTTGCTGAATGTGAGAAATAATATGGTGGGTTATGGGAAATGCATTCGTGGGCAGTAGTTTAGGACGATTATGAACTTTTCTCTGGGCTACAAAGCAACTCACGTCTAAGAATGTTACACAGCATGGTGCAGCTCCTTTTATGTCTTAGTTTATCAATAAATGGGTTGGCTTGTTCTGGCCTTTATTTTCTGTCTGGAGCCTGAAGCATCATATTTGTGTATCAGTAGGAAACATAATAATTCGCAATTGACAACAGTATAGGTGGAAATAATGAAAATACAAATATAAGGCACAAAGCGACAGCTATATGGTGTACTTTCAAAACAAAACCTCAACCTGAGGTCTGTGGAAGGGATCAGTTTGGTCGACTTTGTGCTTCTTCATTAACAGAAGTTATTCTACGAATAACTTACACGATATTCTGGAATTATTTACTGGAAAATTGTTCTGAAAGGCATTTAGATAACCAGGTCATCTCATTAAGGCAAGCTTAAATCACAGTGTGCTAATAAGTGTCTTTAGGGAGTTTAACATCTGTTTTACCATATTATCAGGTTTAACTTATTTTGCTCCACACACTCCCTGTGGTGTCCTATCCTTGGCTTGCATTATAGCAATTTACTGGATGTTGTTTGATTACTTCCTGTTTTGACTGTACCAATGTATAAATTGTGAATCAAGAGGGATATTAACCAAACTGTCATAAATCTGACCATCACATTTTTACTTAGCCTTTCTGTTGTAGGCTTCAGTACTGGTTGCAACACATGATTGCAAGCTACACTTCAGTCCTCTCATGGTGGTCAGTAAAAAAAGTGTGTGCTGATGGTAGTACACTAGGCTAGAAGGATGAGGACGAAACTGAAATAGTCTGTCAGAATTTTCCAAACAAAATACCTTACTTGGGAAAAGGAATTTTGTAATTCACAGCATTGTCATTCAGTTTCAGTTTTAGTTCTGCAAATGTTCTTGACATTGGGGAACTACATATACAATGTAGGAACAGTGTGAGAATTTTAATATTTATTGATCTCTGCTTTTAGTTTCTCCTATAGTAAAATGTGTGGCTGTAGATGACAGTTTGTTCTTAAAAGACCTGTCTTTTCCATCCATGAGAAAATGCTGTGTTTAGACAAACAGGTCCTATTCCCTAGATGGTACCTTTAAGTGTTACTGCAGTACAAACAAACAATACCGCTGGGTATACAGCTTACAAGTCTTGCTCTCAGCTGGGCCAGTTGCGGGATTACTTGCCTACTGATGCTGAAAGAGCTGTGTATGGCAGACTTTTAATAAAAGCTTTCTTCACTTTGTAAAGCAATCTCTGTGCAATTGGTTCATGATCTTGCAAAGCAGGCAGCTGGCTGACAGTATTTCATTGAACTTTAATGGATAAAAGCCAGATCTGAAGAAAGTTAGTGTGCTAGTCTCAAATGTTTTAATAAGATATAGACTTTCTGTGAGCTCAGTCTTATTGTTTGTTTTAAAACTTGTTTTTATAAAGAAATGTCCATGAAAACACTCAACAGTCTGGGAAAAATCTCTCTAGTGAAGCAGGCTGTAGTTTTGTTTTAGTCTAAACTCAAATTTGGCATAGTTTAGCTGAGGCCAAATAGCCAAAGAGTATGCAATATGCAACTAGTGCTAGTCCTTTTTATTGATTTCTTTAAGGGAATAAAAATACATGTTCCTCTAATGAAAACAATCCATCGGTCTTTTGCAAGCCTACTGCCTTTGTAGTCATTTGGTGCTACATCATTTAGAGACCAGACTTGCTCTGGGGTTTATGGTCTTTTTTTAAATTAATAAAACCTGATGAGTCTTTATTTGATTAACATTAAGCTGAAACTGGGAAATGGTTCTTTATCTGCATTTATCTTGACATTTTACTGCTTCTGTTTCAGACCTGAAAAATTATTTTTGGTTAACAGTTGTCCATTTTCTTCCCCCAGCTGTAGCAGTTAGACTAATACATTATTGCTGCTTCTTATAAATCTTGCAGGTCTTTTCTTTGTAAATGTCTTGCTTTAGGAATATAAGATTGTTACAAAATGAAATATAAAAATTAATTTTTGAAGTATTGTTTTGGAGCAATATGCTTAGGTTTTATGTTTTCATTATTTGATTTGAACTAGAGGAAATGGATTTGCCACAAAGCCAATCTTGCCTATCAAAGAAGCTGTTAGTTTTCAGTGAACAGTGCACCATCCCAAAACTTTGAACATTAAGATCCATTTAATTGCCCTGGGGAAAGGTGCTTTTCTCAGAATCGCCATGCTATGATTTGTTTTGTTCGATGTGTGAGAAAGGCATGAACAGATGGATCGGACTACTTCTTAATTCAGGGACTTAGTTGAACTGCACTCCAGATGCATTTGTATATATTTTGAACCATTAGAAATCTTCTCAGCTTGCAAGTCAGTGAATACCAGGAATACATTCTGAATGCTATTAGTCCCTGCATGTCTTTATTTCTAAGTTTAAAGTCTGTAATTTATCAATATAGCTATTTCCCACTGAGAAAACCACTCTTTAGTTTATGAAGAAGTTTTTTGGCTCGCACGGTCTTGCACCGTTGGAAGCTAGTGGTTGGCATGTCTCCCTCACAGATGAGGCACAGGCAGCAGAGGGTCAGTCTGTCTCAGTAAGGAAGATGCCAAAAACATGGTGTGCGTGAAATTGCTGGTCAGGACAAAGAAATGCGGTATTTGAAAGAATGATGGGAGGCATGGGTTTACTGTGAGCATGTTTATGGAACAGCACTCATGTAAATTACAAGACAGCTTAATTTCCCTAATCTGTTTATGTAGTTTTCTAGAGCCCGACTCTACTTGCTGCCAGCCAAAGGCAGTGTGAGTGACACCTCTCAGAATTCTTCATCCTGAGAAGGATTTCAATTCATCTGTGGCTTTACAAAATTGTAAGAAATTGATCTCTAGGCTATCTGTTAGTACTGATGTTTGCAAGTATCTTTGCAAGAGAGTGACCAGAACAACTCCTTGGAGCCTAAATGGCCCTTGTACCTGGCTGAGGTTGTCTTGGCTTTAATGAGCTGCTATCTTATGTAGTTTGTAGTTTTCACACATACTTTTGTACTATAAAGAGGTACATTTTGTCTTGTTTTTTTGAATAGCCTGTTAGGTCCTTAACTAACAAAGATTTCATCAGGAAAAAAGTCTTAAGTATACATACAAATCTCATTGCCTTTCTCAATCTGTATTTCTGTAAGGTAGCATGATGCTTATTTTTCCCGTGTAGCCAAGGGGCAAGGAGTAAGTGACTTGCCCAAGATGCCCATGGTGGTTTTAGTTGGTGAACTTGCATCTTGAAAGTCCTGGGCAGATCCCCTAGTCACAGGGCAGCTTTTGCCTTTACTGCTGCTTTTTATCGTTAACACTAACTCAGCTCTGATAGAATTGGCCATGCTGGGGTTGTATTATAAGCAAGAGAACAACTACACCTTCCAATCCTCCGAACCAGTTCCTTTACTTGGTTAGACCTATTCAAATTAGACTCAATGGACAAGGTGCTAGAAACAGCTCTGGGAGTCAGAAATCTGCCTTTGGGAAGAGGGAGTCCCTCTGGGCAGCAGTGAAATTGGAAATGGTCACTGTGAACGCCGGGATAGGATGCTTTCCCTCTTATCACCTTCCATGATGCTTTTATTTGCATCACTCAGGGTAGAAGCCAAGTACTCAGCACTGTCATTTGGCCTGCCTGTGTGTATTAGGTTATATCTCGACTCTATAGACTCTTAGGCTGACTGTACTATGACTTCATTCTATTATTTGTGTTATTACACGTTGTTGTTTGTAATGAGTAGGCAAGATACTACCTGGTCTTTTCAAACATCTCATCATCAGAGTCAAAAATATTCCGGAAAGCCCTTGCCCCCGCTGGCAAAAAAAAGATCTAGTTTGGAATGCAGAAGTGTGAAGAAGATTTTCTTTAACAAGAGACCATTTGGATTTTTAGCAGTGTGTTTCCAGAAAGCTGGAGTACAGTTCTACGATATTGCTGAATGTAATTTAGGCTTTGACTAAATGCTGGCAGGCATGGGTATTCTCTAACAACAAATATAGCTGCTTTGTTTAAAACAATGAGCTATTGGGCCAAACCATTCTCAGCAAAACCTGGTCAGGATGATGGCTTTCCTCTAAAAAATGAAGTTGGATGCAAAGTTTGGATTCAGAAAGAGTTTTTCCAAGGTTGCCAGATCTTGTCTTACTGCAAAAAATGCAGAAATGATGCAGACAGAAGTTTGTCTAGATTTCAGAAAACAATAGTATTTCGAATTATGCCAGTTGTGCCAAGTAGAAGCAGCAAGTTTCACAGAAGTTAGTTTTAATAGATCTGTGCTAGTATTTGGCATTTCATAAATTTTTAGGTTATTATGCATAGTTTACCTGACATTTTTTTGACAGTGGTTACATATACTCCAAACTAAATATCTTGAAAGAGAAAAACATCAAATTCTCTTGGATAAGATATTTAAGGGGGATGGGGAATGTTCTTTTAAAGCTTAGGGATTGTCTGAAAGTTTGGTGGTGTGGATGAGGCACCGAACTTTTAACTCTTCTGTATACACAAAGGCTCTCCTTCACAAACCCATCGAGAAGAATGCTGTTGGAATGAATCTATATTCAGGCCAGACATACATTATTTGGACATTGGCATGATATTGTCTATTGTATCCCTGGAGGAGATCCTCCATTTCCTAGCAGTCTGTAATGGATCAGGAGTAGGCTACTGATGGCACACGGTGCCTGGCTCCTCTAATGGTTGCCTTCTGGATGAGCAAGTTTTGATTAAAAAAAATTAACTGCTCTAGATTTGTTCAGCTTCTACTCTGATTGAGGTCAGTGGTGCTGCTCACTTGGCATTCAATCTGAATCTTCTCTAGTCAACACAACTACAGTGACTGAGAGCTCACAATCTGGGAAAAAGTTTTGTTAAGAATTCGTGCTCCAGAGATCCTGACTTCTTGCTAATTTTGAAGATAACATTGACTTCCAGTTGCAGAGAATGGAGCACTGTTCCCTATCAACTCAGACAATTGAATGTTCCAGTTGCGTAGTTTGCCTGGGTGTTGTGAAAGTCCTCATTAAATTCTTGGCTGAGGGTGGTGTCTTCTTTAATGAGCTAAGTCTGCTCAGACTGTCTAGACCAAGATGATTTCCATAGGATGACATGGCTTTGCGCTTTGATCAGTATTCATAGTGTCACTTCTTTTTAATATGGCACAGAGTTAAAATGTATTTCTATTGCATCAGTGTACCACAAAGTGTGTACTTAGGGTTCCACCCTGCTGTATATGTTTATATGTGTCATACCATAATCCTTGAAACTAACGAAGCCTGATTTCCCAAAGGGTTTGTGTTCTGTGTGTCCTAAATGCTTCTAACTCTCTCTTTGTAGCATATCATCTTCTTCCCATGGCCTTGGTGTTGGTCTCCGCAGTGCCATTCCCCCACCCCTTCCCAGTTCCCTCACACTGCTCCAGAGAAGTACTGCTGTACATTACTGCTGACTGGAAGCAGGGCATGGGCAAATTAGCTGGACAGCACTGTGTGCTTATGGGCCAACTGGATGAAGCTTCTCTGGTTTGGTAAGGGACTTTAATTCACCCTCTCAAAAGGTGATTTAATCAGTCTTCTACCCAAACGTGAATTCTCACAGCGTTTCTTGAAGACTTTTTTTTCTGAGCCTTCAACCACGTTTAACAGGTAAAAGATGGACAAAATTGAAGAAGCTGTTATAGATGAAGAAGAGAGATAGACAGATGGACAATTACAGGGATTGAATAGGTCTCCTTTTCCCAGGAAACAGTGGAGTGAAGCAGCTGAAACATACTTGTGTGTGTTCCTTGAACTACTTGTTACTGAAAACCATTAAAGTCATATGATGAGAGTGGGATGGGTCAGTGAAGCGTGGGCTCCCCCTGTGTCACACACTGTTCAAGCACCAAGCAGTGCTTGGGGTCATACCAGAGAATTTGGAAATCAAAGAGTGCTTCTCTCTGAGCCTGCAAGTAGTGGATGCTGGCAAAAAGAGAGGTGGTGGGTGTTTCAAGTAATTCTTGATTACTTTCTCTAGTTCCTGCCTTTGAGTTATTGGAGAAACTTGAGAACCGTGTTTTTTCCTAGGTGAAATTTAAGAAATATGACTTTAGATAGACTACAGAATAGATAACAAAAGCATAAGGCATAGCTGTACAGTGAGGTGCATGGTAGAACCGCTTGTTATTGTGCAGCACATACAGTCCACGTTAACTCTGATCCCAAAAGCCATGCTGGTATGTTGTCATGACACTAGGTAATTACTGTGGCCTCCCAGGCTATTGCAGCCAGTCTGAGTGTTTGGTTGGCATCCTCCATGGCACACTGCACACCAGGGAAGTTCGGCTAGATCCTAGAGACTGAGAATTACCCCCCCTTAAAGCAACTGGCCTCAGCCTCGGCAAAAGACACTGCCTGACCCTGAAGGTGCTTGAACATTAGACTTGACTGAGAAGCCAAAATTTGACAAGAAGAGACCTGAGCAGAAAGGCCTGTGGCTTCTTCAGCTGCTCTTTTTCTCTAGAGTTTCTGGCTCAGTCCTCTCTTTTCAGTCTTTCCCCAAGGTGATAATTTTGTACAGCAGATTGAACCCCTGCCCTGCCCTGAATCACATCTGGCTATGTCTATTAGGCTGAACTGGAGCAAGTCAAACTTGAAATCAAGTTAAATATCAGCTGAAGATACGATTTCACACTTAACCTGGGCAGCCTTCTCCCACCTTTATATCCAATGTGCAGCTTTAGCTGGATGATAAAAATTTCACTCACAACAGGCACCTGTGCCCATACCAGAGAGGTTCCTGATGACTTTGGCTAGCCTTCTAGACCCCTAACAGCTTCTCACAGTGAACACACACTGAAATCTACTCTCAAGGTCTCTCTTTTTGCTTTGTTTCTTCCCCCCCATCCCCCTCTAAGTTGCATTGTCAGGATCAGTAATAGTTCAGTCTGCTTGTTTAGTTATCTGCAAGGAAAAGAACGGAATGCCTGCACTCTTGGAGGGATATGATCTTCATGGAGACAGAAACGTATCCTCTACCTTTAGACTGTACTAAGATGCTAGAGTAATTTTGTGACAAAATGATGTTCTGCTAAAACCACATGTCAAGCTGGTTTTGGAGTAACTTTGAAATGCCTCTTGAGAAATGTGCTAGTATTGTCATGTTTTGTGTGTAAATGCATCAGAAACGATGCTGCTGGAATCGAGGTTATTAGAAGACAAATAAAAAACCCCAAACCAAACACCCTTCCCCTCTTGCCCCTCAACCCAAAACCTGATGATTTTTTTTCAAGTACTGGTGGCCAGTCAGAAGTTAGAGCTATATAATCACAAGACACCAGGAATTTACTTTCAAGGAAAATGTCAGATACTGTTGTGAACAGCACTTTCTTGAATTCTTTAAGACAGTGACTTGGAAGCTAAAAAAATGTAGAGCCTGCTACCAGTACAGATCTCAAAACTGCATAGCTCATCAGTGGTATCCTCATTATTGCTAATGTAATTTCAAGCTTCTGTCATATAATTTTTATTTTACAGTGTTTTTTAAATTATACTATTTGGCATATAATTTATTGCATTCGTTTGTTGGTTTAAGATATCAGTGCAAGTATAATTAGAACTGCTTATAATTTCCCATATGATTGAAAATGCTATGTTCTACACTTGGAAAAAAAGGAAAATCCTGATTTTTTTGTAGTCTGCAGAATATAAAGTTTTTCAGTTAGGAAACACTGAAACTTACTAATGCTTTCCCCAATATACAGATTTTTTTTTTCTTCTAAAAAAGTTTCACCTAAAGTGCTGAATGTCTCCCTTGAATAACATAACTAATGCAGCCAGTGGCATTTTTAAATATGATGATTTATAGCACAGTGAACAAAACTTAATAATTAATCTTCCAACATCTTTTTGAGTGGCAGGTTAATAAACATTATTCTCATCAATGCAGCACCTGACTAGCTCCAACAGTAAAAAACAACCACAATGTATCTCTTCCTTTCCTGCCAAAAAAAGACCAGCTTGTAAATGTGGAAAACTGGGAGGTTTGATAATAAGATACCATAGTATGGACATTTACCTGAATTGGATGAGGATGCGTATTTAATTCTAAAGATAGCAAGGTAACATTGGGTGGTACAAAGTGAACCTGATTTTTTTTTCAATTGCCAAACTTTGTCAAACGGTAGAGTTTTTATGAATTGCAGAGAGTAGCTGATGTAATGGTCTCTAGCTATAAGCAATGCCCGGAACAGCAAAGAGTTGCATCACACAGCAAAAAAAAATTGTGACAGCTACAGATACACAGCTCCATTAGAATCACAGGCTGTTACAGGTGAAACTGATGTTACAGGTGTCAGTCAACTCCGAAAATTGCCACTCTAACCTTGTGCACCAGCAGCAACCAGGACAGAGCTGAGCTTTATAGCACTTTTTATATTGCGTAGTACTTACCTAACTGTGTCTGGTCACCTTGCTGTGACCTGGACAAAGGTTGGTGGTGGGGGAGGCTACCAGGAGCCCAGTGGGGTGTCAGCCCAGTGTGCTGATGAGCTAATGAGAATGGAGAACAGGTCTGGGGAAGTACTGGGAGAGAACTGTTTCAGAGAAGCTGAAAGCCCTTCTCTCATTCATTAATTCTGATTCCTATGGCTCCCAGTCCCTTAAGGCAACAGACAGTGCCATGCACTTACCTTAAGTTAGTGAAATATAAGACCTTTTAAATATTAATATTTCTTGGGGCCTCTGGATAGGTTCACCACCTGCTACCTCATACCGCAGATGTCTAAAGCAGTTTTGGTCACTTTTTCTGTTTTAAAACTTTCGTTTTGCTGAACTCCTCTTCATAGGCTGAAAAGACTTCAAGGGACTAAAAACTGCGCAGCTGCCCCACTACAGTGTTGTGCACCGTGGGCTGTACTGGTGGGTATACTTCATATGTCATCCCTGTAGCTTTGAACCAGACAACCAGACAGTTAAACACAATAAATCTGCACAAGGGCACTGGAGTCTCAGATTACGTTGCAGTGGCACACCAAATCCTCTTTTTTCTCTCTGTATCTATCCTGCGTGTTTTCAAAACACCCAGGTGTCTCATGATGTTTTTACCTTTTGTCACAGAGACACGGGGATCCGGCCACTCCCAAACTGCAGAGGAGCTGGACACTGGCGAAGAGCAATCTGAGGCTGTACAAGGAGTGTCTGAGTGTCTTGTGAAAGTTTCTGTAGTTCAATTTTGTGAAGATTGTCCAGTTTCACTGGCTTTATTTGGTTTAATTCCCTATTATAGAACAAGACCATATGGCCATTGCTTCCAAAACATTTCAGATAGAAGTGAAATATTATCAGTTCCATCTACTAACTAAGTCAAACCCAAGCTGTTGTAGTAAACAGCTGCATGACTCTGCTGTATCAGCTTTTTTTAGCTGTAGCAGGGAGAAATTTTCTTAAGAGAGAACTTCAGTCTAGCTTTGGTACTGGCATCATTATAAAGCAAAAATTCGGAACATGGATTGTGACTGCTGTTACGTCCTACAAGAAACACCATTCTGCTATTTCAACTACTATTTCATGTACCTGTCTCAGCTTAATCATTGTCAGCATGTTAGTGGTGAGAACTGTGCAAGCTCCATTCATACTGGGAATAAACCTGTGTAATGAGCTAGATAGCGCTCTCCAAAAAGTGGAGGCACTAGCTTGTCTCTTGCTTCCCAAGTTTTTCTCAGTATATGAAGTTACTTACTATTGCATACCCAGCTGTCATTTTAAAATGGCATCCTTGGTTCTTAAAAGTCATAATGAGGACAGAGGTTTTTCTTGGACATATGCTTTTGACTTGCTGAGGATCCTGTAAGAAAAGCAGAGTATTAAAAAGAAGTTCCCAGCCTTTTGCTCTTAAAAGAGACCAGGTGGCTGCGTGGTTATAGAAAATAGTAATGAAAATTGGGTGTGTGCAGCACAGCGCGGCTTTGAAATACGGAAGGTGGTCTGGAGAGACTCTCACCAATGCCTAACTTTCCTTCCATGCCTCAGTGACTGATCACCAGCATAAATGGGAGTTTCTAGTTAAAAACAGGTTTCCCTTCATAGTGAGAGGTATAAATGCAAAACCACTTATGGAAAGGCCAATAAAAAGGACAAACAACCAGACTAACGTCACTGTGCTCTGAAACTGCATGTCAAAGGAGCCTTTCAGAGCACCACGTGAAACCAGAGACAAGGAGTCTTTCTAAAACATCACAGGCGGTGCTTCCCTAAAAGCCTGGGAAACCCTTGCCACTCCTCTAGCACCCCTTACTCCCTTCGGGGAAAACAAAACCTGGCACTTCTAATGCCACAGGACGTTAACACCTTTTCATAAAACGCCCGCCAAAACTCCATGCAATTTGGGGATTTACCACAATTAGTCAAAAGTATTTATTCACCATTCCGAATGCTGTCTCTAACTTTGTTGGGTAAGTGGCTTTTTCTGTGGCCTCAAGATCTGGTTCTAATGAAGAGAGTTGGGGGTATTGAATGAGAAGCCCATAAATGAAGCCATTGCTCTCATTTATGGCATTTCACTGCTCTTGCTCTGTAATGACTGTGAAGAGGTGTGTGGCAGTATATAGCATCATCTGCTCTTTCTTATGATAACTCCAAATATAAGTCTAAATATCCCTGCTTACAGGAATCTGGCTCTTAACGTGGGCTTGATGATTCTTATCCATGTTTCAAATTGCTGTTTTGGTTAAAATAAATGTATTAAAGGCATATAATCTTACTCATGACTAACATCATTGCAGTTGTGAAAGGTGAAAGCCAACCCTTTGAGCTTAGTGCAACAAAACCTTCTTTAAAGGGCCAAAGATATCGTGGGGAGTGGGTGGAGGTTGTTTTGTTTCTTTTTTTTTTAATTCTACACTGTCTCTGTGCTTTGATTTTATTGAAAATTTTAAAATAAGACTGTGCTTTCAATTGATAGTTTCCAGCTCAAATGAAAACAGCAGGAAAAGAGAGGGAACTGCAATTTCAGTGAATTCTCACAATGTGGTTTTAACAACAACAAAAAAGAAATAAACTCTAAAATGTCTTGGAATATAGAATCAGTCACAGCTTAACAATTTATCAGAATATGAATGCTGAGATATTTGGATTCAGAGTCAACTCTTGATTGTAAGACTTGGGTCTTGGCTGTGGGTCTTGTCCTTTGTATGCATAAAATAGAAATACGTACCTTTTATTCTTTTAGAATCTCTCATAGGATTTTTTGTCTTTCTAAACATTTTTTTGTTATCTTTTGTTATTGGAAGAAAAACTATATTCTCGGAGAGCCAATTACCTGGGGAAGATGATGTATTGAACTGCACTGTACTTTGATTGATGACAAGAAGATTTGATGTCTCCCAGGCATGCTTTGAAATCTCCTTTCTTTCCATTACTTTTGACCTCAAAGATCTTCCAAGACAATGGCACAAGCTCATAAACAAACCAGTCCAAGAACACCAAGTTACACAAGGCAAAAGCAACTCATGCACTTGGGAATTTCTGTCAAACGTGCTCATAGTCAATTTACTTCCCAGAACTTCCTTGGGCATTGGTTTATTTTCCAAGCTTCTGAATAAGAACTGTATTTTAAGACAAAAGTAAGATATATGGTAAACTGTTACAATACAGAACAATAAATTGAAGATGGCTGTTGAATTGGCACCCAGGCTAGATTAACTGATATCTGTTTCTAATGTCAGTTATCTGAATGGATAGTACCCCTTTAAAGGCTAGCTCTGCTGGAATGCTGAAGAGAGGGTCTGTTCTGAGCGGGATTTAGCTGAAATTTTCTCTTTACTGATTAATGCAGATGATGTAGCTACCAAGCCTCTGCATCTTGGCTTTTTGAAATATTGTGTGATGGATGTAGGTGACTGAGAAGGACTCATTTGCTTTTCTTGTGGCCTTGAAGTAAGATAAAGAACTAAGTTGCAAAGAGGTGTCAGAAGGTTTACCAATAAGGAGAGCAACCCTACAGAAGCCTAGTACTGTTTGAGATAAATGAGCAAGGCAAATAATTCTTGTAGTACTGTCTAAGGGGTAATTCAACAGAATATTTTTTTCAAGAAAAAGGATCTTCTCTCCTTATGAGGTTTCAAGCAATACCACTCCTTACGAAAAATATCCTTAATCCTACTGCCTTTTAGAATAGTACTTGCAATTTTGTTTTCAAACAGTTTGTTTCATCTACAAAAATCCGAAAACTGAGCAAAGGAATTATAGGGAATATCATGTGCGTTTTCTTTGCATAATTGAATCACTTTTTTGTGCTCAGATATTAACAATTAACAGTATTCAACACTGAACAGCACCAAAGTTATTAAGAAAACCAGTGCTAGGATTTTCCTGCTGTATCTGTGCAAAACATCAATTGATCACCTAAGCTAAGATGTCAGGAATCCAACAGCATGACTGATTGCATTACTGATTGAAATGTTCATACTTAAGTCTTCTATCAGAATTATTTTTGTTGCTGTGTAAGAGAAACAAACTGAAAACTGAGGATTACAATATTGAAGACTTCTAAGATTTTTTTTCTAACAAAAGAGGTCCAGGTCCTTTGGAAAGCTAACTGGCTGGAGTCATTGATCGTTTCTGCAAAATAGAAAATTCAGATCAAGCTGAAATGGAGAAAAATATACAGTGAACTTCCACTGTGTTATACATTGTATCTGGGATTCTGTGGTTTTATGTAGACTCGAGAAGATCAGGTTATTTCCACGTGCCTGGACCCGTTTTTATGCTACGTTATTTTTTTCCCAATACTGCATCAGAGTGAGACCCAGCAAGCATCAGGATGTATTAGCATGCATCAGGGTGCATACATCAGACCCAGCACGCATCAGCATGTATCTTCATCCCCCTCCTCCAGCAATGTCATTTCTATAGAAGCATATGGAGGTGCTTCAGGCTGAAGTGTGGTATCCCCAAAAGGCATACCTTCCCCAGACGGCCGAGGAAGGAAAGTGCTGCAATGTGCTGTGTTGTATCTGGGCAGGGAGTATAGGCACTGGCTGAGTCTCTGAGATGGAAGGCAGAATGTGGTCCCCTCTTAGAAAGACTGTCAGAGTTCACCACCACAGTTGTTTCTGAAGCAGAACTGGGAGGGCAGGGGTACATGAAGCTGCTGATTTTACAAGTATATTTATGCAGAAGATCCAGAATAAACAGATTCAGAATGACTATCAGAAGGCTTTCTCTAGCTGTGCTGCAAGAGAGAATATTAAAAAATTTTTCAGTGGATGATTAATGTGGTGGAAAAAACCCACCCAGCAGAAATAGATGTGGGTTAAGCAGTAGACACAGCAAAATGGGCTGTTACCAGCAGATCGTTAACAGCCCACAGTGATGCTGAGGACATTTTAATAAACCCATTTAGGGAGGATTACTGCTATTGGAAATAATGATCAATGGCAGCAATGTGTTTTATATGAATAATGGGGGCTATATCAACCAGTGACAATGTCTGCTGGAGCCATTCTGTGTCTGCTGATACACAGGACGTTTTTCCTTGATCAGAGCATAGCATGTAGTTTGATACTTGTATTTTCATCATTACAAAAAAAAACCAACCCAAAACCCAATGATAAAACTATCAGAGGTCTGCAAATTAGTGTTACAGAAAAGATGGGCAAGCATCCAAAGTCAGAAAATATTTGAAATGTGGTGAAAGGCTGCAAAGTTAGAGTTCTAAAAAGATCCACTTTTATTTTATTGACCTATTACTGTGTGCTAAGAGTCATAGCTAGAAATTTCTGCACAAAATCTTTCCTGCTTTCCTACGAGGCACGGCACATGAGAGTAAGCTGAGTTACGCATCTTCTTGCAGGCTCTCTACAGGCACACTCCTGTCCCAGCCTGCTGCCTGGGGTACGGTGCAAAGTGCCCTGGGGCCTGGGGCTGACCCTGCATCATGGAGAACCACTTCAAATGATGGAGCAGATTACATCTGTAAATGGTAATTTTACAGTAGGTAGAATTCCACTGATTGGGAAGTTATCCTTGAGATGTATATTGATCCGAGAAAAGAAATTGCTCTACTGGTTTAACGTACATGTGGCAAGGACTCAGTTATGTTACAGAGTTTGGGAGCTTTTGTTGCTGCTGATCCAACAAAAGGAAAGACCTTTCTTTCCTTTGAAAAAATATTAACTCTGAATCAAAAGATGTGTTTGACTGGCATTTAGGAGGGACTATATCTAATATGCGGTCACTGAAGCTTATAACAAATGGAACATGTGATACAATTTTGATCCATGCATGAAGAGGAATTCTCACTGATCACAAAAAAAGTATGTTACTGTGCATGAAAAAGAAAATGAAAGAAAGCACATGACAAAGAAAAGGAAAAAGCATGAAACAATTCCCAGCTCTTCTCATGGTGTGCTTCAGTTCTTATGACAGGCATCATGTTCCAGCAGTTAAGCCTTTGTCTAGCAAAACTTCCACCCAGAATAAATTTCCAGGCGAGATGTGAAGAGGCAACAAAATGGTTTTATATTTCATTTATATTAATTTATATTTTAAAGGTCTTTCTGCAGGATTACTTTTTCGATAAACCTGTACAGAGCCAACAAACTGTATAAATAGTAACAAGTAATTGGCCTCAGGCATCTTGCATGAACAGTGAGGATCTGGCTTTTGCTCAAAGGAAATATGCAAACCTGTTAATGCAAAACAGTGACAAAAACTAAGCAGGGACTGTTGTGTGTCCTGAGGACTGTCTTGCACTTATAGGCATCGTTAGTTTTCAGTTTCGCTTGAAACTCATTGGCCTAACTCTGCTGCCACTGGGAATTATGCTTACTGATTTCAAAACTGGCCAAGTTAAGACAGTGGTCTGGAAATCCCATCTTTATCTCTGATAGAAGTGTAGTCCCTGCTTAGGTGGAGAGCACTTTATCTTTCTGAGCCCTATCAGAAAGATGAGAGCCCTGCCGCAGCATTCCCCGGAGCCAAGACCATCCTGGAGTTCGGCATGGCAACTGATGCTAGCACCTGTAACAGACATTACAGATTTAAACCAGACATCTGAAACGCTTTACAGTACAGTCACTATACTGAGGTCCAACAGGTGGTGTTCCTGCCTCTAACCCAGTTTTGTTGTCACTAGGCACATACAGTGCCTAGTCTGGAGTCTACTCTTGTGTGTGGAGATGTAGAGGTATGTGGTTGAACTACACCAGGATGCAAGAACATTGTTGAAAAGCCTACAGAAGATACATAGCATGCCACGTTTTTATTAATTTATGACAGTTTCAGTTGGAAATGCATCTTCTTTTTAGTGACTGTCTTGTTTTAATAATTTTTTCATGCTGATGTGATGCACTATGATGTCGTCCAACATGCCGTTGTCCTGCAAGTAACCATGCTCCAGCAACATCCAGCTTCTAGAAATCTTCATGAGCACTGAGATGCAGTAGCTACCACAAGATTTGGCCTCAGCTGCTTGTAAGTATGTACTGGTTTCATGGGAGCGTGTTTTTGTCTGAAATGTTGATGTAAATGCAGCTTGTTTTGCCTGTTGTTTTGCCTGATGATTATATTTTTCCATGCCTGTCACCACACACTGTTGCTGTGACCCCTGAGACACTAGTGTTTTGCTCAACTTCACACACATCCTCTTACCACATCAACCAGGGAGGTGGCTGTGTATGGAGCCTATTTTAGATACTTACCGTGGAGACAACGCACCTGAAATAACAACATGTAAATTGCCACACCATCAAATAAACAATGTAGGAAAGAAGTTTTTTTAATGCAGAAGCTTATTTTGTTTTAGAAATTATCTGGGCTGTTGATAGATTCCTTCTGCCATCTCTTCTGTGTTATCTGACATGATATGGTATAACCTGTTGACTCACAGCTTCACATTCCAAAGCGTACTTAAATGGAAAATAATTCAGAGTTATAAGCAATCAAAGCTCTGTCTTATCTTGTTGTCCAGTTGATTGGACAAGAAAATAGCTAATTTGGTGAAGTGCAGTGTTCTCGGTCATGATAGTGTCCCTCTTGTAACACGAAATGAATGCCATTAGTCATGAGAAACGGTTATGATGTAGCTTTCCTTTACGTGCTCAAGAAATTCACTATTCAATGCCTACTACTGGTTGCTTATGAGAAGTACATTGGAATAGCTTTGTTTTCCTGGTCAAAGCATGCAAATCATGTCTGAGTAACTAGAGTCAATACAAGTCCATGGCTTGTTACCAGTGAAATGTCTTGGTTACTTAGAAATTGTTTTTCAGCAGTTTGATATGGAAAGGCAGGAATCACTTAGATAACTTACTGAATAGCTTTTTCACCTCTCCTGTCTTGGTCTGAAAAGATAATATTCATTATTTGGTAGAAGCTGGTATGTGAATTTCTCTGTCGTTTTCTTTGGGGTTAGGGCAGTAAGGCCCTGAAGAAGATGTGCCATAACTCACGGGGTGAGTGAGGCTGTCATTGCCAGCGAGCTGTGCTGGAAGCTCAGCCTGCTGGAAGGATTCAGTGCAGGGTAGTATGAAGTCATGGGTCAGCTAGTGTCAAAAGCTGATGCTCCTCATCTGTCTGGGAGTCGTTTTATGCTGGATCAATGTCTCTCTCTGCTACCAGAGGGGAAATGTGAAAGGGAAATGTGAAGGGAAAAAGTAGCACTTCATGGCATGTGGCAAAGCCTACCAAAAAATCAGGTGTGTAACTCCCTTCTTGCCCAGTAAGGATGGTTAGCTGACCCGATGGGACAAACAGCCCACCACAGCTGCCGAGATGCCTTTGGCTTCACTGGTGGCAAGACACACGCCACGCTGCCACCCCAGTGCTACAGTGCCCACTAAATGGCACACCGTGCAGGGTTGTTTCGTGCACTGTGGCTGCTGTGCTACCAGGTTCAGTTAGAAAAGATGGAGACTGGTTTAGTCACACGGTGAAATGTCCTGCCCATGCATGTTAAACCGAATGCCTGCTGGTTTTCCCTGTATCTCACACTGACAAATCCTACACTTGAAGAAATAAATGGGAGTTTTGGCATCGACATCAAAGAGCAGGGGAAAAAAACACATTGCAAAAAAAGGGGGGAAAAGAAAAAAAGATTGTTTTGGGGCAGACTAAGTATCTCTAGCCTGGAAGAAAGAATGGTCTTTGGCTACACTAGAAAAGATGGTTGTAAATCATACTTGCCCTCTGTTGCTGCTAGCCAGGGACAGATTAGACCTTGAAATAAATAAAAGCAAGTCCAAGGCAGCTCTTGGATTTATCCCAGCTGTTCACTGTCTCACCCAAAAACCACTCTGAGTGCCCGAGCCTTTTCACCAGGCTCAGAATATCATGAGCTTCCAGCAGTGGAGCCATGGTGCCTTATTAGGTCCCTGTCTTTGGAGAAGCAAAACTGTTTTGTGGTGGTAATGATGGGGTCTTTCATGGGAGGGAGCAGGCTGAGGGCTGAGACAGGGAACAAAGAACAAGGGACTATGGATGAAGAGGAGGACTGAAGAAGAGTCAGTGGGGGTTGGCGGGGAGAGGGATGGTGATGTCTCCTGTCACTCTCACCAAGCCTTCCCTCATCTGAGCTAATCCTAAAATCTGTAACTTCCATACTTCTTCCACCCCTCTCTTCAGCTACAGCTTTTCCTGTGTCCCCCTCCACTCTCTGCAGCTGCGACTGCTCACCCTCCTGGGCTCTGCAGATGAAGGCAGTGTGATGGGCCCAGGACACTGAGACAGCCGGACTCATCATTTGTCCTATGACCTGTGCACAGGGGCAGCAAGTGGCCTCAGGAATGTCTCAGTTCTTCGCCTGCAACCCCACGGTGGTGGTCTCCACTCCATGTCTTCCAGCTCCAGTACACCTGGCTGTCCAGAGTCCTGGCAGGGGCAAAATACTCAGCAGGTTTGTGTCTGTCAGTGAACGGGATGCCTTCATTGCTCTGGTCAGCGCTCCTTGTGTCTCCACCTCCAGTAGCTCCCAAGCATTTTTCTTTCTTTGGCCATGTGCCATATATATATGTGCATGTGCATGTGTGTGTGTGTATGTGTACACATACATACACATGCATTAGCCCTGACTGCAGCACAGTCTAGGGGTCAATATATGGATGAAAATCATGAAGGTTTTGCTGCCTTTGTCGTGTAGCTCTTCTGTGTTGTCAGTGATATAATATGGATAACAGTGCAGGTCAGGCAGGGCATCTCACTGTCCTTCCACTACCAGAGCTGAGAAAGAATTATTCTCCTGGATTTAGAAAGACTTTTATTATTCACAGAATGGATTTCCTGGGGGAGCTTGAAAACCTCATATATACGGGACCTCTGGAAGACCTTAGAGCTCAAAACTCTGAATCTGAAATTGCCATATCTGCTGTCGTATCTCCAGCAATACCTTCCCCACCTAGTATGGAAATTCCTGTGTGGAAGGAGTTGATGTTTCATAGATGTCTCCTGGCTGTCTTGAGACAGTAACATGTATTCTAACAAAACTGTGATCGTGAACCAGTTAAACAAACATAGACAAGGCATACAACTCAAAAGCACATTACCTGTAGAAACCGTGTGCTGGGTCTTTTTCTATGCATATTTAATATTGCAAAGAGCAACATTGTTGTTACAGACCTGTGAAACCACTTTTTTTTTTTTATTTTAATTTTCCACAAAATATACAGGAGGGTGCTAAAGGGGAGGGATTATGTGTCGTAATAAGTATGAATGTTTCCCCCTCCTGTCTGCAATTTAATAGTCAGGATGTTTTAGTCAATGAGCATGGATATACTAGGGTCATCCTTTGGAGAAACTTTCTGTCTTACTTTATATTACTGAATTTTAATTTTGCAAAGATATTTTAGAAAGCTAGCATCTATTTACTTTCAAAGATGGTATACCATGTCCAGAGGTGACCTAGTACAGAAACCCAGAGTCACTCCCTTGCTAAGTGTATGTTGATGAATTACCAGAGCCAACAGTAACAGTAACCTCAAGGAGATCTGTATTTTCAGCATACCTGAAAATGTATGAAACATATACGAAATGTGTGAAACAGCTTAAAGCACAAGCAGGCAAGGCTGACCTGGACCCAGCGTTAGCATCTCGTTATCAGCACCATTGCTGGCTTTTAGTGTATGTGACAAAGTGGGAAGGAAAAGAAGGGAAGCACCCTGAACTGCAGAGGGAAAAAAAGAGAATCGAGGTGTAAAGGAGAGCTGCATGTGCTGCGTATACCTTGAGATTCCCTTCTTGTGAGAGAGAGAGATCTGTGCTTGCAGACCTTCACTGCTGCTGATGGAAAAACATCAGCTGCAAACCCACCCGTTGTTACCAGGCACGTGCTTACATCGCTGCCAGCCAGCCTGTGATGGTGACGTCCGGATGTCCTGCAGGTGGATGGGGGAGAGGACAGTGAAATAAAGCAGCCATTCATTCCTTGCCCTTCAGAGGTATTCTCAGTCTCATCCTAGTGCATGGATCAGAAAAGCAAATACACACTGTGTCTTCTGTCTGGAAATACAGTCTTTGTGCCTCCAAAATGCCTCTCTGGCATGCTGGAGAGTTACACCACTATCAGCCACTTGCTAAATTGGGGTGACTTTCAAGGGAGGTGGGTGCAGGTAGGAGTGCAGAGCTGTGAAGACTGGAAAGCAGATGTTATGTCTAGGGGACAGCTGCTCTGCTTGTGGTCTCCTTTCTGTCATCTCATCCTTATGTCCTGACATAAGAAAAAATATTGAACGAGTGGGAGTGAGTCTGAAACACCACCAGTATCAATACTTTGAAAAATCTTTTTAGAACTTGATCAAGCTTCTGTGTCCTTATTTGTCCAACTACTTTCCTCAGTAAATATAGAAATAAATGTAACAGGAGAAAGTAATTCACAGGATCTAGGAAGATTATTTCCTATAGGAATTACTGTTTCTGTGGAGAAGAGTGAATCCAGTTAATGAGATGCTCTCAAGTGCAATCGTATTACAAATGTTTCTTCTGTTTGTCCTTAAATGGTATTTTATTAAGCTCAAATATAGTGGGTTTTTTTTGTTTACACTGCAGAAGAAACACATTAAGATTGAAATAGGGCATATGCAGCTAAGGAAATTAGCTCCCTAATACCAGATGCTTCCATAAAATTACAGTGTCCATAAATTAATAACCTGCTCAGTGGGAAAAATGTGATTCTATAAAGTAGATGCTGTCTAACATTTAAAGAAAAGTACTACTTGTGTTTAGGATGGGGAGAAGGCCATAGTTTGACCAATCAAAATATGGTGCTGAAGTTCTCGGGCATGTAACTCCAAATCCCGCAACAGCTTTCCCTTTATTTTGGCCTTATTGCTAGAATCATAGAATGGTTTACATTGGAAGTGACTTTAAAGATCATTTAGTTCCAACCCCTCTGTCACAGGCAGGGACACCTTCCACTAGATCAGGTTGCTCAAAGCCTCATCCAACCTGGCTTTGAGCAATTCCAGGGATGGGCCATCCACAACTTCTCTGGGCAATCTGTTTCAGTGCCTCACCGTGGTCCTCAGAGTGAAGAATTTCTTCCTTAGATCTAATCTAAATCTACCTTCTTTCAGTTTAAAGCCATTGACCTTTGTCATATCACTACACGCCCTTGTGAAAAGTCCCTCTCCAGCTTTCCTGTAGGCCCCTTTTAAGTGCTGGAAGGCTGCTATAAGTTCCCATAGCCGCCCCCTCCCCCCATCCCCCCCCATCCCCGGAGCCTTCTCTTCTCCAGAGTGAACAGCCCCAACTCTCAGCCTGTCTTCATAGGAGAAGTGCTCCAGCCCTTGAATCACTTTTGCGGCCACACTTCTTTGGATGCAGCCCAGGATACGGTTGGCTTTCTGAGCCATTCAAGAGAAGCACTGTTTCATTTTGAATCAAAAGAAATATTCTAACTTGTAACACAAATTCTCTCTTTTTTTAAACTCAGCAAAAATAATAATAAGAAGAATAATAAGAATAAAAATTTCAGGTTAACTTAAAACAAACTTCTGTTTCTTTCTGAATTGCTTTGAAAACAGTTACTGACCTAATTGTGTCTATCAAATCATGGATCAATGTGAGATTCATATCCGTCTTTTCCAGGCCTCTTCAGTCTTCTCGGTTAAATGAGAAGAAATCTGAAAATTAAATCTATCATGAAATCTTCATCAAACAATCTGTTCACTATTTTCTTTGTATTTGGACCCTTCTCTCTTTCCTGTTGCTTTTTTACTTCATTATCTCTTCAATGTGAGATCTCTACCTTGCTCATTTATGCTGCCTGGAAAGGCTATCCCATATGTATGTGTCTCTAATGCTCTTAAAAGTCATTGAGTTTATCTCACTTCTGCTGTGATGAGAACCAGGTTAATGCAAAGAGTTGTTATTGGCATTCAGATTCCAGCTGGATCAGAGAAAGTCACCGGAGGCATATATGGAGGATATGAGGTTGTATCCACTGGTCGATTGATTTCAGATAGTATGAAAATAACCTCTTGTAAGTTACTGCTCTTTGTTATTTTTCTTTCTCTTTTTATACTTTCAGATGTTTTAAAAATATCTTAACTTAAAAGATGTTATTTTGGCTAAAGAGCAAGACTATGACAGAGATCTGACTTCTGGCAGTGATGCTGCAGCAGATCTGCGCTGCTTTGAGGGAATGGTTTAAAGACTTCTTTCTCTTTTTTCATTTCTTAGGGATTTAGTCTCAGCAAAGAAAATCATAAATAAATTAAATTTCTCACTTTGTAAAATAGCTTGACGCCTATAAATACAGTGCTGAACTTAAAAAGGGGAAAAAGGAACAGATATGTATCTATTGCCAAATAC
Organism: Tauraco erythrolophus; assembly: GCF_009769465.1. NCBI lineage: Eukaryota > Metazoa > Chordata > Aves > Musophagiformes > Musophagidae > Tauraco > Tauraco erythrolophus. Next base: position 30,393,941 of record NC_141496.1, read on the forward strand.
AGCTCTTGGCTATAGACCTGCACTCCTTCTAAATTTGAAGACTTCTCACTTCTTGATGAGTTATAGAGCAGATGTCATGGTGTTTCTCAGTACTATCCTTGACTGCAGGAGGCAATTTTTATAAATTTGTCACCTTTATCTTGAATAACACTTTAAAAATAGCTTTTTACAGTTTCTTCTGTGGCTTCCAAATCACTTGCGCAAGTGGAAGCCCAGACACATTGTTCCGTTTTGAAGGCCAATAGTTTTCAGGCATTGCACATTGCAGAAACACAGTACTGGGGGAAAAGCATCAGGATAGATAGTGTGGCAGCCTATAAGAATGCTCATAGTTTCTGACAGCTCCATTTTCTCCTGCCATCTGTGTCCTCAGCCTTTCTGGAAATTATGGTGCATCAGCAGTTCTGTTTTATTACCCAAAGCTAAATCAATTTAGAAGGATATTTGATGTGGCAGCAATTTCTTGAGTTTCCACAGAAAAACTAGAATATTTAACACTCAAATAAAAGAAGTTATACATTGTGGACTTATAATTACCAATATGTGTATATTTAGTAGCAGAAAATAATTTCCATGTTTCTGAGCCTTCAAGTCTTTTTGCCAAATTACTCCAAGCCTTTTAAATGGGTTTTTAGGTTAAAAATTTTAGAAATTCTAACTGTTTTATCCTAGGAGAAAAAAAAACAAACTTAGAGCCATGTTTAAGCCTTGGCAGTGTCCTGGGAAAATCCTTGAGACTCCTTGCAAAATCCTGTGGGAGCAACCTCTGCCACGCCGTTTCCTGCTATGTGAGGCTGTGCCAACAGCACCTCCTGCCTAGCCACAGGCGTATCCCATTGTTTGGCACCATGGATTTTCTACATGAGTCAGGAGAAAATCTGCCTTGGTGGGTAGGTCAGAAAGAAATACAGCAGCACCTGTGGACAGTGCACTTTTATTGGGGGTATGCAGACCATAGTTTATTCAATATGCAAGCGTTGGCAGTGTGGGCAGCTAGAAATGTCTTTCATGGCTAAGTACTATGTATAATAAGGCAAGTTCTTGTGTATCTTGAGCAGGGACTTTAAGTTTGGAGTAGGTCAGGATTTGTATGCATTCAAATCAGTGGGAGATTTCTTCACAAGTTTCAGTGGGGCCACCTCAAACAAGCTGCAAGCTAGGATCGACGACGCTGTTTCAAACACTCCCAAGCTCTCTTCTAAAGGATATCTGTACTTGTTTCATCTCTGTGGTTTTATAATCTTCCCATTACACCTTATCTTCTTCTCAAGTGATCATGTTTTTCCTGTTATGGGGCATAAGGTGGAAAACTCATCCCCTATTTCTTTTCATTTAGTTAAAAACAATACAAAAAGCTCTCTGGCACAATGTTCTTAGACCATCTACAGTATTCCTCTTTTTGTTTCTTTTTACTGAACATTTTCATTTCATCTTTGTTGATGTCAAGATGTTGTCAGGCAACTGAAAAAATGCAACAGTGATGGTGAACTTCATTGCTTAAAAGAACATGGACGACAGATCCTCAGGATTTATAAATCAACATAACTCCACTGACTTTGGCCACCTGAACAGATGATTCAGGAATAGGTTATGCAAAGTTAGCATTTGGGGATTTGAGTTGGTTTTTTTTTCCCAATTTATGAAATACGGTGAAATATAAATAGGAGAAACGTGCATTTGTGGCTCGTTTTTCTGACAGAACAATTTTTTCTCTTTTCTCTATAGTTTTCATACAGCTCTTAATCATAATCTGAAAATTATTTACTTCTAGGTACTGTAAATTTTTGTTAGACTCACCCACTAAAGCTGTTTCAAAACTTATTGTAACCCCATGAGATGAGAATAAACTCTAGTCCCTCCCCCCCACTTCTTTACACTTTTTATATCTGCCTTTACATACCCTTATGACAGAATTGGGATACTGTAGCACATGTGTACCACCAGCCTGGCTCTGCTGATGGAGTATGTACCATGTGCTGGAACATGTGCTGATGTGACTCATCTGTCTGTTCCCATGGGTGATTTGGCTATCCAAAAGATGCTTGCTTCGCTTAGCCCAGCCACAGGGAGCTGGGTGTGGGAAAGTAAAGGTTACCAGCCCTTCTTTAGCTATGACAGGTGAAAACTGGCTCCAGTGAGTCAAGTGGGAAGATCCTATAGACTTTACAAGGCTAGGTGATAATTTAGTGTTTGTAGATTAATTCAGATTTCAAAGCATTGTGATTTTCTATGGTATCCATGGGAGGCCTGGTGGCCTATGCACAGTGCAGATGTGGATTCTCTCCCAGGTGGCACTCCTTGTTCCTGCTAACTTTTCCCAGGTCCTCCTCTGGGATCTGGAATCAGCCTTTCAAATTAGTCAGAGGTCAAAATCCGCAGTCCCAACGGGATCATCTTGCAAGTACCTTTCACTTGCTGCTTTTCTCTCTCCTGGCTTGTCAGTTATCTTTGTTGAACTATGTTTTCCTTTTCCCATTGCTGAGATGATACAGTCTCCTAAGTCCTCCAACCAAATTTGCCAGTACCATCTTATACACCATGTTAGTTGGAAGTAGTTTCTATAGTCCCTGCTACCCCAGCAATATGCTTTTGCTGTGGGTGTCACGTTAAGATTTTTCCAAGAACAGATGGAAGACTGTTTTTCTCTTTGGAGCTGACTGTCTCATTCTAGAAAACCTTTCCACTTCTTGACTTTGCTTTATCCCTAGGATTTTATAAGGTTGGGGAAAACCAGATTGATCAGCTGGAGAAAAGACTTGGAGCAGGGACTGCTTTGAATGAGAATGCCCCTTAAAAAGTTTGGGAGCTATAAAAATTCTATAAATTCTACAAGAAATTTATGTAAGTCAGAAGTAGTAAGGGACACAGCATGTGTTTTATAGCCAATAGAATATCTGACTGAAATGACTTTTTTGCTCTTTAAGACAGGCAAATCTGAAAAAGGGTCAACTTTGCAGCAAAGGCAGCTAAGTCTTCTTTATATTGGTATTTTTATAACAAATTTCTATTAGCATGTTTCAAAAGATGCAACTTTTTGAAATGACTCTGGAGAGTTGCAGCGTGATCTTGTGATACTGAATTATGAACTGGCACATAAGATTCAGGATATTAAGTACAAAAGACATGCATGTAGGACAGAGGAAGAAAGCGAGCAGATGGAGAAAGAGGGCATTATTTTCATATATATATGTATACACATACATATATACATACATCATAAGAAGTCCTGAAAATGTCATCCCAACAATTGGATGTGGTCAGAGGGGCAAAAAGAGCACTTGTATTTCTTATGGGAGTTGTAAGGAATTAAGTCAGAAAATGTCATTAGTATGTGATATAAATCTCTAGCACATCCATTTTTGGACACTGTGGGCGGTTTTTGTCACTTCACCCCGAGAAGAACAAGTAGGACGAGAAATGTCACAGGGAAGAGAAACAATGACAACAAAATGGTCTCGAATACATGGAAAGACTAAAGAGAATCCTGCAGTTTGGAGGAAGTTGACCTGAGAAAATTTGAAGAGAAATGTAAAATATCTATGGAATGATTACTAATTATTTTCTCACAAAGAAAAAATTGATCAACACCTGATAAAGTTAGCAGGGTGCATATTCAGACAGATTACTGGAGATTTTTCACTTCAGGATTAAGACAGAGGAAGAACTCTTTGGCATGGGACATGTTTGATACCGAAAGTGCTAGTGGAGTCATAAAAAGATCTATAAAAGTTTTTGAAGGACAGGTTTGCCTGTTACTATTAAAGCCAGAAGTGTGGATCCTGTCTCTGGTTTTGTTTACTCCTGCATAGCTAATAGGTTGATGATGGAAAGATATGCTGGCACACATTGCACTCTACATGCTCTAGCATCTGCTACTGGCCGCTTTTAGGAAAGTGACGCTGGCTGAGGTAGACATTTTGGCATCTTTGTTTATGTCATGACCTTGAAGACTAGTTTCAAAGTGGCTGCCAATTTACACTGAACCCGAATTTGAGACTGCAGACTGTTGTATAGTACAGAGAGAGAAGGAATTCCCTTTCTGGCAGTGCAGCTCAGAGGTCTGTCTTATGCATGAAGGCAGAGAGAGGGGCAGCTTTGGCTGCTGTGTGTTTATAGGGCATCGAAGCCCTGGCTGAGGAGCTGTCCCTAAGAGGTGCCTGCACAGTTGTGCCCCAAAGCACTGGAATTGTGTTCTAAAATCTGAAATCTATTGGGTTTTGATTTGTCACTGTATTTTCACTTTTGGACCATTCTGGTTTTATGGAAAACCTTTCATTTTCTTGCAACCCTTTTTTTCCTGTGCTGGAGATAATTTTTTCTCATGTATTTCTTCATCTCCACTTTTCTAGCCTCATCCCCTGATGAAGTCTTTATGGAGGCCGGAATCCTGCTCTGGTGAACACCGGGAATGTCTCAATACTTGTCTTAGAGTGGAATTTGGAGTCGTCTTAATAGTAATTTTGGACAGAATACTTTGGAATGGCTTTGTTCACTCTGGTGACTCTGGTGAGCTCTAATCTTATAAAGACACATAACATATGTGTCATGACTTTGTAATAATATTTACTATGAGGCTTTGCAAAAACACATTTAACTGTAATTTGAGGCAATACTTGAGTAAATTAAATAAAAGTATTACCCTTAGAGAAGACGATGTCCTAATGCTGACAAATAGTTGTGTAGCTGCTTGTTTTTGTTAACCTTTTAACATCCAGATACAACATCATCCATCAAGGAACAAGGAATGTACATCCTACTCACAGCATACAGCCCTGAGATTGCATTTTGCAGAGGATTGACTGACAGGCTCGAGGGTTATGGTGGATAATCATCAGAGCATGAACTTACAATGTGAGAGTGCATGGAAGAAAGTTTATTCCTTGAATGTGTGATCAGAATGACGGAGAGTAGGAAGAGGGAAGCTGAACAGACCTTGTGTATGGCATTAGTCAGAGCGCTTGGAAAGTGCTCTGTCCAATCTTTTTAAAAACTAGGTAGACAACTGGAAATGGACTCCATGAATAATAGTGTTTTGGAATAGCTTTTGCTTTGTTAGAGATTTATGCACGCTGATAGCTACATCATTATTGAACTGGTGAGGTCACTTAGTTTGGGTACTGTAGTTTCAGTCCACCCTGCGTAGCCTGTGAGGTCTGTTCACTGACCATTCTCAGACTCCCTATCCATTATCATACAGATGCAGGCAGACAAGTCGTTTTGCAGCCATAGCCTTCTTGTATTTCTTCCCTTTAGGTGGGGGCAGAAGGTGGCACCTCTGGCACACTTGTAGATTTTGAGTGCTCATTAAAACCAACACAGTCAGGAGTCACTCTGCATTGCTGATGATATGTCCTGTTCATTCAGCCTGCTGGTGCAGTACAGCCAGAGGTTGCCTGTGCATCTTGTTGCAGCAAGCAGACTCAACATCTGAGATCTAAAAGCATGAAGGGAGTATTTGTGATTGCAGAGGGCTCTTTAATCTAGCAGATAAGAGATTCAGTCAGAGACTGAGGCTAGGTTAGAAATGACCATGATTATCCAGTGAACAATGCACTTAGGGATGCTGTGGATTTTGTGTCACTTGATGTTTTCAGATCTAGGCTGGATATCTTTCTGGAGAAGAATACTAACCCAATCAGGAGGCACTTCACTTGACAAAAGAGCTGACATTCTACGGTCTGTGTTTGCACAAGGTCATGCTGGATGATTACAGTAGTTCTTGAAATCTGGGACTCTAATGAGATGCTTTGTCTTCACAGTCAATTATTTTAGTTATTCATGCACTTGGACAAAATAAGATACCCTTGAGACACTTCAAAGGAAATTTTATCCTTTCTTTGCTATCTAATTTTGTTATGCAGTATGTAAAATTTGAGCCATGTCTTTCCACATGTGTTATAAGACCATGCCGATAGCAATAGTCAAACATAATCCCGATGAAGAACAAGTCGGGCAAAAAGACCAGGAAGCCTGCGTGGATGAGCAAGGAGCTCCTGGACCAACTGAAAATGAAGAGGTTAGCTATAGAGGGTGGAAGCAGAGACAGATAGCCTGGGAGGAATACAGAGAAGCTGTACGAGTGACCAGGGATCAGGTGAGGAAGGCTAAAGCCCTGAAGGAATTGAATTTGGCAAGGGATATAAAAAGCAATAAGAAAAGCTTCTGTAGGTATGTAGGGGACAAAAGGAAGTCCAAAGAGAATATAGGCCCCCTCCAGAAGGATACTGGTGCTCTGGTTACCCGGGACATAGAGAAGGCTGAGTTACTCAATGACTTTTTTGCCTCAGTCTTCACTGATAAAGCCTCTTGTCTTACCACCCAAGCTGTGGAAAGAACTAGCAGGGACTGTGAGGATGAACCACCGCCCACTGTACTTGAAGAGCAGGTTCGGGAACATCTGAGGAACTTGAAGGTGCACAAGTCCATGGGACCTGATGAGATCCATCCGCGGGTCCTGAAGGAACTGGCGGATGAAGTTGCCAAGCCACTGGCCATTGTATTTGAGAAGTCGTGGCGGTCTGGCGAGGTCCCCGACGACTGGAAGAGAGGGAACATAACCCCCATTTTTAAAAAGGGGAACAAGGAGGACCCGGGCAACTACAGGCCGGTCAGCCTCACCTCTGTGCTTGGCAAGGTCATGGAGCAGATTCTCCTGGGAACCATGCTAAGGCACATGGAGAGCAAGGAGGTGGTGGGTGACAGCCAACATGGCTTCACCAAAGACAGATCGTGCCTGACCAACTTGGTGGCCTTTTATGATGGGGTGACAGCATCGGTGGACATGGGTCGACCAATGGATATCATCTACCTGGACTTGTGCAAAGCTTTTGACACTGTCCCGCACGACATTCTTCTCTCTAAACTAGAGAGGCATGGGTTTGATGGATGGACCACTCGGTGGATAAAGAATTGGCTCAATGGCCGCACTCAGAGAGTAGTGGTCAACGGCTCGATGTCCAAGTGGAGACCGGTCACGAGTGGCGTCCCTCAGGGGTCTGTGCTGGGCCCGGCCCTCTTCAACATCTTTGTCGGTGACGTGGACAGTGGCATGGAGTGCACCCTCAGCAAGCTCGCCGATGACACCAAGCTGTGTGGTGCTGTCGACACGCTGGAAGGGAGGGATGCCATCCAGAGGGACCTCGACAGGCTGGAGAGGTGGGCCCGTACCAACCTCATGAAGTTTAACCCGGCCAAGTGCAAGGTCCTACATCTGGGTCGTGGCAATCCCAGGCACAAATACAGACTGGGCGGAGAATGGATCGAGAGCAGCCCTGAGGAGAAGGACTTGGGAGTACTGGTGGACGAGAAGCTCAATATGAGCCGGCAATGTGCTCTTGTGGCCCAGAAGGCCAACCGCATCCTGGGCTGCATCAAGAGGAGCGTGGCCAGCAGGTCGAGGGAGGTGATTCTCCCCCTCTACTCTGCCCTCGTGAGACCTCACTTGGAGTATTGCGTCCAGTTCTGGAGCCCCCAACATAAGAAGGACATGGACCAGTTGGAGAGGGTCCAGAGGAGGGCCACAAGATGATAAGAGGGCTGGAGCATCTTTCCTATGAGGACAGGCTGAAAGAGTTGGGACTGTTCAGCCTGGAGAAGAGGAGGCTCCGGGGTGACCTTATAGCGGTCTTCCAGTACCTCAAGGGGGCCTACAAGAAAGATGGGGAGAGGCTGTTCAGGAGGGCCTGTTGTGATAGGACAAGGGGTAATGGTTTTAAAATAGAGGGAGGTAGATTCAGGTTGGATATTAGGAAAAAATTTTTTACCATGAGAGTTGTAGAACACTGGAACAGGTTGCCCAGAGAGGTGGTGGATGCTCCATCCCTGGAGACGTTCAAGGCCAGGTTGGATGAGGCCCTGAGCAACCTGATCTAGTTGGAGATATCCCTGTTCCTTGCAGGGGGGTTGGACTAGATGACCTTTGAAGGTCCCTTCCAGCCCTAACCATTCTATGATTCTATGATTCTATGATAACAGCTTTCTGTTCTGCCAGCATTTATGTGATTGTCAATTGTTTATGGCCGGACATTGCTTCTGGTTGATTGGCAGCAGCGGCAGTAATGATTTACTTTTTTATCCAAAGAAATACTAAAATTTCATGCTTTAATTGCGTTCCCTTTCTCTCAGAGTACATTCGGCGAAGCCTCTCTACTGAGTTCAGCAGAATTACTCTTGTGCAAAATGGGCATCCGTATTGACATATTGCACCTTGTATTTTTAAACTATTTTTACACACAGCTAAAAAGACTGCTTTACTTCGATTCTAGAAGAAAGCTGACACTTGGCTGAAGTGTAGTTTAAGGACTACTGCTTTGATGGAATGATCTGTTTTGCAGTAGATCTCATCCTTGCACTCATCATTTTCTGTAAGGAAGTCTAAGCAACTCTACTTACAGAAGAGCTATTTGGGGTCCAATGTCTGAATTAGCTGCTCTTTGACGCAAATGTTTTGGCATTGACTTCTGCTCTGAATCGCAACTCATTCAGACTTATCTAGAGACAGAAGCCAAAGAAGTGCCTCAGAGACACAGGAAAAGGAAAGGCCTTTTAGGCATGATAATGGCTGCTCTCTACTTGAGCAGAAAATGGAAAATTCTTATCCTTTCATGCACTATTCCTATGTCCTGGCCCTGCCCCCATTAGCGATCCCAGCTACCATCCCTCTTCAGCCCATTATCCATAAGTGACCAAAGACTCATCCTTCTTTTTGCCTTGTTGCAACAAAGCACTAGTAACCTCCCCTTCTCTCTTATCTTGTTCTTAAATGTTACCGATGTCATGTTAACATCACAGTCTTATACGAAAAAGAATCTAGTATTGCTCTTCAGAGTGATAAACTGTGGAAGTGATGCACACTCCATCAGAACTCACATATGTAAGCACATGACGAAGATCCTGCTTGGTATTTGGCCAAGATTTTGCCTTCTGTATGTTCAGACTGGGGGATAGAGGACAGGAAATAATTCCAGAAGGAATAGGAAATTAGATTTAAGATCAAAGACTTGTTTTAAGTTCCTAACTTCTCCAGAAAAGCATATGAATAAACCAATACGAGTTAGCTGGAAATCTCATAGGAATAACTTTCAAACTTTTAGAAAATGTATGTATATGTTCCAATTTATAGAGGATTTTTTTGAAACCTTCTGGCATATTTGAAATTTAGCGTGTTTCAAACAGGTTTGGATTCTATAGAATTTTGAAAAGTAATTTATTATTGTTCTTTTTTTTTTTTTTTTTACTTAACCTAGAATAATATCCTTTTTACATATTTTTAAACCAAAAATTACTTTTTTTCATACATAATTGCACCACTGGTAACAAATGCCATGGTTTCACTAAAATGCTGTGTAAAGTTCCTAAAGTACAAACATTCCAAGCAGACCAAGGGGGGATAACAATGTTATGTTTTGGTGACATGATCCACACATTTTATTTGATTCTTTTTGGAATAATTTGCTACATGTCAGTGGTCAGAGTTTTGCTTTGGACCATCACACCACGTTATTGTGTAGACTTGTGTGAAAAGTCTTTCATGGACTATGGAAAAGAGTGCATGGATGCCCTTCCTGTTCTTGTCCTCGCAATTTTAGACTGCTTCTGTCCTTAACTAGATTTGGAGAATGAGATCATGCTTTGAAAACAGAGAAGAGAATTACAGCTCTCTCTCTTTTTAAAATAAAATTGTCGTGGGAATATAACTCAAGTCATTGTTTCACAACTTGGACATGTAGAATTCAGTGTTTGTAACACTTATTTTGTAGAAGCTTCTACAAAACATCTCTAGCTTAAGTGGTGACGGGGTTTTTTCCCCTCTCCTTGACCTAACAAATTGCTCTAGTGGGAAAATTTTGCAAACAGCTGGATTGCTCATTAATCAATGGTAAATTAAGAAAATGACCTAGGACTGGTTATCAGCTGGATTTTGCAGTATGTTGAAAAAGTTACATCAGCCTCTAGACACTGTAACATAAGGTAGTATAACACAGACATTCCCAATTAGGGATCTCCTGGGGAGAAGAAGGGAATGGAGGAGAGAGATTGATGGTACCATGTTTTGTTGAATGTCATCTGTGGGGAGTCTATATGGTAGCCATTCAATTTATAGCTATATAGCTGTGAATGTAATTCCCATGCTAGCACCTGAGTAGCTGGACCACGTTGACATCGTAATCTTGTGCTGGTGGGAAGAATCTGGCATTGCTCATTAGAGTAATAAAAACCCATCCCCACAAAACACGCTGTGAGATGATGTGTCTCGCATCAATTTTTACAAAATGGAAGTGCACATTTTTCTCCATTAAACCTACAATGATGGCTTTCCTGCTGACTCAAAGTACCTGAAATAGGTTGCCTAGGAGCCCTTTTGTAGAAATTCCTGTACTGGTGCCTACATCAGAATTGCTGTAAATGTTGTGCAATACCTTTGCTTTATCATTTTTCCTTTAAGCTGTAACTATAGATTGCTTAATTTTCCAAGAGCTTTGTTTGTTTTCAGTAACTGTAATGCTCACATATCAACTTATAGCCAGATTTCCTAAGGAACTGAGGTTTCTGTGATAACACGGTGTGTCTCTCCAGTTGCGTCTAAGTTTCCACTCCTCTGTCACCTGTTTGACAACCTATTTGGTAGTGGTCAGGCAGTCTTCTTGCATATAAGAAGACAACTGGCCATGCCATATCAGTGACATGAAGGAACAGGCTAACTGAGGTTACTAGATTGGGAAGGCAGAAGAGGACATTAATCTGCACAAAACACAACTTTTATTAGTTTTGCTGTTCACAGAGGACTGTGCTGGTTTTATTTGGTGTTATAGACTTCTACCTGCCATACTGTGACTGCCTGTGGAACTTAAATTCACTCCACATAAGAAATTTCTGCAATTTTCATTTTAGAACTAATCAGTAGAGTAATCAGCACTGGATTTCATGGTTGGAAACTTTTCTCCTTCTTTCAGCTTAAGACTTGCTTTTTAGAAAGGCAAACCGAAAAAGTGAAAGGACTTACTAGAGTGGTGCATCAATGAACTGAGGAGTTCTTCACCACTTAAAATCTTGGATTGGAGATGTGAGTGACTCTGTAAAGGACATAGACTTTGAGTTTCTGCCTTTCAACCTGCTTTTGATCAGCAGATACCTGAGCTTTTTGCCAGTGGAGATGTAGTGAAGAATTTATGTTGCTGATGACGGGTTTGTTTTTATCACTTAACTTTGTAAGGCCTCTTAGAAGTGGTCCATGGATCTCCAGAAGTCTGTGCATAAAGTCTGCAAATCTGTGTTTATGTCAGCAACCAGCCTCAGGGCACAGCAGAGTTACTGGATGAGGTGGTATGGGTGGTGTTACCTGGGAGCTCTGAGGACGACTGCAGTAGTCCTTACTATCTCTTGCGTTTATTTTTGTTCTTTATCTCCAAATCCTTAGTTGCTGTAATCCTTCAACAACTCATCCCTTGCTGTTTGTTTGAAGAAATGTCAGAAATTTCACCAACAGACAAGACTCTGGGTGCAGGGAAAAGTGCAAGACCACTGGAGAACTGGATCCCAAGGAAAAGTAAAGAGACACAGTCAGGCTCCTTGTTTCAGGTAAGTGGCTGATCAGACTTTTGCCCCTCCCTGAAGGCAGTGTTTGGAAGAGCTTTCTTCCAGCACTGCTCCAACAGCTCTGTAGCCAGCAGAGGTGCTTTGAGGTGACTTGCAGTGCAGCAGAGCTGGAGGGCAGAGGAGACAGTGTGGGTAGCACAGCTGGAGGGTAGCACAGGCAACGGAGGCTGCCCTGCCCTGTCATCCAGATGGGCCAGTGAGCAGCTGAACAGGGAAAAACGAGCTCTGCAGCATGACCCCACTGCTGGCGGCAGTGCTATTTTGGGTATATTTGTAGGTTGGCACTCTGTTGTGACCTCCCTGGCTGCCAGGTCTGGGACAGGGCAGGAGCTGATGTCATGGCTGGCAGGTGAGCATGCCTGGAGAGAAAGGGCAGAGGACACAGATATCCCTCATGCGTGTCTCCTCAAGGAAATTGGAGTGCAGCCTGTGAGCCGACATCCTCCAGTTTGGCCCTGGATGGACTGTATGAGTTTGAATAAATAAACCCTGTTCCCTGAGGAAAAGCGCAAATCTTTGCGTGGAGCTTTGTGACAGCAGAGAAAGCTATAGGAAGGAAAAATAATTCTGCATAATTTGCTTGTTCATCCCAGTTCAATAAACCCCTTTGTGTACAGTTGTTGCCTTTATGCAAAATAAACATCTCTGACAATGAAACAGGTTACTGGAGACTAATCTGCTTTCTTTGGTGGTTCCTTAGCAACTACAGCTGTGAATTAGTTGCCAAGCAGCCTGGTTCAATGCTTTGCAGTGAAGCAACCAGAAAAAAAAAAAAAAAAGAAGAAAAAAGTGAAATAAAAAGGTGCAAGACTGAATCATGAAATTAAGTGTAGACTAATAAGCAAATATTTGTTTGTTTTGTAAGGTCATCAGCCACTAGTTTTTCTCAGCTTTTCTTAAAATACATGTATTCATGATCAAAAGCTTCACTGTGGTCTCCTGGCAGTGGGTGCCGGGTTGTGCTGGCTGGTGCAGTGGTGCTGTTGGACTGTGAGCTTCACCTGTACCGTCAGGGGTGGCAGCTTGAGGAAGAGAGAGCTGGGACGCAGCTGAGATGCTGGCCCAGGCAGCACATGCTGGAGGTGCCGCCAGAGGTTATCCACGTTTTCTCTGTATACTGGTGATGAGCAGCATTTGCATTATGGACACTAAAAAAATGGGCTAGAGGCAAAGATCCTGCCTTTATCTATGGTGAAAAGTCTTTGTCTATATCCATCCTTTCCTCCTGACTGGAACGGAGGTTATTTTTCAGTCAGGTGGGCAGATGAGGGAAAGAGATGATCCAGGACTCAGTCCCTGGAGGCACAGTGGGTATCAAGATCTGGGGAGGGGAAGGTAGGAGTATAACTGGGTCTGAGACACTACAGGGTTAAACTGGAGGAGTTCACACACACAACAACAGGAAAAGTGTTGCTGGTCCCTGGTTTGATCCTGATACCTCCATCAAGACCACTCTTGCCTGGCTGAGGCAGTACCACCAGGATATGCTGGTGGTTTCAAGGTGAGTTATCAGAGCTTTTCCTGCCTGTGAGGGGCTGCAGCAGGGGCCTGCTAGCAGGGTGGGCAGCATCTTCAACCACGCTGGGCCCCGGGGAGGTCGCACAGACATGCCTGCCACAGCTGAGAACCCTGACTGCTGATGGAGGGAGGAAGTGGGAAAGCTATCAGGGACTTGGTAATCCATCCTCATCTGCTGGGGCCAGCCGTATGGACACACTGATACCGTATGTCTGGGGTCTGGGTCTTAACATAAATTGGTTTATGTCAATGTCTTCCTCAGGGCATTAGGCTCCACAGTCCAGATGGCAGAGTGCCCTCGGTACAGAAACCATATGGTAGTGTATAGGGAAGCTTCAGAAAGGGAGAAGAAATACATTGCACTGTTCGTTTCTCATAAGAATAGAGTTGATGACATTTATGTCAGCATTAGTTGATAGCATAAATGACACAAAAGTCATGGATGAGTATAATTAATAATGGCAAAGCATAAGTACAGCACACATAGACTGCAAAAATTGGGCTGCATCACAAGACTTAAACTGGATCTGAATTTTAAAGGTTTAAAACCCATGGCTTTAACAAGTTAAAGGTTTAAAAAGTTTTCAAGGCAGGGCACAGCACCTGGAAACTGTGGAGTGAGCAGTATTATTGCAATGTACAGCACTTTAAACATTGGCAGGTCTTGGAGACCCGAGGTATTAGACCCGAGGCAGTATTGGGTACAGCAAAGTCTCCGTGGCTGCACAAAGAGAGACAGAGGGAGTGTAGGTCTGTCTGTTGGGAACGGGAGGCCACAGGAAGCAGGGCAGGAATTGCCTCAGAAGCTGTCAGCCCAGAACTGTATTTTTCTTTTCCTGTCCTAAGCTCAAGACATTGAATAGAGTGTTTTAAAACTCAGACTATAAAATGTGTTTTTGTTTTACACCCCCCCAAAAAAAGGCATTTTTGTTATCTGACCTCACCAGAGCTGCATCCTTTCACTGCTGTTGCTTTTTAATGATCATTTAAAAATGATTAACAATGCCTGGAGCCATGACAGCCTGACTTCCTGTGCTGAACTTCTGCATGTCTGGATTTGCAAGCGGGAGTTCCTGACGAGAGAGTTTCCTATAAAACAAGGACACTTGGGTCATTGTTTAGAAAAACTGACTGCATGGAAGAGATATAAGTCACAGACTAGGACAGATGCTATTGCAGAGAGATTTTTACTTGTTTAGAATTTCTTTTTTTAGCACCGGAAACACATTTGTTTGCAATTTATAAAGACATCAGAGCAACAGAGTGACTGGCTGTCACTGGCTGCATTAATCTAGTATTCAGTTCCATCTTCTTAAAAAAAAAATAATTAAGTGATGGGAAAGACTTCTTTAAAATCAGGTGGGATTACTGAAAGATTTCATGCAGGGAGAGGCATGACAAAAGCTCATTTATGCCATGGGGAAGTGGAGACTTCCTAGGGTTTAGTTTCTGAAACAGTGTCCTCAGTATGTGGTTAACTACTGTCTTAAAAACAAAAACTCCAGTGTTTACTGTCTAGTCCTACAAGTAGAGACCCATGTCTAAATGAATTTGTTCATCTTGAAAAGGAATGTCACTACTATTGGTTGGTATATTTTTATTTTGAATGGAAAAAATGTTTATATGTATAGGTAGGAAAGAGGAGGAAATGCAGTCACTGCACATTTTTGGCCACTTCTAAGTCTTCTGTCTAGTTCATATTTGCCTTCCTCTGCCAGGGCACTAAATATTGGAGAATCAAATGCTCACATCTGTAGGAACATGCAGGCAAGTGTACTGGGCACTGTGTATTGGGGTATCGGGATGGTATGCTTCTCGAATAATTCTAGGGAATTATTTCTATAAAATCCTACGTTTTCGCCTTGATGGAAGGGCAGATGGAAGGAGGGAGACCTCTCTTCTTGGTTCCAAGGGAACAAGCTGATGGAAAAAGCTCATGTTCAACAGCAGAAGTGGTACTGACATGCTGGGTTTCAGTCATCCATGTGTTCTGTAGCTGGTGCTTTTTGGGTCACATGAGGCTGTATCTCATTTGGCTGGCTTGTTCCACTCCAGAAGACCATGGGTCTCCTTTAGGTTTCCTGTATCATCTCCACCAAGGTTGTAGAGTTATAGAATCATAGAATCATTTATGTTGGAAAAGACCCTTAAGACCATCGAGTTCAACTGTAAACCTAACACTGCGAAGTCCACCACTAAACCATGTCCCTAAGTGTGATGTCTACATGTCTTTTAATTACCTCCAGGGATGATGATTCAACCACTTCCCTGGGCAGCCTGTTCCAATACTTGATAATCCTGCAACTTGAGGCCGTTTCCTCTCCTCCTATGACTTATTACTTGGGAGAAGAGAGCAACACCCACCTTGCTACGACCTCCTTTCAGATAGTTGTAGATAGCAATATGGTCTCCCCGCAGCCTCCTTTTCTCCAGGCTAAACAACCCCAGTTCCCTCAGCTGCTCCTCATAGTTGTTCTCTACACCCTTCACCAGCTTTGTTGCTCTTCTTTGGATGTGTTGGTCTTCCAGCACCTCAATGTCTTTCTTGTAGTGAGGGGCCCAAAATGCAACACAGTATATTTCTTGTAGTGAGGGGCCCAAAATGCAACACAGTATTCAAAGTGTGGCATCATCACTGCCAAGTACAAAGGGATGATCTCTTCATCCATGTATATGTCTTAGATATTTGAAGTAGCCTTAGGTGCTTTTAGGCAACAGAATCCTGGTCACTGTTTCTAAAGTTCAACCCTGAGCTTGCCTTGAGGCCACCAAATATGGATGTATGGCTTGACTAGCATGTGTGAGCCACCCACACTTCACTCTGATGGGAAGAGCAGGTATTAGACTCTTCAGATTTTAGTAAGGGATCTCAGTACAAAATATCTTTGAAAATAAGACCACATTTTTTATTTAGGTGCAAATCTAAAATCTGTATTCAAGGCTCACAGTGCTTAACGTGCTAAAATTTTCCACATGAGAGCCTTTTATTTCTTTTACTTTCAAAGCAGTTTTCACATCATTTTGTCATCTTTGATGGGATCTTTTATGTCATATTTTAGATGCTGATTGAATTTAGGACTTAAAGTACACGAGGAGTTCCTCTGAAATCAAAGGCAGGAATCAAAAATCTGTGTTAATTTGGTGTCTAACTAGAGTTAGACTGCGTTATGGTATGGTCTGTCTCAAACTGAACTTCACCCCTCAAAAGATCATACCGATAACTAACTTCAGTTACCATCCAAGTAGCAAGGTCCCCTGCTGTATATGTTAATATCCAAAGGTGTCATATGCCAAGGTGCACTGTATGAAACCTGAAAGCAGAGTCCCTGAGAGAGGTGGCTACTGGTGAAATATGAATCAGATGGACTTATTTGTATTATTTAATGGTCTTTTCAAATACGTTAACCTTTTTTGCATGCCTGGTTTTTTGAAAGGGTTGCTGGAATGAAAACTGATCGCCGTCACATTGGTTTTGTGTCTACCTCTGTCAGCGCTGCTCTTATTTACATGGTACTGATAAATTTCTGTGTGTCCTATCATGCAAGCTTTTAAATTATATTTAGTTTTGAAGCAGAAGTTTAGTCTTGTTACATCTACTGAGAGAAACAGGGAAAATGAAAGGGGTGGTGAACACCCTCCGAAGTGATCATGAAAGATGTGCACGTTCACGCAACTAGTGTCACACAAAACAGGGATATACTTCTGATTGTCTAGATCTGCATCTTTCTCCTCTGAATTGGCCTAAAAACTTCAATATCAACAAAAGGGCCTTGAGATGTTTACCATGAAGGACCGGACCATAAACGATATCATGTCAAAAATGCAAAGCAGCAATATGTCTGTCAAGAGAGAAAATACCACAAAGTCACTGGGAGAGGCAGCAAGGGGATTATCCGTGTGAGACTGGAAAGCTTTTCAATCTGAGTTAAAACAGAAAGGAAATACTGTGGAGGGCTGGTTGGTGCAACATGCTATTTACAGAAGCACAGCATGAAATACTTCAGCAATATGATGGATAACAGAGTCCCTTCTAATTTCAGTACAGAAATTAAGCTTGCCAAAACTCTTAATGACTGAAATTATTACTGAATTCACCTAAACCCAAAGCAACAAAACGTGTAAAAGAGCTTATGGGACTGATGATCCAAAATTTAAACATGCTACGTAATGAATGTTTGCCAAGAACTGTTTGTGTTCATTAGAGTTAATATCTTTGTTAATCTGAAGTTGATGACAATGACTGATTTTAAAACAAAGGAGGTAGCATCAGTGAAATTGCACAGAGGTTAGCAATACATTCTGAGCAAGGAATATATCCGCAGTAAACTGGGAACTGAGTCTTGGAGACCATTGCGCATCATTCATGATGACAAATGCAAGTTTCTCACGTAAAATCAATTTGTTGATGACAAAACTTAAAACTGAAAATCTACTACTGCTAAAGATGAAATGGAAAGCATCCAATTCAGCAGAAATAGATCTCCCAGCAGGTTTCAGCAGAATATTTTTACAGTTGAGACAGAGCATACCAGTGAAAAGTATGAACCAGTCACAGCTTCCATAACCTTCAAGGTTGAATCAAAGCTCCATCACATACATCTTTCAGCTGCATACTTCATTTGCTGCTGGGCTTAAGATCACCTACTGGATTAGAAAAGCCAATGGGCTTCTTCATTCCTGATTTGCATTAAGAACCTCTTTTTTGATCAATAAATAGACAGTATGTGTGCATTATCATACAAAAAAGTATCGCTCACTAAACAGAGAAGTGTCATCATGGTAAATAAAATAGCTACTGCAAAGCCACTTTTCAGCAAGGAGTATTGTAAGTAAACTATAAATGTAAAAGTCTTCGAAACAATTACATTTTCCCTGCTTATACCAACAGCTGAAACTTCTGAGTTTGGCTTATTGATGACAGGGATATTGTTCTACATCTTTCTGTCTTTTTCTGGAGTGTTTCACAGCTTAGATAGCAGCAGCTGAGGCTCACCTGTGTGGCTTGCAGCCAGCAGAAGTGAGGGGAGCTGGCCAAAAAGGAAATGTTCCCAGTTCTTGTGTGCACCTGGTAAATGAATTCCCAACAGATAAATATTAGAAATTGAGTTGTTTGGGAAATTCCCTATAAAAGTTCTTCTTTAAACAAAAAAATGTTTTGTCGAGACCAAAACTTTATGTGAGGTTACATTCCTCTGTTGACAGGCAAGTTTTCTGTAAGAGAGATGCATTTTTCTCATGTCCACGTGGCACATGAAACTTCTTCTCCCACAACCCATACAAGTGGCTTGGTTAGGAGACTATAATGTATTTGTTGGTGACATTCTTGCTGTAGCCCCTGATAGAGGTGTTCCATTTTATACAAATACAATTCTTCTGGATCTGGGACTTGATCTCTCTCAATCCATGTGACTGCTGTCAAGTAATTTTCCCCGATCCAGTGAACACTATCTCCTTTTTTGAAAAAAAAACCCACAAAAACTGCGTTCAATGGTCTTGGCTTCTTTCCAAAGGAAGCAGGAAAACTGGGTTTCTTCGCAGCATTCATTCGCTGACTCTCTGCCACAGGACATGGGAACCATTTCACAAGCATTCAAAATTTAACTGTAGAGCATTAAGCTGATGGCTGAGATATCCCAATGACATGCCTTTCAGCAGTTCATAGCAGAAACCCATAGCACGCATGTAGGATTTCTCTGAGAAGCTAATGAGGTATCATCTCTTCTCTGTTTTAAGAGTCACCTGTGCTCTATCTGTGGTGTGGTTTATCCTCCCAGCTGGACAGAGTAAATCCTAGACCATATGGTAAGCATAGAGACATAAAGTTAGCCCTGATGAGATACAGGAGCTGCCTGAGTTCGCGGAGCAGAGTCCAAAGACAAGGGGATTAGAGTGAAGACCCATTACTTTCAGGCAGATGGCCTGGGACTACCATCCCCCAGGAGATGGGTGGTGGGAGGAGGCACTGTCCCAAAGGAAGCAGGTCACAGATTTTGTGTCGAACAGATCCTCATCCGCTTTTAAGAGGAACTTAAGTCCTGCAGCAAAGGGGATGCTGGGAGTCCTTTGGTCCTGCAGCCAGGACACTGGCTTACAGACTCAGTTACCTGCATCCTGTTCCAGCTCATTGCTATCCTAGATGCCTGTCTGAAATCAGCCAACTGAACCTCTTTTGTCTGTGAATTTTGCCTGAGCAAGCTTGTCTCAGGATTTTTCCAGCCTTTCTCTGGATGAGCCAGATATGAAACCTTTTTTTCAGACAGAACCAGAAAATACAGAAGGGTGTGAAATGTGAAGTGTTAGCAGAAAGTGCCAAAACCTTTCCACTTCCAAGGCTAACTGACAGTATCCGTAGATTTTTATTGTACATTAACATTTCCTTTTAATGCTTTACCAAAATCAGTTAAGAAAAGGCAATAATGCTTTTGATATAAAACGTTGTTTTGCTTCTGGGCAGAACACCTGTCACACATGCTTTCAGAGCAGGAAAAATGGATTACATTTATAGGAGGATATGTATGCAATGTAGCATATTGTCCTTATCCAACAAATGAAGGTTTTCCCATGGGATATGTAACTGATTCTCAGTGACACCATCACTTCTGCTTATACATCTGTTCTGCTTTTAACTCCAGTATAACTCAATCGTTCTGGACAGATCTTCCTTTCAGATATATATTTCCCCTGAACCTATCAAGTCACAGGCATGACAACATCTGAACCTATGCCAAGGCCTATTAATTAGAGACCTGCTTCCTCCCTGCCAAAGGAACGTAAGCGCGCTGGTGGCTGTAGACCAGCCAGCCACTTCCCGCAGCAGCGGCCGGTGGTGCTGAGCCTCACTGGCTGCTCTCCCCTGCTGCCACTCACAGCAGCCAGGCAGCCAGGGAAGTGCTTGCTTCATTCTGCCCACTTAATCAGGGACTTTCTACTTTCACTTGGAGTCTTCAGACTGACATCAGACAGGACACAGTTTTGAAATCTTCTTTTTAAAAGCACCTAAATCTTACACTTGCTTAATCTTGGTTTAGGTAGTGATGGGTGAAGTATGAACAGAACGTGTTCATGGCAGGGTTTAAAAATCTCACCATCTGCTCTGCTGGGCTCCAAAGTACCTTTAAAGACTTCATCTGATTTTATAATATTGCCAGAGAGACCAGAGACACTTTAGAGGATCAGACAACAGTAAATACCTGACTTTAGAATGCCGAGTTTCTGGAGGAGACATTGCGTTATTATATTTAGAGTCATGGTACTGAGTGATGGAAGCAGTGCTACAGGTTGTGATATTCAGATCTCTTTATGGCAGACACTTGCTGTTGAAAACAAATCTTTCTCATCTGCATAGATCTGTGACCTGTTTGCAGGGATCTTGAAATGGGTAAATATAGACTTTTGAAATATCTTAATGCTCTACAGAAGAAGCAAATATGGTATTTCTACATCTAAATTTAATCACAGTCATGGAATATGTAGTGAGAATTAAAATGAACTCCTATAGAATGTGAATAATCACAACTAAAAATTAAGGATTGAAATGCGTATGTTAATGGTTGCTACAGTACTGCTGCTATGAACAAATGCAATACCCAGTTAAAAATTCTTCGCCTCTGTGGAAGGGTATACATCGCAAACGAGCAATGGATGATTTCCCCAATGGTTCAGTGTATGAAAGTATGAAACTCATACCTGTCAACTAAAATGAGTCTTAGTTTGCCCAGGTTCAGATGCCTACAGTGTGGGTGTCTTCATCTCAGCGAGCCACCTTGGCTTCCCTTTACAGTCAGCAGAACACAATAAATGTCTGTCTCAGGATAGCAAGAAGCCTTTCCCTTGCCTCTCACCAAACATGACACGCTAGAGGGTCTCTCATCAAAACCTAAAC
This sequence comes from Tauraco erythrolophus, assembly GCF_009769465.1. Classification (NCBI taxonomy): domain Eukaryota; kingdom Metazoa; phylum Chordata; class Aves; order Musophagiformes; family Musophagidae; genus Tauraco; species Tauraco erythrolophus. The sequence continues at coordinate 30,414,936 of NC_141496.1, forward strand.
TGTCTCAAAACTGGCACCATACCCCAAGTGTTAGTTGTATCACAACAAGGTAAAAGGCACGCCCGCGTGCATGCAGGCAGGCAAACACGTGTTCTCATTCTGGTTATAGGCAGGGTTGGGTGGACTTCAGCCTCTCCGATGTGGGTGGCAGAGAGCGTTCAGACAGCTGCTGGCTGCTGACCTGTCTGTGGACATACCCCAGCAGTGGTCTGGTTCAGTAACAGGAGTTCTCTCAGCACCGGCTGCACAGTGTTGCTTCTGTGATTGCAAAAAAGTACAAGTATGATGATAAATAAGGGACTTCAGGTGTCAGGGCTGTTCCTTCAGTATGTTTTCAGAGCAACAAAACGTACAGGCTTCTTTAAAAGGATTGAAGTTGCAGTATTATAGACAATTCTGTTTGGAGAAACAATCTCCCTTTGCCTTGCATGATGAGCAAGCAATCTCAAAGTACCAAGTGCTCCATAAAAAGGACGTGGAGCAAGCTGCTTACTGGTATGGGGCAACAAGTTATCAAATGCTTCGGAAAAAAGAGAAGATCATGTAAAATGATATGTGATCTCAACAAGTAGTGGGAGGGAGAAGTGAAAGTTTTCAGTATCTCGTAGGCTCAAGGTCTGATCTATATTTGATCGACTTGTTAATTGTACAGAATACTCAGATCTAAGCACAAAAAAGTATGTTGCCTTTGCAAAAGCATATCCCTCTTGTTCAACAATTAAAAATTGCAAGACAGAATGATGCATTCACCAATTTTAATGTCTTCAGAATGCTGCTCTAACATTCTTTTTGTCTATAGCTTTCTTTTGTAGAAGAAGGTAATAAATATCTTACAAAGCACTGGTTATTTTACATGTTGACAATGTATATAGTGTTTTTAAAAGTGAGGAATTTGGAGCAATCAATAATAACTCTTCCCAGCATGAGTGATCAATAATGCTGCCCAATACTGTGACTTTGATGTAGATTTCTGCAGAAACTCAATAATATAAATTCTACTAACATTTTGATATCACATTTTAGATGCAGTATTGCACAGTCTTATTTCGAATGTTTCTTTCTGTCTTAATACTTAGGCAAATTAATATTAATATACCGCAAGTCAGAAGGAGCAGTATGTGTCCTACCGAGGTCCATGGGAATTTTGTTATCAGTTTCTGTGGATGTAGAATTTCATTCTAGCTGAAGCCTAATTGTCCTGGTTTAATGGGCTTAGGACAGAATGTAAGAGGTTTTTAGCTAGCAAAAAAGTGATGGCCTTTAACAGCCTTTCAAGTGAACTGCTAGAGGTTAAAAATATCCTACATGTTTTTAAGGTAGAACTTAAGTTTATAAATAAGATATGATATAGCTCCTTTGCATGTTCCCAATTCCAAGCCTAAAGAATTTGTCTGAGCTCCCAGTGCCTTCAGGAACAGCAGGCTGAAGGAAAAACAGAGAAAAACCACTAAGCATTTGAAGTTTCTGTGACTTGTGTTATAGGAGCTGCTGCTGAGATGGTCTGCTTGGTGAAGTCAAATTTCCGCTTCTTGTTCTGTTGTCAGTTCATCCTTTTGAAACGCATAATTCTTTCTCTCACTTAGATTACCCAGGCCCTTATGCTCAGGGCTTATCTGTAATGAGCTAATGCATTATGTTAAAAACTGCTAAGACACATGTTAACAAGATGTTGCCCTCAGCATGGACAAGAATGGTTGTACTCAAACATGTTATCTGGGCAGGCTTAATTCCACAGTCCTTTTAGATTTTACATCTGTGAAGTACTGATGGTTATGTATGCCTTCAATGATAAAATGTTTTCAGACACATAGAAGAAAATAAATTTATTATTAGTATGTGTTTGCTGCTATCTTTGTGCCTGCCTGATAATCTGGGAGGCTGAATATTGAAGATACCAGCATGCAAATGAGCACTGAGTACCTCTTCCTTATCTTAGCATTCCTAGAGCTAAAAACATTTTCAGTTGAAGGAAGCACTTATTCTGCCAGGTGTTTGACCGTGGGAGTAGCATTACCACATTTAAAGACAGCCTTCTGAGGGCTGTTAGAAGCTTAGTGTGACACACTGGAATGTGTCTTTAAATTCAGCTACTGAGTCGGTACTTTTACAACTATAGCTATCTGAAACACGCAACTTTCCCAACTCAGGCCCCACCAAAGTTCAGAGGTGCTTGCAGGTTGTGGTCCAGACCCATTTTGTAAGTACTAAGCGCTGAGCTGAACTCAGCCCGCGTTGCACTGGTCTGAGCACAAGGCTGCTAGTCTCAGACCTTGAGGTTTCTGCATGCTGTGCTCTGGTACAAGGAGCGTGTCCAAGACTGGTCCTAAGATTTGAAGTTCTACGTCATGGTTGTGGGGTACTGAGATGCCAGTCGCAGAGGAAGTCGGGTTATTGAAAAAGATTTGTGGATCTCCTTTGTTCTTACCTGCAGACCTTAATGAGGGTACCCCAAGAGGGGTAGGCCAGTGCGTGTGCACGTATTGCAGAAACCTTTCTGTCCTGCAACAGTAATGCAAAGCGTGGTCCTGGGACAGACTCAAACAGGATTGACAAGGATGGATCTCAGGGTCTGCTATGGGTCATTCTGTGAAGAGGTGTACTTGCAGCACTATCTCTGCTCCTGGGAGCATGCTGTGCAAAACTCATGAGGTAAATGAGATTAATAAGTGGTAACAGTAATGAATCTGATACTGCCCATATGATATGTAGCCATTGCTTCCTAGCGATTGTGATGCACCACCTACCCAGGTCAGTTTTTTGTGTCTTTTAAGGCAGCTGAGTAGTGCTGGTACTACAATCTGCAATGATACCACCTTTGTGAAAGAGTTGGGTGAGCACATGCTGCGTAAGCAGCTTTTCAAAGGAATACTGATGAAGATACTTTGAGTGTCCAAGATATAAGTAATATCATGGATGTAAAATGAAAGCATCTCTTTTATCAGACCAGAGGCTGTAGCTTGGGAAAAAAGTGGACATGATCTCAAGCTCAGTGATGGGGTCCTTAAAAACTTACAGCCAGTGGAAAGCATATTAAATGGGACAAAAGAGAAGCTTGTATGGCAGTGTTCTTCATTCTCTTCTTAGAAACTAATTTAATTACTAAAATCGGACAACTTCTCCAATGTCCTAGTTCCTTGTAGACAAGCAGTAATTGTTTACAAATTTGTCCAACAATCAGCTCACAGGCTTCAAAGAGAACTCATTACCAGGCTAAAAATTTTTCAATTTACTTTCCCATCCATCTGAATTATATTTATAATCAGTTCGTAATGAAGTGCAAATCTCATCCTTGAGATCACTAGAGAAGCCTAAAGTGGGTGAGCTGTGATAAAATTATTCAAATCTGGTGTGATTATCTTTTGATTATTCTTCCTCAGGACAGATCACCCACTGATTTAATGAGTTTTTGATTAAAAAAAAAAACAGCGATGAATGATAGAAATAATTAATTTGTCAATAAGGACTGGCTTATCTGATATTCTAATTCACAGTTGAATATTCTGTTAGCATTCCTCAAAGCGAATACAACCATTCTGTTTTTGTTGAACGTCTGTATGAATCAATGATGAAATGGTATATTTTCAAAAGCAGCGTTAGCTGTGTAGTAGTTTGATGCTATCTGTAAGGCCAGAATTACCTAGTGAGAAAACAAGTGCGTTCTGGTTTCTTTGTGAGATATCTCTGAAGATGCCAGAACGTCCATTATTACGTTGGTGAGTTGGACTTAAGCCTTCCTGCTTGTAAGTTGTACTTCTTTGTAGACTCCTTCTCAGTCATGCTGGAAATCACTGATCCGTGTGCTGATATGTAGGATAAATAATGAGAAATACGTGATTACTTAATTATGGGTTTGGGTTTTTTTTAAGTGAGACATGAACCTGAGCCAATATTTCTATAATAGCAATAGGATACTTCCACAAACAATTTCCTCCTCCCTATTTTCATCTTTCTAGAGATTTAAGAGGTGAATTTAGCATCAGGGCTCAGAACTATAGGCAAAAGGAATTCAGCTCCTACATTATCAGAATCTGTTGAAATCTCACATTTGCTTTCAATGGGCAAAGTCTCTGACAGATAAAAGTGTTTTTCAGAGAATGTTTTCACAAGCTAGAGGCACACAATCCCTGACAAAGGTAGTGTAGCTTTATCTACATGGTGTTGGTAAGAGCCAGGAGAAATGCAGGAATCTTTTGTTGCTCCAGCTAGCTTGAAGAATTAGAAAAGAGCTATCAATCTTAATGGGAAATAACCAATAAGTTTGACCTCTAAGTAAAGAGATGGTGGTGAAGGAGGTGGTGGATATCAAAAATTCATCTGAAATAAGTTTTGCAGAATATGGTAATATAAGTTGGTTGGCCTCTATAGTAACAAATGGCATGTCAACAAGACATACGAGTCTCATCAGAAACTACTCTTGTGAATTGTCAAGTCTGTTACAGATAAAATAGCTATGGCTTATTTTGCTTCTTAGTCAGGCAATGCAGGTGGGGAACAGAGCAACATCTCTCTTTTCATTAATTTCCTGTAAAATGCTTAGGGGAGAAGAAAGTATCAGCGGGAAGCAATCTGATTCAGAACAACAGAAATGTCTTATTGTAGCACGCACATAAAATATCACAGCTTGAGTTCTGGAAGTGAAGGACTTCACAGTAATTCCAGATGGTCCAGGTACAGCATTACAGATGCAAGACCCAGCAAATTTAAAATTTCATAGGGGGATAAAGAGTCATCAAGTGTCTACTGTCCTTCAAAGTAAGTGAGGATTACATATTGGCATTTCTGCCTTTGAAATCTCCCCTTCTCTTCTTTGGACCTTAGAACAGAGATGTTGAGTATAAAGATTTGGTTTTGGTTTAAAGTAAGACATTCATTAAAACAATATTTAGAAAATTGGCAGAATAAATCACTTCAAAAAATTTTCACCAGGCCTGATGCTTAGGATTCCTTCTCACTGTTTTACAAGTAGGAAAAAATGGGCATTTTCACATAGCAAGGAAACAATTAGATGGCCTGTTGCTGGGATTGTGCTTCTATATAACAGTGGACAGGGTGGCAACATAGATCTGACCAAATAAGAGGCTCTTCAACATGTGAGCCCATAAAGAAAGTGGCTTGGTTTACAGAAACACATTTTTCCTGCATTAAAAACTTTTTTTTTCCCCTGGGGGGATTGAGTTCAGTAGGATTCTGAAATAAAGTATCTTTGACTTTTGGTTCTGAAAATCAAAACTGAACCAACACAATTCTGGAAACTCAGGATGAGTAAGGGGACTACTCTTATGAAGCACAAGACTGTGATTGAGTCATACAAATAGACTCAGGACCTGGCTGTAGAACAGATCCCTCATATGACCTTGGCAAGTGACCTGATCTCTGTGCGGTGGTGACTTGGTCTCTGTGTCTTCGTTCAGTGTTTGCAAAATGAGAATAACAGTACTGCCTTTGTCTTGTCTGTTCATATCGAAAATTCTTTGGTGCAGGAATCATCTCTGTGTGTTTAGCAAAGTTCTTGGCATGCACCTCCAGGTGCTATTTTAATAACAGTTCATAATTGCTGCTAGTTTTATCCCTAACCTTTTTGGAACAGAGTCGGATTTAGGAAACCCTTTCTTTTAACCCCATCCTCACCTTCGGAGATCCAAAGACTAAAGAGGGTCTCAAAGTCATCCTTGCTTTGCAATGCAAAACAAATAAGTTGCCTTTGGTAACCCTACATGACCTGGCATTCAGCTCCCTTACGGACCGAAATACCACCAAATGATCCTGCTTGGTTTGATCCTGCCAGCTTTGAAGCCAGCATACTGCATTGGCTTATTTTCCAGGGACTGGATTTGCAGAGTTTGCTGCTAACAATAAATTTTATTAACTGCCTCCATGGAGAAAATCAAAACGTCTCTGCAGTAATAAAGATGGAACAGAGTTGCGGAGCATGAGAGGTACTGGACACACTGCTGTACCCTGAGAAACAACATTAGAAAGAAGGTGGAGGACTCCCCAGCGATAGCCTATTTTACATGTTATTCGGGTTCACTGCAAATACTTAAATTCATGTATTAATCAAGTCATTAAATTCATGTGAAGGGATGCTCCTCTGTGGAGCCAGGGAGGGTGAGAACGGGTGCCAGACCGACCACAGGTTTTTCAGATGTATGGGTCTTGTTAAAAGTGCGACGCACCAAAAATGTTTTGCCCTTAGCAGGTATGAAATGCTCTCAATTCTCAAGTGAGAAGAGCGAATAGTTAACATGCCACAGCATCTGTTTTTGCAGCCCACCTGATTTTGGCCCTGTTGAAGGCCATGCCAAAATTCCCACTTGCTACAACTAGAAGTTGAGCTAGCTTTCTGACTAGCTAGCAGTAGGATAACATCTTAGATGACTAACAGTCAGGGAGGAAAGCAGTGGAATTCCATGCAACGTGCTAACAGATTCTGCCTCTCTGCTCGCTCTGCAGGGCAAATGTGCAGCTGCCTTTTGGAGTGGCTGTCAAAGTAGTTTGCTGATAGCTGATTATTAGAGGGTTACAAGAACAAAAATCAGTGTAATAAGGGGGAAGATAAGAAATGTTGCTAGAGATGGAGTGCATGTTTTGGACATTTTATCAATGCAAACCAAAAATATCTGGGCTGTGATTCTGTTTTCTTACTGTGTCGTGTTTAAGAATCATTCAAGTTTGATCCTGGAGCCATGGTAAATTGTTGCACTTAACTAGGCAAACTGGAGCATGCCTAAATAGTTCCCCAGTCTGTTTTACCCAAGTAGGAGACCCAGAATCTTCCATGTTTCTCAGTAATACTCTTTTTGTGGCTGTGATCCCCTAAGTACACAGGGAGAACAAAGTTTTTAAAAGGGAGTCTTCAGCCAGAGAGTTTGACAGGGTTTTCCAGTTTAGCAGTTGTTCATCCATCTTGCCAACTGTTCCTCCCTTAATTATTCTCCCTCTGCTCTGTCATCTGATGGAAAAAGCTGATGATAGAATGAGAAAAAGGGGGTGGAGGTAACCTGCTTTTGAAGGATTTTTCTGTTTTACACTGACTAGATGAAGGCTTAATAAACATGCACTGGTCTAGTCTAAAGAAGACTATTTCTGAATCTAACCCAATTTGCACAGTGCTGTTATATGTGCCATGATGTTAAACATCAAAACCACTTAATATCACGTGATGCTTATTTTAACCGTCTTTCTGAAGCTCTCTTTTTCTGAGATTGAAGTAACTTAGTGAAATATTAAATGAGATATTCCATGCATATAAACCAAGCAGCTAAACACATGGCTGAGTGGAAGTGACACAAGCGATAGCAGTCATACTGCTTTATTTTGCAGTTGAAGCTACTTAACGTCAGGGATGTGGTGAGTAGGAAGGGACCGGAGAGGTATGATGCTTCCTGGGGATAAATGCCAAGCCCCTGCTCAGCTCTTCCTGAAATAAAACCCTGGGAGGTTACAGAGGAGGAAATGTCCATTCCTTCTTGGCAGCTTCTCAGATGCCTCATTTGAGTGAAGTTTAATTTTGACACTGGAGCAGTCTGGAGGTTCAACCAACAAGCCTTCTGGTTCAGCGCAGAGGTCTTCAGAGAGTCAGGCTCTCCACATTTGGGCCTAATGCTCTTGTTTTTACTTCCAGCTGCTGTGAGAGGTCTCTAACAGTTGACAGGGGCCATGGAATTTTTCCCATGAAGGAAAAGCCTGATATTAGGTGCAGTGTCAGATCTCTGCCTGATTTCAGTACATCCACCTGGAAAATAAATTGTGCACCAACAAATCCCATGCTTTACTTGCCCTTTCCTTCTCTGCTTCACCCTGCTTTCCTTTCTTTGTATGGTTATCTTGGAGTCTGGGATCTGGTAGGAGGGGAAAGATGGGGATGATCCTCCTCTTGGATCACTGGCATAGGAAACATATCCCGTTACAACCTAGACTACAAAAGAGCTTGTGAGCTAACCCGGCTGCCTGAAGTGAAGACATCTGAAAGCTGTGTACCTAGTCTAACTTAATAACTGGCTTTAAAAGAGAGGGGTGTGAATACCAATCAAAAGTCTGGATCAAAGGAGCACGAGAGAATTCCCACGTGCCACCTCCTAAATGTAACTGCTCTCCTGCAACTGCATTTTTCTCCTTGTTTTAGCAGTTCCTTGTTTCAACAGCTATGCCAAGGGCTCGGCAAATATTTTAAATGCCTCTTATAATGAGGGAGAAAAACCAGGAGATTATACACAAACCCGGGAATCTTCCATACTAGGACAAAAGTGCACTGCAACACATTAGCCTCTGTTAAGCATTGCATGGCTGGGTAATCTGCAGCAGAGAGACAAGGGTTTGTTGAAATATTCTCCCTGTCTATGCTGAGGTCACATTTATCAAATGTCTGGTATGTGCCTATCAATGGATTTGCTACGCCAGCCTGGCACCCTGAGCCTCCCGCCCCGTGAGCTGGTGCTCCCCAGCCTGCACAGGGAGATGCACAGGTGGATGCACCACCACTTGCTCTGTTCAACCTCGGAGGAGGGGAGGTGAGCCTCCACTCATGGCAGACGTCAGGGTTGACATTTGCCTTATCAGCACAGGGTGTGCCCCCTGAAATCCGCTGCAAGTTGAGCCTCCTGCTTTTTTCTTGCTTAGTCAATACGTATGTGTTCAGAAGGTAGTGTTTGATCATGAGCTCCTCAGAGGTTTGCGCGCCAGAATTGGTGGTCCCTCAGAGCTGGCGGTCCCTCAGAGCTGGCTGTTGCCACAGTCTTCCCTCACTGTTAGTTGTGAGAGTTTTCTTATGGCCATAACCATAACACTTGCAAGAAAAAAATTCCCAGTCATGTTCTTTTCCTAAGGGAGGTTGTTTCATTGATTTCCTCTGGGCTCTCTTGCCTTCCCAAGATAAGTGGCTACTTGCTAGGGAAAAAGTAAGTTTTCATAAATTTTTGAAATAAGGATAATGCAAATTCTTACCTGGATAATAAAATGTTAATAGTACACAGAAAAGAATTCAAACAGCTCGGAAATCTACACATAATTACTTATGAACACAGAACGTTTATTGCTGTCAAACTTAATCACTTTCAACTTCCAGCTGTTAAAATCCTTCTGGCACATCTCCAAGCAATTCTCCTTCAGTTACTTTTCCCTCAATTAAATATTAGTGCAGTTCTCAGGCTCTTGTTACATAAGCAAAAATTTCAAATTGTGCCTCTCTGTTCTCTTAACCATAAGCTGTCAGAAATTTATTCTGCTGCAAGGTGTTTTCTCAACCCAGATTTTACTTGAAGTTTATACCAATGAAGAAGGAGCAAAAATTTCATGTGTGTCTAAGCCTTGGTTCCAAAGTTTAGATGCAAACTTGCTAAGACTGGCCAGAAATTATCTTTGGGGCTGAATGCTGCCAGGTACTGAGGAGATTTTTGAGCTAAATGGGAACTCAGGGTACTTGGCCTTTTCAAAAAAGTTTAGTGCTTTAGCAGAAGCAGGATGCTCGGAGAGCTCCAATGGAGGCAGGAGGGTATCTCTGGATGCACCACTCTCTCTCTGATAATACTAAGAATAAAATATCTAAAATGTAGGTGCTGTCAGTTGCACCACACTAGATCTTTGAAAGGTCTGATTTGAACCTCCATAAAAAGGCTACAGCAAAAAAATAGTTTTATCCAGGATTGGTACATGAGCGGTGGTTTGTTTTTATTTACCTGTATTTATCTACCTGTATTTATCTTTGGGCACTCCAGGACCCAGGGAATTTTTTTTTTTAATATAGGGTGAGAGGAAAGGCATGCCAGAGCCCTGATGACATGTATTTAAACGCACTCCAAGCAATCAGAGTTTTGCTTGTGTGATGACAGATTATTTCTTGATATGTACCTCTGCACTTTGAGTCAGGAATCCATGGCACAATGATTTTTCATGTCTGAGGCATGACTGCTTACACAAGGTTGTCAGTAGTCTACCAGTCTTAAAACCAGGATTGAAAAAGAGAAAAAGAACAATATGTGTCTGGACAATACCATTTACTTCCTTCACTCCGATCACCTAAGATCACCTTTTTTTAAGTGCAATTTTAGTATGTGTGTTTAAAGGAGAATAAACTTAATAATGCAAACAAAAAAAAAGTGACGCTTGTAAAATCTGCTTCTGGTTTTGCAAACATGAGGCTGTGCCCTGATGAGCGGCCATGGTTTTGGCTGGAACAAGTGTGGTGTGCTCCAGTTTTTAAAAATGTATGTATTAGTTTTGCTTCTTTTGCAGAAGCAACAAAGCTAGATAATCTCTTATTTTAGCAATGAAAAAGCATCTATGTTTTCACAGTGGGTATTTGTGTGGCATCTCAATTCAGGGAAGCCAAATCATCACAGAGGATGGTAAGATATGGCCTCATTGTACAGCTGCAAGGTTGCATTAAATGTCTGGTTCGGAGCAGCATGAAACAAAAGTGTCTGAATCCAGATCCAGTTGAGCTGTTAAACTGAGCTAAATGTGTTCGGCCAAGTTTATACTATATAAAGCCTCTAAATTTCATGGGAGCAATATTTTTGAATGCCAACAAGTAAGAGGTTTTTTTCATCTGTTGTTCCTTCATCAGTCCCTTTGTTAACACGTTGCTGCATCTGTTTGTGTACCTCCTGCGCCAGCAATCGCATTGTGTGTGATGTCAGGTCTGTCAGGGGAGATTACAGATTTAAGGTGGATGGAAGCCATGGACCGAGCAGTGTAAGTGCACGTTTTTGATTGCTAGCCACACCCTTTGTTTTCTAGTCCTCTGCCTTCAATTTGTGCTCCCTCTTCCCTTTTCCTGACTGCCTCCTTCCCAAGAGAGCAGTTGTAAGCAAGCGAACAAGGATAATGAGAGTGGAATCAAACTGCAGTCACAGGACAGCCATACCCTGTGGAAAGCAAATCACCTATTTTCGTGAAACTTAGAGAGTCAGTATTTGTAAGAGCTCTGCTGTTGTGTCAGACTTGGCTGAAACTGATCACAGGGTTTGCAAGTTGTTCGTCCAGGAGAGAGCACATCGGCAACGTACCTGCTCAAATCTTGCACTCTTAGAAAGATAAACTATTGCTTAATTTCCAAATTCAGCAAAAGGCAATGCAAAGCTTTCATGTAGACGACTGGAAGAAACTGTCTGAGTACAATCAAAAGTTTCAAAACATTACCTCAACAATATTATCTGATCCAGTATCGTCACAGAATCTCAGCAATGCCCTCTCCTGCAGAAATAACCTTTGGTACAGGAAGTTATTATCACACAAAACAGTTGACCTCCCAGGGAAAGAAACTTGTTTGTAGGCAGTGTAGGAATTTAAGTGCTTATTTCCAGGTTTAAGCATATGCGCATGCAAATGCGGACCAGTATAATCCTTTTCACATACTTGGGGGTGTGTATTTGAGAACCTGTGTATATGAAAATTTAGAAATAGTTGGGTTCATCAGTTTTAATTAAAAAAGAAAGACACAGAAACCATTTACTTTGAACTGATATAATTTCTGACACCCTAATTTTATTTTAAATTTGCTTTATTAATTTAATTGAAGGTAATATGGAACGGAATTTAAATTAAACAAAAATAAACCGTCCTAGACTGAAGTAGGAATATTGGTCAGGGCTAGTATTTTAAAGAAAAGGAGAAGGCTTTTATCAGCGAAATTGGTTCTAAGCTGAAAACAAATTTCACAGAAAAATATACTTGATTGTGGAAAATGAATGTTGTTGTTGAAGAACCAGCCATGCACTTTGACTTTCGCCTGAATATGGATTTCTTTGTGTTTATTTTTTCTTAAAAAAGAAACAAACAAAAAAACTATTGCTTTTCCTTTTTGTGACATCTCTTTGCAGTAAGCAAAAGAAGTAAGTTATTTGTACTGATTTAATTAAATAGGTGGAGGTACAGTGTCGACAGTTCCTGTAAGAGCTGAGGTTTTAAAAAGAAGCTCCTTTTGTTGCAGAAGGGAAAAATGCCTTTCCTGAGGGGTAGAAATGGAGTACAGTCTGATAGACAGAACAAGAGAAGGCTTTGCAAAGCAAAACATTGCTGATACGGTATGCAAAACTGCAGTTTGTTGTCATGTATAACATAGGCAGCCATAGGGCTATAAAAAGGATGAGAAAGACCTTGGTGACATGCAAGAGCTTGGCAATGTGTAACTAAATGCTGCAGGAGAGAGGGCTCTAAACTGTGCCACACCGCGCAAGGTGGGAGGAGTAGCTGTTAGTTCCTCAGCTTCTGACATTCTTGATCTCCGACGCGGAAAGATGAGCTGTGGGCTCAAAATACTTTTCGCCCACCTTCCTCTTTGCATCAAGTTCGTGGAGTGCAGAATAAACTTGCTGTCAGCGAGGGTAACAGAAGAGCGGGTCTGTTTCCTCTGTAGGGTGTTTTTCTCTGTGGAGGTTTTGGGGAGCTGAGGAATGGCTGCAATGCTGCCAGCTGCCTCCTCAGGCGTTCTTGCACAGTGCTATACTTCCAGGGCGCTGTGAGCGGGAGGGTGACAGTAAACAGTTGCACAAGAGCATCTGTGTGGGCAAGCAGCAGGAAAGGGAGATCCCAAGCAGATTTTTGAAAAACGCCAGATATTTTATAAAAGCCCAAAGAAATCTCTGAACCATGCAGGCAGCGCATTGTTCTCCCTCTCTCCCTGCTCCCCCTGAGGAAGGGAAGAGCATGTTCTCTAAGGTAAAGCGTTTGCACCTGGTGCTGCCTGGTGTTTATTTGTGGTTGGACTCCTGTACGACCAAAAAAGCTGCCTGCGTGGCTCGAAGGTGCCGCTGAGGTGCTCACCAAAAGCAGCAGAAGCACAGGGCTGGACTTGATGACCAGCCGTAGAGCTGCTTCACAGGCTGTAGGGACAAAGTTCTCCTCAGGACCTTTCCATCACCAAGAACATTCCTCCAGCCACATCAGGACAGGGGTCTCTCCCTTTGCCCTGTGTGCTGACAGCCTGTCTGGAGGGCAGCCACCATCTGCTGCTTTTATAGTATACCTTGAGGGTCTACTGGGAAAAGAAAGTGAAAGGACAGGAGTTAAAGAGAGGGCAGGGAGCTAGGAGAGCACAAGGAGAGGCTGGATTAAGAAGTGAGCTATTGTGGAGAACATAGTGGAAGTAGGGAAGCACATAAAGTAAGAAAAGTGTTAGTTAAATGAGGAATTGCTATGTTGAGGCCTTTTTACCCCCCTAGGCATTAAAGTGCTTTAAAAATGGCATGTTTCAGCTCTCAAGACTGTTAATAAATAGCCATAGTTACAGCACTATCCATGTGCCTCTGCTTTAGCAACTCGCACTTACGTCTGGGCCGTAAAAATTCGGTGTTGCTTGGCAGAAAATTGTCCCAATGAATGTTGGCTCAGCATGTGGGCAGAGCTGATGGTTTTTAGAAAGACAAAGATAGCTGTAGTGCTATTGGTGCTTCCAGAATGAATCTCAGATGTAAGAAAATAGCGGACTTGCACTTTATTCTTAATTTACATTGTGGGAAGAGGGACCACCCCTTGCTAGTTTTTGCTTGCCACGGAAGAACGTAGATTTGTTTAGGAATCTCAAACACAAATTGTCTTACCCTATTCTCGCATTCTTACATCACCTTCGGAAACATTACAGAATGCGTTGCTGTTCATGGAATCATAGAATCATAGAATCACGGAATGGTTAGGGTTGGAATGGACCTTAAAGATCATCTGGTTCCAACCCCCCTGCCATGGGCAGGGAAATCCTCCATTACACCAGGTTGCCCAAAGCCTCATCCAACCTGGACTTGAACACTTCCAGGGATGGGGCATCTACAGCTTCTCTGGGCAACCTGTTCCACTGCCTCACCACCCTCAATGTAAAAAATTTCTTCCTTCTATCTAGTTGAAATCTCCCCTCTTTCAGTTTAAATCCATTTCCCCTTGTCCTATCACTACACGCCCTTGTAAAAAGTCCCTCTCCAGCTTTCCTGTAGGCCCCTTTAGGTACTGGAAAGCTGCTATAAGATCACCCGGAGCCTTCTCTTCTCCAGGCTGAACAGCCCCAACTCTCTCAGCCTGTCTTCATAGCAGAAGTGTTCCAGCCCTTGGATCATCTTTGTGGCCCTCCTCTGGATCTGCTCCAGTAGCTCCATGTAGACTCCAGAGCTGAACGCAGTATTCCAGGTGGGGTCTCACGAGAGCTGAGTAGAGGGGCAGAATCACTTCCCTCGACCTGCTGGCCGCACTTCTTTTGATGCAGCCCAGGATACGATTTGCTTTCTGGGCTGCCAGCGCACACTGCCGGCTCATGTTGAGCTTTTCGTCCACCAGCACTCCCAAGTGCTTTTCCTCAGGGCTGCTCTCAATCCATTCTCCGCCCAGCCTGTACTTGTGCTTGGGATTGCCCCGACCCATGTGCAGGACCTTGCACTTGGCCTTATTGAACTTCATGAGGTTCTCACAGGCCCACCTCTCCAACCTGTCAAGGTCCCTCTGGATGGCATCCCTTCCCTCCAGCATGTCCACAACACCACACAACATGGTGTCATCTGCAAACTTGCTGAGGGTGCATTCAATCCCACTGCACTTGATCCCACTGTCCATGTCTCCAACAAAGATGTTAAATAGCACTGGTCCCAGTACTGACCCCTGAGGAACACCACTTGTCACAGGCCTCCACGTGGACATTGAACTGTTGACCACAACTCTTTGAGTGCGACCATCCAGCCAATTCCTTATCCACCGAGTGGTCCATCCATCAAAACAATGTCTTTCCAGTTTAGAGACAAGGATGTCGTGTGGGACAGTATCAAATTCTTTGGATAAGTCCAGGTAGATGATGTCAGTTGCTCTTCCCCTATCCATCAATGCTGTAACCTCACCACAGAAGGCCACCAAATTAGTCAGGCAGGATTTGCCCTTAGTGAAGCCATGTTGGCTGTCACCAATCACCTCCTTATTTTCTATGTGCCTTAGCATAGTCGCCAGGAGGATCTGCTCCATGATCTTGTAGGGCACAGAGGTGAGACTGACTGGCCCGTAGTTCCCTGGGACTTTTTTTTTCCCTTTTTAAATATGGGGGCTATGTTTCCCCTCTTCCAGTCATTGGGAACTTCACCAGATTGCCACGACTTCTGAAATATGATGGATAGTGGCTTAGCAACTTCATCAGCCAGTTCCCTCAGGACCCATGGATGCACCTCGTCTGGTCCCATGGACTTGTCCACCTTCAGGTTCTTTAGATGGTCTCGAACCTGGTCTTCTCCTACAGTGGGCAGTTCTTCATTCTCTCAGTCCCTGCCTTTGCCTTCTGTGACTTGGGCTGTGCAGCTGGAGCTCTTGCCAGTGAAGACTGAGGCAAAGAAGTCATTGAGAACCTCAGCCTTCTCCATATCCCAGGTAGTCAGGTCTCCCATTTCCTTCCAGAGAGGGCCTACATTTTCCCTAGATCTCTTTTTATCACTGACATATCTATAGAAATTTTTCTTGTTGCCCTTGATGTCCCTGTTCAGATTTAACTCTATCAGGGCTTTAGCTTTCCTAACCTGATCTCTGGTTGCTCGGACAATCGCTCTGTATTCTTTCCAGGCTACCTGTCCTTGCTTCCACCCCCTATAGGCCTTCTTTTTGTGCCCGAGTTGGTCCAGGACCATGATTTAGGCCATGGAAAAAAAGGGGCTGATTCCCCATGCAGCCAGTCAGACCCCGTGTCACTGTGGTGGGTCTTGCCCTGAGAAAGGCCTGGATCTGGCCCTGCCTGTTTGTGTCACTTGGAAATTCCTTAAATTGCTTTCCTACCATCTCTGGTAAACAGCGGTCCCAGCACAGAGCTAATCGCATGGGCATTCCTGGCCTCTGGGTTTCTTCAGCAAACAAAACAGTTATTCTTTTTGCTGCATTCCTCCTAGCAGCAAAACCACCAGTGTGCTGAGGAAAAACCTATTGACCCACTGGACACAGGAAAGGCCCAGAGTTCAGGCTGGCATGCATTTGATTATTTTCTCTGGTTTGACTGCTCTGTGGATTTCCTCCTCTTTCTTTTCTCCCCCTGAGGTTAGTGCAGGTAAGCCTGAAACAGTCTGTGGAAACACACCTGAGAAATTTGGAGGTTGCGAGGACCTGCAGGGTTGATACATGTGTTTGGCCAGGTTCTCGTTTGCAGTGACTTGCACTTGCGTATCTGAGACACGTCTTGTTGCCACCACCCCTCTGCCCAGCTATTGCAGCGAGTGTGAATGTTGCTGATGCTGTTGCAATGAAAGCAGGTATTGCAGCGTGCTGTGGCTGCCCCGCTCTCCCTTTCAGTGTCCTTGCAGCCAGTTCACTGGTGACAATCCTGCAATGTCCCTTCAGGCTCCATTGACGCATGTGTTGAAGCAACAGCATGCTCCTCTCCAGCCTAATGACCTTCTTGTTCTGCACTACTGGAGCATCTGTGTTTTTATGGAAACAGGCATCTCATTAAGTGAAAACCTGCTCAGGCCACAGATGCCTGTACAAGTTTGGCAAGTCTGGCTGCAAACACATGACACTACTTTTGAAAGTCCTTTAGTCCCAATAGTGGAAACTGACCCCTGCAGTCAGTAGGAACTATGTTTCCCACACTTTCAGGTATCTCCCTTTCGACGCATGGCTTGCTGATGCTTCGCCCATTCGTGTGTACTCCCTGCCTATTTGTAAACACAACCTGAAGTGCTTTTTTCTACAGGTTTACATTTTGGGAGGCCAGCAACTCTAGAGCTCAACTCTGTTACCTCACATGGGCTTTGTCGTTCTCTAAGCAGACCTGCTGATTCCACTTGAAACCAAAAGGTTTTTGAAGTGATCCTGTTTCAGAAGACTAAGAGCAGTTATTCTGCAATATGCTTTTAAGAGAGATTTTAGCTCAATATGCTCCAACTTTACCAAATGCAGACTATTTTACGCACGCTGACTATAGATAATGTGTATTGTTCCCGCTTGGAGTTACCACACTTATGGGATGCCAGTTACAAGCGCTGCTGACACAGGCATCCAGGCAGTGAGCTCTGGGTGGATATTCACAACATGCAGGGAGCATGCTGCTGTGACAGCTGCTCTCTACAAACAATCCCCAAGGAAGTAATTTGGGCTCCTTTGTATTCACCACCTTTGTGTAAAAAGAAAACTGAGAGGTAGTAGTGTGTGGATTATAGCATGTGTAGGTGTCCTGTGAGAGACCTTCTGCTTCGCTCTGCGGCTATTGTCAGGTCCCTAAATTCCGCAGTAAAGCCAAACTTTCCCAATAGACGCGAGCTTTTTGCTAACTGCAGACTGGGCTGCGAACGGGATGAAAAGATTTCAGTGTAATTGCTTTAGGCCTTTTTCCAGAGCCCTGGCTTGGGATGGAGACAGGAAAAAATCTCCTGTCAGGCAAAAATCCAGGACAAAATAACATCCAAAAAAGTCTTTGGACAGGAGACCGGGACAGTCCCAATAGTCCTGTCCCGTTCCAGCCAAAAAGGGATGGCGGGTCACCTTTGGCTGATGTAACAGTACTGCTTTATTGGAATTATTTATGTATGATGTTACTGAATGGCTAAGATACCCTCACCAAGGGTAGCAACTCATTGTGTGCAAAGCATTTTTGCAGACACCTCCACGCTGGATGATCTAAGATGACCAGGAGTGTGAACAAGGAACTATTATTATTCCTTTTAATAAATAGGAAACTCGTGGACAGAATCTTTAAATAAGTTGCCTAAAATTACACTAGAAGTGCACCCTTTCACAACTCCTGTCTAGCTCAATGCCAGTGGCTGAACTTCTAGACTTTTATATTGGAAAGCCTAAGTCTCTTCAGCTTGATCCTGACTGCCATGTTAGAAGTGATAAACAATGCAAATTAGAATAATAAAACAATGAGCTGAATACTGGCAAACTGTCAGGATGAGACTGTACTGTATTGTGTTTTGTAGATGCTTGAATATGGAATTTTTATACTTTCCGGAGCATGTAACCTTACGCTAGCTTTGTGTCAGATGATTAGAGGCTTACTGAATATGGCACTAACTTTTAAATAAGGTTACCAGGAAGAATATAGGCAACTATAAACCAGTAAACCTGACTTGAATTTCTGAACAAAGTAGACGGTATATTGAAGAATACGACCAGGAGGACACGGAATATGTAAGAAGAGTCAGTATCACTTTTACAAAGGAAAGGCATGCTTTGCAAGCCCTTAGAGTTCTTCAGAGTCAGCAAGCCCATAATATTGAACACATGGATTTTCAAAAAGAAGTGGATTTTCAAAAGCTCAAGGTTCCTAAACTGCCATGGCAAGAAAGGGAAAAAAAAGGATCCTTTCAGGATTAAATGATTGATTAAAATACAGGAGGAAAAAAGGCTAGTTTTGCCGCTGGAAATGGAAGTCACAAAGGAATTCTGTAGGGTCTGTGATGAGATCTGTGCTATTCGCCATGATCATGTGATCTGGAGGGCGAGCAGTGAGGTGACAAAATTAGAAGATAATACAGAAGTGTTCAGATAAGCTGAAAAGGAACCTTATTGTAAAGAATTGAAGAGAGATCTGAGGTATCTGAGTGACCAGACAGTAAAGTGACAGATGAAATCCCATGCTGAACACCTGAAGTACTGCCAAACAGAAAAATAACTTTTGGGCAAGTGGTTTATGACAAACAAAAGAAGTCGGGTTTTTTTACACTGGGCATAATTACATTATGGAATCTGTGGAGGCCAAGAGCGTAAATATGTTAAAGTAATGACTGAAGAAGTTAAAGGAAGAAAGGAGTAAAAGGAAAGTGTCTCTTGACTTTGGAAGTCCCAAGCACATGCTGATGATACACTGGTTCACATGGGCATGATGTGGATAGTCGTCATGTCTCTGTCCTGCTCATTCCAGGAAAAGATGATTATTGGCAGAGATAGCACGAAAGGCATTAGGAAGATGGGTCAAAAACTGGCTGGATGGCTGGGCCCAGAGAGTGGTGGTGAATGGAGTTAAATCCAGCTGGCGGCCGGTCACCAGTGGTGTTCCACAGGGCTCAGTGTTGGGGCCTGTTCTCCTTAACATCTTTATCAATGATCTGCATGAGGGGATCGAGTGCACCCTCAGCAAGTATGCAGATGACACTAAATTGGGAGGTAGTGTTGATCTGCCTGAGGGTCAGGAGGCTCTACAGAGGGACCTGGACAGACAGGATCGATGGGCTGAGGCCAACTGTATGAAATTCAACAAGACCAAGTGCCGGGTCCTGCACTTGGGCCACAACAACCCGCTGCAGCCTTACAGCTTGGGGAAGTGTGGCTGGAAAGCTGCACAGCAGAGAAGGACCTGGGGGTGCTGGTCGACAGCTGATTGAACATAAGCCAGCAGTGTGCCCAAGCAGCCAAGAAAGCCAACAGAATCCTGGCATGTATCAAAACCAGTGTGGCCAGCAGGAGCAGGGAAGTGATTGTCCCCCTATACTCAGCACTGGTGAGGCCACACCTTGAGTACTGTGTCCAGTTTTGGGCCCCTCACTTCAAGAAGGACATTGAGGTGCTGGAGCGGGTTCAGAGAAGAGCAACGAAACTAGTGAAGGGTTTAGAGAACTTGTCCTATGAGGAGCGGCTGAGGGAGCTGGGACTGTTTAGTTTGGAGAAGAGGAGGCTCAGGGGGAACATTATTGCTCTCTACAATTACCTGAAAGGCAGTTGTAGGGAGATGGGGATTGGTCTCTTCTCCCACGTTATGAATGACAGGACGAGAGGGAATGGCCTCAAGTTATGCCAGGGGAAATTTGGGTTAGATATCAGGAAGAACTTCTTTACAGAGAGAGTTGTGAAGTATTGGAACAGGCTGCCCAGAGAGGTGGTGGAGTCCCCATCCCTGGAGATGTTTAAAAACTGTGTGGATTTGGTGTTGAGCAACATGGTTTAGGGACCCTGACAGTGCAGGGTGAATGGTTGGTCTCGATGATCTTGAAGGTCTCTTCCAACCAGACGATTCTATGATTCTATGTGATTTAGTAAGATCAAAAATCAATCAATGAATTGACTGTAGGTTGGAGAGGAAATAAGAGTACTCTTGTAAGAGGCGTCACCTCAGACACAGGCTGAGCATCCCTTCTACTTCATTACACTCGGGGTGATGCTATTCAAGTTATATTAGTCCAATGTCTGAACATCCTCTGAATTTGGACACAGTCCTAAAAGCTAAACAAATTCATTGAGGGCCCAATTTTGCAAGGAATTCAGCTGACATGTAGCTATCAATTGGTGTCCATAACGTAAAAATAGAGTTAGTAGATATTATCATAGAATCACAGAATCGTTTGGGTTGGAATGGACCTTAAAGATCATCTAGTTCCAACCCCACCTTGCCATGGGCAGGGACACCTTCCACTAGATCAGACTGCTCAAAGCCTCATCCAACCTGGCCTTGAACACTCCGGGGATGGGGCAGCCACAACATCTCTGGGCAACCACAGCATCTCTGGGCAACCAGTTCCAGTGTTTCCCCTCCCTCATTGCAAAAAATTTCTTCCTTCTATCTAATCTAAATCTCCCCTCTTTCAGTTTAAATCCATTGCCCCTTGTCCTATCACTAGAAATCCTTGTAAAAAGCCCCTTTCCAGCTTTCTTGTAGGCCCCCTTTAGGTACTGGAAAGCTGCTGTCCTATTAATCCTTTGACTAACCAAGATATGTAATGTGAAAAGCTTCTCATCGCTCCAAATATTTTTTTTTTTCAATTTGAGGAAAAATGATGTGTTTAATATGCTTATTTGTTAGCCTTTAATATGCTACTCCTGACAAATACCTTCATGTCACTGTTTGTTTAGTCAATCCTACATTGAAGCTTGTCCCAAGAGGAGGATCACTAAGCTACATCCTGTTGTTGTATTCTCCTCCACAATAAAGTGTAAGAGTTTGTACAATTGTGTTTCCAGACTGATAGTCCAGTCCTCAGAGGTGACCAAGTATTTATTGTTGAACAAGAAAGTCAGTGAATGTCAGACAGAATAGTAGAAGGGCAAATCTTTGCACTGTATAACCCGGGAGATTCAATCAGGAGATAATGGAGAAACAGCATGGCTCCAAGAGCATGTCGACCTCAGCTGTAAAATCTCTTTAGTAGATGGAAGGCCTCATTTTCCAGTGTGACTAATCAGTTTTGTGCTGGTGCAAATCTGTTGGCTTCATGGGAAACTCTATTTATGGATTCAAGTTAAATTTTTCAGGCTGAACTTTTTTTTCCTGGCTGCACTCATGAAGTAGGGAAGGTTTTGATCCCTCTTTCTATTCAATAGATAGCAGTCAGCGTGCTTGTCTGTGATACAGGAACCTGGAATTCAAATCTCTATGTTCGCTCACATTTAAGAGGGTGCCCTCACCCCTGCAGCTGTGGGCTCTTTCTTCAAACTTCTTCTGTTTCACTCCTAGTCTTCTCTGTGCATGTTTTTTCACTCTGTAGAAAATGTTCCTTGAAATTAAGATGGAAGTCCATATCCTGCCTCTCAGGGGGCATCCAATTTGTCATGAAATTATAGAGTCATTTTCTTTCCCTTTGGTTTCTGAGTATTTAAGTATTTTATAGCAAAATGGAACACCAGCAGGCTAAATTGAGAGTAATTCTATATATGTATCGTGTCATCTTCCCTTCTGAATACCATATAAAACATTATTCAGAGAGCATCCAGAAGTGAATTCCCTGCCCTCTGGCTTATTGATTAATTATAGAGACTTGTTCCACCTCACTGGTTTAGTAGATGGGGCCTAAAACCAGCCCTTCATTCTCGTTGCTTTTTGCTAAATGCCTTGAACAAGATCTGTTTTGTTGTTTACTTTTTATTCATTGAACTAAACCTTACAACATTGAAATTCCACCTGGACTGATCTGTAACTTCTTTTTTGATTTGACTGCCAAACCAAAATCTCAGCTGTTTATTTAAACCTGTATGAAACTGAGGCACAGGTTATGTATTTGCTTACTGGTACCAGGCTTTTCATAATAAAAAATGACTACCCATACCACCATTCTGTAAGTTTCCTTATCAGTGTCACTTCCCACAGAATTTGCTGTTGTCACTGTTTTTAACAAAGCTTAGCATTTCTTTTTCTTGATATATTGCTTTTCATTCTATTTCAGGCAGTAAATGAGTCCTTTTCGTTCAGTAAAGTAAGAGAGAGCTATGGAGCTATGCATAACTCTCCTGTGTTCAACGTTATTTAATACGTTTCAGTAGATGTCTTTACTGCACTGAAATCTATTTGCATGCTAATGATTTTGCCTGCTCCAAGCTGGCTGCATTCTTTTTTTTTTTTTTTTTTTCCCCCAAAGGAGAGAAGTTAACCTATATGCTTCAATCCAAGCAGCCACAAGTATGTACACTCAAAGGTCTTTAATAGATATAACTCTTCTTGCTCTACTGCATATTGCCAATCGCCAGAATAGGTCATAGCCTTGGGATCTTGCTGCATCCACAGCTGCTGTCAGACTCTCATTTAGTGCATGCATCTGGCCCAAAGGTTGCAGCCTTTACTCTCAAGGTCAGCACTTCTGTACTTTTTCATCGTCTCGTCACGTTGACAGTAGTGATGATATTGCAGCCTCCTCCAGGGAAGTCCACCGAGCAGCTGCAGCTCTGGCACAGCCCTCTGCCAACCTCCTGAGCAGCATAGGTGGTTGTGTGCATCTCACACCTTAATCCAAGTTTCTGTACTGGCTCCCTCTTTGTTTTCCAGGGCACCTCGTTGTACTGCAGAGGAACTTTCTAATCAGAGTGACTTAGCTGAGTGCTGATGAAACTGGGCCTCTGCTGTTGTTGTGGCCATTGCTGCTGCAAAGTGTTTGTGTTCAGTCCACGTGTTTTCAAACTGCTGATTTAACCTATTTTTAAAAATACTAATTATCAGGTAAAAGCACCAAAATCTCTGTGCTTGTGAAGAATATGTGCTTGCAATATCAACCACCGTATAAACTTTGATTAAATTAATGGGTGATGAAATGCTCAGATTACTGAGGTCCCACTGTTAAGAGTCAGGGATCTTTTTCTCATATGTCCTTCCCTGCTGGATATTTTCACTCTGTTCCCAAACCTCAGTTGTTGTGGATTGACGGCAGGATGTTCTTAGAGAAAAGTCCCACTTTTGCCATTTGTTCCGCTTGGTAGGTCATCAGAACCCAGAGCTCAAACCAGTATCAATTTTCTTCCCATCCTAAAACCATCCCAAACTATTTCAAGGATGAGGACTACAGAAATTAGATACTTGCAGAAGAATACTTTTCAGATACAGTAACTAAGACCATTGTCACTCATTGCAGGGTGCTTCAGTTATTAAGTCTCACCCTGAAACGATAAGAAGAGTTCATAATCTACACCAGGCAGTCATGACACAATGGTCATGGCACTGGATTCACAAGCACAAAGGGTTGCTGTCCCTGACAATCTACAGCACTGGGGATCTAGTTGCGTGGAGATGAGCCTGACACCCATCACCATAGCTAAGCCAAGCAGAACAAAGGCTCACTTTGAGGATCAACGTTTTTATGCATGCAAACCAAATTTGACTTCCACTTCAGCAGGCAAAATAGGCATTAATTACACCTTCGATTGTAAAGCTACATGGCAGTAGGCACTTACAGAGCTCCCTAGAGACTACTAATTATTTATCTGGATATCAGTGGCACTATGAATACCACATAAGTTTTTTAAAAGCTATAGTCTGCAATTATTATAGACTTAAGTTTTTAGGCTCTTAAGAAAAGAACTGTGTCACAGTTCTTTGTGCTTTAATTTATTACTGAGTAATACTGGCCTAGTGAGAACCTGATACTTAACTTCCAGCTGTGGTTGACTTTGTGGGCCTAATATTAAGGGTGGGGGGAGGGGGTGGGGTGTGTGGGTGGTGTTAACAACAGATCGTGTGCTTTGTTCATTTCCTCAGAGCATAAATAATCTAAGAAACATAAAGACAAAGCAGAATCTCTGACTCCCCCTCCCATTGGTGTAACTCACTTGAAATCACTGGTATAT
This sequence comes from Tauraco erythrolophus, assembly GCF_009769465.1. Lineage (NCBI taxonomy): Eukaryota > Metazoa > Chordata > Aves > Musophagiformes > Musophagidae > Tauraco > Tauraco erythrolophus. The sequence goes on from NC_141496.1 coordinate 30,438,861, forward strand.
TCCTGATTAGTACTATCACAAGGATGAAGAGATTCTGTTCCTGACCAATGAAATGAATAAAATTAATACTGTTCCCCTGTTAACACGTTTCAGAAGCTGTATGAGGTCAAGTACTGTGCTAAGCACCCTGGTTTTCCTTGTCTTCTTTCATATTTCTTGACCCCAGCTGATGAACAATATCTTCACTAATTCACCAGATTCCCTGGGAGTAACATAGTATGCCAGCTGCAGACAGAGCTGACACCTACCTGAAAGCATCTTGTATTAATATGGAGAAAAGTGTGATTGCTGGATATCAGGCTTATCATGCCATTTGAGAATCATTTGGGTTGTTTCCTAGCCTCCATGCGGTGACTATGCAGCTCCATTGCTCCTGCTCCTGCTTTGGCCTGCTGTCACCTCACTGGTGACTTTTCCTCCTGATACTAAGACTATCAAACTCAAGAGAAACAGACTCTTTAAGCTTTTCAGGCTGCCCTTTCCCAGCAGAGGCATGCGCTGGCTAGGGCTCAGACAAAGCAGACTGAGCCAGCCCCAATGAATGCTGGTATTGTTTTTTTTCGATGATGTTTTCGTAGCTGTCTGAAAGAAAAGATAAAGTTGAAATGTTAATTGTTTCCAACAAAAGCTGCTAAGGAGAGTTTCTTGGCTTGGCACTTGGGGACATGTACAAGGCTTTGACAGGCAGTGCAAACTATTTTGAAACCTGTTGGTTTTCTTATTATTTTTCCTTTTCCCTTCAGATATCGCTTGACAAAAAACAGCCTTCACTCAAAAAAGAGGGGTGATCAGAGGACCGGGTGGGATCCATGATCTCTCTATCTATACCCTGGCACTAATCCCCTTTCTGATGTTGGCACATCCCTCTGGTTCAATATGAGGATCTTCTATAATGAGGCTATACAATGGGAATAATCATACTTAATGAGCTAGGCTTGGATAATGGATTTGCTTTCCTTGCTTGCAGAGACATGGTGCAGTCATCAGCCTGAGTGTGCCCATGAGGAGGACTGCACTTGCAAATCCCTAGGGCAGGACAGGCAGTAACTCCCCACCATGTGCTGTGGGAATACTCGCTTGTCTTTGGTTTGAGTTATTTGCTGGGGCTCTGCAGAAAAAATGCAGATCACTTTGTGTGTAGGATGTGCTACATTAGAGCTATCTGTCCTTGCGATCCTCACTGGCTTACTCCATCTGCTGTCCATGGAGACCTTCCTCCTCTGAATGGGATGGGGGACTCAGTTTGAGTGGGTGAGATACAAGGCCTCAGCTATAAACGTCTTGTGGTATCCTCATGGTAGCCTTCAACTAGTGTATTGGAGCCTGCACAGTCAAAGAACAGGACTCTGGATTTCTCAAAACGGATTCAGAGCAAGACAAGTGGGGCAAGGCAGGTTGGCAAAGTGCTATGGGAATGTGAGAATTGCTGCTGTCACTGGCCTTTGAGGTAATTACTCTTTACTCTGTCCACCTGCCTCCCCTGTGACCATCTTCTAAGTTTTAGTACAACGTCTATGTTCCAAAAATAATTAAAATTTGAACAAATCTTTAGAAGGAGATTGCTTCATGTTTTTTCTCTTGCAGGACTTTTTTTCCCATAAGCATCACATGAATTTTGTGCCAAATACGAAAGCTAAGTGAGGAGTTCTGCCTTCTCTTGAAATTGGAGGAATAGAGACCACATCACTTTATTCCCCTTGGCAAGTTAAAAAAAAAAAATCCATGGCACTTAGCCTAGTTTTCTATCCTCTCATGAAACACACACCACAGCAACATAATTCATCTTACTCTCCTCACCCGATTTTGAGTCCTCATTGCCGCTTCTCAAAGAAAAGCAAACATTGAAGAAGTAAAGATTGATCATAACAAAAACAAGGCTCAAGACAAAGCGTGTGCTTGGTAGATTATATCAGTTCTAGCTGGAGAAGCAAAATTTGATGTCCTGACACACAGCCATCCATAAAAATCCCTTGTATCCCTACCTCCATGGTAGTCACCATTCTTATTAGCATGCAGAGATGTTTCTCCTTATATCCTCTATTTCATTCCATTCTCAGCCAACCGTGAAAGCAAGTGCTTCTATTGAAAAAATAATGGTGAGCATTGCTTATGGCCTTTAAATTAAGCACGTGCTTAAGCTCTTGCATGGCCTTGCAGTGCACACCACCTTGCAAGATTAACCCTCTAGCTGTTCGGTTGTTTCCTCACATTACGGGTCTTGTGTGGTCTGCCGGAAAACTAAACAGCGCTGCATGTGATTCACTGACAGTGTGATTTGCATGAGTGTCTGATTAAAAATAATAAACCCTTTCCTTTCAAACATTCCCCCTCGTCCATTCAATGCAACAAGAAACTAAGCTGACATCCTTGACTTTGCCTCATACTGAGGTTTTAATAAGGCTGGAGATGTGTGAGTATCAGATTACTTCTCGGTGAGAACCAAATAGCTATTTCCTGAGGGCACTTGACCTACTTCCAACCGTAGTAAGTAATGTAGTCTTCAGATGACAGAACTAAGTCTTATCCTTTATGCATTAACAGTTCTGTTATGGCCAGGGCTTATCCTGTTTTACCCGGTTACACTAATGACTCCAGATTCTGAGAACTTCTTGGGATAGCTGTGATAATTACTGACAAAGATGCTTTTATTTAGAAACAAGTTTTCCTTGAAGCCATGAAAGCATGGGGTTTTTTTTTTGGAACTGAAATATCTGCATCATGGAACAAACGGATAAATTTGGAGCTTGTTTGTTTATTAAGGCTGGTGCTCGGTTCTGACTGCTCCATTGTAAAGTGTGTATATCACACGGGCTGTGCTGAAATTATTTTACACCTAGGAGCTGATTTTCCTTAGGCTATTGACCAGTTCAGCATTTGCATAATATAGATGCGTATGACTCGATGTAAGGAAGGCAGAGGTTATCTCCACAGAGAGGTAGCCCTGCCTCCCAACCTGCACCCCAGCTCTGCCGCACACCACATCTTATGTCTGGAAAACACAAGGAACCAACCAAAGACACCTGACATCAGCAGAGCTCCTAGTGGTCTCGCTGCACTAGTTTATCTTGCTCTAGGGTGTGCGTGTCTCAAACAGCGTTCAGCAGATACAACAATAGAGTCCGTGAATAAACAAAAGGTCTTAACAACGGTGCACCCCTGTGGTTGGCCCTGAAGATGTGTCTCAGGTTATGTGGGATTCTGTTATTTCTCAGTAAGCAACTGTGTTCAGCCTGGCTCTGCAGGATTTTGTGTAGATGTTTCACTGCACAGCTTGCAGCGTGTCTGCAGAGCCGTCTTTCCCATGCAAGTAATAAACAGAGTAACTGTGCTTGCTGTGATGCTTGGCGTACCTCATTGCAGCACCTGCTTGAGTGGAAGTGGTTGACTGTCTCCTGCATTCTTTCAAGGGACAGAATCACAGGATTCCATCTGGAGTACTGCATTCTGTCCTCAACAGAAGAAGGACATGGAGCTGCTGGAACAAGTTCAGAGGAGGGCCATGAAGATGATCAGGGGACTGGAGCACCTCTGCTATGAAGACAGGCTGAGACAGTTGGGGTTGTTCAGCCTGGGGAAGAGAAGGCTCCAGGGAGATCTTATAGCAGCCTTCCTATACCTAAAGGGGGACATACAAGAAAGCTGCAGAGGGAGGGGCTTTTTACAAGGGCATGTAGTGATAGGACAAGGGGAAATGGATTTAAACTGAAAGAGGGTAGATTTCAATTAGATAGAAGGAAGACATTCTTCACTTCAAGAGTGGTGAGGCACAGAAACAGGTTTCCCAGAGAAGTTGTAAATGCCCCATCCCTGGAAGTGTTCAAGGCCAGGTTGGATGAGGCTTTGGGCAACCTGGTGTAGTGGAGAGTTTCCCTGCCCATGGCAGGGGGATAGGAATTAGATGATCTTAAAGGTCCTTTCCAACACAAACCATTCTAGGATTCTATGATAATCCACTTCACGCAGCACTTGCTATTGAGGAACACATCCATTGAAATATGTAGAAAGACTCTGACTGCCTTATGTGGACTTTTTATCAGGTCTCACGTTACTAAATTTACTTGAGGTAGTGCAAGGGAGCAAGAGGCTGCAGTGTTTTGATTGTTGCTACAAGTTCCTTGCTTTGGTGAACCTGACTTGGCTATGGAAGGCATTTTAATAGAATGGCGGTGCAGTGGGCTCTGAGGGACAAAGTTTTAGTTTGTGTGTGTATGTAATTTGTTACTAAAAAGCTTAGCTCATACTGTTTCCTACAGGTTTCTCATTCTATGGTGTAGTCTGAGATTTCTCCTGTTTCCTTCTCCAGACATGGGTTTCTCAAGGCATTACCTCTTCCATTAGTTGTTTGGTCCAGCATCCTTATAAGCAATGAACTATTTGCTCCTCATTGATGGTTAGGTACTTGTCTGCGAACGGATAAATCTACCCTGCTAGGAAGCACATCGCTTCATCAACTGCAGGGACAACGAGTACTAGACCGTTTATCTTGGCATAACAGTGCTGATGACTGAAGACAGATGATATGCAGCCAGTGCTCTTTTTTATACAAGGCTCAGGTGGTGGGACTGATGGGTGCTGTAGCTGACCAGATTCTCTAGCTGATCTTCACAGACAGCAGAGTCTTAATTGGTTTGATAGCACTCCAGAAGGTTTATATTCCACCCACAGGGATTCACTTGGCTTTTGCCAGTTTTGACATCAGTGATTTCTGTGAAAACTATTTTTATGTTGGGAAAAAAGCAAGAAAATGCATTTGAGATGTCAAGAACTACCACCCCCACTCTGGGAAGCCTTATAGCTCCCTCCTGCCAGAGGTCAGCTTTCTTCACCTGGGAACTTCCCCAGTACAGGGAGTTCCTCTAGTGACACAGGGCTGGTGTTAGATCTTGCATTTACTCTCCTCACTTGCAGGGAGACTCAGTAGACAGCGCTCATCCATCAGTAGAATTGTGGGGTCTTTGCGTCCTGCTTTCTGTGAAAGGACACATCATACCAACAACGCTTTTATGTGCCTCCTTTCTCTGTGGACCTACCGGACACTTGCTTAAAAGAAATACTGTGCTCTGAGAAAAGACAAGGGCAAAGAAAAGAACCAGAGTGCCCATGAGGGTCACCAAGGTTTATTGATGCTGTGTGATAGCTGAACGGGCTGGCTGGAGCAAAGTGGGGGTGGGGTTAGCCTTACTCTCTGAGGACAGAGGCTCTTTTGGCTGTGCTTCTGCCCTTAGCTTCGAGCTAAGATTAATACTTGGTTGCAGAGATTTCTGTTCCTGCCCCCAGCAGAGTTTTGCATTGTCGTTCAAATCAGTTTTCCCCAGTGCAAGATCCCCTTGGGAGTGGAGCAAAGCAGCAGCCTGCTCTGTCCTGCAAGGCTTGGGGGACTTAGGGCCATTAAGTGATTTGCAGGAGCAATTCAGCACCCTAGAAGATCAAACTTCACTGTAGAAAAAAACCAAAACAAAACAAAACAAAAGTAAAGGAAGCCCTGGCTTGAGTTTCTACAGACTAAAAGGATAGATAATGAATGCAACATTTCCAGCAAATAATGTGGGCATAGGCAAATTATAGGATGTAAATGAGGTCTACCATACCACCCACATGCTCTTAGTCCCCCCCATGGTGGCCTAAAATCTTCTTTCCCCTTCATTTGAATGTCATCCATTTTTCTCCTTGCAAAATAGCAGTACAAAGACTTTGAAAAATTTCATACTCCAAAATACATGGTGAGTGTTACAGGTTCATTTTATCTGTCTATAAGCAATTTGCCAAGACTGCTTTGTGCATTATTGGTTGTTCATTGTCAGTGTGGAATGTTGGTCACTGAAGGCACATGGTGTCCTTTTTGCAAATGGACTGGCTGCCTCTGTAACCAGCGCTCTGCTGTGGAGGCAACTCTGCAAACATATATAACAGAATTAACTCATGAGCCTTTCTGGAAACATTCTTGTGAATTAGATCTTTCTAGTCTAAATAGCGCAGAAAGCAAACAGGGAAGATTATGAAAACCATCAAAGCAAACTTGTGGTAACACAGGCAGTTTGGATGAATGTTAATGAAAATGTCTCTTTTCATTACAATTTTAACTCTAATTCCCACTTTAGCCACATTGAACAGAAGAGCAGTTATACAGACCTGTCAAGCAGAAACATCTTTAAAACTTCCTTTATTTTGTGAAATAAAATCTTTTGAAACTTAGCCATGTGATTTGTTGCTGTTGGCTAAATTCTTTGTGTATCTAAATTAATTTATTCTGTAAGTTTATGGAAACCTACTGGCACACACCGTATATTGAACTGGAAAGTTACTATTTTTCTACAGCTGTTGTAAGAAAATGAAGACACATTTCTGATGGACAAATGTTTGAAGGCTAGAGAGTATTTCTATTACTGATCTGTGGCTTATTCAGAAAAGATTTCATACAAGACTGGAATCCCCTTCTGTGCAGTGAAATTTGTAGGAATAATTTTGCAAGGAAGTCAAAGCAGTAGCAGTGATATTTTTTGTAAGCTCCTGGTGTGAAATGGTCATTGTACAAAGATTTGAGAATGGATGCTGATCCTTCAGCTTTCACATATTTGTCATTGGAGGAATTAATCTGAATAATGATGGAAGTGTTGAAATAACATTTGAAAATAACATTAGATTGTCTACAGTGAAGTAATTATGAAGGCTTTATCTGCACCCAGGTAATGTAAAATGCATCACAACCATGTATCAAGAGGTCCTAAGGTTTTTTAATACGTAAAAGTCATAGCAGGATTAGATTGCTTTCTGTGAGGCTAATTCGGAGTTTACTGCTCCAGTGGATGGAAATTAATGACTTAATTCTGAAAGCAATTCAGACTAGTTTCCACTGTTTCTCCAAGAGGCTGTCTGATGGACTGTGATTAGCTGCAATTGAAAAGGTGTGGGCTTGTTCTGCTGCAGTCCTACAGTAAAGCTCAGATGGTGAACGAATTGGATGGGAACCGCTCAGGCCTGAGATGGGGTGATTGGGCATCATCAGATAGGAGTTACTTCAGCTCTCAACTTCAGCAATATGTGGGGTGCACAAATTGCTGGGGTGATGCCTACAGCTTGGTCTTACACATTACCACAGCATCCACTGTATTTTATGAGGGATAGGCAGGGAAAGGTTATGGGCTGTAATTTGGACAGCTGATGTAAAAGTTTCATTGGGTGTCTAAACCAGCTGTGGCAGAAGATCTGTTGCATGGAGGATCCATATGATCTGGCAGAGGGAAGCAGAATACCTGCTGAAGCTCACTGCTGACCAAGTAAGCTCAGTTGTGGCTCCAAAAAGATTGGCATGGTGCAAGTGTGAAGGGAAAGGCCAATGAATGTGGGCTAGTGAAGATGGACTTCAAGAGTAAATAGCTGCAAGTACAGCCAAAGTTGAAAGACAAGTAGCAGGCAGCCTGCAAACTAGTCTATGGTCTGCTGAGACTGTGTATTTCAGCCTAGGAAAATCCCCATACATGGAGGCAAGCTTTCTCTTTTGGGATTACCACTTTCCCCTGGGCATGACAAAGTGGTTGGAAATTGAAAAGTAAAGACATTTCAGGAAACCTTTCTGCTCCAAAAAGATTACGAGATATTCCTTGAGATAAATGACAAGCTATACTTTCTGCACTCTGCACACAGTCAGAAATAGCACTTACTTGATTTGCAGGATGAACCAAAAAATTTTTTTTGCCAGCAAGCATGAGTCAGGAAAACAAGCAGCGAGAGCTGACAGTTTAACTGATTTCAAGGCCACCTTTCGCATGTATGGCGTGTTGACCACTCACCCTTGTGTGAGGTAATCAGTGAAGTAACTCCATGCAGGTATTACCTAAGTTGTTGCACTGTGTGGCTGGATGCACCATCATTTCCCAGGAGCTACCTGCCTATTGGGCCAAGGATCAGGGACAGTGTGTGTGCTTACTTGTTTCACGTGGGTTTGTCCTTCTGTTGATATTCCGTTTACTCTAAAGCTGAATGAATATCCTTTTTAGCTTCCAAGCACTGTGATAATGATAACGTTATAGTGTCCCCAGGCATACTACACTCTATTCAGAAAACAGCAAGTCATAGGACAGTATCTAAGGTTTCTGCAGCAGATACAGCACAGAATGGGAGCTGATGGGTGGTAGTTGGGGAATGGTAGAGGAAGAGCAAAGATTGCTTCACTAGATGGATGGTGTTACCCAACCGAGGCAAGGGACCAACATGCAGAAGGGTTTGTTGTGGTGAGTTGCCACTATTCTCAGTGCAGTGCCTCCCCAGGGAGAGGGGTCCCCCATGCTCAGGAAAGCCTGATGCAGTTGACAGTGGCAAGTACTTTCCTACTATCTGCGAGTTTTGCTCTTACCTGAATGCTACTCATTACCTGCTGTGATTGAGGTTGCTAGCTGTTATTCGGGAAAGATTCTGTATGGAAAATTATTCACTTGCCATGTAGCAACTGGGGGTCTGACAGTAGCAGGGTGGATACATGGCCCAGTAACACCAGGAAAACGCACTGAGCTAAGATGTCTTGAAATGTTTAAGGCCACCGGGGATGGAAATGCTCACTTCACCTGTCTGTTAGATACCTGTGTTAAACCAGGTAAAAAATTCTGCAGTGAATCTTTAGGCTTTAGAAAAAACAACGGCCTCTAGTACAGAGGAAAAACCCTTCCTGAACCCTTTGCTGCCCTCTTCTATAGAAATGGGGATTCTTTTATTGAAAGAAAGGTAGTGACAAGCTTATGGAGTGAAACATCCATCTTTCCCGCTCCCAGAACTGATGAGTGTGTTGAGCAGTTTTATATTTTCAGTTTTTCCTTCAGACCTTCTGTGCTGCAAAAGCGGGCATGCGACCTTTTCCTTCACACGGTTCATCGATTTCCACGCTTGATAATGCAGGTCTTTCCTCTGCCCTTTGACACCAAATTAAACCTTGATTCCAGTGAAGGTGGAAGGACTGCTGAGTGGGGGTTCTGCTGAAAGTTCAATGAGATCTTTTGGGAGTTAATTACACTGCAAGTCTCTTGTCCTCACAGCTCATTAAATCCTGTCCCCCTCCCGGGTCTGCTATTTCCAGCTAAAGGCAGCTCCTTGTCCCCAAGCAGCTATCTTTCCTACCTAATAACTGCAGCTTGCCTGCTCCTTTTGCCTTTTCACAGGGAAGGCCTCTCTTGCCGATAGCAGCTTGATTTGCATGCTGTCAGAAAAGCTTATCAGCATTGCCATGGAGGACAGTAAAACAAACCAGTCAATTAGTCATGTACAGCTCATTTTGATTCTTGTCATTAGTCGTTAACATATGTAAACAGAAACCCACTTCAAACTTCGAACTTTTAAAAGGCAAAATGAATACCCTATTAGTACTTCAGGGCAAATAAGAACAAGGAGATCAATGGCAGGCGTGTAATTCATCACAGTAATTAAATGAATTTAAATACTGTTCTAATCTCAAGACTGCCCAGGAAGCCCTTTTTTTTTTTTAATATGGGGGGGCGGGTGGGAAGCAGGCAGTGGGAGATGATCCTTCCATCTCCAAAAAGTGAAACAGAAAGTGTTTCGTCAGCTCAATATTTTCTCCACAGCAGTTTTATTACATGCTGTCGTCTCACCCCTCTTGTCTCGCTGCTGAAGTGCTCTGTGCTACGAACAAAATTCTCTCAGGTCAGCAGCTTCTGCCTGCGCTGCCCAAACACGCCGTGCTGCAAGGGCTCTTGCTCTCGCAAGCAGAAAGCAGCTATTCTTGCTGTATTTCCAGTTTTGTGACATCTCAAGTGACCTCTCTGAGGCACATTGGCTGCTTTGATGCAAACACAGGGCTCTTAAGCATTGGAGGTGAGTCTGCATTTGCTGATTCTCTTCTGGACTTTGTCTTAGACTTTGGTTCTCACGGCTGTGGGAGTTTGTGTCCTTATGCTGGGGAGATGAGAAGGACTCCAGCGATACATTTCCAAAACGAATTTTGTTCAATCATTTTCTCTGTACAGTATGGCTGACCACAGGCATCGCACAACCACAACCTGGGCTTTGAAAAATCATGAGACCAGCTTGAAAATCCTGACATTACTTTTGTTTTTAAAATGTTCCATGATCTTTTACTTGTCTTCTAGGAAATCAGTTGTCTTTCCTGATAGCATTTGCCAGGCTGTTTTCGCACAGCTTTTTCTAAACAAAACCTGAAATTCTTCCAAAATCACATGGCTTCAGGAAGCTTTAAGAAAGGTACTAAATGTACCCATGAGAAAAGACTTGACAAGGAGGGATCTATAAACTGCAGCTCATTATCTGTGGGAGTAATCCTCTTAGGAAGTCATTGCAAACCTGCATTTATAAACATAATATGTCATGCATTTTTTAAGAGGATCCTTAAAAGGACGGTTCACGCCATGGATACCACTCCAAGGTTTGCCCTTTTCACCAGAGTATCAGGATCCAGGTTCTTCTGGCTCTTAATGGTACCTAACATCCCCATGCCCCAACTCCTCCCATCCCTGGTGCTCTGTAGTAGCACTCTGGATGCTGCCATTTTGTACATGTTATAAAAACCATGGAATACTCTGGGTTGGAAGTGATGCCTGGAGGTCTCTAGTCTCTAACACTGCTGAAAGCAGGGAAAACTGCAATGTTGTATCAAGTTAATCAGGGTGTTTTCCTGTCAAATTTTGAAAATGTCCAAGGATGGTGAAGGAGATCTCAGGATGTCTCTGGGCAGGCTGTCCCAGTGCTTAATCACTGTGACAGTGAAAAATGTTTTCCTTACGGCCAGTTGGTATCTGCTTTGCTGCAAACTGTGATTACTATCCATTTTCCTTTGATTGTACATTTGTGAGAAGAGGCAAGATCTGTCTTCACTACAACATTCTTCTCTGTAGCCCTTGTTAGGCAGTTGAAGACACATTAGAGTTCTCTTCTTTTCTCCCCACTTCCTTAGCCTGCAAAACGTCATATGCTCCAGCCTCTAACCATCTTAGTGGCCTCCCCCTGGACTCAGTCCCAAAACTGAACGCTACTCCAGATGCAGCCTCATGAGTGCCAAATAGAAGTGAATCATCATTTCCCTTGACTTACTGATGATACTCTTGCATTGCTGCAAGAGCTTACTGCTGATTTATATTCAACCTGTTGCCCACCAGGACCCTCAGGTCCTTTTCTGCAGATCTGTGGTGCTAGAAAATCTCCAGCCTGTTCCAACACATAGGCTTGTTCCTTCCCACATGCAGGATTTCGCATTTCTGACTTGAACTTCATGGTAACCCTTTTGGCCCATTCCTCTGGTCTGAAAGGTAGCCCTGCCCTCCGGCATCTTGACTGCTCATCCAATTTTGTCAGATGTGCTGAGAGTGAGAACACTGGCAGCAATCCTACTGTCTCTTGAAAATATACCAAGTATTTCATCCCGTGTTGACACCTTCTTGTAATGCATGGATCCCTGATCTACTGCCTATGATTGCTGTCCTCTTCTGCAGAGCAAAACAGCTGAGAAAATAGTTGATACCTGTAGCAATCTGCCGCACAAAGAAGCAACATCTTTCTCTCAGCCTCTGAGGATATTTTGGGACACTCTCCTCCTCTCCCCAAGTGCAACTTGCTGTAGCTCTTCTGTGCTGTTCAAGTGGGGAAGACTGATTAGTCTGCCGCCAGGCTTCATGTACGTGCTGAAGGCACACAGTATCCGTTCGGGAGGCAGTCAATTAAACAGCAGGCAGCTTTGCTGTGACTTGCTGTTAAAGGGTAGGCAGGGAAGATCCACCTGCACACCACTTAAGCAGCTTTAACAAAACTGTTGGTTTTAATGAAGTGTCTTTTTTATGGAAGGTTAGTACAGAATCAAATGCCCTTTCCTATGGGTTCCTTATCATCGAGGAGGGTCCGTTACAAATAGCTGTCAGGACTGCTATCATGGAGGCAAAAGGAGAAATACAATTCTCCATCTGCAAAAACGTAAAACCCCTAGGCTTTTCTTTAAGAGCCCACTAGTGACACAGCTAGTGTCAGGGAGTAGTGTTTTATTCTGCAAGTGGCAATAAAGTGTTGAAGGACAGTCTCCTGGGAGCAGTGAATGAAAGAACTGATGCTTCTGACAGATGCAGTTCCCTTCTTGCCCTGTTTTTATCTCTAGAGCTAAAGCTGTGCTGCTCTGCCTTAGGCTGAAACTCTGTAGGCTCCCAAATACCTGCCCAAGGGAAGTTTAGCATTATTCTGGCTTCATGTACACATGGGTGGCTCCCCTTCCTCTGGACTGGAGTGCAGTCCAAATCAAAACTGAGCCTCAGAACAGAGCAGCCTCAAATTATAGACAAGTTAGAATTTGGATCCTGATAATTATACAGTACTCCTGGATAAGAAGACAGGTAGCCAAAAAAATAGCTCATTTTCTCTTTCCCCTGGCTGGGCAAAATCAGTTGGGGATGGGAATTCAGAAGCAGACACTTGTGTATATGGAGATTTTTGAACATAATTTTTAGCCTTCAGCTTTAAAGCCTAAGGGAAGGCTGCCATGCATGGAAAGCAGTATCACAGTAAGTAGAAAGTCAACAGAATTAATTCAGTCAGAGGAGTCATTTATCCTACAAAAAACAAATGATCATTTTTAATCCCTTGTTTTCTTCCTCATTAACACATGACTATTTCTTAGCCTTTACCCTGTAGCTAGGAAGAGAGACAAGAAGTTGCTTGTTTAGCTGTCAGAAATACCACTTCTTGGCTAGCTAGAGAGGGTTGATCATGCATGGGAATCTGTCTCTCTCCATCTGGAGAGTGATCAAAGGCAAACTGATTTGGCTCCCTGCATCTACAGTCCAGCACTGTTTGCACTCATCTTCTGCAAACACCATCACTCAGCAACAGCTGCAAGAAAATCATTAAAAGAGCTAAACTGAAAAGAATGACATAAAAAGCATGTTAGAGAATCGCCTTTTCGATAAAGATTAGGTTTCTTTTGGTTTCACTAATTGTTGAGCAGGACCATCTGTCACTGTGGCTATGGAAATGATCCTGCTCTTTGCATTCTGACTCTTTCATATGCCATCTCCATGGTCTCATAAAGAGAGCCGTGGAGACAGTCTTGAAGACCATCCATACTGAACTCTACTTAGCCCAATAGGAGCAATAACATTCAGCCGGGTTGGTGGCTACAAGGGGTGTAAGGAGGTAAGCAGCAACCACCGATTTCACACCAGCACTGTTGAGAAGTAGAAATAGTTGAGTGTCAGGAAACAACTCTACTGCCCTGAGAAGAGTCCACCATGCAGTTCAGCAGCAGTGATAGGAGGACAACTATCTTTGAGTCTCTTATGGGCTGGCACTGGGCAGAGCTTGGCTTTCCTATATCCTTCAAGTCCTGTCAGAGCTGAGACATTGGAAGAAATCCCATCTCTCCATGTCATGGGCAAGCACGTCTCTGACTAACAGAGGGACAAACATTTGAGAAAGGAGTGAAGGTGCTACAAACGGGGGTGTGGCAAGGCAGAGGGCTTATCAGCATAGTACGCTGCTCAGCATGGCAGACGTATAAGAGTGGAATAAGAGTATGTAAATGGGGCACTAAGCAGCCTGATCCAGCACCAAGGCTAGCCCTGGTTTCTAAAGTCCCCTGCAGTGCTCTTTGATTCTCTGTAAATCCTCAATATGGCACGAGAAGAAAAAAGGCCAAGAAACCATCTGAGCATATGGTCCCCATGAGCTACATAGGACATTGAAATGAACCACAGTCCAAAGGGCTGTGCACACGGTGGGAGCTGGGTCTCTCTGCGCCGTGTAAGGACTTGGACAAACCTCTCAAACAAGGGACCTTCAACTAACTGTATTGTCCAGCTGTTGAGTTTTGAGATGAATAATTATTCTGGGTCTTTGCTATGGACAGCCATGCTCCTCCCTCTAGTGTAGTCTGCCAGGGCAGTTGTACAAGCAGCACAACATTGATGCTGAAACAGTCTGAACTGAGTGAGGTGGTGTAGAAAGAAAGCAAAGAGGAGGGAAACGGGATCTGGAAAGAAATAGAGAAGATGGAGAAATGGAGGAAGGAACTGGAAAGACATCTGAAATGGAGAAGATTGTGGATCTCGAAGAACGTAGAGACCTGAAAAGAAGCACGAAGAAGGAGAAGACAAGTAATAATTCTAGAAGTGAGAGAAAGGAGAATCTGAGGTACTCCAGGAAACAAAAGAACAGGAGAAATAAGGTGAAAGTAAGAGGAAAGAAAAAGGAAGCCAGCTGAGAAACAGTGGAGGGAAATAGCTGGAAAGGAAAAGCATGGAAAGCTGCAGAGAGGGCTGTGTTTTTTCAGAAATGTTTTAGGGAATAAACAGAAGGAAGAGGGTGGCACAGCACAGGTGCAGGGTTGTGGCTCTGGAAACAATAAAAAAAACACCCAGATGGCCAGACAGAGAAAGTGAACATTGTGCAGGAAGGCGTGAGGAAAAGGGATGACAGAGGAAGAAATAGCAAAGGAAAGCACAAGGAATGAAATTAAAATGAGTGGCAAGAAAAGAGAAATAGGGAAAAGCAAAACACCAGTCATAAAATAAATGCTGGTCAGTTTTTGTTTATTTTGTCTCTGTTGTCATTGTAGTCTGTGCTTAGGTAGATCTCTCAAGAATGGGATTTATTTCTTTTTAATCTTTAGTTACCTTTTTCAATACTGTCAATCTTCTGTTTGTCTCAGGTTTCTTACGATTAGAACTTAACTGTGCCTCTGGTTGCTTCTGGCTGTATCTCTAAACCATTTCTTTAGAAGAAGTCTAGGTTTTTCAGATCAGAGGAAAATATGTTCAATTAAAAAAAATACATTTTCAAGAAGAATACAAGCATTAGTACTTATTATTTAATTGTGCTATTTATGGCGGAGGAAATGCTGAATGTATTATCTCCACTCACATGTGGCAAGAAAATCTGCATGTGGCTTAGAGAATCAATGAAACATTAGCTGTTCTAAATTGTTCAGGGACTGAATCTGACACTTTAAACAAAAAATAAAAAAGACTGTGATTGAGATCTAATTTACATGTATAAATAATATATGACCTGAAATGTAGTTTTTCTTTGTACTGACAAAAGCCTAGGTGGCATTGGAGCTACTTTTTGGGTTCCGCCAAGCTTATGCTGGAAAAGACTAATCTGATCGAATTTGACACTCTTACAAAAGGGGAATTAAATTTAAGACAAATAGGAAAATTGAAACTCAGCAGGGCTCTGGACAACAATTAGCCATGTGCTTAAATTCAGGTTGTCACAATTAATCTTGTTGAGACTGGCCTGATTCTAAGATAAAGTTGCAAATCTGTGGTGGAGTTCAAAGCGAGGCTATCAATTGTGCCAGTACACCTACAAGTAAAGCTTCATGTATTTATGGAGCCAGCACAGCTGAAAAAGCCTATGGGCTAGGATCCACTGTGATACACATTGAGGTGAATCTGCAGGAGGCGGACCCCAGATAACCCAGTCATTGGTGATTTCAAGAGAGTGGTTAAAATGTTTTAGTTCCTAAATCATGGAATCATAGAATGACATAGGCTGAAAGGGACCTCAGAGATCATCTAATCCAACCTCCCTGTCATGGACAGGGACGCCTCTCAACTAGATCAGGCTACTCAAGGCTCCGTCCAACCTGGCCTTGAACACCTCCAGGGAAGGGGCATCCACAACTTCTCTGGGCAATTTATTCCAAAGTCTTACCACCCGCGTACTGAAGAATTTCTTCCTAAGATCTAATCTAAATCTGTTCTCCAACTTAAAGCCATTTCCTCTCATCCTATCAATGGACACTCTTGTAAAAAGCCCCTCCCCGACCTTCCTATAGGTTCCCTTCAGGTATTGGAAGGCAGCTGTTAGGTCCCCCCGAAGTCTTCTCTTTTCAAGGCTGAACAATCCCGGCTCCCACAACCTGTCCTCGTAGCAGAGGTGCTCCAGCCCCTGGATCATCTTTGTGGCTCTCCTCTGAACATGCTCCAACAGATCTATGTCTCTCTTATGGTGGGGACACCAGAAGTGGACGCAGTATTTGAGGTGGGGTCTCACAAGAGCAGAGCAAAGGGGGAGAATCACCTCTCTTGACCTGCTGACCACGCTTCTCTCGATACATCCCAGGATGCGGTTGGCCTTCTGGGCCGCATGAGCGCACTGCCAGCTCATGTTGAGCTTCTCATCTATAAACACCCCCAAATCCTTCTCTTCAGGGCTACTCTCAACCCACTCTGTGTCCAGTGTGTATTTGTGCCTAAGATTGGCCCGACCCAGGTGAAGGGCCTTGCATTTTGACTTGTTGAAGCTCATGCAGTTTGCGCTGGCCCAATTCTCAAGCCTTTCAAGGTCCCTCTGTATAGCATCTCTTGCCTCAAGTGAGTCCACGTCACCACACAACTTGGTGTCATCGGCAAACTTACTGAGGGTGCACTCAATGCCGTCATCCATGTCGCTGACAAAGATGTTGAACAGCACTGGACCCAGAACAGACCCCTGAGGGACACCGCTTGACACTGGTCTCCATGTAGACATCGCACCATTGACCACAACTCTTTGAGTGCGACCATCCAGCCAGTTCTTTATCCACTGAGCGGTCCATCGGTCAAATCCGTGTCTCTCCATTTTAGAGACAAGGATGTCATGTGAGACAGTGTCAAATGCCTTGCACAAGTCCAGGAAAATGACATCCGTTGCTTTACTCACGTCAACCAGCGCTGTAGCTTTGTCGTAGAAGGCCACTAAATTAGTCAGGCACGACTTGGCCCTAGTGAAGCCATGTTGACTGTCACCAACCACTTGGTTATTTTTTATGTGCCTTAGTACAGCTACCAGGAGAATCTGTTCCATGATTTTACCTGGCACAGAGGTAAGGCTGACTGGTCTGTAGTTTCCCAGGTTGGCCTTGGTCCCTTTTTTAAAGATGGGGGTTATGTTTGCCCTTTTCCAATCTGTAGGAACCTCACCAGACTGCCAGGACCTCTCAAATATGATGGCTAGTGACCTAGCGACTTCTGCCGCCAGTTCCTTCAGGACTCGTGGATGTATCTCATCAGGTCCCATGGACTTGTGAACCTTCAGGTTCTCTAGGTGTTCCCGGACCTGATCTACTCCTACCCTGGGTGGTTCTTCACTCTCCCAGACCCAGCCAACATTCTCTGTGATTTGGGTGGTGTGGTTCGACTGGTTGCCAGCGAAGACTGAGGCCACCTGTATCCTTCTGGAGAGGCCTCACATTTTCTCTCATTTTTTTTTTTTTCTCTCACACACCTATAAAATCCTTTTCTGTTATTTCTAATATCTCTGGCCAGATTTGACTCTGTCAGGGCCTTAGCTTTTCTAACTGGGTCTCTGAGTACACGAGCAACTTCCTGGTACTCATCCCAGGTTACCAGTCCCTGCTTCCATGCTTTGTGTAATTCCCTTTTGTATTTGATTTTAGCCAGGAGTTCTTTGTTTATCCATGTAGGTCTCCTGGTGGTTTTGCCTGATTTCTTCCTTTTAGGGATGCAATGCCTTTGAACTTGGAGGATATGGTCCTTGAAAGTCAACCAGCAATCTTGGTCTCCCAATCCTTCCAGGGCTTTATCCCATGGCACACTACCAGGGAGGTTCCTGAAGCGGCGAAAGCCAGCTCTTCTGAAATCGAGGGTTTCAAGCTTGCTGAGCTTCCCCCTCTTAGCTGCCCTTCAGATCTCAAACTCCACCATCTCATGGTCACTGCAGCCAAGGCTACCCACGAGTTCAACGTTACCTACCAGCCCTTCCCTATCGACGAGAACGAGGCCTAAGATGGCACCTCTCCTCGTTGGTTCCTCTATCACTTGGATAAGGAAGTTATTGTTAATGCATTCCAGGAATCCTCTGGATTGCGTGTTCCCTGCCATGTTGTTTTTCCAACTGATACCAGGGTGGTTAAAATCCCCCATGAGGACCAGGGCTTGTGAACGAGCAGCAACTCCTATCTGCCTATGTAGGGCCTCATCCACTTGGTCCTCCTGATTGGGTGGTCTGTAGCACACTCCCACTGTAAAGTCTCCTACCCTTCCTTTCACCCTGGCCCATAGGCACTTGGTTCATTCGTCATCATTTGCCAGGTGGAGCTCCATGCATTCTAGCCGTTCGTTGACATAGAGGGCAACACCCCCTCCTCGTCTCCCCTGCCTGTCCTTCCTGAACAGTTTATACCCCTCTAGTCCAAGACACCAATCGCAGGAGTCATTCCACCATGTCTTTGTGATGCCGATCAGGTCATAGCACTGCAGGCTCACAAGCATCTCCAGCTCCTCTTGTTTATTGCCCAAGCTGCGGGCATTCATATATGTCTGATTCATAAATGTCTGACGAAGTCTAACCTCGTATTGTTTCTGGATGAAACGTGCAACATCCACAGGCTTTATCCCATGTACTTTCCAGGTAGAGACTGGCACTAGTTCAAGAATCTCTGCCCTATCTTTCTGTTGCTTAGAGCAGACATGCTAAAATTGCATGACTGCCTTAGGGAAATGTATCCCTGTGAGTCCCTAATGGCTAGTAAAAAGAAGTTATGATTACACAAAACCTTCTGCAAGTCAATGTTAAGCACCTCTTAAATCCCATGATGAATGAGATAACAATCATCCCAGATGGGTGAAGCTTTGATAAATACCATGGAACAGAATTAGAGTACAAAAATACTTTCATCATTTTCTGATTCATATATGATTATTTTCTACCTTCTTTGCGTCCTTGGAAACTAGGGAGTCAGCTTGTTTAATATCAAATCAGACCAAATTCTGCTCAGAATTAGTAACTGGCTGCCTTTTGGCAGCTTGCCTTCTGCATCTGATTGACTCTTTCACTCTGCAAATATATCTTCAGACCCACTATTGATGAAGTGGATTGAATTATAAATCAAGGCCGTGCTCCTGGGCTGTAAGTAATCCTATAAAAGAGACAAAATGTGCAATAAAGGTGACTTTTGATGAGTGCAGATATTGATTTGGGAATTTACTCTGGTGGTATTTGTGATTACTTTTAACTGAAATATTTCCTGCTTCTCAGCAGCTTGTTATCCTGGCACTTCCTTATGGTTCAATGTGTCTTTGAATTTCCACATCCAGACATTTCCCAACAGCATGGGAAAGGGACTTCCAGTTCTCCCTGTCTGGAGCTGTCTCATCTCGTGACAGTTTCATCTTTGAACACTGCATGAACTGCCACAGAATGAGGGATCAGAGAGCCTCAGAAACAAAGCAGAGCTCTGAGAAGACCCAGATCTGCTTCTTTGAAAGTCAGTGGCAAAACTCCTGTTCATCAATGTCCAGTATTAGCAAATAATGCTGGTTCAACAGTTATGTGCAGGCACATTCATCACACAGTCAGCTATATATATATTAACAATATTGTTGATTGCAAGATATAACTAAATACCATTTACAAATTCTTCATTCTTTTTTAAGCTTAGTTACTTCATAAAGTCAGAAGTGGTTAACTTAGTAGTGGTCAACAATTCAATGTCCAGATAAAGATCAGTGACAAGTGGTGTCCTGCAGGGGTCTGTGGTGGAATCAGTATAGTTTAATATCTTCATCAATGACATAGGGATTGAGTACAGCCTCAGCAAATTTACAGATGACACCAAGCTGAGTGGTGCAGTTGCCGCACCTGAGGGAAGGGATGCCATCCAGAGGGGCCTGGACAAGCTTGAGAGATGCGCCCCTGTGAACCTCATGAGGTTTAACAAGGCCAGGTGCAAGGTCTTGAACCTGTGTCGAGGCAACCCCCGGTATAAATATAGGCTGGGTGATGAAGAGATTGAGAGCAGCCCTGAGGAGAGGACTTGAGGGTACTGGTGGATGAAAAAACTGGACATGAGCCAGCAATTTATGCTCGCAGCCCAGAAAGCCAACAGTATCCTAGGCTGCATGAAAAGAAGCATGGCCAGCAGGTCGAGGGAGGTGATTCTGCCCCTCTACTTCGCTCTGGTGAGACCCCATCTAGATCTGGAGTCCTCAGCACAGGAAAGACATAGACCTATTGGAGTAGATCCAGAGGAGAAAAACTGATTAGAGGGCAGGAACACTTCTCCTATAAGGACAAGATGAGAGAGCTGGGGTTGTTTAGCCTGTAGTGATAGGAAAAAGGATAATGGTTTTAAAGTAGGGTAAATTCAGACTAGACATAAGGAAGAAAATTTTTACAATGCGGGAGGTGAAATAACGGAACAGGATACCCAGAGCAGTGGTAGATGCCCATCCCTAGTAACATTCAGGGTCAGGTTGAATGGGGCTCTGAGCAATCTGATGTAATGGAAGATGTTCCTGTTCATAGCAGGGATGTTGGACTAGATGACCTTTAAACATCCCTTCCAACCAAGCTATTCTATGATTCTAAGAACTTACCTGTGAATATCTTAGCAGATGTGTGCTTACTAGATCCTGCAGATAGATCCTGATAGATGCTTTGTGTGGCAATAATGGTCAATTTTGGTGATTTGCAACATGTTTCCTATACACACAGAGCAAAGCTGATCAGGTGTGTGAGTTTAGTGGGGCCATGTTGAGGCCTTCCAGCCCCAAATTTCCAGTATGATCACATTCGTAATAAAATATGTACACTTTTTCTTCTGCCCTTGCAGTGGTGGAGCCAAGAGGAGACAGATACATCCTTCAGCTGCTTCACTCTATCAGGTAGATATTCTTTCAGCTATTTCTTTACCTGAGCTCATCCACTGACAGAGACAATCCTCTATGTCTGGTTTTCGCCTGAGCAGAGTTCAGTGAAAACTCATGTCACTTCCTTCCTCCTAGGATGACTCCAGTGGTATCACCTGTCACAGCAGCTCGTTTTGCCCTCTAAGGGCTTCTCAGAGGGTAGATTCAGAGTGTGCAAAGGAGCAGAGGTGGAGTCAGCTGGTATCAAGTCTTTTTTTTCCAAACAGGAAACATGGCAGTAACACCTTGTAGGACTGGATAAGATGCGTCAGCAGCAGTTGCAAAGGGCCTTGATGGAGGTGTGGTGAAGAAAGGAAGATCAAACTGGCTGAGAAAAGACCAACTGTTGAATTTGGGTTAGTAATGCTAAAAAGGAAATAATCTGGCTAAGATTTCTCAGTGAGAAGCACTTCCTGAACCGATGAATATGGGTGCAGAAGGGTTTTGAGTTGTATTTTGAGGAATCTGACAAGTAAAACTTCGAAGATGTATGAATGGCGATATTATTTGCACTCATGTGTTGGGAACTAGCACTGAAGTCTTTCCTTTGCTCCCCAGTGAGTGCTCTCTTTTCCAACAGTGAGGAGAACTGTGCTTCAGAGCATGGGCAGTTCTGGCCTTCACCACATCCAAGAAACCTTCCTGCTGACCCTGACAGTTGTTGTTTCCACTAGGAGCACAGCTGAGACCAGCAATAGGCATTTTAAATGCTTCCACATAATTAAAGAGTTGAAGTAGGGCCACGAAGATGATAAGAGGGCTGGAGCACCTTTCCTATGAGGACAGGCTGAAAGAGTTGGGGCTGTTCAGCCTGGAGAAGAGGAGGCTCAGGGGCGACCTTATAGCGGTCTTCCAGTACCTCAAGGGGGCCTACAGGAAAGATGGGGAGAGGCTGTTCAGGAGGGCCTGTTGTGATAGGACAAGGGGTAATGGTTTTAAAATAGAGGGAGGTAGATTCAGGTTGGATATTAGGAAAAAATTTTTTACCATGAGAGTTGTAGAACACTGGAACAGGTTGCCCAGAGAGGTGGTGGATGCTCCATCCCTGGAGACGTTCAAGGCCAGGTTGGACGAGGCCCTGAGCAACCTGATCTAGTTGTCTAGTTGGAGATATCCCTGTTCCTTGCAGGGGGGTTGGACTAGGTGACCTTTGAAGGTCCCTTCCAGCCCTAACCATTCTATGATTCTATGATTCTATGATTCTAAGTTAGAGACTTTTGGCCTGTATTGACAAAATACATTTTGAACTAAAATTACTGTTGGCTTTATCGCTAAATGCTATTTTCCTAGATGATTCTTTTGCACCTTTTTGCTAGAACAGACCCTCATTTTTGTAACCTCTTGATACCCCTCAGTTGGACAAGCAAACTTTAGGTTAAGTTTTGGTTGGGGTTTCAAACCAGTAGTAATGCAAAGGGATGTCAATAGGACAGGTGGGTTTACCTGAAATTAGAATCTGAGTCTCACACAGTTAAAAATGACCAAATAAGAGTGAATCCAAACCAGAATGTGATTATACACTGTAGCTGTCACCTTGGTGACTCTCTCCAACAGAATGGCCAATTATTCCGTGGATATTGAGGCTGAATAATTTTCTGGCCCCTGGAGAGATTAATTGTATCAGGTCAGGAGGATGTGCAGGATTTAATATCCTTCTTGATGACCTGGGTGTTGCTACTATTAATCACAAGTTCTGTCTCACGGTCTTCATATATACTTCTCTCCTTTTGTTCAGGCCTTGTGATGACACTACACTGGTAAGAAAAGAGCTGTAAGTCAGGAAAGCCATAACCAAAGGAAGATAAGAGGAACAGTGAAAGGTTCTGGTTTTATCTTTCAAAGGTGAAACAAATACTTTCAGCAACTAACAGGTGTTTGTGAAGTTTCAGGTGCCCTGGGATACCTGGAGCTGATTTCCCAATAGGATCCTTATGGTTAGTTATCTTAGCAGCATGTTTACACCCTATCCTAATTATGTTTCTGTTTCAAATGGGCCAAATATAAATGCAGTGCTAAAGAAAATACTGTGTGTAAGTATAGCCCTGCAGGTGTGTTTTGGCTTTTTCTGATCAGAACTTTCTGTAAGTGTTGATCAGGAATGTCGAAAGAAAGAGGTCATTCGAGAATTCCATGTCCACTTTGTATGGGTAAACACACAGCACTGGCATGTTCATCTTCAAATTATGTGTAATAGCATCCTGTACTGGAACAACAGCAACCCGTCCTGTTTTCCTGGCAAACATTCAGACTTCCCCACATCAGCCAGCCCTGAGAAAATGCTATGCCTATCTCCCAGTTTTAGCAGTTATCCTCTTTGAAGATTTGGAATTACCCACTGTCAGGAGTGTTGCTACACTAATCTCTCCATGAAAGAGTGGTACTGGTGTCCATTCCTTCTGAGGCATGGCACCTGATAATGCCAGTCTTTGGGCTGACCTCGTCCTTACTGGTCAGGTTCTCACTGCGTTTTGCCTGCATGGACCATTTCATAGACATCCACTGGTCTTCAGAAAGTAATATAGTGTTTGATTGTAAGACTCTTAGAGTTCACAAGTTTGTCATAACCTGGCGCGGAAGAAAGCAAGGTTATCTTGACAAGGCAAAATGTTAAGATAAAATTGCAAACCAGCTTAGAACAAGAGTGTGTTTAAAAAACAGGATTTCTGTTTGTTTGTTTGTTTTTTAATTTCGTTGATGTCACTGGATGTCTTAGCTGACTAGCTGAGGGAGTGACTGAGCAGCACCAGCCTCCTGAATGGCTCCTCTCAGAGCTGACCTTCAGCTTCAGCTTGAGAGCTGTGATCATCACCTGCCTTGAGGAGCCTTCTAAGAATACATCTTTCTTTTCTCTCCTTTCCTTCAAGGCAGACCTAGGTCTTGGTTTTGGTTTTTTTTTTTTTTTTTTGTATTTTGATTCAAAACTTTTTTGCCTTTTTCTGATGGAAACATGGATTTGGGCTTGCACAGGAGGTTTTATACAAACTAGCTTCAAAAATTAAATGTTCATACTTCAAAAAAACAACATTCGTTCTTATTGAAAAAGTTTTCTTGCTGATCTAACATTTTCAAAATGATGATGGTGTATAAGGCAATATGTATCCTAAGAACATAATTATAAAACAAATGTCTATTATAAAAATTTTTCACCGGGCATGAATCATATCAAGTGTGGTGTCTCTAATTCACTTCCAGTTTTCCGTAAAAGTCACACAGAATAGTAACAGCTTTAGAAACTGGAGTGCTCTGTCCTTTACACTAGCTTTTGGCAATTCTAGGTGCTCAGGCTATTGCATGAGTTCATTTTGGGAACTCCCTCTCTGCTTGCTGCTAATGTAATGTTTTCTCTTCTCTTTATGTCAGAAGCAGACTCCTCTTCCTTTATAAAACCCAGGCAGTCAAGTATTAAGCAACAAGGATGCTAGAGCTAAAGACTATCCAGTGAACCACAAGTCTCTTCCTTGCTACAGAACCTCACAGAGAATTGAGTGGGAATTATCTTATCTACTGCAGTGACTTGTCACTAGGTATCACAGTGCTTAGCATTTCCTTAAGACAGTAGGAAACTGTACATTTGACATGTCGATGAAAGCACTGAAGCACTTACAACAAAGGTATCAGAAAATCATGGAAAATTTTCACACAAGGTTGGTTGTTCTTTTCCCTCAGAACTCCTTTCTCCAATGTGTAGACTAACCAAATGTGTTTTCAGGCAGAACTTTGATTTTGAGGAAAGTTGAGAGGCAACAAAGTTCAGCTTTGCTGTTGCGATGCACGCCCACTGAAGTCAGTGGAATGATTTCCATAGATCTTGAAGAGTTTCAAAAAGGGGGCTTGCAGAGAACTCATGTTGTGTCTGTTCACAGTGACCATCTGTGTCATGCTCTGGGCACGAAATGTCTCTGATGTTACAGAACAAGAAAGCATGCTTAGGAATGCAAAGGTGTAATTTGCAGAGAACTACAAAAGATCACTCCACCTAATAAAAGATCTTGAACCCACACCCATCTTAGCCCCATTATGGAGTTTTCTTTCAATCATTTGATGAAGCACCCGAACCACATACCAAGTAAATTTCCACGGTGGCTTGGTATAGAACTGAGTAGATGAAGCATATCGGAAGTGTGAACATAATGATTTTTGTTTGTGCTGGCATGGCGTGTTCGCTTCTGGTTGGAATCACTCATTGCTCTGTGGTTTCAAGCGTGTAAAAACAATGTCATCTCCTTGACTTGTTGGGACTTGGCAGGCTCAGCTTTTGTTTGTATCATATTATCCATTTGTTTATTTACAGCAGTTAGGTCTTTCTCAAGAACATCCAAAACAAGCGAATTTAATTTTGCAGGGCACAGAGGCCTGGGGACAGGGAGGGAAGAAGGGGGCTAATTCTCACAATGTTGATTAGAGTTATTTGAAACAAACGATTGCCAAAGCAGAGGAGTGCAGGTTCTCCTGTTGACTCATATAAAAAATTATACTCAGTAGAGCTGTCTTGGGCACCTTCAGAACAGACATATTTATTGGAAATACACTGCCCTGATGAAACAAACCCTGTTTCTCAGAGCTGCTGCAATATTGATGATCCAGAGGGACCTTGACAGGCTTGAGAGGTGGGCCTGTATGAACCTCATGAAGTTCAACAAGGCCAAGTGCAAGGTCCTGCACATGGGTCAGGGCAATCCCAAGCACAAGTACAGGCTGGGCAGAGGAAGGATTGAGTGCAGCCCTGAGGAAAAGGACTTGGGAGTGCTGGTGGATGAGAAGCTCAACATGAGCCAGCAATGTGCGCTGGGGACTTGGGGATGTTGGCTGACAGCCCAGAAAGCCAACCGTATCCTGGGCTGGATCGAAAGAAGCGTGGCCAGCAGGTCGAGGAAGGTGATTCTGCCCCTCTGCTCTGGTGAGACCCCACCTGGAATACTGCATTCCAGATCTAGAGTCCTTGGTATGAGAAAGACATAGACCAGAGTGGGTCCATGAGGAGAGCCACAAAAATGATCAGAGGGCTGAAGCACCTCTCCTATGGAGAGAGCCTGAGAGAGTTGGGATTGTTCAGCCTAGAAAAGAGGAGGCTCTGGGGAGACCTTTTTGCAGCCTTTCAATACTTAAAGGGGCTTATAAGGAAGATAGGGATGGACTTTTTAGTAGAGTCTGTTGCAATATGACAAGGGGTAATGGTTTTAAACTAAAAGAGGGTAGATTCTGGCTAGGTTCAAGGAAGAATTTTTTTATGATAAAGTGAGTGAAGCATTGGAACAGTTTACCCAGAGAGTTGGTAGATGCCCCATCCCTGGAAACATTCAAGGTCAGGTTGGATGGGGCTTTGAGCAACCTGGTCTAGTGGAAGATGTCTCTGTTCATTGCAGGGGATTGGACTGGATGATCTTGAAAGGTTCCTTCCAACGAAAACCATTTGATGGTTCTAAGATTCACCAGTGGTTCCCAAACCTGTTGCAGCTGGGCGTAGGCTAAGAGAAGGGCTTTGGGTGGGCTGGCTTGCAAATTTAGAGTCATGCTTTATATATATTGATAGCCAATTGACAGACTTCTGAATTACATCCATTTGGTTATTTATGTCAGTAATAGTGTGGGTACGAGAACATGTTCAGACGAGCTGCTTGCAGTTGTGAGGTGAGAAGAGGAAGTCGCTGATGTCTGCAAAACAGGCCAGAGCTCCAGCATAATATAACTTGGTGAGTCTGGGCCTGTGTCTGTGAGCATTAAAGGAGGAAATCAAATTCCATTGTTACTTCAAAGATGTATGTTGAGATCACCAGGGAGTAAATATTTTGACAAATGTTGTTTGGAATGGGTTTTGTTTGTATAGATAAAATGTAGTAATTTATAAATAAATGATCAAATCACTTCACTCTATTTTGTAATCCCAGTGACAAGCTTTCTTCTCTTTGTGTGAACTGCCCTGGTAAGATGACTTTCTTTTTCATTACAAGACAGCTATTTGACCAACAATGGTAAGGTCGAGTATTGTTCAGGAAAAGGCTTCTGAGCTCATTTCCCTTCTGTTGTCTGTCAGTCATTGTAATTCTTTACTATGAATTAATGCCAATTAATCTCTTTAAATTTTATGAGCCTCTACTTTAGGATGAACAGTGACTGAATCTGCTCCACACCCCTTACCCTCTGGGAAAAAAGGAGAGAAGGAGCACTTGCAGAGTAGATAATGGAGCTCTGCAAATTGTAAAAAAGTTATTGCCCTTCTTTATTACCACAACATTATCCAATTGAAGTAGCCTTTGCAAAACAGTTTATTCAACTGAGCTCATACAAAGTACTTGTTTAGCTAAAATGTCATATATTCTATTGCCACTTTTGTATTCATGCAATTGGAAGGCACATCCAATGACCTTGAGACACTCTCTTCCTGTTTCCTCACAGAAAATATTTATACTCTATATAAATATAGTTCTTCTTAATTGACCTTTCAGCATATATTATTATACCATACTGTAACCGTTATCCCTTATATATCTTGCAGTGTGCAGATATTTTTATCACTCATAATTGAATCATCAAAAAGTAGAGTGTACATAAAGTAGTGCTTTATTTTTCATTTTGATTGATTCGATGCACTTAAAGGTTACACAAAAACCTTTGATGAAGAATTCTGATCTTTGAAACGAGAATAGTTGGTCATCTGGGTCTGAAAAATAGTCTAATTTTATAGAAATGGCTGATTTCAGTATCCTCTCCAAAACATGTTCCAATATTTACGTACGTTTCTCCTATTCCATGTGCCGGTGCCTTGGTTTGAACCTAGCTCTAAGTAGGGGGAAGGAAATGAATGGGAAGTTTCTATAAAGTTTTTCCCTCCAAAGAAATCGCATTATATTAATTTTTGTTTAAACTTCATCGTGGCATGTTGTTATCATAGAATCATAGAATCATAGAATGGTTAGGGCTGGAAGGGACCTTCAAAGGTCATCTAGTCCAACCCCCCTGCAAGGAACAGGGATATCTCCAACTAGATCAGGTTGCTCAGGGCCTCGTCCAACCTGGCCTCGAACGTCTCCAGGGATGGAGCATCCATCACCTCTCTGGGCAACCTGTTCCAGTGTTCTACAACTCTCATGGTAAAAAATTTTTTCCTAATATCCAATCTGAATCTACCTCCCTCTATTTAAAACCATTACCCCTTGTCCTATCACAACAGGCCCTCCTGAACAGCCTCTCCCCATCTTTCCTGTAGGCCCCCTTGAGGTACTGGAAGACCGTTATAAGGTCACCTCGGAGCCTCCTCTTCTCCAGGCTGAACAGCCCCAACTCTTTCAGCCTGTCCTCATAGGAAAGGTGCTCCAGCCCTCTTATCATCTTCGTGGCCCTCCTCTGGACCCTCTCCAACTGGTCCATGTCCTTCTTATGTTGGGGGCTCCAGAACTGGACGCAATACTCCAGGTGAGGTCTCACGAGGGCAGAGTAGAGGGGGAGAATCACCTCCCTCGACCTGCTGGCCACGCTCCTCTTGATGCAGCCCAGGATGCGGTTGGCCTTCTGGGCCGCAAGAGCACATTGCCAGCTCATATTGAGCTTCTCGTCCACCAGTACTCCCAAGTCCTTCTCCTCAGGGCTGCTCTCGATCCATTCATCACCCAGTCTATATTTGTGCCTGGGATTGCCACGACCCAGATGTAGGACCTTGCATTTGGCCTGGTTGAACTTCATGAGGTTGGCACGGGCCCACCTCTCCAGCCTGTCGAGGTCCCTCTGGATGGCATCCCTCCCTTCCAGCGTGTCGACGGCACCACACAGCTTGGTGTCATCGGCGAACTTGCTGAGGGTGCACTCCATGCCACTGTCCACGTCACCGACAAAGATGTTGAAGAGCCAACATGGACCCCTGAGGGACGCCACTCGTGACCGGCCTCCACTTGGACATCGAGCCGTTGACCACTACTCTCTGAGTGCGGCCATTGAGCCAATTCCTTATCCACCGAGTGGTCCATCCATCAAACCCATGCCTCTCTAGTTTAGAGAGAAGAATGTTGTGCGGGACAGTGTCAAAAGCTTTGCACAAGTCCAGGTAGATGATATCCATTGGTCGACCCTTGTCCACCGATGCTGTCACCCCATCATAAAAGGCCACCAAGTTGGTCAGGCACGATCTGCCTTTGGTGAAGCCATGTTGGCTGTCACCCACCACCTCCTTGCTCTCCATGTGCCTTAGAATGGTTCCAGGAGAATCTGCTCCATGACCTTGCCAGGCACAGAGGTGAGGCTGACCGGCCTGTAGTTGCCCAGGTCCTCCTTGTTCCCCTTGTTCTCCTTATGCTTATAGACGTACAGCTAATCCTGATAAAATATTTCTGCTTCTTGGTGGATCTAAATTTTATACTGTGTGGATGTTCATATATTGTATTTTAATTAGTCAAAAGCGATATGTGAAATCTGGAGTCAGACCTGGTTCTGAATTTAAGAGACCCCCTAAAAGAGAAACATTCAAGGTAATTGAGATCCAATGTGTGCTTCAGATCTATGTTATACTTATTACCTGGGGACACTGCCTTTGATTGGGATGGAACAATGCTCTCTTACTACTAAAACAAATGCCATCTTTTTCTAAATTCTGATGTCTTATAAGTCATTCCCTGTAGTTCTTTTTACTCTGTTTGTAGGAACAGTTTTATCTTTAGTAGATCATGTTTTTCCAGCTGCTCTGAGAAGCAATCTATAGAAAACAGTTATAAGCTTCAAATGATGGGATTTTTATCAGAGCATAATCTTTCTGCACAGACCTTTGCATTTTAAAAACAAATCAATGAGTATGATGTCAGCCTGTTTATCATTTCAGTCCTGGGAACATTTTCTTGGCATCTGGGTTTGATCTCCTAGGTGTGTCTAATTCTTACAAAGCCACAGCTGTGTGAATTAGATTTCCTAGGAAAGTCTGCCATATCTCAGGGTTTCACTGGAGTACAAATTCTGTCTCATTTCTCACCTTTGAATTGTTCTGAAGCCCAGAGCATTTTTATAATTGAATTATAGGTTTCACAGGATAACGTAAAGCAACACTTCCTACAACCTCAAAGACAAAATATTTTCCCCTTCGGATTGCTACAGAAGAACAAAGATAGTTCAAAGTTTGCCTGATTATTTAAGCCCTGGAGCGTGCTTATAGAGTACACTAAAAAAGAAGGACTTCTTTTTCTGTTTTGCATATAAAGTGCTAGTCTTACTTTTAGGTATGTGCATATGGGTATTAAAGTAAAAGCACTGCAAACTCAACACTTTTTTGTCATTTGGGGTTTTATTTAGTTTTTATTTGGTGATCAGGGAGATCAGTACAGAAGTCCACTCTTCTCAGAAACTGCCATTTTCAACTGTATTTTTAATAACTTAAACCTCCATCCCATTTTGATAATAAGCTGTCATTTTTAGATTAGATCAATATGCATACAGCCACTCTTGCTCTGTATACAAGCAGATGCCTGTCTGCAGTATGTGGGTATTGAGTATTTGATCCATTTTTGTTTCAGTAAGGTTTCAGTGTCAAATATCCAATATTAGTTTAATTTCCAGAACAAAAGCCAGGTAGTTTCATTTAGACTGATAGGCCTTCCATCATAAGGAGCAGTATGAGGTCCCTTTGCTTAAATGATTCAAAGTCAGCCTGAGGGTTAGCAACCCCCAACACCACCATTAGAAAGGCAGAGCCTTTTTTTTCTATCCATTCTCATGTTATGATGGTGACAGAGGGAGGCTGGCTGTCAAAATTAATCCATGAAGCATTTCATCTCAAATTACAACATATTGAGTTGGCATAAGATTGAGTGAGGGACAGAGGATGTGGAGGCGGCTCTTCTTCTGGGATACTTTTCTGCAGAATTAGGTACGTTTCCTCTCTCCTGTAACCAAATCTCCCCTTCTTTTTTGGCTTTTTCTGTTTGGAGATTCTCCCCACTGGTGTCAGAGGAGGGCTTTCACTGTGTTCCTGGATTTCTGCTGGTGCCTTGGTGTCCATCTCAGCCAGAATCGTCACCTAGTTGGGTAGTCCAACGCAAATAAGTTGCTTCTGCAGAGGAGGTGTTTAGTGAGGGGTGATTAGTGACATGGTGGAAGGTCCAGCACCTCAGTGCGAGGCCAGAAATCACTGGTGCATACTTTGTCTCCTTCTCGTGAGATCACCTTACCCTCAGGCAGCCAGCCATTCAAGCTTTCCTGCCATCAAGGTGTGGCAACACTTTGTTTGGTATTACTGTAGCTCGTGTCAAAGGGCAAGACAGCAGAATTTCTTCTGCAGTTAATGAAACCAAGTTTAATGTGTCAGAATTGATGAAACTAGGAAGCGGGAAAGTTGAGATCTCTGTAGGATGTGGAACAAAACAATCAGCTTCTGCTTTCTGATCCAAGGTCCATGTGTATTTTAGACAGAGCCAGCTCAATGCCAAGCAAAATAATGCTAGCTTTGCTGATTTACTTTCTGAGGAGTTAAAATGTCTCACTACATTCCATGGTAGCATTTTTTAATTTTCTTTCAGTTTTGGTGCTTCTGGGTGCAAACACACATAAATGGTTCTGGGGAGATTTTTAGCAGGTGCTTACGTTTCATACAACAGCAGTGGGTTGTGTGAATCATGTCATGCAGCCAAGCACTTCTTCAAATGGAACAGAGTGTCATCTGCTCAGGAGCTAGGTGAGTGAGGGAGTGGCATTCCACCTGGTGGAAGGAGTGCTGTGCTGGGGTGGCTATGGGCTGTTTGTGAGCTGTTGTGGTGCCCTTCCTTTTGCCAGGCCAGAGTTGTGGTAGGGTTGAGCCTAGAGGACTTGGGAAGTGACCCTCAGGTCTTAGCTGCTTGTCCAGCCTAGCCCTGCGCCGCAATGGAAGCTGTTATCTGCCACCTGTCAATCACCCCCAAAGGACCCACACTCCCAGCTCTCTAAACCAGATAGCATGTCCCATGAGCTTCGGGACCATTTGAAGTTTTATGACATACAGGTCACGACTGGCTTAGCCTGCGAGGTCATTAGTAGGCATGTCACTCACACTGAAGCTGAGAAGACCACTATTATAGACTGCTCCGATCATCACCCAGCCAATAGCTCTCTGTACAAATGGCTGACGCATTGGGCCATTGTAAGGAGCAGCTTGTACCTCCTTTGTGACTTTGTGTCAGGGCTCACAGTTATAAAGGCACCTGAATACAATGAGGCTTCTGTACAAGGCATGTTCTGGCTGGAGAAGGCATTATCCTCCTGTTTCTATTTGTCCTTGGGTGGAAAGGGAGCCGTTCATCCAGCTGCACTGCCTTGTCATGCAAAGAGTTTTCCAATGAAGTGCATTAAGAGTACATAAGAGCATATTAGCCTTCAAAGATTGTGTTTCGTTCTTATTACAGGGACTGTAAGAACTATGAGAAATCAGCCAGTTGTGTAGAGATGGAGCTCCAGGCACTCCAGTGAAAATGCCTCCATTTGAGCTGAACCGTGAAGGTTTAGACTGGGACAAAGGGTGAAAGATTACGTCAGCTGGGCTGTCATTGACATCCAAAAGGATGCTGACCTCACCTTTGTGCTTATGCTGCTAGCCTGTATTATTCACCAGTCCACAGTTCCCAAGAAAAAAGCTCTGTGAGCATCAAACCAGCAGCACAGAATACTCTTGAGATCTTCCACAGCATAACAAAAAGATGATGAAGGAACTAGTCATGCCCATGGTATAATCCATTGGTCAGTTAAGATGCCTTGTGTTTATGATTCTAGCTGCACTGATTCTATGGCTTCCCAAATCAGTGGACTTGATTGACTCAGCAGAGATAAACTCACCTTGCCATTTGTTGTGCTGCTCTTCTCACTACCATTTTGATATCTCCAGAAGAAAAAAAACACAAACTATAATTTACTTGCTGGCAACTCAACAGGAGACTAGATGTTACTTAAACTGTAAAAGAAAACCATCCAATATAGAATTTTTAATAAAGTTGGATGGGGGAGAAAAAGGAACACCAGAGATGCTAGCTATCTTTAAGATACTTGCTAGCTTTTTAGCATTATGATTTCCTTTGACTATAGCAGGAGTCATGCAGCTAAATCTTCGCACGGTGCTTTCTAAAGTTACCCTACTGGATTTAGACTTAGTCATCAGTGGCCTTTCTGAAATTTTTTGGCGCTTGTCCTAAACTTTATTTCTACATCAAGCTTCCATGGGCTGAGATACTTCTATCACCTTCTTCTGTGTGCTTTTTTTTCTAGAAATGTGGAGGGGTTTCATCTTTGGGTTGATACTGTAGTGATTAATATCTGAGTAAAAGCCTTCCTTGACTTTTTCTAATATTGTTGACTCTTTAAGCTGTTTAGATCCCCAAATCCAGGAGAGATTTCCAGCTTCACTTTGTCTTATTATAGAAGGAAGATTAGTGTCTTGTAGAGCTATTGATAGTGCAAGGAAAAAATCACTACAAACAAAATAAAAGAAGTGGGAAAGGAATCCAGGCTGTTTTATTTAGACACTGAGAACTTAGAATGCACTGGATCATGCTAGAAGCAAGAGAAAATCAAGCTACCACTTATTTCAAGAGCGGAGGGATCACACAGTTCTGGCCAGAGCCACAAGAGATTCTGCGATCTCTTTGACTATTACACCAATAGGCTAAGAGATGGAGACGAGGCAGGAAGGAGGGGAATCCTACTGTTTGGTTTTTTTCCTTCTCATTTTGCTAATTGTTATACCAACTAAGAGATGTAGTTACTGCTTAAATCTCACACCGTTGTTAGTAATCTATATAAAAAGGAAGAGCATTCTGCCAATGTTCTTCAACTACTTTGGTTTCTGTCTGAAAGGTAACTGCATTTAAGTTCCACAAGCTTTTCAAAGAAACTCCCCAGTATAACTCTTAGTTATCCAAACATATAGAGCCATCCTTTATCTGGTAGGTATAAACGTCAGTGATCACATGCCTGGATTAACACTTGCTAGTGACATGGACACTACAGTAATCATCCTAGAAATATCCTGACAGCTTTGGGGTAACTGGTAATCTCTTAGCTGTTTATATTTTACTGTAATAAGTTCTCCTAATAAGCAAATCATGTAAGAGGACATAGCTCATAGCAATCTGGTTTGGCAATGGATGTAGCCAGCTAATTAGAGACGCAAGTTAATGATGTTGTTTTTAGCAGGCTGGGGGAAGAGCGAAAAATGAATAGTGACACTTGAAATATTTTGATTTGTAGGCAACAGATTGGAGATGCAGTTGAAACCACATTGTTTAAAATTGCTTGATGGCAATCAGAGTTTCTTAATGTTCCTCTGAGGCAAAATAAATTTAAAAAATCAGGGTAAAGCAGACATCCATTTCACTTTAGATAAAGTGAGGTAAATGTTACGCCTGGAGCAATTGAAGAGTTAGGGAAGTTCGACTTCCAAAACAGAGAGGATTAACAAGAGAGCTTAAGTAGTGGCATATCTCCTGTCAAGTGTCATGAAATAAAGATATCTTCAGTACATCCCAACGAAGATAAATACTTCTGCACATAAGTGCATTGTCTTGTGTCATGTATTACCACATCTAAACAAGTGCTTAAGTAACCCCAAATGACTCTCAGTATAGGATCTTAAACAGGAGGTAGACACCTGTGAAGTTTCAGATCTGGGCCCATTATGATCTATCCACACTTGATTCCAATATTTATTTCAAACAGAGAATGGCTGTGGAAAAGGGAAGGTACATACGTTGTACATATGTACAGTCCACTTTACTTCAGACTTTTAGTTGAGGCAATTGAATCTTTCTACCCCTTAGCACCTAAGGTTTTATTCATAGTACCAAATTTCACAGCATCAGAAAATAATTTTAGTGAGGCAGGTAGAAAAGTGAGGGAGGACACAGCGAGCAGTCAAAGAAGGAGAGGAGGATCTGACATTTATTGTCATGGCAGCGGCAGGTGAACAGGAAGAAATGCCTCAGCTAAAAGCAGCGAAGCTAAAAGCAACCATCTTGCCCTTCACTGACTGTTAGAGTGAAGGAAAATTCAGCAATAAGTAGATTCCATCACCAGTATTTTCTTCACCTCAGAGTAGTTTCAGGCAGATTTGGAGAAAAATCATAGAATCATAGAATGGCTTGAATTGGAAGGCACCTTAACGATCACCTAGTTCCAACCCCCCTGCCATGAGCAGGGACACCTTCCACTACCTCACGTTGCTCAAAGCCTCATCCAGTCTGGCCTTGAACACCTTCAGGGATCGGGCATCCACAACTTCTCTGGGCAACCTGTTCCACTGTCTCACCACCCTCATTGTAAAAAATTTCTTCCTTTTATCTAATCGAAATCTACCCTCCTGCAGTTTAAAGACATTGCCCCTTGTCCTATCGCTACACAACTTTTTAAAAAGTCCCTCTCCAGCTTTCCTGTAAGTCCCCTTTAGGTACTGGAAGGCTACTATAAGATCACCTCGGAGACCTCTCTTCTCCAGGCTGAACAGCCCCAACTCTCTCAGCCTGTCTTCATAGGAGAGGTGCTTCAGCCCTCTCATTGACTTTGTGGCGCTCCGGACTCACTCCGACAGCTCCATGTCCTTCTTATGTTGGAGGCCCCACAACTGAACGCAGTACTGTGGGTGGGGTCTCACAAGAGCAGAGTAGAGGGGCAGAATCACCTCCCTCAACCTGCTGGCCACACTTCTTTTGATGCAGCCCAGGATATGGTTGGCCTTCTGAGCTGCAAGTGCAGGATGACCATGAGCCAGCAATGTGCCCTTGTGGCCAAGAACAGCCTGTACTTGTGCTTGGGATTCTCCCAACCCATTCGGAGGACCTTGCACATGGCCTTGTTGAACTCCATGAGGTTCATACAGGCCCACCTCTCCAGCCTGTCAAGGTCCCTCTGGATGGCATTCCTTCCCTCCAGTGTGTCCACAACACCACACAGCTTGGTGTCATCTGCAGAATTCCTGAGGGTGCATTCAATCCCACTATCCATGTTGCTGACAAAGATGTTAAATAACACCAGCCCCAGTACTGACCCCTGAGCAACGCCACTCATCACTGATCTCCACTTGGACATCGATCCGTTGACCGCAAATCTTTGAGTGTGATCATCCAGCCAATTCCTTATCCACTGAGTGGTCCATCCATCAAACGCTTGTCTCTCCAATTTAGAGACAAGAATGTCATGCAGGACAGTGTCAAATGCTTTGGACAAGTCCAGGTAGATGACATTGGTTGCTCTTCCCTTATCCACCAACATTGTAACCCCGTAGTAGAAGGCCACCAAATTAGTCAGGCATCATTTGCCCTTGGTGAAGCCATGTTGACTGTCACCAATCACCTCCTTATTTTCCATGTCCCTTAGCATAGCTGCCAGGAGGATCTGTTCCATGATTTTGGGCACAGAGGTGAGACTGACTGGCCTGTAGTTCCCTGGGTCTTCTTTTTTTCCCTTTTTGAAAATGAGGGTTGTATTTCCCCTTTTTCAGTCAGTGGGAACTTCACTGGACTGCCACAATCTCTCAGATATGATAGATAATGGTTTAGGAACTTCATCCGCCAGTTTCCTCAGGACCCACGGATGCATCTCATCAGGTCCCACGGGCTTGTGCACCTTCAGGTTCCTTAGATGGTCTCAAACCTGATCTTCTCCTACAGTGGGTGGTTCTTGATTCTCCTAGTCCCTGCCTTTACCTTCTGTGACTGATACAAAGAATGGCAGTTGTCTTTTGTGGTGATAAAGTACTTTTAGTGTGTTGTTCTTTTTTGCCTTACAATAGTTTCATTTTCACTTGGCACAAGTATGTAAATGCCAACATATTAGGATTGAACAAAGGTCTGTCTTGTTCAGCATCCCATCTCTGCTGACAGTGGTCAATTACAGGTGCTCAGTATATGCAAAAGTCACAGGTTAAACCTTCCCCTGATACATTCTGCCAGCTTCCAGCAGCTGGTGGCTCAGAGACTTCCTCCACATTCTTGGCCTTCTCAGCCATTTGACTGGCTGTTTATATTGTTTTGTTCCAGAGTTTTCCTCCTCTGAGGCAAAATTTTGGGCCTCCCTTTGTGCCAGTGAGCATCTTCTTCTGTTTCAGAATAAGAAAGGAAACAACCTGGGGTCTGAGCCTCTGCCCAGGTGTCTTGCCAATGGGAACCTCTGTTCTCTTGTCATTTTCAGTTGCACATATAATCTGTTGATGGATGTTACAGGAAAGCTCAAGACTGTTTTTTTGAGTGTGGTGAATAAAACGGAATATTTTCCATATGGAGTATGGCATCGTTTTTTACTACAGCTATTGACAAACTGAAAAAAGAACTATTCAAAAAATGCACTAATATCTGTGTTAAACCTTCCGATCAACTTTTGATGGTTTTTTTTGGTAATGTTTTAAAACTGAGTAACACGAGTGGACTTCTTGAATAAAGTAAGTTCAATTATATAGGTATATGAATATGTATGTATATATATGTATATATACGTACATACACTCTCATGTGTTCTTACATACACAAAGAGATAGAGAACGTACTCTTTTGGCTTGGACTTTTTAGTATTTTAATATTCAGAAGCAGTATAATAATAAACGAAACTAGATTTGGTTTTGAGATTTTAACCTAATTGAAACACCATCTTTTTCTCTTTTAAGAAAAAAAAAGATGACATCTCAGTGGATGTGTGACTAGGCAGTACACTAGCAGCTAAGTTTGAATGGTTAGAAATCAGTAGCTATGCTCCTTCTGTAATTATTGACACGAAAAAATACAATTTAACCTGCCACTATCACCTTGGTTTCCTCAAGAAATATTATATTGTTTTATTTTACTTAAAATAAAACTTCAGTCTTCCTCCCTTTTGGTTTGTGATCACTCCATAACAGCCCCTATCAGTTTGAAACAAATGGGACAGCATCTGTACAAACTGGAACAGAAGTAACAAGATAATAGCCCGTTCTTTACCATCACTTATCTCTCTGGAATTGGCCTTCATTCAGAAGGCTCAGTGTTCTATGATTTAATGCAAAAGCTGTACAAGTTGGCCAGATCCTGAAGCCTTGTTGGTTTCCCAGGCATTATTAATAGCTTTCTTTGTATGTTCTTATTCACATGACTTGCTTTTAATGAACTTCAGATCCCTGTTCTGTTCATGTCAGTCTCCTAGGCTAAAGAAATACTAGAGTTTCAACTACAGAGGGTCTAAAATCTTCTAGCAAAAGAGAATGAAACTGAAGATTTTTTTTTTTTTTTTTTTAAATGCTCTGAAGAAAGTAGATTGATGAATTTGACACTGGGAAACTAAAGTAGGACCTTGAAATGTTGCTGTTAAACATTAGCCCTAGAGCTATGTCTCAGAGTCTGCAATGCATAAAGCTAGAGGCATTTATTTCAACACTCCTGACTGTGGCAAGAGTTCAGTACATGGTCAAAAAGACTCAAAGGAAAATTTGACCTTAAGGATACACCCCTATACACAGTTTCTGTCAGACAGAGGAGGTGTTTTTCTGGCTTTAGATATGACTGTTATCTGGTAGACTTGCAGTTACGGCACTGACAATGTCACTATACTCATCATGCATGGTCATAGATTTTCTTAACCAGAAAGATTGATATTCATATTCGCGTTTATATTAATGTGAATATTAATATCCTGTCTAGGTACAGGATTAAGCTTTAAAATGTGTAAGTGCAGCTGAATTCCAGATATTGAATAATTTACCAAGAATAGTACTTTTTGAAGTCCTATATGTGCAGCTGGAGTTTACAATGGTAAATTTGACTTTAAATATTATTTGAGTTGAGCCAAAAAGATTGTCTGACAAAAATAGTTCGGCTTTTTGGGACACAGTCACCATTGCAACTGAACACATTTCATTCAGCCTGCTGCTCACAGGTTGTCTGTACGGTATGTTTTATTATGCAGGTAGTCTGTGGTGGTCATCTTGGTAAAGAAAAGGCCTGTGAAAACACAGTCTCTGGTTTTTTGCTCGGTGGTTTAAATAATAGCAATGTCACTTGCAATGCTTTACATGTCTCTTTTCTCAGCACTGTCTAATTAGTTGTCTTATTAGATGACTTTGGGAAATTCTTCTTGGAAAGCTCTAACATCTCCGTGCCATGGTTGAGGAATAAGAAGTTTAGGGAAGCATGGCATTTGGGCTAAGTCCCTGGATTCAGGTGGACAAAAAGCAGGAGGTATACTTGTGGGAGCAGAAAGAGTCTCTGTGCCTCAGTTCTCTTACATTTTCACAGTCTTGATGTCATTTCCTTCTCCCTTAACACCTAGCTGCTGCCAGTTCTGTCCTGGGGCATATAAAGCAATGATCAGCCTTGCCTGTGCCACCATGCTGGGCTGTGTACGAGTATTGGGCTAGTAGATTCCAGCCTGGGCTGTTCTGCACTAAAGCTGACCCTTTCTTCTAACATCTGTCTCACTACCTCCTATCTCTCTGGTAAAGTGTTTGTCCATAGTTTCTGCTGCTTGTCTCCTCTCATAATGCATTTTCCTCTTCTGCAGATGGTCTCAGTCTTGTTCTCTTCTATTCCATTAAAAATATAATGGCTAAAGTAATATCCTTTGCCTGTGACTTTTACTTAGTCATTTCTCTTTGAATTGACGTCTTCTGGATCAAATTTCAGATTACACCCCTCATTTCCAAGAACCATGCCCAGTCTCAGCTTCTGTTACCTATCTTTTTTCTAATTCACTGCTCTGCCTATTTCAGCCCATCTTTTGATCATGTCTTCACCCATAAGGGCCTACGCTATCAGTAATTAATGGCAATGAAGTCATCCTTTCTCTCCCACTGACCAAATCCCAAGATCCAGCATTTGTTCTGCCATTAGGGTCTCCAAGAGTTTGACATAACCCAGCCAATATTGCTGGATCTCCACAGGCAATGGCAAAACTGACAATTCGTTATGCTCAACTCTTTCTGGAAGTTAACGTTTTTGATTTCTCCCTTGTGGCTACCATCCAGAGTAAAACTGATAGATTCTTGAAAAACACAGAGCAGAAAGTCTGGCTATGGTGAGACCAATTTCATCCAAAGTACTGGAGCTGTGATGGGACCATAACTCTTCGATACTAAAAAGAAAAGAAAATTACTGCAACATAGGATAAGGTTTTCGGAGTGGAAGAAAATGTAGGAGGAGGCATGGAAATAGGCCAGTAATTTACACATTAGTATTTCCCATGAGAGAAGAGATCTAGAAAATTGTTTGTAATAATCTGTAATACTTTACTTCTCTGACTTCTTATGCACCTTTCTTGCTTCTATTTTTAATGGCTGGTGCCAGGGCTTGTTCTCTATTGGGGTACAATCTGGCATCTCTCAATTTATTGCGCTTTTAATTCATGACCACCAGCAGTGAAGGAACACCTTAGTAAAGTCCTTACCAAATGGTAATGGCATTGTGCAAAAAGTGGTAAATCATAGCCTTGTCCTCTTCAAAGTAGACAGCTCTCCTACCAATGCATACGTAAAATTAGTGACTGCCTCTTCTTGCTACTTCTGTTTTCCTGCAGGAGAAAGCTTAGATCAAAACCAGTAGAGTCAAAAACACTCTGCAAAAGAAGTACTTTTGCATGCATTTGTGTGTGCGTGTCTGTGTGTGTAAATGTACCTTTAATCATTGAGCTGATCGTTATATTCACCAGAAAAAAGCCTGAGCTCATTATTTAATTGAAATACCTTTTCTTTCCATCAAAACCACATGGATCTTATTTGCATGTGGCTTTATATCCCCCGCCCTGGATGTTTCTGTAATAGTAGCTGTGGAAAAGAATTTCTGTCATTTTGTATTAATGACTAAAGGGTTAGCAGCCATCTAGGGGGAGAAACAGGGGGGAATTATCTGGGTAGGCTTACACTAGCCAGTTGACATAACAGCTACTTGGGTGGTATGAGGTTTCTGGGATGAATATGGCCGTTTAGTGCTTTCTCTTGCCAAAACATCTGGAATCCAAAATCCAGTCATTAGACAGCCACACATGGTAATAAAACAACTGGACAGAGAAAACAGGCTGAAGGAAAAAAAAAAAAAAAACCAACATGATAAGGCATCATTGTTACCACTAGGAAATTAGACATTTAAGGTTGTACTTCAAAGCAAGTATTTTTATTATAGCATACTTGAACGGTTTGATTTATTGTGCAGCAGAGCAAGTCTGTAGCAGATACTCGTGCCTCACAGGGGAAAAAGACAATCATCGTCCAAGGAAGCCGCATGCTAAGTAGTTTTAAACGCAGCTTGCAGATAAGAAGAGAACCTTGTTCCTCCCTGCAGCACCTCTCCTTACACACACAAAGCACTGGGAGAGGCTGTGTTTAGGAGCACAAAGTATAATTTCTGCTTTCTGATACTTCACCGTTTTGGACTTGAAAGTAAGTGAAAGATATCATGGTTTTCACTGCAGGGCTATAAAAATGAGAACAAAAGATAATGCCTCTGGCATCTGCAGGGATGACTGTACCCAAGGAGGTAAGTGGAAAAGACGACTTCCTCTCCCATTAGTAGTGACCCATATTGCACGTAGTTGGATAATTGTACAGCCAGCCTTCACCACACCCTAGCAGACTGGGCTTATGATGACCCTGATGCATGTTCTGCATCCAGTCAGCACTGGCACTTATAAAATGCCTAGCGGGCCCAGAGGCTGTGCTTTACACAGCTTTCACCTCCAAACCTTTGCTGAAATGAGAGGAGATGCAGAGAGTGGGCTATTAGGAGAGACCCATAGGATACTCTTGCCCCTGCTGCTTCCAAAATCTCATCACTCGACAATTACAATGCTTTAACTATAATCTTAAAAAATGTTTGGAAAATGTTCATAAACATGTTTCTGAATCCCTTTGTGTAGTTGAAACATTTTTATAAGATTAAAATGTGGGGAAAGCTGGCACAAAGATTGTTTGAACAAGTGTGCTTGTGATTTCTTTTCCTAAGGTAAGTATGTGTAAAATCAGGAGACTTAACAACTGTGCTGGTGAATTCTGAGTGTTGTTTGTTTGAGAACATGAACATGTTGCTTGCAAAGCCAGGAACATTGGGAGACTGAAAAACTGGGATCTGAGATTAAATGAACTGAGAGTAACTGAAAAACATGGGTTTCCTCCATAGAGGAAATCTGAGGCAGAGCACGTTTTTTGAAAGTTAGCACAGGAGATTTGGGATGCTCCACTTCATTTTCTCCTTCCGCTGCTGACACCCTCTGACCTTTGAATGAATTAATTACTTCTCTCTACTTCACTTAACATTTTTTTAAAAGATGACTTCCTGCTTCACAGCAGGGGCAGGAGAGAAAAGGAGGTGGGAAATGAGCTTTAATTATTAGGGAAAGAAAAAAAACAAAGATCCTTAGAGAAGAGTGTCCTCGTTTTAAAAGTATGATTATAATACTAGTGCAAATGAAAGATAGCTTAGAATATTAATTTTTATCTCAAATCACAATAGACAAGAAAGCCCCTTGTGCCAAACCCTTCCCAGAGAGATGTTTGTCTGCACACGCTTCTGCCTCTGCCCAGAGAAGGTGAGGGAAAAAATAGCATGTGAAAGCTTAGTCCAGCTGGTGCTTACACTGCTGGGGGAGGCTTGGAGAGTACCCCAGCAGTTCTGGTGTAAGAAAGCCTGTCCAGGGAGAAAGAGTTGAGCCCTCCACACTTTGAAACATGCACAGCTGGCAGGACAAAGACAAGAGACCTTTTTTTTTGAAGGCCAGAAACTTCTTCAACTCCACACTGTCAGCAGTATCAAAAGGTCACCAGCATGTCTCATGTTACTTTTGGGGGAAGATGTGGACTGACCAGCTTTGGGGTGGTATGTTTATAGAATCTGACCCTCAGCTTCAAAAATCAAAGGCATTCCTCTTAGCCCATGCATCAGAGAGAGATTTCCTTGGAGTCAGAAGTTTCATCGTATGGCAAGAGGACCTGTGAGGGATTGTTTTATTACTAGAGGGACAGGGAGAAAAAGTAGGTGATTTATTTAAGTAGCAGGCAGTCGGTCTCTGAGAAGATCAAACCTATCTTACCCTCCACATTCTCGGCTAATGAATGAGCCTGGGAAATTGGAGCAAGATCAAAGTTGCTTTACGACAAAATTGCTGACATTCCTGAAATAGCTGAGAGTTCCTCTATTCACACTAAGTATGAATCAAGTTCACTGACACACAAAGCACTCACAATGGGACGGTCCGCTGCATTGTTACCTTGACTCTCAGCTTATTGCCCTGCCTGACCTCTGCCTAAAGCAGTTAAGAAATTACTACTCCTTCACCTATTGTTCTCTTCCATATGAAGATGTCAAAGGTCAAGATGTGTAGCCACAAAAAAGGGGAAACTTTCAAAATGCTAGCTCAAGAATATGGGGTACAATGTTTAGGTTGCTGTAGCCTGACAGAGTAAATGATCTTAAAAGAAAAAACTAGGCCCAGAGGACTTCCAAATCTAATACGTTCTCCAACACAGGCGTGCCAGCAAGGTGAGGTTAATTTGTAAAAGGAACTACTATTAATCTTAGGTCCATTGATTTAATATAGGAAGCCGCAAGCTGATACATGAACCCCTTTGAAGGATGACCTGTCCCAACTCTCGATCAGTGGTTCTATAGCCTGACATGTTAATGGGGTTCACCACGACCTAGGTGAATGTGTCCAAGTGCAGACTAAGGCTTTAAAACATGCCAGTCATGCACAGGGCAGCAGGAGAGAGATCATAGAATCATAGCATCAGTTAGGTTGGAAAAGACCTTTAAGACAATCAAGTCCAACTGTTAACCTAGCGCTGCCAAGTCCACCACTAAACCATGTCCCTAAGTGTGACGTCTACATGACTTTTAATTGCCTCCAGGATGGTGACTCAACTACTTCCCTGAGCAGTGTGTTCCAATACTTGACAGCCCTTTTGGTGAAGGAATTTTTCGTAGTATCCAATCTAAACCTCCCCTGGCACAACGTGAGGCCATTTCCTCTCCTCCTGTTGCTTGTTACTTGGGGGAAGAAACTGACAC
The DNA here is from genome assembly GCF_009769465.1 of Tauraco erythrolophus. Classification (NCBI taxonomy): domain Eukaryota; kingdom Metazoa; phylum Chordata; class Aves; order Musophagiformes; family Musophagidae; genus Tauraco; species Tauraco erythrolophus. The sequence continues at coordinate 30,482,440 of NC_141496.1, forward strand.
GCACCTCTCTACAACCTTCTTTCTGGTAGTTGTAGAGAGCGATAAGGTCTCAACCTGACCCTCCATTTTTCCAGGCTAAACAACCCCAGTTCCCTCAACCTCTCTTCATAAGGCTTGTGCTCTAGACCCTTCACCAGCTTCATAGCCCTTATTTGAACACACTCCAGCACCTCAATGTCTTTCTTGCAGTGGGGGGCCCAAAAGTGAACACAGTATCCAAGGTGTGGTCTCACCGGTACCGAGTGCAGGGGGACAATGACTTCCCTGGTCCTGCTGGCCATGCTATTTCTGATACAAGCCAGGATGCAATTGGCTTTCTTGGCACCCTGGGCACGCTGTCGTCTCATATTCAGCCAGCTGTTGACCAACACCCTCAGGTCCTTTTCCACCGGGCAGTTTTCCAGTCACTCTTCCCGAAGCCTGTAGCGTTGCATGGAGTTGTTGTGACCCAAGTGCAGGACCCAACACTCAGTCTTCTTGAATCTCATACAGTTGGCCTTTAGATATTACCAACTATAGGACTTTTGTATAATGACTTCTATTGCATTTGAAAAATAATTCTGAAAAGCATATTCTATTTAAAAATAAATATAGTATAACTTCAGGGGTTGATAATAAACATTTGAATCTCTTAACTTTTTAGGGATGATCAAAGTTTTATAAAAGAAAAAAAATGCACCTGACCGAAGGGCATATAGTGGTGCTTTCGTGTGTATTGACAGGCTGGGGTCACGGTATTAAGAGCTAGTCTGCCCCAGGTCAGCAAGGCTTGATGAGTATCACACTTGATCAATATTAGGACTTTTCCCAACAGTAACACACACCTCAATGACTCAGAAAGGTAGCAACTAATTTTAATGTGACTCTTGAGGATGATGGCAGCAATACATCTGACCCAGTTGTCCTGTGGATTGCAGCGGCAGTAAGTTGTGTGTGCAGGACCCGCCTTTCTAGGTGCTGCAGAGCTTCCTCTCCTGCACACCTAATGCCTCCTCAGTACAGGTAATAGAACTTTGCAAATTCACTCTGAGCAGATTTACCTCCAGCTCTTGGCTGACTGATTATCTGCAGGTAAAAAGGACGATTTTAATGAACTAGATCGATATGTAATTAGTACTTTGAAAGGATGTGTTTTCACTATGAAAATATCTAAGCTGCAAAGCTGCTTCAGGGATGAACTTGTGAATGGTGAATTTGGACCTCAGCAACTGTGATTAGTCTCACACGTGCTTGATCACTTACTCCTTCTCCTGTGTTCCTTTCTCTTTAAGCTTGTCACACAAGGGAAGTTAAACTGCATTAAAAACACCTTGCGATGTCTCTTCATCTGTCCATATCCATCCGAATGAAGGGGTGGCTTTCGTTTTACTCCCAGGCATTGCTCAAAGACAATTCCTTCCAAGGACTTTGCTGGACGTTGTGTACAGGAGACCTTCCTGACACTCCTGCTGTGCTCTGTGCAGTAACAATTTCAAAAGTTCTGTTGTTGGGTGCGTAACTGATTAAACCTCCAGAGGTTAATAACGGCTTTCAGAGTGCGGTGCTCTGCATGCCTGTGTTTGTAACAGGCTTAAATGACAGTCCTATCACTAACGACCTGCACCTGGCCTCAGAGTTCATTGTTAGGAAGTATTACTTATCTGCTGCGCTCCAAGGTCTGGTAAATGTAACCCACAACGTTCATCCCACATTGTGGTAGGTTTCTTAGTGCTGAGGGAGAATGCTGTGGAAAATTTGCTGTGTTTCGATTTTCACCTGTGTTCCCATAACAGCTTCCTGTGGCACAGCTAATGTAGATAATGATGGTGTTAGTTTTCATCCTTTTATCACTGATGACTTTACATATTTCCTGTTGCTATGGGTAGTGAGGCATATCCCAAGACATTTGGAAAAATACTGTCCAATTAGAGCCTGAAGTGACTCAAAGATGGCTGTGAGGTATACCTTTGAGAGAGGAAAGCTCACACAGCAAAAGGCCCACAAGGAGTGATCTGATCTTTCCTTGAAAAAAAATTGTCTGCTGTGTGCTGCACAGCATCCACATGAATCATGAGAAAGGTCCTGAGCACTGCCTGGCATCGGTACGGATGCTGGCGGAGCAGACCATGCTCTGCGTGAGGTACTTGGTTCTACACAGCTATTCATGAGAAACGGTGCAGAGGAACTGGTCTGCTTGTTGGCCATGAACCTGAAGTATCAACTTACTGAGATGCATCTTTTTAAAGGAAGTGACTTCATCTGGACACTGATGGGGATGGCTGCAAGGGGAGAGAATTAACAGGCAGTTACTGCTCACCGATCTGTTTTTGTCACAGCAAAGCTAATATAATGCTCGTTTTTTCTCTTCTCCTTGCAGTTTTGGTCATAACCTGTGCAGCTTGGAAGGCTTTGAGGGTGATAAATCCCTTAAGCTTTCCTGCCATGCGCCTTGCCACACTAATGTATGGTAACTGGGATGCCTCAGAACTAGTAGGTAGTGGCATCAGCGGTTGCTATGGCACATGAAATTTCTCAGTTTTGGAAGGGTTTGGGTCCTGAGCTGTATTTAACAGTACAGATGATGAGGAAGCTGAGGGTCATTGACAGCAGGATCCTACTGAAGGCATCAAAAATATGTGCTATGAAAAGGCAAGGTAACTTATGTGTTATATCATGGGATCATACACCTGGATCTGCAACTGAGTCTATGCCTGACTTCTTACAGATCAGTTGGATTCCCTGTTTACTGTGCCTTTTCCATGTGGATCCTGTTGAGGAAAAGGGTCCTCATGCATTTCTCTGCACAGCAGCCAGCTCAAAGGGACCCTGATCATATCTGAGACCTCTGTGAGTCCTTCTCCTATGAACACAGAAGCAAGAGTTTGGGAAGTATGAGAGAGGTGACTTTTGTACATCATACATGCTGCCGTCTAGGTAGATGCCAACATTTTCATGTGCCCCTAGTGCTACAATAGTGATTTCACAGTCATTATCTCAAAGCCCTGACATGTGAATAGTAACAGGAAATGTGTTGTCAGAGCAGCAGGACTTTCAAAATCTTTGGTGCTAGAAGGAAATTCCCAGCCTGTGAAGTCTGAATGGGATAGGCAGCGATTTTCATTTTAAAGCTGGACGACACTAATTGTTTCAGTAAAGAATAATATTCTTTCCAGCAATGGATAAAAACTTGAAAGAGATGTTGTGTAGCAGCTGTGGTATGTTACTCCATTATCGCAGGAATTTCCTACAATGAAATATGTAGTGGTGGGATGCAGACAGGTACTTGGGGATAGCCTCAGTGAGAAGACTTGTGTTCAGAACCCAGCTCAAACAGCCCAACATCAGGGGGAGCCTCTCAGTGCACTGCTGAACCGTGCCCCCATGGTGCACTGGGTATAAGCAAACCAAAGGCCTTGAGTACCTCCGCTAGACATATTTATTTCTTGGAGAAAAGCCAGCTGTGATTCAAAAGATGCTGTGTATGGGATGGTGTGTTGATTCTACACATAATGGCCTCCATGGCTTCTGTGACAGACTCCTTACAAGCATCTTTTCTTATAATGGAAGCATATGCTTTTGAAATGACAGCTATTTCTATACAGTATCACTCTGTTGTGTCCTTCCAAGTACATCTCCAGCTGTGCAGTGCAACCGCTGGGGTTCAGCTCCATTGATGCCCCACCAGGACCCTGAGTGAAGCAAACTGTGATCACTCTCCCATGGCAAAATACGACATGAGACTTCAAGGGCTCCTCTACGGAAGAAAACATTTTTCTAGTGTTGAAAGACACTTGGAAGGATCTGCAAAGCAATCCTAGCATTGTCTTGAAATTCATAACCCACTGCATTGCATCAGCCTGTCAAAGAATGGTATCACTTTCACTTTTTAAGGTTGAAATAAATCAAAAGTTTAACTCAAGAGTCCAGTCTGGAGGTCAATGTAAAGACTCTGTTGCTCTTTTTTTTCAATTTGGTAGGCTTTGCACTCCTGCCCAGATGGCGTTTTCTCCTTGTAGTGGGTCTGTGTGTGTCTCAGTGGCAATTTCCCTTTTTAGCCTTTTATCTCCCTGTGACAGTCCATCTTCTGTCACAAACACGGCCCTGCGGTGGAAAAGGAGGATCACCTCTCTTTATATTCTGATTTAGTTTGTTGACTTCTGTTTCAATCCCATAATTGGCTTTGCATAGGCATACCTTTGCAACAACAATTCTACTGATGAAAAAATAGGGATCTGCATGCTAGGAAAACCATTGGGGCTTTTCCAGCACTTTTCTATACTTGCCTAGGGTAAGAACTGTGGACTTTGATACTGCAAACAGTTATGCATGTGGATAATTCCACCTATGTCAAAAGTTGGATTGATTTTAATGGCACGACTACCAGATAAAGCCGTTTTACGAATGCTCTTCATGGGCAGACCTCCATGGGGTTTAATAAGTGCCATGGAAAATGATGAGAGGCTCCCCATAGGGAGAAATATGCAGGACTGGGGTTTTTGTTTGCTCTTATGTTTGCAGAGATTGAGACCTGAGTCTTTTGCTTTAATATTGATTTTTAAAATGAGCTTTATTATGCTGATGTACAGAGCAGAAATTTAGTAAAGGTAAATTAGATGTAAATTAACCAATTTACATGTGAACGTCAGGGACAAACTGCTGCTTCTTCAGTGCTATTGTTCACCCAGAGAGGCGAGGAGATGGAGCAGCGAGCCTGGAGCCCAGCCTGTGGGGCAGTGGGCTGCGCTTGTCCTCTACCTGGACTCGGTAGTGGAGCCAGTATCAGCTTCTCCCTGGTGCTTTGCTAGGAGAATAGGGCATATCTAAGCATGGAGCAGGACTGTGAAGATGTGTTACTTCTCTATGGAACGGAAGGCTGTGTCCAGTCTGATGGCTGCATTTCAGGACAGCACTGAAAATTTAAGAAGAAACCACAAAGCATCAACAAGATGCCCTAAGGTTTGGCAGGCCTGCCTCATGGCGGAAAACGTAGACAGGTCTACTTAGCTTATCAAGCAGAGAGGGAAGATTAAGAGGTGACTTACTGCAGCTGATGCATACCTACATAGAAAAAAAATTTTCTGATAGGAGAGAGGTCTTTAATCTAGTAAATGAAGACATAACAAGATTCGATGGCGGGTGGCTGCTGCTGGATAAATTCACAGAGATACTCACGAGAGTTGTTGACTGCTGGTCCTGTTTGTCTGGGGACATGAGGGATTCTCAGCTACTTCAAAGCCGGTAATTGAAGAATGTGTGGTATTCCAGAAATTACATTGTATTTCAGCCACAAGATATAGACTTGACAGAGGAATTACATGCTGATATACTTGAACTCTGTTGCACAAATCAAGCAGGATAATCATAATGTTCTTTCCTGGCCTGAAATCCTCTAAAGCTATGAAAATGGATAAGGAGCATAATAACGGCTTTTCTTTTTTTCTTTCCTTTTGACGTATTCACCAATGCGATACAGAGCACCAGATTCCACTACGTTGGACAGCAAATATTTTCTGTTCTACTAGCTTCAGTAAAGACCTAATGAAACAAAACATAACCCCTTTATCACGAAAGCTGCTGACATTTTCTATTAGCTCACCCAATGGAACTAGCAGGCCATTTTGCCTGCAGCTTTTTCCCACTTTGCCCAATTATTAGAAAAAGACACTAGCAGCTCTTACAGCCTTTCTCACAATTATCTTTTTTGCTTGAGGCAAAAGCTTATAACCCTGGCTCTGTTCTTGTGTCGGACAGCTGCAAAACTGAGGGCCATGGTACAAGTTATTTTTAGATACTGCATAATACGTCTCACTATAAGCAGGACAGGAAACCTGCAAGTGAAAAAAATGCCTTTAGATTAGCTCTGAAGCAACTGATTGAGAGGTGTTTCAAGAATTGAGGCAAGTCTCTTCTTACTTCACTGGTCTGAGTCTGCTGAAATGCATCAAAGACAGATCTGCTGCTGCCTGTTATGGCTGCTTGGGTCGTCTCTGTTACTAAACATGCTATGCAAATATGATAGGAAAATGTATGTTGCTTACAGGACACTGTGAGGGAAGGAGAAAGGGAAAGGAAATTTGTGCTGCTCTGTCCTGGTGGAATGCAAGAGAGGTAAAGGAAAGTGAGGGTGAGCAAGGGCTTGAAGGTCCTGTGTGTGAAATAGCATTTCACAGCATGTGTATTCAGCTGCAAGGCACCTGCCCCTGTAGGAATGTCTGTAGGATGTGGTGGTTTTGTCTGGTTCAGTAGAAGGTAAGAGAATACATGCTTTAATTTGCAGGGAGGGAGCATTTTGTTCTTATCACCTTTACTATTCATCTCCAGGATGAGTTATTATGTCAGTTATGACAGTGCTTTAAGTGTTATAATTAATGGAAAAAAGTAATGTTATTGAAACAAGGAATAAGCATTTGCAAATACATAGCAAGCTTTTCCCAAAAGCAGAGAAATATGCGATATATTTGGTGTGAGGTCACCATGTGCTAGTAGCATATAGATTTCTCACTGCACTACAGTGAAGGAAGAACATTGTCTAAAACTCTTTTCCTCCTGATCCACCTCTAAATAAGAAGGAACATTTTCATGTTGTGATTAGAAGAGCTTCTCTGGAGTGCTGACTATGTACAACCTCTCCTTACTGTGGAGTTCAAATAATCATTTTGAAAATGAGACTCTGGGATAGGGAGGGTTAGAGATGCCTCAGCAGAAGCCTCCACTGTCTGATCCCTGTTAAGAAGAACTTGATTAAAGTAAGTGTAGAAAACCCAGAGCTCCTTGGGTCAGAAGAAAGAGTGAACAAACTATGAAGCCTGCAGTAAAATAAATTAAGGAAATCCCCTGAATAAAAAATGGAGCTCTTAACAGATAGAGCAGACTTGCTGGAAATTTGGAGGCAAGCTGGCTAGGGGTGCCTCACAGTAAATTTTTAAGCAAGACAATGCAAAAAAAGAACGTACTGGGGGTGAGGGGGTGTCAGACCTTGCTATCGTAAAGAAAATATACTTGCTGGATGGTAGGGATCAAAATACCAGAGGAAGAATTTGAGGATGTTTCCAGAGAAATACTCTATGATTCATGCACTAGCAGGTCTTATTCTCAAGCAAAGCGCTGGAAATCCTCATTATTCTTTTAAAATAGATGCCATTTTCAGTATTTACTGTATATCTGGGAGTAGTTTTTTGAAGAATGTGACACCTTTTCAGCAAGTGCCCTGCCAAGTGATGACAATCTCAGCAGATTTACAGAACATAAATATTGGAAATTATTGTACTAATTATTGCAGTTTTTATAAGCTCCCAAATATATCATCTTGCAAGAAATTTCAAGATAGAATCAAACTATAAAGGGGCCTGTTTATTTCAGTTTTTGCAAACCTAGTTTCCTTTACCTTTCACTGAAATGATAATATGAAAACATACTGTGAAGATTATCTGAGAGGAATTTTTCACATTTTTTCAATTGTTCAAAATGTTTTTATCTCTCTTTTGTTTCCATTTGCAGTGCCTCTTGTAGCCAGCAAAAGTAGTTTCAAAACCGTTTGCCAGAACAACAACATTTAAGCAAGTGTCGTAGACTTCATGTACGAAGTAGAAATCCAATTCAGGATTATGAGTATCTGCAGAAGAAAGCTCTTTGGAAAAGTTCTGTTTATCCAGTCAGAGCACAGAAACAAACCATATGGCTTAGGAAACTGAGTCCTGAATATATTCAATGTTCATATCCAATGACTTGCTCACAGCCTGTAGGATGAGATTTGTCTTATAGAATTGTTCAGAAAGTAATTTCAAGCAGTGACTAAATTCCAGAAGATTGTGATGAAAAGAGACTTTTAAAATCATGTTATTAGTTACTTGTCCAGCTCTGGAAATTGCAAGAACCCTGGTAATTAATTATGCAAAGTAAATATCTAAGTTTCCTTGCTGCTTCAGTTGGAGCTATAACACTCAGTTTAGAAAAGTAGTACCTGCAGTCTTCCACTACATCTGTCTTGGGATCATGAATTTCTAATCTGAGCTGACATTGCTGACATGAGTCCCTTTTCCAGAATATTGGAAGTACCTCCTTGGTATTCATGGCATAAGATTTGCAGCTTCTGTTAGAACAACTTAGTGGCACCAAAGGTAATCTCATATTAACGACATGGAAGGAAAGCAATTTTTTAACACACTTCAGTTGGCTGCTTGAAAGTGGTAGAAAAAAGTTTCTGTAAGCTATTGAATAGCAAGGAAGAAATGTCTGCAAACCTAGAAGAAGAACAGATTTGTTATTGGCAGAGGCAGCATTAGACATTGGCTAAGTATGTCATCTCCTGGAATACCACAACTAAAGAAGTATATCAGTATCAGGAGAGATGTGGTCACACAGTAGTGGCCCTGTTGAGTCACTGTTCTCTGCTTTTAGAGGTACTTGTTGTTATTTGACTATGGAATGGATTTGGAAAAATCTATCTAAAAGTGGAAATGCAATAGAGAGAGAACTGGGTAAACGGCTGAGCAAAGTCTGAGGCAAGTTATTATTAAGATTATAATATACTCCTTAAACTCATTCCACACACAGATAACGTCAAAACCAGCAGACTGAAGCCCTCATAGTTCTTGATTTAATTTAATATCTCTGGAATATAGGTCTTTTTATGGGCAGCCCAGCAAAGTCTTGTCCCCTCAACTGCCAGCTTCTTCTCCTGTGTGTTTCTCTGCCAAAACGAAGCCCCTCTAATGCAAAGCCTTCCCGCTCCCAGCAACTGCTTCTGCAAGCCGTGTGTCCCTTAAGCGCTTGCAGGTCTGATCTCTCAGGACCAGTAAGGCCAGTGCTCCTGCCACTGCTGGAAAACAGAGTACAATTTGCTCTGAACAAACTTTTTCAGCACTGGATGAAAATAACAAAACACTTATAAGCAGGGAAAAGTTAGTTATGAGAAGTAGGGCTTTTTGGTCATAGAAAACAGACAAGCTTGGAGGCACATAAACCTTCCCGTATATTTGCTGCTTTCTGGCACCACCTATTTTCCATGTGGAAACCCAGGTAGGTGAGGGATACCTGAGGTCAGCCCACAAAATTTATTTCATTTCTCACGGTCTCATGCTTCCCAGCTCTTGACAGCCCTTCTTTCTTTCTTTTTCCATGAACACAGGCACACAAAACCCATGTCTCATTAAACCTTTAAATGAGGTGAAACCAGACTGTGTGAGCCTTGCCAGAGGGTGAAACTTCAAAAAGGTTGTTATTTGCCTTGTTTCATTATTAGGGACCTAAATTAAGTACCCACCAGTCCATCAGTTCCTACAGGAAGCTTTGTCTTATGCACTTACAAGGAATAAAATCACCAACAAGCTGATGTGAATACATAGAACAAGGATAATATTGTTATCTTGCAATATTTTCATGATCATTTAGTGTGTCAGTGCAGATTTATCGTCAATAGGGAAGGGCTGGTAGGTAATGTTGAACTCGTGGGTAGCCTTGGCTGCAGTGACCATGAGATGGTGGAGTTTGAGATCCTAAGGGCAGCTAAGAGGGGGAAGCTCAGCAAGCTTGAAACCCTCGATTTCAGAAGAGCTGGCTTTCGCCGCTTCAGGAACCTCCTTGGTAGTGTGCCATGGGATAAAGCCCTGGAGGGACTGGGAGCCCAGGATTGCTGGTTGACTTTCAAGGATCATCGCCTCCAAGTTCAAAGGCATTGCATCCCTAAAAGGAAGAAATCAGGCAAAAACACCAGGAGACCTATATGGATAAACAAAGAACTCCTGGCTAAAATCAAATACAAAAGGGGATTACACAAAGTATGGAAGCAGGGACTGGTAACCTGGGATGAGTACAAGGAAGTTGCTCGTGTACTCAGAGACCCAGTTAGAAAAGCTAAGGCCCTGACAGAGTCAAATCTGGCCAGAGATATTAGAAATAACAGAAAAGGATTTTATAGGTGAGTGAGAGAAAAAAGGAAAACAAGAGAGAATGTGGGGCCTCTCCAGAAGGATACAGATGGCCTCAGTCTTCGCTGGCAACCAGTTGAACCACACCACCCAAATCACAGAGAATGTTGGCTGGGTCTGGGAGAGTGAAGAACCACCCAGGGTAGGAGTAGATCAGGTCCGGGAACACCTAGAGAACCTGAAGGTTCACAAGTCCATGGGACCTGATGAGATACATCCACAAGTCCTGAAGGAACTGGCGGCTGAAGTTGCTAGGCCACTAGCCATCATATTTGAGAGGTCCTGGCAGTCTGGTGAGGTTCCTACAGATTGGAAAAGGGCAAACATAACCCCCATCTTTAAAAAAGGGACCAAGGCCAACCCGGGAAACTACAGACCAGTCGGCCTTACCTCTGTGCCAGGTAACATCATGGAACAGATTCTCCTGGTAGCTGTACTAAGGCACATAAAAAATAACCAAGTGGTTGGTGACAGTCAACATGGCTTCACTAGGGGCAAGTCGTGCCTGACTAATTTAGTGGCCTTCTACAACAAAGCTACAGCGCTGGTTGACGTGAGTAAAGCAACAGATGTCATTTTCCTGGACTTGTGCAAGGCATTTGACACTGTCTCACATGACATCCTTGTCTCTAAAATGGAGAGACACGGATTTGACCGATGGACCGCTCAGTGGATAAAGAACTGGCTGGATAGTTGCACTCAAAGAGTTGTGGTCAATGGTGCGATGTCTACATGGAGACCAGTGTCAAGCGGTGTCCCTCAGGGGTCTGTTCTGGGTCCAGTGCTGTTCAACATCTTTCTCAGCGACATGGATGACGGCATTGAGTACACCCTCAGTAAGTTTGCTGATGACACCAAGTTGTGTGGTGACGTGGACTCACTTGAGGCAAGAGATGCTATACAGAGGGACCTTGAAAGGCTTGAGAATTGGGCCAGCGCAAACTGCATGAGCTTCAACAAGTCAAAATGCAAGGTCCTTCACCTGGGTCGGGCCAATCTTAGGCACAAATACACACTGGACACAGAGTGGGTTGAGAGTAGCCCTGAAGAGAAGGATTTGGGGGTGTTTATAGATGAGAAGCTCAACATGAGCTGGCAGTGCGCTCATGCGGCCCAGAAGGCCAACCGCATCCTGGGATGTATCAAGAGAAGCGTGGTCAGCAGGTCAAGAGAGGTGATTCTCCCCCTTTGCTCTGCTCTTGTGAGACCCCACCTCAAATACTGCGTCCACTTCTGGTGTCCCCACCATAAGAGAGACATAGATCTGTTGGAGCGTGTTCAGAGGAGGGCCACAAAGATGATCCAGGGGCTGGAGCACCTCTGCTACGAGGACAGGTTGCGGGAGCCGGGATTGTTCAGCCTTGAAAAGAGAAGACTTCGGGGGGACCTAACAGCTGCCTTCCAATACCTGAAGGGAACCTATAGGAAGGTCGGGGAGGGACTTTTTACAAGTGTGTCCACTGATAGGACGAGGGGAAATGGCTTTAAGTTGGAGAACAGATTTAGATTAGATCTTAGGAAGAAATTCTTCAGTACGCGGGTGGTAAGACTTTGGAATAAATTGCCCAGAGAAGTTGTGGATGCCCCTTCCTTGGAGGTGTTCAAGGCTAGGTTGGACGGAGCGTTGAGTAGCCATCTAGTTGAGAGGCGTCCCTGTCCATGACAGGGAGGTTGGATTAGATGATCTCTGAGGTCCCTTCCAGCCTATGCCACTCTATAAGTTATGAGTTAAACAGTCTCTGAAAAGTGTGACAAAATCATGAGCTTTCAGGAAGAGAATACAAAGTAAGCCAGGAATGACACAATCTGTTTTTAGGAGGCAAAAGGCAGGTTTTAACTACAGAGTTGCAGACTTGGACATGAAAGTTGGAGCTGCAAGATGCTGCATCAGCATGGTCCCAGCTGCCTCACACTGTTTCCAACCTCTTCTAGAAATTGCCGTCCTAGTCTGTCAGGGAATATCCAGAGCCAGCATCACATCCCCTGATATCAAGGCGTCATCAGAAGGACCTGAGAACATTGTTTGCATTCTGATAGTCCCAAGCATTCTAGATGAGTTTTCCCACTCTCTTTTCTGTTTCATTCTAGCTGGACACTACCCAAAGGGGGAGAGGCAGCTGCACTTTACGTATATACTCTATACCAAGCTTTGAGAACCACAGGAGAGGCAGGCTACAGAAAAGTGAACAGCTATTGCTAACAGCAGCAGCAGTAAAGAACTCCATGCCTCAGATGCTATTGTTGGTTGTATCTATGCTTTATTCCCTTCCACTTACTTCATAAACTTTTAAGGCATTTTAGGAGTTGCTGTGGCACTGCTACCACCACACAGCAGACTCATGCTATAGCCTGCATGTTGCACAGCCTGAACATCCCTCACTGTGCCAGAGAAAGCTGTGTTGTAGACAACTGGAGAAAAATAGAATGTAGGTAATTAGAAAGTGCTATGAAACAAATCCAAAATTATGGCACAGTATAGATTGATTAGCATTCCCAAACCAGAGCTGGAGTCAGCCTAAAACCAGTACGTCTTGTTACTGTGCAGGTGTGTGCAGGTTCATGACCATAAGTTTTGTTGCTGAAATGAGTCTTGTTTTTCATCTAGACTATGATCCTGTAACTGAATATCTGTTAATAACTTTGAATAATAATTTCATTTGTTTGAGCTTCTAGGTAGGAATGGCAGCCCAAGCACAAAGCTCCTTCTTTGTCATACTTCAGCTGGTCCTCTGGAACACCTGCACGGAAAAGAGTCTCTGTAGCAAACCTCGAGCTAATAACAACATCCTGGGTCCACTTATTAACATTTGCAGGTTCAAAAAGTGAAGTGTCTGGGACGTGAACCCGATGTTTTTTAAAAAAAACTGAGTAGTTTTAAAGATGAGCTAGCAAGGAGCTGAGAAGCCTTTCAGAAAGTTTTTTCAGAAAGTTTTCCTGTGGGAACTAAGCTGGAATTTGAGAAATGAGGTCTGTGAGAAGAGAAGCACAACCAGTCACATTTAGCCCTGCAGTGCAAATGGGAGAACATCTGGAGGCATCAACAGGCACTGAGAGCCCAGAGTTTTCATTTCTTCCTAGTAAATGAGAGATTATATTTAGGTTTGCAAGAGAAGATGGAAAATTATTATGTGAGATGGGTGAGGAAAGACATATGTTGAGGCTGAGTGTACTCTAGATTGATTGTACGATGATTTAAAGGAGAACATTCACACAAACCCATCCCTGTGCTGTACAGCAGAATCTAAAGGAGATGTTAACCAGTAAACTGTTGGAGGAAGGGCTTGAGGTTCCTTTGGTCATCTTGTTAAGACCATTGATCATGCCACCCCTCCTAATCGCCTGGGGACTGTCTGCCCTTATTCCCCTAGGTGGAACTTGCCCCTGAGATTCATCAGTGATATGGGCTGTAATCAGTCTTCTCCCTGACTGATCAGGATGAAGAGGACATGCAATGCTCTCCACTCACTGTGTGGGGATCTGTCTCCTCCAGTCAGGAGTCTTGTCAAAGACAGAAACATTTTTGTCAACATTTCTCCCTCACCTACTTTGTTGAAATATATGATTTTAATGTATAACTTTGCAATGATACTTCAACTGAGATGTAAGAAGAGGAAAAATAAATATGTATATTTACATAACAAACAGCCACTGTCTGGAACCATCTGGTTGCGCAGATGTTTAGAGTACCTGATCATGTGCTTTTCTTTCTGTTATCCTTCTCCTCCAACCATTTACTTTTCCGTAAGATGATGAGAGGTTTTTTTCTTTGCTTATAGTTTTAAGTATTTTGGCACTTTAAGTGAGGCTGCTGAGCTGAGGTTCACAGCGTGATCCCCAGTAATAGGGTTTGTATGGAGCATTCATTCATGTTTCCTATGGTGTTGCAGATTTCTCACAGCTCTGGGCTCTTGGTCTGGAGCACAGTTTCTATACATGCCTCCGTCACATGAATAAATAATTTGAGTTATAACAAATTGGAGTCTATGTGATTCTGCTTCCTCCCCCAAAAGTCTATTTTCATGAAAAAAACACACTAATGATCATTAATTCTTTGCCTTTTTGCAAACACAGTCATAGAAGAAATATCTTTATAATCGAAACAGTAACACTTTAAGACATTTCTGAGACTGACTATGTGGACTCTTAGGATGGGGAGATCTTCTGTATCAATGAGTAAATAAATGTCTTTTGCAATCTCCATTAATTTAGAGCATTAATTGTTCTTACAATGTGTTATCTGTGTTTGTTTTGTGTAAGAAATAATGGACTTGATGTTGTCTGTAGAGCAGCAGCATAAGGGGCTCCAGGGTCTGCGGCTGGAACTCCTGTGAGCCTCTCCGAAGCAGTATCCACAGTACATCATAGACTTCAGCTTCCTTCAGGAAGCTGAGCTGACACTTCGAAATGGTTCATCAGCACAGAATTGCGCACTAGTGTCTGGATACGCAACAGAAAACAGCTGATAAATGCATTTTCTCTAAGAGAATTTAATGTAAAGAATTTGTGAAGATGCCAATCGGAACTTCTAGGCCTGGTATTAAAATGCACTGAGAAGAAGGGTTTTTGTCGAGTAGGCAAGGTAAGGAGAGAATAGATGGGCTAAATTACATGAGAATATGATGTTAAATAATGTTAAGATGGTGGTCTGTGTTAATAAAAAGCAGGTGGGAAGACTTCAGCTTGATATTCTAGTGTGAATTTATTTTTCTTTTCAGTTAGTGTCATTACCTCATATTGTATTTATATAAAATGCTTCATTATGATGGAAGGTGAGGACATATAGAAGAGAAAAAAATAGCACATGGTAAGGGCTGTTTTCTCTTGAGGAAATATGTAGAGTCTTCCTTAGAAAGCTTACCAACTGTGAGCTCAGTTACATGGGCGTAAATCTTCAGTAACACTTTTGAAATCAATGTAATTATAATGGATTTATAGGGGTATAATCTGCCTTTCACAGATTATTTACCTGATAAATGCTAATGACTCCTTGGAGGTGAAAGCAGAGGGAATTTGGGATTCTACCCAAGGAATACAAAATGGGACTCTAGTGCATAAATCTTCCTTAACTTTTGAGTTGTTGCCAGCAGATAAATTCTTCTCAAGGAAATGCTAACAAAAATCTTTCCTGACTTTAGTGTGTTAACAGTAACAATGAAGCAAAACTCCACTGTGATCTCAAAATGCACCAGAGAAAAATTTGGCCCATGGTAAACGCAAACAAAGCTTGCATGTCCTTTTAATATTTTCCCATTTCTTCACGGCGGTGATGTGAAGGATTTGAGGCACAAGCGTGTGCACACAATTTGCTTACTGCTGTGATGCAACGCAGCGTGGCATTCCTCTCGCTCTGCGCAGGGCTGGAGCAGTCTCAAGCCTCCTGCTTACCTCTGACGTACAAGAGTTGTTAACTTTCATTTTGCCATCATTTCCTGCAAATGGCCAGAAGTCCATTTTCCTCAACTGTTAATATGAGATGGGGGTGACTTGTGACATTTTTACAAAACTTACTTCATTTTGCAATTAGCTTTGTGTGCTAGTCCCAGGTATTGATGTGTTAATGAATGAAGCAATGCCCAATCATATTTTAGGTCAAAATCTATACCTGTGAGTGAACTAAGTGCAGAACGGCAGGAAGAGTAGGGATAGTACATCCATTCTCCACGTTCCTTTCTAGAGAAAATTCAGAAATTATTCTCTCAAAAAGAGCTGTAGAATAGAAAACACAATTGTATGTTGATCAATTAGTTTAATGAATGTACTTTATGTTTTTTGAATTGGTTACCACTTCAAAATACTGTAGGGAAAAAAGGCATCTATATTAAAGAAGAGGTAGCCTGATAAATACAGAGGAAATAATAACACTCCAGAGAGAGGAAATGCAACAAATGGAGTGTATTTTAAGTCCTCAGGCTCAAATCATCAGGCACTTCCAAAAATAAAAAGTCTTCTCCCCTGAACTTTCAGCGTGAAATAAATCTTGCCTAAGGATTTTGCAGCTTCATGATAATAAAATAACTAACTAACTTTGTACCTTAAACATTTCCTTTCCCTCACAGTCACAAAAACAAAGCAAGGGAGGGAGAGCATCCAGCTCTCCCTGAAAATATATTCATCCACCATTGATTCAACAGGCAGCTTATTTTCAAGAGCTCTCTATGTATGATGGTGGCATCCTCATCACAGATGATGACCTGTTGATGACCTCTGGTACAGCCTGGACACTCACTGAGCAGGAAAAGGGTGCGCTCAGCCGCCAGCTGAGCCAGCCCTAAGCCTGCACCCAGGTCTCCCTGTGCAGTCACTGAAGTTGCTCTGAGCTTCCCCCTCCACAACAGAGTGTCCAGGATCAGGCTTTAAATGACCCCTGCGATGTTCTCACTGATGCTCAGAGGGAACTTGCTCCTGATTTCTGTTAGTTTAGAAGTCTGAAATACCAGTTCTCTACTGGAACCGGAAAAAAAAAACCAAAAAAGAGTCAAGACCCCTTGCCATCCCCAAAGAGGTTAAAAAGATGGTGCACTGGGTGTTCCTTGCATTTGCCATTGGATTGAATGTCTTCAAGTTTTTCTTCATTGAGGATAGGAAGTCCATTTTAAATGTGAAAACAGATGTTTGAGTAATGACAGGACTTTAGGAGCAGCAATGGTAAAAATCATTAGATTTGCCAACTAGGAATTAACTGGCGTCTTCGAAAAGTATCCCTTAAGGACTGACTTCATTGGGCATGGTTCCTGACGTAGAAGTTGTCAGCAAGTTTTTAAACAGTTTTTCCATCTCACTGAATACTCCTGTGTAGATGCAGATAAATCTGTCAGAAAATACTCTTCTGATATTCTGTAGCATGTTTGTATTTGTTGTTTGGCAATCATACCAGTAATGTGCATGTGTCCACAACTGTACAGAAATTGTCTACATGGTAAACATTTAGAGATCACTGATAAACAGGGCTTTTGGAGCTCTGTTAGCCACTGTCCTGCATGTGAACCACCAGCATAGTGCAGCAAGATCTTCTCTACACCACGGCACGCTCCAGCTTGCCCTTGCAAGATACCAGTTCCCTACAGCTACCTACACCAGCGCCAAGTGAGGATCAGTCTCATTCCACCAGTCTTTTATTTTACAGACAGCACTGTGTTCTTCTGACACTTTTCCCTCAGCCTCAAAAGTTGGGAAGTACTGGGAATTAGTGGTGATAAACCTGAATCTGTATTTCAGTGCAAATTACTTTCAGTGAGTGATACCCACTGCATTGTGGTCTGTTGTCAGATGTTACTGTGCTTGGTATGTCAAGTTTAGTCAAAATGAACATGGAGTGTATGGTTGTGTATTCAGCTGCAATGACTTCTAGGAAGATGATGTTGGGGAAATAATAGTAACAATAGCAACAATAGCAATAATAATAATACACTTTATTATTAATGTAATAAATGAAAATTACAAGAAGATTTACACCTACTTCTTTTTCTTTTGGCATCTTCATGGGTTTTTTTGGAGGCAGTTGTCCTGTATTGCTGGGATAAGCAAAGCTTTTAAATGATATCAAATTGCATTAATGTCACTGTTGATTTCTCAGCAGCCTCTGGTCTTTCTCTTAGAATTCTCATTCCTTAATGATTTTCATGCACCTTTTTCTAATATATCTAGGATTCTTCATTCAAGCTTCTTTAAAAATCCATATGTACTATTCAGGTCTCACCGCCAAATTACAGTAAGGGGCTACAACATGACACTGGCAGCTTTGTGCCAAAGCCTGAATTACCTTTACCATTATCTCAAACTTGTCAGTAATACTAGCATATTTTGCCTGGAAGTGGGGAGGGTTTTCTTTTTTTTCAGGAGGCTTGGCACATCCATAGTCAATGTCTGGGAGTTTTGTAACATAATTGGGAGTTTGCCTGCAACCACCAAATCTCACCCAGGCTTACCTAATTTGTAAAACATACATTTGTAGCTGAAAAAACAATCTCTATATTCTCCAGGAGGTATTTATCAGGCCTATCTTGGCAATAGCAGTACGTGGTTTACGGTCAGTTTCAGCTAACAGTGGTGTCCCATAAATAAAGGAATTTTCTTTACAGCCATGGCTTAACGCCAAAGCCTTCTTCATTCTTTCGGCATATTTAGATTCAGTTTTTGTTCATGGCCATGATGCATTAGCCACTTGTCTCCAGCTTCAACTGTGTTATTGAAAGAGTATTGTGCCAATACTCTCCTGGGATGCATCCATGGACAAGTTACTTTTGTGCTTATTGTCATAGTATTTCAGGACTGGGGCCTCTTTAATTAAATCCTTCAGTTTCTCAAGCGCTCTCTTAAGGTTTGCATCTGTTGTTCTCTGAATGTTTTTGAGCAGTCATGCTCTAAGGCTGTTGGTTCAGACAACTACGTTAGTCATAAATTTCTCTATGTAAAGCAAAAGTTCCAAGAAATCATCACACCCCTTTTTTCTTTGTTCAAGCAATTACGCAGTGATGGCTATAGCATTATTATGATCTTTGCTAGATTCCCTTCTCTCCCATCCACACCCTTTGCATGACACCTTCTTATCATCTTAGCTTTAGCTTCACAGCATCAAACCTTTCCAAGGCTGCTCGATGCCTGTGATCATGGTCTTCTATTACATTATCAAAAGCTAAGTCTGGGTGCCCTGGGAATTTTGGGTTGAATTGTCAGTCCTGTTCTCAATTGCCAGGTACTCTCTTCAGGATGTAGCCCTGAAATCTGGGGAAATCTAGCCTGGAAATCTAGCTCTTCATCTAGGGATGCAGACCTAGACTTCCAAGATTGGCTCTCTGACCTCAAACACTTCTGTGCTTTTTTGACCTCAAGCAATTTCTGTGCTTCTGTTTAAAAACAATGTGTTCCTCTATTTCAGTTCGGTACTTCTGAGATTTCTGGATTGCAGTTTTAAAGTTGCCTTTTTCTGCCTGAAACCAACAATATTGTAAACATCATGTGCCCTGGCCACCACTGTTATCACCGACAAAGATACTGGCCAGCTGCCTTCCTCTCAGCTGCCACCCGTCACCTGCAGATGCATGCACCAAGGTGGACATTTCTGTGCTTTCCTGTGTGCTTCCCAGGAGACGTAGATTACCACAGCTCAGCTGTGGCGTGCTGATTTGCCAAGTTTTGTTGAACTATTGAAGTGACTGAACATGCAGAATGAAGAGCCTATGGCTCAAAATAGCCTTCTGTGAGTCTGCACCTTGAACTCTCTCTGGTGTGTCTTTTACAGGCTCCATCTTCTTCCCAGGGTTCATTTATCTTGCTCGGCCTCTGGGACTGTGCGTCATTCATTGCTTGTGTGGAGCCTGTCAGAGGGATACTTTATTCGAAATGAGATTTCAATAACCTGACACGGGCCTCTGCATAACAGTAATGTGTTTAACCAACTTTTCTGAGAAGATCTCAAGGATACATAGGCTAGAGAAGTTTAGCTACATGGCTTCACTGTGTAGCTGCCTCATCCTGGTGTAAACCCATCTTAGTACTCCAATAATGTTCATAGTAGTGGTTCACTTGTTGATAGTAGTGGTTTCATGAAAGTCAAATGGACATGCATTTACTTACATGCAGACCTGATCTCTTGCGTTTGTGTTTTTCTGAGCACAGTAAGTTCTGGACTGAACTGCACTCTTAACATAGAGAAATACAAATGAAATTTGAAAAGCTGCTTTCTCTTAGTTGAAAAAATACTCTTGATACTGGAAAATGCTTATTCTATGAGACCAGAACATTGTAGGCCTGAGAGAGGTTTTGTTAACTAATGGCAAAGAAGTCTAACTTTGTATTAATAATAAGCCTTTTTAGGCAAAATCCTAGAAACTTCATCAGTTTTAACCTCAGTACCTAAAGTATGCTCTGCAATTACTGATAGAGCACCTTCTAAAAAGAACTTCAGTGCCTTCAATTCAGACTGGCATCCAACACATCTCAAAGTGTAGTCTTTGGGGACTCAGTTTTGTTACGGAGTGTGATCTGTGCTTGGCATATTGTTCAGGTATGGTGTGAAGGCCAGCAACAACAAAATGACCTGGTTCCTTAGTGTTGATTATTTTAGCATACTCACCTTTAAATTGAGCCTTTGTTAACCATTAATTACCAAATTATTTGTATTTTTTCCATACAGAAAAGTCAATTGTATGAAAGAACTGTACAAGCTACAGGACCTCTTCCAAATTATTAACCAACTAGACTCTTTAAATTAACTTTGAAGATAAGGAAGCTGTGGAAACAATTTACTTGTTGTGCTGCCTTAGCCAGTAAACTGGCATTTTGATAGGTTTGTTACTTTACACTCTTCTTTTTATATTTTAAGATAAAATCCTCTGGGCTTAATTTAGGAAAAGCTCTTACTGATTTCACAGTATGCTTTCCAGCATGAAATCATGATTTGGCTTATTTGCGTAACAATTGTTTTTTCTCAAATATACGTAAAGAAGGAAGATATTTTAAAAAATAATTCCCTAAATGTCTTGGGAAATGTAGGCTATGGATAAGAATTAGGGAATTTTCCAGTATGTTATGCAGCATCATCCAGTTTCCTGCCTATCAATCAAATTTGGCACTGTGGCAAAGGAGCCAGGAGTACACACTGTCACCTGTCTTGCCTTCTCAAGGATGTCAAAATGTGCCACAGCAAAGATCTACTATAGCAAAGGTCTACCACAGCAGTAACTCCCTTAGGCCCACCTGTCTCCTCAGCTTCCTGGGCAGCAAGAGAAAAAGTTGCCAAAGACTGAGCAGGTTTGCTGAGCTGTGAAGAGCTGTTGCCATCTCCCCTTCCTTTCCGTGCCATAGTAGCCCTCATCACTGCACATTGTCATCTCCATGACAAGCCAGTAGGACCTGGACATGCGCCCCTTGATCGTCTCAACTATGAGCCAAATGCAATTACTTTACTTTCCAGTGAAGTACCTATACACCCATGGCCAAGAAGACACTAGGATAATTTTAACTGATCTTTCAAGTAGACCACACAAATGCCCTGACATTGATATCTAATCCCCAGCACCAGAAAGGCTAAATCTCCAGCTAAGAGTTTTGAGGGAGCTGATTTTGGAACACAGGACAACCAGAATTCATTAACTTCCCTTCTGAACGCAAAATCAGCTTTGTTGTGTCTATGTGTCTTCAACTTCTCACTCTAAACAGTGTTCATATTCTTAAGACTTGTAGTAGAAAATAGTTTATTCTGAGTAAATACAGGAAATTCCTTTTTGGTATTCCAATATGTCTTGGACAAACCCACTGCTGCTGTGGGTTGAGGTATTTGTGCTCAGATCAGTGATCTAATAACATCCCTTCATTAAAGAATAACCAAATACACTTGGATTTTTCTGGAACCAGATGAGCAAAGAAACAACAGTTACACTGAAAACCCAAGCAACAGTCCGTGCTCAAAACAAAGGAACCTGCAACACATATGTGAGCATTGCAGATTTGCTTGGTATTTTGGTGAAAGACAGGATTAGAGAGCCTGCTTATCGCCATGAGAGTAACAGAAGGAACAGCTGGAATAGGCCTGGGCTGCTTCCAATCAGCCTGTTAGACCAAAAAGAAAAGTAAGAGGAAGAAGACTTTTCCGTGTACTAGAAACCCAGGTTGCAGTCAAACTCCAGGCGGGTCTAAAGGATGAGCCTTGGTCCACAATACTGACCACAACCATCTCCAGCTGCTCTTGACTCCCATTAAAGACCAAACTGCTGCCTGGGGAGGGGCGGAAAGGGGAGTCAAGACAAGTGGCATTCTGTGTACATAGGAATTTAATTCCATTGAAATGCGTTTTCAGGGTCAATGATTGATAGTTTACGTCTATCCTACTACATTTTAGCTGGATGGTTTCAGCTTTTCCAGCCCAAATCTTGTTTTTAACTGCTATAAATTGGAAGCAGTGGCCTGGAAGTTAATGGAGTTACACAAACATATGATCCCAATGGAAAAAAGAAACAGGCTCTTTTAAGTAATATACTTTATGCTAGGGACCTTACTGTGAACTCTGATGGCGAAATACTCGCATGTTGGTCTGTTCAAAAGTTGAAAGATCTTTTGTAAACCACCTCTATTGTACATGAGGCCTTTATTACGTACCAACATGTACTTAATTTTTGTCTTAGGAATGGTTTGCATTAGTGTTCCTCAGTGCACATCCAATTTAGATTTAATAAGATAGTGCTTGTCCATTAATAAAATAACAATAATTAAAAACATATTTCTTGCCATTCAAATTCTGTGCAATCAATATATTTTCTTTGCCTCTTAAAGTATGTTTTTAATGATCAGCTGGAATTACTTTTATGCAGGAAAACTGTTTTCAATAAATGAAAATTAATGATACATTTGTAAATTTTAATTTTATAAGAGAAAAGAGACTAAACAAACCCTACATAGTTTGAGTGTAAGCAACAAGCTACAAGCAGATTAAAATTTCACATGCTACAACATGAAAAAATAATTTATTGACAGAGTTAGAGATGGTGCTTTTAAAATATCTGTATTTTCACCTATTTCAGAGTGTGAGATTATTTCTCTTTCACATAGTCCAGTTAGAGTTCTGAAAGAGAGTTTTCTCGTCATTTCAAAGCACATTTTATTCCCAGCCTACAGAAACAAGAGGCTGAACCTGTTGGCTCTACCCTTGGAGTCCTGCTCTGCCTGTGTGTTGGGGATCGACAAAGCTTAATGCAGGACATTCCCTTCTTTGACCACCCATTCCACATCCCTGCTGGAGTTTGGGAATGGTCTGTGGGTCATCTTCTCAACCTCCTACTACGCTCCATGGGGCATAACATCCCACCACAGGTTTCAGGCCAGATCAAAAACAGAGCAGGAGAGTATGGAGGCAGAGGTGTGGATGTGATGTACCTCTCGTTTCTTCTGCCTGAGAGGCCGGGAGGACAGCTGGTGGCACAAACTTTTTAAATCACTTGTAATGAATGTCCAAGGCTGCCCTGAATAACTTTTTTTTTTCACAGTTTTTGGCATAGGAACACATTGGAAGCTCAATCAGGGATGAAGAAGCATGGCCAGCAGGTCAAGGGAGGTGATTCTGCCCTTCTACTCTGCTCTCATGAGACCCCTCCTGGAGTACTACATTCAGCTCTGGGGTCCCGAACACAAGAAGGACATGGAGCTATTAGAGCGAGTCCAGAGGAGGGCCACGAAGATGATCCAAGGGCTGGAGCACCTCTCCTGTGAAGACAGGCTGAGAGAGCTGGGGCTGTTCAGCCTGGAGAAGAGACGGCTCTGGGGTGATCTTATTGAAGCCTTCCAGTACCTGAAGGGGGCCTACAGGAAAGCTGAGGAGGGACTTTTTACAAGGCCATGAAGTGACAGGACAAGGGGCAATGGCTTTAAACTGAAAGAGGGGAGATTTCGATTAGATCTAAGGAAGAAATTTTTTACAATGAGGATGGTGAAATGCTGGAACCGGTTGCACAGAGCAGCTGTGGATGCTGAAATGTATAGGATCTAATCACCAGCCCAGTTTATCAATGGTCAGGGAGCCAAAAATCATGGACAGAAACAGTGTATGGCCTCTTTCCTCCCTGCACAATAAACCTCTTTCTCTATTCCCAGTAGAGCATATCCATAACTGAAGATCAAGACATTGTCTTGCAGATATTTTGAAACTAATAAGAAATGATGACTATGTCAAGCAAAATACTTGCAAGGAGGTTTTGTTATGGGGGGGATCAAAGGACAGATGAAAGAGGCTTTTATTTATAAACCACTTTTATTCTTTAACCCACTGGGGGCTGTCAAAGTATAAAAGACAACCCTTTCATTGACCTTTCTGTGCAGCTTTATAAAAAAATAAGCATGAGACAAGTTTATAAAAGCATTTCTTGAATTCTAGAAATAAAAGTCATTGTACTCAGCACCATAAAGCTACAAACACGATTAGCATCATGTGCAAAATGTAAAAATAACTCGATGATTAGTTTATCTTAAAATTATTAAGACATTTACTATATTGTAATCTGCTCACAGAAAAAGAATAAAATATGTAAAGAAATTTACCTTTTTGCCCAAGCTACATTTTAATTCAAGCTAATTTCTTTTTCAGTGTCAAGTAGCCAAACTTCTTCTGACTCTTCAAAAATATCCATATTTGTACTTTTGCTGATAGAATGTGACCCTGTCTCACTCACAAGACATGCCTTTTTTATTGTTACTCTAAACCATGTGCTTTGCATTTCCATTAATATCTACAGTAGCATCACCAGTATAATTAAAATATAATTCAAAAAATATTTGCAATCTGTTAATATTTCTTTGACTATGCACAGTTGCTAAATCCTACTCTGAATTGAAACCACCTTTTTTCTAGTGTATGTCTGATAAGCAGATTTAAATTAATCTCTTTCTAGGCATCAGTAGCTACATGTGCAGAGACTGACACTTTAATTGTCTGTGTCCAAACTTTTGGTCCTTCAGCCTCCTGTTCAGCTGCTGCCTAACTTGAGAAGAAGCCAAATATCCTCTGCTCTTTTATTTCGCCCAGTAAAATCTCCAGGATGCTTACATCTTTGCCACACACTGGGTACATGTGCCATCAGTCAGTCCTGCCGGGTAGCTCACAAGGTGTCCCACTCTTGCCCTGCCTGTCAGACATCCTCCCTGCCTCAGTCAGTGTCTTTGAAACTTGCCCATTAAACTGGCTCTTGCACAAAATAACCAGGACACACTGCTCAGGCAGTGAACAGAAAAATGCACCTGAGAGTGGGAGAGAGAAACCAGGGTCCATATTCCTACTTCATATAGGCAGTGTAGGATTTCAACCAAGTTCCCCAGAGCAAGAGCATTAGGTCACCAGGAAAGCCAGCGGCAGGAGTGGGACGCCAGCCAAGACTTTTGTTGTGTTTGTTTGCTGAGAAGGACCAGTCTGGTTTGGGCTCCAGCCACAGCTCCTGTCTCTGAATCCAAATGGAAGGGGTTGGGTACCAATTGCTTTTAAGGCATCGGTGTCAGACTCTGTTCCTCACCTGGCTATTTCCTGCATAGCTTAGGAGCTCCCTGACATCTGGGGCTGCCCCCTTATGCTTTCCTTTTTATGGAGGTCAGACTTCTAATTGAAGGCTGAGAAGTCTGCAAGCGACGAGTGGCTTGGGAATAAACACCGATCTGCCAGGCTCCTTTTGTAGGTATAGCTCTACATCTTGATGGGCCTATTGTAATAATCTCTCTTTATTTTGTTCGCTTCTCCTCATCTGCCTGAAATCCCCAGTCATGACAATGAGCCAGGCTATATTCTGTTTAAAGTCATGAGCCTGTACCTCGACAGTCACAGCTCAGCTCCCGACTGCTTGAAGTTAAGATGTTCAGGCCTGGAGGAACAACTGATAAGATCAGGCATTTGTGCTTCAGTCTTGTAAACAGCTTTTATGTAAATAATGTCTTGAGTTCAATGGGGTGTCCTGTCTGTGGAAAATAAGACAGGCAAGTCTTATTTTACACACCTGTTGTAACTCAGAGAGCTGAGGTCAGCTGCTCCACTGTAGCATCTCCGGATATCTTTGCCATTTTGGAGATGGGAAGTGGAAATGCTGAACTGCCCCATGGTAGAAAATTGTCTCCCTACATTTCTTCCAGACTGCTGTCAAAACACATTCATGCATACTTGTTCTCCTGAGATTTCTAGCCCAATTTGCAAATCTGTACATTCTGACAAAGTCTGAAGAAATTTGTACTTTGTCTGCTTCTCTGAGCTGGACAAAACCTTCTGAGATCCATGTAGTATGTCTCCAGGCTATAAGCCAGGGTCAACACCACACTCAGTTCATCTCACTGGACTGAACTGAAATTGCATTTAAGGTATGTCCTGAGATATGTTTGTTAGCGATGACAAACATGACTGAACAGTATCCTGCTGACGGGTCCATTTATTGAAGATTTGAATTAGTGAGGGATTACATGACAGGCACGACTCACTTAGTATTTCTGGGCTTAACTCTGACTAGAAGAGGTGTATGAAGAAACAGGTTTAAATTAAAGAAAGAATAAACTTGGTCATCATAGGATTCTGGAATCACCTTTGTTCAGAGACATATGTTTCTTCTTAAGCTTGAACTCTCCTTAATACCAGCACCTCAGATCTGAAGACAGTTTCTGCTGATATCAACAGGAAATTCTGTTATCATGCCAATGAATGTATCATGACTGAAATTTAACCTGATGTCTGTTCAACCATGGGTGATTTTACATTAGGTTGCATATACTCAGAATTAAACATTTTCTTCTTTAAGACGAAGTTCAGACAAGATTCCCACTGAAATCCATACCATTTACCTGAACAGGAACTACAGGACAGGGCCAGCATAACCAACAGACCTGAGATATAATTCCCTATAACTGGAACAGAGGAATACAGTCAATGTCAAATAAGACTAAAAATTGTGTCAGCATTCTGTTTTGATTTCCATCTTACACTTTACAACAGTCAAAGTGAACTAGTTCATCCCTCTTTCACTCTGAGTCTCACTGAGTTGCCAGAGATGTAAGTGCTATCTATTAGCATTCCCAATGACACGCATTGCAGTGGAAAACTCAGGTTGCCCACAGGACTGAACTAGAATTAATTCTTGCAAGTCTGATCAAACATATTTGTTTTCCGTTACTAGCATGTTGGTGCCTTTATTCTGTTTTGGATACACCTTTCATGCTTTCTTACAATAAACATTTTTTCTCATTTTATGTTGAAAAGAATCTGTAGATTTTTTTTCAGCAAATGGTTCAGGCATGAGTTAGCAGTTGCTATGCAGAGTAAGAGCAAAATCTTCCACTCACTTCCAATTCCAATGCGAATAAACAATCCTGTAAAAGGGCGGGTGGCTCAAAATCTGTGATTTGTTTTTTCAGCTACATCTGATGGCTCGACAGAAATCATCACGTCTTCCCACAGGCTTCCCCAGGCACTGGACAGGTCTCATGGTGCTTTGCAAGAAAGGGTAGAGTGAATGTCCAGCACGTCTGTGAGGGAAAAAGGCAAGTCTACTGAGTGCAGGGTCCTTCCCTGCTGTGGCTGTCCTCAGCCTCCTCCAGTACTGCTCCAAACCACATGATACTTCAGATGGTGGTCTCCTTACTGACTTTGATCGGAAGCAGACGCTTCTCTGTGGAATACAGTGAAAGAGCAAGAGAAACAGGCACTAACTGAAACACAGAAAATTCCATTTCAATGTAAAAAAACCCACCTTTTTTAACCTGTGAGAGTGGTCAAACACTGGAACAGGTTGTCCAGAGAGGTTGTAGAGTCTCAGTCCCTAGAGACTCTCAAAACTCAACTGGACATGGCCATAAGCCACCTTCTCTAATTGACCATCCTTTGAGCAGGGGGGGTTGAATCAGACGCTCTCCAGATGTCCTTGCCAACCTCAACGATTCTGTGGCTCATAATCTGTCCTAGGCACTTACCTAACTAAATAAATTCTTCTTGTCAATGGTTGTGCATCGGAAGCAGTTTGTTTCCAGTTCTGCTTCCAAGGAAACTGCATGTTTAGGAAAGAGATATTTCATACAACCACTAGGTCCACATCCGATCTCAGAACGATTAGAATCCAGCACTGACTCTTTAGCAATTAAGAGTATTTTAATCTGTTGACTTTGCTTAGATGAAAATAAACATGAATGGATTATTTCAGTTTAGATATATGCTCTGAGATGTATACACAGAATTTAGTCTGTGCTTAATCTTGCAAATCTCCCACATCTGAAGGATCGTGCACTGTCCCCTCAGCCAGGCTACCTCCTGGCTTCTTGATGTAAATAGCTAGGTTTCTCAATAGTTTCCAAACAAATTTTCTAAATTTTCTTCCTGCTTAGACACAAGGCCCACATCCACCAAGCAGCTGGAGACCGCATTAATTTCTAACAGTGGACACAGAGAGTGCTCACCACCTTGGGAGGGAACCAAATAGAAATCATCACAGTGCTGGGGGCCTTACTTTGTTGTCCTGTGTTATGAGACTGGGGGACAAGGAGAGAGGGAAGGAACTGGCTCTCACCATGTAGCTCAAGGGTCCTGGCTCACATATGCATCCCTCCCATATGCTGCCCCTACTACAGAGACACTGGCAGTTGCAGATGTGTTAGATCGTCTCCAGTTAAATCCTCAGTTAAAGCCAGCAAAGACGGTGAGTCAGAACCTCTGTGTTCATGAGAGAACTTGACTGACCTTGAACAAAAAACTAATCTGAACCATTATTTTTCAGATTGAACCAGAACTTCAAACTACTTCAGTGCAAACTCCAGCCTGACTTGTGTATTGGACCCATTTCAAGGAGTATCCATCTTGGCTTGAAAACTTCAGGCTACGCTTGCACAGTGCAAAGCAGAGCTGCGTGGAGAGGCTCCCAGCCCTGAGGACCAGTCAGGCTCAGCAGCGGAGGCAGAAGGACTGCGAGAGCCAGGAGAAACCAGGCTGCTGAGCCTTAGCCCAGTGTCAGTCAACACACTGCAGCACCTGAGGGAGCATCCTAGCCTGGCATTGAGACACATAAATGAGTTCTTCTGGGAATGTCTGACAGGCGCTGCACTGAACCAGGTAAACCTGTCCTTGGAGGGGTCCTTCAGTGTTAATCACCCTGACTGTCAAAAATGTTTATTTTTCATCTTTTGCAACCATGACAAACTTCTCACCCTCAAATCATGTTCTGACTTCTGCTTCACTAGGGGATCATCTGCTATCAGTGGACTTTTCCCCTTTCATTTGCTTTCTGATAAAGCAGATAGAGCATATCAACTTTCCCACCACCAGCCATATCTTATGGATCGCTCGTTCACTGAGTCATGTAGCTCTTTTGAACTCTTCTCCATTTTTCAACGTCATTTTTAAGTGGGAACACCGGATTTGGACATAATACTGCATTTGTTCATGTCAAGTTACAACAATAACCAGACTAGGTTGAGTGGCTTAGAGATAAAATATCTGCTTTTCCCCTATGTTCATGTTCAGCCTAATCAAACTAATAACCCTGGCTGAAAGAGTAAGACTGTTACCACTATTTAATTCACTTATTTTTATTTACCAAAGAACTTGTCCAACTTCTAGACACTTGTGTAATTAAGACTTGAGAAGAAGATAAATGTCCTGATTTCATTTGTTCCGGCTGAAAAAAGCTTATTCTCCATTGAGAAAAAAATAAAAGTAAATAAGTGTTTTAGTTTGCTCTGCAAATCCAGAAATCTTAATTGGAGGGGCGAGGTCAGGGGCATTGGATCTTCCGTTGCAACTTTCCCTTTTAGTGCTGCTTGAAGTATTCTCTTTTCAAGTGGAAAGAATTACTGCCCTCAGAGCTTGCTTTCATCACAAACACCATAACATTGTACAGGAGAAAGTGTATGATCCCTTATGATCAGCAGAAGGGACTGAACTGCTGGGTGGCAGAGAGTCACCTGAATTTCCTGTGTCGCTGGAGAAAGACCAATTAATGCAGTTATTTAAGTCACTGAGATCCAGAGGGAGCTTATACTAAGACATTTGACTCAATTTTTCTGTTGCTATAGTGTTTCACTGCACCTCAATCTCAGGCAAACATACCACTCCTGGGGACAAGGAACAGGTCAGGTCTGTTGCTTAGTGTCTAAGAAAGCCAATATTCTACCAGGTAGGTGGTTTCTATTCACTTCTTGCCAAAAAAAATTAATACATGAAAAACCTTTCTGATTTTTTTTTTTTTTTCTGGAAGCACAGCAGGTCTGTTTGCTCCTGTTTTCCATTGTTAGGGCTTTTAAAAGAAGTGGGTGGCGAGAAATTTTGAACAGGGAGCAAGTTTTTGTCTGTGTGTGTTACCTTTTATGAAGTCCACCGCCAGCAGCAGTGATGTGTACCTCCATTCATCAGGTACATCTTGCAGAAGTCAGCTGCAGAGTGGGGAAACGAGTTTTGTCTCTTTGCAGGGCTGTACACCCGCTTCCATTCAGTGCATTAGTTACATTTCTCCTCCTGTCTGTCTTTCCTACTACACCCCCCTCCTCGTAGCTATTTCGCTACCTCTGAGAGGTTAATAGTAGCAAAATCTATATGATCACCTAGTGTATCACCCTGTCAGTCTAAATTGTTGCCTCCAGCGTTATCTTCTCATGTTTTGTCTGTCTGAGGTCTCTCTTGCAACTGGAGGCTAGAGATGATCATGAGGCCCCAGAGGGCAACTTTTTCCACTTTCATCTACGTCAGAAAATTAATCTGTTCTGAACCAAAAGTTGTGTATAAATATATGTATATATACATATATATGCCTATATCTATCTATATACAATGACATTTCAGGTTTCTTGCATTTATTTGTAAAAAGAAAAGAGCCAAAGGCAGAGTAGTTCTTAAAATTTAATTAATAAAAACCGTGCCTGACAAAAGTTCACAAAAACATCTGTTATTTCGTTTGAGAAATGCCAAGTCTGCAGTGTGAATGGCATCCTGGCTTGCTTCCAGCCTGGATAATTGCATTCTTCCTACCTGTGAATATTCCTGTCATTTCAATTGGATGCAGCATTTCTTCCACCCTCTGTTGCCAAATTATTCTGTGCTCCTACTGTGTATCCTTAAATGGCTGCCATGTTTCGATCCAGAGATGGCTTCCTATCTGCTCACAAGCAGTACCTGAACCTTTGACAGCTCAAGGGAGGATTCAGCCTGCTGGAATCCCTGCAGGTACAAAGGATGTCATTGTCGAATCTTCGCTTTGGGTCTCTGAGGCTGAAAAATGCAGAAGACATGATGATATGGGCAGCTGCCGTCAGTCATTCATCTGAGCTGGAAATTTAATTTGCAGAGATATTTAGAAACAGTGGCCATGCTAATACGCAGTAAGAAGTATTGATGTAAGGACAGTGCCAGGCGTGCCCTGTTGCACTGCTTCTGGAGCAGGGCTGGATGGGGCCTCGCTGGCTTTACACACAGGCAGAAGCACCCCGTGGACCTGTGTCAGGCCATGGGCAGGCTTGTCTGCTGCAAGGTTTTCCATCAGATGTCTTCCAGCAGGAGTGGGGTGAAACCGAGACAATGGCAAGAAGGGTTTTTCCAGGTTCATCCAGGGCAAAAGCTGACATGTGGGCATAAGTGGGTTTTGTTGCAGTTGTTGAAAAGACTGAGACTTGAAAAGCAAATGAGCAAACAAAAGCATGAAAGGTCTCAAGTCTTCCTCATACCTCTCTACTGTTCAGGTTCCCAGCTCCTGGTGGTCTGGTTCTGGAGCCTCTTGGTGCGCAGTATTCTGCAGAGCACATAGGCATTATGCATTCAAAATGGCACAAATGCTCTTTCCGGGTAATGGTTTTGAGACAAAAAATGTTGGAAACAAAGAAAGACCTTTTGCAAGAAAGACTGGGTATTCCTCAGCCTTAACCTTTGACAGTGACTTTAATTTGTGTACGGTAAACAGAATAAAAATGGATTTGGTAGCATTTCACTAATTTTGGCTGAAAATTTCCGTTTGACAGAAATTCTTGAGAGAAAATATTCACCGTTAGCTTAAAAAAAGAATGTGGGAAAGAACATTTCCCACAACAATTATTTTAAAAATCACCCAAAGGCCTCTTTTCAAAAGGAGACTTATTTTGAAATTCCATAGCTTCAAATGTCCCAGCTCAGCCGTGATTCCCAAAGAGGCGAAGATTTCTGATCCTGTGGCTCCAAACAAGACACATAAAAGTTTTAGGAGTCCTATTGACTCCAGCTTTCAATAGATCCCATAGCAAGATTTCAGAGCTGCAGACTCTGACAGCCCTGCAACGTCCTTTGTCTGCTGAGGGTCACTCACATCTTTAGAGCAGTGGTCGTATGGCAAATGGTATCATGGAGCTTCAAGCTGAACGGTTAATAACCCAGGTGTGCTGCTGCGGGCAGGCTACTTCCAGTGTCAGAGCTGTTGTCTGTCCAGCTAGCTTGGGTATCGCTGCATTTTACACTGCCATAATAGTGGAGCTGCTCTGCAGCACGTCCTGTACAGACATAAACTTCATGAAATGAAATCTGCTTGGTGCTTGCTGGAAATCCATTGGAGCTGTCTTTTCTCACAAAAACCTACTTTGTCAAAAATTCTGACCAGTTTTGTTTGTTTGTTTGTTTGTTTTCACTTTCCCTTTTCACAGGGCTGAGTGACAGTATGCACTGCCAGAGCTAGGTCTTAAAGCCCTGGGTAAGTCCATTGAAGTCTCTGGGCTTTCCTCTCCCACCAGAAATGTCAGAACAGAGGTGGGCTCTTTCAAAGTCTTTTCAGTCATTTTAAGCACAGGAAGCAGAAAAAAGACAACTGCATTCCTACAGCCTACAAAAATGCCTGAGTTGGAAATATCAGTGTTTGGAGTGAGACTGCTAATCACAAAAGTCATTTTCCCTGTGAAGTGATACAGTGACTGTGTTTATTTCAAAATTTTATTCCATCTGAAAGAAAAAACACTTGATCTTGTTATTTCTCAGAATGTGATATATTTCCATTCTGTGGTTATTTTCTATGGCACACACAATTAAAAAAAATGGTAATGTCATGGTCTTTCTTTCTTTAATTGGTTATTAGAATGGAGTAAAATGTGATAGGGATTATTGATGTAGATTTCTTTTAGATTCCCAGCTTCAAATCTAGAAACACAAATGGTGACAAAGAGGCTTCTAATCAGTCATTAAGCAAGATTTATTAATAGACAAACTGTGGGAAAGGTAAACTTGAGAAAAGTTAAGTACCTGAGAAAGGAGGGAAGCTAGCAAACAGAAAAAAATTCAATTTCACAATGAAGTGACATGTTCATCACTTAAATAACTCTAAATTGATTTTTTTTCTAACTGGAATTGTGCATTGTTTTTTTTTTCTGACATAGAAAATAAAGGCCTGAAAGCGTCTTTTGTTTTAACTTTTTTGTTACATATGGATGTTTTTTATTCCATAATTTTCCACCTGAGTTATCAAGTGGGTACCCTAAATATTAACAATGGTGGTCTCTCTTCAGGGCTTTGCGAGTTACTGGACATTTCCTGTGCATATGCATATATCAATACATAGTGCTTTCCAGAAATGAAGGATATCATGTTCTAGGCACTGAAGTAACTTGGGTTGTCTTTACACAGGCAGGCATGCACAGAGGTGAAGTCTTCTGCCTCCACTCTGCATTGGTCTGAGAAGATCCACATAGCTGTGTTTGTGTTGTGTCAGCAGAACTTTATCACAGCTGGTACCCAGACAGGCTGCTAATACTTATTTTGGTATCTCTGCTCAGCACTGCAATGGGCAGCGTAAGCAGGTTCTGAATTCATAGAATCATAGAATGGTTAGAGTTGGAAGGGACCTTAAAGATCATCTAGTTCCAACCCCCCTGCCATGGGGAGGGAAACCCTCCACTACACCAGGTTGCCCAAAGCCTCATCCAACCTGGCCTTGAACACTTACAGGGATGGGGCATCCACAACTTCTCTGGGCAATCTGTTCCAGTACCTCACCACCTTCAGAGTGAAAAATCTCTTCCTTAGATCTAATCTAAATCTGCCCTCTTTCAGTTTAAAGCCATTGCCCCTTGTCCTGTCACTACACGCCTTTGTAAAAAGCCCCTCTCCAGCTTTCCTGTAGGCCCCCTTTAGGTACTGGAAGGCTGCTATAAGATCACCCCGGAGCCTTCTCTTCTCCAGGCTGAACAGCCCCAACTGTCTCAGCCTGTCTTCATAGCAGAGGTGCTCCAGCCCTCGGATCATCTTTGTGGCCCTCCTCTGGACCCGCTCCAGCAGCTCCATGTCCTTCTTGTGTTGGGGACTCCAGAGCTGAACACAGTATTCTAGGTGAGGTCTCACAAGAGCAGAGGGACAGAATCACTTCCCTCGACCTGCTGGCCACACTTCTTTTGATACAGCCCAGGATACAATTTGCTTTCTGGGCTGCCAGTGCACATTGCCAGCACATGGTGAGCTTCTCATCCACCAACACTCCCAAGTCCTTTTCCTCAGGGCTGCTCTCAATCCATTCTCCGCCCAGCCTGTACTTGTGCTTGGGATTGCCCTGACCCACGTGCAGGACCTTGCACTTGGCCTTACTGAAATTCATAAGGTTCTCACAGGCCCATCTCTCCAGCCTGTCAAGATCCCTCTGGATGACATCCCTTCCCTCCAGTGTGTCCACAACACCACACAACTTGGTGTCATCTGCAAACTTGCTGAGGGTGCACTTAATCCCACTGTCCATGTCTCCAACAAAGATGTTAAATAGCACTGGTCCCAGTACTGACCCCTGAGGAACACCACTCATCACAGGTCTCCACTTGGACATTGAGCCGTTGACCACAACTCTTTGAGAGCGACCATCCAACCAATTCCTTATCCACCGAGTGGTCCATCCATCAAAACCATGTCTTTCCAGTTTAGAGACAAAGATGTTTTGTGGGACAGTATCAAATGCTTTGGATAAGTCCAGGTAGATGATGTCAGTTGCTCTTCCCCTATCCATCAATGCTGTAAGCTCATCATAGAAGTCCACCAAATTAGTCAGAATTGCCAAGACTTGTCAAAAATGAGATTTAGATTCATAGCCAGCTGCATCTTAAAGACATTTTCCCCTTTAAACATCTCTCTGGGTTGTTTTATTTTTTTCAATCCTGTCTTTATAGAGTACCCTGAATGATTTTGCACCTCTATAGTGTTTACATAAGAAAAGAAAGCACTCATTTTTAATGTGAAAATTTTGCAAACTCCTTTCTCACTTTCTTCTTTCATCATAGACGAGAAAAAACGATAAAAACTGTCATCTGCCCCCTAAAGCTGTGTTCTGGCCAAGCTAGGTGCTTGGGACACAGAGGAAGGGCAGAGGTAATGAGACAGAGGTACTTCTTTTCTTTTTGCTTTTAGTGTTCTGTTTACCAACACACACTTCCTCCTCCAAATCTTTTGTAATTTGAGTAAGGAGGAAGGCCAGTCAATATGAATGTGCTTGAAATAAAACCTTCTCGTTGAACACCTGAAGTGAGTGCAAAAGTACACAAGGTTTGTTTAGCTTGCAGCAGAGAGGGAACATTTGGAAATAACCCTTCAATACAGCAAATATAGCTTAGTTTACATTTTACCTCCCTCCCTATGTGCAAATGTCGGCAATATAATGGCTGTTTTGCTTTGCTATTGTCAATGACAACATGGTCAGCTGGGCGTTAACTTTTCCAGAACCAGTCATTTTTTTATGCAGGCGGCTGTTTTCTCCCTCTTCTATGCCCACTGGCAGATGACAGTGAGTTTTGAAACATGTCTGCTCTCCCACCTGCCGCTGCACCCCAAAAATCCCCATGCCTGGATATATGAAGGACCAGTGCTGCACAAGTAGAACCTATCACATGCAATAGTTAAGGTTAAGCATGAGATAAGGTTAAATGGCTCGAACAGCTTGAATCTAGCCATACAGTTAAGATCAGGTCCCAGGTGATCTCACACATGGCTGTAGATGCCCATTCAGCGACACAATAATTTAACCCATCGAAATGCAGGCTGTATGAACAAATACATCCCAGAAAGATAAAATCTCTTGGGAAATATTCATTCCGTGAACAACAGAGTCACATTTTCTCACTGTCTAGGAAACAAGGAGAAATAACTGCAGATGACTGCTTTTCTTCACTGTCCCATTGAAGGAGACATTAACCCGCTTGCCCCCTCCCATCAGCTCCCAGCACTGCTTCCTGGTTCCTCCAGGGGTTCCCGCCAGTGCCAGTCCCATGCAGATGGAAGCATGCCCGTGTGGATGCTTTCAGCTGTCCCAGTAACCAATCCTCTGCTTCTCGGACCCTCCCTGGCTTCCAGTTTCCCCCAGCATCTTGGAATTGAGAATGTCACCTGGCCACCTGGTGCAGTTCCTGCTCCACGAGAAGGGAGAGGGTGACCTGAACACAGGTTTTTGCCCACACGTTTACTTACGGAGCCTCTGCTACCTCCCCATCATGTGAATCACAGCATCAAAGCATCTCCGGCCCCTGGATCATGCCTTTCCTGTTTAGGCTGTGTAGTCACTTTGATGTTTTGCTGGCAATATGAAATTACTCCCCTTGCAGTTTCTAATCAAGTACACCATAGTGTATACAAAGAGTATTGAGGCTAAGACAATATTTTCTCTTAATCATTCACACTTCTCAGTACTTAAAGGTAACGTGTATCATCTTCAGGAACAGATTTTCCCTATTCCTACCAGTCTGCTAACAAATATTTGCTGCAGATTATTCAACTAGTAGAAAAGCAAAGGCTCTTGCCACCCTTTTTAGGTGAGGCTTCAGTGCAAGAGGTGCACTAGATAAATAGCTTCTTGTGGGGTGAAAATTATTATTGGATAGTGCTCTGGAGAAACGCTGGTTTGGGGAGTCATCATTTGCAGTATTTGATGTTACATCACTGCTGGGTCAGTGACCTTTCCAACTTGGCTGGGAATCCACCACCAACAGCTGTGGTGTTTTTTCTCTTGAAATGCAAAAAGGAAATTCCTTGCCTTAATGTCTAGCATTGTTAGCATCTCTGCAGTAAACTTCTGGGGGATTTTGCAGAACACTTGATGTTGTTTTTTAACTGTGAAATGCTGATTTGTTTGTCATTTATAGGGGTTACCCCAGGGTGAGCCAACACAGTTTAGTCTTGAGTTGCTTTGGTCCTTGAGCCTATAAAAATGTTGCAGACCTTTAAAACTGCAATGGGAAACAGATTACACAGAGACATATTTTACTCCCAGATGCTAAAGGGGTTTGGGCAGAGGCAACTGATTGCAATATTTGGATACGGCGATTTTTCTGTTCTCGTGCTAACTCTGATAAAACGTGCTGAAGTCAATCACTAGTATACCGGAGAAATACATTCTATTGTCCAGGTAACAAAGTTACAATATATGCCAGAGTCTGAGAGGTCGAAATAGAAAATGGAAGAAATGTGAAATAGCAGTAAAGTCTCCAGGGTGGGACTGGAGACATTCGGAGATTTAAAGGAATTCAGGAGTGATGTGACTGAACTTCTAGCAATAACATTTGCAAGGGGTAGGTCGTAATGTTCAGTGATAAGCAACTTTGCTCTGCTGAAGTTTAAAAATATTTCAGATTTACTCCAATGACAGAAATAGATTATGGCATGTAATTTGAAAAATCCTAACCAAGACTTCACTGAAAGCAGTGGAGATCTGAATGGCAATGTATATTTTATTTGCCACATGGAATAAAAAGATCAGGTCTGTGTTGCTCCTTACCACACTCATGCAAAGACTTACTCCTTACCTATCCCTGCTGCCATGTGGCCGGTCCTATTTGGGAATATCCACCCAGAGCAACACCTGAATTCACAATAGACAGAGGCAAAGGCTAGTGTGAACAGTCAGAGAGCCTGGGGAGGAGCTCGGGTTAGTGGAGCAGTGCCAGGAGCTGGAGCTTGTTTTGGGATTGCCTCCCCTCTCACCTTATAGACTAAGCAAGTGAGCTGTAGGATGGAGCACTTACACTGGGAGAGACAAAACTATTTTATCACTTCTCATTTAGACAAATCAAAATCAAGGAAATACAGAGAAACTCCAGTTGCATGTCTCAGAAGGTAGAGCCCAGCTGGACACATAAAATGCAAGTGATCAGCAGCTTCCCTTCCTCTCTCACCACTCTGCAGCTTGATTACCACCACGTATGGCTTTGTCTCTTGTCTCTGGATCTCCACCATCAGTCTCTAAGTTTCTTTGTGCCCACAATTCCTCGTTGCAATATAAACATTAGTCTCTTTAAATTTTATACTGCCACATTCACAGTAGTCCTGTGGACTTTTTAGCTCTGAGAGTGACATCCTTCCTGGCAATCCTGTGTGAGGTTGTTTCCAGACACCATAGTCTCTCTCCTGCTGAGAGACAAAGATCTTCTCCTCTGTTTTGAGGAACAGAGTGAGAAAATTCTCATCCTCATGAGACAACCAGCACCAGAATCTGCAACTCCACAGGCTGAAGCAAGATAAGGTTTGTCAATGTATCACAATTGCTTAATTTCTCCTGACTGTTCTGTCTCTTTCACTCTTTACCTTCAGGAAAAAGGCTGTTACATTAAGTTAGTGTGCCTGTGGCACTGTGAGAGATGCTTCTGCTGATTTGGACAATTTCAAAGAAACTGTGAAATAGGAACAAAAATTCTGCTTTTTAAGAAAGAAATGAGCCTCACCAGGAATCTTAGAAAACAAGCGATACAGTACAAAGGTAAAATTTGGAAATGACATGGACATAGATAAGATAGTCCAAATGAGATAAGTCTGTGAGAAACTTGTGCTGGAGTAAAGAAAGCTAGGTGGCTTAATAGTAGATTAAATTCCTTGCAGACAAAGGCAAATTAATGCGAGTTGGAAGGAAAAATCAGAATGACATATTTCTTGGCTCTAAATTAATCACAATCATACAGGAAAAAAAAAGTGTCACAGCAGACTTCGTAGCCAAACCATCTGCTCTGTGTGCAGCAAAAGTGTTGGCAAACTGGTAGAACATAGCAGGAAATGGATAGAAAACAATATTGAAAATAATGTAATATAATTATATAAACCAGTGACATGTCCTCTCTGTTCCTTGCTGGTCACCCAGCTTAAAAATAATACTGCAGAAATACTAAGGGTCCAGGGAAATACATGGAAAATAGAGTTAGAGGAATAAAAATTATATATTTTTTTTAATGTAAGGAAAGCATTGAAAGCATAGAGATGCTTGGATTAGAGAATAAAAAGCAGTGACAGCATGACAAGTGTATAAAATAATTAATGTTGTAAAGAAGATTGCCTTTCCCACAAAACAAAAGCACAGGGACACGAAACTGAGTAACAAGACATTTACAATCAATAAAACAACCTCGTTTATATAATGTGCAATGAGTGAGTAAGACCCCTACATGAGCAATGTGAACGGAAAGATTTTGTCGGACAAGAAAAGAAATAGAAAAGGACTTACATCTGTGTGATTTGAGGCGTAAGCCAAAGAGCAGTGTTAGGAAGCAATTTACCCTACGGGCAGAGGCTATACTCCTGGTATCTTTTACGGATAACTTTTCTGAGAAGAATTTAGGCACACTTTGAAGTAGGGTGCTACAATGAATAGGCCACATCAGTTTCCACACTGAAGGCAGCTGTGTTCCCACTGCATGCTGTGGTGGGGAATAGCAAGACCTGCACCATGTGTAAGCAACGTAACTAAGGCAATGGAAGAAGCTGAGTACTAAGGTGTTGTTATCTGGTATCCCCACGGCAGAAACAGCTGTGGATGTACATGGTGGGTCCAGCAGTGCCTAGAGGCATGAGCCTCAGTGTACCTGTCCTGCTTTGGGCAATAATTGATAGGCTGTCCATGCAGCATAGGCAGTAGGTCCAGTCTCCAAGATTTTCAGCTCTATAATGGCCTGTGATCCAGCCAGGCATCCAAAAATCTAGAGAAAACCATCATTTCTGAATGGAAAAGGGAGCCATGTCTGGAAAAGCTGGAAGCATGGTAACCTTACCTAGACTTGGCTGCATAGAAGGTTGTGTGTGCTGAAGTACTCTACTGAGAGCAGACGTCTGTGGAGGTACATCCTCAGAGTTTTCTAAGTGAGCAGGGACAAAAATTTCTAACAGATGTAGTGCAGCAAGTAATTGTTCAAGATCACTTTACCATGTCTGACGTCTCTGTATAAACTACACGCACTTGTTTATATTAAAAACCTCAAAGCATTTCTTGATGATGTGCTGGTGGACTAATCTTGTTCAATAACTGGAGATGATGTCTATCTTTTGTCTTTTTCCAGACAGGAAGCTAAACAGTTGCTTGTCAACCTTATCATCTCCTTCTCTGAGGTGCAGTTATATGTTAACGGGAACTGCTTGGAGTTTTTTCCTCCAACAAAAATGATCTTTTGGGGAATGTTTCCATAAAACTTCTGTCTGGAACACTTATGAAATGCCAAATTAAATGCTTTCTACCTGGGTTGTCCAGAGTGTTTCTGTTGTCTACAGGAGACCAAATACAAGTCCTTGATGTTCCTGAGATGTAGCATTTCATTCTAATTCCAGCCCAAACCAAGAGGTATCTCCTGTGTTCCCAGTATCCCACAGTGCCACAGAATACCTGTGCACACAGTTGGCAGTTTCATTTTCACTTCAGTATGGACATTATGTTTCAAAAATCAATTTTGCCGAAGAAATGAAACTATATTTATATGGGTTCTCCGACTATCTGTCACAATTTACCACATGGCTTAATAGCAATATTGAACTTCTTGTCTGGTCTACTCAATTTGCCATCCAGCAGAACTCTTCTCCCAAAAGTCGGCCTTTTACAAAAGAATCTCATGAGTCAGTTGCTCAGCCTCTTGGACAAGCAAGCCCAGACATGCCTGTATGTGGTAGTGGTGATGGAGCTACTGAATTTGCAGGAGTTTATAAAATGATTGAAGTTGGAAAGGGCCTTTGGAGATCATTTAGTCCAACCTGCCTGTTAAAGCAGGGCCACTGAAAGCAGGTTGCCCAGGACCATGTCAAGAATTTTTAGTAGGGTCTGTTGAGGTAGAACAAGGGGTAATGGTTTTAAACTAAAAGAGTGTACATTTAGACTAGATATAAGGAAGATATTTTTTACAATGAGGTTGGTGAAACACTGGAACATGTTGCCCAGAGAAGTGGCAGATGCCTCATCCCTGGAAGCATTCAAGGTCAAGTTGGAGGAGGCTCTGAGTAACCCAGTCTAGTTGAAGGTATCCCTGCTCATTGCAGGGGGATTTGGAATAGCTGTCCTTTAAAGATTCCATCCAACCCAAAATATTTTATGATTCCATGATTCTAAGTCAAGTTTTGTACACCTCCAAGGACAGAACCTCACAGCCTCTCTGAGAAACCTGTTCCAGTGTTGGCCACCTTAGAGTAATTCTTTTTTCTTCTGTTAAAATAGAATAACCTGCCTCTTCTCTTGTCACTGGGCATCACTGAGAAGAGTCTGGCTCCATCTTCTTTGATCTCTTCATCAGATGTTTATTAATATCAATAAGGCACCTCTCAAGCCTTTTCTTCTCTAGGCTGGACATTCCAGCTCCTCCAGCCTCTTTATGTACATCAGATGCTCGAGTCCCTTAACCATCTTAGTGGCCCTTTGCTGAGCTTTCTCCAGTAGCATAATGTCTCTCTCATCCTGAGGAGCACAGCACCCATCACAGTATTCCAGATATGTCTCGCCAGTGCTGAGTAGAAGGAAAGAACCGTCTCCCTCAGCCTGGTGGCAATCCTTCTCTAAATGTAGCCCAGGACACTGTTGGTCTTCTTTGCTGCAAGGGTGAATCAGTGGCTAGTGGACAACTTATTATCCACCAGAATTCCCAGGGTGTTTTCTGTACAGCCGCTTTCCAGCTGGTCAGCCCCCAGTGTGTACTGGTACATGGGGTTATTTTTCCTCAGATGCAGGACTTTGCACTTCCCCTTGTTAAACTCCATGAGGTTCCTATCTCCATTTCTCCAGCCTGTCAAGGTCCCTCTGGATGGCAGCACAACCTTCTGGTGTATCAGCCACTCCTTTCAGTTTTCTTGTAGCTGTACTGGTATCTGTAGTGCTTCTCAAAAGGCCAGGGGACAAAGTTGAAGAAAGGAGGCTTTTCAGGGACTGATCAGGGAGACAAAGACCAGCCCCACTACCCCACTGTCTAAGCCTTAACCCTTTGAAACTAAGCATGAAATCCTAGTGATACTGAAATCAGAGGCGGTTTTACCATTGCCTTCTATCAGGCCAGGTTTTCAGGTCTTTTCAAAACCATGCTTGTTTTTTGCTTTTCTCATATATATCTTATACACTTTTTGTTTGACAGCTGGGGAGAGGATTTTATTCCCTGAAAAAAGGGTACTGGGTGAAATCCCCTTCATTGTTGGGCATCCTTGGCTGTAGTACTGTTAAGCTCAGTGACTTTCTTCCAGGGCTTTGCTTACTCAATATAATTTTCATGGAGGATCTGAGGAATCATTGTCATTCCGGTTTAGGTTACCCATACATTTCCAGAGGGCAGGTGAACTGCTTAATTGGAAACATCTTCCACCTCCTAACAACAAAAAGTTTCCTGGCTTGAAAAGAAGGTTTCTTCATCAATAACAAAACAGACAATTGCTGCATTAGTGCCTGCTTTCAAGTGTGCTTCAACGAATTTGTTTAGCTTGTGGTTTCCTACAAAACAGAGAGGGCACCTAATTAAAACTTTGTTTTGTGAAAAGATTCTCCAAAATGTCTAGCTCTCTCCAGGCTCCTTTAGCTATCAGATAATCTGGACAAAACATTTGTCTGGAATCAAGAAGAGAGAGTTGGAGTTCTTACCTCTGCCACTCTCTCCCTCTCTCTGTCTACACACACAAAGAACAAAGTTTAATAGATAGCATATGCTGTTAGCCGAGCCTTTGTTCCTGCCCCAGCAGAGTCAATGGACTGCCAAGTCTCACTGAGTTTCAGTGTGTCTCCCCGTTTTTGGCTTGAGTTTCCTGCAATCTGAAGCAGTCTCACATAAAACTCTGAAGATTCACAGTATGTTTAAATGGAAAATTTGAACCATCACTCAGAGAGTGTATTTTTCAAATCCGACTCCTTTCCGTGACCAAAACTTGGCAAGTTTGCTTACAGTCTGATAAGGATAGATGAGGGACGACTGAGTCTCCTCCCTGTCTCCATACAAAACCCTAAGCAATTGGAAAGTGACAAGTCTCATGAGATTAATTAGTAAGCTGTAAAATTCTCTGCTTTGTTTTTTGTTGTTGTCGTTTCTGTTTTAGTTTTTTAAAACAGTATTTCAGAATTGAAGACATTAGACTTACTGTCAAGCTTAAGATATTAAAAAGGTGTCTAGTCTGTGGTCTTAGAAAGATCTTAGGTATGTGGAAAGATATGGTGCCTTTCCCTCAATGGCTGGGTAATTCTTTAACCTGCCTCCTCCAGGGGAATTTCCCAGGTGAAAAGTTGTCTGATTCTTCTATATTTGGCCTGCTACAATTTGTTATTCTGTCTCTTTCTTTTTGAAGAGTCCTTTCCTTTGATTCTGTCTGATTAATTTTTGAAGAATTACACAGGCTTTTAGCTTTATGCCTCTTACGAAAGGTCAGATTGATTAAGTCATAGTGTACTGATAAAACTTCATGAAATGCTGTGCAAATGTGAAGACTAGAGATTGTAAACTGGGATGAGCTGGCCATGAAAATCTCAAGATTCTGCTTTTTATCTCTGCAGTGTAGAGGAGGAACATTTGTAACAGCATGGTTTGCTGATGAGCTTTTTATTATATCAGATGTTTCCTACCTGGTGGAGAACGACGCTGCATGGAACGTGCTGTTTATGAAGTCTGTTTCAGACAGGCTGAGAAAGATTTTGCCTTGAATCTGATTAATGGAATATACTTGAAAAGCCTCCAATAAACCTTTATCATTGTGAATTGTAGCTGGCACATCAAATGGGTGTGAACTTACACACAGACATTTCTAATGGCTTGGGAAATGCCCTGCTAGACTAGCAGTATTTTGCAGTCTAATGAATTAAATATCTAAATGATCTTGAAATAATGTTAAGGAAACACAGTTGACAGAAGCCGAGAAAAGGAGAGACATTCAAGGTTGGGGTTGGCATTCCATCCCCAAAACATCACATTGCTCTCTAAAGAATAACAAAAATGCAGAGATTTGAGTAAGGGAAGGCCAGTTTCTTAATTTTTTGTGTCCTGGACCCCCACTTTCACCACGCTTGCCTTTATAAAACCAAAATTACAAGCCAGCTCAGTAAAAGTTAGCAACTGCAGCAGTTACTAA
The DNA here is from genome assembly GCF_009769465.1 of Tauraco erythrolophus. Taxonomy (NCBI): domain Eukaryota; kingdom Metazoa; phylum Chordata; class Aves; order Musophagiformes; family Musophagidae; genus Tauraco; species Tauraco erythrolophus. The sequence continues at coordinate 30,526,078 of NC_141496.1, forward strand.
GGACTGTATTCTGATTCTTACTTCAGCCATAAACCTGCTCATGTATCCCCATGAATCCATGGGTTGCAGATACCCACTGATTTTCAGCAGGCACAAGTATTTTGAGGCCCATGACATATCAGCTGAGCTTGATACTCTGTATTAGTTAGGATGGTTCATAACTTCCTGATCTGAGGGTCCTCTCTGAGATCTCAGAGGCAACCAAGCTGTTTCTGGATCTTCTTTCTGGGTGTCCCTGGGTAACAGACTCCTTTCCTCTTTTTCTCTCTGTGTGGACGTGGATTACACCACCTGCTTTGATTTCCCATCAGCAATAGGTCTGTGTACATCATTAGCACAGTGCAGTAGAAACTGCTGCTATGGCTAATGAATTTGCAGCATGGATCACGGGGCAGCCTTGCCTAAGGTGTTAGTTCCATACTTAGAAAAAAAATCGTGATCCAAAGATAAGGTTGGGTTTTGCTGCATCTTCCACCCTACCAGAACAAAGATAGACTTGTGGCAGCAATGCTGGTGAGACTCAGTAAGTCAAGTTCCTTTCCCTCGATGAACCAGAATGGCACCTCCATAAGATCCCCTTGGGCGTGGGCCCTCTCTGAACACCTCTTCTGGGAGCAATGTTATGTTCTGAGTTTTTCCTGCCGAGCAAGAATCAGAGCTTTGGTCCTTGCTGCATCGAGTCAAGCCCAGTTTTGTTGTTGTGGCGTAAGAATGATTCATTGCCTTTGTGCCACAGCGAGCACGTGTGGGGAAACCAAATAAGTACCCCTATTCAGCCAAGATAATGGGGAGAATTAAATTGGTTGGCACTTGGATTAAAGCTCATTTGCCTTGCATCTAACGCTTGACAACCAGAGACAATATCAGAAAGGGGGTTTTCTTATGCCATTTTCTGCATGTGTTGCAGTGATTGTTCATGCGTAATGAGATCATATCTTAGCAAAGAATGAGAAATAGCATTTTTGCCGGTTGTCAAGACCTATCTGAACATAAAGTATATTTAAATGCATTTTTTTGCTATGAGCTCATATTGAATCTCAGCAAGTTTGTCCATCTCTAATTTAGTTATATGGTCATTACATGGAAAATCCACTTGAGATAAAGCAAAGCATTTTCATCCTCTAGTTACACAAGTAGCAGGTCACAGCAATTACGCACAAATGTCAGATACCTACTACACCACTGCAGGGTTAACTTCCACATGTTCTGCACAAATAATGACGAGCTTACTCTGCACAACAATGTAGTGAATGTGCCATTGCATCAACAGGATGAAGGAGGTGGACAAGCCTAGTGAATGAGCTGAGCCTCTACAAAGTCTTTGACAGAGCACTCCCAGTCTGATAAATATCCCAAATGACTCCTTCCCTGTGGAAGGCCTTCGCAGGCAGCAAAAGCAACAGCACAACACAATATCTGGTGCAAACCTCCTGCAGTGGGTTTGACTGTCCTTACCCCACTAAGCTTCACTCAGTGAAGTTGGGAATCCACTTTTCTGTGGATTCCCAACCCACCTCCTGTAAATGAGCCACACCTGCTACAGCATTTTAGCCATCTAGCCTTTCCTTTCCATCCCTCCAGCCAAACCACTCAAACACACCTAATCACTTTCCCCTTCAGCTACTGCAGTCTTCCTCATAGGACTGTTTTCTGCCTTTGCTAGGCTGTTAGGACATTGCTGCCAAAGCCATCTTTCTTGTTCTGGCTGTGGCATCTGCCCTTCTGAATGCTGGCCTGTTTCCTCAGTGCTCTTCAAAGACGTCTAACGTCCTAGTCTTTCAGATCTGCTGCTGTGCAGCTCCTCTTGGTAAAGCTAACCTAGTTTCTCTACCTTGTTATTTCCACTCAGTTACGCTGGCTACCTCCCTTGTTCCACAAAAGCCTCCATCCTCTCTTTCCCTGTCTTCACGAAAGTTGCTCCTACAGCCACCTCCTTCTGATGCTTTTGGCATGCAAGGGAGCGAAGAAAAACAATGAAAGAGCCATCCGTGTGCCTTGCTATTGCTGTTGTTGTTATTGTCACCTTCGTGCTTTCTTTTCCCCATCTAGTTTGCCTGCCTATGACCTTCACTTACTGCATATTTGTCTGAGGAGACAGATAATATCCTCCAGTCTGCTGAATTCACTGGCCAAAGACTCCCACATAAGAATTCTTGTCATAAAGCAAAAAAAAATATGGTATAGAGCTCCAGCACTAGACAAGCATTTTGATTGTGGCAGGTATGTGCAGGAGGTTCTTTTAAACTATTATATTAGGGTTATGTTAGCTGAAAACCCAAAGGAAATGGCAAAGCAGGCAAATTAAAAGCAAGTCAAACTTTGTAATAACAGTGGATCAGAATATATCTTCCTTTGAATCTACAGAAATTAATCTTGATTTTTTTTCTGAAGCAATATAAAAGACCAAATGTGATCAAATAAGTATTGCCACCTGGATCCACCATGTGAGTACGTTGAACTCCAGTAAAGATGAGTCTTTGACAGAAGATGTGGTGGTGCAAATGCCAGCTGACCATTAGCGAAATCAATACGATCACAATTCTATTGTTATTTGCCTCCGCAGCCCTGTTTAGAAAAAAGCACAAGCTGTGCCAGACAGAAAGCAAGGGAATAGCGAGATGCAGTCTGTAGTCGCAGTGAAAGCCAGTGCTCTCACTACTGTTGACCATAATCAAGGCCATCAATCACTTCCCTAATGCATTCTTCCCAGCTCCAGCCACATCCGTATTTACCAGATCAATCAAAATCTGCCTTTTGTTTCCTTTTTTCCCCCACAGTGGCTTGAAGAAAACAAAATAAAAAGGCAACCAAAATCTAATAATTTATAAGATGTATTCTTACTCACTCCATATGATGATTCATAGATTTCTAGGTTGGAAAAGACCTTAGAGATCATCGAGCCCAACCATCCCTAATCCCCATTAAACCATATCCTCAAGTAGATCATCCACCCTATTCTTAAACACATCCAGGGATGGGGACTCAACCACCTCCCTGGGCAGCCTATTCCAGTGGCTGACAACCCTTTCAGAGAAGAAATACTTCCTAACATCCAACCTGAATCTCCCCTGACTAAGCTTATGCCCATTTCCTCTTGTTCTATCACCCATCACTAATGGAAAGAGCCCTTCCCCTACCTCCCCACCATCTTTTCTCAAGTATTTATAGGCCGTAATCAGGTCTCCCCTCAGCCTCCTCTTCTCCAGGCTAAACAGCCCCAACTCCCTCAGCCTCTCTTCATAAGTTTTATTTTCCAGCCCCTTGACCAGTTTAGTCGCCCTTCTTTGGACTCGCTCCAGGAGCTCAATATCTCTCTTAAAGCGAGGGGCCCAAAACTGGACACAATATTCCACGTGCGGCCTCACCAGTGCCGAGTACAGGGGCAGGATCACTTCCCTGCTCCTGCTGGTCACACTATTCTTGATACACGCCAGTATCCCATTGGCCTTTTTGGCCACCTGGGCACACTGCTGGCTCATATCAAGCCGGTAGTCAACCAACACCCCCAGGTCCTTCTCCGCCAGGCAGCTCTCCAGCCACTCTTCCCCGAGCCTATAGCGATGCTTGGGGTTTTTACACCCCAAGTGAAGGACTCTGCACTTGGCCATATTAAAGCTCATGCCATTGGCCTCAGCCCAACGATCCAGTCTGTTCAAATCCCTCTGAAGGGCCTCCCTACCCTCGAGCAGATCGACACAGCCTCCCAGCTTGGTGTCATCTGCAAATTTACTGAGGGTACATTCAATTCCCTCATCCAGGTCATTGATACAGATGTTAAACAGAAGTGGACCCAGCACTGAGCCCTGGGGAACCCCACTGGTGACCGGCCTCCAGCCGGATTTAGCCCCATTTACCACCACTCTTTGGGCCCGGCCGTCCAGCCAGTTTTTAACCCAAAGGAGGGTGTGCCTATCCAGGCCAGTAGTTATCAGTTTCTCAACCAGAACACTATGAGAAACTGTATCAAAGGCTTTACTGAGGTCTAGGAAAACTACATCCACAGCCCTTCCCTCATCAACCAGGCGGGTCACCCTGTCATAGAAGGTGATCAGGTTTGATTGGCAAGACCTGCCTTTCATAAACCCATGTTGACTGGGCCTGATCACCTGGTTAACCTGTATGTGCTCATTAATAGCACTCAAGATAACCTGTTCCATGACTTTGCCCGTCACCGAGGTCAAACTGACAGGCCTGTAGTTCCCCAGATCCTCCTTCCGCCCTTCTTTGTAAATGGGGGTAACATCCGCCAGCCTCCAGTCCAGCGGAACTTCCCCAGTGAGCCAAGACTGTCCAAAGATAGTGGACAGGGGTTTGGCAATGACATCCGCCAGCTCTCTCAGGACTCTCGGGTGGATACCATCAGGCCCCATAGACTTGTGGGCATCCAGCCGGAGGAGCAGTTCCTTGACCCGTTCCTCTGGGATCACAGGAGCTTCGATTTGCTCTCCCTCCCTGCTCTCAGACACCGAAGGCCAGCTCACCTGGGAACTACTAACCTTATTATTAAAGACTGAGGCAAAGAAGGCATTAAGGACCTCAGCCTTGTCCTCATCCCTAGTCACTAACGCACCCCCTGAGTCCAGTAGGGGCTGGAGGTGATCTTTAGCCCTCCTTTTGTTATTAATATATTTATAGAAAGACTTTTTGTTGTCCCTTACAGAGCTGGCTAGTCTAAGTTCCAATTGGGCTTTTGCCCCCCTGATTATCTCCCTACATGTCCTAACTTCCTCCCTGTATTGATTCCTGGATGCCTGCCCATTCTTCCAAGACTTATAGACATCCCTTTTTCTTTTGAGATGTTCCCAAGTCTCATCACCCCAGAGTGATGAGATCACTCTGAGAGAGCTGTTCCAGTCTCCTAGCTGAAGATCCCAAAGAAGAGGTGGGCTCAGGCCCTTCATGATTCAGTCCATACATTTGTTGCTTTAAAACGCATCTATTTCATCAATTTCCTCTATGTGCATGTGTGCATGCCATGGAAAAGACTCATATAGGAAAGCATTTACGTGGTACCCACGTCACAGTCTTACCAGTGACCTCAGAGAGACAAGGAAATCAGCTTATTCCTGTTTGTACATGCAGGCACCTGCATTAGATGTGTGATCTCTCTCATCATCTTTATGGTTAGTGTGCCTAATCTGTAGGCCTGTCTACAACTTGATACAGAAAAACAGCTTAAGGAAATTAAGAGAATCCTAGAGCAAGAAACTCATGAAGTCCTGTGCTTTAGTCATGGCAACCCTTCCATGAAGGACAGCGTCACACAAGGACTGAAATTCAGTGGGCGTGCTGGTGTATGTAAAAAAGGTGTTGTGAGCTGGAAGGTGGACAGTCTCCCTCCCTAAACAGAGGAACTGACCTCCCTGTGGGGAGGAGGCAGTAACACAGCCTTTCCAGTGTCCTTCTTCCCTTTCCAACATCAGTCTTACATGAACTCAGAAAATCTCCTACATCCTCACTTAAATAGAGGGCCACAAAGCCCAGGACTGTTGTCTGCAGGACCACCATCAGCATCCTGACAGGGTCAGGCTTCTTCGAAGAACCATGAGTGTAAATCTCAGCCTTTACCTGATCCACACACTACCAAGAGTTTCTCTGCATTTAAGACCTCCTATTCACTGCCCAAAAATATTTGCAGCAACATAAAAATCATATTTCTATAACATTTTTCATCTGTAAAGGCATATTTACATAGTTTTCAGCCTTTAATTATATACATTGAAACTCATTTTCCGTCTCAGACCCTCATGCTTCTCAAGCCAGCCCCGCTACTTCATGTTGTCTCTTCCCAATCCATCGTTTTTGCTATCTGACCATCTTCTGGGTGGCCTTGGGTAAGCCACTCCTTCTTTGTATGAATTTGCTTCTGCATCTCTTAAGTTAGACTAATACTGTTTACACAGCTTCACTGTGGTTCCCTTTCACAAACCACTGCAGAGATGTAAAGGACTACGGAAAAATAAAATGCCACTGCCTTTACACAAGCTATATTCTTCAAATTCTGTCACCAGGGCTGGTTTTCAAGGGACTCTTAGAATGGAACCTAAACCTTTTCAAATGCCTTCAGATTATTTCTATTTTTGTGCAGCATAAGTATTTTTTCCCATTAACAGTAAGTTCTAAAACAGAGCTATCCACTTGTTGGCGGTTGGCAGGAGCTCAGCATTCCAATGTAAAGTGATCTTTTTTTGTCTGCCAATAATACAATATTAACAAATTTGTCTTGATATTTATCTGTTGTTATGTCTGTTGTTAGACTGTAAGAAGAAAACAAAACTTGGAACACTACAGCAACCATTGTTTTAAGATATCTGATATGGCACTGAAGATTTTTCTTCAAGAATTACCAGTTTTGAGGTAATGCAGGATCGTATCGTGTATGAAGTTCCTTTGCATGTTTTCCATCACTGACCATTTCAAGATGCACCTTCTTTCATGGTTTCAAGAGCCCAGATTTCATTTCTGCTGGTTGGAAACTCAGTTTTGTCATATTATTTCTGGTAGGTTTAACTTAAAATGCAGGTTCAGCTGAACCGGCTGGGAAGAAATCCATATCACATCCAATATTTAAATTCTCACAGTAAAAATATTTGGGGTTTGTCTTGTAGTACTCACAGTATCAAGTCTCCACATACCAGTGCTGGACAAAAAGCATGAGGAATGGCATGGTTTGTCAAACCTCATGCTTAGCACTAAGCAATACAGACAGAGGTGTGAATGACCAGTAAAGTCTTAGATTAGGATAAAATGAAGCTGATTAAAATCAACCTTGAATTTGCACAGTCAAAACACAAGCAACTCATCCAAGAAAAAGCTCCTGCAATAATTTTCTCCATTTTAAGTTAGATAGAAACCTATACTTGTTCTAAAAATGCAAACTACCCATTATCAGCCTGATAATTAAGATTCAAAATCTTATCCAAGATAAGTAAAATCCAGGCTTAGTTGAAAGCAATGGTCTTACAGAAAATTCTTGAGCTAGGATTTTGGAATTTGATATTTTTCTCAAATACCCAACTCCTTTCTGCAAGAGTAACTACATCTCTGTTTCTTGCCATCTTATTTTACTGCCAGGTATTTGTTTGGGACAGCATCCTGCATGGCTTCCCAAAACAGAGTGTGAAGAAAAGCATATGAAAGGTTGACAGAGCATCAATCTATTAGTTACCACTTGATCAAATCAGTGGGCTGGAACTGAAAAGATATGGTGATTTTTAGCCAGATTGATGACTATTTTTATTGTAATATTGATGATCGGCAGAGACTCAATAATAGTTGTAACAGATGTGGCCTCACTAACGCTGCACATAGGAGTCCTCTTGCTGAAGCGGTTAATAGTAATTATCCACAGTTTTTCAAAACCTCCAGCCTGCAATTGAGTTGTCACAGTCTCCCAGACACTGCTCCAGGCACCGCAGATGGTACCAGCTGACACACTTGGGGCATATCATTATGAGCATGTGTAAACCACATGATTTTGACTACTTTCCTGATACCTAATGCATGACAGCGTGTCAGAGAGAGATGCCTTTCAGGAGGAAATACGGGCTCCACAGCACTGCAATATGATTGAGGAGAATGTTCAAGTGAGGACGCATCTGAAAGAAATTGCTAGCATGAGTTACAGCAGGGAACCATCAGCTTCTGTAACAAAATGCTTGTTTCCAGCCTGAAGTATCCAAATCGTTTTTATACGAGGCCCAAGTCAATGCTATCGAGGGCCTTTTCTGTTTATTTTTAATGCTTCATCTATTGGATTTGCTGAAGAACATTGTTTAAGCTGAGAGTGAATGCATTAACAAATACATTTAGCAGCCCATTACAAATGATTTGCGTGCCAGGGGAATAATAGGTTTGTGCAGCTAATAAAAAGAAAACAATTGCAAATGTTCACTTGGAATTTACAACACTTTGTTTTTAGGCAATTCAGTTTGAGGCAATTGGTTTCCTAAGTCTGATGGTAACATAAATCATAGCTTGAAGCTCCCTGCAAGTAAAATTAAGTCAGCTTAGTGAGAAATAAGAAATATAATAAGTGTGATAGCATACAACCTTTTAGAAAAGCACCTTCAAAGTAATTTACGTTAATTAGAAATTAACATTTGGTGCTGAATCTCTGACAGCAGCCATGCAAGTATGTGTGAAGAAAAGCTGAATGCAAAAACTGTTCCACAAAGGTCCTTTCTGTCCACAAACTATTCGTAAGTCATATCAAATTGAGCCATTTATTTTTAAATTGTTCACACTCCTTTCAGCCAATTGGTTTTTCTGCGCAAACTTTGTAACAACAGTTCACAGCAAAATTAAAAAAACAAGTATCAAGAATGTGAAAAATATGCCGTGTTTCGTATTTGTACTGAGTTGTTTGGAGAGGTGATTGCTTGACAAAAGCATATAAGCAGTTTCTGTGAAAACTGGGTCCAGATCCTGACTGTACTGAAATGGAAATAATAAGCAAATAAACTAGGTACATGCATTTTGTGGTTTCTGTGAACTGAAGGATCCAAGTGGAAGCAACGGGCAAAGGTAAGAGTTATACTTGTACATAAACTTAATTGATACGCAGTGTCTTGCAAACTTTTAATTGTACCAGATCGAAAGTAATGCTTGTAAATGCTTCAACTCATGAAGTTGCAGAGCTTAAAAGATAGAAGGAAAATGAACCTGGAAAGACGAGGACCTTGGCGAAGTCAACTGTCACTTCTGCGTCCCACTGGTTGCTTTTCTGGTTTTATCCTGTGTTTTAATTCCTGTTTAGGCCAGAGTCAGTGCGACTAATACATTCCTTTGATATCCTCTGTGCCACCTACATAAGCATTTGCATGGCCTACTAGGATTTCATGAAAATTCAAGAAGCCTTGGAAGAAACGCTGTGAAAGACACTGGGCCACATTTTAAGTTGGCTTACATTCTGGCTAATCCTGTACAAATTAAAAGGATTTCCTGTATACAAAATCTGTGTTGAATTGGTTTATCATACAAATTGTTTAGAAAAAAGATGGCAGTAGTAAATTAGTATAACTGGCATAAACATGAATTAGACACCGTATAACTGAGGAAACTTTAAGAAATACAAAGGGCCTATTTGATAGATTTGACCCAGATTTTTTTACACACCAGCTTCAAGCTTCAGCTTCTGCTCTCTAACAGAGGTGTTAGAGATCTCCGAGTCAAAGAACCCACTCAGGACCAGGGTCCAGGTCTCCTGTCAGTCAGGAGGCCATGCCTTGGGCTGCTGGAGACAGGATGGGGTGAACCCATCTCTTTTTCCAGTGCAGTTGTTTTGCTCTGTGTGAAGAGCTGTTTACTCGTGGAAAACAGACTTATTTCTTTTGAGTGCCCTAGCTGCTGGATCATTGATAGTGTGAGCTGCTTTCAGCACAGATATTCAGTGAACAGTTCAACAAAATGGCTTTTCCACTCTCACCATTTTCTCATGAATTTGACTCCAATGTGTAATATATCACACAATTTACATTGAACCTAGTTAAATCTCAGTATGTGTACTCAAACTTCCTGGATTTTATACTAAAAATCTCATATTAGGTAAAACCACTTTATATACTGGATATATGTAGCAACATAGCATTATCATGTTGTGTTACCATAGCCTTCAGTTCCAAAATCTACATTTTAAGTAATTCAACCCTATCAGACAAGGTAGATACTACCCTGTAAGAGCTTGGAAAGTGCAGTGCCCTAGACATTAGATGGTTTAGGTGAACAAAACTCTGTTGGCCTTCTATCAAACAGAAAAATAATTGAACCTTCCAAAAATCTAAGTTTCTATATCATCAAAAAGACTCTCATTTTCAGATTACTTCCCTGTTTTAACATTACTTCCCCTCAAAAAGAGGAAACAGTCGCTCAGACTACCACAATAACTTAAAACACTTGGCTGGTAGCTTCAGATTACAAATTACTTTGAACTTCATATTTACGCATGGCAAATCGATGTCTATCTATTCTTCAGATACAGGCTGTCCCTCAAACTTGTTGGTTATGACTTGCTTGGTAACAGACTGCTGTCAGCAGCATGTGAGTTTGACATGAAGGAGATGGGCATTCAGAAAGATCTGTGGAAATAACACAGCTTTTGGTTTTGACCAAACAGACTATCGCTCTGTGATCCCTGGCTTTTTTACACTCATTAGGGGACCAAACATCTCAGGGTCTCGTTATTATTTCAATGTTTCTGATTTTCCGTTTGAATCCAAACAATAAATTCTCATGGGCAGCCATTTTGCAGTAGGGTGCTCTTTAAATGAGGCCAGTATACTGGTATGAAGTATTTAAGATTGTTGTCCACTTTTTAGTCCCTATCTCAAAAAGAGAATGAAGTTGCCTGAAGAGCTGAAACAGACCTCTTTTACATTTTTTACCACTTCTTTCCATTGTTATGTATCTTGGCGCTTGCTAGTTATGACCAGAGTAGCTGTGGTATGAAATGGGCTATCATTATTTCTTGATTTACTGGATATAGGGAGCAAGCATGTTTTAAGGTTTGTGGCACTGTGTCTGAAGAAACATTTCCTGAATTTCAGGTAACTTTTTCTTCTATGTGGTACACTCTGATCTTACTGTCTTTAATCGTATCATTTACAAGTTTATCATGTCCAAAGTTCTTGCTGTTCTTTAACATCTCCCACTTGTCGACTCAAGCTTTGATGATTTCAGTTAAAAAGGGTAAAGATTCAAATTATTTCCAATGCCAAGATTGTTAAGGCACTATTTTTTTCAAAACTACCACACTGGTTTGCGCACTATGTTCTAAAGCTAAAATCTTTAGCTAACCTAAAATCTGAGCCACTCTGAACTTTCTTGCACTGTCCATAGTGAAATTCAAATCTGAATTTTCCCTGCTTTGATGTCTGATTTTATATATAAAAAAAAGAACAATAAAAAACAACAACAACAACAACAAAGCAACCTAAAATCAGGACTCTTCACCTCATGCGGCAAGTCATAGCTAGGATAAAATAAAAGAATTCTCTTCGTTCTTGCCTAATATGATAAGCATTCACACTGCTGTGAGAGGTGGACATCCAAGACCTCCATTTGAAGTTGCAGCGGGAATTTTAGTTAGTCCAAAGTGAATTAATCAAGCTAATGGCAGGGTTTTGGCTCAGCCAGGCTCTGCATATGATAGATGACCATAAGATTCTTAATGATCACAAGTTCTCAAATCTCAACTTCAGTCTCCAGTGAAAGTCTGTCTCTTTCAAAAGATGAAGGATAAGCATTATTTCCTTACTGTTCATGTGGAAAAAAAATGTAGTGCTCTAATCCATGTGTGTAGCCTATTTTGAATCTTACTATGTACATCACTTTTAAATGACTTTGATTTGAGGCAAATCATTTATCCATGCCTGTACATCTGGATAATCCTATCTTTCCATAGGCCTGTGAGGATACACATGTGTATAAACCATTGTTGTACTATACCTGTTCCTTCACACTCAGGCAAGACTGTACGTTGAAACACAGAATGATAAGTAATGGCAAAGTTTTATATGAAACGTGAATTTTCAGTACTGTATTTTATTCTGTCAGGCAGTCTTGACACAACATCACAGGAGGAGAGCCAGAGGCTATGGTCTCCATTTTCCAGCTTTGTGTGGTAGACATAAATCTCAGTGTGACGTTAAAGCTACTTTGCATTTCAGGTGGGAATTTAGTACTTGTTTTTTATTATCCTTTTGTTCATATTGCATATTCTATGATCGTAGGAGCTCTGTCACAGGAACACTATTGTAATTACACAGTGCTGAAAGACTTTTTCCTGGAAGCAGTAATCAAGCCATGAGCTCTCTTCTCCTGCGGTGAACAACAGGGTGCAGCATAATTTTCACAGAGTTTTGGTGGGATAACAAGCTAGGGGCGTAGGAGTTCCCAAGCCAGAGGCTCAGCTCCTCAGAGGTCTTCCCACCAAGCAGTGTAACTAAACCAGATTCATAGAACTGTAAAAGTCGGAAGGAGAGAGAGCAGGGGTGGGAAAAAACAAAAGGAAAAAAAAAAAAGCTGTTGGAAATATGCCTGACACCTTCACTCAAAACAGAGAACATTTCCCAGAAGGTGCATTGTCAGCAATGCAACACTGTCAAACAAGAACAGGCTTCTGCTCAAAGGAAAAGGGAAACTTTTCTAAGCTGACTAGGTGTTATCTATCTCAGTTGAGGTAGGTGTGTGATGAAGAGGTCAGGGTGTGAAGACACTCAGACTAGTGCGATGTTTCAGATAGATTTATGCACCTACTACAGCATTTAAGTTCAGGACAACAGTGAGCAATTCAACCCTCGTACGCCCCAAAACTGCCAAATCCTGACTTCTTATGCGGTCACTGAGAAAAGCAAGTCTTTTGTAGGAATATAGATCCCATCACTCTCTGAAAAACAGAGTGGTTGCATTTTGGAAAGTTTATTTACATTTTCTTTGAGATTTCACAGTATTAATTGTGCAAGTGATTGAATTAATCCTGAGATGGGTTTTCAGGAGGCACTTGTAAACTGTCCAGGTGAGGATCTCATGTTTTGGCTCACAGTGCATAGAGGAAGAAGTTGTTTGAGCAAGAATGATGTTTTGTCTCTTGGCAAGCTGCATGACAACTCTAATCCATATTCTTGTTTTAAAGAATAACTTTTCTGTCTCACAACTGAATTGTTTTTAGGACCTGCTGAGGTTTTGTAGGGTATGTGACGTGTTGAAGAGGGAGTCTAAACACAGGAGATATTTCTAGGTAAAAATCCCTCACTAACAATTTTTGGATTTCACATCAACCCATTTCAAGTGTCCTGTATTGATGTAATGAGCCAACGTTGTGTCCTGCATTTGATAGCATGCTACAAACAAGTTGCTGAGACTTGAGACTTATTGGAAATCAACCTTTTCATGTTTGGATTGCATCATTTTGGTTTAACCTAAGACACACTTTGCTACAAGTGAAAAAGTAAAATTCTCTTTTGGGATGCATTTTTAACTGCAGAGAAGCTGTGAATTTAGCTGTTGCTCAGCAAAGAAGAAAAGGCCTATGTTTCAATAGACAGTTTTCACCCACAGGGAAATAGTTGCTTTAATAGTTTATTTCCACTCTATTTTGCAGTCAAAGGGAAAAAACAAAAAAAAAAAGATAGGTGAGAGAGCATCTGGGGAGCACATACGAAAGCTATAGATTAGCTTGCAGTAGAAGTAGAGAGCACTCTTTGCTCTCATTCTCCTTCCCTGCCAGCCAGCATCACTTAGCAGAAAACTAGGCAATGAAGCCTGAGACAGTCTGCGGAAAACACAGCTCCCACCTTATCCTCTCTCCCAGGCCATGGAAGCTCTTGGCCTGTTGAGAAAGAAGGTTTCTCTGTTCTAGGGGCTCTAGCTTCTGTCCTCTGGTGAGCTGATTTGCCTGGGAAATGGCCAATGCCTTGCAATGTCTAGTGGGACACTGTTTATAAAACGGCTACTTCAAGTAGCACCCCCAGGATTTCCCTGCTCCATTAATGCCTAGTGAATGGATTAGTCAATTCAGAACAACCCGAGGGGGCAGAACAGGCTGGGAACTGTGACTTTGCAGTATACAAGTCTAGAATATCTTGAAGGCTTAGCAGAGGGATATGGCTAGATTGTGGGTACAGACTTGTGAACAGGTTGTAGGAGTAAAAAGAGACTGCATGAAGAGGGCATCAGAATGACCCCTATTAACTACCAGTTTGTGAGCTTTTATCGTATGGTAAAAGGCAGATAACTGCAGGTTGCTTACTTTCTACTGAAGGGAAGCATGCCTCCCTTGTGTTTGAAGAGTATGAGCTGGTACACAAGTAATTACAGTGGGTCAGCAGATACCCCGTAAGTTCACCTTCTAATTCACCCTGCATGTGCCTGCACCTTATGTTTTTACTAAAAGCCTTTCAGCTTTTTTCAGCTCCTCGTTTCAATTCCTGCTAGTGTTGTAAGCTGTTTCCCACATTAAAGGCTCAGCTGCTGCAGAACTTCACTGCCGTAGCCCTCAGCAATGTCAGCTTGCAGCCAGCTCTCGCAAGACCAGCAGATGTCATTCGGAGACCTTGGTGGGAATGGCCAGCAGATAGGTTTAGTAATTTCCAATTTTCTCATCTTTCATTTCTATAAAGTATTTCCTGTTCCTCTTTTACAACTTTCCCCCATTGGTTTCTTCCTTCTTTGCTTAAGGGAGTAAATGAAGAATTCTTACTCTTCATGTCCTGATGGGAAACCTTGGAGCAACCATCTACTGAACTTACTCTTGCAGACTAGACAAGACTCTTTCTTGGCACACCGCCATGAGTGTTGAGACTACCATGCTCTTCTTAGACAGCATCTAATTGCTTAGATGGCACCAAGATGCAATTGCTGTTAGAAATATAACACTGTAAGTCATATTAACATAACATCAGAATACAAATCCATATCTCTTTGGATAGTTTTTGGACACTGTCAACTGAAACAGGGACTCTGCCACATTTTTATAATCTATTCCCGAATCTAACTACCAGCTGTACCTGAAGGTTTGTTCAGGTACCAAACAACATTTTATTTTCTAAAAGAGACTCAATAAGCAAAAAGTAAGGGGAAAGGGAAATCATGGTTGATCTGCCCATTCCCCCTGGATCCAATTGCATCTAATCAATTGTTTTTGGTTGAAATTGCTGAGTTATGGGCATTTGGTATGCGATGACTAATGTCCTTTAGGTAGACTCGAGTTCTGACTCTGTGGACAGATCTGTTGAAGTAAGATCTGACATTTTGCCCTAAAAGTGTATAAGAACTTTTGAGATTACAAATGCTTTTACTTGAAATGTTCTGAGCTTCCTCTGAACAGATGGGTCTCACTAAGAACAGAGCCAAAGCAGGCTGCCGGTGTAACTCATCTTTTTTAATACAGAGTCAGGTAACTTTTCATTTTTCCTTCATTCCCTTTCTGTCGGCCAGCATGGTATCTGCAGTTGCTTGGTGTGATTGTAGAAGTTGGAGTGACTAAGTTGGGGTAACTGAGTGAGCCTTACCCATTTTCTAATCTACAGACAATATCCTTTTGAACACATGAACTCCATCAGGAGTCAAAGAGAAGCCCAAGAATTGCTTCCAGTGAAAGGGCTTTCAGTGCTGAATTCACAATATCCTGCTCAGAGTTGGTCCTTACCCACTGCGATTTGGAAAGCTAGGAGAAGAGTGTGTCCTCAGGAGCACAGGAAGGCAGAGCTTCTTCTGGCTGCCCATTGCCTTTTCTACTACAATCATAGTAAAAGACAAGAGGTGAGACAAATTTTGTTTTACTAAGTATGTAGCTCTAATAAAACCTCTACCCAGAGCACTGAACGCAACAGCATACAGTGCTGAGTGAAACTTAAAGAGTTTTCTTGTACAGCTTGACTGCTTTTCTGATGTGCAGCCAAATTGTTAAGTATCTCTTGAGCATACAGAATAGACTGGAAATTGCATGCACACAATCCTACTTCTATAAGGCTTCTACCTTCTGTTGCAAATGGAAACATCACAGTAATATCCTTGTGATGATATGTCTGGGTTTCCAATTTCAGTCATAGCCAATTTTAAGAAAAAGATAGCTAAGATCAGTTTATATTTTAAACCCTTTCCCTCCCACTGACTACCTGCAAAGAATTTACTTGGAGCTTTGTGAAAATCATCATTGCTTTTACGTTTGTTCCAGTCATTTCACTCCTGGGGAATAGGATACTTTAGCATTGGCCAGACCCCATTCTTGCTGGAGTTCATGCTCTGTCTGCTGTGACTGCCGACAACTGGGTCTCCATGCTGTGTGTTGGCTGTTCATGCAAGCCAAGAGTACCCTCTTCCTGACTTTTGAATGCTTTTTACGCAGCCTGAACTGTAGCCTTGTTACATCTCAGCTTTCTGATACATTATTTTAGCAACTATTCTTTCAATGCTCTAGTAAAGGGCTTTAAATTCCTCACGGCTGTTCATCCCATCTGTGGTTGCACATTGTCTTTCTACGACCTAACCTCGGCCCATTTCTGCCTGCTGGCTGCTGCTCCCCACAGCAGCTGGAAGTTTCTGGCCTCTCGTGCCCATCCAACAGGCTGACGGTGTTAGATTTTCCCTCAAAATTATAGCCCATGCAAGCCGTATTAGCACAAGCCTGATACTTGTGCCAAGCACATCGGTGTGATTGGAGGCAGAGCTGATGCCTGCAGCCTGGCCAGCTGCTTCAAGGAGGGAGGAGAAGAGGGGAGCCAAGGTTTGCTGCCCCACAAGCATGGCATCCTGTTTGTCCCGTGCTGCCCAGGGAGCGGTGCCTGGATTAGAGTCTTGGCCCCTGTTCAAACACTTAGCGTGTGTGGGCTTGCATAGGAAAGAGGAGGGTTTAAATAACAAACAAATTAACCCTTCTCCATTTTCTTTCTTAATGATGTTCTTTCCCATGGAAACTAAAGAGGAGTGCAGACTGTAGTCAAATAGCAGTGAAGCTTGCCCCTTTATAAGTGTCAGTCCCTCTTTGTGCGGCCCTCTCAGATATTCTTCTTGCATCCTCTCTGTAACTTTTCAGTGCCCAACCTCACCACTACCCTTTTCCATACCCTATGGAGAAATCATAACCTTTAATAACTACAGCTACTTAAGTATTTTTCCCAAAGGCAAACAGAAAGCAATGATGGCCGCTCACCAGCAATCTGTGTGAAAGAATTCTGTATACTGTGCAAAATACATTAGACAGCTCAGAGCTACAGTTGGGAGAGAAATTTCCTTTATGTTGGAGAACACTTTTATCCTTGTTAAATGTACAAAATGTGAGATGATTTATATGCATGGCAGCTCCAAATATTTGCAAATACAGACACATGCATATTCATAACCCTAGAAATATTCCTAATGCACCTGTCATCAAAGCAGTCCCAACTAAATATGCTGCTGCGCAAAAGCTCCACTGGGGCTGACTGTGATAGCTCAACCCTCTTCATAATTGAGTGCACACACATTCGGGGATGTTCTCCCCAGACAGTTCAGCTTCCATTTAGTAGCCATTTGCGTACACAAGCGATATCATTTAACATATACAAATTGAATATTGATCATGTCCATGCACAACAGGTAGATCCTGCTAACCTGGGTACAGAGGCAGTGTGGACAAGAAGTGCAAGCGAAAACATGACCATGCACAGAGTTTGAACGATACTAGAGGACTGTTTATGCCCTACAGTTTCAGAGTTGTGCTCATTCTTTCTAAGCTGCTTTCAGAATAGAGTTCCTCTTCTCCTGTTACAGCCCTTAAATATTAAACGTTGGGGAAAGCCTGTAGAAAGACAAAATACAAAATATCCTTCACAATACAGATGAGAGGGAAGCTGCATCTAGCAGGACAAGTTTTATGTCCTGCAAATGCTGCATGGGTAGGGCACTCAGCAATCACTTGAGTTAATAAAAACATACATTGCTCCAGCGGAGCATTAGAGTAAATCGAGTTTCTACTCATTTATATCCTGAGGACCCAGACCACTTACTTCATGCTGTATTTTTATTGTATTTAGTGTAATACTGCTCTGAAATGTGTAGTTAATTACAAAATTTCCTGTTTTAAATTCCATAATAACTTTTCTCCTGCCAGAACTGGATTGCTTTTAATAGGATTGTGTCCCTTTTTGGCAATATGTGGTTACGTATACTCCATTCCCATCCTTATTATTCATGTTCTGTATCAAGAGAATACAAGCTCACAGGGTGAATTTCAGCCTGTGATAAAGTCAGTGGCAGGCCTCCCAGGCACAAAGGAAGGCTGCGTTCCCATCAGGGTTTTTGCATTCCCACCACACCCTTCTACTTGTCAAGCTAATGAAGCATCTCCGCTAATTGCACTGGAGGGGAAAGCCTGGTGTGTCTATAAGCCTAAAACACAGTCACATCATTTTTCCTCAAAGCAAGTAGGTCTGGCTATATCCTTTGAATCTCACAGTCTCTCCTGCACTTTTAACCTCTAGCTGTAGACATACAGCATCCATCAGGAGATGATGCCTCCCTCCAGGACAGCTCTAGAGCAACCAACAACCCCCTACTCACCACTGCCTAAACACATAGCAGGTGAAAAATGCACCTCCTGAGGAATATGTGAAGGATGCAGATCTGACAGCACAGACTTCACCATCACCTCTTTTTTTTTGTTCCTGTCTGCTCATACGCTGAATAGTTCCCTTTTGACATGGGGGTAATGCCTGTGGGTGTAATTTGCAGATTCAAAATATGCCTCAAATAATCTTTCTCCAGGGTTAATATTCTTTATTTTTCTTATTGCTTTAATGTGTTTTTGTTGGAAATTTCAGATACTTTTGTGGCAAGCATAGTCACCACCATGCATAATGGTGACAAATGCAGACTTACTTCCTTGTGAAATGTAACAAATATAAACACAGAAAGACAAGCATTTTTATGCATATGCATATAGACAAGCATGTAGATACACTTTCTTATAATACAAGATAGTGTATTCTTTTTCTCATAGAAACCTAATACAGTAAGATTGTAATAATTGAATGTAGCTGATTTACCTGTACAAATATATGTGTGTGTGTTAAGTGTTAAGAAATTTTGCAATCCGGACTTTGCTCTGCAAAATATTGTTTGAAGAATTCACTACTGGGGTAAAACCTTTGCTACAAAACTTTTTCACAAGTAGATTTTTGTACCTTTATGATACCAACTGTGCAAATTCATGAGACCTTTCCTGTGAAGGGTTTTTGCAGAAGAAAAAACAAAAAAACAAAACAAAACAAAACAAAAACAGGAAGGAGCATTTCTATGTATTTTCAATTAAACGTTTTTATGCTTTATACTTGATGTGCCACACCTGAGATGGGTTCTTCTACACGACATATGCAGCTCTTCATAACTGATACTACCAGTCAAACATCAAGGTATCTTCTTCATGACAGAGTTAATAACCAAGCTAGTAAGATCCATTAGTGAAGGGAATACACTGTGAAGCCTTAAGATAGAAAATAAAAGTAAGGTCAGAAAGAAAATATTCAGTAACTGTTGATATTATGATTAGAGACAAAGAGTTTCAGAAATGTCTCAGGAGGACAAAGAGGTTGCATCAGTACAACAGA
The DNA here is from genome assembly GCF_009769465.1 of Tauraco erythrolophus. Classification (NCBI taxonomy): domain Eukaryota; kingdom Metazoa; phylum Chordata; class Aves; order Musophagiformes; family Musophagidae; genus Tauraco; species Tauraco erythrolophus. The sequence continues at coordinate 30,545,160 of NC_141496.1, forward strand.
AGATGTGACAGTCTCATCATAAAACGTAGATGTTTCGGAGATGACCCCAGGAAACGTGGCTCTATATTGAGGCATTCATTTGCCAAGTTTTGGGCCAATCAACTACTGTAAGCATTTCTCATGTGCCGCAGTGGCTCTTCTTCACAAACCTTGAGCTGGAAATGTTCAGAATTGAGAAAACCGCACTGAGGACCTCTAAGGGCCGCTCACCACCCACAGTACACAGTATGGGAACTGCTGCTCTAAGGTAACGGCACACCCAGCTGCCACAACGTTTGACTCACTGCTACCTGAGTACTGTGAAAAGGAAAATGAAGCCTTGTAACTCCTGTTCTCCCTGGAGATCTACAGTTATCTTGCCTTCTCTGGGACGTGTGGAGTTATGTGGGAGTATTAGCGAAAACCCTATAAAACCCATGGTCCCTATCTCTCCTACTCCAGCTGCAACAGAACTAGCAGTGGTATAGAAGAGGGGAAAAGCCACCGCCCTGCCTTGCATTTGTGTGGGAAAGGAGGTGACAAGGGCTGGTCATTACTAGGCAAAGCCTGATATGTTTACACTGAAGCCTTCAACATACTGCTCATTCCAGTATAAGCAGATCAAAGCAAAGGGCATTATTATATATTTGTGTAGCCCCAACAGTGTGTTAGGCACTTAATTTGCCATCTGAGGCTGTTCCTTTTGCTGTGATATTTCAGGCAGGGATTCCCATTCATCACGTTGATCCCACTCTGGGGCTAGAGCACAAGGTCAGCTATCATTGGCTCTGTCATGCTCAAAGGCTGCAGTGCTCTGGTAATTAAGACTGTTAGATGAGAGGGCCTCTTTTCCTGCTATTTGATGTCGAGTAGGTGCAGATGAAAGATTTATAGTTTTAATTCAAATATGGGACTTGTCTTTGACAACTTAATTGTGTTTGCAGAGAAGTTCTGGACCCTTTCTCTTGCCAAGTCATTACAGAAAGGCCTCACATCTTGGATCTACCAGGAAGCTGTTTGGATTAAAGAAACAAGCAAAGGGACTCTGCGTTAGTGGTGATAGAAGCAATAAACATTTGCTTGTCGTTCTTCTGCTTGTAGTAAATATGTTGCTTAAGATAGTACATTTTCATACTTCAAGACCAAAGTAGATATATGTTTTCCTAACATTTTTCTGTCTCTGTATTCACCTCTATAAACAGAATTTTCCTTTTTTTTATAGCACCCTTACTAAAATCGATTAATGAGGCTGTTAAAATAAAAGGTTAGACAGAAGAGGATACTAAAACCAGGTACTGGTTCCTTTAATAAAAATACAATTATAAATAACAAAATACAGTTTAATCCTATAAGCAAAATTGCTTTTACATTTGTTTTGTTAAATAACGTCATTGCAACACTTTGCAGTTATCACAAAGATTTTCCTTGTACCCATCTGGTAGTTGCTAAACATCAGGACTGCAAAGTAAATTACCTAAAAGTCAAGAATCACTCGAGGCACCCGGCCAGTACACGCAGATTTCTCGCAGACAGGTAAGCAGTGCTTGAGCTGACGCCGATTGCCTTGATCACCAGCGTTGGCTTCTGCCAGCAGCTGCCGGTAGAGGCCAGCGGTTACGCTCTGCATGGACAGAGGAAGGAAGACAATGTGCATTTTGTTGGCGGATTATGGAGTAATTCCCAATAGGCAAGGTGGGAAATTCCTGGCACTGGAGAACCTGGGTCTTGTGCCTGGCTATGGAAGAGGTGATAAATGGTCACACGGGTGGAGACAGCACACCTCGTGCGTTGTTTGGTTCACTTGTTTGGGCATGGGATCTGCAGAAGCGATCAGGTTTGGGATCTGGGACCTCACTCCTGCTCTGTTTGGTATTACCCCACAACCCTTCGTACAAATCGGCCCTTTTACAGCAAGGAAACTCATCCAAAATTTTTTTTAAAAAAAGCTTCCTACCTTCCTTATGCTGGGCAATGTAGGGGGAAAAAAACAGGCTGCTCTGTTTATGTGGCTCTCATTACGAAGCATCTGAGGGTTTTATAACCACTGCTGCAATCGTCCTTGTAAGAGGAGCTGAAGTACAGAGACTTAAAGACTGGCGTTTAAAAAGGCACTTCAGTCCCTAAAGTGGCTGGTAGTTTCCTGGTGAGATTATCCAGAGGTCCCTAGCCAGGCATTTTTCTCAACTTAGATGAGTATCTTTAAGCTCATAAAAGCTTTCAGACTGCTGCTATCTGCCCTGGAGTCTTGAGAGAAGCAGAACGAGGAATTCATCCCCAATCTCAGGAGCTCCAGATACCCAGCGTTTTCTCCACGTATGCGATGCTCTGCCAGGGAGGTACGACTCAGGGAACAGAGACTGTTCCCTCACAGCTCCTCTCTGAAAAAGAGCAGAGGTGACAGTAGGGAGGCACGTGCCGTTGGGAGGCAGCGCAAGTGCTGCCGGTGGGACTGTCCACAGGGGGATCGAGGGAGGAGAGGACATGTTGCCTCCCCAAGACCTCCAGCTCCTGCTGCATCTGGATGATGCTGCTTCTCCTCCAAGCCCAGCAGCCCAGCAGCTGTGGGGAGCAACAGACCCTGTTTACAAGAGTGGGAAGGAAGGACAGGCGGTGGGCACTGGCATCCAAAAAATTAAAGGCAATTGGATTTACGCTGGAGGGGAGAGAAGAAAGTTGTTGGCTGGGCGTTTTTAGCTGGGTTCTCCAGTGACCACTGGGGCTGCGCAAGCCAGCTCCCACCGCAGAGCACTGCCTGGGACCCCAGCCCATGGCCATCCACCACTCCGCGGATCTTCTCCAGAGTGGCTCCCCTGCCACGTCGGGCAGCCCGCATCCCTGGCAGCCTGCATCCCATGCAGCCATGAGCCATAAGCTTTGGGGTTTGATCTGGACATAGGAAAGGGAAATGGCCTTTGCCATTTCCTAAACATCGCGTAACCCTTGAATGAGAGTCTTATTTTACAAATAACTCTTACACTACAAACAGATCTCATTACTTTTACCAGATGGTGATACCAGCTTTTTCACATGTTATATCCTAGATTCAGGCCACGTATCAATGGGACAAGAGGAGTCTTTCAATAAAGAAGTGTTTTTTCCCTCAAGTTCCAGCATGTACCCGCCTGACTGCCGTGTCACCTCTGGAGGACACAGCCTGAGAAGAAGGTGCATCAACTTTTTGCAAAAAAAAAAAGCCTCCCTGCTCAGTGCGATCTGGAGCCAAGGCCGCCCAGCAGTGTTTACATCAGACAAAAACACCGGATCTACGTTTTTTACCTCAGATTGTCCTTTTAATTTATACACCCGTGGATCTTACTCACCTCCCAGCTGGGTCCAAAATCAGACTTTCCTCTGTGTTTGCTTAGTGTTCCTAATAACTCGGCAGCACACACTAATTGTACACAGATGGTCATGGAGTATGGCTTTATAAAGGAGAGAGTTTTACAGCCCTCAGTTTCAGTGTGTCTTACAGTGCAATTTAATGACAGAGCAGAGCCAGTCATGTCACCACGTGCCCATGTACTTGCTTCGGAGAGCACTGCGGAAGCAAGCAGGAGACGTCCAAGAAAACATTTGGCCCAGGTGTTTGAAAAGAACTTAAGTTCCTTTAATAAGAGAATGTTGACAGAACAAGAAGCATATTACAGTGTAAAGGATAGAAATGTCTGTAGGAGATGAAGGTTTTGATGATTTTGAAAGCTTTCTGATTAGGCTGATTTGTGCTTGGTGCAGTAGGAAAGGAGGGCTGGAAAGGCTACTTTTCACCACTTCTGAAAACCTGAATGATTTTTCTCTAAATACCTGAAAGTGTATTTAGGAGCTTAGCATTAGCCATCGAGTTTTGTAAATGCTGGCCAATAATAATGACAGATTTTCCCAGCTGCATCTTAAATCTGTTGCTTCTTATTACAACCTCATTAAGCGAGAAGCATGATAGATATTCCTTTAGCACATCCCTTTGTGTTTCTGCAGTCGGTTGTCGTCTATCTGTTATTCTCCACATCATTTATGTGTGTGTTACCCTCTCCTGAGATCTAGAGGAGGCCCCAGACAATTCTAGCACCGCAGATGTGTGATTTTGGCAGGACCGCTCAGTTGCTGTTCCTCAGAAATAATCCTGCCTCGACTCAGGGATGAAATGCTGCAGCAGATCCTTTCTAATTAGCTGTGAATGCTTAAGGGAGAAGCCCTTTCCCAGTCTTGTCATTGAACTGCCAGGCCCTGCTATCTGGAAGGTGGTGGAAAAGTGTCCGTTGACTAAAATTATACTGAATCAGATGCAAATAATTCAGATAGCCTTTTGGAAGGTAAATACAAGTTTCATATGATTATTATGCATATTGATTGCTTTTTAGCAGGGTAAACTACCCTGCACTGAGCTCTGCATTGCTGTGACGAAGCTATTATCAGCTTCAAACCAGCTAATTGAAAGCTACCTCAGACTCTGCACTGTCCCTCTCTTCCTGTCTAAATATCCTTTGAAAAGACACATTCTCACATGCTTCCTGCCTGGATTTTGGTCGAATACATGCCTGAAAGTGCCACAGCATATTAACAAACCTTCAAAGCTGTTTAGCTGGGTTCTTTAACAACCAGAGTACCTGAAGCCCTGGGATGGTTGCAAACAGCAGGCAACCATGGGCTAAATGTGAGAGCATTTCTGACAATAACGTGTGCCGAGTGTCACAATATGTCCATACTTGTGTATCTTTCTGGATTTCCCACATCCTTTAAATCAGGCCAGCCATTTTCATATTGGAAATATAGAAAACGATCTGTCAGAAGACAAAATGAAAACATATAGTAAAGCTGAAGACAAGAATATATATCTACTGGACTATTTCTTAAGCAAGTCTGACATTTATTTGTATGGACGGCCTATTTCTTTATTGCAAATATGGCAATTCTTACGTTACAGAGCATTATCATTTAAAATACAATTTTGATTAATATCACTTAAAAATTTAACATCGAGATAGTTCAGTTCCTTCCAAGAAGGAAATTCAAATCCACTGGGGAAGTCACAGACTACACGTGTAAACTCTTTTGCGGATGGAAAATGATGAAACATCCCAGAGCATCATTATTCCTCACTACTTCCTGAAATCTGTTCCTTAAATCCCCCAAACTAACAACCCAGTGGATTTATGATTTACCGAGAGGTCCATGGGTTTCTCAGACCGTTCACCCAGCTTTGTGAGGAAGTGAGGGATTAGAGGGAACTACACCAGTAGGTCAGCCAAAGTTCACATCTTGACTTAACTGTAAGTTGATGGTGACATTTTCCAGATATTTATGGGGAGTTCATCTTGGGAGATGCTCATTTTATAGATACGAGGTGGAATTTCTTGAAGTAGGTATTTCCAGTGCCATGTGCATCCTAGCAGAATAGCAAACACTTCCATCTAACCAGTCTTTTCAAAGAGACTCGAAATGCAAAGGAGCAATACCATGCTACACCAAGGAGCAATAACAGGTAGCCTGGGAAGAATACAGAGAAATTGTCCAAGCAATCAGAGATCAGGTTAGGAAAGCTAAAGCCCTGATAGAGTTAAATCTAGCCAGGAACATCAAGGGCAACAAGAAAAACTTCTATAGATATGTCAGTGATAAAAAGAGATCTAGGGAAAATGCAGACCATCTCCAGAAGGAAACAGAGCTCCAGCTGCACAGTCCAAGTCACGGAAGGCAAAGGCAGGGACTGGGAGAATGAAGAACCACCCACTGTAGGAGAAGATCAGGTTTGAGAGGATCTAAAGAACCTGAAGGTGGACAAGTCCATAGGACCTGACAAAGTGCATCCACGGGTCCAGAGGGAACTGACAGATGAAGTTGCTAAGCCACTATCCATAATATTTGAGAAGTCATGGCAGTCTGGTGAAGTTTCCACTGATTGGAAAAGGGGAAACATAGCCTCCATCTTTAAAAAGAGGGAAAAAAGAAGACCCAGGGAACTACAGGCCAGTCAGTCTCACCTCCGTGCCTGGCAAGATCATGGAGCAGATCCTCCTGGCAACTATGCTAAGGCACATGGAAAATAAGGATGTGATTGGTGACAGCCAACATGGTTTCACCAAGGGCAAATCCTGCCTGACTAATTTGGTGGCCTTCTATGATGAGGTTACGACATTGATGGATAGGGGAAGAGCAACTGACATCATCTACCTGGACTTATCCAAAGCATTTGATACTGTCCCACACGGCATCCTTGTCTCTAAACTGGAAAGACATGGTTTGGATGGATGGACAGCTCGTTAGATAAGGAATTGGCTGGATGGTCACACTCAAAGAGTTGCGGTCAATGGTTCAACGTCCACGTGGAGGCCAGTGACGAGTGGTGTTCCTCAGGGGTCAGTACTGGGACCAGTGCTATTTAACATCTTTGTTGGTGACATGGACAGTGGGATCGAATGCACCCTCAGCAAGTTTGCAGATGACACCAAGTTGTGTGGTGGTGTGGACACGCTGGAGGGAAGGGATGCCATCCAGAGGGACCTTGACAGGCTGGAGAGATGGGCCTGTGAGAACCTCATGAAGTTCAACAAGGCCAAGTGCAAGGTCCTGCACGTGGGTCGGGGCAATCCCAAACACAAGTACAGGCTGGGCAGAGAATGGATTGAGCGCAGCACGGAGGAAAAGGACTCAGGAGTGCTGGTTGATGAGGAGCTCAACGTGAGCTGGCAATGTGCACTGGCAGCCCAGAAAGCCAACCGTATCCTGGGCTGCATCAAAAGAAGCGTGGCCAGCAGGTCGAGAGAGGGGATTCTGCCCCTCTACTCTGCTCTCGTGAGACCCCACCTGTAACACTGTGTTCAGCTCTGGAGTCCCCAACACAAGAAGGACATGGAGCTGTTGAAGCAGGTCCAGAGGACGGCCACGCAGATGATCCAAGGGCTGGAGCACCTCTCCTGTGAAGACAGGCTGAGAGAGTTGGGGCTGTTCAGCCTGGAGAAGAGAAGGCTCCAGGGGGAAACTTATTGCAGCCTTCCAGTACTTAAAGGGGGCCTACAGGAAAGCTGGAGAGGGACTTTTTACAAGGGCGTGTAGTGATAGGACAAGGGGCAATGGATTTAAACTGAAAGAGGGTAGATTTAGATTGGATACAAGAAAAAAATTTTTCACTCTGAGGGTAGTGAGGCAGTGGAACAGATTGCCCAGACAAGTTGTAAATGCCCCATCCCTGGAAGTGTTCAAGACCAGGTTGGATGAGGCTTTGAGCAACCTGTTGTAGTGGAGGGTTTCTCTGCCTATGGCAGGGGGTTTGGAACTAGATGATCTTTGAGGTCCCTTCCTCAAAGGAACCATTCTATGATTCTATGCTCTGTACATGAGAGAGGGGAAAGATGAGATGTGCCTTTTGTCCCCATCCATGCTGCATCCCGAGCCACTGTTCACAAATGCATCTCCTACTAGTCAGATTCCCAAAATGATGCAAGAAGGAAATGGAAGTGCAGTTCCTTCCTCTCCAATCAGGAAACTGTGGGGTTTCTTGCTAGCAAGGGATAGACAACACCTCTTAAGAGTCAATCCTGAGGCAGGGCAGCCCAGAGCCTCAACACATTCATTGAGGGAGATCTGTGTCTCCAAGGCAGGTGGTCGCAATTCTTCCTAAAGCTCTGGAAAGCACTGATTACTGCCTTCTGCTGTGAAACAGTGTCACTGTAAGTTTTAAGGGTGGTATCAGCAGCAGTGCAGGCAACAGACTGCCTAAAAGCAAATAGTATACTTCCAACTCTAAATTTCTTGCTACTTTTTAAAATGCCAGATGGTCAATTTATGCAGCTGTCTCATTGTTCTTGATAAAAAGATAGACGTGTGCACGTTACTTTGCAGATAATTAAAAGAGGGCAGGTCTGGACCATAGCTGGCTTCCAGTCTGGATTGGACACAACACAGCAAGGGACGGGAATGACCCAGTTGTGACTGAGGGCTGGAGAAGGTGAGGACTGGAAGAGTGAGAGATCACTCAAGATCCTTCTCCATTCGCAGGAGATACTTTGACTAGAAGTTTAAATGGAGATGATTTTAAACGGGTTAGTGCCCTGTGGACATGAACCAGTTCAGCACTAGTTGGAGAACGACAGTCACAGTTGTTGGAGATTCTTGATTTCAGTGCATTCGCATATAGTGTTTGTTGAAAGATAGGAACTCGTTTTCCCTTGAAGAATATGTTACTACTGCTCGCTACAGCTGTTCAGAAGTGTTTCCAAAAATGACGACCACTTTTGCCAGCCCTCATTTTGCTGTCATTCTCTTTTATAATGTTTAGAAAAATTGTATAGGCAGATTTTTATGTTATCATTGCTCCATTTCCTTCTAGTCTGCACCTGCAGAGGACCTGCCTGCCTTATCTGTTGGGCGACAGAAAGTTCTTTGAGGAAGTTTCACAGATTTTTGGTACTCCTGGGAGCATAGTTGGGTGCAGACTCAATTGACACTGTAGGTTTTACTCTGCCATATATAGCAAGATATGGCAATTCAGATTTCTATGATTTCTATTGCAATATTTATATATGTATCTCTGTAATCTAACTGTAAAATCTTTGAGTGACGAATGCTGAAAGGAGCCCATTCTTGTACATCCATTTAGAAATAGGAAGATTTTATACTTGACGTGAGCAGGATGTTTTCCTTTTCAACCTACTGTCTTGTCCAGGAGTATCTTACAGTTAGCAATACTTGAAGTGATAGCAAAGCACAGAGATTACCATTCAGTACAGTGGTCACCAGTATATAAAGGAGGAAATGCTGCTGTATGATGCTAATATATTAGCTATTCTAACCTGGACATGTCTGCAAGAGGACTATATTCTTTCTCTCTTTAGGACAACTTTCCTTTTTTTTTTTTTCCCTTTTCACATGTATTTGGTCATCTGGTGCCCATGTAATTTAAACTTTGATAAAAAGAGTCAAATGTTTTTATTTTTAACACAATTATCTGGAGGGAGAAGTAAAGGGCTTGAACTATTCTGACCGTAGTCCACTGTTGCATTGCTGTCGGTTCAATTGATCATGGAACTCAATTTTTTTGCCTCAACAAAAATACGGTTTGCTAGGTATAGTTCTCAGTGTGTAAAAGAGAGAGCATAAATCCCATTACCTGTAAACAAGATTTGTGCACCTACCTCCCATATAGAGATTCGGAAAACCTATTCCCATAATTCTCTGCCCAGGAAGCTCAGTTGTGTTGCTGGTTTTAAAACAGATTTAAAGGCAAAAGCATTAAATTGAAAATGTGGATGTTAGCACTGGGGTGTGCATATCCTGAATCTGGACCACAGCATATCAGAAAAGTAAAAGTAAAAAATTGCTTAACGGAAGGACTTTGTACAGGAATGCCATTGGCTGATGTTACGGTATTTGTTTAATTGAATCAGTTCTGCTGAATCATTTTAAATTCTGGAAATTACTATCATAAATTAGAACAGACTAGACTAGACTAGACAAGAATAAAATAGAATAGAATAGAATAGAATAGAATAGAATAGAATAGAATAGAATAGAATAGAATAGAATAGAATAGAATCAAGATGGTATAATCATAACAGGTTTTGGATCCCTTTCCTAACACTCCTTTTCTCTTCCTTTCTCCTTTTGGGTTATAAAAAAAAAAAAAGTAAAACCAACATCTCTGAGCCATGCTCTGCTGTGTTATCTAAACTGAGGAAGAAAAATGCCTCCTCCAACCTTGGCTTTTCCACCACACACATTCACTATCTGGATATTTGATTTCTGTTTTCACTGTCTGGATATTTGTTTTCTCCCACGAAAAGGTAGCACATTGGATGAAAGCACCACCTGAGCAGCATCTGGCCATCAGGCCACTAGCCAGAATATACTGTAGTGCCAGTGTAAAGCTCTGTGACCCATTTAAATACCCAGTGCTTTGCAAAGGCTGTGGCTGTAAAACATGAATGGTGTGCCTGCATTTTGCACACCAAGATACAATACTTTGTCTTCCTTTGTAGTGCTTACATCCCAGCTTCTCTCTTGCACAGACTCAGCATCATGTTACAATATCAGCAAGCTCTAAATAGCTTATAGAAACAGAGTGCAATGATTTCAGTGCACAGTGCTTCTAGGAGAACACAGGATTATCCCATTCCCCAACCTTCTGTCTGTGAGTACTTATATTTTAAGGCATAGAGTCTATCAATAGGGGATCTCTGAGGGAGTTAATAACTACAGCGCCGGAGCTCTGAGAAGGGTGGATGTGCTCAAGGAGTCTTTATCAGGGGTGGATCCTGCCTGTCAATACAAGGACCATGCACTGTGGGGATCCTGTACCAGTGACAGTGGGTGAGAATTCTCTGGCTGCAATTCCTTCATACTGATGTTTCCAGATGTAGAGACCTGCAGCTGAGCTGGGATCCATTAGGGAACCTGATAGAGGGGATCTGGTCTTTAGAGTCTGTGAAAATCTGAGAAGTTTTCCTGAAAAATCTGAAAAAAACAATTGATGGAGTCTCAAGTGCTTGTCATCTTGTCTTAAAGTGGATGTCTAAACTGATTCAGGATAATTTTAACTTCTCTAAATTCAGGAACATGATTAGCTAGAATTATATAGAGCTTTAGTATCAAATGAGCCAGGAGGAAGATGTTTCCAGCCTTATTACTGGTGGAGAAGCAGTAAGATAAATCATTTAATAATAGAGATTCTCTGTGTTTTCTATCATCCATCTGGGTCCAAAACAAATGGTGCTGAGGCGTAATTACCTTCTCACCACAAGTTTACCAGAGTTCAGATAAGTGATTTTGAGATAAATATATTTCTAAAGAAGTTTTGCTGGTCCACACAAGGGGTGTTTGCCAAAAGTATTATTGGACATGTACATATTCACCTCTTTGATGGCAAAGAAACTTTCTGCACATAAATGCTTCCTTTCTAGTTGGACTTTTACAAGTGTCAGATAGTCTCACCAGTTTTTTCCAAACTCCTTTTTTCATGACTGCCACTGTGTCTCATCATGAAATCTAGTTTCAAGAGGAAATTCAAATGGTGATGGATTTTTTGAATGGGTTTATTTAGTATGCTTTGCACTTTAGTCATGGCAGGAAATACTTCTTTCTTCATGAGCGTCTGGCTCTGTAGGCTTCAGCTCTCTGGACTTCGTATAGCAAGAATCTTTTATTTCTTTCAGGCTGTCAGAGTTCCTCCCATCTGGCAATCAGGGAAGTGCAGAACAAAAGGGTGTTTCCAACAAACACCAGCTTCAGCAAAAGAGGTTTTTTAAGTTTTCAACCAATTTTGGGTCTGCATCATAAAGCAAAAGGAATGGTACAATATGTGAAGAGCTGTGCTGTGTAAACAGATTGCTGTTGATGTGTGTTCCACAGCTGGACTTATGGCTATATCAACTTGTTCTGATGCGATAAAATTTTAACATCCAGGCTTCATGTGTCAGCTGATAAATGATGGGGGACAAATTAAAACCAGTTTCATTAACACGAAAAAACACAGTATCAGGAGTCTGTCAATTAGGTGCTAGCACAGAACATTGTCATTATACAAGTGCCTTTTGGCTGTAAATGATTGTCCAGCAACTCTGCTAAAAACCTGAGTCTAAAGGATTGCTAGTAGGAGGCTGATTTCAGAGTTCATTAGGCTAAAACTTGGCAGACCTATTCTCAGGCCAGATGTGCATTTTTATTTAAAAAAAAATTGTATCAATCCATTCAAGCACCTTTGATCTAGGGCTTGGCAAACAGCTCACGATTCTCAAAGTTTCATATGGATGTTTTATTCCAAGCTTTAGGTTAACAATGGTTTCCTTCACAAAAAAAAAAAAAAAAAAAAAAAAAAAGAAGAAAGAAAAAAGAAGGTCTTGTAATTTGTAATCAGCTAGCCCTTCAAGATAGCTGTACTGGCCTCCTGCTTTTTTCCCCTTCCCCCTCCTCAAATATTACTTGCAAATGGCAGATAACAAAAATGCATGAACGTGTCTAGCAGCCTTGTTGCCATGCTTCAGTGCCAAATTGAAACCATGCCACCCTGTAACAAACCTTGACCTACAGTGTAATTGCTCCATTTTTCATGGTTTCCTACTCTGTCCTGGCCATTTCAAATTGAACTGACCTGCCACCCACTATTCCAGACAAGTTACCAGCCAGGAGTCCAGCTTTTAAATGAAACAGGGTTTTAACTCCAAAATGGCATGAGGAATTTAACTGCTTCAAGATGTATCATGTATTGCTAACCAAAGCCTAGAGTGCTACCTAATATATGACATCCCCATGGAAATGTCAGCAAATGCTACTGCAGTGCAGACATAGCAGAAGCTGCCTACAGTAAGGGGAATGAGGGCGAAGATTATAGTCATACTGGTGAGCTTCATTGCTGGAAGTTTTCAAAATAGGTCTGCATCTACAGCTAGATTTGTACTGAATCATGTCATAGATTTCCAGAGGATTTTGTAGACTGAACAATACAATCACCGCTACAATGAAAAAAGGCACTGGATCGTTAAAATGTATTTTTAATGGACAACTAGTCTTTTAAAGCAGTAGCGACTAAGCCTCAGTAGAGACACAGTTTCATGTCGACATCTAAACCCACAGATTTTCTACAGTCCTCCTGATACTTTTGGAGGTCTCTCTTTGCGCTTAGACCTGGATTAAAGTAAAGGTGCTGTAAATGCACTTCACAGCACCCCAGCTCCTTCAGATGCACAAGGGTCTAGTTTTCTCTTTCATTAGTGTTTAGGATATAATATCCATTTCTAGCCCAAGCTGATACAAAGCACACCTTGAAAATATAATTGCCCGCCTTTCTCTGCAGGGAGGCTGGAACAAGGATTTGTGCCACATAAATCATCTGGGCGTCTTAGGCACCGTAATATTTAACTCCATCAGCGTACTGGTAACGGAGCTTGTGGCAGAGGAGAACGCTGCCTGGGGGAGAGGGCAGTGTGGCTGTGGGATGCTAAAGAGCTTCCTTAATGTGGACCTTCTGGACAAGGAGGATGAGCCCATATTGCCCCACCAGACAGAGCTCTTGAGACCTCCTCAGAGCTGGCGTTGCTTTCAGCTGGCGTTGCACACACCAGGACAGCACGAGGGGGGATACCAGCTCTCTGAGCATGCAGGTTCTCCTGCTTCTTGTGCTGTCCTAAGGCAGAAGAGCATCATTTAGGGGAAGAGACACCTGTTCCTCCTAGCCCAAGTCTGCTTGGCCCAGCAGAGACCCTTTCAACTGCAACAAGGGGCCAGGTTTTTGCATGTTGTCAGACTCTTCAGCATTGTTTCTTGACGAACGGTATTAGTAAATCAGATGTTTTACCCAGCCTGATTGGTGTTTTGTCCCTGGAGAGGTGTAATCCACAGGTAGGGGAGAGGGATGTTCATGTAGTAAATCTTTTATTATTTAAATAGGAAACATTTTTTATGGGGGATATGAGCAGTGTTTAAAAGCTGCAGAGCTAGACACTCCAGGGATCAGCTGTAAACGAAGGTTAAGCCTTGTGAAGGCTTCTACCTTGGCTTTTTTATTGGGATTGCTATTGTGACTGAGGCCTTGATGTTTTATAACCCTGGCCATATGGTTATGTGGTTTTGGAGAAAAGGGTTTGGCGAAGGGCAGGGGAAAGGGGGGAGGAAAGGGAGGTTGTTGTTTCTGCTGCAGTAGAAAGAGTATGTTCAACTTTCTCATTCTGGTGTGTCCTAACTCACAGCATATGGACACCAATTCCACAGCTTTATGGGGAAATCACATGGGCGTTGTTAAATCATTTAATCTAAACTTTGAAAGAGAAAATAATAAGGTGATTAAGGACAACCTGAAGCTACTTGATAATGTGATGCTGAGGGCATGGAACAGCCTTTCATTACGCAGCTAGGACAAATGCTAGCTGCGGAGTGCAGGGAAGAGGTAGGTGGTGGGTTTTTCTGTTTTTTTTCAATAGGGCAGCTGCTTATGTTCTTTCCATTATAAGAGAGACAGATGCACAGAGCAAGAGCTTAAATGCCTTCTGCAGAGGGCTCTATTAGTTTTGAGCTGAAATTGAACCACACTAATTTTAAAGCACTGCAATATAGCCATTTTATTTCCTCCAGCTGTGGGTCTTGACTTTCAGCTAGAAAGAGGGGGCAGAAAGGGCGAAAGAAGGACTGGAAAAAATAAAACCACAGGATGCCTGTCAATACCTACTCTTGAGTTAGAAGACTCTGAACAGGACTGGAATTGAAAGAAATTTTTGAAGTATTGTACTGCCTCCCCCTGGAAATGAGCACAATCCTTGTCCTGCTCTAAATATTTGCACTATTTGAGAATTCCTTTACCACCTGAAATTCTCCTTAGGATGCCAAAAATATGGAGAATGCCTACAGTATCCTAACAGAGTGCATGCAGTAAGGCCTGTGATTCCAATTCTTTTCATCAGAGGCACCAGTGGGAAAACTTTTCAAAGACACAAAAGGGAATTGGGTACTTACTTCCTACCCGGTGCCTAAATCCCCTCTGTGCCACTGGAGACCTCTCCTTAGATGAATAACCAATGAACTCTGAAGAACCCATTTCCAGATGTGAAGCTGGATTTATGATACTAGAAATTCTCAACAGCGGCAAGGTATTGAATTTATATTTCACGTTTGGATTCTTTCAAAAAGGCTCACTTGCTTGAATTTTGTTGGTTTCCCTATTAATTGACATAAAGTTAAGACGAGGAGAAACATCACGTAGTGATTGGCAGGTGCCCACAGGTTTGCAGGCATTTGCTTTGGTGACATTTATGAAATGTTAGAGAAGTTGAGTGTTCCCAAAGTATCAGCCCACACTTTGCAGGAAGCCTAAGTAATTCCATCCTACAGAAAAAATGAAAAGCGTCTGTTTGTTTAAATCTTTAATGAGATGCGGCACATGCTGCACCAAGGATTTAAAAACTAAATACACTTTGGGACCTGCTTTATATCTCTGTTATGTGACCATTTACTGCATTTATTTAATGCAGTTTAGTGCATTATACTTAAATGATATCGTTATTCATCCTGTTATTTTTTGAGGCAGTGTATCTCAGTCACTGCACACTGGCAGTGTGCAGTTTAGGTAGCTCTAGGGATGTTTCACAGTTTGCAAGTGAGCAAGCATCAGTGATGAAATCGCCAAATTGTTTCGTAAGCAGTAGTGCTCTGGCTTTGCCAGAGCAGATACCTTCCAGCTATACACTGACTGCAAAGTAACAAGAAATGGCAAGCATAAGTGGATGAGAATAACCCCTGGAAGTGGCATAAGGGTGGCCTCCCCAAAAGGAATGAGCAGGGAGAATTGTCTTACCTTCTTGGGGCCAGAGCTATGGCATTTATCTGAGACTTGCAAATTTCTTCCAGGCTATGATACTGCAGCGCCAAACCACTAGCAACTCATTACATTCCTACTAGCAAAGCCTGGCTCTGGCAACTCAGTGCTTTAGTAGCCAGTGTTAACTTATTATTCTAAGTAAAACTATTCCTAACAGGTGCGTGCCAGACACATTTTCCAATATCATTTAGAAGATAAGAAAAAAAATTAGGCAAAAGGTGGATTTCAGCTGCCATCCAACGAAGCACCTATGTGCATATGTATTTTCAAATGTGAAAAATCCCACTGCTTTCAAAGGACAAACATACATCCTTTGTATTAGCATCTAGTTAGTTAACCACCTGACTTAGAGTTGCCATTTTTCATCTTGAGTGTTATAAAAGTGCTTTATCATGTGCCCTAAAATCTTCCATCTTGGAGAGATCCGGAGTAGACAGTAAGCTCCGTAACTTTTGCCGTATGAAGGCTGACAGTATGCACGCCTCTGGAAGCAGGGCTGGAGAGGGCCACAGGCAGACAACAGCCTTGCTGGGACATGGCCAAAACAGCATCTACCTGTTCAGTGTAACCTACAGGTGAAATGCAAAGCTCGATCTACTCTGATCATTCCTCACCTTGGAGCTGCATCACGGCTCCTACTGAAGTTGGCAGTTCTGCGCCAGGCTTGCAAATCTAAAAGCCCAAAGTTAAATGCCATATGGATAGACACCAAAACAAATATCCAAAGGACTGTGCAGACCTAGATGTCACTGCTTCCTCTGGAGACTGACGGTGGACAAGTGTGTAGGCTTATGAAACAGAAGGTGATCTTCACTAGCCTCCAACATGCCACTGGAGAGCTTCCGGATCCAGTGCTAGCAACTGGGTTACCCTTCAAAGCAGCACACTTCTACAAAAAGAGATAATGTTTAGAGTTAGACTCCTTGTTCATTCCTTTCTCTACAGTACTTTGTACTGGAAATGTTTTTAAAAGAAATTTTAGTTTGGATCACCCAGATCTTCTTAAAGAGTTTTAGTGATGTCCAGATCCCTGTATTGTAATGTTCCTGGGGCAGGGATATACCCCCTACTTAGTAAACTTTATCTGTAGTGCAACACTGATCGCTCTGGCAGTACTGCAGACATGTAGGACTAAAAAGTGCATGAGAAGTGATTAGACAAGCAGAACCTCTTGACTGCTAGTAAAAAAAACACTGGGTCCTGCAACTCAGTGTCCCGTATCCTTTAGTTAGCCAAACTCCAACATGCTACCTTATCAAAATTTTTGTTCCTGCTGCTACCAGAGGAGTGTTTATACCCAGCACAAATACTTTTCAAATACTATTTAGTTGTTTCATGTTATAACAAAATACATGTCCTCTAAGGAAGGCCTCAACGGTGCACCTGCAGACAGCTGACTGCCACTCTAGTCACCATGCTATGGTTGTTCACATTGTTTTTTAATATGAACCCTGAGAGTCCTGGTGTACATAGACTAGCAAAACTTCATTGTCATAGTAACCACAAATTGTTTTAAAATAAGCCTTTCTTAACCTAAATATTAGTTAATAATTCCTTATATTCTTCACAGATATTTTCTTTCAAATATCATTCTTTCAAATATATATTTTTTTATTTTATATTTTTTTATTTTCTTTCAAATCTTTGCTCCTCATAAAGCTGAAGAGCTCAAGCAAACACATAAAGAAAAATATAAACCAAGATCTGGAGAAGAAAACCAAGAGGTGGAGAAGGATCAGATTCACTCCTGTGCACCCATTTTCAATCCCTGACACTGCTTATATTACATAAACAATTTTCAAGCAGAAATCCCCCTTTACTTTAATTAGTAGTTCCACTTTAAAATCAATGATATAATATATACTTTGGGAAGGAAACAATTTCTGAAAATAAATGAAGGCCCAGGTTTCTGGATCTTGGAAACAGCACTACGATCTGTTAAAATGCAAATCAGCTGTTTAAGAAGCTCCTCAGAGGCTTCTTTCTAAAACACAGAAAAGGCTTGACAGTTACTCTTCAAGCAGAAGTGTTTAGGTTAAAAAATAAGTAGCATTAACAAGACTTTGATGTCTTATTATCTAGAATTAAGCACTTCTTGGCTCACTAATTTCCTTTGGTTTTCATTTTATACAAATAACCTGCAGGAAACATACCCACTGTGTTAGCAAAACACTAACTGGACAACAAGGAACGGATTGACATGACACAAATCACAAACAACACAATTTCTTAAGAGGCCTTGTAAAGGGCAAGAAGTAGCTTTTGTTCTATTCATCCGAATGCATTTGTGCAAGAGCTCTCTGGGTTATGCTAGCAACCCAGAGCTGCCCTTCCAAATCAGTGAGCTTCTGGGTTTTAATCATTTCAATAAATGAGCTATTCTAGTAACCAACAGGGAAACAGTTGCCAATCATGGTAGAGAAGAAAGCAGACCCACTGCAGGGCATGAAATTAAATTTTCCAGGTAGTAGCCAGTAATTGATACCACAATGTGACCTTTGCCTAAAGCAGCCAATTCAGAGCCGTACGGAACAGCAACTAGGGCAGGACAGAGTCTGTGACCACCAGCAGGCTTGCTCAGCAAAGAAACTATTGGCAGAGCTCTCCGCCTTCACTCTCAGGTAGCTCTGTGTCTTTGTAATCTGCATGAAGTGAGATCCTCACTTGATGCAGACAGTACCCCAAGAATATTTTTATACATATCAATTTTTAATAATATTTTCTGTAATGTGGCAAAATAAGAATACAGTAAATTTGCACAAAAATAACAAGGAACTGACAATTTTCCTTGATACTAGCATATTGTATGTGCCATTAGGCAATGGTAACTTTTTTCCCAAGCTTATAGCTCAAAAATTAATGAAGAACCTGTCAGAGCAATCCTTACAGTACCCTCTTCAGAAATCAATCATAGCTTCTTCCAGGAGGACTGTGTATATCCCTTTTACATCGTCCAAGTCTCTGGGCTCCCACTGACTCAATAGCAAGGGAAGCTGGTGATTCCCGTGTGAAAGCCACATGCATCCTCGAGCTGTACCCACAAACCAAGGCACCTGAGTAAGGCACAACAGCATCCCAGCCAACCCAGGCATTGATGGAAGGGTGTTTATCTCAGCTGCAGGCTCAGAAAGACTCCAGAGGTGCCGCCCGTGATGTGCTTACGTCAAAGAGAGAATCAAAAGCCTCTAAACTCCTGAAATAGGCATCTCAGTTAAATGACCAAAGCAAAGGAGGATCAGCCTTGGTCTGCCAGCTGAAGCCAGCAAAAGCTTTCTCCAGAACTTCAGATGAGGACCTAAACTGTCATCTGCTACCAGTGAAATCAAGAGAAGCTTTGTCATCAATACCATACTGTCCAGATCAGGCTACAAAACTGAAAGCACACATAAGGGAGTCTTCGTAAAATGACTGTCTTTCACACCTTACAAAATGCATCAGCTCAAAATAAGTCCTCATGCCCACACTACTGAAGATGTTCCTACGGATTTTTTCCAGCACATTTTTTGTAATAAAATTAATAGGACTACATGCACGTTTAAAAACAGGAAGAATTCACCAAACTGGTGCCTGGAGCAAGCCCGGTGTCACTGGGGCTTTCTCACGAAGCACCGTTTATAGTACTAAATATCAAACCTGCTGCTGACATTTTTACTGTTCTGCTGTAGAAACAGTAACGCATTCTCTCAGGCCACTGGAGTTTGAAGCTGTGCACTGAATACAAAACTAATAGACCCAAGAAATGCTGAAAATGCTATCAGCTGGAAGAAATTAGATACATGTCAATTAGAAATTCTTCTCCAACGTCAGTTGTTTCCCAGATTGTTTCTTCCTACAAATATGCATCCATAATCAGACATGAAATTCTGGTTATTTGATTAGAAATGCCTCCTAAGTTTGGGCTTATTAGAATACAAAACCAAGTGCAGAAGCAGGAAGAGATTTAAAAAAAAATCCCCACACAATTAGATTTAGCTCTCTCAGCCATGTCATTTTATAATTGCGGAAAACTGGAAAGTCACAGCTCCCTATTCAATTTAGATTGCAATCAGATTCTAATTCAGATTTCAATTAATATTCTAATTTTAGGGGGAAAAAATGCCACATTAATAAAGAGAAAAATGGGGGCTCTCCATGCAGAATGAAATGAAGGTCAAAGTTCAGAAATGCAGGGATGAATAGAAACCCCAGGCTGCTCATTATGACCACTGCATACTAGGGAAGGGCAACCAAGTAGGAGATGTCCTTCCTCTTTTGCTTGATTGGCTACAAAAATAGCTTCCCGACTCTGTCTCATCTTGCCTTCCTGCAAACGAGACTAATAGTTGTCATAAACTTCTTTCGATGTGCCAGTAGCGCCGACAAAGGAAAGATGACACTTGGCTGTCTTGCTGTCATAGCTAGATCTCGCTCTCAGCCTGCTGTCACTGAATTATATTACATTAGCAGGGAGGGCTCGAGTGTCTCTGAACCACAGAAAAAAAATAATTTTGCTGCTCCAGGAAAAGGACGAAATGACTTCCTGGCACAGGATATGTGTGACATGTTCCCTTCCACCCCTGCACCCGCCCACATGCACACACACAGCCCTTGTTTCCTTCCTGGCACTCAGAAAATCCTCTTCTGCCACATCCCCTCTGCCTGGAGTGATGGTCCTTCCTCTGCTGCTGCAGCCCCCAGCACCTTCCCTGGCCCTGTCTCCTCACTGTCTCTCACTCAGGTGCCTTCTGCACTGACTCTTCTGGCTCAGAAAACCCTGCAAAGCACCTCAGCTAAATAGCTAAATCCACAGACAAATGGCTACTGACAGCCATCAGCATGTATAATCAAGTAGGCATCTGCTTCTGTTTGGCTTTTAGATTGGCTGTGGTTTTCTGTTCATTCAGGAGCTTCCATCAGACTGTGAAAGCCAGCCCCATAGTGGTAATGGAAAATCAGACTGCTGAGCAACTATGTACAAAGAAATAAACATTTTCTCCATTTTTTAGCAGTTGGAGGGTCATAGAGAGTTTCTGTGAAGTGCTGTGGCTAGAATGGGAATTTTGTGTGAAGAAGCTGCTTGAAATTACAAAGTGGAAAACACTCCTGATCCTATATAAAGCTGAGATATAAAGCATAGGATAGCTTCAAACCGACAGCTCAATCTTGTTAATGTGTGATCCTGAAGACAAAAAAAATTTGGATGCAACGCTCTGCTGTTTGCCCTTGAGTATCAATGTTCGGTGTAGAGGAGGTAGAAGTAGCCCCATGCAGAGGCGATATCCAGGTGCTGCCCAACGAGGCACCGAAAGCCGGTGTTATGCAGCAGGGAGACAGAGGCCAGGCATTGGGACACCAGGGCCAGACTGTGCCCAGAAGCAGGGGCAGATGCCTCCATCAGAAATGGCCATGTCAGAGCTCTTGCTTCAACACCAGCTCAGGTGCGGAGGCCATTAGCCCAGCACTGGCCCAAGCTGTTAAAGCCTTCCAAATATTAGGGCTTATGATCTGAACTCCAGACTGACAGAGCTAGTGACCACCAGCCCTGTGCAGCTAAGCCTGCACCGTACTGTACAACCCTGTGCTCCCCTAGAGCTTTCCCTGCCTGCTCAGGCTTCCCCAGCACCGGTCATATCATCCTCCGTTTCACAGTGCAGTTACACTCTGTGCCTGACACAGTGAAAAGCATGTTCATGGGCTTTCCTTTCCATTTTAGAGCCACTTGCTATTGAAGAATAAGGGAGCTGCAAGCACGTTGCTCCTTGGAGAAGTCTGGTTATGGGGCCTGGTTACTGGGGACATGCTTTCTACCTTCACCTCCTCTTGCCAGCACTCCTCTAGCTCCCTTACTTGCTGCTTTTTTTGTCAAGTCGTGACATTTCATTCTTAATCCCTACAAGGGGTAAGAACAGACAGCCTGTCTCCTGAATTTACTCATCATCAGCTAGATAACTGCCTCATGAAAAGGCATTCGGCAAACATAATCTTTCTGTCCTAATGAAGTCCTATTTTGCTTGAGTTAAAGGCAGTACACCCTCAGCCAGCCTTCGGTAGCCCTGACCTTTCCAAGGTGCCTTGTCATGAAGATTGGCAGCTAGCCTAGGGCAAAAGCGCTCTGCATAGAGCCAGGCTGAGACCTTGGTGAACCAGCACAATGAGGAGTTCAATAGCCAATCAATAAGTCAGCCATCAAAATTAACGTTAAGGGCATCTCTTGGGGAACATAATTAATTTTATGATAACATCTATGAGCTAATAGTGGAGTGTCATTAAGAGATGACATTGCCCTCAGAGCTTTTGGTGAAAGAAATTATCTAGCTGTGTGGAGGTTATTGTTCTGCCTACAATCAAAAGTTGAGGGGAATAAACTGTAAAAACACCAGAGTTTCCTTATAAGCAACAATATAGGCTGTGCGTGTCACAGCTAGATGACAATATTTGTGTAACCATGTGAAGCTCAGTATTAATTCTTTGAGATCTTCCTCCCTAATCGCTTCCCGTGGCACACAGTGGCATTCTTGTTTGGTTCTCTGTTACAAGCTCTATCCTGAGCTAGAAGTTACTTTTCTTTTAATTGCTGTATAAGGAAGGACAATATTTTAAAAGTGTAAAAAATAGGCTTAATTTATCTAGTAATTATGGCAGAAATTAGTATCCTATATGAAGTGCCATTAATGTCTGTTATTATTATTACTTCTTTATATGCATAAACTGCATAAACATATGCACTTTTGTACCCACATAGTATTTTGTGAAAAGAAACAATTCTTTTAACCTGAAAGAATGTTCTGATCTGCACCAGCCAGAAAAAGTTTAATTTGGACAAAATCCAGATGCAGTCCTGAACTTCACAGCTGTCACAGTTTTCTTCAGCAAGCAAATCCAAAATAAAAAGTTTTAAATGCCCTTTCCATACAGTTTCCCCCCACAAGAATATCTGGATCAGAGTCAGAAATTCTTGAGTTTACGGCTTCAGTTTAATCTTTTGGTTATGTCTCTCATTTAGATAGAGACCAAAATGGAAGGATGTGTAAGAGGATTTCTGCATCTCGAGATGGCGGAGTTCTCACAAATTCAACAATTTCCCTGGTGTTTTTATTTTGGGATAAAATCTGACAACACAGATTTTGAAATTCTGGCAGGATTAGACCCTAGTTTCAGTTCAATCTGAGCTCTAAACTACACCAGCCTTAGACAAAGTCTAATTCAAATGCTCCTTAACATTGAAGAGAAACAGAAATGTTTTCTGGTTCTATTTTATGATGTTACTCCATGCTATCTCACAGACTTTTACTGTGATATTCATTAATACTTTAATTTCTCTCTCCAACCATCTATTTCTGCCATTTCAGAATACACTCTGAACCTGCTTTGCTATGAAACCTCAGGCAGGTTTTCCTTTCTCATCATAATGATGCCATAATGGAGGGGTTTTTTTATCTTATTGATGATGGGAAGTGGCAGATATTATTAATGATGTTTTTGTGTTGGGCTGGCCTTCTTAATAATCTTTTTACCTGATGGTGGACAAAATGTAGCAAAAGGTACGATATTTCAGTTGAGGTCTTCTGATCAGAAAGGGCTCAGTTCTGGCCTGCAACACACACACACACACAAAAAAGGAAACGTCAGAAGAAATGGAAAAGCATTTTGCACTCTTAGAAAATGTGTCACCAAAGATAAGCCTATATCGTATTTATTAGGATTATAATTTGTTGCTTCTGTGTAACTTTCACAAGAGCATCTGGAAATAGAAAGGGGCTGTATATAGACAATGCATAGTCTTGAATCCTTCAAATATAGCAAGAACTGAAATCTGCAGGGCACCATCTGTACCATTTCTATTGTTTGCTGAGAATCTTGAAAGCAGCCTTTTTACAAAGAACCACTGTGCTGTCTTAATTACAAGTTCAGAAAAAAAGCCAAAGAAAATTTCTGGCAGCATCCACACTGACAGGAAATTCAAACATTTTCAAGCACATAAGCCAACAAAGCTGCTGAAACTGAACTCATTCAGATCACGACTTTGTTTTGATGTATGTGAGATGAGCCTGAGGCTGAAGGTGACTGTGTCAAACAGAACGAAAGAGAAGGAGCAGGAGGAGGAGGGTGAGGATGAATAGAGCACCAAAACACGCTTTTTCTGTGTGTGTTTTGTGGGTGTTTCCGTGCCCAGCCTGCTGTGTCCCTGCTCCTCCTGCATCCCTGCAGGATAAGGATCAATAAGAAAAAAAACCCTGCAGAAGCCGTTTGCCCTTGAGCATGATGCCAGCCCTAAGAAGAGTCGTTGGGACTTGCCCAGCAGGAAATCAGCATTTCCTGATGCCCTTTGGGACAGATCATGCCCACAGGGCTGGCATAAATTCTCATCCTTTCCAATATGTGCCAGCTACTTACAGAGACTGACATTGTAATTCTACTCCCTTTTCACGTTTCCTCTGCTTGACACACGGTGCACCATCTCCTCAAATTGTTAATCATCAGTATAAGTTCCCTCTGGCTCCCTCTGAGTTATTTTCAAAAACATCCTGCATTTTTTGATCTAGCTGTATATTTATTCTTCCTGATCTCATTTGCATTCATGCACATACACGCAGGCACATCAATTTTGCAACAACTATTAGCATCAGCTTAAGGTGAACTCTGGCTGCCAGACAAAACACAGCTCATTTTGATCTGCCAGGCTTAAATGAGTAGAATCTATTGAACTGAAAGCAGTGACAGCAAGGTAACGTAATTAGGAACAAAACCTTTTACATATTGGGTAAGATAACATTATTGGGGACCAATACACGTGGAAAAAGAAAATGTGCAGAAATCCAATTTGCCTTCCTGAATGGAAGGGGGAAAGAAACAAAAAACGTTCAACAACAAACCACAAAAACAGCTAACTCCTCATCAGTAAGCTATTCAGTTCTTTACTGATACTCAGTAATTTGATTCAGGTATACAATATTTCATTCACTATAGCCGTTGTGTTCTTGATATTGCATTTACATGCTCTACTCTGGGTGGGTTGTTCTTCACAGCTTAAACAAACAACTATGCTTTTTTGTTTCTAAAATAAGACATCTCTTTTTGCTCCAAAAAGATTTCTATCTTGGCTACCACCAAGCATTTTCTTTCCTCGCTAATAAAGCAACTACATGGTTCTTTTCTTCCTGAAAGAGAATGACATCTGAAGGACTATTCAAGTTGAATTAGTAATCATAGCTAGTGACTCACTGCAAATTGAGGAAAGCTTTGCACAAGCAGGCTCCCCACACACTGCTTCCTATGCGAGAACTGGCAGCAGTGTCCTTCACCAAGTTCCAGTCAGCTCTCTGGAAGGGACAAAATTACAATGACCTATGGGCCATTCCTGCTGCTAAACAACCAGTAAAGCTGGCTGGGAGCAAGAAGGACTGCGCCCTGAAATGTAGATCAGCTGGCACGTGCTGCACCTTTACTCATAGGCAATTTGGAGGAACATTCAATGGCAGGCTATTTGCTTTGGGTCTTGTAGCTGGAGGGGTTGAAGGTGCCGTTCCTTTTAGGAAACAGCTGAGCTTCTAGTAATGAAGGAGGTCTGCTGAATTTAGCATTTTAAAATATTACTAGTAAAAGCTCACAAAATGATGCATTGATCCCTGTGTATATTTCATGCACAGACGTTGTTGAAATGCTGTCACAGCAGTTGTAACGTTAGTGTCCAGAGAATCATGATTGCAAATCACTGCACAAGCAGATCCTAGCAGGAAAGGAAAAATTAACAGCTAATTTTTGTGTTCTCTGAATACGCAAATCAGTTCCTTGTATTGTAGGGCACAAATACTGCTCTTGACTGAGCTGAAACCAATGAGCTTGCATTCCTAATAACTAAGAAATAAAACCCTTGACCTTTTTCTCTTCTTGGACCCAAATGCTATTCTGCTGCCTTCCGCTAGTTTCCCCTGTGGGTTCTATTCTTCAGTGTCGAGAGAGCTAGGCTAGCCCTGTAGGGACAGTGATAAATGTAAAATTCAGGTAAGAACAGGCTCCTTTACCTCAGTTACCTTTTTCCACCCTAAATTGCCTCCACCCTGTCTCTGACTTCCCTCAAGGAGCAAACAACCCTCAGTATTGCCACTGACTGGCAGTCCTTGCTGTTCCCGAGATCTCATGCCTTCTTTCCCACCTTCTGCTAATGATTGTCTTTCCCAAGCTCTTCAAAACTGAATAATATGTGCTTTGCAGTTTGGTTTGTATATGTCTTTAATTAGATCTTCCTGTTCTGCCGAACAAATCTCACACTTTCTGCACCCTGCAGATTAGCCTGCTATTCATTTCCATAGCTCTCTGATGAGACAGGCTCGTTTTCAGGTCTGTGATATTTCTTTCATGGCTAATTTACTTTCCTCTGTTAGAATAGGAATTTTATGAATCTACTAGCATTGCAAATCCTTTCCATCATGTTCTTACAGATTTCCAAATTTCCGAGAAATAAAACTGTTCCTCTCTCTCACTCAATTTCATAAATGTTACAGTTTGCTACAGTGTATTTTACAGTGCACTTACACAGGAGTATCTGTTGTAATATGTATTTATAGGACATCCATAATTCTATAATGCCGCAGCATTAGCCAGAGAACGAGTCTGGAGAAAATGCGGATGGGAGTACCTTCATCTACTTCTTGGATTACTCTTCACAGTTTATAAAACACTTAGTGTCCGGATCGTAACTTTGGTGGGAGCAGAGGGTCAGCGCTGCAGCCAATGAAAGCAGATGGAGCTCAAGCATTTCCAGTCCTTTTATCTGTGTTCGGTAGCTGGGACTCGATCAAGAGCCAGAAAAATTTTACTTCCCCAGAAAAAAGAAAAAAAATTGTTCTCAAAGTGTTGCTCTGCACTGCGTATTCCAAAACAAACAAACAAAAAGAGGACTGTGAGGTTCAATCCAAATCTCTGACCTGGCATTGAACACGGTCCCATGGTATCACTGGCCTGATAGCAATTGAGACTAAGTGTTATTTAGGGATCAGAATGAATGACCAGAGGCAGGGAAAGGTGGGGATCTTTTAAACCAACTTTAATATAGTAAGGAGCTATACCCTGAGTCAGGCCAGGGTAAGCAGTTATGCAGACCAACTTCTCCATTATAGTAGGCGCTGGTGATTTAGCTCAGCTACACCCAAGATCCAGTAGTTGCAACTGCTCCATAGCGCAAGGCAATGATATAGCTCAGATTTTCCCATCTCTTCCAAAAATTTAAAAAAAGTCCCCTTTGCTTCACATTTTGCCATTTGTTTGGGAGTCCATGGGTGACCTCTCCCTGAAAGTTGAGGACTTTAGGCAAATTGGTGTTTGGATACAGGACTGAGAAACTAGTGATCCATCAGGATATGGAAATTCTTCTAGTACATTTACTATCTGTTAAGAATACTTTATTATAACAAATGTGAAGGATTGTTCAAAATAGTGGTGAGGGCTGGTGACTTTGGGCAGAACTGAGGAAAGGCCGTCAAGGAAAGAAATTCACTGGCAGACCAGAGACCTGGGAAGGACAAGGCATGTCTATATGCGATCCTGAACTACACTGTGATACAGGGAAAGATCTATATGCCTCTAAGCAACTTTCTCCTTAATGACCTCCCCTGAAGCTCATCGTCTCAGTTTATGGAAGTAAGGATTCAACACCAGTCCCTGAGCTGTTTTCTCTTTGATTCCTGCCACCTGTCCCAGCTGGGCTTTCATGGAGAACTTGGTTTGCCAGAGGCTCAACTGGCACAAACTGAAGAGGTAAACCAGTTCCTGGTGCTAGACTGAGGAGCGAGTGCCCTCCTGGCACTTGGAAGTCCGCTGTTGTAGAAGAGCAGAACCAATTTATTCAGTGTCCTAAGAGTTGCCTCAGATGTCAGCGATGCAGGTAAAGACCTGCAGTCAACAGCCATCTACCTACTCTGCCGCAAGGCAAATCAGTGGTTGTGAGGAACATCTGGGCAGCCGAAACCAGCTGAGTGCTCGTGGCTATACAGATGCTGTCCTTTCTGCTGTCATGTCCTCCTCTCCAGCTGCTTGTGGTAACACTCAGTGTAGCGAATGATTTTACAGTGGAGAGGTTGACATTGGTCTTGCAGGATTTAATGGTAGCTAGTGCAAGTATCTCTCTTTCTGCTGCCTTGAAACATGAAGCAGTGGGAGGAGAAGTCCTTGATGTAGCACTGTTTGCCATAGAAAAGCTAGGAAAGGTGTCAGAGGGCAGCAGGGCCACGATAAAACACAACGCTTTCAGCACTTGGAACTGTAGTGCCCTAGATAATGATTCCAACGGTCCTTCTTACCTCCATGGGGTCTGGCATCAGCCTGCCCCGGTGGGCATCCATTCAGAGTGCTGGACGGCACTTACCCCTCGGCTCTGTGGTGTCTCACTGCTGAAGAGACAGCCTTCCTGGGGCTACAGGCTTCATTTCTTTTCCTAGTCACACATGCTCCCCCTCGACCTTCTTATTTATGGGCTGAAGTGCTGCTGAAACCATAAACATTCAAGGTTTCCGTTGCTTTGTTTGCCAGGGGTGAGAACGAGGTGGCAGCTTTCGCAGCCCCTTTCTGGCCATTTTCTTCCTGTCAGGGTGCAAAAGCCAGCTGAGGTCTGGCACCTTGTTTTATTGTGTGAAGACTGGATAGAGATTTCTCAATTAGCTTTAAATTAACTGTCTCTCATCAGGAGTTCCCTGAGGATGGGTGTGAGGGTGCTCTCAAAAAGGTGGTTAGGCAGCCTGCCTATGTGTCCACTATCTGGGCAACCACCAGACTGCGTCTGCCGCTTCTCATCCCTGAGTTTAAAGCTTTAATTAGGAATCTCCTGCATGTCTGGTCTTCACAAGCACCATCTGGCCTGCCGCAGAAAATATGCTTAGTTTTTGTTACTGGCAAATCCTAGGAAAGTCGCTTGTGTGTATTAGAGGCAGGGACTGGAGGGGCAGAGGAGGAGGGTAAAAACTTCCAGAGCATTTCAGAGTGGAAAGAATCTAAAGGGAGAATGAAATCTGCATCCAAGCTGGGGTTTGCACGTAGAATATTTAAGAATATGAAGCTTTATGCAAACGTTTTCATTGTCAGGACTTCTGCATAAGGACTGTGCTGAAGCATGCTGGAGCATGACCACGTTTGCCACTTCCCAAGCCAGAACTGGAAAATGCAAGACTTCTTCTTGTGTAAGGCTTTGCTTTTCAGTGTGCATTGTCACCAAGATTCAACATTTTGTTTCCTCAAAATTCTCAGCCACACAAAGGATTTCATTACAAGCTAGAGCATATCTGGTTAAATGCAAATCCTTGAGTGACTGTGCTGCAATTTTTGTAACATCCTGCACGCAGACATGTCTGTAACTTTTTCGTATTGATACACACATCTTCCCTTTCTATCACTCTTTTAGTAGATTTCTAAGCTGTAGATCATCATTCTAAATACCCGACTGTAGCTACTGAGACACAATTCTTATTAACAAATCTGTGAATTAAGAATAGGCACTGCACTGTCCAAAATCTTGAAAGCCTATCAGAAAGTGGTTGCCTGTGGTTGTCTGCAATATCTATATGTTAAGAGATAAGAGAGAAAAACAACGTTCCAAGACATGTCTTGGAAACATTACAAATGGGGAACCCCACAAACTATGATTTGTACTTGTAATGCCTCTTCCTCTAATAGTCTGCTGTTGAAATTGCTCCAGCCTTGCATGCCACAAAAAATACACAGCCATGGGACAAAAAATGTATCTCAACCAGAGATGGCTTCTGGGAGGCCAGATTTATCCATGGCTGGCTCAGAGACAGCAAGCAGCACAATGAAAGAAACCACTCAACAGATCTTTCTGCAGTGTTGCAAATTACACAAGAAGAAAATCGGTAGTTTTAAAAACTCACTTCTCCTTCGACAAAAGAAGAATGAGTCCAACTAACAATATAAAGAAAATACAAAGAGGAGAAGTGAAGTTTAGTGTATCTGTACCAACTGTAATTTTAAGAGATGGATAAAGGGAGAAAGCCTTAAAAAGTAAGTAGCACTTATAAGGAACAGTGGTAAAATACAGACCAAGTTGGATTAGGTTTCTTACTGCAGGAAGCAGTTGAATAGGTGACTCTTCTTGAGGTTTATATTGGACCATTATCTCTGCATGAGGCTAGTGAAAACAGCCTTCGGATATGTCAGCTTTCACAAAAAGCAGCACAAAAGTTCTCTCTACTTGCAGTCATTTTGCATGGTACCTGCAGCGCAAGTAGGAATGTTCAGGCTAAACTACAACTGAGCACCACTCTCTCTCCACCTTCCTTCTGCCCTTGTGTTTAAGCCCGGTTTTTTGCTAAAATCAGCTGTAATATTACTGTAGTGCCATATTTTATGATGGAAGTGGCTGCATTTTCTTGACACATTTATTGTAAAGGACTGCAGGATCATTAGCCTAATGTATGCTAAAATATTGCTAATGTTCAATTTGGTTTGAATTTTGCATGCAAATTCCAGTCAGTGCTTATTCCATGGGAACTGTTTGTCTTAACCCACAGGGAATAAATCCCCAGGTGATAAGAAAAGCCATATAACCTTTAGCACTGAGGAAACTGAAACACAGCGAGCCATTATCCTTTGCAGTTGCACACAGAGAGGAAGGAGCTACTCTTTCTTCATCCTTAATTTTGTTTCCCTCTATCCCCTGGGAGCTGTGGGGGACCACCGCAGGCACACGTGAGAATGACAGTCGAGCCTTAGGTCTCCAAAATTCACCTTCAGCGCCTGCTCCCCAAAGCATTTGGAGGGAGGCTTTTCAGAAGCTCCCACTGAGAGCAATCGGGAGCTGGTGGGTGCCCTGCCGGCTCTGTTGAAAACCAGTCCCTAATTGCAGGCGGTGAATGCTCTGACAAATCTTCTCCCCTCTCCTGCCCTGGAAACTCTCACGCTTTTGAACTCTCTGGACACAATTACAGGTCAAAGTCTTTGTGACCAGTCCTGACATTATGGTTTCAATGGCGTTTTGCCTGGAGGCATTAACACGTCCTTCTCTCAGTCGAGCTGAGAGGACCTTTATTAGCTCTTAACTGTTGTTTTGTTAATCCAGTGAATGGCTATTTAGGAAACAACAGAGAAAATGCTTATTAATGGTGAAAGCTTCATCTATTACAAAACACCATGCCTCCAAAGAGATCAGAAAATGACGAAATGTAGAAGGAAATGTTACTTTGTCCATACCCGTCAGTCTTAATTATTTACCATATCACGAGTTTTGTCAGCTCCTTAGAGAAGGTAAAGGCCTGCATCTCACAGACCCATGGTAAAACGCAGGGACAGCAAAACGGTTACCAAAATTATTTTTGTCACAAAATAACATTCACGGCTCTGTTGGCTAGAATACTGCACTATATAGATAAATTAGTCCGAGCAAAAAGTCGGCAGAGAACTGGATTTTATTTCACCAATACTCTGAGAAGATGTTTTAGTTACTTTTTAAAAGACCTAAAATGTACTAATGTCATCTGAAAAAAAATCTTTTCTTGGAATGTGAGCCATTTTCCCAACTCAAGCAGCACTTACAGTGCTACTAGTTATCCTAAAAGGAACAAATAAAAGTAAAATCACTCCTTACCTCCTACCACAGTATATAATTTTGTACAATAATATCTGATATATCACACCTCAACAAAATGACTCAGCTTCATTTCTTTCATACACTATTCTCTTTGCTCTAAAAAGAAAGAAGCAGCAATATACTTGCTGTGTAGAGACCTCTTTCAGTTACAGCCGCAGAACAATTAACATTACCTCATTAGCTTTTGTGGTTCCTTGAAAGCAGAAAAATCCAGATTTTCCTCTCTCCATCTGTCACTATTATTTAGCACAGACGGTTGGGTGAGAAGTAAGTTGCTTTAATTTGAACAAAATCTTCAGGGCAGAAATCCATGACTGCTTAAATGAATGTCCAGACTATTCTGCTGCTCCCAAACTGGCTAACTTGGAAGCCAAAATTTATTTGTACACTGTTGATAAGACAGGGAACTATTTAATTCTCTCAGTTTTTTTCTTTTTCTTTTTTCTTCTTTTTTAACAGTGGCACAAGTAAAACATTTGTGTAAAACCCTGGAAGAAACAAGGCACAGTTTGTACCACAGATGGCTGGAAGGATGCATCGCACTCCTCCTACCCCTGCCCTGAATCCTGAGCTGCAGACCTTTGGTAGGTAGAAACAGGGGCATGCAGAGTATACAATGGCCCAAGCTGAAAAGTGGAGATTATGACTCTGTGTATATTTAGGTCACATATTACAGTGAATCAGGGACCTCTGAGTTTTCTCAACAGAATGGTCTGCCAGCACCAGGGCTCAAAGGGGAGGTGTAGCCTGTATATGTGTCAGCTGAAAGAATGATCAAGCATCAGCCAGTGCCTAATGACCATTGCAGGAGATGCAGGGTATAGCTGCACTGCTCTGGGAGTTGGGACTGTAGCACTTGGGTCTTCCAGTGCCAGTGTTGATGTACCCTGATGGCAGAAATTACATTTAACAGACACTGACTCAGTCTTAGAAAGCCCTTCAAGATATGCTTCTGTATGGGACTTTTGATTTATGACCCTTCAGCACATTAAACATCTATGAGATCACTGTAAATGAAACAACGGAGCATTACAATATATTTTGCCCTCTGTCTCCACATTTCTTGAATTACACTGAATTCACTCCAAGTAAGGTATAGCAGCACATTGAGTTAGAAAAACACTCAGCATATACATTCCTAGATAAATTTATTATCAACACTCTCAATGGTCTCAGTGTAAGCTCTATGTCATTGGCTAGATGTTTTCTCTAGAACATCAGGGAAAATGGTAACACCGTTCCTCAAATAAGGCATTTAATTACCGGTAAAGTTAGTGCCTTTCAAATCTTGGTATGCAACTGGGCTCAGCTGTTTAAAATAACCATTGATCCTAGATCCTTCCAGAAGTAACCATCTGGGTCCTTTCTTCCAAGCAGGTGAATGCAGCAAACATCCCAGTAGCATAATTGTCCCTGATACAGTGTAAGGTCCAATACCTAACTCTTCAGATGCAAGTTTCTAGGAGGAGTAGTGTCTTTAGGATGTACAGCTGTCCTCCAGCTTACTGTGCTATACTCTTACAAAATCTACCTGAGGAAAATTTCACACCCACCCTTTTCCTCCAGTAGGTTTTTAACTATGATCAATATTATTTAGGACCCGGTTCAGTAAAGTGTTTAAGCAACTACTCAATTTAAAGTGGACTTGTATAGCTGTTGCTTTTAAAGATTTGGGTTAAAAGTCAGCCAAACAGGCCTAGTGAAACTACTTCTTTGAAGAGGTAACAGAATAGTTATTCCAGAAAAAATCTAAACAAAGTACAATGAAAAAGCAAAAAAAGAAAAGTATATTTTTTACATATATATTTTTCATATATATATTTTTTATATATTTTATTTTAATATTTCTGGAATTTTAGTAAATTTGCAGATTTTTTAAATAAAGAAAGGCAGCTGTTCTCATTGTTTGCAGATTAGACTCTGATCTAGCAAAACGCTACTATGGTGTCAAATGCTAAAGCAAATATTGTAAGAGACAGCTAGATAATTTTCAAAAGGTGAACAAAATTTAACCTTACTGGGAGCAGGCATAATCACAGTGACTTAAATAGATTATTCCTGTTTTCAAGGCTCTGAATGCCACCTTGCGGCTTAC
Source organism: Tauraco erythrolophus (assembly GCF_009769465.1). Classification (NCBI taxonomy): domain Eukaryota; kingdom Metazoa; phylum Chordata; class Aves; order Musophagiformes; family Musophagidae; genus Tauraco; species Tauraco erythrolophus. The sequence goes on from NC_141496.1 coordinate 30,578,097, forward strand.
CCTTCATTACTTGCTGGCTGGTTGAAATGGTAGGATGCAGTGACATAAAAACCAATCAAATAATAAATAATAAATAATAAACACAAAAAGAAGGATGAAAAGCTTTTTCACTCCTACAGTCTGTTGAGAAGCTCATAAGGGTTGCTAGAGCCATATTGGGATCCTTCTGTGACATTGCTTTTCACATCGTGTCTAGGGAAGTTGCAGCTGAAACAACTGAAGAGCTCCTTCCGGGTCTTTCCAAACTGTAGCTTTCTGGATATAGACAGCACCTTTTAACCACCCATCCAGTCACAGGTCTTAAAATTTCTAATAAGTGTAGCAGGAGACTAGGTATCAATTTCACCGAAGTAGCGCAGCTCATGGTTACCATTTTCGTTTGGTGTACCCAATTAAAAGTTCGGATGTGAGTAGAAAATCATCAGCAGCCACATTGCACTACGTATGGCAGAAGACATGCAATTAGTATGTCTGTCTGGAACCTAAGAGGATATCAGCAATTGCTATCAAAACCAGAATTCACATGGAGATCATTACAATTCAAACAGCTATTTGACCTGACTTTTTAAAGGACCAGAATAAAGTGGCCTGATTGGATTCCCCAGGGAGTCTGGTGTTCAGCTGGGAGAGGCTTTAGCTTTGTTAACTGTCTAAGCACTGGCAAGTGTTTAAACTGGAATAATAAGGTTTGAATTCCCAGGGTCAGCAGGCCAACACAGAGAGTGTATTTTTAAAAGAAAAGCACGCTTTATAAAGCAATTAATAAAACTCAGACCCTAAGGTAGCATCTGTTCCATTTATTTCAAGAAAAGCGTTGCGGAGTATCAGCAAATTGCCTTATTTCTTTGTTTGAGTTCATTTGAAAATGTATCTAATTGTAAAAGAGTCCCCGGAGGACTGCCATCAGGTACAGCAGTCACATGTAACTCTCCTGGGCCCGACTGTGTGTAAGAAACCATAACATGCATTTCACTGAAACTGAAAACCAAACCTGCTGTTTGAGGGTGACAGCCACACATTGTCACTTTCAGGTAGGTTGGTATTACCAGACAATGCAAGCTCTTATACAGTCCTAATTAATGAAAAGAATCACTAAGTCTTTTTGATTATTATTTTCCTTTTCTTTCTTTTTTAGTTATGTTAGACCAGTAAGTAAGCAGAGAAGCCGTATCACTGGAGATACTCTTTTAGGACATCTCAGTCTGGCAAGAACCATTATTACCGTGAACATTAAGTTTCTTAATCAGCTACCTCTTTTCCTCCTGTGTTTGAAACATTCATCTCTGGCTTGTTTCAATATGAATTACACTGTAACTTTGTATACAACCACCTTTGGTCTGATCATATAGGTGCACGGAAAGTCAAAGGCAGCTTTAGGTTATCACGGAGCAAGCCTTGTCCTCTTACATGTGCTGTAAATGCCACATCGCTTGTATAAATCAAAGAAATCACTGGACATCATTGTCAAGATTTAGTTTTGTCCTGATACTTTCACTATTCCAGGCTTGCAAAGATGATTTCAGTCTCAAGGACTCAGTCAGCAGTTAAAATAAACAGCATCAACAAATCTTTTCCAATTTGTAATGGAAAGTAAAAAGCAAAATAAATATACATTTTTCATTTCAAAAAACTTTTGTTTAAATTTCCCAACACAGTTCGATAAAATGTGATCACTTACACGACTCATTTCAGGCTCTGATGCAGATTCAGCTCACTGCAGAGACTGTTCAAGTAAATTAATGACATGCATTTATAACCTGACCTCCACACTAGAGCTTGTGGAAGGCATTAACTTGAGAAGCCTGCATGTGGGATTTGAGGGTCTGCACAAATGAAATCACAGAATATTTTCAGAAGTACTCCATGTGTTGCCCGCAGGATCTGTTTTTAAAATAGACATAAGTACCTCCCTCCTGTTAAACTCCACGTAACAAGGAACCAGAATATTTTCTCACATGTTTACCTAGTTCTTGTGGTGACAGTATAAGAACTAAGCACAAAACTGTTCACTTGAACTGGTGTTATTGCGAGTGTTTACCCTGTCCTCACAGCTGAATCAGATCCCTAAGGGCACATGTGTGCAACTGGAAAGCATTAGCATGTCCAGCAAAAACTTCTGTACCATAATTGATACTAATAACTCTGCAGCAAAAGCATATCAAATGGAATAAACTATGCCTGAAAGCACAAATCTAAGAAGATCTTCATTTTGAGTTATTCTGTAGAGTATAGCTAGAATTTAAAAAATAAAGAACTATTTTTCAAAACAATCTTGAGCAGTAAAATCCTGTTCCAGCGAAAGTGCTGATCAATGCCTAAAGACAGACCTTTTCCTTGTTTACCCTTTGAAGCTAACTTCTACTAATCTTTGAATCATGTCCACCTTAGGGATTATGATAGTTCAGGTGTGTGTGAGCCTGCTTGGAAGCTGCAACATTTACCTGCTAGTTGTAACAGTGTTGCAGAAAGCTGAAATCAAATACCAGAAGAGTAGGAAGAATTTTGATTGCATTTTTTGGAGGTGAGATAAGTTAAATCCAAACAAAATAAGGGGCATAGGTTTTCCATGGTGAAGTCACTTTGTATTTACAGTTATTTCTCTTGTAATTGATGACTAATCCTGCCAGTGATGTTCATAACTCCTTATCAATAGTTAATTCCTCGGAAAATTGCATGTAGAAAGTCAGCTTTGTTCAGCTGTTTTTAAAACGTCTCCCTCTGGGTTTAATTGATCAAAGTTGCCCCTCAGATAAGCTCTATGTTCATAAGAAAGTACAGAATAGCCTCCTGTCATAAAACATAAAAGTACTCGGTGTTTCTCCTCCTTGGGGAAACAAACACCTTGTGCCTTTAGAGCAACCTGAAGCCCAGGGCAAAAGAGACGAACTTGCCTCTGTGTGGTTCCAATTCTAACTGCACAGCAGCATCCTCATTTTCCAGAGACAGGAGGATGGGATGCTCTTCAGATGTAGTTGTCAGAGCAGAGGGCTCCTACCCCTCCCTTTTGTCATCTCAACCAGAGTCATGAGGAGGCGAAGCAAAGGGTGTTGGCTTGACACAAAGAGCCATGATTTTCAATCGTTATCTTCAAAGCAGGCAGCATCTCATCACCTGCTGTCTGTTTTACCTGCCAATTAAGGTAAGACACCTTCACTTTGATGTTTAAGGTTGGCCAGCAGCATAGCTTCTTCATGGCATTCCTCACAGTATGAGGAAATGTTTAATTCAAAGCTATTCAGTGTTTATTAATAGAACAAAGGAAAACACACCCATGTCTCACTTCTGAATGTACCTGAAGCATTACCATGTCATTGCTGACCAGTAAATTGGTTTCTAAATAGTATCAGTCACCTGACCTTGGGGACAGGGAAATGTCACTGCAACTTAGGAGCCATTGCTTCTCATGACCCTGTCCCCTGACCCCAGATAGAAATATTGTCACTTCCAGTACAAGTAAGATGTCCTTTCTGAACTTCTCCAACACTGACACAAAATGGAAGAGCCACTAGTAGTTTATCCTTGTGTGTTTTCCAGATGGCACTGCAGCTGCAAGGTTGCAATAGATTTCACAGTATGGATCAGATCACATCCCATGTGATCTGATGTTATCCCACATGAGCTGCTGGTTGCTCAGCAGTTTCCCAGGCTGGTCACTTAGACACCTATAGGAAAATTTAGGATGGTGATTTAAAGTGAAAGTTTCCAGGTACATTAGTAATGCTACTTAATGGTTGGAACCTTATTTATACTGACTTCAGCAGAACAACTGTATCCAAATATGGAAACCTTTGATGAAAAATTGGTGTTTCCCCTTAAAGGCATGCTCCTACGTAGAAACAAGAGCTTGCACAGGATCTGTAGCACTCCCACAAGATTGAGCAAGGACATTACTAATGCAGAATTAAATGAGCTTCTGAACTATCTTTTATATGCCACCTTTTCCACTAACTACATTGTGCGGCCAACGCAAAAAATTCCAGGGTATAATATGGATTTTTTACTTTGGAGGATACAAAGGGCCAGCAGTGCTCAGGCCCTGAGGATACTAAAGCTTCAGTTGTGGCCAAGCCTACCAATGTAAGTGCAAGGACAAAATTCTTCCCGTGTTCACTTTCTCCTGTACACATATGCAAAATTTAATCAACCCTGACTTTACAGGATCAGTTGATTATTGGAAAACAACAAGCACAAGGTAAATCTTTAGGTCCCAGTCTCACTGTGATTACAGCCTTTAGGAAAGCAATTATTCATCCTTCCCTGTGTCCCATCTGGGAGAGAGGAATGCCATGTTACTTTCTGGAATGAAGCCTCCCCTACATGTTGTAACCTCTCTAGGAAAGTTCATGCTGGGATATTTACAACCTTGGCGTCACAGCAATAACTTTTCCTTTGAAATCTTCGAATTAAAGGAAAGAAATTGATATTTCATGCCCTTCAGCTCTAAACTGCAGATTCAGAAAATAAGTTCCAGTAAAATAGCCTGACAGAAAGAAGTTTACAGGATTTGCTACTTCTGCCATATCCTATTATGATTATCATAATTTGATGTGTTTGACTTGCAGTGGTCCTTAGGGAGTCAAAACGAGAAGAAGGCACCCCGCTGTGCTCTGCAGTGCTCTTGGGTTACAGCACAAGGGTCTTTGCTACTCCAAGTGTTCCATAATCTAAGTAATGTTTCAAAAAACAGTATAAACTGGGCTGTTCAAATAAACAGTAGGGAATCGATACCTACTGTATTTCTCAGCAGGCAGTGTCTGTAAAGAAAGATTACACTTGATCTGTACTTGCTCCATTTGTGCTCCCTCACTCTGTTTTTCTACAGTTCCCACACTCAGGTCCTGAACTCTTAGAGGAAGCAGCACAGTTTTCCATGAACTTCAACTCATCTTCTACATTGTATGACATATTAAGATCTACCATTAAAAATATTGTCCAAATCTGTCTTGTGTAAAAAATAATAGTAGTACTCAAGTATTTCATATGTGGACATAGCACATCTGTTTCTAAAAGTGCTGCACAATGTGAGGATGAATGAATCTTTAGAATACTCATAAGATAAACACAGCAGGTAAATATTGTCCCTTATTCTATTAGGGAAGTGGAACCAAAGATTTTTACATGCTGTAGGGTTAACAAAAGTGGTCTCCAACTCGTCCACAGAACCACAGCTCTCACAGCTTAATGATAAAAATGTCTTATGACCTTGGAGGAATTTGATTCTCCATCCAGAAATTTTGAGAACCACTGATCCGTATAAAATCACAAATTTGATTTGACACTGTCCAGAAATTTGTACTGTCTTGTATTGAAGACACTTGACTGTCCCGTTTGGGAGAAGGATTCGGTTTTATTTAGAAAGAGCTCAAACTTGGCAACTTATGTCAAACTGCTGTAGCCAGTGCCACATACTGATAGCATGGTTGAGTCTCTGCTCTGCTCTCTCTGCTCTGTCACTGATGTGTCAGGACCTCTCCTGGGATCCCTGCAGGACAGGAAGCAGATCTCCCTCATGGCATTTGCTGTGCATTTCCTCATAATATGGGTACAAAAGGGCAGATATTTCATCAAGTGAAAATTGTACCTGAGTCATTAGGAACAGGAATTTATTATTAGCTCTACAGCAAATCATAGTGGATATCATTAAAATTCCATCTTTACCTGCATGCCTGCAGAGCATCTTGTCCTTTAATTCTAAGAAGAAATCAATTTCACTGCAAGTAGTTTGGATAGTGGATTTTACTTTTTCAATGTCATTCCATTTGTGAAAGTGCCAGTGTTGGTGCCATTATCATTCGTGCTAGCTAGAAAGACTCCTCACAGTTGAAAAACCAAGTAGCTGTGAGACACCCTGGGAACTTCCATGCAAATGGATGGACTGGGAGACGCAGGACATTCTAAAACTCTGCTCTTGCTATCTAGGCTCCATGTGGGAGGCTAAAAATGCTGAGTGGGAACAGGCAACCTTCAGTTTGGTCAGAAAAAACCCTTTTGCTAAAGGCAAAATCTCTCTCACTAACATGCCAGATGACTAGGTTCATAGCAAGCAAACTTTCTAGGTTGAAAAAAGAACAAAAATCCTGTACAGCAAAAGCCAAGTTGTGCAGATGAACATACTCATTTGCCTAGGAGCCAAAGTCAGATTTTGGTGCTTGTCTGACTGTAAGGAGGGAGATGGGTACAAAGAGGCTGCCTTCATCTCGAGCAGCTAGTCTTCCCTTTCCTCTGATTTGTTGTTGGAGTTTTTTAATCACATTTTGATCTTCTTTTGAGGGATTGTAAATTGCAGTGAGAGCTCACTCATTGACCTGATATTTTAGGATGGTGACAGCAGAAGCAGAAGTAAGTCAATACCTCCTCCTTCTGTCATTTACACTGTGCCATGCTTCAACCAAATGAGACAAAATGACAACCAACCCCTGTGATCCCTCCCACTGACAAGCCCTGCAAGCCAGTGCCAAATTCAATACAACCCATCATTTTTCTCCAGTTTCTCTCCTAACATGAGCTGCTGCTTTCTTACTGTGGCTTCCACAAAACCAAGCCCTTGGCCAGTAAAAAAAGGGAGATCCTTAGCACTGTACCAGCAGTTCATTCCCCACTAAAAGATGCTGCGTGCAGCCAGGAGAGAAACGCAGCCAGCCCGGATAGGTGAGACGCCCGTCACAGGCCATGCCAAGACACGTCATCCCCGTGCCTGTCCTGACTTGTGGCAGGCGGCAGAGGCAGAGCTGCTGGCACCTGCCCTGGGACACTCACCCGATCTCTCAGGGCACACAACCTGCTCTGCAATATCACCCAATTCACAGCCAGAGCGACTGTGAATGCACCGCCGACTCTTGCCAGCGTGTTTAACGGTCTCGTTTTTCACACCAAATGAGGAGAATGGTTCAAAAGACTCGTAATAGAAGATTTCATGTTAATATATAAACTCTTTTTATGTTTCTTATTATGCGGCATATTATGCATGTGAAAATTGCTTGTATATATGCTTTGTGTGTTTTTTTCCAGAGGTTGTTACCACCCTACAGCCCCATCAGTATTTCTACTGATTCGGCAAGGCAACCCACCAGCTCTCACGGGCTGTGAAAGCTGCGACATGGGGACAGCAGAAGCCCCACAGCTGACAGCAGCTGCAAGGCTGTTGGCTGCCCTTTGTGTGCAGCCCCCAGCCCGGCAGGTGCTGGGACTTCCTCTGCCTCCCCGGGGCTGGACCAGGGTGGGCAATGGCACGTACCAGCCCCAGCACATTACCAGGTGTGAGGGTAAGAGCAACTGCTTTGCTTAGCAGAAAGAAAATATAAGGAGCTCTAAAGCTCAATCCAGAAAAAAATGAGCCAATTTTAGCACGATAAACTCAATCCTACATCACCCTACTGGGCTAAAATAAAGATCTCCTTTCTTAATTCCTGAAAAGAACACCACAGAAGCAGATGCTTCAGTTTAAAGGACAGTCACTGCCCCTCAGCAAAGCCCAGGGAAAAGAAAGGATATTTAAAAAGCTCCTTACAGTCAAATGATTCTCAAAAAAGGCTGTTTTGGCCTGACCCCCAGAGAGGCCTAGAACAACTAGAAGATGACCTAATCTATACCCAGTCCCCATGTTGACAGAAAAACTATTCGTAGTGAGTTAAAGCGAGGTGCACGTGGTGATCCTAACGATTTTACCAGCATCTCACAAACGGAGAGGTTCCTCCCCACGGTGGAACGTCTGTGAGCAGCCGTAGCTCTGCTGAGATGGAGGAGCTCCAGCTGAGGAAGCCATTACCTGGTATTTGCATTGGTGCTGGTCATCTGAAAAGGGAGAGGAGATCAGCATTTAGTTTTCTTGAGTTTCAAGGGAGAAGAGATGAGAAAAAAAATATTGGCAGGCAGAACCAAACTCTCCCCAAGTCTCCCGGCTGTCAGATTTGACAGTATGGCTAAGGAAAGGGAGAAGAGCAATCAGGAACTGGGAATCCCTGGAGCAGAGTTATAAAATGTCCGGAAAATATGCTGTCTTGGGCCAGAGTGCTCCTGCCTCCCACACCCGGTATAAAGGAGGGAAACCTGCCAGGAGCTGTCTGTGTTGGAACAGGGTCGTGGAGGATTCGAGTGTAGCTACTTGGTGATAGGTAAGGAGGTTTCTGACTGTCCTAGAGCTCCTGGTTTTCAAATGGGCTGTTCAGAGAGCACCGCACCTGACCTTTCCAGGCTGAGTCTCAGTCTTTGATCCCCCCGCATGTGCTCTCATGCAACGCGTTTTCTCTCACCATCTACGTATGAATAAAATATGAAAAGGTGACCCCTGTCTTCACGCTTCATTTCTTTGCTTGATGTAGATACTTTGGCACATGTGCAGTGTTTGATCTGAAAGAAAAACCCAGGAGGAAGAAAACGGGAGCCATAGAGTAATAATATTTTGCATTTCTATAACGTGCCATGCCAATGGCCTTTAAAGTGCATGTGAATGAGATTCAGAGATTTGCTGCTACGCATTCACTCTTCTGCCAAACAGCATTATTCTGTTATCAATATTCTGCAGGCGCCTGCCGTCAGCTTTTGTATGTGTGTGCCTGCACTGAACATCACCACTCCCTTCCCTGGGTACGGCTGTAGTCAAGCATAATTATGCAAAGCAAACATGTCAGCTCACACAGCAGCAAACCCCGAAATATGAAATCCCTACACTTGCCTCTCAGCAGTAGGAAGATCACAACTCTTTGGTGTTTGATTCTGATCTCACACTTGTTCCCCGCTAATGGAATTTCCTTGACTTCAAAGCAGACATGATTTACACAGGAGTGAGATTCTGGTACAGCCCCATGAGCATAAACTGCTCTCAGGCAGTCACACATACTGATCCAGCAGAGTAATAATTGCTCCAGAACTGAGTTCTTCCACTCCCTCCATAGCTGACATCCCACTGAAGACTTGTTAACATCAGCAAGTATATGTGAATCCTTCATTTTCCAGTGTCTGACATCACATCAGCACCAGTGGGATTAACCAGCCAGGCCCAATCATGGCAAAAAGTACTGGAATGTCAAATTTTAAACCTGGTCTCAATGCTGTGAGCTCGATGCTCATTTCTAGTGGTGAGCTGGAGGGAAAAAAACATCACAACGCTCTGAGAAGGGCTTAATCATCACTGGTATTAATTGCAGCTTCCAGCTTGGGAACTATGGATCTGCTTAAGCATGTATTAAAAAAAAAAAAAAAAAAAGACCACATGAATTAGTAACGGCAAGAAAGATTAGAAGCTCCTCCAGGTACCAGCAGAATAAAAAACGTGCACAATTTTCTTTCCATGTACATCATTCACAATGCTGAAAGAAATTTGTCTGCTGAAAGAGCCAACGCTTTCCAAGGGAAATCTTTTATTGCTATATCTCAGACCTATGAATAAACACAGGGTCATTAAGGAGATGGATAGAAAAAGTTGGTTTATTACCGCTTTCTGATGCTGTGTTTTCTACAATGGGAGTAGGTACATGGCATATTTTACAGAGTCTTAATGTCCTTCCTTGTGAGGAAGATGGACACAAAATATGAAGCCAAATCAGATGAATTATTCCACAAGTGAGTGAACGTCTGCATCTAAATATTTGTTTGTTCTTAAAAAAACCTCTAGCAACAGATACTGATTAAAATGAGGCACTGGAATATCAATTTGAGACAACAGTCAAGATCAAGCCTGATAGCTGGAAGTTTCCACAACGAAATTCACACCAACTCCATTTGTGTAAAAAGCAGCATGCCAGCAGCACAGCAAGCTATAGGAAGAGGACAATAGAATACATCAGAGATTGATTGCAAGGCTTCAGACTGGCATTGTGGCCAGATGAGCTTGGAGACAGCTTTCCAGATCCCACATCATGATATACAAGGACAGAGGAGCTCTCTGTTCTCCAGGCCAGAAGCTACCACCCATTTTTTTTGTGGAGAGCCGCCAGGCAAGAGCACACAGCCTTTTCCCAGCATGGCCAATGCACTGCAAGCTCACTCTGTGCCTTACACTGCAGGGACTCGTTCTCACTCCAAGAGCCACTTCTGCATGTGAACTGTAAAACAAGGAAAGCTGTTCCTGGTCACATAAGCAGCAAACCAACGTTTTCATGTCTTTGCAAACCGTAAGCAATCGTTTAAGGGGAAAGGACAGTTGAGAAGTTACTCATGGGCAGGAGATGACAGGAGTGAGCTAGCCAGACCTCACTGCATCCTCCACCCAGCTTCTGTGGAGAGCACCGGTAGGCCCCATGGGCTTGCTGCCTCCCAAAGCTGGTGGGAGGGGAAACCTTCCCCCAGAGTTTTCAGGGTAGCACGGTCCAGTCATTGTTGCTTGGTAAGCCTCCAGCCTGGGAGATGCACTTGTTCTCCTTGAGACCTGCGTGTTTCTCTGCCACTGCAGCTGGGACCAATGTGGGAAAATGAAGAATTGATGTATTTGTTCTGGCTGAAAAGCAGTGGGGAAAATGCAAAATGCATTGTAGTTGGTGGGGAACAGCCAGCACAATACTAGCTCCAGTGTCTTCTGCTAGCCTTTCCAAACTAGATTAAGTGAAATGGCAGCAGATCATCAGATTAAACTCTATGCATGCTATAGGATATGCATAAATATTACATGCATTAAACTGTATGCAGATTAGATGGCATAGCAGGGAAGAAGCACAGGATCAACACAAGTGTAGAAATAGCTGTTAGGCTTTTAAATTCCCACTTGGCTTTTTACACATTAATAATCCCCTAAATACCTCATGTAGCCGAGCTCATAAACCCCACATACTAAGCAACAGATTTTGTCAGACTTTTCCACTATCATAAATTGTCTAGGTTTGATAAACCCTAATGATATCACTTTCTCCATTTTCCCACAGTGTCTCCAGTGAGGAAAGGGAAAACCTTAACTTCCAACTACAATAGCCTTCTTAGCTTTTAAATAAGGTTTCCCTGACTCAAAGAGGTTACAATTCAATTTTCTAACTGTGCTGCAAAAACGAAGTCCAGAACCACTGTGCACCTCAGCCTTACCTCTGTGCTGCTGCATAGTACAGTGGGTATTTTTTTTTTACACTGAGGACCCCAGAAGCCCCAGAGAATTTTTGGGATACCTGCAGAAGGCAACTGAGAAAAGTGAGACCATGTAGCAGGCTAAAATTTGCTATACATGCATCTATGCCTTCACTAAAAAACCAAACAAACCAACAACTGAAAACAACTGGTGTAATGCAAGGATAAATAACAATGACTTTTTTGGTTTGGTGTGCATGCATCTGGGACTTCGATTTTTCCTCCAAAGAAAAAGCAATGTTTAGCACGTAAGACAGAAAAAGAGAGTGAGGTTTTTTGTTTGCTCTTTAAGGCTAATAATAATCTACAATCCATGTCAGAAATGAGTGCAGTATAAAGGATAGAGAACCAAGAATTGTTTGAGTTTTGGTGACACTCCTACTTATTTTGAACGTTTTCAATGTTTAGAAAACCATGTGTGACCCGTGCCTCAGCGAGACACGGTACAGTAAGAGGGGATGGACCAGTTACTCAACCTCTGAGAGTTTAGCTTGATGTTAGAGTGGTTCGAGTTGCATTAACCTAATATCGAATTGGATTCAATACCTTAAGAGAGGGACGATTTGGAGGGAAGAAAAAAGCAAAATGGACACATTTTCAGATTCAAGCGTTTCTCTTCATCTCAGCCTCAATACCTCCACGGCTACAGCAATGTTATAGTGAAGCATGCAGAGAGCGTGAGCAGGCATCCACCACTGTAAGGGCTGCCCCTGCCTTCCAAGGATTCGTCTTTTACTCCTTTTTCCTCCGGAGGCTCCCTCCTCCTGCCCTGCTGAAGTCAGAGGTGCGAGCACTCCCTGTCTCCGTCCACACAGTGTCCAAGTCGGGTTTGCAGTCATTCTGAAGTGGGCACTGAGTCAATCAGAGAGTTAAAAATAGAAAGAGGGCTGGTTTGTTTTCCTCGGCAGTCTATAATACCTGTCAAAAATGAAGTGGCTTGTTCTAAGGCTAATGTTTGCTGACCTGTGTTGCTGTACCAGGCAGGTAATCGCTGAAACCCGTGTTTGCTCTCTTAGCCTACCTATTACAATGAACCAAGCAGCCCCGATAAGGTTGTTATGTATTTTAGAGCAGGTATAAGCTGGGAGATGCAGGAAGGAAGGGACAAGCTGAACGTTGAAATTCATGCCTCCCTTTGTTCAAATCCCAGTAGAGAGGAGCTACCCATGCAAATACTTCAAAGCATGTCAAGTGTGAGCAGCTATTCAGGACCAGCTAAGACTTTATCATTACTGAATGAGTAACAGAATGCTATCAGGCAATATTAACATTGGGTGATGGGAGGCAGAAAGCCATTACGGGCTTTGTTATTAGTTTGCATTGAACAACTTCACCCCTAACCTTACAGGAATATATTATTTCACCCTAAGATACAAAATGCCCTCAGAGGCAACTGGCACATTTTACTTGTGTTGCAGTGCTTTGACTCCTTTGTCCTCCTCTTCTCTCCTCTGGTGTGTCTTTAGACGTGCCTGATGATAGGGATATGGTAGAGTGTAATGGAGAGGAAGAAGCGATGAGGATCTGACACTCTCAGGCTGTGTAATCTTGCTGTCCAATTCAGTGTGCTAACACTTAGTTAAACTTTGATATGATAATTAGCCTCTGGCCCCTTTGTAGCCTGCTCTGCTTAACTCACTGGAGATTTCGAACATTGGCGTTGGTCTCTCCCTCTCTCATTACCACTGCCGCTGTCTGAATGCTAACTTGCAATCACCACAAGTAGGAGGATCGGGAGAGTCTGGGCATGCAGAGTTAAATCAATCCGAAGGTTATTTGTATCACATTAAATTTTTCCTGCCATTTGCTATAAGCAACGAGAAGAGGCCCTCAAATGAGGTAATGCACATGGAAGGCATTGATAATATATTATGACAGGTACAGTAAATTAATTTGGAGACTACGATAAACAGTGTGAGAACATAGATTTTATTGCAGTTTCGTCTGTGGAAAGATGGCAAAAATATCTCTTTTCTTGGTAATTTAAGAGACTCTAGTTGCTTCCAAAATACTCTGATGAAAACTTCAGCTTCTTAGACAAGGGAGACTCCACTTGACTGGCCAGGGTCCAGCAGAGCTTTAGCAATTTAAACCAGCTGAAACCATGGCCCATAATACTGTGTTTACACCCTCAGCCCTGGAGAACATTTAAACAGGACAGATCCAAGTTACTACAGCCAGTGGAAAGACTAACATTAATTTCTGAGCCATTGGCCAAACTGAGTTGATTAATCTTAGATTAAATGAAGGCATATACAAAAACAAGTCAGATTTTCAGTTTCGAAAGCAGGGATTTCAGAAGGTGAACTGATTAGTGAGGCCAGGCAGGCCGAAGAGTTGTAAGGTGCTTCAGCTGAAGATGGTCTATAATTTATTTTCAATCAAAGCTGCAAGGAATTCACTTCACAAGGAAAGAAGGAAAACTTGCAGGAAGAGCCTACAGACTGAAATGGATGGAGAACCACCTTAGAAAGTCCATTTGGAAAGGAGGAAAGAGCTAATCAGCAAAGAAAACTTAATTCTGGAGGCCAGGAAGAACAGGGCTGAAGTAAACATTGCCAAAAGTCAAACTGAGTTAGAAGTTTGCAGAGGAAATTAAATAGTAATAATAAAAGGAAATCGTAAAAAGTAATTTAACTGTTGAAACACAAAGATTTTAAAGGAGAAAAGAAGTGATGTTTTTATACTGAGAGGATTAGAGCTGACGTAGGTGTGTGAAAACGCTAAATGAAACTCAGCTCTAGTTTTCTGTAAGAACATTAAAATCTGGAGAAAAGGAGGACAGATGCGGGATGAGTGTCAGGAAATTGAAAATACCTCCTCAGGGGAGAAGCAAAACTGAGATCTGGATGCACTCAGCCAGCGGGGAGCAGATCCCTCCCTGCAGGATGCTCGGAGACCTGGCAGCCACTCCAAGTAATTTTGTCAAGCCGTAAAGGAGAGGAATCCACATGACTTGAGAACAGTAAATATAGTAACCATAATTAAGAAAGTGAACTTGCATCTAAAGGCACGTTAGCTTGATTGCAACAGTATGCAAGAGTACACGGTGAATTTTAAAGGAAAGGAATAATTAATGATGTGATGATTAATGAAAAATCAAAGAAAGAACAACAGCCTGGGCCTGCCAGCTAGAAGGTATCAGGCCAACCTAATGCCTCTCCTTGCAAGACAGCTGGTTGCTTTAAGGAAGGTAATTGTGGCGGAGTAAAGCTGTCCGAACATTAGAGAAGCCCTCATGATATGGGAAATGGTTATTAAAATGGAGGGGAAAAGAAACAAAAAGCACACAAACTGTAGCAAGAAAGTAAGAAACGGCTTCAAAGGGAGATGGCATGGGATGTGCTGATGGAGAACTTGCAGTATTTCCTAAGGGAACCGGGATCTTTCCAGCTGTTTCCATCAAGGACAATGGTAGAAAAAGTAGGTGCGTATTAATGAAATTTTCTCATTAGTCACTTACAGGAGACAACTTGGCACAGAAAGATATCTGAACATGGTACAGGTAGAAACAGATAAACTGCAGATCTGGAATAATGATAGTGTGAAATTTAACACCTGCTTCAAGATCATGCCTTTAGTATCTAATAGGAAGATTCCTGCAGAAGTCTGGGGCAGTGACAGAGGAGGAAAAAGAACAGGGAATTTTATTCACCTACAAGAGTTACTAGGAGTCAGCAGGGTGACATATACAACGCAAACGTCGTCCTAGACGAGATGTTAGGGAAAGTACTTCCAGTAGACATAGAGAAGTGTTCGCAGCCTTGTCCAGCACACTAAGCAGTGTTACCTGGAATATGTCAAGAGACATATTGTCTCTCAATATGTCAAGAGACATGTTACTTTCTATGTCAAGAGACTAGGAGAGCTTGACTTGCTTAGCAAATCAAGGGCTTTAATGTGCTTAAAGTAGAGCATATAGCCCAATGTGCATTTTGGGTTCAAAAGACAGGTATTCTTGCACATACATCTTCCCAGGGATCAGCCCTCATCTTCTAGTCCTAGTTTCCTCAGAAATCTCTGGGGTGGTACTGACCTGAGGGAGGCTGTATACCTGATGGTACCTATCTCCATCTCTGGTAAGGCATCTCCTGTTTTCTATTGAGTCTGGACTTCCTCACCTACTACACCTGGGAAGGGATGAAGAGACACCCTTAAGACAAAAGTATGCAGTAATCAGAGAGATTGCTTTGAAATCTGTCATCATACCTGGATTTAGGTACCTGTGGGTACAGGTAACCAGAAGCCTGTCTTACAGGGGGCTAAAGGTGGGAGACATGAATCCTACATTAAGGGCTAGATCCAACGCTGAGCTTTTTTATTCTAAGAAACTGAGGTAGGGACACTCTTAGAAAGTTTTTGACTCAATAGCTCAATGTCCAGGCAATGGGTGAGGTGGGCTGAGTAAAGCTCAAACCTGTGGTTTTCTACATTTCATAAGAGAAGGTCCTAACATATAAGCTGTAGGTGAACCCAGGGTATGGAGATAGTTCACCTTTCGTGTTAAAGCCATGCCACTAGGCATCTGAAAACTGAATATTTGTGAGGCTATGGAGGGAGCAAGCAGGAGGGAATGCAGCTTATTTAGAAGGCTTGACTGAGAGGAGGATAGGCAGGCAGAGCAAACAGCACGAGCTTTGTTCCATTTACAAACTGGGATAAATAGTAATTGAAGTAAACTGTTGGCCTTTTCCTGGAGACGGGAATGCAGCCTGTTGTGTGATCTTTGTTATAAACAGATGATAGTTCCATAGAAGACCTGGAAGAGAAATACATGTGTCCCTGTGCGTAAGATCATGTGGTGAAATAAGGCTTGGATCACATTCTGCAAAGGACTTACATGTAAAGACACACAGATAGTGAATCCCAGGCACACAGAGGTGTTGAAATGGGTGCCCATCTGGCCAGCTTATCTGTCCATCATCTGGGTCAGCCCTTTGGGTGGAATTCATCTCACCTGATCAACATGGGCCACCAAGTGGAAGCTAATTCTCCAAATGCTCCCATAATCAGTGAAAGGAGATGGATGGTTTAGCTTTCCTACCTGGTGTGCTTATCCCACACTGAGGCAGACCAGCCTGCTGTCTTCATGGATATTTCTGCTGGTTGCAGGGAGAGCTGGACATCCAGCCCAGATGACATGCTCTGCATCTGAGAGCTAACACCAGGTGGGACAAATCCCACCATGCAGACCTCAATACAAAGATCCAAGTCACAGGGATTTGGGCTTCTCTGGGGTTCAGATGCTTTTGGGAATTGTACCTGGCAAAAGGCAGGATGGAGAATGAAGATCAGCTCGCCTGTGAGAGACTTCAGGCCAAACAGCTGTGGATGAAAGAGTTTAATAGCTCTATTGGCAAAGATGATAGATTTTTGCATGTTCAGCAAACCTAATCTCTTCATTTAACTTAGAAAATTTACAAGCTCTCCTGGCGCATTTGGTGGAGCTTGTAACCTTTGTGATCAGATGAAGCCAATGAAACATATGTGTTATGAGTGCCAAGTAGTTCAGATGTTCCTTTCCCTCCTTCTTCCTTTAAAACAGCAGAAAAATAGAAGTAAACAACTACAATGAAGATTAAAAAATAGAGCATTCAAATCCCAGGAAATCTCCCAAATCAGAGACTTCAGAAATAGTTCTGTCCCACTTACCTTTCTACTTTCTGTGAGAAGTGTTTATCATTGATGCTTAGCAAGATCATAGAGATTATTGTTGTTCTGCAGTTGGCAACATTCACTTGAGGAACATCTTTCTTGTTTCAGGGTTTGATTTCTCAACCCGAATTTTTTCATTAGCTTTAATGCTTTGCTTTTCATTATCCTCCCTTTGGGAAATGACTTGACAAAATAATTAGGAATGCCAGTTTGATGAAGGAGTTCGCTTACCACACACCTACTCATTTTCCTGTTTGCGTTTGTGTAACAGTGCTCTGCATGTTAAAAAAAAAAGGAAAAACATAAACAAAGAAGAGTCCTGCAGGTCTAGGAATAAGTCAAATACAAAGAAAGAAGCAGATAAGCCAAGCTAACTCCTTACCAACAAAGAATTCTAGAGCTTGTTGGACACATCAATGGTTTAGAAGGAGCTGAAGTACATCAACAAGGAAAATGCTAAAAGGGAGGCTTTATGGGGGAGTTTGTCTACTCTGCACCCAGAAGGCAGCCCCGGCTGCCCCAGGGTGTGCCAGATGCAGCTCAGACGCAGCAGTCCTGGGGGAAGGTGCAGCTAAAACCAACCTCCCGGACACATGGGATCCCTGTATTCAAACATCTTCAGCAAGTGATTCCACTGCCTAAGCACACCGCTAGTACAAGCTCCCCACTGGCAGCCTCTGCAGGCTGCCACTGAGGTGGGGTGGGATGAGATAGGGTGGGAAGCATGGCTGCTCTTGATAGCATCTTCCAAGGCAGTAGAGAGATTTTGAATACAGACTTTTTACAGAAAAAGGCCTACCTCAAAACACTTCACAGGGAAAAACAATAGCAAAGGCTCAGCAGCACTTAAGGTGGAAATTTTGGTACCAGTTTCTGAGGTTTCATGCTGTGGGGAATTTGACTCAGTGCCCAGGATGGGAAGATATTAGCCACAGTCCTTTTTGTGCGGGCACAGATGTACCCAGCATTGCAAAGGTGCCACCAGAGAAGGAAGGAGCGTCTTTCAGCCCTCCTTCTTCAACTTTTCACCCTGCAATATTTGTGAGGTTGTTTTAAGCTATTGTGCCTCCTCTGACTCTTGTGCCAAGGTGAAGCCCTTGCTACGTGAACACCCTGAAACACCCCCAGTATTTAGGACACATTGCTTAACTGAACAATGACCAGGGCCACAGCAGTTTCACAAATACCTGATTTTTTTCTCAGACGAGATAGTAAGTATTGACTTCTAGGAGTCAAGATCTGTGAATGTTTTCTGGAAGTGCAAACATGACTGTAAGACCAAGAAGATCATCATGAGAAAGCAGCCACAGTCAGCGCTGTGATTTTTACCTTCTGTCTAGGGTGAAATATGAGGTTTTCTACATAGCAGGGATGTCAGGCTCTGAGAGCCACATTGAGTTCATTACAGAATGAGGGCACTTAAATGTGGATCTAGATCTGCATCATCTTTTCCATGAAGTCGAGTAAAGATTCTAACCGGGACTTTGGTTTAAGCTTGCTTCCAGAAAGCTTGTCCTTTGTCTTCATTGTCTAAACTTAGTTTTGAAGTTATTCCACCATTTTTTCCTATGTGCTTATGCATACACATACACATACATACTACTTTTCCACCTTTTTTAAAGAACTGCCACCTTTTCATAACTAAAAATCAGGATGTATGCCCGCATTTGACAGCTCTCAAATGAAGAACAGGCAAACTGGTTATTTTTATCCTTATTTCACCAACCTGCAAAGAAAGCAAGATTTTAGTACCTTGCTCTTAGGACATCTTTCCTCTGAGCTTTTGAGCTTGCTACCAGTTGCAATCACATGGGACAGAGCGACAGAAAGTCTTAATTCCTACTTTTGTTAAAATCAATAACTACTTAGAGGAGATTAATTTCTTCAGTGAAGTCAGGTTTTCACTACCAGCCAGCATATCTCACCTGAACGCCAAGTCCCCCAGCTATCTGCTGGTGGGATGCAGCATGGAGTTCAGAAGGGAGGACTTGGGGGGATGTGGAGGGCAGAGGAAGGACCTGGAGCCTTTCTGGAGATGATGACTGTGAGGCACTGGTGGTGTTGCTCTGAGGTAAGGGTAGGCTGTTGTCATATGCTGAAACTAAGTTTTAGCATATGCCACTCATTGAAATCAGTAAGAAAAACGCAACCACCTAGTTGCACTGTAAACATGCACAGAAAATGGTATTATGCTCCCTTCAAAGAGAGTGTTAGTGTACCTAAACAGTTCCCAGATGCTCTCTCTATTCCACCAAACAAACTCACATTTATCAGAGTATTAGTGGGAGCATATCAAGAATGTACCACTTGGAAGTCATTTTTCCATTTCTGAATGAAGAGGAATTTTGCCTCTCTGCGTCTTCCTGGTTGGTTGGATGCACAAAAAAGTGCCTGATTCCTGTGGCTAAACTTGGAATTAACCTATATGTAAGCCAGTAATCTCTCCAGTTTTGATATATTTCTACAGTGGAAGAACAATAAAGTTCTCACTAGTTCCCTGATTTTAGCTATTTTTAGAATGAAATGTAGCGCAAGTGTCTTCTGTGCCCTTCTTTTGAAACAGGAGGCAAGAGCATGCTGCTGACTGGTAGATCAGCTCCAGGTCAAGTCTTTTACAAAAGTACAACCCAATGTTAGCAAGATCGAAACTACTTTTTAGTTCCTTGCGTGAAAGTGGGTGCATTCACACTTGCTCTTTCTGATCAAGGAACTCAAATCTTCACTGTTGCTGCTTATGATAAGCTCTGATACATGTCTGAGCATCAGCTTTAGCACTAGTGCCCTACCTGCTTCAGCACAAAGTTATTCTGTTCTTCATCATTTGGACCCTGAACATTTTTGCTCTTAGTGCTGTGGAGTCTAGCTCAAGCTTCAGTTTTGTTTCATCCTAGTAGGACAGCATTTTTCTGTGAACACATACAATCCTTCTGCAGAGCCACGGAGGACACCTCATGGCCAGCTGCAGTGTTTTCCGCAGTGATGCAATTAATGATGACGATATCTGCCATTATTAGGCATTGAGAGCTGACCCTACAGGGTGAACCTGCCAAAGGAAGGTGCAGGGATTTGATCACAGTCATCACATCACTAGAATCCCTGTCCTTTTTCTGCTGTCTCTCTGCTCCGCTACAGTTTCATTATGACTTTTAAAGTTCCATCATAGGCAAGTTTGTAGCCTGTTTGATCTGAATCAGTGCCGAGTACAGAACTTGTGTGACAGCTTATTTTACCCTTAGTAGTGGCTAAAATTCGCCACCTTTGTTGCTAGCCGTGTCCTCACATCAGCTCCCAGACAAATGCCTTCCTGCAGCACCTCAGGGTGCCCAGCACACACATGTGCTGGCTGCTCCCTGACATGCCGCATCCTGCCAAGCAGCAGCATTCACAATCCTGAGTCAAGCCTCAACGCTGTGTGAGAGTCTCCCAGAAAAAAACAGTAATTCTTAGTGGTTTTGCTCTTAAGGATCTTTTGGGGAGTTATGGCTTGCAACATGTTTTACAAAAATGTAGGAGGGTTGTTCTTATGTTCCTGTGTATCAGGTTCCCCCATCCCCAAGGGAGCTCAAGCATCCCACTTTTTTCATTGCAGGCGGCTCTGGACCCAGGCTGAAGACAACTGAGAAGCGCTGAAACCTCCGAAGCGCTTTTTGCTCTGGCCTGCTCTGAGGATGAAGGCAAGTGAAATGATATAGTTAATCTCTACCAGGGAAGGCCAGAGAGAGAACCCTGAGCTATTTAGCTGCCAGCTAATGCTGCCTTGGCAACCATTTAATGGGCAATGGCCTGTACTTGAATGACTTCAAGAAGAGATGTAATCAACCATTCGCTATCTTTCTTCTTTCCATTAAGTTCAAAGTACTATATAATCACTTCAATTTTCTTTCAGCGGTGATAAGTCTCAAGCATAAACCACAAAGCCTGAACTCTCAGTCAGCCTCCATGTTTTATCCTGGATTTATCTTCAGCCATCATCAGGTGCTGTCTTTCTGCCTGACCCCGTATGGAAACTGGCCTCCAAGGAGGGTCAAGTATTCACTTTCATATTCCTCTGTGCTGAAATGTTTTTCCTGGCAAGATTAGATAAAGCAATTCCTTTTCATTTCAGGCCATCCCAAGTAGATGCTTTATAAAAAATCTATTTTAAAGCAATTCTTTATCTCATTTGCTGTAGGTTTATAGGTTGAGACTACGGCCAGGCTATTTTTATATTCACTGTGCCAGAAATAAAACCCCGTAATTTACTCTGCTTGTAGAAAAAAAAAATGATTTTTATCTTAAAAAGGCATTTAAAAGATATTGTCAGACTCCTCTCTCAGTCACTACCTGGTCAGAATCTGCAATACGACTCAGAGCCAGATCCAGCAAAAGCATTTAGGGGTGCAGCTTAATTAAGTGCAGTTTAATTGAGTATAAATTAAGCAAAATTTGTATCATTCCTGCATTTTTATGTTGGACAGCCATTGATGAAATATAGAAGCAGTGCTGGCAACAGAGGCTGGGATTTTCCCTTCCCTGAGTACCCACCGCATGGCCCCTCTCTTTGCTCTCCAGATGAAGCTCGGTTTCTTTGCCTTGCAGCAGCACCAGCCACAGGGGAGAGGAGAGTGCCACCAGTTTTCTTATAGCCTAGAGCAGGGATATTCAGTGGGGACAGTCTCCTGAGATGTGGGAACCTGAGAGGGTTCATACCTTTGTGAAAGAAGTATTAAACACCTTCCTTCCTGTCTGAATGTCCTTGCCACTCGGCTTTCAGCAAGTTTGTAATTTAAAGGTGGAATCTCACTTTCAGATGGTTTCTACAATGTGCCTGAAAGCCTGGGGCGCTACCACCTTGCAGGGACTCACTCACATGGTGACACTCTGCCTGCCCAGCTGCAACTCAGCCACCCAGGCTGTGGCTGCTGGACCCCACAGCTCCTGCCCCAGACCCGCACAGAGCAGCTGCTCCAGCTCCCCAGACCCAAATGAGAGCTGGGTCCATGCAGGCAGTCAGTGGGGCTCATCCCTCACCCATTGACCGGACAAACAAGCACCCGCTGATGTACATTGCCCATGTCCTCAGCTTGGCGGTGATCCTGCACCACTTTGAAAGATGCTGCTGTCCTGCTTCTCTTTTCTGCAGCCCGTGGGAGGGATTTCCACATCCCTGCATCTCTGATACAGGGGTTGCAATGCTGAAATGTGGCCTAGCTGCCCCTCTCCCTTGCCAATCCTCTCTACACTCTCCGAACAGCAGCTGGCGTGGAGACAGGCTCCGCCACATGCAGTGCACTGCTGTTTTGACCATGCCATGCCTCCTTGCTTGGGGCAAATATCTGGACCCTAAAGCCATGCCCCCACCTCTGGTGTGGTGGCACTGTGGAGGAGCTGTCCTGAGCAGTAAGGAGCACATCCTCGCTGGCGAGCGGGACAGCGAAGCAAAGCCCTCTGCTCTGAAACTCATGGAACGCCACTACACAGTCATAGCTCTGAAGTGAAATCTGTCGTGTGGTACTCCCAGCATCCTTGCACATGTGCGTGCATGCACAGACATGCTCACATGCACCTGCATCCACACACGCACACAGACATGTTTCCTTCCATACACATACAGGTACGAACCAGTGCATGGCTGATGAACCTCAGTAGCCAGAGTACATCCAAAAATAAAATACAAGTGTGTACCACCATTTCAGTTTCTTGATCATACAGAGAATGAGAGAGCTTCCTGGTGTGTAACAACATGACGGGACATGCAACAAGGACACAGAGCACTTGCAACATGCTTCGGAGCAGTGGAATTAAATATTACAGGTAGGGCTGGTAGCTCCACCCATTCTTGAGGTTACCAGACACTTCCCATTGTAAGACTCTGTTTTCAGTTCCTTGTACACCAAATGTTGACTGCCTGGACTGACATTTACGTGTGCCAGATGTTTGTACCAGGTTTCTGCAGTATTGGTTTCTGCAGTTGTAGATATTGCAGAGACCTGTAGTTCAGGCACTTAAAATTACAGAACTATGGAAGATCTGTTGCTTTACCTTTGTTAAAAAAAAATTCTTGAGGCCTTTGCTCTGAGCATCTCGAGGTGCACTGTCACCTTTGGGAAGGATTTGACAAGCTGAATCAAACTGCCTGCACCCTACGTATCTGCCTTCTGCCATGCTGTGAAACCATTCCCAAATTTGTCCCGCTTATAAATTTGAAAAATCACGCCTACTGAGTGGAGACCTTGATTTTATCAACTGAAATCCTGAAGACTATTTAAGCAACACCTGCCCTGCACACATCATGGTGTGTTCGCACCTGCAGAGCTTTTGGATCTCCTGTCCCTCTGCCTTCACTGGCTGAGTGACCAAGTCCAACAGTGAAACAAAGCTCTCTCTTTTGCCTGCCCATGACCAGGGACTCAGAGTTCTGAACACTACATACGAATAAAAAAAGCCAGTCTCCACCGAGCTGTGCTACATCCAGCTCAGCATTTCCCCTCACTCTGCTTGAGATGGAAAGCACCCAATGAGACCAAGGAACCTGCATCAGCTGAGGCAGGAGCAAGGGATGAGGGTCCACAGGAGTGAAAGGGACTCTAGCTCTTGGAGGCATCACATACATGCTTGCTCATCTGGGATTTCACTAACCTGCATCTTAAAAGTGCCTTTCTTTGCCCATTTTCTGGGTAGAAGGCCACTGCATATTCCTCTGATGTTTAAGCATCTTCCTTTAAATTACAGCCTAAATGTCTTTGTGGGAAGTTTGTAACTATTTGTTCTCATGCCAATGCTGCCTCTTAACAGTGGTTTTCTTGCTTAGGTATTTTTTTTTGGCTACGTTTGTAGGCTGAAGCAATATTGGTAGACTGAGCAAAGACAGAGCTGGCATGAGGAACTCAAAGGAAGATACCGCAGTTTCAGAATGGGGAAAAAGCCCTGACTCCAAAATGGAGATGAGATGAAATGAGATGAGATGAGCGGCTCAGAGTCTAAGCCCTGATCTGGAAGTGCTCACTGTTCGTCCTCTACTAGCTACAAAAAAAACTTAATCTTTCGCCTAAGGGGACCATAAAAGAAACCTAAACCAAAAGCAGTGGACTGCAAGGAACACCTCGTTGTCATCTGGGCAGCAACCACAGCATAGTACAAATTTCAGGTACCTAATCACAATCTGTTTTTTTCAACAGCATCCAATGTGCAAGATAGACCAACCTCAAGGGTGAAACAAATGTTCTTCCAATAACAACATAAAAAGCCTGGCTATAAATAGTCTAGTAACCCATATACTCAAAAATAAGTGTCTAAACTTAGGGAATACTTCTGCTCCTAATTGTTCTGTGCTTCAACTTGCCAACTTTAAGATGTAGAGAACTCTCACCATCATCCTACAGAGCTAGTGGGAGGATAAATTCATTGCTGTTTGTGAAACATCCAGGCTTCGTAATCATAAGTACCACAGAAAAGCCTATAAAGCAGTTAATAACTTCATCCTCATAGCAGGATTTATAGGGATGCGTAATAAATAAGGTATAAAACCTCATGTTAAATAGCGAGAATGGAATAGAACACTGAATAATTGCTCACTAAGGGGACTCATCTGTCCTGTGTGCTTAATGAGGCATAGGTATATGGGAATATTAATATGTGATCTCCTTAAAACTGTACATGCTGCATAAGGATTGAGAGCAACAGCAGTAAGAGTGTACAGGAAATCTTAATTCTGGCATTTCCTACATTTTGATTAATTGATATAGCAACGTTAATAATGTGCTTCAGCATGGTTGCTAGTTTGTGCGTGTGTTGTGATACAAACATAGAGGAAAAAAGATACCCATGCATTCATCATATTAATTGCACAGCCTCAGCACTGCTGCCCTTTTATTCTTCTGGAAAGCATTATACAGGGTTGCTACATAAGGCAGCTCAGGTTTCCAGTACAATATCCTGGGTTTAGATGCTTGTCCCACAGAAAGAAACATGTGCCAGACTGGGTTTCAGCCTGCTCAGCGAAGCAGAGAGGGAGAGCTGCAAAGCTGTAGACTTTATTAAAACCCTCTCATACAAATGAAACAACTGCCCACAATGTATTTTTCAAATGCTTCGAAAAAGGATGAATCGTTAAAATTAGCATTTTGTCACTACCTGCTGAGCCAGCAACTTTCCCAACACTGGCCCCCATCCCTGCCCACGGTGGATTTGCAGGCAGTGACAACGGCATGTGCACACCTCGGCTGTGAAATGACTGATTATTTTTTCCTGTCCGATTACAGAACTGACATTGGAAATGGGATTCCTTACCTGGGAAAAATCTTTTCAACCGATCACTCATCACTCTGGGTGAAAAACCTATGAAGGAGTGAGTGATGGAGGTAACTGGGTTCTGTTCACTGCTTCACCCAGATGTGGTGGCAAGGATGGGTCCAGTGCCACCTTGCTGGAGCGTGGCATCCCCTCCAGCCAGCACTAGCACAGGCAGGAGTGTGGATCAGGGCTGCAGGAGGGCATGATCTAAAGACTGTTGAGATTTACAATATCTAGGGGACGTCCTGTAGCTGTGCTCCTGAGTATTTTTCATCTCAGGAGAGCTACTAAGTTTAAAATAAAAATTAAAATTAACTATGCAATTTGGTTTTACATTAACACAAACAACTCCCATTAAGCATCAAGAAAGCCAAAAATATAACACCTCCTGCATTCATATATATATATATACACACATGCAGGCACACAAACGTTTTTATGTATATATATATGTCTCTGTTTGTTTCGCGTATAGCACAATAATGGCACGTATCATTTCAAGGAGGTGACACAGTGTGCCAATAGTCACACAACAGGCCAAGGGCATGCCTGGGTAGAGCAGGCAGGTTCCCTGCTTCCCAGTTCAGCCCTGTCCTCAGGACTATGCTATTTAGTATCATGGGAAACCAGCTTGTTAACGATACTGGCAGCCTGCAACTCAAGCAGCCCACTGTAATTAAATGATGACTGTCTCCTCTGCTGAGAAAAAAAGGACTGAGAAATTCAGCAGTGCACAAAGAGGAAAACACTCACCCTCTCACTAGCATGCACCGGACCTCAGGAACGATGGTACGGACACCGTTGTCCGAGTACACAATGCTATGTCAGGTTTCCAAGGCAATATCCAGAGCCTAATGTTCTGAAGCCCTAAAATACAGGTCCCAAGCAATCTAGTGAAGTGGTACAGATTCAACATGATGTTTAAGGTCATTTTTAATGTATCTTCTTTATGGCTGTTCTTTCCCTTTTTATTTTTTCTGTGCTTGAATAGATATTTCATGTGGTTTCTTTGTTTTAATTCTGAATTTTATAGTTGAGGCTCCCTTTTTTTTTTTGTGATTGTTGAACTTCCGGCTCTGTTGCAACGTATTATATTATTCTTTTTTTTTTTTTTTTACAGGGCAGCTTGCACGGTTTCCTCTCTCTCTCTCTCTGGAGATCAGGATTTCAATAAATACATTTCACGTGGCTCTTACAGTGTTTCTCCCTTTTTATTTTCTACCCAGGAGATATAGAAAAATAGACCTGGAAATCAAAGAATATATCCAAAGAGAAAAGTAAATGCGAGAAAGAGCTTCATTCCCTCTGGAGCAACAGCACCACTTCCCAGCAACTCCTGAGCAGGTCCTTCAGGACTGACACAGGAGATGAGGCATTTATAGCTAGCATATCTCTCTCTCTCCTTTCTTTATGAGTTGCTGGTTGTGGGCACTTAGTCAGTTTATTTCTGAGCTAGTTCTTTCAGGCTTCTCAATAATTTATGTTTCAACAGTGAAAATCGCCATCCAAAGTACCCTCATAAATTCACTAATGACACCTTAGCTTTGGAAAACTGAGAACACAAAATCCTCCCAGTGATACAATTTAACACCAAACTCCTAACTTCTTGACAGCTTTCTGAGACTCACATGCACAATATTAATTGTTTAGCCTGGCTGACTGGGCCCTGGATGAGGAAACAGAGCTCCCTTTTAAAGCTGTTTAAAGCTTTGACTGAGGACTACCAGGATGCACTGCAAAGGTCTGCACTTTTATGGGCCTCTCCTCAGTCCTTTTTTGTTATCTTCATCTTGGTAAGATGAGCTGACCATGGACAATACAACACGACTTCATGTTGTCTCTCTTTCACTCACGCTCAGACGCAGGTGAGGCCATTCTTGGCAGCTGCCAGTCTGGATGACAAAGCCTCCCTGACACAACACGATACATCATCTCTGCAACACAAAAGTTGTGAGGGAAATAAATCTTTGCCCCAACTGATTCAATCAGGTGTTTGAGAGAGATATACAAAGATATGGCAGGCTTCGTATCTAGAGATCTCCATGCCGCTTATTGTATGGAGTGTCTAATAAAATATGAAACATTTAATTACAGTGAGCAATTAGTCTCATTTTTTCCAGGACCCCTAGAGCTGTGGTAATTTGATGAGGGAAGATTTAAAAAATGATGCATGAGAGCAGCAATGACAAAATACACTGCGTGAAAAAAAAACTGCTACCTAAGCAAGGGCATCGAAGCACTTTTAAAAGAAACCTCCAAGTTTTGGTTCAAAATAAAGACATCTCCTTTAAAAACAGCAACGTGCTTCTGGACCAAGATACAACAAACAGCACTGGTTACACTTACAGGCATCTCTATAGATTTGTAATTTTTGAGAATTAAAGCAGACTTACTGGTAAAACCCAGTGAGATGTGATCTCTGTGATTAATCAAAATTATTCCCTTAAAAGTCTCCTACAAGGTAGCCTCACTGTATCATCTCTCTTAGGCCCTGCTTATGCCTTTTGACCATCAAGGTTACAACAAACATGTGTGAGTTACTGTTCAACCATCCATGGACACATTTTAAAAGGGACTTAAGAGAGATGGAGCTAAACTAACGAACCTGTCTGGCTATTTTGCGGAAGAGCTGCCTCCCTCGTCATGGCTCTGAGAAGGGTATGGAGGGCTATGACCTGGGAAGGACATGGACGACCACCTTATGGTCCTTTGCAGAGCATCCACAGTGTCATGGCAGCTCTAAGAGCATGGCTCCAGGAGGAAGACCAGGAAAGGGAATCATAGAGGATATTAACGCCATGTTCACTTCTCTGATTTCCAGTCTCCCTTCTCTTGCAAGATACCACTAACCGATGACAGCTGCTGAATAGTGGCACAGTGTGTTTCTTCATAAGTGACCACGCGACTTGTGCACATTAATCTAATGCTGAGTATTCAATCGTGTGGCAGGGCAAGAACACAAGCAGCTACAATTGCTTTCAAATGCCAGTTTGTGTATTTAAATGGGGCAAAGCTGTACATACTCCTGAAGCAGCCACTTTTATAAACGAGTCTGGTAATGACTCAGGAATGATGCAGCTGTGAGGCCATCTGTCTAAATGTCCTTAATGCTCACCACCAAGCTACTAGGAGATCTCATCTTTGTTTCCCAAGGAGTCTGCAAGCATGTGGGGTCTAGTCCATGTCTAGGCACCTGTCTTTTAACCCTGGGGCCTCTGACATAGGATTACAGTACAACATCTGCCCAGCAACCCCTTTTCTATCCTCTGTTCTTCAGGTGCAGTCCTGGCTCTTGAGTGCAAGTACATCCTCTCCCAAAAGGCTGAAGCTTCTGTCCTACAAAATAACTTTGTGAAGCCTTGGACAGAGGAGACCAAGCAGACATATGGATATAAATAGCTTTTGAAGAACCTGTGTAAAGACACTGTTGTGTTTCCTTACAAAATAAAACACAAGAGATCAGATATTATAAGGAAAAATAGCATACCCCTTAAGTGTAAAATCCCTCAACCCAGCTACCATATCATCAGAGATCCCTGGCACTCTACCAGAGTCTGACTTCTCCAGTTTAGAACGATGCCTTAAGCCAAGTTTGCATGGTCACCAAGCCCACATCTGCCTATGTCCTTCGCTTTCTCTGTCCCCTCCAGTGATATTTTTTAGTTTGCTTCCCTTTACTTAGGGTTGGTAATTTTTCATTTTCTCTAGTCTTTCAAACAACAGAAAGGGCCACCTTCCCCTAGCTTTGGCAAAAGCATCATCCCCCAGCCCTTCATCATCTGTAGATGATGACAGAGCTCACGCCATCACCTCTGGCTTGGTGCAGACCTGGCCCATATTGCCTGTCTGTGCAGGTTACTTAGGCAGTGACAAGTATAGTAATTCCCAGGGCAAAAATTCAGGATCCACCAGCTGTACAAAGGGATTCCCCAAATTGCTGTAGTGGCTCTGGTATATTAACTGCATCTTTGCCTAAAAGGACATAGACTCTAGATACGGGTGGGATTTCTCAGCCTGCCTTTCTTATTTGCCTCTCTAGTGGGACTAACATAGCTTAACTGATATAACTCAAAGGTAAACTAAAAAAAAAAAATAAAATAGCATAGCTTTACATCACAGGCAGTTCAACAGCTAGCTGACCAAAAGATGATGTTGCAAGAACCTAGATTCGTAGTCTATTATCAGTGAAAAATACTGAAGCTACTGTAATATTTTTATCACCTATTTGTGTGGGATAATTTTTTTATGAGACCAAAAACATTTATAAAGCCTGATCTGCCGGATCATATTGGATGTATTTTTGATTTGTGAACATATATCTCATTTTTATTGCTCAATGAAAAAAGGCAAAGGGAAAGCATTTAACTCTACTTTTGCATTAAGGTGAGATATTTTTGTCCATATGCCTGTGATGCTAATATAGCACTCCGTACAGACCAGGCTTTTCAGGAATGAGTTACAGTGAAAAAATACCTTGTCTTTCACACAAATACAGATCAACAAACTTTCTCAGTGTGTTTGACACCCAGATACATACACTTCAACTGCTTAACTGCATTGTTAATATTACTGTATGGTTATTTGCTGTTTGTGTTATTGTAGCACTTGTAAGCTGCAATTCTGAAAGAAGAGCCATTTGGCAGGTGCAGCTAGCACAAACAAGCCTTATCCCAAAGACCCAGCAAGCCAAATATGAAAACAAGAGACAAGAGACATTGAAATAGGTGCTGGGTACAGAGAAACAAGAAGACAGTGTTAGTCAATGTCACTGGTTATGATCCACTGGCAACCTAGCAGCTGTCGTGTTCTGCAGGACACCATGGAAAAAAGAAACTTTAAAGAGGTCTAGCCAAAATTTTAACTTGAACTGAAGGAGATGGTTCTGCAGCACAGATGTAGCTCAGAGAACATTGCAGAGCTGACAGGATTAAAAGTATGTTCTTGGCTAGGACTACTCAGAAGTAAGAGGTAGGAAGAAACAAGAAGGCAGCCAACAACATTGTTGTACAGGGTACGGCAGAAAGTCTACGAGGCAGCTGGAGCATCCCCTGAAGGATGTACCTCACCAGTAATTAGAGAATGACAAATTACAAGGGAATCAGAGGAGGATGTTCTAGTTTCATCATTAGTGTTAAGACATTTTCTTAAAAAAAAAAAAAAAAGTTTAATGATCTATGAGGTAGTTTGTCCTGAGCATGATCTCCTCCTGCAGCTTCGTGACAGCAGGCAATATCATGAGATACTCTCACATCAGTTTCAGGGAGATTACAAAACAGAGAATAACCTGCAGAAAGAGGCTGGTTACTTATTTTAGCATTACTTCTTAAACGGATTAGAATGGCAGAATATACTTACCCTCTAAGAGGGATTTTGCTATGGCTCAATCCCATAACAGAACATCTAAGGCACACACCTATTGGTCACCATTAAATTTTCTTTCTGAGTCCTATAATGCTGCCTTTTCATCCGAACTTTACAAGCTTTGTAAAAGTTCATCAACAGGTTTCAAGGTGTTGTGATTTTATAATTTGAGATCTTGAGTGCTTGGTATTTGTTAGTCATTCACTTCACTGAGCTAAATTTGCCTTACCACAAGGAATGTACATAGCCAGACAATTTCCTCCCACCTTTCCATCACATGCCTAGGCAGGCACGCAGTTTTTGGAGATGCTGAATTAGTCGTGTGACGCTGCCTGTGGCTATTAGGAAATAACTCTCATCTGTTTTCTTGGCATCAGACAAAAAATGCACTTACACACCTGAAACCTGGCTCTTAGGAACATTAAAGGTGTGCACAGTGTTTAAACCTAACCTCCGCTGTTGAGGCAGCTTTTGATGCTTCTCTCCCTTGGACTTCATATTCCAGTTGTGTTTTTCCTCCAGTGGAAGGAAGCCTTGGTCCCAACATCAGTGCCTGCTCCCACTGAAGTTAGAAAGGAACATGCCATTACCTTGGGCTACAGTCTCAAAGAGTATAAATCAGCGTAACTTCTGTCTCAACTACATGGGACATACGTCAATGCCCACTAGTTGCAGATCTGCCCTTGCAAGTTCATACGTCATCTGGTCTACAGTTTGCTGATTTCCAAGATTAAGAATGGAAAGAAGGGAAGACGCTCTAAGAGGTGATGGGCGCAGTCCTAGCACTGTGCGGCGCGGCTATATTTACCTTGCAATGCTAGGCAAGCTGTAAGCTGCCAGAGAGAAATGGATGTCATCCAGGGGTAAAAATCTGTAGGAACTTGCCAGATTTCTACTATATCAGAAGTAAGGGCTTGCACTTCTCTTTCAGGTTCATTCACTCTATGACTGCCAGTGTTGGTAAACTTCAAAGTCTTCTTTTTTTTTCTATGAGGATCAGCAGTTTCTCAGCTCGGGGTGGGATGAGTAATCAAAGCTTTGTAAGCATGTCATAGCATTTATATGGGATGTAATTCATACAGAAATAATATATATATTCATTAATTTGATTTCTGAGCTTTCTGCAGTCCATATGCAACGAAAGAAGATTGAGATAAAACTTCACCTATCTGATGTGATATGTTTTATACCCAGAGCCCACTCTTTCCAAAAGTGTAAATAACTCTGTATGATACAACCAGGTGAACAAATCAGATATAAATATGTAAGAGTCACTACTGCCAGCCTAAGTCTTAATGAATGCCCCATGAATGAAGCAAACTCTATAGCTGGCTCCAAACAACTTACTGCTGGCTTTAGTAGCATTTGCAATATAATTTCTAATTTAAAAATACTACACAATGAGACACTAGGTTAAACTAATCCAGCACAACTAAGACACACAGTGTGTTGGCCACACCTTGCCCTCAGACTCAACACTTGGGTTTTCTTTCCCCTGATTACTTCATGCCAGCTCTCAGCCTTTGCATTTCATAGAATCACAGAATCACAGAATGTTAGGGATTGGAAGGGACCTCAAAGGATCATCTAGTCCAATCCCTCTGCCAAAGCAGGACCGCCTAGATCAGATCACACAAGAATGCGTCCAGGCGGGTTTTGAACATCTCCAGAGAAGGACACTCCACAACCTCTCTGGGCAGCCTGTTCCAGTGTTCTGTTACTCTTACTGGGAAGAAGTTCTTCCTTATGTTTAAGCATAACCTCCTATGTTCCAGCTTATATCCATTTCTCCTTGTCCTATCATTGGATGCCAGTGAGAAGAGCCTGGCTCCATCCTCATGACAGTCACCCTTTACATATTTATAAACATTAATGAGGTCCCCCCTCAGTCTCCTCTTCTCCAAGCTAAAGAGACCCAGCTCCCTCGGCCTTTCCTCATAAGGGAGATGCTCCACTCCCTCATAACAGTCCCCGCTTTCCCACAGCAGTAAGTGTCAGTACTGGCAAGAGAGAAAATGTTGCCTTTTCAGTACATTCCCCCAATTCAGGCTGGCCAAGATGATTCATTTTAAGCACCGCATTATGCTGTCCATCCGGTAATTGAATGTGAATAACAGTGAATCTTTGCAGACTTACTGCTTTCTTTTTTTTCCTGAAGTGGAGTATGTGTGGTGACAACAACTAAATTACCTCAGATTGGCCCTAAGAAAACTAGGCAGAGTTATGGTAAAAGTAAAGACTCATGCCCTGGTCCCTTACGATGATTCAACCATGTGCAGAGCACTAAACAGAGTTTTTTGCCCTAAATGTGTCTCTCTCCAGTTTTTCCAGGTGGGATTACAATTTTCTCAATCTATCCACCTCATTTGGGAGTTCCTCTTGCTTGGAAAGTGCTTCTCCTACTCATTCCAGCTCCCAAAGCAGCACGCAGAAGGACACTTACTTCCTCTGGTTGGAACAAACCTGACCTGGCTTGAGGGGCTGGAAGCTGGTTTGCAAAAACGGCAGCCAACCAGACCCAGCTCAAAGCTTTATCATTCCCTTTCAGTCAATGGCAAAGACTTAGTCCTCATGGAAATGAGTGACAACGTTTCTGTGAATGATCTGAGGTCACGGTTTTAACCCAGCAGCATCATAACCGGCCATTCATTGTCTAGGCCAGCAATCGAATACAAACCTTAAGCCATTTTGCCATGTTGTCACAAGGGGGAGAAAACTGACAAATGGATTTAAAGAGCACTCACCCATAGAGAAAGAAAATGCGGAGGTGCAAGGCAGGCATGCACGCTGCGAGGAAATGGGTCAAAAAATGTTCAAGCCTTGCCAGTACATCCCAGCACTTTTGATTCAGCTCCTGGTGTGTGGAAAATCTTCATTACAGATCGAGAAGAGTTGGTTCCTGGAGGAAAGAGGCCTCTGAATCATCAAGGACTCTTCTTAAGGCTCTCACAAGATGTCCTCCACCTCACAGATACCAAGAAAATCATGCATCAACAAAGCCAGAGTAGCAGAAGAGATGCCCTGAAGGCCCTACAGTCATCAAATTACAGCTAGTATTTTCCAGGATTCTTTAGTCTTTAAGGTGACTGGTAAGGAGGGTGAACTGGTGCTAGGCTTGCTCGCTACCATGATACTGTTTGTAGGCCTGTGCCAAACCCTGCTTTAGCAAACAGAAGTGATCGCACAGTCAGAGGTTTCCAGTCCTGAGCAGAAGCACAGCCTCATGTCCTGGTGATCAAGGACCATGAGCTTACTCATCTCATCCTTGAACCCACGTAGACTCATAGCCCTTGATCTGAGCCTCCTCTCCTGCCTTTCGGCTGAGCAGGAAGAGCCAAGGACCCTGTCTACTCTCTGCAGACAGCATTTTTAAGCTGCTTTTCACTTCCTTGTGGGGAGGCTGCTGCAAAGCGCCCAGCACACCCTCCCCTGGACATTCAGTATGCAGCCACAGCTCCATGCCTGCAAGGCAAGGAAATGTCCAGGTGGCAAATTAGCAGAAGATTGTGGGGATGGGACCCAAATAGGGCAGTAGTTGCCTGTTTGCAGTGTCACAGCTTAGCCCTGGAAGTGGTGTAGGGAGATGTTTGAGCTTTTTTTTGTGCCCAGGGACAGCCCCACTGCTGAAAGGGGACAGTCCTGACCCTGACTCCTGCTTTTCTAGGTATTAGATGGAAGCATGATGCAGCCTTTGACTCAGGCAATTAATCAGGTTACTTAAACATTGTCGACAGAGGCTTGTTTCTCATTAAACCACCTGAAAGCAGATCTACTGACAGTCCCGAGAGGAAAATAAAGAGAAAAAGTATTTGTTTCCAGACACAGTTCAAAAGGAGCAAAACTAAGAACTGTTGAAACAGAAACAATTATCATTAATTTTTTTTCCACAGCCTGAGATAAATTCCCCAAGTGATATCCTACTGAGGGAGAACGGCATGGCAGAGATATTAGTCTACTATTTGATGTCTTCCACATGGAGTGACAGGAGGTAGCTTGAGACGTGGCAAATTAGTGGGACAAAAATCTCACTCTCAGGTCCAGAGATGAAGATGGGCATGAACTCATTTAGGTCAAAGACACATGCAGGCCTACACATGATAACCAAGACTCTGGTCTCACAGCTGCTCAGTGAAATGTGGTCAGACAAGCAAATACAGATGTGTTTAGATATTGTTTGATAGATAGATAGATAGATAGATAGATAGATAGATAGATAGATAGATAGATAGATAGAGCAATGCATCTAAATTTTCTTGCCTCCTCGTTGCCAGCAGGTCCAGCTGACCCAGTGCCATGCTGATCTGAATTAGCAGAGCGGTGAACACTTATAGTCAAAAGCATGAGCTCTCCTCTGCAAATAGCAGGTTAAAGCCCTTGCAGCTGGTGGAAGTACAGGAGGCTTAATGTTGGCTGCAAGCCTGCTCTTTTCCCGAATTTTGTTTGTTTATATGTATTCCCTCTGTATAAGTAAAATGCACCTGTTTTTGTGAAAGGACACAGCTGCACTTCCTCAATCTGGACTTTGAATTTCTTGTTTCCCAGAGTGTGCCTTATCTCCGTGCTTCCTGAAAAATTGCTGCAGTCTGGTATGCCAAAGAACTAGGCTGTGATGAAGCAGATAAGAGTCTCGGGAAATCCATATAGAAGAATTCCTGGCTGTTAGCCCTTCAGCGGCCTCAGGAACTCCATTACGGCTTTTCCGGGCCCTTGCTATTCTAACATACACCATTCATGGCCTCCCAACGGCTCTGTGCTTGGGAAGGGTTGGCTGCATGACCGTATGATGAACATGATCAGACCTCTGAGATCGGCCATGAGTGCTGCTGAAAACTTTGTCACCGCTTGGTTTAGTAAATCAGTGCCTCCTCAACTCCCACTCATAAAACGGAAATGAAACTGAAACTATTAGGTCCCTTATTTCCCTCTAGCACACGGATGGCTGAAAGACACCCCATCGCTACATCAGTTTCCTATCTTTCTCCCTTTCTCACATCTTTAGACTACTTGCACTTGGAGGGGAGAGGCATGCAGCTATGTTGGCCAGACTCCCATGAATCTTTAAAGATTGTCATATGCTTTTGTTTTCCAAATAATTTTTCCTGTCTGTCAACAGGGAAAGTCACTCAGATCCTGGTACTAGAACACCAAAAGAAGCGGTAACATTTAAGAAACTGAACAAATGGGTACATCATCCTCAGATGTGACAGACGCCAGACGTGTCCCCCTTAGATTTTGCTCTTTCCTTTAGCAAGGCTGAAAAAAACTCCAACTTCCATGATTAATTAGAAAAAACAGATTGAAAATATCAAATAATACATCATCTCAGGTCACCACAGCCCTGACATCCTGCTGATGACCATCTTCATACCAAAGAATATCAGAGATGATTTGATTTTCCAAGAAATTTTGCTAATTGCTCTCAGTCTGTCAGAAAGCTCATTATCCCCTCTCTGCTATTATTTACTAATCAGCCACATCCATTTCTACAGCCTGTCCTTAAACCATCAGCTACGAACTGTGCAGTACCCGAATGCTGGAGTCCTTGCTGTCATGCCCTGACCCTTAGAAACATCTCCCAGTGCCCACGTGCTTACTCCCAGTGTAGAAGGTGCACACTGTGGTAGAAGTAGTCCAAAAAACTTCTTCCCAGAAGCTGTTTTAACACTCAGCGTGCAGGATTTGGCATTCTTTCTGCTGTACGGTGCTAGATCCAGCTCTCAGGCTCTGCCTTTCTGAACTGGCCCCAGCAGTGGTGGCCAAACACTTTAACCTCCTTCAGAAAGAAATGCCTCGCACGCTGCCCAGCTGGTCATTAAATAATATGATTCCATCTCCTTCTGCCAACTCCAGATGGGAGGTGGAGATCTCTGTGCTGCTCCTGGAAGGCAGATGCTCACCTCCCCCTGAGCTGTGGCTGTGGGCAGCAGTCCCAGGCAGCCCTGCAAAGGTCAATGGAAAAAGGACCAAATGCCCCTAACCTCTTTGTCACCCCTGTGAGTGACACACTGTGTGGTCTGGCAATGGCTTTTGCACCACTAGGACTTCTGTCCCTGGTGAATAAAGGGACACCTGCATGTCTGCCTGGCCCTCTTCCCAAACGCTCACAAGGGCACTTGTCCTGTGCCCATTAAAGCCAATGCAAGTCTTGCTCTTCAACGGGTTTCTTAAAAAGCTTAAAGAAAACTGTAACCACAAACTATGCATCAGTGCAAGTGAAAGAACTTGAAATTCAATGCTCTGTGTTTTAAAAATAATTAGTTGGATTTGAATTATAAAAAAAAAGACACAAATTGCTTTCAGTATGTACCATAGCTTGTGTGCAAAAATACCTATTAACATCACAGGTTTTCAGCAGCAAGTTCTATGCTAAGTAAGATGTTATTCTGTAGCTTTGATAAACAACTGAAACAACGTGGACTGATGTTTATCATGTTTCAGATCCTTGGTTGCCTTAGGTATTATTTCTAGACAACACGTGAAGCCAAGGCTTGTGTTCTTCAGTCCAAGAAGAGTATTTTAAGAAAAAATATTCCAGTCCATCTCCTGAACCTACTGCCTGCAGAAGGTCAGCTAAATTGAAGGTGAAACAAAACAAATAACCCAGAGCAGCAGAACTCCTTTTCAGTGTTATATTTAAGATAACACAGTTACATATCATCCCCTCCAGAGAGCAGTGAGTGTGTAATCAAATCCAGGGTGAAGAACAGTGACCACCAGAACTATACTGATAGAAAACAATTCTGTGTAATTGCAGAGTATGTAATTTGAAATAAGAGTAGAAGCTTGTCTGTTCACAGCAGTAAATATCTGTTACATGCCTTCTAAGTCAGAATCAGAATGAAAGAGGTGTTAAAACCCAAATGAAACACCAAGGCTGTAGTAGAGTAATGCAGACAATAAAGCTTTTATACGCTGGTAGACAGGATGGGACAGGATAGGTTTAAGAGTAATTATCACAAAATCAGGGAGTAATTTAAGTTA
This sequence comes from Tauraco erythrolophus, assembly GCF_009769465.1. Taxonomy (NCBI): domain Eukaryota; kingdom Metazoa; phylum Chordata; class Aves; order Musophagiformes; family Musophagidae; genus Tauraco; species Tauraco erythrolophus. The sequence continues at coordinate 30,615,411 of NC_141496.1, forward strand.
ACAGAGATCTCTATAAGTGGCTGGTCCAACCGCCTTCTCAAAGCAGGGCTAACTCCAGGTTAAGTCATTTTTTTCAGTGTCTTGGCTAGACAAATTTTGACAATAGCCAAGGATGAAGATGTCATCGTCTCTCTGCACAAGCTGTCCCAGCATGTGTCCTCCACCATGGTGAAGTCTTCCCTCTAAATGCAGTAGGAATTCCCCCTGCTGCTATTCATATCTGCTGCCTCCTGTCGTTTCCCTGGGCAACTCTGAGATACATCTCCTCTGTATCCTCCACTAGGCAGGTGAAGGCAGCAGTAAGATTCCAGCTCGGCTCCCTCTTCCATGGACTAAGCCATCATGGTCGCTGCAGACTCTCCTGTATGGCACCCACTCCATTCTTCTCTGGACTCCCATACTCCAGTTTCGGATAACCGCCTTGTACTGGGTGCCCGAGCTGGACGTGTTATCCTTGAACTAGCCTCACAAGTACCCAATGGAGGGAAGTAATTGCTTCCCTTGATCTGCTGGCTATGCTTTTGCTAACACTGCTGAATTTGCAGCTCTGCCTTCCCCACTGCAAGGGTACATTGCTGACTCAGCTCAACTGGTGTACTGGGGCCCACCACTCCTTTTCCAGGTCCCTTGGGTCTGGATCCCTCAGATTCCAGACTCTGCTGCTGTCTAGCATTACCACAGCACAGATGCAAGACTTTGAATTTACCTTTATTGACAAATACCCTGCCCAATTTTGTTTCAGGACTGATAGGAAAAGCCATATCAAAAGCCTTGCTGAAGAAATAAAGTCATAAATTCCCTAATAAGTGAATTTAGGGAAAGAAATTAACACATAAATACAGAACATGAATGCCTATCCCTGCCCTATTCAATAGTCTTAGCATGAAACAACTCCTGAGAAAGACTTGGGCTTTTTTGACACGGAAGATAAAAGATGCCTTAACAATGTTCAAGCTCTATTTCAGCAGTTTGGATACCACAAACATTTCAGATGCAGCTGTATGTGTTTTGGGTTTGTGTGGTGGGGTTTTGGTAGTGGGGGAGGGGCTACAAGGGTGGCTCCTGGGAGAAGGTGGGAGAAGCTTCCCCCGGCTCTGAGTGGGACCTGCCTCTGGCCAGGGCCAAGCTGATCGGCGCCTCTGTGATAAGCATATTTAAGAAGGGAGAAAAGAAACTGCTTGGGTAGTTGGAACCTGCAGTGGAGAGAGTGAGGAGGCACAGCCTTGTCCCCGGCCTCGGCCTCAGCACAGCATTGCTGGAGCACCTCGCAGGCTTGCTCACAGCCTGGGGTCAGGGAGTGGCTCCCTGCAGCCTAGTGGCATCAGCCAAGGACCTTTGTTGCCCTAAACTGAGACTCGGGGATCACTCCAAAGCACCCCACTCACGGAGCGCCCACTGGGCACAGCTCGTCCCACCGGTGCTGGCAGAGTTCATTGGGTCATTCAGCCCCAGTGTGACACTGGGCAGAGAGGAGTGACATGTGAAACGACTCTGCACACACCAGGTCAGTGAAGATGGAGCAGGAGGAGGTGTGCCGGAGCTGAGATTCCCCTGCAGCCTGTGGTGAAGAGAGAAACAGGGGAGCAGAGATCCACCTGCTGCCATGGAGGACTCCACGCCAGAGCAGGTGACTGCACCTGAAGAAGGCTGTGACTCTGTAGGAAGCCCATACTAGAGCAACCTGTTCCTAAAGGGCTGCACTCCGGGGAGGAACCCACAGTGGAGCAGTTTGTGAAGAGCTGCAGCCCATGGGAAGGATACATGTTAGAGAAGTTCATGGAGAACTGTTTCCTGTAGGAAGGGACCCCACACTGGAGCAGGGGAAGAGTGTGAGGAGCCCTCCCCATGAGGAGGAAGGAGTGGTAGAAACAACGAGTGACCGACTGACCACAACCCCCATTCGCCATCCCCCTATGCCACCGCAGGGTGGGAGGAAGTAGAGCTGGGAAGAAGGGAGGGGTGGGGGGAAGGTGTTTGTTAAGATTTGGTTTCATTTCTCATTATCCCACTCTGATTTGATTGGTAACACATTAAATTGATTTTTTTCTCCAAGTCGAGTCTGTTTTGCCCATGACCATAATTGGTAGGTGATCCCTCCCGTCATTGTCTCGACCCACAAGCCTTTTGTTATATTTTCTCCTCTCCATCCCACTGAGGGGAGAGAAGTGAACAACGGGCTACATGGTGCTTACTTGCTGGCTGGGCCTAAACCACGGCAGTATGGCACTTGCTACGGGTCATTCTCCCTGCCAAGGAGTTGAGCATATGCGGGGCTTGAGGTTGTCACAGCTACATTTTGCCTAGTCTCAGTTAGTTGATTTATAACCAGCTGAAGGCTTTTTATGGTATTGCTTGGTGTAGGCATATTTCAAGAACCTTCAGATACAAAAGATCATTTCAAGAGTTATTGTTCAATTATAAATAAAGAAAAAGAAAAATAAAGATTAATTTGAAGGACAGGAAGGGAGATCAGTATGTGAAGGTGATCTAGTAAGAAATCGTAGGAAGGCTTTCATATAAATATTATAAAAATATAGCAACATTTCACTGCATATTACTAATGAAAGGGAAAAATAGTTCTTGACAGAAAAAGCTGACAAATAACTATAAGATCAGACAACAACATACAAACCCCAGAGCCAATGAGCAGAGTCCATGGGCAAAATGGTATTTGAGCATCTACCTAGAACTGAGCAAGCATCTAAATTGCCATTGAAATCAAGTAGCTGCTAACTAAATACATGTGTTCAGAAACTATTTATGTAAAGAAAGCCTGGAGTAATATATTAGGAAAGTGTGCTCTGAATGAAACTGTTCTACATGTCTGAAGAGACAAGTCTACATGTACTTACAGGTTTCATTTGCTTAAAGATTCAGGATTGGGACAGAGACAGGAGCAAATTTACTTGAACTAAATTCACTTGAATTTCATCACAAATCTGGGGCCACTCCTGCTAGATAGTTCATTTAATTTCTGCCTTTTCCTAGTGTCATGGTAGCTGAATCAATACTTGCAGTCAATTTCAGTCCTTACTATTTAGAAGGTTATCTATGTTTAATTTGAGCATATTCATTTGACCAAAACCATTCAGCCATTTCTGTTGATTTTCAACATTCTCTCAAAGATTTACTTTTTCACATTGTGGATTAGATTGTACTTTTCTTTCTTAAAAAAAAAAGTTTTCTAAATCAAAGTAAGAACAAGCAAGCCTCTCATTAGCAACAAGAAAACCAGAAATAAATCTAGACTCATTCAAAAAGCAGGCTGTAATTTTTTCTACTTATTTCCATAACCCTAAGGGAGCCACATTTCCCAAGAGGGCATCAGAAATAATCCTCAAATATTCAAGAAACAAGCGGAAAATGCAGCAGATTTAGCTGGCAAATTGGAGAGAGAAAGAAAGGATTGAGCACCTAGGAAAAAGACATGCTTCAGCATTCATTAGACTGGCTGTTATTTCTCGCAATCTGGAAAAAAAACATCCATTACTTTTCATTCCTCAGTCACACAGACAATTCGGAGAGTTTTACACTACAAATATTTCTATTAAAAAAAAAAAAAAGTATTTCAAGTACCTGATTGTTATATGAGCAGCAGACTTGGGTACGACATTTTGCCAAAAGTGCTTAGGAAATAATTTTTAAAAATAGGTTTCAGGATGAGAATTGTGCTATGGAAATGTTTTATTTCATAGCTCTCAGCAAGTTAATATCCTTGCTTTTGCCCTCTACCTCTTTAGACGAAAATGTCTAATTTTGTCTTACTACTAGGAGTGGTAGGAACACATTTTCTGATCAAGAAACGCTGGACATATGTCCTCTTAAAACATGGAGCTGTTGGGCTTTTGCAAAATTTCACTTGGAAACATTACAAAGACCTTTCCTTCACTGTGGAGAATGTGTGCAGTTTGAGGAAGCTGATTTATTTTCAGTGAAATACTCTTAGAAACACTGTGAGAACTTTTTGCATTTCTTTTTCAAGCAGCTGCAGTCCCAATGCAACCAGTTATTCACAAATCAACCTTGACTGCTCCACAGTGCTCTACTCCCACTTCCTAAAGGCTCAAAAGACCAAGTTCAGGTAATGTTTTTTCCATGACATTTCCAAAGCTTATGACTTTTTTCTCCCTCTTGCATTTGAATGAGGCTTTGAAAATTTGAGACTGTCCACGTCCCCATGGGAAGGCAGAAGGAGAACAGGAGCTGCGGTTGAAGAGCAGATACCCACCAGTATGTCACCCTCCATAGGGTGCCACTCCTATGCGTGGTCCCTTATGCCCAAAAAGCCTTCCCTGTGAAGCTCAGGGAAGCATCAGTAGAGAACTGGGCGCTACTGCTTCACCATTAGGCAAAGAGGAAAGGATTTGATGCCATCTTAAAAGATCTCAAGCCCTGCTATAGCAATAGAGCAAAGGATCGTTGAGCACAGGGAGACGAAAGGGGTTTGAAATGATGTTTCAGTGCTTCCTTTAAGCTCAGCGGTAATCAACAGACCTCAGTAAAACGGCAAGGAGGCCTGAACTTTACATATGCATGTGTATAAGTATCCCCCCTCTCTCTGCATGCATAAATTTATGTATGCATATAAATGCCCCCAAAAGCTATGATACGTTTGAGCTTTCTAGACTAACTTAAACACTAATCTTTAATCTTCATCTAATTCACAGGTAAATCGGCTCTTCTGAATTCCTGAATTCTGTAGGAACAAGGAGGGAATCTTGTGTCTTTGATTCTGGCATTTTCATGTGAAACATGATGACCCAGCCAGATGCTGATTTTGATAGTCCCTTTTTTCTGTGTTTTTTAATGTATATTATTATCATGTTTAGCAGCATCGCTTTTCATATATGATAATTCATTTTACCTGAAAAGCTGTCACACACAAATTAAGGTGGGTATCTCTCTCGTCCCTTGCTTCTCACCCCATACACACACACTTTAATTACAAGCAGAAAGCACAAATAACGCTTCATACTCCACAGCATCTGCTCAGGCCTTAATTAATCCAACCTTCATGCAGTCCCCATGGCAACGATGCTCAACAGACTCCCCTGACTTGGAATATTCAATAGAGCATCTTACACTACATATTTTATTCAAATTCTGGCCACAGAATTACTTCTGTGTTAGCAACGTAATGTCGATGTTGATGGGAATAGAATGAGTCCTTGCTCTACTTGACCCCTCCTCATGCATTACCTCATTAAAATTTATAATGGCGTTCAAGCTAAGTCACATTAAAGCAGACGCGCTCTTTTTCAAAGCCTAGAAAGAAGCCCATTACCACTTTTTTATGTTTAAAAAAAATCCTCAGGCTTCAGAAAATGAATAGCAATATTTTGCAGTGCTGTGCCTGCGACTCATATCATAAAGGCAATTATGAAAATATTGATAGCAAAAAGGTATTTCCTTGGTGTATTTCCTATCTTTCTAGTCATAGAATCACAGAATCATAGAATGGTTAGGGCTGGAAGGGACCTTCAAAGGTCATCTAGTCCAACCCCCCTGCAAGGAACAGGGATATCTCCCACTAGATCAGGTTGCTCAGGGCCTCGTCCAACCTGGCCTTGAACGTCTCCAGGGATGGAGCATCCACCACCTCTCTGGGCAACCTGTTCCAGTGTTCTACTATCTTATCAGCTTATGCTCCAAGCATGTGTTTTGGCAAGGTGTGATCCCCATTATTTAAATCTTAATAGACGCTGGAGAAACAGAGGCTGTTACAGATAACAGAGCTGCCTACTTCAGTTGTTGGGTGCACAAGGGACCCCCATTCTCTGTTTTCAGCTGCACCTTCTCTAGCTATGTTGAATGTGGCACCAGACTGGATGTCTCCATCATGACGGTATCAGTCTGCTCTGCGAGCCAGTCAGCAGGACCCCTGGCTTGAACACCTCATCTCAGCCCCGCTGACGAAGGCAGTCCTGATGGCCAAAAGCCAGGGGCAACCCATTGCCAATCCAGCCTCTCCCACAGCCAGCATGGCACTGGGAGGCTGTTTGGACAAAATCGTGGCTGTGGGAAGTGGCTGGCAGAGCACCCCTGTGCCCTCCGGCCAGGCTTCGTTGGTGGGGCTGGAACAGGGTGCTGCATGGGGTCAGAACCACAGTTGCCAGTTATCGTCCTGTAAACCCACAAATTATCTCTCTGTAAAAGAATCACCTAAATGTGACAAGTGACTCAAGAAGCCACTTGAGAATTACAGTGGGCAGGGAGGAGGCAGGAGCAGGCAGCTTCAGGCTGTGACTGTGCACCAACGACAAGTGGATGGAGGGCACGTTGGCTTGGAAAACCTCTGCGTGTTTGTATCTCATACACTGCCGTATCTTTCCTCTGGGTATTAAATTATGACTTTAAACACTGACAGCATACACAGAGTTGGAAAGAATTATTTTGCTATTGTATGCAGACAACTATGTTGCTATGAAGGTATGTACAAATTAAATGTTAATCTGAGTCCAGGGATAATCTAATTATTGCTTCCTTTTGAAGTAAGAGGAACAATATTTACTGAGTAAATTATGGACCTCTAAAGGTAAAACTTGCTTTGAAGATTAAACAACACACATGTTGTTAGTTATTATAACCATACTTGACCCTTGTTCCTTTGTAAAAATCTAAATTAATTTTGAATTTTCACGGAGATGTTGCTTTTCAGAAGGCACTGCTTCAAGTCCTTGTCAAATGTCTTTTAACAGTAGCTGAAATGGCAACATGACAGAAAGCACCAAATATATCAGAAGCTGCTTGCGTGATACGCGTATTGCACAGCTACTCTGCAATACAGAAGAAACTCCCATTTTAGCATAGAGGGGACACTGGTAGCATGGAGAAACCAGCCTCACCACCATGGGACAGGTTCGTGGGCCAGCTCCCCACATGCTCACACCTCTGTCCTTGGGGAGAAGAGCCTTGGCTGGATGCCTGCTGGAAAGGTCCCAGAACATCCCAGTTTTGTGCTGAGGGGGTGATCATGGCGTAGTGATGGACCTAGAGACAAGAGCTGGCATCTCCAGGAGAGTTTAGCAGCTCTGGCAGGACCAAACAGTGCAATCTCACACTCCTCCTCTGCCAGTTGTGGATCCTCAGTCCATGAAAAACCTTTTTACGGATGGAGATAATCCTTCCTGCTACCTGGCTGTGAATTCTTACACCATATTAAACCCAGCTCATCATATTCAGCTTTACTTTCAGCACTAGAGCTACCCAGTAATTTAATTATATACTAAACCCCAGTTAGCAAAACCTCCAATCAAATAATAACAAATTATTGTTATAATAATGTAATTTTGTAGAACATCTATACGGATTTTTTTTTCACCAGTAACTCCCTGAACAATGTACAGAAGAAGTGGTTTCCATTATTTCTTGTGCTGGTTATTTCCCCAAACTTATTTTTCAGTCTGTATTGCTTTGTCTGACAGTTGATAATCTGAGTTTGAAAACCATTGTGTTGAAGTGGAATATTTTGTCTGAGTCTTTCAAGCTTGGATTCAGGTCTGCATATTCCAAATATCTGACGGCCTTCAGATCTCTTTTATGTTCAGGCTCATCTCTGTAATTACCCCAGAATCACTCACAGAAGTTGCAGAAATAACAGGTTGGAAACATCTGACCAGCGTTTAGGGAAATGTTTCTGTTTATCAGAAGGCAATCGGGAAATTAAATGGTGAGCACTAATTGAGTTACATTTAATTTAAATTATAGATGGAAGGACAGAATTGTGAGGTATTTCAGTTGCCCAGATGTTCTGAGCTCCCAGTTTCCTAGAAGGAAGAATATTTTGAGTTTGACGTCTGTAAACCATGCTCTGTTAGTCATGTTCAGAATATGTGAGAAGCATGTTGGGGTCCCAGCCATCTCATGGGGTTTTTAGTTTGTGAGGCTCCAACACAGTCCTGCCTGCGGGACAAGAAGTGACTAACGCCTTATGAACAAAGTAAACAGCTTCCCTTCTTTTCATCCATCTCATGCAACGCTGATATGTTGTCCTTAAAAGTTGTTATCCTGATCTCTTTGAAGAATTATGTTGTAAATCTAATGAGAACAGCTGGAGTCAGAATTAGAAATGGAACCGTTTCTTCTATGCAAACTGAGATTTCCAGTAAAACAGCTGATGCACCCTACCCTTTGTCAATAATTACTTCGCTCAGCTATTCAGCATTCATTTCACATGCCAAGAGTGGTTTCCCAGGGCGGTAAGCCACCTTTCACAACCTGCACTCAACCGTTCAACCTCAGGATAGGTACCAGAGGGATGAGAGCGGCAGAGGGGTGTGATCTGATCAATGCATGGGCTCCCTGGGGCCCCACCACTCCGCTGTGCAGCCGGCTACCAGCACAACCTCTGGCATTAGCTTCAGCAGCACTGGATGGCTTGGTCCTCTCACAGCTAGGTTTTCTGGATTACCAAGCTGCCAGCACTGTCCAGCTGACAGCCATGTACCAGCCCCAGAGCTGGAACCCTTCCCTCTGCACCCACCCTTCTGGTTAAGGGCTGTCTGGAGGAACATGCCTCATAGCTCACCTGTGACATTAGCAAGCACCTGTAGTTTCTCTGGGAGTTCACTCCCCATCTGTGGATCAGCCACAAGCAAGCTTTAACTCCTGTACTCTTGAGTTTCACCTGATGGTAAAAAATTCTGCTGTGCCAGACATAGGAAAATATCAACCATACCCTCTAGCCTGGAGCTTTAGATACTTACTGAGGACTCAAAACTAAAGAAAACTATCTTGGTAAATCTTCCTACAGAAAGCCTGGGGAGCAACTGGAAGGTAGTCTGCTTAAGATGTGTTCCACAGCATTCAACAGCAGCAACAGAATTTCCTACATTCTCATGACTTACTGCCCAAACATTCTGCATGGCTGTAGTTTAGATACCAAATGAAGGTCATCTGAGGCCAGGATATCATTTCCATGGTGAGATACAGTCTTCAAACCATCTGGAAGAAGGAAGGGAATCTTACAGATACAGCTATGTGCAAGCTTTTTCTGTCCACAGGGCATCTAGAAGCATTGCCAGATCAAAAAGTAAATGACTGATCTGATGCATGCTTCAAAGGAGGCCACACCTCAGCTTTGGATCCTCAAAGTCCTTCCTTCACCTGCAGCATTGACACTGTCCAGCCTTCACTGAGATACAAGCTGGTTTGATATTACTCAAGCATCAGGCACTTAGAGGTAGTTTTATGAAGTCCATGCCCCCTTGTCAATTCACCTGATGGCTGCACGCAGGTTTAAAATCAGACCACATCTGGTCATGTGAGACTCCGCAAAGGAAAGTAACATCAGCAGAGAGGCAATTTCACTCCTGCTATTATTTTCCTTTTCACTGACAATTTGAGTATGTCACTGAAACCTGGCTCCTTACATATACAGGACATCAGTAGCACATAGTCAACAGCATTAAAAGCTGGAGAGAGGCCTCAGAGGATGAGAATGGTTACCCTCCATTGACTGAAACCAGGAGATGCTCACTTAGCACTATTAAAGCTATTTTTGTCGTCTTGCCTTTGTATTTGAACTGGGCTTGGTTAGATGAGTTTATAACGGACCTACAATGCCTTGTTGTAGCATTTGTTCAGCAACGCTAGGACAACTGTGTGCAGGTAGAAAAAGAGGAAAATTTTAATCTAGAGAGGCATTATTTACGTTAACCAGGAGCAACACCAATTTCTCACATTTCTTGCACTACTCAAGAGGAACAGGAGTATGTCTAGAGCTTGACCTGAGCATCCTCAATGATGTGAACACAGGGAATGCAGGTGCCGTGTTTGTTCACTTGCATAGGAGGGCAGGGGACTCATGCTGGTCTTGACAAGCCGTCTTCAGTTCATGGGATTGTTCATCCATGCAGGGCTTTGTTCTTAGCAGCGGTAACCCGGGTTAACGAAAGGTTCGCATCTCTGCGTATCTCCTGTAGGCACAGTTTGGCAGTTTTATAGAAAGCTGATAAGTATGTTCTTTTGGGTCTGTTAAGCAGCCTCCATAGGAGAAATTCTTTGTTTCAGCTTGCATGCTTCATTGTCACTTTCATAAATATCTAATCTTCACTCCATTTGGCACTGGATTAAAAAAATATGTCATCTAAACAGTTCTCAGAGTATCAGTCTAGCGAATGATAAGTAGTGTGATAATTACTGATTTTTTCCCTCCAAATAAAAAGGCTTGTTCCCTGAAAGAGCCTAGAAAATGTCCCACGGCAGGGGACACTCTTCTTGCTTTCTCTACACCCAGAGTACCCTTTTCATGCTTCTTTTCTCTCCTCCTGCTCTCAACCCAGGATAATTCAAGACTCAATCTCAGAATTCAGCAGGTGCTGCAGATTTCCCCGTGGTAGAGCCCTTCCATCCTTCTGAGCGAGCAAGGAGAAGAGGAAGAAAATTCTGCATAGCTGATGCCCAGGACAGAAAACATAGCTTTCTGGGAACTTGGGAGCCAACTACTGACCTGGACAGAGCTGCTGCCAACACTGCTCTGCATGTCAGTGAAAAACTTTGACATTTCCAGATGATGTACATGGACCATTTCACAATCATGGCCCACAAAACGCTTTTAAGTTCCTCCATAACTCCCCTAGTCTTTGGTGATCTCCTGATACAAGAAGCGTAGTAGTTTATTGTCTGATGCACTTCTGCAGAGCAAAGGGCTGTTTTAATGATAACACTTTAGATTAATGCCTGTAAGGTTATTCTTTGAGGTTTTTCCTTTATATTGAAGAAATGAAAACACTCTGGTTTCATATCGGCTGGCCAAACGCAGCCTTCATGCAAAATTCAAGCCACTGAATTTAGGCCATCCTCACAGTCTTGTATCAGAACCTGGTAGCAAGTGGGACAGGAAAGCCTTTCTGGAGGTTAACATGTAGCTGTCCTTATGACTAAGATTACCAAGAATATTCACAGCTACTTCTGCAGTGCTTCTATGTACAGATCTTTACTAGGGATGAGAAAACAACACACACATCCATTTACCTTGGCAAAAAGAGTCACAAACTGACTGCAATTCCATAAGAAAGAGCAGATACCCAACCTGTTACAGTATGCTAATGCCCCACAACCTGTGCGTTTTTACCTCTGTAATACAAACTGGGCACAGTGGAGGCTTTGGATGGAAAGGATTTTGGGTTGGAATTTTTTTCAAACAGATATTCATTAGAAGGTATCCAAGCAGTCACACTATTTCCCCATTTGTCATTAAACGCATAAGAAAAACTGCCTCATCTGCAACTCTCCTTTGCTTCCAAAATTCATTCAGAGCAAGTTGTACGCGTTACTTACCATAGCTTCTTGCTTTTCTCTAAATCAACACCATGAACATGATTTTACTGGTGTTATGGCACATTTCTACAGAAATTGCACCTACTTGATTAAGAAGCAGTGAAAAATATTACTTGTTTTTTTAGCCTAAATGGGTGGCATTTAAATTAATGCAGGCCACAGCGCACTCAAAGTAAAATGATTCATATTCCTTACATGGCAAACATTAACAGACTTTTTTTTAAATCACTTTAGTAAACAATCTTTGGAGAGTTTTGCTGAGAACCTAATCTGTATTTAATTTAGTCATTTGAAAGTTACATGGATGAGCTTTGTGAAAAACGTCGTGTTTACCTTAATACTCAAATAGCAGCCAAGTGAAGTGTTTGCTCTATTCTGGTCTCATTCTGTAAATGACTGAACACATAAATCCAAGGTTCTGGATTCAGCCCACTGTAAGCTTGAGCCCATCATGAATTCCTTATCATTTTTACAGATTTGATGGAAAAAAGTTTTGTTGTGAGTTTCCCTTAAAATTCTCAAAGTTGTTAGACATGACAGCTTTACTAGCATAGAAGCACATTAAGGAGAAAATGCTGGACGAAGACTAGGTGTTACAGTAAAGAAATCTCCCCTTTGTTAAATGATGAAAGAAAGTTAAAAAAAGAAAAAACAAAGAGAAAGCACAGCCCGGTGCAGTGGAGATTCATGGTATGGCAACCGCTCCTTTAATTCAAACACCAAAATGAATGACTAAATTCAATTTTGAGCTTTCAGAGGCAAGATGCCTTGAGAAGCATAGCAAAACTATGAGCCGGCAATGTGCTCTTGCGGCCCAGAAGGCCAACCGCGTCCTGGGCTGCATCAAGAGGAGCGTGGCCGGCAGGTCGAGGGAGGTGATTCTCCCCCTCTACTCTGCCCTTGTGAGACCTCACTTGGAGTATTGTGTCCAGTTCTGGAGTCCCCAACATAAGAAGGACATGGACCAGTTGGAGAGGGTCCAGAGGAGGGCCACGAAGATGATAAGAGGCCTGGAGCACCTTTCCTATGAGGACAGGCTGAAAGAGTTGGGGCTGTTCAGCCTGGAGAAGAGGAGGCTCCGGGGTGACCTTATAGCGGTCTTCCAGTACCTCAAGGGGGCCTACAAGAAAGATGGGGAGAGGCTGTTCAGGAGGGCCAGTTGTGATAGGACAAGGGGTAATGGTTTTAAAATAGAGGGAGGTAGGTTCAGGTTGGATATTAGGAAAAAATTTTTTACCATGAGAGTGGTAGAACACTGGAACAGGTTGCCCAGAGAGGTGGTGGATGCTCCATCCCTGGAGACGTTCAAGGCCAGGTTGGACGAGGCCCTGAGCAACCTGATCTAGTTGGAGATATCCCTGTTCCTTGCAGGGGGGTTGGACTAGATGACCTTTGAAGGTCCCTTCCAGCCCTAACCATTCTATGATTCTATGATTCTATGAAAACGAAAACACAATATATAGGATGAGTTAAAAATAAAAGCAACAGGCCTTGCAAATAAGCCCACTTCAAAATAAAGTAATAAAGGTGAAGGGGAGAACTACTGAATATATTTTTCTCATCAAAAAAGAAGATGAACCATTAATACATGCCTGACAACAACTGAAAACGCAGCCTGCTAAAATGGCTGAGTCTCACTGGGGCTGCATTTAAATTCTGCTAAGTATTAAAAAAAGCCTAAATAATGGACAGAGTTCAGGGGTGCATAATACATCTTGTTACAAAGAGCACCTGCTGAGACCATACTGGTCTCTAGTTTAAACATTTTCTACAATTAAAATACCTAAATCTAGAGGCCACCTGTTTCCTGTCTTTGCCTTTCTCAAGTGCCAGAAGTTTTACTGTAAACAGTAGTTTACACAAAATAAGATGCTGCCTGATGTTAGGGGGCTCGAGGAATTTGCACAACAGCTGAAGTCCCAGTCACCCGCTTTTCAAAGCCCAACCCCTCAATTAAAACTGATGAGAGAAGCAGTATCCTCTCTTTCTCTCCCAGTGGCAAGACGCTTACACAGGAATTCCCACACTGGTCTGGGACAGCAGCTATCCATCCAGCAGCTTGGATTTGACAGTAACCAGTACCAGATGTTTCAGCAAAGGCATAATAAAATGCAGAGAGAGCAATTGTGGAGAAAATTGCTTAGTTTTTCCCAATTTCCTGCTGGTCTCTGGGCAATGCACATGTCCTGGGACATACTGCATCCCAAGAAACTGGACTGACTATTCAGAAATTTGCCAAAAAGCTGTTAAAATGGCAACTCTGAACTCCTTGTCGACTGGTAAAACAGAGAGGCTATGGACTGTCCTTACTGTAGGACCCTTAAGAGAGGTTGGATTCCCATTTTAATCTAACTGTGAAATGTAAAGAAGGTAAAATATTTCCAGAAATTCTAAAAATACTTTTTCTCTTATAAGGAGACACATTAAAGAACTGCTGTCAGGTGAGCAGGAGTCTCGAAGGCTGGAAACAGAAACTGGAAAATACATCTGCAGGCTTAATCTTTCCCTGATGACATTGGCACCAGTTGACACCAACTGGGAATCAGGTGCTGTTTATTGAGGTCAGTCGCCCAAGATACCAACTGAACAGCTAGTCTGGTAGCCCAGCAAGGTGCAACTCAGAAAGGTCTTCTAAATATTCCCAATAGCACACCAGTCCCTGAAAGAGAATCCTCCGCATCAGGAAACCTTTGCTGACAAACATCTACTACCCAAAACTCTGTCCTGCTTCAAGCAATTTTGCACAACGCAAGGCTTATGTTAAAATGGAAACCACATGATGCCTGGGGCTTATCCAGACAAACGGGCAGGGGCAATCCTGTGCTCCTCTGCCCCATGAGCTGGGCAGATGTGAGGCAGCTCTGATCCAGGAGCTGTGCAGCTGCATCCCCACTGTGCCACTGCCAATCTCAGGGGCCATACGAAGCAGCACTTGGCTGCTCCAGAGGGCTGCCCGTGCCTGCTCAAATAGGCACGTCCCTGGTTTTGCAGTTTTGGCTGCGCTGGACCAAGGCAGGCACATCTGAAGCAGGGTAGAGTGCAAACCAGGCAAGGAGATTTTTACTCCTGTTTTCAAACTGGTTTTGAATGACGTGACAATGAATCAAAGTTACAGTTTTGCAGAAATGCACAGAACTTTTATTCAATTCGACAATAGTGAGCAAATATTTCTGAAAGACAAATAGGCATGAACAGGTCCTGGTTTCTTACTGCCCAATGAACAGACAATCCTGTGAACCTGAAAGCAGGAAGCTAGCTGGCTTCTACATGGGAAAGCAGAGGAGTTTCAGAAGGGTTCAGTTAACTAAAAGCCTACTATTTTTCCCCTTTATTTTCTTTTGACTAGTGAGATGGTTTCATCTGGTAAATTTTAATGCATAAGGGCACTTATTGAAATGAAGTACAGTTATAATACAATTTCATAGAATTTCTAGGTTGGAAAAGACCTTAGAGATCATCCAGTCCAACCGTCCCTAATCCCCATTAGACCTTATCCCTAAGTAGATCATCCACCCTTTTCTTAAACACATTCAGGGATGAGAACTCAACCACCTTCCTGGGCAGCCTATTCCAGTGGCTGACAACCCTTTCAGAGAAGAAATTCTTTCTAACATCCAACCTGAACCTTCCCTGACTAAGCTTATACCCATTTCCTCTTGTTCTATCACCCAACACTAATGTAAACAGCCCTTCCCCCACCTCCCCACCATCCCTTCTCAAGTACTTGTAGGCCGTAATCAGGTCTCCCCTCAGCCTCCTCTTTTCCAGGCTAAACAGCCCCAATTCCCTCAGCCGCTCCCCATAAGTTTTATTTTCCAGCCCCTTGACCAGTTTAGTCGCCCTTCTTTGGACTCGCTCCAGGAGCTCAATATCTCTCTTAAAGCGAGGGGCCCAAACCTGGACACAATATTCCAGGTGCGGCCTCACCAGTGCCGAGTACAGAGGCAGGATCACTTCCCTGTTCCTGCTGGTTACACTATTCTTGATACACGCCAATATCTCATTGGCCTTTTTGGCCACCTGGGCACACTGCTGGCTCATATCAAGCCGGTAGTCAACCAAGACCCCCGGGTCCTTCTCCGCCAGGCAGCTCTCCAGCCACTCTTCCCTGAGCCTGTAGCGATGCTTGGGGTTTTACACCCCAAGCGAAGGACTCTGCACTTGGCCTTATTAAAGCTCATGCCATTGGCCTCAGCCCAACGATCCAGCCTGTTCAAATCCCTCTGAAGGGCCTCCCTACCCTCGAGCAGATCGACACAGCCTCCCAGCTTGGTGTCGTCTGCAAATTTACTGAGGGTACATTCAATCCCCTCATCCAGGTCATTGATAAAGATGTTAAACAGAACCGGACCCAGCACTGAGCCCTGGGGAACCCCACTGGTGACCGGCCTCCAGCTGGATTTAGCCCCATTTACCACCACTCTTTGGGCCCAATAACAATAACAAACTGATTTACAGCATTTCTGCACAGAAACTGGCAGTAGTACCAAAACGATAATAAGCTTTGGGACATGAACAAACACAATTATCCAATTATGTGGAGACCATAAAAATCATCCTCTTCTGAGCAGTTCCTGAGCCAGGGGATATGGAAAATGACCCAATAGTTAAGGGTACACAGCACATTTCAGCAAAGACTATAGCCATCATTCTTACATTGCCATCTTCTTGTGTTATATCACAACTGTTAGAAGGTTACTGATCCACACTCTGAAATCTCAAACAGCAGGCCCATCTCTCTTAGCTTGCCCTTTTAGAAAGTAGACTCAAGAGAAAATCAATACTAGCTTTCACAGCTCTTGGTGGCATCTTTGCAATTCCAAAATGTTACATTTCCCCTGCTACCCACCCATTGCTTCTTGCAAAGCACTTGAAATCATGTCATAAATTAAAGATTATAAAACAAAGGCTTCAAAATAACTTAATTGTTATATTTATCTTGGGGAAAATCTTGCATTGAATATTAAATACTATCCTTAAAGCCATTTGGTCATACAGAGAGTAACTATGGACATTTAGAGAAGCAAACACAATTATCTTTCTGAAGTGCTTCTGAGATCAGAAAACGATTCATCAGAGGTAAACAATCTTCTCCTCTACTTTGCCTCCACTTTCTGCATCCTGCAGGCTCTCAGGCTGGTGGTTCAGCAGCAGGGCATCTACCTGTGGCGGCTGGATGGATCCCTGGTTTGGAGTGCTTGCTTGGGGACCCTGGGTCTGTGATGCATTCAGATCTATAACACACAAGAGAAAGACATGACGATGCATCTTCTGCCATGCCCATGCCATCATAAAGAACAAAATAGGATTTTTTTCATTAGCACCATTTTCTAGTTTGCCACATCTGTCAGAAAGAAAAACACTGCTGTATTACAAATTATACTGCAGCCTGGTGACAGATACCTTACCCAAATTTACTGAAGTTGATGTTCAATTCTATCCACTGTCATCCAAGAGATGATCACTGTCACTGTTTTTACAATAAAAGAAATTTATACCCATACCTCACTAACCAGACACACAATAATGGAAAGGCATAAATGCTGTCAGAGTTGGGCTGGAGGGAAACATACAGCATATAATTAGTACCTTTATTAGTAATTGTAATATCTTTATAATAAATGTACCTTTATTAATAATTGTAAAATTAATACAGTTTCCATCACTACACAGAACTTTATTTGCAAGCTTTCCTTTTACAGATGAAAAGGAATCAACTGAGTAAACTCAATTAAAAGTCTACTTGACTGGCACGTGCAGTCTGTAACATATGTATGTTCAGCTTTTTCTGCCAAGTTTATCTGTGTTTATTTGTACAAACTTCCAACTCCATTCTTGTCTCAATCCTTTAGGTGTGGCATGGAGATAATACTTGCACCCAAACACTAAGAAAATTATTTCACAAGGATCTTCATTTATTATCTTTCCAATTTTCTCCTGCAAATGCAGAGAATTAGGTACTTGTTTTCCAGCACTGAGCTCTGAAGTCTTTTGTGATGATCTGTGCACCTCTTAAAGAAAAAAAAAACATAACCACAGTTGGGTTTTCTCCCTAGTCAGCTTTCTGTACCACCTCAGGCCCTCAGGAATTACGCCTTAGTAGTCAGCTTTTCTACATCTTTATTTTTGCAAAGCAATATTTACCATGAAAACAAGCTGCATAACAAGGAAGCGTGTATCCTCATACCTAGGGATGAGAAAAGTTTGCAACGGACAGGCTGCAATGCTTTTCATCCGGTGGCCCGACCACCTCTATTACATCAGGAGGGTTAACTTTTCATTCTTCCCTCTGCAAATAGGACTCTGCAGGAAGAGGGGAGCTTGGCACCCCTCCCACAGCATGGGTAATGCCAGAAGCAAGCAAATCCAGCTCTGGAGGTCCTTTGAGCCTCGGTCATTCATGCAGAGGTCATTCATGCATGCCTGCTCTGGTCCCTACCCCTTCTCACATGTATGTGCAATGAAAACCTATTATAAAGAAGATATTTGGGTTTTTACACACCATGTCACTCTAGCTGGTGGCAATTTAAAATGACACCTGCCCACATTTGGCATTGCCCTGACACATGTGGCTTTCACCAGTCTTCTTCACTGAAGCAGGAGTTTAAGGTAAAACAAGCTTGCTGGCACCCTGCAACGCCTGGGCTCCCTGGCTCTTCCCTGCCACGGGGCATGTGGAGCGGTGGGAGATGATTATGCGATGGGCGTGTGGGAACACATCATATCACTGCCTCTGCCTTAAGCATCTTCTCCTCTTTGATATTCACACAGTTGGGGCGATCAAACAGGCTTTAGGGCTTCGGCTCCCAGCATAAGCTACATGTGTGCTGTATCTGCTGCTGAGACTGAAGGGTCGGTGGCAGGGGCAAGGTATTTATACACAAGCAGTGCTTGGTCATAGTGGATGACACAGGATGTTAAGAAAATTAATCCCAAAGTCCTTTTCTTTTACTGTTTTACACTGGATGTAAAGGACCAAGTTTGGGTCTTCGTGAAAATCCAAACCCTTGGTTGCAGCTGAGTTATTTGCAATACACAACACAGCGGGATTTAACTCCCTAACTTACTCGAACAGCCTTGCTTTGTTAAAGATGACTTCTGCGTTTATTTCTTTTTGATAGTCATATTAGAAAAAGATTACTATTTGCAGCAACATAAGAAATCAGAAATATCCTATGTCTGCTTTTCTTTATGGAAACTGGATACTTCAGTTTTATTTGTTTATTAAAAAGAGCCCTACCAGTGAAAGGTCCTCAACCTCTAAACACTTATATTTGGGGGTAATTTCACCCACATTAGTATTCTTTTCAAGTCTTGTGAGTTTACTCACCGTAACAAAGTTATGTGCATACGAATACCAGGCAGTAAGCTCTTATTTGAAAGATCTGTTTCCAAAGTTTATGAAGTACATAATTGGAGAAGCCTAATTACAAATTTGAAAAAACCCAGAAAAGAAAGAGAAACACCTTACATGCAGCTATTTTCAACCATCAAAACTAAACAGTAATTGCTTCACCAATTAAAACAGTAGCTGTTTCCAAACCATTTCTCATTAACTGTTAGAACTCTAGGCAGCAGAGCTAAGCAATGGAAACTGTCAGCGTTCTGGAAAAACAAATCAGATTCCGACACTAGCAAAATAAATGATTTATCTCTAGTTTAGCTGCTTTTTTAGGTTTTTTTTTTTCTTTTTTTTTAATCTGTTGCATCTAGAGAACAGCAGGAGAGCACCCAGAAGATGAGCACCCAGCTGCCGCTGAGGTGACAAGTGGCTTCTCAGGCTGGAAAGGTTGTGCTTAATCCAACCGAGGAGAGAAGGGGCTGGTTTTGGCTGTGCTTCGGGTAGCACTCAACACAGGCTCTGCCTAATAAAAGCACAACGTGTCCCCAGGCCGATATAATCAGCCTGCCAGCAGGGAGGGTGTCTGCTGTCTCCCTGCCCAGTGCCATGCTGGAAGCAGCAGAGCCAGGAGACCAGCTGGTATTGCAGGCGGCAGCACAACTCGCCTTGGGAGCAGCTGCTCAGGGGGGGTGGAAGAACTGCCAGAATTGGTAATAACAGCCTCAGGTGAAGGGACAGTGGAGAAAGCAGACCCATCCACCAGCCAGCACCAGTTCTTGTTACTCAGAGCAGTGACAGCTGCCAAGAAGCCTCCTCCGAGCTCCCTGGTGCAGCACAGAGAAATGGGTTGCCCTTGGCCCCAAGCAGGAGAATGGTGAGAGAAACCCTCCTCTTTAAATGCACTCCCAAAACCGGGAAGAACATCCAAGAACCAGCCTTGAAAGCCTCAGCTGCTGCCGACTTAAGAACTCTGAGAGCTGAGGACGTTCCAAAAAAAAAAACAAAAACCCAACCAATTATCTGTGTAGACAAGAAGGCAGAGGAGGCCTGGCAAAGAGGACTTCTACCAGAAGGCAATGGTTGGGGAGCTCTCCCGTGCTCCCCAGGCAGCTGAGGCACCCACAGGAACCCCCCCAGCCTCTCTCCCAGGCCCATTCTCTGCTGCGTTACAGCTGACAGTCAGAACTTGGTATGGATCAAGAGCCAGGTAAATAAAGACCATCGGTCTTTTATCAGCCTCCTTCGTTATGATTATAACTCACCTGCCAACATCAGCCCCAAAATGAGTTTTGTCTCCTTCCCGTTCTTTAAATTCAGCATTTACTTCTTTCTTCTGCTCCCTTCCAAGCCGTGCTCAGCTCAACAGCGCGCCCACCAGACCAGCGCCCACATCACCAGCACCCAGCAAAATTGCTCCCCCCGCCCCTGCCTGCACCCCTCCTGCCTGGCGCGGCTCTGCCACTGCCTTGCTTCGGCACCCCTTGCACAGAAAGGACAACAGAAGGTGACTGTACCTAGCCACAACCTTCCTCTTGCTGATTTACACCTAAGGAACACCATTTCCCTTCATATTTATACAAGCACAGAAAATATTCCCAGATTGCCAAAGTTTTAATGAAGCTGAGCTGTAGCTCAGACCCTTCCACAGGGTCTTCCGTGGGACTCCCGGGTCCCCGCTCCCTACAACTTCTGCAGCAGCCAAGAGCCGTCAGCATCTCACCGCATCCAGCCCCTGGATTTTATGTGCAAACTGAAACACTCTTTAACTGCTTCTCAGTTATGCAAAATTTATTTCTCCTACCACGCTCCAGGTAACTCTTTCCTAAAGAGCCAGACCCTCAGCTGCACCATGTATAACCCAGACAAAACTGAACAGCAGACCAGAAAAATCCATTCTTTCAGTGTTGGGCTGGTCAAACTCCCCAGCAAACAGGTATATGCTTGGGGCTGGAGGCCAGGTATTAGGTGATCTGTGACAGCACTTCAACATTTTGGGGCTGTGTAGCCTGTTCAGCCCAGCAGTGCCACACCACTCACGAAATACCAGTCAAGTCCAGCTTTTTCTCCTTTTAATCTCAGCTGAGACCATTTCATTAAATAAAGAAAACCCAGGCATTCCCTGTTGTCTCTCCCACCAATTTTCTCAAAAGGATTTTGAGGCTGTTTCCACCAAATTCTGGAAAAAAATCACAAATTGTCTCAAGCACACAGATATGTACTGCCAAATCCAACATTAAAAATAAATTTGATTTTTTCCCCGTTTTCCATGAGTTTAGCTCTGGTACCATGAGGACACGTATCAGGAAACTGCAGAGAGACACTCTGCTCCCCAAAAAATAGAAGTACTTTTCTAGGTAACCTAAATATAACAATAATGGAGACTGCAGGCCCGCAGCACATGGAGCCAGCTTTCACAGGAGTTTCTAAGGGGACCTCAGTTCTCCAAATGGGGTTTGGGTCCAAACTCCGAGAAACAACAGCTCCTGGATAAAAATGTCCTAATGTTTTACAGGAAATGGGAAAAAAATGGCATTTCGCTTCCTAACTTCCATACCTTACCCTTCCTGTAGCAGTAAGAGACAGGATTAGTGGCCTCTATAACCTGCTCAGAAGGTGAAGGACAAAGCAACGGCATTTGCAGGAATCTGAGATCAATACATACCGAAACAAACACAGCCCATGCTCCTGGGGGGCGGGACACAAAAGCCAAGTAAACAACTCATTAGTCACACTGATTCTCACGTTCTGTCTGTTGTCACAAGGTGTATGCACTTCCATATCAAATAAATGTCACAGATTTCCTCCTTCACCTCTCCTTCCTCTCCTCCCCAGGATTAGAGCTCTTCAGGTAAGCCTGGAATGCCCACCATGATGATTATGGGAAGAATAGGAAGACATTATCAAGGCACTAGGAAACACTCCAGGCAAAAAAACCCTCTCAAGTCTCTGTGTTTTTCATAGAAAGCCCTCAGTTTTTCTCCTCCAGCTCTGACCTTAATTTCACAGTATCACAAGATAATTTAAGTTGGAAGAGACCTTAGGAGGCCTTTGGTTCCAACTCCTGCTCAAAGCTGGGTCAGATCTAAGGTCAGGCTGGGTAGGATATGCCAGGTTTTTTCCTTCCCAGCTTCTTCCAGAAAACAAACAAACAAGCAAAAACCCGCCAAAACCCCCTCCCTCCCCCCCCCAAAAAAAAGGAGGTTTGAGGGGAACTCACCACATAAATTTTGCAGAAACTGCATATATACAGCGAATTAACTTGCTGTGACTTTCAGAGATCTGTCATGCGTTAGCCCTCTTTACAAAATAAAATTTCATTAAATGAAGAGTTATGCCACTCTTAGCAACAAATATGTTAAAGATTCTCAAAACCATTATCGATCTGAAAATAATATATAGAGTTAGGTTTGGGTTTTGCAGTTTATTTAAAATAACTGGTACCGTTTTTCATACCAAGTTCATCTGGACTGACAGCTGACACATCAACTTCAGGCCAAAGCTATTTGAAATGGCAGAGCTGCTGTATTTAATCCCCTCACTGGCACTCATGCATAACACAAAGCACAAGCAGACACCTAAAAACCAGTGCTAAGTCTACCGGGTCTGGGATATTCAAAGGAATTCAAGGGTAACAGGCTCTCATTTGCCATTACAGTTCAATAGAAAACGGCAGCCCAACTCCCATGAGCTCCACTGAAAGTCCCCACCGGCAAATCCCACAGCGTCTCTTTGTCTCTAATGATGCTCCCAGTGGTTTCCATGCAGATTCATTAGCAACAGCCGATTTCCCAGGGAACTCCAGGCCCCTCAGCCTCTCTGCTCCAGGTGAAAGGCACTATGATGGGTTTCGATGGCTTTTTTTAGTGCCTACTAAGACTTTCCCAATTTGCGATGGATTTTCCATACCAGCGGTTCAGTTGTTTACGAAGGTGATGGTTGGTGGCAGAAAGGGAACACCACTCCACAGCGCCGGACCTGCCAGGGCAGCGCAGCCCTTCGCCCACCAGCGCAACAGCCAGGACACTGCTGCTGCCGCGCGAGTTCAGACCACTCGCTATGGAAAAGGCGTCTATAAGCTTTGAGGATCTGAGGACAATTCCCAGCAGTTTCACTGGGAGTCGCGATCTCAAATACCACCAATAAACCAAGTCTTCGCTCCTCAGTAAATCTGATTTCCCAGCAGGAACTGAATTTGGTACCAGATCTCAAAAGACACTGGGAAAAATATTTTGACCCTGAAGCTACCAAGGAAAGATGAGCCGGATCCATTTCCCAGCTGACTGAATAAGGCAGGAAATCAATCCGAGAATTTTAATACTGCTATTTACTTTTAGCCAGCCCAACCCTGTGAAAAAGCAGCAGCTGCATTTCTTAGGCAAACAAGCACCTTCATGAATAAAAGGTCTTTTCACAAAAAGCAGATGAGCAATTAGATTGCAATAGATCCTACGTTAATTAGTCTCATCAGCTTTTGGTGCATTTCTTTTTGTCACAAGACAGAGAACAGAAAGAATTCAAAGTCTTTGATGAATAAAGTCTGCAACGTAACTCTTCTTCATGTCTATACTTCGGATTTTTGATTGTGGTAAAATTACTGGAAATGCCATTATTCTGCATGTTTCTGTTCTTTGTTTAGTTGTTGGCTTAGGTAAAACAATGCAATTAAATTTTCACATTTTGCCTTGTAATTCTTTAGAGAAGTTTAGTCTACAGAATTTGGACCAAATTCTTGGCTAAGACGAAATTTACATTTATTCCACCGAAACCGCTTTATCGTAAAGTCCCGTTATGTTTCCAAGTCATTTACTTGATATTTGTCTTAAAGGTCCAGGTTTTGGAGTCACATGATGATGCAGCTGTCTCTTCTTTTATTAAAGCCCAATAACCACACTATTTCTAACACCGCTGTTATCAAAAAAGAAGATTTTTAAAACATCCCAAGCTCAGACACTGCCACTTTAACATCAAGTTCACAGCACGCCCCTAGGTTGAAGTGATTTAAAACTTCAACCTACATACATGGCTATGTTATCCGTTGTGTTGGCTTTAAAGCATACGGCTTCTAAACTATTTTTGGCATGCTGTTTTTTAATGCATATCAATAAGACAGACTTCAAAATGGGTCTGACTTGAAACTATAACTTGTCTGTGCATTAAACACCCACAGTCTCACCTTGGCAGGGCATGCTGCCTGCCAGCTGTCTGCTTCTGCTTAATATTAATTTATTTAGGTATGAATTCCCTATTAAATTGTCTTTGTGCTAAGCTTTGAAGCTTTAGATGGTCAATTACAGACACGCACACGGTCCAACAGGTATTCTGCTAACAACGAACACATGTTTTATTGACCTACTTCTTTTCCAGCTCATTAAACACAGCTGCACTCAAACGATCAAGCGAAAATAACCATAAAACCCCAAGAACAACCTTCCTACAAAGGATCACAAGGAATGCAACCGGCTGCCGGCGCGGGGCCGCTGCTCCACCCAGTGCAGCAGCGTGCCCGCGCAGGCCACCTCTCCAGGGGCAGGGGCGGCGCGTCCACCCGCCAACAGCAACGGCGGGGAAGCAAGGGGAAAATCCCGCAGCCTCTTCATTAGGGTGTCTAAGGCGGGTGTACCCGAGGTGGCCTGCAACTGCTTCCCCCCGCCCCATAAGTTGCAGAAGACAAGATCTGGCCGGCAGGCTGAAGTCAAAACAAACTTTGGCCAGTGGGTAACACTCTTGCTTGTATGTTTGCTGCAGAAATGGAAATCCCATAAAGCTACAAACCCAAACACGGTTTCCAAAGACTCGGGAGACGATGAAACCAAACCTCCCTTTCTCCCACCAGCCAGCACATCCCCACACCTCCCTTGCCCGCTGTCCCAATTTGCACCCTGCCAGGTAAAACTTCCTAGCCTTCCCTCCCAAAGACAGAAACAGTTAGCATTAATCCTGAGAAAATAATGTCTCTGGCACATGAATTGACTCCCTTTGAAACAAAAGGGGACATTTACACATCAAAACTATTCTTTTGAGCTCTCTGTTACCACAGACATACATTACTGCGCTGATTAACTTTGCTTCATATTTTATGGATGGTTTGGGTTGGGTTTTTTTTAAAACTACAATTTTGCTTTGAAATAAACATTAAATCAAAGACCTTGGGAAACAATTGTTTTCGTCCCCAGCTTTTGGCTGGTCTTTCAGGTGCAACACAAAGGAGTGCACTCTAGACTTTGGCAAATATTTTCCTGAGTAGCAGAAGGGCACAACTCCATTACAAAAGCTGAAAGAGGGAGGTCATTTATAAAACACTCTCAAGTCGCCTCCTAAACACCTCAGTTTTATACGGCAGTTTCCCAAGAACAGACCAGATCCATCACTTCTTACTCATGAAAGCTGACGAGGTCAAAATTCAAAGTAACTGGCAGAGGAATACTAAGCCAATATACAGAATCGCTGCAGAAGCAAAAATTAAGGCAAAGCACCTGTTTCGAATCAATTACATGCTAATGCTACCCTTCAATAGAGGCTGCTGCTTATTGATTAATGCAGGAAAAAATACAGGGATTATCGAGTGAGCATCTGGGTGAAGCGTCTTATCTGATACTCACAGAGAATCTTGTTCTCCTCTGAACTCAAAACACAGGGAAATAGTTGCTAATTTTGACTGCAGCTTGAGTATTAGCACAGCCATTTTTATCCATTTTTAGCCAGGCTGGCAAGGAGTAAATGCACCGATGTTTGCTTCTCGCAGTCATTAATAAAAACAGTAAAAATTGAAAAGTTACACATTTCCCAGGTTTTGCACAGTAAGCATAGGAAGTTTCAGGGTGTGATTGACTATTTTGAAATAGGTGCCCTTTTTAATTATTTGCTAAATGCTCTGTAAACAAGTAACTGCTGTGAAAACAGTTTGCATAAAAGCTAAAGGGAAAATTGTACATCAAAGCCAGAAAAAAGCACAATTATCAAATAAGCATGTGCCTTTAACCCTTCAGTCAAGTGCTTTCCTTGAGTACATGGAAGTACTTGGATCCACTTTACTTCTGCTCCCACTTCTCTCTAATATGGGCAACAATGGACTTACCCTTCAGCCTGAGTTCATCACCACCTCCTTCTAACTTGCCTTTACTACAAATTTTTTTCGTCTCTACTCCCACAGTTGTGCCTGTGTAGACCCCAGCTCTGCTTTGGTTCGACTGTCCACAGCCTTCCACCCCCTTGCCTCCTGCACTGCAGCTCTGCACCAGTCCCATCCTACTGCTCCAGAGACCAGGCCACTTCCCTACAGCAGAAAAAAAGTGATGCTATGTTTTAAAACACCCTCCTGTGTTAATTTTCACCTTCAGTTCAAAACTGCCTAACGTGGAAG
Organism: Tauraco erythrolophus; assembly: GCF_009769465.1. NCBI lineage: Eukaryota > Metazoa > Chordata > Aves > Musophagiformes > Musophagidae > Tauraco > Tauraco erythrolophus. The sequence goes on from NC_141496.1 coordinate 30,641,393, forward strand.
CCTTTCTTAGGACTTTCATCCCATTCCCATTGCCGCTGTGCTGTAATGGCAAGTTATTCTGCATAGGAGACAGCTTCTCTGCAGTTCTTGCTGTCAGAAACAACTATCCTGCAATTCTCAACCTCAACTAAAAAAAATAAAAATAAATAAATCTCTTTTCATCCTTGTCAAATATATTAATTTCCCTATCTGTCATATATTCTTTAACACAGAATATATTCAATTACTTTTAAAGGCATACGGATTTATTTGATTTTTCTACGGCAGACTCTAAACAAATACAGCCAAATCACACTTATTTTCCCATCATTTATGTTGCACCTCCAGATCAAACTTCCAAGGGACACTCAAGGAATCTTGGCAGGTGACTGCTGGAAGTATTCCTACTTGATTAAACTAAAAACAACTTTCATACCAGCACCAGGGCTCCTCCCCTCCACTGCCCCACCAAAAATTTACACCCAAAGGAAAGTTTTCTATAGCATCTGGGGAGGCAGAACAAGATATTCCATGAAATCTCCTCTAGCAGTTTGGCCAACGCCAATATAATTTATGTGGAAGGCAATCAGGTGCCCCTGTGATGAATGCCAGTAAAAGACAGACAGACAATCTTCCCCAGTTTTTCAATAAATATTTAACAGCAGATGCTGCTGAGGAGGTTTCATATTACTAAGACTTCATTACTTTTACACAACATGCTACAGGCCATTTCCTGGAACATGTAAAGCATTATACTAAATAATTAAAATGAGATTGCACTTTTCAAAATAAGCCAGACAGATACACTTGGTGATTCAGCTACATGATTTTACAGGGTGTGTTTGCATACTCTGTATCTTGCAAAATTTGATCATCCATAAACAGCTTCTCCCAGCTATTAGGATGCATTATTTATTCATACTTGTGCATCTATTTCAGGCTCTAACTCTATTACAAAACACATACAAAACATTTTTAATGCACTAAAGCAGGGCACGCAACCAGGCCTCCACCCACAGATCACATTACCTGAGGAAAACTTGGACCTCCCAAGGTATCTTCCTGACATCAAACAACAATTAACAAGACTCTTGTTTTGTGATTGCTTTTTCTGAGAGATCACCTCTTTCTCTGTGGACCAGCTGCCCAAGTCACAATTCTGCACAACCCAGGGCTAGAGCTGGTTTACTACAAACCAGTTGTCTGGGAAAAGACCCCCTGCCCAGGGTCTTCTGCTTTGAAATGTGCTCCATTCCCTCCTTTTATTTCCCTGAAACCCCTATCTATTGGAGTAACCTTACCTATGTAAAGAATGAATTTGCATGTAGGGGATATGGTTTAAACCGTTCCAGTTTCGTTGACGCCAGTAATTCCACTGAGTTCGAAAAACACTGCACTGAAGTTGAAATATGAGGAAAATGAGAAAGATTTGGCCATTATCCTGCTGTTGTTTAAGAAGTCTGCAGGCAATGAAACCCAGAGTATGGTGTGCGGATTTACACCAACACCAGCAGTACCTCAAAAGTCAGGGATGGACAATCTCTCCACACCATTCATCACCTTAAAGACCATGCACTATTCTAAACTTCCCTCCTAATGAATGAGCTTTAAATGAGAAGATATTAGAATGAATAAAATCAGACAGGCATTACGCAGGAAATTCTATACTTACATTAGCGTATAAAATAAAACCAGAACATCATTAACTGCCTTAATTAAAAGGTTACGTAATACTGCTGCATCTAGTGTGGTTATGTTCAGAAATGAGAAAAAGTATTTTGAGATGAGAAAATTAGTAACAGAACTACAAAGCCCTAGCTCTGCAGAGCTGAAAAGCAAGTGTTACTTGAAATATACTAATTGTAGATGACATATAACGACATATTTTTCACTTTGGTATCACTCTGCCATGTGATTTAATCCCTTTTGCCATCTGCTTTAAACAAATGGCAGTGTTATTCCCAAGAGGAAAAAAAACGCTTCCCCTGTGATTCACTTCCACCAAGTATCCCACAGACACTGATGCCTTATGGCAGAGCACAAAACTTGGTGTTCTGCGGTATGGAGGGGAGGCAAATTTGCTATTATCTGTTGCAGAGACACAAGTAAGATCTTACTTGTTTTAATAAATTGATGTGATTTTGAACTTGGGAGATGCGGATGCTGATGTTACTCAACTTCGCATTCTTGTATCATTCCATTTCATTTTATTCTCATTATAATTTATGTTGAGCACTGAACGGTCTCTGTGCTCACCAATGCAGCCATCGATACTAAGAGCAGAATGGATGCGTTGAACATAGAAAGGGCAATTTGGAATTAATTGCAAGTTCTCAATTTAGCATCTACTTAATTTAAAAAGATGAAAAGTTTAAAGTAGCTCAAAATATCACATCTGCTCAGGAGGCTCCCTGACAAACTGGGAGTTCCACAGTCATATCAACCTTTGCTTTTAAAAGATTTCCCTCTTTCCCTCTTCTCAAGTGAAAGAACAACAGAAAGAATTTGTTCACCGCACAAGGCAAACAGTGAAAAAATGGCACTATTAAAAATATTGTGAAACAGACCAGAAAAATTCACAATAGACAGAAAAGCACATTCACATGCCATTCCACAGGTGGCAAGAGGCTGACCTGCCGTTGGCTATGAAGGATGCTGTTTAAACAGGAGATATGTAAAGTGTGTGCCGTACGGGGCACAATTACCTTCCAGCTCAGAAGACTAGCAGGTCAGATGTACTCAGATGAGTTCATACAGTCACAATAGCACAAAAATTAACTCACAACAGTCACATATGCAGAACTGTGATGACTCTTTTTGTGGGAGCTAGTCATTACTTAACAGGTTTCAAGCAATGCAAGCCATCTTATTGAACAAAGTTCTCAATTTGGGATCCCATTAACCAGCTCCAGGGCTGGAAGTAGTAGCTACGCTTATTTGAATAAGGCCCTGAGTTACTGAGCTTCATCCCTTGCCAAAATCCTGAGCTGACTTGGAACCACAGGGGAACAGGCTGTATGTCTTCAGATGGCTCTTTAACACTGTAGCACAAAACATATTTCACCCGGTTTTTATCACACTCACACCAGCTTTACATTGTATACCTCTTCGGACTGCAACAAATTTGCCTTACACAAATACAAGAAAAGAGCCAGGCCCATTCAGCATCGTCCTCAACCTCCCTGATGCAAACATATGCAGGTAGTTTTATACAATGTCATTAGGCCATAACCAATGCTAAGGCAGCCAAAAAATAACACGTTGTTTTAAACTTCATCTCAATTACCAATGGGAAACTAAAACAAATGAATCTGATCTCCAGTTTTAAGAACAGATTCAAGAAAGCAATCACCATTAGCAAAATCTGCCTTAAGGAACAGGAAAGTAATTTTTGCTTTTGCTTTTTCTATTGCAAATTAAATATTTTACATCTCTAGAAACCACTTTCTTTGATGAAAACTACTATAAATTGATTATTTTGCCAAAATCAAACTGTCTCATTTGCTTATATGCATATATGTACAAATTTCTTCCTTTAAAGAAGATTAAAATCGCATTTGTCAAATAGGGGAGCCCTATTTTTGCTCCCTGGTTTTGCATTTGGCTGTTTACGGAGATCACAAGTTTTTTGATGTTCCTTATAAATATTTGAACTATATTTTTCACTACATCATGCATAAAGATCCTTCATGCTAATACTGCAAACGTCTGGAGGAAAAAACCTCCCACAATCATGTTTCAGAGCAGTTTTCCAGATCTATGACTTTTCAACTCTATTCCTGTAGCTACAACATCTGAACTAAAAAAATGAAAAGCAGCACCAGCGAACAATGCTGTTCACTTCAAAGCTTAAAAGAATTAAAATTGCACCGATTCCCGAAATCAAAGAAGTGAATCCATAGGTAAATCCTTAGGCATCACTTCAGCTAGTTAACCTGATGTGTCAATTAAATGCAAAAGTAATTTATTCAATTCTCAGTCTAGTCTGACACAAAACCTATACTTCCCCTGATTCCTAATTAGCCAAAGTACTTGTCTTCTTTCATGCAGATAATTTCATAACCATTAGTGTAAAGCATTAACACATTTTTCTTTCAATCATCTTTTCCTCCTGTTGACTGACACACCTTTTCTAGCGAGTGTACTTGTGCCAGTTTCAGCTTTGTGGGAACTTGCCCCAAGGTCTTTAGTAAAGTTCCCTCCCATACACATAAAAGAATGATATATGACCATGATGCCAGCTATGTGAAGAGACGTATGTCTTGCCTCAGAAAATATGAATGGAAAATTATGCACTGGAGGAATGTAGCTGTTTCCATTTGAGTATATTTATGAAGCTAAATTGCCTAGTACTTAACACACAGTAGAATGCAGCATGATTAACTCCTTGACAATGTGTTCAGGTGATACTTCTCATTAAATAATTTAATTCTTTCTTGACAGACCAGGCTTCTTACAGGATGCCTAATAATCCTAAGAAAATTAATCGAACCTAAGAAATTCCTTCTGTATACACACAGAACTTAACTGTATGCAAGATCTGGCCATGTATGTATCTGGTACGTGGCTATCTCCAGTCGATTATAATCAGTATTCATTTCTTAGTTCTATTTTGAGTTATTGTTTAGGAATGTTTTTTGAGAGATGATTATGAGACTTTATACATACAGCTGGTTGAAAAATACAGGAAAATGTCATGAAACATTCATCCACATGAAAATATTAAAAGTTTCAGCTAACTTTCAAATTCTTTCTAGTCTTTCTCTCATTGCATCTCTGTTGGTTTTCCTTCACAGTGATTGGAACTGACTACATCCTGCTGAGGTGCTAGGAAATGGAGGCACAAGGTCAGAGATCTTCTTAAACTCTGCTAAACTCTCTGGGGAAAAAGCACGGCCAAAAAAACCCAATAAAAAGGAAATCAGCTTCCTTGTACAAAACATTCATACTGCTCAGCTTGATTCACATTGCTTAGAAACAAGTGATTTACTTCATTTCCACGTGCAGAGCCATTTGCTGGGGCTTTGGATGCCATCTGTCCTTCAGGAGGAAGTTTAGCGTTCTTCTCATTCCCCGCTCCCCGTACAGTGGCTCCTGATGCATGACAGAAGCAAGTCTGAATCGTGCAGACTCATGCACTGCACGACCAAAGCATAGAATACTTGTCACTCTCCAAGTCACAAATGCAACCGTGGAACGCGACAGCACATCCCTCCAGGGGGAGGCTCCCAGCCCTGCCTGCTCTAGCAGCGCGCCAGGGGGCGCTTCCCCAGCACCATCTTGCACCATCAGCATGCTGCAAGGATTTGCTGCGCTGCTTCACCAAAGGCGAAGTAACTGCAGTTACAAAGGCAGTAACTGTGGGTTTTATGGACATAACTTAGCCAGAGAGACTTATACCAGCCTGGTAATCTACCTCTTGGGCAGGCTTAGTAGCCAGGGCTGGTCTCCAGGCTGCTGGGACTGCACCGGTGCCCTGCTACCAGGGCAAGATAGGAATGTCTACACAAGATGAAGCTGAACACAACGCTGGCCCAGTGTAGGTGAAGGGCATCTTTACATACAGAAGCTCCACCAGCTTATCTTAGAACCAGTGCAATTACGCTGGTACAAGACAGTTTAATTAAACCAGACACTCTCATGTGGGCTCAATAGAAAGTATCCTGGTTAGCTTGCATCCGAACGTTTGCCAGTGCAAGCTAATCCACTTTTGAGAGGTTTAAATCCACATATGTGTTCCTTTTCAAATTTGTACTAGCTTAGCTAACCTATTACGAAAATGACAACTTCAATCAAACTGGAACAAGTTTCATCAGGCTAATTATTTAGGCATTTTTAGAAATACTAATTTCTCTTACCAATCAGCTTAGTTTGCTGATTGTGGTGATGAGACTAGCCTGCCCTAGCTTTGATTATAAAATGCTATTTTGGCAATCCATGTACCAAGGTCTAGTAAGCCTGTAGTGGATGCCTGCTTAATACATTACAAGGAGTACTAAGGAGCAAGTTCCTTAATCAGGGACTTTTTTATTTGAACAACTTCAAGATTTGACCTAAGACAATTAAACACCATTGCACCTGTGTATGTTTTCAACTCCTGATCCTGGTTCCCACTGGTCTTTGCTGTGACCTGACCTGCATGCAGCTGGTGTGAGGACAGAAGTCATCCTGCACTGCCAGCTGCGGAAAAGCAGGAGCTTGGGCACTGCTCCAGTGCTGACTTGGCATGTCTCACATAAATTTCACAACTGTGCAGGAAAACCCCACCATGTTACTTAAATCCACTCCACGAGAAGCACACTATTGTTCTCTAAAACTTTTAGCTGTTGTGTTTTAGAATCACAGAATGGTTTGGGTTGGAAGGGACCTTAAAGATCATCTAGTTCCAATCCCCTTGCTATCAGCCTTCCACGAGATCAGGTTGCCCAAAGCCTCATCCAGCCTGGCCTTGAACACCTCCAGGGATGGGGCATCCACAACTCCTCCGAGCAACCTGTGCCAGCGCCTCACCACCCTCAGAGTGAAAAATTTCTTCTTTACATCTAATCTAAATCCACCTTCTTTCAGTTTAAAGTCCTTGCCCCTTGTCCTAATCACTACATGCCCTTGTAAAAAGTCCCTCTCCAGCTTTCTTCTAGGGCCTTTTTAAGTACTGGAAGACTGCTATAAGATCTCCCTGGAGTCTTCTCTTCTCCAGGCTGAACAAACCCATGCTGCTCTGCAACTCTCACAATAATGAAAGAATGAAAACGAGTCAAATCAAAACTAGCATTGTGCAACACGAGAAATAAAACCCAGATAGTTCAGAGTTTCTTGTTAGAATGTTTTTAAGTCCTTCACAGAATTTTCAGTGCAATGCAGTGCTCAGACAGGTGGCCTTTTCCACTTAACTTTAGTAGCCACCATCAATAACCGCTATGCAATCTACATATCTTTAGGGGTTCTGGTAAAACACAAAAATAAAGAAAAGTAATGCGGTAAGAGCTATTTTTACTAACATGGAAACTTATTGTCAAAGATTATATTATCCTGTGTAAGTCCCACAACTACAGAGTCTTTCAAGATATTTTATTTTCAATGAAGAAAGTAGAGGGTGTTTGACCACAGATTATCATTTTGAGATAGTAAATCAAAAGCTATTCTAATCAGAAATCATCAAGTAATGCACGTTATAAAACAGCCAATAAAATGCCCTTGAAACAGCAAGAGTGACTTCAGCTCACAGAACAAAAAAAAAAGTCAAAAAGCATTGGGAAAGGAGTTGGAGACAAAAACATTCTGAGTACTGTTACGCAGACACAAACAGGGGTTTTGAGTTTTTTTTCCAAAAGTTTTCAGCATTTCTGTTCTGCTCATTTTCTCACCTACCCTCAACAAGCTTGCGAAGTGGCATGCAATTGTTTTAGCAAAATCTATTGCTTCTGTAGAAGCTGTCTTCGTTCCTAGGACTATTTATTCCGAGAAGTGGCAAACTGCCCATACTATTTGTTGATTAAATAAAGTGTTAATTACCATTATTAAAGGCATCCTTGTTGCTTTTGCAGGAAATAGACATCTGCTGGTAAGAACCAGTGGATTTCAACAGTGCACTGGTTAACGTTGGCTGACAAGAAGTGTCCGTTCTGAGGTCCACCTGATTTTCACTAGTCCTTGCTATACCAGGATTTGAGATGTTCAGCCCATACACACCATCCTCATACACGAGAGAAGCATCTGATCTGTTGAGACTGCTTAGAGATACACACACTACAGCTTCATTTAAGTAGAAGGTATTTTCACCATGTAAGCTCTCCGATTGATTGTGTCCCATTATCTGCAGAAAGGGGGGAAAAAAAAAAACAGAGAAGAGCATTTTCACCTTTGTCCAGCACCAGAATCGCAGAATATCTTCAGGTGGAAGGGACCCATAAGGACCATCGAGTCCAATTCACTGCTCCTCACAAGATGACCTAAAACTAAATCACATGACTTTGAGCATCATCCTGAAGAATTCTTATATCGGGATACAAAGGATTAACTGCCAGACTGGATGGGGATTCATAGCAAACAGGCACCTAATTTCCCAGAAGTTAACCTCAAAACATGTTAAATTGGATGTGCGCTCAGGAATAAACAGCAATAACTCAGTACATTTTGCCTTAGCTCCCCTCAAAACACAGGAAAACGCAGTAATAATAGCAAAATAGCAAATAACAAAGGGCCGCTACCTGGGATGAGCCAAGCTCTGCTGATTCCTTTTAGGGGGTTAATATTTTGTCCCATGGCTCAAAGCAGTACCACTTCACATATGTAAATCTGAGTACACTGCAATCCAAAAATAATACTGTACCTCAGGTACACAGGTAATCACAGAGAACAGGACTGCAGCGGTCAAACTGGGGATGGGAAACAGACACCAGCAAGCAGCTGTGGCTCCCAGGGGCTGAAAACGCAACTGCTGCAGAGACTCCCTGCCTGCAGGTGTTTATCAAGGCTGAGCTCACAAAAAAGCAGGAGTAGCAGAGTGAGTTACTGCAATGTTTGGTCATCCAAAACTAGCTAGGTTCAGTGTAATGGAAAAAAACTCTGGGCTGGGAATACTGGCTGACTGACAACCACTTGGCTAGCTCTGCTACTGCAAGGAGTATGGTAGTGGAAAGCACAGGACAAAGACAATCTCAAGGCCTTGAATGCGCCCAAAGCCATGTAGTTTACTTGAAATAAAAATACAACTGGTCTTACAGATGAAATATTAGATTAAGAACTACTACTCTTTGACACTCAGCATTTCATTACTCTGCCTCTCCATCTGTGCAACCCTGGCCATACTAGTCTTATCATCCTTCAATTTCCTCTCCTCAAAAGATTTCGGAAGTCCCGTCCATTAAAACTGATGGGCAAGTTCAATTTTGGTTTTATCATCCACTCCTCAAGCACTGCCAAACAAGTCAAAATTGTACCACAAGCTACACTAGTAAGAAATGCCTTCTTTGTTTGGGCTGGGCAAGCATATATGGGTAAGTCATGTTCACACAGTGTTCACAAAAGCTGGATGAAAAGGGGGAGGTCAGAGGCCAATCCTCCACCTCCTCATGCAGGCACAGGCTTAGATGCCGAATGGTCACTGCCCATTATGGGTCAGTTGCCAGCTGAAAAACTAGGGAGGTGATGGCCTGAAGAAAAGCTCTGCAGATTTTCTCGTGAAAACGAAAACCTGAGGGAAAAAAAAAAGATGTTGGGGTCAGTGAGCTTTCCACATATGCAAAAGCCAGGCAAAATGTTTTGACTTTCAGGTGTTTTAGAGAACAGTAATGGTAATTAAGTCCATATCCAGCAAGGCAGGGACTAGAGGCCAGGTCTCACCTGCCAGGTGAGCACCCAGACAGTTGAGTTCAGAGTCAGCCTCTATCCTTCACCTTCAACAAAAACATAAACATTTTTAGTATTAAATGCTTAAGCAGCTTCAGAGCTACTTCAAATTGCATCCTCTAATAATGACCATCTCCAAGGAATTATACTGTCAGAGATGGAGCCACACATCAACCTCTTCCCCTAAGGGGCTGCTTGTTTCAAGGGCACAGAACAGCAGGACCTGACACGTGGGGTTCACAGGAGCCTGGCGTTTCCCGCTCCTGAAGCAGCCATTGTTCCTTACTGGAGACAGTGCAGAGGTCCAGGAACAAGGACAGCAGCCAAAGAATTCACTAAAAGCTTTATATGCCGCAAGAATAACAATAATTCAGCTTTCCTGCAAGAGGTGGGAGACACAATGTATCTTGCAAACACAGCAGTAAAGCAGAATAAACGAGATCCTCACACTTAGAACCTCCATCTCCTCAATTTAATACCCATTGGTCTGAGTTTGGCTTCTGTAGGGCACTCAGTTTAAAATTACAAGTGGCCGAGATTGGAAGGGATCTCTGGAGGTCATGTGGTCCAAGCCCTCTGCTCAAGCAGGGCCACCCACATCAAGGTGCCCAGAACCATGTCCAGACTGCTTTTGAACATCTTCAAGGAGGGTGACTCCACAACCTCCCTGGGCAACTTATGCCAGGGCTCGGTCACCCTCACAAGAAAAAAGCGTTTCCTGATATTCAGGGGGAACCTCCTGTGTTTCCGTTTGTGCCCATTGCCTCTGGTCCCATCACTGGGCACCACTGAAAAGAGTCTGGCTCCATCTTCTTTACATACTCCATTCAGGTATTTACATACATTAATAAGAACCCCCATGGTTTAATAAGAACCCCCATAAGGCTTTTCTCCTCCAGGCTGAATGGTCCCAGCCTTTCTTCATAGGATAGGTGCTCCAGTCCCTCAAAAATCTTAGTAGCCCTTCACTGGACGCCCATCCCCTCCCTCCACACATCCTCCACCCCGCCATACTTCTATGTCTCTTTTGTACTAGGGAGCCAGAATTGGGCACAGCACCTCAGGTGCAGCTGGAGTAGAGAGGAAGGATCACCTCCCTTGATCCACTAGCAATACTTTGCCTAATGCAGCCCAGGACACCATCAGCCACCTTTATGGCCAGGGCACATTGCTGGGTTATGTTCAACCTGGTGTCCACCAGGACCCACAGGTACCTTTCTGCAAAGCTGCTTTCCAGCTGGGTGGCCCCAAGCATGTATTGATGCATGGAGTGCAGGACTCTGCACTTCGCCTGGTTAAACTTCATGAGGTTCAAACAAAGCCCTCGGATACGCCTGAACCTCAGCTTTCCAGGTGCTTGCTCATTGTGTTACCACCAACAAAACACAGACATACTAGTCTATTCACCCAGGAAAGTCCCTCTAGGTCTGCAGTTGGGGATATAATTATGGCGGGGAACCACATACCTCATAGCTCCCTGTGGATGACAACAGGCTACTTTGTTGACCGTATTTCCAGTGCCAGAGGAGCTTCTTCTGCATCTTCACACTGTCTCTTTCTCTCTCCACCATCTTCTGGCCCTCCTGGAGCCTCTCCAGGCTCTGCTGGTACTCCTGCAGCTGCAGTGACAGTCCCTGCCGGCTCCTCTCCAGCAGCTCCTCCTGGCACTGGCACTCCCTCTCCCGCTGCCCCAGCCGTCCCTCCCTCGCCTCCTGCTCCTGCTGCCTCTGCTCACATTCACGCAGCCACCGCTGCCGCTCTTGCTGGAACTGCTGCTTCAGTTTGTGTATGTTGGCCAGCTCCATCCTTTGTTTTTCCAGATTTCGGTACTTTTCTTGTTCCAGAACAAGGTTTAGCCGAGAACCATGGACCCGTCCAATCTTCTCATTATCTTGCAGGAGTAACCTATAGAGCTCTCTGTGGCTGTCTTGGATAACTAGCGCTGCCTAGACACCACAACAAAATCAGACATAAACATTTAAATATTAGCATTAATCCATTTCCGTATTTTTACACAGAAGCATTATATAAAAATGTTTCAACCTCCCACAATATCAGCGCTTAATGCTTCTTGGGAAAGTAGAGAAAATTTTGTGTTCATGCCTTTACCAAGAGATGTTTCTAAAAGCACTCAACCGTTTCAAGCACTTCTAACACCGCTTCTGGTTTACACTTAGTATTGTTATATATGTTTACGTTACAGCTGTGGATATGCACTTCAGTTACAGCTGGGGTCCTGTTCTCTCAGAGGATGTTAAGACACACAGGAAAAATGATTTTTCATGGTTAAAAGAGGACATTAAGGCACTAGGAATGCTACACTCAACAAAGTATTCCTAACACAGATGTGGCTTATACAGATAAAACTGTACTTTTTCCAGTATAGCCCACTCCAACACTAAGACTCTCCTTGCTAACCTGCAACAGTGCAGTCCTACTAACATCAGTCCTACAGGCACCTGACAACATAGCCCTGCCATCAGGACCGCACTGCTACCTGCCTGTGACCAAGATATCTGATGGAGTAGAAACTGCGGCATAGCAGTGATTTCAGTTTTAAAGTTTCAATAGCTCATTTTACAACCAAGAGTGCTATATTCTGTCCTTCACAAGGATGTTGTGACATTGTTTGCATTAAAGATTGTGACATTCTCCAATAACACAAAAATACACAACTGGGATTAAGAAGAAAGAAAACCAAGAAAGCCTTAGATCTGCCGAGACAGTTATTGCATAGCCTATCTTCAAGAGCTGACATGGGAATCTACTTCAGCAGACATTCCCAGAGAATTCCCACAGCCCCATTACTCCATGCTGTCTACCACAGAAAGAGTTTTTAACTTTATGCAACATGCAATTCCCACTTTTCTTGGCTCTTCCTCCAGTGTTGGGTCAGTTCCAGTGATTTGTAAACAGGGCAAGGCCAGGATCCTCTGCTTGTTTCTCTGCATCTATACTGCCCATTCATGGTCTGAACAATTAAGGCACGATCCTAAGCCTTACATTACTGCCCCTCTGGTGTTAAGCTATCTATTTTTAAAATTTTTAAAAATTTTGCTGAATTACAAGCCTTTTATTTTGCTTTCGCGTTTCTTCAATCCACTTAACTTCTAAGCCCAAAGTTTCCAGGATTATTATGAAACATGCTAATGTCAAGAGGGTCTAAAAATTAAACATACTCAAATGAAACATTTGAAAAGTAAAATCGTAAAACTGCATCTAAATAAGAAAAAAATAAGTTAAAACATTCAAGCTTCACATGAAAGAGGCAAAAACTTCAGACTAAGGCCCCACAGAATATACACAATATGTAACTGAGATTGAAATATCTAAAATGGGTTGAGTTTGCTACCTAAGTGGCAGAGGCACCGTTTACCAGTAGCCAGGAGAATATTCTAAACAAAACACTAATTTTTTTTTCAATATTTTGAACTATGATTTCAGAAATTAGTACATGAAAGACATCAGTTCAGTTAGAGCCATCATTTTTCTTTCTCCCTAGATTTTTGGACTGTACCCACATCAGTTTTTTGGAAGGGATTGATCTCCAAGTGGCCAAGCATTCTTCAATTATTAAAAGAAGCCTACCACTGATGTAGAATAAAAATATACTATACAACAACTTTTGCAACAGTCAGTAGAGATAAGTATTCACTGACAGACATAATGTCTAAAAGCAGGGCAAGATGAAAACAAACCTTACGAGGTAAATTATTAAGACTATTTACAAAGTTAGCAGTGGAGTAGTCACCTGTATGCTGTACAAGAGACGGGTTACGTTCTGGATAGCTTGTACAACCTAGAAAATAAAAGAGAAGGATTTTCAAAGGTTTCATCACTGTTACCTAAATAGTTACTACATTCTGTCTGGACTTTAAATAAACTCACCTCTGTCCCTGCAGATCCTGGGAAACTCATACTTCCTTCCTAAAATAAACACATGTTGCTTTAAAAAGTAGTTTTTGACTTTAGAATTGTATCATCTAGCTAATTTTATTTAATTTTTTTTAAACTAGAGGAGATGTTCATATCACTAATACACGCAGTGCTGATCAAACCTTTTTGTGGGTATGTGAAAAAAGACTGAAGCAATAACCTACGAAGACTAATAATTCATCCACGCTGGAGTTTCCGTGGAAATCACCAGAGATTCTAAGGACAACTGTAAAAACAAAAATATTTCATCCACAATTTTAATCCTCTCCTGACTAATGCTACACAGAAAAGACGTTTCCAATCATTCTTTGTTTACTTGACAGTTTAGAAATACAGTAACCAGTCTTCTGTATACACAGCGCAGTGGGTTTAGGTAACTTATAGCAGAATTAAACTTATAGACTCTTCAAAAACGGAGATATTAATGCAGCAAGAAGCTAGAGGTCACATTAGCGGGTTGCAGGGAATGCCTCAGATGTGCTGAGCAAAGGCTGCGTGCCCACTGCGCTCTGCAAAATGCACCAGCGTGGTTGCTGTTGTCCGCTGCAGCGAGGATTGGCCACTTCACACTTTCCACCCTGCTCTCTTTTCCTAAGAAGCTTTCTAAATTTATGGGGTGAAGCCACCCATAATCCCTTCCGCATGAAGAAAGGCTCCTCTGAGAAGGATAAGGTGAAACAGTGGAGAAATAAAACACAATCCCTTCTGAGGCTACGCTGAAAAGACTTCCTGTATGATTCTTCCCTTTTTTTAAATTTTTTTTTTCAGAGGAGCAGAGGAGGGCTTGGGGAATATTTGCACTCTCTCAGATTCTCTTAAGTTCTCTACTGAGTCTCATTTTCCACCACTGAGAGAAAAGCAGCTGCTCCGTTTAGCTGTGATAACCAAAAAAGAAGATGAAAAAGGCCAGGCCCCGAAATACAGCTCAATGCAGACAAGCTAGGGGACAAGGAGCTCCAGCTGCAGCATTTCCTCTGCTCTCTCTCCCCCTCTCTCAGTATCTCCCTTCAGCATTTTCCTCCATTCTCTCTCCACTTCTTCACCTCCTCCTCCACTCCTCACAGCCACATAACTGCTCAGCTCTACTGTGAGAAGCAGAGGACTTTGCACGGATGCCTCTGTGCAGCACAAGGACTGACACAAAGGAGCTCCACTTTCCCTTTGATGGTCAGCCAAGATGAGCAGCAGGCAAGGAGGAAGAGCAGGGCCAAGAGGGAGAGAAAGGAGAAGGAGACGCTGGTAGGCTGAGCAAGAGTGAGTGTACAAAGGAGAGCCTGAACGCTGAACAAGAGTGGGTTTCCTTCAGTTTTTAAGGCTCTTTTTAATTTAATAAAGGAGGTATACGTTGAAGGCTTAGCTGGCTTTGGCATGGCCAAGCGGTAGCAAGTGGCTACCCCTGTAAGTTCGCCTCACCCAGAAGCAATACATTCAGGTGTTTAAGCCATGCTATGGGCCACCGTCACCTCCCTGCCACTCTTCCCTAGCACCTTGGTTCAGAGCGATGAGCAGCAGTGGAGACGAGGATGGTCAGATCCCAGGGCAGATCCACAGTGCACAGTGCCTCAGGCAGCCCCCTGAGATGCGATGAGAAGGCAGGAGCAGGGGGGACAAGATGAGGACCACCTCCCATTGCTGCCTGCTTGGGACTCCACGTGTTGCACAGGCAACAATCTTCCTTCTGAAGCTTGGTCAGCATTTAACCCTCAAGCTGAGGGCTTTCATTCTGTCTTTCTGGCTTCTCGTTTCCTAGGCTAGCTGGTCTGAGTCCAGTGCTGCCACGGCACAACCCCAGGGCTGCACACTCAGGGTCAAAAGCCTGGCAGGAAGACATCCTCCGCCCCTGAGAGCCCTTGCCTTGCTTCTTTTGTTTGCTCGTTCTGCCACCTCCTGGTTAAGTCTGATTTTGACAAGGAAAGACGCGACACGAGTCTCACCCAAGTAATAGGCCCGACCAGAACAAATTAAGGTGGAAGAGTTTGCTGCAGATCCCTCTAGTCCAGCTGCAGCAAAAAGCAGGACTAGCTTCAAAGTTCCATAAATTTGCTCAGAGCCTTCTCCAGTCAAATCTGAGTTAAAGCCCCAAAGATGGAGACCTCGCCTCTCCGGACAATCTGCTTCTGCTTAATTACCCTCAAGGTGAATTTTTTTCCTTATATACAGTCAGAATTTCCCTTGCTGCAACTTGTAATCTTGGATGCTGATCCTTTTGCTGCACACCTCTGAGAAAAAAGCCTGGCTCTGTCTTCTCTATAGCCCCAACAGCAATGTTTTCATGTGGAGCTACTGGAACTTTTAATAGGCTAGAGTTGAGCCCCTCTATCCTCTCTTAGGTTCTTTTATTTCCCGTCACCTAGCTTCTGTGCTTCCTCACTCGGACTTTCATTTTCATCACATTTTTTCCACACACACTCTTTCTCCTACTCCCTTCTAACACAGCAGTCTGGTAAGTAAGATGACCTAGAGCTGAACATGAGGCACGGTTATAGGGAGATTAGTGTATTAACAAGAGTCTTCCAGAAATAGCTAGGAAAAAACCAAACAAAACAACCAAACCCAAGGTTTCAGGCACACAAGCCCTATTTCAGATCTGATGCAAAGACAGTATGCTAATGCTATCTCCTTTTCTAGCAAACTTTGCTTTCCATTTCAAGCCATGTATCTTCTATTCTCATCTCTTCCCTTTATTCCTGTTGTGGTCCTGCTGCTTCACCTAAGGACTCCACAATTACAGTTCAGTTTATTTCCACACAGTAATTCATACTGCTCTTACTCCAACATTCTGCTGCTACACAAAATTTGCTACTCTTAATTTTGCCCAGAACTGACTTTTGATTCTGCTTTTTTCCCAGACTTGCTTATGAGTCATAGGACTTGAAAAATGGGCAGTTTCTCTTCTACTCTCTAACTGCGCCATTTTGGTTTAATTCAAAATTCTGAAGCATGCTGGTATAAGACAATCCATCCTATTTTATGTGCTTGTTCTCAGGACGAAGTTCTTCCAATGTATAACTCTTCTGTACATTAGCTGAGGTCTCTGTCATTGCAGAAGACTTTCATTATCCTGTGAATGGGAGGAAGGAGTAGAGGAAATACTATTGTCAGCTCCATAGAGATGGATGTATTGAATGATGACAGCATAGAACCAGGCTCTTAAGTGGCCCATACAAGTGGTATAAAAACATTGTGGCTGTTACTACAACCCACCGATCTGTAAGCCTGACAGGAAAATGGATCTGTGTTTTCAATTTAAAATTAATTATTAATTGGAGTGACATCTATTGAATTGAATTATCTGGATTTGCATGAAATGTGGCTATCCCATGCTTTGTGTCTTGGAGCAGTCTTTAGATACTCCATAAAAATTTAGACAGCATTTACATTCCCAGTGCCCAGCGTGCTATGTGCAACATAGGAAGAAAAATCAGTTACAATACCTTATCCTCTAGACTGGCACTTGCCATTTCCTTTTCAACACCAAGATCAACTTCAGATGATTCTTCAACTTCTTTTATTTCTGCATGTAACAAATAAAGCCCCAATAAAATGCAACAGAAAGTTATCGAAGCTTATTCTGACTAGACAAACAAATGGTAAACTTTTTTACAGCTACTCACAGGACACTGAAAATAGAGATTTAAGTAATTTGGAGTTACACCACGGATTCTAGGCCGGGGAAAAACAAATTTGGAAGCCTGGATGGTACAGCTGGGACAATCCAGTCTTCCTACCTTAAAAATTAGTAGTGTTTACTTAGGAAAGTTTGTAGATACGTATAGCCATATCACTAAAAATGTTCTGCAGCAATGGTTTTTACAAGACTTTATATGCATTTTTGTTGCAAGAAATCCATGCTATAGCTTTTACAGTTTAAATTATTGGAATGTCAATCCTGGTTTTCAGGCCTTCTGACAAAAATTGGCTGACTTCGGAAATGGCCCATACTGCAACATAGATTTGCTGTGGAGCTGAGCAACAATGATGAGAAAGTGCATGGAGATATGCAAACCTTGACTCAATATTGCTGAATGCAGGCATGTGCTATGGAAAAAGTGCACTGAGTGCAAACAGTCCATTTACTTCAATGAAGTTATACGACAACTTACACTGTCTGAGCATTTGCCCAAAGACAACTTTTATTACATTATTTTCTATTGATTCTGCCACAGACTGAGAAAGCTTCCCAAAAAACCAATTCGGTATCAATTATTTTAGCTCTCTGAATATGTAAAAGCATCAAATTTTACTCACCACTAGGAAGAGATTCCAAGATTTCATTGGCACTAAATCCATGCTTCACACTTAATTCCTCAACACTTTCCTCTGGTGATCTGTCTGTTTCACTCCCTAGTGACATTGTTACAGCAACATGGAGACTTTCAACTAGAGAGGAAATATGTAGAATGACAGAGGCCCCTTAAATAGCTCCTTAATGCACAAATCAATGACATAGAATCATAGCATAGTTTAGGTTGGAAGAGAGTTTTGGAGATCATCTGGTCCAACACCCTGCTCAAAGCTGGTAGAAACTGAGTTGCTCAGAAATTTGCAGAGACGAGCTTTTAACATCTCTAAAGACGGAGGCTTCATAGCGTCTCTGGGAAACCTATTCTGCTTTTTGACCACCCTCACAGTATATAATTTTTCTTTTCATTTAATTGGAATGTTCCAACTTGCACCTGTTGCCTCTCATCCTACCACCATATGCCTCCAGGAAAATCTCACTTCTCTGTATACTCCTGTTAAGCAGCTGAGGACAGCAATGAGATCCCTCCAAGTCTTCTTCTCTCAAGGCTGAACAGACCAACTATCTCAGTCTCTCAGATGTTATATGCTCCAGCCCCCTAGTCATCTTGGTGCCCTTCACTGTATTTGCTCTGGTTTGCCAATGTCTCTCTTCAAGGTAGCCCAGCACTGGTCACAGTACTCCAGACAGGACTCACCAGGGGTGAGTAGAGGAAGCACCGCCTTCCTCAACCTGCTGACAACTCTCCTCCTAAAGCAGCAGCCTGGGAGGGAGTTCAGCCTTCTTTGCCACAAAGACACTTTGCTGTCTCATGGTCAACCTGCTGTCAAGTAGGACTCCCAGGTCCTTCTGCCAAGCTATCTTCTGTCTAGTCAGTGTCCAGCCAGTACCAACACATGGGATTACACTATCCCAGATGCGGGACTGCACTTATCTTTGTCAAATTTCCAGTTGTTTCTCTTAGCCCATTTTCCCAGTCTGCAGAGGTGTCTCCAGCACATTGATCACCCCGCCTCATTTGGTGACAGCCACGAATTAGCTCAGAGTGTACTCAATCCCTTGGTTAACTTCATTAATAAATATGTAGAACAGTATTGGTCTCAGGATCCATCTCTAAGAGAATTTCTTAATAACATGTTGCCAGAGAGACACCGTATCACTGATCACAATCCTTTCAGCCAAGCAGTCCTGCCAATTTTGCACCCAGTTATGCAGTCCAAATCTCACCAGTTCATCTGTAAGGATACTACAGCCACTGCAGACAATGTTGAATGCCTTGCAGATGTCAAGGTAAACAATATGCACTGCTCTCTTCTCATCGCAAAACCCATCAGGTTTGTCAGACACAATTTGCCCTTGATGAATCCATGCCAGCTGTTCCAGTCATCTTCTTGACCTTCATGTTCTTGATAATAGCTTCCAGGAGTATTTGCTCTGCCACTGTCTCAGAGATAGCAATGAGGCTGACTACTTTGTAGTTCCCTATATATTTCTTCTTGAAGAGGGGTGTGATGCTTGCCTTCTTCAAGTCATCAGGAACCTCTCCTAATCACTGTGACCTTTCCAAGAACATAGAAAGCAGCCTCACTATGACACTGGCCAGCTCCCTGAGCAGTTGGATTTATCTCGTCTCATCGCATTGATCTGTGTATATCCAATTTGCTTAAGCACTCCCTAATTCTATCCTTCTCTACCATGGGCAATTCTTTATTCCTATAAAGTCTGCTATTAGCTCAGGAACTTAGTGTTTCTGTTCTGGAAAACAATTCCCACAAATTGCCTACAGTGCAAACAATTGTAAATTCTTTACAGTGTGCTGAAGAGTCCTGAAATCCGAGACATCATTAACATCAACATTAGCTTGACAGAAAGTGAAAATTAAAAGTGGGTAGAATAAGATGTGCAACTATAGGCTGCCATTTCAGCTGAAATGACAATTACTATTGCATCACTGACTTATATTGCCTACCCAAGTTTTATCAGTTTTATCAATAAAATGCTCTCTGACTTCATAATGATGATGGAGACCAACCTTCACTGCTTTATCAGTTGAAACGTGGTTGTTAGCCCACAGCTCTCAATCTAGGTGACGCTGAAATTTTGTAGTTATTCTCAAAGAGTAAACAGCTTACGCTGGATAAGGCTCAGTTTACCAGGACTCTCTTCAGCCAAATTTAGCAGGAGTTTGGCTGAACTTCCAGCTAGGCAAAGTATCCATAAATACCATTCCCTTTCTTCCTTCAGAAGACAGCACTGTAAGTAGCAGAAGGCTATCATCTCTCTGTTCAATAGTACGCAGAAAAAACGTAGCTCCTACAGCAATTCTGGCAGCTGTTTCTTGGCAGATCTGCCATGATTATCCGCAGTTTGCTCTGTATATAACCCTACATGATTCTGATCTGTCATCAAATCGACCACAGTAGATAAAGGTTAGGGACAAGACAGAATATCATACTGCATCCTATGATCTGCTTCACAGGGTTGTACTGCAAGGAAGAGCTAAGGTAACAATCCTCAGGTGCAACCTAACACCATGTCCCTCCCTGCTTATATATGATGTTATGGACTAAACATATCCCTTATCTCACAACCTGGCAGGTACCACCTTGTGCATCTGACAAGTATAAACTCAAGAAACTTCTCTACGATGCCCTTTGCCAAGTTTTGATGCTGCCAGTTCTCGAGACTTGATAGAATCACAGCACAAGGCAACACGGCTGTGCTTTGTTACCTGGAAATACCTGCCCACGCAAAGAACCACCAGTCCAATTCTGCCACTCAAACTCACCTTCTCTCAGTGCTGCTGCCAGCAATGAAGCAGCCTGTGGAGTTTCTCCAGAATCAGGTTTGATGAGGAGGTGAGGTTCTACATGAACATCCTCAAACCCACTCATATCTCCCAGTTCTGCGTAGATATGCAACTTCTCTTCCAAATGACTACAGATCTGCTGGTCCTGGTTACTCAATGATTCTGTCAACCAAAATTGAACACTGTATTAACATTTTTTATCTTGCAGGCAAAGCATGTTCCCCATTCACCCTTCTAATCCTTATGCCATATAGACATTGCTAACTTGAGCTGGGCCTTTTCTAAGCGTCCAGGAACCAAATTCATCCCATAGCCCACCCTAATTAAAGCTGTCACAGACACTGGCAGAGGGCCAGGCCAGTGCCCTAGCCTGATGAGGTGGCCTTGACTTCACTCTGGGGCCCTCAGCTACCTCCTGTTGCACTCACAATGATCAATGCTGGAAAAGCACTTGGCTCAGGTAGCCAGGAGATGCACTGATTCAGTGCCTTAACATCAAACAGGAACATCTACTTTCAGCAGAGGCTCTCTACAGGAAAGACATTGCTGGAATCTCTCTCCTCGGAGCAGCACAAAGATGTGGAAGTTAGGTGCAGGGGAACCAAAGAAGCAGAATTTATCTCTATTTGCTATGTTTTCAGTTAAAAATAGTATCAGCGAAGGATGAAATCCATAAACACGAACAAAGCCACACAAGTCGTAAATATTTGAGATATTTCCACAAACAGCAAACTACTTGGTCCCGATGCTAATCTGGAAAATTCACTGTTTATTCTGAAAGCATCCATTTTTATTTTTCTTTTGTACTCACGCTAATGTAGCAAAAATATAAAGTGTTGGGAAAAAAAATGAGTCTCTTTCAATAAACTCACATTATACCATCAGAGCACTCCAGCTTTCTCCACTCTGACCCTGTCTATCGAGCCACTCTGAACCCACCAGCCAGTATAGGTGCATTATTCATCCTAAACTCTCAGGATGTAAGAGTTCTCACAGCGGCAGAAAAGGTATTGCACCTTGACATTTCTGAATTCTGGATGCTTTGGCCTCAGCAATACGTCTGTCTTCATCAGATTCACTCATTTTTCCTTCTTCTTCTTCCTCTGGACAACTTCAAACATGAAAGACAAACAAAGGCAGATAAAGTTGATAAGTTCAACATGAGCCAGCAACGTGTGCTGGCAGCCCAGAAAGCCAACCGTAATCCTGGGCTGCATCAAAAGAAGCGTGGCCAGCAGGTTGAGGAAGGTGATTCTGCCCCTCTACTCTGCTCTCGTGAGACCCCACCTGGAATACTGTGTTCAGCTCTGGAGTCCCCAACACAAGAAGGACATGGAGCTGCTGAAGCAAGTCCAGAGAAGGGCCATGCAGGTCCTTCCTGATCCAAGGGCTGGAGCACCTCTCCTATGGAGACAAGCTGAGAGAGTTGGAGTTGTTCAGCCTGGAGAAGAGAAGGCTCCAGAGGGACCTTCTAGCAGCCTTTCAGTACTTTAAGAGGGCCTACAGGAAAGCTGGAGAGGGGCTTTTTACAAGGGTATTATAGTGATAGGAAAAGGGGCAATGGCTTTAAACTGAAAGAGGGTAGATTTCAACTAGATTTAAGGAAGAAACTCTTCCCTCTGAGCATGGTGACGCACCGGAACAGGTTGCCCAGAGAAGCTGTGGATGCCCCATCCCTGGCAGTGTTTTCAAGGCCAGGTTGGCTGTGGCTTTGAGCAACCTGATCTAGTGGAAGGTGTTCCTGCCCGTGGCAGGGGGGCTGGAACTAGAGCATCTTTAACATCCCTTCCAACCCAAACCATTCTATGATTCTATGCTAAAGCAAAATCTGCATGTCATAAATTTATCTTCAGCACAGTGTTGTGTTCATAATAAACGGAACACAACATCAACACTAACTTTCGTTACAATTCAGAAGCATGTCATTTGTCTCCTTCTTTAAACAGCAGTAAATGGACACAAACCAGACTGAAGGACTCCTTTTAATTCCGGAAAGGCTGCATCGTGCAGATTTGCTATAGCAAGAATAAGCCTGGGCCCCATGAAGAGCAATCCGTTCTCTGCTGCTCTTAAGGTTCAGACACCAAGATAATAGGCATGAATGGAGACTTCCTCAAAATGGTTGCATGGACACCTGCAGGACTCTGGAAGGCATCCAGTGTGAAAGACAAAGACGAGTGAAGCTTACAACGGCTGGTAAGGACATTTAACACGGAGTGGGAAGAGTTGGCTGGTTCACTGGGAAACCAAAAGTAACACGGGAAGTTTGGCAGAAGTGATGGTGAGGTTTAGGGGTCTGTGAATCCTGAGCTCAGAGGAAAACCCAGCCTCACAGGATGGATCCAGTGCAACGCACAACAGAGCGCACACTGCCACAAATACCCAACTGACTTCCCGTGTGCTTTGGACTACCAAGATGAAAACCCAAAGCCTTTTTCTCTACCTTTCCACCGCATCTTGAATATGCCTCATCCAGTTGTTACGTTCCTCTTTGGAGTTGGTATGAACCTCATACATTTCAGGACCTGCAGATGAAGCGCTAATCAGAAACATCCCTCTCTCTTCGTTGGCCACTTCTCTTACTATGAGCCTCTGAAGGGAGATAACAGAAGGCTTCTGGTCCTGGAGGAAACAGTCAGAGCACAAGCAAACAATAAATTACTCTCTTACAACTGAAAATATCACACTTCTAGAGAGTACTATTTTTCAATTAATTGGACTAATTCTAGTCCTGGTATAGTCAGACTACGTATGTTCTCACCAGGTGTAAGGGCCTGCAAGTTTTGAGTATTCAGACATCTTTTTGAACTATTTTTTAAAATACATTATAGCATTTATGAACAGTAAAGTACTGGGTATGTGCTAAAAAGCAAATCCCAGAGGCTCAATGATACTGAGACAGTATTCATACAGTGTTTGTACTTATATAGTTTTGGAACTTCTCTCCATGATCTTTCATACATTTTATGTGTGTTTACTACTACATTTGCAGTTAAAATTATTCTTCTGTTTTGTTTTACAGAACCAGAAGTTAAGATTTATTTTAGATAATTGAAAGAGCTTGCTCTGCTTCCCGCCTTCATAATCAAATGAGGCATGACACTAAAAAAATTATTTTGCTATTTTCATCCTTCTTCCTAAAAAAAAATCTTTAATTTTGAAAATAAACTTACTTTTCCATATCCTGGCATATTACTGTTCTGAATAAACTACCAGGACTTTAGAAAAAAAAACTATGTGAGAATAACCTAGGAAAGGACCTAATTTTTGAGAAATATACAAATAAAAGTGAAATGCGTATATTCAAATATCTGATAATATACTTACAACAGCTGCAAAGATGTATTTTTGATCTTTTTCTTGTAAGAACAGCAGTACATCAGTTAAAAGCAGAGCTAAGGTGTCTTAAAATGAGAAAAGAAAAATAATGGTTATATAGTTAACTTCTTTCATCTTTAAAAACAGAGAAGCCCTGATCAATAAATATCCCACAGAATCCTACAGTAAATTAAGCATGAAATATCTAGATTAGCCTATGGTCTGGATGAACCAACCACAAGCCAGTTTTATCTCCCACAAAAGACCACGTGTTCTGCTATCCACCCTCCTGCCGCACTGTGCTGGAGCACTGGCCTAGGGAAAGAAGAAATCCTCGCTCCAATGTCAGTACAGTTTCCCCAGACCATTCACTGGCAACTTGGCAAAGACTATCCCACAAAAATTTTGTTTTGCCTACACTCTAACGTATACTCACAGCACAACATTACACTGGTAAAACTATTTCTGGAATAACGATGAACGATAACTTTATGAAGTTGTACAGCAAATATTAGTAAGCTCCAGAAAAAACCCAATCTCTACATGCAGTTAACACCAAAAATCAAATCGTGGGCTTGCATGTAAAAATCAGGGTCCAGCCACATGTGGCTTCAGGTTTTCTTTTCCACTGTGGATGTCCCAGCACCGCTGAAGAACAGCACATGATTTTTCATGCATTATTTTCAATGGTCAGCACTGCAAACAATATAAAAGTACAAGTCAAGACTCTATGTTATGGGATGAAACTGCAAACCAATGAACTAAAAGGAGATCACCGGAAGAAGAAATGCAGCTGACGACTTTGTATGTGAACTTGTCTTCTTACCCAGATATACAGTGGATTGCCGACAAACCATGGCAGCTTCTGGAACTACTCTTCTAGCAATTAGTGGCACATCCACAATACTGTCACCTCAGAAATCGTGCTTGCAATACAGCGTAATAAAGTATTTTCCTACTTAAACTAAACCATCTTCATATGTCATTTGCAAACACAGAGTTCGCAAATGCTCAGATAAAATACCTTTGAAACGACCAGTCGCTGTCTTCCAGTACACTAAACCTTCATGAAGAAGTATCCTCTCTTTCCTCATCAAGTCTTGCTTCCTAAAAACGTGGCCATTTTTCAGCTTTGTATATGTTTTGTTTTCAGTTCTGCTGAGAATTTCCAGCAGCTTTTGCTTTTTCTCATATTCATTCACTTTCAAATCCACTGCTGCAATCATGTCCTTAATTAGATGAAGGGCTTTGCACAGGTCTTTATGTTCTTCTGTTCCTTCTTTATGAAACAAAAAAATAAACAATATGATAGTAGTCAGCATACTCAAAAGAAGATCTCATTCCTTACTTTCTGGGATCAACACATGCAAAGTTTAAATTGATAAATATGTCACTGTAGGCTGAACCGAGCAATCAATTTACTAGAAATATTAGAGGCATCTACCTTTGTTTGACTTGCCTATTAAAAGATGACATGTACCTCAGATATATTCATTAGTCAAAACAACACATTGAATAGTTTCTGACATATTTATGAGCTGTTAGCATTTAAAAAAATTACTGGCTAAGTAAATCATATAGTACATTACTCTTCTGGCTAAGTAAAAAAACCCCTTGAAACAGGACTGCAAGCACAAAGAGTCTGCATTTGGATGTGCAACTTTCTACAACATTCGTTTATTGCCCATTTGGGGAGCAATATCTGTAAGTTACTAATATTTCTAAAATGCTCTACGAAATTCCAGAGGTCATTCAAGCTTTGTTTGAAAAACTGGAGAGCAATTTACAAAATGTTTGCCTAGCCCTACTTACAAGAGACTCCACTGGAATTAATTTCAAAGAAGGTGCAGATGCATGTCTGAATGAGTTCACATCCTCTATCAAGATCTTTTCCTAAAACAAGTATGCTCCTCTGGACTTCCATGGCTTACTTGGCTGGAATACTGGAAATCTTCACAGACCAGCCTTAACAAAGACTACATATGCCAGACACACTGTTTAGGTGACAGTTGCCTGAACAGTACATATTTAGGCTGCCCAGGTTCTCCACAGAGCAGTCAATTTCATCTTTTGTTATACTGTAGCAGCACACGTTCCTTACTTTAGAAACACACTAGGATTCCAGACATGAACACTTTAGCTTTTACTCACCTTTTGAGTATTGCAATATCCTTTCAACCAGAACAGGGTATTTGGTGATTCGTTGGGTGACAAGTAAAATGCACTCCGGGATTCCTCGGCGTCGTGCCAACAGGTTACTATTTCTCAGCTGCGCAGATACAAAT
This sequence comes from Tauraco erythrolophus, assembly GCF_009769465.1. Classification (NCBI taxonomy): domain Eukaryota; kingdom Metazoa; phylum Chordata; class Aves; order Musophagiformes; family Musophagidae; genus Tauraco; species Tauraco erythrolophus. The sequence continues at coordinate 30,667,311 of NC_141496.1, forward strand.
ATATACCTTAAGTAGTAAATACATATTAAACCACCAACTGACTAATAAGAAATATGATCTAAATGCATTAGAATAAGCTAAAACAAAATGCTGGGTTATCTGAACCATCCCCAAGGAACAGCTGCTGCCCTGAGGGATGAGGTGTACTGTAACAGAAACGTGTGTAAAACACACTGGATGCCAAAGCTTTCTAAAATTTGAAAGAAAAAGGTAACTTACCAGCTCATCAGTTAAGGAGGAAAAAACTTCGCTATTTTTATTCACTATTAAAAGTGAGTTACTGAGTATAATTTCAATCCTAAATCTAATCAAAAGCTACACATCTTTTTCCTAAGCATTTTGTCAATAGTGATCACGTTTCCACATAAACTTACTTTAATAAAATTCTGGAACTTCTTGTTTTGTTGCAACTCTTTGAAGAGATTAACAGCTTCTTTTTGATGGCTGCAAAACTCACCATATATTTTCGTCATTTTAGTTGCATTTTCCTCTGAAAACTGAAGAAATTAATAAGTGAACTGTGCTCAACATTGCACCTGACAGGAAAGTGTATACTTTTAATTAATGTATTTTGCATAAATACAAAATTTTACGCTACTTGTTTCTCAAATTCTCTGAATTTCACTAGCAGGGCCCGTCACTACAGAACGAAAATGGGCTAGCTGTTTTTAGGAGCACGAAGACGAACACAGGCTGGAGAGGGCACAAGTATCTCCACTAGAGTCTTGCCAGTAACACCCAGAACAGTTATTATAGTAGTATTTCCTTCACCTCTTTGCAAACACAATCCCATTGAGGCTTACTTGCATTTTTCTGATCTCCACACCACTTCTAGACAAGGTAACAGTTCAGCTTCTTTATTTCAGTGGAGTGAAAACTGACTGACTGAAGTTTAAAAGCCACACTCTCCTGATTGCAAGAAACTGAAGTGTGACCAGCAAGCAGTTAGTTACGTGTTCTACAGCCATCATAAACACGCTGTGACCACCCTTTCTCTAGTGAGCAGCAACTCGAGACACACCATGCCAGATCACTAAAAGAAATGAGTGGGTAGTTTCCATCATCAGACAATTCTTCACTGCTACTAAAAAAGTAAATCGGTTGCTTCCATTTTTTGCAGTGCATGGTATGATGGCAGCAGCCTTCTACTCTTAACAGGACAAAGTTCACCACTTTCCTTGTCACTTGTACCACATATGTAGAAGTTCATCCCAAGTTCATCACAGTTACCTATCAGTAATGATTTTATCTCATTGCTATTTCACCCTGCAATAATATGGAGGGGACAGCCTTTGAATTTTATGAGGCAATCATAGCCCTCTTCTTGGTCACAGAAGTTTTAAAGTCAATAAATTGTTTATGTGCGAACCTTGAGTACATAAAGGATTAACAGATCTGATGCTTCTACCTGCTGCACAAGGATATCTCCAATTCTGCTGATGACAAAATTACGTTCACTCCCTGCCTCACATGATTCCTGCCGTCTCTCCTTCATTCTGCAGAAGAATTGCCTGTGCATCTCCAGTAGCTCATCTAAGCAGGGGAATATTCTGTCCACTGTGCTGTGGTCCAGCTGCAGTTCTTCCTTCATCCCTTTCCTGAATATTTCAGACATAATGAACAGGGTATGGATGTGATGCACTTCTGTTTGCATCAGCTCTGTAGTATAAAAGAAAATAGCATAATATAGTAATCACCTGAACATTTTGCATACCTTCTAAGATAGACTTTAGCAACATTCAACTATACAGTCATGATCATTTTTCCTGTGTGAGCCTCAAACCTAATAGATTATGCCAGCAGGAAGACTGCATTTATCTGACTCTGGCACAGTTCTCTCAAGTGTACCCCACTGAACACGCTGAGGTTGCAACAGCTTGAGCTGGGGATTGGATGAGGTGCCTTCCAAACTCAACCATTCTGTGAACAGGGTAGACATGTCTCTGGTAGTCACTAGACTCCATCACAACACCAAGTTTGGCAGGAGTGTTGATCTGCTTGAGGGTAGGAAAGCTCTACAGAGGGATCTGGATAGGCTGGATCAATAGGCTGAGGCCAATTGTATAAGGTTCAACAAGGCTAAGTGTTGGGTCCCACACTTGGGTCACAACAACCCCATGCAACACTACAAGCTTGGGGAAGAATGGTTGGGAAGCTGCCCAGTGGAAAAGGACCAGGGGGTGTTGGTCGATAGCCAGCTGAGTCAGCACTGTGCCCAGGTGGTCAAGAAGGCCAATAGCATCCTGGCTTGTATGAGAAATAGTGTGGCCAGCAGGAGTAGGGAAGTGATTGTCCCCCTGTACTCGGTACTGGTGAGGCTGCACCTCAAATAATGCGCTCAGTTTTGGGCCCCTCACTACAAGAAAGACACTGAGGTGCTGGAGTGTGTCCAAAGATGGGCTATAAAGCTGGTGAAGGGTCTAGAGCACAAGTCTTATGAGGAGTGGCTGAGGGAACTGAGGTTGTTTAGCCTGGAGAAAAGGAGGCTGAGGGGAGACCTTCTCGCTCTCTACAACTACCTGAAAGGAAGTCGTAGTGAGGTGGGTGTTGGTCTCTTCTCCCAAGTGAAAAGAGATAAGACAAGAGGAAATGGCCTCAAGCTGTGCCAGGGGAGGCTTAGATTGGATATTAAGAAAATTTTCTTCATCAAAAGGGTTATCAAGCATTGGAACAGGCTGGCCAGGGAAATGGTTGAGTCACCATCCCTGGAGGTATTTAAAAGACACGTAGATGTGGCGCTTAGGGACATGGTTTAGTGGTGGAACTGGCAGTGCTAGGTTAACAGTCAGACTTGATGATCTTAAAGACTTTTTCCAATCCAAATGATTCTATTCTATGATTCGATTTCCTTAGCTCAAGGACACATTGTAATTTGTGACAAAAATGCTCTTTGAACCTTCTTATCCTGAGTTGAAGCATTCATTCTTCTGGATATAAAACATATAGGTTTCCTCTCTATTTTCTACACCAAATTGTTTTTAAACCCATGAAGCTTTGAAATACTGACCGAAAATGACATCCTGCCTCTTGATGACATCCTTTTCTTGCTTACTACAGAACACTGGATCCACAACAAGACTCCAGGACTCTGCCTCAAACTCTTGTGCATCTGTGCGGAGATCAGTCCACTGAGACAAATCCACATCATCTACAACAAAAAGTGTATCTCATTAACACCAGGCATATGAAGAGTAAAGGAAGTCCCTTTGTCCATGCAGATCTATTCATATAGTAAGGGGAACACACCACAGGGATGAATTTTAGACAAGGCTTCTGCAAACGCTGGCAGTGGCTTTATCACAGAGAAGTTTGCCCGATGTCAATGTCATTACTGAAGTGCTGAAATGCAAATGTGACAGTGAGGGAGAAGAACAAGAAAACCCACCCTTCTTTCTTCAGATTAAATCCTTTGCTTGAAGAAACTTTTTAAAATTTAAAAATAAAATGTAACATTTTCAAAAGTAGCTTTGGTGTTGGAGGGGCACTAGCCGTTTTGCAGATGTCCAGTGAGAGACATCTGCACCATCGAATCCCCTTCAGCTTTGAAATTCAGTCTGACATCTAGCTACAGAAAAAGCCCATTTCCATTCACTTCACAAGGACATGTGGACCTTTCAGGAGGGCAGCTCACTACTGTGAGATTTTGGGGCTACTAAGGAAATACAAGTAAAGTAGGTTTACGTTTTGCAATGTACGCTGTCAATGGAGATGATTAGATGAGTGCAGAAGAAAAGTATATTGCTGTTCTGGCTCTGCAAGTATGCCAAATACATTTATCCCTGTTATTTTAAAACAGTAACACCGTACAAAAATATTCTAAAAGTTATCAAAGAGTTACCAGGAGGAAAGGCAAAGTTGTATTTTAAGACTAATGTGTCTGACTGTATCATTTTAATGAGGGACACAACTGTAATTATCAAAAATAGGTGCTTTTCTTTTAGCAGAAGAAATGGCTTCCTATATCAACTAAGGAATTTTTCTGGTTTGCATTTTCCAATACAGGTTATAAAATACAACATCTGTGCAATACTTCTCACCTTCCATCACGAAAGGATCCATTGAAGAAAAGTTTCCTAATGCTTGTAACATCTCTTCAGACCGTGACTTGGACCTCCAGGTGCTAGTCTCAGATTCTTGCTCAGAAAATGGTGCAGATCTTCTACAGCAGGAAAAAAAAAAAATCCCACATTTATTTAATGGTTTCAATTTTCCTAGAAATGTTGAATGATGTATTTAGCACAGTCCACAAGCAGCTGCCCTCTACCTTTCAAAACTGGCACTGGGGACACTCCTGGACAAGAAGTGGGACTGTTGCAAGGCTTCCCTCCTTCCAGCAGACAGTCCGATAGGCACAGAGGAAGAAGAATGCACTGCGGAGAGCACCGTCTGCGAAACGTCTCCAGGCAGGGAATCTGTGAGGCAAAGCACAACACAACATTTTGACAAACAATGCAGAGTACGTCACCAACAGCACAGTTATACTGTGAAATGCTATTTGATGTTCATATAGACCTATACTGGGTATCAAGAATGTCTGCTTGCCATGGGACAAGACTGTGATGCTCTGCCACAGAATATAAAGACAAGCCTGAAGGCAAAGTGGAATAGCTCCAGCGTGGATATTATTGGTAAGAAAACAATCCAAATCATCCACACTCTAGCATTGCAACCTGAACATAGAAGAGTGAAATATTTGTGCATACGGTAAACAACACACTCAACAGCTACCTTTGATGTTCATTCTCACTGAAAACAAAACATAGTAAAACTCCCACTCATTTTAGTAGAGGAGGATTTACGTCAACACCAATTTCTTAAAAAAATCCTACTCGTATTAGAGACATTCGCTTTCATACAGATATTGAAATGAGAAATAGAAACACACAAATGATGTAGCAAAGTTCATGTTGTCATTCCCATGATTTTTAACGAAGGCTTAACTTAGAAGTGCTGGGTTTACACCTCCTAACTTACTTGTTACACCAGCTTGGAGTTTGTTTTTATTATGGTATCGCTCCTGAGATTTCTGAAAAAAGAAGAATTTTTTTAAATTGCAATGAAATCATAGCTGATAACACAGTGAACAGTCAAATCAGTAACTCATTGTATCATCATACAAAAGGGTCTCAAGAAAATGGACATAAATTATGATCCTAATTTCTAATAATAACCAATAATTCCAGGTTTATTAGTTATCAGTAGATAACAATATTCAGAGTAGAATGATATTATTTGTGCTACAACACAATACTGAATCTGTTTATTTGGAACCAAGTCACTGAGTTCCAGCACTCTACTTTCTCTGTATGAACATTGTCCGTGAAGGCTGCAAGAACAAGAGTTCACACTCAGGGCTTTATATTCAAATCAGGTTGAAGTACTTGTGGCAGGCTGAGTGTGGCTGAGGAAGCCTGGGTATCAGAGGCAGAATTGATCTTCTTTCCAAAGAGGACTCTTGCAAAACCTGTAGCAAAAGCCTGCTGTGCTTAGGCATGTATTGCACTCGAGGCGGGTCTGGGAATGTTTTCTGCACTTCATTCTTGTTGAGAGGAGTCAGAGGTGGTAGGAGCTCTTGTCTCCTCTTGACAAATAACCCACAATTCCCAGTAATTAAAACTACCAGTTCAGCTGTCCTAATGCCCTAAAGTTGCTCAGAAATTTGTGCAAGGCTATGATGCAGCAGCTATAACCAAAATAAATACATAAAAGCACTTCATTTACGTCCATTTTAAGGCTTTTTTACCCTCAAGGGTCTATATGGACACATGTTCTCTCTGCAAGCTGCCATGATGCAAAACTGAGCTACAGCCACCATAATGCAAAACCCAGCTAAACCAGAAAAACACACTCCACTAATCTGAAAAACGACATCCTGTGGCACACTTCTCTGCAAGTCCCATTTTATTCCATGAGGACAGAGGCCCTACACACCTATAAAGAAGCAACTTCTTTGTCATGGTAACTTCACCTTCCATGCATTCCTACTAAAAAGGAGTCAGTATCCATAGCTCTAGTGTTGATTTTGCCCTGTCTGCAGCGGCATCTGAACACTGGGAGTGACTGCCCAGGCAGACTGTGGAGTCTCCTCCTCCAGAGATTTTCCAGAACAGGTCAGACAAACATCTGCCCAAACTGTTACCTAGAAGTCAGTTTGCCTGAGGGTAAGAAGACGGGCTAGGTCGACTCCCAAAGTCCCTTCCACCTCTGCTTTCCGTTATTCCAACATACAGGATCTCTCTTCCTATGTGAGGGGCTATCTGTGGTTCTGAGGAGCCTTTCTTTTCAATCCCTTTCTGTATTCATCCAGGCACACAATTTTACAATTTGACCTTACAGCTCTTCAAAAATACAAGTATCTCTCTATCCTCATTTTTGATCCTATTCCAAAAACTGTTGTTCAAGCACAGCACCTGTTCTACTGCTCACATTAGACGTTTTGACACCCTCGCAGCCCTCTGCATACAGACACTGGGTCTGAGTGGGCTGTGCATACTTTCTTTTTTCCTTCGTGACGTTTATAGATCCCTTGGAAAGCAGATATGCTCTAGTGAGAACAGAGTGGTATAGGAAGTTACCTTGGTGCACACAGGAACACACTCCTTGCAGCTCTTATGCACAATCACGTTGCAATCTGAAAAAGAAGGCATGTTTCAAAGTCTGGCAACCAACAAGGTCCTCAGCCGCAGAAAAAGTTACTCTCAGGCTTTGCTTTTTTCCCTCCTCCATGTCCACTTACTGAAGTGGCCCTTCGGATGATTTGGTCTCACAGCCTATGGCTAGGAAGGAGTCTGTCTAATGTGCTGAGGCTAGGAGATGGCCATGGTCCCTTCTGAAGCTGTCACATGCCATCCTTCCTCCCACTGCCTTGTCAGCTTCAGCTTGTTACATAAACGAGCTACATCTAAATCTAGGCAAGTTTTCTTCTTGAAACAAAACACTGAACCAAGATCCCAAAGCAGGGTTCGGAACACTGTAAGGTCACATGTGAAAGCAGCAACTACTTACGGGAGCACTGCAGTGACTCCTTTCCTAGGAGAGCCTTTTCACAGGCCATACATGGGATAACTCCTGAGAAGGTCCCATTTGTAAAACTGTGCCTGTTCAGTTTCTCTTTATCTTTAGTATCTTTACTTTTTGTCTTCATCCCCAACAGCAGAGGCAGGAAAAAAGTAAATAAAGGGACATTAGAAAAGAAGGTAAACTGGTTCTATTTTAAAAAAACTAAAACACTCAAGAGCAAATTACTCCAAAACGTTTATTCCCTGGAACAATACACCATACTATTACACCCAACATTACTGAAGTCTTAAAATGATGCAGACATTGCTTTCACTGGTAGCCCAGCCAGGAAGCATTATCAAGGAAGACTGGCAGAAATACATTTACAAACCTGCAAAAAGGAAAGGGCCACAAAATAAAATTTAAGAAGTGCCATTGACTCGCTGCACATACAAGCAAACATCAGTGCCCACATCTCCCTGAGGCATACATGCAAACTCATGTCTCTGCATTTAAAGCGGCAGCTATATAAATCCAGACGACTTGTCTTTACATCTTAAGACATTAGAAATATCCTATTTTTAATGAGTGTTAATGAATTTAATAAATTCTGCCTGTTTTTACAGTACTCTTGTTGGTGTGATTATACATTTCCTCGAGCAGTCCTGATATTTACTCTTTAAGAGAGAGGCTTATGTATGGCTGCTGGACCGGACATACATGTTCACAGCCAGTTCTGTCACTTGTGAAGACACCGCTTCAGCCAATCATCCTCAGATCTACAAACATTCAGATATCCTGGGGCACAGGAGGGCATACTAGAAAGCCTGCAAAACTGCCAGAGGCCAGCCAGAAGGATCCTGTGGGCCAAACCCATCTCTCAAGCTGTTAATTGATGCCCTTAATCTAAATTTCAGATGTCTTGAAATTAAGCCACAAATGTTCCACCATTCAGTGTATGTATGTTTGACTATGCAGGCCTCAAACCTGCCATTCTTTAACACTAAGTAGTAGTTACTCATGCAAGAAGTCCCATTAACTTCAAGCAAGGCAAATTCAAATGATTATGTGCCAACATAAAAGTTACAGACTCGTGTACTTATTGAGACTAATTGCAAGAACAGGCCCATACCTCTTAATTTTACTTAACAGAGAAGATTGTTTCCTAAAGGCAATTCATAAATTTAAACTTTGGCTAAGTCATCAAATGAGATTATTAATAACATCAAAAAAAAATGGCAAGGGAAATACTTTATTTTGTTCAGCAAAGGCTATTGTTTAAAAGGAAAGCTGGTTTTTAACATGAAGGCCATTTCAGGGTATTCTGCGTATGTTTCAAAATTAAAAATAAATATAAAAGTTTCTTTCAATTACTTATATGGTTTTGTAATAAACAGCTTATCTTTACATAAAAATTTTTATTCTAGTCATTCATTCACTCAATTACAGTGACATAATTATACATAACAATATAGACATAAATCCCAAACTACCTTGCACTTATTCCGTGTGCTGGTCATTCTGTTCATCAGAAAGCTGAAAGTCCGACTCACTTTACACTTTTCATACTCGTTTTTTGAGGGTGCAATGTATTTATTCCATTCCTCCTCTTGAATCCTAAAACAGAGACCAGCGAAAAAAATGTCAATCCGGTGGGAACAGTCCCTTAAAACAGAGCAGAATCTGGACAGTGCTTGTTTCACCTCACGTTTACTGTCACGTGTTTTATTGTGGGTTTAGCTGGCGCTATTAAAAAGAATGCAATCCCTCTTTATAACAAGGAATAACACTAGCCCGTGGAGTGCTCTGAATGTGCAATGTGTTAGAAGCTTGGCTAGATCATAGTTGGTATCAAAAGCCCCCTTGCTTTTTTTTTTACTGTGTTTTGGACATGCCTACAGTGGACAGGAGCTCCTATAGTGAGCACAAGCACTTCCCCTCCGCGCACGTCCCGCAGCGGTGCACGGCAAACCTCCACTGCAGGACGTCCGCGGCGAGGGCAGCACAGGCAGGGGTGGGCTGAGCTAAGCGTGGGCTCACGGATCTGCTGAGCAGGCAGCGCTCCCCGAAATCGCTGCTAAAACCCCCGTGGCGAGGGGAGCCAAGGGCTCTTCTCCGCCATGCTCCCTAGATGGCATTCTTGCACAGACCTGTTCTCAGCGCCTCAAAATGCAGGTGCGACAAGTAACCCCTACCTTTTCTCTCCAGACTGCTCCGGCAGACTGTACGCTCGTTCTGCAAGACATAAACAGTTATGAGGCACTCAGATGGCACAGCCATCACATCTATCTGAAACGCACGACCCTCCACCAGGCCACAGGCTTGTCATTAAGGGTTTGCAATGTCATTTGAAAATTAGGAAAGCGAACACATATATACATTAGAAGCAGCTTTTCCTGGGGTAAGACCTCTGCTCACTAAGCTTTGTTTAGTTGACAGAATCTGCAGGAACTGAGATGTGTATCAGTGAATGCTAGTCTCTGCAAACTGTCTGTTTTTAAGAATAACAAAAAAAATTCCATTTTCTTAGCAACCCAGACTTGAATGAATCACACTCCATCTTACTTTATACATAATTTGTTGTAAAAGATCTTAAAAACATTCTTCTAACATTTTCAATTACCTGTCTTATGCATCCTTATCTGTAGTATTAAAAAAAATTAAATCCTTCTACATAAAGAAGAATTTTACTAGTCTATGTACTGCACAGGATGTGTAATGTGTTACAAGTTTACAACCAAGAAACAACAGAGAGGACTTGAGGATGTACTTTTCAACAAACTGTTTAAAAAGAAAAATACAAGATAAATAATTCAGTCGGGTTGTTTTCGAACTAAAAAACAAACTGAAGGAACCACTGTACCATTTCCAAATTAGAATCCAGTCAGTTTTACAGACGTTTTTTGCAAAGCTACCACAGGTATGGTTCAGAAAGACACTTAAACATCTGCCTAAGTCAAAACATCAGACTATGCCTTCTTTAAAGTTAGATACAAACTTAGACAGGCTTCAGTGAATCAGCATGTCTTCAGACAAATGTAGACTTCAAGTTAGTGAGAGCTAGAATATTTACCAAAGAAGCAGTGAGACCACAAAGGGCATTTCAGTTAGTTGCCAGGTACAACCTGTGCCGCAGGATGCTTTCAGAAGAAACGAAGGCCATGTACCCATGGGAGATGAAGACAGCCTCACGCAAAACAGCACCATGGGGTCAGCATTGAGGTACTTACTACAAGGGTGGAGCAGAGACACTGACTTAGAGAGTGAAAGAGCCTGAAGGAGAGATCGACCACTGTTCGTGACCACATCATCTACAGAGTAGGGACAAATCCTTTACTGTTATAGCCTAGTAATACCTTCTCGAATAAAAGCAGGAAGTTGTTTTAAACCTCAGCCCACTGAAGAGCTTCCATCAGAAATGGATGGTGATTTCCCACCTTTTTCTCGTACTTTATGCAAGAAAGACCATCCTGTTGCCATCCTGCATTCATCTGCCTTGGCTTACGTTTCATAGCAACGTACAAGGTCAGCTGTGCCTCCCTCCTGCATAGCTAAGCCCTGAGCGACATGTCCAAAGCACTGGCAGCTGAGCAGAGGGGAAGGGGCAGGTTTTCAGTGTGCAGACACCTGCGCAGACCCAGACACAATCCTGCTACAGCCCACAGAGACCAGGATGAAGTATCTGACCTAGCTTCTTGTACCAACCTTTTGGGCTAGTCCTGTACCCAGACGTGATGGTTCAAAGTGAGCGCAGCTGTGCCTGCCCAACATAGCAATCACCACTGCCAGCTGCCAAAAACTCTGTTCAACACTCCTGTCCCTGCAAAATGCTGTCAAGGAAGGGACAAAGCAGGACGTGCTGGTGGCAGGGAAGTGCCAGCAGGAACCTTAGCAGACCACCACCCTCCCTCCCACACCTGCGGTGTGGGCTCCAGAACGGCCAGTTTTCCAAGCATGGATAGGAAAGCATTTCCACATTCCCCGCAAGATAGGTAATGGCCCAGAACTGGCTGTCGCAGGAGGAAGGGAAGAGAGAATGAACAGGACATGTGCCCAAGCCCAGATCAGGTCAGAGCAGGTAACTGTGTCTGGATGAAGCTTAACGGGCTGTGACACCAACAGTCCCTTAGCTGTGAGGTCAAAGGAATTCTGTCTTAACTTTAAGCACATGTCGTAAGGCTTTGCTGATCTGCCATCCTCTACTTCTGTGACATGCTTCCCTCTTTTTTCTTCGGCCTTGTTTTGCCAAAGACTTCTCACCTAATCTGTTGGATACAATAGTTACAGATACATTAAGTGAAGGGGAAAAATACAACACAGCTGCGTGCCACAGGCTGCAGTGCGTACTCCTCCTTACAAGAGGACACCTTACAGCGCATTTGAGCTACCACAAACGAGTTATTTGCTGCACTGCTTAACACAGTTTCTAAGGGAAAAAAAGATGTCTGCAGTCGCTGTATGTCTGCCCATCAGCTTTCTCCGTCTCACCTTCCCAACAGGTTTTCAATTTCTTAACTGGTTTCATAGTTAACAACAACCGTTCCACCAGTTTTGTGTGTTTTCGCACTCAATGTCATAGAATCACAGAATGGTTTGGGTTGGAAGGGACTTTCAAAGGACTTAGTCCAACCCCCATAACACATCTTTCACTAGATCAGGTTGCTCAAAGCCCCATCAAACCTGAGCTTGAACACCTTCAATGATGGGGCACCCACTTCTCTGGGTGTCCACTCCATCTGCCTCTTGCTCAAGACTAAAGGTAAAGGTGTACTGCAGGGAGAGACAATCTGGAAGTATGGCAATGGACAGGGTTATAGAGACAGAGGCCAAGTCTCTTGAAATGCAAGTGGTTCCTAAGTGATGTGATCTGTATGAAAAGCACAGTGTAAGAATTTCATGTTTTGCATGGTTATCAAATACAACCCATACCCTCATTGTGAAAGGTGTGGGTTGTCTTCTAAACATGAAACTATGTGTCTAGAAATAAAGCATGTTAGAAACAATCTGTAAAAAATTTCAAACTTCTTGCAGAAACATCTAGCACTTCACTTGATGGAATGGGCGGGTTTTGCTCTCCAGCCTGCGGAGACGACAAAAGCCCATCCATGTTTCAGAGATGCCCTGGGATCTACAGGAAGCTGGGGTCATCCACTCTCTTCGACACCTCTTCTGTGTCATCCTGAGCTTCCTCGCCAGGCACCCAGCGGGAGGCTGGGGTAAGGATCTTCCAAAAAGAACACTACTGCCCTTGCCTGCGTTAACTTTTCTTGGTCAATGCTCTCCCAACCATCTGCTGTATCACGGGAAGGCATGATGGGGCAGTAGACAGGAGAAGAGCAAGGGATGACAGTACGAGTACTCAAAGGCAACCGAACTCTGCTTTCACGCGTGTTGACGAGGTCTGTGTACAGGACAGGCCTGAGTAAAGCCAATGCTCGAAGCAGTCAGGGGCTGTGCAGGTGCAAAGCCAGAGCACTGACCTTCATTCAAATTCCCAACTGCAAAGTCCCGAGGAATGCGAGGCTTTCCTAATAAACCTTTGGGTGAAGAGCAGGAATAGGAGCGTGACCTAATCCCAGACGCTGTGCCTTCCTACAAGAAATTGCAGCGAATTAAAACTTGTGTCATTTTAAAATGCATCAGCAATAGAAACAAAATAAATCAGTGACAAAATTTCTGAATGATAGCTGATCACATGCCCATGTTCTCTTGGCTTCATTAAAGCTTTAAGTTGAAGTACAATTTTTTGACAACTTCATTTGAATTCTTAGGAAGTCTGTCATACTTCCACCACGATAAATTTTTGTATCTCACAGGAAACAATTTGTAGGTGCAAATTAGACTAAGAGATTAAGAGAAAGCTTACATTCTTCTCCAGTTTGGTGCCAAACGCCAGCCAAACGGTGTTGTTGGCCATTATATCTGATGACCAAGCTATCTTCTTTTACCAAGGGAGCCATCAATCTTAGTACTTTAATACCTCAAGAACATTTTGTGGAGACTAACACACTGCCTTGGTAATTACTGATGTCAGAGTTTCCAAAGAAAGGATTTAATCTCTTTCTTTTTTCTCTTTGCATTTTTTTCTTATTGCGTGTGAAAAGATTTTCCCATCTCCAAATATGTCAATGATAAGGCTTGAAAGGAAACTCCTTGATTTTTGATATATCATTTACATTTCAACAGAGCCTACTTCTAAACGGCTTACCTTATTGTTTTTAAAAGTAGCCTTAACAGAATTCAGTGTTTGTGCTGGACTCTTTTTCTGCCTTCATGTAATCATTTGCTGAAGGTCAGATAAAGCTCTACAGTGGCAAGAAGTCTGTCTAACAAAAACATAGAGAACCCCTACGAACATAAAATAACTCTATGTTTGTGGCTGAAGATCTCAGAAGTATCACCATGGTCTAATGAAAATAAACATAGCCAGGATACTTCAGAAAAACATAATGAAGAGGAGTGATTTGTATTGGTAAGCGCACAAAACCCAACTGAATTTCCCTGAGTCTAGCAATTGTTTTAAAACAGGCAGCAGGCTGGTTTTATACTTTACAAAGCTGTTACCCTTTCACATAACTACAGCTGGTTAAACATTTCCTCGCCAGAGGTATTTTGGTTAGAAAATGCCTATTCAGTGAACCTGAGACACTTCCTTTGAAACATTTCTGATAAATGATGCTTTTTTCAAAGCTGAAGCAAATCTCTGATGGACCCTTCCCATGGCTGCTGCCGAGCCTGGCCACAAGCAGGGAGCTCCGACTCCACAACCCTGAGTGTGCTGCTCTCCAGAGCAGCTGGCCCTGCCAACCAGGAACCCATTTTTCCCCTTCAGATTCAGATGTCTCTCAAGCATTTTCGGTTATTTACTTAAAAGGGAAACAATGCAAACAAAGATAGTATCAAATACCTTGGGCTGCAGACTGGTAGGTAAGTCTAATCCACCTCTGCTACAAGCCATGGCCTCTGAAGAACCGAGGGGAGAGTAGTGAACGTGGGATCTGTCTGAAACACCTCCGCTTCCGCCGTCTACTTCAAGGTCATCAAGACTTGAACTGAAGCAAACAACAAGTCTTTAATTCTCATGAAATCTAGTAACAATCCTTCTCAATCATACTGCAACGAGCAAAGATACTGCTGCATACTCTGATCAGTGACAACTCAAATCACCATGATTATGTCAGCTAAGTCACACTCTGAGTCCTCTCTCAGGTTTGCAGTCACACGGTCAAGGTACTCAGTCACTCTGTACAGGACTGGTCTGACCCAACCTTGTGGATCTGCAGTACAGATGCTTGCATCACCCATGATCACGCTGACTCTCACCAGAGTCAGCCACCTCTGGAGGATGATTTTCAGACCCCTGTTCAGCATCTCCCTTAAAATGAGATGTTTTGTTCCACAGATATACCTGCCTTTCTGTATAGATGATAAGGAGAAGTGAGATAACTAGCTCAGATTTCAGTATTAAGATCTGTGGGTATATACGGATATTTTGTGCATGTGTGTATTTGAAAGATATGATGTGGCTATTCGCAAATATCTTTTTTTCCTATATCTGTGATTTGATGAAGGATGGAAGAGAAAACTAACTAGAGAGAAGAAGGAGAGTCCGAGACATTTTATGAGATTCATTTCAAAAGAGATAAACTTAAAAACATACAGGACTGTAAACAGAATGAAAAATCTTTGGCTAAATGAATACTTCAAACACCTACAGCCTCTTTGATTGGCAAGGGTTCCCGAGAAGGTAAGTGCAGAAAGGTTTCTCAGCAGTACCAGGGTTTCCCAGGATAGGTCTCATTAGCTGCAAGAGCAAGTTCATGGTCTCTTCATCAGAGTGACTGAAGGAACGGTTGACTGCTTGCAATAACATTCCAACCATACAACATAAAACTTTAAATTATGTGTGGTATTTCTAAATAGCCAGAGTTCCTACCAGGAATAATAACACAACAATTCCTTCGCATACCACTACAATTCACTTTGTTGAAGGGCAAATCTATCGATACTATCCACAATTACTTCCTTATTACACTTCTGGAGACCATCTTTCACAATGTTTCCTAGTAATAGCCCATGTGACATCTCAGAAACAAGTTATTTAACTGCATTATCAGTTACTGTCACATCTTAAAACTGGAAGAACAACATGAGTCTATGTCAACAGACAAGCATACAGGTCTTACTGGGGGTAACTTATTCAGGGAATTTTTCTGACATAAGCTGGTTTAAAGATCTGCTAAGTAACTTGCCGCATCACCTAAGATACTTTCCAGAAGGTGCTGATGGAATTACATACTGATAGTCTTATTTTATGGGTAATATTTGAATCCCATACAGTTCACATATTAAGGTCAATCACATCTCTCTGAATATTCATATAAACTCTTAAAGCTCATAGGTACCTCATACTCATAGGTGCCAGACCTAGGTCTTAAAAAAGGTGAGAATACCTACAAATGCATAGGAGAAAAATGTTTAAGACAGAGAGGCAGATGGAGATCATTTATAGTAATCTACATCATACCCCATAGCTAGCAAAAATAAAAGCTTCCTGTGTTAAAAAATTCATCCTAGTGGGACTTTATAGTTGCATAAGAAACTCAAACTTAAGGTAGAGAAAATGTTACTGCCTATTTTAATCAACGACAGACACTGTTACTTCCTTATTGTTTTTACATACATATCTGACACCCTACCTCCAACTATTCCAAACATTCTTGAAAAATGGGAGACAGATTCAAATTTCCTCCTGTACGAGAAGGAACTGATTTCATGCCTCTTCTATCCAGACAAGCAACAAAGCCTTTTTATCAAAGAGTTACTAACTGTTAAAAATAAAAATTACAGTTTCATCTTCAAAGCTCTCTGCATTTCTTAAGCCAACCAGTTCTAGGTATAATCTAAAGCCATCCGGAGGAGGGTCCTCAGACAACTGTCTCTGCTGGCAGTGAACCTTGTGTATCAGCAAAAGCGCAGAAAACAGTCTGAACCTGTCAGAAACACCAGTTATACTCTGCACTGTGTCTTTTGAGGTAAAAAAATATATACAATCAGGGATAAGTTCTACAGGCCAGTGCAAAGAATGGGAAGATTCCCAGAGAGTTCAACAAATTCTGGACTATTTTCTTAATGGAAAATATAACTGACAAAGCAGGGTGAAATTCTGGTTTCTGAAAAAAATGCCACAATGGAAACTCTTACAGTGAACAGCTGATTTTTTTTTTAAAGAATACATACAAAAAAAAAAAGGTATAAAAGTATACATTTTCATTAAAAATCAATTTGCTTAGAGGACACCTATTATTTGTTAAAAATGTCTTCATAACTATTTTATGGAAACAGATGATTAAGACAATTTAAATATCAGTGATTGAAAACCATGATTTTACCCCACTAATAATATTTATTACTCCAGATTCTGCTTCATTTTCTGAAATAAAAGGTTATCATAAATGGTCCTTATTCTGGTCATATCATCAAGTCAGTTCCATACCTTCTTTTTTTCATGTCAGCATAAAGTTGGCCCCGATCCTTAATAAATCCATGGGTCTTGAATGGAAGGTAGGAATCTGCTCCATATGGATCACAAGATGAAACAGTAGGTCTTAAACCTGCATTTTCTCCATTTTTCATTGGCTTTTGATTTCCTTCATTTGGAACACACATATATTGGTCATTCTCCTCAAGGGAGGGAGACGAAGAGCTCTTAGCCATCAGGCTTGAGTTGGTGGGATTCAGACATGTTTCACTGCTGACACCATCTCCATGAACATAGTTAGTCTTTAAATCTCCAGCCTGCAGAGAAAAAATGAATGCTAGTAAGAGGCAGCAACAAGATGTATTGCCAGGGAAAAAGGATCAGATTAGTTTGACATTTTATTTATGGTTATATGTTTTGCCTTTATTTTCTCCCTATTACTTTTTACAGCACATGAATTGAAGGCAAGTTATACGGCTAAGAGAATCTAGACCTTGCATTACTTTTTTTCCATAATCGGAGTAGCAATGAATTAGTATTCACAAGTCTAATGGATTTCTCACTCATGTTTACACCTTTTCTTAAATATATCAATTCATATATTTATAGCTTTTATTAAAAAATATCCTTGAGTCAAGCAAAAAATATGCATAAGTCGTTCGTGTGGGAGATATATGGCAGAGAGTTCAAACATTGTGAAATTTAATTTGGAAAAATTAGCCTACACATCATGCAGTTTTAATTTTCCAGCATCCATTTCCTAAGCTTTGAGATAAATATACATGACCTGGAACAGAGGTTCTCCAGGGGAGGAAGGGAAAGGAATCTTTATTTTTTGTCATTAAGCAATTACGGGCATGAAGAACCCTTCCCCTTGCACAAAGACAGGAATGGAGTTGGGAATTATGTTTTGTCAGGTACAGAGATCAGGGTTTAGGCCCTGGAACAAATAATTCTTGTGCAACTGAGACTGAGTTCTCCTGTCAACACTACCGAAGATATTAAAATATAGTTCGTGGTCAGTCTTGTCATGGTTTAGCCCGGCCACCAACTAAACGCCACACAGCCACTCACTCACCCTCCCCCACCCTCAGGGGATGGGGAAGAGAATTAAAGGGGAAAAGGGAAGGAGACCTGTGGGTTGAGATAAGAACAAGATTACAACAACAACAATAATATGTATATATAGGTATAATGATAATAACGTATATAAACAAGCAATGCACAGTGTAATTGCTCACCACCTGGTGACCAATGCCCGTCCCATCCCGGTAAACGATTCCAAAACAGGTAAGTCCTGACATGCAATCCTGAACAAGTGAGAGGCCCAAAAAGAGAGTGAGAGCGAGAGAGCACTCCAAGAGTCTAAGAGTGAGAGCCGCTGGAAGAGCAAAAGCCCTTCCTTCCAGCCAACCCTCATCTACGTACTGGGCATGATGTTGCATTATATGGAATACTTCATTGGTCAATTTAGCCCTCAATCCCAAGTTTAAGTTCAAATCATAAGGGGAGTTGTGGGCTCTTTGTCCCAGCCACGCTCCCCTCTATCCTGTTGTGCTCCTGCACACTGGCAAAAACACGGCAGCTGAAAAGTCCTTGAGGTCTCAGCACCAACTATAAACACCAGTGCAATATCAGCATTCTTCTCATAACAAATCCCAGACTAAAACCAAAACACAGAGCTCTTCTAGCTGCTACAAACAACTAACTCTACCTCAGCCAAAATCAGGACAGTCTACTAGTTAGATACTACTGTTGTCTATTTAGACACTGAATAATTCTGAGAAGTCACATGGCCAGTGAAAACACTCAACCTCCAAAAAGCGCCTGTATAAAAGCAAGAAGAAAGGAAGGATTGCAAGCGTCTCCAAAGCCCTGGTCTTTCGCATAGCTGACTTCCTCCTCTCCAATCCCACTTGAAATGTGTTTTCATCCCCATCGTAATGATGTCTCTCTTAGTGAAAGAAAGAACTGCTGGCATTTTTACAGCAGCCGATATTTGCGTTCAAAGATATGACATGCCAGTCTGGAAGTACTTCTGTTGTGTTGTACAGATGAGATGCCCAATGGTAAAATGCTTCTCCAAGGTCTTACACAGCTGTTCCTCCCTTCAAAGTTATTCCTGCCCAGGCAGTCTTTCCCCTCAGCACCAGAGGGACCTCCTCCGGCAGCTGCTCCGGCTCCTCCTGTGTGGTGCTTAAGGGAGAATTTAGCCCTAAACAACAATTTAACAAAGTTAGATGTGACTACATATCGAGCAAAGGTTAGTAATCTAAGCTGAAGAACTCCCCAGCAATATACTCGGGTAACATCTGTATCTGTAACTGAGCTGCACCTCTGCAGCTCTGTCCTTCCAACCTGGATATTGTTCAAATCAAGGGTTCAGGGATTGCATATATAGTCCTCTGCCAGTTGCTCATTCCTAGGTCATTATTTCATGCATTTCTTAGTAACCTTAGGTGCATTTTGAACATGTGGACCTCTGATTGTGACAGCGCAGATGGAGGTTTCAATGAACCAGATCTGCAGTGAATGCAGCGGCTGAGAAGTTTCAGGGAATGAAAGAAAAAAAAAAGGGAAAAAGAAAAAAATCATATTTGCAAAATCTCAGTCTTCTTCTAATATATTACATCATTTCTTACACCTATATTCCAACTTTCACTTCAGGGAGAGCCCACATTAGGTTAGAAATAAATTAATCACTTCAACCATCACTGAAACATAGCTACATGCCACCAGAATTTGGCAGCTGTTTAACTACACACAACTCCTGTACACAAGAGTTGAACTAGTCCCTCCCTGTCCAAGCTATGATATCTGAGTGTGACTGTGGCAGAGGGATTTCAGGTCCAACATGGTGATGTAAAATATAATTTGGTCCGGACACCCTGGCTCATCTCCAGTTCTGGTGACAAATAAATCAGAAACATGAATACTAAGTCAGGATCTCCAGTATCAGAATGCTCCGTGCCACTTGTAGGACATCGACTTCACCTTTTCAGCAATATCTCATTTTTGCTGAACCTATAAACTGAGCTACGAGCTTACAATTAACTACTGCAATGAGCCCACAACAGCAAATTCATTTCTTTTGTGAATGTACATAGAATTCAGAAAATCTGAAGTACACATGACCAAGTTATATTGTGTTAATGTTTCTTGGAAAGAAGTAAATAACGTCTAGCTCACAAACACACAGAAAAGATAGTAAGAGCTGCCTTAAGAGTTCTCACTACAGGTTAGGGAGAATAATTGCTATCATCAACTGAATCTCTTAAATGAGACCTCATCAATGGGTTACAAAATACAGCTAAGAAGAGTAAGGTATTACTGTTTTTATTTTAGAGCTTTACTATTTGGCCACATCTCACTGCTGACAGATCCAGAAGATTCTACTATCACACAAATAAGTTATTTTAGCAGGAGATTATGAAAAATTTGCCAAAAGTTCGAACATAAGCTTACTTGGTCTACTACCATGCAGTTTGCATATACTTCATCACTTCCACTCAGCATGGCAGAAAGTCTGGTTGCAGCAAAGAAAGTAGGTGGAGCCTTGAGTTTCCTGAGAACATCAAGGGTAGAGTGTCTCTGCTCTGGAAAAAAGAAATTGTGGAAAATATGCTATTAAATCTCAAACCATTTTATTCTCATGTATATATACTATTATAAAAACGGCAAAGGTAAACATTAAGCACCAAATCTTAGGATTACGATTTGAGTAATATTTGTGTGGCCACTCAAAAATCTGCCCATTTTGCACTTGCCTAACACTTGCTCTATGTTCAAGAAGCCTATAGCTGACAAAACTCTGAAAGGTTCCACAGAATCATTCATATAATTTAAAAATAAGTGTTCCTGTATCTTGTTTAGCAAAACCTTCTATTTTCCACCTAAGCTAGAACTTTGTAGAGATCTGTGGTTGCAGAAGTACATAGGACAAGATTTATGCACTGAGATGAAATATGCACGGCCTATATATTAAACACCTAACATCTGATACATTGTATGATCAGAATACTGTTCCATTGTAGTCAAATAATGATTCTGCTGAAGCATTCTACCTACTGTGAGCAACATAAACACTAATCTTAAACCAATAAAGCAGATTACTGCTCTTAAAACAAAACACAGCCACAAAATTATAAGAGGGATATAAACAAAATACCATTGACAGTGCCTTTACGGGGTGACAGCAATCAATCAAGACTTGACCTATGAACAAAATGTTTGGGATGAAGACTGCATCTGATCTGCTTTTGGTACTGAAATTAGAAATTATCAGTTTCACCAGAAATCATTGACAGAAGTTCAGAGTTTAGTTTTCAACAGCATGCTCGTGACTGCAAATATTATAAAAAGCTGCATGGGCTGACTCTTTTTTTTCACGGCATTGAGCAGCAGAAAACCTAACCGAGTGCTACAGAAACACTGTCAGTCTGTCCTGCAGGCTCCCTTATCTTAAAGCTGTTTGTAAGTATGAAGAGCATGCACCAATCCAGTATTTGAGCTGGTACTCAAGGCCTTATATTATCTTCTGATTGTTAAACAACCAAAAATTTGACAAAGCGGAAACTAGTTGTGTTCTAGACTAAAAGAAAAAATTACAGTTGTCATGTAATTTTCCTTAGTTTCGGATGCTGTAAGTCAAGCATTGCCATTAGAAGTGAACTGTGATAGACTAGCATAAGAATGACGTCACAGAGAAAGTATTAAACCCAGCAAAACATCTGAAGTAAAAACTCTCAATAAACTTAATCCCTGTTATTGAAAATCATGAAAAAAAATCCTTCTTAGTCTGCATCAGAAATGTATTTTCTGGAAAGGTGGAAAGGAAAAGGTACCACTGAAGACTTTCCTTAAGATGTATTCCTAAAGCAATATAACTGCTTTTGGAAGATCACAGAATCATATAGCATGGTCTACGTTGGAAGGAAACTTTAAAGATCATCTAGTCAAAACCCCCTGACATGAGCAGGGCCACCTTCAACTCGACCAGGTTGTTCAAAGCACCATCCAAGATGCCTGTGGCCATCAGATTGCAAGAAAAGTTATAATGAGGAAATGGCACTGGATCAGAAACTACACTTCTCAAGGTCTAGAGCATTTGTAACTTTGGAAAAAAAAAAGCCCCAGACCACTGCCAAAACTGCAATGCTACACCACAGCTTTTATTTAATTTTAAGATGCTATCTCATAAAGCCAAAGAAGAGAAAGCTCTATACTTAGAGAAAACTGGAAATTCTCATTTAGAAATGGCACACTACGAATTATTTGGTTTCTAGTCCTGGCAGGCCTTGCAGGATCTCATACCATTAAACATCCTTACGCTTCTCATTTGGCTTCTCCCTCCTGCAAGAGTTTTAACGTTATTTTAGTGACTGACATCTTGAGAACTGCTAAAACTACACACCATTTCCTTATGTCTGCCAAGATCCTAAAGCCTTTGTTTATAAATAGCATAAAAGCATTGTTTTCTACAGCAGTTCATCAGACTTGGCAGCTGAAATCATATGGAAATGTGATTTGACAAAACTAGCAGGACTTTCTTAAGTCTTAGTCTTAAACCAACAGCCACAATGGAAAAAAATGTCAGGCTCTCCATTACTTCTTGCATGCTTATTACCTTCCCCAGCACACGCTCCCTCTTGTACATAAACCCACTGGGTACAGCTGGCAGGTGTGGTATTCGGCTCCAGTGTTAGGCTGCAAAGGTTCAATACATACCCCTGAAAAACAGCCCAGGCGTTAGGGGTTCCTAAATCACCGTGTAAACTCAAGCCTGTGGAGACCATTTCTTGACCTCCGCTACAGTCCACACTGCTGAGGTCTCTACAGTCAGTTAATGCACTATGAATTACACGTCCCAAGCCAGAAACAACAAAATCCCCCTATTACTTCACGTTTTTATTTATACAGCAATTTCTAATACCACATTTTACATGATTTTTAAATTTTCTAAGAGAGTAACGACCTACATAACAACTTCTGAAGAAAGCTGCTGCAAATACAAGAAGATAGATCAGAATATGTTATCTGCAGTACTTTCTGTCGATAAATCTTTATTGATTATCATTGCTAAATGCCATACGTTCTTCCAGCAATGTTCCTGTCAGTCTGTTGTTAAAGGTGAGATGTCTAAATAAATATTCGTTGGGGTTTTAAATCAACAGACGAAAAGTAGCAGGTTATTTCGCGCTTTCTGTTAAAATACGATCCCAATTGTAGCTCCTTAATTCCACTCTCCCCCCCAATTTCAAATGTGTGTGAAGGGATGACTACATCAAACTAACTTTGTAATAAGAGAAGTATTTCAAGACTTTGCTGAATGCAGGAGAGAGCATTATTAATTACACATTGACCGTGCCAGTAACTTATTTCCACGGGACAGGCCCACATAGTTTAAAAAGTGACAAAACCATCGCAAATGTCCACAACATGCACTGCATTCCTACAGCCCCACTAATCGCCTCCAGCTTGCCTCGCTGGCTACAAGTCATATCAGTCTTATGGGGACCATCAGCAGACCTTCCTCCAGGTTAGCATGGCAGCAGGTAATAGCTGGTTGCACTACCAGGAGTAACATGCAGCAAGGCCGTCCTTGCCTGAAAGATGAGGAGTATCAACAAAATGCATTTTCAAACAAAATGTCTCAAAAATCTCCTCTACCCATTCAAAATACTTATTCTCACTGCAGACACAAAACTTCAGCACAGCTTATGGAAAGACAGATAAGACTGCCAGGCCAATCTGGCACTTCTTGTGAAGGTGTCCCAAACAGTTTTAGATCTGAAAAGGGTTGGTAATGGACTTCGAGATGCTCACTAAGGTAAAAATTACCTGAATATGACACAGCTGAGTTGCTCTGCTAGTGAAACAACCCAGCAAGCACAACGCACCAAGCTGATCATCCTGCCAGAGCTGAACGCTCTCTGGTTGTATACTGTGCCATGGCCACAGAAAAACATTAAGACAGAGGCACGTCTCCTTTAGCAGAGCCTCTGGCTCTCTGCCATCTGCCTGGTAAACAGTCGAGAAAGATGTATGTGTTATTTAGATGTAGATGAACAAAAGCCACAGTGCTGGGAAAGATAATACCCAAACATGGATAAAAGAAAAGACCTTGAACAACGCATAACTACACACGAGTTTTCTACATCTTCTGCCATGTTGTCATCAAAGTTATACAGCAAAGGCTGCACATTTTACCAGGCATAAAACCTTATAAAATACTTTAAAAGAAACACATGATCATCATAGCAGTAATTCAAAACATACTCTATGTTGGCATAAGAAAACATATAGCCTTGAATCACCCGTGTCGAAAAATGGCAAGAACACAACACTGACTATTTTCCACAAAAATCAAAACTTAAATCACTTTATGAGAGAGTACACAGCAAAAGAGAAGTGAAATACATCAATGTGAACAAAGCCAAGAGCCAGGAAAGAAATTACAAATTCCCTTCTTGAGACACAATGAATAGTTTTCAGACAGCTCATCACATTGACCCCCAGCAATCTGAGTAGAGGTTAACGTATAACTGGAAGTAACAGAGCTATGAAGTCAGCGAAAAATGCAGACAGCTAAGCACATGGGTCATGCACAACTGCAGAAATACTCCTCTAAATCCAGCAGCGGTCACCTGAACTTGGAGAAAGAAGCCCACATGTTCCTGGCAAGGGGCTGACTGAAATGACACACACATCTGTAGATGTGGACCATAAAACCAGTTTCGATGGGGGATAGGCATCCCTCATTCAGGTGTCTTAGTGCTTCATCCACACAGTGCAACTACTCGTGACAGCAAAATTAAGCAAGTACGTAAGAACAGCATTACACACAGTGTAAAGCGAGGTCAGCTTTGAAGTGCTGTTGACATAAAAACGAACATTTAACTGTTATAAATCTATGGAGTGGAAACCAAAGCACGACATTTCCTGTATATCATGTTGGGAGGACTGGGCATCTGGATGCTAGATCTCATACCATCATGTTTGAGATGTGGTCCTGAAGCAGCTACTAAGAAACACTGAGGATAAAGGCACTTGTCAGTCGTTGACTGATCTTTGTCACCTAACTGTGGGATATGAGAAAGCATCCCTTTCCAACATGGGATCCATATCCCCGACTTCCCTCCCTGAAGCAGGCACCTTACCTACAATACAAATGAATATACAAACAGAAATAAGTTGGTATCTCATTTTATACAACAGTATAGCAGATAAAGTACTTTCTCAAGACATGAGATGCTTCATTTCAGTTCCTACCTCTGCCCAAATGGACTCGCTGCATAACTTCCAGTGGGACAGACTTGTCAGAGACACATATTCTCAGCACCCTTGAAGGCTGTTAAAGCCTCTAAAAAGGCCTTGAGCATCACTGCCCCTGAACAGGTAGGACTACGCAACACGAAGGCAGGGGAACAGAGACCTGCCTTATGGCCGTTTCACATCAAATAACAAAATAAATACCATTAGAGGTCTAGCAGCAAGGAACAAAATTTAGATCCCCTCCCCAGCCCAATCACTAAGACACAGTCATGTTCACATTCTCTGTTGAGCCTAATTAACCTTTAACTATGCCATGCACACGCAGCCTCAGCAAGAGGGAGTGAGTCTGCGATGCATGGCCCAAAGCTGCGCAGGCTGCCCATGTCTCCTGCCACCCCCCAGGAGCCCAGGGGAAGGTGGAGGCTCGACCACCCAGCGTGAGAGGTCCCAGAGCAGGGACAAATGCCGACCTTGGGCACAGAGGGAATTTAAAATCTGAAACCACTGATGTGTATGGTGCAAAGCAGGGTGTAAGACCTTCCACTTTGGAATCTCCCACCGGAGGTCTGCACAGCTCCCCTGCCTCCCAGGGAGAGCAGCCCCAGACCAGGAAACCAACAACCTCCTGGTTCAGAAGGGAGGGGAAGAGGCTGACATTTCTGTGCCCAAATCAGCTGGAGCAGCCAGCGCAGATACACAACAGTGACTTCGTGACTTTTAGGGTGGGGAGGAAGAATCGCGCACCGCTTCCTGCTGGGCACGACAGGTCTCCTGTTCACTCAGACCTGAACTCCTGCATGAGGGAAATGCAGCTCAGAGGTACGTGCCCCACACCTGCGTGCTGGGATCGACTCGCCATGTTCGGATACTACCAAAAAACCCCATAGATCACAAGCGTAAATCATGAGCCTGCTGTCCCCTTGCAGAGTCACTTCTCCCCTGCCGTGGGCAGCCCAGATTTCAATTCCCCAAGCACTTCACCACTAAAACGTGCACATGCGCCCAAGAGCACTTTCTTGCTCCAACAACCCACAGATATGGTCAGGTGTGCATACAAGCCATACGTGTTGGAGTACTACTAACGGATGGGAAGCGAGATGCAACACTAAAACATGCAAACACCAGATCAGTATACAGTGCTTTACAACACAGCTAAAGTATTAAAAACAAACAAACAACAACAACAACAAAAAGAGCCATGGAGCACGGGTGTGCAGCTACAGCATTTACAGATAAAGCAAGTCCTCATGAGAGATGGAAAGAAAACACACCGTGCAACTTGCAATATGTTCCATCCTCTTAGCAAATTGCATGTGCTTCCATACGCACTACAGAAACTCTTACGCACTTGGGAAATACTGGATTTCCCCCTGAATAAAAGTTAAAAGTTCAGAAAGTGTTCTGCATGTTAAAATGTGAACTCTGTACACATTTTTCACTAAAACTAGGTGAAAGTTTCAGTCTGTGTAAACATGATTCTCCCGGCTCATTGACTTTAATGACATGGATGGATTTTACTTCTCTTACTTTTTTTTTTTTCTTTCTGAAACACAAAAAAGCAATTTTATGGAAGGAAGCACAAATTACATTTTTTGCCATTCTTTGTCTTAATTTCTTTGCTTTTAAATGTAGTAAAAATTTATCTTTCCTCATTAAAGCTTTCAACAATAATTATTCCTAACATAAACCTGCTGGTTAGTGCCTTTCAACCTCCTTAAAACCCCCTTTATCATACTGACAACACTTATAATGCTTACCTTCCAAAGAATTCTCCACAAAGGAGGAAATGTCTAACTGTGCTAAGACAGTAAGCGACCCTGTCGCTTTCTTTTACATTCTGGTGAGATTTTTTTACATAACTTAAAAAAAAAAAAATCACATTAGCTGTTGAGGCATATTTGAATTACCAAGTTCACCCTAAACAAAAACAAGTGTAACCAGCAGAGCTTTCTGCAGCTGCTGCCGTGCCGTGCAGCTCCCAGGCTGCGAGAGCTGCTCAGCAAGAGCTACACATGCAACTAGAAGGAGAAAAAAGCCATAAGAAAGTAAAGAAAGAAAAACAATTTTAAAGAACAGCACATCATTTGGAGAAAACACTTTTTTCTTACTTAACAAGTTCCAACACTGTTACCTGCAAAAGCAAGTGAGTCTACCTAACAGTGAGGTAGACTTTCAACAGAAATAATATCTACCTCATGCGAGCTGTTTATAGCCACCTGCACACAACCAGACAATGAAAAGGAGGCAGAGGTATTACACAAGAGTCATTTAAAAGAAGACAGCTTTTTCTACCTGGTTTGGATGCCCTTCTTCGAATCCTCATTTTAGGTAAGGAAGGCCAAGAGTAATTAAAAGGTGAATCAGAGTCTGAGTCCATTTTTGTGCTAAATAAACAGAGAGCAGATTCCCAAAGTTGCACTTGGTTGCTCTCAATAGCAAGTCAAGTCTAAGAGTGATGTAAAATAAAGGAATGGACAAAGAAGGATCAAATTGCCCACTAAACACAGGGGAGGGAGAAGCTGTAAATGTTTGCTCTCTTCAGGCGTCCAGGCATGCAGACAGATCAGGCTGCAAATATTAAGACAGAAGCAAGGAGGTTAAAGTATGAGAGCTTCGAGCTGCGCTGCTGCATCGTGGTCCAGAGCTATTTAAAAGGTCATTGTGTGCCAATGAATCATTAACTCACCTTTCCATTTTGATGTAAATGAAAACAATAGGAGCCGAGTAAGGAATGAGAGAATATCTTTCAAAAGTACACAAACTATTGCAAGCTTTTCAAAGTTTTGTTTCCATGTTAAAAGCAGGGTTTACAAGGGCTCTGAAATTAAGGACAGGCAAAATGCTGGAATTAAAGAAGCCAAAGATTAACAGTAAACTAAGAGCACTAATCAATCCACTGGACCCTATACTACTTCAGAGCAATACCCCTCCTCTCACTGTTTACAACTTTGGCAGACCTTGGGATGTTGCAGCTGGAAAAGCGGCGATAACCCACTCAAAATCCGTCGCTCCCATCTTCCTAGCTCAAATGAGCTTAAAGCTTTAAGTGTTACAAAGAAAGATTACACTGTCGTTAGAGGAGCTCTCTTTCCAATAATATTTAGTCTGAATAGTATTTTCTCCTTCACACAGTCACCAAGTTTGACAGTGAATCATAAGGATTTTGTAGAGCTGGCACCTTTACAGCTCTGGTCTAACCTCACAGCAATGCACAATACAGCTAGTGACTAATTTACAACAAATCCTCCATTCTTATACAGTCTCCCTGAACAACTCGTAGGCAATTAGTATTCAGTAGGAACTCATTATCCCTTCCCCCAACATCTTTACACTACACAAACTACATTTTTTTTTAAACAGGCTCAAATGTGGCTATACAAGAGCTAATACAAAAATAACATGTCCACTGTTTCTTCACCAACTCCACCAAACATTTCTTTTAGTTACTCCACAATGTATGCGGTTTTGTATTCCACATAAAGGAGGAGAGCGAATGTGGATCAGCTTAAATGTCAGTTTTTGGAAGATGATGACATTTGAGCTTGTTAACATTCCTTACTTCACTTCAATTATTTTTCAGGCTGCTGAGGTCTGCAGCGCTACTTCTGTATTATGTTTCAAGTGATTCCTCCATCCACACTGCAGTTGGAGATAACAATGAATTTGTTGAAAGAAAATAATGCAATTCAAATGCAAATTTAATTCAAAACCCATTAGAAGAATCTATCAGGTTTTCAGGGATAAAATAATTATTATACAAGCACTTCATAAAGTGCACAAATTACATAAAACACAGATGAAACACACCATTGTTCTCTCCTTCCATTAACTGAAGTTCTGCCAGCTTTGTTAGGCCTGAAAAGAGTAATTCGCCCCAGACGCTGGAAGCCTTAGACTTTCACTTTAAATATTAGACACTCCCATAGACTTTGTTTGATTTCTATATATAATTAACAGCCCCAGGGAATTACAAGAGACAATGGATGACTGAAAGTACATAGAGGATATAAATCCATGCTTTAAGCATCCACTTCAAAATACGTCCACTCCCTGGAATGTCAGGTTCAAATTGCACTGATAAATCCCCTGGGCATACAGGAATGCAGGCACTGACGCACACCTTCCCACCTGCACACCGTCCAGGGCACTCGCCTGCCTCCCGTCGTGGCCACAGTTTGAGAGAAAAGGAAAGGACAGAGCATATTTGCTGGATAACTTGTTCTCTTAGGAATGTCTTCCCAGTGGCTCCAACACAAAAGATTTCCCCTCTACATAGCAATTTTCCCTACCCGAGTGCGCTCCCTCACTCATCAGATGTATTTAATGCCGATCGGAAAAAAAGTCTTAATTTCAGAGGCGTACAAAAGGCAGCACTCCGTAGGTGAACAACAGTTTACATTTAGAAAGAGCTGTATCTTTTACACTGGCTTTCAAATTTCTCACCTTTTTATTTTAGCAATTATGCTTTTGTTCTCCTTTATGAGAAACAGTACATTTTGCTTACTTATGTGATATCTCCATCTGTGCATCCTTCCTCTGAACTGACCAATTCTGGCTTTTTTCACTTATATATCCAACTAAAATATGGTTACTCGCTCCCATTGGTCTTCCTGGACTTCTGTTTAGCCTAGGAAGGGATAACTAGAACCGAATAAAACACACACATAATGCAGAAAAGCAGCCAATGCATTTAATGGCATTAAAATATTTTACATGCCGAGACATTTACTTTCCTGAATGACCTCTGTATGCTGCATAAATGTTTTCACTGACTGCTCAGTTATTGCCTGCTCCCTTCCTTAAACTAGCAGCATTTATTTAGAACCTTCTAATACAAATGAGTAATTAAGGATTGTTAAATAATATTTCAACTGCAGCCCTATTACATAACACTCAGAGAATCCAGCTACTAAACTTCCGCGGTGATAAAAACCTGATCATTTACTCCTGCCACTTATCCTCTATTTCTTGGCCAAGTTCTGAGGCTTTTCACCCTCTTACTGCAATCTCCCCTTAATAGGATCTTACGCAGGAATTTGTCAATGGCAGTCTGAAAACGCAGATAAATTATCATCCTTAACCCGTATTTCTGAAGGGTTAATTGAATATCACTCATGTTATTTGCTCTGTTTGGGCCTTGTGAGAGATTATTTTTTTCCAGTTTGTAAAACTCCTTTATGTAGTCGTGAAAGACCTCATGCTGCTTTTTGCCACAAAGAAAGGCTTTGCCTTACAGTCTTTGGCTAAAAATATTTTTCTTCCCCATTCTCGCACTTTGTGGATGATCCAACCCACTTTTTACCTGCCACTCTTTGTTTCCAAAGTGGTGGCATTTGCATGCAGCCGGCACAGAGGTCTGGCAGCTTATGAGATAAAAGGCGTCTTCTAGCTGGAAAATATTAACCTTACTTTCTACTGAAAAATGTTTTAAATTACGTATACAAAGGTATAGATGTGAAGATAAAGAAAAAAAAATGTATGTGCATTACCTAAGGCTAATGCTTTTGATAAATAATGTAATGCCTTAAATTCTTTCACCCAATGCTTGCCAAAACACATCCGTATGACATGTTTTTCAGAGATATTACAGTCTATTGTCTATTGTCTGACCATTCCCGCAGCTCGTGGCAAGACAGAAGGACGCAGAGGAATGCCACCAGCATCTGCAGTCATGGAACGGCACTGTTGCCTCCCCAGTACGCTCAGAGGACAGCCCCGCAGCGCCGAGCAGGTTGGGCTCCCTCTCCCAAACACTGCTAAACTGTAGGCTGGCGGCTCTCACTCTCCAGCAGACCAGAAGGAGACAACCCCTCAGGGTCCAGTGCCCCCTCCCCAGATGGAGAAGGGATGTACATAGGACAGAAAATGGAGCTACTGACCTCAGAAACAGAGCTGTAGAGGACCACTGTTGGACCCAGGTGAGACGACAGCTGCCAGAACAATGGCTCTGCCAAAAACACCAATCCCACTTTGCTCTGGGCACAGTATGCCCTGACATCAGGATGAAGCAGATTGCCCCCAGCCTGGTTCTGCCCCAGGACCAGCAGAGCCTGCAATCATTTCCCAAAGTTGCGGAAAAGGCTCTGACAAGGAAAGACAGTGTAGAAAGGCCTAGGTGATCTTCTCCACCAGCCTCTGTGACCCACTGGCACACGTGACTTTCCTATCTTCTTCACTTCACTGTTTTCATTAATTAGAGCGCATCTTCCCACAGAGAGGAGCCACCAACATACATGGAAAAAATATCTGCACTACCGTACATTAGACTTAACAAACTCAGCAAAAGCAAATTAAAGGCAACCTAAAGCTGAACGCTACTAATCAGATCCCACAAACCAAGCACCCTCCAACACTCCTTCCACCTGCCCGCAATGACGACGCGACAGCTGTGCAGATTGCTGTCAGCAACAGCCCCACAGGTCTCGCAGAATGCCTTGTCGCACACGTTATTTTTACCACTTTTCTTCTCGAACGAAGACCTGGGTCTTTCTTATGAAAGTTTATACTGGAACGGTCAGAAGAACTTTGCCATATCACTCTTCTCCCCCTCTCCCTTTCCCAAACCATTGATGAACCATCATTGAAAAACACTGAACCAAGCCCAGATCCTTAATATCTTGGCAGATGACCTTCCCCCTTATTTTTATAATCTTCCTTATTGCTACATTTCTGATGAATGATTCATGCATTTGGTTTCGGGAACAGGCCCATTCATTTCCTTATTTTGTGAACAGAGATCTGTTGAGGTGTCCCATAGTAACACTGTAGTCTGCGATTTAAACTGTTCAGCAGTGGATCCCAAAGGTCCAGGCAGGCAGTCACTGCCCATCATCACTGCCTGATGTATGACAGTACTTGGTGGATCCCACCTCCCCCACTAGTGCCCCGTGGCAGGCTCCCCATCCCGTGTCACCTGCAGGGTGACAGGGCTGGGAAGGGTAGGGCGCAGGGCAGGGGAAGGAGGAACAGGGAGTTTCTTGCACCGCATACTTTCCATTGCAAATACACCTGCTTCCCACTGTTTCGATCCCAACGAAGTCACAGGTTTCAAAAGGGTGAAAGACCATTTGTGTTCAGCATCACGAAGCCTCTTTCTCCCACTACCACTTTAAAGCAGCAGATTTTACTCTCCCTGAAAAGCATCGTCCTGACTGACTTCAGGTATCAAATCTAAGTGTGTTCTGACATGAGATTAAATGACCCTGACCCCCCACTCCCCAAACATCCTGCTCACACCTCCCCTTGTGCAGATGTTCTCCACTCTTCCATTCAAACAGCTGATGACAAAACCCATCCACATTAGAGACCCCTTTTCTGTAACGAGCATCTCCTATAGATTCAGTGTAGACAGATACCAGAAATATTAATGAAAAATACAAAATAATTATACAGTACTATAAATTCGGGTCAATTTTTTGTTGACTTATTTGTGCAGTTTCTGGGATGCTTGCCTGGAAATGAACACAGAACAGCTGCTGCCTTCACAGACACCCTGCCGATAGCGGCAGGCCACCCTACCAGTCTCCAAACCCCAATCCTCTTAATGCAGCTCTGAAGAGCCAGTGGGCATGCACATTGCACTATTTTGGGCTTTGTCCCCAGCTCTTCGTGTTGCCCAGTTCACTGTCCTGCTACCAGGGTACCACAGCGTTCCTCCGACTCAGACCCTTCTGATGTCTGGTTCATGACTGATCGTAGATTTATATTTTTTTCCCGCACCATTCACCTGATGTGGTTTAGGATAACAAGCTCAGTTTAGGATAACAAGCTCATTAATACTACTTTCATGTGACAGCGGTCAGTATGCCCTGACTCTTGAAACAACCACTGAGCATTTCCAACAAAGTACATAAAGAGATAACTTGCCCAAACGCTCCCCTTGTCCAGTATCTATTCACATCAAGAGACTAGCTGGGATATGCAGTACAAATGTGGACGGAAAGCTCGTCACTTTTTGTCCTGTACTCTGATGAAAAGCTCCCTTATTTGCAAAAGCTTGAGCACTAAGGGCTAGAGTCAATAAAAGTCTCTTCCTGGTTTCGACTCCACAGAGGCCTGTGCGAGCCCCAGCAACACGGAGAGCACACAGGGCCTCGCATGAAAGCAAACTCAAGTTTGACTTGGACCTCGCTCCTACTGAAGTTTTGCCAATGATTTGGTTGTTGAGTCTACACTTACACTAGCAGTCTGCACCGCCAAGAAGTTCACCAAAGACCCATCTCGTTAAAAATACAATTTTCCATGTTTCAGGGAAGACTTCAAGGGAAGGGCTGCCTCTCAAGGAGGAAGTAAGGGGAGAAACATGTTCATGTGTGCACTTTCAAGACTATGACTGTTTTCTTCACAATGTACTCTTGGATTATATTTCACATTTAAAGAGTAACTTGACATCAGATATATCCTAGATTGTTTATTTATGTTAGTGTGAAATGAGACCAGGCAGAAGACAAGCAAAAGAGCTTATTTAAACATCAGGGAAAAAAAGCCTTTTTTTGAAGGATTATTTTGTTGAGCAAATTTGTTTTGGGTTTTAGGCAGAGGAGGAGGAGGAGGACAAGTTCTGGGAAGCCAGACAGCACATGTTTGTAACTTGTTCATTTTTCTTTCTGTCTTCCTTTTGAGGAAGGTTAACTTGAATTATAATGTCTCAGAATATCAAGAGTGGAGGAAACTCCAAGAAACAAGAACAAGCTTGTTTTAGTGCCTAATGGTGTTTCTTCCAGATTTCTCCATGGCTTTTTAATTAAGCTCAATTCAGGCTCACATCCCAGGAAGATTTTACTTCCCACATCTTCTGTAGCTCTCAACTATTCTGCAATCTTAAATATTTAGTTGTTTATAGACACTCCAAACTAACGAGAATATGTTTTAGCTACTGAAATGAACTACTGCTAGGTTTAAATTAAAGTTAAAGGTTGTTTCTGGCAGGACTCTGAGAGATCAACCCCAGGTTAAGCCTCTCTTCTGCAAGGTGCAGAGAACCATGCAAATATTTTGCAAAAGAAGTAGCAGCAACACACAGATCTCGGAAAGCTGCAGCAAAAAAGTGCCACGGTCATTCACTGCAGCAATAACTCTGCAGTTTTCTTCAGCTACTGTTTTTCTCTGCAATTTTCAGATCACCTTTACCAAAACTAATCTTTCAGAACTCTTCAGCACAACCAATCTGAGTATTTGCACATCTCCAGCCATCTAAGTATTGCAGTGCCTCTTTCTCACTTTACTCTATAGTCTTCCTTGTTTCAGGTGGAAATACTGAGATGCAGGGAAAAGACAGGTGATATGCCCAAGGTCCTAGTGTAAATTCATTAAGGAGAGAAACTGAAGCAAAGACCTGCAGTTTCTTGAGTAGAGATGCTACGGCTGTATCACCCAACCTCTCTCAAAGCACATATAAGGAAAAGATAGGATTGAAAGCTGCCAGGAAAAGATAAAAATGACTACATACAGAAAAGATCTGCATAGCCTTAACCACAGCACTCTTCTACGTATCTCAAATAGACAACACTTAACATATAACTTCCACTCTTATCTATCAATATAACCATAAAATTATTTCCTGTAGTTCCAATGTCAAGACAGGCACACCTGACTCAAAACATTTACAAATGCAAACATCCTGCCCACCAAAACCAAAAAGCAAACGCACACTAAAAACGGAGCGAAAGACGTGACCGCAATAAGTAGAAAAACTAATCCTTTTACAAACCTAACAAAAGCTGCACGAGGCGGGACTCCAGACAGCAGGACCATGCTTTTTTCTATCTTAAAAAAACCCCCACCTTTTAAAGTCTTACCAACCACGGGAAGGAAATCTAATTAAAAAAGAACAAAACAGCAACATTGAAACCAGATTTTTCTGCAGATTACAGTGCAGCCCTACTGGTTTACACAGTGAAGAAGATCATTATGTTCTGTTCCTTAAAATGACCTGTGGTTAAACAAGGATTTCTGTGGAATCATGAAAATCAGAGGGCAGACTCCACTAAAAAATGTTTTGTAGCTGCCTGGTCGCATACAGCAAACCACCAAAAATCTGGCATCAGTATTTTTATCTCTCAAAGTGCAAAATGTGGCTTGCAGAACTTTTTCACCACTGCTAGAGCAAACAGAATAGATAAGACAGACATCACTAGGTCATTGGCACTGTAACTAGGAGAGCAGGGAAAATATTTTGAAAAACTAACATCATCCCGCCTTCCTGAAGTTGGGGGTGGGGAGGGGAAGCTTTATTTCCTTGGAAGAAAAACTGGGTGTTAGATTTTTCTTATTGGAAAAAAAAAACTTTTGCAGCTTTAAAAAATGGCCTTGTGAACATCGTCTTTCCAAACCAGCAATCCAAACAGGAAGGAATTATAAACGTTTAAAAACACATGCCCAGCTAACACTGTCACATGTCCAACAGTAACAGCATTCAGCTGTCACCTCCTAGACTCTCTCCCAAAATGTACAGGGTTGCTGACTTTGAGGATGACAATGCCTGGCAATAATACATACACTTAACATTGAAAGGAAAAAAAAAAAAAAATCCTTTTTTTTGTTGCTTTCCATGTTGTTTCTTTCATTTACTCTCCCCAACTGGATATTGTTTTTGTCTCTCAATCTTTCCAGTGTGTTTTCTTTCAATGACAAAAAAATGTCTTTTTTTCTTTTTTTTCCTTTTGTAAACACAAAACAGATCTCTAATAATTTCCAGGGGAGACAGTAAGAAGGGGAAGAAGACTCACAGGTGTGACTAGCACTGAACACCAGAATCTCCATACAATGACCTGTTCAGTCTGGTCTCGCATCCTGTTGTGCCCCACAGTTTACTTCTATTTCTTCAACTCTTGAATATGGCAAACCCAAAAACCATCATCGGTAGTTCACATGGCTTCTTATTGGCCCATCCCTACCCTGACACTCAGAGGGGTGGGAGCCCAGGGGCTCTCCAGTGATCTTGGAGGATGAGAAGCCTCTTATGGAAAAAATTGAACTATCATTCTCAAATTGAACTATAGGACTCAAATGGTGCCTGAGGCAGCCAGGTCCCAACCCAAAGGTGAGGAAGACAGGGAGTAAGAAGGGCTAGTACCCTTCTAGCATCCTATCGACTGTAGCGAGTGCTCCTGCAAAGATGCTCCCAAAAGAGCAGAACAGCTGAGCCCTTCTAGGAGCCACCACTTCTTCAAAGGTCCCTTCCAATCCAAAGCACTCCATGATGAGACTGATCTTTGGTAAAGGTTTCTAAAAGCAAGAACCACATGGAAAAAGAAGTGAGAAGCATAAGTAGGGGAATTTGTACCCATTCAAAGAGCGCTCACATTCTCACTCTTAGAAGTTCTCTTTGATTTACGCATCCAACTTCCTAGTGAGATTCCAGAGTTTGCTCATTTCTATTCATTCTTCTTCACTCAAACCCCCTTGGCTGTTTTCCCTCTTCCTCTCCCCCACTGACAACCATTTCCATTCCTCTCCTTATCCCCTACTGTGTGCTTTTTCTGCCAAAAACATTGCCGTTTCACAACATTGCCAAACAAACAATTTTTTTTAAAAGGAGTTTAAAACAATTCAGGGTAATAAAACTACAATATTTAGCAATATGGTTATATGAGTCAGATTAGAATGTACACTGATTTTTACATTCAAATAAACCAATAAAACCAGATTAAGTCAACTTACAAATTTCTGGTTGTCACCAAACTCTATTTTCACCCTTCTTCGTCCCTCCCAACTTTCACCTTTAGTTACACACCCAATAGCCCACTCACTCTCCAGCCTGCACTTCAGACCCGTTAGGTCTCACACATGGTGCTGGTTGGAAGCCCTCTAGGCCCTGCTGAGATCAATGGCAAAATCCCATCGGATGTCTATGTTATGAGCATTTCAGCCAACTTCAGTACACAACTGGCAGACGGGCAAGAAGAGCCCATCGTGCTGCCGGCAGCGAGTCCATGCTCCCATCCTTACATAGGACAACCAAATTGTCAGTTATCGTGACTTACTTCTAAAACAAGCAGAACCGATTTCGCTGCAGCTTGTCCACAAACAAGTTAACTTCTTAAGTGTACTATAAGGTCATCAGAATTTAGGGAAGAGACAGGGGCTTGGTTCTTCTTCAGATAAGAGATACAACAGGGAATTTTTCTTAAATATAAGCTGAGCCTGTGCCCAGGACAAAAGGTATTTATATCCTTTTCTGTATTTACATATATATGTATATCTACACATTTATATCAATATTTATAATTCTACTTTATACATACATAAGATGCCTAAGAAAATATATTTAAATCAAATTTTAAGCATCTAAATCTTGTTCCAAGTTGTATGCAAATTCACTATTTATTTTTACACAAAGCTCCTTTAAGAACCTACACTCTACTACTCCTAACTAACGGTATGAACCATGGCCAAAGTCACTTGCTTTTTCCCTGCAGAGGACTCAGGATCTGCTGCAGCTGCCCATCCAAGCACCAAAGAGGAGACTGAGCTGATATGAAGCCAGAGGGCCTGGCTCCTGTTCTAGCTGTCACAAGCAGTACTGTGCAAACGATGCCTTAGAAGGAAAAGCCTTTTCAGGAGTAAGAAAAAGAAATATCAACTATAATTTCAGGGTGGAGAACTTCCACTGTCAGCTTTTAAGCTACCTTATGATCCCTCCAGATGGTATAACTGGAGCAGAGACTGGAACAGATGTGGCTTCAGATTAGCAAACCATAATCACCCCTCAATGGCTCCACACCCTCCCACGCTGAGATACAGTCCAATACTTTGGTCTTGCTTGACAAAACAGATTTGATCATATGGGCACACGACTCATGTATGTGACCTGCATTTTTGTGCAAGGCAAGGACTGCCACGCCGTCCTATGCTAAAAAGCATTAAAGTCAGGATAACTGTCAATACTAACATTTTTGCTACTACTCTAAATTCCCTTACGCAGTTCCTGTATTCCTTGAATGACAGAGTGAGACAAACATGATTAAATGATTGAAGTATGGGCATTTGGCATAACAACGAGTAGAAAAATAGGTAACTAGATGATGATTTTAATGAGAGATTTATAAAATATCCTGCCAGCTTCTTATTTTACAACTGTGTCTTTGAGTTTACATCAGCTCGTTTCCCTCTAACATACACCACCCTTGCTCATGCACATATATCCCCTCCCTCTCCAAGCACACAGAGCGACTCTTCATTTTGCAGACACCAAAGTTTGCATACGGGCCGCCTGAATGCCACCATCTGGGCTGCTCCTCCTGAGCTCAGCACTGGACCACAGGCAAGCAATGCCAGCCTGGCGGTCTCTGCCTGGCACCGCAGCTCCCACTGGCAGAGCTCAGTTATTCCTTGTCTTTTTCCACCTTGCTGTGCTTTGCATGAGATCTATGTTTGCACGTAGCTCTTGGAGCTTTCCCCAGACTTGAACACACTCACCCTTCCATTTGATTTTCAGTCTCCAAATATACTGTCTTGTGCAACTGGCTATATTTTCCTACCAGCCCCACAACTCACTCACTGCTGTGGTATCTAAACACATTTCTACATGCTTCATTTCATCTTCAGTCACATATGTTGGCTCTATCAGAAATTATTTTCAAGATTGTTGTTCCTATAACAGTTAATATACTACTGAAAAATCCTAGGGTATCTATCTATGGATAGACCACCTCTCCATACTACAGGTGCTTTGAAAGAGGTTGCCTCTCTGACATAGATATAACTGATGGATCTTTTGCCAAGCTAGGCTGCCATGTCAATGACCTTCCTCTCTTTTAAAGAAATGGCCTTGATTGCATTTGGCATCACAGTATATATCAATAGCTTTTGGGAAGTCAAAATGATTCATTATTTCTTACCTATGCCCAACAGGACATGATCTTCATTTTCTTCAGAAGGGACCACAGAGTCTCGGAAAGGCTAGAAACAGAAAAGTTGAGCTGCATCTTTGAAGACAGACAGTTGCATTTGTGCTTAGTTGCAAGCTGTGCTATAGGCTTTCAGAATTCAGTTCAACCACTATCAAGCAGCAGTTAGTGCAGTTACTTCATTTAGCCATTTTAATAAAAGCAACAGATATGACATGCCACTCCCAGGCTCTAAGATACGCACACAAACCCTATGGACTGAAACTCTAAACATAATCAGAGATCAAACTATATCTCGCTTTCCAATCAAACTCCAGTTTTTAGTCTGCTCTTCTCTTACAAAGTGCCCTTAACTGTGCCCTCACTAGTCAACATACAGTGTTTTGGATGAAAGAGCAATGTATTTCTAAGA
Organism: Tauraco erythrolophus; assembly: GCF_009769465.1. Lineage (NCBI taxonomy): Eukaryota > Metazoa > Chordata > Aves > Musophagiformes > Musophagidae > Tauraco > Tauraco erythrolophus. The sequence goes on from NC_141496.1 coordinate 30,706,327, forward strand.
TGTCTCCTTCTCTAATGCCTGAGCTGTTTACAACTGTAGAAATATCATAGGTCAGTTCATTCTTTATAGAGTCAACTACAGCTTTTCTACTAGATCAAAACAAGAGACAGTCAATATGGTACCAGAAAATTTTCCACCCAGCAAGACTCGTGAGCTGCAACACCCTGCCCCAACATGCATTCTCAGCATAGGCTCCAAAATGCATGCATACCACAGAGATGCAATTCTGAGATGACATAAATTACAATAGCAACATATGAATCCCAAACAAATGGTCAATCTTCTGCACAGATGGTAATTAAAAAAAAAAAAAAGAGGTTATCACTGTTATAATAATGACCTAAAAAAAGTGGCAGTCCAACAACATCCCACTAAATTCAAATGTTCATTAAAAAATCAAATCACTTTTACCAGATTTGACAGATTTTACCAGAATTTGGTTTTTTTCAACCTAAATCATTATTTTAGCTTCATATCCAGTTGAGCTAATAATCAGGGTCCTGCTTTAAAAGGTGATTAAAAAAAACACTAAGACAAAGATTTTCTGGTTTTGTAAACCGATACATATAAATAAGAAGTAGAATATAAGGCTAGAGATGAAATACAACTGACTAACCATAATGGGACTTCTCACAAATACTGGTCCCTCCCAAAAGCTGTTAGATACCTCCATGCAGAAGACTGCCATACATTTTACATCAAGCATCTTTCTCAGTTAAGTCCTGTTAAGGACTGACAGTTTCCCACAAGGTCTCTCTCAAAGACTAATCCCTCAGATGTAATGAATCATGCTGTCTCAAGGACGGAGCTTGCGCACAACAGGTTGCGCTCCCCCTAGACTGGCAGCTGAGCTGCAAGCTCCCTGAAGGCACTAAGGTTCACCGTAAACACAAGAGCTTTCTGGTCCAAAAGTAGAGCTTGCTCCTCCAAGTCAGCTTTCCGGCCCACAACCACATAACAGGTTCCTTCAAACAATAATCATCTATACATGTAACTATTCCATCAGGACAGGAACAGGCAGGAAATGTTGCCTGGCAGGTATTAGTCACCTTATTTATTTGTTAGCTCTGGGAGGTGCTCAGATAGCCAAGCAGAGGTTGCTGCTTCTCAACCTAAACAAAGCTTAGCCATTTGTGTAAGGAGAAATCCGTACCTTCTTATCATCCTGGGACAATTCGTCAGATGCCAAGTTCACACGACCTGTAAAAGCAAAGATTCCTGCCTTTAACAACAAGCAAATTCAGTTTGGGTCTGCTTTGGTTTCTGGTGCTCTCTCCTTTTTCAAATAGGAGGGGGGACACAAGGAGCAGGCAAACAGGCAGGGGAGCCAGAACAATGGACATGGGCAGCCCATGCATCTCCCCACTGCGGCGTTCCCGTGGGCAGCATGCAAGCTGGACACACAACAAGTGCTCTGTTATTGTCGAAGTTGTGTTCAGGCTAGGCAAGCATGGCAATTTGTCAGCCAGCTGCTGATTAACCCTCGCATGCTCAGAAAATCAACAGTTCTAGTGCTGTGCATCACACCAACCCTGCAGACCAGCTGGGCTCAGCTTTTCTTCTGCAGGGTTTTCATGCATTTTCTGAAATAAGACTTTGCATTTTCACCTCAAAAAGTAAAAAACAAGTTCATTTCTGTCACTCTTATTTTTTTTTCTTTTAGTGGTTACTTCCCAGGGCTGTAGGGGAGGACACAAGACCTGTCAAACAAGGACTGTGCTTTGCAAGTTTTGCCCATACACAGCCTCAAGGGCTATTGTGAAACAGCAAAGAGGAGTAATCTGGCTACCGAAATGTGAATGAACACCGCCATCACCCAGGCTGCCAGTAACATTATTATTTAGTAAATATATTTTTAAAAATAATAATTATATAGCCAGAGTTAGGCTGGTAAACGTTTCATTTTATAATGAATCATTCATCTCAAGTTTCACATCTGTTCTCAGGTACACCGATTCCTCTCCATTCTCTAGCTCCAGCAAATAGTTAAACTAAGCATGACTCAGCAGCTTTGGGGGACTGCCTTGAGGAACATGGGGTTTTGGGACCTCTGTCCTTTTTTGACATTGCACAAAGTCTATACTGAATTTTTTTTAAAAAGAGCTGAACCAATATATCTTTAAATAAGTAAAACAATTCAAAGACAGCTGTCTATTATCTAAATAGCCCGATTTTCAGCAACAACGACCCTACCTAACCTGCAGGTCTTTGTGAGATGAAGTTCTGGGACGCAATTATGAGCCCGCTGCAAACAGTGCACCTGTTGTCCCTGAACTCAGCAGCGCCCTGGACACTGGCAGGATTCAGGACTGGGTCCATGTTGATCAGTATCTCAACCATTAATTTTTAGTTCATCCACCTTCTTTAACCTTCTGCAACAGTCACATACACAGCTTCCTCTGCATTCTAACAGTACAATCACAGAGCACAAAATCACTAGTGCCATCAAACAAAGCATCTCAGGCATCACTGTTCAGCTAGAAGGAACAGACTACTTCTTCTGTAACTGTAACTGCAGAAACTTACTTTAAAAGTTTCAGTGGGAAGATATTTTTTACAGTATTGTCATGCAATTACTATTAGTACTATCTAGTTTCACAACTCTCAGAAATAAAAAGCTGTTTGCTCTATACCTAACATTCTGTAGAAGCATATGGCTTATCTTCCAGATAAAAGTATTCAATCAACTCATGGGCATGGAATTTCAAGGTCAGAAAACAGAAAAAAAAGCACAAAGTACTGAATTAGCCAAAATACCATCTACTTCACCTTTTGTTCTGCATCCTCACTGGATAATGTATCACTCCATGTATTTGAATTTAATTAAGTCGCTATGGGAGATTCACTGCTAAGCTAGTAGCATCACCTTACACTGACCCACTGCTTTCGTATGATTGCATTTCACAAGAAGTAACATACTGCTATAGCAACCTCTACTCGATAATACCTCGGGGCTTCTGATAGTTTTGTCTTTTAAAGGTCTGTTGATCTTGACTTTAGGCCCACCCAGAATTGAGTAGTCACTACTTCTTGGAGTGGCAGCAGTTTTAAAATCTGAGGGGGATTCATTCATGACATGAATGTGCCAAATTAACGTCCTGATCTTAGCATCCACTTTATAAAAGAGTTCACAGAATGCAACTGAGATGTAGTAAAAAGTATTGTAAATCACTTCATATCATTTCTGCTTCTAGCAGTAAAAATTCCAACTCAGTCTTGAAAAAAGTTCTTTTAGTCTGCTGAATGCTGACAAATGGAGAGCATAAGACAGGCTACTAGGTACCGGTAATGATCATTCATGATTCTTCATGGATTTGGTAGTGGTTAGCGAAAAAGTTAAAAAAAAATTCTCATTTATAGAAATATGGTAACCAATGACAATACCAAAACTCAGCAAGATTAAACAACTGTTGTGTCCATCAGCATACAAACAATAGTTACAGGCTTCTCATGTCTACAAGTAGGTAACACAGACTGTAAAACATGCAAGCATGACTACTACAATTTGTTTGTATAGGTCCTGGATACTACCAAAATGTGGCATACTATTCTCGCTGTTGAACTCAAATGAGGCTTTTTAAAAAAAAAAAGAAAAAAAAAGGCACGAAATAACTCTGATGCATAAAAGCACAAAAGCACATAGCTTCCACTGAAAACACAAATAGGTAGGTGTGTCTATGCCAACATCAATGCCAAATATCTTTTGCGTAAACAGAGGATCAGAAGTTTACAACCAGAATCCAAAATGAGACTAGACATCCTGAACTGGTGATTCTCTCTCTGGGCAATCAACATCCAATGACGTTCATTAACTGCTTTTCCCAAGTCAGCCTGAATTAGAACTGCTTTTAGTGAAAAATATCAAAGTAATCATAACCTAGAAGTTGTATTGCCCAAGCTACTGCCACATACAGTGCTATCAATCCAGGCCATTCACTTTCCCCGAGGAGCAGCATAAAGATACGCTGGTCAGAGTACGGCGCTCAGATGAATACTCAAGAGTCAATGCATTTGCACACTGCATCACCAAAGTCATTCACAAACCTTGTATGGTAAGTTGCCACTTACAGTAACAGATGCATAGCTTGCAACTGCTAACAACCCCTTATCATTTCTCTGCAAATTCACCTTCTAATGGCAGGACATCTGCTTCCTGAATGCTGCTGGAGAAGCTGGGCATAAAACTCCTTTTCCAGCACTAACAATGGCAGACTACATGTTTAAACATGAGCTACACGATGACTGTGTCCCATTTTAACCATTCGCTTAAAGTTACTAGCTAATGACACCTGGAATCGCCATCCCATTCCCTTCCCTCAGACTGGTCCTGATCCTGCCAGCAGTTTATAAAGGGGTTTGCATTTCTGGTGTCCTCAGTAGGGTTGCCTCCAGTACAGTCACTGAGCAAGTCCAAGCCTCTTGCAGAGCTCACAGTTTTCATCTTGTTGCTTCATCCAAATACACAGCACCAGCCACAGAAGCAAATGGCCAACTGATGAAAACTTTTAATTAACTCCTAACAATCATACGGAAATGCCCAAAGCATCATACTGCTGATGCTGAAGAATAGCCATTTTTTGTGATTTTCTTTTCAGCTCTGAGAGATGCTTGCTCCGAGGTACACAGGGATATATTTTGGTAATGAAAAAGCGTTCTCATCAGCAAGCACAGTCCCGCAATCCTGACAGAGGTAAACCGCTCACCAAAATATTGAATGTCTAACTGAAACACATGGGAATTTTGCCACATTAAGAAGTCTGGGCTGGATTCCAAAACTATTCATACAAAACGTTACTCTACTCCTCTCTTTATTAACTTGAGTTAATCAGCTTCACTGACGTTTGTAAGGTTGGAGCATTCGCTCAGTTAAACACTGCCCTCTCCTGGAACCTTCTGACATTCTTCTGGCTCTTACAATAAAATTAATTAAGGCTTTTCCAGTCACTACAAATGCCTGTTGTGGTTTAATCTGGTCGGCAACTAAACACCACATGGCCACTTGCTCACTCTCCTGCACCCCCTGGGAGCGGAGGAGAGAATTTAAGGGGAAAAGGGAAGGACACTCGTGGGTTGAGACAAGAACAACTTAGTAATTGAAATAAACATCAAAAGTAATAATGATAAAAATAATAACAAAAATATAATAATGTATGATAATACATAGAATTATAGTAATCTATATAAACAACTGATGCATAGTGTAAATTGCTCACCACTCGGTGACCAATGCCTGTCCTGTCCTGGCAAATGATCCTGAAACAAGTAAGTCTCAAAACTGCAATCCTGGAAGAGCAGGAGGCCCAAGAAGAGAGATTCGAAGAGAGAGACAGAACTCTGAGAGTTCAAGAGAGTTTTAGAGGTCAAACTTCATGGTCAACCCTCATCTATACACTGGGCATGACGCTGCATGATATGGAATACTCCATCGGCCAATTTAGCCCTCAATCCTAACCGAAATTCAAATCATAAGGGGAGTTTGTTCCCGCCATGTTCCCCCCACCCAGTCTGTTGTGCTCCTGCACAGTGGCAAAACATGTGAAACCGAAAAGTCCTTGGTGTCTCAGGACCAACTATAAACATCAGCGCGCTATCAACATTCTTCTCATAACGAATCCCAGACTAAATCCTAAACAGAGCTCTTCTAGCTGCTACAAAGGAAAAACCAATTCTGACCCAGCCGAAACCAGGACAATGCCATAATATTTTGTGAACAATTTCAGTCTGACGTTGGAAAACTGATGCTCTGCAGGAAGTAATCACGATTTACACAACTCTCGTAGTATATAACTTTCATGTTCTGTTGTTGTCTACTTGCAGGTCTCTAATGTGATCTTCCTGAATTAATAAATAGTGTATGAATCTGTGCCAACTTTCCAGAGCTTTTAAAGACGGCAACATTATGGAATAAAAAACTGTACCTTCTACAGAGCTCGTTGTACTGCAGGGCATTTTTGGACCTTCCACTGTCTCAACTTGGTTTGAATTAATACTCTACAAAAAAAATCAAAATTACAATAACTGTATTTGATGCCCATGACATTTATCTGAAAACTCAAAAGCAATATCAAAGACTAGCAAAAAAATACGTTATAAGCAATATTAAAATGATTGATAGAGATTCCACAGAGAGTTTTATCAGTTACTTCCAGAGGAAACCGACAGCAATTCGTCAAGAGGTAAACGGATAAAATATTTTCCACTACAGAGAGAAATTACCTCCTGCTTACAATACACAAGGGATCTAAAGGATCAGATTTAACATTTGTACTTCACTGTTTATAACCTCCTTCTCTATGAAAAAGCAGCGCAGCAGCTTTGCACAACGGCTCTGCTCAGAAGTCTAGTTAATCTTGAAAGTATCCATATAAAGCAAGCAGATAGATAGACAGATAGACAACACAAAGAGCCTAAACCAGGACTAAACACTGACTACATGGTAAATCCAGCCTGGAAGTCAGGAGTGACTCTGTCCTCGTGTCTGTGGACCCCGGCCAGGCTGACCCCTCACTCACACACACTGACTACATTACTCCTGCTCAAAAGGAAGAGGGGGCTAAGATCTAGTCCTTATTTTGGCAATAACCTTCAAAGATTATAAGCAAAGTGGGTGGAGGAAAGAATGTCTCCTTTTGCATAGTTTCATGTACAACTCTGCTTCCTTCTAGTCTTTCCCTCTTGTAAGGCTGCCTGTGTATTTGCCATGTACCAGAGCAGCAGAAAGAGAAAAGGCATAGTAACCTGCATACGAAAGAAGTAGTCAGGGATGATCCTGGGCTGAAGATTGGCCAAACTGATTTGAAAGCCACAGAACTGTCAAGCTAGCTATACGCCCCACCTCAGTGGGGCTAGTTGCATTTTTCTCTGCTCATCTGTTGGTCTGCGAGACACTTTCCTACTCCCACACCTACCACGCAGGAATAACTAAACTCCTCCTTGGGAAACTACTAAATTGGTCCACCATCAGGCAACAAAACTAGTTAAATTATTATAAATTATCTTGACCATTTTGGATTATTATCCTGGTTTGCCTTCTTTTTTTTTTTTTTTTTTCCCCCTGACACCATTTCACACGTGTCCATAAGTCCCCAGATTTCTTTTCCTCTCGTAGAGGACCTCTCCCCAGAACTGGCTGTGCTGCCTCCAGCAACCTAGGCAGTTAAACGGCTCACCTCCATGCACTGCACAGGCCTCTGCTTGAGGAACCGCACTGCCTCGCTGATGGGCGCTGCTACCACCGCAGCTATCTCTGCCCCAAGGAGGTTGCACAGAGTTCAAGCAACGCCACGTTCTTCTTCATCACCTTCAGAAATCTCTCCTCTGGATTGCCTACCACAGCCACAAAACCAGTGGATGTGTATATTTTGAACTGCAGAGCCCCTGATGGTTTCCAGCGAAGGCATGGCTTCTGTATGGGCAACTCTAGCTTACCAACAGCTTGTTTAACTTCCATTATTCTCTCACACTTGTAAGAAATAGCCAAGGGACTAAAAGAACCCACAGACCAGGGACTGAAGAACATACTTGAAAAAGACTGGGATTTTCTTGCATGAATAAATGCAAATATAGTTTGTGCTGATCTCCCAGTCATCCGTTTCACACACACAAATCCAACGCTGCATGCCACCATAACTGACACAAGCTCCTTCTCTAGTCCATGTCTTTCTGACCCAAGCCTAAAACGGCAATGTGGTCATTTATGCAGTCTCAAGATACAATAAATTGATGTACAATCTTAGTCTGCTGTAGATGAGCTGAATACTCCAGTACAGCAACAAATTCTACGTCTGTTTTAAAAAGATTGCCCTCTAATGCCCACCTTACACTTTGGATGCAAGTAAAGGCTGCAAGTCTGTTTGCAACAGAAAGAAAATTAATTTTACCTTACCTTTTGGACATAATACATAGTCTAAACATGACGGTTTCATCATCCCCCCACATACACTTCAGGATGATATCTGGTGTATAGGAAATGAACTAAACCATGTGATTGTCCCAATTATCCTGGCTTGTTTCTGCTTTATTAAAAGTAGTGCAACACTGATGCTAAGCAGGGGGAGAACAGGGTCCCCACAGCAGAGGATCTAGACTGCTGCTACTACAGGAATGAATAAAAGGGAAACTCACAAGTGAAAGGTAGTAGGCTTTTTCCCGAAAATATCAAGTGCAGAATTTTGCAGCCTTTAAGAGTCTTTGTCTGTGAGAGCCACGTAAACACCTCACATACAGCACTTTCTTTTTCCACACCAAAGACTGAGAGAAGAAGATGTGCACAAGAAAAAGCCAACAATATAAATAACAATGCATTCTTCATTACAGTCTTGGTTTTGCTATCGGGTTTACTATTATTTCCATGGAAAAGCCACATGCAAATTGCAGGTATTCTGCAAGCTACGAACATAGAATAACTTCTTTGTATTGGAACAAATCAAAATCTTGACAGTGTAGTAACACAAGATTATACATAAGGACTATACAATACATTACACCTTAAGTTTTTGTGTTGAACATAACACACGGATCACGTTCTAAGATAAAAAAAATATGCAGAATGCAATAAAGATAACTCAAGGAACGTCAGCGCATGAGTAAGGAAATCTGAAGTTAAGCATGAGAAAGAAAAGCTGAGTTTTAAGACCAGAAAAAGAGAAAAAGCCTATTTTTAGTGTGGTTTTAGTTCACTAGTTTTATATAGTCACGCAGTCTCATTCTAAAAACATAAATGAGCTCCTGCATCGCTACTAAAGAACTTGCACTTTCAAGTGTTCTCCTCCCTACTTTACCGAAAGTGAGAGATGTCCCGACGAATATCATTGCAGTACTCCAGATACCTTACAGTAAAACACAACCCAATATACCATAACTAAACTCTACAGCAAAAGTCTGTACTCTGTATTTCTGCTGTGAATAATAGACTGGGGTTGGCTCTTGACAAAGACTCCCAGGCATTACACTACTGGACAAAAGAATGGAACCAAATTAAATATTTCAAAGTACCAAACGTGAATACAATGGCAATGCAATTAAAGACACAGATTACTGTCCCACATGACATCCTTGTCTCTAAACTGGAGAGACATGGTTTTGATGGATGGATCATTCGGTGGATAAGGAATTGGCTGGATGGTCGCACTCCAAGAGTTGTGATCAATGGTTCAATATCCAAGTGGAGGCCAGTGACGAGTGGTGTTCCTCAGGGGTCAGTACTGGGGCCAGTGCTATTTAACATCTTTGATGGTCACATGGACAGTGGCATCGAGTGCACCCTCAGCAAGTTTGCAGATGACACCAAGTTGTGTGGTGGTGTGGACACGCTGGAGGAAAGGGATGACATCCAGAGGGACCTTGACAGGCTGGAAAGGTGGGCCTGTGAGAACCTCATGAAGTTCAACAAGACCAAGTGCAAGGTCCTGCACGTGGGTCGGGGCAATCCCAAACACAAGTACAGGCTGGGTGGAGAATGGATTGAGAGCAGCCCTGAGGAAAAGGACTTGGGAGTGCTGGTGGATGAGAAGCTCAACATGAGCTGGCAATGTGCGCTGGCAGCCCAGAAAGCAAATCGTAATCCTGGGCTGCATCAAAAGAAGCGTGGCCAGCAGGTCAAGAGAGGGGATTCTGCCCCCTACTCCGCTCTCGTGAGACCCCACCTGGAATACTGTGTTCAGCTCTGGAGTTCCCAACACAAGAAGGACATGGAGCTACTGGAGTGAGTCCAGAGGAGGGCCACGAAGATGATCCAAGGGCTGCAGCACCTCTGCTATGAAGACAGGCTGAGAGAGTTGGGGCTGTTCAGCCTGGAGAAGAGAAGGCTCTGGGGTGATCTTATTGCAGCCTTCCAGTAGTTAAAGGGGGCCTTCAGGAAAACTCGAGAGGGACTTTTTACAAGGGCATGTAGTGATAGGACAAGGGGCAATGGCTTTAAACTGAAAGAGGGGAGATTTAGATTAGAGATAAGGAAGAAATTTTTCACTCAGAGGGTGGTGAGGAACTGGAACAGGTTGCCCAGAGAAGTTGTAGATGCCCCATCCCTGGAAGTGTTAAAGGCCAGACTGGATGAGGCTTTGGGCAACCTGGTATAGTGGAGGATTTCCCTGCCCATGGCAGGGGGGTTGGAACTAGATGATCTTTGAGGTCCCTTCCAACCCTAACCATTCTATGATTCTATCATTTCAGGGAAAGATACTCACTGTAGAGACCACAATGATTCAAAACCAACTTGGGTATGTAAAAGAGGCTTTGACAAAGTTCTCAACATCTCTTATCCTCTGGCTTCACACGTACTACGTGGCTACACTTACACAAAGTAGAAGCCCACCACAGTAATCTTGCAATTACGCTGGCCATTATTGACACAGGCAGTTAAAATAAAAGGCTACTCAAGAAAAAACAAATCCAGCCTGAAGAGTCCATAGCTGGAAATTATTGAAGAAAATCTTTGACAATGCCCTGAGCAAAGGTAGGTACCTACCTGGTAAAGAAGAGGTCTGTCCCAGAAGTATTTTCTGAAGAGCTTAATGTCCGACTCCAGCAAGTGCTGTGCAGTGTGGCTAAACGTCAGCGTCAGAGCTCCTGATGAACGAACAAACTGAACGCAAGCACCTTCGCTGATCTCCACTCTTGAAACATCAAGCGAGTGACTGCCCTGGAAACTGGAACGACACGTTCTTTAAACCAAAGCAAATGCTCTGCGCACAGGTAGAATGAAAACACAGCCGCAGCGAGCTTCCTGCTGGCCTTTGGCACGGCCCATCAGGATCCCAACGCACTCGCTGCAAAAACCGGAGGCAGAAAATCTGAAAAATCCACTGAAAACACAGCTGGGCAAACAAATACTTACCAATTACTGCATTCAGGCCCAAGAACACGCAGCTACTTCTAGACACCAGCACAGAAAAAACAATGTCAGCTCTAGACGGTTACTCACTAGTAAAAAAGCCAGAAAGAACAAGCCATGACAATGCCTATTTCTCCTTATTGCTGTACATTAGTAACAGTACCTTTTCCTGTTAATGTTGCCACATATAGCAGTAGGACACAACTGGCAGGTTTGTTATCCCACGACAGTGAAAAACAGACAGTATCTCAAGGGAATACAGCATTGTTTGGACGATACAAACAAAAGAGACATTCATAACATAAAGTACTGTACCAGTGTTGTATTTTTTTTTCAATCTGAAGTACGGATAATTCGCACATAAACTGTATGCTGCATGGAGCCAGAATCAAAACAGCCACATACCAGAATAAAAATGTAACCCAATTCTTGCGTATTTCTAATTCTAAAGAAAAGCCAACAGTGAGAAGGGCATCTGATGCTGAACATTTGGTACCCCAAGACATATACACACACCCCTCACATCTCCTCAGGTCCACACAGATGAAACTCCAAACAGCTGAAACGTGCCAGAAAGCACTTGTGCTTTAAGTCATTTGTCAGTGTGGCAGCTCTCCAGCAAAAACAGTCATAGCTGCAGCACTGGCTTTGCTGCTGACTCTCCCTTATGCATTCAAACCTGAGCTTTACAAAGATCACAAAACGTACTAAGGTTTTGTGACAGTGATGTCCTATGGTTCTGTTTATATTTAAACAATTATCTATATATATTTTAAGGGATGTCTTTACTTATAGAATCACAGAATCATCTGGTTGAAAGAGACCTTCGAGATCATCGAGTCCAACCATTCACCCTGCACTGTCAGGGTCCCTAAGCCATGTTCCTCAACACCACACGGTTTTTAAACACCTCCAGGGATGGGGACTCCACCACCTCCCTGGGCAGCCTGTTCCGATACTTCACAACCCTCTCTGTAAAGAAATTTTTCCTGATATCTAATCTAAATTTCCCCTGGCATAACTTGAGGCCATTCCCTCTTGTCCTGTCATTCATAACATGAGAGAAGAGACCAACCCCCATCTCCCTACAACTTCCTTTCAGGTAATTGTAGAGAGCAATAAGGTCCCCCCTGAGCCTCCTCTACTCCAGACTAAACAGTCCCAGCTCTCTCAGCTGCTCTACTTACTTGTTGGTAACGCATCAGGACTCAGCTGTGACAGTGCTGGGAGAGGTACCTGATAGCGCAGCTGGTTCTCTGTCACTTAACTGACTATTCATCGACTTGCAAATATAATGGAGGATGCACATCATAAACTTCCTTTAATTGTAAATAGAAGTTTACCACTTACAATGGTAATAACAGCAAAAAGCATCCAAAATTGACACAAAATAGGCAACTCTTTTGAGAAAAACAACAGTACTCTCCACATCATTTAACTGATAGGAGTTTTTCAGAGGACACAGCAAAACGTTATACTCACTTTGTGAAGATCTCAACGAGTTTGGAGTGCCCGTTTTGTAAAGCCAAATCTAATGGTGTTGCTCCGTCCTCATTAGGTAATGCTAGTGCTGATGACCCTCCAGGCTGGGCTGCTAAGAACTGGGAAAGCTTAACCAAGCCCAATTTCATCACAAGGTGAAGAAGAGTTTCCTTATGTTTAGGCTCTAAAAAAAACCACAGCAAACAAATGAAAACATCAGTAACAAAATCCAGCATTTTATTTGCTAGGAATCACAAAAAGAAACTTGTTATAGTCTGCAGAAATATCACAGCCCAGGTTCAGACCTACAAAAGTACTTTGCACAATCCATCTTTCACTAACATCAACAGAGTTAGATACTTCATTGCATCTGTAGAGCTAAACTAGGACATTCAAATACCACCTAATTTTAGTAGTCAAAGAAAACAGAAATAGATAATCTCAGTATTTCTCTCTTTCTTTGTGTTTAGTATAGCATTTAGCACACAAGACACCCCAATATACTGCAGAGGATAGTTAAGAGGCAATTTTCCAGCTGCTTTGCATTGCCTCAGCAACACAAAACATCTGGCAGCATGTCCAAGTATATAAATTTAAAAAATAAAAAAAAAGTTGTGATTTTTCAAGGTAGTCTGCTAATCAGCACAGTAACAGATCCTTAGCAGCACAGTGAGCCATAAACTAACATATATGTGGGTAAAACATACAGGATAATTCCTGTGCCTCTCTTTTCAGAAAGGTGACCTCACCTGCCAATACTTCCTCTCCACTTTTTAGCATATAATCATCAAGCTCAACGGGATCAAGATAAAATAAAAGAGTACACAAAAGAGTAAGTGACGACTTAGTCACTAGATGCTGACTCTTCACTCAAGCCCTTGCTTGGCCTTTAATCAAAGAAGGGTTTATCTGTCTACATACACTCTCAGACACAACACCTCCGCAATTTAAAGGCAGTAAATAAAATTAAACTCAAGTGCCACTCAACCTATTCCTTACACTGATATTTTGGTATGAAGTTAAATATAAAGGTATTCCCACAAGGGTCAAGTATTTAAGGGCTGTTACCCTACAGTTCTCACAAGAGCTCGCTGAAATCTATTAGGTTTCCAGTGATCTGTGAAACTCCATTGAAATTTATCATCCTGATTCAACGGACTTTTTCTTCGCTATTGCCCAATCAGTTCAGAACACATTTAAAATTGTACTCTCCAGTGGCAAAGGAAAGGTGAAGCTCCTGAAGCATGTGTAAGTACGTGCACAGATTTTTGTAAATAATAGTTAAAATCAACAGCAAATTGCTGTCAAATTTCCTCTCAGCATCAATATTTGCAAGATGAAATTGTCTGACAGAAAGCAATCCCCCAGTAGAAAGAGCAATTGTGTAGCCAAAAAGCTAATAGACACATTTTTCGGAAACGCTTATCGTTGAACAAAGGTATATCTTGTAGTTACATGCAAATACAGTGGCTCATGGCTGACTCTCATTCACTTTAAGTACTCCCTCTGAAAGTGTCAGGAGTATTTATTTTATAGAATCATCAAAAAAAACCCTCTTGAAGAGTCCTTAAGAGGTCTTTAGTCCACTCCTTGCCTTAAGGCAGCATCAGCTCAACCTACATCACTCCTGACAGATGTTTGTCTCAACTGTTCTAAAAACGTTTCATATGACAAGAGGTTTTCGTAACCTCTGCAGGCAATCTACACAAGGGATAATTTTACCCTCACAGTTACAAAGATTTGAAATGCCTAACCTAGGTCACCCTTTCTCAGTATAAGCCTGCTGCTTCTTGTTCCATCCAAAACGGGCATGAAAAACACCTCATTCCTTTCCCTTTGCAGCTTCCTTTTACATAACTGAAGGCGGCTGTCACGTCTCAGCTGAGTACATTCTCTCCGGACGTTTTAACAGGATAGTCACCTTCTGCAAAGCTGAACTTTTTGAAATGTCCTCTCAGAGCTGGAGGCCAAAATCATTAGCCTCCTCCGAAAATGCTGGACTTCAAGTGTTATAATATTAAAGAAAAACTGTATCTTCCCCATCTGATAAAGCCAGAACGGCAAGGAACCTAAGCAACTTGCTCTACCACTCCACAGGGAAAATTATTGCAGGATTTCCACTGGTGATCAGCTTTTGTTCTGAATACTAGATCCAAGACTTTTCACCTTTCCGTTTCAAGCAGAATCAAAACTTTCAGACAGAGTCAAATACCAGAAAACCAGGTCAAACTTCCTCCCATAAATGAAACAAATTCCAGACATCAGATTAAAAGGGAGCTTCAGGACACAGACTCTACCACCGTAACAGCCAGCAAACCTGTATGTAGTGTCTGAAACCTTTATTTCATTGCAGTTCTAACAGAAGCAGAAACATTAACAAGATGCAGGTGGGATTCTTTAAACCAGAATATCACTAAACATATACACAATACGTAGCTAAGTATTTCTAGAACACACATATAAAATATCACGTCATTATTTTTTAAAAAATTAATCCTTGAACTTCCCTCTTACTTGTGGCTGGCCAACATGTGATCCAGTGCATTAGCCTACCCATGCAATGCTTATTTTCTCCTCAGGTTTTGGGCAATAAAATTGTTTCTTGGTCTCTCTATTTCAGGCTCTAGGCAAAAAACTGTTGAAGACCTGAGTTCAACTTGCTCCTCAGCCAGATGGGATCTGAACCCACACACATCTTCAAACTTCCTCTGGCGACCCATCTGTTGGGAGCACGGTCTGCCTCATCCATTGCAGAGTACCTGAAAATGGGTCATGGTGCAGAACGAAATCCAAGGGATGTGGGCAGATGACCAAGAAAGCAGCAGACTGACTACAACGCAACAATCAGCTGGGAGAAGTCTCCGGTATTTGGAGAGGGATGCATTTCTCATTATAATGTCGGCAGATGTGAAAAACAATGCTGGGAGCCTGCGTGTCTCACTTGCTCGGAGAATGCCCTAACCATTCAGACGCAGTACGAAAATGTGTGCTGGTATCTTCCCTTTCCCTAGCTGTGTTTCTTAATAATTGAGACTGATAACATCATCTATGCTTTGCACTGGCCCCAGTGGTATTTCTTAACTTCAGAGAGTCTCCCCCACAAGGACTTTAGCAGGCTCAAGGCTATGCCACAAGTCTGGACCCCAGCAAAGCACAGCCGGATGCCAGGCACCAGCACTCCCTTTTCTGGTGTGTTTATATGTACTCTGGGGAGTTCAAGTTTAGATGTTCAGGAAATGCTGTGGTCCAAAACATAGCCCCTGAACAAACATTATGTATTTCCAGGTTAAAATGTTCACTAAAAAATGAGCTTTCAGAACTGCTTCTTGGTCTGCAGTCCTTAAATTCTGCTAAGTCCCGCTTTAGACAACAAAGTGGGTTATTTGGATGTTTCCAACTAGACCATTTTTTCTATACACAGTGTTAATAAGCAGCCGCTCATAAATCCATCTAATTAAAACGCATGCAAATATATCAACTAGTATTAAGTACATTAAGCATCGGATTAGGTACTAACTACGCCTCAACCCTCAGATTAAAAACACAGAAACAAAAAGGTAAACTTTACTCTGAACTCCATCCTCCGATTTAAACTTTGGCCTGGGGCCACTGGGTTTCAATGTATATTGTAACACTGTAAATAAGCCAGATAAACTTGCTCTGGGCAAGATAAGATTAGGACTTTCCCGCTCAGCAAAAAGATGGGCCTTAGGAAGCCTTCTCTACGGAGGGAAAGCCTTCTCTCTGCTTCAACACTGCAGCGAATAAAGTTACTCTTCTGGCAGCCAAATCTTAAAAACAATGCAGTATGAATAAGTCTGCTACAAAAGAACCTAGTTCTAAAAATAACTAATAAACAGTAATTAATCTTTGTGGTCTTAAAACACCATCACAAACAATAACTTCTATTATTTCACCACAAGTACTCTAGTAAATAATTTTTATCTGCCCAACCTAGCAACCCTCATCTAACCTTAAGGCTAAATTTGTTCATGGCTAGCTTGAACGCGCATGGTAGCAGAACCACCTAGCAGCTCCACTGGCTGTTTTCACCCCTGATGCACTTAGAAACAACACTTGCATTCCTCCCCATCCTTCACCTCTACAGACTACGTGTTTGCTGGGCTACTCTCCTCTTTCTTCTCCCACCTGGCTTGCCCAGGAGCGAGCAGAACTTGATGACATAAAACAATTATTAACAGCTTCATGATACTAAAATCTGAAATAGAAACTGTGAAGTCAGAAGGATAAATGGAAAGGTATATGTGTTCTTTCAATACAAGGAAAGTATTTTTCACCATGAAGATGGTCAAATACTGGGACAGGTCACCCAGAGAGGTTATGAAACTGTCCGTCCTTGGAGGTGCTCAAAATCTCACCCTGAGCAACCTCATCCAACTTTGAAGCTAGCCCTGCTCAAGCTCCAAGTGGAGGGTAGGACCTGGCTACCTCCAGGGAACCTTTCCAACCAAATTCTGCTGTGCTTCTATTCCAGAATTAGCAATATTATTAAGAAAAAAAAAAAAAAAAAAAAAAGACATGATAAATGATAATGAGCTTTTTAAATAGACATGCCAAAAAAAAATATATTTGCACTGAAAAAAGATAAAAGTTCTGAAACGACCGGGTATTAGCTTTTTTCTTTCTTAAGAACCTTTTTCAGTTTCAGTTGGCCTCATTCACTACCTCCTCTTATAGCCCCTCAGTGTAACAGAACAAATGTCATTTTCCCACACTTTTCACTTTCTTTACCCTTTCCCTTGAGGAAGCTTTCAAATGTGGCAAATGGGTGGGGAAAAGAAAAAAAAAAAGACAAAAAGAAAACTAAAAAGCCCATGTTGTGAAAAAAAACAACATAATTTATTCAACTGCATTCAGTGTCAAACATGAAAAATATACGGAAATAATGAAAGCACAAGACTTCAACATATTCATCTTTAATAGGTACAAAATACCATCTTCCATCAAGACACACAACCAACAATTCCTAAGATTTGAAAGACACACTGCTGGCTGATTCATATGGGGTCAGCTACTGCAAGGCAGGTGGTGCTGTAAAAGATATGCACTATCAGGACGTTGTTTTGCATCGCGCCCCAATTCTCCAGCCAGTTACACAGAGCTGAGCCAAACACAGTCTGTTTTAAACATTAAATAAATCCTTTTGTTGTTCCTTGCACCTGAATCCCTTTCCATGTCGAAAACAATAAACTAAAAACAAATACCTCTGACAGAAATGACTAAGCCCTTTCTGGGCTATGAATCTCACTCATTTCCTGGAAGGAGACTAAAAACCTCAAGACTTGTGACTTGAAAAGCAGGGGGAAATATCAAAACTGGCTGACAAATTCCATTTTTTCCTGGCTTCATACTTTCATGCATTACTGTTCATTATTTCATTTTTCCATTAGGTATGAAATTGTTTATAAAGCAGTCCTCAGTGCACTTTGCCACTGCAAAAACACACGCAAGTGGTTTTGTGAATAGACACTGGCCACAATGCACCAAGTCAGGTACGTGACAGCCCATCCGACAGGAGGGCTGCAGTGGCACCTCCCCTTTCTGCTTGCCAAATATCTGGAACATCCTCCTTTTCTTTACTTAGTTCCCCTGTTCATCATACCTTTATCCACTAACACCCAGAAACTGGCATCAATGCTGCAGAAGAAAAGGAGGACATGGGAGAAGGTTAAGCACCATCGCAAAGGTGGACTTTAAGGAGCCTTGTCCCAGCAGTTTCAGCAGGAGGGTTAGCGAAGGCTCCCATACACTTGCCCCGTGCGGTAACGGCTGTGCATGGTGCCACCACCTACACCGTCAGGCAAAGTTCCAGCTGATTTTACTACTTGGGTGACCCCAACAAAGATGCAAAGCACTACAGGAGATGGTTTCTGTTAGCAGAGGGATACTGCTCATTCTTTCGTTACTGCTACCAAACACTCCCTCAAGCTGTTTGATATAAGACACTTGTTTACTGAGCACCAACAAAGTGTTCAACACCAGGCGTGGACCCTTTCAGCCAAGAGCAGAGAAGGGCTCTTCAGCCCAGTGCCGACCCAAGGTTGGGGTCCAGGTCAGACCATAGCTTCATACCTGGTCTCTCCAGCAGCACAGGAGGCTCCTGAGCCCCACTACTTATATATTGGCTTGAATAGGAAACTTCACCTCTTGTATCTCTTGCTCTACAGTCACTCTGCATATTACCATCTCCTCCAAGTGCTCAGGGCCTTTCCCAAAAATCCCCTTCATGGTCAGCGGGATCTCAGATATCTCTTCTCGGCTGTTATTACTACTGACCAGGAGATGAGGATCACACGCTTGCTGGGGACCTGCAGCTGACGCATGCTTGCCAATATCTTGCCTCATGCCGCAGGTTTCTTGGTCAGCAGCAGGAACTGGAAGACACTCCTCTGCTTCCAGATGCCTTCCTCCCTCTGCCCTGCACAGTTTCCAGTGGGACAAACTCCTACATGGCCAAAGGTTTGTCTGCTTCTCTAACCCTCTGAACTGTCTGACTGTAAAAACATTACCTCTCCTCACAAATCTTACCACACCTAAAATTATTTTAATATATGTGTTAAAATATATAGTGTTTTCCTACTTTCATGAAGGAGAACAGGCACTTCGCCCTCCTCTCTTCTCTTCTGCAGGAAAAAAAAAAAAAATCTAAAATTCCAACTGAAGAAAAGACCTGACAGAATTTTAATTAAGACCAAAAATACAACATGCATCAGCCAGGTTTGAACTAGTGCAGCGTTAACAGGAATGTGTTTAACACGAAGTGGAAAAAGCAACAGGATTTACAAAGAAAAGAGCAGGGAGAGGGCAATAAACTCAAAATGCCACAGAAAACTGAAGAGCGTTCCCTAAAGGCAGACCATAAAGCAGCGAGGTTGGGTACTTCAGTTCACTCCACAAGACCTATTCCTAGAAAACAATTACGAAGCATTTATGAAATAAAAGAGAAATTCCCCATCTTCATGAAAGGGAAAAACAAGTATAGACACTGTTCTCTTCCCTATGATCCACAATTAATTTTCATAATTCAGGCTATAATTTTATTGCTTCTACTAATAGCCTTAAACCTAAAAGAGCACTTTTCCTCTTGAAAATAACTGTAAATAATGGCAAAGCCAGCAGCAACTGTTCTTGTTTGATTACTAGCACACTTAAGTCACCCAGGCAACCTGAACTCCCCCTCCTATCAACACCCTCAAAACAAACAGAAACTGAGATGCTCTCAGCCTCGTGTATGTAAGGCAGACTCCTTGCAAGGTCCACACTCCTGTGTTCCTGTTCCTTCTACAACAGACAAAAGAGATGTAAGCCTGAGTGTGTCAAGGACAAAAAAGTTGCAGTGAACACACTGAACCTGTGCCTGATGGTCCTTGGGGGCTGTCAGTCTTAAAAGACTGCCCTAACCTGATGGTACTGAGACGAAATGTTACTTCAAAGCATTTTTCTCATCCAGATTAAATTACACCATCTTTTCTTCTTTTTTTTTTTTTTATTTTGGTAAACTGGAAAACTGTGGGAAGATTCTTTTCTGAGCAGCTATAACAAGTTAACTTGGCTAAATATTTAACACTGATTACCTCCATAAATTGAATAATCCAATTTTCAGAAGGAAAATATCCTTTATGAAAGTGCGATCGACAAGAAAAACAGCTCTCCCTCTTCCTCTTCCCCCTTTCCTCAAACCCACCAACAAAAAAATGGTTAAGCATAGCACCTCTCTTGGGTCCCCAGTTTCCTACAGCAGCAAACTGCTTGTGGGCCAGGTGATCTCAACATCTGACTAGTTTGCGTGGGCGAGCAGCTCCTGACATGGTTGTCACACAGGCACTTATTACAAGTGAGGATTACCACAAGGTTCGTACTTTCTTGTTTCTTTTGTTGAACTTTAAATAATGTGGCTAGCAAATCCCGACCTGTGCAACTGCATCAAATTCTTGAATTATTTGCAATGCTCCCTAGACAATCCAGACTCTCTCTTCATCCAATCCTTTTAATGCCTTATAAAGGGAATACAAACGCTTTTTCCGAATAGCAAAACTCCTATGAATAAATTATTCTTCTATCTTTCCATCAACTCGTATGTCTCTAAATCCTCATAAAAATGAAGGAGGTCCAAAAAACGCCAGATGGTGCAATAATTTTCTCCAGCAATGTGTCACTCAAAAGTAATTTTTTTTCCAATAAAAATAGCCCAGCAGCTCTGAAAATTGACCGAATCTCATAAGCATGAGGTCCTAACTAGCGATGGACAATAGCACCCACATCTTTCATGACGACAATACTAAAAAGAACATCCTGACACTATCAAGGCAAAGAAGTTGCAGGGACAGCAGACAGAGAAAGACGGTCTCATCCTCCTTCTGTCTTCTGCACTGCATCCAGCTCTGGAGCCCCCATGAATAAGCTGTTGGGAGTGAGTCCAGAGGAGAGACACAAAGGTGACCCAAGGGCTGGAGCACCTCTCCTATGCAGACAGGCTGAGAGAGTTGGGGTTGTTCAGCCTGGAAAGAGAAGGCTCCAGGGAGATCTTCTAGCAGCCTTCCATGAAGGCAGCCTACCTGAAGGGGGGCTACAGGAAAGCTTGAGAGGGGCTTTTTACAAGGGTATGTAGTGATAGGACAAGGGGTAACGACTTTAAACTGAAAGAGGGCAGATTTAGATTAGATAGAAGGAAGAAATTTTTTACATTGTGGGTGGTCAAACACCGGAACAGGTTGCCCAGAGAAGGTGTGGATGCCCCATCCCTGGCAGTGTTTTCAAGGCCAGGTTGGCTGTGGCTTTGAGCAACCTTATCTAGTGGAGGTGTTCCTGTCCATGGCAGGGGAGCTGGAACTAGAGGATCTTTCATGTCCCTTCCCAGCCAAATCATTCTATGATTTTAAATCCTCATAAATTCCCTGTTTCTCAACCATTTTGAATTTTCGGAGTGCAGGAAGGAAACAGAGAGCTGGGACAACCCTTGATCACCTCTTGGTGGAAGATGAAAACTGTCTCTTCCTCTTCTCACCTGTGCTGAGATCTGAAACCTTCCTTCCCCAGCCCATCCCCTTCTCCCTCCATCTCCTCCCCCTGCATGCACAGGAGTCCCTCAGCCACATGCAACCGTTGGCTGTGCTTGACCTCTTGGCTTTGGGGACAAAAACACAGTGATGGGGACAGCAGGAGAACAGCATGAGTCAGTGTTTCTTAGAGTCAGACAAAAGGAGAATATGGCTGTCAGAAGAATCAAAACTATACTTTCAGAAAAGAGAGAGAAAGGATACAAGAGTCCAAGAAAAATTATACAAACTCCTTCAAGGATACCAAAATAGATGTCAGGCCCAGCCCAAGTCTAGACCTCAGAAAGAGGCAAAGGGAATGACTGACCTCCCTTGGGCTGAAGAAGCTGCTCTCTGGAAAGCTTTCAGGAGCCCCCCACTTAACAAGGGTGGTCAGTAAGCACTGCCCAGGCAGGACTGCACTGAGACCTCCTCGCTGTGCATGAGCATCACTGCCAGGCCCCAGGAATTTTATCAGGTTTTGTTCTATTCAGAAACAAGGGGAAAGATCCCAGCTTCATTTAAGAGCAATAACTGGGGTACAAAGGGAGATGTCACCTCTTCCGTGTAACAGTGCCCAGGAGGCAACTGCTAATGCAGCATGTTCAAGACACACTCATCTAACATTTCAAAGGTCCGCAGAGGCTATGAATAGTGACGGGAGCACACATCCTGCTTTTCCACTGTATCCAAATTCTGTTTATCTATAATATCTAAATCTGAAAAGTGACCACAGTATGAAAAAGAGGTGGAAACCAAAAAATACAAGTCCTATAAAAGTCTCATTAGGGCAACATACTCTTCTCCATATAAATGTTGGAATACATCTGAAAATAAACAATTAGTTTATTAAAAAGTAAAGAATTTTGCTATTTGAATAGCTGCTTCCCTGGCAGATTAATCTGGTACGAGCTGAGCTGATCTCCGACCCTCTGGACCCACAACACACCCAGCATAAACTTCCCCATGTTTCAAGCAAGCAGATACCCAGTTGGCTTTGCCCGAGCATCTCTCAGTACCGCTGGTATCCTGATGACAATTTGAGGTTGAGGTTTCAACTGGTTTTGATGAAAAGCTTAGCCTGGTCTATGAACAAAACTACAGCTGATTTCTTCAAAGGTCTTCACTGCTAAGATCCAACAGCCATTCCAGCAGTTGTGCAACATGAACAAATATTTACTACACACCAAAATGAAGCAAGTAACAGCTTCTTTTTTTTTTTTTCTCTCTCCTGTCTAGCCAATATTTGAATCAGACTTGGTATTTGTTTATTCATCTCTTGAAAAAGCTGTTTTTACAACAGAGAGCCAAAAATCATCCTTCTCCTGAGGAAGGCAGTAGCTAATTTCAAGCTATCTGTCATTAAGTATTAGAAAGATTTAAGAGGGAAAAAAGCCCTCACCCAAACAAATGGACTAAGTGCTTTGGTTTTACTTCCCAAAAGCTTGCATGAATCTCTCTTTCAGTTTGGCTCATATGGAAACTGCCTGTCCTCCAATTTTTTGCAATTTAAAGTACTAAAAGGAAAACAGCCAAAAGCACCAAATTTTCAATGAAAAACATATGAAGCCATCAAGTTTAACACTGTTTCCAACCTCAGCTATAAATCAGCTGGGTCTGCAAAAAAAATTATGCTATTCAGCAAAACCTACGTACAGTTTTCTGTTTGCAGTGAAACCTGAAACCAGGAAAATTTCACCTGATTTTGTTTCAACATTTTTCAATAGCTTACCCTAATGTAAAGTTTCATGTATATTTTTCATCTCACTTCCTCTACAATAAAAAAAAAAGCCACAAAACTTGTTTAATGACATTATCCCCAAAGAATGACCATAGTCATAAATAAAGCATAAACACTGACAGAACTGTGATAAAAATTATGTTTACTCTGTACATCAGAATGCCTACAGTAATACATTCCTCTGTTTTATGACCGTCTCCTTTTGTCTGCGTAATTAAAATATCTCATTTGGTTGGAATCATGGCAGCAATATTTCACTGCTACAATTCTTGCTTTTTTTAAACAGACAGCTCTTTAATCTTGCAAAGGCAGAGTCTACTTATAAATAAAGAACTGTATTCACAGTGAGTCAAGGCACAAAAAACTTCTGGGGAGACTGAGTTACAATAACCATTATTATCCTTTCTAAACCTCTGGGCACAAACCAAATCTCTGATCACCCCTCTCATACTTGAATAATTTTTCATCTCAATCACAAAACAAAGCACAAGGGTTGAGAACTTGGGATAAACCAGTGAGATATTCTGCTCTGAACTATGCACCAAGCCACTGTTAAAAGCTTTCCAACTTAAAATAAAACCTTACCACCTTCTGAGCAGCTTCCCAGGATGTTCCAGGTCAATGGTAATTCTTCATGAGCAACAGCCATCATCAAATCGTTATCCAGGGACCGTAGATCTTTTATCCTTAGCTCAAACTTATCCAGCAACACCTTGTGACTAGCAGCAGTGACACATTCTGTGTGATCCACCAGAAAACGAGACAACTTGCAAGACAGATTCTCTCTGTAAGTGATGGGACAGCTGCCGAGGACCACAGGTGAGTATCCCCTTGTGTACATTAAAACAGAGACAGAAACTGCTTCTTGGCATCCATGGCCTGTAATTATAATGTAGACTAACATTACCTATTTTAAGAAAATACAGTAGGTTTTCCTCATTCTTCCTGCCTCTAAGAGCTGTGACAACTCCTCCAGAATTATTTTATTCTTCCCTCTAATTGCATCTATTTGTCGTACAGCATCCACCAACCATTTCTGGTGACAAACTTGGATTCCACTAGACTGTGAAGTGCCAGTACTCCCAATTATACCGACATGATTAATTCTAGAACCAGTCTTTCTAGGTGAAGGTTCTTTAACCATAATGGAAAGAAGAGGTAACCATAACGGGATGAAATCCCACAAATCAAAAGCCTGAAGGTTCTTGGATAAGTTTAGAAAAATGAGACACTTGTGAAAACAGCAGCATAGTGGCCAGCAACACAAACTCTGAGTAATATACCTATTTATTAACTCCCATTTTGTACCTACCCAGTGTCTCCATGTTGGCCAAAACCCAGAATTTTTAACTAATGCATGCATCATGCTTTTGGCAGATTTGATTAAATGATGTATCAACTCTCTAACTTACAGCTGGGACTCTCAAAGTCCAAGGGAGTTTGTCTCTCAAACCTCTTAAGCCCCTCAGGCATTTCTCCTCCTCCTTTGCCACCTAAGTTGAGGGTGGATATCATGTATCTAAAAGAGATGAAAGCTATACCTCTTGCTAGAGAGCTAACCATGACGCACCACTGGTTCAAATCTAAATTTTCAAAAATATCTCTGAATAACTACATGTATATATGCAATTTAGCAACTGCAGAAGGAAGCATGTACTTACCACATCTGCAGTTGTTTTTAAAGTGCTCTGCACTCCCTGATGTTTAATTTGGCCACTATGAAAAAAAAACTAACATCAGCAGGGCTATATTTTAGCCTTACACTTTATTTTCATCTGTCCATGGCTTCTGTTGGAAACAGGCAGAGGATTAAGTGTTGCCTGTAGCCTCTTGGTTTTATTCCTAGCCCAGAAGCAATCATTTAACAGCATTATTTCAGGGCTCTTGGGAAAAAAAAAAAAACAACCAAACCACCACGTTGCTGCCCTGGAATAAGCCCAGCATTGCATTTTCTCCAGTTGTGTTCCATGACAATCATTTATCATTTACAGGATCAAAGGAGCCATCACGTAACAGCAGTGAACCTTCCCTTTTTATACTCAGCAGTTATTTTCAGACTCTAAATCCCCTTTAGAAAACAAGAACAAATAACAAGCAGATCCTATTGCACAGGTCTCTCATGTCTATAGCCACCTACTCACACAAATGAAAGGTCACAAAACACACAATAAAAGTGACAACCAGGGTTTATGTTACATCCCTGAGGGGGACAGCGCCAAGGCAGAGAGCCAGGTGGGAGGCAACACAAATCCTCCTCATTTGCAGCAACGACACCTCTGCACTGTGTCCAGCTCCAGCACAGCCCCAAGCATCACTCACCTCCACCGTGAGGGCTCTGCAAGCTCTGACTGCTGCACCCAGGGAAGGCTCAGACAAAAACATGACTTTTGCAGGTGTTAGGATGCCCAGAGGTGAACATTTGTGGCATAGAATTAATTCACATTAAAAACTATGCCAGCCCTGAAAATGGCACTTTAATGCACACCAAACTATGCAAGCCCAGTAACACTGTCTACGTCTGATACTGGTGCTGGTGTGGATTACAACGAAAGGCAGAAGCACCTATGGTCAGTCAAACTCAGCCAGGATCCTAAAGGCCATCATTCAAGTCCTGCATTTCCTCCGTTACAGAGCCATAAAACAGAGTTATACTGAATCATCCAGTTGTGTCCAGCTTTGAAATGGGGGTGGGGTACAGCCAAGAGACGAAAAACGTAAACAGGAGTTAATGCTCACCTGGAACAACAGACTGAAGAGCATTGTCACTAACTCGCTCAGCAAACATTACGTGTCTCTTCAGGGATCCATCATAAACAAAGTAAAACTCAGCATCCTCTGGGAGGTAAATGTCTTTGTCAAATTTTGCATTTATAGTCACCTGTCCCTGAAAAATGAAAGCACTTTCAGAAACAGTCAGGAGATTTCTCACCTCCAACAAACCCATTGATATGTACTTCAGGTGAGAGTTTATTACAACCTTTTCAACTCTACTATATAGAGGCTGTGATCCAATGAGAAATCTGCAGTTTTCTACTTCCGTTTGGAAAATAACACTGGTTTTATGCCTGCACAAGTAAAAGTGATTGAAAAAAATGCCTTTCAAATAATGTCTTTCAACTAATTCCTTTCATCCCGACCCACACAAATATAACTGACATTTTATTTAAAATGCATCAGAATAAGCGAGTCAGTGAACCCACGTATTTTGCTATTTACAAAAGCACACTTTGTGTTAAAAAAAAATCGAAAAACTCAAAAATGCTTGAATTGATCTTAGACTCGGTTTACAAAACAAAAGCACTGATGTAATTCTACAACTGTCTATGCTGGTTTCAAAGAATACTAGTTCCCAGGTATCTGCCATGGGTTTCTTTATAGTAAATAGCAACCAGCCAAGAAAAATCTGCCATACAATAGCTTCAAAAAACAACAGGAAAGGGATCTGAGAAGCAGCAAACAATGAGAAATGTTTGACATGTCTGAGGGAGGAAATTTAGACGAAGTTGCATTTCCTTGAAAAGGAGGACATCATGCTCCATTACAGTTCCTGCCTGCCACAGTTGTTCTAAATAAGACAGAATTGCCCCAACATCTGGGAGAAATGGTGTTTTCTGGAAAACACGCTGCAGAAGAATATCTCAGCTGTTCACGCTTCCAAATGATGCCTGCCCTGCCTCTATTCAAAACAGTGACGACAGCACTGACTCCCCCAGCTCCATAAACAAGTCTGGTAAAAACCTGCACCAAAGCATAACACGGTAGTACAGAAATTTCCATGGCTGAAAACTGCCGTTATGCCCTTGACCGTCCTGACAAGCATCCAGCTCCTTCCCCTGTTCGTCATCTGGCAAACGTACACTTTATGGCAGTGAGACTCTTGCCACCCCCCACAACGTCACATCTTTGCCTGCCTTCCCCAAGGACATCTTTCTCGTCACTCATAACAATGCAAATCCTGTATTTGTTTTCCTCTTAAATACAAGCAGGTCTATTGAACTAGAGGCGAAGAGGCAAAAGCTAGTTTCAGGCACAAACTCTTCCTTAGATAGGATTGTTCCTGTAAGGACAGATATAAACAACATTAGGAGACCAGTATGGAGAGCAAACATGCCTGTCATCCCCAGAAACTGGTAACACACCTCTTTCTAGTGGCCTGAAATATTATTATAACTGTCAAGTGTTTTCTCCTATTTCTCTTCGGGTTTTGCACTGTTAAAGCCACAAATTTTGTTTTATTATTACTACTACGACTACTACTACTTTTTTTTTTTTAATCTTTATATATTAGTTGTGAATAGCCCTTTTTGTGTGTTGAGTAATACCATGAATGCCTATTTTGGGGAGATAGGAACAGGGTAAATCCCTGAAGACACTCCACAGACTGCTCCAGTGGGTGCTTAGATAACAGCAGCCTGATGCACAGGAGCAAAGCAGAATTTCTTCCACATGGGCATTTGTGGCCACAACTACCAAACCACATCTATACCCTCTGGACCCATAAGGCTTAGGGACTACATTGCAAGCCAGCTTTCACATTTGCTTTGCACTAACTGCATCAATCAATGGGGGATGTTTCATAGAATCATAGAATAGTTTGGGTTGGAAGGGACCTCAAAGATCATCTAGTTCCAAAACCCTCTGCCATCAGCAGGGACATCTTCCACTACACCAGGTTGCCCAAAGCTTCATCCAGTCTGGCCTTGAACACTTCCAGGGATGGGGCATCCACAACTTCTCTGGGCAACCTGTTCCAGTGTTTCACCACCCTCAGAGTGAAGAATTCCTTCCTCATATCTAATTGAAATCTGCCCTCTTTCAGTTTAAAGCCATTGCCCCTTGTCCTATCACTACACGCCCTTGGAAAATGCCCCTCTCCAGCTTTCCTGTAGCCCCTCCTTTAAGTACTGGAAGACTGCCATAAGATCTCCCTGCAGCGTTCTCTTCTCCAGGCTGAACAGCCCCAACTCTCTCAGCCTGTCTTCACAGCAGAGGCGCTCCAGCCCTCGGATCATCTTTGTGGCCCTCCTCCGCACCCACCCCACAGCTGAACACAGTATTCCAGGTGGGGTCTCACAAGAGTTGAGTAGAGGGGCAGAATCACCTCCCTCGACCTGCTGGCCATGCTTCTTTTGATGCAGTCCAGGATACAGTTGGCTTTCTGGGCTGCCAGCACACATTGCCAGCTCATGTGCAGCTTCTCATCCACCGGCACTCCCAAGTCCTCCTCAGGGCTGCTCTCAATCCATTCTCTGCCCAGCCTGTACTTGTGCTTGGGATTGCCTTGACCCATGCACAGGACTTTGCACTTGGCCTTGTTGATCTTCATGAGGTTCTCACAGGCCCATTTCTCCAGCCTGTCAAAGTCCCTCTGGATGGCATCCCTTCCCTCCAGTGTGTCCACCACACCACACAGCTTCGTGTTGTCAGCGAACTTGCTGAGGGTGCACTCAATCCCACTGTCCATGTCACTGACAGAGATGTTAAACAGCTCTAGCCTCAATACCAACCCCTGAGGAACGCCACTCATCACCGGTCTCTACTTGGACATGGAGCCATTGACCGCAACTCTTATAGTGTGATCATCCAGCCAGTTCCTTATCCACTGAGTGGTTACCTGTCAAATCCATGTCTCTCCAATTTAGAGACGAGGATGTTGTGCGAGACAGTGTCTAATGCTTTGCACAAGTCCAGGCAGGCGATGTCTGTTGCTCTTCCCTATTCACCACCATCATGGAAGGCCATCAAATTTGTCAGGCAGGATTTGCCCTTAGTGAAGCCACGTTGGTTGTCACTAATCACATCGGTTTTTGACACGTGCCTTAACATAGTTTCCAGGAGCATCTGCTCCATGATCTTGCCAGGCACAGAGGTGAGACTGACTGTCCTGTAGTTCCCCGGTTCTTCCTTTTTTCCTTTTTTATAAATGAGGGCTATGTTTCCCCTTTCCCAGTCAGTGGGACTGACTGCCACGATTTCTTAAATATGGTGGATAGCGGCTTAGCAACTTCATCTGCCAGTTCCCTCAGGACCCACAGATGCACCTCAGCAGGTCCCATGGACTTGTGCACCTTTCTTTAGATGGTCTCAAACCTGATCTTCTCCTACAGTGGGTGGTTCTTCATTCTCCCAGTCCCTGCCTTTCCTTCTGTGACTTGGCCTGTGCAGCTGGAGCTCTTGCCAGTGAAGACTGAGGCAAAGAAGTCATTGAGTACCTCAGCCTTCTCCATATCTGTGTAACTAGGTCTCCTGTTTCCTTCCAGAGAGGGCCCACATTTTCTCTAGTCCTCCTTATTTTGTGGCAATATTTCTCATTTCATAAGCCTGCTCTCGGAAAAAAAAAAAAAAATCCACCTCAAACTGTAGCCATTTGCTTATACTGCTTCTTTTTTAAAAACGTTAATTTAGACACAGCAAGGACAGAGGAACATCTTAAACTGATCACACTGCACAATGTAAAGGCATGAGGGAGAATTTCACAACTTATAACTTCACGTCTTAGAACGTGTGAAGGAAAAAAGCAAGAAGGGAAAAGATGGAGTGGTACGCTCATGTGTAAACGACAAGAAGCAAGTTTTTCATAACCCACTCCTCACAACCCTCCAGAAGAAGAAATTGCTGATGATTTAAGCAAATATTTTACAGAAAGGAGGCAAATTGGCAGCTAGCTTGTATCTGGGCAAACAATTAAGTGATTCATTTTGAAAATCCCACTTGATCCAAAAAGAGGCTTAAACTCTGTACTACTAGAGAGAAATCAAACAGAGAAAGTAACTTTCACAGAGGAATACTAAGCTGCACCTTTTTGATGCTGGATGGTTACTGCACCTGGCATCAGAAACAGTTATCTCACAAAGGACAGGCTCCTATCATCATCTCCAGCACCTCCCATTTGCCATAACATCCATCCTGTCTTCAGATGTTCTCGTTTCACGTTGCTCAATTCCATCATCTTATTCCTTACCGCCACTACTAAAACATACATCAGTTTGGTTTTCAGGCCACCACAAATACTGTTTGCTCTAGCTTTGAAGTATCTTTCCTTCTCACCTACTCCTCTTCAAAATACGCTTGGTGCAGTTATGTCATCTCCCCTTCTCATCACCTCAAAATATTTCACAATTGCATCCTACTACTGCTGGAGTTCACCCGTACACTTCCATCCCTTTCTGCCTCTCCACTGCTTTGCACAACACTCATCCCATCCAGCCATGCCCCGTTCCAGCCACATTGCTGCCTGCCCTCTCACAGGACAACTCCTCTTCAACCACACATTAGCCCTTCTGCCCCTCTCATCCTTTCCTAGGAGCTACAGCCTTCACCCTGGTTTCAGATCTACACATGGCAGAGCCTATCTTAGCCTGTATTTGGGAAGGCATACTGACTATACTTTGGACACACTTTAATACCAACCTCCATGGAAGCTTTGATCTTTATAAAGTAAGATATGCTGGCCACGCTTTGGACAAGACATGAAAAAAATAATTTGTGCTAAAGGGAACATCATGGCTGTTCAGAATGTATTTAAATAAAACTGAATATTTAAGTATCTCTTCCTCCAGCACAGTCTTCCCTTAGCACAGAATTACATCTATTTAATGTCATGTTTGAATGTAAAGCAATAATTCCAATAAAAGTATCAGGGATCTACACGCTGCTGAAGAAACAGACTTCATAGGACAGAGTGAAACCTGAAATAAGAACCTCCTACTATGTTTGATCAATTCATTTCCTACAATTGGAAAACGTTTTTTTTTTAGACTTCAACACAGTTATTGTAGAGTTAGTATAATTATTAGACAATATGTTGCATATGCAGCATACATATAAGCGTGTATCAAGAATAGTGTGACCAGCAGGAGCAGGGAAGTGATCCTGCCCCTGTACTCGGCACTGGTGAGGCCGCACGTGGAATATTGTGTCCAGTTTTGGGCCCCTCGCTTTAAGAGAGATATTGAGCTCCTGGAGCGAGTCCAAAGAAGGGTGACTAAACTGGTCAAGGGGCTGGAAAATAAAACTTATGAGGAGCAGCTGAGGGAGTTGGGGCTGTTTAGCCTGGAGAAGAGGAGGCTGAGGGGAGACCTGATTACGGCCTACAAATACTTGAGAAAAGATGGTGGGGAGGTGGGGGAAGGACTCTTTACATTAGTGATGGGTGATAGAACAAGAGGAAATGGGCATAAGCTTAGTCAGGGGAGATTCAGGTTGGATGTTAGGAAGTATTTCTTTTCTGTAAGGGTTGTCAGCCACTGGAATAGGCTGCCCAGGGAGGTGGTTGAGTCCCCATCCCTGGATGTGTTTAAGAATAGGGTGGATGATCTACTTGAGAATATGGTTTAATGGGGATTAGGGATGGTTGGACTCGATGACCTCTAAGGTCTTTTCCAACCTAGAAATCTATGAATCTATGAATCTGCATCCTTACATATCTGCACCCAATAAAAAAAAAGATGCTGTAACACAGCTAGACAACATCACCAACAGATGTGACTCTGATGGAGATGGCTTCACCCACAATCCATTTGCACTGCTGGCACAAATGTGTTCATTTGGCAGACCATTTTTTCCCACTCTTACGACCACTTGCGCTTTCCTCTAAACATTGCTGGCAGAGGCCCGTTCATTACACATATGAAAACAAAAAAATACGCTGAACTCTGAGCACGCTTTTATTGCTGCTGTGAGAGATATCCCCATGTATGTCTATGCATGCATCAAGGGTGCTTTCCCATTCCATTTCACAATTGCGAAGTGAACTGCAGTGAGAGTGCACCGTAATTAGCACACTGTTCATTTTCTCTGTGTGAAGCCAACTTTGTTAACTGGAACTATTTGATTTTGGTTTTTCCTTCTTCAAACAAACAAAGATGACCTGCAGTCCATTCTAGAAAACTCCTAGGTAGAAAATTACTTGGAGAAAGTCACACATGCTGTGAGCCTCCTACAGACTCTATAGCTGGAAAAGGCAGAACAATTCATCCAGCTCCCGAGCCAGACCAAAATGCAGCTTTTCAGGGCGGAGAAGGAGGAAGAGGAGATGAAGGAAAAGTCTGCCAGTTTATTTAGGTTTTTGCAGAGTTCTTTGCACTCTGTTTTTGGATGTATGACCTTGCCTTTAGCTGCATTTAAACGCAGACCACTCAAGAGCGTTGACTTTACCATGCAATCAGCTCGGCACAGAGGCAATCCACCATTTTTTTAAGAGCTGCTAATCTTACTAGCAACGACTGTGCATTTCTTCCACACCTTTGATCAACACCTTGAAGAGCTTTGGGCCAAGGATGATACACCCCAGCATTTGTCACATGAAGGTCTGAGGAAGAGACTGATGCTGAGAACTTTATTAGAAGAAGAGAAAAAAAAAAAAAAAAAAAACAAACAAAAAAAACCCCAAACAACTACTTGAGGTGTCCCAGGCCATGTAAGAACAGCCTGGAAAGAATAAAACACAAAGTGTTGAAAAACATATACATTGCAAACAAAACAAAATTTCAGTGCCACAACTTCTTTGGTCAAATACTGGAACAGGCTTCCTAGACAGCAGGTCGATGTCCCAGACCTGTCAGTGTTGAAGAGCCATCTGGACAATGCCCTTAACAACATGCTTTAACTTTTGGTGAGCCCTGCAGTGGTCAGGCAGGTGGACTAGACAATCACTGCCGGCCCCTTCCAACTGAAACAGTCCAGTCTAGTCTAGTCTATTTTGGATTATTGTTTTTCTAGCAATTGTTAAAGCTTAGTGTTACGAAACTGCAACACAGCTTCAGAAATGTGTACAAACTTGATCTCTATCAGCTTTGCACACACAAAAAAAAGTTCACCTAGGCAGAAACCCAGAAGCCCTTCAAAAAAAAGGGCTTGTTTTATTAGCTTAAATCTGGGGATAATTTATATCTTTCCATTACATCCATTCTCTGCAGAGGCATTTATTTCCTGGCTTCCTCGGCAAGGCCAGTCCAGCCCAGGGAGCATGTTGCAGCAGAAGCTACCTGAGCATATCTTTCCTCTGCAGACAAATGAATTGGAGAGCAAGAGAAACAGGAGTAATTCCAGCCCAATCCTCCTCCACCTCCTCCTCTCCTAACAAGGCACGTAAGAAGGAGGGAAATGGGCTGGAACTTGCTTTGAGACTCAGTAACATATTCCTCCACCAAAGCAATGCCTCTCTGTTTCACAAGGCTTTGCCAGAGCTTTTTAGGAGATGCTACGTCTTCTGTAACAGATCTGCTTCTTGGCAGAGCCCGAGTGCTCAATCCAGGCGCTCAATCAAAACATGCATCCACTAGACCTTTACAACAATTAAATACTGTAGGTAAACAACAGGGAAATAGATTCCCAGGAGTTCCACGAGAAATTCACTCTCACAGAAAACATTTGTTCAGCATCACTCTCACCACATCTGGGAAAAGCACTTCTCCACTGCTTTGCACCCCATTCTGCAAGGCATGACCAAAGCACCTTCTCAAGTCTGCAAAAAACCTCTGACACTGACATATTGCTAAAGCATGAAGAGACTAAAATTACAGTTACCAGCATTTAAAAGTAGGTAATTGGGCCCTAATTCACGTATCAGTACAAAAGAGCAAAACCACTAGAAATAAATTATGATACATGCACTATCTGAAATGGGGACACTGTGCTCTTACAAAGCAATGTTTGTTCTGAGCTCATTCCAGACACTGCAGCTAGAAACACATCCCAACTGGCAT
Source organism: Tauraco erythrolophus (assembly GCF_009769465.1). NCBI lineage: Eukaryota > Metazoa > Chordata > Aves > Musophagiformes > Musophagidae > Tauraco > Tauraco erythrolophus. Next base: position 30,740,143 of record NC_141496.1, read on the forward strand.
ATTTCTTCTGCATTTCTAAACACATAACCAATTTAGGCTTAACACTTATCCTCTAGGTACCAAAACCCAAACTAGGTAGTCACACAGGCACCTCATCTTTGGAAAACCAGTCAAGTGCCTGAATACAGGGCAGCTGCAAGAGTACGGACCCAGAGGACTTTGCTGGGCAAGATTCCTGACAGTCCACCAGTTGCTAGGTGTCTTTGACACTATTTTCACAAATTCATTTGTCTAATGACAGATCAACCTCTCCTCCACTCTTTCCTCTCCCTAACAAGATTATTTATATCCTCATGAAATTTGAAAAACGTAACAGGGAGTTACACGTTTATTTCTATGTGTAGGTATGCTTCAGCATGCTCCTCAGGGTCTGTTTATACGCAGGGTTTATGTGGTGGGTTTTGGTAGCAAGGGAGGGACTACAGAGATAGCCCCTGTAAGGAGCTGTGAGAAGCTTCCCCGGCTGCAAGTGTGACCCACTTCTGGTCAGGGTCAAGCCAGTCAGCGTCTCTGTGAGTAATAATATATTTAACAAGGAACAAAGGAACCCACGCCATGTGGGACCTGCAGAGGAGACAGGGGGGAGGCAGAGCATGGTCCCCAGCCTCTTGTGTGGGCAGTTGTCCCTGCTGGGCTACGGCCACTCAACTGGAGATGGCTGCCATGGCACAGCTTGGATAGCTCCAAATCACCTCGCTCCCGGGGCACCCACTGGACAGAGTTCATCCTGCTAGGACTGCTGAGGTTCATCAGGCTGGTTGGTCCCAGCATGGCTGCAGCAGAGAGAGGGATGAGATCTGAGAGAAACAGCTACGCAGACACCAGATCAGTGAAGATGGAGCGGGAGTAGTTGTGTCAGAGCTGAGATTCCTCTGCAGTCCATGGTGAGACGGCAGGTGGCCCCTCTGCAGCGCACAAGAGAAACAGTAGAGCAGAGATCCATCCACCACCCATTGGAGAACCCCAGGCTGGAGCAGAGATGCCTGTGCCTAAAGGAGTTTGGAGATTATGGTCTCTTATGGGAAAGGATCCCACACTGCTAGAGAGGAATAGTGGTGCAGAGATGCATCTGCAGTCTGTGGAGGACTCCACACCGGAGCGGGTGGCTGCACCCTAAGAAGCCATGACTCTGTGCAAAAGCACTCACTGGAACAGTCTGATGGTAAGAACTGGATTCTGCAGGAAGGACTCATGTCGGAAAAGTTCATGGAGAACTGTGTCCCATGGGAAAGCACCCCACATTGGAGCAGGGGAAGAGTGTGAGGAGTCCTCCCCCTGAGAAGTAAGAAGTGGCACAAACAGCATGTGACGAACTGACTGCAACCTCCATTCCCCATCCCACTGCATCACTGAGGGAGGGGGTAGAGGTGAGAAGAAGGGAGGGGTGGGGAAAAGGTGTTTTTAAGAGCTGACTTTGTTTCTCATTATCCTCTCTGAATGTGACTGATAATGAATTAAACTGATTTGTCCCCAGGTTAAGCCTGTTTTGCCCGTGGCCATGGTTGGCAGGTGATTCCTTCCTGTTCTTGTCTCGACTCTCAAGACATTTGTTATATTATCTCCAGGACAAAATCCATGTGGATCTCAGATAGTTCAATACCCATTTAATCAAAGCAAGGGGAAGGATGTGCCACTTTACCATCTCGGGAAATAAACACAGTCCCTGGTCACAGCTGGTTTCTCAGGTAGATGCTGGAGAATGTCTTTGCCCTCAAGTTTACACAGTGTTGATTGTGACGGACTTGCACAGGAAGCAAACTTTAAAGTCAAAAGGCACTTATTGAGACCAGTCAGCCATTACCTTACTTAGATATACACCTGAGTGGTTGCAAACAAGTACCTCAACTCTACCAAACCACCACAGGGACACAGGGGAACTGGAGATCCCTCAAACATCATCCAGGTTTGTAACAGTGGAGAACTTCAGGCAGCCACATCAACATCTCCAACTGCAAATAGATACCGGAAATTGTAGTGAAGAAAAAGAGCATGGGAGAAACCCTCAGTCCATTGAAGCCAGGAGGAGTTTTGCCACCAATTTAATGAGAGACAAGATTATCATTGCAATCCTTGAAATAAAATAAAAACAAAAAAGCATGTGGGAGGATTGAGGAGAGGAGGCTGCAGCTACAAGGGCATTAAGAGAGACACTGACCCAACTCTAAATGCATTAAACCTGTGGCTGAGCAAGTGTTTGGCAGCTTTGACCTCTCTGGGATCCATAAAGGAAAGCGTATATTTTATTACCAGTGAAAGCACTGCCCTGACACTGGATCAAAAGACCCACTTCAGAAAATCTTTATATTTTAAGGGGAATTGTTTAAACGTATTTTATTTGTGCTTAGACAAGAATAGTGGCAAGATATTTTCCCCGAGCAGCCATACATCCATAATGACATTTGCTGCAACTTAGCTGCAACTACAAACAATCCTACACAAAAGATGCTAAAAGAGCAGCAGGGAAAACGTAAATAAACACTAAAAAAAAAAAAAAAACCCACACTCAAATAATTAAAAACAAGGTCAAAGTTATAAACATGCTTTTCTAGTGTTCAGTGATATTTTTATAATGTCCACCAGACAGTTCTTGTCCACAGACTGCTGTAAACATTGTCATGGACTTGTTTAAGAAAGCACATGCCCTATTTGAAAGGAATGCAATGGGATTCAAGGCTAAATACACAATGAAACAGCAATTACACTCAGAGAAGGAAACGAATAACAAACTGAAAAACAAAATAGGAGATAAAAGCTGAACATTTCTCTATAAGCATTAACTTTCTAACTGTACAGCTAAAAACATCTTAATCAAATACAGGAGGTTTTTCCCCAACTGAATGACTTAAAAGAAGAAGCATCTGAGAATAATTCACACTTACGGGCTGGATGGTCACACTCAAAGAGTTGTTGTCAACGGTGCCATGTCTACGTGGAGACCAGTGTCAAGCGGTGTCCCTCAGGGGTCTGTTCTGGGTCCAGTGCTGTTCAACATCTTTGTCAGCGACATGGATGATGGCATTGAGTGCACCCTCAGTAAGTTTGCCGATGACACCAAGTTTTGTGGTGCCGTGAACTCACTTGAGGGAAGAGATGCCATCCAGAGGGACCTTGATAGGCCTGAGAATTGGGCCAGTGCATACTGCATGAGCTTCAACAAGTCAAAATGCAAGGTCCTTCACCTGGGTCGGGCCAATCCTACGCACAAATACAAACTGGGCACAGAGTGGGTTGAGGGTAGCCCTGAAGAGAAGGATTTGGGGGTGTTTATAGATGAGAAACTGAACATGAGCCAGCAGTGCGCTCATGTGGCCCAGAAGGCCAGCTGCATCCTGAGATGTATCAAGAGAAGCATAGTCAGCAGGTCAAGAGAGGTGATTCTCCCCCTCTACTCTGCTCTTGTGAGACCCCACCTCAAATACTGCGTCCAGTTCTGGTGTCCCCACCATAAGAGAGACATAGATCTGTTGGAGCGTGTTCAGAGGAGGGCCACAAAGATGATCCAGGGGCTGGAGCACCTCTGCTACGAGGACAGGTTGCGGGAGCTGGGATTGTTGAGCCTTGAAAAGAGAAGACTTCGGGGGGACCTAATAGCTGCCTTCCAATACCTGAAGGAAACTTACAGGAAGGCTGGGGAGGGACTTTTTACAAGAGTGTCCACTGATAGGACAAGGGGAAATGGGTTTAAGTTGAAGGAGAACAGATTTAGGTTAGATCTTAGGAAGAAATTCTTCAGTACGAGGGTGGTGAGACTTTCAAATAAATTGCCCAGAGAAGTTGCGGATGCCCCCTCCCTGGAGGTGTTCAAGGCCAGGTTGGACGGAGCCTTGAGTAGCCTGGTCTAGTTGAGAGGCATCCCTGCCCATGACAGGGAGGTTGGATTAGATGATCTCTAAGGTCCCTTCCAGCCTATGCCATTCTATGATTCTATGACTCTATGATTCTATCACGCAAAAGCACGCCGGAATCATTTATCAGTTTGAACTTCACTTCAATAATTTAGAAAACAGAATAACATTGTTGAATTACTTCTGTTAATTCTGTTTCCCAATTTTCATGCACACGAAACCGATGCGTTTGTGAAGAAGGTAAAAATTACAGCTCATTTGTCCCTCTAGCTCTAACTAAGCACACAAATAACATACTTTCAAAAAAACATTTTGGACTTTCTTCCTGTCAAACAAGATGATTCGAGTGCACCCTCAGCAAGTTTGCAGATGACACCAAGTTGTGTGGTGTTGTGGATACGCTGGAGGGAAGGGATGACATCCAGAGGGACCTTGACCTCGACCAGCTTGAGAGGTGGGCCTGTGAGAACCCCATGAAGTTCAACTAGACCAAGTGCAAAGTCCTGCACGTGGGTCGGGGCAATCCCATGCACAAGTACAGGCTGGGCAGAGAATGGATTGAGAGCAGCCCTGAGGAAAAGAACTTGGGAGTGCTGGTTGATAAAAAGCTCAACATGAGCTGGCAATGTGCGCTGATAGCCCAGAAAGCCAACCGTAATCTTGGGCTGCATCAAGAGAAGTGTGGCCAGCAGGTCGAGAGAGGTGATTCTGCCCCTCTATTCTGCTCTCGTGAGACCCCACCTGGAATACTGCATTCAGCTCAGGAATCCCCAACACAAGAAGGACATGGAGCTGCTGGAGCGAGTCCAGAGGAGGGCCACAAAGATGATCCAAGGGCTGGAACACCTCTGCTATGAAGACAGGCTGAGAGAGTTGGGGCTCTTCAGCCTGGAGAAGAGAAGGCTCCGGGGTGATCTTATTGCAGTCTTCCAGTACTTGAAGGGGGCCTATAGGAAAGCTGGAGAGGGACTTTTTACAAGGGCATGTGGTGACAGGACAAGGGGCAATGGATTTAAACTGAAAGAGGGTAGATTTAGATTAGGTATAAGGAAGAAATTTTTCACTCAGAGGGTGGTGAGGCACTGGAACAGGTTGCCCAGAGAAGTTGTGGATGCCCCATCCCTGGAAGTGTTCAAGGCCAGGCTGGATGAGGCTTTGGGCAATCTGGTGTTATGGAGGGTTTCCCTGCCCAGGGCAGGGGGTTTGGAACTAGATGATCTTTGAGGTCTCTTCCAACCCTAACCATTCTACGATTCTATGATTCTATGACTCACAACTTTTTAAGTGTTTCACCAAGTGTTTTCAGAGACCCTCTGGCTATGGACCTCTGAATATTTTCCAGTAGATGTGCTCAAATTATTCTTGGACACATGGCTACAGTACAAATAAAACCCTGTTTACTTAATCACCTTTTGCATGGGCCTCAGCGCAGAACTGAAAATTTCAGAAGTGTTCAGGACTGTATGAATATTAGAGTGCACTTTACCATTGTCTTCAGCTGGACAACATCAGCAACATCAACCAACACGGAGAATTTTGGAGAACACTCACCTTTGAGGTCAAAACAGCCCAGACAACTAGAAGTTGCTGACAGAGTACTAAATTAATCTACTCCCTGGGTATGCATTAAAATCCTCTTTCCAAATGGAACTTTCTACCATACTTTGCATCCTAATCAGAAGCTTTTGCCTTTAATTTCCTACGCTGCAGAACAGACATACGTATTCTGAAACTGGCCTAGAAGTAGTTTATGCAAATGTCTATGCACATTGATAGGACAAGGGGTAATGGTTTTAAAATAGAGGGAGGTAGATTCAGGTTGGATATTAGGAGCAAATTTTTTACCATGAGAGTTGTAGAACACTGGAGCAGGTTGCCCAGAGAGGTGGTGGATGCTCCATCCCTGGAGACGTTCAAGGCCAGGTTGGATGAGGCCCTGAGCAACCTGATCTAGTTGGAGATATCCCTGTTCCTTGCAGGGGCGTTGGACTAGATGACCTTTGAAGGTCCCTTCCAGCCCTAACGATTCTATGATTCTATGATTCTATGTCCATTCGGAAACTAATCATTTTTCCCCTCCCATACCACTGCTGTTGAGTGTGCAGATGGTACAACAGTATCAGTGCTAATTCAACAGGGGAGCATGAAAGCCAGAAATAGGGACAGACAGGATAGCCCCTGGCAGCTGGCTGGACAGAGCTCCCTTGCTTCATTCCCTGGCCAGTGTCTACTGACTTATGTCTTTTTTTTGGATAATGATACGAGCTTATCTGTGAACTAAAACATTTTAGAACTAATTCTGTTTCACCATTTTTTCTCACCCATGGAAATCTAGGTAGTTAAATTTAATACAGGAAGCTTTGCTTTCAAGATCCTTAAAAATCAGTCCAGGAATTTGCTGTTGTTGTCTGCACCCTTTGGGTATGAAATATGTCTCCTATTTCTCTTTCTCCTCTCTGTTCTTTACTCAAACACCTTCTATGGAAAAGGTACCTGTGAATAAGCAGTCGTGTTTTCAACTGGGTCCCTGGGAATCAGGCCAGCTCATCCTTGAGGAACCACAAGATCACAGATTAAGAAAACAGTAAAGATGTTAATGAACCTGGCTGTAGCCCAGGTGTTTGCCCAAAAACGTCTTAAGGGAGGGTATATACTTTGAAAAAGCAACAAAAGATCAAAAGAAATTCAAAATTGTTACTTAATGACAGGAGGAAATAAAACAGCATGTATCCAGGGGATAATTAACCAAGGTAATACAGACATGCCTTTGTAGGGATAGGCTACAGGTATATCGCTGGTATATATATACACCAGCATTTAATTTCCAATTTTGCACTCCTACTCACTCTTTTAGAGAGTCAACCTCTTGGGCCAGCAATTAATGTGAAGGTAAGCAGGGAAGTTACACTCTCAACTTGCTCAAATCAAGCCTGCCTGGAAGGCCAGCCATGGCCACCAGACTGCACTCACTCCTCCTCCTCCTCCACTGCCACCAAGGCAGAGCTCCAGCGGTGCAATGGTGAAGGGAAATGCCGGCATGGATGGGGCCCAGGTTTGCGTGTGCATATGAACTAGCACATGAACTCAAGACACACCGCCTCGAGTGCTCCACACCCTCATGGGAACAGCCCTTGGCCTGGGTACTTGCGACTTCACTGCAGGACAAGGGGACAAAGGTTGAAACGTGGTTCCTCTGGCTACCATTTATTCTCAGAGGGTAGATGGCTGTGAATGCAGACTCGATGCACCCTCATCTCTCTGCCTCCATCTAAAGCAGCTACACATCTTTCTCTGGAACCATAAATGAGATGGGATGCACCTGCATCCCATGGGATGCACCTCCCCTGATGGGACATGCCATGAGCAAGCTGCATTACAAGCACTTTCCACTTACCATCGAAGCAAAGCAAACCACCCCGCACAAAAACATTCTTCATAGGACATATGTAACTTCTAAACAGGTTACAGAGGAAAGATGCTGCCCCATCCTGGCATCCTAGGTTAGAATCTGAGAAACCTGGACAGGAGTGTGTTTCACCACAACTTTCTGACATTTTAGGCACATTGCTGGACGTAACATCACCTTAGACCTTCTTTGTGATTGAAGTTAAACAACATCTCCTGACTACACAAGAGAATTGTGAGGAACAGTGCACTACAAAGATCACCAGGCACTGACATTATGACAGTGATGGAAAACATAGGCTCCTAAAATAGAAAGCTTTAAGCCAATATCACATCGCCCAGAGCAAATCACCAAAGCAATGAAACAAAAATGCAGACAAGCAAAGAACAGGCATGAGCATGCAAACTCCATAAAGACCACTAAGAGGAAACGTGCTGGACATAAAAAAGTTGGGGAAAAAGAAACCCTACAAAACTCGACACGGCTGGCACTCTGCAGACCCCACCCAGGCAAAGACTATCACCAGGCTTATCCAAGGTGAGAGAGTCTCCAGACACTTGGATGTGCTGTAGCTGTGAGCAGCTTGGTGCTACGTCCTACCCTCAGCCCTCTCCAACCCAGTCAGAGGAAAAACCTGCTGAACCCACACCATTTGTAGTTATACTTCAATACATCAGTATTAAACACTGAATACATAAGCACATACACTTCATCAAAGAAGCTGTAACAGTGTCAGAAACAAAACCCAACCCCAAACAAGAACAAACCAGACGCACTTAAGAGGGAGAGACTTGGTGTAGCAGAATACAAGAGAGGTTAATTAAGCTTTGACCTCAAGCACTTTTAGCCAACTCCAGGGGTTGTAGGCAAGAGCATGTGACACCTTAGGAAAGAGCATTTTGAGAATAGTAAGCAACATACAGTACAGGACCAAGTGGAAGTTTTATTTTCCAGGAGAACCTGAGTCTCGAAGCTGAGAGCCCGTGTTTCTGCCTCTTCCTGGAGAACTAACGTCCAAATACTCCTTTGGAAAGACAGAATCAACATATAACCTCGAGCATCATCTCCTTGGAAGGTGAGGCCCCTCTAATGTCTACAGGAAACTGCTGTGGACATCCTCCATGGCTCAGCATCTCTTTACTTCCCTCTGCTGCTCCCACAGGAAACATTCATCAGCCTCTCAGCAGAGAATAATTTACAAACTTCTGAGATCACTTATTTTATGCTCTTGAGAGCTGACTACTCCCACAGTATTTTTGCCCCACGGCAGCAATATATTTCTTTCCACATGTCAAAGATCAATGTTGGTGATCAATAACATTTCTTCAAAAAAAAAAAAACAAAACAACACAAATAAAGTTACCTACCATTAAGTAAGAAGAAAGGATTTTCCGTAAGAGAGGTGTTTTTCTTCCACACTAGAAACTGCTTTCAATAGGAGGAACAACTGCCATATATACATTCTTTAATATCTGAAAAGTGCTTCATCAAATATGTTGCTTTTTAACTTTCACTGATAGTCTTTTTCCCCATCTACAGCGAAACCAGTGGCTGCCTGAAGACATTATGGTCTTACTCCACGTACTGTGTTTAGTACACTATGAAATGAAAAGACCCAGCTTCCTGCTTTCTTTACAGAAAGAACTGGATAAATACAACTTTATTTGTATCAGTTAAAAAAGCATAATTTAGAAGGGCAAAAGCTATTTAAATTCAAGTTCTGCTTACTTAAACAATGTATTATTAGCACTGAAAGAAGAGACAACATGTATGATGTTTCAATTTATCCTTGGCTAATCAATACGGAAAATTAGACTGGCTTCTAAGGAGCGATTTTATCATGTGGTAACAGTATTTTGCTGTGTAGAAGCCGGAAACAGACTCCTCAAATTAACTGAAAAGCATGTGCTTCAAATATTTGATTTGCTGTTTCATTAGCATTTATTTTTTAAACTATGACATTTATGTGTGTTGTAATTAGATTTTAATCGTATTGCTGCCAAGAAAAATTACATATGAAGAGAAGCGTATCAAAATAATGCATTTTTGAAATTGAGTCATTTCATAGAGTATTTTTAAATTATATTTCACAAAAACTATATTACCCAGCAAGATCCTTGATCTTTCCAGATGCACTCCCTCTTACATAACAAAAAAGAAACAGCTCTCACTCATCCAACAAGATTACACATACTATTTTAGATTTGCAAAGAAATTCAGTACTGACAAAGTGTGACTGTTTGAAGCAACAGCGCTATATGGGTGCATTCTCCAGCTGTGTAGCAGCCACTCACTTATAGCAAGTTGAAAAAGTACTTTGCAGGAAATCTTTTAAAATTTGTATTATAAACATTGAACGGCAGTTATTCTCAGATAATCTGACACGAAGTACAAGCCTCTCGGGCAGACATTCTTGGAATAAAGAAGAGTGTAAAATCTGTTACCCAACAATAAAGGGGTTAAAGTTTTTGTGTAAGAGTTTCATGAAGGGTTCAGTCGGCAGCAGGTGATTCACGCACACCTAAAGAAACTAACAAGATGTCCATCCTTGAAGCTGTCAGGAGTGATTAAAAAGCAGACTCTTTATCAAGAACTGTCTGCCCTTGGAGGGAACATCCCAGAAACTGCAGAAACTTTGTTACCATGTTTTTCTGAGCTGTGAACATGCAGTTGCTTGGGGGAGAAGGTAATTCCGGCAGGGGGAGATCGCGACCACCGACTCACAGACCACCTACCCTAAATACACCCCAGACCCAAAAGAAAGGGGTGGAGGAAGAGAACTGAGCATGCGAAGTAATTTACATGTAAAGCGAGAGAAAATTAACCAATTGTTTCAGAATATGTAAATGTGTTATGAATCACGCATGATTGTAGTGTATAACTAATTTTCTGTCCAGAAGCTGGGCGGGCATGCCAGGAGGAGATATCCCCCGCACACCCAGCACTGCAATAAAGAATACTTGCTTTCTAAAACTCCAAAACGAGTCTTGGAAAGTTCAATTTCCTTTTCAGGTATCAAATCCACTTCATATAGATGCCAAGCATCTATACAGTGTGAAAAGCATCCTCACTTTGAACACAGTAGATTTCTCTCTCAAAGAACAAAAAATTATGCTTTCACAGAGGCTGGACAGAAGGGATTATTTCCTATCTTTTGACCACTTCTACTTGTAGAAAATTTTCTACCTGTAGAAAATAAGGTGTTATAACTGACATTTTTAAAGTTGCATGCAAACAGTGTGCAATTGCCATGACACGATATCCTATAGTTCCACTGTGCCCTATAAAAGGGACTGGAACACATCAGAGAAATACCTCAATTCACTGCAGTGCATGTATTTGTCATGTTCCCTTAGTTTTCCCAAGAGAAGCTTTCTCTACCCCTGATTATGGATGAAGATTCAACAGATTTTAGACAAGTTCAGCTAGTCAGAGAACTACTTAATGAAAACTGTCTAACGAATTGAACAATAAGAAAGGACATTCAGGTCTAATTTAAATGCTGATTTGATTCTGTTCTCCAGCAAAGTCATGCAAATAAAGCAGGAGCAGTTGGAAGGAGTTTCTAAAACTGATGAAGTAGTTGGATTCAACTAAGAAAAGAAATGCCTTGACTCAAGGACTTTCTCAAGATGGACGGACCTCTCTGATCTTCCCAGAGGCACTGGGAAGTACTCAGATTAGGAACAATATTGTGACAGCTGCAATGCTTTCAGACACTAACTTACCAGAGCAACTACATCAACCTCAGATGATCAGTATAAGGTCTGCCAAGACCTCCCCAAGTTTTAGATAGGGATTGAGAGACAACCCTGAATCTTTCTCAGTCTGCTTAGGGTGTTCAAACAGCCCCTTCACATTACCTGCAGATGCCCTGAAAGCTTTATGTATCCTCATTCCACATACACACACTCACACACGCTAACCTGGCACAAAATATAGGAGTTTGCTAAAAAATTACTACAGTCTCAGTTTCTGGGACACTCCAGGTATTCCTGCTGCAAGTCTCTGAAGTCCATATTTCACCACTATCCTCAGGCTTGGTAGGACACCGAGGACCCAGACACCAGCTCCAGCGGCTCCCCCCACAAGAAAACAAGTTGGTGACCGCCTAACAGCAATCCAAATCACACTCATCAGGCTTCTAGCAAGTTAGGAGACCCCTCTGGCATTTACCCACATGGCTTGGTGAGAGGCTGTGGACCACAACTAGCAAGTTACCACAGCTCAGGATCACAATTTGCAAGTTACCAAAGCTCAGGTCCACCACGGGCTCTTGCTTGTGCAAAGCTTACAGCAAAAATTCCCAACTAAAATCATGTTCTTACATCCATCACTCTGACAAGTGACTCGTACACACTAAGCCCCCTCTGCCTCCACCTGATGAGTTACTAGTTCGTAAGAGATGTATCATATTGGTTTCCAAATGCACAGCTTTGAACCACACTCTCATCAACTGGAGTAAACAAAAGGTGGGAAAATTGAATCTTCCCACGTAATAACTGAATTCTCCTCAGTACCGAGCAACATCTCCCAGTATTATGTAGTCCACAGATTTACACAGATTTCACAAGCCTACATCTGGCTCTCAGGGTTATAATCAAGATATTAAACAGAACTGTAAAGTATCACTTGTAAATCTTCCTCTCTACCCTAATAACTGTTCTTGCAGCACCCACATATCCTCATCTCTTTCTATTAACCTCCACCTTCTTTATCTTCCATAAGAACTTCCTGGGACACAATATCAAATGTTTCATTTTCAACAGCTTCGATTAAGCCCGTTGCACAGTCCTTCTCTTAAGAGGCCAGTTATCTTATCGTGGTTAGATATCAGATTAGGCTGACGCAGCCACCTGTGATAAAACCATGTTGAATTTTATCCATTAGCACCGTGTTCTTGATTATTCTTTCTGTCAAAATTTGTTTTTAAAACCTTGCACCACAAAACCAACACACGAACAGGCCTCACAAATCCCTTCCCCCCACTGCCCTTAAAGATATTGCATCTAATTTTTTCCCACCTGAGGACAAACACAATGAAAACTCATGCTGGTGCATTAGCAATCCTATGTTCCTTCAATACTCTGGGGTGCAGATTATTTGTACATTTCTATCCCTATCACATCACAATAACCAGATACTTGTTTTGTTTATGTCTTTGTTTCACCTTTTACCACCCTTTTGAAAACCATTCAGTGCCCTCCCACTGCCCTCGCAGACATCAACATTCATGTACCCCTGCTACTACCATTCTCATTGCAAACCACGGCAGAACAAGCCAAAACAGACAACCACGGTTTATTAATAATAATTACTAGATTGCCCAAGTTTCAATCCTCATACTCACATCCCATTGAAGGTATCAAGCAAATCAAGTTTATCTAATGCATGTCCTCCCTCCTGTTACAACCTGATTTTGAACCCTGAGTTCACCTATTTTAAGCAATGACTTCAGGTTTGGCAGAAAAAATTCCATTTTATTACAAACTACAACTCACTCATTTTTTTGACATAACATACAATTTCTTGCTTTGAGGAAGTGGAGAGAATGGTAATTTGGAATTTTATAGGGAAAAAGCAGCCATAAATTGTGGGAAAGAGAGAGTGGTGTCTTTTCACAAGCAGTAACTCTGCTTTTGAAAACTGCAATTGAGACTACTGAAGGAGAAGAAAATAATTATCGTAAAGGTGAAATAATTTTAAACTTACTTCAGAGAACTGAGCCACAGTACTGAAAACCATCATCCCCACACTCGCCTGCATCAGACAGCCACATTCAACAGCCTGTGGTCTCAGACAACCAAGAGAATGGTTTTTGGTTTCATTCAGCCTGCTTTTGAATGAGCCATTACCCAAAAGAAAGCGACTCTCCCGGCAGAAGCCTAGTGTTGTAGAACTTACATAAAGAGGTACTTCAGCGCAGCTCAACTCCATTGTCACAGCACCTAGAAACAGAATAAACCAGTGGAATTATTACACACCCATTAGGAGGCATTGATACCATTATATCCCACTCATGCCTGCAAACTAAGTCGACATCTTCCAGCATTAGGGGAAAAAAAGGGATATTAAGCTTATCGGCTATCCAGTTGCCGCAAATTTCCCCAGAATGAGGAAATGCTGGTGTAATGATGCCCGTGTGAGGCTGGAGGAGGGGCGGCCGGTCTTAGTTCACATGCTGTGAGCTTTTCACACAACAGACACAGTAAACAAAACAGACCAGTCTGAGCACAGCCGCTGAGACATTCGTAGTTGCAGCAAATGAAGTAGTGGGAATTGTAGAGTTTCTTATCTCTAGAGGCAAAAATTGGAATTTGACCTCGAGATGTACTTGTAGCAACTTTCACTCCACATCAATATCCCTAGTGTCTGGTGCTGGTTTTTTTAGCATCCTCACAGAACGTATGCCCAAGGCAGATCGCCTTAACTACCCTGAACAGCGAGCTACTAATTCCAGTCGTCACTGGAATTACTGGAATTACAGTCATCATAGCGACTCTGATTTCTATTATTATATTTCGAACTCACTACATCCTCAAAATTCATACTCTAAAAATAATTTCCTGTCAAACGAGAAAAGCACCTGAGAAGCAACTCCACATCTTTAAAACAGCAAGGCAGGCTGAACAGCTACGCCTAAGTCTTCCACTTGCTGACACAGGCTACGAAAAAAGAGTCTGTCTTAAAAGAAACCTGTCTCAGCTCAAACGTGGTCTTGTTTTTACAGCAGAACAGTTTCCAAGAACAACACGGTTGTGCAGCTCATTGCTTGTTAATGCACAGGTACACCGTGCTATGACTCAGATAGGATTTGAGAAGTTCCCTGCTTACAAACTGCAGAAATTAAATGCACAGCTGCAACCAAACACAAAAGTGACCCACCCTCCGCCCCAGCACACACTCCTTTTAAACCATGTTAATACTCATCTCCTGGTGCCTGCCGATTCATCTACATTCACAAGGACCTATGTTCTTGTGGTTTGACTTCTATATATTTAAAACAGAAGGCAAAACTCTTTATAAAATCACTGGCCACAACTGTTCGGCCAAAAAAAAAGAAAAAAAAAAAACGCTTTCACATTGTAAGAAAAGGGTATCCAGGCAAACAGTAATCAAGCCAGCCTCATCAGCAGCGGGACTCAAACAGAGGAGTTTCTTATTTTCTGTGGAGGGAGGAGGTATCCCACAGCTGACTCTAAGGCGTCTCGCTTTGACAGACAGAGACAAAGCTCTGCAGTTTCCAGCAACAGCATCCTGAACCCAACTTTAAGAACAGCAGCATGGGAAGCACAGTCCTGTTTGTACAGAAGAAAATAGGGTTGCAAGAGAAACCGTAACATAAATTCCACAAGGAGTATTTTAAGGTGGAGTTTTTCAGAAGTGTCACCTTACAGATCGGATGAAGCACATTAACTTCTATCCCAGACCTGTCACCAACTCACAATTACTGCCACACACAGATCACGTATATACAGGACATCACTTCACGATTGGCTGAAATGAGAGACAGGCCAGCCAGGTGTTTTACAGCACTGCTCTATTCTGCTGTATAAAATCCCTTCACTTGCAATGGTTCTCCCTCTTTAAAGGAGCACATCCAAACTAAACTCCACCATCTCCTCTGCAAGAAAATACAAGCACATTTGAATCATTATGCCATGCCAACAGAATAAGATCTATTCCTGGTTACTTCTGTTATATCACTTTCTTGACCTCCAGAGCCTCAAATGACGTATCTTAACATCCTCCTCTGCAAGGATGAGAAAGGCAGATATCCAGTCTAGTCTACTTATTCTGCTGCAAGTGTGCACAAGAAGGCATAACTTATCCCCTCCTTTGAGGGATTATCATTGCACCATCAGTATGATAAGCTTCTTTTGTATCGGAAAATACAAACGCAGCTCATTGGAGAGACGATGCCATCCTGACTTCAGTTCCCTTCACCCTTTTCTTGTGTCACACTGGATCCCCTGGGAGCTTGTGCATTCGGAAATACTAAGTACCTAGCTCAATATGGATCCTGAGTGGATAAATAACATGAAGATTTAGCTCACCTGAAGCAATCAATTTTTTCCATACAGCACTGACTAGAACCATGTTGAAATACAATCAGTACTTTCGACACACACTGCCCTGATAAACCAGCTTATAATGGTGTTTCCTGGATACAAAGGTGTTCCTAGTAGTACACTTTTTCCTTCCTGCAGAAGAACCTATAAATGTCAACACACGGCACTAAGCGACCTCTTCTGCTTTTCTGACTCTCTCAAGGGTGTTGGTTGTTCAGAAAAAAACTTTCACACGAATGGCTCACGGCTTTCCTCCATCTGGGGTTTACAGTAACTCAGCTTGTCTGCTGGAAGCAGCTGGGAGGGGCAGGAAGAAGAGAAGGATGCACGTAGGGAGGAAATGCTCTGGCTCTGGCTACAGAGCAGCTCTTGTGCAAGCTCTGTTTCAGGGCAAGGGACTGAAGGAGACGCTATCACATGCACCCTACCGCTTACATCCCCTGTATGGCAAAGAGCTGCTCAGCTCCCCGAAAAAGCAGAGTCCCCAGTGCCCAAGAGGTGCCACGTAGACGATCACTCTCAGGTGCTGAGGAGCAGTCCCACTCTGCACAGCAAGGGCAGGGTCAAGCCACTCAACATCATGGATGCACATCATTTCGCAGAGCAACACCTGATCTCTTTCTCTGACATAGAAACCAGCAGGATGGCCATCTAACAGACAAAAAGATACAGTTTCAGGCATTGCTCACAAATACTGAGCTCCCGCCAACATCAGCAGTAACAGGGTTCATCCGTACACAGAAAAAAACCCTCTTCAGCACCCAGTTTAGCAGTAAATTTAATGGAAGCATTTATTGTGATGTGCAACAAACTGGGGAGACTTGCAGCATATGTTTCAGTCAAGTAGAGGTAAATACACAAAAAAAAAAAGAACAAAAAATCTTGACAAGAATTTTATTTCACCAACTTTTTTTTCAATCTACAATCTCCCCTTAAACCTAGTGTTAAATGCTACTACCAGCCTACTAACCAGCTCAGGTTATTGAGATGAACATCAACAAGTATTTTGGGTTTCATCAAAGATGCCAGACATTTCAATAATCCCTCCAACACTTTTCCTTGCCTGATATTTTATTTAGTGGTTGCCAATTATGGCAACTCATACGGCAACTTTCATATATCCAACTTCTTCCAACATTAGTTTTTAGCAAGTTTCCAAGTTTTTAGCATTTTATAGCACGGTTTCCCCAATTATCAAGATGTGTTAGAAGGACCACAATAAGGAAATAAAGTAATGGAAAATACAAGCATCAGATATTGACTGAACTGCATTTTAATGGAAAAGATCTCAGTTATCAAACTTTTTTACTCTGTACACACTGAAAAAAATAGATAAAGGAAAGCAGTGCCTAAATCTCTGCAGAAAGATATTTCTACTGGCTGACAAGGTGACCCTTCAGTCAACACTATGACTACTATTTGGCTGTCCCAGCACCTACTGTGTATCATCAGCTTTTCCTAAACACAAAAGGAACACTTCCTGATCCTAGTGCAACCTGGCTTACAACTCACAACTTGACTTTCTCCTCTTTCTTGTAAATAAAGCATATATAACTGTGGGAGAAAGACACAAAGATGGTGAAGACAAGACTCTGGCTTTGATGCTGCTCTATGATCCAGCAGCCACTCGTATGAACTTCATCTAACTCAGGGCTCTGCTACTGCCGTAAGAAGCCTCCATGGCTCATTAAGCAGCACCACACCAGTTTGTGCAAGCCTTGCAAACAGCTGCAAAGTATAAGTGGTGGTATAAAACACTGATTTCATACTATTTTTCAATGTATAGATTCAAAGATAACAAAACATGGGGTCTTTGGACCCTGCTCCCTATATTCTTCTTTCAGACCATAATCCCACACCTCTGTGCCACAGACCACTACAGTGGTTTCACAAATTGAAAAGCAACTGACTGAACATCAAAACTGTCAAGCTATGTAAATAAACATAGATGCTTTGCAGGTGCCTTGGAATTCTATTCTTCCTTGTTTAATTACTTCTTTTTGGTGATGGTCATACTGAAACTCATGTCTATCAAACACTGGGAATTACAGTCTTATTACCACCATCAAGACAAGCACGCTAAATCTTTACTTCTGATCAACTGGAGCAACAGGAAAGCAAGGGTGCCTCCCACCCACAGGCCACTGGAAGGTATGCAGGAATCCTCAGAGCATCACTTGTGATGCTTTAAAATCTAACATCTTTGTCTAAGCAAAATGTGTTCTGCATTGTTAACTCTAGCAGCACATAGACATTAAGAGGTCTTCTACCAAGCGCTCTTCCACTGAGTGACTGTGTTACATGTCACTATTATCACTGTTTTATTATTTTTTGCTATCCAATAGTCCGTAGGAGCTAGGTGCTATATCAACCCACAAGGCAGCCTCTAAGATGGGTACAAATTATTATACATATTGCGTTTACTATGTTAATTATTATACATACTGTGTTTTAAGGTTTATTGAGACCTTCTCAGGTCTCAATATTCTTCAAAAACAGTGAGATTCCAAAGTGGTGCTCACAGACCAGCCAGTTTCTATTAATAATGTTCATCCCACTGTTTCTTCTCAACAAGGACGGCAACTGAATCAAACCATATTTTTGAATTTACAGATGCCATCTGAGTTACGTTAGGTATGTATACCTAAAGGCGCACTCACAGCTTCCCAAGCACCAGGAACCACGCTGCACAGCCATCAGGTCTAACATAGTACAGAATGTTCTTTTAGAGCAGATCCTTGCTCTGGACCTGGTTAAAAGACCTTGTAAGAATTAAATGAAAGGAAAAAAGTAGCAAGCTGAAAATACACGCATATTAAATACTACATTCCCAAAGTCAGAGTTTTACACCCTTACAGCCAAGGTTTTTGACATGATCTTTCATTTTTACCTTTGGCTCTCCTGAACATCTAGAGCATGGGGAATAGGGAGGGGACAAAGCAAAATCCTCAGCTTGCAGCTTCCCAAGCACATTCGTTTACTGCTTAACAGTATTCAAACAGCTTCTAACAGTATTCAAACAGAGAGGTAAAATAAACCCTTGCCTATTAAATTTATAATGAAGCAGCTTGCACTAGTATTGATTACTTCACCACACATTAAGTTTCTCTTGAAGCAAGTAAACAGAAGAAATGCAGCTAAATGCCTTTTAAAATAGCTCTTTTCAACAATTTGAGACAAAAAGAAGCTTAAATCTTCCTCCAAAAAACATCACCCCATTCATGACTATCCTATTTCTTTAATTTGCTCAAGCCACAGCCATTTTGTGCTCTTTAGTAGGGAAAATATTTAAAGAGTGTCCAAAGAAGGGTTACATTTTTTAACCTTTTAAAAATAGATTTGGGTTTTAAAACACAAAAACAACTTTAGAAAAATGCCTTTTAGACAGAAGCCTGCTCCTAAGGTTGGCAAAATGTATCTTTTATGCATTCTTGTATTAACATTCTTAATGTAGCAATTTCATTTCAATTTCAATTAATTTCTCCCTACTTTGGACACTGTGAAGCCATGAGAGCAGAGCAAAAGCAAACTCTAAAAGAGTCCATACAGCACAATTAGTTGTACAGTTTACTGACAAGGTAGCAAAGAAGGTTTGGTTCTACAAATGCATTCAAATGCATGCTCCAATGCTACCCGTGACAACAAAGAAAGAAAGTTAGGGGATACATTATGTGCTTAATGATAAGTTTTGCAATTTGCACTCCACCTTCATGAACAGCTAGAACAGCACAACAAACTCTACAGTCATTAAGAGCAAGAAACAAATTTTTTATAAGAAAAATCATTAGATATAACTTTTATATTCATAGAAGCAGCTTCCATTGACAAGGGCGACTATTCCACCTCATAGCCCTCTTCTAACTATTAATATAGTTTAGTGGTACCTGCTTGTCTAAATGATGCTGAGCCTGAAAGATAAAACTCACACAGCTCAACTAGTCAGTAGGAAAATCTGTAAATATTTGAAAATTCTGTAATTTCTGAAGAATTTCAGCAGATAACATTGAGGAAAATTCCAAAAACATTCCTGAGACAGGAGGTGAGAAGGTGCTACAGATGTAGTAATATTCAAGCTAATACAGAAGAGAAAAAAAAAAAAAAAAAGAAGTGCTCCAGTCAAAAAGTATTAAAACTCCTGGTACAAACAGACTTCTGTCGTTTCAATATTTGGGTACAAACATGCGTGGTGACACAAATCCTGCCTGCTGTCCTATGGAGCACCTTAGCACCTAAAAAGACTTACTTGTAGAAGGCGCAGAGAGTATGTGTGTTCCTGCCCTGAGATCACCATATCCTCCCATCTATAAACGGGAAACCGGGATATTGAGGTGCCGATGGACTGACACGCGGCCATACAGAGAGCTGGTTTTTGGCTGGGAAAGCCAAAACTTGGAACTGGATCTTCTGAGCCGCTGTGTTAATTACGGGCTATCCTTCCTATATCCCAATGCAAATTCTTGTTCAACGTGTTATTCAGATGAAAAGAAAGTCGGGCCATTTCACATACCGCACCCTTCAGAAACGGACCCCATACAGGAACTATTCGCAGGGAAGACAATGGGAACTCCTGAATAACAGCAGCAGTTTCAGATCGAGAAAGAGAATACTCCTCCGTGATAATACGCAACCAAATGTTGGCAGAAACGTCTAATTTACAGGCCAACTGAGGCGGCCAGATTAGTTTCCTGATAGATTATTATTAAGATGCACCTACACGATCACTTTCTTCGTCGTGCTCGATATCCAAACACCACTTTGGAAAAAGAAAAGCACTTAAGTACTCAAATCTTTTCACCAGATTTTGTCCTGCCGATTTTTCATATCAAACTCACAGAATATAGTTCATTTTTTAACCTATGTGGAAAAATCCCTCTTACTCAAATGCCTTCTGAAATTCTATCAAAAAGCGTGGCAGAGACTAAATTATCTCTGAAAAAAAAAAAAAAAGCAACCACAAAACCACCCTTGTGTCACCTGTTAGGCTTTCTACCGCACTTGTATGCCTTATAATAAGAACCACCTCCTTTTTGGTATAGAAACATAGAGTCATAGAATCGTTAGGGTTGGAAGGGACTTCAAGGAAGGATCAAATACAGACAGGAATAAGTCCATAAAAACGAAGAAGAATTTTAGAGGCTTTTTTCTGTATAAAATTCACTGTGCAGGTTGAAAATTTGCGCAACTCGAAGCTGCACACACTAGCGTCCCAACAAAACGCTACCATGAGCTGCTTACAAAGTTTCTTCTCAGAGTTTTACCGTTAGAAAAGTTTCCATTTCCTTTACATTTTTCGGTTGTCAAAAGTAAATAAGCTGAAAACTTCTTTTGCTCCAGCTGAGAAAGGCAAACGCTTTCATGATCAAAACCAAATACCCTGTCCACATAGGGACAAGAACTAGGGGGGAAAAAAAAAAAAAAAAAAAGAAAATAGAAAAGGAGCGGCTTATACGGCAAAATAACGAACAAACAAGGAAAAAAAAACACATATATGTAAAATTAAATAAATAAATAAATAGATTCTCCCTCTCCCCACTTTTGGGACTTTGGACGGTAACCGACAGCCCACAGCCCAGTGTTTTCCCAGGACACGAGCGGCTTCAGGACCGCGCCTCACCTGCCAGAACGCCGCAGCTGCAGCAGCTCCCCGGGTCTTGTCGTCCCTCCCGGGAGCAGGAAGAGGGCAACCCGCCACCGCCCCCAGCCCAGCCCAGCGGCCCCGGCGCCCACTCGCCCCGCGGTACCGGGGGCTGCCGTCCGGGCTCCCCGCTCCGCCCCGAGGGCAGCGGCCGCCCTACCTATGCGGGGCGTCCCGGGCGCGGCTCTGCCGCAGCTGCTCGCGCGGCCGGGGCAGGAGGCGGCGCTGCCGCTGGGGCCGCGCCTGCGGGAGGCCGGCGGGGCGCGCCCGGCCCCACGGATGCACCGCCCCCGGGTCGCGGCGGACCGGGGGGAGAGGTGGTGAAGCCGCGGTGTGAAGGACCAGGGCGGGGGGAGGTTGGTGCCCGGCTCTTGGGGAAGGAAGAAGCCTGTCCCGTCCTCGCCGGGGACGAGGCAGTCGCGGGTGGCAGCCCGCGCCACAGGCAGCGATAGCCGCGCTTGCTCGACGGGGCGAGCGGGAAGGCCGGACCCCAGTGGAGAGCCCTGTGCGGCCCCGACGGCGCCCAGGCCCCGGGAGCGGGAGCGCCGTCCCCCGGCGCCTTTCGGAGGGGAGCGCTGCCCTCTCCCGGCCGGAGCGGCGCGGCAGGCGGCAGAGTGCGAGCCCGCCGGCGAGGCGAGCGGGACCAGGGGCAGGTCCCGGCACCGCCGCACAGGAGCCGGAGGAACCCGCTGCCCGCCTCGCCCGTCGGGCCGCCGTCCCGGAGCCCGCGCACCCAGCAGGGCGCTGCCGCAGCTAGGGGCTGGTGGATCGCGCTGCTGCCCAGTCGCTCCAGGAATGTTTCATGAAGCACAGAACTTTGATCCCAACAGATTGCGCCGTGTTTCGGCTTTTCAGCTGCACGATACTCCAGCTATTCTTAAAATCATCTTACAATGTTGAACTGCCTAAGTGTATTCTGACAACTTATTTCTTCAGCGAGGACAGCAGAGCACTGAAGATGCGGTGTTGAGTCCCAGGCCGGGGGGGGATAGGGACTTACCAAACTCCCTTTCGCTGTGCTGTAACTTAATTCGTGTCCTGTTTGCTGTAGATGGACAGCATACTTTCTCTGTCATTGGAACAGCAGCATTTTAGCATAGTGCTGTGGGGATGAGGAAAGTTTACCCAAGTGCTGTAAGCAATGTGAGAAAGAATTAGTGAATTACTGTGAAGCAGCAGCTGGAACCTTAATAACGTGTGTATTTCCTTAGTATCTCAAATATCTGGGAAACAGGAGAATAAAGGTAATCAGAGGAAGAGAAAATATAAGAGAGCTGGACCTGTTCAGTCCAGAATTAGAGCTTTAGTGGGGTCTTGGATTGGATTCAAGTATTGGATTCTTGAGCAATGCTACCAGTTTAAAACTGACTGAGCCAATAGCGAAAAACGTCATCCAAGTCCTCCAAGAGTATTATCTGAGATGAAAGCATGCTCTGTTGCTATACCTCTTCCATCCTGTACTCTTTTCCCATACCCACCAGGATACTTGCAGGTCCTGACTTTTAGGCTGAAAACCACTAACAGTGAGAATAGTAAACACATTAACAATCTGTATTGGTAGTTTAAAGAAATTTTACATAAAAAAACAACACCACAATTCAGAGTGATGTTTTCCTTAGCTGATATTCAAAGGCCTAATGCATACTCAACTAATAGAAAGCTGCAGCCAAGCTGGTAAACACACTGAAGGCTCCTAGTTAAGATCACAAGATCACAACCCTAATCACATTTCGTAATAAAGAATTCAAGCTTCTCAGTTATCGTCTTCTTACCAGATGTCTTCAATGCAATTAAACCCTTCTAATGCACTTACCTTCACCCATCGAAACATACAATAGTTTCACCAGCATTTTTAAAAAGGAAGTATATTAGACTGCTCTAACAGAGCACAAGTCCTGAAGGTACCTCCCTGAAGAAGAGAAAGAAGACAGTAAAACCCCGTCACCACCCCTTGTGTTCCAGCAAGAGTTTCATCGCTTTACGTGGTGCATGTCCATCTTTAAAATTTGAAACTTTTCATTGGTTTGCTTATCACACAGACAAAGCTCCACGCAGAGTACAAGGAAGCAGGGACTTTCTGTGTTATACTTGTCAGAACAAGTCCACAACTCTGAGATTGGAAAGGTAATACACCCACTGGCTATGGTGAGATCAGGACTTTGGGAAGTTAAATCTGCAAGGAGGAAAAACTAAGAGATAAAGGTTGATGGGGTGCAGCCAGGTTAGGAGAGGCTTGCAACCATCTTACAGCACCTTTCCTCTACATGCAGCCCCAGCATACTTTACTGGAAGCATACATAAGGATTGCTTTACTTCAGTTGCTGTATTCAATTACTGAATACAGCAAGCCATCCAACTGCATATTATCCGAGAAAAGAAGGCAAGCGTTAAGTGCATCTGCAGCAGCTGTAGACCCTCAGGATTTCAATTCCAAGTTGTCCTAATTTAAAGAGTTACAAAAATAACTAGTTAAGAGTTGTAATTTAATTTACATTATTTCCAACACTATGTAGTATTACTCCAGAAGACCTCAGTTGCTGAGGAAACCAGCTCTTGCATTTCCACCATACAAACAAGGATTTAGGTAAGCTTTTTGTAACTGTTGGGACTACACATGTAATATGACAAGTAAGTTTTGGCAAACCACATTCAAATACCAAAGAAAAAAAAAAACATGTACACTTCAGAGACTGCCTTCAGATCACATAGAACATACTGGCATCAAAGTAATGACTGTTGCCCAGGACTTGTATGTCACTGACTAATGTTTACTCAGTTTTTCATGATGTGCAGAACAGTTTCTGCTTGAATACATCAGTTATTAAAACAGTTATTAAATACAACTTAAAGCAAAGAATCCATGGTTTGCCAACTACTATCCTTATTAATAAGAATTGAAATGTTTTGATGAATGTGTTCAACACAGACATGCAAAAAGTAATGTTACAAAATGGAAAGCATCATAGGCAAAGAAGCAGTGAGGTGGTTTCTTGAACTTACTAATATTACTACTACTTACTTAGCACATACTTACTACTGGTACTCCTCTTCTTCTCACCCTGCTGCCCCCAAGTGAGACACTACTTGGAGAAACTTCTCCAAGTCAACTTCGGAAATTAGCCTTAATAAATGCTTACTAAAATAAGTAAAACGCTAAAATAATCCTTGCCTGAAGACCAGTGGTGGTGTTAGAAGTTGTGGTACAGTAAGCTCCAGAAAGCAAAATTAACTATCATTGAAGACATTAAAAAAGACCACTTTAAGTCATCTTCCATCAGAATATGTCATTGTAGCTACAAATAGCTAGAAAAAAAATATTAAAATCATAACTTTTACACTCAAATCTTCTTACAACACAGTGTTTTGACATCTCCTATATGCCCTTTCTTTCATTTTTAAAGGTGATTGTAAATGAAGAAGTATTGAAAACTACATATGGGGGAATTTTTTCTTTAGTTTTGCCTGTTTTTCAAGTGTAAAATGTGTGTGGTCTTCTCTGAAAGTCTGCTCAATAGTTACAAAATTTTTATATTAAATCATAAGCTGCAGTATCCTATAAAATCCTGATGTTTTTCCATAAAACCTCTGAATTCTTTGTTTTGCGGTGTTTCAGTCATTTAGGTTACGTGTAATGTCAGTGAAAGATAGACTGTGGGTATCTAGAGCAACCTGAAAACACTTCAGCTCAGTATTGCAAATGCAACCCTCGAACAAACTCTGAGCTCAAGTAAGTATGCAAATCAAAATCAAATATTTGGCAAGATTTGCTTGTGTGGCAAAAGCATTGTTAGAGCCTTTAGGGTTACAAACCTTTTTTGTTTGCGTTTAAATGCAGAGACTGAAAGAGTCTGAAGACTAACGATGGCTATTTGCTAATGATAGCAATGCCAAATTCACCATCCAGATGGACTTCTGCAATATAATGTTTCTTCATCTGAGTGGGTTCAGAAAATTTTTTTGAATCTATGAACGGTTATGTTTTATTTCTTTCTTTGCTTGTTTTCTTTTAAGTAAGAGATGTCTCAACTCTGCTTTAATGTGCTCAAAATGTTTCCTGACACAGCCCACTATTTCACATTTAGTCAACTCATGAGACTTCAAACCTAAAGGAGAAATCCTTGGCAGAAGGTTAAATGATCAGAAAGCATCAAGAAACCTATTCTGCATCTAAACGTCAGATTTTAGGTGTGTAAAGTTTCTGTTTACTGTTGCGAGCACATGAACTGATTTATGTTGTCTCAAGTCCAAAATTCCATCAGTGATTAAATAAAAGTGACAACACTGTAAGTAGGTACTGATTTCATTTGCAGAGGACTGGAGTAAGCACATACCTTGAGACAATAATAGACTTGAAACGGCTCTCTTGTTACGGCTTACGCACTAAGTCATGAGGGAACTCAGCCTGTTACATACACAGCAAGAATATTTCCATCTTCTTTTATATCCATTTCCCAGCACTTCCAGCCACATCAATCAATCAGAACTTGTTTGCTTTATTATTCACTTGAATATTACACTTCCACAACATTGCTCATTCCCTCCACATGTTACTGTTTCTCGTCAAATTCTTTGTGCTTTGTATAGTGCCCTTTTAGCAACTGCTATTACCAGTGCATCATCACAAATAATATCCTTCTGAGTATCACTCAGGCCTTTCCACTAAAGGTTAGTGATGCACAATGCCAAAACTACTCAGGAACATGAATATTTTCTGCAACAAAAAAAAAATTAGTACAGATTTTGCATTCAAATATCATATTTTATCTTATTCAGCAAGACAAGTTTATTTAAAATATATATTTATTATATCAAGTAAACTTCAAAAACCTAACCCAAACTGTCTTATTTCATATGCTGTTGGCACCCTGATGGGAGCAGTGATAAAGACAACCTGATTGGAAGGGGAAAAACAGAACAAAAGATGTCTGCTGAAATAACAACCAATAAAGTGCGACCAGGCTGGGAACCAGAGCATCCTTGAGGAGCACATCTTTGAAGAGCAGCTGGGCACCAAGAAACCGGAGACATCCCAAGATACCTTCTAGCTGCATAAAACCAAGGAAACGTAACCAACTTACCATCTGCAAAGGTGAAAAATAGTCTGAAAAAACAGGACAAATCCTGAAAGAGTAGGAATTGGTAACAGTGGTTGGTTGTTCTGACTGCAGCCTGAAAAAATAAAAATTAGTTTGAGAAAATAGAAAACATCATTATCTATTGGTTGTCCCACATGGTGGTGTCCTATGCCCCCCTTATGTCTCTACAATACAAAAACGACTTGCCTTTTAACCAAAATGAAGACTCTCAGCTCTGAGAACTTCCTATGCATGCACCCTTTTCTATGACATGTCCTAGACAGATCAAACTCTCACTGGGGACACCTGGCAGCCTCCAAACTCCATGATTCAGATTGTCGTTAAAGCAGGACATTGTCCATTGCTGATGGGTCCCACTTTTGGGATCAGTTTGTATATGTGCTTATAAGTAATTAATCATAAGTATACGTGCAGCTTTACTAGTGATAATTTTGTAATAGCCTATAATACTGAAATGCATACTTGCTTTGTTTTTGATTGCTACTGATATTGATTGTTGTGACTGTTGAAATGTTTATTTCCTCCAAAAAGTAATTTTGGAGGAACTTCTAACATTGTCACGGTTTAACCTGGCAGGCAACTAAAGACCAGGCAGCAACTCACTCACCCACCCCCACCCCCAGGGAATGAGGAAGAGAGTTAAAGAGGAAAAGAGAAGGAGATTTGTGTATTGAGATAAGAACAACTTCATTATAATAATATAAAATTAACAGTGATAGTGGTAAAGTAATAATAATATATTAATATATAAATATAATGATAATAATATACACAAAAAATGATGCAGACTGTAATTACTCACTGGCCAGTGACCAACGCCTGTCCTGTCAAGGCAAGATCCTGAGACTGTTAAATCCTGATACCCCAACTTCCTGGTCAACCCTCATTTTTATACTGGGCATGACATTGCATGATATGGAATACTCCATTGGCCAATTTGGCCCTCAATCCTAAATCTAAGTTAAAGTCATAAGGGGAGTTGTGGGTCCTTTATCCCAGCCTTGTCCCTCCCAGCCTGTTGTGCTCCTGCACACTGGCAAAAACACAGCAGCTGAAAGGTCCTTGCTGTCTCAGTATCAACTATAAACATCAGTGCGCTATCAACATTCTTTTCATAACAAATTTCAGACTAAATCCAAAACACAGAGCTCTTCTACCTACTGCAAAGAAAAACTCTGTCCTAATTGAAACCAGGACAAGTATATATCTGCCTACTTTATTAATCATAAGTATACTCTTTTGTTAGTGGTGGTTTGTAGCAATCTGTAAAACAGTGAATAAATTTAGGAAATAAAGCCTTCATGTGCTTGGGTGTTAAGAAATCCTGCAAACCCACCATTGCAATCTCTGTGCACCCACAGGACACGTAACCCTTTCAGGTTTACACACCCCTATGTTTCACTGATTGTTTGGGCTCCAGGTAAATGCCCCTTTCCATGGGATCACCAAAAAGTTTCATTTGCAACAAGTCATGTCCTCATTCACCTGGAAGTTAGTCTTTAAATTGTGTAAGAAAGTGAAGATACATAATCTATAAAAAAGCCAGCTGGAAGATGCTGTCTGTGACTTCATCATTGAAATTCTTAATGGGTTATCAAACACCGAGGGCAGCTAATAATGCTAAATAAGAGAGTAAGCATACTCCATTCCCCACCCTGCTTGCCTTTTGGTATGCAGGTGTCAAAACTTACTGCATTAAAATCACAAAGTTCTGGTATTTTATAAATGGTGAAACAAGCACAGGGTTGTGAAATGACTTTTCAAATGGTCACACAATAGCCTCACATTATTTGAGAGCAAGCAAATGCACTTTATGATATTGTTATACAAGTTGCAGATGATTCTGGCAGACAACAAGAAAGTGTTCCATTTAGGAAGGAGAAAAGTATATCTCATTATTTTCATTTACATAGACTAGTAAATTTTGGGACAAAACAATTTTTTTTAGAAGTGCAGGGAAAGCCAGCAATAGTAGCTGAAACCAAACACCTGATCAATCCAGATCTCCAAAAGCCAGAGTAAATCATCACCTATTTTCACTTTGATGGTGAAAGATGTGCAGGGAAAAAACTGGAATGTGTATAACAGTTTCTTCATAAGAGCAGCTTTAACATCTTCTTGTAAATTCAGATGGTGATGCAACAAACCTACCAGATCCTAAGCTCCCTTTGCAGCTGGGGAAACAGCATTATAGTTTGGAAAACAGTAGAGGCTTGGGAGCTCATCTAGTAGCCATCATTCCCCTCCACTCTCACACTTCCAGCTCCCTGAGTAGCAAGGCAAAGATAAGGTAAACAATTTAAAACCTCTGTGGTTATGTTAGCACTCCACTCCTTCTGCCAGATGAAATGTGGCCTCTCACCCACACTGGAGGGAGAATCCTCTTTTTCTCAGTGTATCCTAGTGACACAAACCCAGACATTACTCATGCAGAGAGGAAAAAAGTCAGCTGACTAAGACCATGTTTTGCCTTCCGAAGAAACAGAAGGGGTCAGAACGACTTCCCACATAGTTTGATGGCCTTCTTATACTGAAGTGCCACAACTGCACACAGTACTCGAGGTGGGGCCGCACCAATGCAATGTAGAGTGGGACAATCACCTTCCTTAACTAGCCGCCCATGCTATGTTTGATCCCCCCCAGGATGTGATTGGCTCTTTCGGCTGCCAGGGCACACTGCTGAGTCATACTCCACTCCACTCCACACAACTAGATCTCTTTCTGAGAGGCTGCTCTCCAAGCTGTCATCCTATAGTCTGTACAAATAATCAAGACTGTCTCTCCTCAGGTGCAGAATCTAGCACTTATTCTTTCAATTTCGTAACTGTTGGCGACTGCCGAGCTCTCTAATCTAAGAGATCTCTCTGTAAAGACTCTCTACCTTCGAAAGAGTCCACAGCTCCTCCTAGTTCAGTATCGTCAGCAAACTTACTTAATGTACTTCTGGTTCCTGCATCCAGATCATTTATAAAAGCATTGAAGAGCACTGGCCCTAGAACTGATACCTGGGGAACCCCACTGGTGACTGGCTTGATGTAAGCCCACGTACTGTAACTCTTTGAGCCTGATCTGTCAGCCAGTTGCTCACCCAAGATATTATGGACTTGTCTAGCTGTGTGCTGAACAGTTTATCCACAAGGATACTGTGAGACATAGTATCGAAAGCTTTGCTAAAATCCAAACCCACCACATCTACTGGCCTCCCTTGGCCACCGAGATGAGTGGCCTTGTCATAAAAGGAAATTAAGTTGATTAAGCAGGACTTTCCCCTTGTAAATGTGGGCTAGCTATGACCAATGACTGCATTGTCTCTCAAGTGTTTTTCAGTAACTCCCAGTAACTTCTCTGACAGGCCTCTAATTACCAGGGTCTTCCCTCTTTCCCTTCCTGAAAATCAAGACATTTGACAGCTTCCAGTCAACTAGGACCTCTCCAGACACCCAAGGCTGTTGAAAAATAACAGAGAGAAGTCCCATGATGACATTCACCAGCTCTTTCAGTACCCTTGGATGAATCCCGTTAGGCCCCGTAGATTTATGCACATCCAGCTGGAGCAGTAAGTCTCAAACAAGTTCAGGGTCAGCTGGGAGTTTGTCATTCTCCCAGTCACAGTCTTCCAACGCAAGGCTCCGAGTGTCCCAGGGCCCATCATCACTGCTGAGGACAGGGCAAAGAAGGCATTAAGCATCTCCACTTTGTCTACATCTCTCATCAAGCAATGGACCAATGTCATCTCAGATTCTCCTTTTTATAAGGTTTCAGTTTCGTTTTTGAAACACTCTGCATAGCTCAATCATAATGTTAGATCATAAATATTTCAGTATTTTCTGTTTTCTCATCATTAGTTACTCTCAGTTTTCTCATCGTTAGTTACTCTCAGGTTTGAACAATTTGAGCAATACAATTTAGTAAATTCTAGCAGCATGGCCTTCAAAGCATTTCTGTTGAAATACAAAGGTACGTACCCTCAGGAAGTTAGAATGTGTAAGAAATGTAACAATAAAAAGTTCACTCATTAGCAAAATTAGTCCAAGGAAAAAAGATCAGTGTCCTCCTTGAGAAATACTCAGTCGAAAGGTTGATAAAATCAACTAAGTCACCAACCAGCTCATCTCCCTCCTTCTCTAATGTAATTCAGGTGACTGAATACAGGAATGAGAAGTCCCGAATTTACTATTCTTGTTGAAACCTTGTCTATTTCTGGATGCATCCAATTGGAGAAGCCTCTTTTCTGGCAATCCTCCAAGCCACCTGCGCTCCTGAGCCATAACAATATTCAGGGGTGGGAAGGTCTTCCCTCTCCAATAAACAGCTGCAAAATGCTTCCTATGAAAAGGATATCAAAAAAAAAAGACACACTTTTTGTCTGTAACTATCAGCTCTGGGAAAAGATAATTTATTAACTATATTTCAAAGACAAATCAGCCTGCTAATTTCCAAATTACCTAGAAATCAAGGAAAATGCTGTGTGCAATAAATCCTCACTTTTCTATATAAGCCGAATATATAGAATAAAGAATATCCTTTCCCAAACAGGACACCCAGCATTACATCCCCTCCAATCCAATGCACAATTAACTATTTTAACTATTCCAGTTCATGACATTCCATCCTAATGCTTCAACATACTAGATTCGGAGGCATAAGGTAATGCACTACTGGAAAAATAATTACATTTTTATTTAAATAAATTAAATTTTCACCTGTAAAACAAAAATATACATGTCTGGCACTGCAGTAATGAATTTTAAACATTCACCACCACAGAGAGAACACTGCAAACTGTTACCTAAAGGAACTTTTTTTCCTACTATTTTATTCAACCAGTAGCTTATAAAAAAGCCAAAATCTGAAGTTTTATATTAATATTATAATTAAATAAAATCAGAACACGAACAACAAGCACCACAGTGGTAACAACAGCATCTTATTCTGGCTCCTCTGTAACTTAATTATATAGATACTGAAGAAAAACTTACATCATGAAAAAAAAAATCTTAATAAATTGAAAAAAAAAAAAAAAGCCTGTACTAATTTTCCTAACAGACAAGAGCAGAGACACAGAGAACAAAAAAGTTTGGCAAGCAGACTAGGTGTCACCTGAACAAATACTAGCTTTCAATGCAGAGGTAATGAATCCGGTAGAATTCATAATACAACTGGCTGCTTCTACTCAAGTAGCAGAACATCAGTTGGCCAGTTAGATAAGAGTCTTCAAAATTTCATTTTAGTAGTCTTGTTAGAAAATAAGATCTCAAACAGCATTTCTTTTTTCTGTTTTGATCAGATTTCCATTTGTGTAGATGACATCTCACACTTGTTTCCAGCTCTACCTTGGCAAACTCACTGGGTAGAATAACATGAATGGTAAACATCATGATAAATCAAATTACCATAAGATCATAGAATCATAGAATAGTTTGGGTTGAAAAGGACCTTTAAGGATCATCTAGTCCAACCTCTCCTGTGGGGACATCTTCCACTAGATCAGGGTGCTCAGAGCTCTGTCCAAGCTGACCTTGAATGTTTCCAGGGATGGGGCATCTGTCACCTCTGTGGGCAACCTGTCCCCATGTTTCACCACCCTCATCACAGGAAATTTCTTCCTTCCATCTAGTCTGAATCTACTCTCTGTTAGTTCAAATCCATTACCCCTTGCCCTATGGCTACAGACCTTATTAAAAAGTCTGTCCTTATCTTTCTTGTAAGGCCCTTTTAAGGACTGAAAGGCTGCAATCAGGTCTGCCCAGAGCCTTCGCTTCTCCAGGCTGAACAACCCCAGCTGTCTCAGCCCATCTTCATAGGCCCTCAGATCATCTGCGTGGCCTTCCTCTGGACCAGAGAGTAGTGGTCAATGGGACAGAGTCCAGTTGGAGGCCTGTATCCAGTGGAGTCCCTCAAGGTTCGGTACTGGGACCAGTATTGTTCAACATATTCATCAATGACTTGGATGACTTGGATGAGGGAATAGAGTGAATAGTCAGCAAGTTTGCTGATGACACTAAACTGGGAGGAGTGACTGACACACCTGAAGGCTGTGCTGTCATTCAGAGAGACCTGGACAGGCTGGAGAGTTGGGTGGGGAGAAATTTAATGAAATACAACAAGGGCAAGTGTAGAGTCTTGCATTTGGGTAAGAACAACCCCATGTACCAGTACAAGTTGGGGACTGAACTGTTGGGGAGCAGCACAGAGGAAATTGACCTGGGGGTCCTGGTGGACAGCAGGATGACCATGAGCCAGCAATGTGCCCTTGTGGCCAAGAAGGCCAATGGCATCCTGGGGTGTATTAGAAGGGGTGTGGTTAGTAGGTCCAGAGAGGTTCTCCTCCCCCTCTACTCTGCCCTAGTGAGGCCGCATGTGGAATATTGTGTCCAGTTCTGGGCCCCTCAGTTCAAGAACGACAAGGAAGTGCTTGAGAGAGTCCAGTGCAGGGCCACAAAGATGATTAAGGGAGTGGAGCATCTCCCTTATGAGGAAAGGCTGAGGGAGCTGGGTCTCTTTAGCTTGGAGAAGAGGAGACTGAGGGGGGAGCCTCATTAATGTTTATAAATATGTGAAGGGTGACTGTCATGAGGATGGAGCCAGGCTCTTCTCAGTGGCATCCAATGATAGGACAAGGGAAAATGGATGTAAGCTGGAACATAGGAGGTTCTGCTTAAACATGAAGAAGAACTTCTTCCCAGTAAGGGTAACAGAACACTGGAACAGGCTGCCCAGAGAGGTTGTGGAGTCTCCTTCTCTGGAGATGTTCAAAACCCACCTGGACACGTTCTTGTGTGATCTAATCTAGGTGGTCCTGCTCCGGCAGGGGGATTGGACTAGATGATCCTTTGAGGTCCCTTCCAATCCCTAACATTCTGTGATTCTGTGGACCCACTAACAGCTAACAGCTGTGTCTAACAGCTCCATGTCCTTATATTCAGGGCTCCAGAGCTGAACACAGTACTTCAGGTGGGGACTCACCAGAGTGGAGCAGAGGGGCAAAATCATCTCCCTCGACCTGCTGGCCACACTTCTTTTGATGCAGCCCAGGATACAGTTGGCTTTCTGGGCAGTGAGTGCACATCGCTGGCTCATGTCCAACTTTTCATCCACCAGCACTCCCAAGTCCTTCCCTGGAGGGCTGGTCTCAATCTTTTCATCCCCAGTCTGTACTGATACTGGGGGTTGCCCCGATCCATGTGCAGAACCTTGCAGTTGGCATTATTGAATTTCATGAGGTTCATATGGGCCATCCCATCCCTCAGGCATGTCAACCGCACCACTCAGTTTGATGTCATCTGCAAACTTGCTGAGGGTGCACTCGATCCCACTATGTCACTGATGAAGACATTAAACAGTACCGGCCCCCATACTGACACTTGAATCTCCATCTGGACATTGAGCCATTGACCACTACTCTATGAATGTGATCATCCAACCAGTTCCTCATCCACTAAAAAGTCCATCTATCAAATCGTTTTCTCTCCAACTTACATGAAACTAATCTGCTATTTTAAATCTAACTTCTTCCTATGGTTCTGCTAGCTACACATCAGATTTTGAGGCACTACAATGGATACACACTTTAGACGTGAATATTGTCAGTAAGAACATGTTTGATGTCAAGGTCAGTGGTTCTCAAGCCATGGAACACTAGGCTGCCAAGAGAAATGCCCACCTGCAACTCCAAGCACTACTGAAGGGTCATGGAATAAGGAGGCTCCAAGAAGAGCATCCCCTCAAAAAATTCATTTTGTCTGAAGTCTCTTAAGAGATATTGCTTGATTAAGTCACCCAATTAAAAGTAGTACACAGATTTGCTAAAAGACAAAAGAAAGTTTAGGTATAATAGCAGAAATAAGATAAAAATAGTAAAGCAAGCAGCAAGGAAACTAAAAGTTTAAAGTTTGCGTGAACACACTCCTTATTATTACCTATTATCATCTTAAGCCTTCAAAACCAGCAAATCACCATAGCCAGGAACATATATTGCTCACATACTAATTTAAGGGCAGACCAGATATGGCTCCACACTTTTTGAAGATTGTTAAGATTTTAGGCAGAACTTGTGAAACTGTCCAAGTTATTTCTACCACTGATACCCACCTTCTACCGCCACACTTCAGCAAATTCCTTTTGCAGTAAATTCTTATTATACTTCAGAAAAATTCCAGGCCTCAGGGAAAACGCAAGTCACAGAAAACAGGTTAAGGACAAGGTTCTACCCTACTGTCATCCTGCATGTGTTGAGCAGCCTTTGCCACACCTGTCTTCCAAAATATACCATCCTTCTCCAGCACTGCTTGAAGTTAAAATAAACCATTATCTCAGTATTCAAATACATATTGATAACAATGTAGACTCAAACTGAATCACTGAGAGTGATAGAATTACACAAAAATTTATTTACTTCATGATTTTTGCACTGGTGTGCAGTTTACTTACTACATTAATTATTTTCCCTTTAGAAGTAAGAATTATCTATTTTCTAGATAACTGTAATTCAGAAATGTATATGCACTCTTTAAAAAATAACAAATTTTTCAATATATATAAGCATATTTCTTCTATTGCACTAAACAAAAGAGAAAAATAACATGCACTTGTTCTCGAGTCATTTTGCTGTTTCCTATGAATTCACAGAAGCCTCAAATGGAGATGAAGCAGGGAGAGTAAACACAATGTAGACAAGTTTTATCCAATGCATACATGGTTTTATTCCATGTCCAAGTATGTAAGATGGGATATTAACCTTAAATAAGGACAATGATACATTAAAACTAGACAAAACTCAATTATTTTCTGGTAAATAAAACCTGAAAATTCTTTACTCTTTCTCTGAATTAAATAATTATTTTGGACGCATAAAACACTCCTTAAAAAAAGTTACATAACTTCGGAATATAACTTCAAAATTCAATTGTTTGAAAAATATTACATGGAAAAATCTTGAAAACGTCCTTCTTTCTCTGTCTTCAGTAATTCAAACTATTCAAAAACAGCTTGGAAGACAGAACTTCCAACATAGAGGGGCTTATTTTAAAAATCATTATTATAAAAAGTTACCAGGAGAACAGGTCACATATTTCAACTCCACATTATTTTTGTTAAAATTCATTGTGAGGGTTGTCAGTCAGTTATTCATATTCGTTTCAATGGTCTCTGTAAGACCATTACTTTTGTTCTCTTCTAGATAAGCAGCTCTCTTCTCAGTAAAAGTAGCAAACAGCGTATCCATCATTCCCAAAACTTCTAGCAGTTCCTCTTGATAGTCAATCTCTTTTCCTATGGCTTCCTGAAGTCTTAAGAATTGTCTATCAACAATCGCTGACTGCCCAACCACAGGCTGATAAATGTCTGTAAAGAAAAAAGTCACTTAAGAATCTATGCATTTATAAAACCATGAAAATTACATTACCTAATTAGAGATACATTTAAGTAGTCTGGTACATGTCCAATGCTGTGGACAAATAAGACAACTTTTAACAGTGTTGTGAAAACAGTTAATTATTGATATGTACTCACAGTAACAGTAAGCCAAACTAACAGAAACAGACATTTTTATGACGTCAAATACTACTTTTACCCAATTTTTACCCAAGCAGAACTTGTACTATGTACGTATAGCAACACGAAGTACAAAGATACTCTGAGACTATGAGGGGCTTCCTGCAGTCAGTGCAAATAAGATACTGACGGTCAAATTTAACTGGCAACATCTCCTTTTGGATCACTCTCCTGACACTGAGTTCATACTTACAAACAAACCCATAAAGGTTTGGTTTCTTAAAAATTCAGCACTTTCTACCTTATTTCCAAGCTAGCTACATGGCTTTGAGAATCTCTTTTGTGTTTTACTTACCAGTGATCATATCTGCAACAGTCACCAGTACAGGAGTAAATCTAGGCTCAATCACACGCCTGCAAAATTAGAAGACATCCCAATTTTACTAGTTTTGCCAATGCCCTCCTCCCACTAGCAAGCAGCTTTCTCATATAGGCATACACACAATTTTTTCTTCATGAAGAGACATCACAGAACAGCAGTCAGAGATGCGAGTCAAAGAAAGCTACATGTGGTGTTTACCCTACTCCTTTCAGGAAGGCAGTGGAGGTTGGAGGCCTGGCAAAAGCCTCAAGATGCATGAAGACACAAATTTCATCAAGGAGACAGAAAATAATAGACTGAGAGCAGAATGCCTGGCAAAGTAAAATATACTCTATCATACTATCAGCAAAATTTTTTTGTGCTAACAGATAAACTAGTTCAGTACCAGGAGTGAAATCCCAGACCTTGATATCAGAAAGCAGAAGGCATGCCAGATTTCAAGAGTACTAGTGTTCCACCTGTGATCTGCCAAGACACTGTGGCAAAAGCTGTTAAGAAACACAGGTCTCAAAAGAGTCAGAGGAAACTCAGGTTATAATAATACCTTGCCACAAAGGTAAGGAGGAGATTAATTTGCTTCTCGTCTCGGCCTGCAAGCGCGCTCCTCAGCGTTCCTCTGCGATGTAGTTCCTGCATGACGGCAACTGTAACTTCAGGAGTATAAAGCCTGATGGGTGGCTGGACAAAGACAGGAAGAGTTAACTACCAAAGCAACATCTTTACACACAAAACGGGGCTAACATTAGCCAAACCAAAACGGAACCCATAGAAGTTTTATTACTTTCTAGTTATACACTGAAATAAAATCAGTTTGACAGAAAAAAATCTGTGTCAGATCACCACTCACAATGCTGATGAGACAAAAAACAACGCCTTACCTCCAGTACTGCATCAAGGGCCTTGGAAGACTGAAAGGTCTTCAGCAGCTTGTCGTATTTCCTCAACACACGTTTTACAGGTTTACTGACACAGAAATCTTCCTAGAATCAAAAGATGAGTTCAGAATAAGACAAACACACACACAATTGATTAAATGTATTACCATGAACAAGATTATATGTCTTTGTATCTTCCCTCCCTTCCCTTTCTTCAACTTAGCACATACAAAAAAAAAAAAAAGAAATTTTGAGGAGTGCTTTTGTATACATTTTCTCACCCCTCTATACCTGTCTTGGCATGTAAGTTCTTCCTTTCACATAGGTTCTATATGCTGGCTGTCTCTTCTTTTGAGATTTTTCTCTTTCTTCAGGTTTTCTGTGTTTAACATTCAGCACCCCATTGGTCATGCCTACGACTATGGTTTCATCTTCAGGCTAAAATGAAGAAATCACAGAGTTAAGGATGAGG
This sequence comes from Tauraco erythrolophus, assembly GCF_009769465.1. Taxonomy (NCBI): domain Eukaryota; kingdom Metazoa; phylum Chordata; class Aves; order Musophagiformes; family Musophagidae; genus Tauraco; species Tauraco erythrolophus. Next base: position 30,777,418 of record NC_141496.1, read on the forward strand.
TTGAGGATGCATGCTCTGCCACACAAATGTTTAATTTCTTATGCTTCATGATAAGGCTATAATCACAATATCACAGAATAACTTAAGTTGGAAGGCACTTCTATGAGTTCCCGTGGTCAAATACCTTGTTCAGAACAGGGACAGCTTCAAGACTATGACCATAAGCAACATTATACTTCTAATAAACCTTTAACAGTGCCTAGAGGCACTACAGCCTGACTAGTAAAGCAAGCTCAAATATGTATTAACATCCTTCTGTAAATATAATCTATGACAGTTGGTTTGGTTTTTTTTTTTTTTCAATGCTGTACAAATGCCTTTGGCTATTACATGCCATACAGGAGACATCAGCACCACCTATGAGAAAGCTATCATGCAACAACAGGATTTTGAGAAACAAGTGAAAAGTTGTTCAAAATACCAGTCGATGGTATAAATTTCATCTACATAACAAAGGCTGCATGTATTTGATAATACAAGTTGCAATTCTAAATGATGCACTGGAGAAAGACACTGACTTCACATATAAAATAGTGACTTCTGATCTGTTACTCCTAACAGGTAATTCCACAAAAACATTAAACATTAGCTTAATGCTCAACTGTTAGTAAGAAAAGAGAAAAAAAAGTGTGTCAGGATTTACTGCAGAAGAAATAAAAACTACAAAGTCATCATGCCACTGAATAAATCCATTGTTTACCTATATCTTAAAACCTATGCAAGTCATTCTCCAAAACCAGTAGCAGATTCAGAATAAAAGAATCAAAAAAAACTATAAGAAGAATTAAAGGTTGGCTTGATTTGAGACAGAACTCTTCAGTACGTGGAAAAAAAATGTCAATTGAGGGATATTATAAAAGCCTACAGAACAATCACAGGAACGGATGGAGATCAGCTGGTCAGTGTCTCACTTAGGGGCATCAGATGAAGCTAATGAAGGTTCAAATGGAACAAAAGAAGACAATTCTTCACACAAGTAGTAGAAATGTGAAAGTCCTTGTCAAGCAAGCTAGTGAAGGGTAAATTTTGTCCAAGCTCTGGACAACTGAGCAGGTTTACGTAAGAGAAATTATTTGAATTACACAGAAATTACACACTCTGATGAGCTAACTTCTCATCTGAACATAATTTTGGGAAAATACCTGGAAACCTATCATACACACTTGCCTGGTTTTCAGTTTTCCACACACATTTACAAATGGCTATAGTTTGAAACAGCATCTAGAATAAGACCAGCCTTTGGCTTGACTCAGTAGAGCCAGTCTTACGTTCTCATATGATCATTTACAACTCAAGGGTTTTAGTTAACAACAAACACAAGATTATGTTTCAAAAGACACATACACAGCTCTAGACATGTCAAGATACAGGTACTGCACGTTTTGCAGCTGCTGTAGAGACTTTAAGGGTATGGGGTTTTTTTTGGTTCTGTACTCTTCACCTCAATCAAAACAATCCAAAACTCATTTAGCTCTAGCTTCCTAGGGAACAAGGTAGGAAATAAAGAGAGGAAGACACCCCATCCACACACACCTTCCCCCATGTCCCAGAAGAGCAGGACAATAGCAAAGGTAGTAAAGATCCCTCACAGTTCCTTTTACATGTCCTTCAGAGGCTACATAACAGGGACTACATGACAACAGCATTCAGTCAAAAAGTGGTGCTAGCTTCCAAATTTCTGGCCAGCAGGTCACTTACCCATTGGAACACATGTTTCAGAGAAATGAGACTCTTGATTTCTGTTTCCCAGACAGTAAGACACATGCCTTGGCAAACGAGTTTGTTTATGCTCACACCTCATGCCCTCTCCTCTTTTCCTCCTCAGATCAAACTGACACCAACAACTTTTAAGACGAGTTTTCCCTATTCTAAATTTCTTCAACAAATGAACTACTTTCCTTCTTTTACCACTGTCATACAAGAGGACTCACAAGGCTCTTAAAAGGCAAAAGATGAGTACAATCTTCCTAAAGTCAAGGGACTTCCCTTCTAAACTGAGTACTTTCCTTATAACATATACTGTCCTTGATAAACACAATATTTTGTACAGATCTAATGAGATAATATCTGGTATCTGAATGTATTACCTTTAAAGCCTCTTAATACATTTTTTACTCAGGAGGAATATATTCTGTCATCCTACTTTGCATGTACAGCATTCTTCTAGAACACCCAAGAGCAACGAAAGCAAAAATGAATTACTTCAGTGACTTAAAAGGTATCAGTAATTACCTTGCCTAGAAAGATTTCTAATGTACTTACCGACAATGCAAGACTGAGGATGGATGTTGCATAGTTAAAGCTGTGGACTACTTTGTAGGAAGTAGTACTGTAGATCTTCACATGCCTATACGGAAGAGCAATGATTAAAACCTCGTTACTAATGCCTTACTATAGACACTTCACAGGAATTTCATAACTTTCAATTTCTATAGGTCATTTAAGGAAACCAAGCATTTACACAAAGCATTCTTCAGACTATCACTGAGCTTCTTAGTTATTACTTCTCCTGCAACAGAAAAGTTCTGTCAAAAGATACACAGAAGTCAAGAAAGGATTACCCTTACCCAAAAAAGATGAAAAAGGGGCAAAGACAGAAGAAGAAATTGAAGGCAGATGTAGTTACTACTATCTTACTTCAGCAATGCTTATTAGGAAACACTAAGATAGCATTTCTTCAAATCTGTTCTTAAATTTTGAATATAAGATCTATTGACAATTTCTGGAAGTAAATCCATAGATATTCTTGTATCCAGCTGCTCTTTAATTGAAGGCAGGAAATATTTAACAAATGGTAAAACAAAACATTATCTTACAACAAGTATGAAAGTTAGTGTTGTGAGCACTGAATGACAAATCACTGCACGGCTACTGTGATCCTTCACCTTATACTCTGCAATCATAAAGCCCGAGGAAGCATGGGAGGGAGGGAAGGAGGGAGGGAGGGGAGGGGAACAGACCACTGCCATTTCAGACCACTTCATATTTCTAATATCTGAGACAACAGATTGAGTACCACTACTCAACAACTCAACCCAAACAAACAAAAGAGCAAGGACACAGTTCACCTGTGCACCTTGGGTACAAAAAGGAACAGCACAGAGACATAAAAAATAGGCTCTTTTAAAGGTGAATACTAATATACTTTCAGTTATTTAAACTGTATTAAAGTTAAGAATGGTTACTTTACAGAGACTGCAAAGGTCACTTTAGAAATTCACAGAAAAATGAATGCTTATTCAGAAGTTCCCCACGCACATTCCCAAATGGCACATGCAACCCCTACTAACGTTCACGCTAATAAGAGGAAAAGGTTAATGTATCTTGCAGTATGTACCTTGGCCACAAGACGTATTTTCAAGGAAGTTGTATCCCTAACAGTTAAAAGCGTTAAAGCACAAAAAACATGTACAGCTTGGCACTGATGTATAATAAGTGTAAAAGGAAAAAAGTTCTCAAGATTTAAATCATAATAAAGCCACAAAATATACTAACCTGTCCAGGGATCCTGACAATAACCTCTGTCCAGAGCTGTTCAGGCATAAACAAGTTACAGTTTTATGGTGATTTTTAAGTGAAACTAGTAATTGTCCACCTTTTAATACATCCCAAACTTTGACATATCGACCTCCTGTGAGAAAGAAGCACACAAAACAGTTTGACATACGTATGCATTTACACTTCTCTGGAGAAGTTCTGACAGAGTGATACAGCTCCTCCTTCATAACACAGAGTTTTCTGTATCTACTCACCATCCCCATCCATTACGACTATCTCCTGGGACAAGACATATTACAAGCCTGCTCTTTTTTAGGCCATTCTGCAGGCACAGTTGAATGATTCAACATAGTCTTCACCAAAAATAATCTAGATACCACTGGGCTACAGGACCTCTGATGCAATGACAAGAACAGATTTAAAAGCTTTGCCATCATTAAGAGAAAGATACAGCCCCATCTTTTCAAAACTTCTTAAGTATGTTCATTCCTTCACTTTAGCACTGAGCTAATAAAGTCTGTATCTTGTCATTAAAAATGTCTTTTTTTTCAGACCAACTACAAGAAAATGACTATCAGAAACAAAAAGACCTCTACTTTCACCCTCCAGATCAACACAAATTCTTAACGAAGAACTTTGAGAAACCCAGCTGTTGCATCAACTACCCCTTCATTACTGAACAAAAACACTACATAAAACAGCAGCGCTGAAATATTTCTCAAATTAAGGCCACAGAAAAGAAATTTGATTTTACTGACGTACCTGCAGACACTAGAAGCCCACCAGATGGGAACAGAAGCACACTCTCCACAGGCTGGCCATGTTCTATTGTCATGACACTACTTTTTGTTCGTGCGTCAAATAGTTTCACAGTGTGATCATAGGAACCTGCAAACACCATAAATGGCTTCAGTTTCACCATTTCAGTTACTTCAGGAACTAAAACAGCCATGTCCTACAATCTAAAGGAGCTCCTGCCAAACAGAAACAGTTTTAAACCATATGCTTAGAACACTTTGTGGTTTACCTTGGTTAATTCACAGCCTTCAGGCAACCTAATTCTTCTTACCATACTTAAGATCCTACTGTAAGAAAAACTATCTTTCTGCATTTTCCTTCAATTCAATCCAAAAGAAGCATATATAAAAAAGAAAATCAAACCTGTTATAAAGACATCTGCATTCACTTTACTTGCACAGCCACATCTCACATAGTCAGTATGTTCGCTGTATGAGACGATCTCTGTAGCACTCGGAATATCCCACAGATTTGACGAATAATCATCACCACCAGAAAATATCCGGTATTTATCAGACAGGAAACCCACTACATGAACAGCTCTAGAAAACAAAGTCCACAATATCCAAAGTTAAGATATATACTTGTTTCTAGAACAGTTAGTCTGTATGAAAAGCTTATTAAAGTATTCTTGCTAACTTAAAAGTGCAAAGTATTTACTGTTGGAAGTTACAAAGCCTCACTTTAGAGTTTAAAAACACTTTAGTTTTTATATTTCCAGCCAGAAAAGGGTCATGCTGACAGATGCTTGCCTAAGCATTGATATGATCTGCCTTAAAAGGTTTTACAGGTCTACTAGATGCTCATTCAAAAGCTGTAAATTCTGCATTTGTTACACAGAGGTCTGTGTACTAGCACTGTCCTTTAGAAAAAAATTATAATAGTGAGTTTTAAGTACAACTGGATTGGACACTCTTCTTGTCCTTTAAAATCACTATTTAAATCCGTACTATCATCACAACATCCCAGCAGAGAATGACTTTGACAGAAAACACAGATACCCTAAATCGTGTTACCATTAACCTCATGGTTAGGACAAAACACCCAGTCTACAACTACAGACCTCAAACAGAAACACTTTTAAAGTCTGTGCTTTCCTGTGAAAAGGGATTTGTTGCTGTCCTAGATAGATAAAACATGTATTGGTCTTCCACAGCACAGCCATCTGTTTAAGCTAAGCGTTATCATTGTCTTCTCACTGGTACATCAGAACTCCTTTTCTAACTCCTTCCCCACCTCAACCCCACCCCACCATCATGCACTGTTCCTGTTTTGGCTTTTTTAAAGGCATTCCTACTCCTCCTGGCATATTTCTTCACTGTTTTTGTTTAGCCACTTTTATAGAATTCTTCTCCTGCCAGCATCAAATAAAATGTGCTTATCCAGCATCATGTAGTTACAAGACTATGTCTACATAACATATTAATAGGCATCTACCTGAATTAGCAAACGCGTTTATTCTTCCATGTACTCAATTGATTTTTAAGATTTTAAAAAGCCATTCCAATTCTGAATTAAATTTCAAAATCTACTTTTCAGTAAAATCTATGTGAGACAGTGTCCTGGTTTTAGCTGGGACAGAGTTAGCTCTTCTTTTTAGCAGCTGGAAGAGCTCCGTGTTTTGGTTTTACTCAGAGGCTGGCTCTGAGAAGAACGCTGACAGCGCACTGATGTTTATAGTTGGCACTGAGGTCTCAAGGACTTTTCAGCTGCCGTGTTCTTGCCAGTGTGCAGGAGCACAACAGGATAGGGGGGAGCATGGCCGGGACAGGGAGTCCATGACTCTCCTTACGATTTGTACTTGAACTTAAGACTGAGGGCCAAACTGGCCAATTAGTATTCCATATCATGCAGCGTCATACCCAGTAAAAAAGTGAGGATCAGCCGGAAAGAAAGGCTTTTTGCCCTTCCAGGACTCTCAGAGTGCTTTCTCTCTCGCTCGCTTTCTATTTCGTGCCTCCTGTTCATCCGGGATTGCGGTATCGGGACTTATCTGTTTCGAGATCATTAGTTCAGGACGAGACAGGCCTCCGTCAAGGGGTGGTGAGCAATTACACCGTATATCACTCATTTGTATATATTTATCCTTGTACATATCCGTACATATATATATTGGTAGCAGTAGTAGTAAATTGTTCTTATCTCAACCCACGGGTCTCTTTTCTTTTTCTTCTTTGATTCTCTCCCTCATCCCTGGGGTTGGGGGAGGGTGAGTGAGCGTGTAGGGTTTGGCTGCCGGAGTGGCCTAACCCATGACATACAGTTACAAGCAACATAGATCGACATTATTCAGATTTTCAGCCACATGCAAAGCACACATAAGTAAATACAGCAATCAAGCTTATGCACACGAATAAAAAAAACCCAACACTGTCTTACTTAGTATGACCATCAAATTGTCTCAGCGGCGCTCTTCCACTAATGTCAAAGAGGTGAATGCTGCCTTCCTCACTGCCAGCAACAAGCAGATTGCCATCATCTCTGTACGTGGCACAATACGCAGCATCTTTGAAGCGAGAAAAGGTTTTGACTGGTTCCTGAGAGTAACGGCCATAAATGTGGATCTAGCAAAACAAGAAGCCATTAAGTTCGCTCATATGACACCAACTGAAGAAGAAGAACACAGAAAAGTCACAAAAGTCACTTACCCTTGAGGAGGCTGTGACGGCATAGTTATATGGAGGAACGGGGGAGAAGTCAATTTTCTTTATAGCACCAAACTCCTTTATCTGAACGGGTGTCTAAAACAATTGGGATAAAGATCATCAAATGCACACAACCACACCACCAAAACCAAAACCGGCCAAACAAAAACCTATTTTTCCTACAGAAAGATCATGGTTTCATTTAAAACCAAGTCATTTTTGAACTACAATCCTGCCGAGTTTCTCTTTTGCCAGGCTACTTTCGCTCTTATCATTTTTTCCAATTCACACATTACAATCGACCCATTAATTACGTGTTTTGAGGAAAAACCAACCTTATTCACTCACGCAAGTTTAAAAATACTTTAATTACTCACACGAAAGCAGTAAAAAAAAAAAAAAAAATTCCAGGACAACTACGTCTGTTGGGCCAATCTGGGGCACAAGTCAGCCTCGTTTCCTGGGAAGCCGTTTTAACAGGTTCCGGGGCGATATTAAAGAACAGCTTCCCAAGGGAAGCCGCCAGAGCTAGTGGAAGAAGCAGGGACCGGGGCGCCGACCCGCGCCAGCCCCGCCGCCCGCCGTCCCCAGCGCCCCGCGCCGCAGCCTCCTTCCTACCTTGTAGCCCCGCCAGTACACCGTGTCCTGCGTGATCCTCTCCCCGAGCTTCGGGACCGTCTGGACCACCACCGGCTTATAGGTGGCCATGGCTCAGCGGGAGCGGCGGCCGCGGGGCGAGGCGGGGATCTGCGCGGCGCCTGCCCGAGGAGCGGCAGCCGCGCTCCCGCCTACGGGCCGGGCCGGGCAGGTGGCTCTCCGGGAGGGCCGCACCAGGCCGCACCGACCCGCGCGGTCTCGGGGGCGAAGGCCACGCTGCGCGCCGCCGCCGCCGCTATGGCGAGCCCCGCACCTCCCTCGAGGAGCGCCGCCGCGCACGTGTGGGCCGTACGTCATCAGGAAGCGACCCTCCCAAGCCAATCGCCACCGCGGCCACCGCGCTTCACTTCCGTCCTGGCGCGGTGGGGCCGCAGGACGTCACTTCCCCTGTCCGCCCGCGGCCGGGGCGGCGGCGGCGGCGCCGCCGAGGTGAGGCCGGTGTGGGGGAGCGGAGCCGCGGGCGCGCTCTGCCGGAGGGTTTCCCGGGTGGCGGGTGCTCCGCAGCGGCTGCGGAGGGCGGCGGCGGCGGCCTGCGGTGCGGGAGGGGACTCCGGGAGCGCCGAGGCGGCCGGGCCGCTCTGCTCTGCCTGCCCGCGGAGCCGGCCCCGCCGGTGGGCTTCCCGCCGCGCTGTCAGGAATCCCGCGTATTCTGAGGTGTTGTGCCGTCTAAAGGAGATCAGTCGTTTTCTTAACGAGCGTGGTAGAAGCCGTTTATTTCACTCAGGTTATGGAAGGACTTAGAGCCGTAAAGGGACATGAAGTCACTTCAACTTTTCCTTCAAGTCGTAATGTTTTGGGGCAATAAAGTAATCTTCTTATAACGTGTTCCTGTCTTAGTATAAACGTGGTTGGTGGTGCTGGGTTTTTTATTGCGGCCGGACTAGTACTCTGAAATGCCTCCTAGATGGAACTCCTACTGGCTTCGATATGGAATTTGGCTTAAATATCCATTTAAGGATAAAATTTAAGGGCAGGATTTGGTCCATGGCTTGTGACAGCAGTAAGATTGATACCTCCCCGAGGTTTTGACTGTCAAAACCAAATGCTGTCAGCTGAAACACAGCCAAGCGTGGTGTACTTGTATGCGTTGCTTCACCAGAATGTTGTTAACCGATGTTACGTGTGTTCAGTTGCAGGTTGTTCAAACATCCGGATCACTTTAGATACAGCTTGGTTGGCCAGAACTGCTTTTGGCTAGAAACTGTGAAGAAACATTTTGCATAAAACTTCTGCGTGATGGAGGCCGTGGCATCTTCAACAAACTTAGATGCTGGGGCCCAGTTAATTGTAGAAGAATGTCCCACTAGCTACAGCCTTCCACCCATGCCGGACATTAAAGTGGAGCATCAGCTTGACTCTAGCACAGAGGAAGGCCCAGCTCAGAGTGTCACCATGGGAATGAAATTCATTTTGCCCAATAGATTCGATATGAATGTCTGCTCACGATTTGTGAAATCTTTGAATGAGGAGGACAGCAAAAATATTCAAGACCAAGTTAACTCCGATCTTGAAGTGGCATCTGTCTTATTTAAAGGTTGAACTTTATGGTACAAATTGTTATGTGTGGACAGTGTCATCCTGTTAAGCTGTTATGTTTTTAAAAAAAAGACTCTGTCTTATATGTGTGTTAATCAGTAATAGTTTTCTAAGATTTGTTCCCCTAACATTTTTATTATATGCTTAACGGATTATCAGTGTAAAAGTAATTTTCCTCCAGATTGTTTTTTAACTTATTTTTTGATTGAAAAAGTAGTGGCGTAAAAAGTCTCTAATTTAATTTAGTGAGAGCTGGTGCTGATTATGAAAACAAGCTTACTTCTTTTGTGTAGCACGTCCTACAACATGCTACCCATTGTGGAATGTGTGTATCTTTACAAAACACTACTGAAATCACTATATGACCATGCAACTTTAGTAGCTTTCTGCAGCATGTTCTATCTTTCCACTAGTACGATGACAGAATAACATAGGTCATGCAGTTGACTTTGTTTTTTCAATATGGCTGTACAAAGCCTACAGTTGTAGCAACTGGCTTGCCAGTTCACGTTCACACTACTTGAAAGCAAATTTTGCTCCAGTTCCAGATCCCTGCAGCTAATCTGCAGCCACTGCTGGGCAGCTTCATCAGAATTGATCTGTGCTTTTTCATGACTGAGCATATCAATAGAGAACAGAATTAGGACTTCCATCTATTTCTCCTTAACAATTGTGGTTTCCAGTGCTCACTGTCATGTTTCAGACTGTTAGTGATGTATCTTTTCACGAGGTTGAATTTGACCCATTTCCTGTAACAAACACAAATACAGACAGACCTGTTGTGGATTTTGATGGTTTCTCTGATTTGTATTGTTTCGCTGCAGTTCAGCCATTGTCATTTTCAGACTTTTTGGTTTGCAGGCCCCAAGTGCTTACTAGTGGAGCTGCAGACCTGAATGGCAAAATTAGACCCATCAGCGATAGGGTGGTTTTCCTTAGGTGACATTCGTGAACCCCTTAGAAGTAGTCCTGCGGATCCAGGGTCCGCAGGTCAAAATTCCCTGGTAGGACTCTTAATTTGATCACATCAGCTGTAGCTGTTTGACTGGCAAACAAAATGTAGTTTTCTTTTCAGCCTGTTACCCTCTACTTCTTTTAATTGTTTCTCTCCCTGAATTCGTCATTGGCTTTAGGATCCTGAAGTACCCTACAGCGTGAATTCAGTGTGCGTATTAACTAACTTCCAGTCGTTAATTACTAGTGCACGCTGGTGTCAAATCAATTTAGCCAATAATGGAGTTTTATCCTTCAGTATGTCTTTCCAGTATTTAATCAGTTAGCTTCTGAAAAATTATTTGGCTTCTCAGCTGCTTCTCAAAACCAAAAGCTAGTTCTGAGAATTAGAAGCCAAGATGAGAGAGAGTGGGGGAGAGGGGGGGGGGGGGGGGGGGGGAGAGAGAGAGAGAGAGAGAGAAGTTAGTACAGATGAGCGCAGCAGCACGGAATGACTTCTTGAATTCTAAGCAGTGACCTGCTGTTGCATTATACGTCAATTAGTGTGGAATATCTCTCTTCCTGCTGGACAAGTATTCATAAAACATTCATAATGCAGTTAAAATCTTATCCAACAGAGGTGGCAAAACGCCTGGTGAAGAAAATGGGTGAAGGCCATCTTCACCCATGCAGTGGACTACTTAAGGAGCAGGCAAAGGGGTGAGCTGAGCAGTTACCTGACTGCATGGCTGACCAGAGCTGCATCATGTTATTGCACTGGAGGGTATTAGTAAGGATGTAACAGGCTAAGTAGAGCCATCCTACCTGATAAATCAATGCCAGGCGTGTTGAAAACCTAGACAAAGGCTTACCTCATTGAGCTTGTCTCTAGGTGGCGTCGCACCATACCAAATGTGTGGGTTGGCAGCATTGTTTCATGCTAGAAATGAATACAGCCCTTTGTTCAAGTCGCGCAACATGCGGTGGAAAAAGCACGTGTCACAAAGCTTACTTAACGTGGGTTTTAAAGATCTTGTGATGCTGGTGCTTTCTAGTTTGACTTAGAATCTGTGGCTTGCTTTTAATGCTCTCACTAATACTAAAACCCTGTCTGTTTTCTCTGTTCAATGTAGCTGAATGCAACATCCACACTTCTCCTTCCCCTGGTATCCAAGTAAGACATGTTTATACTCCGTCAACTACTAAGCATTTCTCACCAATAAAACAATCAACTACCCTAACTAACAAACACAGGGGAAACGAAGTCTCTACAACACCTCTGCTTGTAAACTGTAAGTATCTTTATGCCTTACTGTTAATAATGGTTTTGTGAACTGTATGTTAGATGCGTGACAGATTTTTTTTTTTTTTTTCTTTGGTGTTGTAATGAACTTTAATACAGGAGGAAAAAATTGAGATAGTCTTGTCTGATTTCACATGGTTCCAACTATACAATAGTAATCCACTTGCTGTATTGAAATCATGACTGAAGTATGTTTTCCAGAAAGTATCCAATTCTTGATTTTAAAAATATAGGTAAAGATTTTGCTGATTCTTTGTAAGCTTTAAGTTAATGTGCTTTATATACTTGTTTCCAGAACTTGTGCATCTTGTAAAATTTATTAAAATTAGATGATCAGTAAGTGCTACAGACTACTGCAAGTGTCTTGATTGTCACAGATCTTGAAGGTCAGGAAGGAAGTGTTATTTATGGAGTTTTGTTACTCTTACTGTCAAGCATATTCTTTATAAGTCATTTATCTATAATTTCCTTCTTCTATAAATTGTAAGTCTAATGTTTAAAAAAAAAGGCCGCTTGCATGGGAAAAATTAATCTGGAGCTGCAACATAGGCCTCTGAGCAAAAAAAAATGCAGTCTTTCTGAAAAAAAAACATAAAATCAAACTTCATGTAGTGAGTAGGAGAAGGACAGTGAACGTATACGTGTTATGTAATCATTAGCTAATTTTGTTACTGTATAATGCGGATAATTTATTAGAGCACTTTTCAGACCGGCGGTAAGTTGTAACTATCAAAGCCACACATCTGTGGAGAGTTTACTGTGGGATCAGATATTTTTTCTTCATAATCTCTTAAGAATTATTCTGCTTTTAATGCTGGGTACTTCTTATTAAAAAAAAAATAAAATAACAACAACCTTTTTCTTCCCTGTGGATGTTATATTGTGTATAGTTTTGTAATGTCTGATCTATTCCACATCATAGTGAGCAAGAGTCATGCTACAGGCTTTATTGAACAGGTCTCCTGATGGCATGTGATCTCTTTTAGATGTAATTTTTAAACTACACAGCCTTAATTTATTAAAAGAGGCTTATTTGCATTTGATAAAGATTCTTAATGTGATCTTGGGTTGCTGACCAAGCAGCAGAGAAGAGAACATGTTCATAGAATCATAGAATGGTTAGGGTTGGAAGGGACCTCAAAGATCATCTAGTTCCAACCCCCCTGCCATGGGCAGGGACACCCTCCATTACACCAGGTTGCCCAAAGCCTCATCCAGTCTGGCCTTGAACGCTTCCAGGGATGGGGCATCCACAACTTCTCTGGGCAACCTGTTCCAGTGCCTCACCACCCTCAGAGGGAAGAATTTCTTCCTTATCTCTAATCTAAATCTACCCTCTTTCAGTTTAAAGCCATTACCCCTTGTCCTATCACTACATGCCTTTGTAAAAGTCCCTCTCCAGCTTTCCCGCAGGCCCCCTTTAAGTACTGGAAGGCTGCAATAAGATCACCCCGAAGCCTTCTCTTCTCCAGGCTGAACAGCCCCAACTCTCTCAGCCTGTCTTCATAGCAGAGGTGCTGCAGCCCTCAGATCATCTTCGTGGCCCTCCTCTGGACCTACTCCAGCAGCTCCATGTCCTTCTTGTGTTGGGGACTCCAGAGCTGAACGCAGTATTCCAGGTGGGGTCTCACGAGAGCAGAGGGGCAGAATCATTTCCCTCGACCTGCTGGCCACACTTCTTTTGATACAGCCCAGGATACGGTTGGCTTTCTGAGCTGCCAGCGCACATTGCTGGCTCCTGTTGACCTTCTCATCCACCAGCACTCCCAAGTCCTTTTCCTCAGGGCTGCTCTCAATCCATTCTCTGCCCAGCCTGTACTTATGTTTGGGATTGTGCCGACCCACGTGCAGGACCTTGCTTTTGGCCTTGTTGAACTTCATGAGGTTCTCACAGGCCCACCTTTCCAGCCTGTCAAGGTCCCTCTGGATGGCATCCCTTCCCTCCAGCGTATCCACAACACCACATGGCTTGGTGTCACCAAGCAAACTTGCTGAGGGTGCACTCGATCCCACTGTCCATGTCTCCAACAAAGATGTTAAACTGCACTGGCTCCAGTACTGACCCCTGAGGAACACCACTCATCACTGGCCTCCACTTGGACATTGAACCGTTCACTGCAACTCTTTGAGTGCCACCATCCAGTCAATTCCTTATCCACTGAGTGGTCCATCCATCAAATCCATGTCTCGCCAGTTTAGAGACAAGGATTTCATGTGGGACAGTATCAAATGCTTTGGACAAGTCCAGGTAGATGATGTCAGTTGCTCTTCCCCTTATCCGTCAATACTGTAACCTCATCATAGAAGGTTACCAAATTAGTCAGGCGGGATTTGCCCTTAGTGAAGCCATGTTGGCTGTCACCAATCACCTCCTTATTTTCCATGTTCCTTAGCATAGTTGCCAGGAGGATCTGCTCCATGATCTTGCTGGGCACAGAGGTGAGACTGACTGGCTTCCTCTTGCTCCTCTTACCCATGCTGCATGCGTTAGCGTAGAGGCATTGACATGTTGCCTTGCAAATTACCTTTGCATTGTAGTATGATTTATACATTGGTTAAAAAATTACCTAAAACTGTGAAACTCTGGAAACTTCCATTTTTAAGATAGTGATTCCAGTTCAGAGTGTAAGGCAAAACCTTTCTACCCTCTTAAATCCAATTTCTGTACTGCTGAAGCCAATGGACATGTTATGCCCAGCTTCAAACAGAGCAGAATGAAAATTGGTGTAACTCGTGTGTTTGCTTCCCTTTTTGCAGCTTTATCGGTTCATCAGCTGGCTGCTCAGGGAGAAATGTTGTATCTGGCCACACGTATTGAACAAGGTGAGACAGAGGGAGGTTAAATGGCTTCCTTTTTTCTTTGGGGTGTTTATACCCTGTTGTGCTTGACTTTTCCCCCAAAGCTGTATTTAAAGATGTCCTCAATTCTGGTACAAATTGAAGGATATTTGAGGTATATCTCTTCTTTGTAGATGTGGATCATTGTTTCACATTAGCCTTTATTAACTCATTGGTATGATTTGGGTTTTAAATTAAATATTAGTGTTCATAGGAGTTTTAGCTAAATCCTTTCCTCCCCCTGCTCCCAGTTATATAAGTAGTCCATGAAAACTACCTGTATAACTGGGGAGAAAGGAGGAGGAAAGGAGAATCTGTTAGTTCTGTCAGAAGAGTTTTTTGGGGTTTTAAAATTATGTTTTTAATTTAAAACATATTTCTATTAATGGTGGCTTTCCAGTTCTATTTAATCAGTCAACATATAGAGCTATATGGTGGTAATTTAAGCCATGGCTCACACCTGCAATATAGTAGTGCTACTCCTTCTGAGTTCTGTGATAGTCTTCAGTCTGATGTTTGTGTGTCCATAATATATATACAAAATTTGAACTCTACATAACGTATTTGAGTACCATTAATAGAATATTCTTGTACTATTAGTAATCAGCCATGCTTTCAGTGCATCTTTGTTGAAATGTTTACTAGAAAGCAGGTAATGAGTTGCTGAGTCTCTATACTTTGTAACGAGCCATGTATATGGAAAGCAAACAGTTAAAAACACATGGTGCTATGATAAGCATAGGGATTTTTTTTTTTTAAGTTAGTAATAACTTAGTTATTAAAGAAAATCCAATGCAACTATTTCAGTCAGCCAATTGTTAAAATAAGTCCTTTTTCCTTCTTCCAGCTGCACTAGAAGTAGACCTTAATTTTGTTTCCACAAAACATCCTATTAATTACATGAACTTTGAGGGGAATGGAGTTATACTGTCTATATTGCTTTATAAGCTAATTCTCTACAAGATTGTAAGGTTCACTCTATTGAAAAAAACATTTTCTACAGTATAATACAGAATGTACCTAATTATTTTTCAAGCAGTCCTGTTCTTTCCAGAGGTAAAGCCCAGCTTACAGACAACTTGTAACATTCCTGAGTAAAAACAGAGCTTGATTTATAAAGCTTAAAAAATAATAAATAAACCCAAATATTAAGTTTTACTTTGGTCAGTTGGATGGTTTTTTATTTCTCGTACAAAGATATTTGCACCACCAGTGGAAAAATGTTGTTTTTAAAGTTAAGATGAGAATGACTTTTAGGACACACTGGTACCTCAGTCCATGCACCATGGGTATGTCAACGCATTTCACCAGTTCATACAGTGCATTAGTGAAAGTGGTTATTAAGTTGCATGTTTTTCTTTAAACAGAAAATGTAATCAATCATAAGGATGAAGAAGGATTTACCCCTCTGATGTGGGCTGCAGCTCATGGGCAGATAGCAGTAGTGGAATTTCTCCTCCAGAACGTAAGGAAAAAAACACACTTCATTTTAAATTTATTTACTTTTTAGTTCAACTTGCATTCCTAAGTTTGTCGATGCTGCTATACGCTTTAAAGTTTTAAACCTAAGTTCTGTGTAAAACCTGACATTAAAAAAAAAGCATGGTTAATTTGATTTTTTTGTTTTAATTATTATTTTCAGGGTGCAGATCCTCAGATTTTGGGGAAAGGGCGAGAAAGTGCCCTCTCACTAGCTTGCAGTAAAGGATACACAGATATTGTCAAAATGCTACTTGACTGTGGAGTTGATGTCAATGAGTATGACTGGGTAAGGCTGTAGCTTGTTTTTTATGTCAGAGGGTGCTTTGGTTATAAATTTGAAACAGGGCACAGCACTGGCTTGGGTTTGAAAGTTGTTCTTCCTCTTCTGAAATAGTTTGAAATAGAAATAGAGTTTGAAAACTTCCAAAGGATGAGAGAAGTTGGCCCTACTAGTTCTGACTTCTTGATAAAAGGAGAGTAACGCTGAGTCCTTGCAGAAGGGTGAACGTTATCGTCTAAACAGTGGACAAAAAAGATGAAAGCTGTAAAGAACCAAAATGGAACCTCATTTTTATAAAACCTGTGAAGTCTCTTACTGATACATAGAAGTATACTGGTGTGTTAAGGAATTGCAGTTGCAGACTGCTCGATCATTAAGGGTCTAAGGCTTTTCTCTGCTTTTGCAGAATGGAGGCACACCTCTGCTATATGCGGTACATGGGAACCATGTGAAATGTGTAAAAATTCTCCTCGGTAAGCAGACTGTCCAAACCGAATTATCAGTAATAACGTACTACCAGTTATCATTGTCAGAAATCTGAGTTTCTCTTCCTGTTTTACATAGAAAGTGGTGCTGATCCAACCATCGAAACAGATGCTGGCTATAATTCCATGGATTTGGCTGTAGCCTTGGGCTATCGGAGTGGTGAGTATTGCAAATGTAAATTCTTTGCTTTTTATTTTTACTGCTCCTTTTTTGTGTAGCTGCTAGCAGAGGTTTTGCAGCTGTAAGAAGGTCCCTATCCTACAAGTCTTAATACACCTAAATGTATTGGCCCCAAATGAGCAGGAGTTTCCATCCCTGTCTCTGAAAGCCCGGTACCTGGTAAGAAAATGTCACTGACCTGGATCTACATCTATGGGCACAAATAATAGTGTGTAGGGCTGATGCAGCCGTGATCCAGACAAGGGGATCTGAGCTGCTACCCCACTCTGTGCAAAGGAGTGTGTGTTGCACTGGACGATGTAGGAGGCCTGCAGCCTTCCTGAACAGCTCATCCTGGCGTTCTGTTGATTGGCATGATGTGATGTAGTTTGCAAAACCTTCTTCCCCTGTCAGACTAGCTCTAGCTCTAGTTTATCTTGGAGGCGCACAGTAATAGTGCTGGGATCAATGAATTAAGCTACCTTACTTGATTCTGGAAAACAGAGGCAAAGAGAGACTCTTCATTGTTTTTCCCTCGTGCTGCCTTCATTTTGAAAGCTGCGAAATGTCTGCCAGTACAGAAATGAACTGAATCCAAAAATAAGCTCAGCGCTGCACATGTAGCTCCTCCAAGCAGAGCCCTGTGCTTATGGAGGAGACAGTAACTTCACAGATATCTAGATGTAGAACTACTTCAAGAGTTCAATCTCAAAATATTCCACAGAAGTAGTTTCTAATAAACGTTTTTGCCTACTTGCCATTTACAGGCTTAAAAATTTGCTTTCCTTATGCTATCTGCCTATTCAAACCAGAGAACAGATCATCACCTCCAAAAAAACATCATCTGCCTTACTGGGTGTATTGGTTTTGCATTGTATGAGGCTTTTATTTCTGAAGGAATGCAAACTCTTCTCAGAGTGAATTTATTCCTGTCTGTTTTTTATTAAATGGTTGTACAGGACAAGTCGTCATCTGCCGGGAAAAAATAGTACAACATTAAAAATATGAAAAAACATTGAACACCGATTAACCTGTTTGTTTTTTTTCTCTGCTTTAGTTCAACAGGTTATTGAGTCTCATTTATTAAGGCTACTTCAAAATATCAAGGAATAATGGTTGGCTCTTCTGCAGGTATCAGTTCTCAGCTTGGAGATTTGAACTGCTGTTTAGCCCTATAATCGGTGACAAGTTGGTTGTTCTGTAACTTTATCTCAGTTCAACTATTTGCTGGTTTTTGTTAAGCTTTTTAATATTCTTCCTCTTCTTTCATTGTTGTTCGTAGAAATATGTGATGTCATCCGTTTCTTAAATATTTTTTATATAATTTTAGAAGAAAAGGTCAGTTGTCATGCATGAAAAACATTGTATATAAAACCAGTTTTGACTATCTAAATTTTTACACTGAGTGCAGTGGGTGGCACTGTGCCAAGTGTCCTACTTCATGACATCGTTGATACATATGACATAGTAGTGGGAGTCTGCTACGGGCCATGTGATGAGGAAGACTGAGTGGATGAGGCCCTCTACAGACAGATAGGAGCAGCCTCATGTTCATGAGCCCAGGTCCTCCTGGGGCACTTCAGCCACCCCGATACCTGTTGGAGGGACAACACAGCAGGGCATAGGCAATCCAGGAGGTTCCTGGAATCCATTGATGATAAATAACTTCCTTCTCCAAGTGATAGAGGAACCAACTAGAAGAGGTGCTTTGCTGGATCTTGTTCTCACCAACAAGGAAGGGCTGGTGGGGAAAGTGACACTGAAGGGCAGCCTTGGCTGTAGTGACTATGAAATGGTGGAGTTCCAGATTCTTAGGGAAGCAAGGAGGGTGCTCAGCAAGCTCACTACCCTGGGTTTCAGGAGAGCAGACTTTGACTTCTTTAGGGATCTGCTTGGTAGAGTACGATGGGAGGAAGCCCTGGAGGGAAGAGGGGCCCAGAAAAGCTGGCTAATATTCAAGGATCACCTCCTCCAAGCTCAGGAGCGGTGCATCCCAACAAAAAGAAAGTCAGGCAGGAACACCAAGGGGCCTGCATGGATGAACAAGGAGCTCCTGGACCAACTAGGACACGAAAAGGAAGCCTGCAGAGGGTGGAAGCAAGGACAGGTAGCCTGGGAAGAATATAGAGAAATTGTGCAAGCAACAAGGGTTCAGGTTAGGAAAGCTAAAGCCCTGATAGAATTAAATCTGGCCAGAGACATCACAGGCAACAAGAAAAACTTACATAGGTGGTCAGTGATAAAAGACAAACTAGGAAAAACATGGTCCCCCTCCAAAAGGAAACGGGAGACCTGGTTACCTGGGATGTGGAGAAGGCTGAGGTACTCAATGACTTTTTTGCCTCAGTCTTCACTGGCAAGAGCTCCAGCTGCACAGCCCAAGTGACAGAAGGCAAAGGCAGGGACTGGGAGAATGAAGAACCGCCCACTGTAGGGGAAGATCAGGTTTGAGACCATCTGAGCAAGCTGTGGGTGCAGAAGTACATGGAACCTGCCGAAATGCATCTGCAAGTCCTGAGGGAACTGGCAGATGAAGTTGCTAAACCATTATCCATCATATTTGAGAAGTTGTGGCAGTATGGTGAAGTTCCTACTGACTGGAAAAGGGGAAGCATAGCCCCCATTTTTAAAAAGGGGGAAAAAGAAGACCTGGGGAACTACAGGCTAGTCAGTCTCACCTGTGTGCCGGGCAAGATCATGGAGCAGATCCTCCTGGCAACTATACTAGGGCACATGGAAAATAAGGAGGTGATTGGTGACAGCCAGCATGGTTTCACTAAGGGCAAATTGTGCCTGACAACTTTGGTGGCGTACTATGATGGAGTTACAGTGTTGGTGGATAAGGGAAGAGCAACCGACGTCATCTACTTGGACTTGTCCAAAGCATTTGATACTGTCCCACACGACATCCTTGTCTCTAAACTGGAGAGACATGGATTTTACGTATGGACCACTCAGTGGATAAGGAGTTGGCTGGATGGTCGCACTCAAAGACTTGATGTCGAAGTGGAGGCCAGTGATGAGTGGTGTTCCTCAGGGGTCGGTATTGGAGCCAATGCGGTTTAGTATCTTCATCGGCAACATGGACAGTGGGATCGAGTGCACACTCAGCAAGTTTGCAGATGACACCAAGCTGTGCAGTGTTGTGGACACGCTGGAGGGAAGGGATGCCATCCAGAGGGACCTGGACAGACTGGAGAGGTGGGCCTGTGAGAACCTCATGAAGTTCAACAAGGCCAAGTGCAAGGTCCTGCACGTGGGTCGGGGCAATCCCAAACACAAGTACAGGCAGGGCGGAGAATGGTTTGAGAGCAGCCCTGAGGAGAAGGATTTGGGAGTGTTGGTCAATGAGAAACTCAACATGAGCCAGCAATGTCCGCTGGCAGCTCAGAAGGCCAGCCATATCCTGAGCTGCATCCGAAGCAGCATGGCCAGCAGGTCAAGGGAGGTGATTCTGTCCCTCTACTCTGCTCTCGTGAGACCCCACGTGGAATACTGCGTTGTCGTGGGTTAGGCTGACCCTCCCATACAGCCGGTCACTCTCCCTCCCCCACCCCCAGGAATGAGGGAGAGAATTAAAGGATAAACGGGAAACCCGTGGGTTGAGATAAGAAGGATTTAATACAGATGATTTAATACACAGTGTAGATGCTCACCACCCCCTCGTATGCGAAGCCTGTCTCGTCCCGAAGCTGCAATCCCGGATGAATGCGAGGCTCCAAAATAGAGAGGGGCAGAGAGAGAGAGAGTACTCCGAGAGTGGGAGTACTGGGAGAGAGAGAGGGGGGAAAAAAAGGCAATAGAGCAAAAGCACAGCAAGCGCGAAAGAGCCAAAGCGCAAAAGCCCTTCTTTCCGGCTGACCCTTACTTTTATACTGGGCATGACGCTGCATGATATGGAATACTAATTGGCCAGTTTGGCCCTCAATCTTAAGTTCCATCACAAATCACAAGGGGAATCGTGTCCCCCTTGTCCCGGCTATGCTCCCCCCTTATCCCGCCGTGCTTCTGCACTCCGGCACACTGAAAAATCCTTGGAGTTTCATGTCCAACCACAAACATCAACTTGCTATCAGCATTCTTCTCAGAGCGAGCCTCGGAGTAAAACCAAAACACGGAGCTCTTCTAGCTGCTAAAAAGAAGACCTAACCCGGTCCCAGCTAAAAGGGTCGTGAGGTCGTGAGGTACTGTGTCCAGTTCTGGAGCCCCCAACATAAGAAGGACATGGACCAGTTGGAGAGGGTCCAAAGGAGGGGCCACGAAGATGATAAGAGGGCTGGAGCACCTTTCCTATGAGGACAGGCTGAAAGAGTTGGGGCTGTTCAGCCTGGAGAAGAGGAGGCTCCGGGGTGACCTTATAGCGATCTTCCAGTACCTCAAGGGGGCCTACAGGAAAGATGGGGAGAGGCTGTTCAGGAGGGCCTGTTGTGATAGGACAAGGGGTAATGGTTTTAAAATAGAGGGAGGTAGATTCAGATTGGATATTAGGAAAAAATTTTTTACCATGAGAGTTGTAGAACACTGGAACAGGTTGCCCAGAGAGGTGGTGGATGCTCCATCCCTGGAGACGTTCAAGGCCAGGTTGGACGAGGCCCTGAGCAACCTGATCTAGTTGGAGATATCCCTGTTCCTTGCAGGGGGGTTGGACTAGATGACCTTTGAAGGTCCCTTCCAGCCCTAACCATTCTATGATTCTATAAAACCAGGACATGCGTTCAGCTGTGGGGTTTCCAACACAAGAACAACATGGAGCTGTTGGAGAGAGTCCAGAGGAGGGCCATGAAGATGATCCAAAGGCTGGAGCACCTCTGCTATGAAGACAGGCTGAGAGAGTTGGGGCTTTTCAGCCTGGAGAAGAGAAGGCTCCAGAGGGACCTTCTAGCAGCCTTCCAGTACTTTAAGGGGACCTACAGGAAAGCTCGAGAGGGACTTTTTACAAGGGCGTGTAGTGATAGGACAAGGGACAATGCCTTTAAACTGAAAGAGGGTAGATTTCAACTAGATCTAAGGAAGAAATTCTTTCCTCTGAGGGCGGTGAGGCACTGGAACAGGTTGCCCAGAGAAGTTGTGGATGCCCCATCCCTGGCAGTATTTTCAAGACCAGGTTGGCTGTGGCTTTGAGCAACCTTATCTAGTGGAAGGTGTCCCTGCCCATGACAGGGGGGCTGGAACTAGAGGATCTTTCACGTCCCTTCTGACCCAAACCATTCTATGATTCTATATTCCACAGGAAGAAATTCGTTTAGGTACTGGGGTATATCACCATAGAATATAGATCATAGAATCATAGAATCATAGAATGGCATAGGCTGAAAGGGACCTTAGAGATCATCTAATCCAACCTCCCTGTCATGGGCAGGGACACCTCTCAACTAGATCAGGCTACTCAAGGCTCCGTCCAACCTGGCCTTGAACACCTCCAGGGAGGGGGCATCCACAACTTCTCTGGGCAATTTGTTCCAAAGTCTTACCACCCTCGTACTGAAGAATTTCTTCCTAAAATCTAATCTAAATCTGTTCTCCTTCAACTTAAACCCATTTCCCTTTGTCCTATCAGTGGACACTCTTGTAAAAAGTCCCTCCCCAGCCTTCCTGTAGGTTCCCTTCAGGTATTGGAAGGCAGCTATTAGGTCCCCCCGAAGTCTTCTCTTTTCAAGGCTCAACAATCCCAGCTCCCGCAACCTGTCCTCGTAGCAGAGGTGCTCCAGCCCCTGGATCATCTTTGTGGCCCTCCTCTGAACACGCTCCAACAGATCTATGTCTCTCTTATGGTGGGGACACCAGAACTGGATGCAGTATTCAAGGTCGGGTCTCACAAGAGCAGAGTAAAGGGGGAGAATCACCTCTCTTGACCTGCTGACCACGCTTCTCTTGATACATCCCAGGATGTGGTTGGCCTTCTGGGCCGCATGAGCGCACTGCCGGCTCATGTTGAGCTTCTCATCTGTAAACAACCCCAAATCCTTCTCTTCAGGGCTACTCTCAACCCACTCTGTGTCCAGTGTGTATTTGTGCCTAAGATTGGCCCGACCCAGGTGAAGGACCTTGCATTTTGACTTGTTGAAGCTCATGCATTTAGCACTGGCCCATTTCTCAAGCCTATCAGGGTCCCTCTGGATGGCATCTCTTCCCTCAAGTGAGTCCATGGCACCACACAACTTGGTGTCGTCAGCAAACTTACTGAGGGTGCGCTCAATGCCGTCATCCATGTCGCTGACAAAGATGGTGAACAGCACTGGACCCAGAACAGACCCCTGAGGGACACCGCTTGACACTGGTCTCCATGTAGACATCGCACCATTGACCACAACTCTTTGAGTGCGACCATCCAGCCAGTTCTTTATCCACCAAGTGGTCCATCGGTCAAATCCGTGTCTCTCCATTTTAGAGACAAGGATGTCATGTGAGACAGTGTCAAACGCCTTGCACAAGTCTTGTGGGTTAGGCCGAATCCCACACACAACCGGTCACTCCCAGCTAAAACTAGGACAACAAGTCCAGGAAAATGACATCTGTTGCTTTACCCACGTCAACCAGCGCTGTAGCTTTGTTGTAGAAGGCCACTAAATTAGTCAGGCACGACTTGCCCCTAGTGAAGCCATGTTGGCTGTCACCAACCACTTGGGGTTTTTTTATGTGCCTTAGTTCAGCTACCAGGAGAACCTGTTCCATGATTTTAGCTGGCACAGAGGTACGGCTGACTGGTCTGTAGTTTCCCGGGTTGTCCTTGGTCCCTTTTTTAAAGATGGGGGTTATGTTGGCCCTTTTCCAGTCTGTAGGAACCTCACCAGACTGCCAGGACCTCTCAAATATGATGGCTAGTGACCTAGCAACTTCAGCCACCAGTTCCTTCAGGACCCATGGATGTATCTCATCAGGTCCCATGGACTTGTGCACCTTCAGGTTCTCTAGGTGTTCCCAGACCTGATCTACTCCTACCCTGGGTGGTTCTTCACTCTCCCAGACCCAGCCAACATCCTCTGTGATTTGGGTGGTGTGGTTCAAGTGGTTGCCAGTGAAGACTGAGGCAAAAATGTTGTTGAATATTTCAGCCTTTTCCATGTCCTCAGTAACCAGGTCACCTGTATCCTTCCGGAGAGGCCCCACATTCTCTCTCGTTTTTCTTTTTTCTCTCACACACCTATAAAATCCTTTTCTGTTATTTCTAATATCGCTGGCCAGATTTGACTCTGTCAGGGCCTTAGCTTTTCTAACCTGGTCTCTGAGTACACGAGCAACTTCCTTGTACTCATCCCAAGTTACCAGTCCCTGTTTCCATGCTTTGTGTAAACCCCTTTTGTATTTGATTTTAGCCAGGAGTTCTTTGTTTATCCATATAGGTCTCCTGGTGTTTTTGCCTGATTTCTTCCTTTTAGGGATGCAATGCCTTTGAACTTGGAGATGATCCTTGAAAGTCAACCAGCAATCTTGGGCTCCCAGTTCCTCCAGGGCTTTATCCCATGGCACACTACCAAGGCAGTTCCTGAAGGGGCGAAAGTCAGCTCTTCTGAAAACGAGGGTTTCAAGCTTCCTGAGCTTCCCCCTCTTAGCTGCCCTTAGGATCTCAAACTCCACCATCTCATGGTCACTGCAGCCAAGGCTACCCATGAGTTCAACATTACCTACCAGCCATTCCCTATTGAAGAGAACGAGGTCTAACATGGCACCTCTGCTCATTGGTTCCTCTATCACTTGGATAAGGAAGTTATCGTTAATGCATTCCAGAAATCTTCTGGATTGCGTGCTCCCTGCCGTGTTGTTTTTCCAACTGGTATCAGGGTAGTTAAAATCCCCCATGAGGACCAGGGCTTGTGAACAAGCAGCACCTCCTATCTGCCTATGTAGGGCCTCATCCACTTGGTCCTCCTGATGTCTTCACTGTTAATAATAAGAGGTTAATAATAAAATGTCTTCACTGTTAATAATACTGAAATGTGCACCATGTGTGATTGTTTTCAAGATGCCTATTTAGTATTACTGTGTTAGCTTTTGGCTTTGTCTGATTTTGTAAGAAGTTGGTAATAAATTGAAGGACTTTGATATGGTAGTTTAATTGCTACCTGATTTTTTTCCACCTGCCTCTGCATTACTGTTGTAGTCCTGAAACAATTAGGCCCAAATGTTCTAGGTAGAAATTTCTCTGGAAGCCTCACTGCAAGTGCAGAATTCCTAGCTCCTAAATATCCTCCCTGCAGTGGCTGAAAGCAGGCATCTGTATGGGAAGAGAAGCCAGAGCCTACTGCATTCCAGCCTTCTTCAGCCGAAGTGTGGTTCTTTGGATCACAGAATCATAGAATATCTAGAGTTGGAAGGGACCCATAAGGATCATTTAGTCCAACTCTGTGCTCCTCGCAGGACTACCTAAAACTAAACCATATGACTAAGAGCATCATCCAGGTGCTCCTTGAACTCTGACAGGCTTGGTGCCGTGACTACTTCCCGGGGGAGCCTGTTCCAGTGACTGGCCACCTGCTCAGTGAAGAACCTTTTCCTGATGTCAAATCTGAACTTGCCCTGATGCAGCTTCATTTCATCTCCTTGTGTCCTGTCACCCCTCAGCCTTCTCTTCTCTAAGCTGAGCAAACCAAGTGACCTCAGCTGCTCCTCCTAAGTCTTGCCCTCGAGACCTTTCACCGTCATGGTCATCATCCTCCTCTGGACACACTCTTAATAGTTTGATGTCCTTCTTATACTGAAGTGCTCACAACTGCACACAGTACTCGAGGTGGGGCCAGACTAGCGCAGTGTAGATTGGGACAATCACCTTCCTCAACCAGCTGGCTGTGCTGTGCTTGATGGCCCCCAGAACACAGTTGGCCCTTTTGGCTGCCAGGGCACACTGTTGACTCATATTCAACTTGCCATCCACCCAACCACCCCCCCCAGATCTCTTTCTGAGGGGCTGCTCTTCAGCCTCTCGTCCTCTAGTTTGGGGGCATGCCCCAGTATAGCTATTTAGTTAAAACAGCAATTATAATTTTGAAATTAGTTTAAAAATGAGGCACTGGTAACTGTTTTATTTGGGACCCCTGCACTTAATCAAAACTACCCTGAGTGATGGGACATGTAATAGTTTTGCACAAAGAACAGATAAGCTTTTGAAAGAGACTTCTCAGCAGCTTTTTCCCTGACAGGACATAACGGGTCGCCTATGCAGTGTTGGCGTGTTTCCATAAGCATTTCTCCCTTGTGTCCACTAGAGGCCTGTCATCTATTCACATACACACATCCTTAATCCCTGCCTTTCTTCCCCAGTCCATGGGGAGTGAGCCCAGCCTCCAATTTACTCTCCACCTAAAGCTCACAAGACCTGAGCGGACCCAGGTAAATTACTGTATTCCTAGTATAGTGTTTCTACCATTTTAATTTTTCTATTTCAAAGTCATCCCATACACAAAAGAAAGAGAGTTTCAAGTACATGCATTGTGATCCTGACCAAAGGTACTGGAAGGCTGGGGAATAATCCAGCCGAGTTCTTTGAGTCAGAGCCGGAGAAATAATTAACTCAAAATACTAACTTTGTTATTTCAAAGTGACTGACCATACAATAGGTGAAAACGTAGAAAAAAAATCCAAACCTACATGGATTAAACCTGAATTTCTGGCCAAATTCCTCTCTGACTCTGTACTGAAACATCTGTGGTGTTTAGAAGGTGTAAATCAGGTCAGAATTAACCTCCAAATCGCTGGTTGTGAGAGAGCCAGTTCAGAGATCCATTTCTTTCAGGAAAACAAAATCTGAAATGGAATGAGCCTTAAGGGAGGTGAAGCAAGAAAATGTAACTGATCTTGCAACTGTTGGTGAAATCTTTGCTGCATTTAAGTGAGTATTGTCTGTCTCCTAGGCTTTGACACTTGTATTTTTATGTGGGGTTTACACCAGTTTTACTGTATCACGCATGATTAAATCAGATGAAAGAAACAGTAAATCTGGCATGCCTTGGAAGCAAGAGAAAGAAATTGTTTCATATTTAAAATCTAGAAAAAATATGTCTTACTGTAAGTAATTTTAAAATAAAATAACATGAAGTGGCAATTACTGTAAAGGTGCATATTAGAAATACTGAGATTTAACGGCCTTTGTAAAAACAAATGTTAAAACTTCTATGTTTGTTGAAAAGCAATGCAAATAAAATGCAAACTGTGTTCTCTTGAAATATTGTAACATGAGGCATTTCTCATCAATTTTAAGACATCTTATGTATAGGCATACTTAGTATGCATAAGAAAAAGCAAATTCTGTCCCTACATTATTTGTGTTGCAGTAAAGTACTTGTTCTAAATGATGAACTTTCAGTATCTGCTTTGTGTTTTGTCTTGAATTTCAGTCAGCATTGAGTTAATATATAGGAAATAAACTGACTAATTCTTAACTATTGCCTGAAAATGTATCCCAGAAAATGCATTTTTTAATTACATGGGAAGATACCGAAATAAAGCAAAGTAGATTAAGACAGCAAAATGTAAAATTCTTCCATCTTTTTTGCTGTAGAATTTCAAGCAACTGTCAGGTAGTCATCATCACACTTCCCACAAAAGCGAGTACAAAGTCATGAAGATGGTCATCTTTCAGAAGCTGTTTCCTGCATTAAGAGCCCTTTCTGTAGCATAACATTATGCTTGTAAGGCACTAAACATGGAATTGAAGTTTTCTGTGGCTCTTGTGAGGGCCCTGCAGGGAACAGCCCCCAGTATTTCATTAGCTATGATTCAGACACCCTGAGGAAAATTTTGTCATGAGTTAGCAAACTGGGGCAGGGGGGATATCTATGCAAAGAAAAAGCTTTACTCACAGGGAAAAAAATCACTGTCAAGAAAGCACAGACAACTGTTGATTTTATATATGAACGGCATCTTTCACTCCACATACTTTGTTTCTGACGCACAATAATGAATTTTTGTTTCTCTTGGTGTAAACACTTCTCAGTATTCAGTTTTCTTTCTTTGTAGTGGTAAAAATTGCAAAGCCCCTGATTCAGCATCGCTAAGTGTTTTGAAACGTCAGCCTGGTGATTTTGTTTTAGTGAACCATTTCTGTAGCTTCTGAAGGCAGGGAGAAGACACTAGGAACTACCTTTGAACCACACCGACGGGTCTGAGGGCAGCAGCCTTTCCTTGCCACAGCATGCCACAAGACCAGAGGAGTCTGAAAATTCTGCAGTCAAGATCTTAACTCCACATTTATTCTCTCCAAACCTTTTACCAAAAGCTCCTGACAATGTAATTTCTTACAAGAATGTTAATAAAATATTTTACATTTGAACTTGAACAGCAGCATCCTGTATTTTCAGAATGTTAACAAACAAGTTGCTTTTCCTGATTAACTAAATTACTTTTGCCAAATTCAGTGTGCAGCGTGCAATCACAGATGTCACGAACTCTGCCTCACAAAGCAGATTGCCTAGCACAGTTTCATGTGGTATTAACAGCCAAATGCTTCAGAGCTGCACAAAAGTCTTTGTCTCATTCATTCGCGTTTGACTTCGCAGGGTATTCTGGTCTATTTAACAGAGGGAGTACACAACAAACAAACTCTTATCTGCAATGCAGTGGGCCCGACGTTCGTCAGAATTAACATTCATTTACAGCTACTACAGGCTGCAAAAGCTTAGAAACCTTACAGTGCAAGACAGGCTTTATCTGTCCAGCAGGGAGGTAAAAGAAAGCTAAAGCAGCAAGCAGCCCTTTTCACAGAGGGCAATAATATAGGTGCAAAACAATTCTGCCAAGGAGAAAACAAAATTTTATACATCCCCCACTTCGTAATTGCTGAAACAAATTCTGATTTCTCGTAGGCGATGGCTGAGATAGAAACCGAACCGATGAAGAAAGTAAAGAATAACCATAAATCGGTTGTTAATATTTGATTAAAAGTAGTTAAGATTCTGTCTGTAGAGCAATTATTAAAGGACCTGTGACTGGTACTGCCTGCTCCAAACCCCTGCAAATGTGGTTAGCATAACTAACGTTAGCATAAAGACATAGCATAAGGCAAGCAGCCATTCTCTGTGACCAACTGGGTCATGTGTTTGTGCCCTTTCTTCTCATTATCAGGCCCTGACGGACCTGTGCATGATGTAGACAAACCAAACAGAATTCTTCTTCACTTCCCTGCTGGCCTCAAGGTTCCTGGGCACCAGACTGATTGTTCCCTTCCCTGCCGGCCTTGAAGGTCCCAGGCATCAGGCCAAGCTGGTGTTGTTGATGACGCCGTCACAGAACCAGGCAGCATAACAGCACCCAGAGCACGTTCTGTAAAACTAAGCAGTTACAACTGCTAAGGGAGAACTTGGACCAGAACTGCTGCTGGACAGTGAGACTTGGGACCTTCTGGCAGACAGGGACACCTCAACTATCATGTTTCCTCCAAGGACTGAGGAAGTGACTCAGATTCTTTTGCCTGATTTTCAAACCTAGATTATGATTGTTACATTGACACAGCAAACCATGTATTAAGATTTGACCCGATCTGCAGAGGGTCCAGGTTGATTACAAACCATAACTTGTGTTATAAAATTCTACCTGTAAATAAAATGCTACCTGTAAATTGTACTACATTGATTCTGCTTCTAGAAATCCTGTGCCATTCTAATCAAATTCTGTGCTATACTAATCATAATATCTCACTAAGGAAGAAATGCTTTAATTGTACTACAACTTAGTGCCGTCATCATTCTGCCAAGGATCCCTAAAAGAACCTGTTTGTCCCCTCAGTGTCAGGTGACAGAAACAAAACTTTAAATGCATACATTTTCATCCAGACAGGATTCAGTCAAGTGAGGAGTTCATCATGTACAATGTTAGCATTACTATTTGCATGTAAATTTGATGAGCACTTTGTAAGGCTCTTCCCTGTCTGTTCTGGTTTTCCCTGGGCCTGTTACTAGTTCCACTCTGTTGCCTTCTTTGTTCATCTGTCTTGTACTTTGAATTCCCCACTTGTATTTCTGAGACAGTTACAGAAAACAGCAACCTCCTGCCAGACCTTCCCAGGGCAGAGCCTCATCTCCCTTCAGCCTCCTGTGGGTTTTAACTTGGTATTAAAAAACAAAACAAAACAAAATCACCAAACAAACACACAACAGTATCCTGCACCTCCTCATGCTGCACAGGGAGCTGATGCCCACAGCAGGAGCTAAGTGATTGAAGATAAGGCCTCTGCTCATTGCCTTTTCCAAGATCCATGCGAGGTGATCTCAGGTCCCTGCTGTGGGAACAGAGGCAAACTCTGTCGCAGGGCCACGATGCAAGGTTTACCCCCCTCCCATGGCACTTGTTTTTTTCAGGTAATTCAGCAGTTGGTATCCCAATGGTAAGAAATGCTGTTACTCAACTCCAGGGAGATGGAAATCAGCCACTGAACCTTATTCTTACTCGGCTGAGAAGCAACACAGACAAACTTCTACTTATGGCACGCAACGATTTTGCATTTCCAAAGCTGTTTTACTGTGCCTTGGTCCTATTTTCTCCCAGTAACCTTTAAGCAATCTTGAAGCTCACTTCTTTAAACCCTGATGATGATGCTTAACTCGCAGCCCGAAGAGACAGCTGTAAACTAAAGCCAGAACTACTACTTATTTTCCACAATTGTTTCATAATAGCACTTGGAACCAGAAACGTCAGAAGTAGAGCAACTATGAAAGTTGACCCTAATTCCAGGTAACTTGTTCCGCCTAAGCAGTTCACATTCACAGCTCTAGCTAATCCCTTGCATGAACCAGATACAACTCCATATTGTCATGAAATCGTAAAGGATAAGAGATAGAAAAACGAGAAAGACTGTATTTACTGGGATGATAGACTAAAATCTGTTCTGCATTTTTCACTAGGAAGCTGATTGTTAGGGGTGTTCCAACAGAGTTTTTCCTGAACATTGCAGGCAGACTTTTTTTCCTTTACAACAACAGTATAAATCACTGGAGTGCAGACACAGCCCGTCACTAGAATGATCATCATTAGTATTGTTATAGCAGTTCCGCTTGCATGCACCTCCTGCTGCGCAGCACATAACGCTTTCAGGAAGTACACTGCTCTGTCTGGCAATGAATGTATAACTGGGTGAATTAGGAATCCAGTCACTTGGAACTTTAAAGATGAAAGATATTGTTAGGGGTTAGTCCTAGGAATGACGTCTGAATAGATCTTTCTGTTGAGGGTGAGTTGTCACCAAATTAAGCTAGCAACTCTCCGGGCACACAGGACTGTAAAGCATGTCAGTCAATCTTCAGCAGACGAGCAGTGATGAAGCCAACCATGCATGCAGAAATCAGCAGGGAAGGTTGCAGAGCCCAACAGAAAGGGAGATGTAAACTGGGCACAGCAACAAGGTGGATTACAGCTGTGGAACTGTGCTGTACAGCTCATCCTTTTCCTGCAAGAAGAAACCTATCTCTGAATAATCCTCTGGAAAAAAAAAAAAAAAATCCTGACCTGCACTGTGGGGAATATTGGTTTGATTCATTACATAAACCAACAACACATGCTCTTTTTCTAGCACTGAAATCAAAACATGGCAAAGACAGACACATGATGTGCTTTTGACAGCCCCCAAGTTTTTCTAGCACATCAACATTTCTGTTTCCTAAGCAGAAGATACAGCTTACAGGACAGTATCATTTTCATGCAAATTCTAGTATATATCATTTGCAAGTATTTTGGGAGGACCTATCATATCAGCCAATGGCTTGACTCAAGCTTTCTTTATTATTGTCAGCTAGAGGATACTGGATGATGTGTCACAAACTGATGTGCCAGAAGTTAGCCAGGCTTCTAGTACAGTTGAAAAATGGGCAAGCTCTGGCTAAACTCTATAAACCCCTGCACCCTGCATTTGTAGCCATTGGGCTATACCTAGATTATCTTAGATGTTATAACCTAAAGGACTTAAAACACAGCTGATTCTGAAAATGCTCACAAAACCAGCTTGCCCAGCTATGTGCATCTGTGGTATAATGTCTATCATGAATATAGAGTAAAATCACAGACATAATATTGCCAGTGTCTCCAAAAAGAGGCTGTTTTTTCCAAACAAAAAGGTATCTTTAGAAGCATTGTGCTTTTCTGCTCACACAAGATGTGAAGGTTTCAAGATCCACAGCCTCCCAGAAAACACACTGGTGCATCCTTGAAGGCTCACGTGCCCCTTGGAATTTAACTTACAGCCTGCTGACACAGTTTGTCTGTCAAATATACTGTATTTCCTGATGAAATTACAGAGCTGCTGAGATGGGACATAACTGAAAAAACAAAAGCAAAAACAATTCCAGGTTTTGAAATAAATAATAGCGGTTAATTTTCAAGGTACAAATAATTAAAACAGGACAACGCTAAAATATGAGGAACAAATATAATGGGAGTAGAGGGTCTATTCTACGCATGTGAGAGGGCTGACAGACTAAAGCAGAATGACAATCCATCTAGTCTACAGTTCCTGACAGAGGTCAGCCTAGACACCAGCATATACGTGCACAAGGTCACATCTAAGCAAGTCTGAATTTTATATGCTGGTGGAAGAAGATGACTCAGTGAATCTTGAGACCTGTAGGCTACTCCAGCTTCTACAAACAGTAAAAAACACATAAAAAAAATCTTAAAGATCCTCACCCCGGGTAGGAATTACTGGAGCATGAAATGCTGCAGATGTACATAGAGATTGTTTATCCAAATGCTGCCCCCAACATACGCTAAAGGCAAACCCCAGCTGCATGAGCTGGCTATGCTGGTTTCATGCTGTTTAGGAACTTCACTAAATCAGCAAAAACTGTACCATCTCCCAGTCCTTACACTAAGTGGTGCAAAGCAGCCAGAAGGGAAATAAATGAATTTTCACGTTAACTCCTCCCTGCTGCTTTGGACGCCAACTGTCCCAGGGGCAAAAACTTGTAACAGACACCTCAAATCTATAAGCCTGCCACTCTGCTGCCACAACTGTTCAATTTTTTCACTTCACCTCATTTTCAGTTTAGGAATGCAGTGATAGGACAAGGTATAATGGCTTTAAACTGAAAAAGGGTAGATTTAGATTAGATATAAGGAAGAAATTTTTTACATTGAGGGTGGTGAGGCAATGGAACAGGTTGCCCAGAGAAGTTGTGGCTGCCCTATCCCTGGAAGCGTTCAAGGCCAGGTTGGATGAGGCTTTGAGGAACCTGATTTCATGGAAGGTGTCCCTGACCATGGCAAGGGGGTTGGAACTAGATGATCTTTAAGGTACTTTCCAACCCAAACCATTTGGTGATTCTATGTTTACATTTCCTTTGCAGGATCAGGAGCCCTGAGGCAGTAGCTGTCTCTCACCATATGTTTACACAATAAGACTCATTCCTGGTGGGGGCAGATGAATCCCCCAACTACAAGACAACAAAATGTGAGTTGACTGACCTTTATAGGTGGAGCCAATGTTAGAAATCAGCACAAATGCAGAAGTCCTTAAAACATAGTTGTTTGCAATAAATACTATAACAATGGTTCCTACCCACTCAAGTCTGCTATGTATCACAGCCGTATTGCTCTAATGAGGCATTACTGGTTTTAACTCCTGCTAGTCCCACAGAGGCAACCATACTGCAGAGACAAGGAAGACCTTAATCACCATATGCATTACCCACACCATTCTACTGTGACTGCTAGTTACAGTCAACAGGTGTGTAACACCACAGATATCAAACACTAAAGTCACAGACCTAGCATAGACTTTGGCGCACACCACCATCTTTACATTATCTTTGTCCTGCACAGTCACAAGTTAAGAGTGCAAGAAGTCCTCCTGGATCTCAGCTGGGTTCTTAAAGGTGACAGCAGTCTTACTTAATGCATAATTATTAGGAACTGACTGCAAAACATCAGCTCACAAAACATCTTCTCTCTCTACTGCTGAGAGAAGATCAGATCCTCGAGCCTCACTGTTACCTCTGCAATTGTCTGATGCGGCTGCTGGAAATAACAGGAAAGCAAAGCAGACTTCTCTGTTTCAGAAGATACTTCCAGCACTTTCAAATCTTGCTTAATCTTATTGCATCATTTTAAACCCAGTGATAATAAACAGGTGCAAACACTTGCCATACGTTGGTTGTGAAGCAGGAGACTGCTCAGGTATACATGGCTGAAGTTTTTGAGATTCCAGAGTAAGACCACTAGACATTAACAACTCAGGTGCAGCTCCATGAACAACTGTATAGGCCTCTAACCATAAAACGTAAGACCTCTTCAACTCAACTTCAGCTGTCTCCTAACAACTGGGAGAGTAGGGCACAACCCACATCCACATTTTTCCAGTCCTCAAAAAAAACCCCAACCAACCAAAACGCTACCTTATACATAACAGAAACGTAGGATAGGGATTTCAAGTGTAGCAGACTCTTCTGCCCTTATCTGCCAATCTCCTGCGTAGCATATCAAATCCTTGACTGTGTAAGGTGTTGCAAATGTTGGTTACTTGATATCAAAAGCAAAAGCACTGTGTTGTATGATCAAACTGACCTCCAACCAGGCCAACATCTGAGTAGCAGTAAAAAGTCCCAGAATTCTGCCTTCCGCCTACATAAGAAATAGACATATGCTACAAAAATAACAATCAGTGCTTATACCATTACAACACTAATTAACGCGTGCTTTGTTCAGATTCACTAGCAATGCAAAAGTTAGGGCTGTCACTCACCTGCAGAAGCATTATTAATCCCTGCACTACACAAACATTGTCAGAATGGCATTTTCATTGCCAGGATACCTGCGCTGCAACGTAAAGGCAATACCTAAGTTGCATTTGTTAAATCTATTTCTCACAAAAGAACAGATCACAGCAAGAC
Organism: Tauraco erythrolophus; assembly: GCF_009769465.1. Taxonomy (NCBI): domain Eukaryota; kingdom Metazoa; phylum Chordata; class Aves; order Musophagiformes; family Musophagidae; genus Tauraco; species Tauraco erythrolophus. Next base: position 30,811,837 of record NC_141496.1, read on the forward strand.
AGTACAGTAATGGTATTACATAAACTGTCTTCCTTCTATTCAGTGAGGTCATTCTCTAATGATAATCCATACATGAAGGCAAAATATTAACAAAGCAACGCAAGACTTCCATGATGAGACTGCAAGTAGCTTACACTACAAAGAAACCACAGCTTAAAGCTGATGAGAATACACAGAAATATCTATATTCCTGATTCTCAGAGCTTCTAGATGCATCCACTTTTTATCCATCTTTAAAGTTAATGAGTTCGACCCACAGTCAAACTAATCATGATACTCTCTCATGCTATAGATCGGTCAAACTTCGCTAAGTAAGCTTGGCTCAGCTGCAGTGTCAGCTCCTTTTTTGTATAAAAGACTTCTGTCCTGAGTCCAACCTCCATTACAGGTCAGGATCTTTCAACTGTCACATCCAATGGGAAACACTTTCAGTAACTCTCACAAATTGCTGGATGTGGCTGAAACAATAGATCTGAAAATGAACAAAGAACAGCTTAGAAAAATCAGGACCCACATTGCATGCATTTATGTAAGCCCAAGACACGTCAATTATTTGTTAGTATTTTAAAATACGTTGCTTAAAAATCTCTCTTTCCATATGCCACCATCTTGCCAGTTGTTGTGGTTTTAACCCGGCCAGCAACTAAACACCATGCAGCGACTCACTCACCCTCCCCCAGGGAACAGAGAAGAGAATTGGAGATGTAAAGGCAAGGACACTTGTGGGTTTAAGTAAGAACAATTTAATAACTGAAATTAAAAAATAAAATAATAATGATAAATAATATGCAAACAAGGGATGCACAGTGCAATTGCTTGCCACTTGCTGACCAATACCCACCTCGTCCCTGGACAGTGATCCCAGAGGAGAGAAATCCCAAAACCACAATCCTGGGGGGGGGGGGAGGGGGGGAGGGGCAGGGAGAGAGAGAGAACTTCCAGGCCAACCCTCAGTTGTACATTGAGCAGGACATTGCATGGTATGAAATACCCCATTGGCCAATTTGGATCAGTTGCTCAATGTTCCCTTCTAGCTTCTTGTGCACCTGCACACTAGCAAAGCATAGAAAGTTGAAAAAGTTCATGATTTCTTAGCAACAACTAAAAACATCAGTGTATTATCAACATTCTTCTCATATCAAATCCCATATGAAATCCAAAACACAGCGCTACTCTAGCTACGAAAAAGAAAAATAACTCCATCCCCGCCAAAACCAGGACACAAGTTACTTGAGGCTGTAATCTACTCATCATCAACACAGACTTCTCTGCAGGCTTCCCTATCTGTGCTGAATATTAACTCTCTAGTTTCATAACTTGTTCAAATCCATTCTCACAAACAGGAGGATCAACCCAGCTTCTGTGTTCTGGCTTCTCAATCACTCCCCCCTCCTCCCTTGAAAAATACTAACTTCCCCCACTCACCTCCCACCACCTACAACATTCACACACATAAGCTTTTTTTCCTAGTCGCTGTTCTGAGCACATCTTGTTCTTCTTTTGATTTTTCCACTGCCTCAATGACAACAAATACAAGCTATCCTCTTAATTTCAAATGTCCCTTTTCACTCTATCTATACCATAACATGACACTTCAGTTTTCAGCAGAGATAAAGGAAAACGCTTTACGAAATGTGAAACGTCTATAAGATGTTCCACCCAGAAAACACACTTTATTAGCACAAAATTTCACAGAAGTAAGTGGGACCTACCTGAACTTCCCCCATGCCCCCAGCAAATCAACACAGTAAGATACAAAAGCATTGATTTAGTATCAGAGGTATTGAGCTGTGAACACTTTAAACCAACTCAAGTGATCTTCCTTGGTCACGTAAGTTAAATAAGCAGTACTAATTAAGTAGAATTCTCACTGGGAACATTTCCTAAGAGACAAAACTCAAACTCATAAAACTAAGAAAAAAAATCCAACCCGTAATAACTGAAGACATCTTCTAAAGCTTTAAAACAATGTTATTTTAAAACCGTAATAGGAACTTTTTATTTTTACATATGCACCACACTAGCTTAATAGAATACATAAGTTTCACCATCTTCCAAAATTATTTTGAGTTTTTTTATTAGAATATACTAATTTTAAACCAGAGCAAAGCCCTTGAAGCATAAAATTAACAATTATGAAGATATTTCTAAAAATCTATTGCAAAAGTGATAAAAAAATCTCACTAGTACCCACTATTGCATTGGAGTCAAGCTGTGAGAAGCATAATGCGACAGAACCATAACATTCCCTTCGCTTTTTAAAAATAAAAAGCTCAAACGAACCTTTGTTTCAATAGAAATGCAGGCATCTGTTTTCATTTCTCCATTGTCCACGGTATTTGGAAGCCATTTTCCTTGTGCAAGACTACAGATGTGAATCCGCAATGGCATAATTACAGTATTGTTACATAGAGGTTCAAGCTAAGGAGAAGTATCAACACAACAATTTCCAGATTTCCTGAAGACAGACTAGGAAGTTTACAACAAAACACCTTACAAAGAAAAAATAATTACAGCGTTGAGTCCATGACTGAGCATTTGAGTGTTAGGCAGGAAGACTACTGTAAAGAGAACTACTTCCATTTAGAATAGGCTACAATCAAGTTCACATTTCCATCGTGTCTGGATGCTCGAGTCGCAGTTTGAGGATGCAGAGGTAAGCCAGCATTTCCTGATCGGGAACATACCTAGCACATAGACTTCCACAGACATGTCCCATGCTGCTTATCACTGGATTAGCATTGTTTTGCATTTCAAATATACTGGTTTAGCAAGGATCTTATTTTTTAAGCACCAAGTATGTCTGACAGTGGGGAAAAGGCTAACACTGTCTAGATCATTCAAGCAGGACACTAAGTCACTTCATGAGACAGAAACCAGTATGAAACATTTCAAAAGCAAGAGCTACAGTGGGTTAAATGAAGTATTCTGAAGACTGACATATCTGAATCACAAAATGGGCAACACATTGATTTCTAAAAAAAAAAAAAAAATCAGCACACATTTATTGACTCAACAGGTCACAGAACTGTGAACAACTCTGTAGAATTTGGGTCTCACTTTTTACAGGGAAATTAGCTTAAAGTCACCGCACTCATTTCAGAACTCAAATTTGTTTAGTTTAGTTTTTCTGCCTTATTGCCACAATTCAATGTATGCACTTTATTTTAATTAATTCAATGCTAAAAGTGTAATTTACTGATAAAGTGCTTGGAAACCAAGACAAGTAAACTGAAAATTGTTACCGCAAGTTCTTGCGCCTGACTTCAGTCACGTCATACATCAGGCAGCTGTCTTACCTCAGACCACAGGAGTTGCACAGCTTGAACAAGTTCCTCCACTGTTTCCCAACAGCAACGACTTACACTATGACAAACACGCTTGTCAAGTCAGACACAGCCCCACCTTTTCCCAGGCACAAGGAGAACTTACAGCTATAGCAAAGTTTTACCATGAATTTTATCCTGTACAAGTCAGGATGAATTTCCACTTCCAGAAGTTATTTGCTCTAGAGCCAACCTTAAAAGGCTGGTAGTTGAGTGCTCTTCTATTCTAGCTTGGCTTCTGTTACAGAACAGATCTGATCTACCATTAACATTAAAGATTCCCAGACATAAAGTTTAGGCCTCACCCCTGGAAGCTCCAGCAATGTAAAGGTCAGACTGGAATTGAAAAGTCTTCCTTGTGCTGAAAACACAAGTTCTCGTTTTCTCTGGAACACACTAAAGCAATAGGAAGAACATACTCCTGAACTATCCCAATATAATTATTAGCTAATAGACCTGAAGATGCTAATACGGACTTAATTAAGAGCCATTATCAATTCTGTTAAGGCTTTTCCCCTTCCTATACTTCATTCCCCCACAAAATTCACATTTTCAAACGAGTAAAATTAAAACACTGGGTAAGTTTATTTAACTCATTAAACAGTTTCACGCTGGAAGTATCTATTAAACACTCCCTGCAGATTAGAAGTTTTAACATTAGTACCTAGTTCACTCAAGACACCAACAGCTTGCAGCTGTTCTTCAAGGTCAAGCAAAGTTCTCTCAAATTGCACATTTTATGTTATATTTAACGATCAATAATTATTTCCAGAATACAGAGCTATTTCTTAAATTCAGTAGATTACAAAGTGCTTAGAGCGTATGCAGCTCTTACCTGCAAACACTGGGAATTCACCGATTAAGTCTAAAATGTTCTATTATGCACAGGACGTTTTCTAACACAGTAAAAAGTTGCTCTGCAGAAAAGGAAGACCTTTTATGATTGTTTAATATTTATGGCCAATGTTTTTGTCCTGCTTTTCTGACAAGAAGCCACACCAGAGAGTTTCTTTTATATTTTTATTGTATGCCAAAGTTCATTAAAGACAGGGTTTTGCTTGTATACAAGGTACTCAAAAATTGAGTCTAGGCAGAGATTCGTTAGCAAACTTATTTCAAAGCATAGGTTTGGTTCAGTCAGGCCACAAAAATAATATTGTGTACAAGCAGTAACTAAAGAGCTGCAGGTTCAAGAAGTTTCCAAGTATCACAGATCTTGATATCTCATCAGGAAATAAAAATAAAATCAAAGCAGTCACAATAGAAAATAGCAGCTCCATGTAGCCTTTTCAAGTTTTAACTTTATTCAGAAAGTGACACTTGGTTCAGTTTGCCTCATTCTTTGAAGCTTCATCGAAGTTTTCAACCAGATCTAGAAAAAGAATGTTGAAATTAAAAGTTTGACATACTTCTCCTTTGCCAAACGTTTTAGCTTTTTCCTCAAAGTTCTACCTCATATCAAGTACTTACAACACAAAAAACTTTCAGCTTATAATACACAGATCAAACAACTCTTAAGAACTTCATGTTTCATTCTTCTTGCTCAAACAAGTAGTTTTGGCTGGTTCACTATAAAGCACAACTCTAAGAGAATTTAACTTCGCTATGCCCACAACTGGGCAAAGTGATACCCAGAAGATAGATTCTTCCCACCCTTCTTACCGAATATCAAATACTTATCTTAGCCATAGCTATTACTTTTACACAGGATAAAAATGCTAGCTCAAGTCTCTAAGTCCCTCATGATGTCTGACAACAATGAAACACTCTGCTCACAGAAATTCTGTGACAGCGAGTGTCTAGTCCATACTCTCACCATCCTTGGCTTAATCTTATACTACATAGATTCTCTTAGCAAAATTCACTCCCTTCTCCTCAGTTCATGCTTGTTCTTACCTGGAACTTCATCATCATCATCTTCACCAGTAGCAAGTGGTGCTTTTCCATCCACAGCTGCAAGAGTAAGTAGTTCAAAAGCATCAGTCAAGCTCACATTCGGATTCTTGATTAGTTGTTTTGCTTTTTGGTTTTTGAAACCATTATCCAAGATTCTGAGCTGAAGTGCAATGCCTTATCCAGTTCTCCAGTTGAACAGAAGTCTTCAACTAACCTAGGAAGCTCACAATCCCTTTGTTACTGATAATGCTCAAACAGCCCAGCAGGGAAACAAGAAGATGCATGCTAACCCAGCATACTAGTCACCATCTTGTGTCTAGGTATACCGAGTGCCTTGCGTGGTAATCGTTTTCAGCTACAAGTGCAGAGACTGATTTTACCAATTTCTCTTAAAAGCAGCTTGGTTCATTTGACTACTCTGTGCTTCTCACGGTTTATGTATTTTACATACAGTTTTAAGGGAACAGAAGGATCTTATGATCCTAGACCTTCAAGGAAAATTGAAGCTTCACTGTAACTGTGAAGCTGCAGGCAGACACACACGCCTAGAGGTACTTAAAGATAACTATGGTCCCCTAGCAAAGTCAGAGGAATATGGAACTGGATGCACAACTTAACACTTAGGTGGCTGAGGTAACCACGTGTTCTGGTCTACAGTTCTGACTCAGTAATTTCTTAATCATTGCCACTGTGTTTGCCAGAGCTAGTGAGACTTAACCATGTCCCTTGTAGCAGACCAATGAGCATCTGTTGAACTGCAGCAGTATAATGCTAAGAATAGGTACCTCAGGTCCCTGGGTGCCCGTGCCACTACTTTTACTGCTATTCTTAGCTGTCTCATACTCTTCGCCACCTCAGTTTTATCCTAATTAATCATTCTCAGTTTTCAAGAAAAGAGATGGGTTCATACTACACCTGTATGAGAGAGAACCTTCTAGAGAACCAAAACAGATGAATGCATAAACTTTCATCTGAAAGGGCTTGGGACAAGGTCACTGCTAATCTCCCTTTTTTTTTTTGGCAACAGCAGAAAGTTGTTAGCTTACGTGCATCGCAAAGTTAAATATGACATTTCAAAAGTAAACCATGTTACTTCATCCTAAATTTTCTGCATTCTCTCTTATCTCCAAGACCAGACAAAGTTTACTTTCATGCCTAATTCTCACGCTGTAGCAGCAGCACTGTTCCCAAACATCACACACTTAAGTCCCTCTTCTACTTCTCCCACAGTTTTACAAAGAGCAAGTGTTCATGTTCTTGTACTAATTTAAGGATGGAATTGGAAGTTGGTGTATCTAGCTTAATGCTCATGCCAGTCCTGTTCTACACACACAGAAATTATAACATACTTCCTTACAAATACCGTGTAATTACCTCCTAACTATCAAAAAGCTCATGCAACAAGTCTGTGTGTAAAGCAGTTGCAAGATGTCTGTGGTCAAGTCCGCTTCCCCACGACTCATGTTTCCATTCCAAGTGTCAAAACAGACACACTGAAAGTTTATCTTTCTTCAAAGCCTAACTCTTTCACAGTAACTCATCTACTTAGCTTTAGAGAATGACGTACGTCAAAATATGGCAGACACATCAAGAAGTAAACTACCACAAAATCGAGTCTGGCTACAGCTTTCCAGTCTTAGACCAGCTGCAAGATATGCTAACAGGTGCCTCTGCTTTATTTGGTTATACTTGTCATTGGATTTGAGCTATAAATAAGATCTAAGAGTTCCATTTCTTTAAAACCATTTTATAACATACTTGCAGACAGCAAGAGTGCACTGAATTTCACTGCTGCCACACAAGTCTCATGTCAGCTGCCAGCATGAAACACATTCTAGTTTCAACTTACATTGCTTGGGTAAGGCTTCTGCCAATCTCCTCAGGCTGGTCAGACTGTCAGCTCCGAGCTGGTTTAAGATGCTAGGAAGCATTTCTGTCAACTGCTTTGTCTCCGCATGGCCAGTTATAGTGAAAGTGTTTGCAGCCAGAGATGCCTGAACTTTAGGATTATTGAAGTGAATGACTGTTCCTTGGTTGGTAAACATGTTTACCTGCAAGAAACAAAATTCAGTATTTCAATCAGTTTAGCAAGATTTTTCAATTTAACAGGAAACTGAAGTTCTTAAAGCTCAATAAAGACCTACTGACAACTTACAGACAAGTTTAGGATGTTAACAGGAAATTTATTTTGATATATTTTCTATTTCTATATAGAAAAGTATTTTTCCCTTTGAAGCAATTACCTCTTCAATTCCAGAAATATTGTTGACTCCCAGTTTCTTCAAAGAAAACTGAAGCTTCTTATCATCTGCTGTAGCTGTTCTATGGACAACCTTCTTCTTTCTGCGGGCAGTACCCTTTGCAAAAAAAGTTACAAATTAATACTTAATTAGTTCTTCACAAACTCTAATCCTCAGGGCTGTGTAACTACTACGAAGCCATCTACAAATGAACTTAACATACAAAGTTCTGCGTTACAGTGCACCCAACCCCACCCCTTCAACTGCACTGCAGTAGTCTTTCCCTTGCTATAAGGCAAGCTTTGCATGTCTGTGAGAAGCATGGGGCTTTAGGAAGCAGTGCACCAGAGAACATTTATTCCACAATTTTTATAGGGATTCTACAGCGTCGTAGAAAAAAAAATGCAAGTTTACCCTTGTCTGTTATTAGAGGCATAAAACTGAAGAATGAGCACAATTTTAAGTAATTTCTGAAGCTTATGAATTTTTCCTTAGATCGTCTTTCTTCAGCTGTAGCCAGATTTTGATAATAGTCAGAGGCCATAAAGTCGTCAACACATCATTACCAAATGAATACAAGAAAAATCAAAATACTCAATTTTTATTCCAAATAGACATCTCCCATCTGATGGGCTTACATAGCCGAAAAACACTTATTTTCCCAAAATGTTGTTTTACAAAATTATTTCTACACAGTATTTCAGGCCACTCATTTAGAAAGCAAAACAAGCAAAGGTTACATTCCCCTACAGACACAGACCTCTATATCGCTCCATGTGAAATAACTGTCTGTCATGGTTTAGGCTGCTCTGGCAACTAAACTCCTCACAGCCGCTCACTCACCTTCCCCCACCCCCTGGGGATGAGGAAGAGAATTAAAGGAGAAAAAGAAAGAGACCTGTGGGTTGAGATAAGAACAACTTAGTACCACCGCTACCAATATATATATGTACATATATGTACAATGATAAACATATACAAACGATATACGGTGTAATTGCTCACCACTCCTTGACCAAGGCCTGTCTGGCCCCGAATTAAGAATTCCAAAACAGATAAGTCCTGACACCACAATCCTGGGCGAGCGAGAGGCCCGGAAATAAGAGACAAAGAGAGAGAGCACTCTGAGAGTCCGAAAGTGAGAGTCCCAGAAGAGCAAAAGCCCTTCTTTCCAGCTGATCCTCGCTTTTATACTGGGCATGATGCTGCATGACATGGAATACTAATTGGCCAGTTTGGCCCTCAATCCTAAGTCTAAGTACAAATCATAAGGAGAGTCATGGACCCCCCGTCCCGGCCATGCTCCACCCTATCCCGTTGTGCTCCTGCACACTGGCAAGAACATGGCAGCTGAAAAGTCCTTGAGACCTCAGTGCCAACTATAAACATCAGTGCGCTGTCAGCGTTCTTCTTAGAGCAAATCTCAGACTAAAACCAAATACGGAGCTCTTCCAGCTGCTAAAAAGAAGAGCTAACTGTCCCAGCTGAAACCAGGACACTGTCCCATATCAGAAGACATTTGTACCTACAAGGTACAGGCTGAGAGAGTTGGGGTTGTTCAGCCTGAAGAAGAGAAGGCTCCGGGGTGATCTTATTGCAGCTTTCCAGTACTTAAAGGGGGCCTCCAGGAAAGCTGGAGAGGGACTTTTTACAAGCGTTTGTAGTGACAGGACAAGGGGCAATGGATTCAAACTGAAAGAGGGGAGATTTTGATTAGAGATAAGGAAGAAATTTTTTACATTGAGGGTGTTGCGGCACTGGAACAGGTTGCCCAGAGAAGTTGTGGATGCCCCATCCCTGGAAGTGTTCAAGGCCAGGTTGGATAAGGCTTTGGGCAACCTGGTGTAGTGGAGGATTTCTCTGCCCACAGCAGCGGGGTTGGAACTAGATGATCTTTAAGGTCCCTTCCAACCCTAACCATTCTAAAAAAGCAGAAAGTGTCACTCTATACTTCCTTGCACAATCATAAGGCTTCAGTAAAATCTGACATAAAATATCTAGAAACAGGTGAAACTAAGCTCCGTTATGACATGCTATAACTACTAATCTAAGTCTTACTCCAGTTGCCCATCTGTCACATGCTAGCAGTAAGAGAATGTGTTGCTGCCCAGTCATATAACAGCTGCAATACCGTTTGAGTTAACTGGTAGAAGTTAGAAAACTGACTGGACACTAACAACTCTAACATAACCCAGTTACAAACAATGAGAAACATTAATGACAAATTCATATGAGAGTAGCAGTTTTTGCTTAATGTCTCTAAAAGACCTATATTGACCAGAGAGCTGCAAGAGCTGTAATCTGAATGCATGCCCTTACATGACAAACATTAAAAGTCTCTATAGTCAATAAACACGCGGCAGTAACATGTACACAATCATCAATACAATACAGCACTTCTCTGCTTAACTAGTAACCCATACAAAGAATATGCAAAATCACCAAGCCAGTTCATTACTACATTAACCCTGATTTAAGGTTGCCTAAGTCTCCAGCTAAAGGCAAAATTAAAAAAAAAATCACAAAAGGAATGAAAGCTCCTGGAAATTCTGTTAGCAACAGTTGATTAGTTAGCATTCTAAAATATTATGTGCACACTTCCTCAGGCTCTCAAACAATACTAACAAACTCTTGCCTTAAAACTAATACTGCAATTAAAATGTTTACTACCATACGACTATATTAAACACACTTTTTATTTTCAGATTATAAGCAATCACACAGCTACATATATTCAGATGTCGTAACACAAGAAAAAGGTTTTCTGAGCATGTTAGTCTACAATTACAAGAGTATAGTAAGTACAGAATTTCCAACTTTGTCCTAAGAGACAAACGAACAGCCATGGGCATCTTAAAGATACCTGACAACAGTCTGGAACACAACCCTCTAAAATGTTACAATAACTATATGCGAGCTCATTTGCTATAAGGTCTACTGACTTCAAAACCTCCACGCCTTCTAAAATAGCCCATACAAGAATACCGGCTGCAAGTCTGCTGTAATATATTGTATCAAACCCCAAAAGAAAAGGCTGGAGGTTCACCTACTACATACTGCTTCCACAGACCTGACTCCAGAGATCCCTGCCGCAGCTCAGCTTCCCCTGAGGACAGCTAAGCGAAGCCGAGCGCACTTTGGGCTGCTCCCCACCCGGGTTTCCAGGGCCTCTCGTACTCGGCCTGGTGTGCGTGCAGGGACGCGCAGTCCCGAGGGCAGGGCGGGCAGCCTACCTTGCCACCGATGCGCACTTGGGCCTGCAGCTTGGCGAGCTTCTCTTGGTTCATGATCGTTTCTCTCATCTGCGGAAGCAACGAGAGCGCCCGCGGAAGGCGAGTCAGGACGCGCCCGGCGGCGGGCCCACCGGCGGGGCAGGCGGGGGCTCCGCACTACCCCTCCCCAGCAGGAGGGCGCCGCCGCCCCGTCGCGGCGGCGGGAAGGGGCCCGCTCGCGCGCAGCGCAACGCCACTGAGGCGACAAGAGGCTGCCCTCCGGCCCGGCCCAGGACCGCCCTCCCTTCCCCCAGTAACCACCGCCGCCACCCACCGACCCGCAGCCCCCGACCGCGCAACGACGGCCCCCAGCCGCCCCACGCCGTCTCGTCTGTACCTTCCCCGGGCGGTAACGGCGGCGCCGGAGCGCGGGGAAAGGCGAGGGCCACGGGCGGGGCGCGGAAGCGGGCACAGCACGCGTGCGGGAGCGAGATGGCGGCCGGAAGGAAGGAAGGCACAGCGCCGCGCACGGCGCATGCGCCGCTCGCCGCGGCGGCGGGGGGGGTGGAGCCTCCGCGGAGGGGGCGGGGCCGCCTCGCGGGGCGCCCCCGTGGCCCTTCGTGTACCCCTTTGCTCTCCGTCTCCGCTGGTTTTCGCTTTGGCTTCGCATCCCCGTTCGCGTCCCTCGGCACCCACGTGCGACCGCTTCCTGCTGGCCGGGGAACACCCTCCGCTCGCGCTCCCTGCTTCGCTCGGAGCTTTTCTCCTGGGGCAGTGTTTTCCGTCACGGAGGTCTTAAGGCGCCCTTTTCCTTTCCTGGCTATGTGGTCTGAATCCCGTTCTGAGAACCAAGCGCACACCTCCAAGGCCCCAGCCGAAGCGCTTGCTGCTGCATTCGAGTGTTTGTAAACGCAGTTCTTCAGCCCGTGTTCCTCAGGGCAGAGACCATTCACAGTCAAGGATTTCGGCCCTCCACAGGTTTATCGATGTGTCCCTGTTTGCTCCCTCTGAGGAGTCTGGTGGGACTAATCTCACAGCTACTGGGAACTCGCGTGTCTGTGTCTCGCATGTTCTCGCCGTGCAGAAAGCTAAGAGATCCTTGCAGAGTTTGCACCTGTGTTGCACGGCAGGGTGCAGGAGCAGATGTATGGGGGAAGAAGGCCGGTATCCTCATCAGTGCTACACATACTGACCAAGTGACACAAGAGAGGAGAAACCGTGTTGGTCCATGGTCCTGCCCCCATCCTCACCACAACCGAACCCAATTGCCGTCTTGGCGTCAGTAGAAACACTACTGACCTTGCCATCTCATCCTGTATTTTAATGTCTTTTAAACCAGTTCTTCTCTGGAATATCCTCAATAAACTCTTCCCTTTGTTCTTGTTTCTGTAAGACTATGTTAATAATTAATTTACCCTTCTTTATTGGTTAATGTTAAGGGTCCCATGTTAGTTATTCCCAGAGCCAAGGCTTTGGCAAGGCAGTGCTTTTTGTGTGCACGTAAATTTTATTTGTACTTGTTATATCTCTTCACTATACTGAAGCTTAGTGTTAATTTGTACAGAAGATTTTGATTGCTGTTAAAATTGAGACTTCAGTAATTAGTGAAAATGAATAATAAACCCGAAATTACTCCATCTGGTGGTGATAGGAGGTCTCAAGGAGGTGATGATTCAAAAGGCACTGCTGAAGAGCAACCTCTCAGCAGACTAACATCACTAAGTCGAACAGCTGCAAAGGATGGCGAGGGAACTTGCAGAAATTTGGTCCAGCATGTCTGTAAAACTTGGACAGCGAATCAGTTTGCTCAGAAAAGAATGGAGGGGAGGAAGCCCATATCACTGTGTCTGAACTGGCAAACCCATTATCTTAATTCAGAAGGAAAGGAACAAAACAGATTTGGGGTAAGGGGGGATTTGGGGAGGACAAAGTTTGTTCTGAACGAAAAAGGAAACTTACAAATTTATTGCAAGGTGAAAGCAACAACATACCTGCAGCAAAAGGGAATAGAGCCAAGATGAACAAAAAAAAACCCAACCCTGAATCATTGCGGGCTATTGAAAGTAGAAGCAATAAATACTTCAGCTTCAGATTTATCACAGTCTGCCATCGATGTGTAAGAAAGATTTCAGAATTACTAGGCCAATCGATGATTACAGACATGCAAATGTTTTAATAGGCTGAAACACTGAAGTGAAAATGAGTCACAGAAAGATTATTCCAAGATAGAAGCTATAGAAAGTGCTGTCCCAGCTGTCAGCCTAGGATTAACTGGGCTGGAGGTATGATCTCATATTCCCTCATGTGAGATTTTGAAGACAAATTATCCTGAAAACCACATCACTGAGTTGTATCAGGAGTCAACTGAAGCAATTCAAGAATTGCAGTTCAAGGGACTCTGTAAGATTTGGTTATGTTTCCTGGATCAAACAGCAGATCTTCAAAAAACAAACTTTGCATCAGAGAAAAAGTATTTTAGAATGCTAAAACAATATTGGCTTGCTTTCTCCAGTCCTTTTTGTGTAATTGCATAATGGGAAACATAAACCTAAACCTGGTTTTAGTTGAAGAACTTCTGCTGAGAAATGAAACAGATCCAAAGCCTCTAGCACTGAAACGGAGCCTGAGCTCAGTAAGCGTCTTTTCAGTTCTGAAAAAGGGTGAAAGTTAGGATCTCGGAACCATCAAAGAATATACATTGCTAAAGCAAAGTTCATTAACTGCACAGGAACAGCATAGGAGTGGAAAAAGACCATTAAAATGGTTACTCGGGAAAATTGTCTCCTAAATTATGTAGAAGTTTAATGGCGGTAGAATGACAACATTTGCTGTCAAAATGCCAGTGGAAAAGCTCTCCTGAAAGACATAGCCAGTGCTACATAAGTCATAACAGGGTACGTTAAGAAGTGTGTTAATTTAGTACCATATTCAGGAAATGAATCACAGAAAATAAACATAAGTGATCAAGATAAAATGAAGTAATATTTGTCCGAATTGACAGTGACCACAAAGAACACATATTCAATGTATTTTCAGGTAGTGAAGGAAATCTGTCTGATATTCAAAATCTCATTAGGAAACATTTGTTCAAAAGAATGCCGCATTTGGTACTCAAGAAAGAAGCGTATGGCGCATCAGCAGGGCACCACAGGGAATAATGATGTTATCACTCCTAATGTAGACACTCCAGAACATAAGGAGAAAAGCACTAAGTTATTTAGAAAAATATGTGTATATATGTTAGTAATTTAATGGAGGAAAGTAGCGGCATTATGGGGTGCAGGAGCAAAAGTGTTGTGAGAGATATGAATGGAAAAGAAAATATCTCTGAAAGCCTAGACATAAGACGCACTGAAGAACTCTTAACTTTTTAAGAGATAACAAATATATAAACATTGAATGGGAGCCTGGGAAGATTGGACTTATGTGTAGTGCTGTTTTCATTTCATATATTAGTGTTGTACCACGCACCAGTGAGTCGTATGGAGTAATCCGTAATAGACTTCAGTGTCAAGGAAGAGAGAGCACCCTTCAGCAAACTGTGTCCTTTTCTCTCCATGTGTGTAACTCTCCAACTCAGCAACCCAAAACACCTGGGCTTCAAGCCACATCACAAGCCTTTCAAGAGCTGTGGGAAGCCTCTTGCTGTTTATAACACCCTGCAGAGGCTGACTACAGAGTAGTCAGAGACGTGCTACAGGAAGAATCCCTGCCTTCACTGAACATGGTTCAAACAGGCCTCGCCGAATACTTAGGAGTTCATGTTAATCCGACTGGTAAAGGCTTGCCAAAGCTAGTTTTTCAGTAGCATGAAAGGCTTTCACGCTAGTCTTACTTAATGCTGAAGATCTTGCTACAGAATAGGAAACACTCAGAAGTCACCATATTCCTCATTGGCTGTGTGTGAAAAGGATGGTACCTTACATTTATACAGAGGTGTCAGAGACTCAAACGCATTATTTCTATACACAGGATTCAAGAGACTTGATCATTTAAGCCATGATCACAGAAATGTTTTGATCGCTTCCAAGACAACTAGTTAAAAGTCAAAAACATCATTAAGACATGACCCAAAATCAGCATAGTCCCACTCAAGGATGGCACATTTAGCCCAGGATGAAGTAGGACTAAATTTGCCCTGCTTTAGATGTATAGCTGCCAATGTGCCACCTTTGGCTAATGTCTTGGCAACTGTGAAGGTGCGATTCATTCTGGATTTTGCCTTTGGCTTTCTAGGCCTCCTGGTCCAGCTTGGTGCTCAGCGGAAGGTAAGAGGCTGGACGAGGGAAGGACCTTTCTCCTTCTGTAGCGGCTAGCTGTTATGTCCGCTCAAGCCCTGGCAGGAACCTGCCACGCACTTAGTTGTGGTGGATTTATCTTTGCTCAGAGTATAGCTTATCCCCAAGGATTACTAAGTGAATGAAGAGCTCACCTGCCAATATTCACTGCATTTATGAATGGGCTCATACTCCTTCGGTCTTACTTGTATCACTACGGAGTTAAATGGAAAATACCTCAAATATCTGAGACACTAATTATGGGATCTGCTTCCTAATTTGCTAGCGCTTGTCTACGACAAAGAATTTGGGGCTTATGGGGAGAATGTTAGAAAGGTTTTCAATAGTCAGTGGAGTCATGAAATCAAATGTAACATAAACAAACATGATTTGTTCATGCGACAAGAACCGTGCTGTATCAGCTCTGATGGCCAGTGCTTCATTTTGAAAATCAGATATCCCTCCACTAGCATTGGGAACAGACACTGGCTTAAAAGAGTAGGAATAATAAGTTGAAATAAAAACTGGAAAAGCAAATTTAGCCATCTCATGCTGTTCTGGAGGATTATTGCAATAATAAACAGCCTGAGCTGAATGAGAAAGGGTGGAGAGGATGGCAAGGATTGTCAGGGGTACAGAATTACTTCTGTGCTAATCTGGTGCATCCGAAGCAGAACCCCTCAGCCTGAAAAAGAGCTGACCAATCAAAAAACTGTGATAAAATCTACAAAGTCGTGAACAGCAGGGAGAGGGTGGTTAACAACAGTTGTTGCTTGCCTTTTCTAGCACACCAATGAGAGCGCATTGGATTAAATGAGCAGGTGACTGGCTTAAAGCAAACAAAAAGAGGCGCTTCACACCACGCATGGTTAGAGCTGGGAAACATTTCACTGCAGAACATGTTCAGTGGTGTAAATGTGCATGATTTCAAAAAGTGACTGGGCAAATTAACAGAAGAAATTCCATCACAGGCTATTAAATTCAGGTGTTATCTCTGGTTAAAAACCAACCAACCAAACAAACAAAATTAAACCTAGATTTCTGGCAGCTAGGCATCAATTTTACACACTCATCCTCCCTAAACATCTGGTATTGGCTGATGTTGAGGTCAGCTTATGCTGCTAGACGGGTCTTGATCTAACCTGGTATAAACTCTCCTTGTGTTCTGTTAGATAAGAAGTGCAGAGGGGTCCTGACAACATTTAATCACATTTTACAGAAATTAAAGATCCAAAAGGGCCTTAAAGGTTGTGACTTTCACCTGCCACAGCAAATGTATCTGCTCTGCAAAAATTATAGAACAAAAGCAGAAAAGAAAAAAAAAAAAAAAAAAAGAAGTTAAAAACCAACCATGAACTTGATCAAGAAGAAAAAAAAAAACAAAGTTGACAAGGCTGGGAGAGGGGGTAGGGTCATCTCCAAGGGCGACAAACTCTTTTTCAAGAAGTAGGCATGGCAGGAAGCCCCAGATTTTCCTTCAGCCTTCCTCAGCTTTTCAAGTGACTGCTGCAACCCCTCACCAGAATGGTGCTCTTTTTTTTTGCTGACACAGACCCTGTTTGTAATCCCAGCCTCTGCAGAAGGTTTAAGGGAACTGTTACCTTCCCCCAAAACTACACAGCAAGGTAAGTGCACGATAAACACATGAAAAAGTGGAGCTAAAATGGTGGCCACTGTGATACTGAGTAATGGAGGCCACAGTTGTTGGTGCAACAGACACCATCATCCTGTAGCACAGTCATTGCTACAGGATTTTTTCTTTCTATGACACAAGCAGCTCAGAATCCAGTCCAGTCTTCGGCCAAAGGAACTATGTTGACAGAAAGTGTAAAGTATTCAGGAGATTGTTTTATTTCAATAACAGAAAGTCCGGTTCTGCAGGTGAGACCCCGATTTGGGTGTGATGTACGAGGCCAAGCCAAAAGAAGTGCAGCGTTTGATGTTGCTCTTCTTGTAAGGTGCAGCAAGCCCAGGGCAGGCTCTTCAGCTCCAGCTGGTGGCCAGGCTCCACCCCACTTTCCACAGGCGGTGTCTAGTCGAATACTCAACAAATCACCCATGGATGCACACCACCACCAGGCTGCTGACTATGTGGATCTGGCATACTTCCGCATGGTCAGGATCAGCTCTGGAAAACTCTGAACACCTCAGCCAGTGTGTCTGCGTGAAAGTGCCCCAAACCATGCCTAAGGTGCTCTTTGATTTTGAATGAAGGGCCAGGGAATGTCTGTAGGCTCATCTATTCCCTGTCCCAACATGGCTCCCAGGTGCTCTCCTCAGGCACAGGCTCCCCAGCTGTACAAAGGGTGTGTGGCCTAGAAGGCTGTGGGGATCCTGAAGGGCACCATCCCCCAGAACCCATCAAGGGGAGATGATGGTAGGTCCACCCAGTCTAGCTTCTGCCCACCATCCCTGGAGGCACCATCTGGGCCGGGATGCCCTGGCTTTCTGGGGCTCTCCAGCCAGCTCCAGCTGTGGAGAGGAGCCGAAATGCCCAATTCCTTCTCAGATTTGGATCTGAGGGATGAGGCTTGCGGAGAAGCTCCTGTCATCGCTGCCCCAATGGAGCCATGGACACCAGGGGCCCAGCCTTGCTGCCAGGGAGAGCCATGGGCTCAAGTGAAGAGCGGAAGCCACCAGGACTACTTGTATGGATTACCAGAGTGCTTTGATTGATACATGCACTGCACTGATAAAATGCGGGGTGTTCTGTACATGCATGCAGGAATTGCGTGTATAACATATCATTAAAATTCATAATGACTATTAATAAGCCCAAGCAACAGAAAAATAAACCCTACCTGCATACCTGCATTTCGTATCTCACTTCTGTGCTGCTCTTGGTTTAGGTACGCGTTGTGTTACATCATTCACAACCAGCAGGAAATCAAGGAACACAGCCCCCGAGGTCCTGGGCCTGGGGTGGCCGTTTCACAGGGGGGTGTGTGGCTCATGAAGCGGCGGGGGTGGAACCCCGCGGTCCCTTGGAGAGCTCTGCGGGGCGGCGGAGCCCCGGGACGGTGGCGGGAAGGTAGTCAGGGAAGTTCCAGCCTTTCCATGGAGGGGATGTTTCTCAGGTCTCCTCCAAAACGCCGCTTTTCCTTAGGGTCGCGGAGTCCCGCCGGACAGGCAGGTCCTACCCTGCCCTTCCCAGAGGCTGCTTTGGGCAGGGGGGCCATGCCGAGCACCCTGCCCCTCGACACACGGCGTCCCGGAGCCGGCCGACCCGCCTGCGCCCGGTGCTCCTTGCCGGTAGGTGGCATCCCCCGTCCGCGCAGAGCACCGCCGGGAGCGGAGCGGCGCGAAGCGGAGCGGGACCGGCGGCGGGGGGCGGGACGGGGCGAACCCCGCGGCCCCGGGGGCGGCGGGCGGCGGGGTCCTACCCGGGGGAACGCCGCTCGTGGCCGTGCCGCCGCCGCTCGCCCGCCTGCTTTTCTTACTTGCCCTTTTGAAGGCACCTGCCGGGTGGGGACGGGAGCAAGCAGAAGACGCACAAAGACAAGTCGCGATCTGTAGGTGCAGCGATAAGGCCAGGTCTTAGTTGTCCTCGCTGGGGGCTGCTTAGCTGCCCCCCACAAAGCAAGCCCCTCGGCCCCCCACTCCGCGACGGACTAGGGCTTGCAGTATTGCCCAAGTCTGCCAGGAGGGTCCCCAGCTTCCCCCGCGCCCAGGCCACCCGACTGGTCACGTCCAGGAGGACCCACGCCCCAGCCGGGGCCCTCCCGGCACACCGGGGCCGCGGTGCTCCCGGCCAGCCGGTGCTGCCGAAGAGCAGCCGGTGTCACACGGTCAGTGAAACAGCGGTGCGTCCTGCGTGGGTATTAGCAGGAGGTCGCGGAGAGAACCGGCTCTTCTGGTTCTGCTCTGTTGCTACAGCGGTTCTTCCCAAAAAAATTCTTAAACTCCACTGTTGTTCTTATTCAAGAGCGTGGCTTTTGTTTTTAAGATGGTCTTAAACGTTCAGGCACGTCAGAAAGTACCGGGAGAAGAGCAAGAATTAAAGGAACAAAAAGAGAGTAAAAAGGAAAAATACTCTTTGTAAAGAGGAGAAACCCCTCGGAGAGGAAAAGTCCTCTTTCAGCCTTCCGTTTAGTAACTTGCCCTAGGACCCCAAAACTAATTCAAAGAGGCATTTTACTTCCTATGAACTGTAAATCTCGGGTGACATTATCAATCTTTCTACAGGAAAAAATAGTCAATTACTGGGTTTGAGAGTGCTTTTTTCTTCTTTTTTCTTTTTTTTTTTCTTTTTTTTTCCCCTTTCTTTTTCTTTTTTTTTTTTTCCCCTCTTTTGTAACTTTTGGTGATACTCTCCTGCAGGCGCTTTAGTAGTGAACAAAATGCAAATAGGATTATTTGGAAATAGTAGAAAGGATTATGTTGTAAATCCATGGAACTGAGTTTGAAACAGAGTGGCTTGAAACTTTAGATTAGGACACTATATCGAAAACGTATTTCAAGAAAATGGTGTGTTTGAGTTGTAGTTGTTTGAGAAGTGAGATCTGAGCAGTAAGGACGCTAGGCATCAGTCCGCCCTTCTCACGACAGTTTCTGCCGGAGCACGAAATGCCCTCCTCCTCACACCCCAATCGGATCCTGATCGTGGGTTATCCTGCCGGAACTGGGAGAGATGGGAATTTTCAAAACGTTTTTCTTTTTAAGACCACGGTGATTGCATCTACGTCCAAGTTTGGGTTTTGATTTTCTCCCCCCCGCCCCCCCCCCGCCAGCCCTCTCATAAAAGGGGTCCCCGATCTTCGCTGCCCGCACATGTATCACCTGAAACTCGGACTTAATTAGGAAGCAGTCCTTTTTGTCGCTTTCTTGGGGGTGTTGCTCCTACACTCGAAGCAGAACTGGTATTTTAAAGGCCGATGAATTGTTTTCCTTTGCAAACGAAAGAGGTAACGCTAATTCTCTGTTAGTGTTTCCCATCATGGAGGGAGCTGCTTCTCTCCCGTTAAAAACAATAGCCTTACAAATAAACTATGAGATTAGCGGAGTTCCTTGAGAGCTTGCGAGGTCGACATTGAGAGATATTTTATTTCCTTCTTAAGTGAATTAAACCCTGGAGAGGGAATAGAAAGGCAGGGGAAAGAGATGTCTCTAAACCATCCCGCGGACAGGAGTCTGAATTTTATTAACTCACCGCCTGCCCCTCCGGCCTGATTTTGGGGGTAAAACCCCACAACTTTCTTTCAGAGGACTTTGAGAAACATCCCGTCAAACGCTCCTTCTCGCCAAGCCAGCCCCCGGCCGCCCTCGCCGGCACTCCGGCGGCAGGGCTTTCCCACAGCCCCCGCCGCAGACCGGCCCCCCGCCGCGGAGCGCCGGGCGAGGAAACAGCAGCGGGGAGCTGAAATCTGCGCAAAAAGCCGTTTTTCCTCCTTCCCACGGGAAGCAGCACCCCGTCCCTGGGGGCAGCCCATGAAGACGCAGAGCTCCCGGCACCCTCCGGACGGCTCCTGGGAAGATGCTCCAGCACTTTGGGACAGACTAGATTTTTTTTTTTTTTTTTTCCGGAGAGGTGGGGTGTCGTCTTTATTTCTCCTCTTTTCCACTAAAGACGGCCCGGGTCGCCACGCGGGGCCCCCAGAGTCCCTCCTGGCGAGGCGAGGGCGGGGGACCCGGGCGGCGGCGAGGCGCCCCGAGTAGAGGGGGAGACACGGCGCCGCCGCTCGCCCCGCCGCGCTCTGACGCTGGGAGCCATGTGATGGCCCCCTCGCTATAAGGCGGGGAGGAAGGCCGCCCTCTCTGGGACTCGGCCCCAGCCTTTTTACCGTCTTTCCTAAGGCCCCGCAAGCCGCCCCCTCCTCCCTCCCTCCTCGCCAGCCTCCTCCCCTCTCCTCCTCCCAGGACTAGGCGCGCTCCCTCCTGCCCCGCATCCATTAATGTCTGGGGGCTGAGGTGAGGAGAAAGAAGGGGGAACCGACTTCCAGACGCGGCGGCACAGCCCCCCCCCCCCCCGCCCCCCAAACCCCGACCTCAACCAAAAACAACCCCCAAAAGACCCTAAAAAGGAGGAGGGGAAGGGAGAAAAAAAAAGAGAGAGAGAGAAAACCAAAAAGCAGCAAAAAATACCCCGAAACAAAACCCAAACCAGCCGCCGCCTCCGAGCGGGCGGCGGGAGCGCTCCCGCGGCGCGGCGGCGGCGGCGCTGGGGGCCGGCGCGGCTCGGAGCGGTCCGCCTGCCCGCTGCGGCGGCGACGGGACGGCTCTCCGCGGAGCGGCGCAGGGGCCTGGCGGCGTCTGGGAGCGCGCCCGCCCGCCCGCCGCGCCGGCCGCCGCCAATGCGCTGCCCCGTCGCCGCGCCATGACCCTGAGCTCGGAGATGTCCGAGGCGTCGGCGCTGGCTGAGGAGACCGACATCGATGTGGTGGGGGAGGAGGACGACGAGGAGGACGACGAGGAGCCGCAGCCCCGCCGCCGCCGCCGCTCCTACGCCGAGGACGAGGAAGAGGAGGAGGAGGAGGAAGAGGAGGAGGAGGATGTGGACGACCTTCACGACGACGCCCTGCTGCCGCGGTCGCCCGTGCGCGGCGGAGGTGGCGGCGGCGGGGCGGGCGGCGGGGACGGTGCCGGCGGCTCTCGGCCTCCCTCGCGGGGCGGCCCGCAGAAGGCGGTGGTGGCGGCGGGCGGCGGCGGGGCGGGCGGCGGCGGCGGCGGCGGCGGCGGCGGTGGCGGCGGGGCGCGCCGCGGCGGCAAGAACAGTCTGGTGAAGCCGCCCTACTCCTACATCGCCCTGATCACCATGGCCATCCTGCATAGCCCCAAGAAGCGGCTGACGCTGAGCGAGATCTGCGAGTTCATCAGCGGGCGCTTCCCCTACTACCGGGAGAAGTTCCCCGCCTGGCAGAACAGCATCCGCCACAACCTCTCCCTCAACGACTGCTTCGTCAAGATCCCCCGCGAATCCGGCAACCTGGGCAAGTGCAACTACTGGACGCTGGACCCCGAGTCCGCCGACATGTTCGACAACGGGAGCTTCCTGCGCCGCCGAAAGCGCTTCAAGCGGCAGCAGCTCCCGGCACCCGAGCTGCTGCTGCGCGCCGTGGACCCCGCCGCGTTCCTCCCGCAGCCCCCGCCCCAGCCTCCGCAGCAGCCGCCCTGCGCCTACGGACCCTACGGCTGCGGCTACGGCCTCCAGCCCTACCACCCCCGCTCCACCCTCTTAGCCTTCCACCACTCCTCCCCACAGCCCCGCCAGCCCCCCGCCGCCCCCGGCAGTGCCCCCGGCGCGGCGCTGCCCCCGCCGCCGCCGCCGCAGCCGCCGCGCCGCCGGGCCCCTTGCTGCCGGCGGCGGAGCTGGCACGGACGCCCTTCGGCTACGCGCACCCGCTGGGCCCGGCGCTGGCGGCCTCGCTGCACGTCGCCAAGCCCGGCAGCGGAGCGGCGCTGGCCCGCTCGCCCTTCTCCATCGAGAGCATCATCGGGGGGGGGCCCGGCCCCGGCCCCGGCAGCAGCTGCGCCTCGCAGTCGGCCGCGGCGCCGGGGCTGGCCCGCTCGCTGGGGAGCGCCGGGGGCCGCCTGCCCCCCGCCGCCACCCTGCCCGCCCCCCCCGGCTTCACGGCTCGGATCTCTAACTGTTAAGGGTTTGGGAGTCTTTCCTAAGGTAGGATCGGGGTTATCTCCTTTCTCCGCCGCTCGGATGCCCGGTGGACGCCGCCCGGAGGGACTGTGGGCTTTGCACGGGGATTGCTACGGGGCTCGGGGGGCGTCCGCCGCGGAAGGCGGGCCACCCGGGACCTGTATTTTCGCAAAGCTAGGTCTAGATGCTGCGCGGGCAGGCAGTCTTAGTCTTACTATTGGAAAGTTACTCCTTAGTCCTTAATTATTTTTTTTTTTAAATGGTGATAAATAACGTCTCTAAACCGTTAAAAGTTCAGAGATTCTCAGGTCTAGGAGCTTGAAAACACTAATGTACAGGAAAAAAAAAAAAAAAAGGCTTGAGGGAGGACAGCAAAGCAATACTTTTTCATTTTAGTACACTTGTCTCATGTACTTTTATAAAAGAAAAGATTAACATGTTTACACAGAAGAAAGTCAAGATTATCATTTCTTATTTTAACCTGTGTTTTGTATTATAATAGACTTACGGAGTTTTTTATTTTGTACTTTATGCGTATTCTTTACAAGGAATATTGTTAAAAATTACTGGCAAGTATTATTGTACCATTTTAATGTAAAATTTTTACACATTTTCAAAAATAAAATTTTTAATTTAAAAAAGAAAAAAAAAAAGGCAAAACCAAACCCAAACCAAAGGAGCCCAGCCAAACAATTGGCTTCGGACCCTTCCCTCTTTAATACTTCTCCCTTCTTTGGGACATTGATATTTTTTTCTTCGGGTTTAATAGCACGATAGCCAAGGAATTTTACAGCTTGAAATTTATTATCTCTGGATTTGACTGCGAAGAAGAAGATCAGAATATGATCTTTGCAGTCAAACCATTGTTAACCCTAGCAGAGAATGAAAGACGAAAGAAGAAAGAAAAAAATAAATAAAAAGAATGAGCAAGGACAAAAGAGGAAATAAATAGAAATAGATATCTCTCGCTGGTGTAAAGCCGAGTTCTGTAAGGCACCAATCAGGGGATTGATTAAAAATCCAGTTTTAAACTATTTTTATGCTTTTGGGTGTGTTCTAAATCACAACTGCATCACAGTTTGGTTTTCAAGAGGCCCAAAGGAAAATACTACTAATAAGGGGCACATACTGAACTTCAGAGAGATTTGTCCTAGGCTCTTATGTTTCTGTGAGGATAATAGGGACATGTGTTTCTACTTTTCAATACATATAATGTAAAATGAGCATTGGAATATCGTCATGTGATGAGCTGATTAAGTGCACGAGCTATTGAAGTAAGGATATGTAAGTGTATACGAAACAAACCCTGAAAGCAGCTTTTCTGATTCTGAACTCTCATCTTAACCGGTAAAAGATCGATGGATATTTATTTCATAGACCAGAATTATTTTTTAACCAAAAAGCCCGTCTCGAATAGTAGAAGTTTAGACACAAAAAGAGAATCGCGGGTTTTAAGTGCAGGCATGTGGTTGCTTGTTGTGGACTAGGAACACTCGTTTTTCAAATCAGAGAGGCGTTTTTCAAGTACGACTGTATTTATAACAATTTAGTAGACTCAGGGATAAATTATGTGAATTTTCGTAAAAGAAAAATAAAAGGAGGGATGTCTTTTAGTGCTCTTTGGAGTGAGAAGGGGAAGGTTGTGTGGTTACGTCTTTTACATATCTAAGTACCTCGTTGCCTTGGTTTAAGTACTCTCTTGGATAGAAAAGTGATGCTTTTCTATTTCATTGGTAGCATTGCAGGGTTAAATTAATGGTTTTCAATAAGTGGAAAGACTGGACGTAAGGTCTCTGCTGGTCTCCATTTTCACTATACAACTGGAGGACATATTTGGGTGTCCCGGATCCCGTAGAGGACAAGGACGTAGAGTCCCGTTTAATTTTTAGAACTAAAGGGAACAGATCCCAGAGGCACCGCCTACGTGCCCTTCAGGGAGAGAGCATCCTTTTCACGAGGGACCGATTAACTCGCTTTCCCTGGGTCCGGCCGGGGGGATGCACCGGGCCGGGGCGCCGCTTCAACACGGGGTACCAGGCCCGGCTTAGGTGCCCCTCGGAGACGCCGCTAAAATCAAGCAGGGAAAGGTTTTGCGAGGGAGGGGGCGGCTGCAGCCGTGAGCGCGGCGGTACCGGGCTCCCCGCGGCGGGATGCGGTCGGTCCGGCTTCTGGCTCCAGCAGCGGACCGGGGCGAGAAGCCATGTGAGTCCTTACGCTGTCCCCATGCAGTTAGATGGCAAGAGCAGGTTCCGGCGACCCGTTATTTGTTTCTCTTGCCTTCCCCGCGGCAAACCCCGGGCAGACCGGCAACCATCCCTTGAGCGGAGGCCGGCCCGGTCCGAGCGGGGTCCGAGCGTGCCCGCCGCCCTTCCCTCGAGTCTCTTCAAAGGAAAGCCATGCTTAAAGGTGTACGGCAGGAAAACTGCTCGGCCACTTGTTCCTTCCACGCTTTACCCCGGTCGTTTGCGTCCCGTGCGGACAGGGCCTTCACCTGGGAGTCGGTAGGGAAGATGGCAGCAGCACATTGCAACACGCTGTGCAGCTTTATTTCTTTTCTTTTTTTTTTTCAAGAGCCGAGGAAACGGGTCCGGGAAGGGGGCTGTGGTGCCGGGGGAAGACTCCTCCACTGGTTTTCTCCGAGTCCACGGGGAAGCCGCCCGGCCTCGGCCCCGGGGCCCGGCAGTCCCGGTTCCCCGCGCCGCTGCGCTGCGCTGCGCCGTGGAACCGCGGCGGCGATGCCGGCGCAGGTGCCGCCCGAAAAGGCGCCGGCCCAGCAGCCCTTTGATGGGCTCGCAACGCGGCTGGGCCGCGGCGGCCTATTCGCATGCAAATGGCTCGCCGTACCCCCTTCCCCCCCCCCGCCCCCCCTCCGGTTTTCAAGGCGAACAGAGAGAACGTGTAGTCCTCGTAGGGACGGAGCCCAGACGAACAATTCCTCAAAAATAGGCTGGGCCCTAATAAACAAGCTGATGGGACGAACAGGATGGTGTCGCCTCCTTCTCCTCCTCCCAGCAACAAAATGTGGATTCATTAACCCGTCTCCTTTTCTCATCATATCCCCGTAGGGCTGAGAGGCGAATTACTGGAGCTGAATTGGGAGGGGATTGCTCTATATGGGGGCTAATGTTTCAATCAGTTCCTCCAGAAGGACCACACAAAAAGAATCTTTTTAGTTTATGGTGCTATTATGCAGAGTTTTAATCTAGGGATAGGTTTAGCCAAATGTTATCTATTGGGAATTTAATGAAGCCCTTATGTATTCAATCGCTTTTTATGCCACACACAGTGTCTCTATCCAGAAACGTTTCCTTCCACATATTTCTTTGTTTCTGTTGGGTGATTTATATATTTTTAATTACTTTTTAAAAAATTATTTCTTTTCAAGCATCTTGTATAACGTTTCTCTCAAGCAGGACTGTGTTAGGTCCCTTCCCACATCCCCTATAAAATAAGTTTCCCCTTCCCTCCCCCGTTTCGGAGATGATTAGTTTGCACGTCCGCAGACTAAGCCCTTCCCGCCGGAGCACTACCCCCGCCTTGTGCACAGGGGCCCGACATCGCGCCGGCTCTGCCGGGACCGGCGTGGGCTGCGGCGGGCAGCGCAGCCCGGGGTTCTGGCGGAGCCGCGTCGGCTCCTCTGCGCGGATCCCCGGCCCTGACGTTGGTCTGCTCCCAAACCTTCCCCATCTTCAGCTCCTTCGGGCCATACATTCGCTCCTGGTTGTTTTTCTGGTGCAGCGAGAGGCACCCCTAGGAGCAGCAGGGTGTCGGCTGGTGCACTCCCTGTCCTTCCAGGCTGATTTCAAGTACCCGGGGCCAGCCCCGTCCCCGAGTCTGGTGGGTGAAAGCGGGGGCGAGGACCGCAGGACCTCACCTGCTCTCGGCTGCTCCTTTTCTTGCAGCGCTGGTGGCGAGGGCAGAGCGTGCAGGGTTGCCCCTGTCGAGCCTGAGGCCTGCGCGAGGGATCTGTCGGAAAGTGGGTCTGGTTTAATAGTCCTTTGGCACGGCCCGAAGGCTCCGCTCCGTATGTAATACTTTCCCTTGCTGCTTACAGTAAGTACTTCAGTAGTCTCTGATAATATTTTATTTGACAGAAGTAATGGAAATTATGGTAGTAGCCAAACGGTCTCTTCGTTGGGACTGGCTAACCAAAGCAGATCCGTTTTTCAGCTTGTAACCAGCGGCTCCCCCGCCCGCAGTGAAGTTTCGCCCTGTTTCTCGCCCCGGCGAGACCCCGGGATCGGCGGGGACCGGCCGCCGTGAGGCCGCAGCCGGCCGCCTCCCGAGCAGGAAGGTGGCCGCTCGCCCTCTGCCGCCCCTCACCCGCACGCCCCCGGTGACCTGTCGCAGGTGACTTCAGGGCTTCTCCGCCCTTCTCCGTAAGTTCTTTCCCCTCCGCA
Organism: Tauraco erythrolophus; assembly: GCF_009769465.1. NCBI lineage: Eukaryota > Metazoa > Chordata > Aves > Musophagiformes > Musophagidae > Tauraco > Tauraco erythrolophus. Next base: position 30,838,776 of record NC_141496.1, read on the forward strand.
ACCCCCACCGTGAGAGCCACGTCGAGCAGCCGCCCTGAACTTTCTGCTCGGTGCCCTTTCCTCCGCTGCAAAGCACGACTGAGATGCAGGGGGAAGATTCGTGCGTAAATGTGTGTATGTACGTGTGCGCAGGAAAATGGCACCGCCGACGGTAACGAGCTGCTTTCGGATCCATATTGCGGCAGCAAATGTGCTCGTTGCCTCTCCGCGCAGATGTTTGCCCATTGATCCGGGGGGAGGCGCAGACCTGCAGGCGAGCCCCAAATCAATAAACCCCTTGTTCGTGATTTTCTCTTGCAGAAGAGCTCCGTGGCCCGCCGACGGTCCCCGCCCGGAGGGGTGCTGCGGCTGCCGGTACCACAGCACCCTCCGCCCTCCTCTGCCACCCGGCCCGGTCACCGCTCAGCTCCCGGCGCGACCTAAAAGAGGAGAGGCAAAGGCTGCGCGGTTGGCGGGGGCGGGGGGGATCGGGGGGGGGGGGGGGGGGGTGGCGCGCAGGGAGCCCCATGGCAAAACTCGCGTCCCGCCCGGCTACAGCAGCGCGGGTGGCACCGCGAGTTGTGCGCAGCTGCGCAGAGGGACAGAGTCTCCGCGGCCGCGGCGATGCTCCGCGCCGAGCCCGCCCGTAGGAGCAGGGAAGCATCCGGCGGCGGCTCGGCGGGGATCACGGCGGGAGCCCCGCGGAAGATGCGCCTCGTGCGAAGATGTGCCTTCAGTGCTGGGCTCCGGCTCCGCGGGCTGCCACGGCGAGGGGCAGCCAGGTTCCCGCTGCGATCTGCGCCTCGGAGGAGAGGCGAGGCTTACCGGATAGGCCCCGGATTGCCCAGAAAGTAAGAAAAAAATATGGACTGGACTGTATGGAAGACTATTTTTTTTTTAATGCAGTGTCTAGCCAATTTCAGAAATTATATCGCTGAACTGAATTCAGAGGGAAAGTCGTGTGTTTTTTTAAATCAAAATAATTAAACTTGCCCTTTCTCCAAACCACAAGAGACCTGTTGAATTGATTCTAAGTTTCCCTTTCGTTGATGGAGCAAAACGGCATGCAGAAGTCTGCGGGGCCCCATATTTAGATGATAAATTATACAATTTATGTTGGAAGCAAAAGGATAAACAGAGATTTCAGTTGTTGCATTAATTCGTTGTCTCAGACTGGGAAAGCCTTATCCATGGTTAATCCAAAGGTATTTCTCTCCCCTCCGCGCCATAGAAAACCATCTGCGTGCATCGAAACGCATGTGTACGTTCAAGCGTGTGTTCCCGGGGCCCGGTGCTGCCACCGACCCGCGCCCGCGCATCTGTAGCGCTGCGGTGATCGCACCGGCAAGCGCCCACGCGTTGGAAAGTCCTTGTGAAACCCGGGAATATGGTTCTTCCTACCGCGGTGGACGTAGGTCTGCCTCTCAACTTTCACTGCGGGAGAGCACACGCACACCTGTATACACGAAATACATTAAATACACACAATCAAGATAAATGAGGTGTCTTCCTCGGGTTTTCTTTTCTTAAAATAAACACTGTCACGTCTGCTTATTCACCAACCACTAGACGAAACTGATAGCTTTCTAATATACGTGTATACAGTGAAATTCCACCTGTCGGCTGGAAAGGGGGGGTATAGGAAGGCAGTCTCTTCGGATCAATAGTTCACAACTAGAGGAACCACTGGTGAAAAAAAAAAAAATACCAGGTCAGTGAGAGGAGGGGCAGGTATGTCAGTTAGCTGGTTTATCGAAAGAGGATGGGGTCGAAAATTACGGACTGCGGAAAATAATTTATACTGTTCATTCCAGTCTGCCTCTCATTGCACAAAATGCCGCCTGGGGCAGCTCGGTAGGTTCTGTCAAACATTCCCCGCCTTCCTGGAAGTCCTTAACTTGTCTTTCTCCGTGCAGACGGCGCTGCGTGTGGGGCAGCGCACACGAGTGTGCGTCCTCATACTGTCCCGCAAGCACTCGGCAGCCCGCAAACACCAAACCGCAGACCTCCTCCCCTCTGCCTCCCGCTTCTGTACGGGAAGCCAAAGGGCGGCCCTTCTCTAGAAATTAACCTCTTTAGATCGCTTTCAGCACGACTCCCCTCGCAACTGCTCTTCCCCCGGTGTTCAGACATGTGCCGACCGGGACACGTTTTTCGGGGGAGACCCCGGTCCCGCCCGCTCTCCCATTGAGGCAGATCCCTGGCCGGCGCACCGGAGCGGAGCTACAGACAAGCGACGTGGACGTGTCTGCTTTTAAATCGACTCCCTTCCCCTCCAGCCTCCTCCTCACTCAGAGGAAGACCACAACAACTTGCTAACGCACGGGCAAGCCAAACCCAGCGCTCCCACAAGAGCTTTTGAACCCAGACCCGGAGCTGCTTCTGCGCCTGCGGCTTGCGAGACGGCGCGGTTCGCCTGAGCGAGCGGCTCAAATCTCCGTGGCCGCGCCGGGGCAGAGCCGGGAGCGCTGCGGGGAGCCCGGCTGGAGGCGACCGACTGCTTCGTGCCTCCTCCGGCCCCAGGTACGCTGCCGCTCTGCCTCGGCTGCGCTGGGCAGCCGGCTGCCCGCCGGCAGGACAGACTACAGCTGCCGTCGAGGGAGCACCCTGGGCTGATAAACCGCCCCGACACGGGCAACCCGTGGCCCAGCCCGGTCCTGCCTTCGACACCCATGGGAGGCGTTTGGAGACACCGTGGGGCGCTGGAGGGGGTGGCGGGGGGGGGGGAGGGAGTGTGTGGCGGGGGGCGAGGCGGGGCGGAGAGCCCGGTGCCGGCGCTATAAATCCCTCGGCAATTGAGTTCTGCACCTTTGATTTGAAAAATCGGATTCCTTGAGTGGAAACAGTTGACAGGAACCTAAAAGGATTAGCTGCATTCCACACAGGATCATTTTTACTGGTAACATTTTGAAACGATTGATCCCTTCCAGACCATAAACAATGTCCAGAAAAATGATCTAACGAGACTTCCATTGTTTCCTTTTGTCTACGAATCCCCTTTCGCCAGCAGTTTGATTAGGGACTTTGACAGGCTGGGTCTTAATTCCACCCCCAAACCTCTCTTTTCCCGAGAGAAGTATTGAATTTGAAATCCCTTACAATTTGTTCCGTAATCCCAATCTGCCAGATAGTGAGCAAGAGCGGGGAAACGCAGGTAGCGGCGGAAGGAGCCAGGAGAGCGAGTGGGGAGACGAGTGTGGGCTCAGTTGCCGCACGGTGCCGAAATGAGAGGCGCGAGCCTTTCCCTTCGCCATGCTTCTCCTACGGGCTTCTGTGCCGGCCTGGCGGAAGAAAGAGAAGGGAAAAGCCCACCGATGGACATGCTCGCTCGGGCTGTGGCGAGGAGAGGACCCCACGCGTGGCCCAATTGTCTCTCGTGTCCCGGAGGGACTCGCGATCCGCCGGCCCTGCCTTGTTCCCCCACTCCCTCCCCGTTCCGTCTGCGGTCAGGAGACTTACCAGGGTGACATTAGCGGGGGAGGGGGCGAGGAGGCCCTGCCCTTCTGTGCTGGCCGACCGACTTTTCCTCTGTTTTGACACCTGCGCGCACTGCCCCGTGGTCCTCTCCCTGATTTATCGCCCAATTAAAGGTTCAGCCTTCCTCAAGCCACCCGCGCTGCTTCCCTCAGCACCTTCTTCCCTGCGAGGAGGCGGTGGTGGGCTGAAATGTGGGGCGGAGACCCTCTTCAGCCTCTCGCCTGCCCCTGCACCCCGACCAGACACCTATCACGCGTCCCTGCACAAAGACAGCCTTGACGGAGTCTCCGCGGCTCTTGGCTCCCCGCTACCCGGAGACAGCCCGAGAGGCGATGGGCCGAGGTGGGGACTTGGGAAGCAAGCCGCTTCTGGACTCCTTCGCCTTCCTTTTCCTTTGCCCCCACGCGTGTGTGATGGCGGGGCCCCTGGTCCCAGTGGCGAGCCGGCGGGGGTCGCAGCGCTGCCCCAACGGCGCGGCTCGGCTCGGGGCTGTGCCCTGCAGAGGGGAGCCCTTCCAGGCCGGAACGACAAACTGCCAGACCCACTGGGGGAAAAACGGCCAGGAAAGGCACCTCAGTTGTGTGTCCCCCTCAATTAAGGGACAACAGGTCCTGCTCCTCGGATTCCTCGGGACTCGTCCTTCGCGTCAGGCTCCGGGATTCTCCTTCTTCCTCTCTTTCTTATCTTTTTTTTTTTTTTTTTCCCCTTTTGCTTTATTTCTTCTTCCTCCCACAGAGAATAAGCCGCTCCCCGGCGCAGATTGGCAGCCTTGAGCATCTTCCTAACTTAACTCTGTCTTCTTTGCATCTATCAATCCACCTTTCTAATTAGACTAATTAGAAGATATGTGGAGTGTTGCTGGGTCCATAGACTAAACTGCTTAGGGATTGTGAAAGGAAGGCTGAATGCCCGCCATGGGAGGTGGCCATTCAGGAGGACGGTAACAGTTGCTACATTTATCTCCTGTCATTGAAAAGAGCTCTGCTTAAAGCTCGATTAAAATGTTTGGAAACTAATGCCACCCTGGATCCCTCTCTAATTAGAGGGCCTAGATAGATCACCCTGAGCAGTCAAAAGAAACTCCTTCCCGGGTCCGGCTTTTCTGTTCAGCAGAATTACTTCTCTACCCTACCACCCCGCCTCCACCTCGAAAAGAGAAAGAGGGAAAAAAAAAAAAAAAAAAAAAAAAAAAGAGAGAGAGAGAGAAAGAGATAACGCAGCTACAAAAACGGAGGGCAGAAAAATAGCGCTAGGCTGAAGCCTTTCTCCCCAGGCATTAAGTTATATTTGGCCCCGGTTCTCCTGCTCGCAGGCCCAGGCTCTCTGTCCTCGGGGTTTCTCAGGGGCCGGGATGCTCCCGACCCCGGCGGAGCGATAAGAAAGGGTTTGGGATCCCCAGCTCCAGCTACGCTGCCTGCTGCCAGCGAGGAGGCAGCTCGGGGAGGAGGAAAACGCCGTGTCCCACAGCGTCCGCGTCCGCGGTCCGTGCGCAGGTGCGGAGGCGGCTCTCCGCCTTGCCTCGCTGCACCCCTTCCCGCCGTCCCGCGCCGGCCTGGGTCGATAAAGCACCGGCGAGGTAAAAAAGGGGCGGAGGACAGGTGGGGAAAGCTCACCTGCCCGGGGACCGCTCCTGCCCCAAAAACGCTGCCTAAGGCAGACCCGGGAAGAGCGGTAGTTTCCAATGGGCCTCCGTGTGGAGTGAGGGAAGAGCGGCTGGAAATCTCTCCCTGGGATGCCCTGTGCCTCCAGTTCGGAGCTGGGAATACCCCCGCGCACCGAAACACGCACACACCCGTTTGCATCCCCCGGAGCCGCTCAGAGCCGAGTTTCCTGCCGCACGCCCCCCGGGGTGCGCGGCAGGGGGAGCGGGCAGCCCCGCTCCCGGGACAGCCCAGTCCCGGAGGGGCACTGCGGTGTCTGAGCACCTCGTAAATATGCGGCTCTGCTTCTTCCCCATAAGACAGAGGGAATTTCGTCCTCGTAAACGCGAATAAAAGATTGGTGCTGACGGGGGAAAGGAGGAGGAAAATGTTCTCTTCATTAGCACCAGCCCGCTACACCCAGATGCTTTAATTTACGGGCTAGATATGACCAAAAGTGCCTGAAAAGAGCTCGCACTCATGACTTGGCAGGCGGCGAGCCCTCGACAGCCGGTGCCGAAGACGGCGCTTACCCGGGGGCCGCGCTCCCGTTGTGCGGGCAAACAAGGGCACAGGGGCGCCTGCGGCCCCGTCGGAGCCGTAGGGGGGAGGGTGGGGGGCTGGTCGAGGAGGTCGGCCATGCGGATTTCACCCCGGGGTCTTTGGTGATTGCAGAGCACCACGAGTCAGAAGACTAGGGTTAAGTTGGGGTGGGATTTTTTTTTTTTTTTTTCTTTTTTCTTAGAACGTCCTGATGAGGCCTTCTGGAAAAACAGTTGTATCTGCCAGGAGAAAGTATCTGCGTCCCGTTCTCCCTGTCTTTTCCCAGGAAAGGCCCCTTTGAGCCGCTGGCGGGTGGGATCTCGTGGGAGAAAGACCTGAGGCAGTGGCAAGCACGGAAAATCAAATGGCATTTTCCCTTTTCTTTCAAGCCACCAGAGCCACTTTCTCCAGAGACTCTCTGCTGGGAAGGGGAACGGGAGAGAATTGGGAGGGTCTGCTCGGTGTGCTCCTCTTCGTCCCAGCAATAGACGACGTCGCCGGCGGGGGAAGGACCGGCTCTGAGCCCTGGGTGAGCAGGCAGGTGGGAAGAGGGGCAGCGCCCGGAGTGTCCCAGGTCTGCCGTGGTCCTCCAGGCTCGCTGTCCCCTGCCCTCGATCAGGCGGAGAGCTACTCACACTGTACCACGTCTAATCTCAGTGATCTCAACAGGACGAGTCCAAAGGACAAAACTGATCAAATATTTCCCTTAGGGACATAGATTTTTTTTCCCCCCTCTTCAAAAGCGATCCCAGCTCAGAGGACAGATCTGCTCGGCTGCAGAGAGCGCATCTCTCGATTAAACGCTCCCAGAGGATCTCATCCCTGCTCTGCTGCGGTTCGCGGGGCGAGAGACACCCCCGGAGCCCACCCCGGGGACCGAGAGAGGAGCCCCCTCTGCCAGGGAGGGGGGTTTGGCCCTGGGGCTCGAGCAGTAGACTTTCTCCCGGCTGCCGGGCAGGGCCGTTGTGGTTGTAAGGAAGGAGGACACCCTGTCCCGAAAGGCGGGCTTGTCGCTTGTCCCTGCTCACGAGCTGTGCCCCTGCTCGCACCCCTCCAGTGCGGACAGCTTCTGGGGCCCTTCACCACGAAACGCAGCTCCGGAGGTGCCCAAGAGTCAGTCAGGAGAGGGTGCCCAGCCTGTAAGGATAGCAGAACAGTATGAGGGGTAGTTGAGAGTCTGCTGAGTTTTACTCAGTTTTAGAGTTTTCTTAAAATTAGGGACCGCAGGATCTTCCCAGGGGCAATATCTGCATTTCTGGAGCCCCAGGGGAAGCCCTGATACTAGTGACCTTTCTCTTTCGGAAAACAAGTAGATAAGGGCTGAGGATGCTCTCTGTCCAGATCCAGGGACAGCTGCAGCTGTGCGCCTGGTAGTCCGTTGCAATCAGCAGGTGGCTGAGCTGTTTGTCTACATTTTACATGTTTCACATTGTTTCTTCGTGGGTGTTACAAGGCAAGTTTCCTTGTTAGCACTGAAGACATATATAGAGAGAGGGAGATATTTAATCCGAATAGGGAATTTCTTCAAGTAGCATGAACATAGGTCTCGAGAGGTTTAGCTGAAACCTGTGCCTAGGCGCCGATCCGCTCCTCAACTCGTGAGAGTCCTGGCCATGCCCTTGCCCTGGGGGTCCCTTGCGTAGTTGTGTCTTTCACACCGGGGTAGGCAGGAAAGCAAGAGATGGGAGATTTGATTTGTTTAAGGCGAAGGAGGCTGAGAGGAGGCGGTGGGGTAAGCCTTTCTGAAATCCAGTCCTTGGTGAAAATACTGCGCAAGGGGAGTGCAGGGTCAGAGCCATCCCGCGGCCGGGGAATTTCATTCCCGAGGAAACAGGAGCTCTCCAGGATGCACGGAGCTGTGGATCTTCTTTTTATTATTTTTTTTTTTTTCCCCAATCGAGATAGAAAGCAAGCCAGAAAGTAAACCTTCCGGATAGAAGCAAGCCAGAAAGTGGCCGAGCAATGGGTTGATGCAGAAGGCCCCACGCCCACCCCACTCTGCTGGGGGACGGCCCTTCCCAGGGCCCCGGGGTCCGCTGCCGCGGTGAACGTGAGGCGCGGAGGGTCAGTGGGCTTTACTAAGGGGAGCTTCAGAGGGACAGAGATCTGACCGAGAGAGGGGTTTTGCCTTCGAAATACGTGTCTGAAAACACGCACTCCTCGCCATCTCCCGCCAAAGCACCCTTGTCATCTGGCCATCTCAACCAGGCGGAGCAACGGCTTTCCCCAGATGTTGATGGCAGAAAGAGATACAAGGGGAATTAAAACAAATATTTATCCTTCAGGAATGGAAGTTATTAAATTAACACCCCAAAGTTTGCGCGATCTAATGAGTTTTGTCAAACATTATTTTTTAAAAAGAAAGATCAAAATATGTGAAGTTTTGCCTTTGGCCGGTGCAGTGGAGCGTAAGAAAAACCTATTAACGTACATCATCGAGCCACGCAAGCCACTGCTGGACACGTACAACAGAAGGTAAATAGATTATTTTGTTTAACAATGCTGACAGCTCGTATGGAGCAGAATTAGAGAGATCTAAATATTAATAGATTCATTCAAGTGGAGCAAAAGTTACAAATCATTAGCTGAAGGAAATTGGCTTCCAGCCCACATTCTATAGGGGCATGAGGGAAGCGTGGTAACTGTGCTGTTGCCGGCTACAAAAGGGCAATTTTTGTATATAATTTATTTAGATGAAGTGTGCAGAATGTTTTTATTTGTTCTACTTCTAGCTGTCTCACCTCTGTGTGAACTCCCCAAACCCAGATCTACTCCAAATACTTCTGCTCCCCCTTCTGCACACTTCCCTCCAACGTGTTTGCTTTGGCAACTTTCATGTTCTTGCAAACAATTCTTCCAAAGATATCAATCACTCTTGCACCCAAAGAGAAATACTGTACACTCAACGCGATGACAAAATGAAACATGTTTGAAGCAAACCATGTGTTCCAGTGTGCCAGGGATTATGTTATTTGTTCAAGGAACATGTTCGGAATATTTTAGGCTTCTGTTACTCCTGTGATAGTAAATTTTATTGTCTGCTGTTGCGATTTATTATTTCGGAGACAACCCAAATACCTCTTTAACACGGGGAGAGCTTCTAAAGTGGGAAGCAGCCTACTCCGCGTTGCGCTGGGGGAATTTATTGGCCCGGGGTATTTTATTTTCTAACGCCACTTGCCCTACGAGACACGCAGAAGTCGCGGCAAGTGCTCCTGGGCACTGCGCCCCGCCTGCACCCACGCGTGCCCGCCCTGCCCCACGCGTGCCCCACAGCGGCCGAGGGAGCGGGGCCCACGGCTCCCCGCCACGGAAGCCCTCTGCCCGCGGCGGGCAAACCCAAGGACGGCGGGACCCGCCTGCAGCGCCCGTGCGGGGTCCCGGGAGCCGGGCAGAGGTAGGAGCCCCGTCGGCCATGGCTGCGGGGAGGCCCGGGAGGGTCGCAGCGGCACCCGGCCGGTGCGCGGCCCCGCAGCCTCTGTGCGCGGCAGGCGGTGATGCCCGCTTGCCCCTGTCTCTTGCGAAATCCTAATTTCACATCCTGATCTTCCGGAGGGGTTTCGGCTTTTTTTTTTTTTTTTTTTCCCGCGCCGGTTTCCAAACAGCCTAGCTTGCCAGGGAGCCGGGCGTCCCGGCGGGACGGTCACCGTGCAGGTGCTCCTACTCGAAGTTTCAGTACTGCGGGCTTTACCGAAAGCCCAGAAGTGTGGGTATCGCTGCCAGGGGAGCCAGGCTCCCCTCCTGTCCCCTCTGCACCGGCAGCCAGAGACAGCCCGACACTGGCGCCTCGGCTCCCCTCTGAAATGCGTCGGTGCTCCTCTCAATCTTCGTAGGGAGCCTCCCGATACTACCGCGGAATTATTGTTCTGAATGCTAAGCGGCTTCGCGTCCCTTTCCCCTCGCCCTTCCCGCGTTGCCGCCCCCACCCCTCTCCCTGGCGTGAGGGGTGCGCTTGGGCCTCTCCGCGTCGCGTCTGGCGAGTCCCCCGACCAAGGACCCGCCGTGCAGCGGCACGAAGAAGCCATCGTCGCCGGATGTTTGTCCCGTCCGTGCGGGCTGGCGTGACGGGGACCTTCCCCGTCCACTCAGCCCCTCCACCCGCCGTTGCGGCAGTGCCAGGACAGGAGGGCGCTCAGGCTGCTTGAAGGCGGCTGAGCTTCCTTAATCACTGGAAAAACAGCCTGGTATCTTCAAGCAGCCTTGTCACGCTTCTGGTCTCCGAAAAGACCCGGCTGTCGCAAATAACAGGTCTGCTCATCACACGTCACTAAACTATAGCGATTATGCAGGAGGCAGTGCAGGCACCAGCTCATTTTCCTGATTTGGCACTGCTGACGGAAGTGAAAGTGATAGTGATAGCGCCTTGCTCCAAAAGAAGCAGAGATGCCCGGGAACAGAGCTGCCGGGCGCGGGATGCCCGCGATTCTGACCAGGAGGACATTTCAAGAGAAGAATATGCACATTTCGCTGAAACTTCCTCTCGCAAGGCTCTGACTTGGCCTGCGATCAGGCTGTACAGCGACTGCTTCATACGGAATAGCTCTGACCGCATCCTTCTGGGAAAAAAATAGGCCCTAGGTCATTAAAGCAGCAAAGAGGGTTTTGATGGCTTGAACTGACAGGGTGTCACGCCCCCCGCCCCCTCGGTGTGCCATGTCCAGCTGCTGGGGACAGAGCGGGCCTGCTCGGGGCAGGGGCAATGGCACGGCTGAGGGAAGATCTCCTCTTTTTCCTCGAGGAGGACACGACTGCTTTCCGAGATGACCTCAGAGCATTAAACGCCCTGGGTGGAAAAGGGCTTCTCACGCTAAGGGACCGCGCAAATCCAGGGATACCGTCCCCCTGACGGTCCCCAAGGAAATAACACTTTGTGAAAGCTTTAAACGGGGAAAGTGGAGTGGGAGCGGTACTGGAAACGTTCTACTTCGTATCAAACATTCATTTTTCCAGTAAAATCTGTGTGTGTACGTGTGTTGGCGCCGCAAGAGTCAACTGGAGGGGAACTCCTGTTCTGAAATAGTTGACACATTCCCCCTCACACACCTCGGCCTAACCACACTGGGTGTTCAGTGTCAGTGTGGTTTACTGGAGCGTAAAGCCGCTTTCAGCAGTGAGATTAAGGCATGAGCCACAGCCCTTCTCAAGATGATGGAATGTGTCCTCCATCGGTACAGGTAAGAGTGAGCGGCAAGGAGTGCCGGGATATAAGCTGTCGCCCGGTTTAGGTCCTGGCGGCCAATTCCTCCACCATGAATAAAAAAGCACGCTGAGAAAAATACGTGCGAGGTTGTAAAACAAACAAACGAACAAACAAACAACAGCCCCCCTCCCCCCCCCCCCGACCAATCAACCAACCAATCAAAAGGCCAAAATGTTGTAGTAAAAAAACTTTGCAGGGAAAAGTAACCTACTGCAGATGTAAAGAAAGACCAGGAAACCAAAAGGAGGCTATTTTGATGTGAAGCTCGTCGGTTCGGAGCGAGCTGACACCGTAGAGAGAAGCCCGACCCAGCCCGGCGGTGAGCCGGTGCCACCGAACACATGAGGGTATTCGAATGCCCTCGAATGAAGGGGCGACTCCCGAGACTCCTCTGGGGCAGAGCAGCCTGGTACCGGGCCTCCCCTCTGTCCCAGTTTGTGGCTTTTTCTGATCCTCGACGCTGAGGGCCCGCTTGGTCGCTGTGCTTTAAATACTGCAAGGATAGGAACACCACGGGACTACGTGGATGTCCTTGTTTTTCTGGATATGACGATGGGATGTAGCTGTTCGCGGGACATTTTTCCTCTCGAACGATGCTCAGCTTCCTCTGGCTCTGAGGGGCACATGGCGAAGCACGCCGGAAAACGGAAAGAGACGTGCTTGTGACTGTTCGATTCGTCTGCCAGAGAAACTTCTCCCGAATGACTGAAATCCAGAACCGAGGCAGAATAAGCTCAACCACATTTGGTTTTATAGTAAATTAATACCGCAGTCTATATAGTTGAACAGGAAGTCAAAGGCCAAACTAAAACCCTTGTCAAAATAAATAATCATCAGCAAATATTTTGATTATTTAAAAATGGCTTAATAAGTGTCTAGCATTTCAAAAGAGAAAAAAAAAAAAAAAAAAACCAAACCAAAACAAACCCAAAACCAAAGGATGAGAGGGAAGCGGAGAGCCAGCCCGAGCGCCACATGCCTCGCAGCTCATCCTCGAGCGAGAGAAGAGACGTTGATTAGTCTGCACTGTGTGGGGCTGTAGGAATGGACTCATAAAGTTTTATTCGCTATTATCTCGTTGAGGGGCTCGCAGGACGCTCCAAGCCTCCAGTCGGCTCTGCATCGGGAAAGGCGCAGATTAAAACCGAAGTCCCGAAAACATCTCAGGCTGCCCAGAGCGGTGAAGATGCCCTTGTATGCGGCGCCACAGTGGATTCGGGATGCCCCCGGCGTGTCGAGGGGGCTTGGCTGGTGCAGCTACCCCCTGTCGCCAGGGAGAAGAAGCACGAGGGCTGCCCCCACTTTGCCCCCGGCCGCGGAGGCTGCGGCACCGGCCCTCTCCCTTCCAGCGATGCTATAAACAGCCCAGAGACTTCCCTGCTTTCTGGTCCGCAGAGCTGGGGGCCTGAAATGTCCAAAGCCGGCACCGTGCACGAACTGAAACCTTTACAAACTTATTTCCCTTAAAGTCTTTATTAACTACTCCCAAGGACCACGGCTGCTGCTGCTTCTGCTCTTGCACGGTGGTGGTCTGGCACCTCCACGAAGCACACATGTTAAACAGATTAACATGCTTCGGCTGACCCATACTTCACAAAGCGGGGATAGAGTTTCTCCAGCTCCATGTGGAAATTAACCTACATGTAGCAATGGTCAACTGCAAAGAGGGAGTTCACAAGCAATCTAAACAACCTACAGTCCTTTGTTACTTCTGGCCTTTCCCTCCGTTTGCAGGATTAAATATTTATTAAAATAGGAAATAAAAGAATAAATAAAAAAAAAAAAGAATACAAAAGGAAAAGAACTTCTTCCTCTTCCTTGGCCCCTCTTGCCCTTTCGCTGGGCTTATGCACATACCTGCAAGAGCCTTTTGTGCCGGTGCTCTTTTGCTTGTTGTTTTAGAAACGCAGGGCTTCTTTTAGAAGAAGCTAAAATCTCAGTTGCATGGTTTATTAAATGTTCTTGAAGCGCAGGTTAAACGCACGGGTTTGGGAGCGTTATCTTTGTTGGAAAGACTTCAGTCGCTGATGTCCCCCCTCCGGTCATTAACATTTGAAAGCACCCTGAGATAGAGCTGTTTGCAGATAGTCGGGGAAGGAGTTTCCAGCATGCTAATCCCACCACTTTCCCTGTCACAGCCTCTTCGCCTTCTGCCTTTGAGAGATCGATCCTCACCCTCGCCCCTCGGCCGCAAGCTCCGGGTTTTCAGAGAGGGCAAGAACAAATACAAGTAACTGTTGGCTTGTGTCACAAGGGGCTGTCATGGTAATAAACACTCGGCTTCTCCTCCAGGAATTCCTAATCCTCCCTGTGTGGCTCTAGCCCTGTGGATAATATCATTACAGGACTAAACAAATAAACAGTCTATCCGAAGCAAGCGGGAGGCACTGGGGACCGCAGTTCCTCTCTGCAAAGATGATACAAGTAAATTTACACTCACGGCTTGGAGAGGGTCCAGTGGCTATGAATAGCTGCTCAGTTCTACAACACTGGCTCTGGGCTGGGAAATGGTGCTGACCCTCCTTGCTCTGTATTTGCTGCAGTCAATGTGAGCTATTCAGGGCTGTGTTTTCCTTACTATCCTCTGCTGGGAACATCAAGGACCACTAACACTTTTATGAACCCCGGCTCGGGGAAGACGCTTTTACTACGAAGTTGGAGTATTAAACTCGGTGACATGAATGAGAGGTTAACATGCTCTTGCCAACCAGGAGTTGGGATTTCTCATGCGATTTCTTGTTTTGCCTTCTGCCTCGTATTTGATAAACTCGCTCACGTGCTGGGATGCATAGCCACATTCTTCCTCGTCCTATAAAAAAAAATTACATAAAATCAGAGGTGAATGCAGCTGCAATCAAGACATTTTAATAGCACTCTACAAATTCCAGTCTCGAGTTGCAATAAAGAACTTGAATGACATATTTGAAACATTAGTGTTTATATCCCCCTCCCCCCAATAAAAACGACATATATCAAACTTATCTGTATGAATCTGGCTTCATGTCATAAAAATTCCAAATCCCTGGACATTTAGCACCCTCATGTCCTGCAAACGTCAATTAATAAATCATATTTCAATGCAGTTGGTTTTCTATGTACTTTTAAAAAGATTTATTTATCCAAAGCGCTACACTTTCTGGGAGAGAGATGTTTTATCCTTTCTCAGACAAAGCGAGGAATAAATTGTTGTTTTCTTACCTGTACTGTTTCTTTTCAAGTATTCTTCTGAAATCTGTTTTCTACAATTTCAAAGGTTGGAGATATTCAGCTCAAATTAAATATTTCTTTTTTTATAAAAACAGCAATAAAACCATCACACCCAAAGTGTGCCCCAAAGCATGGTTTTTTTTTTTCCCTCTGTAAGGGGAAAATCCAAGAGATAGGTGATAAATAGAAATGTATATATGAGAGGGTAATTGTTGAAGTGAAAAAGTACTCCAGATGAAGAAATGCTGAGTTGCTGCACATAGATAAAGAATTTTTTGAACCATGCCAGGCAGGAAGGCCTTTTACACAGTCCATATGAGTTTTGAGAGCAGAAAAGTCCTGGATCTAATTTTGATTAGGCTGTTTGACAAAGATCTTGCCAAATTAAATATATTGGTTGCTAATCCTACAATCACTTAATTAGCTCAGCTTGGTGTCAAAGAATAACAGAGACTTTCCTCCTGATATAGTTTGGCCACTTCAGGCCTGCCAGTTCTTGGTACCTACCCAGAAAATGAGGATCATTTGGAGGTGCGCTAGGGTGCTGGTGTATCTCCTGGAGCCTCCTGGCAGTTAGAGAGTTACACTGCTCGCTCTCCAGAGCAGCCGCACAGAACCCGCCGGATGCACCCTGGTTTTATTTAGCAGGGCTTTTTTGTTTGTTCAGTTTTCATGGTGCTGTGCCAGTGGGTTAGAAGAGTATGCATTTTTAATTAAGTCAGATTTCTTTGCCGTATCTGAAGGCTCGATTATAGCTGGAATGAATACCAGGCTCGGGGATGGAGCTGCTCCAGACACTCCTGTGTCAGTGGGTTATTGTGAACAGCAGCCTTGAACAGGACTAGGAGCAGTGACTAAAGCAATGGGATAGTCTTTGGGAAGCTGGACCCTTGGCTTTGCTCATGCGAAATTCCCACAATTTTTATTGTTCTGCGGTAGGACCTTACCAATGAATAAATAAAAATGCAAAAACTGGTAGACAGTTGTGATTTTTTAGATTTTTTATTGATACTATCTTAGACTGTGCTGCAAACGTCCCCTGTGAAGGGACTTCCTACCATCTATGGCTACAGCCTCCTTGGTAGGTACTTTCAGGAATATACTGCTCAGGACGTGGTTTATGTGCTTGCCTTCTTGCTGGTGCCCACCAAAGGTGCGTGAACAACCAGCCAGCTTGGGTGACTGCTGACCACCCTGAGAGTGCCTGGTGCTGAGCCTCGCATCTCAAAGCAGAGAGGGAGGGACCTCCCACGGCTTTTGCACTGTAGCCTGTTCCGCAGCTCGGTTGTTGGAGCAAGAAGAAGCCACTTAGCCCATCTACCAGCTTCTTTCCCAGTGAATTGGAATTTCTCCCTTCTTTCTTACCTGACAGTCAAGCTCTGGCCTATCTTGCTCTTTTGATTTTCCTCCTTCTTAAAGCTGGCTTGGCAACCGAAGAGGATGTCCGTCGCTATCGTTATGCAGTGGTCCATAGAATGAGGATCATTCCTACTTTGCGGCACAAGTTCCAGGCATTTGCTGGCAGTGATAGTGACAAAGCAGGGAAGGGAGGAAGGGCATCATCTAGCTGCCTTTTCCGCAAAGTGGGATTCAGACTCAAAAGTCCTTTTTTCCACACAACTGTACTGAAACTGGAAAAAATGACTTCCTGGTAAGCAACCTGGCAACCCCATCCCTTGTTAGTGCAGTGATGGACAGAAACATCCTGAAGCGCAGCTGTGCTGAGGAGAGGGCACATCTCATTTTCTTGGAAACTGCTGAAGATAGGACTAAAATTTATGTTTCATTGTCCAGGGACATAACTCATCTATTAAAACCAAGGGGTTAGCAGTTCAGTCCCCAGGGGAGGAGAGCTCAAAGAAGAAATCAGATTTATTCCCTTAATAAGATGAGTTCAGAGTACAGGGATGTTTTCTTAGCATGGTTCCTTGCGGCCATCAAATCACGTGGGTAGTTTTAAGATCCGCTTTGCCCACTCCAAGCTGTGCAAGTTCCTGATGTTAGTCCAGGGCTTCTTACTGGGGACCTTATTAGCAAGGGAAAACTATCACTGCAGGGGAGGGTCTGCAGCTCTCCGTCCACTAAATGCAATATGGGGGGACAGCCGTCAAAGGATCAAAGATGCCAAAAAGTTACAGTCTCCCACCGCCCTTTTCCATTAATAAAACCCACCACGACGTGATTGGTTCTGGCCTCTTTTCCATTGTCATAAAGCTGGAATCAAAGAACGTGACTGCTTTTATTGGCAAAACTTTTGCTCCATCAGTGACGTCAAAATGCAGGAGGTGGCTGAGGGTTCACCGGCAGCCCAGCACAGAGCAGGCTTTCTGGGTGAAAGGAGTCTTCTGTCAATGCCCCTCCTGAGACACTTAGGTTTAAGGAAATGTTTGTACTGCTCTGGAAAAAGAGCTGGCCGGGTGTTTTTCTTTTGTGCTTAGGCACTCTGAAAGGAATTCCTGTGGGCACAATTATCTTACATATGGCAAGTCAGAAACAAAACACACACAAAAAAAAAAGGCCAAAGGGAAAAAAAAGGAGAGAGAAGAAAAAAATCAAAGGTCACTTGGATGCTTTGGCCCAGCACAGGAAAGGGGAAAATCCACCTTGGAGGATACAACTTACTCGAGGAGAGCTGGAAACCCATGATCAAAGCAACAGGAAACTAAGAACAAGCAGTGGCCCAGTTAAAACCATTGAAACAAATCCCACTCTCTGCAAAATGTAGGAGCAGGGCCTCAGTGTTGCAAATGAAACAGAAAGTGTGTGTATGTGGTGAACTTCATGGCACTGTGCCTTCTGCACCCAACAGCTTGTCTGGAACAAAACATAGGAATTCCGAAGGGGAAAGAGGTCATTAATACGGGGCAGCCAGCCTTGCCTTATCTGCACTACTACCTGCACCGTTCATTGCCAGCTGCTTAACAGGATCCTAACTAGATGTTGCGTGATGCTGAACAAAACAGCACTCAATCCTTGCAGAATCTCTGTGGCACAGGTTAGAGCAAATTAAATCTTAGGCACAGATGGGAAAATGAGGCTTTACCTCTAGCCAAACAGCCAGTCACAGGCAAGAAGAAAATCTATTGACTTTGCTCAACTGTTATCCAACAATGAATGGGTTAAAATTTTTGTGTAAGAATTTAATGAAGAGTTTAGTAGGCTGTTTGCACATACCTAAAGAACATAACAAGATGACCATCCTTGAAGCTGCCAGAAGTAATTAGAAGGGAAACTCTTTATCCAGACCTGTTTGCCCTTGAAGGGAACATCTCAGAAAACGTATCATCTTTGTTATCATGTTTTTCTGAATTGTGAACGTGCACAGCAGTGACCTGGGAAAAAGGTAGTTCCTGCAGGGGGAGATCATGATCACGGACTCATGGACCACCTACCCTAAACATACCCCAGACCCAAAAGAAAGGGGCGGAGGAAGAGGACTGAGCACGTGAAGTTATTTACATGTGAAGGGAGAGAAAATTAACCAACTGTTTAAGAGAATAACAAGGACTGTAAACATGTTATGAATACACATGATCGTAGCGTATAACTAAGTTTCTGTCCAGGGGCCAGGTGTGCATGCTAAGAGGAGATATCCCCTGTGCACCCGACGCCACAATAGAGCAATGCCACTTTCTAAAACTACAAACTGTATTTGAGAGTTTCTGTCTGATTTTTCGGTGACACAGTCTCCTCTGATAGGAGGCAAAGCAGAATCAAAGAGAGATGCTGCTTCAGACGGATTACCTGTGCAGGGCAGTGATGCCAACTTGAATCCAGTAGCCAGCAGGGACTAGTTCTTTTTCCCATGAAGAAGCTGTTACCTCTCTCTAAAATTCAAAGATTTTGCAGTATCTGGAAAATCTAAAACTTTTTTTGAAACTATTTTTTAACCTTCATTTAAAAATCCATTGTAATTTTGTGATTAAATAATTGTATATTAGGTCATAACCTGATTAATTGAATGGTCTCACTAATGCTTGTGTTCATTCTGGAAGGATGGCTTGGCTACTTCACTGCCTGTAGCTTGTCATATAGATGTAAGCCTCTTCCTGTACTTGAATTCAAATTTGCTTTATGTCTAAAGGGTTTCAATACCTGCCCATGTTTGAACATCTGTGCAAACTCCATGACTGGGAAAGACGGGAGGAAACCCTGAACTTCCACATGTTGCCAGTGCTGGCCATCATGTCTCTACGTCCATATGGGTAACACCATCAGGCTTTTTCCTAGACAACATTGACTGTGTGCCTCAATGCACTGTGAGACTCGTATCAACATATGTGTGGGTCAGGGACTATGTGTGAGGCTGTTTCTTCTGCTATGTTTACAGTATGGATATGGATGAAGCCCTTGAATCAGAGCATCAGCAGATGCATAATGTTCTGCCAGGATACTTCTTCTCAGTGGGATGACACCAAGGATGAGGTGGTGTAAGACCAGTGGCAGGGAATTGCAGTATATCACAAGCCTTCCTCGGCATTAACTCTTCATAGAGTTCCTGCTCAGAGTAGTAGGGCATGGATCAGACAGACCACCAGTTTCTAAAGCTTCCAACAGAGTTTATTAGATTTGCTTGGTGGGGTATCTAGCACCTGGTAGATCATCAGTTTCTCCAGCGTTTTTTCCCCCTGAGTGACAGCAAGGGCAAATCAGTAGATACGGTAGATACTTAGGCTGTCTGCATTATTTTTGTAAATTGTTTATTTTGTTCTTTTAATTATAAGTAACAGAAAATCACAGATGTTTTTTGTTCAGAGAAAATATGAAACAAAGTGCTGACTCACTTGCTTTTTCATATTTCTTAACACCCGCCCAAAAAAACCCAATCGCTAGCTTGTACTCTCTAAAAACCTCGATCAAGTGGGTGATCATCAAATGATGACCTGTAACACATGTTTGTACAGGCTCCCTCATTTCCCTGGGTACCCGCACCTTCAGGGTCACACTCCCAGGGTGCTGTTCCGCTGCTGTGTGTGCCACAGCAAAGTGACAAGCCTAGCCTCCTTCCCCTGCATGCCAGCTACTGCAGTTGGGCCAGCAAAGCTGTAGTGAGAAGCAAAGCTGCCCCACCTTCAAGTTCCCAGGAGATCCAGAGTGCAGCATAACGGTGCACTGCATGGGCCCTCAGATGGGATAATGGCAATAATCGTTCATAATCCTTGATCAGCCATGCCATCACAAAGCCCTGTGAAAATATTTTCATTAGATCCAGTTTAGCTATGCCAAACTCCCTGTTACAAGGTCAAAAATCATCTTTGCTGTAAGCACATTGACTTTGGAATGTGTGGGGTCGACCCGCAGTTACTGGGCTCGAAGATAAGATAAAACCAGATAACATACTTTTTTCTGTAGCTTTCTTTTGTCTGACAGTGAAGGTGTTCCTGTTTTGTTTTGATCCATTTTAGGAGTGTGAATATCTTGTACATCTGATCTCCTTCGTAAAGACCAAGGAAGACATGTTTGTTATTATTTTTAGTAATAATTATCTCATTGTTTTTATTCCAGTCAATTAGTTTCTGATCTGAGGAAGAAAGCTTCTGTGAGGAATTAAGCTGCATATAAGGAGTATAAATAATGGAGGCTGTGTGAAGAAAATTCTATGGACTGATTCGTCTTCACTAAAGAGCTTCAATATGAAATACACAGGTTCGCATTAGGGCCTCTCTGTTATGATCACTAAATCTGTGTACATCTGCTAGAAATGCATTGGTTACGATAGATGTATACAGATGCAAAGGCAAGCAGAATCTGCCTAGTGCTTCTGTAGCTTTGATCCTGTTACAAATACAAATTCCTTGACTTCCAAGAGCAGCCTCCCAGAAATCATGAGATTGTATCCTGTATGTAACTACTGCGCATGTGTAGAAAAGTTGTACTGTTTGTTTTTCTGGCACAGAACTCACTTTAAAATGAGATTACTTAATTGAAGAAAACATTTCCTGACATGTTGCAAATCAACATTTGAACCAAATCTTCTCCTTTTGCGTAAGGAGAGGATGAGTGCACTCTAGCCTGTTTAATCCATGTGGAGCTCAATGAATTCATTTTAACCACTGAGGCATTTGATTGGTAAAACATAATGCAGCACAGTGTGAAGCAGCTTGCCATCAGTTAAACAGTTTTGTTCAGCCAGATTGCTTTGATAATTATTTGTCTTGTGAAGGGTCTTCCATAATTCCTTCAGATAGGCTCTAGCTCCACAGACGGAGCCACAGACCAATATAAAGAGGGAGACTGGTTCAAACAGAACAGGCTTTTATAAACACCTATGGTTGACTGTTACCAATTATATTGTCATTTGATTATATATGTTTATGCCAACTTTAAGAGTTTTCTGAGCATACATACACACAAAATATAAAAAAAATATATAAAAATGTGCATATGAGTATATGTATGTATCAGAATCTCTTGGCAATAACATTTATAAATATGGAATTGTGTTGGGTCATCTTCTAGACAACAGGAGATATCAAAAGGAGCTCAATTTATTGAGATCAGAAGTCTAAACAGTATTAGCAGTAGAATTTATTTTCTCTGGAGTCACTGCCAGTGAGTTAGCTATCTTCCATTTTGAGTTGAGAACAATAGAAGTATATCATCATTTGGAAAATATCTGGTAATAGGAGGTGATGGAAACTAGGTCACCAAAAGGGGATCTCAGGGTCCTGAGTGTCAAGAGCATCCATTGCACAGGGCAATACCCCAGTCTTTCCCTGGGTGCTCTTTCTGCTGTCCTTCTGCCCTGTGTTCCCATTTTTCAGTTATCTATACTCAGAATTGAATTTTAATTTTACCTGATGGCATTATGCTGCTTATTTTTTTTACAGAGGCAGTTTTCCTACCAGCTTTTGTGCATGTGGGCACTTTTATGCACACACGTGTACACATGTATGCACACAAATCATTCAGACTTTAGCCAGATGTATGCAGCTATAGGCTGAAGAAAATATTTTGTTGGAATTCTGAGCAAACCAAGAAAGAAGGAATGTTTTATATTGAAATTCCTTTCATCTCTTCATATGGCATCACTGATAAAAAGAAATTGCTATGCATTAAGTGAATAAAATGGGTTCAGAAATATTCTGATATTCTAAGTGCAAGAGGGAAGAGATAGTGAATTTACAAATGTTGTCCACAGAACAAAGCAGTAGATCTTTTATCTCCGATGGTACATTTTTTTTCTTTTCTAAACTCTACACTAGATGACTAATTTCCTTAAGCACACTTTGTGTTGACAATTCCACGTCAGTTCTGTGGCTTATGCTTAGAGTTAAGTTTACTGACAGAAACATTAAAATGTTTTACTGTGTGAACTCACTGAATATAGTACTTGCTTTACCTGTGCACAGAACATGATTTATACAGTTTCCTCATCCAAACTCTATAAATCATGTCTATTGCAGTAAACCACCTCCAGCTCTCAGTAAATCTGTTTACTAAAATGTCTTTAATTCTCTTAGTGGATGAATAATAATTCATGTTGAACTGGTGAATATCTCTATAAGGAGCTCCTGGACCAACTCAGACACAAAAAGAAGGCCTACAGAGGGTGGAAGCAAGGACAGGTAGCCTGGGAAGAATACAGAGCGATTGTGCGAGCAACCAGAGATCAGGTTAGGAAAGCTAAAGCCTTTATAGAGTTAAAACTGGCCAGAGACATCAAATGCAACAAGAAAAACTTCTACAGACATGTCAGTGATAAAAAGGGATCTAGGGAAAATGTAGGCCCTCTCTGGAAGGAAACGGGGGACCTGGCTGCTCAGGATATGGAGAAAGCTGAGGTTCTTAATGACTTCTTTGCCTCCGTCTTCACTGGTAAGAGCTCCAGCAGCACAGCCCAAGTCACGGAAGGCAAAGGCAGGGACTGGGAGACTGAAGAACTGTCCACTGTAGGAGAAGATCAGGTTTGAGACCATCTAAAGAACCTGAAGGTGGATAAGTCCATGGGACCTGATGAGATGCATACACAGGTTCTGAGGGAACTGGCGGATGAAGTTGCTATAATATCCATCATATTTCAGAAGTCGTGGCAGTCTGGTGAAGTTCCCACTGACTGGAAAAGGGGAAATATAGCCTCCGTCTTTAAAAAGGGAAAGAAAGAAGACCCAGAGAATTACAGGCCAGTCAGTCTCACCTCTGTGCCCGGCAAGATCATGGAGCAGATCCTCCTGGTGACTATGCTAAGACACATGAAAATTAAGGAGGTGACTGGTGACAGCCAACATGACTTCACTAAGGGCAAATCCTGCCTGACTAATTTGGCGACCTTCTATGATGAGGTTACAGCATTGATGGATAACGGAAGAGCAACTGGCATCTTCTGCCTGGACTTGTCCAAAGCATTTGATACTGTCACACATGACGTCCTTGTCTTTAAATTGGAGAGACATGGTTTTGATGAATGGACCACTCGGTGGATAAAGAACTGGCTGGATGGTCGCACTCAAAGGGTTGTAGTCAACGGCTCAAAGTCCAAGTGGAGACCAGTGATGAGTGGTGTTCCTCAGGGGTCAGTACTGGGACCAGTGCTATTTAACATCTTTGTTGGAGACATGGACAGTGGGGTCGAGTGCACCCTCAGCAAGTTTGCAGATGACACCAAGCCATGCTGTGTGGTGGACACACTGGAGGGAAGGGATGCCATCCAGAGGGACCTTGACAGGCTGGAGAGGTGAGCCTGTGAGAACCTCATGAAGATCAACAAGGCCAAGTGCAAGGTCCTGCACATGGGTTGGGGCAATCCCAAACACAAGAACAAGCTGGGCAGAGAATGGATTGAGAGCAGCCCTGAGGAAAAGGACTTGGGAGTGCTGGTGGATGAGAAGCTCAACATGAGCCAGCAATGTGCACTGGCAGCCCAGAAAGCCATTCGCATCCTGTGCTGCAGCCAAAGAAGTGTGGCCAGCAGGTCGAGGGAGGTGATTCTGCCCCTCTACTCTGCTCTCGTGAGACCCCACGTGGAATACTGCATTCAGCTCTGGAGTCCCCAACACAAGAAGGACATGGAGCTGTTTGAACGAGTCCAGAGGAGGGCCACAAAGATGATCTGACGGCTGGAGCACCTCTGCTATGAGACAGGCTGGGAGAATTGGGGCTGTTCAGCCTGGAGAAGAAAGGCTCCAGAGTGATCTTATTGCAGCCTTCCAGTACTTAAAGGGGGCCTACAGGAAATCTGGAGAGGGGCTTTTTACGAGGGCATGTAGTGATAAGACGAGGGGCAATGGCTTTAAACTGAAAGAGGATAGATTTAGAGTAGATCTAAAGAAGAGATTTTTCACTCTGAAGGTGGAGAGGCAGTGGAACAGGTTGCCCAGAAAAGTTGTTGATGCCCCATCCCTGGAAGTGTTGAAGGCCAGGTTGGATGAGGCTTTGAGCAACCTGTTATAGTGGAGGGTGGCTCTCCATGGGGGGGTTGAAACTGGATGATCTTTGAGGTCCCTTCCAATCCTAACCATTCTATGATTCTGTGATTCTACTTTATTCTTGGCTTATCCATAACACAAAATAATCATTCTTTAGGAGGCTATAATGAAAAAAATATCTACCTAGTCCAGATTTGTTACACAGATATAAAAAGAAGCCTAATTAAAACATTGTGGTTGTTTTAGTCTCCTGTAACTGGCATAAATATAATCACTTTTGGCTTAAAATCTCCTGAAATGCTTTAGCCTATTTTTGGGAATCTGTACTTACACTCGATAACACAGCATCTGCTAAAGTATGTCATAATCATACCTTTTTCTTTGGAGAACTGAGAATCTAATGTTTCAGAGAAAGTTAAAAACGTCTGTGAGACTTCCTTTAGATGAATAATTCTTTAGATGAATAACTCTTTAAATAAGGAAGCTGGGCTTTGCCCCGCACAATGTACGGATATCTGGTCAGAGATATTTTTTATATCAAAAAAAAATGTAATGAGCAAAGTGTAATGGCACTCAGGCAAACAGGCTGAAAAACAGCTAGACCAAGGACTTTTTCACAGAAGGCATAATTCAGTGGCAAAAGTGTGGCAGGAATAAAGCCCCAGGAAGTGAATCCAAAGACCCAGTAAAGTGGGAGAGGATTGTTCATGATGACTCAGATGCAATTTCTGGCTCAGGAAATCCCCAGGACACTGGTTACCAGAAGATAAAAGATGCCAGAGGAAGATCACTTTATCCTTGCCCTGCTTTTCATTCTCCTTTCCTCAGAATTTTCCCCCTAGCCAGAAGCAGAGAGACTCCTCTCTCTGCCATAAAAACTGTGGTCTCAAGCAGTATCGCCCTTCTCATATTCATGTATCTAATAGTATAAAGTTCAAGACATTTTCCCCTCCTATCATAGATGTGTAACATTTCTGTGGTAACTAGAGCATTAATTTGCAAAGAAAAGTTGTTTTAGGAGAGTATGTATTTGTAGCTGTTTCTAATGTAGTATGTGTTTGATATTTCTCTGTATGTTTTCTTGCAATTTATTTTTCTTTGTTTCTTAATTTGCTTCTTTGGTATTGGCTAATTTGTTCCTCTGTATCTCTCTCATGCCTGCCTTATTGAATTTCTCATTCTCCCTATGCCAGGCCTTATTTTGTGGTATTTAGCCACCCTGCATTCACTGGTGGCTCCACTCCCAAGAGCTGGCTCCACTCCTGCTTATTAACAATCCCCAAGAGACTGCGAAGTTGGATTCTGTAGAGCTCCAAATTTATCTCTGCAATGATGACAGCCAAAAACACAAAAGACAGCAAGAACCACATGTTCCACTAACCCCACACCAGCTCCTAGCAAGTGGCTGGGAGTCACAAGCTTGGAAACTGCTGGACTGTTGCTTGATGTTATGGTCTAGTCATCAGACCACAAGAAAGAAGAACAAGTATGTCAAGTACAATCATTGAACCATAGAATGGTTTGGGTTGGAAGGGACCTTAAAGATCATCTAGGTCCTTGTTACTCTACCTCTGTTGATTTTGTAATAAAGTGTTTGTCTTACTCTTTCTGACTATTTTTTGAGAGTCATTAATTAGGAACTGAAAAATACTAATTGGTGATAAAACCCTTTCACATTTGAGACTTAAGATGCTTCTGCCAGTGAAGATATTGTTAGTTACCAGCTGTGCCAAAAGCAAAATAATACAATGCCATTGAGAGTCCTCTGATTACAGATGTAGTTCTTCTCAGTTTTCAAGAAGAAAACTCAGTTCCAAGTCCAAATTCAGTGACTTCAAGAGTGATCTAGCTAACATATATAACTGATATCTCTTCAACATATTTAATAGGTTGAAGAGATATTGGTAATTTTAAAATGCATTCCTTTCTTGTAGTTTGATGGCAAAAACACACGAGCAAACTAATCAAACCAAACCATTCACTGCAATGTGTTGACTAGCAAAGCACAAACCTGATACACGAACCTGTGTAGCTTTCATGCAATCAATCAATTATTGTTTCTCAGAGTTATGACGGTATAAGCAGCAGTAGAAAATGTTGTCTATAATTGTTTTCTCATCTTGTAAAATATCATGACTCCATCTATCTCATTATCCATGCTCTTGCATAGCCCTTTTGTTTTCGAGAGCTTTATTGAATCAAAGAGTTATACTTGCTTATTCCATTTTACCTCCGTGTTAGTTTTTTTTTTTTCCGTTTCCCGATTCAACACACAGAAAAGGACTGAGTATTCTAGCAGTATATGTTGGTTTTCTGCAGTGTCCTGAGACCTCTCAACCCTCTAAACTGGGGTTTAGAGATTTCATCCTTTTGCTGGACACAGACCAATGTTTGCAAAAATACTACAGGGCTTAATTTCTACCTCAAGTGTGATGCAATTACACCTTTTACCTGAAGTTTGTAGTTATTCCTCTCTCTTTTCTTTCACTGTCTGTAACTATTCATCCTAATCAGTTAGCTATAATTTTTAGGGCAACAGTGATGACACCATCCATCTGGCTATTGCTTTCTCTTCTAGTAGGCGAAATGCATCTCACGCTCTCCAAACTCTTCTATGTTTCAAGGCTTGAGTTCCAAGTCCAATTTCAGTGACTTCAAGAGTGATCAAGCTAAGTTTTGGAGATCTTTGTTTGTACTTCAGTAATGCTTTGCATGAGGTTCTTGCTCTACAAAGCACTAGCTGCAGGGAAAATAACAGACTCCACTACATTCGTGAAACAAAAAGACACTTGTCTGGTTGTTTAGATGAGCATATGTAAAAGGTCAGAAACAACAACAAACTACACCTGTGGCAACACTCTACAGAGCAGATGGGTACCCTAGTTGCAGTATTAGAGGCAATGGCACATGTTACCGTTAAAAGTCTGGAATCTGAAGACAAAGGTCCCTTTCTGATTTTGGCAGGTTCTTCTGTTTCTCATGCTGTTGATGAAAGACTCGTCTATTACAGCATGACATAGCCGAAGCAAACACATGGTTTGCACCAATGTGCATACAAGCTGCATACTGTAATTTAGAGATGTCCGCTTCTTGTTAGATAGGCTCTGCTGGATTTTCAAAGTAAACAGAAGGGAAAAATAACCCTCCTTTAGAATTACACCTAAGAGGGAGGTCTAGTACATCGCTGGCTGACCAAAGCAAGCAGTTTGCTAGTGCTGCTACAGCCGCTGACCAAATTTAGTCCTGCTAAGTTAAACTACCTTGTCATAGACCCACTCCTGCAAGCAGTTTGCCCATGTGACTCAGTAATGAGATCAGAGACCTTGGTGCCCAGTAGAAAACTCCCAGTTCACTGGGATGTGGGCGTTGCCTTATCAGAGGTTTGTCTTTATGGCCTTCTTATTTTAACTTAAGCTATAAACATGATAATCATTAACGTTTCTGTGCTCGGAATACACTGACAGTCTTGTTTATGCATTATGTATTTGTGTAAGTCCAAGATGCCAATCAGTAATTTCAGGTCTGTAACCAGGGCTGGTTACTAGTGAGTACGGAGGAGGTGAGCAGAAAAGAAAGTGATTTTTTTTTCGTGTTTATGAAATACGAATTTCTGACAATTCCCTTCAGTTGTTCTCTTTTGTTAATTCAGTTTTAAAAATGGGAAAGAAAAGCCCATTGTAAATCAGAGAAAGAGGACCTTCTCTCTCTCATGCTTTGTATTTCTTATAGACTCTTACTCCAACAGCTTCACTTTCAGCCTTCATTTCTGTGTTAGACTGGCCAACAGTTTATGAAATCATGACATAAGGCAACTTGCTCAGAATTTTCTGTTATCTGTGATCAGTTGACTAGGGAGTGGGTTAAAGAAAACCCAGGTGAGCCAGAGGTCTAAGCCTTCGACAAAGGGGAGTAAAGGAAGCTGGAGTCCCCTGCTTAGGATGGCAGGAGGATTTGCTGCAGGTGTCGTAACTGAGTGGTGCAGCCCTGCTCCCCACCTGGTGAGAGGATCTGCTCTGAAGCACTGCATGGCAGTATGTTGGCCTGCCACCAGGGTGCTCGCCTTGTCACCACAGTTAACAGGGGAGGCTGGGATAAAAAGGGAAAACACATATGTTTATGCATTCACACACACCTTTAACTTGGGTTTGAAGTGTAGCTTTGGCTTCAGATATGCCTTGAGAGACACTGATGTGCAGGAGGCATCAATCTAGCTCTAAAGCTGCTTGATTTGAAGTAAAATTAATACAATGGAGGTAACTTCCAAGTCCTTTAGCTTCACTGGCAAATAACACTTGTAACTGAATGCAGAAGCAGAGAATGGTACAGCAGAGATTCACAGGGGCTGTTGTCCCCAAGCCATGTCCAAAACGGTTGCTTGGGGTTTCTTCCCACGGACACCCACAGGCCAGTGCAGCTGAAAGCTGAGACTGCCTGTGTGGGAGGGGGAGGGAGGAAGAGGGAGCCCAAGCCGAGGGGTACTTGTTCCCTCTTTCCTTCCATAGGAGTGCCGACAGCCTTGCTTATGAATAGCAGCTCAGCCTTGGGGTTATCTAGAAAAAAGTTAATTAATCTTAGTCAGATGTGAATGTGAACTTGATTTCAGAAGTTACTTGGGATACGAGGTACGAAAACAAAACAAAAAGAGCAGAAGAACCATGGTGTTAGAGGCAGGAAGACACATCTAGCTGTTTTGCTTTCACTGCCTGGGAGGAGGGATCTGCCATAGTTTGTTTTTCCTAGTGTATCTGCTACACTCGAAGTGAGTCAGGCCACAACACAATCTGTCTGGTGCACTTGGGATAAAGCAATGAGAACATAAAATACAAGGTTTAC
The DNA here is from genome assembly GCF_009769465.1 of Tauraco erythrolophus. Taxonomy (NCBI): domain Eukaryota; kingdom Metazoa; phylum Chordata; class Aves; order Musophagiformes; family Musophagidae; genus Tauraco; species Tauraco erythrolophus. Next base: position 30,867,020 of record NC_141496.1, read on the forward strand.
CCAGTCAGATCAAAGTCCATATAGTTTCACACCTTACAACAGATGCTAAGGGAAGGATAGGAGAACGAGGCAATACTCCCACGTGAAGCTCCTGCCCCTGGGTTATCTGTGAAAGACCCAATGTGAGCCAGACTGACCTGTGAGGCACTCAGCTAGGTAACTCACCTGCCAGGCCATGCTGGTCACAGTTTGCCCTCTGTTCAAAGGGTCCTGTCTCTATGGTCTTTACATGCAATCCAGTTAGCCTCGAGTTCTGCAGTTGCCCTAGACTTTCCCTTAGTCCAGTGCTGTGGGTCTCTTGATCACTGGGAGCCTCAGCATGGTGCTGAGGAGCCTCTGCTGGTCCCTAAGCTGTCTGGTCCCTGCAGGTTGCCTACATTTGCAGAAGCCCAAGCTCCTAGTTTTAAAAGGACTGCCTACTGGGCTTCACACACTGCTTTTTCTGGTTTCAGTCATGTTTCAATTAATTCAATGAATGTGTTTCAGTGACAGGGTTAGTAAGTACTCAGGTGATTAGGGGCTTTCTCACAGTATATTCAAGGGGCAGAGGTAAGATTGTGTGACCACTTCACGATATGTTGTCCTAGGGTTAGAAACATTCTTTTAGTGTGACTACGCTATTTATTACTGCTGGGTCCTTTCTCTTATTTACTATATGAGACACCATGGGGTCCATTGTCTCTAATACTAAGAAAGCTGGAAAAAGGAGGCTTCATCGTAACATTTTTCCCTTCCTTCTTCTGAACTGCTTTCCCAAAACTATGATTGTAAGAATGGAATTTGTTTCTTGTGGGATTTCAATAGCAAGCTAATGCACAGTGAGGAAGGCATGGAAAAAAAAGTGCCTCCAGCACAACCATCTTCAGCTGTTCAGTGTTTTGCTCAGTATGGCTTCCACAGCGTCTGAGGAGCCAACACAAATGAGAAAACCCCTGCACAAGAGCTAATAATCCTACATATGACTTTTGACTGAACTTGTCCAAATAATGTGCTTTAAAGCAAAACCCCGTGCTTACCAAATCAACTTGGAATAGTTTCTTTGGCGTCTAGTTCTCTGGCATTCAAGCACTGCTGCTTAAATATCGCACCAAAGAACTCCAGTAATTTTAACTTGCAGCAGTTCCAGGCTTCCAATGACAACATTGTTTTGCATTGATTATTTTTCTGAAAGTCTGTTCCTCTAGGATATATTGAGGCCAAATGCTTCTATGGATTCAATCTGAATTGAATCTTCTATGGATTCCACTGAACTCAGTGATGCAGGGCTAGTTTGCCTCAACTGATAATCTGGCACATTTGTACTCCTGCCTACTTTTTATGGGATTAAAGTAAATCTAGCTGCTCAGGTTATGGCTGAATGCCTGTAGATGCCAAGTGGGTCGACCATGCCAGTCTAGGTCCTAAGGAACTAATTGGGGTAGCTTCAGAGCTGCCATGCAGAGTGGTCAAGGGCACAAGGTGAGGGATAAAATAACCATGAAGTGAGAAAATACGATATAATAGACAGTTCTTCAGTGACTTTGAGTATGAGCTTTTGTCATCAGAAATATATCTGACTTTTAAAGGCTCCACCTGTAACTTTGTAAGCCAAATTTTGCATCCTATTGTATATGTGACTAGTCTAAAATTCCGCTGCACAGAAGAAGTGTTTGGTCAGGGCAACAGGCCTGTCTTGTGAATGACATCATCAGTGGGAGCAAAATCTTTGACTTCAAAGGAATAAAAAGTCAGTCTTCTACCAGACATTTTACAACATAGACCTGGCTGTGGGTTTTGGGTCTGTATGTTTTTTTCCTCCTCTAGCAACTCTTCCTCTAACTTTTTAAGGAGTTACAGTTCCCAGCTGCTCACTCTACTCTAGTGCTGGAAGTTGTTGTCCCTTTGGAAGAGCCAACAAAACAAAGCTTGTGTCCACCTCTTGGCAGGTCCCCTACAAAGCCCAGTGACACCACTGATGAAAGAGAGTTTCCCTGTAAGACACAGCAGCAGCAGCAGCAGCACACAGAAAGCAATCCCAAGCACAAGTACAGGCTGGGTGGAGAATGGATTGAGAGCAGCCCTGAGGAAAAGGACTTGGGAGGGCCGGTGGATGAGAAGCTCAACATGAGCCAGCAATGTGCACTGGCAGCCCAGAAAGCCAACCATATCCTGGGCTGTATCAAAAGAAGTGTGGCCAGCAGGTCGAGGGAGGTGATTCTGCCCCTCTACTCAGCTCTCGTGAGACCCCACCTGGAATACTGCGTTCAGCTCTGGAGTCCCCAACACAAGAAGGACATGGAGCTACTGGAGCGGGTCCAGAGGAGGGCCACGACGATGATCCGAGGGCTGGAGCACCCCTGCTATGAAGACAGGCTGGGAGAGTCGGGGCTGTTCAGCCTGGAGAAGAGAAGGCTCTGGGGTGATCTTATTGCAGCCTTCCAGTACTTAAAGGGGGACTAGAGGAAAGCTGGAGAGGGACTTTTTACAAGGGCATGTAGTGATAGGACAAGGGATAATGGCTTTAAACTGAAAGAGGGCAAATTTAGATTAGATCTAAGGAAGAGATTTTTCACTCCGAAGGTGGTGAGGCACTGGAACAGGTTGCCCAGAAAAGTTGTAGGTGCCCCATCCCTGGAAGTGTTGAAGGCCGGGTTGGATGAGGCTTTGAGCAACCTGGTGTAGTGGAGGGTGGCTCTGCCCATGGCAGGGGGGTTGGAACTGGATGATCTTTGAGGTCCCTTCCAACCCTAACCATTCTATGATTCTATGATTCTATGAAGCTGGTACCACAGCAGTGGTCTAAATTTCTCTGATGCCAAATAATATCAAAGTTACTCGGTGTAGATACTATTGCAGTATCTCAGCATCTCCATGGTGAATCCTGGGTAGCTCTCTGAGGCCAGCTTTGTCTCTTTTCCGTGTGGCTCATCTCTACCCTCCCTAACCTCAATTCTTCTCCATAGAAGATGATAATTTTGGAGAAATTAACATTGTGAAGGATGCATGTGAGACCACTGTTCCCCGCACGAGACTGAAGAGGAGTGGCTGAAACCAGTGCCAGCTTTTGCCTGTACTCTAGCATTGGTCTGGTGTCTTGCACCAAATGGAGGAGCGGTACCTTACATCTCCACAATGGGGATGCTGTTCTCAGCTGCTTTCTAGCAGTTGTAGGAAGTCCAGCGAACAGTCATAGTGACAGAGAAATGAGAAGCTGGAAGAAAAAAGATGAGAGAGAGAGAAAGACAGAGAAAGAGGAAGAGAAAGGGAGAGGGAGAGAAAGACCTTGTACAGACTACAGCAAATAACTTGTAACTATTGTTTTATTCATGCCGATTATTGGTCTTCTTTCCTCTGTTGCAGTATAGCTCATGCACCCACCGCAGTTTTTCTCAAGTTTGTTGGTTGCTCCTGAGTACTTTAATGACATATTTTAAAAGGAGCCCTTGAAGGAAGACTGCGATTGTCTCCACAGCTATACATTAGGGTTAAATCAGCAGATACCTCCTTCTTTCTTGCGGTGCATCTGCTTGCAGGAGTTATGCTCTACAACACTAGAATGTTTGAAAGGGTTGGAAAAACCAGGAAGATGAGGAGACAGGGTGTAGGCACAGGTGTTGAGCCGCATTTTGTAGAGCGGTGTTAGCACATTGGGCAGAGGTCCTGTGTAAGACCAAGCGAGAAGGCAAAGAGGCAAGTACCAGCACCCGAAGTGCAGAGACGGAGTGAAAACTGCTGAGGTCGAAGCTGAGTCCATGCAAAAGGAAATGGAAGGGGAGGAAAGAAGGTGAGGAAGAACAGAAAAATAAGACCATGTATTGCCGAAGAGAAAGGCGCGCTGAGACTTCACAGAGTCTGAATGTGGTCTGAAAAGCTAATAGTTTTCTCTGTTTTTCTGTAAGGTTGTTTTTGTGGGGACATGACAGCCAATTAGGAATAAGGATATGAGCATGGAAATTTGCCATCTCTGAGGTGGAATATGATTCAGAGAGCACAAGGTGCTTTGGGAAAGGATAGCTTTTTCCTGAGTCCCCAAGGAACTGGTAGGTGAGACTGCACTTCCAAGTGACAGGATCCCAGACAAATGTGTTAAATCAAATCTGGTAGCATCTGCCTAGAGGCGAGCAAATGTAGTATGTGTTTTTTTCCGGAAAAGGAAAGGTAGTCTGGAAAACTAGTTCTTTTAGTCTGATCTCAGCAGTATGCCAGTTTTGCAACAAATTTCTATGACACGAATAGTTACATGTGTGAAAGTTAGTGAAAAATAGGATTTGAGTTAGAAAATGGTGAAACATACCAGAACAAAATAATTACTTTCCTTGATAACTACATTACTAAACAAGGGAAATAAGAGTCATCTATTTTATCTCTACTTCAGTAAATCATGTCACATGGTATTACATCAAAAATTATCAGTTTATGTGGAGAAGACACTGGAACTAGTGGAAGATCAACAAGACAGACAAAGGGGATGCATCTGACTGGCCGAAGGTTACTTAGAGACCTCTTCAAGGATTAATCTTGAGCTAAACTTGTTTAAGCATTTAATTAATGACAGCAATAATGACTTGGTAAAAAGCATGGGAATGTGCTAATGACATTTGTTATCAACATAGCAGAAGGGAGTATGGTAGAGAGTCAGAATATATGACAAGAAAACCAGAAGTACTTTGGGTTTTAAGTAATAAAAAACTGGTAGCAATCATTAGTGCAAATTGCAAGATCATGCATTTACTGCTAAGTAACAGGGATTTTGCAATAAAATATAAGGTTGTCAGTTGAAAATAACAGGAATAGAAAATAGATATAGGCATGATATGGCAAAGAATAAGTCAGATGTGGGTACAGGATATGTCAAAAGAGGTATTTCCAGTAGATAAAAAGGGATCGATCCAAATCTCTTGGGTACCAATGCGGCCCCTGAAATAAAATGTACCTTTCTGGGCACCCGTGTTTCAGGAAGAAGAATTCAAACAGGAACAGAGGCCAAAAAGGGGCTGACTGGTAGGACATTTAGGGGAACGGAGAACTGATCTTGCAAGAAAGAAACAGAATTGCTCAGCTTGCTTAGCCCAGCAAAACAAAGGCTGAGAGATGATCTGCTTGCTGCTCAAGCAACCACAGGTGTGGCATATAAGAAGGAAAAAATAGCTTAATGACACCTTAATGGTATTCTTATCAGAAAGACGCAAGTGTCTTAGGCAGCTAGGAGCAAGGCTAGGCTGGGAAGGGGAAGAGGTTTCCCCAGATTCAGAGGGGTGTGATGCAGTGATGGGCTCCTGTCTGGAGCAGGAGGACAGGACTATACCTGTTGGGGGAAGCTTGTTCAGATCGAGAGAAGGATGACTGGATGTGTGCCCCAAGACAGCCAGGGGTAGTCTGAGGAACTTTTTCTGTACTCCTAAATAATTTTGTTCCTATTGACTGGTGCCAACTGTTTACCTCCACACATAGGGAACAGCCCTGGGGAAGAGTATTTCTTAGACAGGCTCAATCTCTGGTTCTTCCTGTGTGGCCTTGAACTGCTCTCTATTTAGGGCATATGGTGGAGCACCACAATCTAACCCAGGGCCTGTAAATGGTTTGCAAGAGGTTCCGTGAGAAAATTCTGTGTTTAAAATATGAAATGTGTTTCAAATTTTGGATGGGCATAGAGGTCATGTGACAACCACTCTGATTCCCAATTGGAAGAATGTACCTCCTAGAATTGAGTTTATTTGCAAATACTTGTATTTATGTCTCCAGCATTCATATTCTGAGAATATTGTGACATATATACTTTAAATTTGCTACTTCTGCAAATATTCCTGCTAGTACATTTATTCTCTGCTCTCAAGCTAAAGGGGTGTGAATGCAGCGTGAAGGAAAAACATTTTTTATGCAAATGAATACTCCTAGAAAAATTTTCAAGGAATACACTTAGGTCCTGGAGGGACAAGGGAAACAGAGTGCTAGACAATCAGGAAGAGCAAGAAGAGGAACAGAGAGAGACAAATTGAAGGAGAGAGCCTGAGGCATGTCTGAGGCAGGCTTTAAAAACAACAAGGACAAATTTGAGTTGAACAGGGAACTAGGGAGCCTGTCTGGGGATAACGCGAGCGCTGGTCCCTAACACTTGTGAAGGAGAAAGTCCTGTGCATCCAGGCGAGGCCACACACAAGAAAATTCAACAGTTAAATTTAGAGGAGCCAAGACACTTCCAAGGTAGAAGCCTAAGCTGTGGAGTAGAAGAGTGAGGTCCGCAGCTGCTGAGAAACAGAGACAGAAAATAGGGAAGAAAAAAGTATTAAGAACAAGGAAATATGCTGGTACAGCAGTCAGGAGGAAGTAAACCACAGGTGGGAGCTGAGCGAGATGGGGAAGAGCAAAGCTGCTCAAAATTTCAAAGTCAAACTGGAAAGCTGGCAAGATTTGTATGGTTTCAGATTTTCAATCTGTATGCATATAAAACCTCTTGCACAGGACATGTGTCATTGAAGGGCTGAAGCAGAAAGCTTTCCAACTCTGAACTGGGTTTTGGGTTTTTGATCAAACCACAGGCCACAGAGAGTTGGGGGTGGGAAGCCAGGTTTCACTGAGAAAGTTTCTCCTGCCTGTAAATGATGTAAGGGAGTGGAAAATTACACTGTACTTGTCTCCGAGCATTTTTCTGGAGAGGATTCCCTTTAACACAATCCCTTTTTACATGAAAGCTTCCCTTTGCGTCTGTCCCCTCCAGTTATGAAACACTTGCGCTCTGCCCATATCCCCCCGCTGTGAGCTGGGGAGCTCAGGTGACCACTCAGATTGCTTTAGTTTTTGTGCAAATCATGAGTGCAGGTTGCATTTTACTCCTCCTCAACTCTCTCGCATTGAGCCACCGGCACCCAGTTTCTCCACCCAGTTTCTTTTGCACAGTGAGGGGGATCTTTAGAGGATCTGAAGAAAGCGAAGGGAGGAAAGAGAACGATGATTAGAGACTTCTGAAAGGGGCAGTGAGGAATTAGGGACTATACTCTTTGAAAATTTGCGTGACACTCCTTAACGGTCCCTGCCTCATTTTCCACTTGGCTGCTTTATGACTGAACTGTAAACTAAAAACGACATGGGCTCATTAATTTGGCAGCAACTGGCAAGATGTGGTCATTTAGCATACCCACAAAGCTATTGTTTAAGGCTGGGTCATGTCAAAGGGCAAGCTAAATACGGCCGAAGCTCTGAAAGGCTGAGTCTAGGGGTCCTAGAGCCTAAACCTTCTCCCTAACCTCTGCTTGTCTTCAGCAGTGCGATCAGCTTGGGTTTTCTGGGGAAGGCTTTACATAAAGCTGTCAAGTTACTAGCAATATTATGTCAGTTTGATTTTTTTTTAAAGCAGGCTCAATTATATCATCCTCTCTTCACATTTGACATGTGGTGCAAAAAGTGTTTGCAACAGCGGCTTCAAGGGAACGGAAATGCTTTGGTTGCAGGTTGCTGCTGCAAGTCCTGAGTATGAAGGGAATCTAAGCCCAAACACTTTAAATGTTAGATGCCGCAGAATCACTGAAAAACCCTTCAGGACGTTGGCCTGACTGCATTTGTTTGGTTTAGGGAGTAGGTGGTTAATCCCTACACTGTCAAGGAACTGCAGTGCATGGCAATGGGGAAGATCTCATGTGCACATCCTGAAGGAGCTCATCTGAGCTCGGTATTAAAAAGCCACGCCACAAACTGCAGGCTGAATACTCATACACATCTCTTCTTCAGACAAAAGAAGACAATGAGAACAAAAAAAAACGCAAGTAAAAAAGGAGCTTTTCTCCTTCCTTTCTCCCATTCCTCTGCACTACTGCCCCTCAGGTGTGGTGGAAGAGATTTTCTTTGTGTCTTTGGTGCGACGTTTGCTCCCACTTTCCCTTGAGCTGTGACAGAAAAGGATGACAGCCCAGCCCACACTCTCCCTAGCCCAAAGCTGCCATTTATTCAAGGGACTTGGAAGGAAGCCTTTCCCCAGCTGGTCCATTCCTGCTTGGGACATCTGCATCTGAAAATAATACCTCTGCTATTTACGCACGTGGTCCTGTCATGACCTCGTCTACTAGGATAGATTAACCGAATTTCTTCAATGTTTTCTTTACTTCCTAATGGCCACTATTGACTTTGCTGTGTGATGAAGTCTTTTGAGGGAGCTAAACATGTATCAGTGCAGGAAACTTGGCATGCCTGAATTTTGGGGTGGTTTGCTACCCTGAGGACTTTCAAATGTGATTTTTTCTCTTTTAAAATAAAGTCACATTAAAGCAGAAGGGACAAATAACTTAGACTGGCATTTCCTCCTTGGTAAGCAGTCAACTTAATGAATTTCACAGAAGGCAAATCACAGTTCTCAGGTGTCAAAATATAAGTTTGCTTTGTAAGCAAAAAAAAAAAAAAAGGAAAATGGTTCGAAATTTAAATGTTGCAGACTGGTTTTGTCTTGAAAAAATATCTCATTCTTGCATTTAAATGTAAATGAGGGTAGTAATAATAAAACAAACCTTTTTTTTTTATCAACTTCGTATTCTGCTAAGAATAACAAATGTTTTTTCCACACTGATTGGTTAAGTCATCTTGACAAAAAGCTCTGACTCATTTAAGTACTGTATAACTCAAAATCTTTTTTTTCCTGCTTCTGTGTTTTCAATGATATTCTCCAATAGATTTCTATTTTTTGTTATTGTTTTGTTTTGGTTAAAAGTTCATGCAGGGTTGATTAATTTTAGCAAGTTTCCAAAAATGAACTGGGCTTTTATGCCTCAAGGATTTTTTTTTTTTTTTGACATTTAACAGCAAAGAAAACTATTTCCTCTCCCATTCAAAGCTAACCATGTTTAATTGGCCTAGAAGTCTGTTGTAGTTTGGAAAATGTTTGTGATATCCCATCTGTTTTTTCATGCAGCCATTTGAGTGTGCCTGTGTTTACCGTCTTGTTGGATTTACATGTACAACGATGATGATATGACAAGGTATTCCCTTGAAACAACGCCAGATCTTACAGGCTGTATGACTCTTAATAATGCTTTGTTACATAGGCAAAAACAACTCTGCAGTTTTAGTGATGGTTTCATAAGATCTCAAGTTTATTTTAACTGCTTGAATGCATCAGCTGCCGGAGTAACACACACACAATGTAGAGACACGCAGTCACACACAGCTGTGCTTTGGGGACCATTTGGAGTACTTAACAGGATCTATTTGTTGGCTTCAGTGGATTCAAAGGAATAGTTTTGTATCTTTTGACCTTTGACTGATATGAGATGGTTTAATGCAACAAACAATCTCTAAACTCATAGGCCACCATTTGCATCTCCCCCTGCAGATCATTAAGGGACTTTAGATTTTAGGGTGACAAGCAATATATTTTGTAAAACAACAAGGATTTAACATGCAGACATGTACAGATGTTGCGTTTTCCATACATTTTTGTGGTCAGATAGCAATGTTTGAAGATGTATGTGTGAGGTCATTTGAATTCACTTGGAGATGGGAGCTTCGTAGGCACAGAGACCATCTGGCGATCAGATGTGGACTGCAGGTAGACCTATTTGTTTTTAACTGAAGTCACTAAGGAATGAAAATGTCAAGTACCCTAACACTGCAGAAAAATGATAATCACTAACCACCCAGCACAGCATCTATTTAACCAGTCTCAAAAAAGTAATCCAGCCAATGAAGTAGGAAATTGCAGGCATTACAGTATTTTTCTTTTCTGCGTGTATGCGCTCGTGCGTATGTATATATGCAAGTGTGTATATTATGCCAAGTCCTTAATGGAGTGGTGAGATTTCTGGGTGTCTGCTCATGGTGGTCCACACAAACAAAAAGACTGGTAATTGGAGAAATTGCTCTAAAATCACTTAGCCTGGAGTGTCTGACAAGCTGTAATCAGTCTCTGACATGTGCGTAAATCCCAATTTTTTGGATGTTATTTGACTCTGGTGGTAAAGCTTTCTGGCTAACTGCTGTGCTGTTGGTTTCAGAATTGGAAGTTAGGCTGTGAAGGGATGTAATTCAGGATGTCCCTCACACCCCTCCACCTACTCCCCAACCCCAGCTTTCAGCTGTAGGTACTGGCATGGTGGCTGGGGGTATTGAACTGCTGGCACACAAGAGCTGAGATAGACTTACTCGCTTTCAAGGTGCCAGAGACCACATGAAAGTCAGAAAAGAGTGAAACCACTGTGGAAAATGGGAATGAAGGCAGCACCATGTTGCCTGAAGACAGGGACTTCCTCCACAAGCTTTGGATACATTTTTAGATATAAAAATGAGCCTTTCAGACTTTTTTTGAAAGACAGAAAAAAGAAACCACACAAATTTGTAGAAAAATGTTGCAAATGATGAATAATGTATGGCTTAGTATAAGCACTTTCTGTACAGAAATATAATTCAAAGCACGAAAGCTGGCAGCCTGTCTTGAATCTACAATTACTTTGATCACCTCAATATCTTGAGAGCTGCTTGAAATTTGTGTCAGTTCACTAAATAAAGGTGATATATTGAACCCCCAGAGCGTGTGCCACTTGATGTAATAGAATTTTAGTGTTTCTGGGCAAAGATTTTGTAGTCATACACCAGCTGCTCATGGAACAGCAAAACCTGCAAGTGGCACCCTGGTGATCAGCCTGGGCAAAGTTCAAAGTTTAGATGAGCGCAGAAAACAAACAGAGCTCTCAGAACTTAGATATCTCTGCAACACTGTGTGGGAGACGCTCAAAGAACTGAGCAAATGCTGGGCAAAGTCTAAGGCATGACCTCTGATCTCTTGTGCAATACACTCCTTTTAATGTTATCTTGCCCCTTGGGAGAAAAATCTTACTTATCTTGTTTTTTCTCACTCTCCCAGACATTTGAAGTCCCATGAACACCCTTCCTTCCTTCCTTCCTTCCTTCCTTCCTTCCTTCCTTCCTTCCTTCCTTCCTTCCTTCCTTCCTTCCTTCCTTCCTTCCTTCCTTCCTTCCTTCCTTCCTTCCTTCCTTCCTTCCTTCCTTCCTTCCTTCCTTCCTTCCTTCCTTCCTTCCTTCCTTCCTTCCTTCCTTCCCTTCCGTTCCTTTCTTCCTTTTTTTCCTGAAATGAACATCTTGCTCCAATTTACTCAGAGGCTAATGAGGCTTTTGCCCCTTCTCACTGTCCTTGCCTTAGTCTAGTTCTCTTATTGAGATCAAGGCTGCACCTTTTTGAGATTGTTTTTGCCTCCAGGAAGAGACAGGTAAGGCACTGCATCGGTCCTCATCTCTAAGGTGCATCTAGCCTTCCTTCATGTTCCATATTGGAATGAGGACTCTGTGTAATCTTCATTTGCCTCAGTGATTTCAGCGAGATTCATTTGTTAATTATTGATTTCACCTCCCACTGAGCCTTTGAGCAGCACACGGTTACCTCCAACATAAAACAGAAATTTGACACTTTGGTACCTTCACCTCTTTTGGTGGAGGAGCTGTCTTGATGGCACTCATGCACTCTCAAATTCCTGACTTTTAAGTCCCCAAAAATGTATTATGACCTATATTACCAAATCATAGAGTCATAGAATGGTTAGGGTTGGAAGGGACCTCAAAGATCACCTAGTTCCAACTCCCCTGCCATGGGTAAGGAAACCCTCCACTACACCAGGCTGCTCAAAGCCTCATCCAACCTGGCCTTCAACACTTCCAGGGATGGGGCACCTACAACTTCTCTGGGCAACCTGTTCCAGTGCCTCACCACCCTCAGAGTGAAAAATTTCTTTCTTAGATCTACTCTAAATCTATCCTCTTTCAGTTTAAAGCCATTATCCCTTGTCCTATCACTACACACCCTTGTAAGAAGTCCCTCTCCAGCTTTCCTGTAGGCCCCCTTTAAGTACTGGAAGGCTGCAATAAGATCACCCCAGAGCCTTCTCTTCTCCAGGCTGAACAGCCCCAACTCTCTCAGCCTGTCTTCATAGCAGAGGTGCTCCAGCGCTCGGATCATCTTCGTGGCCCTCCTCTGGACTCGTTACAGCAGCTCCATGTCCTTCTTGTGTTGGGGACTCCAGAGCTGAACGCAGTATTCCAGGGTTATCACCTGGTCATAGATCATCAGGTGGATTATCAATGAACGAAATCCATGGTATTTCTCCACTGAAAGGCAATAGTGTGTATGGCACAGAAATCACAAAGCAGTTTTACTATCAAAGTGTTTATCTAAAAAATGTATTTATCTACAAATAGTTTGTGGAAAATGCCTAAAAAAATAATTATGAAGCAAAAGGAAAATAGAGTTGGTAAGGATCCAGGTGTTTTCTTATGTGGCTGTTATATTAACAAAGAACTATCAAAACTTAAGCTGTCAATAAATATTTCTCTTCTCAGAAGCTTTGAGTCTGATTTTCAAGTGTAACTAGTTCTTATGTAATTAATTTTATTACCAGTTTTAAATAATCTTATTTTACCCATGTGTAGTTGGCTAGTAACTATTTTATCAGGAGTAGACAGTAAATAAATGAGAAGTCTGAATATGCTCGCTCATCCTCTGTTCTATCAAGTAAGGCCCCATGCGGCAGGAGCCTGGGTCACTTTCTACACAGGCAGCTCTAGGCTGACCCAGTAACATACCAATCCCTAATGGAGTTATTCTAGATTTATATCAGCATAGTGACAAATGGAATAAAACCTGGAAACCATAAGCAATATGATGCCAGGTGGCCACCTCCTTAACTTGTGAACTGTAGTCTTGGGGCCTCCTTTCAGCACAGGGTAATGAGCATTGTGATGAAGTTTAGAGAGTCTCCAGTAGACTGCCAGACTTGCTGGTCTCTGGCTTGAGCATATCTACTGATCTGTCAGCCTGGCCATCTATATTTAATCTTTGCCAGATAAAACTGATAAAAGAAATATAAATTTGTAATGAACATTAAAACCTTTTCTAAGTCTACATCAAGAATAATTTGGTTTTGATTCCAAGTTCTTTGTAGAAAGAGCGTATTACAAAAATTCAATACTTTGGTATATGTTTAAGGAGATAACTCCATCTAGATGCAATAGAAGTTATGAATAGATCTCCCAGGACACATTAACAACAGTTGCAGTGTATTCAGATGTGCTTTCCTCACAGGAAGATGAGGATATTATTCCTTTGGGATGATTTCTGTCTTGCTGACTTTCGGCTTGTATCAGTGTGTCAAATTGGTTGCTGCAGGACAACGTGACATCCTTGAGACCTTCCTTTTGTTTTTGTGACAATCTACGTGCATTGATTTGGCTGGAGGCAAGGTTTCTATCTCTGCATTTGGCTTCTATACCTAGCCTTATATAGTAATACTCCTATCTGGCACTTATTTGTACAGTATGTCTCATTACGGCTTTTTAATAAAGAACACGTTTCCTGGCATTTTCTTTGCTGTCCTTAGGGTAGGAACAATGGCCTGATCCTGAGTTTTCTCCCATCAGTTTTTTGCCCAAGGAAGACTACTGTAGTTGGGCTGATACCTGGCTTTCACCAGAGTAGGTCAACTACAGTCCCAATCCTTTCATTTCCATACACACTTATGATGAGTTTTAGATTGTTTCTTTAAGCATGTGACCATTTTACTTAGTAAGGACACTGAGTTCATGAAGAAATTAATCTGAAATAAAGTACTGGTTTAAATAAACTGAGAATTAACAGCAAATGACACATGCCCAATTTTTCAGCTTTTCTACAATAATCAACTTTAGGACCAACTGGAAGAGCAATGACCCTTGATTGGATGGTGTGTAAATGTTATTTATGGAAAGATGATCAGTGTATTTGCAGCTGAAGTTGTGTCTCATTAAATATTATTTGATGAGTAACACAGAAAAGTAGGAGAAACATCAGAAGCATCATTTTCATTAACTGGGAACAGAGGCATTAACGTGATCCCCTTTCGTAATTCCTTTGAAAATGATATGCATCTAGGCAAACATAACCATTATTGAAACATTTCCTCTAGGTATATTCCACTCTTTTTGATGTGTTCTGCGACTCTACCAGTATCCACTACTATTTCTCCATGCTTCTTTTCCTCTCTTTCACACAGTCTGTGCACGAGACTGCCTTTTCTTTTGAAATAAGAGAGATGGAGGGCTTGTTTTGGAAGCCTGCCCGTTCTGCTCTCTGGATTTGCCAGTGGCAATTTGGGGGATTGTGACACCAGGCCTTTCCTCTGTGTGACCTGTGATCCAGTGTTGCCAGTAGATTACTGTTGTTATTAAGACACAGACGCGGACACTGTCTCCTTCATCTCTGGCCATGCTGTCAGCCTTCTAGCCCCGAAGGAAGCTCCAACACAAGGAAAGGCTGAGCAACTCTGGTGTGGTCTGTAGGAAAACATTGGATGCATGACAGGGTGTGGGTGTGGACTGCTCCAGGCTGAGGAGAGTGTGCAGTCCATCTCTTGTCTTTCTCAGGAGGGTTCACTAGCGTTCAGCTATCGTAGGAAAGATGGATGTCAACTCTTCCTTTTAGGCTGGTTCAGGCCAGTCAAGGTGGAGAGGTCCTTAGTCACCACGAGATGGGAGCTTATGGGATCTTTGCTACACAGCTGCTGCTTATGTAGGCACCTGTAGCTCCTTAAAAGCCCAAGCTGTTGGGCATGCTTTCGTAGCTAGCTCACTTTCTTTTTAGAGCCTGAATTCTACCTAAACTACCCTTTCAAGGCTTTTCCAGGAAGCTCATTGTGACTTCCAAATTTGTTCCCTGATCTTGGGCTACCATTTGCTTAGAGAGACATCCCACTACAAGTCTGTGACTTGTTTTAACCACCTGTCTATCCCTTCAGATAAATACCCAGGAACTCTACAATGCATTGGCTAGAAGTCACTTGTAGAAGACTATCCCTCAAGGAATTTTGCTGTATTTGGCGGAGTGTTGTGCTTACAGAGAGCCAGAATTCTCAGAAACAGCTTTCTTGATAGGAAATGTTAGACATTCAAAACCAGTTCTACTCAAGGATGTGTGTCTGGAATTTTGAGGAGCAAAGCTGCAGAAAGATAAAACATGAAACACACTATGACAGTGGTGATCTTTCTCAGCTTCTCCAATGTCTCAGCAACACTAGGCCAGAACCAACATGTGCTCCTGTTGTTAGAAATGACTACTAGACCAACCATTCCCCATTACCATGGGTTTTCCTGGTCTAAGTGGAATGACCCAGCCAGAATTTCCTTTCTTGTCATGATTGTGCACTAGGACATCACACAGGACTGCACAGGGTTATGTCATTTCTCAATATTTCAGTTGTATACCTCAATGGGGACATCCCTGGCTGTTCTCCTTTGTTATAGTCTCCATCCAATGTCGTAGTATAATGTTGTAAATAATGCATCATGAGAAATATTAATTGTATAAGCACCTTCTAGGGACTGATAATATTTAGCTTGCTCCAGGCTTTCCATAAAGTCTACACGTGTCCTGGAGGACAAAAGAGAGTTTTGAGGATGTGCTTGCCAAGACGGCACATTTCCATCCCTCCCCTCCTGCACATACCCACATATGCATATGCACACTTCATTAGATTAAGAGAAGCCCTGGGGGATGCTGACACAACTGCCTACATCCTTTTCTTGTATCTAGCCTTCAGACCTAAATATGATAGTACTTTGCACAAGCCCTACGATACCTAGAGAGCCTCAGACAAAAGATTGTGTTTTCTCCAGTACAAACCATTGCTGAAGACACTGGAGTTACACAGCAAGAGTATGAAATCAGAATCAGGCCCAAACTTCCAAGATTTGCTCTGGATTTCCTGGCTTTTGTGGTTAGAATCCAGACCCTTAACATTATTTTAACATAGGTTTTGCATTTATATTTATAAACACAGAGTACTGCTGCCTATTTGAGTTTAGAATAGATTGTGGTATAAACATATTTCCTCTTTACACATTATAATCAGTGCACAATGGCCTGCTTTATGTAAAACATATCACTGTCTTTGCTTCTCTGCATGTGCTCGCATGCACATATAGTTTAAATTAACTAACTTAATATTCTCATGATGTGTTCAAAGAGGAGATCTGTGAATGAGGTAGGGAAAGATGGTCTTGCAGTTCCTATTTTGGAGTTTGAGATTAAACACTGTATTTAGAGAGACATTTAATGACGACTCATTTTAACAGACTTTTGGTTGATGACTTATTTATAATTTCATCAGCCAAACACTTCCCTTGACAGAGTATGTTTTGGCTCACTGTTGCTCCTGACAGCTCTGTAGAACAATCCATAGTAAATGTGTCCTTTGGAAAATTAGCCAAACACCATTCCAATGCAATGACTCTGTAGGCGATAAGATGAAAATGATTAGTTACAGTTCATTGAATATTGCCCCAAACCTGTTCAAAACTACCGCTTGGCATAATCCCTGAGAAGGTGTTTTGGCTTCCTTCACGGCATTGTTGAAAAGCAGTTAAAATCAAAACTTGAGTTTTGTTTAAAGGGTGAATCAATAAAAATGAGGTGTTGAACTTTGCAAGCGTTGTCTGCAGAGTCTGATCTAATTCTGTGAGATATTTTGCTTAGCTTGGAGCATGTGGATTTACTTTTTTGGGATTAATCACACATTCATGTTTTGTAGTAAGATTTTTTGGTTGATGGCCTTGAACAGTAATTTTACATTCAGTATGAATGGCAGTAATAACAGCAACAAAACCACCTAATTCTCTTTTTGCATTTAATACGTAGTTCTCACAGCATTCGGCAAGGGAAGTCTGTATAGTTATACCCATTTTAAGGGGAGAAAATGGAGACAGAAAGTTTCCAAGACACTATGAGGTGTCTTATCCAAGAGCATCCTTCCAACTAGAGACAAAGACTTGAGATCCCTTTAACTTCAGATCATTTCAAGACACCTTTACTCCAGTCTTACTTCACTTGAGGTTCCTGTAAGATGTAACAAGTACGTTATTTACTGAGCATCAACAGGCACGTTGAACAGCGAAGGCTGTAGCTGAGGCATCATCTAAAACACATGAATGATAGGATTATGCAGAGCTCATTTCAGGCACTGTGATGCTCTCAGGCAGAGCCATTGAAGAACATAAAGGAAATATCCTGTTGCCATCTTTCAAAAAAGATCAAAAATCCAGAGGTTTGGGACAAAGTGCTTGTTTACGATCTCCACTGGGTGCCTGTTCCCAGCTGCATCTAGCCACAGGCTGTTTGTAAGCCAAAAGCAGAACTGTGCACTCTTCCCATTTCGCTAAGGACAGAACTGCAAGCCTCAGTGCTGGACATTAGGCGTACAAGCAGCTTCGTCTCTGCCTTCCGCCAGCATCATCCCCCAAGTCCACCCCAACACCTGTGGCAGCTCAGCACAGCCGCAGGCAGCGGGGCTGGTTTCGCAGTGCTCTGGGCTGCACTCTGAATTGGTGGAGGTGGCTGCGGGCACTCGTGGTCTCCACTGCTACTTTCAGCAGCACTAATCCTGCTGCTTTCACCTGTGGATCGGCAGTGACATGAAGGGATCAGGACTGCATTACTCTCCTGGCACCTTTCCCACCCAATGTTGGGTGCTCCAGGTGGCCTCAGGGATGCAGCACTACTTTGAGCAGAGCACAAAGGGGGAAAGGTGAAATCACAGTAGACATCACTTCACATTTATCCAGTGGGATAACACCGTATTGTTATGCTTATCTGTGCAAGACTATGAGAGTATATAATTTTTGTATAAAATGAGGAAGGGTGTGATTTCCCAAGCAGTGGCTGACATTAGAGTTCGCAGTATTGTACTTACTTATGTTTTTGAAAAGTATTTACTTTATTATAAATGGCAGCATATTTTTTTTTTTACAAAATGATCTGTGATTTTGTAAGAGCTACACACTGTGTCCCAGTTTATAAAACTTGCAGCATGGATTAGGTGTACATAGGTCTATCTGCTCAGATTCTGAATCATTGTACAAGAGAATTTAACTCAATTCACTTAAAATGCTATTTTATTCCTTCACAGAGTTTTTTCCGAAGAGATGTCAAACTACTTTGGAGAGAGATATGTGCTATTAACTTCACTTTTCATATCCCAAACTGATGTGATTTGTCTGAAATCACTGCCTAAGTTAGCTGAAGAGCTGGGGTTAAACCTCTGTCTTCTCACTCCTGATACGAAAAATTATCCTCAAGTCATCTTTCAAACTCAACTGGTTTTAATGAAGATAAATGGAAGTCTTAAACCCTCTTAACACATTTCAGTATGTTAGCTGTAAGTCTCAAGAGTAAACTTACACCTGGGAAATTGCAGCATGAAAAAAACTGCAAGACAATTCCTCTCTATGTCTGAAAATAAAGCAGTATATGTAAGTCTACTTAGATACAAAGTACCCTGCAGAGAAAACATTTTATTAGCAAAAGATATGTTGCTCTCTCTCTTGGTGATTGACAACTGCAATGGACATCTCATGTTTCATACTTGATTTTCATTTTCTAAGACTAGTTGCAAACCAAAATGTGAATAATTTTTCCTTTTTTGACTTTCATATACAGTGAGCGAAACTCTATTAATACTCTGAACTGTGAACCATGCTGGCCCACACTGATGCAGAGAACAGGATTTGACTTCCCATGCCTTCCAAAACTTAGTCAGAGATTTCAGCATTATATGCAGATCTGTCAAACGGTATCCCTGATGAAAAACGTGATTAGCCTGGGTTCCCTGTCGCTTGTGTGCCAGAGGTGGAGGTCTGTGCCCCTGCCAGGTCCTGGAGGGCTGAGGATGGAACATCTTTGTTTATCTGATGGAGTGGAGCATGGGATGAGGATGGATTTGCTGGGGATGTGAGTGTAAGTTTGCCTCCTCCTCCTCCTCCTCTGAGGTTTACACTTGGTATCTCACTGTATCAAACAGCTGTGACTGTGCAGCCTCTTCAGTTAGACTGGAGCAGAAAAAGCAGGCTAAGTGGGAAGCTTTTAAAACTGCATTCCCCATCACAGGCTTCCCATCAAGGGAAAAAAAAGGGTATGTAACACATGCATTGTACATACCTGTGTCTGTTCCTGCCCTGTCCTCGAGTAATAATTTGTTTAAATCAGGGATGAAAGCTGAGTGAAATATAGTTGCTCTGAACTGTGCCAAAGATGCTCCAAACAGATGCCTGCTGTATTTGTATAATCATTTAAACAAAATATAATAAAAACGCAAATTAACATCAGATTGATCCCTCCAGTGCTTAATTCAGTCTGCTAGCATGCTGAAGGCTACAGAATATCACAAACCTGCCATTGGTGAACATAATAAATAAATAATATTTTAAGAAGCGACCATTCCTCTGCCATTTAATGACACAGAGCTGCTTCATGAAGGTAGAAAGTAACAGGAATTTGAGAGACTCCTTAATATGATGAAATGCTGTTAATTACTCTTAGGCAGTTTCTTAAAACACTCAGCTGCATGGAAATAACTAGTCTGAAATAGAAGAGACCAATGATACCTTCTCATCTAGATTTTTCTTCAATTTGCCAATGAAAAGTAGCCCAAGCCTTCACAGTAGCGTGTGCAGAATTGGAATGCTGACCATGGATGAAGAGTTGGATCCGTCTGGGGACAGGTTGCCTCTGTCACATCAAGGTTGAGGAGAAAGGCAAGGGAGGCAAGCCCTGGAGAGCTTGGGTAGCCGTTTTTATTGCTCTTGAGGGAGGAGAGGAGGGAAGGGAGCAGGGAAGGCTGCTTTTGCAAGGAGCTCACCACCACTCCTGGCCTGTGCCAAATATCGCTCTGCAACAACTACAACAGGAAGCTCACCTTCCCAGGGCACTGGAATCACTAGTGTAAACAGCTCTGCCACTTTCTTTCCTAGAGGAGTCTTCTGCAGTGGGCAACTGGTTTCAGCTGGAACAAAGGTAGCTCCTCTTTTTAACAGCTAGAAGAGCTCTGTGTTTTGGTTTTAGTCTGAGATTTGCTCTGAGAAGAACGCTGACAGCGCACTGATGTTTATAGTTGGCACTGAGGTCTCAAGGACTTTTCAGCTGCCATGTTCTTGCCAGTGTGCAGGAGCACAACAGGATAGGGGGGAGCATGGCCGTGACGGTGGTCCATGACTCTCCTTATGATTTGTACTTGGACTTAGGATTGAGGGCCAAACTGGCCAATTAGTATTCCATGTCATGCAGCGTCATGCCCAGTATAAAAGTGAGGGTCAGCTGGAAAGAAGGGCCTTTGCTCTTCTGGGGCTCTCACTTTCGGACTCTCACAGTGCTCTCTCTGGCTCGCTCTCTATTTTCGGACCTTCCACTCCTCCAGGATTGCGGTATCGGGACTTATCTGTTTCAGAATTGTTAGTTCCGGAGGAGACGGGCCTCGGTCAAGGAGTGGGGAGCAATTACAAGGTACATCACTCGTTTGTATATATTTATCATTGTACATATATGTACATATATATAGGTAGATGTAGTAGTAAGTTCTTCTTATCTCAACCCACAGGTTTCTTTTCTTTTTCTCCTTTAATTCTCTTCCTCATCCCCAGGGGGTGGGGGAGGGTGAGTGAGTGGCTGTGAGGAGTTTAGCTGCCAGGTCAGCCTAAACCATGACAGCAACTGCCTCTTTGCCTGTGCTGAGCCAGCCTCATAATGAATTAATGTTTTTCTCCAAAAGTATTGATTTTTTTTTCAGGGAACAAGTGGTCCGGAGTGATTCCTGTTTAGTTTGCCTCTGTGCGCCACTCTTCCATCATTCCTCTGCTGGTAAAATATTCCAGGACCTGCTATTGAAGATAGCCTTTCAAACAGATACAGAGAGAAGACTTGATCATTTCATTAGCAATAGGACAGGTTACCTGAAAATGTTATTCCATCAGTAAGTTAAATTCTTGCCTCTATATATCAAAGAACAATTATGCGTCAAATAAAGATCATAAGCATCATTAAAATCTTGGTTTGTGAACCTTGAAAAATAGAGTGTTTCACATTTTATTTTGGGGTCATAGTAGTTTACTTAGCTGTAGATCTGGAGGGGCTAGGGTTTCTTTTGGATAGACATTCATGTGGAAGGCCAGTCTCAGGCTGAATGTGACTGATTTGTATAGAAACATTTAGGTTGGTTCTTATGTAGTAATCAACCACTCATTTGTGTAGGCTTTTTGCACATTGAGTTAGCAAAGGCAGGTCTTGGCTTTGTTTTCTGCCAAGTCCTGGGCTTTTCTTCTTATCTGGCTTATCTTCACATACTTTTAAGCTGCAAGCTCCTTGGGGCAGGGGTTGCATTCACAGTGTTTAATGTGCCTTGCACAAACTAGCCCTGAGCTCAGGCTCACAAGTATCAACTGAAAGCTGATAAGAAGAGTGAACTCCATCTGATGCAGCTCATTGCAGAAACTGATCCTTAAACTCTAATCTAACCCATTTTGCCTACAGACTTGCATGTTTAGTGACCACTATGGAATGAAAAGGGGAACATGACTTGAGGAAAACAAAATGTCAATAGGTAGCATTTGGTCTTCTCCACAGAAAATGTGCTGCTTAAAGCAATCTTTCTTTCTTCTTTTTTTTTTTTTTTTTTTATTGTAGTTCTACAAAAGGTGCTAGTGTTTGTTAGGACAATAAACTTGTCACATTGAATTATGGTAGTAAAGAGCACAGATGCACACAGAGCCAAAACCAAACCTCAGAGTGTTTTAATTCATTAGCTCAATAACTCATGTTTTAGGAAACAAGGAAGATGGAAAATTAGGAAATGGAACGGAGTCTTATGTGAGTGGAAGCTACATGAATCTGAATGAATCCAAATATCATTTATAGGGCAAGAAAAAAACCTTCTGTTCATTGCCAGATATTAAATCTTGTTTATCCTTCCCTAAACTAACCAGAAACACATTGTGTTCAAGTACTGTTTAACAACTGAGATGCTGCGGTTGTGCTGTAACTCTCCTCTGCTTCTTTTATCTCCTCTGAAAACCCAGTGCGACTGCCAGGCTTGGAGCCTGGTCCCTTTGCTTCGAACCCTTCAATATGGGAAAGCCAGAGCTGTTCTGCCCACAGCTTCCACTCAAGAGAGCATCAGCCTTCAGGCTGAAGAATATCCCGATGTGCCACCGGTGGAATCTGAGCAGATGTGTAATAAGGGTTTCTCTGAGCTGGGTGCAGCATAGCCCTTTTTTTGTTAGACTGCTACAAGAGCTGAGTACTTTTGTTTATATCACTGATGTCTGTGTCACGAGTAAAGATTACACTTTGATGAGGATGGATCTGCAAGTTTTCCTTTCCTTGTTGTACAGGGCTATCTGTGTACATTTTCTTGTGTTACTGTAGAAAACTGCAGGTTTACATCTGCTTTTGGATGCCAGCTGATGAGTAGGTAGTTCAGACCTACAGACCTCAACGTTCTAGACCAATATGTATGGATTAATACCTTGTAACAATGTTTTATTTAAGGCATTGCTAGCTGCATAAAAGAGACACTCATCTCCTTGATTGGCTTTGGAGAATCAATAAACAAAATGTGCAAAGCTGACTAATAAGCAGTCTGTGGCTAAGAAAGCAGACGGCTATCCCTAAACAAAGAAAATCTGAGCTAGTTCAGGGGCCTGGAGGAGCCTTTAATATTAAGATGAAAAGCTGGAGGCTCCAAAAGGAAGGCAAGCAGAATACATGACTGCAAAGATAGGGACACAAGGGGCATAAAGCTTGTTTGGTTTTCCCTTGGTTTTGAGGCCGACTTGCACAGTCACAGCTCCTATAAATCAGAGCAACTGGTGGGAGACTCTGTTTTACACCCGTGCATACAATGGCTACCTCTCCTGCAGCACCAGCTCGCACCCTGCGCCTTCGGAAACAGTGTGACCTCGTAGCCTTTTTGTTGGCCGCGTGCCAGAGCCATTAAACTAGCACCTTCCATGATAGTCTTGGTCTCCTTGCCGTGACACATGCAGAAAGGCTCCTGTTTACATTACTCATATTGGTAAAGCGGACAAACCACTCCTGGTAAAACAAAAGTCTTTGCTCGTATTCCCCGGGCACTTCCTTGCCAGCGCTCGGCTGCAGGCTGCAGTCAGCCTACTGGCAGGTCCGAACGGCAGTGGCTTCATCCGGACAAACCTTATGGAAATGGGCTGCCTGGTTAGAAAAGGCCTGCCTATCTCTTCTTTCTTCTCCTCCAAGCCACAAATAAGTTTCAGTCTTGTGAAGAAAAACTATCCTCATAAAATCATACAAAATCCTTGGTCAGGCTAAGGGAAAGGATTGAATCTGTTGGCAGCATGAGAGGGGAGGCTTAATATCTGAATGATTAAAAAAAAAATCTTCTCAAAAATCTCCTTCTGTATTACCAGATCCCAGCCAAAATAGTTCAGTGCTTACCCTTCATTTCGTGTTCAGACCCCCTATTATTCTACTAAAATGCATATGAAGAAAGACACATTATTTTATCAAAATAAATATTACCATTGCAGCTTAAGCTTTTTGAGCTCTCCTTGACCACAAATTTGAAAAAAGATTTTAGATCACTAGCTCACGTTTACTGGATGTAATTTTTACTAGCAGCATATGGGAGGACCTGCATTCCTTTTGTAATAGCTTTGGAAATTTGGGAGTCCTACTGAGCCACAGCAGAAACATGTCACTAGGACTGGACTAGGAAGCAGAGGTAGGTATGGAGGATGGCAGATTCACAGCTCAGTAACAGGCAGCCCCTGTGGTCACATTTTACCATGTAACATTCCTGCTGAAGGATAATGATGTTATTATCCTAAAGAACAAGGATATTAAGTGCAGACAGATGTGAATAGTCCTTATACAAGTATTCTTTTCCACTACAAGATAGATATACCTTGAAGTAATTGTGCAAATAGGTTTTGTGGTGTGGGTACTCCTTGTATACTTCAACAGCTCCTTCAATTACCTCTAAAACACAGCTAGTGGTGAGGTGGAACGTGGCAGCTTTTTTAACAAAATGCAGCAATGTTACATAAGCTCAGGGCAGGAAATGAAGAAATATCTCATATTTATGTAGAAATATTTGAAAAATTGTGCATGGGCAAGTTGTAATTGCTTTAACAGGGAAATTGAGTTAACAGCGTGGTTTTGGGATACTGCGTTCCAAGGAGTTAAATGGTCACAAGCAGTTTACATTTCATGTTCCAGGCTTGTCATACTGACAGTCCATCTTAATCAGCATCAGGAATATCCCTTTTTATCCTATCGAAGTATTAACTCAGCACTGTTTTTGAAGGATTATATTTTCTGAAGAATTAGACCAGATTGGAGTTAAGTTTCGAGGGGTATTTAGGACTATGCAATTCTAAGAATAATGCTGAAATCATTAAAAGTGGAGACTGACACTCTCAGCAGAGGCTGATTGAGCTATAATTTAGTGACTGCAGTACCTTACAAATGACTGATTGATTATCTAAATAAGTCTGGTTGTAACAGATCTAAATACCAGAGCACTCGCCTGTAGCAGCTGTAAAGTTTTGTGAACACTTTTTAAAATTTATATATTTACACGTTTTCAAGACTATGTTATTTGAAAGTGTTGGGATTTCAGTATGGTCCTTCCAAGGTGGAAATTTTCAGTCAAGAGCTTGCTGAAAAATGGATATTTATTTTTTGTACTATCCTTCCTCCACCAACAACCACTGACTGTGTGATGCTAAAGAATTTTTTACTGTATTTATTTTGCCTTTACCCCACTTATCGCTCTGCAAAAGATAAAAAATGTTGATTTGGCTGAGCTTTTTCGAACAAAATTACATCTGTCTCAGTGCCATAAT
The DNA here is from genome assembly GCF_009769465.1 of Tauraco erythrolophus. Taxonomy (NCBI): domain Eukaryota; kingdom Metazoa; phylum Chordata; class Aves; order Musophagiformes; family Musophagidae; genus Tauraco; species Tauraco erythrolophus. The sequence continues at coordinate 30,891,665 of NC_141496.1, forward strand.
TCAGTTTTGTAGTGAAGACAGACCCAGAAAGAAGAACGTCGCAGGATGAATCACCATTACCTTCTGCTTTTGCAAAGCATTCTTCTTTTACAGGTGGTTTCCAAACAGTAGCCTGAACAACTCCTGCTGAGCATGTCAGTGTGTTGATATTAAATCAAGACATCCTAAAACATGACTAAGGTAGCAGCACATAGTCACCTTTACTGTGTTTCTGTGTGACGCTACAAGGTATAACCGTAATTCTGATTGATACACAACTTCCTGCGCACCCTTATTCTTACTGCCTGGTCCCTACAGTTGTTAAAGGAAAGTTGTTATCATGAATTAAATTAAAAAAAAAAGTGTGTAGTTGGATTCCTTCCAGAATCCAGATATTCGGGCAAATAGTTAGCGAAACAATAGGAGCTGGGATATGTGAGGATACAGGGAGTTGCTAGGGCCTTGAGATATATACATTGCCTGAGTACTTACAAAAAGACAATGAGTGGGGAAGCAGTTAATACTGAAATATAAATGGTTATGGATAATTTTAAGATTCAGCTGCTCATTCTAATGGAGTAGGCTGGTCCATACCTCTGATCTGTTCTTTCACAGCATTATATTTACAGGTTCAGAGAGCTGATCTCTCAAGACTGTACACAACACACTGGTTTTCAAGGCTTTTTTAAGAATTGTGACTGCTTACCAAAACCTTGCCTTCTGGAGACTAGCTCCACAGCTAGTGCCCTGAGTAGATAATCACAGTATATATATACACAACACTCAAAAATACAGGCTGATACGATTAATGGTAAATCACCTTTCAGTAACAGGCACAAACATGAAGCACCCATGTCAAGGAAAAAAAAGAAAATAAAATGTCAAGTAGTGTGTCAAACCTTCAACCGGCTCTCAAGGTTTATTACAAACTAATGATTATTTGTTGGTTTTGTGATATTCAGTGAGATTTTTCAATGTCTATGTGCAGGAATTCAGCAATTCGCAAAAATCTATTCTTTCTTTCTCTTCCTTTTAAGAAGAGACTGATTCCCCCATCCTCGATCCTCTTCTCAGTTGTTCATTGCACCAATGGATTACATCTTGTCTTAATTAGATTGCAAGCAATTTTGGACTGCAACTATGATTTTACCCTGCGCTACGTACTGGGGCCCTTGCACGAGTGGGGCTGCTACAAGCTTTTATAACACAAACAAATATAATTATTTTTCTTTGTTCATAGGTGTCTTTTCTCTCTAGCACTTACATAAACACTGTTCCATGGAGCTGAAACTATAACTTGGCTGTCAGTGTGAGGAGCCAAGGGCCGACTGAGCATCCCACGAGATGAACAAATCTCTACCTTATGTGGAGGAAGAGAAAACAGCAGGGTTAACTGGTTCAGAGGTACTTGGAGCAATAAAAAAGCTCAGTATGGGTTGCAGACTTGACTATAGATGATCAGGAATTTTTTGAAACTGTTTATTGACAGAAAATTGACGTGCAGAAAAATGATTTATTTGTTTAAGTGTCAGCTTTCTGTGAACAGTTTCAGTTTTTCAACAAGCTTTTTCCATACCCTACCCCCTAATGTCTGAAAATTGAAATATTTCCACACTGAAATGCTGCCACAGAGTTTCACAGGCGCTGTAGTTGGAAGCCATACACACCAGCTCTCATCTCTCAACTGGGATCTCCAGTAACCCTTAATCTGCCAAAACGTGCTGCTGCCCAACTGACCTAATCCACTGCCCTCCCCACCTCACAGAGCTGGACACAACAGATCACCTCCCCAGTCCACTGGGATGAGTGGGAGAGATGGACTTGGACCGTCTGCCAGGGGCTGCAGAGACTGCATTTCCAGGTACAAAGAAATATCTGCTGATATTTCAGTTTTCAGCCCAGTTTTCAGGCTAGGGGAAGAGGGGTGGGAATACGACGTCGCCCTCCAACCAGTGCTAACCTCTGTCTGAGGACAAAGCATGGGAGTGTGCCATGGTGTGAGCTCTCAGCCTGTGTGGTACCAGGGTGACAACCCTCTGGCAGCCAGCTCGTAAACAAGAGACTGAAATAACTCAACTAAGAAGGAGCAAATAGCACACAGATCTCAATCATAGTGCTTAATGGCATCCTTATATTAGTTTTCACATATTAATAAATTGTTCTTTTAAATTCAAGCTATATAAGAAAGGTTTGCATTTTATATTCCGAGTTTCTTGCTGCCTTGTCTGTCTTTTGCTCATCCCTGAGTTGATTCCTGGAAGATTATGGGCAGATACTTGTTAATTTTGGTTGAGACTCTGAATAGTACCCCGCTCCACGAACAGTCCCAGTGTTTGCACAGGAGTTTTCACATACCAGCGTCATTTAAACAGTGGTATACAAATCCTTTGTCAGAGTCTGGCCCTCTGTCAGGACAAGTGAGAATAGGTTATCCTGGCCATTACAGTCAGCGTTATGAGATAGACTGTTGAGTTTACTGGTTGCATTGCTTAATCATAAGTACAGTTAATGAAATGATTTTTTAAAGTTGTGGGTATTTTGTTTGCTTGCTTGACACATGAAATGATTCCTACCTGTCTGAGTGTTTGCGTTGCTGATGGGTATTTGTGGAAACTGCACTAAATCTGGAAAGACTAAGCTATCCAGATAAATGAACATTGATCCAGAGGCTACTGAAAGAAACATGCAACTTTGTGCTAAGACTAACAAGCTTTCCTGAATCACAAGCATTCAACAAAACTTTTTGGCATCTCCCTGTGGACCACTGCAGCAAAGCTTCATTGCGGCAATATAGACTTGGATTTTGACCCTTGCAAAGTGACAGAGAAAGTCTAATTTTTCTCTTTGTGACATAAAGGCCAGCCAGGATAGTATTGAAGATCTGTGGAAGTGTAGAAGACCATAGTGGCAAGGAAGGGGGAGAAAACTTGCTGTAAGAGCCAGTGTAATTTCACAGCACTGCCTGTTCGTGCCCCGTTGCCCCACGGCCCACAGCAAAGTCTGCACTGTGCCGTCTGCTCTTCATGTTTGTGACAGGAGCTTTGTGGTCCGGCTCAGAGGAGCACAGGTCATTAAACAGTGGTGCCAACTCCATTCATCCAGAGAAGCTTGAGGGTCTCTGTGTTGCTGGATGGGATAGGATGTCTAGCACAACAGAGGAGGGAAAACCCTCAAATCTCATCTCTCACTAACACTTGACTGTGCAACTCTCTCAGGAAGATCCTACTCGGAAAAAGTGAGAGAAAGAAAGGGAGTGGAGAGTATGGACTTTCTGATACTTGGTTTCCCACTGGAAATTAAAACAAGACATTAAGCAACAGGGGTTTGCTCCACTCGGTTGACTTAGAACAGCTGCTCACCAATTTCTGCAGCTGAGAGAGGAAAAGCAGAACTTTGCCCTGGGTCTGAGAAGCTTTTCAGAAGCAATCCAAGTCAAACTTCCACTCAATGACTTCATTCAAAGCTGGTTTACATCATGAAGAGAAACTCCGTTTATTTATTTGTAATAACTTTAGGATTTTATGGACCCGCAAAAGGATGTAATTTAAGAAAACATCAATAAGCTGTTTCAAATAGCAAGGTTTCAAAACAGGCTGTGCCAAAAACCATCAATGGAAAGAGTTCATTATTAAAATAAAAACTGAAGGAAAATCTCTTTTGTAGATGGTTTTGAAGTAAAAGGTTCCAAAAATTGAATTTTGTCCTGCAATAAATACATCTTTTTTATATGACTAAAGTCATATACAGGAACAGACAGGTTTTCTCCAAGGGCACTGAACCAGCTGATGAACAAAGTTTGTAGTTGTAAAGCTGATTACTTCAAGGAAATGGCACAGCAACAATATTTTAAAATATCTCGTGACATACAAACCAAGCTATGAAAAAAAAAGAGAGGTAACTTAACAACTTTAAACCTGGAAAGCAACAGAGTCTAGTCTGATAATGCTTAGAAGCAATGGAAATTTTCTGCTGAGTGACTCAAGGCAAATCACTTGAATTATCCATGCCAGGAGTATAAAATAGGCTTAATAATATTTCCTGATCTGCAGGAAAGTTAGGAGACCCAATGGACCTCTGCAGGTATTCCATGACTCAGACATGACTGGAGGCTGCTGACTAGAATAAAGTCACCAGTTTTACTTCTAATCTGGCTCTTAATTCACCAGGTCACATGGTATTAATTACATCACCAGTTTGCTCCCTGGTATCACCCATCTCTGGAAAAACTCTGCAATGGCTTTTGAGGTCTTCAGGTGGAAGAGGCACAAGTGGACATGCTGTGGCAGCCTTGTGTGTCAGAAGCAGAAGGTGGCGAAGTGGTGTGGGAGAGATGGGCTTGACAGCTGAGCCACAAGTACCCTTGGTCAGGCAAGGGACGTGCAGAGACAACATCTACCACCCAGTGCACCTCAAGAGGCACCCACACGTCCGCTCAGCAGAGGAGCAGCTAGAGCAGGCAGCGGCAGAGCAGGGAAGAAAGGTGCCTTGAAATAAGTCAGAACTAGGCTGAGGGAAGCTGGAGGACAGGGGAGGGAAGATCTTTGGTGGATTTACTGGATCCACATGACCAGCAGCTGCTCGGCGCTTGGAGTTAAGAATAGAGGCTCTGAACATGATCCCAGAGATTACAATGGCACAGGCTGAAGGAGAATACTTGGCTGCACAGAGGGTGTTGACAGAAGGATTTTGGCTTCCTTAGCCACCAGACAGTATGTTACAAAGGAGAATTGCTAGGCAGAAATGGGATCTCTCTGGTGAAAATCTTTCTGTGGGGCCAGGACTTGCACTGGTTTTCAGGAAAACTGCTGACAGGATCCTCACATGAGCAAAAATAGAAATAGAGATCCAGAAAAAAGCTTGGAAGTAGGTAGTGAATGGGGGAAAACGAACCTAAGTGGAGAGAAATGAAGGAAGATAGCAAAACACTTTGCTAATGCATCTCCAGGCAAATGCCTGGAATCTGGGGAGCACAACAATGTACTTTTCAGTCTTCATATAACACCACGTTTATGACATCTGTGTTCACAGAGATGTTACAGCACATGGCAGACAAGTGCAGAGGAGTTTGTACGGCTAAGGAAGGACAGAGAGAGTGGGTGCTGAAAAATGGGAGCTGTATTTCATGGATTTATTTTAATTTTGGTCTCTATTTTAATTTTAAATTTGTAGATTTATTTCTATTATTTTGTAGGTTTATTTTAATAATGCAAGTATTAGTCTTACCAAGTATTGATACAATAATTTAAATACTGGATTTGTGATTATTTTGAAATTCAGAGAGACACATGAGGCAGCACTGTTGACTCTGCTGGGGGTTAGAAAAGATTAAAAAAAGTAAAGGGAAGATGTAGCAAAGTTGGACTACAAACCATCCTGCTGGGTGGTGAGAAGGAAGTTATGAAGTGTATAAAACCAAAACTCTCCAGTGTCAAAATACCTAAACGGCAGTTCCTACTGCAGGTTTGCTCACCTCTTGCAAAAAAGGAAAATTGTCCATCATGTTCCCAGAATGTGTTGGAACTGGCAAGCCATATTCAGAAAAAGCTTTAAGACAGAGGTCAGTTACTGAGGGAGAGACGCTGGTTCTAAGGCGGCAGAGAAAAATTGGCAATAGGATGAAAAGAAGACTGAACAGAAAGAATGAAGAGTTTGAGAAAAAGGATACAAAGTTTCAAAAAAGTAGACCATTAAACTGAGAGAACTGGTGCACCCAGTTTCACGCAAAGATAAAGTACCAGAAGCAGTCCAGGCTGATGAAGTCATCTTAAAAGCAGACTATGCTAATTCGAAGAAAATATATACATAGGGTGCGTTTGATTCATACTTTGTGTTGTACGGGATGATTCAAGCAAAGCAGCTGTGTGCTCAGAGTAGTTCCCTGCTAGAGGAACTGAGGCTGAAGCTGCTCGCTGAGGTGCTGTCAGCAGCACATCCCTTGCAATGTGTGTGTGAGGTTGGCAGCACTTCCCTTTCTGTGTATATGGTGAGATCCTAGAACTGGTGACTGGCACAAAAATCATTGCTAGTAAAGACATTACACAGCCCTGGCAGCCTAACATGTCACAGGTCAGAGCATAACAAACTCCAGTCCTTACCTCTTTGAACAATGGCAACTGGTGCCGTACAGGCACCCTTTGGAGCATATGGGCAGAACACAAAATAATCTTGGTAAATTTAAGAGTTGGTCCGAAGTCTTCAAGATGAAACGCAATAAAGGCCAGAGAAATGTGCTAGACTTGCTCAGAGGAATCTAAGTACACAAAAACAAGATAAGAAAGATTATGACTCTGCAGCAGTATTGTAGAAAGTGATCTGGAGGCCGTAGACAATCACAAGAGCATAACTTGCTGATGCAATGCTAGGATAAAAGTAAATCTTATTTTTTGGTGCTTCACCTGGAATGTCTCAACAGTGAAAAAAGTAGTAAGTGTTCTGCTTTAGGCTACATGGATAAGGCCTCAGCTGGTGTACTGTGTCCAGCTTTGGGAACCACACTTCAAGAAAGATGTAGACAAATTGAAGAGAGTGCAAAGGAGAGTAGCAAGAATGATCAGAGGTTTAGAAAACATGACCTACAAGAAAAGGTTGAAAGAACTGGGTTTGTTTAGTCTAGAAAAGAAAAGACTAAGCATGAGGCTCAAAGGGAGGGGGAGGAAGAGATAACAATTTCCCAATATGTAAAAGGTTGTTAAGGAGAGGACAGTGATCAATCGTTTTGTGTCCCCTGGGGACAGAATGTGAAAAAGTGCACTAACTTGAGCAAAGAAGATAGATTAGACAATTCTTAACTCCAAGGCCAGCGAACAGGCTACCTAGAGAGGTTCACGGAAGAATCTTCATTTTTAAAAGGGGTTATCTAAACACCTGTCAGGTATATTCTTTATGTACTTGAGCCTGCCTGCTTCATTTCAGCTATATGGAGTCCTGAAGTCCTTTCCAAACATTCAGTCCAACATTTTTACAAGTAATTTGCATACTAATCTTCTAATCTGTTCAGACAGTGCATGCTAAACACCTTTCACATGAGAAAAAGGGCTGTCCCTAGCATTGTCATCATACAACCTTAGAAGCCTTATCATCAAAGATCCATGTAGTAGCCATGTCTGCACTTTGAAGCAAGTGAAGGCTCCAAAGATTGCATATCATGGTATTCTACCATTAAATCTTTGCGTGGCAATGCTTCAGGATCCTTTATTTGTCTCTACATCGTGGCTTTGCCTCTTGGGAATATCAGCATACGCTCTAATTTCTTTTAAAAATACTTGGACATCATTCAAGGATACTTCCACATTTGATGATTTTAAGTACATCTGGTGCTTTTAAGTACATCTGGCTTGACATAACTTGACAAGACTCTACTTCCTCCAACCTTATTTTGTATCAACAATATGTTTTTCATTTTTTATACCCTGCTATCTGATTGGATCTTTGTCTTTCAAATGGATCACCTCAGTCTTCATATTCCTGCCCTTTTTGGCTTCTGTAATGTGGTTGCATTCAGGGCCACCAGTACCATGGATATCTCCTGTCCAGAAAAAGAATAAGATGAAGGTAAGTAATTTCTCATAATCACTGAGATCTGTAGATGCTGTGATTATGGGGTAGATGTTGAGATGGGGTGACAACATCGGTGGACAAGGGTCGACCAACGGATGTCATCTACCTGGACTTGTGCAAAGCTTTTGACACTGTCCCGCACGACATTCTTCTCTCTAAACTAGAGAGGCATGGGTTTGATGGATGGACCACTCGGTGGATAAGGAATTGGCTCAATGGCCGCACTCAGAGAGTAGTGGTCAACGGCTCGATGTCCATGTGGAGACCGGTCACGAGTGGCGTCCCTCAGGGGTCCGTGTTGGGCCCGGCCCTCTTCAACATCTTTGTCGGTGACGTGGACAGTGGCATGGAGTGCACCCTCAGCAAGTTCGCCGATGACACCAAGCTGTGTGGTGCCGTCGACACGCTGGAAGGGAGGGATGCCATCCAGAGGGACCTCGACAGGCTGGAGAGGTGGGCCCGTACCAACCTCATGAAGTTTAACCAGGCCAAGTGCAAGGTCCTACATCTGGGTCGTGGCAATCCCAGGCACAAATACAGACTGGGCGGAGAATGGATCGAGAGCAGCCCTGAGGAGAAGGACTTGGGAGTACTGGTGGACGAGAAGCTCAATATGAGCCGGCAATGTGCTCTTGCGGCCCAGAAGGCCAACCATGTCCTGGGCTGCATCAAGAGGAGCGTGGCCAGCAGGTCAAGGGAGGTGATTCTCCCCCTCTACTCTGCCCTCGTGAGACCTCACTTGGAGTATTGCGTCCAGTTCTGGAGTCCCCAACATCAGAAGGACATGGACCAGTTGGAGAGGGTCCAGAGGAGGGCCACGAAGATGATAAGAGGGCTGGAGCACCTTTCCTATGAGGACAGGCTGAAAGAGTTGGGGCTGTTCAGCCTGGAGAAGAGGAGGCTCCGGGGTGACCTTATAGCGGTCTTCCAGTACCTCAAGGGGGCCTACAAGAAAGATGGGGAGAGGCTGTTCAAGAGGGCCAGTTGTGATAGGACAAGGGGTAATGGTTTTAAAATAGAGGGAGGTAGATTCAGGTTGGATATTAGGAAAAAATGTTTTACCATGAGAGTTGTAGAACACTGGAACAGGTTGCCCAGAGAGGTGGTGGATGCTCCATCCCTGGAGATGCTCAAGGCCAGGTTGGACAAGGCCCTGAGCAACCTGATCTAGTTGGAGATATCCCTGTTCCTTGCAGGGGGGTTGGACTAGATGACCTTTGAAGGTCCCTTCCAGCCCTAACGATTCTATGATTCTATGATTCTATGCTAACACTTGATCGTTAATGACTTGACCTGTGTTCTAACCAACCACCCAAACCTGGAAAAATTTGTGACAGCTTTCTAGTCCATCTGGTTTCCTGAAACTGTCCTGTCCTTATGTAAACTCACAAGTTGTATAAATAACTGGCTGCAGCTACCATAGCTCAGTTAACTCAGACCAGGTACTAAGTTTGTTTCCTCTTACCAGATAATGCAAATTTTGTGAATCAAATTTAAGTTTCTTGGTAATAAGGGAAGAGGAAAAGGGAGTTTGATGCAGAATTGAAATTGCAGTATTTGTACATAGGAAGACTATACATGACATAAGCAATAAACAGAGCAAACTCTTAATAAACCTTATCCATTGCACAAAACAAAATCATTAAGTGTGACGGTAACTCTAAGTCAGCATAATGCAAGTCAGGGCTCCAGGCAGAGACCGCTTGTGGAATGAGATACATGTAGCCAAATTCCTAAAGTCAAACCAGATTTTTTTATTTTATTTTCATCACTCTAGGTCCACTATAAGTCACTTCACTGACAGTATGTCTTTTATCATTTTTAGTAGACATCTCCCCATCATTTGGTCGACTAAATAAGCTGAAACTCTCCCTGTCACCATGACTTGTTATGGTGGCTCTTACAATTCTGCAGCTAATTCCCTTCTTCAAACAACTATTTGCATTTTACCAATTTGTGATAAAAGTCTCTGACAATATATATTAATTTTAGACAAATTAAACATTTGTTCTTGCAGTTACTAACATAACTACAAAGTTAGCTTAGTGAGCTTAGCAGTTTTCCAATGGAATTGGAAAGCTTATTGACTGTGTGGTATGTGACCTACATCTGATAAATATTTTGGTCATATAGATGTGATACAGCTTAAGAAAAAGGTAATATTGCTAATTTCATGTTTGTTTTAGAATTGCTTCTAAAGCTGGCCTAAGGCTTAGCTGTGGAAGCCTCATCTCTTCCTGCTGCAGTGCACAGCTCTGCACGAAACGGTGAATGTAACGAGGATCGCATGAGCTGTGATTACGTCCAAGGATTGCTGGACACTGAAATGTTTCCTCTCCTGGATCATTTAAGTTACAGAACTGATCCTGCCTCATCTTTTATACTGCATGCTTAACTGTCCTCTTCCTAAATTAAACAGATTTTAAGTAGTTTGGAACTTTTTTTCCCCTGTAATGATGGCCAGAGCAGTGATGGTACACTGCAGGAATACATCCAGGTTGGGCAAAGCCAGCTGAGGGGCTTTGTTTGTCCAACGCCCAGCAGTGGTCGCATACCCTGCCTGCCTTCTTCTACACCTGCCTGCAAACAGGACTCAAAGCGACGCTGGGGATGTTTTCCTTTCCTGGCTGTGGCATTCCCGATGCATATCAGATGCTTTCGCTGTGAATGACAGGAGCTAAGCCATTTTATAAGGTTTATTAGAGTTCTTCAAGGGGGCAGGCAACAGATGGGAAATGAACGGGTTCAGAGGCACTGGAAGAGATGAGTGGTGATACAGGCAGGGAGGCAGGTGATATCAAATAAACACCACTAAACAGCAGGCTATTTTTGATTCTGCTTTGTGATGAGAGCGAAAACCCCAGGGCTAGCAGAAGGATGATTACTTTCTTGCAAATTACTCCCTTAAATCCACTCAGAAGCTTTACCATAGTAATTTCCACAGCAGCATCATATTTGTCAAATGCTGGTGCAGAAACCCTCTTCAGCCCTCCCCGGGGCTGCCAGCTGAGCTGTCAAAATGCACCTTCCAGACGGCAATAGCAACGCCTGCTCTGCCCCATCTTGTGTGCTGTGCCAGGCCACGGACAGACAACCCTGCGCTTCCCTTCCCAAGCTCCTGCTCTGCCGCTTTGGGGCAGAGCGCACACATTTCCCATTGGGATCTGCAAGGAAGCTACCTTGTTTGGGTCTGCAGGCAGAATTGTTTCCCCAGTAAAGCCTCGGCTTGGATAAAGCAGTCACACTATTCTTGAATTCTCCTAGGCTTTTGTTTTTCCACATGAGCATCCCCCACCCTAGAAGATCACCTCACCTAGTGTCTGCGAGGCTTCTGCTTCTTGTTTGACATCCCTTATTTACAAAGCAAACAGAATGTTCCTTTTAACACACATCATGCTAAGTTTATTAATGAAGAAAACAATCCCAGGGGGTCAACCCAGGGGACCCTTGAAACCTGCCAGCAAAAACTCTTCAAACGCTCAACGCGTCAGATCCTCCAAAACGATATTTCACACAATGAAGTAAAAATAATATTTTTCTTTCGACCTTTCCAGCCGCTTTTGTGGAGAGCAGACAGAAATTATTTTCTTACTCTGCTCCCAGAGCAGAGATCTGTATGAAGCTGCGTTTATTTGTTTAACACGATGATTTCATCCTAAATGTCTCGACAGCAAATAGTTGGTGGTTTAATAAAGGCTCTTTGAAAGAAGGGCCTAAGCAGTTATTTGTACAGGGAAAACGTGAAGTATGTGGCTCTCAGGAGGAGAGACAGAAATGCCTGTTGTGATTAGGGGGGTGTTGGGAGGACCCTAAAATCCTCTCTGCCTGACGGGGTGAGAACGGTAACTCCTGTGGCTCTGCTTCCTTGCAGCCACCAAGCTGAGCTGCTGCAGCAGACCACGGGGATGAAAGTGGTCTGACCTTGTTATTAACAAGTGACTGATACGGCCTCCGCTCTCCAAAGCAAATGTTCTTACAGAAGATAAAGGATCTGCTGTTTATGAAGAACAGTTTGATTATGAAAGCCATACACTAATGATAAACAGACTTGGAACTGGCTGGTGAGCCCAGTATGGTGGTCAGTAGAGAAAAATGTGTGCTAAGATGGCTAAAACCAAAGTTTGACAGGACTGTTTCTTCATTTGCTGTTTTTTCCAGCAGTCAGAGTCTCTGAAATGTCCACAAGCACCTGCTGTCTCTGCAGAGGCATTTCTCTACTAACACCTTGTGCGAAGCAAATCTCACGTACACCGCATCAGTGTACGTACATAGGTGTACGTACCAACTTCAAGGAAGCAGCCAACACAGTTTCAGACATGGCTGGTGTAAGGTACCAAATGAGGAGCTTCCTTCCAAAAGGTGTAGCGATATTACATCTCAGATGTATGTGATCTGGATTCTTTTCTTCAGCTTGTAAAAGGTTTCACATTTATTGTTTTGGCTTCAACCGAATGAATCATTATTCAACCGGATCTTAATTTAACATCTCTGCTGTTGAGCAGCACATGTCTAGCCACAGCAACCAGGCCAAGTTCAAATCTGGATCAGAGGCTTCCAGTAGGCTCTATCTTTTAATTATATGTGCACTTTTAAGAGTCACAGATTCAGTGTAGTTTGATTTTGATCAATATTTCTAGAGTCTGTGGGGATTTATTACGTATAGACTAAGGAGTATAGACTATACTGCACACAGACTAAGACTGTGGGCACTATCCTCTAATGTTAATAGATTTAAAAAATATTCAATGCAACATATTTGTAGTTTCCAGTAGCTGGTGATAACACTTACAGAGCCATACAGTGGTGCTCTGTTACGTATGTGTTAAGTATGTAGTAAATGATGAAGGTGGAGCCATAGTAAAGAAACCTGGATTAATTCATCAGATGTGAGAACAGAGTTGTCCCACAGGTACTGTCATTCTAATGTGATTTTATAATGAGTGCAAATATTTTTGTAATACAAAAGGAAAAAAGCTTGTCTTCACAAAGCCATTAGTGAGCATTTTAATTGCCTTTTCTCATTCTGCTAATGATATTACTTACACTAACTGTCACTGAAATTTGAAACTCAAAGTTAACTGAGGGCTTCAGTGGATTCAAGCTTTTATCCAAGGATCACTGAAACACTTTGAAGTGAAAAATAGTTGTGGGCTGTCATTTATCTTCCTCAATGTGGTCACATTGTGCAACGTAGTAGAGCTGGACGGATGGAAGCAAGGAGGTTGCAAAATTCAATGCCGGCTATGTAATATTCATCAAAACATATTCCTACTTATAATTAGTTAGTTATGATCTGTACAATAATTGCAAACAGAAAACTAGATAATTAAAAGAAGATATCTAAACAATGTGATTGTATTTAACTATAAATACGTGGAAAAACGCTTGATACATGAAATAAAACTGGAAATAGGAGGTGGAAAAAAAGTTTAAAAGATGGCAGAGCTAGAGTGCAAAATTTCTGTTAGTTCTTTCCAAAGTAGACTGTGGGCTATCTTCATGCTTTGCACAAAAACAGTGCAGCAGCACTCAGACTCTGGTCTGTTAATCTGAAATGTTTTATAACATGAGCTATGTACTCCTTCCTCTGTAGACGCAAATTAAAATCAGAGCTTGTGGAACACTACTAATTGGACACTCAGAGCAGTAAATTCTGGGGAGGTGAACTGTCTTGAAGAGACATTCAGCAATGTACGTCTGGTGTTGAGAAATTCAGAGCGTAGCAGAAGGGAGGGGCTGGCCCTTGAATCTCCAGCCACATGCACAGGCTTCCTGCCTGGGCTCGACATGCGGAGCATGGTAAACAGAAGCAGCTCTGAACATCACTGATCCTCCAGTCATCTCAGGTAGAGACTGGGGAAGAAGCATTTTGCACCTTCACCTGGACCTGCTGACAGACAAGCAGCAGCCCAAGGGAGCTGTCAGCCGTAGGCGATTTTTCGTCTCTTTGCAGCCTGTTTCCTACAGTGCTAGTAGCTGACGGCATTTGTCAAAATCATTCCGATCACCTCTGAAGCCCTATGAATTGATGCATCTCAGTGAGGCAGAATATCATTGAATTGCACAAGGACAAATTTGCTGAACATCCACATCCTCTTCTCCGCCCTGCTTCTATAACTTTATTAATATTTTTTGAATGATAATCTATGAATAACTGACAAAATCATGGGCAAAGATGGTATTTTTATTGGAGAAGTTGGTATTTTGAGCACACAATCCTTTTATCAGACAGTAATTTAAGGTATGTATGACTTCAGATGGCCAGATTGGTCTTTTTATTTAGGCATTACCATGCTGGAAAAACAAACCCCGCAAAGCAAGGCTGAGAGGAAAGTGAGACCTACCCTTGTCCAAGAAAGCTAACCTGGTTTGCATGTTATGTCCTTAACGCTGTGTGAAACTGTGGCTGATATCAGGAGTGGCTGAGCAACTACATTGTCATCATCATCATCGTTATCATTATCCCAGCCTCCCATCATTATCCCGTCCCATATATCCCATATATATATATATCAAAAAAACACACTTACATGCACAATGTGGACCATTCAGAAAAAGCAAAGAAGTTTGAATAAGCCTTCTCCATTTCCCATTTGTAAGGCCAGCTCAAACCAAAGCTGATTCAAACAGGTTCAATTTTTCTATCTGTAGGTATATACTGAAAAAAAATAGATTTATCTGTTTTTAATGTGAGAACTTACATCTCCTTTTATATTGATGGAGCCTTTGCAGATTAGAAAATTTCTTCAAAACCTAGATGACTTTTCCTTTCAAACGTAACCTCTGTGATGATTTCCACAGTGGGACTAGCTTCTCTGTTCTCAGCTCACTTTACATTTGAGAACTAGAACTCTTGCTTTTTTAGCCCACACCTGTTTTCCTGAAAACTTTTGCGGAATGCTGAAAGGGAGAAAGGCAAAAAATGTCCTCAAATCTCTCCTCTGTGGTTCTTTAACAAGACGTGCCCTGTGCAAGAAGAAGACACTCTCATCTGCTTGCAAGGAAGATTGACTACCACATATCCCTTTAAATATCACCTGGTTCAGTATATGGACTCTGATAAGAACATTGAAACAGCAACAAGGAAAGTAAACTCTTCAACTGAAAAATCCGGTAATTCCTCACTTCTGTTACAGTCATGAAATCGGTGAGATTTTTGCTCAGGACACTGGGATTTGGCTTTGCATCTTTAACTTTACATCACATGAAACTGATACATAAGTTCCATCTGTAGTATAGGAACAAACAAACCAGTGCTAGTGGTTGAAAAGCTGTAAAATGTCACTTATATATGTGACACATTTCTTCACATGTTGATTGCACAGTCCTACTTAAGACTAGCATGACTTTCTCAGTAAAACCACAGAAGTGTAAGAACTTAAAGCATAATCCATTTTTTTTTTACTGTAGTCAACATGATTATTTAGCGAGTTTTATGCTGAAGCAAATGCTGAAGAGCTCAGAAATCTGTTGAAAAGACTGAAGATAATTACAGCACAGAGAGTATTTCCAACAAGTAATGTGAACTATATTTAGCTGGACTAGGTTGCCTGACTTGCTAAATTTGCTTTGCACCACTCTGAAATTAGAGAGATGCCTGATGGCCTGAGGACAAGGGAGTCACAGAGCTGTTGCGGTTCTCATTCCACTGTCAGGCTAGCCTTGAGGATCTGACCCCTGATGCTCAGGAACAGGAGGCTCTGTTTTCCACTAAATGGTAAATATCAATCTTCAAAATGTCCTACTGTCAGTGACATCACAGCTCGAGGCTTGCTAGGGCACAATAATATGTGTGACTGGTAGAATAAACATACCTTCAGCTAAGCAGATATGATGACTGTGCTAAGTTTGTGGCAACTTAGCTGAGTATCACTAGGTTGTAACTCTTTCTGATGAAAACAGAAGGTCTAGTTTTTAATTATGATTTGGATCTTATGGCACGTCATTAATTTTCTCAAGGGTCTCAGTGCTAGACCTACCCAAGCAAGGCCCAATGAGTTGCTCTTCAGAAAGTAACCCTGACTAGGAAAAGTATTCAGCATGTTGACAATTGTTGCCGAGAAACTATCAAGAAAGTAGTCCAAGATTTACAGCCTCGGAAAAGGTGAGTCTCACAATTTCTGTTGTTTTTTTTTGTTTGTTTGTTTGTTTGTTTTGTTTGGTTGGTTTGTTGTTTTTTTACCCCAAAGAATTGTAACTTTCAATTGTTTCCACAGAGTAAAATCACTCCAGTCAAGAGATTTTTTTGCTGAGCCTATGTTCCTTGCTTTTCTGAGACTCCTCGGAAAACCAGGTGAAGCTTGAAGAATAAGCTTGTGAAAATGACAAAGATTTGGAAGGTCTCAGAAATTAGTTTAGCAGCTTGAAAGCATCTGGACAGCAATGTCCTAAGGAAAGAGTCAAGGAAAGGAGGTCTAAGCCTAAAGTGTATCCTCAGAATTTAAGACTTCAAGCTGTGACTAGACCTCACCAAAATTCAGATGTCTTGGGTCATACGGGTACTATTATTAACTAGGATCGCTCATAGCAACCTAGTATCTGTAGAGAGAAGTTGTAGCAACATTATCTATGCAAACACTTACATGTCTTTCCAGAAGCATCACACATATCAATTCCCAGGCATCACTGCTATCAATAGTTGATTGCTGGCCACTCCGTCAACCACATTATTTAACTGTAAATATCTCAGTGCTTCGAACAACATTATGCCATACATTCCAGCTTAGACCTCTGTTCGAAGAAGCAATGTCGTGATGGTGTCATCCTTTTGTGCAAATGCTATTCTTGGGACCTGCTGTGTAAAACTACTGTTGGCTTCACTGATGACTCCATGTATGGGCTAGCTAGACCAGTAGGTCTCTGGCTATTAGTGAAAGCCTTTTTAAAATTATTTTAAATCTGTCATCATATAGGCTGCTTAGATGACATTGTTGGCAGGAGTCAGGATAGATTCCCTCATAGTTGAATAAGCTCTTCTGTTAAAAAACCACAAGTAGTCCCCAAACACGAAGTAAAATGCTGATACAGTGCTTTGTCAAAAGCACTTTAAGAGCTATCAATCCAGATTTTTAAAAGGAAATTTAACCATCTAAATCTCATAGACACCAAAAGGATCTGGTTCTGAAGTATCTTTATAAACATGACTCATGATGCACAGAGTAATTCAGTGAGACCTTCTAGTGTGGTGGACTCTCAGTCTTCCAGAAGTGTTTCCCGAATCATAGGGAATAACAGGAGAAAATGGTCCCCAGTAAAGGTATCAACATTTATTGATACCTTTTATTCTGTGAGATAGGTACGGAGGCGTCTTCCCTGGACAATTTTGTGCTTACCTTTTGCTCTGTCTCTTCTGTTGTTCCGTGGCTTGGCTCAGCACAATATTGCCCTGAAAATTGCCTGTGGCTGCTTGGAAGATTTTGGTATGACTTGCAAATTGCTTAGAGGACTGCTGGCAATGCCGTTATTTAAGAGTGCAGACAAATCATACCAGGAATGAATAGCATTAGAATGTAATAGTACCATAGCCAGCTACAGAGGCATCACATGCATCTATAATTATCTCTATAGTGATGACTATCTTTGAATTCTGATTATTTTTGTTAGTGCTTGATATATGCAAAAAAAAACGCAAATAAAGTCAACAGCTTTAACATTACTGATCATTAGAATAAAATATTCTCTCAGTGCCTTGGCCTTGAGAAGGATTTTGGACAGCCAAAACGAATGAGGATTATTCGTACAAGTCATTGTGAAATAAGTTATGTTAACTCCAGGGACCAAAGACCAACACATCTCCCCACCAAATATTAAGGCTCCAACTCTATGCCCTCAAAATATTGTTTTTACACAAATAAATCGACATTGGCCCTTTCAAAGCTTATGCTGCATCCAGCAGTAACCCAACCACACACACACACACACAAATCTGAGCCTTGCAAACCTCCTAAAAGGTACGGAGGCACCCATCTGCCTACCCAATGCGCTGTCTCGGGACAGGTATGCTGTCTCCCGGGTGCTCGTATTAGGGATGTTACCAAGAGATTACCTAGCCTCATACGGCCCACAGACTATTACCCACTACTGGTGTTTCATGTGGGTACCAATGATACAGCTGTCAGCAATCTGAAAAACATCAAAAGGGACTTCAGCGCCCTGGGTGCAGCAGTCAAGGACTCTGGGGCACAGATAGTGTTCTCATCAGTGCTTCCAGTCGAGGGGCAGGGACCTGCAAGGGCCAAACGTATCTGGCAGGTTAACTCATGGCTCAGGGACTGGTGCTACAGCCAGGGCTTTGGGTATTTTGACCATGGGGTAAATTTTGAGAAGCCTGGGTTGCTAGGGGCAGATGGCGTGCACCTAACCGAGAAAGGGAAGAAGGTGCTTGGACAAAGGCTTGCCAGACTTGTGCATAGAGCTTTAAACTAGTATTGCTGGGGGAGGGGGAGCACAGTTCAGCCTACTGCTGTCAGCATGGCGCCAGTGCCAGCACCGAGGGTCCAGAGGCTGAGGAAGGATCACAGGTATGTTCAAATGAACTTATGCTGCCACCCAAGAGAACCCCTGTCACTCCAGCCAGCGAGTCGGCTTTGTCGGGAGCCCAGCTAAAGTGTATGTACACCAACGCACGCAGCATGGGAAATAAACAGGATGAACTAGAGATGCGTGTACATGAGCAGGGCTACGACCTTATTGGCATCACGGAGACGTGGTGGGACGACTCCTATGACTGGAGTGTCAACATGGAGGGGTATAAGCTTTTTAGAAAGGACAGGAAGGGGAGATGAGGAGGGGGTGTTGCTCTCTATGTCAGCAACCGGCTGGAGTGCGTGGAGCTTCACCTGGGGTCGGAGGAGGAGCTGACAGAGAGCTTATGGGTCAAGATTAGAGGACGGGGACGGATAGGGGATGTTACGGTAGGAGTCTGTTACAGGCCACCTGGCCAGGAGGACAGAGCAGATGAGGCGCTTTATAGCCAGATAGGAGCAGCCTCGCGGTCACAAACCCTGGTCCTCATGGGGGACTTCAACCACCCTGACATCTGTTGGAGAGACAATACGGCAGGGCACGGGCAGTCCAGGAGGTTCCTGGAATGCGTGGATGACAACTTCCTCCTGCAGATGATAGAGGAGCCGACAAGGAGGGGTGCCATGCTTGACCTTGTACTCACCAACAGGGAGGGACTGGTGGGCGATGTGAAACTTAAGGATAGCCTTGGCTGCAGTGACCACGACACAGTGGAGTTCAAGATCCATGGGGCAGCAAGGAAACCATTCAGCAAGCTCTGTACCCTAGACTTCAAGAAGGCGGACTTCGGCCTCTTGAAGCACCTGATGGGCAAAGTGCCGTGGGAGGTGGCCCTGGAGGGACAAGGGGCCCAGGAAAGTTGGTCCACATTCAAGGAGCACCTTCTCCAAGCTCAGCAGAGGTGCATCCCGACGAAGAACAAGTCGGGCAAAAAGACCAGGAGGCCGGCGTGGATGAGCAAGGAGCTCCTGGACCAACTGAAAATGAAGAGGTTAGCCTACAGAGGGTGGAAGCGGAGACAGATAGCCTGGGAGGAATACAGAGAAGCTGTAAGAGTGACCAGGGATCAAGTAAGGAAGGCTAAAGCCCTGAAGGAATTGAATTTGGCAAGGGATATAAAAAGCAACAAGAAATGCTTCTATAGGTATGTAGGGGACAAAAGGAAGTCGAAAGAGAATGTAGGCCCCCTCCGGAAGGATACTGGTGCTCTGGTTACCCAGGACATAGAGAAGGCTGAGGTACTCAATGAATTTTTTGCCTCAGTCTTCAATGGTAAAGCCTCTTGTCTTACCACCCAAGCTGTGGAAAGAACTAGCAGGGGCTGTGAGGATGAACCACCGCCCACTGTACTTGAAGACCAGGTTCGAGAACATCTGAGGAACTTGAAGGTGCACAAGTCCATGGGACCTGATGAGATCCATCCGCGGGTCCTGAAGGAACTGGCGGATGAAGTTGCCAAGCCACTGGCTATTGTATTCGAGAAGTCGTGGTGGTCTGGCGAGGTCCCCGATGACTGGAAGAGAGGGAACATAACCCCCATTTTTAAAAAGGGGAACAAGGAGGACCCGGGCAACTACAGACCGGTCAGCCTCATCTCTGTGCCTGGCAAGGTCATGGAGCAGATTCTCCTGGGAACCATGCTAAGGCACATGGAGAGCAAGGAGGTGGTGGGTGACAGCCAACATGGCTTCACCAAAGGCAGATCGTGCCTGACCAACTTGGTGGCCTTTTACGATGGGGTGACAGCATCGGTGGACAAGGGTCGACCAATGGATGTCATCTACCTGGACTTGTGCAAAGCTTTTGACACTGTCCCGCATGACATTCTTCTCTCTAAATTAGAGAGTCATGGGTTTGATGGATGGACCACTCGGTGGATAAGGAATTGGCTCAATGGCCGCACTCAGAGAGTAGTGGTCAACGGCTCGATGTCCAAGTGGAGACCGGTCACGAGTGGCGTCCCTCAGGGGTCCGTGTTGGGCCCAGCCCTCTTCAACATCTTTGTCGGTGACGTGGACAGTGGCATGGAGTGCACCCTCAGCAAGTTCGCCGATGACACCAAGCTGTGTGGTGCCGTCGACACACTGGAAGGGAGGGATGCCATCCAGAGGGACCTTGACAGGCTGGAGAGGTGGGCCCGTACCAACCTCATGAAGTTTAACCAGGCCAAATGCAAGGTCCTACATCTGGGTCGTGGCAATCCCAGGCACAAATACAGACTGGGCGGAGAATGGATCGTGAGCAGCCCTGAGGAGAAGGACTTGGGAGTACTGGTGGACGAGAAGCTCAATATGAGCCGGCAATGTGCTCTTGCGGCCCAGAAGGCCAACCGTGTCCTGGGCTGCATCAAGAGGAGCGTGGCCAGCAGGTCGAGGGAGGTGATTCTCCCCCTCTACTCTGCCCTCGTGAGACCTCACTTGGAGTATTGCGTCCAGTTCTGGAGTCCCCAACATAAGAAGGACATGGACCAGTTGGAGAGGGTCCAGAGGAGGGCCACGAAGATGATAAGAGGGCTGGAGCACCTTTCCTATGAGGACAGGCTGAAAGAGTTGGGACTGTTCAGCCTGGAGAAGAGGAGGCTCCGGGGTGACCTTATAGCGGTCTTCCAGTACCTCAAGGGGGCCTACAGGAAAGATGGGGAGAGGCTGTTCAGGAGGGCCAGTTATGATAGGACAAGGGGTAATGGTTTTAAAATAGAGGGAGGTAGGTTCAGGTTGGATATTAGGAAAAAATTTTTTACTATGAGAGTGGTAGAACACTGGAACAGGTTGCCCAGAGAGGTGGTGGATGCTCCATCCCTGGAGACGTTCAAGGCCAGGTTGGACAAGGCCCTGAGCAACCTGATCTAGTTGGAGATATCCCTGTTCCTTGCAGGGGGGTTGGACTAGATGACCTTTGAAGGTCCCTTCCAGCCCTAACCATTCTATGATTCTATGATTCTATGATTCTGATAGACTTGCAAGTCCTTGATGTCTTTGGAGCAAGGTATCTATATATGAAAAGGGATGGTATTCACAGCAAAAGCCACTTCATATTAAATCGACAGGCAGACAAGACAGGAAAACCAAACTTCTCTTTAGTCGACCACTTTGATAGAAATGTAGCTACCTATCTTTTGCCATCCGCATTTGAGACTGTCTTGGCCTAATCTTTGTCTTCAAGGTCCCCAAGGTAGTGTTAGAGCAAAATCTAGACATAAGAATCTGGCTTACACTTCTAAACAGACACTACTGTACCATGTCACGCTTATGAAATATTAAAAGAGTAGAATACGATAAAAAAGTACAATTTTTAAGTGTGACAACTGGAACAAGTGTATGGCAGTGTGTATGGCAGTCATCAATACTTCCTCAAACAGCAATCCAAATATTTACTATTTGTACATTGTGTAACATTCTTTATTAAGTACATGAAAACAATTTTGCTTTACAACACATTTTTCATTGAGGTCTGTATCATCAGTTAGCCAGATTTTTTGGCAATCATATAATAATAATAATTATATATTATATATTATTATTATTATTATTGTTATTATTATTGTTATTATTGTTATTATTATTATTATTCAGAAACAGTTTCACTGCTCTAACAATGATCATAATATGAGACATAATATCCGAAAGAAAAAGAAAAAGAAAAAAAGCTAGTCTAAACCAAAGAGAAAATTGTCATTCGTCCAGGGTGATTACAGGATCCAGGTGATGGGTTGATGATTCAAACTTGATGTACAGTAGAGGGAACCTGGCAGCTGGAGCTTGTGCCTCACTTGCGAGTGATGCTCAGGATGTCCTTAAGCACATCGGGAGGGCTTCGCCCACCCTGCTTCTCTGAAGACCCCAATGCACCTTTATCCACTTACAGTCGTCCATTTTTATTCATTGTGAAAATTAACACGAAACACTTTATGACTTAGATGATCAAATACTCCATTAAGTCCACTGCGTGATTTACTATTGCTATTACTGCTATGGTTGGTCTTGGCAGTGGTGTTGAGGAACAGCACAGAGGATGAAGGGGTTGCTGAACCAAGTATTGTAGTGACAGGAAAGGAAAGGAAGGTTGTGATTTTAAAAATGTCAGGGGTGTCTAGTTCCTGCAGAAACCTAGAAATCCTTGACTAAAGCTGAATGCCCAAATTTACTAATGTATATGGAAGCCATCACTAGAAGTCCTTCATGACAGTATGCTGCTGGGCTAATGGATATGCTTGAGCTTTTTGACTTACGTAAATCTGGGATTGCTACAATTTCAATCACCAAAGGCAAAAAGATGTCTCTCAGTATTTGAAACCATATGATATACTAGATGCACCTCGCCTGTAACTCCCCTCTCTTGTGTTCCCCTGGATTGTTTGTGCTCTGCAGCTGAGCCATTGATTAGAACATCTTTGCTGATATTTTCTCTGTATTTTAACAGTAAGATAAGACTACACATTAGCTGAACCATGGGGTTTGACACCCAAAAAGGTAAAAGCACAGAAGAGAGGGACAGGTGAAAGAAGCAGCAGAAGTAAAGCTGTGAAATATCATTCCTTTCCCTAAAATCAATCAATTGCTTGAGCCTGTGGCAAAAGGTGGCAGAAATAGGCAAAAAAGAAAGTGGTGTTTAGCAGTTTAAGTCTTGTCACAGAGCACCATAGTCATGGCTCTATTTAATTACGTCTTTCCTCACTTTTGGCTGTTTGAAAAGTGTTCCAGCTATTTTTTCTTGGTGTTTCTGTGGCTTTTTAATTATCAAGGGCTTTCTGACTTCTTTTTTTCTATCTGTAAGGCATTTTGTGGGAGCAATACGGGCTGTTTTCCTTGCTGGTTTTCCTGTTAGGCGACTCTGAAGGGCCTCTTTGGTTTGGCAGCTTAGCACTCATTTTGTGGCCTATAAATGATGACTTGTTTGCTTAGTTCTGACTTCTCCACTTCTTTGGACTTCTTGTCCTCTTCTGCTCCTAACATACAGTTCTTTTTTCTCTTTCCCTGGTATAGGCAGTATCCCTGTTACCGCAGAAGTCGAGTGAGCCAGGTTGACCTCACTTGCCATGAGCTGTTACCCAGGTTCACATGTGTACCTGGGTATGGGGACCTAGCACTGCTGTGAGAACAAGCAATGGGGTGGCTGGGATGCCTCACACCTGTGGCAGCAGGCACAGGATGCTGTGCTGACAAGAAGCAGACCCTGACTCAAACAGAGCCATGGAGCCAGCTGGCCGATGCCAAAATGGTGTCTATGTGAGAGGCTCCCTCTGAACGTGCAGGCTGCCCTCAGTCATGTTCTTTGCCTTGGATCCTGTTGTGATTTCTGCAAGCTGGTTCTCTGCTTCTGGCTTGCTGTACAAACCACCAGTTCATATCACTTCATTTAAGTGACTTGCCTAGTATTACAGGGGAATTTTGTGACACAGAGGTGAAAGAGAGTGTTGCAAGCTTTTTCAACTACCTTAACCTTGAGACCACCTCTTTATAACTCTCCTGTCTTATTCCTTGCATGCTTTGCAACTTCTGCAATAAATGAGGCAAGGCACCTTCAGACAGCAGGTTTCTTCAGTAAACAAGCCTTTTTTCCCCCCAGTATCACATCCCATGCTCTGACTGATGCAATACTCCTGTGGGGGAAAAAAAAAAAGCAAAAAAAGCATGTAAACATGAAATTGGACTACCTCATCATGCCAATACATGAGGTGGGTGAATTAAATTGCAAAAGCTTCTTTCTTTCCTAGATTTTGAGTGCTTGGCTCAACAATCTTTAAGTTCTATCAAAAATGTAATTCCCTTTGTCTTTGAAATTAAACTGAGTCAGTTCAGTTTGAAAGGTTAATGGAGACAGACTTTTCAAACCCTCAGCACAGTCACAGACCTAACACAGCAAGTGTAACATCAGGCTGTCATCCTTTCTTATGGGCTCTGCTATTGCAGGAACTGATATACACCTTTTCCAAGGCTTTCACAAATGTTCTGCTGTGTGTGGAAGAATATGGATGTTCAAGATTTGGTGACTCAATTACAAGTTCTCAAGCAGAGTTTTTTTCCAGTGCTTTTAACTCATCTGCTCCTCTTCTTTCTTTTCTAATCCATTCATTCATGCAACTCTAAACTGGAGAGACATGGATTTGGTGGATGGACCACACAGTGCATAAGAAAATGGCTGGATGGTCACACTCAAAGAGTTGTGGTCAACGGTTCCATGTTCAAGTGGAGACCAGTGACAAGCGGTGTTCCTCAGGGGTCAGTACTGGGGCCAGTGCTATTTAACATTTTTGTCGGTGACATGGACAGTGGAATTGAGTGCACCTTCAGCAAGTTTGCTGATGACACCAAGCCGTGTAGTGTTGTGGACATGCTGGAGAGAAGGGATGTCATCCAGAGGGATCTTGACTTGAGAGGTGGGCACGTCAGAATCACATGAAGTTCAACAAGGCCAAGTGCAAGGTCCTGCACATGGGTGGGGGCAATCTCAAGCACAAGTACAGGCTGGATGGAGAATGGATTGAGAGCAGCCCTGAGGAAAAGGACTTGGGAGGGCTGGTGGATGAGAAGCTCAACATGAGCTGACAATGTACGTTTGCAGCCCAGAAAGCCAACTGGATCCTGGGCTGCACCAAAAGAAGTGTGCCCAACAGGTTGAGGGAGGTGATTCTGCCCCTCTACTCTGCTCTTGTGAGACCCCACCTGGAATACTGTGTTCAGCTCTGGAGTCCCCAACACAAGAAAGACATGGAGATGCTGAAGCAGGTCCAGAGGAGGGCCACAAAGATGATCCGAGGGCTGGAGCACCTCTCCTATGAATGACAGGCTGAGACAGTTGTGACTGTTCAGCCTGGAGAAGAGAAGGCTCCGGGGGGTGATCTTATTGCAGCCTTCCAGTACTTAAAGGGGGCCTACAGGAAAGCTGGAGAGGGACTTTTTACAAGGATATGTAGTGATAAGACAATGGGTAATGGCTTTAAACTGAAAGAGGGTAGATTTAGATTAGATCTAAGGAAGAAATTTTTTACCCTGAAGGCAGTGAGGCACTGGAAGAGGTTGCCCAGAGATGTTGTGGATGTGGATGTTGTGGATGTCCCATCCCTGGATGTGTTGAAGGCCAGGTTGGATGAAGCTTTGAGTAACCTCGCTACCTCACCCTCCACTACCCTGGTGTCCCTCCCCATAGGGCGTCCCTCCCCCATGACAGGGAGGTTGGAACTAGATGATCTTTGAGGTCTCTTCCAACCCTAACCATTCTATGATTCTACGATTCATCACATACGAGTTTTCCCACTATACTCTTCCTTTTCCTTTACATGAGTAGAATGACATAGTCGGCTTTAAAAGTGAGCCCTGTCCCATGCATGACCTAACTTTCAACGATGCTGAGTATTTTAAATCAGCAGTAGATTCCAGGAAAAAAAAAGCAGCTTTACACCAAGGAAGCCCAATGATAAGACCGTCTCTTTATACATTTAAGCATCATTAGCCTGAACACCTCAGCTGATCTGTTGCTCTTGTGGATGTTTTCCATGTGGCAGAGATGAAAAGAGACATTAAGAAACCAGCAGGCATATAATAACCTATATCAGCTTCCGTATGACACAAAAATTGAAGCCTGCCTTCCTAGAGGTTTTTACTTTCATTTGCTGCCTCACAAATAGCCTTCAAAATGTTAAGAGGTGGACACATGATTTCAGGACCAATGGCAAAACATTGTGTTGATTTATCATTTTATAGGGCAGGAATCATAAAGCCCTTTTCCATCCCCAGTTGCAGGAGCAAGGAAGATGAGTCAGCAGGTGGGAAAGTACCCTGTTTCCAGAATCAGTACCACTGCTAGGTCACTAAAACGCCACATCTCTAGGTGTCTGAGCAGCTAAAAAAAAGACTTCCTTGGAAATATAAAAAGTTTAAGATTATTTGTTGCCTGAGAAACGTCCAGCAGCCAGGTTGGTGAGAAGAAATCTGCTCAGCCACCACACCATCCTCTGAGGGTGTCGTGAAAATGGGACAGAGCTGCTGCGAGGGTTCTGTACCCCCTACAGCTTCCTGGTCAGAGCTAGGTGCCTTATCTGACCTCATGGTTGCAATCTCCTGGATTTGGTGGTAGGGTCTATTTTTTAAAGCAATTTTGGTGCTGAAAAACCCAGAGTCATTGACGAAATCAATGTCCAGCACCACACGAGTCCAGGATGTGTGTCAATAGGCAGAGCCACCCTGAATGAACATCTTGGTGGCACTTAGGTTCTTATGAGTTGTACACAAAAATTCAACTGGTTACTTTATCACTAAGTGCAGCAATTAATAGAATATTTAATATGGCTGTTTTTTTCCATACCATGGGCAGATAGCAGGGAAGCTACGGTCAGCACTACTCAACCGATTGGTCCTTCAGTTCAACAGCAAGTTTTCTGTGGCCTACCTGTGGCTGTGACCAGTTTTGCCAAAATCTGTGCTCTGCCCTGCGCACAGGGTGGGAGGTTCCCTGCACCGTATGTGGTCTCAGCTGCTCAGATGAGTAGGTGCTCAGGGGAGAAAGACCGAGGGATTCAAACGCAGACCTGGCAGAAGATCAAGCTTGGCACAGAACATCTGGGCTATTACTCTTGAGGATGTGGGTCTTGGTCACTGCTAGCTTTCTCTGTTTGTTTCTTGGTGCAGACTGCCTCTCTTACAGCAATAGGCTATTATTTAATGGTCTGTCTTCCTTCTTGAAACTACTAGCACTCATCACATTTCCTTGCTTCTCCTCTGCCTTCCCCATCACTCTTACAGGCAGCTACACACCTTTTCCTTCCCCAGGTATTGTCTAGGTGGATTCTTCCTGATCCCGTGTCTTTCCCTGGTATCCACCCACATTTTATTCACCCCAGGCTCCTTTATTTTCTCTTCTCATTTGGACTTTTACTTGAATGATTTTACATAACATTCCAAATGACATTTTTATTGCAGTATTTGCATGGCCCAGCATAATTTGCCAAGGGAGGTGTTTTACAAATAATATTATTACTTTGAAGACTTAGTCCTGTGGAATCACAGAACATGTGGTTATGTTTAAATACATTTGTTTTCACTGTGTGTCCCCTATTATGATTTTGCCTCACTGTGTGATATTGGTGCAATAAGTGCTATTTATCTGTAAGATATCAACAACATGATCTGCTTCAAGTATGACATGTTGGCTCGTCTCCCTCTGAGAGACAGAGGTGATACTTCAACACAATCTTGTCTGACCTTGTGGGAGGTCTTCTAAATCCAAGACAGAACTAGTGATTGTACTGACTCAAGACAGCAGCCTGAGGAGGTCCTCATTATGTTTTCAGATCAGCATTGACCAGGTCAATTGGACCAGATCCCACTCAGGGTCCTAGTTTCAGATGCCACTTAGGGTTCTGGTTTCTTGTGATGGTTTGATGCGGGGGGGGGGGGAGGTTCTGGTGGCAGGAGCTGGCCACCAGATCGGACTCCCATCCCCATCATGGTTTGAGCCAATCGGTGCCTCTGTGAATTGCCCTATTTAAGTTGGGACAAAGGAACCGGAAAGGTGTGCCTTTTGCCCAGGAGCGAGGAGAGGGGAGGGGGGCACTGCCCCCGCTCCCTGGCTCCCGGCTGGGTGGCAGCCTGCGCCGGGCCAGCACCACCCGCTGAGGATGGCGGCGGCGGAGCCGTTTGGGGAACTCGGGGAGAGCCCCGCTCCGGGGTGCCCACTGGGCTGAGTTCACCCAGAGAGGACTGAGATTTGAGAGAAATGGCCACACAGACACCAGATCAGTGAAGAGGGAACGGGACAAGGTGTGCTGGAGCTGAGTTTGCCCTGCAACCGGTGGCGAGGTGGCAGGCGGCCCCCCTGCAGCCATGGCAGTCTTTGGTGGAGCAGAGATCCACTCACAGCCTGTGGAGAACCCACATCGGAGAAGAGATGCCTGGGCCTGAGGATGGCATGCATCTAGAGTCTGTGGGACGACCCACGTCGGTAGGGAGGTGTTTTGTTTAGAGGAGATGCCTGAGCCTGAGGACAGTTGTGAAGCATGGGCACAGGTAGAGACGCATTTAGAGTCTGTACAAAGACGCATTTGGCATTTAGAGTCTATATGACGACCCACGCCAGAGCGAGTGGCAACAACTCCCTAAGAATCCGAGACTGTGGTAAAGCCCGCACCAGAGCAATACAATGGGGAAGGATTGCATCCTGTGGGTAGGACTCACACTGGAGAAGTTTGTGGATTTTCCTCGTGAGTAGAGGATCCACTGGAGCAAGGGAAAATGTTGTAAAGACTCCTTCTCCTTTGAGAGAGGAGCGGCAGTAACAACATGGAATGAACTGACCTGCACTCCCCCATTCCCTGTCGCCCTGCTCTGCTGGGGGAGGAGGTAGAGCCGGGAAGAAAAGGACAGGGGAGTGGAGAGGTGTTGTTTTTAAGATTTGGCCTTGTTTTCTTTTTATCCTCTAAAGTAACTGGTTTTGCTTGTCTTTATTCTTTTAAGTAACTGTCAATAAATTGTTTTGCTTTAAGAAAGCTGAGTCTGTTTTGCCTGGGATCATGGTTGACGGGTGCTCCCTCTGTTCTTGTCTCAACCCTCAGCTCTTTTATTCTTTTTTTTTTCTCCTCTCCACTTTACTGGAGAAGGAGTGAGAGAGCGGCTGTGTTTAGTTGCCAGATCGGCCTAAACCATGATGTTTCTGAAGCTTCAGAAAGTCACTGCATGTGCTGTTCTGTTTGAGAATCACATGTCCACAGGCATCTTCTGTGTGCAGTGAAAGAGCAAGTCACAGCAAAGTGAACAGGTAGGCTGGCATGTCTCTGCTCACGTGCTCTCTGCAAACTGAGTATCTAGGTCATCATGTCTGGGGCTGCTGATGTGGGAAAAACAGTGATGCTGTTAACACACAGCAAAGATTCATAATTTCTGTCTTTGTTGGACTGATTTTAACTGTGTCACGTCAAAGAACCATTACAGAGATAATTAGAATTAAATAATGTGAAAAAGATGGTGTTGCCAATGGGCTAACTGCAGTTGAGAGCCCAGGCCATCCAGCAGCAGGGAGGAGGGCACAGAAACAGTCTGATGGAGGCTTAGCTGGGAAATAGCAAGAAACCTGTCTTCAGCTTATGCAGTGCCTGAGACAAGAAAAGACAATGCCTCTGAGATGGTTTCAAAGGTAGAAGACTTACTTAAACAGAAGGTTTATTTCCCTAGAACCATATCCTTCTATAAAGAGGAATCTAAAAGTGATGGTTCATCATGATCTCGGTTGCTCAGTTAAGTGGTTTTGGTGCTCTCATCCTGAATTTTGGTTAGTAGGCTTGAACGATCAATTAATTTTCTTCATCAGCTTGTGGTCCACAGACCTATAGGCTTCTGAACTGTTTTAAAGCAGCTGTGGAAGATGACTAAGAAAAGCAGTTGCGTGGGATGGAAGGCTAGATGTAGGTTTTGGATATCGGCAGCTCCAGTGGAAATTTATTTTTGTCACCACAAACTGAAAAAGGTCAAAGGCTGTAAGAGTATGTGAAAGGTAATATAAACTATTTAATGGCTTATGCGCATGTCCTCCTAAGGATATTGTGGTGCTAAGAGCAGAAGGAATACTTCAGCAAGAAGCTCGCTGCTCTCTATGCAACAAACCTGTGCCTCCATGTGTTTAAAACTTCCTAGCACACATGCCATTTTAAATTTGTTCAGTGTTGTTGGAAACGATCACACTTCACAGATCTAAGCTTTGAGCCGTACAGAGCTCTAGATCCACTGAGACACTTTGAAGTAAAAAAGCTGATCCCTGGATATAATTTACAGCTCTCTTCTGAAAGACCTCTAGGCCTCACAAAATGTATTTCTCTGGTGGATAGTTACTTTGACCCTGTTCAGGCAGAGTTTCATCTTAGGAACAGTAGAACAATTCTTATTTAAATGCCTTCAGCTCAGACAAAATTAGGTTTTCTCTACTATGGTGAAATATCCAAGGTTGCTTTCATTGTCATGTAATTGTGTTTGAAGGCAAATAAGTAAATAAGCATGTGTCTGGAATTCAAGGAAGGTATGGCTTCAATCAAATGACAATCAGTTTCCTTCCTCCATCTTTGTATTTACAAAATTCCAAGCAGAAAATTGCCTGCTCCCAGAAGAGAGACGAACCGTTCCTAAGTCTCGTCTGCAAG
Source organism: Tauraco erythrolophus (assembly GCF_009769465.1). Classification (NCBI taxonomy): domain Eukaryota; kingdom Metazoa; phylum Chordata; class Aves; order Musophagiformes; family Musophagidae; genus Tauraco; species Tauraco erythrolophus. Next base: position 30,921,846 of record NC_141496.1, read on the forward strand.
GGATGCTCACTGCTTCCAGTGAGCATCTGCACCACTGAAGAAAAACTCCAGAAAACCCTTCATGTGCATGTTTTCATGCTGGAGTAAAATGGCTCTTTCCGTTTATCTCAAACCCTTTACTACATATGGTAAGATTGAAAGAAATATACCAGAATACAAATACTAAGGCCTAATACTGATAAAACAGTATTCCCAGCCCTAGCTTACATCCAGATAATTTCCTTTTAGGCAAGTTTGCACTCTCAGGAGTTGTCTATTTTCATTTATAACAAAGACCTTAGGAATGCATGGACTTCCCTCTGGTAGCAGATTGGTAATGAAAAGGAACAAACTATCAGTCTTTTCAGGAGGGTTTTATTTCCAGACATTCTGGATATGCTGATGAAGTTACAGACCTAATTCCCTGTGAGTTGAAAAATCTGGCAAGTAGCTTTTCATGAGTTAATGGATATCTGTTACTATCAAGAGGATGTTTTCAAATGTGTTGTCTTTTGAGCAGGAAAAAATGTTTTCCAGTTCCCTCACCTTCCATTTTTTTGATCTGGTTGATTCCTTTACATCAATCAACAGCCTTGTTGTTTGTTAACTGGATTTCGTTAATTGGAATATGAACTGTAGGAGGAATAGTTACTGCATCTACATATTCTACTTTTCTTCTGGGTCAACACCTTGCAATCTCTTCCTAGCTAGACTGCATGCAAGAAAACCAATGATATGGCAGCGCTCCGCTATCACTAATTAAACTGCTCTCTCCTTCATTTCCATGACTTTGCACATCTGTTGATAGGTCCCAGAGTCCATAAATGGACTCACACGGTTCCGTCAATTGCAAGAGGTGCGTGGTGCTTCCCATTACTTTGGTTTCACAAGCAAAGACACCTGAGATTTCTGCCCAGGTCCTCTTCTCTGTGACTCTGCCAGAGCTTATGCGAAAGTCATCCTCGCACCAACAGTGACAGGAACCCTCCCCTTGGTTGCCAGAGGATGATCATGGGCATTTACTCTTAGGTCCTTACTGAGCTTCTGTTCCATCACTTGTGTATTGTGAATGCAAGGTCAGGGCTGCGTTACCATCAGTGTGTGGGAGACGTGTCTTCTCTCAGATCTGGACATCTTTCCCTACATCTGTCACAGAAAGAGCCTTGGGCATGCTCCAGCTGATGCTCCGTTCAGACAAATAAGAGAGAGCCTTGATGGGTAAGAGGAGCATTTAGAGAGGGCAGATTGACCAGATGGTTCTGTCAGGTTTTTCCTAGATGCTTATGATTCTTGCTGAAAAAACAGCACATTTTTTTTTTCTCAAGTCAAATCAAAAACTGCAGAACGACATGTAATCTCAGAGTAACTTGTTTCACACTATAGCTAAACAATTCCTATTAAATTTAAATGAACCTGACATAAACCTACACTAAATCAAACAAAAAATACCCAGCCCAGTAAGTTGTATTCAATTATATCACATCCTTATAGTTTCCCAGTGTAGTTTTCATCTCAGTTTCTTTTGCTTTTCAAAATGCCAGTGGGATTTTTGCAACACTCTGTATTTAGGGAAAAACTTCCACTACGGGAAAGTGTACTTAAATCATTTTGACATGCCTTTGTTGGTGCAAGCGTACACACAGTTTTTACTCAATATGAAGCAAACAAACTGCAGCATCAGTCCAAGGCTGTTTTGCAGCCTAACCAATGTCCGTACAGGGCTTTGAGGTGCTTGGATGAAATAAGCTATTTAAGTATGGGTTGTTATATTATCATTGTTATTGAGATGTTCCAAAACAATCTGGTTTATACAGGGAGTAAAATGTGCCAGAATGGGAGGGGAAGAAAGAGTGAGAGCTGAAGCGCTACTGCCCTGTAGTCTCCTAGCCTCCAACAACCTGCGCTTTAGGAATTTACTGCAGGGATAAACCCCACGGGCTGTCCTGTTGTGAACTAAGCATGCATTTACCTCTTCGGTTTCTAACTTGTTTATGCTTCTGGTCTCTGAGGACTCCCGAGGTGAGAAGTTCCATATCTGCATAGTGGAAAACAGACTTCTTGTGAGTGCTTCAAGCCCTCTTATCATTTTATTTGTTGCCCTTTCGTTCCTGAATGTTTCCCTGTTTCCGTCACCTCACTGCCTGTAGCTTACAGGTGCCAGTAACTGACTTCCGACTCAAGACTATTTATTCTCTCCTCTTCCTGGCAGGCGCTCCATACATCACTCTGTGCTTCTTTAGTTCTCCCCCATGAGATGAGGAGACCAGGGCTTCTGGCAATACCCTCTTATGGGGGCACAGCTGGAGTTACACCATATGAGCACTGAAAACAGATGGGTTTCTCACCAAAACACCCTGTGTTGCACTCACCCTTTGGCCACTGCAGGACACTGACTAGATAACTTTAGAGCCAGCTCCCTCCACCACAAACCCACCCCCATCTTCTCTCCTTCTCTTTGTGACCAGCTTCGCTCTTATTTTGTAATAGCTTCTTGTAAGATTTTTGATAAGGCCTGTTTTATACACCCACGTGCACTCGTCAGAGCCTCATTGCTGCCATCTGGTACTTGATCCTCCAGGGGTTCCTGTAGACTTGTGAGGTACCATGATGTCCCTCACACATTTAACAGAACGCATCCTTCTGCATTAATTACTGTGACATCTGGAGGAAAAATAAACATTTTCATATGAAAAAATTATGTTTCTGAGAATCCATGACCACACAGCTAACACCTGGGGAAATTAGTGTCTCTGGGACAGTCTCTTGGGTATGTGGTTAGCACCTGCATCTGCATGTGAGCTGCCTTGCTGAAGGCAAAATGGGCGTTTTGGGCTGGTCGGTGGGGTGCTGTGGGGAGCCAGCTGGTCTGCCCAGGTCCAGAGCCACCTGATGAGGCTCCCATACATGGCTTTCCATGCCATTAGCTGGCACTCTTCTGCCTCTGAGCTTTCCAAGCCAGCCATGTGGCAGTATGTTGGAGTTGCAGCTCCCAGAAAGAGTGATCCTGGACTTCAGGGACGAAATAAAAGCCTACTAGACTGGGCCAGCATTGGGGAGGCCTGAGACTCTCTGGACTGAAGCATGGAGCTCCCTGGCCCCTGGGTGCCCATCTGCTTTGTTGTCTGCAAGCAGGGGACAAGCCAGACTGCAACAAGCAGAGCGCCTACGCTAACCGTCCCATAAGCCAGGTCTTCACAGGACCTATCTGGGCTTACAGGGGTCTTCTCTGAGCAGTGGATTTGCCAGAAGCACACTCAAGCAGAGATCATCTCCAGGTTTCAGGAGGCAAGAAGACAGGCTTATAGCTCTCCTGTCCAGCACAATGCCGTGTGTCGTGGTCCAAGCACTTCCTATGGTGAAGGACACCCATGCTTGCTGTCTTTCCCGTCCACCTCCCAGAGAATGGGATGTCCTGATGTGGAGGAAATACACCGTGCGGACCCAAAGACCAGGCATGTCCTTGACAGGAGCAACACAGATGATTCGTGTCAAGAGCATCTCACTGGCAGCATGTCAAAGGCAGAGCCTGAGCTGCTCAGAGATCCAGGCTAACCCCCAACAAACCATCGGAAACAAGAGGGAAAGCGCCCTCCTCTCATGCGGCTCACACATGTCCATGCAAGCGGATCCTCTTGCAGTGGTTTAGCTGGCTCTGAATTTCATGCTGATCCAGGAGTTCATGCACTGCCCCCTGCGCTTTGCCCCCTGGGCAGTGTGTGGGTGCCCGCTTGTGCAGGCACGGTCCCTTCCTCCCCTCGGGGCTTCTTGCGCTCTCAATAGGGTCTCCGTGGCCAACCTCCCCTCCCTGGCACCAAGCTGACTTGATTCGGGAGGCCGGTGGGAGGCCGGCACATCTGCCTCTGTGCCTGCGAGGGCAGGGGGCAACGGGCGGGCGGTGGGAGTGCCAAGGCGATGGCAGCCCGGCGGGGCGCTGGGGAGGGAGGGATCCCTACGTCTGTGCCCCGCTCCGGTCTAGCGCTTTAAAAAGCCCCGAAATCCAAAACAAACACACTCCCTCCCCAAACCAACGGCTTTAAAAAAAAAAGCCTAAAAAGTGAAACAAAACTTCCTCCCCACCGTCTCCCGGAGGAAAGCGGAGCGGGGCACCGCAGCCCGCGGCGGATCGGCGCTGGGGCCGCGGCCGCCCGGTGCCGGGCCGGGAGGGAATTGCAGGTTCCTCCCCAGACCCTGTGGGCCGGGGCCGGGCCGGCGCCTCGGGACTCCGCGCACAGGCTGCTGTTGCCAACTTAAATCCCCGTGGGCAACCCGCGTGGGGTCGACGGAGAGCCCCCGGAGGCGCTGCCGGCCGGCGGGGCGATGAGGGCGGTGGAGGACCCCCCCTCCGCCCCGCCGCCAGCGTGTGCGGAGCCCTCCGGGGCGGAGGGGAGGGCGACTAATTCCCCTTTTAAAAACAGATTTGTTCCTGCCTGGCTCTTTTGTGCGGCGGAAGATGGATGGGGCCGCGGCGGCCGCCTCCCAGGTGACGGCTCGCTCAGCACCGCGGGCGCGGAGCGGCGCGGAGGGGCTGCGGTCCCGCCCGGCCGGGCCAGCGGCGGGGCTTGCGGTGACAGCTCGTGAAACCGGCTCGGGGATTATTTGCTACGGGGCCGGGAAGCAAATGTCGCCGGCTGTCGGAGGGGGCATCTTTCTGTTGCCCCGGGCGAAGCGCAAACAAATGTGAAAGCCCGAATTTATCAAGAAGCCCCCGTGTGACCGAGCGTTTTCCATTGTGTGTCCGGTTTGTTTTTCCAGGACCTAACCAATTTTTAATGTACTATATACTTCCCGCTTAATCCCCCTCGTTTATTATATAATTACGGTTTCAAAGTGATTATGTAATTAAAATCATGTTTCACTGCAGCATACTTCAAAAGGAAGGCAACCTTCCCCAACATTATTTGCCGGTGATGTCATAATTTCCCTGTGATATTTAAAATAAACACATTAGTCCAAGAATTCTAAACATGTCTGAAAGTATATAATGGAATTGATTGGCATAAAGCAACGGTGAAACCTATCACTAGTTTAATATATTTCTATGCTCCCATGCAGTGTAAATTATAGGATAATGGGGTGCAGGCGATGGTAAGCTCTGTTTATATAATCCATTTCTTCACACAAGTTCCCATTGCTTTTCCTTCCCTTTGCTGTATGTGGTGGTTCTCTGATCCTACTGACCTCAGCCATGTGTTTTCACTTTTTCTTCTGATCTCAATTCCATGACCAGCGGGGAATAAAATACAAATTGAATAGTAACCATTCACAGGCCACTCTTTTCAAACTGTTGTTAAGCCTTCTTTGTCTTGTCTAGCAATTGATAGATAAATGTGTCGTATTTTACCCGAGTCTTTCTTCTCTCCTTGTAATGCTTTGTTGCCCCAAGTTCCTTAGTCCATCTTTCTCTTCTTCTTTTTCTTTTTAAAGAAAATAATTTCGTCGGGGCTTGTCACTGAAAGGGACCGTTCCCTTCCTTGGCACTACAAGGGGTGATGATTAAGCAGCGGAATTAGACAAAAATATCAGAAGGGGGGGGGGGAATAAAGGAATTTCCCCAACGTTTGGTCCGATCTATTCCCAGCACGACTCGAGGTTAATTTTAAATTTGACTTGTTTCTTCTGTACACGGTAAATAAAGTGCTCCCTGGGCTGCACGCAGCTCCTTTTTTGAAAAGGGGAAAGTGAAGTACTCGAAAACGGAAGAAAAAAACCCTCCTCTTTTTCCTCTGCATGCCTCTTTCATTGCAAACCTGCTTTCTGTGCTGTCAGGCGGGGCCGACGCTGTTTATTCAGCTTTTCTTGAAAATGAAAAGCAACTCAGAGAAGTTTAAACAATCTTTTGTTATTTTTGGGCTTGTTTTTCCAGCGCTCTCCTCCCCGGCTGCTTCTTTGGGGATATAATACGAAAGAAAATAATTTTGGAAACCCATTATTCCATAGGGAAAAACATGTCACCAATCCCATGCCCTTTATTTGATCAAAAAACAATTGTCGTGAAGGTTTCTTTCGTGATGATCTAAACCGGAGAACAGCAACGGTTATAATTATTACCAAACTACCAACGTGCTGAAGGCAGTTTGAGATAATTTAGCATAGATATTTTAAACAGCTTGTTTTAAAACTTTTCTTTTTCTTTCTTTTTTTTTTTTTTTTTAAAAAAGTCTTACTCGATTGCGATACCAAATCGGTTTTCAGCTATTAGTAACTAGTTTTAAAACCAGTGGTTGGAAAGAGAGATCTTTTGTTATGCCCCTCTTCGAAGAACTCTTGCACATAAGCAAACATTTTGAAGAGCGCATCGGTCTCTAATCAAAATAATCCAGATTCTTGTGTGAAAGGTAAATATTTTGCAACCACATTACTGGAGCTGAAATAACTAAACAAGTCAGACACCGAAATTAGCAACGTGGTGAAGCGCGGGCAGCGAGAGAGAGCTGCAGCGCGGAAGAGAAGCGCTCCTCTGAACCTGCCAAAAGCCGCCGAGGGTTTCTGCAGCAGAAACCGCTGTCATGAGGTTTCGAAGGAAACGCGGCTTTGCAGAAGAATAATTTTCGAAATTTTGCTGGGGACAAGGACCGTTCGAGGCGAAGCCGCGTACCTGTAAAACGAGCCCCGGAGTATCACATGCTTCATATTAAACTTTCATGCAGTTCTCCTTCTCTGTTTTTTTCCAGCTAAAGGGTTCTTATAAACTTTCCTTCGTTTATTTAAGCCTGGTTTTCATTGCTGCAGTTTTGCATGGTTTGCCTTTGTTTAGTTTATTAACCCACAGGGTTACTTTAACTAAATATTTGGGCTGAATACTTTGGGGTTGGATTTCAACGTTTTCTAACAAAATTACTGAGTTTTTTGAAGCCACACAGAGAACTCTGTGTTGACTTTATTAGTCAATTTAACAGGCTATAAGGAAAATAAAAATAAGAAACATACTAGTGTATCCCTTCCAGTGAGGAAAGGGCTTGAAACTGGTCTCTTATTTAGTATTTCAGATGCCATCGAGGCTGCGTTAACTTTACTAACGTTTCAATAGAAACGGTAAATGTTCAGCGCCTCTGCTTTGCCGAAGCCTGCCACGTTCTCGCCCGGTGCCCGATAATGACCGCGGACCTATTTTTAAGCCTCCCACAGGAGAAAAAAACCGGGAGGGGCGGGGGGAAACCTCAAAAAAAACAAAACAAAACAAAACAAAACAAAACAAAAAGCGCCCATCTCCCTGTGCTTGCTGCCCCACGCCTCTGGCGGAGGGTTAGGGATGGCCTGGCGGTGGGGGCGGCAGGGGGGCAGGCAGCTCACCCGTCCCCAGAGGGAGCCCGCGGGGGCACCGCGCCGCTCCGCGCCCGCGGAGGGATCGGCGCGGCCCCGCTGCAGCACCGTACAGGCTCCGGGGGCTGGGGATCGGGGCTGAGCCCAGCCGCCTGCGCTGCTCGGGGAACCTTCCCCACCCCACATCCTGGCAGACGCAACTGCAGCCTCCTGTTGGGGTTGGCATGCTTTTTTGGGGGTGCTTTTTTTTTTTTTCTTTTCTTTTATTATTTTTTTTTTTTAATGTAAGCACCCTGCTGCCTGGATGGGACAGCAAGGAAAACGTCAGCCCAGGAGATATGAGTGCCTGGAGAGCTAGCGAGCCGTAGGCAACAATGGCTATTGGGAAGCAGAAGTTCAGCTGCAGAAAGAAACCAAAATTCCCCATCATGGTGTCACTTACCTGGGTTGTAGGACCACTGCGGCATTGCCCGCCCTGAGCAAAAGTGGGGCGGCAGCAAGCTGGACAACTGCTTACTGCAATGCACTGTCAGAAAGAGATCAAGAGATTCCTCTGAGGTGCTGCTGTGGACACCAGTCACCAGTCCCTACAGGACTCTTCCCATGGCAATGGGTCTTTATTAGGGCTCACATCTCTCCCATCAAGTAATCATCTGAGTGCTGCACTGGGCACATTATGAGCTGCTCTACAGATGGATTCATTATGGACTGCTTGGGCTGGAGGTGACTCGGTGCTTGAACAGCGTACTTCTCCTGTCTAAAGACTAATAACATCTTCTGGGCCTCCTCTGTGCAGGAAATGATAAATCCTTCACTGCTGAGAGTTCCTCTTTCCAGTGATATCTGGAGAGGTGGATCATCTCAAACCTCAAGAGAGAGGAAGAGTAGCAGGGTGTGGAAATGCTATGACAGCAGTGAGAGATGAAGATCAGACTGGTGATGTCTGGTGCCTTAGAGAAATGGAAGCCAACAGAGACATGTGAAGAGGGAAGACGAGAGGGTCAAAGTGAGAGGGATCTTTCCAAGGCTCCTCTGCAGGAATAGATAAGGACAAAAGCTGCATTTGTCACCACCACAGAAAAAGACATTACCGCTTTGAAAATGTGAAACACCACAAACCAAAATGAAAGCTATATCTGTGTGGGTGAATGAGAAAACTTCTATGTAAAACCTAGGCAGACATAGCCAAGGAGTGAAAACTTACAGAAAAGCCCAGTCAGAACTACAGCCAGGTTACAGGCTTGGGAGAGATCCAAAGTGTGGTATTAATTCCCACTAACTATTCTCTTAACTTTCCAAATCTCAGGCCTAGATATTATGGGTATGTGAACCCTGAGACAGATGTATATGTGCATCTAGCAGGGAGATGTGCCTTCCTTTGCTTTAGGCAGTTCTCGACCTTAGAACAAAAATGCAGCACTCTTGCAATCCCTCTCAATCATAAATCAGTCTATCAGTGACGACCAACAATAACCCAGCAGCAAAAGTATGTAATGTCTGTCAACGGAATTAATTCAGTGTGAAAACGAAGTAGCCATTTGTGATAGAGCAGCTTACTGCCAATACACAACAGCGAGACAGTCTGCTGCTATTCCGGTAATAAAACGTAAATATGTAACTCCCTAAGGTACGTCCCACCCCATTCCACTACCAGGACATTGATATGCTTTTTCTGATACCAGCATGAGAGGGTAAAAGAGCAAGTTCTACCTTCAAATATCATTACATATTTTTATTTTACTTACTTGCCATTGCATCTAGTGAAATATTTCGTGTTCTCTTGAACATAAAAGGGCAAAGCAGAAAGTCTGTGTTAGAGTCAGGCTTAGTTTTCAGAAGAAATAAAAGCTTGGAGCTTAGCTGCTAATGAAGAAATAAGATAACTCTACAGTAAAGGACTAATAAATGTTTACTCTGTTAAGTATCGCTATTATTTCTCCCTCTCATAAGTGATCTTGAAGTACTGTTATGCCAAAGAATTAGGATTACTGTATTAAAACCAGATTTTCTAGAGTTCATTCAGAATTTCCAGCAGCAGCCTTTTATTTCATTAAGTAATAAGAAGACACGAACTGTTACTTTGTTTTGAGAAGTTCCGTGTTTCCCTGCACACAAAAAAGCAAAATCTGAATAGCATGAATGATTGATCGTACCTCAGTCTGAGGTCTGGTGAAGTGTGGCAGCAATAACAAGTGAGAAGAGCAAACAAGCTAGAGAAACCTTGACATACCGTGGAAGAGGGAAAGAATCAGGAGAGGAACAGAGCAGAAGATGAAACGGGGGAAAAGACATGATGAGAAAGACATTAAAGACAAAAGTTTTCCGCAGAAGCAGTGCAGCTTGCTAAACTCTTCCATCACTATTTTATTCCCTGTTGGACATGCAGTTGAGAAAAAAATTACTAAATCTCCACCTTAGATCTTATGCCATCAAAATCTTTAGATTTTAATCTCCTTGTTAAGGATATGATACTGCAAAACTCTCCATCCCAGCTCTCAGCCCCAGCGCCCTGCTTTGCAGAATCCCAAAACATGTACTTCAGCTCTGACTTTGTTCAATGTGTTAACTGCAGTTGCCGCCAACATTAATTAGCAAAGGAAGAAAGGCTGAACCAATTGTTAGTTGACTGATCTCCCCACTAGCCATATTTGAAACCACTCTTAGCAGCTATAGAACAAGAATGAAACAAAAAAGAGCATAGTACTTATTACATGTAGGACTGAAGATATGTCTTCATCATATAGTACATTAATTATTCCTTTTGATTTCAGTGATGGTCATTCACATCCCTTCGCACTGTAATCAGTATTTAAAAGAAAGATCCTAACAAGAAGAACCACCCCACAGCAAACAAAACCCACACACAATAATAATAAATTACATAATCATCCAGTAATTTGAAGCAGCAATATATAGCCCACAAAATAAAGATTGTTCCCACACCCACAGTCTTATTTCTGTAGGGGTTAGATGTGCGTGTGGAGGAGTGATAGATAGGCACTATGTATAGCCAACACGACAGAGCACTAAGACATAAAATAGGGTAAGAGATTGGACTTCAATGCAGTGAGTCCTTCCCTACAGAAAACTCTGGTTTTGGCAGAGAATTCATGCCTAGACTAGTAAACAGATGGAGCTGTTCAGAGTTTAATCAGTGCGTTTTTTTCTGCTGAATGTTTTAGAGCATTGAATATCTGTAATATTAATGCTTAATTATTTGTTGTGCAGCTTTTTGATCTGAAAACAATGAGAAATATCGAATATATTGTGGCAATGGTGGTGTTACGCAGTATAAAAGGTAGACGGGGTTGACTGTCAGATGATCTGTGTGTGGTGATTCACATGACGGCTATTTCAGAGCAAGGCAGTCCTTTCATGTGTGCCACATCATCATTGCTACTTAATATACTTTATGTGCTAGTGGTTGTTTAGAGGTTTCCATTGTTGTGGGCACTTGAGGATGTGGAGTACGAGACAATCTCTGCAATTTAAATAGAGAAGCCAGATGGCGAGTTAGACGGGACATCAGAGCGAAGAGAGGTAAGTAGACCCCCCCAAGAGCGGGCAGCAGCTCAGTGCTGCCTTCCACCACGAGTATTTCTTTATCTGCCCTTGCAGTAAAACCCCAGTTTTTCTGTTTGTGAAAGCCATAATGAACTGTTTAAGTGCTGCCACACGAGAGGAAGCAATGCACCATTTCTGCAGCTGTCTTAATGGATGTAGGATCAGAGGTAGTTCACTAGACAGCTGCAAATACTGTCTACTGTGAGGGTTTACCAGTGCTTTTAACATTATATTTCGTATATGTGACACCAGTGTAACCATCTTTATGCAAAACTTATAAGCGCAATTGACATTGTGGTTTCTCGTATAGTACTTTGTCAGATGGTGTATTTTATCTATTTGTGTAAACACATATATGTTCATAAATACACAGTGTATTGCCATCTACAGGGAAAGTGCGTACTGCTGAACTTGCCCCAAACTTCTCTGGGTTATAACACTCAGAGAGATGTTTTGAGGAAGTGGAATTAAAGGATCAACAGTTGTTTCTGGGTATGTTCCTTTAACTGAGTAGGAAATGAATGGCTTGTGAGAAAGACAATGACACTACCATGTTCGGAGACATTAATATTATCTGCAGCAGAATACTTCATTTTCCTGGGTTATAGACATACTGTATAAGAAATTACTGCATAAAAAATACTCTGGACACATTTCCTATTTTCTTTTTTGTGTGTGTGTGAAAGGGGTGTGTTCAATGTTTTACAGGTGATCAAAAAGGGCTCTGTGCTTCTGTAATACAGCATTGGTACATTCATTGCTTAAAAAAAAAAAAATCACTGATCTTTCAGGAAAACACTCTCAGTACAGATGTGGATCTAGGTGGTCCAGAAATTTGGCAAAGTAATCTCAGCTACCAGTTACAGGTTTTTGTCTGCTTCATACTAGCAATTGGTGCTGATGCGAACCAGTGTTTCACGGTATATCTCACTGGTATTTTCCTATTGGTACTACTAGAGTTCTGCAAAAGTCCTTTATAAAAAAGATATTCATTTAGGAGAAAAAAACTCCAATAACTTTCAAAATAACTTTCCTACCTGTCAGTGTTGTGATGTGAATAACAGGCCTAGTTTTGCTCTGTTATATCTACATGAAATGCAGTCACTTCCCAATATAATGACATAATTGAGAGTATAGTGCAGTTCAAAAACTTGTGAGCATGTATGAAATATTCCTTCTAATTCGTCAAATCTGAAACATAAAGAGTGACATAGTGAATGTTGTCTTTATCTGTGTCAGCTTATGACCATTTGGAAGGTGCTATCCAGCCTCGTCTGGTTTCTAGGTTAACTTTGTCAATACAGGCGACATGAGGTACCACCACGTTCTCTGAGCCCAGATACTAACAAAAGGCAACATTATCCTCTCCTTCTTTTAGGACTTGGTGCTGAAAACCATCATCATCCTGACTGACAGACAATTAGTGTTGTCAGCAGAGAAAATAGTCAGTGAACCAACTGAGGGCCAGTGTGTTTATTTTCCCACTCAGAGACATAGTCTTCCCAGGTGGAGACTCTGAAAACATTCCTGCTAAAGCTGACATGGGTTTTGCTTCGGTGAGGGATCGGCCCACTTTGAGCAGGAAATTAGTCCAAATGTTTAAGAGAAAGCAATACAAGCGGCACTGAGCACGAGGGGATACACAGCTATACCACTGTCTCCACACAGAGACAATTCTCTCTTTTTGAGACCGCTCGCTTTTTCGGGTTGTTTATTTTCCAAGTTGAACACATGTAAATGATAAAACAGGGTGGTGGCTGTAAGGTTAGAAAAACTGCATGAGGCAGCATGCGGTAATAGCCTATGAGAGAAGACTCACAAATGGCATCACACAACCCTTTAATTAAGTTACAAAATGAACTCAGAGTTATTACACTATTTAAAAACAGTCTCTCACTTTTTTTCAGTCTGCAAATGCTTCTTTGGGTAAACTACATACTACAAAGTAACAGCAATGAGCGTCCTTTCTGTTTATGAAATGTACCTTTTATATGGAAAAATAACATGTAAATCTTCTGAAAATCAGTCCAGCTAACAAAGCCAGTTCTCTTTCTACCACTGAACACACTGTTTCAGAAGCTATTTCTATTAGATGATATCACTAGATGTGATCAGAGAAGCAGCACGGAGCACTGTGAAGAGAATCATAGAATCATAGAATGGCATAGGCTGGAAGGGACCTCAGAGATCATCTAATCCAACCTCCCTGTCATGGGCAGGGACACCTCTCAACTAGACCAGGCTACTCAAGGCTCCGTCCAACCTGGCCTTGAACACCTCCAGGAAGGGGGCATCCACAACTTCTCTCGGCAATCTATTCCAAAGTCTTACCACCCTTGTACTGAAGAATTTCTTCCTAAGATCTAATCTAAATCTGTTCTCCTTCAACTTAAACCCATTTCCCCTTGTCCTATCAGTGGACACTCTTGTAAAAAGTCCCTCCCCAGCCTTCCTGTAGGTTCCCTTCAGGTGTTGGAAGGCAGCTATTAGGTCCCCCCGAAGTCTTCTCTTTTCAAGGCTGAACAGCCCCAACTCTCTCATCTTGTCTTCATAGCAGAGGTGCTCCAGCTCCTGGATCATCTTTGTGGCCCTCCTCTGAACATGTTCCAACAAATCTATGTCTTTCTTATGGTGGGGACACCAGAACTGGATGCAGTATTTGAGGTGGGGTCTCACAAGAGCAGAGTAGAGGGGGAGAATCACCTCTCTTGACCTGCTGACCATGCTTCTCTTGATACATCTCAGGATGCGGTTGGCCTTCTGGGCCGCATGAGCGCACTGCCGGCTCAACCTTCTTTGTTACTCCTTTCAATGGGATACTGCAGTAATAGTGAATGCTCTGATGTAGTGGCTTCAGTTTTAGAGGTGTGATCAAATGCTACTAGGTCCTCCTGTTGTCATCTGTATTGGTAAGGGTGTAGTCATTTTCCCTATGGGCATCTGGAAGGAAGCATTAGCTAGAAGGAGCTCAGAAGGCAGTATGAAAATGTAACCTGTTCAACCTGCAAAACAGTGTCGTTTTGCAACAACATATATTTATTGTTTGTCAAGATAGGCCCATACAGCAACGGGGAAGGGGGATCTACAGAAAAGACAAGGATTTCCACAAGCACTATCCCCTTTCAAAGCCTGTATTTGGTGAAAATCCTGGATACACAGCGGAGCTCACACGTAGCCTGCCAGCCTCTGTGGGCACATGAAGATATACACAATCTTAGCTGGCGCAATTTTACCCCCTCCACAGTAAAACGCAAGTGTTTGGGCAGGAAACGAAAAGGCAGACGAAGATGTCATCAGAAGCCACTGGTGGCTCTGTGCTCAAAAAAAAAAAATCTTTCTTTATCAACTTTGGCAGAAAAACCTTCTTCCTTTGGTGGAAAAAACTGCTCCGACGGAGTTCCTCAATCTGAAAGGACTTTCTGAAATGTATTGTTAGGAGTGGATTTGAAACAAGAAAAATTTTTTTCCTTCTCTCTTGTGACAGATGTCACAGATATTCTGTGTCACTGCTGTGTTTTGAGACCCCAAAATACTGATTAAAAATAATGTTATACATGGGGTGGTGCTCACACTTTAAGATTGATGTGGGACAACTAGGGTGGATTAGGGAGAACACTGATAAGGAAAGCAAAACAAACAGTGTTGATTGTCTTTTGGCTGCTTGAAATCGAGACATCAGGCCCTTGCTGTTAGACTTGGGGCTGTTCCCTGCCAGATTTCTGAATGCCAGCGGCCCTCAGCACAGCACTGCTGAGATTCGAGGCCAAAGAGGGCAGGATACTTGGGGAGGGATGCAGTATGGGATGCTGAGTGCTCATACAGCTTTTTCACTTTGCTGCGAGAGCAAAACCAGAAAGGACATGTTGGCAAACTGAGCGGAAATTGTCAGTGCTTGTGATGTTACCCCATTGTGTGTTTTGCTTTGCAACAATAAAACATCTCTCGATTTCAAATGTTGCCTTCCACAGCTTGCCCACACCCTTAGTCCACAGTCTTAGGAGCACTGGTCCCTGTCCCCTGCAGCCTATATCCTCCGGCCTTCACTGTCCTAACGATGCTAACGAAAACTAGTCAGCTGAATGAAGGAAAAATGTGTTTGCCAGAAATGAAAAAGTGAAAAAAACCCACCCAAAACAAAACCTTTCTTGTTTACAGAGAACTCAGTTGTAAAGCTATTGAGAGATGCATGCCAGCATGCAGAGGTTTAAAATGAAGAAGCCTGGGGTTAGAGGCTGAGATCACTGTGAATCCCAGCAGGACCTCTACGCCATGCCATAAAGCACTTCATGCACTTCACCACTGGCAAGTCAAAGGATATTTGCAAGAGTCTAAGGAATGTACAGAGAGCCTTTTATAAGACGAGTGAAAAGAGCACGTGAAATTGTTTTTAAAAATTGTTAGTGTGACTAGATGCATACATTTCAATGATGTTGGCATGCAGAAATGTCTACAGGTGTAGTTCACTACTGCTTCTTCTCTTCCCCTAGATCCAAGATTTCATCAGCATCATGGACATTTGTTGAACTTGCTTGTTCCCTGCAGCCTGTAACTTTGAGCATTTACTATCTCTCCCCTGTTGTTGCTGTCCCTCCCTCCCACTCTTCTGTTTTTACCAGCAGATGTTCACCCTCCTCTGCTCTCCAGAGTGTGGCTACACCCTTGGGTGGTCTAGCTTCCCCCAGGGAAGCGAAAACTCCTTCAACGAGCAAATGGGAGCTGCAGGAGTGCAGATAATGTGTCTTTCCTTCCACTTGCTCAAAGTACAGCAGCACCAGCGTATTTTCCCTTCTTTAAACATTTAGGGCTGGTGATCTAGTCTGTCTGCTCCAGCAACTGAGCCTTTCTCCCTGGTGCTCGTCTGGATACCCATGCCTGAAAAGTACAGACCAGCAATATGTCGGGAACAGTGAGTAAAGCTGCAGGAGTAAAGTCTGAGTAACGGTGATGGCTTGTCATGTCTGCATGTTCCTGGGGACAGCAGACCTTTAACTGAGGGGAGAAGAGCATTAATTTCGGGTCAATGGGAAAGGAACCCATAGCCAGGGCATGAGAGAGCTGAGCAATGGATGGTCCATCCTGCTGAGGACCAGTCTGATGGTAAGCAGGTAACAGTCGCACCGGATGACATAAGTCATTCAGCTCCAGACCAACTAAAGCATCTTCATCCAAGCCCAGGGAAACCCAGTGAGGTACACTTACAAAAGACCTTAGCATCAGAAGAGGAGCAACAATATGTGTAGGGTCAGTAGACAACCTGCTATCCCGGGAAATGAATTTACTGTCCTGGGAACTGGTGGATACTGCCCCACTTTTCTGATCTGAAATTTGTTTAGGTAACCCTTGATGCATTAGCTGAAGCTTAACACAAGACTGGTGAATACACACAGGGCAGAGACACCAGCCCTTACTGTACTGATGGCATTCCTCCTGGGAAATGAAACGTCTGGGTCAGTGACTGTGCCTGCATTTACTTTGCCAGGACTGCTGCTGCGTGATCTGAGAGAGGCGAGCTCAGAGAGCTAGGTGTGGGGGCATGGAAGGGAGCGTCATGCCAGGGGTACGGCAGTGATAGAGTTGGGGCTTTTCTCCACCTCAGGTCCAGGATGGGTTGCGGAGTGTGACGAAGTGCCCAGGAACTGGTGCCATGTTCAGAACAACACACGCAAAACCGAAACTGAAAGCAGAAAGTGGCCTGAGAGACACCTGGGGAAGGAACTGGGTCATGATTGTAGGATCTCCTCTCCTGCACCTTCCAGTGGCCTTCATTGCTAAGCCTTCCTCTTCTTGCTTAAAAGTAGCCAGTGATTTTCAAATCTCTGGTACTTGGAAAGCCAGAATCCCCTAGAGGGTCCAAGTTGTACAGTTAGCATTCATGTCAGGTTTGAAATGCAGCCAAGTTCCTGGCAGGAGTATTCTGTCACACTGGTGCCTTAGGACTGTTTCTTGTTGTCTGCTGCAGCTCCTCTTCAGATGCTCAGTTTCAGTCCGGTGCTGTGCCTGGCCTCTGCCATGCCTGTGGTGAACGACGTTGCAGGTGGCCCTTACCTGGAGCCACCAGGGACAGCTGTCAGCATGGGGCTGTGGTCCACGGAGGCTCCTTGGCCTCTGCTGAGCATTGTAGTGGTAGTGCCTTGGCACCACAATGGCCAAGGGCATGCCGTCTTGTGTCCCTCTTGTATGCAGGGTGAGCCTGGTCCCTGGAGGTGTTAGTCTGATGCTGTCTTTAGTGACGATGTTGATGTGACTGGAGGACATGTGAAGAGCTTCGCAGCAGGTAAAGAGAAGTCCAAAGCTGATGAATATCGAAGTAAAGGAAAAAGTATGTACACTTAAGCCACTTTAAAGCAGGGAGAAGAGGATTCTGGGGGATATCCAAGAAACACGATTTCCAAGTACTACAGCAGGCCAGGAGTGAAAGTATCTAATGTAGAGACCCATAGGCCATTAAGGGAAGACGGAGGAGTGGTGAGGACACAGGAAATTCAGGAATTTTGTCGAAGTATTTCCCATTTAAAATATTCTGAGCAACACTGATGGGCACAATTCACTGACACAAGTGGGAGCAAGACCTCCACGAGACCTCTGAGTCCTGTCAAGTCTCTAGTGTTAAGACTCCCATCCTCCTTATGCTCTCCCATAGCTAAGATCGTCTTTCTCACATTAGCAAGGCTCAGTGCTGCTGTCTCCCTCTCTGTCTCCCACACCAGCTGTGGCTGCCATCCAGCTGTGCTCATCCAGCTGTGCCTCGCAGTGCAGTCCCAAGCAGGGGCAGTCTGCAGCACTGTGCCACTGCCACGGGTGAGCCGCTGAGCCAGGTGCTGCCCTCCACACTGCTCTGCTAAGCAGAGCATCTACCAGCTGCAGAGCATGCCAAGACCTCTTCTCCACAATTAATTGGTGATGTGTCAGATAGCGCTCCGGGCTACAACATCGTCTCACGCTTTTGGAGGGAGGGTAGCACTGGAGAAGTCTGCTTTGGGGACCAGGGCTGTAGTGTTTCCCAATAACTAGCTCTGCAGAGATAAAGCGGAGTGCATTGTCACTAAAGAAGAGATAAATCCTCTGTGGCAGGCTTTTGTAGACCAGCACACAAAACACTCACTCTGTGCCTGGCTGAGATACAGATGTGTTATAAGCATAACCCAGGGCTGTGCTTCTGCGCTTGTGGAATTTGCTGTGGCATCCAGCTCTTGTGCAAGAAGTGTGCTGCAGAATCCGGAGTTTCATTTCTATGTATAACACACATTTTTATCCATGATAGGTATGAAAACAAATTATTAAAAGCAGGAACCGAGTGTAAATCTTTGTCATGTTGAGTTTGCAGGTGGCCTGGGAGAGAGCTCTGAAGTGAGTGAACTGTCTCATTCATCTCAACAGGTTACTAACGTTGAAGCTTTCAGTCTAAAAGCACAAAAGCCAGTGCTATTAATGGCTCACTCCCTGCTCACGTTAGCAGGAGGCTGAGGCAAACGCAGCCTGAACCCATCTTTTTCATTGCTTAGAGGGCAGTCATGGTGTTAGTTAAACCCGTCTCTGTATGTGAGCTTTTGCCTTAATTCATGGGCTGTCCAATCAGTTAATGCATTGTTTTCCATTCCAGCATCTGCTAAGCATGGGAAGATGCCTTCTGAGACCAGACCACCAGCGGAGAGCCCACTTTCCTTCAAGTTGTGTTGCCTCTGCTAGGTTGGCTGGGTGGTTAGCTGTACAGAAACTCCAGCAGTCAGCCACCGAGGGGTTGCAAGAAGCATTCAGGGCTAAGATAGCCCTCTTTATGCTGGGACAGAGGAGGAATGCTTGGAGCTTCAGGGCCTGCAAAGGTGCAAATGGTGACGTTTTTCTGCACTGCCTCGTGGTCACTGCCTAGGTGCACACCTAACAAACCTGAGCACAGCAGCAGGAGGAGAGCTGGTGTGCCAGGACAGAGACCTACCTCCAACCTGTAATGCAGAGGTTTCTCTAGAAATACTGCTCTGACTGTCTCCCAAGCAGCTGTTGTATCTCCCCTGACAACATCTTTGATGCTGCAGTGCAGTTCCTATATTTGGACTTCCAGTGCTTTGATCTTCAGATGGAGACTGATAGAGGAATTGAATGTTGGCTCATTGGCAGGGATGCTGCTGTTCGTGTTCCTAATATAATTTACCCCTCCTTACTTCCCCCGTCTGGAGTTGTGAAGCTGCCATGGTGTTTCTGATCCATCTCCTCACAGTGCCATAAACTCCCTGGGCCTGTGCGGTGAAACTTCAACACATCCTTTGGCAACCAGGAGAGAGGGATCGGAGGAGGATGGCAGGGCAGGGGCATATAGAGGGAGGCAGCACTCTGGAGGGGTGCTAAGAGGAAAATGGAGACTATCACAGAACAAGCTAGTGCATCCTGGGGAGAGTCCATAGGGAATAAGAGAGTGGTGGAAGGAAAAGAGACGAGCCAGAAAGGCACACATAACTTGGGTTTGCTTAATACTTTACTTTCCATTCCAACCACAGGTATAATTAAAAGCACAGTTTAGTCTTGGCTTCCTGTTGCTCATTTTCTTTTTCTAGACCTGTTACACAAGTTACACATGCAAAGCTTTTGAAATAGCAAGGCAAGAGAGCATCAAAGAGGCTCGTGCACACGAGAGGTTGCAGAGGCTTTCAGCCCAGCCGCTCCCCGCCGCCGGGAAGCCCTGCGCTAAGGGTTGGTCTGCACCGCCTGTGAGACCCGGAGCAGAGAGCGGCTTTTGCAGACAGCTGGGGTCTGGAACCAAGCTGTGATCGGCCTCCCCCTGTGCTTGCGCTGCTGGAGACAGGAACAGCCTGCGAGGAGCAGGGTTTTCACAGGATGCTAGACCCTGAGGAGGTGCTGCATTTTGGGGACTCTCTGTCTGCCATTTATGTTGTGGGATTAGACCATGGTGTATAATCATACACAAAAAAAAAAGTCATGCCGTGACTTATCAAACACACATGTAAGAACAAGGATGAAGCACACCAGGCTCAGCAGTGGAGTGGATGCTATTTGAAACATAGGTGCTTGGGTAAGGAAGCACACGAGCACAAAGGAGCAATACAGACTGCGGTCTAATACCAGTGCGAGCTCCACATGCAGGCAGGGCACAAGGCAGCAATACTGCTCAGAGGCTGAGACATTGATTTGCTTCCCCTGTTTTTGAATCCACAGGGGCTGCAAACATCATTCAAGCGATGGTGATAGACAACACAGGAAAGCTATGGAGGTTCTTGCTGCACGAGTAGCTGTTTCTGATAACAGCACAAGCAAAATCAAGAATGGCAATCTCAGAGTTCCTGTAGGGCTCACCATCCTTCCTCCAGCTCTCCCAACCAGCAAGGAAGATGCTGGCTAAAATTCCTGGAAGGGAACAGGTGAAGAAATAATGTGCACTGTTGCCAAAGTTTGAACAAATTACAGTTTTCTACTTTTCTTCTGCATCTGGCATGATTTCTCACCAGATCGGCTTAGTGTTTTGCTCCTCTTTCAAACAAGCATGGAGCCATTCCCAGAGGCTTATATCAGCTGAGATTAGGGCTGGTCAAATCATTTGCTCATCAGAGACATCCGCTTTTCTCCTTATTGAACTCATCCCTGTTACAGAGAGCATTAAGGCAAGGTTTCTCTGGATCCTAGCATCCAGGAATTTGAAACCAAACAGGTTTTTGTTTGTTTGTTCCAGAAAAGACTGTCAGAATTTATCATATTGAGACTTCCTTTTATTTTTTTCTGTGTTTTACTCTAAGGAATGTTCCCGATGAGAGCGAAATTCAGATCTTCCTGATGCCAGGAACTGCTCCATCAGGGACCGCATTGTAAAGAGGGGGGTGGTAGCAGCATTTCACCCATTTGGTCGTTAACAGACACTGCGCGGTCCAGTCCTGTGCTGAGCAGCAGGTCCGGGAGTGTCTCATGGGCAGTGCAGGTTAGGACAAAGCTGTTCAGCAAAAAGCAGAATCCACTCAAAAGAAACAAATCTTGTGTAAAAGCCAATGTGCTCTCGCTTCCTTGCCCACTCCCCCCTCCCTTCAGCTTTCATGTCATTGGCTCAGTTAATTAAAATTGCAGTAATAGGGAGACTGGATGGTTTAGCAGATTGGTAATGGGATATACAGCCTTTCACCTCTAGGTCAATGGTTCGATTGCGGCCCAAGTTGGTAGTGACCAAAAGTTATTAGCATCGAATGGCTGCTCGGTGACCTCTGTGAGATGCGTGGGTGATTTTCAGTGCTGTCCCTTGCAGACAGGTGTCCACACCACGGGAACCACTTGCACGACTGGCACTAATTGGCACCCTCACTGGCAGCCTCAGTAGCGGCTGGGAATGGCGTGGGCACCGAAGTGGCAGCAGCCCTCTTCCTAGCGGTCCTCTCCCTTGGGCTGCCACAGAGCTGCTCACCTTGCTTTGTGGCTACAGACAATGCACCTACCCAGGCTGCCTGGGCACTACCTCTGCCCAGCAGCAGGACAAGTGTGAGATGAACCACTGTGATGTTTGAAGCAAGCAGATGTTTGGGGAATGGTTGGCATTTGCTACTCAATTTTTACTGAGGGCAAGCAATTTGGAACAGTACACTTAGTTTTGTACACAACAAAAAAGGCAGCTGTGTTAGTGCGAGGCAGAAGGTACAACAGCCAGGTGACATAAATGGCAGGTGAAAACAAGCCCACTGCAAGCCAGAAGGAACTGCCAGCATCCAAACCAGCCAGCATGATGCATCATTTGCTCTGGGGAGGGCTTGGGCACAAGACTCTGTGATGGCAGGAGAAAGGCCTGGCCTGGGCAGCCCATACTGAAGACAAGCAGGCACGAAGATTTACAAGCTATTGCCATTCAGAGCTCCACAGCCCCTGGGCAGTAATGGAGAGTGGAGTCAGCAATAGTCACCCATGCCTAATTCAGCTTTCTTAGTTCTCTCACCAAATTGCTATTATCTAATTAATGTCTCATGTAAAATATTGGTATGGCCAAGTCTTCAGTGGGTGTGAGTCTGCAGAGCTGCTTTAGGCCATTTTACACCAGCTGACAGTTTTCCTCTCAATATTGGTGACTCTTGCAGTAGTCAGAAAAAATGCCATCCATGTTCCTATTTGTCATAGTTGTGGCATGACAGTTGAGAGAGGGAGGAGAAGAGGAGTATTTTTTCTGGCTTCACTCAGCACAGTACTTGAGTTCATCATTCTCTGGCACTTTTCGATCCCCACAACTCATTTGCAAAAGACTTCCTTAACAGACATGACATGCAAGATCACATAGGAAATGTGGGGTGGAATGAGTCTTCTGAGTCCCTTCTTGCCCTCCGGTTGTCCAGGAAGGGCCTTTTCCAGAGACGTTAGGATTCCTGGTGAAACAGTTGTTTCAGTATTGCAACTACAAACCTTTAGTAGTTTAGTAGTAGTTTAATTGTACAGTGCCAGCAGAACCATTTCTGGTCCTAGACATGTGCCCAGAGGCTACCTTACACAGCAGCATCTGCCAGGCATTTTACTGAGAAGGTAATACTTTTGGCTTTCCATGTCCAGGAGAATCTGCCAAAGCCCTGCCAAGGCAACAAATTTGCTGAGGAATTTGGCTCCAGTACTCCCAGCACACATGTTGTTACTTGCAAGCAAGTGGAAACGTTTCCTTTTAATGTTCTTGCTCAGCTCCTTGGGTCAATGCAGAGTGTGAGTCTGCCTCCTTTCTCCCCTGCAGTTTTTAGGGCTGTGGCTCAGATGGCTGGGTTTTTGATTCTACAAATAATGCCATCTGCCATCACGTTTTATAGTTCTTCCATTGGTCTGTTTTCCCCTCAAAAGATGAGGCAACACTGCAGGTTCTCTGACAGACACTGTGTCCTCCCACTGTCTCACCAGTGAGTCCGTGTTCTGAAGCAATCTCACTCCCACGAACGAGCTAGATGGCTGGTGGTCAGTATAGTTGCTCTGTCTGACCACAGTGAGAGCAGTCATGTTCCCACAAGCTCTTGTTCCAGCTGGTGGTAGTCCCTGGTGCCTGTTTCCTTAGGGCTGGAACTTGTTCCTCACCAGGTATGCATGGTCTCACCTTGAACCTTTAAGTATCATGCCTCATTGTCATCTTTCTATCGCAGAAGTTCAGTTGTTAACTTTATTTGCATTCCTGAGTGTCACTCCCAAGTATTTTTTTAACCATCTTCATTTTGCATTTGTAGCTTCTTCTTTTTTTTTTTTGTGCTTTTACGAACAACTTTTCTTTGTCATTTAAGACCCTGAACTCTGAGCGTGACCCATGTCTTTCTTTTGTCGGTATATTTCAGTGGAGGGTTTGCAAACCAACGGTCATTTTCCATTCCTACACCAGCTGCCACATTAGTGGCACTGTTCCTCGCTCGGCATGAGCTTTCTTTTCCCTTTCCATTTTCTGTAAAGTGTTTTCTTCCATGTTTAGCTGTGGGGTTGATAGTCATATGCTGCATTTCGGGCTTTTCTGCTCCTCGGTATGAACGCATTACCTTTTTGAACCTTGGGTTGACATCACTGAAAAGTCTTTCAAGACCTCTCTATTGCTGAACTTCGAAACTATTTATTCTTTCATGAAAGACTGCCTCATACTCCAGGTTCACAAGAGGAGCTTTTTGATTTGAGGCCAAGGAAACACTAATTCCGTTTCTTTTCCTTCTTGAGACCTTGCCTGAAAAGCATATATTCCACAGGCAGCAGCCTCAACACGTTCTTTACAGGTCTTTTCCCCTTGGTCTAGTTGGCTTCCAGTGCAGTCCCAGAGCTCTTAAAAAGTTTTCTTTTCTTAGCTCTGGGATCTCAGACTTGGCTTGTAGTGATTACAGGGCTGAAGGATCTTACAACACTTAAAATACACAGGCTTATATACACACATACAATGGTGAAGGAGGAAAATATTATCTGTTTAAAGAAGTCCCGAATTTCTGTACAGAAAAGTCCAGAGCTTCAGCTTTCCACTAGGACTGCCTGGAGGTACACAGAAGACTCTGCATGCAATTTTCTCTATAGCCAGCATGTTACCGCGCAGTCAAGATTACCAAGTCGAGATCTCCTTTTTTTTTCCTTCAGAGATCTGTCTTGTGTTACTAAGCTTCAATTTTATTACTACTGCTTCAGCCTACATATGATATACATTGATTAAGAATAGCCTACTTATGATGTACATTGCTTAAGAACTACGGAGTGAATTGCCAGAATTAGGTGGAGTCCACCGATTAGTAGAGTGAGAAATAATTTTTTATGAAAACCTTTCAAAAATGAAACCCAAAATGTTCCAAAAAGTGACTGCAGTAATCTTTGATATTAGTGGGCTGAAAAAACACCAAAAATTGGAAACCCATAAAGGTTTCAGAACTTTTTAGGCCAACATAATGCCCTATCTAACTCCTCAACAGTCACGGACCACTCTGCTTGCTTGTCATCAAACTTTTACTTGAATTTTTTTTTGCTCCAAAACATTGCCGAATACTATATTTCCATAGACAGTCTACCATGTCCTCACAGTTCCCTGGTGATCGATAAATCTCAGTATGGAAATCACTGCTGAGGACACAAAGTTAGAGCAAAAATCATAAAACTGCAGGAAATTACAAGAATCCCCATGTGTCTTCCCTAGAATTCTGGCAAATAGAGATGCAGTTCAGATGTAATCAGCCACTCTTCCCTCATTTTGTTTAAATATATCTTACTTTCTGCTTACTTTGTCTAGCCTCCAGGTTCTATTACAAGCTCTTCAGTCAAGTGTTTTTCTGGCCCTGTACTACACTGAGCACTATGTGATGTTGATTGATGAGCACACTGGTAACAGGGAATGCTGGCAAACTTCTGCTGACTGTGTCAGAGCTCCACGAGTCTTTTGCGTTTATGTCAAACAAAGATTTGTGTTTGCTTGAACCTGATGTTTTTGCATCCGAGCTTAATACTTCTGAGAATTGGATTCCCTACTGAAAGTTGTGGAACGTACCTGCTTAACACGGCCAGGCCAATTGCATTTCATCATTTCTTCTAAGCAGTCCTGAGGAGGTTAAGGGAGGGATCCTGTACTCCATTTTCACAAATTTTAAGTACCTTATCGGAGTTTTTCCTGTTACACACCAACATTTAGTGGGAGGTCAGTCAATGTAACTGTACAAAAAAATAAAAGAAAGAAAAAAATGAAAAGAAATAAAATGTTTGATCTCATGATAATTAAGAATATCATCCCACTAAACCATAATCTAGGTATATCCATCTGTTCAGTGTTATTTAGGGACTACACACATTTTTAACGAGGCAGGACTCCTTCAAATACAGGTAAACTGAAGTATTTTGTATTTTTATAATCTGCAAGAGAACTGAAAAAACCCATCTAATGCAAGCATGATTTTTAGCATCCATTCTGAAGAGAGGTACCTTGCTAAAAATTCATGCAGAGCAGCGAACTCACCATAAGTCATCAAGAAGTTACGTAACGAACCTAGAGAGGATCAAACTTGATATTACTGATATTGCAAAGGTAACAAGTAGTCAGAAACAGTGTTTCACAGAGTCTTCTCAGAGTTTTTTAATCCATCATAAAGAAACAAAAGCGGGTTGGGGCATTTTTTAAACACATATTTTTAAATATGTATTTAAATATGAAGTCTACAGAGGGTGGAAGTGGGGAGGAATACAGAGAAATTGCCCAAGAAACAAGGGATCAGGTTAGGTAAGCTAAAGCCCTGGCCAGAAACATCAAGGGCAGCATGAAAAAATTCTACAGATATGTCAGTGACGAAAAGGGATCTAGGGAAAATGTAGGCCCTCTCTGGAAGGAAATGGGAGCCCTGGTTACTCGGAATATGGAGAAGGCTGAGGTACTCAATGAATTTTTTGCCTCCGTCTTCACTGGCATGAGCTCCAGCCACACTGTCCAAGTTGAAGAAGGCAAAGGCAGAGACTGGGAGAATGAAGAACCGCCCACTGTAGGAGAAGATCACGTTCAAGACCATGTTGGGAACCTGAATGTGCACAAGTCCATGGGACCAGATGAGGTGCATCCGCAGGTCCTGAGGGAACTGGCAGATGAAGTTGCTAAGCCACTATCCATAATATTTGAGAAGTCATGGCAGTCTGGTGAAGTTCCCACTGATTGGAAAAGAGGAAACATAGCCCTCATTTTTAAAAAGGGAAAAAAAGAAGACCCAGGGAACTACAGGCCAGTCAGTCTCACCTCTGTGCCCGGTAAGATCATGGAGCTGATGCTCCTGGAAACTATGCTAAGGTGCATAGAAAAAAAAGAGGTGGTTTGTGACAGCCAACATGGCTTCACTAAGCGCAAATCATGCCTGACAAATTTGGTGATCTTCTACAATGGGCTGGCAATGTTGGTGGATAAAGGAAGAGCAACTGACATCATCTACCTGGACTTGTCCAAAGCATTTGATACTGTACTGCATGACATCCTTGTCTCTAAAATTGAGAGACATGGATTTGACGGGTGGACGAGTCAGTGGATAAGGAACTGGCTGGATAGTCGCACTCAAAGAGTTGTGGTCAACAGTTCCATGTCCAAATGGAGATCAGTGACAAGTGGTGTTCCTCAGGGGTCAGTACTGGGGCCAGTGCTGTTTAACATTTTTGTCGGTGACATGAACAGAGGGATTGAGTGCACCTTCAGCAAGTTTGCTGATGACACCAAGCTGTGTGGTGTTGTGGACAGGCTGGAGGGAAGGGATGCCATCCAGAGGGATCTTGACTTGAGAGGTGGGCATGTCAGAACCTCATGAAGTTCAACAAGGCCAAGTGCAAGGCCCTGCACGTGAGTGGGGGCAATCCCAAGCACAAATACAGCCTGAGCAGAGAATGGGTTGAGAGCAGCCCTGAGGAGAAGGACGTGGGAGAGGTGGTGGATGAGAAACTCAACATGAGCTGACAATGTACGCTTGCAGCCCAGAAAGCCAATGGGTCCTGGGCTGTGTCCAAAGAAGCGTGGTCAGCAGGCTGATGGAGGTGGTTCTGCCCTCTACTCTGCTCTCGTGAGACCCCACCTGGAACAGTACATTCAGCTCTGAGGCATCCAACACAAGAAGAACATGGTGCTGCTGGAGTGAGTCCAGAAGAGGGTCACAAAGTTGATCTGAAGGCTGGAGCACCTCTCCTATGAAGACAGGCTGAAAGAGTTGGGGTTGTTCAGCCTGGAGAAGAGAAGACTCCAGGGAGACTTATAGCAGCCTTCCAGTACCTAAAGAGGGTCTACAAGAAAGCTGGAGAGGATCTTTTTACAAGGGCATGTGGTGATAGGACAGGGCGTAGGGGTTTTAAACTGAAAGAGGGGAGATTTAGATTAGATTTAAGGAAGAAATTTTTTACGTTGAGAGTGATGAGGCACTAGAACAGGTTGCCCAGAGATGCTGTGGATACTCCATCCCTGGAAGTGTTGAAGGCCAGGTTGGATGAGGCTTTGAGCAACCTGGTATAGTGGAGGGTGTCCCTGTCCATGGCAGAGGGGTTGGAATTAGATGATCTTGAAGGTCCCTTCTGACTCAAACCATTCTATGATTCTATGAACCTTATCCTGGGCTGTATCAAACCGTATCCTGGGCTGTATCAAAAGGACCGTGGCCAGCAGGTCGAGGGAAGTGATTCTGCCTCTCTACTCAACTCTTGTGAGACCCCACCTGGAATACTGTGTTCAGCTCAGGAGTCCCCAACACAAGAAGGACAATGGAGCTACTGGAACGAGTCCAGAGGAGGGCCACAAAGATGATCCGAGGGCTGGAGCACCTCTGCTATGAAGACAAGATGAGAGAGTTGGGGCTGTTCAGCCTGGAGAAGAGAAGGCTCCGGGGTGATCTTATTGCAGCTTTCCAGTACCTAAAGGAGGCCTACAGGAAAGCTGGAGAGGGACTTTTTACAAGGGTGTGTAGTGATAGGACAGGGGGCAATGGATTTAACTGAAAGAGGGCAGATTTAGGTTAGATATAAGAAAGAAATTTTTCACTCTGAGAGCGGTGAGGCAGTGGAACAGGTTGCCCAGAGAAGTTGTGGATGCCCCATCCCTGGAAGTGTTCAAGACCAGGTTGGATGAGGCTTTGAGCAACCTGGTGTAGTGGAGGGTTTCCCTCCCCATGGCAGGGGGGTTGGAACTAGATGATCTTTAAGGTCCCTTCCAACCCTAACCATTCTGTGATTCTATGATTCTATGAAATTGCCTTCAAATAAAAACTTTCATAGTTTGGAAATAGCCTAACTATTTCAAGTGCGTTCAAATCCAGAGGTATGACATTTCCTGGTGCAGTCTTGCTGTGACGTAACTGCAGCTGGTGTATTCTCCCTTTGTACTGCATAATGAAATGAAGGGCAGGCAGAACTTCCACTTTTGCAAAGACAGAGGAAAACAAAAAGTAAATCTTTTCTAAAACCAAATTTACTTCAAGTCATTCATAAAAGTGGAACTCCTGGTAACATCACTAATACTAAGAAGGAAAAGGGTCAACTAAGATCAAATATAGGCGGTATATAATTAAGCTAGTGTTTCTGTGGTGAAAAAAAAATATTTTAAGATTGTTTTCTGCCAACTGGTGCTCACACGCGACAGAGGTGGTCACTTAGCTGACTCTCCTGTCCTGCCTGTTCCGCCCCTCCATGTCTCTGACAACTTACTCTTTTGTCCAAGGCTTGAAATAAAACACAGCTGCAAAGAATTTCTGTCTGTGAGACACATCCACCAAAACCTTTTGCCTTTTCCTACTGCCTGCTCTTCACATCCCTGTGGGAAAACTGGAAAAATCCTCTTGCACCCACAGTTGTGTTGATGTTAACCAAAGGATAGCCTGTGGCACAGCTGGAGCACATCAGGTAGCTCAGTGCCTGCTCCCTGTTACACATCCCCTTCTCTGCAGTATCAATGCAGCTCTGCTAATCAGTAAAAACATACCATCCTCCTTTCGCTGCACAGTCTCTTGCTGCCAAAATACACTCTCATGTATCCTGGACTTCCAGTAACTCCATTGGCAGAGCAAAATTGCACTGTAGAAAATGAGAGCAGAGCCTGGCCCCTGGCTGAGATCTCATATTGGGGCAGACGACAGCTGTGGGGTTTTGAGCATCAGGTTACTCAGAGACTGAGCTGAAAGCTGAGGCAGACGAAGTACTGATTGCAATTTTTAAATTTCAGTTTTTCATAATAAACATAGACACCTGCAACACAACACACAGTCTATACATACTGCTAATAACCTCTCAGCAAGTTGCATGACTAAAATTTTAGACATGTCTTAAGAGGAAAGACAGAATAATAATCATGATCTTATGCAGGAAACAGAGCATATAACGGGATGGATACATTACTCCCCAAAAGAGGTGTCATTCAACTTTTTCTGTTGTTTTTTTTTTTTTTTTCAAAATTGGAAGCAAACAGAATAGCAAAAGCCCTTAGATCAAACAACAGAATTTCTACCCCAAAAGTAAAAAATAAATGTCTCTTTGTGTGCATTGCTTCTAAAGGTGCCGAATGGAATTTGTGATACTTGGGAGAAATGAATAACTCTAAGTTCACTGCAAGCTTTGAATCTGGCTGCTTGATATCAGGCAACGACTCTGAACATTTGATATTTTTCCTTTATTTCTTTAAATATTTACTGAAGTATGCTAACCTCAAATACCAAGCCAGCATTTACAAAGAAATATTTGGGAGTGTAAAATCACCACTGCTAATAAAAAAATAAATACTGTAATATAAACATTGGAAACACTTGCAGTTTACTCTTTTCAAAACATTGTTTAATGAGTAACTGTTAAAAATGGAAGGAGAAAGGAAAGTCGATCCTTCTTGGGAAGGGACATTGCAAGATATAGTTCTTGGTTACTCATTAAGTCAGTCTGTTTTGCAGTTTGTATTACTTATGATTTTCTGAAAGTAAATAAATTTTGTGTTTTAAGGAAGTTGGGTTAGATTAATTGAGTCCAGATCACCTGGATTTTCAGCAAGTTGAAATCCACAACAGATACTGATTTAGTTTCATAGATTTCATAGATTTCATAGATTTTCTAGGTTGGAAAAGACCTTAGAGATCATCCAGTCCCACCATCCCTAATCTCTCATTAAACCATATCCCTAATTCTTATAGTCCAGTCCTGCCTAAATTCAAACACAAATTAGTATACCCCATGCTTCCTAGTATCATCTATTGCTATCGTGTGGACTTGACAGATACCTCTAGTTTTAAGGTACAGTAATCCCACACTCATATCATATTCCCAAACTATTTTTCCACATCAGTAATGTGTATCTCATAAATTGTTTTTTGGGTCTGCGTGGCATCGCGTGGTTGCAAAATTAGGGTTGTTTATGCTATCACTTAGTAACAGCACACTTAAGATCTCAGGTAAATACACCTGTCCTGACTTACTTGGATCTGCTTGTTTATTTGCCTTTTCCTGTTAACAATTATCCTTTTAGTTTGTATCTGTTTTTATACAAGCCCTTTTATGGAATGTTAGCTATTGTAATCAGTTTTGTGTTTTCAAAATGCGAGCAGGCTGACTCCCAAATGTTTTAAACTTTTATTATGATGAGTGCTCGTCAGCCTGGTGGGAGTGCTGCAGAAGGGACAAGAGAGGATCCGAATTATCTGTTTTACTTTCCCCCTCCAACGAACTACTATACAGCAGTCAGATATGGGTGTGGGAGACAGGCAGAAGCATGAGACGAGGCAGCTCATCTTAAGCACAGATGATGGATTGTAACGCAGTTTCAAAGTGAAACTGAAGCCCAAAAGATAATGTTATTCAGCCTGTATAACATAAAAATTACTGTAAAGACCTTGCAGATCTTTGCTTCCAAACGTTTTTAATACCTGACACTTGGGATAACCCAGCCTGTGCCAAAGAGGGTTTGGTTTGGTTTCTTCGGGGGAAAAATTTACTGTACAGAAGTATTTTTATGAGTCCGTATGTTATTTCTGGCTGGGTTGGTTTAGCAGAGTCACGAGAGAAGGTGAATTCTATCAGAATCTCCAGTCATTTTAGTAGCAGGACATTAATAAAAGGCAACCAAGAAGATCATGAGACCATTGCAGCACATCCCTGCAGCTTTAGTCTAAGTTTTAATTCCTTTTTACACGTATTAAGATTGAGCACTCAAAGAAAATGTTGCCAGATCATGATAGATCCACCTCCAACTGGATATCTGGTTTAACTTAAAGACTTAAAATAATGATCCTCTGCCATATGTTGAATATAACTTGAGGTTTTTAGCAAAATATGTCTTAGATTAACTGTACAGTATATGCCACAGCACCGTTGAGTTGTTTCTCTGAAGAGAAACAGCATTGCTTCTGCTCTCCAGTTGGGAGGACTTTCCCTTCAGGCTAAATGAGACAACAAATTAGGGGTGGGCCCTTCAGTGTGGTCTTTTGCAAGTGGAAGGTGCTGCACTATCTAAACAAGGAGATTTCTGACTAGGGAGGTGTAATAAGGTTAGACAAAAAACAGTTGAAAATAGTGAATTCGGTTGTATCGAGGCAGCTGCAGACTGCTCCACTGCTGTGTGTAAGGGGAGGTCTGGGCACATCCTGAAACGTGCATATCAAAGAAGAGGAATAGCTAACATTCACTTATATGCATACATATGAACACACATGGCACACAAAATAGCTATGAAAACAATATTTCTGTAATAATTATGCTACTAATGAGCACTAGTTGGGATTTGAAATTTTTATATATACATAACAATTGTTTCAAATATTTGTAAACCCCAATAAATTGTAATAGTTTCTTAACGAGCTGTCACATAAAAATATACTTAAGTAATTTTGGAAAAGCATGTGAATTCCTGTGTTGGTTGTAATCTTCAAAGGAAAGATTACTTGAGTGTTTGGTGCTATTTTCTGTATTTTTGAAGACTAACAACATCTATTACTCCAAATAGCATAACGTATATTTTCTAAACACTTCCAGAACTCATCTTTCCAATTGTTGCTATTGCTTATTTCTAAAGTGGTGCAGAGGTATTATTACATGAAAAACTTCAGGTTTAATTCATTCAAATATATCTTCTGACAACCTTAGCTAGCTGAATTAGCTCTCTCTAGTAATTCCAAGTGACTGCAGTAAAAACCACTGTCAAGAGCAGGGCAGATCAAGTGCAAGTTTCCTGTCTCTGTCATCCAAAAAAGGCTCCTCTCCTGACTTCGGTTTGTTTTAATGAGAAGTTTATGGATCCTTCCCCCTTTCTGCATGTGAACATGAACATCGTTGTAATCTAGAGCCACACCATTATATCAGCAGCGAGTCACTGTTGTAATAAAGGATGCTTTGATTGAGCAAGGGAGTGGTGGATCTAGAAAAATACAGGCTGATGTATTAGTGCATCTAATTTAGTGACAGGCAACATCAGAGGTCACTGAGAGGGCACTAAAACAGACTCGTGGCACCCTAAGCAGTACAGCCTTACCCTCAATAGAACTGACAGCACAGATATATGAAATATATCTGTGTGAATTAGAAAATGTGTGTCTGTGTTATATGTGGTGGTGAATGCTAAGTGAGGCTATTCTTTCATGTCTGCATGTAGCTGTATAAAGGAGTACCTCCAAAACACCTCTATATGCTCTTCATTTCATGTCAACATGCAAGGGCAACAGAATTCTACAGCTGTAAATTTTTATGGCAATGTCATGGGGGGACATGAAAGATAAGCAAAAAGCATTTTAGAAGAGTGCATCATGCTTCTGCTGAATTTGGCCATTTAAAATCTGCTCAGTAACTGAAACAAAAATGTCTCGAGCCTTTTTGTGGCTATTAGAGAACTCCTGACACATTAGATATGAAATACCATCTGCCATTCTCTTTCTAAGAGCATTGTGTTTCTTTAGGTTATCTGAGGATAGCAAACATCACAGCATCTGATGCTACATAAAGTGACACAAGACACCCTCATCACACTGCACAAAAAGCAGAAAGAAACTGTTTTGTTGTTTGTTTGTTTGTTTGTGTTAGTTTGTTTTTAAAGTAAGTGGAAAAATAGTAGGTTTCAAAGATGACTCAGAACAACTCATATCCTTGTATGAACCCTTCCTTCCCTCTTCCTTCCCGTCCAGCCCATAACTGTTTCTCCACCACAATGAACAGAAAGAGGTAATCTGTTTCAGACAGTGTAGATATCTGGTACAGAGAAGATTAGAATGGATTTGCAAAATCTAAAGCTAAAATATGTGAAAAACAGAAGGCAAAAGATTATTAATCCCAACTCACGGGAAGACATTCCTTTCTTAAAATAGACGACACCAATTGCTTGAGATAGCATTGTTAGTCATCATCACACTGACACCACTATTACTAAGACATTATAATGCCTCAAATTTGCTGTGCATCACAACTGTGCGCTCTACTTTACAGGCAAATCAAAGACATCTCCCTATCCTGGAGAGTTTACAACACTGGGGAGGGTGGAGAAGGTCCTGCAAACAATTATTTCCAGATGAAGTCCTTGCAGAGTCATGTATCAGGCGCTCTATAGACATCCTAGGAGATACTTGGATGTGAAATGATAATAAATAAAAAAATAATTTGTTTGTTTAGTTAGACCCTCACAATCTTTGAGATCTTCCTTTTTTTTTTTTTCCTCTAAAGATTCTGTGGCTGAGGAGGAGAGCAGAGAATTGTTTATTGGTTTGGTTGATGAATTGCATGTTTACAGGGAGGCTTAAAAGAAGCTCTGGACAGAAAGAGCAGATGGAAGGTATGGACTGATGGGGAACCTGACCAGGAAAGAGGCAGGAGGGGGATGGTGTGGTGGGCAGAGTGGAGAGATCGATGGGCACAAGGAGATGAAACACTACCAGGAGAACAGCAAGCAGAAGTGATGCAACGCAGGTCACAGCCGAGACATGAAATGAGAGTTTGATGTAAAAAGCTGAAGAAATGTGCTGACAGGAGATGAAAAGGGCCAGCCAGAGATGGAGCACGTGATTCCAAGTGATTCAGATGGAAAGACTGAAAGGCGGCAAAGCAAGAGGCCTGGTAACTGTACGTTGTCAAAGCTAAGGAGTGAAGTAACAAAGTTTTGGGTCTTGGAGGAATAAAAATGAGTACTGAAAGGGACCAGCAGGTCCCACAGAGCATGTGTAAAGAGAGGACAGCAAGGCCAGCACAGCTGTCCATAGCTACATGAGAGAGGAGAGGTCCAACCTCCTGTGCACCCTGTGCTCACGCTGATACCAACAGGCACCGGGCTAAAGCCAACACATGATGGGAGAGAAGGGCCAGGAACAGCTTATGGAATGAAAGGGAAGAAGAGCTGAAAGAAACCAACATGGCCCTCAAGGCCGTCAGCAGTGTGATCTGAAACGAAGGTTGCGGTCAGCAGAAGGACAGTGGCCACCTCCCACCTGACGCAAGCTGCAGCGCCCGGTGGGCACACAGACTGCCCGAGAGATGATGCCCTCAAATGTAGACTTGAGATTCACAGAAGAGAAGCAACCTAGTAAGAGATCCTCTGAGCAGCTCAATGGGAGAGGAAGGGTGTAATTCAGAGCTGGACACTTGTCACCACTCATGCTTCATCTTGGGTCAAAGACCAGGAATATGGTCAGTCCTTTAGGGGCTGGCAGATGAAAGGGAAGAGGGGACTGCCCCCTCTGTTTGTCTGTAGCCACAGCCTAACAGCCAGAGACCTCCAGGAATATTAAAGAGGCAGACAGACAGAGGGAATTCCACAGTTTCCTATATTGCTTTGTGAAATGGGTTCATGAAAGGTATGAGCAGAGACAAAACATATCATTGTGGAAACATTTTCATACCAGCACCCAGAGGATACACCTGTGAGTATTTGAGATGACAGCCACACTAACTGCAGGTCATCTTTGATTTTAAGTTACCTGCTGTTGGGCAAAGATATATGATAAAAATTAAAAGATGTTCTACCATAGTCCATCAGAAACAATACCACCTGAGAATATCAATGCTAATGATAGTCAGAATAGAAATTCACCCTCAGCTTATTGACATCATTTTTGAGTGCTTTGAATATATACACCGAGCCAGCACATGGAATTAGCAACAGAAAGAAATTGCTATGATGTTAAGCAGCTCCTTCACTTTTGTGTGCTTAAGGCGTGATGATAATGACTTGCTTTGTAAACTAGTGTGAGGTTACTTCATATAGAGGAAAGCAGATATGTAAGTGCCATGTATTATTGTAATACTGATGAGAAATGGAACACTGCCTCACTCCTTTTTGTTTCCTAGTAAGGAGAATCATTACTCAAAAGGATGATTTTATTTTTTTTTAAGGATTTGCAAGTGTTCAGTTAGTCATTTTAATTTATGACTTGTCTCGAAGGAAGGCGAATGTGGGTACCTTACAACAATGAAGACAGTCAGACACAAATCAAATTTATGAACTGCCCCCCTTTACAGTTCATAAGCCTCTTTCTCCTCCCTTTATGCAAAGGGTCAAGCATAGTGTAACTCATATCCTATGCCATAAATCTCACTAGGCCACAAGAGGGAGCAGCTTTCAGAGGTGCAGGCAGATAAGGAAAAAGGGAAAAAGCTCCCACTGACAAAAATAACCACACAGGAGATTCTTAGTCTCAGAAAAGAACAAAAGAAGAGTGGTAGTCTCCCAGCCAGCTGCATGGGACTTCAAATTTTGTAGCATATAACTAGCAGGCTCAGCCTTTGTGCTGAAGCGGTCGGCAGATAGACATTTGCTCTTCACAAATGACTCAATTTAACAGATATTCCTGTGTTCATTTCCAAAGGTTTTCCAGGGCTAATCTTAACACTTTCTCCTCGTGGAAGACAGAAGTTGCAGCCTGAACAACTCAAGCCAGGTTAAGTGTAGGTCACTTCTCTACAAGAGTACGCCTTCGGAGAACAATGGCAGGTCAAGCCAATGCTGTAAAAAACAGTTGAAGATTCAGACCATGTTTCCAAGTCACCTTCTTTATTTCAAGGCCTTCTATAACACCTGTACTTCATGGTTGTTTTTCCTCCTTTTTTCTGAAAAAAACAACCACAAAACCAACAAACCACAAACAAATACGACTCCCCTCCTTGGCTTTCTCTAATCTCGGTGAAGGAATCTGTTCGCCTAAGCAAACCGCTGTGAGTTGGAGGCCATTACAATGGACCTTATCTCTTGCAGGAGCCATTAACATGGAAAGAGGGATTTTTTCGATCAGATGGATCTGCATGCCCAGACAGATCACTGTCCCCCTCACTCTGCTGCACAGTCACACACTGAAGCAACATCTCTGGGTCAGACAGGTAAAGGCACTGTGTTGTGCCTATCTTGAGGGCCACACACCTATCTGTTAGAAATAGATATTGGTTTCCCCTCATATCTTTGTGGGCACAGACTCTTCTAATGGGATGAGGTTACAACATGTTTTTTTTAAGTCACTGATTAGTCCCCAGTCAGTGCATAACGTGGTTTCAGATGGAATTTCCCTTCTTTCTGGACTGCAGCTTTCTTTAAGAACACGTTGGAATATCATCAGAAACATTTTTTTTTTCCTTGAATACTCACAAAGCACAGTGAAGAATCTGGAGGACATTTATCTCTTAAAATGTGCCATCAGTGTATTTGCGAACAGCGTAACCACGTGTCGGACTGGTGTGTCCCTGCCTGCCGCGTGGCCATAAAGCCTGATTTTGCACTGGAGCACAGTCTTTCAGCTGCTCACATGCGCCCACATGTCAGTGTGCAGAGGGGCACTGGTTTTGCCTATGCTCCCTGGCTCCTTTCGAAAAAGGTGCCCGAGTGGCAGATACACCCGGTGTACACTGGCATCCTACCCCTGCACCCAGGGCAGATCTTAGCGCCACACCTGAAAGAAACACAAAAGCTCAAGCAGTACAGATGCAGCTAAAGTGCACTGATTCAGCTATATAATTCAACTTCACATCAGATATTAAACCAAATGGCAGCATCTAAAGATTCAGTTATAATTTCCTGGGACCGCTGTGGTCAATGCATGGAATCAAGAGAACAAGAGCAGAGATGACAGAGATGTAACACTGAAGCTTATGGTTCCTTTGGGATTCTTGTTCCCAAAGCAGCAATTCTCTCTTCCTCCACACACCATAGGAAGGGTTTGATGTCCAAGAGAGACACTTTCCTGATGTGAAATGCTAGGGGCAGCAATCTCTAAGGTATGCAGGTGCATGATCCCAGCTACACCCAGCTAGGATTCTCAGCTACAGCCCATCACAGAATCACAGAATCACAGAATGTTAGGGATTGGAAGGGACCTCAAAGGATCATCTAGTCCAATCCCCCTGCCTGAGCAGGACCACCTAGATCAGATCACACAAGAGCACGTCCAGGAGGGTTTTGAACATCTCCAGAGAAGGAGACTCCACAACCTCTCTGGGCAGCCCGTTCCAGTGTTCTGTTACCCTTACTGGGAAGAAGTTCTTCCTCATGTTTAAGCGGAACCTCCTATGTTCCAGCTCATATCCATTTCCCCTTGTCCTATCATTGGATGCCACTGAGAAGAGCCTGGCTCCATCCTTGTGACAGTCACCCTTTACATATTTATAAACATTAATGAGGTCCTCCCTCAGTCTCCTCTTCTCCAAGCTAAAGAGACCCAGCTCCCTCAGCCTTTCCTCATAAGGCAGATGCTCCACTCCCTTCATCGTCTTTGTGGCCCTGCACTGGACTCTCTCAAGCAGTTCCTTGTCCTTCTTGAACTGAGGGGCCCAGAACTGGACACTGTATTCCAGATGTGGCCTCACCAGGGCAGAGCAGAGGGAGAGGAGAACCTCTCTCGACCTACTAACCACACCCCTTCTAATACACCCCAGGATGCCATAGGCCTTCTTGGCCACAAGGGCACATTGCTGGCTCATAGTCATCCTGCTGTCCACCAGAACCTCCAGGTCCCTTTCCCCTGTGCTGTTCCCCAACAATTCAGTCCCCAACTTGTACTGGTACATGGGATTGTTCTTACCCAGATGCAAGACTCTACACTTGCCCTTGTTGTATTTCATTAAATTTCTCCCCACCCAACTCTCCAGCCTGTCCAGGTCTCTCTGAATGACAGCACAGCCTTCAGGTGTGTCAGTCACTCCTCCCAGTTTGGTGTCATCAGCAAACTTGCTGACTATTCACTCTATTCCCTCATCCAAGTCATCCAAGTCATTGATGAATATGTTGAACAATACTGGTCCCAGTACCGAACCTTGAGGGACTCCACCGGATACAGGCCTCCAACTGGACTCTGTCCCATTGACCACTACTCTCTGGCTTCTATCCTTCAGCCAGTTCACAATCCACCTCACTATCCGATCATCCAGACCACACTTCCTCAGTTTAGCTGTGAGGATGCCGTGGGAGACTGTGTCAAATGCTTTTCTGAAGTCAAGATAGACCACATCCACTGCTCTACCATCATCCACCCACTTCTGTCTTTTGGCAGCAGTCAGTTGGGCTTCATTGCTACAGCATTTCAAGGAGGAAGGTCCTTCCCTGTGCCCAGTTGCATGCACAATCAGACTTAACTTGATGGTTCTGAGAGTAAGAGCTTACTTGAAGAAAGAGAGGCCAGCTTTCGATTTCTCTTCTGGCTTGATTCAGAGTAAGAACTTGGATTCAGGTCTCCCATTTCACAGGCTATCCCCAAATGAGCTTTTCTTCTCTTTAAGCTATATAAATCCCTTTGTATAAATAATTGAGTGTTCATTGGGCCAGACGGGAATGGGAAATGTGAGTGATTCTCCAGCCTGCTAGTTAGCACGCTCATCTGCGATGTGGGCAAGTCAGGTCCAAACCACTGCCGCAATGACTAGTTAATTATTCATACAAAACAGAACAGCTTCTATGGGAGACAGGGAGTGCAATTATCCAACAGATTGACGGTGGATGTACTCTCCCGGGGTGTGGGAGAGCTGAGTTCAATCCCCACTGCAAATCAGGGTAAGGGAAGTTTTGAGAATGGCCTGTTACTTTGCAAGTTAATGTTGACAATTTGACTATTGGATGTACCACATGCACACAGATAATTCTGGTAAACTCCAAATCCTCTTCCCCTTGGTACAACTGTTCTCCTAGTACAAAAACTCATGTATCAAGGCTGAGGCTTCTTTGTTGTATAAAAATAGATGGTACAATAAGCAAATTATCTAGATTTCCATTACAGTAGTGGGAAAAAAAGGTGGAGGACATTTTCTGAACGCAATTCATCTCACTAATAAAAAGTCAGTGAGACAATTTCTTCTCCCTAAGTTTTAGTTGTCTGTAAAGGAGCCTAGACACCCAATTTGAATGCAGATATATGTCTGGGAGGTATCCAAAGTCAACTGAGAGGACCCCAGCTCAGGTTTCCATGATGCAGCTCGCATGGTGATGCAGCCAGTCATGCAGCAATGGGAGTGCCCTGATGCTCAGCACTAAGCAGCAGCAGAGTCTCCTCTGGGGCCACCAGAGCCCCAGGCGCACACTCTCCTCACAGCGGTCCCTCCATTAGCCATCTGAAATTGCTCCTTCCTCTTTGCTCTGGTACTTCAGTCTTCTTGTTTTTAAACCCTGCTTGAAAGACACATCACAATAGCTGCTGCTTTTTCTAGGGCTTACACCTAGAACTATAAAACATTGTCAGCCTGCAAAGAGATGACATAACTAAGCAGTACATGATTTGGTTTTGTTTTCAATCAGTTTATAAATTCCAGACACTGGAAGATCCTAATTTATATGGCAATGTCAGTTAATGGAAGGGCATAGTCCCTCCTTGGTGCTTGTACTAAAAACGCCAGTAGAATCCATGAGTGATAGTGAGCACTTCCCACTGACATCAACAGGGATCTGATCCACCAAATATGCTTGTGGCAGCTCTCTCAGTGAGACTAGCTCAATGCCCTCCAGATGGGGAAGCCACAAGTGAGTAGAATTAAATTTTTTTCTAGGTTGTTTTCAAATTAAACAAGTAATAAAGTTGCATGACTCTGTAGCCTGCATCATGTCTTTAAATGCGGTATTAGAATGTCATTGTCATCTCACAGCAGATGGGGCAGGGGTTCCTCCTCACAGAAAAGTTTCCTGGGGAATCACGCTAGGGAGAACATTTCGGCAGGAAAGCCCCTGTACAGTAATGTCATCCAAATGTAGAGTTATTGCAAGGTGAGAAGCAGGGGCAATGCTTGAGTCTCACCAGTGGCAACATGGGTGTAGGACCTGGGTCAGAAAACACACCAGGCTTTGGGCTGTTGCCTTGTCTGACCTCCATGAGACAATGCATATATACCTGGAGGGGCTAATGGGAAGGAGTAGAAAGGCTACTTTGACATGCAAAATGACACTTAGTAAGTACTCAAATCCAAGAAAATAATCCAGAAAACCCACACTCCAGTAGCTGCAATGTTTGTCTGAGCTTTGAGTAATTGAATACCAACTTATCCATCCCAAAATGTCCATGTCCAGTTGACAGTATGCACAGGATCTCACAGTTCTGGCTGTACAGTGGCTATGCAGGCTGTATACTTCTGCAGCAGAGGTTAAAGCTCCTTTCTGACACTTCTCTGCACCGGAGTCTAAGAGATGGGCCTCTCTCTTCACAGGCTGCACATGAGTATCTCATTCTCTGCTCCAAGGAACAACCTTGAAGACTACTGAAAGACAGGAGGCTGTAGCTTTGGTGACTGTGTTTTAAAGAGAAGGAGCCTGGCTCAGTTTGCAGCCAAAGTCTGTGAATCCCAAATAATGAAAGCTCTGTGCTCCAGTTAGGAACTGTGGCTTAAACACAGCTTTACTCCATACTTGATGCCGGCAACCTCTCTGTAAGGACCTCCTCAGTGTGTGTGTCATTATGGCTCAGCGTCTTGCGATGCCTCACTCTTTCCAGACACTGAGCCTAGGCTTTCATTGTGGGTCTCTGATTCACCCTGCTGGGGCAACAGGCTTCACTTTCAGGAGCCATGAAAGAACCACCTTGCCTTGCCTTTGGTTATCTCTCTTCATCCATGCCATGAGAAACGCACGGGGCAGATACATGTCTCTGATCCTGATGCTTGTGCTTGGGATCCCACGTGGTGACGCACACTCCTCAGTCACTAACATAGAAAAGGATGTTATGGCAACTTTCTTTCCTTTTTTTTAATGTCTTTTTTTTTTTTTCCCTTCAAAAATTGTACAAGCAGTAGAAAGGCACAATCATCCTTTTTTTTTGCTTTGGAGCTGTGTAACATAAGCTGCACAGCAGATTTGTTCAGGAAACAGTTTGTAACTTTGCTGAATCTACAAATTTATGAACATTGCTACACAATTTTTGTGCTAATAAATAGTTAACAGGAAAATGAACTATACAAATGCAGGAGTATGCGTGCTTGATTTATGGAACTAGTATACATGTCTTTTCTTACATGAAGCCGAACACATTCAATTATCAGTGTAATTACAGGGCAATTCTCTCTCTTCCACATCATGTGATTTTATTTTATATTTGAACAATACATATGTATGGTTTGTCTGGTTTTTAATAGCTACCATATTGCTCACCCATTCTGTTAGTCGTTTAACTTTATTTAACATTCCCTATCTCCACATGGTTCTCAACTTGTTTTTTTTTTTCTTCTTCTTGAAGGGAATTGCCACTCTTTGGTGGCAATTTTATTGATTTCAACTCAGAGCTGATTTCCAAGTGCTGTTCTTCAAGCAGGTATGAAGAATGAAGTGTCTCTTCTCACATGGAATGCACTAGGCTGGAATTGTGCATGGCATGACATTATCATTATGTTACCTTGTTCACAGGTTTTTACTCTGTTCACTCCATTCCCTGTCTTCAAAAATCTAGGAAGAGCCTCCCTGTGCTTCCCAGCTGTGCTCTGGGACCTACTTTTGGCTAGATCTGTCAGTGGATATCACGGCAAAACACTTGCTCTCAAGTATCATTGAATAATTTTTTCCCAGAGCATCTTGCCAACTCACAAGGAAGATTCCGCTTGCAAATACATCCTGTTACTCTGAAAGCTTGCTGCACTACAGTCTGAGCTACTTGGCCGTGGCTGAAATTGTACTCATATATAATATTTAATCTTCTCTTTGTAGGTACTCACCTAACAGGTGTTAGTGAAGGCAAATCCACCAAAGGAGATGTTATTCTCACCATCCATTTAGAGGGGAATGGTTCTGGTATTACATGTAGATTTTTGCACAGTGATTTCTTTTCTGGAGGCAAGATCATGAAAAATGTGACTGCCAAATGCTTTCCCGTTAATATCTACATTGCTTATCCTTTTGTGCACAAAACCTGCTTTGGTTTGTTTCCGTCTGTGTTTATGCCTTTACTTGGCCTTGTGTGACTCATCTGTTCTTTCAGCTGATTTTGTCCTCGGCTTTTTTGCCTGTCTGCTGATCAATATCAATTATCCAACTGAGTCCAGTTCCAATGCCATGACAATATAAGCTTGGTAGCTGCATTGTTACTAATTCTTATTACTTTCCAGTGTCTGAGAAGGTTGTCTGTACATCCACCAGACTTTCACAGAAACATCATTTATTGCCAGTGGATGTAAAGAAACATCACATTTCTCTTAAGTACCTATTATTTTTCCAAACTATTTTAAGATTTTGCTGGATCTTTCTTTATTTTAGCTCTGAAGACAGACGTCAAAAAGCATCCTTTGCCATATGTTCTATATGCGGTGACGCACCCTGATAGCTATCCTTCCTTTATCTATTTGTCATTGCTTTCCACGTTACTCTGGAAAAAGTTCATATTTCACAAATAACCCATGTATACAGATTGCACCAGAGAATGAAGTATTGCTCACAGCCATGCCTGAAGTCATTCAGTCAGCCACAGCAAAGAAGTTAAGCAGTGAAATTTATTTCACTTCTGGCGCCACGCTAAGAGACGCACTCAAAAATACATTTGCAAAAAATAACAGCAGCTTTACTGAATCTACTAAGGTATGAGCAATTCTACATGTTCTAGTAGACTTTGCCATTTATGACAATAAATAATTATGGACACACAGAGCCTACACCAAAGCAAATATCTGAAACTCACGAGACTACTGTTCCTTCCTAGCTTACGAGTGAGAGGTTTCTGGCTGCTTGCTCAGATTATTAAAAAGAATAGAGATCAAACAGAAAAACAGTGAAAACTGGCAAGAAAAATAACTGCACTTCCTCTGAAGGCAGTAGATTGCTTGCAGGAGTTTTCATTTGCTCAAATCAGTGTTATTTTAAAGAAAATATTGATCTTGAGGTGATAACATCTACCCTGCAATGCTAAGTGATTTTGAAGCTAAATTCACTGTGCATCTACACTGCTTACCTGCTGCAGCTTTTGGTCTAGTTTGGGGCCGTTCAACTAGTTGCCTCAGGGAAAACCTCATGTGTCCACCAAGTATTAAAACATACTCTAGGACGTGGTCTCCTGCACTGTGGATAAGCCTTGGAAGTGTCTACCTGGCCAGTAATCTCCATGTGTCCCACCCACATTTTCATGACCTGGGGGAGCGGAAAGCCGCTTGCCACA
Source organism: Tauraco erythrolophus (assembly GCF_009769465.1). NCBI lineage: Eukaryota > Metazoa > Chordata > Aves > Musophagiformes > Musophagidae > Tauraco > Tauraco erythrolophus. The sequence goes on from NC_141496.1 coordinate 30,965,081, forward strand.
TGGGCCACAGTGTCTGGTAGGAGCCTGCACTTAGACTGTGTTTATGCTGTCCATCAGGACATTGTCAGGACAGAGAGCAGGATCTGGGAATGCTTCATTGCTTTTCCAGGCTCAGATAAAATCACACATAGGCAGCAAGACCTAAAGCTAAATAAGAAGAGAGGCATTACCTTTGCTTTTTTGTCCTGCCTCTTCTCTGTCTTCAACAACAAAACCCCTGGATTTATGTTGTATGACAATTAATAAAATAATATTGCCTAGTGTATGCACGATTTTCAAGCAAATGTATCATTGTTTCCTGCAGTAAAGGGCATTAGCAGCAAGCCAAGATAGAGGCCCCTGGCATGTCCCCAGAGCTCTGCCAGTCTCATGTGTCCTCTTGCACACACATATGCTCCCTAGAGCCACCCAAACTCAGTCTGGTGGTAACAACAGAAGATCCACCTGCTCCACAGGCATGGTTGTATCGTTCAGTGCAAAACACATTAAGAGTGATTCAGTCTTCAGGCACACAAATCATGCAGTGACTTCTACCTATTCAGAAGTTCAAGTGTGGTTGAGTCACTGAAAACAGCACAGAGTGATGTGACTGGACAAACAACACAAGACATCTTTGAAGTAATTTTATTATTTTCTTAGTGTTTAAATTATGTGAAAAGAACTTGAGCCTGAAAAATAAAACATTAAAAAACTTCTAAATTTAGAATTATTATGATTGCATGTTATGGTCCAGCCATTAGCTTCAAGACTGACACCTTTTCCCAGTGAGTCCTGATCTTGATGAATATTGGGATGAAGGGAGCAGGAGCTCTGGCCACAGTGTCCAAGATCTACATCTTGAAAGGTAATCAAAGCATAATAACATTATTCCTCTATTATTAGTGTTACTCTATTATTGCCGTATTACTCACCTATTATTAGCCTATTACTAGAGATGCTGAAGCCAGGTGCCAAGGTTGCTCAGGAGGCAATGGAAAACTGAAACCAGTTTGCTTAATATTTTCTATCATCTCCATTCCACATAAGCACATCTGAATTTGTTTTCCACTGAACCTTTCTCCTCATAAATTTCTTCAGGTGTTACAATTATACACTGACATTTCATGCAGAGAATTCAGCAGGCCTTTAAAAGACAGGGAAACTGAAAGGTTTATGTATTGTATGCAGACAGTTATCACAACTGACAACATTTCTGATTGACTGGAAATAATTCTCTGACAACATCAAAAAATCAGGGCTGCACTGTCAACCCTGGTTGAGTATACAGACAATTAGGATTTGAGGCTTAGTTCAGCACCAGTGCAAAAAAAAGAGTGCAAGGAGAGGGGAATTGATCTGAAGCACTCATGGCTAGGCAGAACAAATTGTCTTCATTAAAAATTTCTCTAAAACTACCGCTCACAAAGAAAAATATCAGGTCAAATGGGCCTTGTATGGGCAAAACTCTCATTTGCTTCAGCAACTGCCTCTTAATATAAACCATTTCCACACATGGACCTTTCTTTCTACATCTGTGTTTTTAATACCTTGCCATTTGCACTCATGTTCCTTAAGGCAAAACTCTGCTTTTGGTTACACAAGTGGAAATGCAGTAGCTTTTCTCTGTATTAACATTAACATAGTGAAGAGCAAAATTTTTTGACCTAAAACTCTGAAATCGTTTTTATATGTATTTTTACTGGTGTGTCAGCAAAGTATAACAAATACCCTGCCAGCAAAATTCCCGTGGATAGCACAAGAATACAAAGCTTGTTCTGAAAGGGATTGTTTCCAGCACTGTAACCAATTTCACGGCTGATAACACACACATCTACCAGCAGATAAGCAAAGAAAATATGCTTGTGTGATTAACTACATCTCTGATGCACTGCACAGTGCATGACTTGCGCTTTTCCCTTCTCTTAACTTCAGAGCTACTTAGCAATGCGGTTCCCATCGGATTCAACAAATTTCTATTAACTTATTGAGAACAGGTCTTGTATACAACTAAGCACTTCAGATCGCAGGATGTCAGAAGTGATGCTTGAAAATCCAGTGGGAGACTACATAAGCATCTCAAAGAAAACATAGTCCACCTATGTTCTTAATCTGGAGTCATCCCTAAGTGAAGTGACGCCATCATAACCAAAGTTTCGGCCACCCAGCTCACAGCGAGCAACTTTCCAACAATATAAAGGTCCTGCTGCTTACACAGGACAACTAAATTGCTCCAGCCAGTTCTGACACAACACAGAAGTAGCCCTTATGAATATTCCGCAGGATCTTCTCAAGTTTTCTCTTGAAGAATTTAAAGAACATCACATACAACATTTAACCTTAATTTTAACTTTTATTTTAACTTTGAGTAGTAGATATTACATAAAGGTATACATTTTCTTCCTAAAGAAAATTGTCTTCAACCTCTTGTTCTGTTCTATTAATTGGCATAAATCTTCTTCAAATAATGTAAAACAAAACTATCAATAAAACTATGGAAGTGACCATAAAAAGAAAACAAACAGCTTTATGAATTCATTTTAAGAGCATCTTGCAGACAAAGGGAGGTTTATCTGAACATACTATTCTGGCTTAAGTCCTTTTCCAACGACAATGACTTCAGAGAATTCCTGGTTTCATATCATCTGCACATGGGCATTTTCCATGAGGCTGAAATTGCTTCTACTGAAAAGGAGCCCAATGGACAAAAGATCAGAAAACCCATGATACATCCCACCGCTTACGTTTCTTTGGCCAAGGACAGTGGTAAATGATACGATAAGAGCTGACAAATGTATTTCTCACAAATAATGTCATTCTCTGAATATAGAAACTGAACTCTGCATGGGCAGCTTCCACTGAGGACAACATATTGAGTTAGTACTAATTTCTACTGGATGAAACTATGTTTAGGGTTTGTTGTCCTTTTTAACACTGAACTTTGGAAAATATGCAAGCAATGTTTTAATAACTAAGGCTGACCGTTCCTAATGTAGAGTCAGCTATGCCAGCCAACTAGTTTCTTGCTGATAAAGCCTGTTCTGATCATGAAGGTTAGTATGTACAACAACAGCAAAAGTGCCTGTTAGTGGTTTAAATTGCATCCAACAGCTCATTGTCAGTGGTACAGCTTTACCACTATTCTTGTCTGCTCACTTGTGGTCACTATAGTTCTCCAACAATGCTTGCCCAGAACACACTTCTTATCACCAAGTTACTGCCAGTGGCCCCCTCCAGGGAAATCAGTTCTGGAACACTTTCCTCACATAGAGCAGTGAGCTCCCAGTTGTTGCTGTCTGCTGCAGCAATACACTGCTAAAGAAGAAAAAAGAAAAAAAATAAATAATGAAACAGGCCTATATTGATGATCTGGTAGAATATGCTTCAATAACCAGCTCATGAGCAACATTCAGAACTGTCTGTCATGCAAGAAGTATGACAGATAACTGATTTTATGATTATGCAGGACATGTGAGGGGTTAGGACAAGGTCCTGAGAAGTCCTAGATATTCCCCATTTTGTGCCAGTCAGACTTTCCGACCATGATGATCAATGCAATATATGCAAAAAGAGCTTGCTTTTTTTTGAATAATCTTTTAAGAACAAATAATAGGACATCAACTACATAAAATTACTTAGATCAACACCTGATATGCTATTGAGTGAAAACAAAGTGAGTCATAACAGTTCAGAAAAGAAAGTATGTGCCCTGTAACCAGCTGAAACAAGAGAAGGAGACCAGAGAGGCAGGATAAGTCACGTGCATGAATGGTCACAGTCTTAGGGCTGTGCTTTCGCCAGATAGCATCTTTCAACAGCATAAGCCCATCTTCTGCAAGATGGGGAATTCTTCTATGATTTTTAGGCACCTCACTTTTGGTGGGACATGGGTATCCAGGCACCTTTGTACTGGCCTCCCAGTACAGTTCTGAAGTATTGATTTACTTTCAATACCTAGAGAGGAGCGCTGCTTGCTGAATCTCTCATTATCAGCTTAGTGCAACCCAGTAACTCTTCACTGCAGTTTCTTCCCAGCCAGATCACTGCTCCACACTCAATCCATTTAAAGTTGAGACTAACTTTTGTTAGTATTGAAGTATTTCCCTGTTTCAACACAGAATACGATCAGTATCTTTCTGTGCTGTCTCAAGAAACATGGCAATATGCACTAAAAGATCACAAACTGCTCACATTTCACTTGATATATTCAGACACCACAATGGTAGCAAGGTATAAAAATTAAAGATAAGTACAATCTTACCAAGAGGGTGAGATTTGTTGTAAGGTACACTTAGAGAGACTTTTATCTGTAGCAGATTTGCTATCCCTGTTTGTTTTCCTTGTTCTAAACAGTTTTACAAAGCAAAAATAAAAGATGGAAAGACTATTATCCCTGTCTTCAGGGTGAACTAAAGTTCGCTGTCTGTGATTCCTGCACATATTTCCTGTTAATGTAATCAATGATACAGAGACTGAGAGATATATTTGATTCTGGGAATGAAAGAGTGAAACATATAATTAGCTGCCTCAGATAACGGTTTCAGCAGATGGGTAGGAGACCAATGCTTCTAATGGGCCTTTTTTTGACCCAAGGGAGGTTGGCAATCGCTTTTGCTGACTGGATTCAGTATTGAGGGCATCTGGGAGATGAGCCTCTGATAAATGGGTTTATGCAGTTTGTCAAACAAGCACATGTGTGAGTAGCACTTTTGTGCTCATTCCCAGAAACGAATCATGAAGATGACTAATTGTTGTGAGCCACCTCTCATGTTCTGCCAAAGACATACAGTGTATGAAATCTTCGCTTAGTTCTCAAATAAATGCTGTACACCATCTCCTGTGTATAGATGTTCAGCTGTTACCTTCTCCCTGTCTATTCACTGTGCTCTTTCCCTTCCTCCCTTTGTTCCAGTTATCCTACCGTTTTTTAGAGGATTCCTTGTCATTTCAGAGAGATATTTTGAAAGTTCCTTACATTTTCTGTGTCTTATGTCTTACTTTTTAGTACTCATCGGCTCCAAGCAACATTTAAAGCCAGCTGACACCCAGAAGTTTCTCTTTACAGATTGTAGCTGGACTTTGGATTTTGTAGAATAAGAAAAAACAGATATTTTGAATTCCCTGAGAATCAGAAATGTAAAAATATTTAAACTAAAATTGTTTCTAAAAATGCATTTATTATTTAATTTCAAAACAATTTGTTGATTCAGAATTATTTTCTGAATGTCCTATCACTTGCTTTATTTTTCTTTACTTTGTGCTTATCATATTTTTACAGAATAATAATAAAAATAGTCTTTTAAATTTTGTTTTTAAATATAATAAGGGCAGTTGCTACATAATACTGACTGAATCATCTTATCTTTAGATCAAAATGTCTCCAGTTCATGCAGTAATGGTAAATTTTGACACTGATATTTTGATGTATGGAGCAAGAAGATAAGCATCCGGTGCACTAATAGGAGAAACAGCTGGTTTCAATATCTTTGAATACTCTTCTATAGGACACTAAAAACTAACACAGCAACATCTGTAAACTGAGTATGCCTGTAATGTTCTGCTTTCTAGGTTCTAATCTACAGCTCATCACCACTGAAGCTGATCATAAACGACTTCAAGTTCAACAATTATTTCAGAAGACATGCTCCAACTGTGTTTAAAACACTGACATCTGCTAAATAAAATCCGATAGGATTGAGATAAACTGGCAAAATTCATCATATGAATTATATTTTGAGATTATTCATGCAGTTAGCTATATATCAGGGTTTCTTTGTCATGTTTAAAAAAAATAAATTTTTGGAAATCGAAGTCAAAGACTGAAAAATTTTAATAGAAGTAATGTATTGTGTGAATCGCTTCATATGGACCACCAGGAGCAATTTTGCTTTCTTGGTCCTGTAGGTCAATTTGCACTGGATTTGCAGTCTTGAAACTGTTGTTGTCCATGCACTAGGACGTTTCGTTCTGAACCATGGACTATTAGAAACAGGTAAAGTGTTCTCTTATCTTGAGGTAAATGAAACACAACACACATAAATAACAGATATGCATCTTAGTTAAAATCTGAACATACAAGCATTTCTTTTTCTTTTTAAATAAGAGCTTGTTCTTGAGTTGCATTTTCTTGAAAGTACCTCAAATGTACAATTCATTGAAAAGATTTGCCCTCACTTAACTGAAGAAAAGCATGTCGTGTTATGGCTTCAGCTAGGAGCTTGCAAAGGGAAAGTAAGGTGTTTTCTCCCCTAGCACATTCTACAGCATATGTGCTCTATTTGGGAGTGTTGTGTTTTCCACTTGTCTCCAAGACTGGTCACAGGTGGAGGCTAGAGTAAAGTCTGGGCTTGAGCTCTCAAGTAGGACAGGGAACGCTTTTCCTTTTTGCTGCTTCTTGTCGGATTTTGGTTATATGCCACCAATTCAGATCCAGAGGAAACTATCAGGTTAATTTGTCAGGCATGTTAAGACTCTGTCCCTTGCTTTTCTGCAGGTAATACAGATTACCATGTCTACGCAAGAAAGTCAAAGCCTCCCAAGTCTGTGCTCCACACTTTAGGCCAGTGGTGAGCATCATCTCATATGACAAGCTGTATGCCAGGATCTTCAGCAATCGAGAGATGAAAAAAATACATCACATGCTTCTGAAAAGAGGGAAACAGAGACCACCTGAGATAATGCAAAGGCTAGCTGAGGTCCCACTTTTCCACTGGGACACATGGTTAAGCTGCGTATGAAGCTACATCGCAAGATGACCTGGTGTTTTTAGGCTTCTCAGCACCTATTGTCTTGCAGTTCATGAAGGATTTGGCCACAGCCAGCCACAGATGACGAGGCATAGGAGCTGCACTTGCTGCTTACAAACTGCACGGTTTGTGAGACACAGATTGGTGACTCTGCTAGAAAGTCATCAGTTTCCAAGGTGTCTCTCAGTGTTTTTTCAGGCAATGTTATAATCGGAGAGAGTTTGATGTCTATGACTTTGTCCTGCATTTCTAAGTTCTTACCTCTGCACCATTACCCTGGTGCAGACACCATCTTGATTTCAAAGCTGCACCAGGATATATGCATGCACAAATGTATTTCTTTGTCTAACCCAGCTAGCTACATAAGCTTGCAAAGTCCAGCTCCACTTGCTGTCATTCAGCCAGCTACTCACTCAGCACTTGCCACAGCTCCTTTCTCGAGTCTTTGATGCTTGGATGCGCTTTGCATCCCATTCTGCTCATATGTGCCCAGGGAAATTTGCTCAGGTGTTTTTGAGGATATGGGTTGAAAGCAGAGCAAAGCGTACTATCAAAACAAAAAGTAAACATGGAAATAAAATGTCAGAATTGAGATAAACAGTTAAATAAGTATTACATCCATTCAAAAAGTAAAACCACCAAAAAAGCAAAGGAAAAATGTCTCTTGCAGCCTAACTCCTAACTTCAAGGATGTGTTTGTCAATCCTTCCAGCATCCTCAGCAACAGTGGAATAATAAGTGAAACAAATGCTAAAAATAGTAATATAAAGAATATAATGGATTTAGTTGACCTGTATGCAAGAGACACTAAGCAAAATGTTGTGTCCTAAAATTCCCTTTTGATATGGCTATAGAAAGCAGAAAAGTAGAAGTGGGTTATTCTGAGGTTCTAGCTCTGTGAAGAATACCTGATTTTGCACGTGTTACTCTTAGAAAGATAACCCATGGACAGTGTGCCAGAATGAACCCAACGTTGTGTCAGCAAAGGGTCTTTTAGCCACTGGGTGATGTCTGAGCCCATTGTTGTGCATCTTAACTTGCTTTTGCCTGTATTTTTTTAACATCATTAAACTTTATTGGCTAACATTTTTTTCTCTTGCAGTATTTGTGCGTAATGACTCTTTTTTGATTTCTTCTTTGTGGCTCGTGGCACCTGCTACAGGCTGGAACATTTTTGCTTTTGGCTCTTATAAGCCATAAAAAATAGTCTGCTATAAAAGTCCTCTCTTAAGTGTTTGCAGACTTCCTTGAGCTGATTTTTTTTCAAATCCAGCCACATTATATCAAGATATACAGAAACATAATTATCTTACCCAGGAAAACTTTTGTTAATCAAGTAATCACACTCCAAATATTTATCTTTTACTGTAAAAAATAACCTTGTTATTGAAAAACAAATGTGAGTGAAAAAAGAGGATTCACTTGTAGCTAAAAAATATATAATGCTTGGCAACTACGTTCTGGATACAAACATTGGTCTCCTTCTGCAACGCCATATATGAAGTACTTGACACAGCATGTATGGTAACTATTCTCAATATTTTTCATCCTTCAATAGTAATAAATGTTGAAAACAGTTACCAGGACAAATAGAAATATTCACAAGTGAGTAACATGTGTAAAAATAAGGACTGTGGGATTTCGCCCACATGGTACTCTCAGAAAAGAGCTCCCCTTTGTTCCTGCTGAGCAACAACTGAAGTCTAATTCTACGTGGTCTAGTTATTGCTTTGAAGAACGAAGCGTTGACTTATGGCAAAGAATAACGCAGTGGAAGGGACTGCTACTTAAAGGTTTGACAGAAACATGTTGGAACTGTCTCTGGGTTGGTTAGTCCGTTTATGTGACCAACAGGGATCCTGCAATGTGTGGAGTTTATCTAGGAAATATCTGAACAGGAAATATTAATACAGCCTCCTTGCTCTAGGGAAAAAGGACTCTTTTGCTAAGTTTGAGGAGAGGGAGCTAAGACAGTATGAATGAGATGGAGATGTACAAATGGGAAAATTATTTATTTTTATGTCACAAATCTTGGCCAGAGGCTGCTGGAGCCAAAACTCTTCCACATGTGAAGACCGCGAAGTTACTGAGCCAAAATACTGTCCTGATTCCAAGAACCTTAGAAGTTCTGTCATTGTATTGGATACTGTGGGTCACTCTCCCTTGGTGAAAGAGACTACATCTGCCTGGGATGTTAGTCTGTGACCATGGCTGAGAGCTGGTGTGCTGCAGCTGCTGCTGGGACTGATAAAGGTGTTGCTGTTATACCACATTTCCACCATCTGCTTGTTGGATCCAAGTGCTGCTTCTCACTGAGTACGTAAATTTTAAGGTCTTTGGGGCTGAAACCAGCCCTTTAATTTTACAAATTGGATTCACACTATTTTATATGGCAAACCTTCTAACTGTTGGGGACTTGCAGGCATTTCTGAAGTAGCAATGAAACAGCCTTAGCCCCAGATGTCTCTTCAGAGTTGCCAAATACATATAAAGCCACTCCATTCTACGTACTCCATTACAGGTTTCTTTCATCCTATGTAAGCTATAAAATCCACATTGCAGCTGTTTGCTTCTATGGAGAGCATAAGCTCTGCAAGTACATTCTTCCTGACAAGCTTTGCAACAGTTTAGTGATGATTCAGGCACTTCATCAAAGAAGAAGAGATCCTGTGCAATGTATAAATTCTACTGAGACCCTACACAGCTTGTGAACTCTCTAGGATCCCTTGCAAAACACTCGAAAAATCAAAACAGTCAGAGCAAGTAAAGCTATTATTATTCTTCTCAGAATCTCCGCAATACTCACAATCCCAGACAAAAGTAAGAACTGAATGAGCCAAAATGCATATTTTGTAATTCCCATTGTTGTTGATATATCGTTTGACAAAAGCAAACAAAAAATTCTACCAATTTTCAACTCAAAAATCTATTTTCCAATTACTATGAAGCCTCTCACTAAATGATCTGCTGGCAAAAAAACCCTTCCATGATACAATACAAGCTGAATGGATCCCAAACAACTTGAATTTTTGTGGAAATTTAGTGTCACTCAAAAAGTAAAAGTTACTGTTCTGGCACTCATTCTGCAGTTTAATTGCAGTTTAATCATAATATTTTAACAACTATACCTCGAGCTTCTAAAAGGAAAAAAAATAAAAAAGATTACATGTTTTTGTTCTAGCAAACACTTATAGGCATTAAAATAGACTGGGTTCAAGGTCATGGAGATCTCAGTAAATTACATTGGCTTAAGCTTGGATCAGGAGCTGGGAACCCAGGGCATACCAGTAACCAGCAGAGCACTCTAAAACCAACAGCATTCCCTCACAAGCAATGATTTTAAACAAAAGACTTCAAATACATGAACATTATAGAAGAGAAAAGGTAAATGTAATAAAATGTCAATTTTAAAAACTGACAGTCCTGGTAGTGTGACTACGCACACGCAGCGCACGCTTCCAATAGCCCTGAACCCACACCACCTCCTACAGCTGGAGCATCGGCCGAGGCAGCTAGCTGTAATCCTCCATAGGTCATTGTCTAAGTTTATGGCAATCCAGCTCCTGGCCACGCTGATCTTTTCCCGCTAAGGCAGTTTCCAGCTGTTTCCGCATCAAGCCGTTTGCCTATCACCGTATTGCCGCTACTTCCACTGCCTGTTGATTACAACCGCAAGCTACCGTGTTGGAGAGGGTAAAATACAACTGTTTTATTCATATGTTTCCAGACTTGGATATCAGTGTTTTATTTCTCTCAATATCCCATGGGCACGTCATTTTAATGAGAATGTCACAAAGTCCTATGTAATACCCACACAAATAAGGTCTGGCCCATCCAAACACCTCTCCTTGCCAGCCAGCAGATACGAATGCAGAGCTAAGTCTTCTTTTTCCAGCTCAACAGCTTTCTGCAGTGGGTACCACATTCTTGTCAGTATTTCTCTTGAGGTGGATTGTCTATCTGATGCAGAACATTTATCTCCTCCTCTGTTTCGCAGAAAGTTTTCTTCTGTTAGGCCTTAGCCTTCCGCGATTAAAATCAGAACTACATCCATTGTCCCAGAACCGTCTCTGCACAAATACACATGCATTTATAAAATCCAAGGTGGATCAGCACACTGAGATACCCTAAGTCATAAGAGCAGTGGAAGCACGCAACTTGCACTTTTGCACACAGGTTTTTTCAAAGTCTCCATTCTGAGACAGTGGAAGAGAAAGTATTCAACTAAATTTGACCCAAATTTCATAACTATGGTGACTCTTTACCAAGACGTCTAATTCTGGAGTCCAGGACACACGCTTTGGACGGGTAGAGAAGAAGCAAACTTGAAGAATAAGAGGCCTCTGTTTAACCAGATCTCATCAAGGTTTCTGCAGTTCTAACCTAGCTTTTCTTAAACACACACATGCATACTCGTGGCTGAAACAGCCTCTAGCCTTCCTGTGAATTTCCTCTCTCTTAATTCTTTTTTATATACGCAAGATGGTGAGTTATTGAGGAAGTAACACTGAAGCATGAGTCCTTGGACTGCTATTGCAATCCCACAAGAGCAAGAAGCTGACTTACGACAGGAGACTGCAGCAGAACAGGATTTATCTTGCACTGGCCGGAGTGTTTATGGAGTTATCCTCTGTGGGATTAAGAAAATTTTCCTCTGGCTTCCCTGCAGTTCTCCGGCTGATGTTGCTCATCACCCTTGCGCGCATGGGTGTGTACCTCCGAGAGGATTTTGTGTTTTCCTTCTCTCACCCCTGCCAGTAATTACCAACACACAGTGCCGGGGAACGAAGAAGGAGGGAGAGCTCTAAAGGGGCCTACCACCAATTCAATAGGGCTTTGATTTAACAGCTCCGAGTCCTTTGAAAACATTTTGCCAAGAAAAGCTTGCCATCAACACGTATAATCTCTTATCAGGGGCCATTGAAAGCCTGGGCTGCGAGGTTAATTCTCCCATCGCAACGAGTTTCAATCAGTTCAAAACTCACATCGAGATGAAAGCTACGAAGCCTTCTCGCCCGGTTTGTCCCGCAAAACCCACTGAGATCAACCGACTGGGGAGGATTAGGGCATGCTCATCTGCTGGCTCTCCAGCAGGACGGGCAGGCTCAAAAGAAAAACAATAATTAGGGATAATTGCTTGTGTCCAAACACAGGCATTAAAGCCCCTTTCCCCTTTGGTACTTTGTGAGCTGGAATGAAAAAGACACCCCCTGTTTTGACAGCTGGGCAGGCGAGCGGAGCTGGTGACAGATGAAGCGAGACGTCCCCGGGCATCGGCGGCGCAGCGGGGCGGGCCCGGGCGGGCCGAGGCCGGCGGCGGCCGGGGCCGCCCCGCCTCAGGCCCGCCCCTCCGCGGGCGGAGCCGCCGTGCCGCCCCGAGATGGCCGCGCCGCCCGAGGCCCTGGCCGCGCCGCCCCGAGGCCATGGCCGCGCCCTCGGGCCAGCTCCGCCCGGAGGCGCCGCCGTTGCCCCCAACGGCCGTAACGGCCGCGGGGCTCGGCGGCGCGAGCATCCCGCCGCCCGGGCGGTCCCCGGGGGACGGGCGGTCCCCGCGGCGGGGGGCGGTGGCGCTGCGGAGGAGGCGGCGCGGAAGGAGGAGGCGTGTTGAAGTGTTGCCGCCGCGTCGCTGCCGCGCTATCGGCCCACCGGGGCCCCGGCGCTGCGGGCGGGGGCGGCGGGCTCCGGAGGGGCGCCGGCCCCGCGGCCGCGCTGCCGCCGGGAGCGACGCCGGGCGGCCGGAGCCTGCCCGGGGCAGGGGCAAGAGCGGGAGCGGGAGCGGCGCGGCGCGCCGTTCCGCCGAGGGACGGGCTCGGGGGGGGGCTACTTGCGGCCCCGGGGGTCCGGGAGGCGCCGGGTGCTCCGGTGCCGCGGGGAGCCGGGCATCGGGACTCCGATCTACAAGTGTTGCGTTTCTCGTACGCTCAATCGGCAAATGCAAATCAGATGGGAACGGTAACGCGCTTCGAAGCGACTGACTAAAATTACACTCTCGAGCTGTAATGTATACAACGGCATGAGTGATTAATTAGCGAAACCCACATCCGACAAGAAAGATTTTTGAAAGGGATCTTGGAAAACACTGCAAATACAGCTGGGATCCAGATTAATACATTTATCTAATAAAGCTCTTCCCGGTCGCCTTCTGTCTCTCGCCTGGTCCTGTCTCCTTCTTCTTCTGCCTCACATTAGGGTCGTCGCCTCAGCCAGCACTTCGCTGCCTAATCGGACGAGCTAAACTTCTTAACACGAAATTATATTTGTGTGCTAACTGCCAATGCCGTAGCGTCAGGCGTTGGACATTAAAAGACCGGGAACAGGCAGATGCTTTGCTTTTCCATTTGGGAGGTGAAGCAAGGTTATGATCTCTCCTCTGACAGCGAAGATGAAAATGGAGCTATATTCCCGCAGAAGAATGAGGCAGAGCCAGCGTGTTTAGTAAACGAGATCTTTAGCAGCAGCAGCAGCATCACTGCTGTGGCAGCGGCGCTTGAGAATGTGAATTAAGGTGCATTTTTGGAACTGCGCTACGTTAGAGAGTGTGCTACTAGTGCGGGCTAACCTATCATATGTATTATCATACAAAACTGGTCTGAAGGGTGAAAGATAAAACGAGGCACAGAAAACGATAACACATCTAATTCCAGCAGAACAGGCTCCACTGCTAAGGTCCGTTAAAAAAAAAAAAAAAAAAAAAAGTAATTTTTTTTTACATCCGTGTAAAATTCCAAACACCCAGAAACTGGTTGACTTCAGAATACACCGAGGAGTAAAATGGATGCAAGGGTTTAAATTTCACAATCTTATTATACACTATTACGACGACCTTACAAACGTAGCGGTTTTGTTCCCGTTTATCTTGTGCTTTAAGCATTCTTAGCAGCTAATCTAAATCTGTCTGCGTAGGTAGATTGTCTATACTTCACACAGAAAAAAAAAAAAACAAAAAAAAACATATATAAAAGCGTTAAGGATATATATAAAAAAATGCTCTCTGTTTCCATAGCTCCAAAACATAGAGCAAGTTAAGTTGCCACATCCACTCTCCCGTTCGCCCCGAGCCGATGCAGCCGCAGCACCAGGCTGTGCAGGCTTCCTCTGTCCCCTTCGCGTTTGCCTACGCCGTTCACACCAGCAACGCCGTAACTCCATGCAAAAATCAAAATTGCAGACAGCAAACTGTGCAAGGAAACACGGTGTAACACACAAGGCGATGCCAGCGACAGCATCCTCGGCGTTATTTTTCGTTGTTGCTCTTTTCGTCAACCGCACGAAAATAATGTGCCGAAGTTTGAATAGAGAAACATTAAAATAAGTACGTTACAACACAAAATGCAAGCCCGATCCCACGGGCAGAGATGGAGCTCATCTCTCTGTACTTTCTCGAGGTGGTTGCGGATGTCTATGGAGCGTTTTCTATGACTAAATCTCCTGCTACCGGATGGGAAAATGGAACAATTATTAAACCGAGCAATAATTAGTTTTAAAGTATCTCTAAATTGGTTCAAACGCGAGAGACACCTCTTTGAGAGTCCCGAGAGTCCCCAGCATATAACAGGTTGTCATTTAAATGCGGTGTGTGGGAGTGTGTGGCATGTGGTTTCTTTTTTCTTTCTTCCAAGAGTAAAATCTTGACAGCTGTTTCTCACGAGAATCTTTCGAGTGATTTTTATGGAGAAAAAGTGACAACGTATCGGCGGTATTTCCCAGCCCAAGTGCCTGCTGCAGACTCTTCAGCACGCTGGCGTGAACAAACCCAATTCGACTCGATCACTAACCCGTCTCCCAGCTCCAAAGTTACACAGAGAAATCCCAATAGTTTTCCTCCCCACTTTCACTTCCTTTGATTAGACAAGTTTTGACAAGCTGCAGAGCCCTGATAGAGACCCTACCCTGCCTCCTGGGACTCGGAGGAGCTTACCCAAATCTTTTATTATGCTGCCATACTGCGGCGTTCTCTGCTGCTGGATCGATATATTTTATTGTTAGTCGTCGCAATATTCGTGGTTGTGACGATAATGGTAATAATCGTCGCTAAACGCCGTAGTTCGTTCTGAAAATCTCCTGGAAATCAGGAGTATAGCTACGAAAAAAATAAGACCAAATAATGCACTAAACTATCTTTCTCCAGATACTTCCGGAGAACCTTCCTACCTAGCACAGGACCAAATCCCAAACAAGAAACGTTATAATTCAGTGTAGATGGTAATCTGAAGTCTGAATGAGAGGCTCAAGACTCATCTCAGTCTACTGCAAAGCAGCCTCCGAGCACGAATGAGAGGACACCACGGGTTTGTTGCTTCAGCTCCTCTTTTCCTAAAAAGCTCCTGAATGAATCAGTAAGATAATAAAAGCAAGGAGGAAATACCACGTAACGCTGGGATAGGGTTTGTCTTGTGCGGGCGTAATTGTTGTGCACACCGCAAGCATAGAGAGAGGGGGAAAGCGCCCTTTGAAACGAAATTTGAACGAGTAGTTCTACATTTCCTTTTAAAATGAGGTTACTTAGTCTTTGACTATAACTGCGTGGCAGCCTGCCGCGGCCAGGCGCCTGCAACACATCTGATTACAAATACGCGAATCAGAACCGTAGGCTGGATGCGGCATGGGGGTTTTGCTCTAAACGTTACACTTCGAGGTTCACGTCCCTGCTTGCCTAATGCAATTTAAGCCAGGTGTTGGGTTTTGTGGGGTTTTTTTTGTTTGTTTGGCTGGTTGGTTGTTTTTTTTTTTTTTTTTTCAAATTAAGTAAGAGACGCCGTCAAGTTTTAGGTGGAAAAGGGAATTCGACAATGCCGCAGTCGAACGTTTCAACACCGTTTACCGCTGAAGAGCGCAGCTTCCAGAGTTATATACCTTGTACTACAGTTCATAAACTTGATTTATGGTGAAACAGAATTGCTGGGTTTTACTGCTCTGGCCCTCCCAGCTGGTAAGAATTTGACTGCAACATGTGGGATTTACAGTGAGCGAAAAGGGCATTATATCGAAAGCTTCCCCTGTATACGTAATGCTAGTCAACAGGTAATGGAAAACTGTCTTGCAAAAACACACACGTACTCAAAACCAGACTTCCGCGGTCAGATGCCGCAGAGGAGGTCTGCCTGCTCCTCCGCTCCCAGGTCTGCGCGGTGCCGCGCGTACCGGAGAAGTGCCCTGGCGGTGCTTCCCGGGGAGCGGAGGCAGCCCGCACCGAGAACCCGGCTTCTCGGCTCCGGGAGCTGCCGCCGGCGACATGGATGGGAGCAGCAGCAATGCGGAAGGACGGCGGGGAGCCGACCCGCCGATGTTGCACTCCCCGCTCTCGGTGGGCCGGCGGGGAAAGAGCGGGGCGCTGAATTTTCAGGAACTTTTGCCCGAGCGTCTGTGGTTGGGCCGGTGCAATCTCATGGACGCAGTTCGGGAAAGGGGGTGGAATCCGTGCCAGGCTGGCACGCTGATATTTGCGCCTGAAATAAGCTGTCCATGTAGCCACGTAACCTGGTGTGTGTTAATACAGCAGGGAGGACCATACGCACTATTCGGTGTAAATCCCCATCTCCCGGCTCGGTCCCCTCATAAAATCACAGCCCGGCGCAACGACAGCGGGGAGGACGAGCGTCCTGTAACCAAAGCATTATTAATAAAACTTCTAAGAAACCACAACGCCGCCCCGTAGGATCACCTCCGCAGCCCCCCCACCCTCCCGAGGGGCGCACGGAGCTCCCTTTGCTGTGGCTCCTCCCGAGGAACCGCTCTCACCCTCAAACCCGCAGTTACCGGCGGCTCCGCCAGCCCCTGCCGGGGGGGCATCGGTGCCGGCGGCGGCCGGGGAAGGGAGCCCTCAGCCCGGCACTGGCCCCTCGCCCCCCAGCGAGGAGCCCGGCTTTCCCCCAGCTCGAACCCGGGCTCTGGGGCGGTGGCTGCTTCAGGGCACCTGCGTGCGGGGTTTCGGCTGTGCCCGCTCCCGGGGCAGCGGGCTTACGAGGGGACTCGCGGGGCTCCCCACGGGCACACCCTTGGTTTTTTGTCCACCTCCGGCTCTCTCCCTTCTCCCCACGGGCCGCTCTGCAACCCCGTCCTAAAATGTGCGGCGTCTTACCGAGGCGCTTGGCAGTGGGCTACCTCACCTCTCACCAGGGTAAAAAAAAAAAAATTAAAAAAAAAAAAAAAAGGTTTTCGAGCCCGTGTGGAGAACATGGGGTGGCCCAGGAGAGAGGCTTTCGCTGCTTGTACCCCAGAGGGGCTGCGGCCGCGCAGTGGGAGCGGGTGCCCGGCTCGGCCGCCGGCTCCGAGTACCGCGAAGGGGCAGCGGGGGCATTTTTGTGGGTTATTTGTACAAACCCGTGGAAAGCTCGGGAGAGGGAGGGAGGGAGGGAGGGAAGTGGAGGACATTTGGGAGAATGCAAAATCCGTGCTGGAGAGAGCGAGCTCGGCTTTGGGAGTACGAAACTGTATCTTGCCAAGGTGATAATTGGAAAAATATCGCTGCAAGCCAGCGTTTCTATAGGTTTGGTTTTCTTTTTTTCTTTCTTTCTTCCCCTCCCTCCCCCCCCCCCCCTCCTCCCCTTCCTTCCCCTGGTACAACACAAGTTCATGAAAGCTTTCGACAGCTAAAGTCGTCAGAGTTTCCATCCCTCATCCAGAAAGCCACTAATCTGAGTTGCTTTTGCAGTGGCTATTTACAGGCAATTATAGGATAGGCATATGTTACCGAAAAGCAGGAACGAATGCGGTCTTTCGTCCTCTTTCATGCTTTTAATTAAATGGTTCTCTCTGTTCGTGCGCACTTAAACACTTTTCTTTTTTACTTGCCTCCAAATCCTCTTGCTCAAAAAAAAAAAAAAATACTGCCATACCATAGGCTTTAAATATTATTTTTTTCTTTTACTGCGGTCCTCTCTGGGCTAAACGAAAAGTGACGGTTTCACTTTAGACCATTCATACACTGGCAAGAAGAGTCAAATAATGATTAACGAGTGTATTTCATTGCAGGGGGTCCCAGGGAAGGGGAGGTTTTGCTGCACGGCCGGCCGCAGGCTGGGCTCCCCCCCACTCCCCGGCCCGCTGGGTGGGTGCTCGCGGGCCGTGGGAGTGTCGCAGGGGCGGAAGGTGTTGTGGAATAAAAGGTGGCCTTATTGATATTATTATTATTATTATTAAACTTACTGAGAAGCAATAATGTAAACAGGCACTCGGAGATGGAAATGAGCAACTTCTAGTTTCAGTGGTTTTGCGGGATATATGGCTTCTCATACGGTCTTGGTATTTTAATTATTGCTCCTCTCGCTGTAGAGATGAGGTCTTGACACAACTGAGTTGTTAAGTCAAGAAGCCAGCGAGAGATAGTCACAGGCGGGGCTGTCTCCTTCGATGAGAAATAATAACCGAACACATTGTAAACCCAACGTTACAATCTCAGCAGCAGTTTACTTCGTGCTCTTCAGTGCTCTTAGCACAGAGATGCTATTTGTAAAAGTTTCTCCGTAGTAAAATGGTTCATTTTCTTTTGAGGTCTCTATGAATGCCATTTCCCGATTTTCTGTGGTGTGCATTCTTTGTTTGAAGTTCATAAAACTAACAAAACAGCATTTAAAAACTCCGTAACAGTCCCTTGCTGAGGAGAAGTGTTGTGTTCTCGGGCTAATATCTGCTATTAAAAAATATCGTTCTTCTTTCCCCCAGGTGAACTGTCTGGGGAACAGGGTATCAGGCAACTATTCTTTGTTTGCAGCGACGTAGAGGAGAGGAGAATCCCCCTTGACAACACTACCGCGAGTAGTCAGAACATTCAGAAATCTTGATGCTGCAAATATGTGTTTGTTTTTGTTTTTGTTTTGTTTTGTTTTTTAATCCGAATCCCAGTGACTATCCCCTTCCATCTCATTTCTCCACACCTCATTTTTCGTTCTTTTCTCAGCCCAGCCTAGCTTTTCCTTCTTTAGACCCGAAAGTTCCGTTTCCCTTAAAATCTTCAAACCACTCCCCTCTTTTCCCTACACACCTTTAAGACCTTCTCCGTCCTCCCTGAAAGACGCTCGTTATTAGGAGACATCCCCCCAGGGCGGCGCATTCAGCCTTGACCGCAGCCTGTGTGTCTCCAGTCTGACATACTGGGAATTCAAGAGGTGCACTGGATGAAGATCCAGATCAAAAGAAGACAATCCAAACGATGCTGAAGATCGAGCTGTATCGTTTTCCTCTCTCTTTCTAAAATATTTAGTGAAGGCAACAGTTCAATAATAGGAGTAAGATAGGATAGCTCTATTGATGCCAGTGCTATACCACAATTTATAGCAATTACAGATCCGTATCAATGTCGACCTAACAGAGGCAGACACTCCAGCAAAGAGGAAAGGCTGTTACGGGGTTGGAGAGGAAGGGACAAAAACTGGAACTGTGATTTTTTTCGAAATCTAAAAAAGGAGGCAGATCTGATTCCATTCGAGGTTTGTGCCATTTCTTATTTTACCCTTGTGGTTCACCAGTTCCCTGCTAAACAATAATGGACATTCCTACATAATTTGATATTTAGCTATTAAAATGATTCAACATGTTCTATACATAATTTAATTAAGATCCCACCTTAAATCAAGCTCTCATGTATAACGAGCTTAAGTCCAACGTGGGACAATTGCTCTGCTGCTTTGAAACCCTGGTGCGGTGTGTGCCCATGTAATGTGGGGCAATTCCTGGGCTGTTTGCAGCCTGTCCCTGCGGATCCGGGCCTTTCCCTTTGTTAGACATCTGACATGTGATCAGTGCAGAGGACTGGAAAGGGCAGCCTTGTAACAACATTATTTCAGGAGGATAATAAGTAGCCATCATAAATTCCTTTTTTAATAGTTTATTGCCGGTTGTAGTCTATTGACAGTGCCTGTTTTATAGCATGGAGAAAAACAGTTCCTTGTTGGCACTAGTCACTAAAACTGTTTGATAGCTCTGGCCCTTTTTAGTGCCTTCAGAGGAAACCTAGTGTCTCATGAAATGAATCATAAATAGCTGAGCTGAAGTTGAACAAAAGACGGAAAGAGCGAGGAAAAAACCAGTCTTGCACTAACTGAAATATGTTTACTTTGGACAATAATCTATTAACTAGTTTAACAAAGATACTTTAAGGCTCAATCCTGCTGTCTTCTTAGCTGGAAGAAAAAATAAATTCCATGAGGATTGTGTCCTGGGCCTTTATAAGGAGACTGTTTAGCAAAGATTGTCTTTCTTTTAGCTCACAGAGCAGTACATACAAAACTCTCATGTACCAGACTTCACCTTTTTGAAAGCAGAACCAACATAGTCTAGTGCTTAGAGCTGTCTTGTCCTCACTGTCTTATTGTGTAACATTGGTCAACTTTTGCAACCTTTTGGGGTAGGATATAATGAAATATATAGGGATTTAGACAGGACTGAGAAAGATCTGGATGCTCACTGTGTCCCACAAAATCCCAACTAGGCTGCTGTGTAACTCTCCAGATGTTTACATTTACAGTCTCTACCCTGAATCACTTCACTCCAAACCCTAAGATCATCACTCTTAGTTAAATCTTTTCAAAATCCAGAAACCTGGGTGTCCCAGTCAATATTGGGCTTGCAGGAGGACTTGCAGTCTTTATGGCCACTGTCGTAAAATTTTGCTGAAGGTTACTGCCCAGTCTTTCTTTTTCCCCCTTCCCTCCTCAAGGGCTGATGGGTGCAATGTGAATCCTGACACTCCAGTTCACCCTGAGATATTAATTTAAATTTTTGTCAGTTTTCTTCTGAACTAGCCCTTCTCTATGTGACCTGTGTCAGGAGATAACTTCTAAGCTCATCTAGGAGACATCAGGATGAAGATCTGACTTTGGACCTAATTTATTTTGGATGCCAGATGGCAGCTTGAAAGACAGGAGTAAATGACAGAGCCCACTGTATATATAACACTGAGACAGAAGAGAGAGACCCTGGTTCAATGTTCTCTTCAGCCTCAGAGGCTGAAAAATCCTAGACGAAACCTGTTTCCCATTTGTCATGAGAGTATCTAAGCCACCACCCTTTCTTAAACTGAGCTGCACTGCAGAAATTGGTCCAAAACTCGCTGCGATGGAACACAGCTCTGGATCCTTGGTTTTCAGGCATTCAGTTATGTTTCTGGTACCTGCTTCCTGGTCCACTAATACTTTTAATATAATGCTTTCATTACTAATTCCTCAGAAGAGGATTCAAAGCCCCAGAACTCCCATGCCTTTCACATGATGTTGGTTACTAGGGAGCCATGCTCCTTCACTGTGTTGGCCTAAATTCTTCGCTCCATACAGCTACAAGAGGAATGACAAATGTTTATGCTTTTATGGAAGGACAGATGCAAGTGTGAGCCACCAGCCAGGGGGCTAAGACAGGAAATGAAGCCTTCTTTCCCACTTCCAGAGAAAATGCTGTAATCTACCTTTTTTTTTTTTTTTTTTTTTTTTTAAACTAGATAGCCAATGGTAATATTTCCTTCACCTGATGTAAACCTAATACACTATGCGGACCATATGATTCAAAGAGGGTACTGGGATGTATTACTCATGCAGGTGAAAGCAGCTTCCTACAGAGATATCCATCAGGTGTTTAAACCGCAGAAGTTCAGATGGGATTTCAAGTGTTCCCCTGTCCGTAGCATTCTTCATTAGCCCATTCTGTACAGCTTCATGCTCCGTCTCATAACTCCTAGGGCCTCCTTCTTGGGTGTGTGTACACTGCATATAAGCTTGGGCACTTCAGGCTGAATTCAGGATATCAGTCCAGCCTGACTGGTGTTGCCTCTGGTTTGTGACAGCTTTCCTCAGTTATTTTATCACAGCCTCACGATTTTATGGGGTGAGAATCTGCTATTTTTTTTCCAAGTAGGCTCACATTGCTATAGTTATCTCTGCCTTGTCCACTTCACAGTGACTTCTCTGGAACCCTCTGTTTGGACATGCCTCCTGAATATCATCCATTTCGATCTGCTTCTCCATCTGACAATGTTGTGCCTATGGTTTATGATTGGCAGTGGTTCTCAGTATTGTCCTAGGGCCAACACAAAGCATTGCTCTTGTCTGATTATCTGAAATCTTGTCCCAGTGAATGCCTCTCTCCTCATGTCATCTCTTGAGTGTTGGCATTGGCTGACATCTCTGGTTTTGGTGCAGGGTGGGAGAGGTGCCTTTCTTTAAAATATTTTAGTGAAGATTCGTGATGGTGAAAATTGTGTATCCCCTGTGGTATGATTAGGGGTAGAATTCTCTGAGGATTGTACAGAGTCTGATCTGTTACAGAATGTGTTGGAAACCTGAGGAGGGGGTAGGGCTAATAATAAATATCAGATCACTCCTTCATTTCTGACACTTATTTTTTTTTAATTTTCTATATGCTTTGAGTAAGGCCCGAGGGCATTAATAAATGAAATAAATGTTTCAGTAGTCCCATCTGTTATTTGTCAGTCATCTGCAACTGCAGATGAAAGACATGATTGGTGCCAAAATGAGTACGCAATGCATCTCTTGCCTATATTTGCTATGCCAATCATAAGGCTCACATGAATGCATCGTTGCAGCCACATGCAGCCACATACAGCCCCAGTGAAACCAACTGTGCAGCTGTTTGCGTGTAACAGGTTACAGGGTTAAGGCCACAAGTCCTGAGTTGCACGCAGTTACATGCAGGTAACTTTGCACTCATGCATGGTTTCCTTTATTTTTATTGCCTCTGAAGCAGAGATAATTGTCTTCCTTATTTCATTTATGTTGTCAATGCAAAGTTGCTTGTTATCTTTCAGCGCTTGCAGGATTCTGACCCACAGCAATAAAATAAACAAATAATTTATTTTATGTCACTGTTTTTGTTTAAAGATTCCAGTCACCTGTGAGCATCTGGTGCAACAGCCCACGTTTTATTAGTGTGCTCTACCTTTCTTTCACTTAGGTTTCAAAGTCCACTTGCTAGACAGAATCAGCAAATCCCTTTTTTCCACTGTCATAGGACACAATTTTTAGAACTCTGCAGAAACGTCTGTGCGCGGAGAATGAATATAGCTTTTTTTTTTTTCCTGTGAGATACTCCACTTTACATATCCTGCCGTAACATTATGTCTTTCCAGATGTTTCATTCACTATTTTATTTGATACAAAGTCTTAATTCTTTTCCCTCCAGCTTTTTCTCCTGTTGTTGGTACACAGCAAGGTGTGGAAATGCTGTGCAATACTGACACCTGCTAATACCTATCTGGAGAGAACTAACCAACTTACCAGTGTCTCTTCATAACCTGACTCTCCTGCAGGGAGGAAAATCCTCTTGAAATAAGCAATAGTTGGAGAAGACAGGCAGAAATGTTGGGGTCTTCTACCCTTTTCTCTTAAAAATATTTTTTTTTTTCATTTGACCAGGGGAAAATAGGAGTAGAGAAGTCTTCCAAACCAAAGAGAAATGTAGAATCATCGTAGCAAAATACACATGAATCTAATAATTTTAGTGATATATTACTTTGCCTAATCATTAACTTAAAATGCCATATAAGAATTTGTAATCCACAGTAAATCATTTGGTAAGAATGATTTAAATGTACTGCTGACTAATGTAAAACAGTCTAATTTCCACACTCAGTTGGCTGCCAAACATTGTTTAAGGAAAAGGGGAGGGGTGTGATCCAAGTTGACATAAGTTATAGCAGATATAATGCTCCAATATAGTGGTGGTTTGCAGATTATTGGGTTTAAGAGATAGGAAGAAGATGACATATTAAGTACCGTGAGGCTTGCCAGGCCTATTTTGTGCCTTAGTTAGGATGCTTTGCAACTCTGCGTTTAATTCTTCTCAAAGCCTGCTTGGAAATGCCTTTATGACCATCTTATCTTCAATGATACTACAGAATCAAAATGCTGGTTAATTTACTAACATAACAGCAAAATAAAATAAAGATGTTACTTCTATGGTAAAGGCACAAGGTTGCTCTTCTTAGTGTGATGATGGAGGAGTTAGTGTTTAAAAAAACCCAATTAAATCAAGCATCCTCTGTGCTGAAGTGCAGAAGGAAACAAGGACGGGTGACAGGAGTCATGTCAAATGGATGCTTTGTTGATGAAGGAGACTGGGAACGGCCTTGGGCTTAAAGAACAACGACGATGTGAAATGCAACAAGCAATAGTAAACAGTGAGGGTGAGCGAGACATCTTCTCCATCCCCAAGTCTTCTAATTTAGATTTTTCTTTGAAAGAATGGGGAAACTAAGGATATTTAAATATTCATTTTATTATAGACAACAGTAAGTGAAGTGATTCCTATTCACTATCTTGTAATAGGTATACTATTTCTGCTGTTACAATCAAAATCTTCTAGAAAATGAGCCTCTCCTGTATTGGCCAGCATGTTATATATTTTACTTTTCCTTAGACTGAGATTATATCGGCACCACAGTGGTGCAAGAAGGGGGAAGAACTTTTGCTCCACAGCCATTGCAACGTAATGCAGCACAGCTGAAAATCAACTTTGACATTCTTGGTAGTCCATCTGTAGCATCACGGGGGAACTGTTTGAATATTTACTCAGCTTTCCAAGCAGTTTGTTCAGCCCTCCATGCTGCCACGACTACATGATTGCCAGTACCTGAGGCAACTAGCTTTAGCCTTGCTGGCGCTTCTGCATCTTGTATTGCAGCCACAGCAGTGCTGTAGATCCCAGCAATCTGGGCAGGGTGCCTATGACCTCAGATCCCTTCGGTGCGTTGGAAAACATCTACCCCATGGTGCCTGTCTGCAAATAATGCCGTCACAGCTTTGCTCTTGTGCGAGGTATGAGAGCATGTTCCCAGCAGAGAAATGACAGGGAAATTAGCTCATTCTGCACAGTCACTACACAGTCCCTGCAGATCTTTCCCCCATGCCACACTCTCCAATGCTCGTTTTAAAAATGTACCATGATCAAATGGGTGTTACTCTTCTAGACACTGTGCAGAGAACAGCCTTTGCAAACTCTAATGTTAATACACCAGGCAGAATCAAGGGGTTTACAGAAAAGCAGAGATTAACAATATTTGGAACATTGTGTGTAAGAATATGGAAAGCAAGGCTATTCCCTAGGAAGTTAAAGAATCCATTTAATTCATATATTTTATAGTCTAATGGCCACACATGACTAATGACTTCTGAATTAATAATTTTTTGAAGTACCCAGCTGTAACACCTTAAAGCTATGTGGTTTTCAGATTGTTATTAGGCATTTTCTGACAATCTAGTTGCTTTTAGGCAAAGGTACTCAAAAAGCAGATGCATCTAAAATCAGCGTTAGAAGGCATACAGCAAAGAGGGGAGGAGGCTTGTTAGAATATATTTGACAGTAGCTGACGTTGAAGGGGGAGGGAAGGTTTCGTGCAGCAGGAAACAAGCCAGCCAGGCAATTACAATGAAACTAAGATAAACAGTTTCAAGAGAACTGACCTGTTCGGACCTACTTTCTCCTGCCATCACCAACCAGCATCTGTACATGCAGGAGTAACTCACCTCCCACATGGTGCAGCATCTAGTTCTGTGGAGCTTCAGCCCTTGGGCTTGCAAGTCAGAAGCCCCCAGCAAGATTTCCTCAACGTAAGGTTGGTTGTGGCCATGGCTGGAGTAGCAGAGCAGAGCCCTGGAGAAGCAGAAGAAAACACAACTTCACCTGCAATATCAAAAGCTGTGCTTGGACACAGGGACAAAGTATTAGGGCAGATCCAAGGCATAAGACGGCATAAGACAGCAGAAGACAGCCACTCCTGCCTTTATGGCATTTATGTGTCAGGTCAGACTCACTGGTGCATGTGAGCACCCATCTCACTGAGTGAGAGAGCCAGTCACTTTCTCCTCTGCTTTGGGCACTGTATAGCCACCTGATAAAGAGCTGGGAGGTAAACATCCCCTGCAAAGCTCCTGACTCACATCCGTATTAAAGTGTGAACTTGGCAGAGTTTTAGTGCCACTGCCTCTCCTCTCTCTTTTCTACTCTCCACAGGAGATGATGCAGCAGAGCTCTGCTCTTGACTAGGCTAAAACAGGCCAATGACATCCGAGAGGACCTTGAAGGCCAGGAACTGGGCATCATCTGGATGAGGCTTTGGGCAGCCTGGTGTAGTGGAGGATTTCCCCGCCCATGGCAGGGGGGTTGGAACTAGATGATCTTTGAGGTCCCTTCCAACCCTAACCATTCTATCATTCTATGATTCTATCTCTGTATGCTACCCATGACTGTAGACAGATGGTGTCCAGTGGGCATGCCAGCTTTCCCTGCAGCAGAAGAGCAGACTCTTGTCTTCCACTCTGGAGAACTGGCTTAGCTACCTTCAGATGTCTTGGGTTCAGGGTCTGCAGCTGCCTCCCACACCATCCCCTCAGACCCTTTTAATCACTTTTTTCAACACTTCCATAGCTCAAAAGGAAGTCATTCATGTAATATAGCCTCAAGGCTCCTCTGCTTGAAATTCTTGTCTGTCCTTTTCTGCCATTTCTTTTAACCCTGTGGCTGAACCTGCCATAACCTCTAGCAGCAGAGGTTTGCCCTTTGACGTCCTCCTTCCATCCCAGTGCCTCCAGCATTAAGTGGTTGGTCTGTTCCAGTGGTCTGTACTCCCACTGCTGAGGGAGAAAACCCTGCAAAAATGGCACTCTGGGCTTTTCTTTGGCTACCTCAGAGAGTCTTGTCTGCTCAGCTGATAGCCTTGTTAGCTGTGACAAAATTAGTGCGTAAAAGAGTCATATCTGCATGCATGTACACATCACTATTTTGTCTAAACAGCGACATCTCCTGACACCTGAACTGCAGCTGTGTTAGTGGGTTACTACTCCAATAAAGTTGTTGTTGTTGTTACTCACAGTAAATGGCCTCCCGAGGGCCACCCTTAACAAGAACCATGTCTGCTCCTGCGTTTCATTCAGTGCCAAGCATGCTGTCAGCACTTAACAGCTATTAATAATAACAGAAGGAATTACAAAGCTTCATGGGATAGAATAAAGCCTGCTTAAAGGCAGTTCTTTGAGGGCTGTCCTACTTTGCTTGTATTCATACATCCAAACTGGATCTATTTAAGATGATGAAGTTAAAATTACCAATGTAATGTAATTCTGAGTTTGAAGCTTTGCCAGACATTAACTGCTAAGACTATTTCTATAAACAAAGTGCACTTTCTAAAGGAACATTCACTTCAGCTTTTAACTGTGATTTCCTGGGGAATACAGTTGTGTTGGTGAAAATTAAAATATGCAGTTTATTCATAGGTTAATTACAAACTGTTTATAAAAACAGCAAATATTTCTGTTCCGGCCATTTTCTGTCAGCTATTTTATTAAAACTGGTTTGAAGAGTTCATCATATTCTTTGGCTTCTATAGCTTGTTGGTAAATGGCAGCAAATACCTGATACGAAGATAATTATTTAATGGCCCAGATGTTTTGGGCCAGTCTGGTATAGCTGGGGTCAAGTGACATTATTATAAATGGTTGTGACTAGGAAACTATGTCTGAATTAATTCCAATATTGCAGGTAATGAGCATCTTAGAAGTTTTCACATAAGGCTGAAAAACATACTCATGTATGAAGCATGAAAGGCAGTGTGTAATTTCCCACTTTTGAAACAGATGGATTTCTCTCAGTTCTCTGTAACATGTCAAGCAAAGTTAGTCACACTGGTGAGAGGCAAGAGAGCTGGGTAACATAAAATTCTGCTGTTGAGGGGCATCAAATTCGGATTAGATGTCTCTGTAGTAAACAGAAGGTGGAAAATTCATCTCTGAGATGCAAACTCTGAAATATTTTTATTATTATGCAAGGTATTGTAGCTCATATTAAGCTAAATATTGGAAATAATTTATGCT
Organism: Tauraco erythrolophus; assembly: GCF_009769465.1. Lineage (NCBI taxonomy): Eukaryota > Metazoa > Chordata > Aves > Musophagiformes > Musophagidae > Tauraco > Tauraco erythrolophus. The sequence continues at coordinate 30,992,613 of NC_141496.1, forward strand.
GTGATAAACAATGAACAATAACATCAACTTCTAAAAAATACCAGTGGATACTTTTTTCCTAATATTTCCGTTCTTCTTTTCAGTCTTCAGTGACTTAATACAGACGTGTGTTAATAGGCTAAATCAAGACGTATATCTTTTAGGCATGCCTACACGTGCATATCAACTGCATAGGATTATGCAACCCAAGATGCTCTAAACAGGCACGTGACTCGACTCTGCAATCATACAGTTTTCTGTCATTTCTGTCATTGCTCGTACCGTGCATGCAACTTGACTGAAACGTGTCCCAGTGCAGAGAGAAGTATGCAAGCAGAGATTCTGTTCTATGTTCAGGATCCTGTCATCATCTCCACACCTTTGACAGAGAGCTCTTCAGAATAGACTATTTCTCTTATATTTCCACACAGATTTTCGTACACTGTTGAAACAACAGCAAAAAAAAAATAGCCAAACAAAACCAGTTACAGTCAGTTCTGCTTGCTGGATGTATAAAAGCACATGACAAACCTGGCAACCGTAAAATTTCTGTTAGTTGTTTCATGGGGAATAAGAAAAATCTTTGATTCATATTGCTCTGTGGCAGTTTAATGGTGTTGCTTGTTACGAAAAATTGAAGGGCCTAATGCTCCCAACACCAATATAAGCAACTAAGTGCCAGATAAAATGAGCCTGAATTAAGTTACACCTGCACCAACAGTACTCAGGCTGATACTCATTCTGAGATGATGATAATACAAGTGAGTTATTATGCAGTTAGATCACAAGCCCAGCTTTGACTATGAAGGCATGTTTATTCACATTAAGGTTTCATTATTTGTTAGGAAGCAGGGGCACAGTTTTTGCAGCTCATTTGGATTTTTTTTTACTAAACAGATGGAGGAGAGCTTGTTTGTTTTTTTTGTGAAAATAACAGAAAGGTAACATAAAATATTTGAATATGTATATTAGATTTGTGTGGTGGGATTTTGATGGCAGTGGGGAGAGAGGAGTGAGATGTGAGAGACACAGCTCTGTAGACACCAAGATCAGCGAAGATGGGGTGGGAGGAGGTGTGCCCAAGCTGAGATTCCCCTGCAGTTCGTGAGAGAAATGGTGAAGCAGAGACTCACCCACAGCAAGCGGAGAACCCCATGCTGGAGTAGGTGTCTGCACCCGAAGGAGGCCATGACTCCATGGGAAGCATGCGCTGGAGCAGTCTGTTCCTGAAGGACTGTACCCCCCGGGAGGGACCCATGGTGGAGCAGCTGGTGAATAACTGCAGCCCATGGGAGGGACTCATGTTGGAGAAGGTAATGGAGGACTGTCTCCCATGGGAGGGGCCCCACACTGGAGCAGGGGAAGAATGTGAGAAGCCTTCCCCCCTGAGGAGGAAGGAGCGGCAGAAACAGTGTGCAATGAACTGACTGCAACCTCTGTTCTCCGTCCCCCTGCGCCGCTGGGAGGAGGAGGTAGAGAAAATCAGGAGCAAAGTGGAGCCTGGGAAGAAGAGAGGGGTGGGAGAAAGACGTTTTTTAAGATTTGGTTTTATTTCTCGTTTGGTTGATAACAAAGTGATTTTTCCCTAAGTCGAGTCTGTTTTGCCTGTGACAATAATTGGTGAGCGATCTCTCCCTGTCCCTATCTGGACCCACAAGCCTTTTGCTGTATTTTCTCCTCCCCATCCCACCTGGGTGTGGGGAGTGAGCAAGCGGCCACGTGGTGCTTAGTTGCCGGCTGGGCTCAACCACAACATGTAATGTAAAACTAAAACATTGTAGTACTGCTACCCTGTGGGTCACCACCTCCTGGTCTGTATGGCTAAGTAAACATGAAAGATTAATGCGTTTGTTGCTTGATTTTGATTAACCATCAGTATTAAGTGCAACATACAGAGTGTGAACTGAGAAGGTAAAGGCATTTAAAGCAGGTAGCATAATGCGTAAAAGACGTTTTCCTTTTCCCCCTGGCTGTTACCTGGTTCTCTCTTTTCTGTCATGTTGGGTCTTTCTCTTCTGGACTTCTTCCTACGTTCCATTAAAAGCAAGGCCAAGTCCTAAACAACTTTAACATGGAGCTTGAACAATTTATGAAAGGGCTTGTGCGGTGCCTACTACAGCAGGAGCCACGCAAATCTTTTCCACTTTGATGCTCGCAGTGCTGCATTCTCTCATCAATTGCTGCATTAGTCCAGTTCCCACCGACACAGCCCTACAGTAGGTGATTTTAAGCAAGTTATTCTCCTCTTTGAGTGTGCATGCTGAGGTTCACGTGTATCTATGGTTGCCTACTCTTGTGCTTCGCACATCTACCTAGCAGCTTTTTCAAATATAATGGGACTTACTCAGAAATGCAGTTCTAGGAGGAAATCTCAAATGTGTTTACTTGGAAGAGTTAAGAAATTATTTTAACTGAAACATTGTTTAGGAAAGTGTTCACTTGCGTCATTTGGCGGGGTGAAAAGCTCCCCATTTTTTTCCCTTCCTGTCATTGATACGTATGCTTGCTCTTTTTATCCTGCTTTTTCTTCTCTTACAGAAGTATAAGAATAGAAGCCATCCCTCACTAGCATTTCTTTAGTTCCCCATTTTTTCTGTCTATCTTCCCACTTTTCTGGATATTTATGCCTTTGCCCTGTGGCTTTCTTGAAGCTGAGTGTAATTTGATTTCACTACAGTTAAGGGAAGGATTTGCAGATGCCATTTGTACCACAGCTTCTTCTCTATGTTCCTTCCTGTTCTTTCACAGCATATCCAGGTTTTAATAGGCTGAAAAAAAACCCCACAAACACACAAGAAGCATTAGAGATTTCATACTACTGCCTTTATTCATCCTATCAACCATTCTGTGCCTCTCAGGGTTTGTTAGATACAAATAAAGGCCACATTCAAGGATCTTAAAATACAAAATAAAGTCCGCATCTGATGTGATTGATTTGTAAAGATGAAGCACATCCATGTTTGCACAGCTTTTACAGACACAACTGTGCTCATTCTGTCTGTGAAAAAAGGCATCTGGTCAAAACCAACCCTGATGCAAAGGTGCTCTGTGCCCCTGTGGCAGCACAGTGTTGTCTCTGTGTGTCCTGATCTGTTCCTGTGAAACCAGCTTGGAGGGCAGGAGGAGAAGCACTTTCTGCAAAAGTCTTTTTTTTTTTGCAAAAGAGAAGGTCTTTCTGCAAAAGACCAGAAAGACATAGAAGACTCTATAATAATACAGAGTGCTGGCACATTGCAAAACACTCAAGTACTTCTGATTTTGAGGGCAAAGTCTGGGGAAGTGGAATATATAACCCTTATTTGAGCAAATATGGTAAAAATAATATTTATTTTCTCTTAATGTTTTATCAGAATTAGCAAAAACCAGTGTCAATGGATTACACGTGTACAAATTTGGAGCTGTGTGACTTCACTATTTACAATAATTTGTCTTTTTCTGTCCCTTTCCACAGAATATTTTGCAGGGAACTGTTGTTTTGTGGCAAAAATCCTATTGCATCTCTACAGTTCTGAAGAGATTAATTTTTGCTGAAGTCTTACTCATTTGTTTTCCTCTCTCCCTTACGGTGACATAAGCAGAGGGAGGCCAACTGATTATTTAAAGAATGTGTTTTTTGAAAAAGATAATGAAACAGTTATCATGATGCACGTGCTGTGGTAACTGCTGTCTTGCTCTACACAGATGCGGAAGGTGGCAGGTTAAATGTCGAAAAATGAAAGGTGACAAAACAAAAACAGCAAAAAGGTGCAAACCACAGCCTTCTCAAGCTGCCAGTTTTTGCCAGGCCTCTGTGTGAGCCAACCACAGTGATGTGTGGCAGGTGCCTGTGACAAGCCAATGCCGCCTTAAACGCTGGCATTGCCTGTTGCTGGCTGGGTTTAGGTTGTAAAGCAGCAGAAAACCAAGATGGGCACCCCAAGTGGTATCTGTTAGCATGGAAGCTACCACCAGTTTCATGGTTAGAAGCTTAAAATGCACACCTATCTCTTTTTTGGCAGTCACCTACTTGGACTGCATTATAGTTCAGTATTTCCTTAAGTATGTCTTCAGGCTGACAAAGCCTGAAGCTTTACCTTAAAGCTAAGCTCTTGATAGTGCTGACTGAACCATAAGTAAAGAGGAAGCTGCAGCTATGCAAAACACAAAAAATATCAGGCCTTCTACCTAGGGCTGTTAAATAGCACGTCCTGTTCTCTAAGTAGCAAACACAGTGCCTTATGTATAGACTGATGATTCACCTGCAAAAATAAACAGAAAGCATCCACTATACTTAAAAAAAACCTGACACAATATAGCCCAAACAGGAGAACAATAATTTCATCCTAGGATTTTATAAAAGATGTACAGCAGCTATTCTGCTACAGCCTGTCCCATGGTGTTTGCGAAATAGCACGTGTGGCTGCAGTCCGTTGCTCATTAGAGTTGTCACACATGGCACAGATACAAGTAAACATGGCATTACTGATTTGCCCTTGACCCTGTGCTATTATCATATACGGGGTGAGGTTCAGGAGGGCGTTTTCTGACTGATCACATGAGCTAGGGAGCCATTTTTGACTGTTCTCTACGGAAGAACTTCTCCATCACTTTGCAAATATTGTTCAGGAAGACACAAGCCTGCTACATCTCAAAATTAGATTCCATGTGACTTTGGAGGTGTTAACACTGTGCCCTGAGACCTTTCCAACTAACCTCCATCAGTACTGGGAGAGGCTTTTCCATGAGCTCGTTGGTGTTGGGAATCTGAGTCAAGCTTTTCATGTAGGTTCACAAGGGTCTGCACCACCATCTGCAACTCCTGCAGCTGCTGCAAGTCACTCCATGCCTGTGAGACAACGAGCGATTCTGAATCAGGCACTTTTGAAGAGACTCTCCCCACAGGCCCTACCTGGCCTGTGAGGCTTTGCATCACATCACAGGTGTGAGCTGGTTAACGTCTGTTTGACGAAGCTGAACCAGAAAATACACCCTACGAGAACAACTTGTATTTCAACTGCAAATTGGCATTCAATCTACAGGACTAGTGCTATAAACCTCTCCAACATGCAGTGAATGTGGACACCGGGTTCTCCACACCTGCTCTTTCACTTTGCAGACCCACTCCTGCTGAGCAGTGCTGCTCAGCTAACGCAGGCACAGCCCCCCCGAGATCCCACCTGGCTGTGGTGTACGCTTCTTTGCCAGACACACTGGTGCACACTTGGGGATGGAGTGGCAACAGCGACATTCAGCATGTCCTGCTGATGTCTATTCACTCTGACAGCTAAAGTGGAGCCAATAATGATACTTGCAGCAGGCACAGATTATCTTACGTGCTGTATATGAACAGCATGCCCTAGTTCTTTGCAAATGACCCTTGAACTCCCACTTCCCCCCCCCCCCCCCACCTTCACGCAGAGAGAAGCCTGTCCCATTAGGTCATAGGGGTGAGGAGGAGGAGGAGGGTGCATGTGAACGCACCGTACAGCACCTCTCCCCAAGCTGAAGTTCTCCCAGATGTCCGCTACTCCTGTGAGAGCAGAGGTACTCAGTTCTTCAGTGATTTCACTGGGTCTTTCACCACAGGTTGTTGTTTTTTTCCCTTAAACAAAGCAAACCCTCAGTTGTACACGAGCTCAGGGTACTTCTTAATGGCATCTTCATTATTCGTAGTAAGGGAGAAAAGCTTCAGCTCTCCTGGCTCAGAAGCCAGGTGGTTTATAACAAGGCAGCAGGTTATATAACCTACCGGCTCTGCATCCGTGCCACCTGCCGAGTCACCGGGACACACGATCGCATGAACGCCCTCCAATTCCAGCTCGGGCGGGTGAGCGAAACCAGGGCCCTGGCGCCACGCCGAGATCGGAGGCAGCCGCCGGCACGGCAGCTCCACGGCCGCCGGCTGAACCTGCGCGGCCCCCGGCGCCGGCCCCGATCCCGGCCCCGATCCCGGCCCCGGCCCCGATCCCGGCCCCGATCCCGGCCCCGATCCCGGCCCCGGCCCCGCTCTGCCTCTCCCGTCCTCGCCGCTCCGGGACACTGCGGCGCCCCCTGGCGGCGCCGGCGGGGCGCGCCGGCGGGGCGGAGGGCGCTGGCCCGGGGCCCGGGAGCCGTCCGGGCAAACCGTTCCGGCGCCTTTCGGGGCGAACCTGCTCGGCCGCGGCGCAGTGGGGCAGGGGGGAGCGGCGCGGCCCCGTGGGAGCCGGGGCTCGGGCTCCGCGCAGAACTGGGGGCGCGGCACAGCATCCCCGAGCGTCCCGTGGGGAGCCGGCGCAGAAGGCTTGCCGCGTGCGTATCTAGGGCTCTCTGGAAAGGAACGAGCCCTACTTACTGGTTTATTTTTTTCCCGAGACCTCAATTTCCTAAATCCCGATTCAGTTTAAAAATAACTCTTTGAAGGTTTTCAGCACTACCACTTTCCAACACCGCTTGTTCGGGCTTTGTGCTTCGGTATGTGTATGCAGGCACTTGCACAGGAGCATCAGTGGCAGGAACAGGTACCTCTGGTGAAATCAGGCTTTTGTGATAAAGTGCTACAAGGCCAGAGCAAAGCAAACCTTGACTCGTGCATTCCTGTACTTCCTCACAGGTATGGCAGCACTAGTGTTAAAAAGCAGACTTCAGATTGAGGTTTTATCTGAGAAGAAGTTCGCATCCTGCAGCTGCATTTGGCATTTAGCATTCTGAAATAGCTCCTAGATCTTAGAGCAGCTATGTGCAGAATTTTTACTCCAATGAACAGATCGTGCTCCACTTCGTATCAATAGACATGTCTCTACTGATATCACATGTTAACCAGCTTACGGGCAAAATCTTATAAATGGAGTCATGTTAGGAAAAATCCCAATAACTCATTCAGTGTTACATAGTTGAGTACTCACATACAACATTTTGTCACTATGGCTAGAATTTGAGACGCATCTAACTATACTAAAGCGTCATTCTGCAGATCTGCTGTAGCATTTCAGGCAATCTGAGAGAAGGTAATTTTGCTTAATGAGCACTAGTTTAAATGAAAGTGAATTGAGCACAACCTCAAATACAATCTTCCAGGTGATCCGAAGAGTTAAATCAGTATTATCTAGCAGAGCTGTGTCAGTTCACCTTGGTTGAAGGTATGGACATCACCATAGGGCGGAAAGAGATCATAATGCTGAGAGGTGAATTCATGTGATGGTTGTATCACTGAGGATACAGTAACAAAAGCAAAAAAACCTGAAGATAAAAAAAAATGTTGAAATAGGAAAAAACAATGAAAGTAGAACATGGAAGGAAGAGGAGGAAGAATAGGCTTCACGGAATATTGCTCTGTTCTTAAAAACAATCATGTGCAATCAGTACAGCAAGGACATGTTGTGAGATTGGATCTTCTCAAATATCTGTGCAGCATGAAAAGAATCCTACAGAATTCAGGCAGAATTCATCTGACAGGTCCAGATAATTTTAATATACAGTTACTTAAATTTATTAATTCTGCCTTCTCTCTAAAAAGAAAGCCAGGACTCTTTCAAACAACTTAGTGTCTACTGAAGTAAACTTTAAAACCAATATGGAGTCCACAGTGCAACCTTCTGGATTTCTCATATTCACTCTGACAGTACTATTTGATGTCATATAAATTAAGCTATGATTACCCCATGAAAAGTGCTTATGCCACATATGCAGGAAAAAAAAAAACGACAAAGGGCAGCAGCAAAAGTCTGTGGTTTCTGACTGAAGGAATTTTCTTGTTGTGGGGGAGGGTGATCAGGTATAAATTTTGACCCTGGTCCTGCAATTGGATCCATCAAGCCTGACCTCTGTGCTCCTGCAGTGCTTGCTGGAGTCAGCAGAACTATGTGCTAAGTGCAGGGATCTGTCCATGTGGAACTAACTGGGGATTTGGGACCTTCCAGTTTCCTGCTGTGGAGGGAGGATGAGTTCACCTCTGTGTAAATTCTGGAAGAGAAGCAATAGATTTCCATAGGAGAAACTTGCATTTATTTTTAGACCTTCTGCTCTCTCACTTAATCCCATAGAGATCATGCTGAACAGAGTGCCTGCCTTTCTCCAAATACACGTCTACTTGCTAACACTAGGCCAGTGCTGCTGAAAATCAGTGTGCCCCATATTTCTCTAGTGAGAAAAACCTCACACAGTTTGTAGTCACTGTCCAGTACCTGCTGCTGCACTTGCTAATCCAGTTGGTTTAAATGTTGTGTCCCAAATACAACTTCTGTCAGTGTCATGCCTGTCACTGTGGAGCATGGTGGTTGTCTTGTGTCCCTCCTTGTGGATGTCCCATCCCTGGAGATGTTCAAGACCAGGCTGGGTGAGGCTTTGAGCAACCTGATCTAGTTGAAGATGCCCCTGCCCATGGCAGGGGGATTGGAACTAGATGATACTTAAAGTCCCTGCCAACCCACACCATTTTACGATTCTATGGTTCCAAAACTGCTTTATTTCTTGGCACTGCTTTATTTCTTTATTTTTTTTTTTTTCTCTAAGTATAAAGGACAGGGAAGTCAATGCGCACCTGCAGCTCCATGCAACTGGACAACGTTCTGAATGCACCTCTCCATCCAGAGCTACCTCTCCTGATTGCTGGCAAGGCTGCATGGATGCTCACTGACTTCCAGCTGCCAGGTACATCCTGTACCACCTGCCTGTGCTCAACATCAGGCTTCTCCAGCCCTCAGGAATGAGATAAATGAGATCATTCACAGATCAATGACAACTGGAAGGAGCTGAAGCAGCTGTGTTGGCAAGTAAGAGAAAGTTCATGCACTCCATAATGGACGTTTGCTTTTGGCCATGCTATTCCAGGCCAGAGACTGACTCACAGGCACACCAGCAGCATACTGCTCAGTTATTTTGGATGGTGACCATTACCCTCTAGTTCATTTTGCATGGTGCCTGCTATGGCAGGCATGGGCTCAGAATAGCTTTTGATTTGAGCCCTTTGAGGGAGATAGGCAAAACTGATTGGATCCTGCATGGGGAGATACTGACTTGTCTAGTTGCCTCAGGACACGTCTAGGCACACTCAAAAGCAGAACCTGAAGCATATGTAGAAATATAAAATAAAAATGAAAGGACTCATGGCATTCTTGCTCCTCTGGGTTTTAGACAGCTCCCGAGTAAAGCTTTTTGAGACTCCCATTCTGGATTGCAAGACTTTGGAGCTTATGCACTTCATCCTTTGTTAGATACAGCTGTAAATCCATTTGTGGATACAATGCCTGGAACCATGTTCGTCTCGAAAGTTGAACTTGAACAATAAAGTTTGCTGCAGCCAATAGTCGCCTGGATGCTCTGGGGAAATGTATGGCCTGAGTTGTGTGCCTAGGATGCACATTCAAACAAGAAGGGACCTCAGGAAGGGTCCCACCACAGCTCTCTTAGAGAGTAATGATGCAGCAGAGAGAAGCTGTGATTGTTAAAGCCTTTAAAACTGGTAAGACCACACACCTCTGTCAAGGCTTCCTGGCAGGTCATTTTCTTTAGCGAAACTAACCTAGTAGTTGTTAGGACTCTTGGTGGGGAAGGGAACTGAATTTGATGTGTGCAGGATCTCTTAGAGGTCTGTGTGAAAATGGGCAGAGGTCACTATATTTTCTCTGTTCTGGGATGCTCTGTTTCAAACACGGTACTCCAAAAATGCCTACAGGACTGGGTTGTACAGGTGAACCAAGCAGAGGAAGTCTAATCTGTAGACTGAACTTAATAATGAGTGAGCTGGTCTAAGGAATCAGACAGAGTTAAGACATTATAGGCACTTTCATGAATCAGACACTTGAGCTCTTTTGACGTTTCCCAAGCAATCAGTAGGGAAAATATATCAAGAATAAATCATATGTTTTCTAATGATGCTGAATGTCCAGGAGGAAACATCTTGTGCATTCACAGTTCACACTGGTTTCAGCAAGCCTGAAAATCAGGCTCCTAGTTGGGGAACCCTAATATGTATTTAGATCCTTGAGTTTAATAGCTTCGTGATCAATAGTTTTACTATTAGACTACATAGCAAAGGGCTAGTGAATTTTGATGGAGAAAAATAAGGGATAGTTAAAGATCTTCAGTGATACTGAACTGTGTATCAGTACAAAGATCTTGCTCACACTTGCTTATCATGCAAGCATTTAAAAAAAAAAGATTCTTGAGGACTACAAGGCTGACATCTCTTAGAAGTGTTGTCTGTCATCCATGGTTATTTTATGAAGACAGTGGGTATATTTCCTCATAACGGGGAGGTGACAAGTCATCACAGGTGTAGTCTTCCAGCAGTTCTTCTGGCTCATCAGAACTGTCCTCTGACCTGAAAATAGGAAGAGGAGCAGGCGCAAAAAGAATTTAGCAAATAACCTCAGTGCTGTGTCCTGTCAGCCTATCTGGGCAAAGCGCTTTCTGACTTCTTGAGAAAATGCTACAAGATTAAGTTGTACTGTGATTCAATTGCTTGCTGTGTTCTTTCCATGAAGAATAAAAGTGCGAGGAGGTGACCTTTGTTTTCATGCTGCCTATGCCTGTCACTCATGTTGCTGAGGATGATGGGTCAGTCAGCAGTTTTTCAAACAGACTTTGATAAATTAACTACAAGTGACTTGTGTTCCAGAAAGGATAGAATTCTGAGTAATTCCTATAATAGAATATTTTTCCTTAGAGGGAAAAGCTATATAAAATTATTTTGTATCTGATTAAAGCAGTTTCGTACTACTCTGTAATATCAGCGATCTTGTTTATGCCCCAAAACTATGAAAAGAGTAAGGGATGGAAGGTTTCTACAGTGGGAGAGGAGTGTGTTGTGACCAGGCATAATCAGGAGGGAGAGCATCTGGTACCAAACTGATTCTTGCATTGTTGTAAAAATGCTGTTTGAGCGCTGACTCATGTGCTGTGATTGTGTTTAAGCAGAAGCTTCTGGCTGTACATACAATAACCTTCCAGTCAACAGTCTAAAGGTAGTAAGATAAGCATTAAAAAAAAACATAGGCAGAAGCATATATACTAAGATCTTCGAAAATAACAAGAGATTTAGTAGACTGAAAATTGAAAGGGATTCATAAGTGAATTTAGTTTGGACAAAAATGCTTTCCAGAAAAAGTATGTCTCCATAGTCTTTACTCAAGAAATACTCCTAACAAAGAAAAAAAAATGTCTGAAGAAGGATAATACCCTGCACTAGCTTCTATTTCCTTTGAAACAATACATAGCACTTAAAATACTCAGAAGCCTGTGTCCAAACACACCAAGGCATTTCAGAAGATGTACCTCTGATTCCTGGTATTCTCTGCAGGAAAAGTAGCGTAGTTCTCATCTCCAGTAAAAGCTGGGTTATCCAGATGGTAGGCAGGGCAGAAGTGAGAAGATCCCGGTGTGGGAATCGGTGAGGTGCTGGAGGAAACAGCACTGCAGCAGTTGAGCACTGGGTGAAGGTAGCCAGAACTCACAGCAATGCCTTCCTGGGCTCGGTACGGTGGAGGGATATACTGTACCACTGTGGCACCATGAAAAGTTATAGGCTGGTTAATGCCGGTGAAGACAAAGGACTGTCCACTTCCAGTTTGGTCGAGGTCTGACATGTTTTCCTCTCTTTCTTTACAGGGCTTGCATGTAAGCATGTTAAATTTACAAATGGCAATCAGAATGAAAGTCACGCCAACAGACAGCAGAATAGGCCCTAGTAACTGAGTCCACTCGAGGTGAGTAATGCCGTCGTATTTTATCCATCCCATCACGGTGAAAGTGATCCCCACCAGTCCCAAAAACACACCTGAAAAGAGCAACGTAGCACCGGCTTTATCCCCATCTGACACTAGGACATCGGATCTGTTTGGCTGATAAGGAGTGACAGAAAAGACATTCAAGGAGAAATCTTCTACGTTGTTGTTGTTCTGCTCCATTACTGAGTATAACGTATCTTCTGCCTCAAGAGAATGGGGGCTTGTAAGGGACTTGGCAGAGCACTTAAAGTCAAAGGTTCAGGTTAGTTATACAAGAACTTTGTGTGTGTATGGTTAACAGAGTCCATCATGTGAAAGAATAAACTTTGCTTAGAAGAATAAAGGTCTAGAAGTGAAGCCTGAAGTTATCACTAAAGACTTGAATTACCACCGTTGCTTCCGAAATGTCTTCACCCTTGCATGGCTGCTTATCTCTTTGTTTATCCTCTTCTTCAATTTGGCACCCACTGATACTTCCTCGCTGTGCCCATGCCAGATGGGAAAGAAACGAAGCTGCAGCCACCGCAGTTTTTCCTAGGCTCCCTGCCAGCTGATGCATCCAACATATGGACAGCATATGTTTAGTCAACAGCAGTTGTGGCGAGTCTTGCTCTCCTTGGGACACTGCTCCACCAACCCAGATCTGCAGGAAAATGCGTGGCCATCGCTGGGAGTACTTTGCAGTGCTCTGAAGTGTGACGTTTATAGCCACGCCTGGACTTCTGCTGCAGCTCATTCTGCAGTCCAGAGCTTCTGCGGTTTGAAAAATATCAGAGTAAGCTTTCTGACATTTTGCCAAGGGCGAGTAATGGCTGGGTGGGAGGGTAAGTGGCAACAGGGTGGTGAGTGCTGAACAGCCTGAGAGACTTGCTGGTTACGGGAGAAAAGTTATCTCAAGCTGGCCAAAGCTTTCCAGCTGTCTGAAGGTAGCATAATTGCTCTGTAATTTCCCCTTAATTGTGGGCATTTTTTGTTGTGGGATCTCCACCCCTTCTTTGACGTTTATAGGGAATAAAGCCCACGTACCCTGAATAACGCGTCACTGCAGGAATGAGAAAGCATCTCCTGTAATGTTACACCCGCTAAAGTGAGGGATCTCGTCCTGTATTCGCAAGTATCTAGAGTATTTTTTTTACATCACAATGAACTGTTCTGTTGGACATATGTCCCATGCGTTAAAAAGACAGATTAATGGAATGCTGAGATTTTCTGTTTCCTAGCAGTACCAGACTAAAGTAATTGCTGTTGGGAAGGGTTCTAGTAGAAAGTCTTTGTATAATTCCTTGAGGAGGAAAAATCTTCAACTACTCGATCTGTTTTGACTAGCATGGCAGGGGAGTACACACAGGACAGAGATTACTCCTCAGGTGGTAGAACGTATAATGCTATTTCCTGCTACCAGCAGCTCTGGGGAAGCAAGCTTATCCTGAGAGTTATAAGACAAAAATAGCTCCAGAACTATAAAACCTACCTTCTTTCAGACCGCTCCTTCAAAATCAGTAAAGATGGCTTTAATCTACTGTGCGCTCATACCATATAATGTGACAATAGCTCAGTTCTGAAAGGCGCTGCTCATCAAATTTTGTGCCTTCAGAACTGATGCTGAATGCAATTGCAGATGTGTGTTTCTCATTTGTCAGCAGATAGACCTTAAGGAATATTAGTGCTGGACTCCCTTAAAAATCCTGTCTGGGAAGTTTCCTAAATCAGTATTGTGAGTGTTTTATTACTAAGGGTGCCAACAAATTTTCTGACAAATATATTCAAGATCAGCTGTTCCCCCAGCACTAAGACTAGTCAGGACTCTCTGCACCACTGGAGCAAAGTGTTAGGGCTTGCAATGCAGTGGTTTCCTATGACAACAACTAAATTAGAAAGTGATGAAATACTAGATGAGCTGTCCTTGTACTGGTAATTATAGCCAAAACCTAAGGCATCTTTAACCTTGTCTTTGGTAAACGTAATGGAATGAACTTCTGCTGCTGTTCTCTGCAAGTCAGGTTTTTCTATCCCATGAATCATTCTTGTCACTGTTCACTGAATCTTCCCGGCTTTCCAACATCCTTTCAAAAGCAGCATTATATCATAATAGCTAACTAATGTTATATACAGATGCAGTGTCACCTTCCAACTCCCATTCATTCAAGACCTCTGCAACCGCTCTTTGTAACAGGTTTGTGCTGGAGCACTTCATTAGTCCTATACAGAGGTCCATAGATGCCAGCTGGACTCAAGTTTTCCAAGTCAAGTGTTGCATCATCCCATGGCTGATGCTCTTTGCCTCTGGCCTGGGATGTGTCCTAAGGGTTGTTGAGCAAGCGCACGGCAGAGCTGGAGAATACAGGTGGTTTCGTCCCAGGCTACTTGTCACTTTAACTTTGAAAATGGGATTGAAAACACTTTCTGTTCGGTGCAGTAGAATTTAAATTAAAATTTAAATTGTACACTGCCCCCTCTTTGCCTGTATAATTTGCTCTCAGCCTCCCCAGATTTTTACCATTGTTTCCCCAGACAGTGGTGATGCTGCATTCAGGCAGCTGTCAAGGTTTTAAGAGATTACCGGATCATATTGACTTTTTAAGGCCAGTACTTTCCTCTGCCAAGGAAGCGTATGTTCTGGGAACTCACTCAAAGACACTAATTTACTGGATGCATCCTCTTTCACCTGGAATAACTGCTAAACAACTTAAAACAGTTTTGGCAAACCTAAGGAACTGGTCAGAGTGAGGTTTTCAAAGTGGGTGGTGTTTTCAGATCTCACTACAGTTTTGTTCCCATCAACTTCAGCGATCTTACCCCTGAACCCAAGCACTGCTTTGCTTTCTGTTGCTCTACTTAGACTTCCCCTGCAGTGCTTGCTGCTGGAAGCAGGTTTTCTGCAGTGCTTTGCACCTCCTCACTTCTCTAGCCTGTTTCAAGAGTCATCCCTATAAACACTGTCAGGCCTTCACTGAACCTGTTTCTCCTCTCCTTCTGCTATTAATTTTTACATGGTTGTTCACATTATCAGCCCATCATAGTAAGGTTTTATTTCTTACATGCCTGTAGTATAGTCATGGACTTAGTCACAGAACATTCAAAAGATGTTGGGTGAAAGAAAAGTAAATTATACCGTAGTATTGCACATTGATTTGCTTTAAAAAGAGTAGGTACATAATATCGCTCCATAATGAAATACGCAATTGTAGGGAGATTAAGGAGCCAATTATTTGACTGAGAGACTTTTTCCTAGAGAAAGGCGACTGTAGGTGGCATTTTTAGTGAAAAACATGGATTGCGTATCTAAGAGCAGTACCTCAAGTGCACTCTGGGGCCCTGTACTACTACACTGCCAGCCTCAAAGCATAAATAAGCCGCAAAAAGCAGGCTCAGCCAGCTGTCCACAACTGCATCTAGCTGCAAGGTAGTTTTATACGCTCCCAGGGAATGTTGTCTTGTGAGCTGGCACACCAAATTGAAGGTATTTCCAGATTATTAATTATCCAGACCGACACACGCATGTGTGATAGAGGGAGGAGCACAGATACAGGTGAAGGCTGACACGTTTGCTGCAGAAACGTGGAGGCATTGACAGAAATGTCTGCCTGGACACAGAAATGCCCCACGAGGCATGACTCTGAAGAGGCAGGATGTAAAAAGGATAGATGGATACATCGCTACCAACTGCTAAGGGCAAGGATGGGCTGGGTGCCATCCAGTGAGTGCAGGTATTCTGAAAAGACAGCATCACTGCATTGCAGAGATCTGGGCAATCTCAGTATTTCAGATGAGATACGTTTCCATTTTTTTAGCTGCTGGTGATGCAGGAAGAAAGACTTGTCCAAGAGAAGAGGCATTCATTTATATTTTTGCTGCTAATTCTTTTCATATCCAAAGGATTGCAGTGTTGCAGTTAGAAGCAGCACAATGTCAGTGCGGGCAGTAAGGGAGACCTTAGTTTTGCCTACCGAGGATAAGCAGTCCTTACCTCCCACTTGGCCTGTTTAAGTAAGTGTGAATCAGTAACCAACCTGATTTGCTCCCTAGCATTTGTACGTCAAGCACTCAAGCTAACCTTAGGGCAGAAAGGGGGTTATAGCACTATTAGTGTGACAGTAAACTACCTCACTTCCTCAATAAAAATGCTGTTCTGTATTATTTTAAGCTACTTTTATAGTTTTACAAGGTGTTGCTTCCTTTCTAATACAGACATTTCACCCCTATTCCCCACATGAAAAATTCCTCCCACTAATTCTGTTCACGCAGTGGTAGCCTTCACTGGTGGAGGCAGATCTGCCAGCCTCTTACTCACATTTTCTGACCTTGCTGAAAGAGATTTCGACAACACAGTAAGCAAATACTGTTGCCCTGGCTACGTTAGCTCTCTCAGTGCTGGGCAGGTTATGGAGATGCACCCAGCACATCCACTGAGCTTTAAAGAAATGATTGCCCAAGTCAAAACCAGAAGATGCTAACACAGCTGTACACTGAAGTATTTCCTAAGCATCTTCTCAAAATGACACAAATTCTGTTTTCAATGCTCGTTTGCAGAGGTTAAGTAACACCTACCCTTCCCAGGAAATTCAGGTGCTGACACTGAAAAGTCAGGTCAGCAACTTTCTAAAGCACGCTTTCGATGAAGACTGCTTTTTTAGAAATGAAGCAATCCACACTGGAGACTCTGCAGTAGAAGATGAAGACACAATAACTTTGAAGAAAAACCAGACTGTGTTTCAGTTCCAGAGGACTGAGCTCAGTGCAAACATATTCTAGGTGATTTGTCTGGTCTCTTGAGTACATCTTGAGAACCACTGATTGAGCAAATTGCAGGAAGCGCAAAAGGTTAATACCTTTACAGTTAGCAATAGGACATGACTATTTTTTTTTAAGAAAAAAAGATGGTGACATATTTAAAGATTTGTTTAAAGGCTTTTTGATGTTTCACCCTTTCAGCAAATGAGTATTCATTTGTAATTCAAACAACAGAACAAAGCCAACATGGGTCTTTGCATGAGGTCTTTTAGGTAAAATATCCCAGCTTCCACACTTGTTATATAATAGCATGACAAATCAAGAGGGAGCAACAAACTCCTTTGATACATGCAAGGCTTTGTACGCACGAGTCAAGCAGGGCAGTGGGCATCACTGTTAAAAATCAGGTTAGAAACAAAAGCTTTAAAAAAAATAAAATCAGAAAGATGGTAAACCATACCTTGGACTCCAAAAGGCACTCAGCATCCTTGAAAAACTCATCAGTTAAAAAACGTGTGAGGGAGAAGAGGACAAAACGCCTGCTGGCTTTTGTGGATTCCCCTTTCTCCGTCTAGACATTTCCCATGGCAGAGTCACACCAGTTTAATCAGCTCCCATATACGAAATCCCTCTCTGTTGTGTTTGCTCATTACTCTGCATGCATAAGCCCCTCAGCTCTATTGCTGGCTAAATACGCAGCCCTGGCTGGACGGTTTACGTGGCCGCACAAAGAGCTGCCCTAGCATGACTGAGGGAACAATGTGGAGGTGGAAATGAACGGCCAAATGCAGGAGATCCTGAACGTCTCTCTAAAGAACTCTGCAG
This sequence comes from Tauraco erythrolophus, assembly GCF_009769465.1. Taxonomy (NCBI): domain Eukaryota; kingdom Metazoa; phylum Chordata; class Aves; order Musophagiformes; family Musophagidae; genus Tauraco; species Tauraco erythrolophus. The sequence goes on from NC_141496.1 coordinate 31,009,829, forward strand.
GCAACAAGCAAGTTCACAGAAAGGTGACACAAGGCAAGTGCCTTTCCCTAGGCACAGGAGGGAACCCGAGGCACTTAATTCAAAGCTTAGCATTCTGTGACAGCCGCGCTCCCTGAAATTCGGCACGGCAGAAGACAGGCTGAGGTGTAGTTCAGGTTCCAGGGCACGCAGGTGTTCTGAGACTCAGATGAACAGGACGGTGAACACTCTTACAAGATATTTTAATGCTGGTAAGTTCATCATGCTGAAGCACGCCCAGACAGTAGCTCTGCAACCTTCTGTTTCTGGGTACAGAATCGGGTCTGTTTATCTCAAACTGGGAGGCTGCAACAGGGTCCAGAGCAAGTCGTTAAGCGTCAAAGGTCAGCAACAACTCAGTTTCTGCTAACTATCCTTCCTTATCTACCACAAGCAAATCCTTCAGTTTGGGAATGGGTGCAAACATTCACAAACCAGAACTAGAACCTGCTGTCCCCCAACCCTGAAGTCAGGCAGCTACCTCTAACTTAGGGGCTGCACAGGGACAGAGGAGCTGAGAGGGCTCAATTTCTGACCGGTCTGTCAAGTCCTGTGTCAGTTAAAAACATCTTATGCATTTCCACGAAACTGCCTCTGTTGCATTTGCCGGTAAGTAATGTCTGCTCCTAGAAGACACCACTGTTGAGTGGTGTTCACTCTCTCAAAATAAGCACTCCTTGTATAAACTGTGAATGATGATATATATATCTATCTATATCTATCAACAGTAGTATAATCCCCCTGGAATCAGTCATTACCAGAGTTAAACTGTTAGCCTATTAACTACCCTCAACGTTGCCTTACGGCTCTTAACTGCTGGCTAAAACTGATTTTCATGGGGATTATACTTACATAAGGGCCAGAGAGGGTCTAAATTAAGCTGCAGAGAGTTTGTTACCAGGCAAAAGAAAAAGTAACCATTTAAGCTCTCCATAGCATACTTGGTCCCAATCTTAAAGACCCCTAGTGATGATCCTCTCAGAGTACATACAAAGTCAGTAACTTTGCAGACGAGTATTTTCCACAAAAGTCATACAAAAATAGAAATAAAAACACTTCCTAATTATTTCTTTTTTGAAGCTCCAAACAGATTTAATTAAAATAAGCAAAAAAAAGTTGGTCTCTACTTAGCGCCCCCATTATATAAAGAACTGAAAATAGAAACTGATGCTGTGAAAGAACAAGATGAGCATTCAACATTCTTGCAGCGAACTGAATCCCTTCAGACTACTTGTTCAAAGCCTAGCATTATCTAATATTTCTTGAAACCCAAATTAATCATTTATGCTTTTTGATGAAAAATTAGACACAGCCAACATTACTGCTTTTATTACAAAATGTAAATAAATTCAAAAATCATAAATCTGAGCATACAGTTTAATTTAAAAATGAAGTCTAACTGACAGTCCTCTATGAGCTGGTGTCAGATGTGTCTAAGGAAATAGATGAAGAAGATGAAGAAGAATATGGAGAATATTCCTTATTTGTTATTGATGCTTTTTCTTCATATTTTGGAGGTGATTCGGAGGAGACGTATAGCATCGGTGAAATATCTGAAGGTGAGCTGCTTCCAGAAATTGTATAAATGGTTTCATAGTCTCTAACAGCAACTGTTCGTTCACCCTCTGCAAGCTGCGCTCTATAAAACACAAAGCTGCGTATTAGCAGAATTCATTTCTCTACAGTGAGTGAAATTCCGCTTGACTTACATAAACATACATGTACATACACAATCCCTAAAAATCCCTGAAGCAAAGAACTTGCATAAGCATCAGGATTTCTTACTATGGGCTACATTATGACTCATATGAAAATTCTATTACTTCAGAAGGGAAGGGCAAACAAGCTGCCTTCTAACCTTTAACATCACCAGTCACAGCCTGGCTTATGGGTATTAGCTGCCTCTGGCAGGGCTATCTCACAATCTTATTAAATCATCCGATCCGTAGCTCCTAATGTATCGTCCCTTTTGTAGTCTATCACATCCACGTTGCCCCTTTCTCTTATGAAAGACAGCTACTAGACTTAGAATGGCATTGCAAAAATCACAGTCCTTAGCCATTTGAGATCTCACACGAAAGGCAACCTGAAACTTTAATTAAGCTTTCTAGCAACCCGTGACAGACATAAGGAGTAGCGGTCCTGCTCAGAGTCGGACGAGCAGAAGCAACTGGACACGACCAGACTCTCAAGTCCCCAGTGACAGTCAAGGAGAGCAGTCAAGTATTTACCTCCCTCCTCTGATCATCGTAACTTGATCCCAATTGGTTGCACCTGCATGATTCTGGAAGCCTGTTTTCTTCGCCCTGGAGCTGGCCCTCAGCATATTGCTTCAGCTGCTTCTCAGGGAGAGGGAAGAAATCCTGGTTTCTCAACTTGCTCTCAGAGCTGACTCTTGCCGTTGTGCATATATCTGTACCCCCACCAATACTGTGTGAGGAGCAGGAACACAGAGCATAGTCACCTCATCTTTAGTGCTGTTACTGGTGCGTGAGAGTGAGTGTAAAGGAGAGAGAACATACAAGACACATGCTGAAGTGCTATACAACAGACTGCAGGAAAGAAACAATCGCTTCTGGGATCAGACCATGACTCAGCTTCCTACAAGCTCTCTCGTCCAGCACAGCCTCCACCACAGCACTTGTTGACAGCACATGGAGCAATGGACTGAAGAGGCAAATCACATTAGCCTAGTAGCCACCCTTGTATGAAATAGGTATTCCCTTCCAGCTTTGGGATCTTCAACTACAGCACTATGTTAGGAGGAACAAGGTCACTGCTTTGCCTCCATGAAAGGGCTTGGAAACCAATTTGCACTAATCAAGATGCCATGGCTACCAAGTGCTGAGCTATGGGAGAGCATGATCAAGTGAAATACCCAGAGGTGCCATCAACTCACAGGGTCTCTGTGAGGACCCTGGGGAGCACAGAAGGGTGATAGCTAGAGCACCGTCAGCCACAGAAAACCAAAACTGGAGGCCCAGGGTTTCTGCCTCCAAGGCTGAGGTGTTTTGTCCACTCCACTAGAAACTGCCCTAGCAAGCTGGGCTACAATCTGCCTCTTTTGGTATGTATGTTCACAGGACAGAGAAGTCCAGACAGGCAATCAACAATGATTGAGTTGACGAGATCACACACAAAGTCAAGAGCATCAGAACTGGACATTCATGGGTTGAGGCAGCTGATTCAGCTGCAGGTGATTTTGTAGGAGAGCAGGTGAAGGAAAGAGTGGTCACCTGGTATATGCACCAGCAGGCGGAGCCCACAAGAAGCCTGAGGAACCAGCTTTTTTGCCATTCTCCTACCACCCTTTGTTCTTTCTTTTTCAGTGCAGGATGTGCTGCTTGTGTTATTTCACAGCCTTTGATAATGCAAACAATTTACCAAGCACACAGGCAGGCAGCCCACATCTCAACTGAGGGCCTGAAATTACAGGGTAGAGAGGACTTCTGGCCTGCAGTTTTGTACACTGTACTTCTAAAGACAGGTGGTACAAGAGTCACTCTGTCTCTCAGCTGCTTGTAAGGCTACAGCAGAACACAGCTTTCATGTATGATCCTATATTTCTCCTAGTTATCCACTCCAGCCCGGTCTTCTAAATGTATTTAAACTGAAATGTTTTTTGAGGGCTACCTTGGACCATATTTGAATTGGCTCTCTCATGGCTACCAGAGGTCCAAGTTCACACCTGAGGCAATTCATTTCTCCACACACATCCATTTGCTTTGTACATACATCTGGGATGTATATGCCAGAACAGAGTACAGTGCATGCTGGAGATGTAGCTCCGTGTCGTGCCCAACTCCAGGACCAGCAACAAGTGGTATGAAACACCACCTAGCTGTGGATGCCTTCACCCAGCCCCATAAGAACACAGAGATTTCATGTAAGCTTTGTCTTCCAGTGCCAGGAGTGTCTTTTCCCTCCTGCTTGCTCTGGGTGTCCTTCAATTGCAGTAGTACAGCTCTGGGAGCTAATACATTTCACTTGTAATCTGAGAACAGATAAAGACTTTTATACTTAACAAAATGTTTCTTCACACAGCAAAATCTGTGCCTGGTCATCAGAACCACGGCTCTCTGGAAAGCACTTTGCCTTGATCAACCTTTCATCCTCTCATCCCCGCATCTACCCTTGTAATCCTGAATTGGCAGGTGCTTAGGGCACTGAGTGAACAACAGATTCTCATCAGCTTTGTACAAAAAGTACTCTCTCTGAAGCAATTTAAGTGGAAAACCAGCAGACTGAATGAAACGTGTGTAGTTAGGGTTTGCTAAGTACTGCATCCCTCAGCACAAGTCATCAACCTCAAGCTGGACCTCAGTCAGTGGGAACCAAACACTGAGCGTCTCCCTTCCCTAGGTGGTGTGTACATGATCCTTTTTTTTGTCTGGGGGCCAGTTCCACTGTAGAGCATGTAACAATGCATTAGAAGAGTGTTGCACTAGTAAGGAGGAGCAAGCAGGCTTTTTTGATAGAGGTGTTTACTCTATGTTAAAAAAAAAAAGGTGCTTTTGAGAAAAGGCAGGGCAGTCTGGCTTGTGGCAATAGCAACAGAAGGAAGTATCTGCTGTCTCCAACAAAGACAGGGAGAAAATGTTTGGAGGAGGGCACTAGGAAACAGAAGACAGTATGAGATGTTGTTCATGGTCACTGACTAGAGAACAGAGTGCCCTGCACAGTGGGGCTGAGCCTCAAGAATCCACCAGATACACTTCAAAGGATGACTAAAAACCAGACATGGCTGTACACAACATAGTAACAAGAACAAGCACCACTGCTAACACAAGAATCCTCCTCCTGTGGCATTTAGGTCTCTGAGCAGGAAGAGGGCCCACACTTGCTTACTTCAAAGGGAAGATTAGCACTAGAGTTTTGAAGAAGTATTGACATCAGGCACACAGCTGGTGCAGCTGCTCATGGAACGCACTGCCTCGGGTCAGTGAAGAATTCTGGAGTATAGTGGAAGGCTATTAAAGCAATGTCCCAAAAACTACTATGCGTGGACACAGCCAGGCAGGCTGGGGCTTTTGCTGCAGTGATGGTGTTTAGGATGCTTCAGGTACAGTCTTGTAAACTAAGTCATCCAATGAAAAAGTCCCACACCACCTACTGACCCACAGATCAAAACCAAACTGACATAGGACTTCCCAAAAGGTAAAGCCAAGTCAATTCTGTATCACTAAGGGCCTGAAAAGTTAGTTAGGGGCTCTAGGCATGTAACATCTAGCTCTCTTGGCCAGATCCAGCTCTGGCTCCTAGCACGTGGCCCTTGCAGTGACCTCTTTCACTCTCAAGTTAGCAGCCCACTGGTGGTAATCCACAGGGGATAAACAATGCTGCAGGTTCTTGTGGTGCAGACAACTCTTCAGTCAGTCACCACCCTGAGCGTGGTGGTGGCAGCAGCTAGCAAATCAGCTGTACTCAATGTACAGAACAGTGGCTGCATGGGTAAGGTACAACATCTTGAGATGAAGCTGGCATTGCAACTTCCTTTTTAAGCTCCCTGGAGACTCCTGCTCCTCTCCTGCAACATCAAGGTACTGTTTTATCTTAACACCCTGCCACAGCCAGGAGCAAGGTAGACAAGCATGGCAGGTCTCACTTCCTCAAGGTAGTAAGAAAAAGGTTACAGGGAGAACAGAACACACTGAAGTCATGCTCCCAGGGTCACAGGGCCTGTGGATAGGTCTCACAAAGGGCTCGCTGCACTGGTTCTACAGAGGCTTCCGAAGATCTGGCAGTGTGGATATCATGCTGCTGGAGCACTGCTGTCAGGGGCACTTTATCTTGGACAATCTGGAAGAAATCTAATCTAAGTATACTTAAATAAGGCCTCTGATTTAAGGCTTTGTTCTCACTTAGAATCATAGAATCATAGAATGGTTAGGGCTGGAAGGGACCTTCAAAGGTCATCTAGTCCAACCCCCCTGCAAGGAACAGGGATATCTCCAACTAGATCAGGTTGCTCAGGGCCTCATCCAACCTGGCCTTGAACGTCTCCAGGAATGGAGCATCCACCACCTCTCTGGGCAACCTGTTCCAGTGTTCTACAACTCTCATGGTAAAAAATTTTTTCCTAATATCCAATCTGAATCTACCTCCCTCTATTTTAAAACCATTACCCCTTGTCCTATCACAACAGGCCCTCCTGAACAGCCTCTCCCCATCTTTCTTGTAGGCCCCCTTGAGGTACTGGAAGACCGCTATAAGGTCACCCCGGAGCCTCCTCTTCTCCAGGCTGAACAGCCCCAACTCTTTCAGCCTGTCCTCATAGGAAAGGTGCTCCAGCCCTCTTATCATCTTCGTGGCCCTCCTCTGGACCCTCTCCAACTGGTCCATGTCCTTCTTATGTTGGGGGCTCCAGAACTGGACGCAATACTCCAGGTGAGGTCTCACGAGGGCAGAGTAGAGGGGGAGAATCACCTCTCTCGACCTGCTGGCCACGCTCCTCTTGATGCAGCCCAGGATGTGGTTGGCCTTCTGGGCCGCAAGAGCACATTGCCGGCTCATATTGAGCTTCTCGTCCAGTACTCCCAAGTCCTTCTCCTCAGGGCTGCTCTCGATCCATTCACCACCCAGTCTGTATTTGTGCCTGGGATTGCCACGACCCAGATGTAGGACCTTGCACTTGGCCTGGTTGAACTTCATGAGGTTGACATGGGCCCACCTCTCCAGCCTGTCAAGGTCCCTCTGGATGGCATCCCTCCCTTCCAGCGTGTTGATGGCACCACACAGCTTGGTGTCATCGGCGAGCTTGCTGAGGGTGCACTCCATGCCACTGTCCACGTCACCGACAAAGATGTTGAAGAGGGCCGGGCCCAACACGGACCCCTGAGGGACGCCACTCGTGACCGGTCTCCACTTGGACATCGAGCCGTTGACCACCACTCTCTGAGTGCGGCCATTGAGCCAATTCCTTATCCACCGAGTGGTCCATCCATCAAACCCATGCCTCTCTAATTTAGAGAGAAGAATGTCGTGCGGGACAGTGTCAAAAGCTTTGCACAAGTCCAGGTAGATGACATCCGTTGGTCGACCCTTGTCCACCGATGCTGTCACCCCATCGTAAAAGGCCACCAAGCTGGTCAGGCACGATCTGCCTTTGGTGAAGCCATGTTGGCTGTCACCCACCACCTCCTTGCTCTCCATGTGCCTTAGCATGGTTCCCAGGAGAATCTGCTCCATGACCTTGCCAGGCACAGACGTGAGGCTCACCGGCCTGTAGTTGCCCGGGTCCTCCTTGTTCCCCTTTTGAAAAATGGGGGTTATGTTCCCTCTCTTCCAGTCATTGGGGACCTCGCCAGACCGCCACGACTTCTCAAATACAATGGCCAGTGGCTTGGCAACTTCATCCGCCAGTTCCTTCAGGACCCGCGGATGGATCTCATCAGGTCCCATGGACTTGTGCACCTTCAAGTTCCTCAGATGTTCCCGAACCTGCTCTTCAAGTACAGTGGGCGGTGGTTCATCCTCACAGTCCCTGCTAGTTCTTTCCACAGCTTGGGTGGTAAGACAAGAGGCTTTATCAGTGAAGACTGAGGCAAAAAAGTCATTGAGTAACTCAGCCTTCTCTATGTTCCGGGTAACCAGAGCACCAGTATCCTTCCGGAGGGGGCCTACATTCTCCTTGGACTTCCTTTCGTCCCCTACATACCTACAGAAGCTTTTCTTATTGCTTTTTATATCCCTTGCCAAATTCAATTCCTTCAGGGCTTTAGCCTTCCTCACCTGATCCCTGGTCACTCGTACAGCTTCTCTGTATTCCTCCCAGGCTATCTGTCTCCGCTTCCACCCTCTATAGGCTATCCTCTTCATTTTCAGTTGGTCCAGGAGCTCCTTGCTCATCCATGCGGGCTTCCTGGTCTTTTTGCCCAACTTGTTCTTCATCGGGACGCACCTCTGCTGAGCTTGGAGGAGGTGCTCCTTGAATGTGGACCAACTTTCCTGGGCCCCTCGTCCCTCCAGAACTTCAGAAGTTCTTTTCAGTCATAATAAACTGGTAAGAATTTAACCCTCATGAACGACACACTGTGCTTTGTGATATCCCTTCTACAGTAGGATACTTTAATGCCATTTCAAGTAAGGTATCTGAAGTATGTCAGTGATGCACTAGAAAATTTCGTGATGCCTAGCAGAGAGTTGATTCACAGTGATTAAGAACATGGTCTGGATACCTTGAGAAACATTTCAGGTTTCCACAGACAGACAAAAAAAGTCTTACCCATCACTGAAGATGGAGTGATATGGTGGAGGATTTTCACTTGTAGGCAAACCACTCGACATAAGACAACGTGTCACAGTTGGTGAAAGAGGGTCAGCAAAATAAGGAGGTGGTGGAGGTGGGAATACCATTACAGCATCACCTGGGGAAAAAAAACACCAATTACTACCTCTGAAAAATTGAGCACCACTGTTTATTCTAACTGTATCCTAGAATATTTCTTGTCTTTGGAATGACAGTATTTGTACTTGTCTACCTTTTAAGATAAAGTGCAATAATCCCACATACAGAACTGTCATATCCTGAGCAGTTAAAGTACACTGGAAGTACATTAAAAATCAAGATTACCCCAAAACAAAGATGCAGCATATTCACAAATGGAAGATTTCATTTAGAAAATACAACCAGGGGAGGCAGAGTGTTCCATCTAGCTAAGAGACACAAACCTCTTCAACGTTGGCTGTCTTCAGAAACTGGAAATGCAAAGCATACAGTTACTGTTGTCTCACTTTAAGGGTAGGCACACATTTAGTTTTCCTCACATACCTAAATAGAGAGGTTTAAGTTTCTGCACATCTACTGCAGTGTTGTAACAAAAATTTTCAAGTCATTAATGATTCTGATGACTGCTTTTGTGTGCCTTGACAGTTTCCCTACTAAATTACTTGTAGCTGAGGGCAGGCTACTAACATTAGTACCATGACACTATCGATACATAATTCACTATTAAGCATACTGTGCAGCATACCTGCCAACTTCAAATTTGTAACTGAAGAGTTTCAAATTACTTTTTTTTTAAACAGAGAGTTTGTATGCGTCACTGAGCTTGTATAATTTATATAAACATTCACAACTGCCTGGCACGTTTTATCCTTTGTACTTTGTGTGCAGGGCCAGGTCATGGAGCATCAGCCATGTTGAGTGAGATGGGGGGTGTTTTCTAGCTGAATTACCACTATTCCAGAATGTCACTATGCCAAACAGGCCTCAGCCTTCAACCTTTCAGTTTTACTTTTCCTGATGGAAGTATAAAAGGCATCCACTAATTTTGCTTTCTCATCTTTAAAGCCAATCTGAATTCCTTCCTACGACCCTTTGACTTATTCTGGTGGCTGGAAAACTGACATTTTCTGAGGATCACCGGTTACAAGTCTGTACATTGGTTTGACACGCAGAAGGTATAAAGTTCTGCATAATGAATTTCAAGTCCAGTCAGTCAGATGATAGTCAAGCAATACTGTGATTGACTCATTAATCCTTTCTGAGAGCTAGAGAGTTATCAGAATATTCTATGCAAAGAACGTATTCATGAGATATTAAAAGCAGTGCTACATGCAAGGGAGTGTTCCTGGCTAACATACCACATGCACTCAAGCACTGTGCAATTAACAGAAGCATCTTGCAATTACATCTCTGACTGATGGAAGATCTGGCCACAATTAAAGAAAAAAATACAACACACTGCTTATGAATCAGATTCTCCTGTTTAAGGGGTCAGAGCTCAAGGCTGAAATAAACTTTAAATATAGTCACAGAAGTCATTAGACCTGTGATCTGCAGTGTCAGCTACACCCTTGGGGAAAGGCAGTGGGACTGGACTGATTTGTGTCAGATGATGTGGCTTCTTTTGCACAGTCAGTCAGATCTTTCTTTTATGCCAAAGGACAGGTTTTCTTTTTGAGAGAAAGCTAACTGAACTGACCATACAGAAAACATACGAGACAAAGCAACGTTCTGTTTTGGCTGGTTTGACATGCCAGAACCGACATGCTTAGAGCTCAAATGATTAATATTCAGAGGTTAACAATTAATGGAAAAAACCACCTACTAACTCTCCAATGTAAAGTTCGTATATTATTTACCCACCTACTGTGACCTGAAAAGATTCAGGGCTTTGAAGATGTTCTTCACTTTCGCAAGATTCTTGGTTGAGATTTAAGTTTTGTTTCTTTTTAACATGAGCTATGACAAAGAAACACAACCCAGTGAGCACAATCAAAGGTCCCATGATTTGAAGTGACAGGAATCCACAGCCCTGCAGGTCCACATCAGAACTGCCGGTGTGGTTGAGCTGTATGCTGTGCCAGCTGGGGCTGCAGCCAGGAACCCAAATGCCCAGGATGCTAATTAGCATTCCACTAGTTAAAAACAGGAATCCAAATATGAGAAACTGGGCAAACTGACAGCTCCCGCGACAAAAAACAAGGCTGTACACCTGCTCATTTTGCAATTGCCTTTGTCTTATATACAGCCTGGCTCTTGATCGTGCCAGTAAAACACAAACCAGTCCAGTCACAGCCAGCACGGGCCCAGCAGCCTTAAGGACCCCGTTACAGTCACTGAAGGTTCCAGATGGGCACGACTGGAGAATAAAGACTGAAAGCAGAAATCCAGCGCAGAGTAACACTGCTCCAAAAACAAAAAGGAAAAAAATAAGTCTCCCATGTTGTTCATTAATTCCTTCACCTCCTGGGGCAGGAACAGCCACTGGATACATTACAGCAGAACCTCCTCAAGCAGATGAGGGTTGTGTTTTTTTTCTTGTTAGCATTAAGTGGCAGAAAACTACAGTAGATCTGTGAACATGAAAATACACGAATCAAAAGAAGAAAAAGACAGTGGGATTTTATACATTATATTTGCTCCTGCATTTGCTACTCAGTCTATTAGAACTGTATACTCTTGGTGTATTTTCTGTTTTGGAGTACCTCCATTACGGAATAAAGGGCCTAATCAAGTTTGCTGCCATTAAATGCCAATGAAAAGACAGAACTTGTTTTACAGATAGATTGAAAACAACTGTAACTGCTGTTGCACAGTTAAATGACTTGTTTCTTTAGATATACAGTCGTCTGATTAAGGGGACATTATTTTCAAAGGCTGAATCTTGGGAATAAGGACAGGCTAGGTTTCTCGTTGAAAACAGAAAGCTAGGGGAAATTTCTGTAGTGAATGGCAGGAAGTGACAGCTCTTGAGAGAAAGAACCTTAATGCAAATGAGTATTGATGACTACTGGACTTTTTACCAAGTAGATCTCCTAATACCTACCTTTTCAAAGCATGTAAGTCTTGCTTTTCCTTCCCCAGTCAATAAAGACTTTTCTGTTTCTCTCCTTAAATCAGCTTCCTGTATTATATAGCTGCAAGAGCAAGTACACAGAAGACTTTTGGTTCCGTTCTGGAGAGACAGGGGGAAAAAAAAAAAAAAAAAGAAAAAGCCATACTAAAGACTATGTACTTGAAGTCTCACTGATTCCATAGTCATGAGTTGGTAAGCATACTGCTCCCACACTTCCTTTCAACTTCCCATACTCCTGAATCCTTTGTCTGTGCTCCAAGAAAGCTTTAAAAAGAAATATAACAAAGGTGGCTGCCAGAAGGCTTCTGAGCCCACAGGATTCTAGATTCAGAATTAAACCAGAAGAAAATACAAACTAGTGCTGAGGTCAGTGACAGTCCATATGGTAGTATGGATGACAAATCTGCTGGATGTGGACAAACTGGGCCAGGGAAAGCGTGACTGAAAGTCAGGGCAGAGTGCCATTCAGTGAGCTTTAGAAAAAAAAAAATTATTTCTCATTACCTGCAAGCAAGTTTGTGCTGCTCTGACACTCTGGCCTACAGGGCTCAGACAGACATCTGTACTCCACACCATGGTGACTAGCAATCACAGAGATCTTGGTCCAAGTGGCTACCATCCATCAAAAGCCAACCTGAAACCCAGGGGAATTTCAGACTTAGGGAAAAAACAAGTCTGGACGGACCATGAGAAAGCTGTCACCTACCAAGCGCAGGAGGTACTTAAACATGCCCTTATCGCTGTGTTTTAACACTGCCCTCTTCCCCTCACCAGCACTCTCCCACGACAGACAACTTCATCTATGACTTGGATGTATCAGGAAGGATATATAGGACTGGAGGAGTTTGTCACAGATGGAAGGAGGCAATTGGCTTAAGTTACTGCTGTTTGTTAGTTAACCTTCAGCCTTTCCTCTACCAGCTTCCACTGCCCTCCTAATAATACAGATCACTGGAAGCTAAAAGTCAAGTTATATCGACTCCTCCTTACATATGCCTCAACACCAGTTATTCCACAAGAAAAACAAAGTATTCTGTGATTTCTAGAACCAAACTGTTGAACATGTGTCAGCCACAACAAGCTTTGTGCCACTCCCCAGTAATTGCAGTGCCCCACCGGGATGAAAACAAAACACAACCATGAAACCCACTAGTCAATCATACATAATTATCTGTCTGCAATGCCAGGCAGCCTATCAAGTCACTTCACTTAGCCACTTTTATAAGAGTAGAACCCAATTAAAGAATTGGCTGAGCAGACACACAAATGACGAAGTTATTAGATGTTTTACTGCTAAACATCAAACCAGATCCTGAGCAGCACTGGAGAAGGCAGAGAGCAGCAGGCAGGTAAAAGGCACAGTAAACACAAGACTTGAGAGGCAAGGAAATGGGCTGCACCACACAGCAAGAAGGTCACTGCAGGAAACAAGAAAGTCTCCCAGCTGGCTATCTTGAACAGCAAAACTGAGGGACCTGCCTTAATGCATCCCATTACTGTTGTCAGTTAATTTTGTAAACTATGTCTGCTAAGCGCTTCTTCACTGTTCTGAATGCAGTCTATCCCTCTACTAAGATTCGTTTGAAAAACTGCTAACTGAGGCTCCCTTGGTAGAAGAATTTCAGCTTCTCTGTGGAAAAAAAAAAAGGTTATAAAGAGTACTAGAAATAAGACAGTATCTCACGAAAAAGAAATTCTGAGATTTCAAACTGAAGACCTTTAGCCAAGCACACTTTCAACACTCCATCAGTTTGAAGGCTCTGTTTCTGAGGAGAGGAAATGCATTAGGTTGGTCACTCCTCCTTCCTCAATTTCACTGGTCTTTCATAAGTTATTAAAATTGTTTCTCATAACCGTATATGCTCCTTCCTGTCTAGAAATGATCTTACATTTACTGACCTACCAATAAATACACAAAACTGAGTCAAGAGCCTCTGAAATACAAAAAAAACCCAAAACTCAAACAGTAAAACCCAGTTTCAGACACAACTGTCTTGAGATGTTTCTCTGCTGAGACATATTAACCATTATAACAGCAATACACTATAATTAGAGAACTCTGAATCCTTTCTTTGCAGTTCCCTCTAGGGAAGAAAACATGGAAATAAGTACAAGTAAATTAGGACAAAAGGAAACAATGTGAAGGGGAAAAAAATAAATTCAAACGTTTAGTCCTTAAAGAAAGAAAAGTCTAGATATTTGTTCTCATTACTCCAACACAGTGCCTGCTTCTCTTCCACCAATCTTGTTGTTATGAGATTAAGTTAAAACACACATTAGGAATGAAGCATGTGCATATTTTCTTAATTCTTTCAGGCCACAAAAGAAGGAACATTCAGAAGTCTGTTGTGGCTTTGAAGATGAAAGCCACAGATTTTATTCTGCAAAATCCAAGGGAGGACTAATTTTCATTTATGCTACCACCAAATTTTAATAGAAAACCCAATGCAAGATTAAGCTTTATTTCTTGTGTTTCAAGAATAAGTATTTTAAGAAAGAAGCAAACCTTGTGTTGACTGTGTGCTTGAAATACTTCCATTAGATCTGGTTATCTCCACAGGCACATTGACTTAAGGGAATTTTCCCTTCATATTGATCCCAAGTCTGAGAGCAGACATGGAAATACCAGGTCAGAAACTGCTAGAACAAAATCCAGTAGTGTGGAGGCAGTTAAGTATGAGGGAAGAGGGAATTGGAAACATGGCTTGTAAAGGAAGTCTGGTTTTGAGCTTAACTTAAATGATATAGTGTTTTACCCTTTTGCAAGTCTGGCCCATGCCAGGTATATAGAACAGGAAATAACATGCCAATTTCTTGTAATTTTTCTGTGTGACACTTGTAATACAACTTTCACATTATGGACAACTCCAAGGATTTTAAAATACAAGTTTTAATGATGAAACTGGGACTTTTTGCTTTCTGTTTGAACCTTCAGAGTTCATATTTTCCAAGATTTCCACTGCAAACACCAGGGCTATAAATTTACTCCCCCTTACTCATATGAAACACGATATCCTCATGCAGTCATATGAATTCAGGAACTGAGGATTAAAAGAAAAAAAAGCACTGGAAGAATTAAAACACTGCTGTTCCTCTGTTTTATGTTTCCCAGAATAGGCCCCGTTCCTACTCTTTTGCTTGCAAAAGCACCCAAATAATTTCATGCAGAAAGATGAGGTCTAGTCTGTGTAGTTACTTCAAGAACTACCATCCCCTGTCAGTTGTAGTCCACAATGGAAACCCCATCAGAAGTCACAAGCCACCTTTTTCAAGAGTTTTCCATTTAAATGTTTTCACCCATACTTCCAATTTTTGAAGTGCTACTGGGAAGTTGCCACTGTCATTCTGTGATTTCCCTCCTCCCCAGTTCTAATTAAACCATAACACCCGATAGGACAAGCTACCTGGAAGGAAAAATTCTCTCAACTTCATTCAGTTTTTCATGTTGACATATGAACAGCTTTATACTTCCTCTCACTTCCTGTGTCTAATTTCCTCCTCCATTCACATCTGCCTCTGTACTCATGTCATCTTCTGTTCTTTCTCGTATCACAGTTTCCCCTCTGGATTGCGCTCTTAACTTGAGATTCAGCAGACGCATCCATCCATGAGCACAGATGGTTAAACTATAGTAAACTGGAGTTTGCCACCTTCATCTCCACACTATTCCCTTCTCATGGTGTTTTTAATCACTTATATGACAAGCCAGGGGCAAACCCCTGACAGGATGCACTTTCAGTTTCCTACTTTCAAGCAACATTAAGACTACAAGCACTAACACGTTTTGAGATTCCAAACACATCCAATTTACCCTCTCGTGAATGTAGTCTCTAATTAGTGCCCGACTGCTCTCTTCTCACAGAGCACACAGTTCTAACATCCCAGGAGGAGGATTTCCAAGATTTAGATGCTGTGCGAGAAGATCTCTAAGCAGGGAGTGGATGCCACAGAAAGAAACTCTGTCCATATGGGCTGACAAAATGATTGTGTCAGCTCACGGTATAAGGTAGCGCTATGCTGTTATTTATGACCATTGCAGGTGGAGCAGGAGTTAATGTCTGGAGAAGTGCTGGAACGCAGCTGGAGTAGGAATTTCCAGAAAATGGGATTAATCCTGCCAGCCATAAGACATGTGTGTATCAGGGATCCTTCTGACCACAAATCGGCAGTCAGGGATTCTGACCTACGCCAGACACAACTGCACACCATGAAGAAGCTGCCAACTACTATCCCTGTGGGCTACAAGAGGAAAAGAGCTAGAGAAAAAGCTGATCCACAAGTGTTCCCCACTCACTTTGGCAGTGAAACGAACCCTGATGCCACAGTTTTATGCGAGGCTCCAAAAGCGTGTCTGGACAGAGAGGAGCTTGCAAAGCAGATTTTGGTAACCTGTTGGGTGAGTGCCATGCAGGCAACTGGAACAGGACCCAGATTCAGCAATGGGCTCTGAAGGGTCCCATGTGGGTGAGATGCTTTTGACATGACACACTGGTGGCACACAGGAGCTGGGAAAAAGCAGCTCCTATTTTCTGGAATACCAGCAGGGAGATTGGGAAGAGGGTTGATGGACACAGTTAAAGGCAGAGCTGACTTCCTTCAAACAGGTAACACAGGAAAGAGCAATTTCTAGCAAGTTCTGGGAAGTCAGTGCATCCGATGGGGCTGACGTGGCAAAACACACAGACAGAGACTTACAGATCGCTGACAGGATACAACTGTGACAATCGGGAAGACGTAGGACTCCCAAAGCTGCCCTAAGTCTTCCTGTCTCAGATGCCTGCAGCTGGCCTGGTGCATTAAGCCACAACCAACTCACCAACAAGCAGTTAGGCTCTACTCCATCTGTGAAAAGAGCATCCCATGGCATAACCCCTCCTCATGTGCCAGCCTGCCGGGCACGCTCTCTTTTAAGTCACTAACTCTTCCAAGTCACACTAAGGTCTTCAACAGGTTGGACCATGCCCCGACAGCACAATGCCCATGCATCCTGCCAGAGCAAGGAGCGGGGCAGGGGAGCCCATGCACCACGTCCCTGCGAGGAAGCAGCACCCAGCCTGCACGGGGCAAACGCGGCCCCCCAGCACCTTCCCAGCCACATGCCACCAGCAACTGGAACATCGTGTATCAGAAGAATAATCTGCAGAGGCCTCTTCTGAGAGGCCCCATTCTCTCACAGGGATGGCCTAAAGGTCATTCCGGAGAAACGGTGAGGGGAGAGACGGGCTCTCCAAGGAGGAGAAAAAGAGGCTTTTCTTGCCGCCGGACATTTGCGCCCTGGATAAATGACACGCAGGGGCGCTGCCCTCGGCCCCGCCTTTTGCCCACTGCTTGAGGGGAGCGAGAAACATGGCAACGACGGCGGCCGAGCCCGCGGCGCCCGCCGGCGCAGTCACGGCACAAGCCCACCCGCCCGCCGCCGCCCCTTCGCGGGGGGGAAGCAGCCGGCGGACGAGCAGCGCCCGTCTCTCGGCAGATCCCCCTCTCCCCACCGCGCCCTGCCTCCCCCCAGGCCTTCCCCTCACCCCCGGAGGGGCGGCTGGGGACCGCCCTCCATTTCCGCGCCCGCCCGGTCGCCTTCTTCAACCCGCGGCGAAAAGTGCGCCGGCCCGGGCGGCCGGTGGAAGCGCCCCGCCGTGGCGGCACGCAGCCGGGCGGCCTACGCGCGCCTCGGCACGTCCTCGGGACCCCGGCCGGCCAGCAGCCGCCCGCGGGGGCGGGCAGAGCGGAGCAGGTGCGGGAAAGGGTCGGCAGCGAAGGGCTCCCAGCGCCCGCCCCTTACCTGGCCGCGGCGCGGAGGATGGCCGCGGCGCACCCAGCGCCGCTATTTAAGCACCTGCGCCGGGCAGCGCGCACCTCGGCGGCGGCGGCGCGGGGCAGGGCTGAGCCGAGCCGAGCCGCGCCGCGCCGCCCCGGGGGGAGCCATACGCGCTGCGGCGGCACCGCCTCTCCCGGTGCCGAGTGCCCCGCCCGGCGGTGGCCGCGGCCGGCTGGCGTCCCCCCGGAGCCGCCCCGCCCTCCCGCGGCCCGCAGGGAGGGGGCGGCTGCTGCGGGGGCGGCTTCATCGCCTCTCGCCCACGGAGCCGAGCTGACGTGGGGTCAGTGCTGGCGGCTGCGCGCTGGGGCGGAGGGAGGGCGAGGCGGCGCCATGTCCGTGGGCCTGCTCGAGGCGCTGAGGTAACCCGCTGAAGGCCGGGCTGAGGGGGTCCTCCTCGCTGGCTGTCGGCTAGCTCTGCCTTTTTGCCACTCGGCTGGAGATTGCCAAGTTGGTGAGCTGGAAGGCGGGTGCAGCTCGCTGGGCAGAGCTGTCACAGGTGCCTCTGGAGGCGTGTGTATGTGGCCAAGGTCTAGATAACGACTGATTTCTTTCAGTGGTTAGCCAGTTCAGTCATTGGAAATGGGAGAAGACGCGTTCTCTCCCGCTTGCTAGGTTAAGACAGCATGGAGGAGGAAGCTGGCTTTGGTAGTGGAGAGGGGAGCGCTGTCAAGTGCAAGAAGTAGCTGTGCAAGAGGACAATGAGCCAGGGGAGGAAGATCGGGATGTGCTGCTTGTAGATGAGTGTAGCAGTGGTGGGACTGGAATGACAATGGGACTAAGGCTGCCCCACTTGTTAGGCACAGCCTGGTAGCTGGTGAGGTGTGAGGAAAACAACTGGGGTTTGTGTGAGTCAAAATGAGAGCAACCAGGATAGAGGTTAAAGGTGGAGTGATGCCCAGAGGAAGAGGGAGTGGATTAAAGCCTTACTTGACAAGGAGATAGTTTGTTTAGATGATGAGGTTGGGGGCAGAATGGGATATGTAGGTTTTTGGAGGGGATCTGGATTTGGATAGAGAACTAGGGAAAACTTGGAATTGAATGAAGACCCAAGGAGCGGGGACTCAAAAGCATGAAAATACATGTGGGTTGTAGGAAGGAGCTTGTGCTGGGGTAGCAGGCTTCAAGCTTTCCAGAGTTCTAGGTTCCTGGATGCTATTGACCCTTTGTTGCCTTCACTTTTTTTTACGTCCTGATTCAGCTACCACTGACTGGAAGGTGCGCTTTAGTCGTGCAACACTTGGATACTGCTGTGAAGAGTCTGTGAAGATTCTTGTGTTCAGTGATGAAAAAAAGCAGGGAATTTAAAAAAATGCTGAAGAGAACAAAAGAAGATGAGCACTGTTTGTTATGAGCACAAGCTGGAACCGAAGTCTTGCAAAGAGTGAAAGAGCATCAAAGCGTATAATCAGCCTATTTTATGAAGTGTGACGACAGTGACACAAGGAGATTTAATTATGTTTATATGGCAGTTTTCTAGGCTAAACTTTCTTCAGTTGTCTGATACTATTAAATGATTGGACCACTGCTGTGATTTATGTTCTTTCTCTTTTCCTGTTATGTAAATGCTTTTTTGCTTTTATGTAAATATTTCTAGTACCAGACTTAACATGACTTAAGAATTTCATTTTTAAAAAATAATAAAAAAAGGTCAGTATTCACAAGTCAAGTTAGTAACCTTTTTGGCCATCATCTACATGCAAATGATTTATGTCTACAAAACTTGTCATCAGCTTTTCCCCTCCATCTGCCGCTTGGGTTTTTTGTAGTGTTGGGCTTCAGGATTTGACACCAATGATGAAAGAAAGGATTTCAGGAATATTGTTCTTCAGTTTGTGAGATTCTGACTCAGCCTGGCGTGAGTTTTCAGTGGATTAAGCGGATGTTGATTCCTGTCATATGACTACAGTCATAAAACTGTAATCTCGAGTTATATCTTGTGATTTAAGATAAGATTTTTTTTAAAAAAACTTTTAACATAGTAACTGTTTAACTATGAGTAATGGATATTTTAATTCCATACCCTAAGTGGTAATATTTGGCAAAAATTGAGCTAAAAGGTTTTTTGCCATTGAGGAAAGTACAAAGAGTTGTTTTTTTTAAGTCTGGACATAGCTGTATGACAGTGTTTTTTGAATGTTGATACTAATGGTGAAAATAAAGTATTTTGGACCAGCATAGAAAGTAATCCTAGAGCTATGGAGAGCTACAGTGCATTCGCACGTGGAGCATGACAGAGAATGCAGAGCTACCATGAAGTCATTGCTTCTGAAATTGTATCTAGGGTCACAGTCGGAACACTTACGAAGACACATTTGGGAAGATAAGCAGAGAAATATAGTGGCTGATAATTTATTGGTTGGAAATTGGTCACTGTTTTGATGGAAGCCACTACTTATAGCAATAATCTGGTGGAACATAAACGAAAATTACGAACTTTGCATTCCTCTTTTTTTTTTTAATTAATTATCAAACATGCTTATAAATGGCAAAGCCATTTATGTGGTTTGGATTGTTTGCCTAAAGATGATGGTCTCTAGAAATGGGGATGTAAGTGCAGTAAGTAAGACTAAATGCTGGCCCCTTCTAGAATAAAATTCCACTGTGTGGAAGAGATGTTAATCTGTTATAAGCAATATGAGACTGGTCAATAAAATCACAGCTGTTAATTTTTCTCTTTTGAGATTAGACGTGTGAAATACTGGATGTGCTGAGATTGTGCGTCAGTTCAAAACACTATATATGATCTGCAGAACCTGTTTAGATCTTTGAAAACACAGTGAGAGAATCCAGGCTGCCCTAACCTGTCCTGATGAGAATGTGACCGCTAGAGAAATATCTGGTGTTTACAATTCGCAGCACATTTGGGTGCTTTTCCGTCCTGAAGTCTTACAAGACCCTGGAGTGAAGGCTGGTGCTAATTGCTTTGTTTCAGTGAGAGCTGCGCTTTTATTAGTATGCTTTGAAGCAAGAGCTGCTGAAGAATGAATGCATGGAGGTAACGCATAGTAAATTTTACTTTATAAATTGCAACTTGCTTGCTGTGGTGGTGTGGAACACAAGAGGTGATGGCGCAAGTCAAGAATGACCCAGTTCTCCAATTCCCATTAAGTTCTGTACAGCCCCTTCACAGCAAGCACTTGGTGTCTGTAGAAACTGCAGAGCTCAGTTGAATAAGAACTGTATGTTTTGTTTTGTTTAAGTTCTGGTAGACTCCAAAGAGCTATACTTAGAAATACGAGGGTATAAAAATGTTTGTTTTATTAGAATTCTCAATTCATAGGCTCAGAAATGACAAAAGCATTGCTGCCAACATTCAGTACGCTTTTGAACCAAAATTAATTAACTCTGAAATAGCTCTTTGTCGCAGTTTGGCAGATTGCTACAACAGAACCACAGAAAAGGGTATCATGCTGGCCATACTGGCAGGGAGGGTGAACTAGGCATTGACGCCCTCCCCCCAGAACGGCAGCTAGCTAGGTCTGTGGCATTGGGCTCCTGCAGTGACCCATGAAGATCTCTCCTCCAGGAGGAACTGAAAAGTTACAAAAACCAAGATGACTGCTCTTTATGGGGCCTGGGCATGCCAGGTGTGTTCATGACTTGTCTGGCGGTCACTGCCTCCTCTACATAAATCTTTCCTACCCTTACCTTCCCGTCCCTCTGGAAAGCGTGTGAATGCAACAGTCTAGTTTGATGTTTCTGTTAGTAAATTGTAGAATAGTTTGGGTTGGAAGGGACCTGTAAAGGTCTTTTAGTCCAGCCCCCCTGCAACGAGCAGGGACATGTACGAGATAGTGTTGCTCAGAGGCCCATCCAACCTGACCTTGAATGTTTCCAGGGATGAGGCATCTACCACCTCCCTGAGCAACCTGTCCCAGTGTTTTGCCACCCTCATCGTAAAAAATCTCCTCCTTATATCTAGTCTGAATCTGTCCTCCTTTAGTTTAAAACCATTACCCCTTGTCCTATCACTACAGGCCCTGCCAAAACATCTGTCCCCATCTTTCTTATAAGCCCCCTTTAAGTATTGAAAGGAAATTAAGATGTTTAGAGAGAAGTGATTAAAAATTAATAAAATTCAAAGCGATTATGCATTAACCCTCATAAAAAATAGCTTTGTTTTGACCAGGAGGGGTAGACCTGTATCTCACATCTGCATCTTAATTTGTTGGGTTTGCTTATCACACCTGCATTTGATTTTTAAGAGAAAGGCGTGACGGATACTTCAGCTGTTGGCGCCAGTAACCCTTAACCTGTTGCCCTGAGCTGTGATGGCGCTGGATCGGGAAATGAAGGTGAGCCCTGTGAGTGCTCCTGTGTGCTGCACCCATCAGTACAGGGGTCTGCAGGAGATCCCCCCTTCCCTGCCTGAAGGTTGTGCTGCCTCTCACTGTCAGGAGTTGAAGCCTGGAGAAGGTTAGTTTGGTCGTGCTGAGGAAAGATGCAAAGCGGTATGCGAAGCTCTTCCATTTCTTCTCATCCAGTGCACACAGAGACCCAGTCTGGACATGAGGAAACCTTTCCCTGTGTAAGCTGCGCTTTCCTAAAGCAGTCTTAAAAGACCTGTAATTTTCTGTTTAAGAGTTCATCATCAGTGCCCTTATTTAAAAGGAACACAGGCCAGTAGGTTGGGTATACACTTAACTGGGAGAAAATGCGTGCTGATGGCGTTTCATTGGCTGAATTCAATTAACTTCTAAATGTTAGTGAGTAAGTGGCCCCAGTCCAGGAGAAAGGACTCCAAGAGTTGTTCCATTTCTAGGCTACAAGGTCAGACTGCTTACTTTCTGTGACCTGGGAGTCTTGTATTTTGGTTGGCCAGAGGTCTGCATCCATGTGTTTTTGTCCTCTCATCCTATTACATTTTCCAGAGCTGCAGGTGCTGGTTTTGTGTTTGCTCAAATTACAGCAGAGTTTGAGTAGAAGAGAAACCTTGAACTTTGGCTGAGAGTGGGCAGGTCCCAGCCGGGAGGTTATTTGCGGGTGAAGATCTGTTTGGAAGCGTACAATGAGATCTGCTGTTCTGAGGTTGGCTCTGCTGAAAGTGCTCGAGTTGAGTGGTCAAAATGTGCTGGTTTACATCTGTCTTAGTGAAAGTATCAATATTTACACGAGAGAAATGGTGACACTCTATCATCAGAGTGGGATATCGGAGCTAAGGATGGTATACTGAGCCCTTTCGGATTGACATGTGTTGAGTGGGAAATAATACCTCTTTTAAGGCAATAGAGGAAAACCTCACCAGGTTGTGTGCCAAATGTTGTTGGCTTGATAAATATTTTGAGAACTCCTGTAATGAATCTGCCTTGGTTAGTATTAACCAAAATTACCTCTGAGTACAAGTTTGGAAAATACTTTTTGCATTCAGAAGTTCAAGTGGTGATGCATAGCTGGTCGTACTGTATTTTGTTTCTTCTTCTGTCAGTAGAACGTTGTTATTATTAACCTTTTGCCTAGATAAATTTATCTCTGTAACATATATCTGTAGCACTTTTTGGCTGGAAAACCATTTGCAAAGTTAAAATTTTGTGTTGTAGTTTGAGAAGTGCAGGACTTACTGTTTGTAATGTATTGGAGGCTTTCTGCGCATCTGATGCGTTTCTTAGCTAAGACTAAACCGTCTATCAGACACAAAAAATCAAAGCATTTAATTTGGTGTTGTGGCACTGCAACTTGAGGAAGGACAAACCTTGTGGAGTGTGAATTTTTTTTCCTGGGGGAGGGCAATAACAAGTCTTAATGAATTGTGATTAGTTCAGCAGTCTTTATTTTTAGATGAAAGTTACCAGGCTATTAGATCATCAGCTCTTACTACTTTTAGCATAGTTGCCTGTACGTTTGCCATCTAGATTCTCACTATTTCAGTGTTTAATCAGTTCTTGCACTTTCTGAGAAACTTCTGTGCTCTGAGCATCCTAGGTGATACTTAGCTTTGTTTTCATAGTTTCACTCATACAGGGGAAAACCCTCTTTGAATTTGGTTTCACTTCTCCCAAAGACTGGAACTTGGGTATATTTGGAAAGATAAACCTGGCTAACGTGGAACTGTGGTTGGGTGAGGTAATCAGGTGGTTGTTGCTGTGGAAGTGGTGTCCTCCTGCCCTCTCCCTGTAGCCGAAGTGGGCGCCATTTAGGTGCATAGTGATCATAACAGCCGCCAGGTAATTCAAAGAAAAGATTTAACTGCTCCAGACGTATAGCATGTGAGTGGGACTTGAAGGAGGTGCTGTCTTCTCACTCATGAACAATTTTTTCTCTTTTTACTCCTTTCGTAATCTAATCCTGAGTATCTGAGTATTCAGAGAGACAACTTTAGGCAGAACATACGGAGTATATTGGAGGCGTGTCAGTGCAGGTTGTGATTGCAGAGGTCGTCTTGCTTCCAGCTGTTCATAGTTATGAAGTTCCTGAGAGCGCAGGCTTTTGCGTGGAACTCACTGCTTCATGAACTAACCAAACGGTTAAGTGATGTATGTAGGTGGGTTGCTTTCAAGCAACAGAAATTTCTTCTTAACAAATCTGTTTAGTATTTAGAGAGGAGGACTTTTGTAGTGAAATTCGGATTTCACCATGTTTCATTGAGCAAGATTAATTGATTTTTGTGGATAAATAAAATGAGCTACATCAAGTTCAGTTTGCCTGCTGATGTCACCAGGCCACACATCAAATGAAGGCTTCGTCACACTGGGCATGCTTTCATGTGGAGCATGAGAAAGGTTAATGATGCCTTTAATTAGATATCTAGAGAGCTGAAGGGAAAGAGAATTCTGGGAGTAAAGTACTGCTTACTGTCCCTTAGTAATGCGATTTTGACAAGCTATGTCATTCTCGTCAACGTTTTTTCTTGATTAATTTTGTCTAAAGCAGACACATGTGCGTAGAGCGTAAGAAGTTTCTGTTGGGTAGGTGATCAATCCAAACTTAGTATGGTGCTTTCTAATACTGTTTATGTCAGCTTACATGTTCTCTTTTTGGGGTGATATTTAAAGGATGTGCATCTTCAGTTTCAAAATCAGGACAAACTGCATTCTGATGGATTCACAAGCCAGAAAAAAAAAAAAAAAAAGAAAAAACCCTACAGGTATTATTTTTCTGGTCCTTCAACAAAGAAGTTATAGACCTGGAAAGGCTATTTATTGGAATTGCATTTAAAGTGGTCCTCAAGAATTGTTACTCAAACTTACAGTTCATAAAGCACTGCAGTTTTTCTAGCACGGCCCGTAAAGTGCAGCCCGTAGAACATTTCTGTATCTCTTCCTCCTGGGAGCACATCTTAAAAAGTTACACAGCCTGTGTTTTAAAATAGAGTAGCTAAAGAATCTAGTGTAAGCCCTGTAAAGTTCAGTTCACCTTTCCGTTACACTGCTGTTGCCATACCTGGAGTCCTGTTTTTCTACCTGTGTTCATATCAGCTGAGATGAAGTCACTCCTTAGACTTTGGTAGGATAAAATAGACTCACTCATTTTGCAAGGCCTATGGCTTTTTTTTTTTTTTTTTTTAAGCCTCTCCATATTGGCTTTAAAGTAAGTTAAATGGAATAATATATGCAGTCGTTGGTTTTTGGTTGGTGTGGGGTTTTATTTATTCATTTATTCATTTATTTATTCATTTATTATTTATTTTTGTAGAAGGACCTTGCCTAAGCTGATATTTTTTAAAAATGTTTTTCTTGCTTTATCTAACTGTTTTGACATTGTAGATTATGCCAATTAATTTCTGTGCAATCTCAAATGTTTGTTATCTTATATTGTTGAATTCATCATCACAGAAGAAAGGCAGGTTACTGATTCTTCTGAGTGTCATGAGTGCATGCTTGTGCACGGATGTATCCAGGCACTGGAGCTGAAAGCTTTTCTCTAACTGATGGGACCTATTGGATGCTACTGCCACACACCTAAGCTACTTGTCTCCCAGTGTGAAAAGTGATTTAAATGGCTGTGTGGCAACACAGGCTGTTGGATTCCCTCAAACTCAGATTTCTCATACTTACTTAGGAGACTTGTAGCCGGAGGTAATTTCTGAAGGCCTTGAGAGAGAAAGGGAGAGGGTTGGGTTATGTGCCATGAAGAAGAATTTCTGAATATTGATCATGTCTTTTTTCTGACATATGGTCTATAGGACTTTTTATTCCATGAGTGACTCCAAGCAGGGAGTCACTGATAAGCCTTGGATTATCTGGATAAAGATTCCAGGAACATGAGAAGAAAGTGGCTAGCAGGCTGCACCACCAAGCTTTGTGTCTTCTGTGCACAGTACCTGACTACACTATAGTGTATAAAATTTAGATCAGCTTTGTGGGTAGAGCTCTTGTTGTTTAAGGCGTAAAAATGTTTGACTCGATCCCATAATACGTGCTTGAATCATATCAGACAGCTCAATCGTCTTTCAGGACCTGGTAGGATCTGACACGGACACTGGGAAAAGGTGGGTGGAGATGGCAGGAAGATCCTTGAAGAAATTAACAACAGAAATTTATTCTCTCCATATAAAGAACATGTAAGCATGTTCGTATCTAGGATAGAGAGTGTTGCTTCTGTTGTGGATGAACAAGACTTAGGACAGGATGTAGGGAAGAGTCGTCTGGACTGAGCGAAGCTCAGAAATTTCCTTTCAGTAGGAACTTTAGGTCAGTCTGAAGTGAACCTCGTCTCCAAAACTCTTTTGTATAGGCAGATCTGTCACACTGGCCTATGTCTTTTCCAGTCATTCTCGCTGATGCCAGATACCAAGTTTTACTGAGGTGGAAAGGAGTAAATGAAAACAAAGGCTTACTTCACTCTTCCATTGAGGTCAGGAGAGTAAAATCAAGCTTTCTCCAGGGAACCTGTTTCTTTATACGGAAAACTCAAAGGAAGATGCTGAGAATGGAGCTTCAATCGAGTGGGTGTGAATAGAAGGAGGAAAAGCATAAGTAAGAGTGATAGTTAAAATAGATGTTCACTGAACTAATGGAAGGTCCAGAAAGTCAAAAGAGCCTGGAGGAGGTTGTGCTGGTAAATGGTGGAATGATTGTTTCCACAGAAATCACTCTTTTTTTGGACCTTTTTGTTGTTAAAGCCCACATTTTAACCTCTTCAGAGTTCATTAGTTTGGTAAGACTTCAGGTCTCTGCCCCGGCTTTGAGCAGAGGAAGTGGCTAGATGATCTCTCCAGAGTTCCTTTCTAGCCTCTGGTGATCCCACAAAGATCTGCAGATTTGTTGTTGGCAGTTCTGGCCCTGCTTGTCTTTTAAGAATAGTTCAGAAAAGTCATTGGTTATCCCAGAGTGGTAGGTTATTTTGTCCTTATTTGTTTGATCCTAATGTCTCTTCCTGCCTTTTCTGTATGATGGTTAAGTAGTAAAAACTGTCTATACATGAGATCTAGTGTCTTTTTTTTTCTACTCCAGTCTTTTGTTGTCTGCAAAACTTCAAAATTTAACACAGGTAACTGGAAAAATATTAAATATTATGAAGTCTGCAAGAATTCACCAGAAATGTGCTTAAAGTTGATTCTCTGTTTAGTTACGTTGGAAGACTCGTTTTTTAATCTGTCATGTTCTTGCATTGCTCTAGTTATAAATGTAAATGTTGTGTACTGCTAAATCAGGTATCTTACATAAATCTTTTTGACCCTATTACTCTTATGATCCAGATTTTCAACATAATCCTAAATTAGTTTAAGACCTCTATTCAGTAGATCCATGACCGATAGTAATTATCTGAACTGTATTTTAATTTTCTTACCAAGTTCTATATTACAGTTAATTGGATTGTCACCTTTTCTTTTTTTTTTGGTAATGGTGCAGTCTTAGCTTTCTTTTAATCTTCTAATACTCTCCAGCATTTTAAGACTCTCAGAAATAAAAATTAATGGTCCATAGTATGGCTTATTCAACTTCCTAAATTCTTGGATGTTGTTTATCTGATCTGCTGGTTTAAAAATATTTAGCTTTAGTAGATGATGTGTTGATATCTCTCTTTAGATACAGTTGGATTGCAAAGTATTTTCACCATGTGACTGTGTGATCTAGATGTCTTTTAAAAAATGTGGCAAAATATTTATTGAACACTTTTCTTTCTCCCTGTTTTGTGTTCTTGCCGATTCTGGCATTTTCAGGCAGTAAGGGCGAAGTAACACAGTGGAAGTTAAACATTTTTGTTGTCGTTTTTGGGATTAAACTCCTCTCTGTCACCCTCAGTTAAACCATCTACATGGACTTTCCTACCCCCTGTGTTTATTTGCTGTTCTTATCAATCTCTTACAGTTTATGACTTTGAGGTTTATAGCCACTATTAAGAGAAGTCTTCCATTATGTCATTGGAACCAGCTGCTTTTAGTTCCCCACTCCGGCTGTGGTTTAGCGAGCAGCTGAGCCGGGCTTGTGATGTGTTGCTGCCAAAAGGAGGAGATCTCGTTCCCTACCCCTTCTCTGCTCTTAGGCTCAGAATTCCTGTGCCTGGTGTTTGTCAGACCCTGGTGCCACCCTTGCTTAGCAAGTTGGCTAAACTTAGCATAAATATTTTTATTTTTATTTTTATTCTTATTTTTATTTTTATCGTCTGGGTTCAATGTATGTCTGGTTTGTGAGTTGACTCATAGATAAACGCAATGCATGCCAGACCTGGTACAAGGTGTGGTGGGTGAAGATGGAGAACATGGCCTATGTCTTTTGGTGATACTGAACTGTTCGACTGGCTCATCATGAAGCTGTAGCCTAAGCCAGTTTGATTGGTTTTAATTAGTGTAGGCATCTCAATAATGGGATTATTGCTTTATAAATGTCTAGAATATCTAAAAGTTGACGTTTTGAAGTACCACCTGCCCGTACTATTTGAACCTGATTATAAAAGCCAAATCCAAGCAAGTAATGGTGACTTGGTTGTCACTAATACTTGGTTGTGCAATCCAGCCAGGCGGCCTAAGATGAGGTATAATTTGTGATTGTTTGGCAACTGCATCAGAGAGTGTTTAATTTATGTTTACTTCGTTCCTCAGCCTCTATGCTCCAGCCTCCAGTTTTCAGCTCAGTCTGGGGCATTATAAATGAGTTGCCCATAATCTGCTCACAGCCAGCAAGCATGGGGGCTTCTCCAGAGTTTAGGACCCTCCTAGAGGAAAGCAGCTGCTGTACAAAATTACCAGAGCACAGAATTTCTTAACTCAGGGAAGTGACAGGCCAAAGAGGAATCTCCAAGATTAGATACAGCTGACAGCAGATCATTCGAATGCTAATAGTATCGCTCCAAGTCAAGTAGTTCCAACATGGTCCTTACCAGCAGCCCTTTGTGTTTCTGATTTAAAAGTACATCTTGACTACAGCAAGGAGGTCTCTTGAATCTCGGTGCAATGTGCTTTATTCTGGAAGGATGGTACCGGTTTATTCACTACAGAAATACTCCCACGTTATTTTTAACATATTCCTCGCCTTGACCCGATTGCTACAATTACCAGTTGGGTTATGGAGATGACAGTGGAGTGCTGTCACTCCACAGTCAGTGGGGTGGACAGTATTCTCCGTAGAGCCAGTGAAGACTGGGGAGAACACTGAAAGATGTACCTGATGTGGTCTAACGTTCATTTGAATCATTATTTGCAAACTGCTGGTTAACTATGGTTGTGTATCTATCGTAAACATACAATTCATGTGTGCCTCTAAATATTGCTAGTGACAGCAAAAACCATAAAAAATCTGCCTTCCTAGGAGACATGTGAAGAAGGCTTTGCTAAACATTCATGGTGGAGATACAGAGGCAAGTGCAGAGTGCTTTAAAAAGTCTCAGAGAATAGAAGACCCTTTAACTAAAGGAAAATGTCCAGAAGAGACTTAACAAGAATTTTAATGCAGCTGGATAATCTGTCTTTGGACTGGACAGATGGGTGATGGCAGGTATTGTTGTTCACTGTGAACACTAACCAAGTTCTTAAAAATATTCCACTGTTTTTTTTTTTTAATGCCAGAAAAAAACAATAGAAGAGATCACAGTGGTTCAAACATAGTAGCAGGAGATTCCAAATGTTACCAGTTAACTTTTACAGGGTTGATGTAGAAATCTGTCTTCTGTTCAAACTGTGTTGTATATGGCACAGTATGCTGTGAATACTTTACAGCTTCCGTGAAGAGGACATAGCAGGCTACTGGTGCTGCTGGAGACAAGAGCAAGGTCTTAAGATTCGCTCCAGATGCTAAAATAACAGCTTGTAGACTGTTGTGAGTAGTTGAAATAGTGAACATGTCTTCTGGATACTGCTGCTCCTTTGTGTCGGTACAAACACACATACAGCTTTACTGATGACCTGAATTGATGGTACAGCTGAGTCTGTGTTCCCCTGGGCTGGGAATGACTCTTCAAGGGTAAAACTCAGTACGATTTTTGCTTAAAAACTGGTGTTGAGTAACAGTCACCAGTTTAAGAAAGAAGCAACGTCTTTGGAAAGCTTTTTTTTTTGAATTGTGACAACTGTTGGCTTTTCCTAACCATTGGTAGCATGAAACGCAGGAGACTGCACTGTTGCTGCCTACATGGGGGACGAACGGCTTCCTGAGACACAAATGATGGTTTTACTCTTTTTGACCAAAACCAGGTTATTGTAGGACTGTTTTAAGCTGGATGACCCCTTAGAGGAAAGGCTAGAAGGTGCTGTTTGCTAAAAACCTCTGAATTCTAATTCTCCCTGTAGGAAACTTACTGTTGCCTGGAAGCAAAGGCGGATGCTTAGGTGAACTGTGCTCCCACACTCAGTCAGCACGGAGTGCTGTAACGCCAAGTTCTAGCTCATAGCTACATGGACAGAGCAGCACTTCTTGCAAGGGAAGACATCCTGCATGCTCTCCCACAGTATTTAAAAGACACTTCAGTTTTGGGAAGGTTGAGGGTCTCCTCAAATATCTTGCAAAATGCAAGAGAATAGCTGTAATGGCCCATCAGCTGACTTTAAATTTTCACTTCCTTTATTGGAAAAGTTGTGTCAAATACATACTCTCCCTCTTAATCTAAAGGGAACACTAGAGCCCACATTTGTTTCTCCATGTAATTTCCTTATTCTGTCTCCTGTGAGTGTGGAGTTTGCTCTATATTATCTAAAGAAGTTATGCCATAGAAACAGGGTGTTCGTCTAAAGCCAAGTTTTCTGTTCTAGGTGTATAAGATGCAGTTCTCAAATTGAGCAATCTTCTGCATTTTAGACCTTAAACAAAACTGAATTTGTTCTGTCACTTCAGTAATCACATTCTGTTTTCTCACTGGAAGCGAACATTCAGCCTACTGTTGGTTATCAAGTGACTCCTCCAAACAAGGAGTTGTGATTTCAGCAGGAGGAAAGCTGCAGCAGCGTTTGGCCCGTACGTGGGAATAGACTGGTGAGACTTTGCGGAGATGTCAGCTGCAGAGGTGGCAGATCACAGATGGAGGTCGTCCTCCTGCGCTTGCATACGCAGGTGCTCCGCGTGTGTTGCCATCCTGGAACTGCTCCAAAGCCAGGAGGGACTCATACACAGAGGCTGAGGGTTCTGACGTGTGGAGGAGAAACTTGGGTTCAAGAATGAGGTCAGCTGCTTAGTCAGGGGCTAAAAGTTGCGTCTGTTCAGACTTCGGTTCTCTGTCAAAATCCACAGTCCTGTGAGGCTCCAGCGAAACAGAGTGCAACGCAAGGGGAAGGTAAATAACAGTTTTTGAGCTTGGATTGTCGTGGTGGTGGGTTTTTTTTCCTTCCCAAGTTGTATTGGTGCATCTTGCTCAGATGCAATGTCTTACCAGTACCAACACTGGGACAGCTTTAGTATTTCTGTAGGAGTGACGACTGTTCATATAACCTCCCAGTGACAGTACAGGGAGCAGAAGGGAAGGCTGTGGATATTATATAAGGAGCTTATCTAATTACAAAGCAGGAGGGGACATCTGGAGGGGAGAATCAGCAGTTGTTGTAAAAATGGGCTGCTTCGTTTAACCACGATAAGGAAAGAACTGAGTCATGGCTGAACATGTTACCACTATGAACTTTCTGCAGCAGAAAACATGACTGACGAAATGAGGAGTTCAAGAAGGCAGATTGGGTGATTCTAGGAGGAAAAGTTGAAATCGTAATTGGAGTGGTGAAGCTGGCATGATTTATGGCTTGTGATGATGAACTCATTTTTTAAAAAAATAAACAGCTGAGTGATAACAATGAAAAAAAAAGCTAAGTTACAGAACAAGGCTTTTTAAAAGAGATACAGCTGGGACAATGGCAAACAAAATCGTACTTTAGGTTATAATAATCAAAATAGCCATCTCCAGTGTAAACCCAGAAAGAATGGAATCCAAAGGAAGTGAAAGCAGCTACAGAAAATGTGGAATTTGAGTATTAAATGTTTAGTAAGTAATCCAGAAAAATCTTGTGTTTTTAAAATTATTTTATTCTTTAAAGACTGAATGCTTTCTATTGGATATTGAATGAACTAAGAGAGAACTTAAAAATCGACGTGTCAGTAAACACAGAGGTCAAACTGAGCTGAGCAGGAATACTCAGTAGCGTAATAATATGCAGAGTTCAAGATAAACATTAAGTTTTCAATTAAGAGGCCTGGTAATCAGTCCAATCAAGGGCACCACACAGTAAATATGTTATTTGCTGCTTTAATACCTTGAACTGTTTTTAGCTTACTCTATCCTTGGAGGAATTCCTGAGTTTTTTTCTCGCATGCTCTAAAGTAAAATTGCCCTTTCATGACAACTGAAATGGAAACCAATTATCTAGAAATTCCAAGAAAACACAAGGTACACAGATATTAAGATGTCTATCTTAAGCTTCTCAAACACACAAGATTTGAAATGTAATCCTTTTTGGCATGATGAAAGACCTTCCCTTCTAGTGAGATAGCAAACCCCACCACTCTTGTAATTCCCACGCTGTTCCAGTTGATAATCAAATATCTTAGCTCCTTCAGATACTCAACGTAAATATTATTTGGCAGTGGTAGAGGTAGTCAGAGGTAGTCAGTTATCCCTGAAAAACTACCTGATCATGTACTCAGATAATCGCAAACCTGCTTGAGCAGTACAAATCCAGTTTAAGTAGCTGTGGGTAGTACATGGGCACTGGCTTTCAGTAACAGAAGTCAAATTTTAACAGGAGTGCCAGAGCAGTGATCTCTGACGCTTTAAGTTCAGTGAATACTAGAAAAACCGAGCAGCATTGTACCCTTTTACGTCCCGAACCCGTGGCTGAGGATGCTGGGGAGTGGAAAGGAAATGTGGCTCTCTGTGCCATTGTCTTTTCTTTGGCCGTTGTTCAAGACCGACGGCTGGGCTAGATGGACCATTTGGTCTGACTGTTGGGCGCTCACGTTCTTCACTCCTGCCTTCCAGCAGAAGATAAGAATCAAGCCCTTGGACTACTGCTCTCTAGCATGACAAGAATGGTACTTACTGCAATGATAGCCAGCCAGCGGAGAAAGTCAATTTAATAAGTGATCACTTGCTAAACTTACAAGCGCTGTGGGATTAGTAGGAAAGAAAGAGATTGAAATGCATTTGTTCAGTTTCAACTTTTGTTTATGTGCTTGCAGCTTAGAAGGACTGTTCTCAGACCTCTGAAGTGGTACTTAAATCGTCTGCTGTTTTTTTTGACTGGTGGAACATAAGAAATTGGAAAGAATTACTTCAACCTTGCCACTGATTTTTTTTCCTGTGCATTCAACAAAACAGAGGCTTATTAAGGGAGTTAGAGAATATACATAACTTGATAGTGCTGTTTACAGAGAACAGCTCATGCCTACAAACTTAAGATTTTTCTGATAAAAGACCCACGGTTTTGCCCAATCTAAGTTATTAGTTAAGCGTATCAGTTTAGTAAAGGTGTAAGCCATTGTAGACATCTCAGGCATTCTAGTTTGGTGAAGATGCAACTCTTGGCAGAAGTCATCATTCCACCCACCTTCTCTGCACTGTTTTTTAAATATATAGAAGAGTTTGTATATTATCTCTACCCCTTATCACTTAAAAATCAATTAACAATTGTAAAATGTTCAATACAGGCCTAGTTTTGTTCAGTCATCTTATTGCTTATAAGCTCTGTGGGACTGACTGCAAAAGTACAGGCAATATAAATCAGTATTTAAATTATATATTACATGTTTATTATGGATGCAAATTTTTTAAAATTTACATTTTCTGAAAAATCAGAAGTATTTACAATTTTTGTAAGATAAACTTGTATGCTCTAATTTACAGTCTGATGTAGTAACAATTCATAAAAATTCAGATCCTTTAGAGTTGTGTTTACAAATTAATTTTCTTAGGAGGCAGCTACAACAGATATTGCTGTATACACAAGCAAGAACCAGCTTGCTACATATGGATTTTTTTATCAGATAGCTACATGTACTTTTTACATTGTTTCTTGAATTTCTTTACAAAAAGTCTGTATAAACTTGGATGGCTTCAAAATTGTAACCTGCACCCGATGCAAATGTATGTATAAACACCTGAATGAAGGCTAGTTTAAAAGTGCTGAAATGTAACTATTTCATTTAACTTAGAAATGAAAGTAATACTGGATTAAAAATAGCAGTACAGTTTTGGGTTTTCATTAATAAAATATTGTCATATCATATTGATTGCAAAGCAGATTACAATTAAGATTCCAGTAAAAAGACTGTACCATTTTATGAGTTAGAAATTTTCCATTCAATAAGACTGGCAAATTAAGAGCCAAATGAGCTCTTCCAATCAAACCTACAGTACAGTATGTGCTTAATGCTAATAATGGAATGCTCATCTGCAAAAGTGTGTAGTTTACGTTAGAATTTATGTAGCCCCTACAAAGCTTAATTTATTGTAAAGCTTCAGCAGTCCAATTCATTACTGGTTTTGCATGAATTAGTTCAAGCATGTTTTATTGTTTTAATAGAGAATTTGAAGGAGTCAAAATCGTCATATAAACTTCCCATGTGCAGGTTATTGAATTATTTTGCCCCAATACTTTCAATTTCAGCACTGAAAAAAACATTTGGTAATACAAATATGTAGAATATTTTCTAAATTAGTGATTCGCTTTAAAAAGTGTACTTATGTGTCACTTCCCTGTGCTTAGGCTGTGGCAAGCAGATTAGATGACAAGACAAATATTAAAATTGGTGGTTATAGAAAAAAATGAAACTAATAGAAATGGCAGAACTTGTCACCCTGCTGCCATAAAATACCCTTCTAAAATGCTATTTCTCCCAAAGAACTACGTTTACATTCACATCACACAACCCCAACAGCACTCGAGGTCCCAAGATGTGCAGTCAAAGTGAAGGGAAACGCTGTTTGCTTTAAAAGTTTTCTTTTACCATCTTCAGTGATTTTTCAGCGTTCTCATCTTTGGTGACGTTAAAGTTACTACCTCAAAGTTTCAATGTCCTTCCTGCATGATGCACCTCCCTTTACTACAGCCGCATTTATTGCAATCACCCCATGAGGAAGTAATCCAGTATTTTAAACCTCTTTTAAAACCATCTCCAGTTCCTGCAAGTCTACCTTCTAAATAAATCCCAGTCAAAGAAATTTTTATGAAGTTGTGTGTATTATACAAACACCGTGCTTTCTTCATGAAGAGCCAAACTTTGACAAAGGAAGTGAGGCATGTGAACAACAAATTGGATAGGCACAGGCTTTTTTAAAAGGCACAAATGTTATGCAATTCATATAAAAATAAATTAAATCTACAGCATTAATTCCAACAATCACAACGCCCATAAAATTTACTAACTGCAGAAGTAAATCTCTGCTGTGTTTTGCAATTTTGTAAGACATTGCACTTAGGAAAAATCCCCTATATAAAACAACGTACATGTTAATAAGATATGATACATGGGCATCAAGTTACGTTTCTTTTATACATCTCTAACTCAGCTGGTTTTGTGGCGTGAGTGGATAGAGAACTACGTGAGACTTTGCCTCTTTTTTCTTTAAAAACTGGCAATATAAAGAATCTGAACAATGAATATTACTTATGGAAAGCTCAAATATTTCTTACTTGCTTTCCTACATTTTTAGGTTTAATGTTTACAGTATAACATACAATTTCATACTTTCATTACCACTATGGATTACTAGTTTGACTTCATCTATATAAATTTACTAAAATTTCAACAAATTTTCCCAAATATTGCAGTTGATCATTTACAGACAGTGTTGAAGTTAACTTCAGTGCTATTATAAAGTAATAAAAAGTTTGCAAAATGACTTCTAAAAGTGCATTTTCTGTTCTGTAGTTCAGCCTCAAAGTAGGTCAACATTTTGAAAAAATTAATGCATGTTAAAATAGTGTTTGCGAAGTAGAGAGGGCAGAGTGAGCTTCTTGCACTCCTTTGATCCAATGACTTTCACAGGTACATCAGCAGTCTGCCATATACCGTCCTGAAAAATAAAGGTAGTTTTTTTGCAGTCAGTGGATAAAACAGATTTTGCCAGTATTTTCCTGGGAGCAGCTTGAGTAACTATGGAAAACCAAAAAACCCAAGAAACAGTTTTCAGCCATATTTTAATGAAAAGTAACTGTTTATGCACCGCTCATTTAACAGTTTCATATTTTATAATTTAACACTACAGAATAGATAACATTAATTTGAATATATAAACACGTCAGTGCCTTACCAGTGGCAAATCTCTTCTTAAGGAGGGAAAGCCGATAGCCAGTGCCTACGAGCTCTACATCTACTCCTGAAAGTGTGCTTCCCTCACTAATGAATTGCACTGCAAGTGTTGCTGGCTTACTAGGTCCTTCTGAAAGTTCAAATTTTGCCCTGAGGGATCCAGAACCTATAAAAATAAGAAAATGGAAAAACTGGTTGTTTTGCAAGAACAAAATTTTAGTAGTAAGAAGGGAAAGTAACATAGTGCCCTCTGAGATCTATTCCTTGTGGCAGTCAGTCCCACGTAAATTTTCAAAAGAGATGAGAGGACAAGCCTATTTTTTCCAATACTTTGCTTAAGACAATGACTATTGAATCATTTAAAGAGAACACACACTTTTGCAACACTATACAGCACGTGTATCAGACAGCCTGGTAATCTCTTATTACATGAAATACCCGATTAGTCCCTATAATCATCATTTAGGCTCGCTGGTTTGCCGGTACTTAATACCACCTATCTCATTTGTAGTACTTTAGATTAGCAGATTTGAAAGTACGTTACAATATTTAAATGTTGTCACAGTCTGCCTGGATGAATGTGCACAAACAAAACCATTGGAAGAAATGCAGCTACACAGTGTAGTGTACATAGAGGAAAGAAATTCTTATTTTTCTAATAAAGACAAAGTCTAATTAAATACTTCTCCCCACAAATTTCAGTTGATTTTTCAAAGACAGTGGTGGATTGTCATCACTTTGATGATAACATAAAGCAGTAATAGTTCAAAATTACTTTAAGCGCATTTCTGTAGTCAATGCAAAGCATTTAAAAAAACCCCCCAACATTGTTAGTAGTCTCTTTTTCAAGTTCTTAAACAAGTCTTTTCTCGTTCTTGCAAAACATGCTGGGGAAAGTGAGATTGAAATAGTTAATAATGGAATAATGAAAGTCAAGTATTTTTACTTCTTTAAAACAACTTGCTATTCCTAGTCAATAGGAACTTCTAAATGACAACGAAAGTTAGCAACTGAAACATCACTGGGACAAAAGCTGGAATTAGTGAATGAAATTATTCTTGATAAATTTTCTTCAGTAGGTCTGTAACAGTCTGGGTAAACTGGAACTTCTTTCCACTGTAAGTATGGAAACTCAGATATTCATGTGCTTTGAAAGTTTGTTCTGTGTTTTATCTCTGTCTGCAGTTGTCAGCTCACATAATGTGTTGGGCCATAAAAAAACTCAAAATATTTTACCGCTCTGTACACCAGAATAAAGAAGACCTCAAGACATTTGTCCTAATATTAACGGCGTTTGTGCAACCTCTCCCTTTGCTCTGGAAGTGTCAGACCAGCATAGTACTACTTCCTCCTAAACACTGAATTGTGAGTACTATGTGTTTATACTTAAAGAAAAGGGGAAGAAAGATGGTGGGAAGAGAAGGAATATAGCAGAAGCAGTGGGATATGTGCAGGTCTACAGCACACACACAAGATGCGATCTGCATCATTGGCAGCACATTTTATCCTGATCTGCAGGTGCACAGTAGCTCTTCATTTGGCTGCATTTGTGTTTTAGTATGGTATTTTTTCCTTTAAAAGAAGATTCAGAGTTTGGAAAAGGAAAAAAAAAAAAAAAAGAGGGCTATCCCTATGTAATCGCAATGGAAGACAGACGGCAAAGAACTCTGAGGTCAGTGAATGATGAAGCACACCAGACTACAGCAATAACCTCTCTCAGATAAAATTCTCTCTGATTTTGTTTGAATGATGACCACAACTTTGCAGCCTTTACAGGAACAGAAGAGGCTTCCCTTTCCAGGTTTGTGGTTTCTATATGAAGGCAGCCACATTTACAAGCAAATCTGTGCTTTCATAATGCCCTTCACTAAATTCTTAGGGTTAAAGGTCTTTCCTTTACACCACGATTCATTTTTCCACAGAGGCTTTGAGGATGAGACAGATGTCCCTCCCTTTGGCCCCTGTTTTTCTGCTTCAGAAAAACACTGCACCTGCAGAGGTTGTAAAGGCTGTGACATCAGCTGGACCTCAGGGAAATGTAGCCCGGCAGAGGATGACTGTTGGAACCTTACAGAGTGCTGTATAAAGCACTGCTCTGAGCAAATGTGCATAAGATTCATTTTTCCTGCAGTTGTATATGGTCTGTCAAAGACTCTCAAAATATTGGTCAAGATGTTAAGCCTATCTCGGCACAGGACTTTGGAACTTTTTTTTTTCCTTCCACTTATCTCTTTCTACTGTATTTCAGTTGTCAGTGTG
Organism: Tauraco erythrolophus; assembly: GCF_009769465.1. Classification (NCBI taxonomy): domain Eukaryota; kingdom Metazoa; phylum Chordata; class Aves; order Musophagiformes; family Musophagidae; genus Tauraco; species Tauraco erythrolophus. The sequence continues at coordinate 31,047,823 of NC_141496.1, forward strand.
TGAAAAGACACATTTTTCCTTCGAATAACTGCTCATTACCAAATAGCATTGATGTAATGATTGACAAGTGGTGTTCCGCAGGGGTCGGTACTGGGACCAGTGCTATTTAACATCTTTGTTGGTGACACGGACAGTGGGATCGAGGGCACCCTCAGCAAGTTTGCAGATGACACCAAGTTGCGTGGTGTTGTGGACATGCTGGAGGGAAGGGATGCCATCCAGAGGGACCTCGACAGGCTTGAGAGGTGGGCCTGTGAGAACCTCAGGAAGTTCAACAAGGCCAAGTGCAAGGTCCTGCACATGGGTCGGGGCAATCCCAAGCACAAGTACAGGCTGGGTGGAGAATGGATTGAGAGCAGCCCGGAGGAAAAGGATGTGAGAATGCTTGTGGATGAGAAGCTCAACATGAGCCGGCAATGTGCGCTGGCAGCCCAGAAAGCAAATTGCATCCTGGGCTGTATCAAAAGAAGCGTGGCCAGCAGGTCAAGGGAGGTGATTCTGTCCCTCTACTCTGCTCTCGTGAGACCCCACCTGGAATACTGCGTTCAGTTCTGGAGTCCGCAACACCAGAAGGACATGAAGCTGCTGGAGTAAGTCCAGAAGAGGAGGGCCACGAAGATGATCTGAGGGCTGGAACACCTCTGCTATGAAGACAGGCTGAAAGAGTTGGGGCTGTTCAGCATGGAGAAGAGAAGGCTTCGGCGTGATCTTATTGCAGCCTTCCAGTAGTTAAAGGGGGCCTACAGGAAAGCTGGAGAGGGACTTTTTACAAGGGCGTGTAGTGATAAGGTAAGAGGCAATGGCTTTAAATTGAAAGAGGGTAGATTTAGATTAGATATAAGGAAGAAATTCTTCACTCTGAGGGTTGTGAGGCACTGGAACAGGTTGCCCATAGAAGTTGTGGATGCTCCATCTGTGGAAGTGTTCAAGGCCAGGTTGGATGAGGCTTTGAGCAACCTGGTGTAGTGGAGGGTGTACCTGCCCATGGCAGGGGGTTTGGAACTAGATGATCTTTGAGGTCCCTTCCAACCCAAACTGTTCTATGATTCTATGATTCTAATAATTTCCTACTCAGTCTAAATGCTCTTTTAGAGCTTCTGACTGCTTTCACAGAGCTTCACTATTCTTTTTGTAGTTAATTAATAAATTTATGTTTTGACATGTCACTGTTAATGGAATCTCTCAGGAGGAAATTCATTGAGAATAAGGTTAATTGGTAAACAGGATACATACAGCGTAAGAAGATGTGTGAACAGGCATGAGGGTGTAGAGGCTAAACTGATCATACCTTTTTACTGTTAAAATTTTTCTGTACAAGTAAACAAAAAGAGTTCAACTTACCTCCATTTTCAGACTTCTCTGAAATGCTAGATATTTTCCAATATGCTTTCATCTGGTCTGCATTCCTGTAAGAGAATGGTTGGTTAGTTATAAGCATGAATTTTTAGCATATTATTTCCCTAGATTTACACCAGTATATTACAGACATCTCTAAACAGAGGTTCATAAAAATACTTGCTCATTTTAAGGTAAGGTTGTGGAAAACTATACAAACCAAACAGGAAAAGAGAAGAGCATGCCATACTGCCCCTGAGCAGCAGAACTTCGACATACATACCACCTTTTTATACAGTTAGCCCTGTCCTGTGCCCTGGCTATGGCTCCACAACTCAAAACCCCCTGTAGTGGCCAAGGGTAAGGGCAGGCCAAATGCCCTGGAAGCTGTTTGAAAGCTGTTGTCTTTATGCTTCGTGGATAATGCTGTGAGGGGGAGCAATATTGGTCGCTTTCCCCTATGTGAGACACTCAGCAGCATGAATTTTATTCCATTTCCATTCTAGTAAAACTAGTTGGTGTAAGTGACACAGAGTTTAAGCTAACTTCCGACACTGTAAAGGGGCAGAGAAGGGCACCAAGCACCACAGTCTCTAAGCTGACAGTGCATATTAACTCTGGGAGCGCTTTGCAGTAGTTCCATCAAAGGAAAGCCAAGAACATAAAGCTGTGAGCGGCATGAAGTGCTGATAGCTTTGAAATTGCTTTTGGCATTGGTGTAGCAGGAGTGAAATGCTCACAGAAGTAGCATGAATGGTAGTGGTTTCTTGCAGGAGGTCAAGTTATACTAGAGCTGCCTGGGACTCCCTCTGGCTCAGAGAGTAGTGGTCAACGGCTCGATGTCCATGTGGAGACCGGTCACGAGTGGCGTCCCTCAGGGGTCCGTGTTGGGCCCGGCCCTCTTCAACATCTTTGTCGGTGACGTGGACAGTGGCATGGAGTGCACCCTCAGCAAGTTCGCCGATGACACCAAGCTGTGTGGTGCCGTCGACACGCTGGAAGGGAGGGATGCCATCCAGAGGGACCTCGACAGGCTGGAGAGGTGGGCCCGTACCAACCTCATGAAGTTTAACCAGGCCAAGTGCAAGGTCCTACATCTGGGTCATGGCAATCCCAGGCACAATTACAGACTGGGTGGTGATTGGATCGAGAGCAGCCCTGAGGAGAAGGACTTGGGAGTACTGGTGGACGAGAAGCTCAATATGAGCCGGCAATGTGCTCTTGCGGCCCAGAAGGCCAACCGCATCCTGGGCTGCATCAAGAGGAGCGTGGCCGGCAGGTCGAGGGAGGTGATTCTCCCCCTCTACTCTGCCCTCGTGAGACCTCACTTGGAGTATTGCGTCCAGTTCTGGAGCCCCCAACATAAGAAGGACATGGACCAGTTGGAGAGGGTCCAGAGGAGGGCCACGAAGATGATAAGAGGGCTGGAGCACCTTTCCTATGAGGACAGGCTGAAAGAGTTGGGGCTGTTCAGCCTGGAGAAGAGGAGGCTCCGGGGTGACCTTATAGCGGTCTTCCAGTACCTCAAGGGGGCCTACAAGAAAGATGGGGAGAGGCTGTTCAAGAGGGCCAGTTGTGATAGGACAAGGGGTAATGGTTTTAAAATAGAGGGAGGTAGATTCAGGTTGGATATTACGAAAAAATTTTTTACCATGAGAGTTGTAGAACACTGGAACAGGTTGCCAAGAGAGGTGGTGGATGCTCCATCCCTGGAGACGTTCAAGGCCCGGTTGGATGAGGCCCTGAGCAACCTGATCTAGTTGGAGATATCCCTGTTCCTTGCAGGGGGGTTGGACTAGATGACCTTTGAAGGTCCCTTCCAGCCCTAACGATTCTATGATTCTATGATTCTATGACTTTTTTCCGTGTTCTGGGTGGGTGTTCCTGTGCCCACTCCGGCTTTGTAACAGAGGGGTCTGTGGAAGAAGCCTGGGCAGGGAGTCTGGCTTCACCAGGCATTTTAGTCAAGTCATGCAGGCAGGATACTGCCAAACCACAGGCACAGTGATGGAATTCTGCTCACATTTGCTCCAGGGGTGTATTGCTCTGCCTGCTCCCACTGCCCTCTGCTTGTTTTCACAAACTCGTAGAAGCATAATTATCTGAGATGTGTGTCTCACTTTCAAGTGCTACTGTTAAAGCAGGCTTAGAAGGTGGTGTCAGGTAGCTGCTAGTCACATAATAACCTGCTTGATGCTTGAAGTGAGAGACAATGCCACCTGGCTTATGAAGAGCTCCTCAGTTACTGAGGTTTGTTTCAAAACCATTTCAATTAGAAGCTAATTTTTAAGCTAGAACAATCCAGAAGTCTTTTTAAGAACTGCATTTCTTCTCCTCTCTCTATATAATCCATATATATGAATATATTTATACACACACGTTTTTTAACCATTAAGAGATTATAGTTTCAAATTAATGTATTAAAAATGTCTATCCTGTCTATTGACCAAAAGAAAGCAAACAGTGGAAATTTCATAAAGGCTTGTATTACTACAGTTGGAATAGGTGCATATTGTCTCATTTTAGTGTATGTGAATTGGCTGCACATGATCTGTTTCAGACTAGAAAATATCCTAAACACACCTGATACTACACATTTTATCAAGGCAAAAAAAAATTTCTCCCAGTGAAATTTTTCGGACTGTGAACAGACTGAAGTGAATCTGAATAATAACAAGGAAAGTGTTAATTACCATTTTGCAGGTGGAAGTGATTGCATGTTTGTTACTCCTCCATCTACTGGTACCACAACCTGGACATTAGACAGCATACTAGGCACATTCATAGCCTCTGGGTTGTACTTATAATCCACTCTCACATCAGTAGTGCTGGCATTACATTTCCAGTAAGTTGCAAGATTCAAGGGAGTGGACTGGATGCCATTTGAAGATACCTGTAAAAGGATAAACCATTGAAAGCAGCTTAATTAAAATATTCCTCTTTTGAGCACAACTAGGGAATGATGGTAACAAAGATAACTCTAAATCCTGACAAAAGAGCAAGAGAACAATTGACCTCTGAGTCCTTAATCACAGAATTCTGAAGACTGTTGCAGCCTAAAGTCATCCATGTTCTTTCAATTTTAAATTAAAATAATTAAAGAAGAGGTTTAAACTCCCTCTGGCTCATGAGGCTCCTTCCTACTCTGACTTTTGTAAGTCAAAATAGTTTTGTTTTAGGCTTGTGTTCTGCCTCACACAAGAAACAAGCTTGTGGCAAGATGACTTCATTCATCTTTAGCAGCTGTGTGCCACACCAATTCAGCTGCCCAGGCAGCCAGCAGCAGAGGGCAATACTTGCCATTACGGGACGGGCAGCCAGCAGAGCAGTTCTTCCCTATTTAAGCATTATTTTCCTGCTGCAGGAGGGTTGGATGCTGCTGCTTCTGTAGCTGAGGTTGTGCTACTGCTCTGCTGCATCTCTAATGCCTTCCTAGTCTACTTGAGGAACCTTCTGTGTCCTGGTGTCCCTCTTGCCTTTCCTTGGCAGCCCAGAATCTTTTCTATGTGCCAAGGCTTCCACATGCCAATGTCTCATTTTTCCCTGACTGTGAAGATCTTAAATAGATATCATCCTTCCACGGTACTGATTCCTGCAGTCCAAAGAAATGTTTTGTTCCTTCCATCTTTCTCAGGAATTCTGTGTACCTAACATGCTTTTTATACATTCAGTATGCCAAGATTTTAAACTATACAAGATGTGGAAACTACAATGGTATTAATATCTTGGCTGACAGGTTTTTTTTGGTTTTTGATGTAGACAGTTGTCTCAGATGTTCAACCATTTAAATGCAGGCCTAGATAATCTCTCTTCTCCCTTGGAGGTGAATCTATTTGTCTTGAGTTTTCATGAAGATTTTTTATTGACAGTCAGAATATCTTCTCACAGATTCAAAGAATAACTGGGGTTGGAAGGGACTTCTGGAGGTCATCTAGTCCAAGCCTCCTGCTCAAGCAGGGCTACTTTGAGCCAGCTGCCCAAGACCATGACCAGATGGCTTTTGAATATCTCCAAGGATGGAGACTCCACAACCTCTCTGGACAACCTGTTCCACTGCTCAGTCACTCTCACAGGAAAAAAACTTTTCCTGATGTTCAGAGGGAACCTCCTGTGTTTCTGTTTGTGCCCATTGCCTCTAGTCCTGTCACTGGGCACCACTGGGAAGTGCCTGTCTCTGTCCTCTTTACACCCTCCCTTCAGGTATTTGTATACATTGATAAGATCCCACTTGAGCCTTCCCTTCTCCAGGCTGAACAGTCCCAGCTGCCTCAGCCTTTCCTGGTGGGAGAGATGCTCCAGACTCTTCATCGTCTTTGTGTCCCTTTACTGGATTCTCTCCAGTATGTCCATGTCTTTCTTGCAATGGACAACTCTGCTGGAAAAGTAGCACAGCAAGCTGTAGGCAATCCAGGAGACTCCTGGAGGGCATTGAGGATAACTTCCTAAGCCAGGTAATAGACAGCCCTACCAGAGGGGCTGTGATACTGGACCTGATGGTCACCAACACAAGTGAGCTAACTGGTGACGTCAAGATTGGAGGCAGCCTGGGCTACAGTGGTCATGCACTGGTGGATTTCGCAGTCCTGAGGGATATGGGTCAAGCAAAGAGTAAAGTCAGGACCCTGAATTTTAGGAAAGCAAAATTTCAGCTGTTCAAGGAATTAGTCAATAGGACCCCCTGGGAAACTGCCCTCAGGGACAAGGGAGCAGCACAGAGCTGGCAGATGTTTAAGGATGCTTTCCACACAGCGCAAGAGCTCTCTATCCCCAGGTGTAAGAAACCAGGCAAGGAAGGCAAGAGACCAGCATGGCTGAGTAAAGACCTGCTGGTCAAACTAAAGGGCAAGAAGAAAATGCAGAGGCAGAGGAAGCAGGGACAGGTATCCTGGGAAAAGTATAGGGACACTGCCCGGCTGTGTAGGGATAGGGCCAAGAAGACCAAGGTGTGGCTGGAGCTGAACTTGTCAAGGGACGCAAAGCATAATAAGAAGGGCTTCTAGAGGTATGTCAGCCAGAAAAGGAAGGTCAAAGAAAGTGTACCACCCAATGAAATGACTGGCAAACTGGTGGCAATGGACAAGGAGAAGGCTGAGGTGCTCTACACCTTCTTTGCCTCAGTTTTCACTGGCAACCTCTCTTCCCACATCTCTCAAGTGGATAGACCACAAGGCAGGGACTGGGGGAGCAAAGTCCCTCCCAGTGCAAGAGAAGATCAAGTTCATGAGTATCTGAGGAACCTGAACATACACAAGTCTATGGGACCTGATGAGGTGCATCCCAGAGTCCTGAGGAAATTGGCTGATGTAGTGGCCGACACACTCTCCATGATATTTGAAAGGTCATGGCAGTCAGGTGAAGTCCCTGGTGACTGGAAAAAGGGAAACACTGCACCCATTGTTAAAAAGAATAGAAAGGAGGACCCTGGGAACTACTGACCTGTCAGCCTCACCTCTGTGCCTGGGAAGATCATGGAACAGATCCTCCTAGAAGCTATGCTAAGGCACATGGAGGACAGGGAGGTGATTCGAGACATCCAGCATGGCCTCACCATGGGCAAGTCCTGCCTGACCAACCTAGTGGCCTTCTGTGCCAGAGTGACTACATCAGTGGACAAGAGAAGGGCTACGGATGTCATCTATCTACTTTAAGGCCTTCAACATGGTCCCCAACAACATCCTTCTCACTAAATTGGAGAGATGGATATGATGGGTGGACTGTTTGCTGGACGAGGACTTGGTTGGATGGTCGCATCCAGAGGGTAGTGGTCATGGCTTAATGTCCAGATGGAGACCCGTGATGAGTGGTGTCCCTCAGGGGCACATACTGGGACCAGTACTGTTTAATATCTTCATCAATGACACAGACAGTGGGATCGAGTGCACTCTCAGCAAGTTTGCAGACGACACCAAGCTGAGTGGTGCAGTTGACATGCTTGAGGGATGGCATGTCATCCATAGGGACCTGGACAAGCTCAAGAAGTGGGCCCATGTCAACCTCATGAAGTTCGAAAAGGCCAAGTGCAAGGTCCTGCACCTGGGTCAGGGCACCCCCTGGGATCAATACAGGCTGGGGGATGAAAAGATTGAGAGCAGCCTGGTGGAGAAGTACTTTGGGGTACTGGTGGATGAAAAGCTGGATATGAGCCAGCAATGTGCACTTGCAGCCCAGAAAGCCTACTATATCCTGGGCTGCATCAAAAGAAGCGTGGTCAGTAGGTCCAGGGAGGTGATTCTGCCCCTCTACTCCACTCTGGTGCGACACCACCTGGAGTACTGCATCTAGCTCCGAGTCCTCAGCACAGGAAAGACATGGACCTGTTGCAAGCGGGTCCAGAGGAGGGCCACAAAAATGATCACAGGGATGGAGCATGTCTCCCATGATGAAAGACTGAGAGTTGAGGTTGTTCAGCCTGCAGAAGAGAAGGCTCCAGGGAGACCTTATTGTGGCCTTTCAGTACTTAAAGGGGTCCTATAAGAAAGATAGGGACAAACGTTTTAGAAAGGTCTGTTGCAACAGGACAAGGGGTAATGGTTTTAAACTAAAAGAGGGCAGATTCAGACTAGATATAAGGAGGAAATTTTCTATGATGAGAAAGGTGAAACACTGAAAGAGGTTGCCCAGAGAGGTTGTAGATGCCTCATCCCTGGAAGCATTCAAGGTCAGGTTGCACAGGGTTCTGAGCAACCTGATCTAGTGCAAGATGTCCCTGCTCATTGCAGGAGGGGTGGACTAGATGACCTTTAAAGGTCCTTTCCAAACCAAACTATTCTATGATTCTATGAACCCAGAACTGGACACAGAACTCCAGACATGGCCTCACCAGTGCTGAGTAGAGGACAAGGATCACCTCCCTTGACCTACTAGCACTACTTTGCCTAATGCAGCCCAGAACACCATTTGCTGCCTTTGCTGCAAGGGTACATTGTTGAGTCATGTTATGATGTTCAACATGGTGTTTTTCAGGACCCCAGGTACTTTTTTGCCAAGTTGATTTCCAGCTGGGTGGATCCCAGCATATAGGTGCATGGGGTTGTTCCTCATCACGTGCGCTTGTTGAACTTCATGAGGTTCTTGTCAGCCGATTTCTCCAGCCTGCTGAGGTCCCTCTGGAGGGCAGAATGACCCTCTGGTATATCCAGAGGGTCCTCCCAGTTTGATGTCATCAGCAAACCTGCTGAGAGTACACTCTGCTCCACCATCCAGATCACTAATGACGATCTTAAACAGTACTGTAAATGCAGTATTGACCCATGGGGTGTACTGCTAGTTACTGGCCTCCAACTAGACTTCATGCCACCGACCATCACCCTCTGGGCCTGGCCGTTCAGCCAGTTTTCAGTCCACCTTAGGGTCTGCTTATCCAGCCTGTACTTCCCCAGCTTCTCTATAAGGATGCTATAGAAGACAGTATGGAAAGTCTTCCTGCTGAGTAGACAATATCCACTGCTCTCCCTTCATCCACCAGGCCAATCATTTCATCATAGAAGTTTATCAAGTTGGTTAAACATGACTTTCTCTTGGTAAATCCATGCCGACTACTCCTGATGACCTTCTTGTCCTTCGTGTGCCTGTAAATGGCTTCCAGGACGAGATGTTCCATTACATTGTGAGAGGAGAGAACATCATATGTTCTTATATATCACAGTTCATCAGCTGCAACATCCAAAACTTACGCAATTACAAAATCAAAGACAGTACAAGTACAAACTCAAACAACCCGCCACTGAAACCCCTAAATTCAAGGACAATTTGGCTTTGCTAACAAAACCTAAAGAAGCAGTGTTCGAAGCTTGCACACATGAACTGGAGTGAAGTGTGCGCAAGCTGAAGCAGGTGGTCAATCCAAGGGAATGACATCAAGCACAGTGGGAATGCACTAAGCCTGGGCAGAGCCTATGCATTGTAAACAGAGACATACCCAGAATCGGTGTAGGTAAGGAATGACGGTTCATATGCATGCTAGCAGGCAAAGAACATTCTTTTAATTTCTATGTAGGTATCAAATCTGTCAGAGGTCCTTAAAAAAATTCCAAAGTGAAAAAAGTGTTTACCTGATACTTTAGAACATCCACATTGTAATAGGATGCAGATGGATTCTGCTCTGATAATTTCTTGAGGTAGACAGTTATAGCTTGCATGTTCATCCAAAAATCCTTAGTAGTGGAGTCACTTTGTGACTGATCACTAAAAAGAAAGGTAGGAGTCAGAAGGCAACACTGAGTTTTATTATTTTGGACGTCCAAAAAAATTAAGATTAGGTCTTTCCCCTTCTTCACCGTTTCAGGCAAGAATTAATTCTACTGCTTTATAACACATAATTGCACCTTCCTAAATATTAAGACCAACTAACTGCTTGTTGTACCTGGTAAAAATTCTCCCTCCAGGTTGTGGAGCAGTGAATTTCCTCCACTGATGGTGCATCACAAGATGGATTTAATGCTGAATTTGCGTTTTACATTTAATAAGTGTAAATGAATTGTATTAATACCATTTTAATACAATTAGGTTCTGTGAGGATATATGGGAGCTGGAGATGAAAGTGCTATTTGAAAAGGAATGTTATCCTATTTGGAATAAATCTTAAAATCATAATTAGATTTGGTTATGACATAGCTTCACTAACGCACTGAATTAATATTTGTACTGTATGTGTTGCTATATTTTCATGTATTTCTACAGAGTGTAAGCTTTCAAAATTTTTCAATTAGAAGTGATTTTCAAATTATTATAAACAATTGTTTCTCAGTACTTATAGTTAAATTCAATTTTAGTAACAATTTTTTATATCACTTCTACATGCAGGTAAGAGTGCACATGACTGCAGAACCACAATCTTGTTTGGGAGCTACTGGAGCATGGTCTTCTGCAGATCAAGAATATTCTCAGCTCTGGTTGCATCAGGTTCATTTTGAATAAGGATGAATCTTTTAAGAAAACTGATTCAAAAGGAATATTCAAATCACTTAAGAATCAAAGACCTCCTCTGAAGGTCTGCAGATACAGTGAGGAACTGCATCCATCTCTAAGAACAAGTGGAGAGTGTGCCTGCAAAGTGAAAGCTGACAATGAGTACCTGGAACACAGTAAATATGACTGCAGTGAGTTGAACGTCCTAGAACAGTGAATTACGTACCAGTAGTCTGTCCCATTTACTTAGAAGTTGGTTCTCAATACACTGTTGTGATTCATGAAATTTCCATTTTCAGGAAAATATATAGATAAACACTTATCACTACAGAGGCCTTCTAAAATTTAAAGAAATAAAACCAGTAGTAAAATCTTTCTGCTGCTCCACAACCAAGTGCAATTGAAAACAGAAATTCTAATGTCACCAGAAATATCAGTCCCATTAAAAACTTTAGTCTCTATAAATACCAAGCAAATGATAGGCTTTGCAGTAGATGATGAAAAGTCAAATTATTACCGTATGAGTTTAACTTCGCAAATATCCATTATATGCATCCTTTCTAATTAGAGGTGAGGTGTTACAGCACTCAGATTAGAATACTAGACATTTTCACTTTTTTGCAAAAAATACTTTTTCAGTATAGTTCACTGTGTCAGATACAGCTCTCCTAACATGTCAGTTATAAACTGTCATGTCAAAAAGTGATTGAATTTGATTTTGTATGAGTCATTTATTACATTAAGCATGAATGATCAAAATGAAATTAAATATGAAAGAATGGATGCATATGATCTGATTCTTTATTTCTGTAATTTAAAAAATGTACCATCTAGAAGCATTTAACTCATTTTCAAATAATTTCTCCAGTAAATTAAATAGAAACTGCTCAGCTGAAACAGATCTCTGCTAAATAATTACAGCTTTTGTAATGTTTTTTTTTAAAAGATCTCCAAGTGCTGTGATTTCAACAATTATCCTACTCAATCAGCCACCTTTTTTCTTAAGAATTCTCTCAAGCATGCTGCTACACACTTGAGAGATAGTTATGTAATTGATCTGATCTACTGTAGAAATGATAGAGCTTCAAAGTACACTACTGAGTGGCAAATGAGATTAGGTGTAGCTCCTACTACTTGTTTTCCATTTAAGGCTACTGTTTTGTCATTTAATCTTACCATTGTTACTACTGTACAAAGAAATAATTAATAAAATGCATGCAAAAACACAGCTAAGTTTACAAACTGTTTTTGTAGTTTTTTCCTTTTTAGTAGGACCTGTTTTCTAGTTTCTGTCGTACTCAGTGCAACTTTCAAGTCCAGTAGCCACTGGTGGCAGTGGAGAGAACTGTGCTGAACAGGATTAATTCAGGAAACTAAATTGTGTATAAGCAAATCAACGAGACTGTAGAGAATTCTGTTTTACATATACAACAACTCACATTTTACAAATCATGTGGTTTACTATTATATAAAAAAAAAATACAAAACCTGTATACAAGTTGTGCATTTGGAAGAATCTGCTCTAGTTTGCTTGTGTTTTTTACCCTGAAGCAGAGCACAGCTGGAGATGGGTTGCTGGTGAAGACTTTAATAATTCCACTTGGGAATGATACTGTCATATCACCAGTAATCTTCACAATACATCTAGAAGAGAATGAAAACATCAGTTTCATTGCAACTCATGAACTGCCTAGTTTTAATACTGATTTTAAAGCAATCACTGTATTTTCACAATATAATAAACTGAATTAAAAACAGAAAATCAAATTCAAATGAGGGTAATGTGGCACTGTGACAATGTACTATCACTTTCAACTTGAAAGTCAGATGAAAGAAGTAAATTAAAAGGTTTAGCTGCCTAAGCATACAGTAGTCTTGGTGGATATTTTTCAGTCTTTGAGAACATGACACAAATGTGCTTAGGCAAGGCCTAAGTAGCACAGCAAGAGATGTGACATAGGGAATGAGGTGCTTTTAGCTGACCAAATTTACATGTAGCACCTAGCTGACTATGATGAAAACTCTCCTCATTTTCAGTGTTCTCACTGAGCATATTTTTGTAAAGCAGGGATATATAAGCTCCTAGAAGGATGCAGGCCAATACAAAGCAATAAGCCAGTGTTGTCACTTATACTAGGGAAAAAAAACCCTTTGAATCCCCCTTCTAATGTATATACATTTTGCCCCAAAATATTAAAAGTAAATCCAGTGTTTTTCTTATTGTAACTTCTTACATTCAAAACAATTCACTATTTAACTAACTTTGTGGGATCTGCTCCTTTAAAGTAGGCGTTAACGGATTCAGTAAGGGCTACTGCAACAGGCAAGGTGTCCTGGTTTCCAAGGCTGACAGGGCTGGGACCACGTGAAACACCTAGAATACATACAGTGTATAGGTTTAATTTTCAAAAAGCTTAGCAACAGATTTCAGAATGGTTGACTACATTTGTAATTTTCCCAAGAGGTCACCACCATCAAGGTCACAGTAGTGTCTGAAGTACTACTTGAAAAGCGTGTAGAAAAATATGAACATTGTACAGTACAAATGCACCATCAAAACACTGCTTAGCAGCCTGAGAAAACAGGACTATCAGTATGACATCATGTAAAAGGACAGACACAAGGAAATATGAGACAGAGGAACACTGCGTTAAAATGGCTACTGATGAAAGAGAAGTCAACAGATACAAAGGAAATTAGACATTGGCTAGAATACTTAGAAAAATCCATACTGTATGCTTATTGTATGGAAAAACGTATGATAAAATGGTCACAGAAATTCAAAGAATTAACTTAAGAGTATGCATGAACTTAAATGCAAATACATTAATATTACACCATATAAGTGAACTGCTGAACATTCTTTTAACTATTTCAACAAAGCTTACAATTCCCAAGCAAATTGTTGGAGACTTCACAGATGCCTGTGCCAACTCAACACAGTTTGAAGGCATAGCTATAAAAATCAACTCAGACCTCACGCTAAGGCTTTTTGAAATGTCTGTGTACAGTTGACGAAACCAATTGTGGTAAGATTTTACTTTTCACCAATTTTCTATACGTGTACTGAATATAAAAGCCAATACTGGAAGTTCTGTCTTTTTATTAGTGCAGCAGCATAGTGAAGAGCATATAACTAATCTTTTGTACCACTGAAACGGCCTGTATCACATCATATTATCTGTCACAAAGGAGGCACAATCTTATACGTTTCATGAAAAAGTTTTCTTCATACCATAAAGTCTACTATGGTATTTTAGACCTTAAACTCAGAGGTAAGTGAAGGAAGTAGTAACAAGAAGAGAGTAAAAGACAAGATTTAGTCTAATCCTGTTACCTCATACCTCACTCTCCATCATGATTTCTTGCCTAAGGTAGTAAAATGTTCAGAACAATTCTCAGCACCACGAAAAAAATCTTAGTGCAACATTTAGTCCTCCTTAGATCAAAAGTGATACTCTAGTCCCAAGTCTTCAAAACCAAAAATTTTTAAATGAACGTAATACTATGATGCTGGCTACAAAACACTGATGTATTTATTTTTTCAATCTGAACAGTAGATTGTTTTTATTTATTGTTTCAGACAATACATGGGTCATATTTCCAACATTTTCTTTCTCTGCCTGAAAACTACTGATAAAAGCGATGATTCTCAACAGTCTCAAGAATCCAGAAATCATGGTTTCAAGAAGCAAACGGGCAATAAAATCAGTTAACAACCACAAATTCTGTTTGGTGAAATACTGAACTCCAGAAGTATTCTCCACCAAAGCAAAATATGCACTACTCTGCTCTGGTAAGACTCAACCTGGAGTACTGTGTCCAGCTCTGGCGTCCTCAGCACAGGAGACACATGGACCTGTTGGAGCGGGTCCAGAGGAGGGCCACTGTCATGGTTTGATGTGGAGGGGGGGGTGGTTCTGGTGGCAGGAGAGGGATTTTGCTCCCTGCGACCTCCCCGGTTTTGGATCCGGGTTAGGCTTAGTTCTGGCCACCGGATCAGACTGCCATCCCCCTCGGGGTTGAGCCAATAGGGCACCTCTGTGAATTGCCCTATTTAAGTCAGGACAAAGGAACTGGAAAAGGTGCTTCGCCCAGGATCGAGCAGAGAAGGGAGGAGGGCACTGCCCCCGCTCCCTGGCTCCCGGCCGGGCGGCTGCCTGCGTCGGGCCGGCGCCGCCCACGGAGAATGGCGGCGGCGGAGCCAGCTGGGGAACTCGGGGGCACCCCACTCCCGGGGTGCCCACTGGGCTGAGTTCACCTGGAGAGGACTGAGATCTGAGAGAAACAGCTGCATCGACAGCAGGTCAGTGAGGATGGAGCGGGAGGAGGTGTGCCGGAGCCGAGTTTCCCCTGCGGCTGATGGTGAGATAGCAGGCTGCCCCCCTGCAACCAGGACGGCCTCGGTGGAGCAGCGACCCACTCGCAGCCCGTGGGGAGAAGATGCCTGAGCCCGAGGATGGTCGTGTTGGGGGCACGGCAAGGCAGAGAGGCATCTGGAGTCTTCGTGACGACCCACGCCGGAGCGAGTGGCTACAGCTCCCTAAGTACCCGAGACTGTGGTATAGCCCACACCGGAGCAATCTGTGGGGAAGGATTGTTTCCAGTGGGCTGGACTCACGTTGGAGAAATTTGTGGATTTTTCCTCATGGGTAGGGGATCCATTGGAGCAGGGGAAAAGGGTGTAAGGACTCCTTCTCCTTTAAGAAAGAAGCAGCAGTAACAGCACGGAATGAACTGACCTGCACTCCCCCAGTCCCTGCCCCCTGTGCTGCTGGGGGGAGGAGGTAGAGCCGGGAGGAAAAGGAAGGTGGGGGGGGGAAGGTGTCGGTTTTAAGATCTGGTTTTGTTTCTTTCTGTCCTCTCAAGTAATCGGCTTTTATTTCCCTTTGTCCTTCTAAGTAATCATTAATAAACTGTTTTGCTTTGAGAAAAGCGCTGCCTGTTTTGCCCAGGACCATGGTTGGTGGGTGCTCCCTCTGTTCTTGCCTCAACCCTCAGTCCTTTTGTTTTTTTTTTTTCTCTCCTCTCTACTTTATTGGAGAAGGAGAGACTGTGTGAGTTTTAGTTGCTGGATCAGCCTAAAACCACGACAGCCACAAATATGATCAGAGGGCTGGAGCACCTCTCCTATGAAGGTGAGAGAGTTTGGGTTGTTCAGCCTGGACAAGAGAAGGCTCCGGGAAGACTTTATTGGAGCCTTTCCAGTACATAAAGGGGGTTTATAAGAAAGATGGGGGCAGACTTTTTAGTAGGACCTGTTCCAATACAACAAGGGGTTATGGTTTTAAACTAAAAGAGGGCAGATTCAGACTAGATGTAAAGAAGAAATTTTTTATGATGAGGGGGGTGAAACACTGGAAGAGATTGCCCAGAGAGGTGGTAGACGCCCTACCTGTGGAAACATTCAAGGTCGGCTTGGACAGGGCTCTGAGCAACCTGTTCTATTGGAATATGTCCCTGCTCATTGCAGCAGAGGTGGACTAAATGACCTTTAAAGGTCCCTTTCCACTCAAACTATTCTGTGATTCTACGAATGGATGTGGCACTATGGTTGCTGGGGTGTTTTACTGTCTTTTTCCCCCAATTTACTAAGGAACAACAAACAATTGCAGAGCAGATAGAAGGTGATTACCCTGTATTAATGATGCCAGATTGTTTACAGATGTATAAATTACTTTAAAATCTTTCACTTATAATGGCCTCGTGTATATTTTTATATTGATATTTGAAAATCATGCAGAGTAATGCAAATATATAAATAATATTCCTATTGGTAAAAGACAAATACCGATTTGTTGACTGAAGAGTGAAATTTATTAGGAATAATAATGCTATTTTTACTTATTTTTTGGAACACCAAAGCAAATATATATATGTATGTACATTTCTCTGAGATGTAACTGAGGGACTACAAATGAGATAGCTTCTCTCTTATTTGCTCTGCCCCCACTGTTCGTTGCCCTTTGGTTCATAATAATCTATGCGCCCTCCTAAAACCCAACAAATTGCAACAAACATAACTGCTTAACCTTACTCTGGAAGTCATTGTTTTTTTGCCTTGCTGCTGAAAATACAATACAATGCAATGCAGCGATATCCAGCTTCAAGGCTTTCCATGCCTGCTGTGAGCTCTCAGAGGGATGGGACATCACAGACCTGTGCCAAGGTGGCCTCGCTGCATCTCCGGCTGCAGCTGAGCTCAAGGGGTCAGTTGAAGCACCTTTGGCAGCGTCAGCAAAGCTGGCTTTGATGCCCTGCCACCTGCCTCAGCCCTTATCACCATTAACAGCCCCTGAGCTGTGCTGACACAAGAGGTAATGACACAACCATGTTGCATTAACACACTCAAAGCGGTTGCCAAACTGCAGAATAAAAGACTGCATCACTGGTCAAAAAAGGGCAAATAAACCTGATTAAATGGTTTTAGTTCAGTTTAGGAAGAAAAGATTCAGGCAATTTTAATGTTGGCTAAACACCTATCATGGAAATTAAATTTATTTTTTAATAAAGATTAGCTTTATTATGTGTATCTTCAAAGAACTGTATTATATGTAAATATAGAAATATTTTTACCTACTTGTCTTATGAGAATAATGATTGTCAAAGTAAAAATATATTCACTTTACGTGAAAGAAAGTAGTAATGACAAACTGAAGAAGCAAGACTAAGTTCCAGCTTGCTCTGGGCAGGGAAGATAGAAGATTATGGTATATAAAAGCAGTTACATCAAGTTTTGGTGATATCAGCAACATATAATTTGTTAAGTAGTTGAGCTTTCAAGCTACTTATATCTGCCAGATACCAGAAATAGCTGGAGAAACTCGTTTCAAAAGAAATAAAATTTTATTAGGTGTAGTGTATTAGGATGATTAGTTAACATGTAAATCTGCTTCAAGTACAATACCTGGTGGTGTCTCACAAAGCTTTTCAATTGTAGGAAGATTTCCAACCAAAAGATCATCCTCTATTACATTTAAATGAAACAAAACATTGCAAGAAAACAAAATATTTCAAGCAAAAACAGATGTTAAAAAATTAATATATAAAACAATACTTTGCAAATCAAGATAAGGCCCAAGCATAAAGAAGCATTCAATTATTCATGCCTGAAAGTGCACTTGGAAGAAGATGATTAGAGTCAACTCTCCATTATTCAGAACAAATGCGGTAAGGGAAACACTGGAGTGTGCAA
Organism: Tauraco erythrolophus; assembly: GCF_009769465.1. Taxonomy (NCBI): domain Eukaryota; kingdom Metazoa; phylum Chordata; class Aves; order Musophagiformes; family Musophagidae; genus Tauraco; species Tauraco erythrolophus. The sequence continues at coordinate 31,065,260 of NC_141496.1, forward strand.
AAGCCAAAAGAATACAGACGGTAGTCTGCCCCAAAGTCATTCAGCCATCTGCACTGAACTTCCCAGCTCTCCAGAACTATTTAATTCATACAGTCAGCGCAGATGGAACTGGCCTTGTTTATTTTTGCTAGGCCAGGTTAATAACCATGTCAAACCTTGGTGTCAGCAGACATCTCCTTACATCCTCCCTCACCTCAGAAATTTGCTCTGTCACTTTCTCCAACACCACACACACTCAGAGCTGGTGCTATATTGATGCTGCTGCCACCAGCTTTCAGTTTCTTGGCATCAGTGCTGAGGCCTGAGGAAGTGAGCCTGGATGGACTTAGGCAACGAAAATATCAGCTATCTTTCTGTGATGCTCCTCAGCATTTGGGAAGCTGGTGGGCAGTTAACTGCAGCATCTAAGGCTGGGCAGACCTTACTAGCTTTGGTCCTGCACAGGATGGAAACAGCTACACTGCTTGCAGTGCAGAACTCCCACTAGAATCTGTGCAGATGCTCTCCTGAGCTGCTGAGCCTGGGTGGAGAATCGTTGGCATCAGTGATGTTCACAGACAACTGAGTGTTAACTCAGGAATCTGATTTAATTTGGGACTAAAGTGGTAGTAGTGTTCAGGAATAAAATACTTCAATTCTGCTAAAGAAACAAGCTAAAATGTCTTTAAAAAAAACTCCAAACCCCCTAGTAAGTCTTGTTTTAATTTGTTACAATCAAATATCAAAACTGAAGGGCTTTCCTTCAAAAACATGAGAAAATCTTCTGAAATTAGTGGCAACACATGAAGACATGTTTGCTTTTCATCTTCATCTTGTTTGTTTGTTTTGCTTTTAGTAAACACTTCTGTTTACCTTATATAGTTCATTAACTTGAAAAAGACTCAGCAGTTTCATTTTTTTTGAAACTTCAATTACAGGATAAGAAACAAAATAAAAAGAACATTAAAGAACTCATTTTTGTAAACATTTGTGTTCACTCAAATTTATCAACATCCCACAATATTTCTGCACCTATACATTAACATCTTGTGAACAAATATATGATAACCCATTGTGCTTGATGTATGAATATACCAGCATACCAAATACGAATTCATGGAACAATAATTTTGAAAAACGGTTCCCTAAAGAATATGCCATAATTGGATCTCTGGTCTAATCTAATTAAATCCACTGTCCTGTCTCTCAGTGTCATTTAGAAGCAGGCTGAAGCATGCTTGAAGCACCTAGGCTGGAATTACATATGGAATAACTAACTCCAACAAATGGTTCTCCTACCAGGTGGAACCTAGTGGCAGAATTATGCTGTTTCTAAAACAAGTTAAAATGGTTAATTTAACTTACCAACTGTAGGTGTGTTTGCTGCACTGAGAGAAGCAGAAGAGGATATTGAGGAAATGCTCTCTGCACGTGCCAAGGGAGCTGCAGGTGGTGGACTTGAGTTAGAGGTCAATGGAGGGCTGAATGGCCTAGGCTGAACAAAAGAGATTACAAGAGTATTATGCAAAGGGGTTTTAAAAAGATGAAAAAAGACTGTAAATATAAGAGTTCTTCATTTCATGTCTCAATCAGTTTCATAGTGTTTCTCAATATAGTTCCTTTAATGCTTTATCTACCCCAGTTTTTAGTGCAAAACAGAGAATCTACATTTTCCACTGGAATCAATTCCATTATTTCAGTGATAAAAAGAGATCTAGGGAAAATGTAGGACCTCTCCAGAAGGAAACGGGGGACCTGGCCACCCAGGATATGGAGAAGGCTGAGGTTCTCAACAACTTCTTTGCCTCAGTCTTCACTGGCAAGAACTCTAGCGGCATGGCCCAAGTCACGGAAGGCAAAGGCAGGGACTGGGAGAATGAAGAACCACCCACTGTAGGAGAAGATCAGGTTCGAGACCATCTAAAGAACCTGAAGGTGGACAAGTCCATGGGACCAGATGAGGTGCATCCACAGGTCCTGAGGGAACTGGCAGATGAAGTTGCTACGCCACCATCCATAATATTTCAGAAGTCGTGGCAATCTGGTGAAGTTCCCAATGACTGGAAAAGGGGAAACATAGCCCCCATCTTTAAAAGGGGGAAAAAAGAAGACCCAGGGAACTACAGGCCAGTCAGTCTCACCTCTGTGCCCGGCAAGATCATGGAGCAGATCCTCCTGGCGACTATGCTAAGGCACATAGAGAACAGGGAGGTGATTGGTGACAGCCAACATGGCTTCACTAAGGGCAAATCCTGCCTGACTAGCTTGTTGGCCTTCTATGATGAGGTTACAGCATTGATGGATAGGGGAAGAGCAACTGACATCATCTACCTGGACTTATCCAAAGCATTTGATACTGTCCCACATGACATCCTTATCTCTAAACTGGAAAGACGTGGTTTTGATGGATGGACCACTCGGTGGATAAGGAATTGGCTGGATGGTCGCTCTCAAAGAGTTGTGGTCAACGGTTCAATGTCCAAGTGGAGGCCAGTGACGAGTGGTGTTCCACAGGGGTCGGTACTGGGGCCAGTGCTATTTAACATCTTTGTTGGTGACATGGACAGTGGGATTGAGTGCACCCTCAGCAAGTTTGCAGATGACACCAAGTTGTGTGGTGTTGCGGACATGCTGGAGGGAAGGGATGCCATCCAGGGGGACCTTGACAGGCTGGAGAGGTGGGCCTGTGAGAACCTCATCAAGTTCAACAAGGCCAAGTGCAAGGTCCTGCATGTGGGTCGTGGCAATCCCAGGCACAAGCACAGGCTGGGCGAAGAATGGATTGAGAGCAGCCCTGAGGAAAAGGACTTGGGAGTGCTGGTGGATGAGAAGCTCAACATGAGCCAGCAATGTGCGCTGGCAGCCCAGAAAGCCAACCGTATCCTGGGCTGTATCAAAAGGAGCATTGCCAGCAGGTCAAGGGAAGTGATTCTGCCCCTCTACTCTGCTCTCGTGAGACCCCACCTGGAAAACACTTTGTTCGGCTCTGGAGTCCCCAACACAAGAAGGACATGGAGCTACTGGAACGAGTCCAGAGGAGGGCCACGAAGATGATCTGAGGGCTGGAGCACCTCTGCTATGAAGACAGGCTGAAAGAGTAGGGGCTGTTCAGCCTGGAGAAGAGAAGGCTCCAGAGTGATCTTATAGCAGCTTTCCAGTATCTAAAGGGGGCCTCCAGGAAAGCTGGAGAGGGAATTTTACAAGGGTGTGTAGTGATAGGACAAGGGGCAATGGATTTAAACTGAAAGAGGGCAGATTTAGGTTAGATACAAGAAAGAAATTCTTTACATTGAGGGTGGTGAGGTACTGGAACAGGTTGCCCAGAGAAGTTGTGGATGCCCCATCCCTGGCAGTGTTGAAGGCCAGGTTAGATGAGGCTTTGGGCGGCCTGGTGTAGTGGAGAGTTTCCCTGCCCATGGCAGGGGGGTTGGAACTAGATGATCTTTGAGGTCCCTTCCAACCCTAACCATTCTATGATTCTATGATTCTATGATTTCATAGATTATCATTATTAATTTTTTTACTGGGTAGTTAAGTCTAATATATATGCTTATGTAGCAGCTTGTCAATAATTGTGCTGTAACACAGTAGCAGAACCTAAGCCTACAGCCCTGTGTATGCGTGCAGCAAATGTGGATTTACAGAGCTAAAGGAGGGCTACTAACAAACTGGAGGTGAGTCCAGCAGAGGGCAACTAAAACACTTGAGACTGGAGTACATGAGAGAGAGAGACAGGCTGAAGGACCTGAGTTTGTTCAGCGTGGAGAACAGAAGCCTAAGGAGGGATCTACTAGCAGTCTTTCACTAGCTAAAAGGGGGTACAAAGAAGGCAGACTCAGGGTCTTCTCAGAGGTGCAAGAGCTATAGCAAAGGAAATTTCAGCTGGAATTAGGGCAAAAATTCCTTCCTGTAACCTTGTGGTTAAATCTTGAGACAGGTTGCCCAAAGAGGTTGTAAGATCTCCCTCTCTGGAGATTTCAAAAACTCAGTATGTCCCTGAGCAACCTGATGCAATTTTGAAGTCGGTCCTTCTTTGAGCAGGAGGTTGGCCTAAAGATCTTCAGAAGTCTGTTCCATCCTAAATCTCTAGATGGTTTTATGATTCACTTAACTGTTAAGGTATTAAATTAACTAATGATCATTTTGGGATTAACCTACCTAAAAGGTGGAACCCCTGAAACATCTATTTTGGCTGGGTAATTTTTTTTTTTTTTAATTTAGGTTCTATCACAGTTGTTGCTGAGTATGTGGCTGTTATACAGACTATGGGAATTGTAAAAGGAGTTGATATATATATAATGAAGACAACTGACAATCTTCCACTTGTACCCATATAATAGCCAATTTCTAAAACACTAGTATAAACTGATGTAGCATTGTGCAGAATCATACTTCATAGCAGACAAGTACCAGCTAAATTTTTCTCTTTAATTATGATGACACGAATAACAGATTCCTTGGTCTAAGAGCAATTATTACAATTTTATATTGGAATGAGAAAAGAATCTCAAAATTAACCCTATTCCATCTGTATTCTAACCTTACAGAAATGCAAAACAGTTTAAAAATGTTTCAGTTTGTCAAAGCATAAAAAACTAGAATTTTGTCCATAACAAGAATATGCTGAAAATATCTTGCTACTATAAAAGACAGTAAGAAGATCTTACCACAGTAACATTTTTCCAAGCCAGTAAGTCAAATGAAACCCAAAGAATCTAATATTCACAGAGGAAGTTAAGTATGGCTTGGTCTGATAAGCTGTCTGGGTACTTGCATTCTTTGACACATTCCTTATCGGCAGGTGGACCTGCACTGCAGGCAATGAGCAGAGATGCAGGTGGCGTGCAACCTCTCACTATCCCAATGGGCAGCTGCTGCAATCTGCCACCTCCTTTCTCCGCCAGCCAGCACCAAGGGCAGGGAGAAGTCACAGCAGGGCTACTTGTGTCAACATATGACTGATAAAGATCTACTTATTACCATTCATTCCCCAAATCTTCGGTGATATCCCTAAATCAATGGAGCTTTGTAATAACTTCGCTACTATTCCACATTTCGAAAACCTCAATCTTATACACATGCTATCCTTTCATTATCAAATTATCTATTTGTTCAATTAAAAGCATTCAACTGAGGCAAAAATTATGTTTTGGACCTTTGTAGTTCTGCTAAGAATTATTTTGTTATAGTAATACAGTTATCATGAACAACTTCCATGCCTATCTGGCAATGGTGAAAATCTGCTTATGTGATTCCTTCAACATTGGCTAGAAGGTAACTCGACTGTAAAAGTGTACATGAATGGTATATCTGAAATCAAGTTACAATGCAGAATTATAAAAAAAAACAATCAATACATACTATTTCGTTAATCCCACTAAGTTTCCCAGTAGACAACTTTGGTCTTGAAGCAGGCCTTGGAGGGGGTACAATGGTGCCTACAGAAAGAGGAGTTGTGGGCCTTGCTGAAAGAAAGCAAATTTAAAGAAATAAATATTAGAAAGGTCACACTGAATATAAATATGCACTCACTTGAACAGAATAACTGGAAGTTATGTTTCTATTAAAAGTTCCTATTTTTACAAGCTCCATTTTGTAAGATTTACCACTAATCATAAATGCTTTCAAAATAGGGCCCTGTGATACCCTGAAAAGTGACTCTAAAAATGGCATCATGGGCTCTCTCATTGTTCTTAAATGATTTTATACCAACTATTCTTGGAGGTTTGTATGTTAAAAGGTGTTTTTACCTGAGTTTTCTTTTGTGTATAATCTATATGGATTCAGAATATAGGACAGCCTTTCGTATCTCACCACAAATGGAAAATTCAGTGGAAATTCGTATTTGGTCCTGGCATAACTCTGTTTACACCAAATTTTGCCCACTGAAAACCCATTGACTTCAGTTAAGTACACATCAGAGTAAGAGACAAATTACGCTGTTGATCGTAAGAACACACTAACTCCTTGTTATCTCTTAGCTGAGCTATCAGAAGTAAAAAGCAGTTATAAAACCCACTGCCCCCATGTCCTTCTAAACCTAACAGAAACAACTAACAGATGGCAGAAACAGTACAAAGATGCCACTTTTACAAAGTCACTTTTCTGAAAGGAACGAATAGAACTGTATTTCAAAACAAATGTTAGATGCCATCCAATGAGTATGCCAGATCTAAAATTAACTTCAAAATAGACTGAAATGCTAATATATGACTATGATGTTGCAGCACCTCCTATCATCTCCCTCAAATTATTCTGGATGATTCTTTTTTTAATTACATCAGTTAATGTTATTTATAATGCAACTTTTAAGTATGGACTTTTCTCAGGCATTCAGCATAACTCTGCTGTCATGGTAGCTTCATCACTGACTTGGGAAGAAAGAAATTAGGCTAATACTGACAACATCCACCTTAAGAGATGCAAACTCAAATGTTCCCAGATAAATTAACTTCTAAAATATCAGTTTTTCCTTTAAAATTCTTATTATGCTCCGAGATGACAGTGCATGCTAAACACTGAGTAGTCTGCTGCAGTACCACAGGTATTGTACTGTGGTACCGCAGCATTACCATGGTATCATCCATGCTTCAAAATACTGGGTGTTAAAAAAGAATGGTTTTAAATGCAGTTTATTTAACTTTATTTGATCTGAAAATATCTATACAAAGACATTAGGAATGGAATTTTTGCAGTTTTAATCACTTCATCTTTGAGATCTCACTGCTGTCTGACATCCCACAAAAACACATTCCTATTTATAGAATAGCAAAGCTCTGCATAGTTAAAAGAAAGCAATGCCTTTAATTAAATAATTTGAGTTTGTCTTCTTATTGCAAGCTGAATATTTACTTCCTTGTCCTAACTTTGAAGGAAGTTGGTGATAACAAGCAGTTTAGTACATTCCAAGTAAGAAGATGAGTTAATTTTTACATCAGGTAAGCAATAATATCAAAAAGAAAAATGAGTACGAAGCTTGCCTTTTGGAGTCAGTTATTAGCAAAGAGCAGTACACAATGCATGCTTGCCATACCCTTATTTGTATGAGCACAAGAAGACACTAAACTATAGTCCAGTAGTGCTGAAGATGATGTGGAAGAAATTTCAGCAGCAGTGCCAGTTTCTTCAATGAATAATTGTTCATGGCATATAGTATTACTGAAAAGGTCACTTTGATCCTCAGAAGCACAGCTGTTGGAAGAATTCCCAAGCAAAGCAGAAGAGGAAAGGCAGGCATTTTCAGTTTTAAAATGCAATTTTTGGGGCTCCTTCTTGTCTGTGCTTGTGTGTCTAATTGTAAGAAGTTCATCGGCAAAGGAAATCCACTGACTCTGAGACTGTGAAACACAGGATAAAGTACTGGTGCTCCCTGATGGTGCTGCTGTAACACCAGGTTTGCACAAAGTGCTAATGGTAAAGTCTGGTGAGGATGGGCTTGTAGACCCAGAATCTGTCTGGTGTTCAAACAAAGACTGAGGTACTCTACACCCAGGCAAATCAATAGCAGATGAAGAGGAGCTCCTATTGTGCTCTTTTAGTGTAGCTGAAGGAAAAAAGGAAGAATTGAAACTAGGACCGACGCTGAAAAGATAAAAATTTCAATATTCAAAAAAAGTATTCAATATCCATTTCATGAGGATTACTAGCTAGCATGAAAAGTAACTGCTCTACTAGACTAAAAATCCAATCACTTACAAATAAAAGAAAAAAAAACAACAACCGCCACATATCACATGTACTTCATTCATACTGCCAACCATGTCACTTTCAATTTTTCAAGTAAGCCAAAAAGTAATGTATTGTGTTTCTCTCTACTTAAGGCTTTACTTGTCAAGACTCTCCTTATTCCTCTGACTTCCTCCTTGTCATGGTTTAACTTCCTGTCATCTTCTTTTCCTTCTCATGTCCTACTCCATTTTTGTTTGGTGAGGCCACATCTGGAATATTGTGTCCAGTTCTGGGCCCCTCAGTTCAAGAAGGACAGGGAACTGCTTGAGAGAGTCCAGTGTAGGGCCACAAAGATGATTAAGGGAGTGGAGCATCTCCCTTATGAGGAAAGGCTGAGGGAGCTGGGTCTCTTTAGCTTGGAGAAGAAGAGACGGAGGGGGGACCTCATTAATGTTTATAAATATGTAAAGGGTGACTGTCATGAGGATGGAGCCAGGCTCTTTCTCTGGCATCCAATGATAGGACAAGGGGAAATGGATATAAGCTGGAACATAGGAGGTTCCGCTTAAACATGAGGAAGAACTTCTTCCCAATAAGGGTAACAGAACACTGGAACAGGCTGCCCAGAGAGGTTGTGGAGTCTCCTTCTCTGGAGATGTTCAAAACCCGCCTGGATGCGTTCTTGTGTGATCTGATCTAGGTGGTCCTGCTCCAGCAGGGAGATTGGACTAGATGATCCTTTGAGGTCCCTTCCAATCTCTAACATTCTGTGATTCTGTAATTCTGTGTTTCCTCTCCATAGATTTCTGCTTTTCATTTCTTTCAAAGTTATTTAATCAAGCCTGTCCTATCTTGTTCCTTCCAAACATTTTTATTCTCTTATCCTTAACATTTGTAATGGGAAGGCCCAATGTAAATGGCTGTCTGATGAATGAATTAAGACAATGCAATGTTTGATATTCTCCTGTCTGTATCAACCTGTATTTAGTAACTATATGTATGAAGCATCATCCACTCCAGTTTATTTCTTCTCTCATCCTATATTCCTCAGGGTGCTGGAAAACAGGAGTTTTCCACAAGTACTCCCTGCACTTGGTTGTTGCCTGTTTCAGTAGATGACAACAGAAGCAGAAAATGCAAGGTTAGTCAATTCTCAACATCTTGCAGATAGGCAAAGCTAGGACCAACAGCAGAATGACATACAGTATCAAAAAAGAGAGCAACACATTTAAAAGTTCAGATCGAAAGTGCAGGTGTCCTGTCTACAGGGATCTTTTTGTCATGAACAAGTGCATTCTCAGCCTACATAAACAGTTTTAACACACCTCTCCCTTTCTAAGATATTTTAAATATCATTCAAGGGCTCTGAAACACTACTATAAATCCTATTCAAAAAGCAACGTGGAAATGTTCAAAACTATTTTAAAATACACATGGATGAAAATGAGAAAGATAAATAAAAAGAAGCATTTTTATAACATCAATAGCTGGCTGAAAAACGTCTGTTGTGCTTGTTCAAGATAACAAAGTTAGCTTAAACTTCTAATAAAGCAGGATTATTCATGGATGACCAAAGTTTACTTCTGTGCTGCATAAACCACTGTCTGCTCAAATACCAGGGTAGTTTAAATAGTCAATGATTAACACAGAGTTACAAAACAATATCTAAAGAAATGTTTTAACAGTAAGAAAAAAAATAATCTGAGGGACATGCTACATCATGATTTGCTGATATGCTGCATACAAACCAACTAATTTACATAACGTAAGTTTTGGATTGAGATTTTCAAAAGCTTTAAGCATCAGATTACATATAGGAACCTTGAAGTTGAAGATAAAACATTGATTTCAAGGAAAATACAATCAGATCAAAGTTGTGTATTTTTTTAAGTCTTTAGAACTAAGCTGCAGTTTAGTCAGCATCAGAATTTGATTTAAACAGCAGTATGATCTACATCAATCCAGTATTTTTTTTTTTCCCAAATGCATTAGTAATTTGTTATACTTTAGAACACTCACTTTTCTACTTAACTCCATGGATCATTTCAGAAACATAAATATCTTAGTTAACTCCTAGAACAACAATTCTTTGAATAATTATTTAGCAGGTAAGTTTTGTCAAGGTATAGATGTCTTTTATCTTGAATTGACTTATGCCCACAGGACACTGTATTCCACCAATTTCATAGAATCATAGAATTGTCTGGTTGGAAGAGACCTTCAAGATCATTGAGTCCAATCATTCACCCTGCACTGTCAGGGTCCCTAAACCATGTTGCTCAACACCAAATCCACACGGTTTTTAAACACCTCCAGGGATGGGGGACTCCACCACCTCCCTGGGCAGCCTGTTCCAATACTTCACAACCCTCTCTGTAAAGAAATTTTTCCTGATATCTAATCTAAATTTCCCCCGGCGTAACTTGAGCCCATTCCCTCTCGTCCTGTCATTCATAACGTGGGAGAAGAGACCGACCCCCATCTCCCTACAACTTCCTTTCAGGTAATTGTAGACCATGATAAGGTCCCCCTGAGCCTCCTCTTCTCCCGACTAAACAGTCCCAGCTCCCTCAGCCTCATAGGACAAGTTCTCTAAACCCTTCACTAGTTTCGTTGCTCTTTTCAATGAAATGTAGGGCTCTGTGTATAAGCCTCTTTCAGGGATGAGGGCTCAGGTAGATGACTCTGCCCCGATATGGCTACAGAGGATGTTAATGGATCCCAATTACCTGTCACTACTCATCAGCCAGACTACTTTCTTCACAGTTGTGCTGCCAGGAAGGACTGTAGGAACATTTCCTAACCTGCTTTGATTTCCTATCCAGGCATATCAATAAACAACTGGATACAGTAACAACCACTGGCACAAAAAATAAAGTATCCTCAGCCTACCCCTACACACCCCAACACCAGACCAAAGCTAGCAAAACAGATTATTTTGAGAAAGCACTGCTTCTTTTCAGCATATGCCACTAATTTATGGATTAATGTATATATATAAAATTTATCCTTAAATAATGTTAAAAATTTGGATCCACTAGCTAATAAGCTTGACTGGTTAGCTAAGTGAGGAAGAGACAATCTAACAGTTTCTGTAAGCTACGTTTGTTAAAAGCCATAACTTTAAAGGAACATAAATTTGTAGTGAAAAGAGTAAGTTCCACTTAAAACCTGAAGGGTTACATAGCAATGCTGGTTGCTGCTAAAAGGGCATTACTCAGGCCAAGAAGAATTAACACTAGTTGTGCAGAATTCCCCTAGAGATACATGTGCTCTTCCTTACTGTTCTTCAGTCTGTATGATCGAGCACAGAGGAAAACAGCTGGAAGGCCATGACTGTGAACAAAGATGTGAGATGTGTTATAATTCTTGGAGTATGAATACCTAGCTAAAAGAAACAGTGAACACTTCCTTTCTCAGGCACGTGGGAGGAGTCGTCTCTACACTGAGACAGAAGAGGTTGGAAAAGAGACATGCAGTAGGTAGACCGAAAAGAACTATGGAAACAGCATATCTCCTACTGTTAGTAGATTCTTCTTTAAATCCCCTGAGATAATCAACACAACTAATTTAAATAAATACTTTCAGTAAGCAGGTCCTAACATAGCTAGTACCTGTTTTTGTTTTGGTCTCTCCTTCTTTTTTCTGAACTAGTTTCTCAACATCTCCTGCTCTCAGCCTCTTCAACACACATACCCAGTCACCTGCTGCTCTGCCTCCCTCTCCTTCACTGCCTTTTGAATTTGACAATCAGTATTGATTATTTTTGTGGTGTGTTTTTTTTTTTTAATTTATTTTTTTTACTTTTTTTGCAAAGACCAGGTTTCAGGAAAGCCTGCCAGATTCCTGCCCACACAAATATCCTCCAGAACCCTACACCCAAAAATTCCCATGCAGCATCTGCCCTCTACCTTCCATACTCCTTAGCCCACCCCTTTCCTCCAATGTCTCTGCTCTCAGGTGGTGCCAGGCACAATTCCTTAATTCTAGTCTCAGTCCTCCCATTTTTATCCAGCTCCCCTTGGATTATGCCCGCACATGTCCTAACAGAATCATGGTTTCCTACAGGAAACAAGTTCCCCTCAGCAAAGCTCTGCAGTGCCTTTGTACTACATAGCTCAATGGAGTTCCCTGGAGAGAAGAAACCCATCCCTATCCACAGTGCAAGCTCAGCTTGTCTCACAGTTGCTGCAACAACCTCCATGTAATCTCCCAGTCCTAGCAGCTGAAAAAACAGGATTATGTTCTAGATGGTGATCATTTTCTTGGAAAGTGAGAGAAGGTGATAAAAAAAGACAGAGGCAAGATAGAATTTTCCTAAGGTTTTCAGTGTTCCCTCTTTCTCCTTGCTCCCAAGCTTGAAAGCCTGACACACTGCACCCCCAGTTGTGTATTACTTATAACACAGTATACTGCTTTACAAAATTCTTTAATTTCAATAGTCAAAGTATGTCCCCTTGCGATAACTAAAAAAGCAACAGAACATCCTGAAGTATATCAAGAAAACATTTTCTACTATCAAATATTTCACCTGAGGAGGATGAGGATGCCAAGGAAGCTGAAGAGGAAGACTCAAGAGAACTGCTGAAGAGTGGATCCCATGCCAGAAGGTCACTGTTCCCCTTTCTATATTGAGAGTTACAATTGGAATATAAATGAAAGATGTATATACTCATAAAAACCGAACTACAACTTCAGTAGTAGTTTGATAACATAAAAAATACAGTAAGACGATAAATAAATTTGATACATTCTTCTTCATTAGTCTTTGCATCTAAAAATAAAAGCACTTACAAATTGCAGGTCAAGGAACTGATTTACACATAAGGAGACTATCTGAACTGATACCTTGGTGCAAGTTTGTGTGTGAATATACTTCAAAATGTCAGTTAAATGATTATAATTTTCAAGGAGACATACATCTTCAATTCCATTTATTTCAGTATACACATATATAAGCAATGTACATAGACCTGTCCAAATATGAGTCTTGTAATCTTAAACACTTTACAATGGAACACTATATGATAAAAAATAAACTTGTCTCATTTCAAACATGAGATTTTAATAAAAATCAATATTTTGTAATCATGTAATTATAAATACCGAAACAGATCACAATGAAGCGAATGCATTAGCAGGCGAAAAGAAATGAAATCTCCATTTTTACATAATTACTCCTTAACTCTTATAATGCAATAGAAGCCCATCTTGAAATAGCAGTCAGCTGATACTTCCAATGAGTTTCCAAGTACTAGATCAAAATAAGACCAAATTCCCGAAAAACTGCATTTGACAGAATTTTAAATTTTAACTTACTCATTTGTTGGAGCAGAAAGCTTTGATTTTGTTAACTCTTCACCTAAGCACAAGACACAGTATTACCACCAAAGCTGTGACATTCTAAAATAAAAATTTCAGCTTCGTTAAAAAAAGACAGTAAATATTAACAGTTGCAGTTTGAAACTAATAATGAATTATTAAAATGGAAAAGAGAAAATGCATTATTTCTGATAATATAAATCCAGATACTCCTGAAATACTGTCTAATAGGAGAGGAATACACAGAGCAAAGCATTTTGGGAGGAACTCTTGTTCACTTGAAATTTCTTCCTTAAATTATACGGTTTACATCAATATTATTCTTCAGCAAATCTGGCTTGGTTTCCCACTAGAAAACCCCCTACAGGATAGAGACTAATGCTCTGTCCATGGCTATGTTTTATGTGTTTGACTATAAAACAGAGGGAGCGTGCTTTGCTGGTTTGTGGATCATACTAAACTTGAGCGATTGGAAGGGTTTTAAGAACTTGCACATGAGCGCTTTCCATGGGGTCACCCCTTTGGCTCTTGGATGTATTCCTCTTCACTGTCACAGCCAGCCTCATCTGTTTCCCAGAATAGGGAACAGTTGAGTGTATAGAAAAAGAAGAGGTCTTTGTGTCCTACTAGCTGTGTTGAAATTTTTATCAAAAAATTTAATTGTGTCATTTGAATTTACTGTGAGTATTTCAAAGGCAAATATCATAGGGGTTTCTAGAACTGACAAGAGAAGTATATTTTTCTATCTAAAATACAGATACTTCAGAATTTTTTTTCTTCAACAATTAGAAAGTAAATCTATTTTTGTGATGTGTGAAAAGACTAACAGAACTAGACTAAAAGTTAAAGACTGACACTTACTGGATGAATTTCGATTCATTTGTGCCTGAAACAGTGGGGAAGAAAAGGAATAAATTATTTTACCAACTGTCAAATAAAAGCCTAATAGTCCCAGAGTTCTTATTTCCACTCAATTTTCTACGAGATACTTTGCTTTCTCTGCCAGGCAAAACATTCTGAGCTTGCAGAAGACAAGAACATGAACCAGAACAGAGCAACCAGTGCACACTCACCACATCAGCAAGTAAAGGCAGGAATGAACACTGTAGAGCTGACAAAGGGAGCAGTATTACTAAATCCTTTACAGGCTGGAGCAGTAAAACTAAACAGCTTATATATCACATGGTATATATGCAAAAAGACATTCCTAAGGTTTTCCCAATAATTCCCTCACATACTACACTTACTTGGTTTTAATCTAAAAATGTGAATAAAAAGCCATTCTGTACTTACAGGACTGTGTCTCTGCTTTCAAAATGTGGGGGAAAAAAAAAGAGAAAAATCATCATTATTTTAATATGTTATGCACAATATTTTCCTTTAAACCAGAGCCGTTCTTATTCTGATCTGAACATTGTACTAGTGTATTTTAATACTATTTATTTGTAATATCCAATGGTATAAAGGATTATTCTGTGGATTGGCAGTATACATACAATAAAGCTGCACAGTAAAAGTTACATGCATCCACACAATATGATCTGTTTTAAAGGTTTGTATATTATCAAATACTAACTAGTAAACTATGGTAAAAGCTATGCTCAGCTAACTCCACAATGTAGTCAAACATCTTGTGGTAGCAACAGCAGAAAGGCAAGGACCGAGTGCTGCCAAGACTCGAAGTTAAAATCCGAGAAGGGAAAGTTACTTAGTGTTACACTGCAATAAAGTGCACCAAAGATGACCTAGCGCACAAGAAAAAAAGAATCATTAAGCTTGAACCTAGAATAAATTTTGAACAGTAAAATATATGTTTACACTAATCATTCTTTACCACTTTCTCCTCTATGCATTAAAAATACAAACAACAAAATCACTTACAGATACTGCTGGAGAAAGAGAAATGTTTCCTATAGATACTTTTAGTTCATCCAAGGAAGGCATGGTATATTGAGAGCTATTATTTGGCTGGACCGGTTTTATTTCTACATGGAACCTCCTGGGTTCATCATCTTCTGAGTCAGAATCACTGGATGAATAGAAATGGTTCTCTTTGGTATGTTTTTCTCAGTCAAGGTGGAAATACTTCAAATTGATCTGCTTAATCCATTTTGTAATTACTCTCTACAGAATGCTCATATTAAGTAAACACCACAAATAAACAATGCTGCCTAAGCTCCTTATGCACTTATACAGACACTTCAAATATATCCACTGTCCAAAATTCACAACTCGGAATTAAAATTTAGTTTTTATATTCCATTCATCTTCATAATGATATTCTGTCCTAAAAGGTGCTATGTGATGCAACTGAAAAATGGCAATATATACCATATAACTGAACAGCTGCATATTTGAAGGCATCAGGATAAATGAAAGATTCTACAGTAGCAACACTTCTGCATGTTAAATTTATGATTTGTGAGACTCAACCAGGGATTCTAACGCACCTATGAAAAATGTACAAATCTTTTTAAACCAAGTGAAGGAAAGCCCCAGCCTTTCTAATTAGCAGTGAAATGCCCATGGTACCTGCACCAAGCATTAACAGTAGAGGAAGCAGCAGCAGTGGCAGCCACCATTACTCGTCATTTTTGCATAATGGCACTGAAAATTTTGCAGGAAAGGATGCCAGTTACACAGAAAGCTGCACAGTAAACTGTACACCATCAGCTGCTTAAACCACTGTCATTCTTGGCAAAAAAGGGATCATGACAACTCGGTCCTCAAAATAAGCAAAATATACAGACAAATATAGTCTTAGTTCTTTATACGCACAGGATCTGCACTGAATTAAAGCTCTGAAAGGACTATGCTAAGTCTTAAAAGACGCATTTGTTTTGACAAGGAAGAACTCAAAAATTTTCTTCTACTTTAACATGAAAGTTTTTTAATGATCTACGGGGGACCATACATATTCTATACCTCATTTTTGTTATTTTCACTTGGAAATATGCCAGCCATTTGAACGAAATCTCTTCAAACTATTTCCTGACACAGATTAAAACCCTGAACCCTAAAGACATTCCAAATCCGTTTCAACTGAAAGAATCTCTGAGTCATGGTGAGGAAAAAGTCAAATGTCTTCATCCTACAGGCTATCTGACCCTCAAAAGACGGATAATATCTGGAAAAAAAAAATTTAAAGACAAGTCGTTTTTCATTTCATCAAAAGATCTCTTGCCTTGAAAGTTATCACTGAGTTTCAAGATTCATTTCCCATGAATCAGGCAGCTCTTGTAAAGTGCTTTTCCAACACTTAAGACTGGACTTATTAAGACTGACTGCCGTTATGGAAAAATTATGTCCTTCAATAAATCATCTCAAGAGTTCCCATCAACAGAACAAATATCCACTCTTGGATGCTAAAGGAGGAAAAGAGGAAAGAAACTGATGACTTCCTGAATCTGGTCAAGAGTTTCAGAAGCTGAAGTACTACCTGGCTGACAGGGATTGCAAATCATTGGGCTTTTTCACTGGATGTATGTTTTTTTCTACAGCGTCATGACAAAAAGGATAGTGGAGAAAAGGATGACTAGGTGAATCATTTGCAAAGCATGAATATTATTCACTCCTCTTTCCATTTCATAAATATATGCAAAGTATGAAAAAATGCCCCCGGCAACTGGATAAAGGTCTTTCACTTTTATACCAATACTGTAAATAAGAGCTAACATGAACTGTTTTTATCAGTACAAACTTCTTAACTGGGGGCAACAAAACATGAACTTATGCTGCCACCCAAGAGAACCCCTGTCACTCCAGCCAGCGAGTCGGCTTTGTCGGAAGCCCAGCTAAAGTGTATGTACACCAACGCACGCAGCATGGAAAATAAACAGGATGAACTAGAGATGCGTGTACATGAGCAGGGCTACGACCTTATTGGCATCACGGAGACGTGGTGGGACGACTCCTATGACTGGAGTGTCAACATGGAGGGGTATAAGCTTTTTAGAAAGGACAGGAAGGGGAGACGAGGAGGGGGTGTTGCTCTCTACGTCAGCAACCGGCTGGAGTGTGTGGAGCTTCACCTGGGGTCGGAGGAGGAGCTGACAGAGAGCTTATGGGTCAAGATTAGAGGACGGGGACGGATAGGGGATGTTACGGTAGGAGTCTGTTACAGGCCACCTGGCCAGGAGGACAGAGCAGATGAGGCGCTTTATAGCCAGATAGGAGCAGCCTCGCGGTCACAAGCCCTGGTCCTCATGGGGGACTTCAACCACCCTGACATCTGTTGGAGAGACAATACGGCAGGGCACGGGCAGTCCAGGAGGTTCCTGGAATGCGTGGATGACAACTTCCTCCTGCAGATGATAGAGGAGCCGACAAGGAGGGGTGCCATGCTTGACCTTGTGCTCACCAACAGGGAGG
Organism: Tauraco erythrolophus; assembly: GCF_009769465.1. Classification (NCBI taxonomy): domain Eukaryota; kingdom Metazoa; phylum Chordata; class Aves; order Musophagiformes; family Musophagidae; genus Tauraco; species Tauraco erythrolophus. The sequence continues at coordinate 31,082,600 of NC_141496.1, forward strand.
GACTGGTGGGCGATGTGAAACTTAAGGATAGCCTTGGCTGCAGTGACCACGACATAGTGGAGTTCAAGATCCATGGGGCAGCAAGGAAACCATTCAGCAAGCTCTGTACCCTAGACTTCAAGAAGGCGGACTTCGGCCTCTTGAAGCACCTGATGGGCAAAGTGCCGTGGGAGGTGGCCCTGGAGGGACAAGGGGCCCAGGAAAGTTGGTCCACATTCAAGGAGCACCTTCTCCAAGCTCAGCAGAGGTGCATCCCGACGAAGAACAAGTCGGGCAAAAAGACCAGGAGGCCGGCGTGGATGAGCAAGGAGCTCCTAGACCAACTGAAAATGAAGAGGCTAGCCTACAGAGGGTGGAAGCGGAGACAGATAGCCTGGGAGGAATACAGAGAAGCTGTAAGAGTGACCAGGGATCAAGTGAGGAAGGCTAAAGCCCTGAAGGAATTGAATTTGGCAAGGGATATAAAAAGCAACAAGAAATGCTTCTATAGGTATGTAGGGGACAAAAGGAAGTCCAAAGAGAATGTAGGCCCCCTCCGGAAGGATACTGGTGCTCTGGTTACCCGGGACATAGAGAAGGCTGAGGTACTCAATGAATTTTTTGCCTCAGTCTTCAATGGTAAAGCCTCTTGTCTTACCACCCAAGCTGTGGAAAGAACTAGCAGGGACTGTGAGGATGAACCACCGCCCACTGTACTTGAAGACCAGGTTCGGGAACATCTGAGGAACTTGAAGGTGCACAAGTCCATGGGACCTGATGAGATCCATCCGCGGGTCCTGAAGGAACTGGCGGATGAAGTTGCCAAGCCACTGGCTATTGTATTTGAGAAGTCGTGGCGGTCTGGCGAGGTCCCCGATGACTGGAAGAGAGGGAACATAACCCCCATTTTTAAAAAGGGGAACAAGGAGGACCCGGGCAACTACAGACCGGTCAGCCTCACCTCTGTGCCTGGCAAGGTCATGGAGCAGATTCTCCTGGGAACCATGCTAAGGCACATGGAGAGCAAGGAGGTGGTGGGTGACAGCCAACATGGCTTCACCAAAGGCAGATCGTGCCTGACCAACTTGGTGGCCTTTTACGATGGGGTGACAGCATCGGTGGACAAGGGTCGACCAATGGATGTCATCTACCTGGACTTGTGCAAAGCTTTTGACACTGTCCCGCACGACATTCTTCTCTCTAAATTAGAGAGTCATGGGTTTGATGGATGGACCACTCGGTGGATAAGGAATTGGCTCAATGGCCGCACTCAGAGAGTAGTGGTCAACGGCTCAATGTCCAAGTGGAGACCGGTCACGAGTGGCGTCCCTCAGGGGTCCGTGTTGGGCCCGGCCCTCTTCAACATCTTTGTCGGTGACGTGGACAGTGGCATGGAGTGCACCCTCAGCAAGTTTGCCGACGACACCAAGCTGTATGGTGCCGTCGACACGCTGGAAGGGAGGGATGCCATCCAGAGGGACCTTGACAGGCTGGAGAGGTGGGCCCGTACCAACCTCATGAAGTTTAACCAGGCCAAATGCAAGGTCCTACATCTGGGTCGTGGCAATCCCAGGCATAAATACAGACTGGGTGGTGATTGGATCGTGAGCAGCCCTGAGGAGAAGGACTTGGGAGTACTGGTGGACGAGAAGCTCAATATGAGCCGGCAATGTGCTCTTGCGGCCCAGAAGGCCAACCGCGTCCTGGGCTGCATCAAGAGGAGCGTGGCCAGCAGGTTGAGGGACGTGATTCTCCCCCTGTACTCTGCCCTCGTGAGACCTCACTTGGAGTATTGCGTCCAGTTCTGGAGTCCCCAACATAAGAAGGACATGGACCAGTTGGAGAGGGTCCAGAGGAGGGCCACGAAGATGATAAGAGGGCTGGAGCACCTTTCCTATGAGGACAGGCTGAAAGAGTTGGGGCTGTTCAGCCTGGAGAAGAGGAGGCTCCGGGGTGACCTTATAGCGGTCTTCCAGTACCTCAAGGGGGCCTACAGGAAAGATGGGGAGAGGCTGTTCAGGAGGGCCAGTTATGATAGGACAAGGGGTAATGGTTTTAAAATAGAGGGAGGTAGGTTCAGGTTGGATATTAGGAAAAATTTTTTACTATGAGAGTGGTAGAACACTGGAACAGGTTGCCCAGAGAGGTGGTGGATGCTCCATCCCTGGAGACGTTCAAGGCCAGGTTGGACAAGGCCCTGAGCAACCTGATCTAGTTGGAGATATCCCTGTTCCTTGCAGGGGGGTTGGACTAGATGACCTTTGAAGGTCTCTTCCAGCCCTAACCATTCTATGATTCTATGATTCTATGACCTGCAAAGATGATGAAAACAGAGAAGTTATCCTGATGGACTGGCCCACTTTAAGGTGCTGTTAACTGCCTAAAAGTTTTCAACATTTAAGGAAATTGCAAAGCATAAGTTTACTTTAACTGTAAGTTAACCTTTTATCTGCAGCACCCAGAAAAAACAGTGCACACATTTATAAAAATTAGCTATCTTGCTAGCATATTAGGCTTCCTTAGATCTAGAGTAATTATTCCCAGCACTTAAGTAGGGCTTCCCTCTGTTTCTGATAGGACAAAGAAAAGGATAAGAATCTTTTCATTCAAAGGAGGAACAGATAAAATCACAAGCCTTCATAAATAATTACTCATAACAAAAATATATTCTGCATATCAAAGCTATTATTAAAAAGACAATAAAAGCTAGAAGCACCAATTAGAAACAGCATGTGGTGTAATAACTTCAATATGAAACAAATTCTATTTCTAGACTGCTGGAGCTCCCAGTCTTTTTAATGGTGTTGTAAAAAAGTGGCCGGGTGCAGGTATAGAACAGTAAATCACTTTGTATGCTTAAAAAAGTTTACAAACTCTCCTTTACAAATTCTCTGGAGGCTTTTCAAGGAGAAGGATCTCCATGGTCACCTTACAGCCTTTATTCAGGCTTTTTTGTTTCATTTTGTTTTTTTACTGTCAGATGAACCCCATTCTTTTGAAGTTCCCAAAATAACTGATCTAATCTTTAACATTTGCACACACACAAAATTTAAGATGGACAAAATTTTGTGCATTTCATGAAAGCTATGAACGTAAGAATACAAGGTTGCAACACAAGCGCGAACGTCATCCATCTTCTTTACTTGACACTTTAATCAGTACTTCTCTCCAAAGAATTGAAATAACATCAAATAACTTGGCATATCAATAGTGAAAAGGATATCCTGTGTTGCTTCTGGTTTAATGCTGTATCCTTCATCATCTACATCAGGGATGTTCTAAAAACAACAACAAAAATTATGATATTGGCAAATAACTAAAAAAATATGTTGTTCTCATATCAGACTGAATTTTATTTCATTGACAAATTAAAATTTGATTACAACAGCTCGTGAAAGTAATTGTTATTCACTATTAATTATTACAGTTACCTCAAATTATGCTCCATAGTTCAGAAGTAGTGACAGACAAGATACCTCAGGAACAGAATACAACAGAACAACCTCCAAATTCCCTATGAAAACTGCTTTTACCGGTACTCTATCAAAAAGGTCAGAAACCCACAGAAGCATTCTAGCTTTACCACTGAGTGTTAAATAAGCCTACAATTTCTCTCGGCCCCAAATACTTTCCCGATTTCTACTTCTAATTCTCTCAGGTAAGCCACTGGAGGCTCTGATGGTGCAGGAGAAAAACATTTCCTAAGTACTAGTCGATACTTCAGTATGTGAGTAAAAGCATTTCAGGTTACACAGGTTGCAGCTCCCTCTCCCCCCTTGAAAAGGCTGCAAGCCTGTACTGTTACTTTAGCAAAAAATACCCACATTAATTAAAAGGCATGGATGAAACTTAAATACAAGTGCCCAAAATTAGGTTGCAAAGTTTTCATTTACACATCTTCAGACAAAGCTAATAGGCATCTGGGTGCTTCAAACTAGTACTGTTTTTCAGTTCTTGCAAGCAATTAAATATAAATCAAAGAGAATTAAAATAATTTAGAATGCTTAGCTAAGCACTTAGTTTCATAAAAACTATGCAAAAAGCCACACGAGTGTCTATAAAAAGGGATAAACTTGGATACACAGATACTTTCCTCATTCAAAACAGAAAACCCCACACATGACTTTGTACGCATAGTCAGTCTATGTGAACTGCTGAGATGCTACAGTAAGTTTATTACAAAACCCCAAACCTTCAAAATGTAGTGATTTCACCAGTTAAAAGTTCCTTATAAAAATGATAAGATTCACATTAAAAAGCAATTTATTCTAACATACCAATCAGCTTATTCTACCAGAAATTAGGTACTGGGAGGCAGTTTGACTAATACAGATATATACAGTATGGCCAAAATATACCTTGCTGATATAGTCACACGTCACAAGATAGAATGAAATGACTTACACTGGAAACTTCAAGTGGACTAGCAAGGAACCATTCGACTTCAGCTAAAATTTGAAGCCAAATTTAAAGACATATTCACCTTGAATAGCTTTGGAATTGCAGAGAAAGATAAACGTAAAAATGTAGTTGTCCCTATATTCCTTTTATGGACATCACAAATAAGATGTCCGATATTTTACTAAGAAAGACTCTCCTCTGTACAGCTCTCTCAATCTAGCACTTCTGAACTAGATAGAATAACTTTAAATCTAGATGAAGCTTTCTGCTAAAAAGAGTAAGAAATACAATCCTGTGCAGAAGACGTAATACTCTACCTAATTAAACAGCGCATCAAACTAAGCCCAAAATATAATCTTTAAGCTTGACCTTAAAATACGGAATATATAGATGCAGTATCTTGAAAAACTTGTAAGACCTGGACTTCACAACTATTTGATTAAAAAAAAAACCCACAAAAAAAACAACAAGAAGAAAAAGAACTGAACAACAACAAAAAAGTAATAAGAGTAGGATCACACGGTCCAGTACCTTAGCTCTACTTGCTCAAATCAGGGTTCTTAGCTACGCTTGACCTCAGGCTGACCTTGTTTATATACCAAAAAACACTAATGGAACTTGACATCAAAGTAAACAGAACAAAAACATATAGCTGGAGGGTAGGTACATTTTCCTACAATACTACAACTTCCGAATTCTGAAATTATTTTAGTTGTCATACTAGCCAATTTTCAATAGCTCAGGACCATTCATGGTTAAGATGAATTGAAAACCAACAAAAATCTTTAAATATACAACATTTAGTTCTTCTTCCAGCTGGGCCATATAGGTAAAGGATATTATTATTAGGCACACCCAGCATGAACAATATAGCTGGCGAATCTGACTATTTTGGTATAAAATTGTGAAAGAACTTAGTTTGTAGAAATGATTTTCACCACATTATTTTTAATTTACTGAATAATCTGTAGGATAAAGTAAATCCATAGAAAGCACTAAAATCTTAAAGTTCTTAAAGTATTAAATGTCTTTCTTGATATTTTTATGATAATTATTTCTGATCTTGCAAAGATATTTGCATAATCTATTCCTTAGCAATGGCACTTTAGCATGTAGCCCGTATTCATAACTTCAGAAAAAAAGTCAAAGTTAGTGTGTACGTAAGAAAGACGGATGCTTTACAACTTAAGTTCTGAACACAGAAACTGAAAAATTCCTTGCTTCTTTTTCAGTAGGTCTACATTACTACTTTTTTCCTAACCTTTTGCAGAGATGTTAATTTGTACTTTTTTTTTCCTATTTCTAAAATTTAAATATATGCAATTTAAAACTTCTGACTGTACATAGTGTATACAGAGTCAGAAATCATCTGCTTTGTATTCTCAGCTTTGTCAATGATTCAGATTGATGTGCCAATTTATGCTTATACTTGAAACATCTTCTGCTTTCATTAATGAGATACTGATTTTATATTTTCGTGTAAACCAGTAGAAGAAAAGGGTGGAAGAGATACTTGATGTACCTTTGTATTGACAAAGACAAATAGTGTCATATATAAGCAAAAAGGTAGCTCAAAATCCTACTTACAAGTTAATTAGTAATTCGAAAGTATTGTTTTCTGTATTTTGAACAGTTGAACAGATGAATGGTTCTGCTTTCTGAAACATCAGAATTTTATTTACTCATCTAGGTTTTGTAACAGTGGCAGAAGACGCAGCAGTTTGGGAGAGATACATATTCATGAATCTGATGTTAATAAAGACATTTACATTTACCTGACTAATTCTTATTCCCTTCTCCACTCTCCTAAAATGACGGAACTGTGTGTTATGTGGTGGATCACAGTGCACCTTTTTAAGTTCCAGGCACACAATACAGACAAGACCTGATTTGCCTACCAGGCTAATGACAGAAAAAACCCACAACCTTCATGTATATATGCATCATTTTTGAATTTCAACACAAAGGAAGAAGGTCTTTGCATACTTTGAGTTTCCATAAGAAGTAGTTATTAATGGGATTACGGATGAAGGTCTGGTATAGCTCCCTACGCAAACACGTTATTTTTAGTCTTTGTAATAAAAAGCAGCTCATAATGGATGTAAGTTGAACTCTGTGGAAGTCACTGGAAAGGTGGACTTCCTTGGAAGCAGGTATCACATTCTCAGAGGTTCTGTTAAGCAATTAAATTACAGCTAGAAAAAACATGGAGTTTTCCCTGCATTTGCAGATGTAATGTAACACATTACTATCCGTCATCCAAAAGCAACGGAACAAGCCACACTATTACCATGTCACTAGTTCCTCTGGGCTACATACAAAGGATAAGAGAGGAATATCTGGAGCATACGGCAGATTTGGCCCTTCCTCGGTAACATTAGTACATGCTGGTCATCAGTCAAGAAGCAAAAAACTTTCACTACACTTCAGTTTGATTTCTGTCTATTTTCTCTTCTCCTGGGATATCTACAGTAGTTATGAGAGCTCTTTATCAAGTCTTCCTCACGTTATGCTTCAAGATACAGCGCAGCTGAACCAGCTCACTGTTCTTCTGCCAGATAAACTTTCTACCATTTTACTGAACTGAACTGACTTCCTGTAATCCAGATGAGGACCAAAGAGAACTTAAAGTAAGCAGTTGAAGCTCATAGCCTGGAACAAGAAAAAAAAGAGCCTCTCCACTCTTGACATATTTGAGAAATAAATTTAACTTAGGTTAGAGACAGAGGTATTCATATTATCAGCCTCCTCTCCTTAGGGTGCCTATTAATCCAAAAGACATGGAAGATGAGAGCAGCCAGTCAGTCTCTTCCATTGCCAGACATGCAGAAAGAAAGAAAAACAGGTATTCAAAGTGTCTCTGTCTTGTGCTGTGACTACAAAGCCTCATACTCCATCAATGGCACCTATTCAAAATATGTCAGAACAAAACATTACAAAATGCAAATAAACACACACATTTGAATTTCACTAAATGTAAGGTTAGACTTGTGTTCCACTAATTAGAGTTTAATGGTTCCACAGTCAATCTGTCCTGAGCAATAAAAACGGTGTATAATTCTATACAATCATAATCATGCTACACTTATATGTAAAGAGGTTAATGAAAAGTTTTGGATGCCTGGATATATTTGTTTGCATTCCAGTTTCCTATGAAAAAAAGGATCAGCATTATGTTCTGTGCATCTGTAGCTCCTTTCTTAATTACTTTTGAACTTACTGGACAATTTCAAATGGATTTGACAGACAGAACAGAGGACTCAAAGATAATTACATTACTACAGTCTTCATGAAAATAGGCAGTCAAGTAGAAGAAAGAGATCTGCAAGTATTCCAACCAAGGGAAGGGTTGCAATTCAAATTCAGATCTTACTGGACACAAGCGGAACCTTGTAAATGCTTCTCCAAAAGAAAAGTTTCTACTAGAGCTCATGCCTTCCTATAGACCATCCCTAGAGACACAGCAAATCCATGGGAAACAAGACAATTAGTTCTGCCTTTAGAAAATCTTTCTAGGTAATAAACACGTACAGAGCCAGACTTCAGTTGCTGTCTCTTTCTAGCACACACACAGTTAACTTTTTACTTTTCTTAATTATCAAGGCTTACCTTAATGGAAGTTACATGTGTAGATTAACATATAACAACACAGGAATTTTAAATCTCATGATATATTGTAACGTACATTTACACAGAGACTGCTTATTGAAGTGGTCAACCTTTTTAACAAATACCAGTTCTTAGTTCACAGCTGCCTTCCTACTCACCAGCAGAGAAAAACCTCTTATAGTAGTTGCAAAAAATTCTTGATAGGAATTCACAATTTATGCAACTGCATCAAAACTACACTTTCCAATATATATAAACTGGCAGCTACAAAAAGGAATGAGCATAAGCGGTTGGCTTGCCACAGATAAATTTGAGAACTTTCATTCTGGTACAAAAGACATTTTTTAGGACCATCTCACTGTTTTGTTTTCTGGAAACAGAGAATACAAGTTCAAACACACTGCATTATACATTTTGGACTAGTGAGAAGGCCCTAATGGTATTGACCATACACTGCATGTTCAAAGATCCACAATATCATGTAGAACTGGTAGATAAAATATTGAAGTCAGTTGTTATTAAAACCTTAACTTCTGACATTTCAATGTATTTATCTCAGTGCTTATAGTTATAAATAATTTGTAGAGTGGTTATCTCTTACATTCCTTTCACACAATTAAAACTCTTGACAAATAAACAAAATCAATCTTTTAAAAAAAGATCATGTGAATAACATAAAAGCCAGACAGAGATTTTCTGTGAGTGACCAAAGCTGATCAAAATCATAATTAAGACACATTAAATAAGTTGAATTTTCCAAGGGCTGGCCCTTAGTATTTTCTAGCAATCAAACACAAATTATAATTGCTTCCAATTATAACTTTTTTTCAATAATACTTTTTCAAGTTCAGTTTCTTGAAATGTGTAATTTATTGCAAAGATCCATACAAAACAAATCCTCATAGAGATAAAATGTAGATGGCTAAAACTAGATGAAGTTAGAAAAACGAAACAGAAAGAAAATCTTAAAGTAAAAGACAAGAAAAATGAAAAACATTTGAAATGGGAACTTTCAGAAGATGACACCAACCTTAAAATGTAAAAGCACTCTGGGGTGCTTTTTTCTAAGGGGCGAAATGAATTTCATCTATCTGCATCATTTTTCATGAGAATGACAGTAATGGCTCCTGCTATTAAAGCATTCTACCATTCAGAATAATATTGTTGCTTGTAAAAAGCAAGAAGAAATTATAGAACAAATTTTCAATTCTAAATGCATTCATAAAATGTTGGGCATAAAAAAAAAGATAATACAACGATACCATCACAGTTTTGTTGTTAGACACTATGAAAGTTAGGTCTTTTTTTTTTAACCAAATACAAACTACATCTAGTCAGAACAATTAACTTAGATGATCATATGGTGTGTTTCATTGAGCCAGAAAGAATGTCAGACACATCTACAGCTGAATTTTTGGAACTAATTATTTTTTAAAAATGTAGAGACCAAAATAAGCAAAGAAGAAAACAAACATTGCAAGTCAAACCCAGTTGTGGTTCACTCCAGTGACTCAACCTGAACTGTCAAAAGACATTATTTCCATGAAAAGCCTGATAATTATAGGGATAATTCTAAAGTTCCTTTGCTTTAAATGTACTCAAGAATAGAAATTTGCTCTAAATCAAGAAGACTTTGCACAGGATAAAATAACTGTCTTCATGATGCTTACAAGGTTGCTCTTACGTATATAATATGTTTTATGATGTGGTAAAACTTGCTCTTCCTTATTTAGAAGAACACGTCTACTATTTTTTTAAAAACAAGTTTCTCAAAAGAATTTTTAATACTAGGTACTAAAACTCCCAGATCTTAAATGCAAAGATGAAAATGGGTGAACTTGGAAACTTAAATTGTTTAATATAATTGGCATCTAAATAAATGAACTGAAAAACAAATCAGTCTGCAGAAAATCACTTAAATTATTCCTTAAATTATTCCCTACTATATCTACAGGGAGCTGCAATCTGTTACATATAATTCAAGATAACTCACATGTTTAAATAAAAAGAAAAGGCTCAATTAAGGAAATAATAAAGCATTAACATACCGATTTAATTTGCAACTGTCACTTACTTGAATTTAATAAATAAAATTTTAAGACATATCACAGATGAAACTGACAGCAATGAAAAAAAGGCCATTAAAAAAGTGCATCAGAGATACTGCATTTAAAGACATATTTCCAAAATTATACTCCTACACTCTGTTGTCAGTGATAAAACAGAACTCTACTGATATTAGAATGGTTCTCAGAGGAAACAGTAGTAAGCAAAAACGATGTAAAGTTGGGCCCACAATAAACTAAACTGGTTTCTTACTTAGAATCTTACTTAGAATCTATTAGCCAAGCAATTTAAACTATTAACTTGAAAAATAAAGTAGAGTAAATACTTGCAGTAAAAACACCTTGTTTAAAACCTAAAATTGTTAGGAAATATAAATTTAGTACATGCATATTTGTATATAATGCTAGAGATTATGTACTGAGCAAAATTAACACTTCAACTATGTTATCAAAACACTAAATCTTCTATCTGATAAACAATGCATTGCAGAGACTGTATATAAGTTAAGTTTCATCAGATTGTAGTGCTTGACGATATTAATATATGCATTTGTTTTGTAAATAAGTTTACTTACAACTGAGTCTGCATCTGGACACTCCCTATTAAAAAAAAATAAAGAAAACATAAAATTATAAAATGCAGAAATTATTTTATTCATACAGTTCTGGTACTTCTTTTAACATTTTAAATTAATTTGAAACATTGCATTTGACCCTTTTGCCTCTGTTAAAATTTTCACTATAATTTACACTCAACTGAATGAGATGTAAATAAAAGCTGAAATTTTATGCTCAAAACACTGCAGAAGAAAAATTAAAAATAAATGCTGAAAAAACAAACTCACATCACAGTGGAAAAAAAAAAAATCAAGGGAAGCCAGGAGTACCACGCTGTTTCTAAGATATTCATACTTTAAGAGTCAAGTCCCTGTGGTTGATATGCACAGAAAGTAGAAGTCACCAATCCTAATGAAATAGTCCACATGCAATTGCAAAATTTGGACAATAACCAGTTCCCAAAGAAATGAAGACTATTCTTTGAGGAGTTCAGAGCTTCCCTCTTTTGGAATTTCATTCTTAGTTCGTGTTTGCCAAGTGCAATCACAGTAAAGCACTAGACATGACAGAAAAAATGATAGAGTACCCTCCTAACAAGCACTTTATTTAAAAAAAATAAAGTTATCAGCAGAAAGTTAGTGACTGCAAGCACATTATTCACAAGTGTTATATTTTGCCACTATAATTTTGATTTAAGTAGTAATACTTAGAAAAACGAATGACACTGATTCTCTCTGATGTCTGCAAAAAGCAGAAGCAATTACATTTACAGAATGTGGAAACACTTGACCAGCACACAAGCCCTCTCTAATTTGCATCCTAACCAATAAAGCTGTAAGTGCCAGTGTAACTGAACAACAGCATTTTTATATAATCAAACTGAACATCCTAAATATGCACTTGAGAAAAAAAAGGGAAAGATACCCAAATTTATTCCAATCTAAATCATCTTCTCTGAAAGGCTAAATGGGTTAAATGTAAAAACTACAGTGCCTTTAAAAACAGGTAAGAAAACTTGCTAAGCATTAATACGAAATTCAGTACAGTCTGTTAAGGAATTGACAGTGAGATGAAGAATTCCGTCTCCTCTGAAAGGCCCCACACAAAAGAAAACGTATGTGACCAAGTTTCTAATTGACTTACGTCTTATCTCCCTCTGCTGGAGATTCATAGCAACAGAAAGAGCTATTTCAAAACAGATTTTCTGACATCTGGTTTTAAAAAGTGTCTGCACTCAAATAAGACAGCCTGAAGTCCATAAAAGTTAAGAAACATGAAACATGTGAGGCAAACAACAATGAAAGTAATTCAGCCCATAATGAAGATTTTCAAAATTAGCAAGCTAATAGATCGCAAAAGGTAACAGCAGATCTAGGATCCTTCAGAGGAGCATCAACAGCACCTCCCAGGACCTGTTCTCGAGACACAAAGGAAAACTCAATAGTTTGCAAATGTTGGTGAAGTGGAAAATGAGGACATCAGGTTTTAGACTGATGTGCTTTTACATCACTAGATACATGATCTTTCTTTTAAGATTAAAGAACCAGGTCATGCTTCTAGTATGAGGTAACATATATCAGCAAACGGGGATTCTGTAAGAGAATTTAAGGATTGTAGATAAAAACTTAAAACCAACCAAATCATGCCAAGCAGTGATTAGAAAAAGAAGGGAAATCCTTGACTAACCTGTATAGGAATATGTAATGTAGAATACAGTGTGTATGGTATTCCCTGTGTAAAAACCACTACTGGACACAACATCAAGTTCAGGTGTCAACATTTTAAAAACTGCACTGATAAACTGAAAAGCCTACAAACCATAAGAGTTTTTATAAATGTGGAAAGTCTGCCCTACACAAACTAAACAAGCTTACAGCCTGATTTAAAAAGACATTACGAGAGGACTTGACCTCTATGTGCCGAGAAGTTTCTGGTGATAGAGAGTTTATCATGTACAGCCTATAAAACAGGATCATCAGCTGAAGATGAAATCAGAGAAAATTCAGAATAGCAATAACATTTTTTAAAGAAATCATAAATAACTATTAGAATATTTTACTGAAACACATAATGAATCCTGTATTATTTATTTGTGATGTTCTACTTAATTTAGAAGTTACGGATCAATGTGAGAATCTCTGTAAAAGCCTATGGCATATGTTATACAAGAGGTCAATGTCATGCAGTCACACTTCTTTCTTTCTGACTGCAAAATCTATTAATTATTGTATTGTGTGTAAATATAGAAACAAATAAAGCAATATATTTCAAATTTCAGTTCAACTTGTTGAAAGCAATGCAAATTCTTTTCCCATTTCAGAGTAGCTGAAATGATTTATATTTTCTGAGGACATTGTTATGCCATGAAAAACAAAATTTCTTCCAGAAAGAAGCACTGGTACTATCTTTCGATGCTAAATAAATTGGCTTTGGGAAAAAGCTGCTTTTAGAAAAACATTCAGATACTACATTGGATAAGCATACAAAAGTAGAAAGTGTTTCATATAGTGTAGAAGCCAGTTTTCAGCCCTCAGTGGCTAAGAAAATTTTCTTTCTGTTACAGGTCAAAGAAAAACATGATCTCTGACTAAGGATACATTGAGTCATACACGTGGGAAGAGTTAATCTGGAGATTGCAGGCCTTTACTGGCTCCAGAAAACTATTAAGAGCCCTAAATCATTGCTGGGCCAGATTACATTTCATCATCTGCCAAAGAATGGATGGAAGGAGACGCCTGGTTCACAAGGAGGTTTATAACATACATGACATGAGATTAGCTTGAGTAATAACCCATGCGGTAGCAAAATCATTTTTTTGTTGGACAAGAAAAGCTGACAGCTACAGAATTCAATCATACAACAGTACTAAATACTATCAAAATCACTACTTTGCAATTAAGTAGATGCAAGACACAAAAGGCAAATGATCCAACATAATTTTTTACTGCTATTTGATATTGCAACAGTTTTGCATGATAAAAAAAGCGTAGCAAAAAATTTTCCAGAGAGAATGGATTACTTTTAAAAAGGGTACTAAAACTGTTTAAAAGACTGGTATCATCAAATATTTATAACATTTGAACGTAATTATTTTAAACTAATTCCTTCATCAGAAAAAATAATTCTTTGTAACAAAATAGCATTCTCTGATTAGAGCTGACCAAAATCACACTACATCCAACATTTCTCTCACCATTTACTTCAGCTTAATAAAGTACAGAAGAAGAGGGTAGGGGAAAGACTAAATCACAGAAAGAACAGAAATATAGAGGAATGATTAAAACACCCACCACCTTGGAGCCCTAAAGGCACCATGACAGAGAGAAGAAAAAGTATGGTTTGGAAGCATATCACTATTAAAATCAAACACCAAAAGTGAAATAGTTATAAGGCACTTTGTATGTGCAAATAATTAGCACCTGCAGTTCTTGGGTCATTAATTTTTCAGCATGATATTAAAAACTAAGGCTGGTATTTTTTTTTAAAAGTAATTTTAAAAAGTATGTATGCAGGTGTTGCCTCTGAGAATATTTCTATATTGCTAAGTTTGTCAAACTGTAACCTATTTTCTCTTAAATCAAATACTTCTACTGAGACAACACATCTAGAATTTATGAAAAAAATACACTGGAATACAGCAACCGTAACTACTCATATGTAGACTGCTACCAACCCATCTAAGAACTTTTATTCAAAGTCACTTTCTGGAGAGTTTTAACTCCTGTGAGACATAGAGCACGTGCAATGAATACAGCAAAGTATACAGCTGGGACATCAACCGTCAATTAGAATGATGGTCTTTCAGAAATGAGTGTGCACACGATGTACTGAAAAAACATGCAAAGATTCTTCTGTCTTTTGATACTGTACACAAAAGTTTTTCTAATAGAGTAACTGAAGCTTCAGTTCTGCAAACACATGCATCTAGTACTTTTCCCTTGTACAGAGCTATTATTTCATTAGGAGTACACATGAGAATCAAGTTATCTACAATGTTCAAATGCAGAACAAGGGTGAGCTACTTACCTATGCACAGGAAAGAATGAAACATGAGTAGACTACTATGAATACTTTTATGTTATTTCCTTGAAACCCCTAGTTACAAAAAACTTAGAGAGCTGTGATATTTTCATATTCATAGTCTTCCTCTAAACTTCTGTTATAAACCCATTTTTTTGTTAAATATCAGCTAATGTTTATACCCATACTTTTACTAGTTTTCATACAAGGCAAGGCTTCAAGATGGAAATATACTTACATAGATTCAGTATCTTTTTCTTTTTTCATTATTCCTGATAAACCAAAAGGCTTCCTCTTCCGTGGTTTTATCCCTACAGAACAAATAGTTTTCATTTAAAGATCTAAGAGTTAAGTATATATTTAGCAATATCAAACACTGGTGCACACCAATGCCAATACATTTTAAATGTTGTCATGAGCAATACAAAATGTAACAGTGGAGATAGGTATGGAGCCAACCTAAGGGAACATTATTCCAAGTTGTTGTTAAGTAACATACCAATCAAAAAACTAAATTAAAATAAGGTTCAACACATTAATAACATAAGTCCTTATAAAACTGATCTGCATCGTACATCCAACTCTCCAAGCTGCATATACAGACTGTCACTTTTTTTTTAATAGAAAATGGTGTACTGTCAGTTTTGAGGAAAGGGACTGTGCTCACAGAAACTCAACAGGAGCTATCACTCTGGCTGATCCTGAATAGCCAATGCACTGGGATCAGTAACTGAACTCTGCCTCTCCCAGCTACTGCAGTTCAACATCCTGTTGTTACTTCTCTGCATGTTCCCGGTAGCTGCAAGCCTCTGTCTCTCCTAAGAAATAGGATCTTGGTCTGGTAAAAGAAGAGGACGTGTCTTGGTTTTCCAGCTGATACCGAGTTCATGATTTCCCAGTGCTGTAGCCAGCTCTAATGCTGGCTCCCACTGAGTCTGGAATGATGCCTCCTTCTGTCATTTCTTCCCTGGTTTTAGCACTGGACACATATAGCTATAGCACAGAAGAAAGATTGCTTTCATTCCCATTTAATGTAGTAAAATGAAAATAGATTTAAATATTTCATCAGACTTGCTGTCACGTCTGCTTCTCTCCCCAGTTTTTGCTGAAGCAAAGTCATTTTGTTTGGCAGCCTACTAAGTGCAAGCATTTGATTCAACCAGTCTACGATTTTGTTTTGATGTATGATACTACTAACAGCATACTTTTGAGCAGAATGGTTGAAATAATTTGGTTTCCAAAATTTAACAACTGACAATTCAAGCACATCATTTAAAAAAATCATTATACTCCCCTTCACGGAAATAGATTACACAGCACATAAAGAATCTTTCCACTTTTAGATATTTTCAGGGTTAAATAACTCAAAATTCTGAAATCAGGCAGCTGTAAACTCAGCCATATCTTGTATTTTAATAGAGACAGAAATCACTCCAAAATTATTTTTAAATGCTAGTTTGGGTTTTATTTTTGTTTCTCAGCCTTATGCAGTTGACAAAAATGACAAATGGAATATCAGAGTAGTTTCTGAGCATGGATCCTCTCTGCTTCAGTCAAAAAAGATTTTAAGTCTCAGCTGCAATTTTGGCAACTTAAAAGTTGTCAGCTGCTATGGCTATACTGTCAACTCCTCTGTCCCAAAAGTAAATACACAGCTTATGCAAATAAAACAGTTCTTAACCACTTAAAACAATCCCCTAACCAAAATAAGCTAAGCCAACAAAGAAAGGCTTTGCCACCATAACACCACATTAGACTTGGTATAACTAACATGGTAACAATGGAAAGAGCCTGGGCCATGTTTTGACACTTGTAAATTAAGTTACAACACAATTGTAAGTGAACCAAATCCAAAGCTCAGACAGGGTATTAGCCAAAATATATTTATAAGAAACAATAAAATTCTCTGACCTTTGTGCATTAATGTCTACGTTTAGCCCATATCTGGGGCTAAACAATAACTAGTTGTTCTATTACCCAATGACCCCTCTGCACTCAAGAAGGGGAATCGGGAAAAGGAAGGAAGATCCTTGGGTTGAGATAAGAACTATTTACTAATTGAAGTAAAATGAGAAATTATAATGATAATAATAATAATATATACAGAGAAGTGATGCACTGTGCAACTGCTCACCACCCCTTGATCAACGTCCAACCCATTTCTGGCTAGCAACCCCAGAGCAGGAAAATCCAAAAACTGCAATCCCAGAGGAAAGAGAGTAGGCCTCAGGAGCAGAACGATGGGTGAGACCCTCCAGGGATGGTGACCATTGAGAAAAAGAGAATGTCCCCAATCCACTTTCCAATTCACAGAATCACACAATCACAGAATGTTAGGGATTGGAAGGGACCTCAAAGGATCATCTAGTCCAATCCCCCTGCCAGAGCAGGACCACCTAGATTAGATCACACAAGAATGCATCCAGGAGGGTTTTGAACATCTCCAGAGAAGGAGACTCCACAACCTCTCTGGGCAGCCTGTTCCAGCGTTCTGTTACCCTTACTGGGAAGAAGTTCTTCCTCATGTTTAAGCATGACCTCCTATATTCCAGCTTATATCCATTTCCCCTTGTCCCATCATTGGATGCCATGGAGAAGAGCCTGGCTCCATCCTCATGACAGTCACCCTTTACATATTTATAAACATTAATGAGGTCCCCCCTCCGTCTCTTCTTCTCCAAGCTAAAGAGACCCAGCTCCCTCAGCCTTTCCTCATAAGGCAGATGCTCCACTCCCTTAAGCATCTTTGTGGCCCTGCACTGGACTCTCTCAAGCACTTCCTTGTCCTTGTTGAACTGAGGGGCCCAGAACTGGACACAATATTCCAGATGCAGCCTCACCAGGGCAGAGTAGAGGGGGAGGAGAACCTCTCTTGACCTACTAACCACACCCCTTCTAATACACCCCAGGATGCCATTGGCCTTCTTGGCCACCAGGGCACATTGCTGGCTCATGGTCATCCTGCTGTCCACCAGGACCCCCAGGTCCCTTTCACCTGTGCTGTTCCCCAACAGTTCAGTCCCCAACTCGTACTGGTAATTTACAGTAAGCATGACATTACACGGTATGGAATACCCATTTGCCAATTCAGGTGTCAGTCACCTGGTCACACTCTCCCCAGGTTCTTGGACATCTAGGTCATCAGCAAAAAGAAGCTGAAAAGTCCTTGATCACTACAGATACTTGCATACTATGGCTGGGTACAAATTAAAAGCGTCTTATCAACTTCATTCTCACCAAATCGGGTGCTGCGTCTTCTTAAAATTGCAGTTTACTTTAGAAATGTAGCTTTTCTGAACAGAAAATGGATCTTATGATTCTGTCCCAACGAAACCTGGACAAGTAGGCTTATAAAGTATCATAGATCTTATTTTCATTGAAGTTTGTTTCTCAAAGGAAAACTGTTTTAGTCTACTGGAGTACTTTAAAGCTACACAGATTCACACACTGAACACCCTTCACTCTCATTCAGGTGCTTATCCGCAGCATTCTCTCGTAACTAACTATGCTACAATAACTCACCTTCAACTGCACTGGATGTGTTGCATTCTTCAAACTCAATAGGGCCTTAAAGGAATGACAATGAAGACAAACATTAGGTCAAATTTAATGTATGACATTTTAATGACTACTAGTATTTCCTGAAAACATTAGATAATCTGGATTACAGATTTAGGTCGTAACTGAAAAGCACAATTACCCTGCCAGTGATCAAACAGATTGCAAAATTGTACATGTACAGCAAATCACTAATATTTTCACTCTTTCATGCTGAAAAATTAAAATACTAGTGCACACTGTCTAAATACAATTCAATCATCTGTGTTATTACCAACCACATGAAACACATCTAATTGGTTTCCTCTTCTTACTCAAAATTGTGCCTATAATACAGCATCTGTGTAAAATTTTTGATTTATCTTCTTTTAATGAACATGAGCTATGTAAAGAAAAATCAAAAACAAAAAAAGAACAGCTATAGCCCTAATTTTGAGATTCACACTTTTGCTAACTGTATTGTTAGTTCTTCTGTTTCCTCTTCATAGTTAATCACCTAGACAGTTAAAAGTGGCATGCAGAATCAAACACAGCAATAAAGAAGATAAAAAACTGAAAAAAAAAAAAATTAAGTCTGAACAAGACAAAATAAGCAAATAACACCGGTTAAATGCTTTATTGAAATTAATTAATATGGCTTTCCATTACAGTTAACACAAAAGTACCGGTCAATCGTCATTGCAGAGTGCAGTCCTAACCCTCATTCCTTCAATCCGGCCAGGTGTAGCATTTATTTAACCCACTATGAGCCATTTCAGAGCGCAAACATGCAGAAAAAAACCGTGATTTTCTGTAAGACCTTGTTCAGGGAAAGAATCACACCAGCACTTGTCCAAGTGCGAAGAAAACAGCACAGGCAGGCAGTCAGCAGTACGTTCAGCCCATCCCAAGAAGGAGCCCTTTGGCCCCTGTTTGAAACAGCAGCTTGCAACTGTACCCACAGAAAAAAAAAGTTTTGCATTGTGACGCTGGGGTTAGTACTTACCTTTCTGTAATCATTTTGAGGGAGTGCACACAAGTGTATACGCAGGCACATTGCAGATATGATAAAGGGGAAAAAAACCCTGCTCCCAACTCCATACTCAAAGGCAGCCAAAATCACTCCTCCTCCCTGCCCTCTGCACTTACGCAACTACTTCAAGTGAGAGATTAAAATCTCGAAAATTTCAATTAAAACCAACTGAAAGTAAAGTGACAGTGGAAACCTCAAATCCAGAATCTGCTTTCACTCCTGCCCCAAACCACACCTGCTAGTTAAATGCTCTGATTGTTATGAAGTTATGCTTATTCAAGAGCACCCACCATAAAAGCAAGAGCCATGCAATTTTCAGGGTCTTTTCACATAAAATGTGTACTTGAAGAATTTTCCAGGATTTTCCCTTGTACGCTTTTCAAAATGAGTAGTCATACTCTTAGTCTTGAAATAAATAGCTGATATAAATAGATCTCGGATAAAGAAACATGGAGACGACAAGCTTCAGTTTGGTTTTAAATAGTACACCACAGCAAATCATTGTGCTGCAATTAGAGATGCCACAATGAAAGAAAAAAAATAATTTAGCTCTGCATTAACATTGTGAATTATGCAACTGAGATTAATTTGTGTTTGATTGATACAGTTAAGTACCTCGAATGGTTCTATTTGTAATGTAACCCCCTGAACATGTATTTAACTCTTGCAGTGCAAAATTGTGTTTAACTCAGTAGAAATGCCACATTTTGATAGCATTTCTCAAAACTGCAAATGGAAAAATGTATGCTTATGTCAAACAAAGAGAAAGACAATTGAGAAGCTGATGATATAACTCAATACTCACTGATGTTAAACACATTGAATTATTTTAGGCATATTAGATAAAATCTAGCAGACACTTTCTTTGAAATTTTGCAGGCTTCTAATAATTTTTTTCCTTAAAAAAAAAAAAGCTGTGCTCAAAGTAACGACTTGCATTTATTGTAATTAAGACTGAGTCTGCAAAATTTTCCCTGCCAATCTGGGACTAGAACCCACCAACATCCCATTTATTATAACATAATTGTTTGGCTTCCAAATGAAGCTCTTGAGAGAGAATACCAAAAGACCAATCTCAAGTGACAGTCTTAACTGCCCTTTAAATTTCAGTTATTAAATAATTTCAAAGGCAAATCTAATTATTCAATATAACATGATGATATACAAATTCCTAACTGCGCTTTCATTCTACTAAATATTGTGAATACATGGGCATTTTAAGCTGGTCTTCCAATCCCTTCTCCTTTGCTCTCCACTGAAGCCACAGTAAAACAAAGTCAGTGTGATCCACAAATGAGAAAATCTGAGTATCTCACAAAACCAAACCAAACCAAACAAGCAAAAAATTCCAGAAAACCAGTTTAAAGAAATGTAGAAGTTTACATCCCCACACTGATTTCATCAACATTTTATTTTAGGAATTTAAATTCTATTGTTTAAAACATATTGAGCCAGAAATAAAAAAAAATACCATAAACCATAGAAGCTGAAGAACAAATCCATTACTTCTTCAGCACTACACTTCAGACAACATATTTTTCATCACTTTGCTAAGGATTCAACTACTTCTGTTTCTTGCTTCTATACATATTCCCATTTGGCCAGAAAAAAACCAACCCAAATCCAAAAGCCAAACCAACCACAAACACTCATCTCCAAAACAAATACAGAAGAAAAGACTGTAAACAACAGACTTAAACGTATTTTTAGAGAAAAACAGTACTCATACTTTTTTGGAATTCCCTTCTTTTTCTTTACCCTTTACCCAGCTACTAAGATTCATCCTTAGACTTTTACACTAATGATTAAAATAAATAATCATTCAAGGCTCAAGTAAAACTCATCTTTTTTTCAGATCAGTATCTTCTAACTTTCACTTCTAACACAAACAGAAAGCAAAGACTTTAACTACACAACCAAGTTTCTGTATTTTGTCCATTATACTTGCCTTACACTTGTCTTTGAAAGCGGGTTTTTTACAGTTTGATAAACATTTTATTAGAAGAAGCAGATATTCATGCTTAGTACAGAAACACACAGATAAAATCAGATTAGTATTTTCAACTAGATTTAAGAAAAGCTGGTTTACCCCCCCCTCCCTCCCCATATTCACTTCACTCCTGCAACAATGTGTTCTTTTCTCATAGGGAAGACTATAAA
This sequence comes from Tauraco erythrolophus, assembly GCF_009769465.1. Classification (NCBI taxonomy): domain Eukaryota; kingdom Metazoa; phylum Chordata; class Aves; order Musophagiformes; family Musophagidae; genus Tauraco; species Tauraco erythrolophus. The sequence goes on from NC_141496.1 coordinate 31,103,963, forward strand.
ATGCAATCTGCTAAAATATCAGTTAATGAAGAACTGCCTGAGATAGTAATGAGATGGAAGCTGTGCAAAAAATTTCAGTAAGATGGTCTCACTTTTCACTAAGGTCTATGAAGTTAACTTGGAAATCTTAAATACACTTTCTGCTTAATTATACCTATTAGCTTATTTCATGCTTCGCCAAAACGGGAAGAGTTATCATAGGAGTCCCTGATCCTAACATGTGCTCTCTTTCCTTTCCCTGTATCTACTAGCTGCTTTACTGCAGGAAAGACAAACAACCACCATGAAAACAGCATTTTCTTGCAACAAATTGTGTGAGTCAGTTACAATTTGAAACCATCTTTCGATCCTAACTTACTCTTCCTACTTAACTCAAATTTCTATAGGGCCCTTCATCCTTTGGAATCTAAGTTCAAGATGCCACTGGCTGTCCCTAATGAATCCATAAACACTAAAAAATTCAGTTCAGCATCTTCCTCCAATGCCCAAAGATGTTTGCCGGTTTTGTAAAATTTGTATTTAACTCACACCCATCAATATAACGTCTTGCATTATTTGCTTGCAGCAAAGGCAAATTCATACATTTTGCCCTTTTGAGTGGAGTAGAGTGAAATTTGTAGCAGTTTTTAATTTTCTTAGAGTTTTGTTCTGCAACTTCAGATCTCTCAACAGTTCTGTTTCCTATATGCCTGTTGTAAAGAGTACCATGCTTTGCCTTGAGAGTAGCATATTTAAAACAAAATAACATTACAGAAATAGACATCTTCTGTGGCGCTCTGTGGTGAACCAATTTAGAAAACAGGATAGCTGTGATGCGCTTTTGGTAGCCCACATAACAGCTGGAATCTTTTGTGGGCAGATGTCTTTGTGCCCCCAAGAGGTAATAATACTGTAGCCCAGCCAGAAGTGTGTACTGCGGCCACATCGACTCCTGCTAGAACCAGCTGCAGTCTCCTAGCCAGCCAAAAGGCCTCAGGCACGCATATTGCTATGGGAGCAGAGTATCAATAAGGAATTTGGATGCTTTCTTAAGAAGTTACCCGCATTGTCCACTGTACTTGTGTATATGGAAACAAAAGCATCTGCACTACCACTGCAAAAAACCCTCAGTAAGCTTTCTTCTCTGAATCACCATAACACCTATCCTGATTCCTTAATCATTAGACAATATAGTCAAAATCTATAATTGGATGATATAGTGGGTTGGTGTTAATGGAGATTGCCAGACAGGCATAACGTACAAATGCAAGTCAAAGCATGCCAACTCATGTGCTGGTATCACAATAACTTTTGCAACAGCTACAGGAAGATTTTAATGTGGATGCACTACCTCTTCTCCGTGAGGCAGAAAAGTTTTCTTAACAGATTTGTATGGAATGATTGAAGTACTGACAAAGGCTTAACATCAACAAGGATTTCAGCTCAAAATCTGCAAGATTATAACACACAAAATTTCTGATGTATGTACACAGATTCACTGTCTGTTGCAATATCCAAAGAAAGAAAAGCAGTTGTTTCACTTTTAAGAAGTATTGATGATGTTTGGGACCAAAGTAATTCGCTGAAGCAGCCTAGAGTCCCTGCCACATGGTAGCCCAAAGCACCAAAAAGGACCACCTAGATGTTGCCACGCTGCAATAATGATGATAAAATAACAACGATAATGATAATAATGATATTCTGCAGTACTACAGTCAAAGCACTGAGATTTCCTTTGTTCTTTTTCTCATAACAAGACAACAATGTAAATTGAGAAGGAAATGTATTTTCAAGCATTCATATGAACACAAAATAAAAGCAAATACTAGAACTAAAGCAGCACTGTAAAAATCAAAATTACCTTTTAAGATACTTATTGGAGTAAGTAAAAAGTTATAGCTGAGTTCTAGTCCAACTCTTGCAAAATTCTCTCAATTAATGTTCTGTTAGGTTAAGCATGAATAGTTTCAGGATCAAGACGACTTTTTTACAGTCTGGTCTGCCTGTTGTTACACTGATCCATAGAATGGTAACTGGCTTAAGCATCTGAAATACCTGTACATAGACTTGAAAGTATTTGTTACGGTACACACACAGAATAGAAAAACATAAAACAGTGCACAAATGAAGATTAGCCTTTATAACAGAAAGAGATATGAGTATCTATCTAGTGGGATTTCAGTCACTTAAGGATATACATCTAGCTATCACGATGCTAATAAGAATTTAGTATTCTACAAAGGGACCAGGAGTCAAAAATCAGTAAGCTCCTCTAATTGTACGTGAACGTTCCCACTGAGCATCATCCTCAAGCATTTTCCCAGGCAAGCTGCTTGCAGATCTCAGCATTCTACCAGCCAGGACAGATATGGACATGAAGAAAAGGCAAATGCATGATGTTTTTTAAAGACACGTGGAAGCAGACAGCTGCTATTTGACAAGAGACTGAAGCAAGTAAATCAGGAGTGAGTCAGTTCCTAGGCTCTTGAAAATGAGGAAGGTCTGGTTTGCTAGTACAGAGAAGGCAAAAGATAATTTGAATAAATGATTTTATTTTAATTAAACCAATAACTTAAAATAAGTGACACTGGCATAAATGAAGCACCAGTGATTCTGCAGTTTGGGATGGATCTCCTAGACGGTTCAGAATATACATGTATTGTTTTTCTTCTTACAAGAGGCATGTGAGTATGTGGGTTTTCATGACGCTAAGACACAAGTGGATGGCAAACAATGAGGAGATACTGATCTTATTCAAAGATGAATGAAGAAAATGTAATTGCATTGTACATTATATTACAGCATCTACTACATATTTAGCCCATATCTATGGAAACAGTATTTTCAGAGTACACACAAGGAAACTACAGAAGAGAGTTTATAAATAACGACCTTACACCTGCTACTTAATTCACCTACAAAGTGACACTAATTATCTTGAAGACAGTCAAGTCTGTTGTCAACTGCCTTGAAAAGAGTTACAAAACCTATCTCCACAGAACCCTAGAGGTAAGTTTTCTAACTTATCTGCATACCTCTTAGACAAAACCTCAGTAAGGGAAACATTGGGGGAATGCTTTGCTAAGGTCAAAACAATACAATAATTTGCACTTTCCCCAACGGAGGAGAAAAAAAAGTTTCACTGTTTTCAGAACGTTTTCACTGTTTTAAGCATCCACTGTTTGGATTCTTAGACAAACAAGGCAAATATAAAAGTCAACTACTATTACTAGGAAGGAAAACATATATTATGTCATACCCTGAAAAAGAGACCCCAGTAAGTATATCAATGAACTGGAAAATCCTGCAGAGCTAAAAAGGTAAACAAATCAAGAAGTCAACAAATCAACTAAAAACTGCTTTACATTTGCATCTGCTTTTGGAAACTGTATCCTTTCGAGTTTAAGGGGGGTACACATGACAGAGAGAAATGTAATCCCACCCAAGTATATATTTTTATTAACGACATTTAACTTTCAATAACTGGAAACACTCAGACACTCAAAAAAAAAAAAAGCCCTGACCCCCCCATCCTGAGGAATCAGTTTACACACACGCATGCACACATATAAACATTAACATATCTGTTTCAAGCAAAAGCTTTTAAAAAAACTCCATAAACCTGTGCTTGTAGTTACAAATGTGATAACAAACCATATTCTTGTTTTCGATAAAAACAAAAGTTTGTCTCTTTGAGTGTAAATCATGCATGAAAGGAGGACAATTTTTTTTAAACTGCATATGCTTCACATGCTGCTTCAAATGGCAAAGCTTTGCGTGCCTGGCTCAGTGCCAGTTGACAGCTCAGCTGGATATCAATGCACATTCTGACCCTCCTTGCAGCGTGTCACTTCTGAATTGTTTCCGCAGTAGAAAGTTTATTCAACCTCTCTCTCAAATTCAGTGGACCGACCATCATTCTGCTATTTAATCATAGCAGAACAGGTTATTTTTCTGACAGCACTAAAGCCAGACAGCAATTCCTAATGAACAGCTTGATACAAGTGGAATTTCGACTGTTTTAGCCTCAATTAATTCTGCTGTCAAAACAAATGACTGCTTTTAGTGTTTAGATGTTAAGCTGCATCACAAAGGTCAATTTTGTGTGTACACAAACATATAAGCAATCTTTTTCTTGCTATCATCTGATTCTGTGACATGTTTATCAAAAATGTCAAGCTTTCACATGTAGAAGTCAGGAAACCAAAATATATTTTCTCAACCAACTTCTACTTTTTACTGCCTGTCCACAAAAGAGAAATGATTTTCTAACAAGATAAAGAGCATCTTATTATTTTTTTCCTGCAAAAGGACTTGTTATCCTAGCTTTAAAAAATGAAGAAAGAAAACCAAATTCATGCATAGTTGGAATGCATACTAAAGACGAATGGCTGTTACCATCTTTGAGGCAAACAACGTATTTGTGATTTATTTATCACACTAGTACCAGACTGCCACAAGCAAACATGAGTTTGTGCATTTGGTCAGCTCCACTTTCCCCAGAAGAGAATAAGGGACAGAAAATACAACTCGCCTGTTAACAGGCCAATCCGAGGGAAAATACTGAAATAATACTGGTGAAACTGTATCCTTTAATCTAGTTCTACAAATACATAGTTCCACCACAAAAATCACTGAATTTCTAACTACCCTGTTACATCCTCAGGCTTATACATCAGCCTAGCTGCTACACAGTCTTTAGAGTTGCTTAAGAGTTGGCTGAATCTTATTTTTTTAAAAAAAAAATCATGTTGAAAAAAGAAACCTATAGCATGGTGATAGCACTCCTTTTGAAAAAGAAAAGATAGAGGTGCTAGTGGAAGCATAAATAACTAAAATTATCAGTAGCAACACATGTAGCACTTCCAAAGAAATCCTTTTCTTAGATGAAGAAATTAACACACAAGGAGAGCATCCACTAAACAAGCAATCAGTTCTAACCCTGACTCTGTCACTAGGCTTCCAGCCCTGCACTCAGTTCACCAGATCAAAAGAAACATTATTCATCTCAGGCTCTTCTGGTACTGTGGGTACAAGCTCTGTGAAAACAGCAAGCACACCACTCTCAAGGGGCAGTATTTCCAGGTGGCTTACAGAGCAAAAACAAAGCAGAAAATAATCATAATCTGAGTAACTTTAAAATAATTATTACCACTTAAGATGTCAATCAGCAGCAAGGAGAGATATTTTTTTTCTCTAAACTAAAAAGATGGGAAACACGTTCGGTTACAAAGAAAATATTTTTATGGCTCAGATAATACAAGGATTTTTCAACAAGAGACATTAAACACATACCCAGGGCAAAGTTTCAAGTTAGGAATCCTGCAATACTGGAGTATGACAACAAGCAATGGAAGTTTCAGCCACAATTTATGAAAGTATTAGGTCTGTGAGCAGCAAAATTAACGTCAGCTAAGACACCAACCTCCAGAACGTGATGTTCCCCAATTCCCATCCTCCATATCACTTCTTCAACTTCACCTCGTATTTCCTTTCTGGCTGCATAAACAACAGGATGTGATACGTAGCTAGTTTTGAACTATCCACAGGGTAAGTGGCTGACCAGAACACACACATACATACAAACACACACTCAGCTGTCTCCTGATTCTCCAAATGTGTGACTTAAGTCATTACAACTGCCTTTCTCTTACACGGCGTGACTAGTTTGGGTCCTTCTCTACCTGACTGCTCATTTTTATGAAGTCTTTGCGATCTCTGCTTCTCCGTCAAATTGGGCTGAAAGTAGCAAAGTCTTGTGAGAACTACATGAGCGTGTGAAAATGCTAAGAAGCTGCACAACTGCATAAGTATAGTCTATAAATAGAAGTATCTGTAACAAATGGCTCTGCTTGACTGCCTGGTGCATGATGTACCTGCTGAAGGCATACCACGCAAGTATGCAGTCATGAAAGAAGTGTATAGACACATTCAAGCAGTTTCCATCTTAAAGAAGAGCCAGCTACGATTTCGGAACATTAGACATTGCAAATATGTTAAATTACAGCCCTCATCTTTAAAGACTGCTTCAAAGAGTCATATCTTTGTAACAGTCACCCATTGTCCCTGTAAACCAAGAGGGCTATAGTTTCTTACTGAAGTTCTGAACTTAAACTCATGAAATTGTCAGAGGTTAAGCCATTTAATGGGACCCATTTCCTAAAGAGAAAAAGAGGATAACACATTCTATAGTATCCAGAATTTTTCAGACAGAAAAACGTTTTTCCTGTTAGTCAAAATCCTCTCCATGGGAACATTTTCCTGCTTTGTAGTGCTTTGAAAGTGCTTTCCTATTTACTTTTACAGAAGATTCATTTTGTGGGGAAATGAAGAAAAGTATACATGCTCAACTACCTCTCCACCCTAACTGTAAAATTGGAAGTATTGATCAGCATATGACAGTTTCCACACATGTGCTATCAATAAGCAAAGAAATTCAACGTGAAATTCTTCCTAGTGTGCTTTTTCTGCAGCTTATGGCGAGAACGAGACACTTCGTTGTGGGGGAGAAAGTTTAAACCACAGGAATAGCATTGAGAGACATGTTATTAAGGATTACCACAAAATCTCCCTTCTCCACGTTTATGTCCGAAGAGCTACTCAGAACCCAAGATAGTAGGCGTTTGACCTTGAAATACGTCTCAGCATTTAAAGACACAAAACATGCATACTATTATCCAGTATTATCCATAAAGGTATCCAAGTCAGTGGTTGCAAAGAAGACAAATGCATGTGACAAGACCAGGATTTTTCACTCCTGTCCATTCTTCCTGAACCAGGCTATCAAAAATAATACGGAACTACACAATCCTCTGAAGGATTGTATCACCTACGACAGTAAAAAGAGAGGGACTTCGTGAAAACTAAGTTCCCAAGGCTTAGGAACAAGTTTAAAGACAGTAACAGCACTTCTTATACTGTTTTTCTAGATAGGCCATTTCCCCCAAAAAGAGCAACCAATAGAGAAACCCCTTCAAAACAAATCCATTTCAACATTAAATAAAGAATTTAAATTACAAACAGTATTAGTAAAATATAGGAATCTGAAATTTTACTGTTATGGTTAAACCTGGGCTTAGGTCTGTGCAGTTGGCTTCATTAGCTACTGCTTCGACATTTTCCTTTTTCCTACCCTTATACTATTCTATTCAGGCAACAGACCAAAGGGTACCCCACTGTACCTTACATTGCCAAAATGCAGACAAATCAATATCCACCATTTAAAATGGAATTACTGACACAGAAGGCCACCCAGGTGATCTATAATGATTAAGACAACAATAAAAAGATAATGACAACAAAGCAGAAAAGATCCTGCACTTCCTGAGAAAACCTGCAGACACACAGGGTCAAACACAAGTCAAGTGAGAATTCATTTTCAAATCCCAGAGTAAATATTTGTGTTCAAGAAAGAGTATGACTTACAGACCCAGTTGACCAGACAGACAATTCAATGCATAAGTTGTCCAATGGTAGTTTGTCCTGGTATAACGTACTATCATGTTGCAGTATTATTGTGAATGAAATTATGAGTTAATTAGAAGCAGGACACTGTGCAACACAACTTAGTGACCACTAATACTAGATAGACTATTACATGCACAGTTTAGGATTTATTTCAATGTTACTGGAAAGGTTGACTATTAGACAAGATAGGTGGTTTTGAGTTTCTTTTTAAGTACAACTTGAGCTTCCTATTTTTGCTTCTCTAGTTTAAAACCCACAGTTTTCCTCAAAAAGCTCGTGTTACAGGACTCAAGCCATTGTTCTTCTCTAACATTGCAGTCTACTAAGAATGAACTACATGTACAGATGTTTATAAATAGGTTTCCAAATCTTTCCAGATTTCAGAAAGTTTAATTTCTTGTAAGCTTTATCTTCTGATGGAAAAAATAAGCAGAGAAGAGAATACACTTCTTCCTTGTAATTTTGCTAAGTACGCTTCCTGTGAAAATTCCATGTTTGAAAAGGCCATTTACTTAATGGCCTAGCTAATTCTGTTCAAACATTTCGTACCTTAAAAGAAAAAAATACCTCCAATAAATAAATAAATAAATGAATAAACTGCAAACCTTTCTTGCAATACTCATTTCATATAAGGTTATGCTACTTTATGTAACTAAACTACAGGTCTTATTTACTTTATTAGCATAAAACACTTCTCAGTAGCTACTTCTATTCTCAGGTGTTTAAAAGCTCTTCAACAATTTTTTTTATCATCATAGTAGCACCTATCCTGCATACTACTGCATTTTCTGATGACTGTCACCTGATTAATATCTTTTTCCTGCTTAAGTTACTTACATGGACATCGCTTTGCCGCCACAGCCCAGAAAAATTATTTGCCTCCGGCTCAAGAGGACCCAATAGTACTTCCTCTTACTAAATGTCCAAGGTCATCCAAAATCCAGCTTTTGCCCTGTTGTATCTACAGATGTTGTCTAAGATATTTTCATCAATGCTACTAGTCTTCCACTTGCATTAACAGACTTTCTGAACAAAATCTGTACAGTTACAACTCCCCAGAGCACTAAAAATAAATAAACCACCATCTAAATCAAGTTTGCAACTTAGGTATATATAACTATTAAAAATCTATGTTGGCAGATAAGACTTCCTAAAATCCACATCAGCTTCGGGAGGTTTGTTGTTTATGAAGTGACTCAATTGTTGCAGGCAAAATAAAATAGACATCTAGGACAGGAATTAAGACACATTTGTTGGTATCGTTCTTGAGCTTGCAGCTCCTCATCAAAAACAGAGCTCTACAGCACAGGACCCTTAAGTAATTCTTTATCTGTCTCAAGCCTAGATTCTCATAAAATCCTCAAAGACATACACACTTAATTTCTTCCATTAACTTCTGAAATATAGCAATGGTCTGCCTTCCTTTACAAAGAATACTTTTCTGAATCCCCTGCATAGTGTCAATGTTGGTAAACTAAACTTATTCCTCAGTCAGCCTTCTATGTAGAACTATGTGTGAGAGCAAACTTTGAGAAACTGTGATACTTCAGGCTATTTATGCACCTAATTGCAAGTGTTGGCAGCATTAAAATATTCACAATATTTACAGAAAATATAAAGAAAATCATTTATAAGAACATAAAATAAATACTTGCTTTGTTATACTTCCTTGAGGAAAAGAAGCTGAAAGATGTCACGCAGAGCTGTTCAAAAATTAGTATCAACCATTTTCAGTGTTTATTTCCATCTACTTTGTTGCTGTTTAGTGTCCTAGGAAAGCATTTTTATATCAGACAAACCCATGGAAAAAATAAATGCCACACCCAACACTGTTTCAAGTCTTTCTCTCAAAGTAGAGCTCATTATACAAGCACATAAAAAGCTAGCAATTTAATTAAAGCGAGCTTCAATACTCCATGGCCCTTGTTTTGCCTCTCAACCTCCGGGAAAGGACTAACTTGTTTCTAAAATTTCTTTGGAGTAATACAGTTATTCTTAACCCTTTTTTTCCTACTTTATCCGGTTAATCTTGTACATTTTTTCATTAGATTGAAAACACATAGTTTAACATAACACATTAATTAAATGTGAATATTAACATGGAGCGATCACAACTGCGCATTTACAGTATTTGCACCAGCCATTTGCACTAGCTTCCCAGTTGTGCTGCAGCTCACTTTAATGCTATTGCATTCACTTTGAAAAAAACACTCAAGCAGTATGCTCCATACCCATTAGGACTAAAACGCCCACATGAGCCATCAGAAAAGACCTGATAACATGTCCTAAATTCACACCAAACTTTGTGCTAATTCCCCACCACTGCCAACAGACAGCCACATAAAACTAATCAAATTGTTAGTGGGGAGGTAGGGGAAGGACTCTTTACATTAGTGATGGGTGACAGAACTAGAGGAAATGGACATAAGCTTAGTCAGGGAAGGTTCAGGTTGGATGTTAGGAAGTATTTCTTCTCTGAAAGGGTTGTCAGCCACTGGAATAGGCTGCCCAGGGAGGTGGCTGAGTCCCCATCCCTGGATGTGTTTAAGAATAGGGTGGATGATCTACTTGAGGATATGGTTTAATGGGGATTAGGGATGGTTGGACTCGATGATCTCTAAGGTCTTTTCCAACCTAGAAATCTATGAATCTATGAATCTATGAATAAATGATCAATAATTCAGCTGAGTTCACTGAATCAGAAATTAGTTGAATTAAAGCCTAGGTAGAATTTGTTTTTACATGTTTACTAAATTGAAGCTTTGATGCTTTATGGTCCTGGTAATAGGCAATGCTGGCAGCATCAATGAACTTGTAAGGAATCCAGATTAAACAGCTTTGCTTGCCGTACAAATAGTAAACATTATGGTTTATCAACAGTTTTGCAGCCTGTGAAAAGCCCACGTTGCTTTCCGCAGGAACGCCATTCCTAAATAAACCATTATTTTTTAAGATTTCAAAATAGAAAATGTGTTAGCTCTCCAGAAACAGAGCCAAATGTGTTCCCTCAGAATAGATAAGGACCAACAGCATATTAACAAGGATGCCAGAACATTTTTTCTGATATTTGCTACCTTGTGAGGCAGTAGAGATTTTGATGTTACAGCTGTTTTAAGTCACTGATAAACTTCCCAACTCTAGACCACTTGATAGCTTTCCCAGAATTTCAAAACGATAAAAAAAAGTAACTCCATTTGACATCCATGACCTTAAACTTTCTCATGACTGGAGTTACCAGGAACCTTGAGACAATTTTTTCTGCATGGGCAAATAAAGCAAAACAGGTTTCAGCAGCTCCAAAAAGCAACAGACCAAACGTTTTTTAACTAGCATTACTGATCAATTACTGGCCAAATTGCCAGTCTCTACATTTGATGGAGTGAAGAAATGGAGTAGGAATTTTACATCTGTCTTTTTCTGAGCCTTGTTGTCTGTGGAAGCACCATTTAATTAAAAGGACTTACACTATTATTCCTAATATCTAACAAGACAGGGACAAAAGTCAAATGCTTTACTGTATGCGCAAGACAGAGTGATGGCTGATCAACAGCAATCATGGACAATAAACACTGTAAAGTACTTTTGTCATCGTTTAATCCAAAGAGCTGACGGATTGCAGGCACTAATTTTACACTGTTTTAAAAAATGCAAACTTCTTCCAGACACTCCATAAAGTTCAAATTTATTGAATGGATAATGAAAGGAGACAAGAAATATTTTTATATGTGCTGGGATAATGTAGTGAAATTCAGTAGCAGGGCAGGGGCTGCAGAGGGGCCTCTGTAAGCTCAAGGTCCTGGCAGTACCCAGCAGTGAAGATGGGGGGAGGCGGGGGCCTGGTTCCCCCAGCCTCTCAGACAGGTGACTTCCTGTGCTGGGCCACCCGCTCCACTGGTGCTGGCTCTGGACGCGTGGCCTGGAGAGCTCTGAATCCGGCTGGAGGCCAGTCACCAGTGGGGTTCCCCAGGGCTCAGTGCTGGGTCCAGTTCTGTTTAACATCTGTATCAATGACCTGGATGAGGGGATTGAATGTACCCTCAGTAAATTTGCGGACGACACCAAGCTGGGAGGCTGTGTCGATCTGCTCGAGGGTAGGGAGGCCCTTCAGAGGGATTTGAACAGACTGGATCGTTGGGCTGAGGCCAATGGCATGAGCTTTAATAAGGCCAAGTGCAGAGTCCTTCACTTGGGGTATAAAAACCCCAAGCATCGCTATAGGCTCGGGGAAGAGTGGCTGGAGAGCTGCCTGGCGGAGAAGGACCTGGGGGTGTTGGTTGACTACCGGCTTGATATGAGCCAGCAGTGTGCCCAGGTGGCCAAAAAGGCCAATGGGATATTGGCGTGTATCAAGACTAGTGTAACCAGCAGGAATAGGGAAGTGATCCTGCCCCTGTACTCGGCACTGGTGAGGCCGCACCTGGAATATTGTGTCCAGTTTTGGGCCCCTCGCTTTAAGAGAGATATTGAGCTCCTGGAGCGAGTCCAAAGAAGGGCGACTAAACTGGTCAAGGGGCTGGAAAATAAAACTTATGAGGAGCGGCTGAGGGAGTTGGGGCTGTTTAGCCTGGAGAAGAAGAGTCTGAGGGGAGACCTGATTACAGCCTACAAATACTTGAGAAAAGATGGTGGGGAGGTAGGGGAAGGGCTCTTTACATTAGTGTTGGGTGATAGAACAAGAGGAAATGGCTATAAGCTTAGTCAGGGGAGATTCAGGTTGGATGTTAGGAAGTATTTCTTCTCTGAAAGGGTTGTCAGCCACTGGAATAGGCTGCCCAGGGAGATGGTTGAGTCCCCATCCCTGGATGTGTTTAAGAATAGGGTGGATGATCTACTTAGCGATATGGTTTAATAGGGATTAGGGACGGTTGGACTCGATGATCTCTAAGGTCTTTTCCAACCTAGAAATCTATGAATCTATGAATCTATGAAGCGCCCCACTCCCGGGGCACCCATGGGCAGAGTTCATCCTGCTGGGACTGCCGAGGTTCATCGGGCTGACTGGGCCCAGCACAGCTGCAGAGGAGAGAAGACTGAGATGTGAGAGAAACAACTGTGCAGACACCAAGGTCACTGAAGATGGAGCGGGAGGAGGTGTGCCGGAGCTGAGATTCCTCTGCAGCCCGTGGCAAGACGGCAGGCACCCCAACCCTGCTGCCCACGAGAGAAACAGTGGAGCAGAGATCCACCTGCAGACCATGAGAGAGGACTCCACATCAGAGCAGAGATGCCTGCACCTAAAGCAGTTTGTTGACAACCGTCTCTCGTGGGAAAGAGTCCCATGCTGCTGGAGACTGGTGGTGAAGCAGAGAGAGATACATCTGCAATCTGTGGGAAGTGACTTCACATCGCAGCAGGTGGCTGCACCCTAAGAAGCTGTGACTCCACGAGAAAGGCCCATGCTGAAGCAATCTGATGGGTAAGGATTGCATCCTGCGGGAAGGACTCATGTGGGAGAAGTTCAGGTACTGCTTCCTGTGAGCAGAGGCCTCACATTGGAGCAGGGGAAGAGTGTGAGGAGTCCTCCTCGTGAGAAAGAAGGAGTGGGAGAAAAAGCATGTTACAAAATTGACCTGCAACCCCCATTCCCCACATTAGATATGATCCGGCCAATTTCAGACATCAGATCTAGGAAGAACATGAGCTCATACTTCCTAGCAGTTTCTGTTTCATGCGGCATCAAATTTTCATACTGGAACAAAACAATTTTTTAATAGATTACTAGAAGATTAAGTGAAAAAAAAAAACATAGAACTCATTGATATGTCATTAACGTGGAACAGACATTGTCTCCATTATTGATTCAACATATACTTTGGGGGGAAGAAAAGCAGACATTTTGTATCATGTAATACATGAATTTTCCAAGGAACATGGAGTAACAGCCTATCCCAAACAGAAACCTCATTCATCAGAAGTGGCTAACAAGTTTTGATGAACTCTGCAGGACCATGTGAGTTACAAAAGCATCTTCCAACCGATGGCATCAAATGTGCTATTAAAACTAACAGTAGGAACATATCATAGAACCATAGAATAGTTTGGGTTGGAAGGGACCATTAAAGGTCATCTAGTCCAACCTCCCTGCAATGAGAAGGGACATCTTCCACTAGGTCAGGTTGCTCAGAGCCCTGTCCAAGCTGACCTTGAATGCTTTTCCAGGGATGGGGCATTTACCTCCACTCTAGGCAACCTGTTCCAGTGTTTCACCAACCTCACTGTAAAAAATTTCTTTCTTGTATCTAGTTGGAATCTACCCTCCTTTAGCTTAAAACCGTTACCCCTTGTCCAATCACCACAGGCCTTACTAAAAAGTCTGTCCTCATCTTTCTTACAAGCCCTCTTTAAGTACTGAAAGACCCAATAAGGTCTTCCTGGAGCCTTCTCCAGGCTAGGCAACTCCAACTCTCAGCCCTTCTTCATAGGAGAAGTGTTCCATCCCTCTGACCACTTTTGTGGCCCTCCTCTGGACCTGCTCCAGCCTGCCCATGTCTTTCCTGTGCAGAGGATCCCGAGCCGAACACAGTACTGCAGGTAGGGTCTCACGAGAGCAGAGTAGAGGGGCAGAATCACCTCCCTCGAACTGCTGGCCACACTTCTTTGGATGCAGCCCAGGATACAGTTGGCTTTCTGGGCTACGAGCGCACATTGCCGGCTCACGTCTGGCTTTTCATACATCAGTATCCCTGATATCTGATATCCCTGATATCCTTTTCTGCAGGGCTGCTCTCAGTTCCTTCATCCCTCAGCCTGTATTGATACTGGGGGTTGCCCTGACCAACATGCAGGACTTTGCACTTGGCCTTATTGAACCTCATGAGCTTCACATGGGCCCATTCCTCAAGCTTGTCCAGGTCCCTCTGAATGTTGGAAACAGTTCAGAGAACACAGGAAATTCTGACCTGAAGCCTTACTGCTTGTTGCAGGTCCTGCCAGCTCTCTTTCTGTTTGTCAATGTTTTACATTTAAGTGTAAAAGATTTGCAACTGGATCTAAGTGGCTTTTTTTTTTTTTTTTCACCGAATGGAAGAAAACAAATAATGAATACAAACTTCTTAAAATACTGTATTACTGTATTTCGTTTTTGTAAGCCAAAAACGAAACTAAACTTAAAAAAAAATATTGAAAGTAAATTCAGTTAGATGTCAGTGATAAAGCTGACTAGGTATTCATGCAGCAGTTAAAAAAGAGTCATTATAAAGAAGTCCATAAACGAAGTTAAAAAAAAGCTCACAAAGCACTACTGCTTGATAGAAACGTTATTTGTACTAGCAAAAAAAAAGTGTTAAACTCTAGAAAGCCCTGTATATTATGACTTCACGTGACACACATTAGCCACCAGAGGGAGCCCATATAATCTGGTACAACGGACCTCGCCGTACAAAGAGAAATTTCAGATATGCAGATGAGAGTTTAAGAAAAGAGTTGCCTATATCTAGAAAACTTTACTGTAAATTGTTTATATTCACTGCAATAAAACAGCTCTCCTCAGTAATTCATTTCAGATTCATTCTTATTTTTACCCCTATAAATAAAAGGAAGTGAACTCTATTATGAAGAACTATAACTAGAATATACTGAAATAAACTAAAATACTTTGTTATATATTACTTTTTCAGTTTATTTTGTTCTCAAAATTCATTTTTTCAGAAAGTGGCCCACCATTTAACTTAATATACTAGCCCACAAATATCATGGAAGGGAGCAGGCCTGCATAGTCCTTGGGGATTTTGAAGTGTTTCCTTCAAACATATTTAGGACTGGAATCGTAAGCAACAGTGACAGCCATAAGACATTTTTTCGACATTTGTTTTGTATGCCAAGTCAGTATAAATTTCTACATTGAATATTTAAGTTTATCTGAGGATCCATCTCCTCCACCCTAATCAATACCTCACACGCAGAAAGACGTTTGCTCCGTAAGATAAAATACCTTTCTGTTAAGAACAGTTCTCAAATGCAGAAAAGTATTTTTTTAATCAATAAAAAGCAGTCCTTACTACACTGGATGTTTCCTTTCTTAGAAGGCTGATACCTCAGTTTGCCTTCCAAATCTTTGTAATTGTCACAGCTCTATGATTCTCAATTAACAAAATGAATATAATAGAGGCAGTAACAATTAACATCACTAGCGACCTGTGTTTCTAGTCTCCTATCTTTGACACTTCACAATGTGTGAATTCGTGCTTTTTTACTGCTAAATTTGCCTGTGCTTTTCCTCTGCACCATAACTGCTTTATGAAGTTGATATCACTACAATAACTTAACACTGTAAAAAAAAATTCAAGGTGCATACATTTCCACACTAAACATACCATCTTTCCATAGAATACTTTGCTATTAGAGGAGTTGAAGAAATGAAATTTGCTACTGCAAAAGTTTTTGTTTGGCCACAGTGAATACAAACAGAATTTGAAGAACTCTGTAACCAAACAGCAAATCAGTACAGAGCGTGTACAACTTTTCCCACTAAATTAAAAAGGGAAGTGTTACTTTTCTACAATTGCTATGTTGTCTAGCAAAAACCTACACTAACAACGTGGATGACTTGAAGTCACAGTGCTCTAGATTGTATTAGGAAGTGTCTTTGTAACCCATGGAGTCAGGATTCTAAATGCAAGATGTGAGATCCCTAGCCATGACTTCTCAGCAATAGCTAGTCAAAGAGGTCTGAACGCTGAATTTTCATGTGTCTTTGTCCTGACTTCAGACAACTGAACTTGAAGCCCTGAAGTTCAAACTATTTTTTTCTTAATCTTCACTGAAAAACCGCAAAATACACAGGAAACATTCAAAAATTGTTCCATACACAATCTTACCTCAGCCCACTCGGATATCAGCATTAGCAGATCACAGAAAGGATATGAAGCAATGTTAAAAACACCTCACAGAGGCATTGTAAGATATCTAGTAACTATCAAGTTAATACAATTTCTCAAGCTCTATTCTGTTGCTCTAGAAAAAAATCCTTGTGCTTCCATACTAGAAGACAGAGACGCTAGTCAGGACTCTCAATGCTAAATAAAATAGAAAACAGTACTGATGAATTCCTGAATGTACACCTTGTGACTGTGCCCTTATGCCCAAATACTAAAGCGAACTCTTTATTTCTCAAATAAGAACAGATACACAGTACTGTGAGATTATCTTTCTATGCCAGTCCAGGAAAGTCTTATACACCACACCTAACAAGCAGTACTTTCAGATAGTACTACTCAATTTGCTGCTTAGTGAAGAACAATCTATATACAATCTATTACAATGCGTCGTTTTCCAAGTTAACCGAACAAACTGATGTGACTGTTCCAACAGTTCGATAAGCAGCTTTATAGATATCTGTTCTGAATACATCCGTAAATTTATATTAAATAAAGTCTGGAAATATAATTTATGCAGAAACACATAGCAGACAACACACAGTTTGTGCAAGGAACTTCAGTTTCTTGACAAATTTCACTGATGTACCAAGAAACAGCATAGTTTAAAAGCTTCCTTGAAGGTCTACATAGAAGGACTCAGAGCTACAAACTGCCATGCTTTGTGAACACAAATAATACATGAACGTAATAAATTGTGTGTTTATCAATTTCTGCGAATCATTTAACATCAAAGCTAATGAATTCTGAGGATCTGAAATTTGAAGTACATTTAAAATATTAACACATTAATAAACAGAGGTTTGACCTTTTATTAGGAGTGGAAATATGCAGTTTTAAAATTAACATTTCCTACTCTGAAATTTTTAATCTCTTACCAGGTCTTTCCTTGCCAGTTCCTTTTGACTCAGCAAATTTCTGTATTAAACTCTCAACTGTAGTATTTGTCATGTTATTAATAAACTCTTCGTGCACCTTCAAAAAAAACCATACCACACACAAAAGGCAGTTAAAAATTAGTAACTGAAAGAATGTAATTAACTTTAAAAAGTTGTTTTCCCTAGAGTTAAGGTTCAAAATACTTCCCTCTAAAATATATTACAGGACTTCCAGAAATCAAAAGGCATTTTATCAAGGATATCCCTTCTTTGCTTCAGCAGTAGCAAACGTGTGTACAATACAGATATAAATTAGGAATAAAAGAATACAGTTTGATGACAGGTCTGGGATTTACTTTCATTTCTTCCATCTAAATGACTTGTGTACATATCGTTTTCTGAATTTGTCAGCAACATGTTCCACTACAACGTCAGGAAGACAAGCACTCTCTTAAGCCAGCGTCAGTTAAGGGTGTGAACTGTTACTGCTGCATTATCGCAGCTCGCACCTGCTTGAGTAAAAGCATTACTGTTTTAACGTTTTCTGTCTGACAAAGGAACAACCACACGTTGTTGTTAATAAGAAGTTTTTCCAACAAGGCAGTAGGTATATACTTTAGAAATAAATAGCATGGCCCTTGTGACTATTGTTCATTAGCAGAAAACCTCAAAGCTGAGGAAAATAGCTACTCACATTAAGCGTATGCAAATAAAACCACACTTCAAAATGTCTAAAAATTAAGGACTACTTAGAAGGATTATTAATTAACTGACTTATATTCAAAGAAAAGATACTACAAAAGCTTCTGTTACTGAAGACCTTTTGCTCATAAAACTCAAAGTGTATCAAAAATTTGGAAACTTTTCAGTGATACACGTTTTAGTCAAGGAAAAGCACAAGTATCCCAATTATGTGTGAAATGAGTGCTAATTTAATATCTAGGAAACAGAGACTTGAAATCCATTAAAAATTCTTCAAATTATCAAAACATTTTGCTTTCTATTAAAACAAAATTTATTCAGACTTAGTACGTAAAATTTGAGATACAGAAATTAAAAATGCAACAGGAAGCCATAAAAATTTGAGCTTATGTTGAATTTACCATCATTTGAAATACATGATATTGTAATTACCACAAACACAGTAAAAAATGTTCCATCTAATAATTAAGAAAAATATTTAGCATAATCCAGACAAAAAGTGATAATATAAAAATTACCTCTCCTATTTGTAAATGAATTTCTTTTATGGTATTTGACAATGATTCTATAATCTCTTTCATACGCAGAAGGTGCGTTTCTTCAATGTCTTGAAATTTCTGTAAACCAATACAAGCAATTAATCATAACGAAAATATTTCTTGAAATACTAAACATTAAATTTTAATAATTAAATACACTAAATGGAAAAGAACACAATTATTTTTTTCAGATCTAGATCATGCTAATTACAATGTTTAAGAAAAGAAGGTGCACAATTCACAGAGTTATGAAATAATGTACTTCAAAATATAACATATCCTTTTAGAACCTTATCCAATTTTTTTACGCACTCTTTAAAGTTCATCTTGATTTTAAAAAAAATCTGACTTATTTCTACCAAAAGAAAATAGGGTTAGAGGGTGCTTAAAAAATATATATATTTTTTTTTTCCATTATGAAGAGTCTTGTGTTTTCATCTAAAGTCAGAAGACTTATTTTTGGATCTCTTTTGCACTTCCTTCCTAGCACCCTCTCCTCCTGCTCACAACATATGCATGCTTTCTCTTTTTCTAGTTAAATTTATATCCTTTTTTCTTTAAATATGGTTTGTTTGATCTTTAAACTCACTGTATATAATCTCTGCAGCCTGCTCCATTCTACTCAGACTTCCAGCTGACAGTCATTTTAAAATCATTGCCAATATTTTCAACGAACCCTTCCTAGCCAAAGATTAGAACTAAAATTGTCCTCATCCTCCCCATAATTGTCAACCATAATTGTCTTGAAATCTTTTCTTACTCCTGCCCTCTCCTAGTTCTCTTCCTATTTCTGTAACTGCCCTTTCAAGTGCGTCCAAACCTTGGTGCACCACTTAATCCTCTCTCCAATTTGTACAGGGTTCTCTGAAGATCATCTCTCCACACTTCACACCTCTTGCTATTCTGATTCCACTCCATATAGACAGGTCAAATATCTCAACTTCTAAAGCCTTAGTCTTTCTTTTGCCACACTGACATGCCTCTCCAGCCCCCGATCAAGCAGATTAAAATTATTATTTTTCTACAGCAACCTTCCTCTTAATTACAGAGGATATGGTCATCCTCTATAGCCTACTCTACGACGTTATTTCTTTTACTGATTTGGCTTATTATATAAACTGTATTATTTTGCTTTCAAAACTATCTATGGTCCATTTCTAATATCTGCTCTCAGTTACTATCGGAGTGTCAGCACATGTACACAAAGTGTCCTTCCAATGTGTGTTTGTTTCAACTACCTAATTTGAACGTAAACACAAAGTCAACTTTTGAGATTATGCCAATGATGCTTCCTTCATGTTTGGTTTCAGCTCCCCATAAAACTCTGCAAAACAGAGATACTAGTCTCCTCTAAACTCCTCTCTATAATGCATATCAAAACAGTTCGCCATTCAGAGATTTTTTGTCTCTTATGTCAGTGGAAACTCCCCAAGTTGTTTCCTTATTTCTTGTTTATTGCTTTATACTTAACATTTAAAATCTTTGAAGTAGAGCTATCTTGGACTTGTACAATACATAACACAAGGAGGTTCTGATCAAAGAACAAAGCTAGGTACCACAATACAGTCACATCATTCATATCGCAGATATAGTCATTAACCAAATCGTTTACTTCTGCTTTTGAAAGATCAGTGCACTTTAAAAAGATGTACTGAAATGAGTCTGTAATGTTAGTGACTTCTTAGTGTTTTAAGCTACAATACAAAAGAAAAATCAACAGGATCTTTAGCTGTTCAATTCAGTATACACAGTGTAAATAAGCATTATTCCTTTCTATAAACCTGTATGTTTTCCTTCAAGTTTTACAATGTTTTTTTAAAAATGAGTTACTTCTCATTTTTGAACTTTATTTATATGCAGACAGCTCAACAGCAAAATCATTCAAACTCAACTCTACTCAATTCTAGGTAAGACAGAAGACTTTTAAAGAATAATTTAGCACATTTAGCCATATAATCCTTTCCAATATTTGACTATGCTACATGATTTAAAAAAAAAACTTTTAGCAAAGTGGAAAATCTGGCAAATTAGACATTATGGTTTCTTAGCAACTGCATAGCAATTACATAATACAACTCTAGCTTTACTCAGAAAACTCTTTCAATGTGAGAAATTTCTGTCAAATCCGGTTTCTAAACAGTGAACTATACTTGTCTACTCCTTTTATCACCATAAAACCTTCCACGTTTATCATAGCAAAAACTATAACTGGCAATTCAAGATTAGGAAGATTGTACGTTTCAAAATTCAACCTCACAAAAATCACGTATCATAGAATCATAGAATGGTTAGGGTTGGAAGGGACCTCAAAGATCATCTAGTTCCAACCCCCCTGCCATGGGCAGAGAAACCCTCCACTACACCAGGTTGCCCAAAGCTTCATCCAACCTGGCCTTGAACACCTCCAGGGATGGGGCATCTACAACTTCTCTGGGCAACCTGTTCCACTGCCTCACCACCTCTGAGTGAAAAATTTCTTCCTTATATCTAATCTAAATCTCCCCTCTTTCACTTTGATACCTGTAAGTTAAGATAGTAAATGACAAAGAAGTACGTAAAATTTATGTAACAAGATCTGTGGAGTTTACCTAAGAAAAGAGGACAGCTGAGTAAGGCCATTACTAAATTATTATCTAGAATAACAAAACAGCAATTCAAGACCTTTGTCCTCAGAAAAATAGTATGTGAACAGTTTAAGACAGATTTAAGCTAAGCCAACTGATTTTGCACTGACACTGTTGAGAACGATCACACTCCTCATTGATTTTGTTTTCAGAACTAGTATATTTCAAATGAAATGTACTCTAATTTAAGATAATCTAAGGTGTGTTTAATACAGAAGTGGGCTTCCACATATTCACAGGTGGTGTTATTTTTCCCTATTGCATCATCTTTAAAGTAGCCCTCCTACAACCAAATCGTAGATGCAGCTACAGCATTATACTTAAAACAACTCCACAGATATGACTTATACTGGCAGGACTGCAACTTTCATTTCCAATGTGGACAGATGTGAAAAGTTTCCAGGTGTCCATTATCACGTTAAGAGAAAATGTAAATGTTAAGTAAAAGGGTTGTTGCAGTTAAGGAAGTAAGAACATTCAGACAAGCGTGGTTTGTAGTGAAAGGTAACTTTGCACCATTTTTGTATTGGGAAAAAACCCAAACCAGAAAGACCCTAACTGCTCCCTCTCCAAAAAAATAAAACCCAAAATCAAAAAAAAAAAGCAGCCCAAAAGCATGGTCAGGTTTTCTCAGCTGTAACATCTGATATAGTAAAAAGATTTTTTTTTCTTTCTCTACATCTCAGCCTGGTTTAAATACTTAAAAAGTATCTAAAAACATGAGAAAGCTAGATGAAGAGCACCTCCATATTCTGTCTCTGGATACAAAATAAGCAGTTACTTTTCTCAGCCTTTTGCTACAGTGGATTGTTCAAATGGGTAATATATATTTTTTTTTGGTACATAAGGAAAAGCCCAGCTAGTTTGCTTGCCGAAAGCCCCTACGTTTTCCTTCACTAATTCACTGACAATAAACTCAATTTCAAATACTCTTCATGTTTATCTTCTCTCAGTTCTGAACAAGAGCTCCTTTTCATTACTTACAGCTTTCTTGCTCAGTGGAGACGAGGTTACAGTGGAATTTAGCAAGGCCAGCTTTTTAAAGATGTATTTGCTAAATTTTTTCTTATTGTTTCAGAGAGCAATAAGTCACCTGCTATAAGCACAGTGTCTTTCTTGTAAGGTAAGGACCAGACAGCAGTCAGCTTTTGTGAGACTAAATAAAGATTTAAAGCAATCTGAACTTGCTTTGCAGTGAATCAGAAGCATTCACAGGATCTGCTGCAGTGGGAGTTCAGTAACTTCCAGAGCAAGGTAAATAACAAACAGGGCAGGAACTTCTTGATCCAGAAAAGCCACACTTGTATATGATTTGAGGCAAATAAATGGAACAGTTTAGTATTTTCTTTTGGTATTACTTTATTTCTTTGTAGTAAAAGGTGTGGTCTACAGTAAAAGTCATGCTGCACTACAATTTATACAAACCACACAATGATGGAGCTAGTGGAATGCTTACTGAGCAAAACCAATCGTTCCATTAACCAGAACACTATAAAAAAGTTACCATTTTGCGTAGCAGCAGTATGTGTTCAGGTATCAGTTTGATTTCACCTACTCTGATTTCTGGAAACTCTCCAGGAGGAATGTTACACTTCAATGATTCTCTTGTTGCTATTGTATTATACTTGTTTCCAAAAATTGTTACATATATTGATACATATTAATTAAATTTAAAAAGGTTGCCTAGTAGCAAAATTGTCCAGTGACTGCAATCACACATGTCAATTCCAACCCTAATCCCAGTCAAATTGCCTAGGGATAACTGATAGGCAAATATTTCAAGTTACAGTGAAAGACACACTATGCTAAGGCAACAGATGTAAACACATCAGGTGGACACATATGCAGGTGCGTTCAGGCCAGTGTCACACACTAAACCAGCTTAAAGATGCATTTCTCCACCCTTGGTACCACATTGCCTCTGAATCCTTGTCTGATCTCTTAAACTAGACCACAAGCCTCTTCTGGGTTAAAGTCAACCTTCCTTCACATATTAGTTTCAGCTGGATTAGTTCTACAAAGTAGTTCCTTGCATAAATACTTGACAAAGGAAGAAGCATGGAAACAGGACAACTGCTACTTTTGACAGCAATACTAACTTAAAACATATACTGAAAACACAGCTCCTGATGGCCTGGAGCATGGTACCCCTGAATTTTCCTGTTGAACTTTTATTTTTAGTAAAGCCTTTCTATACCACTGAGTAATTGCAATCATCACTATTAATGCTCATCAATAAGGAAAGTAAGAATTTATAAGTCACAATTTTTTTAAAAGGAGAGAAAAATAATGATATAACCTAATTTAACTCAAACTGAAAGGAAAAGCACAAGGAGTACAGCTCCTTCAACCAGAAGCGAGTCAGGATACTGCACAAAAAGATGCATTCTGCAAACTCTTCAAGGAAGGCTTGTCAAAACTCCAAAAGTGACAGTCGTGTTACAGCAGAATTTTGCAGTAGCATGCCTGAGCACTTCGTTGCAGATGCCTGGACTGGGGAGTGGGAAGGAAGAAGAGTTCTGGTACGTGAGGTATGTGGTATTCTTTCTCCAACAGCTGTGTTGAGTATCTATTCAGAGATGAACTAGATCAAATTCTAATTAAGTTCTCAAAGTAGGAAAGCAGTTTACCGTTTAGGACAGAGCAGCCTTTTACATGCCAGGCTACACAATCCCTATCCTGTGAAGTCTTAATTTCCAAAGAGTTAAGGAAAACTCCAACATTTTCCCACTTACATGTTAAAAATACAAGTACGACTGAATCTGCCTAATAATTCCATCTATGCCTAAAAATTAACCTTTGAAACTAATTAAAACATCAAAGAATTTTCAACC
The DNA here is from genome assembly GCF_009769465.1 of Tauraco erythrolophus. Taxonomy (NCBI): domain Eukaryota; kingdom Metazoa; phylum Chordata; class Aves; order Musophagiformes; family Musophagidae; genus Tauraco; species Tauraco erythrolophus. Next base: position 31,127,859 of record NC_141496.1, read on the forward strand.
AAAAAGAAAATTACTACCTTGTAAAAGGTTTACTGCACCAAGAAACACATGCAAATAAATATGCCAATCAGTCCTCAACTGACTATTACTACTAAAAGCAGAAATAATTACGTTTGCTTTTTGAAATCTGGGGCAGTGGAAAAAAGCCTGCTATCAACAGACTTGAAAAACAAAATTTAAAATGTAGTAAGAAGCAGCATATGCAGTCATAGAGAGAACTTGATATCCTCTGGAATACAGATTAAAAGTCTTCAAAAAAACCCCAGAGACTTTTAACAGATGTAAGTGCTTTTCACAACCTCAGGTAAACCTCGGGAAGACACTTCAACAAGTTGTAACTAAAGTGTTTTGCTGGAATGATAATGAAAACAACTGTGACGGATCCCAGTATGAAAACTCCTGTGAATGAGTTCTAGGTGTCCAGCAATTCAAAGGATTTTCCACATGATCACAATGCAGATATAACACTTCGAGAAGTTCGTTTTCTTCCTAAAAATTTCTTCAAAAAGTCTTTCCAGAGTGCTAGTGTTCAACCATGTCATTCAAAGACAGTGCCATCACAACATGCACTGTGATGTGTTTGCACTTGCAAACACAAGTCAGTGTTTGCCTGTCAGATATACTACTTCTGACACTATTGTTCGTATCAATTTTCAAAGATCATTCTGTCAAAAGCTTTGATTTCAGATATCTTCAGAGATGAAATAGTACATATTCATCTATTTTAAAGGTAACTCACTTAAAATACCACTTACCTGTGCAGTTTCTGTCATTTTCTGTTCAAAATCAGTTTTAAATGCAGCATATTTCTCCACATATAGCTTATAGGTATCTGTAGCTTTCTTTGATTTAACTGCTGCCTGTAGATCAGTACACAAAAGTGTCAAATGTCACACATAACATCTGATCCAAGGTTTTTAAAGCCATTATTAAAAGAAAGCCTAGGATGACCTATAAAAAACGTTCAGGGGCATACCAAAACAATGAAGTGTTGTAACAAAATTTCACCATCAAATAACTCAGATTTAAGCCAACAGAGATTTCTATTTAAAGCTATATATACACCACATAAAAAGGTTAAAAAGCAATTATTTCATTTAAATCCCTTCACCTTATCAGCAATGACTAATTTTAATATATTTATTTTGAAATCAAATTTGTATTTCTGAAGTTAACTAATTAGCTCCAGTTTTTACATCTGCAACAGAAAAACAGGAAGAAAGTACAGTTGGAATACAGAGTAAACAGTTATTTGTGCAATTCTGAAAGAGTCAATGGTAAAAAAAAACGAAGAAGGCACAATCCTCTTAGAAATGAAGGAAGAAAATCAAAGTACAGGTGCTAGATCAATGTAAATTTAAAGATTAAGAGATATTTGAAAGTGAAGTTAATGCAGAACATACTGATGGCCAGATTTATGCAGCTCAGTGTTGTTCATAATAGTCTTTCTTGGCTTTATAATTTATTGATTTTTTTTTCATGATTTGTTGCTAATAAACCAAAATTATATTTCTGGGAGTTTAAAAAAAAACAAAATGAAATACAGGAGAATCCAAATATTACATGGAGAATGAAACTGAATTAAGTGATTGTTTCTGGTAGAGAAAAAGTTACTTTCAAAGTTCACAGCATGACACACATGAGATGGGAGTTTTTCAAACCTTTGATATTCTTGCTATTTCTGAGTTAAAAGCCAATAAAAATAAAAATTGTCTTGAACATCAGCTTTTTTTTCTAGCTTCTTTGTTCAACATACCTACTTTTATCTCATTGAAATTTCCCACCAGTTGTAACTCACAAGTATTCCTGAATTGTTAATGACATCAGTAGATAGCTGTGTATTTATTATTTGTTCTGGTTATGAATAGCTCTCCTTCCCTCTTTCAAATTAATTTCACCTGTCTCACAGTAAAAACAGAAACTATTTCTCACTAGTCACGTAGTCTTCTAAACCCTTCATTAACAGAGCCTGAAAATACCTCACTGTATGAAGAATATGGATCCTTCAGGCATTAAAAGGAGAGCATGACAGGCTGTATCAAAACCACCAGTTACTTGTCCTGGATTTTACTTCATGATTCTCACTCTTGCACATTCACACAGGGGAATTACCAAGAAGAAAACAGTCCTATCTTGTTTCCCAAATGCCATTTACTATGCTGAAAGTACAAGGTGCTCTACGAACACTTGGTTTTAAAAATAATTAAGACTGCTTTGCAATAAGACGACTCCAAACTTCACCATAGGGAAGGAAGGAAATGACAAGTTAAAAGACTTCAAAAATAAGGGTTTTTTTTTGTAAAGAATTATGCAATAGAACCCCATATGCATAGGATTTTGACAAAACCAAAACATTCTCTGTCTCTTGTTATCATGTTTAGTGATGAGCAAAATCCGAGTGTTATGTGCTGAAGTGCATCTACAAAAACCAACTACTCAGCAGGACAGAGAAAATGACAAAACACGTGAACATTGCACAATTAGCTAGCAATCTCGTCTGAAAACAGGATGTGTCTATCCTCAGGTGCAGCAATTGCTAGAACTCTATTTAGCAGATTTACAGTAAGTGAAGAATAAGGATCAGTCAAGAGCTTTTTGTCAAGTCACTATAAATAGAGAAGTTCACATGTCAGAGAACAACAGGAAATTATTACACAACTTAACACTAACTTTCAAGTGCAATGAAAATTGCAAGGTCTCAGATATCTCCTGAGATTCTTCAGTAAAGTATTTCTCCAAATGTTTGGCTTGTGATACGCTCTTAGCATATCAGTGTAGATCCTCTGCTTTCTGATAAAGCAGTTACTCTGCAACTTTGATAGAAAACATTTTTTATGTCGTGCTAAAAGTAATAAACCTATTCTCTGCCAAAGGAAAAATAAATGAATACAATTTTTGTCACCATGTTTCCGAAATTACAAGTGTAAATCTGAGAAAAGACATCACTGAAGAGATGTGACAGTCATGGTTACCTACTCCAACTGGAAACAATAAGTACTTGCTGAGCATTCAACAATGACCTAATTGTTCAAACAGAAGTATCTAGGGAAAGTGCATAAAACAGGAAAAAATGGTCTTCACCCTATAGTGCTTCCTCTTTCTCCACTCTCATGTAAACATCAATTAGATTGATCATTTTTTTTTTATTTCCAACTGAACTAGGATAACGTTACATCTTAGAAACAAGCCTTCCATCAGGTCAACTTTTCACACAGAAAAGTTTCAATCTATTTAGGAAAGCTAAAGCCCTGACAGAATTAAATCTGGTCAGGGACATCAAGGGCAACAAGAAAAACTTCTATAGATATGGCAGTGATAAAAGAAGATCTAGGGAAAACATAGGCCCTCTCCGGAAAGAAACAGGAGACCCAGCTACCCAGGATATGGAGAAGGCTGAGGTACTCAATGACTTCTTGGCCTCAGTCTTCACTGGCAAGAGCTCCAGCTGCACAGCCCAAGTCACAGGAGGCAAAGGCAGGGACTGGGAGAATGAAGAACCGCCCATTGTAGGAGAAGATCAGGTTTGAGACCATTTAAAGAACCTGAAGGTGCACAAGTCCATGCGACCTGATGAGGTGCACCTGCGGGTCCTGAGGAAACTGGCGGATGAATCTACTAAGCCACATCCATCATATTTCAGAAGTCATGGCAATCTGGTGAAGTTCCTACTGACTAGAAAAGGGGAAATATAGCCCCTATCTTGACATGGATTTGACGGATGGACCACTTGGTGGATAAGGAACTAGTTGGATGGTCGCACTCAAAAAGTTGTGGTCAACTGTTCAATGTCCAAGTGGAGGCCAGTGACGAATGGTGTTACTCAGGGGTCAGTACTGGGGCCAGTGCTATTTAACATCTTTGTCGGCAACATGGGCAGTGGGATCGAGTGCACCCTCAGCAAGTTTGCAGATTACACCAAGCTGTCTGGTGTGGTGTGGTGGACACACTGGAGGGAAGGGATGCAATCCAGAGGGAACTTGACAGGCTGGAGAGGTGGGCCTGTGAGAACCTCATCAAGTTCAACAAGGTCAGGTGCAAGGTCCTGCACATGGGTCGGGGCAATCCCAAGCACAAATACAGGCTGGGCGGAGAATGGATTGAGAGCAGCCCTGAGGAGAAGGACTTCGGAGTGCTGGTGGATGAGAAGCTCAACATGAGCTGGCAATGTGCGCTGGCAGCCCAGAAAGCCAACTGTATCCTGGACCGCATCCAAAGAAGCGTGGCCAGCAGGTTGAGGGAGTTGATTCTCCCCCTCTACTCTGCTCTCGTGAGACCCCACCTGGAATACTTCATTCAGCTCTGAAGTCCCCAACACAAGAAGGACATGGAGCTGCTGGAGTGAGTCCAAAGGAGGGCCACAAAGATGATCTGAGGGCTGGAGCACCTCTGCTATGAAAACAGGATGAGAGAGTTGGGGCTGTTCAGCCTGGAGAAGAGAAGGCTCCGGGGTGATCTTATCGTAGCCTTCCAGTACTTAAAGGCGGCCTACAGGAAAGCTGGAAAGGGACTTTTTACAAGGGCATGTAGTGATAGGACAAGGGGCAATGGATTTAAACTGAAAGAGGTTAGTTTCGATTAGATATAAGGAAGAAATTTTTCACTCAGAGGGTGGTGAGGCACTGGAACGCGTTGCCCAGAGAAGCTGTGGATGCCCCATCCCTAGAAGCGTTCAAGGCCAGGTTGGATGAGGCTTTGGGCAACCTGGTGTAGTGGAGGGTGTTCCTGCCCACAGCAGGGGGTTGGAACTAGATGATCTTTGAGGTCCCTTCCAACCCAAACCATTCTATGATTCTGTGATCTACAAGAATTCAGAAAAAGTATACTCTGAATAGACTGGCAGGTAAACATCTGTCTAGAATCCAACACTGACTGTCATTTGACACAGAAGCTAGGAAAATGCTAGACTTATATATAAGATAAAATAATCAGAACATCAGGATAAAATAATCAGTCAACAGGATCACTTTTGTCATCAGTGAACAGACAATAATCAACTCTATCTGCTCCATCAAGACAGTACAAAAGGCACTAAGACCATTCTAACAAGAACAGAGTCCTACACATATCAGGTAATGGAAATGTAAATATGCAGAGGTATCAAGATGTAAAAAGAGAAGACTAGTTAAAGACAGGGAAACATGACCTCCTTCCTGCATCACTTAGTTTCCTGGAAACAGCAGAAAGTTATACTGATGCCAGCAGGTCAAGGGAAGTGATTCTTCCCTCCTATACTCAGCACTGGTGAGGCCACCTGGAGTATTGTGTCTAGTTCTGGGCTGTCCAGTGCAAGAGAGACATGGACATTCTGGAGAGAGTACAACAAAGGGCCACAAAGATGATGAAGGGTCTGGAGCATCTCTCCCACAAGGAAAGGCTGAGAGAGCTGGGACTGTTCAGCCTGGGGAACAGAACGCTCAGGGAGGATCTTATCAATATATATAAACACTTGAAGGGAGGGTACATAGAAGACAGAGCCAGGCTCTTTCCAGTGGTGCACACTGACAGGAACAGAGACAATGAGCACAAACTGAAACACATGAGGTTCCCTCTGAACATCAGGAAATACTTTTTTCCTGTGAGGGTGACTGAGCAATGGAACAGGCTGCCCAGAGAAGTTGTGGAGTCTCCATTCCTGGAGGCAGACAAAAGTTGTCTGGACATGTTGCTGGGCAACTGGCTCTAGGTGGCCTTACTCGAGCAGCAGGGTCGGACAGGGTCGGACAGGATGATCTCCAGAGGTCCCTTCCACCCTCAGCCATTTTGTGATTCTGTAAATGGATCAAACTCGTCCAAGATCCAAGGAGGATCTTGTACTAAATATAACATCCAGATGGTACAAACTATCTCTTGGGCTTTTGGTCCATGAAATTGGAACCTTTTAAATTAGCCCTGAAAGGAATGTTAAGTTGTTTTCCTTCTCAATGGAGCAGACTTCAAATACTACTGTAATTAGCTACTGTGTCTCATTGAAGGAACAACACTACCTTCTACTCCTTAATTCAGTAACAAGAGCATTGAGTGTTAGCATATTTACCTAAGGAAATCTACAAAAAAAACATAATAGATGCTGAAAAAAATATAAGCAATTTCTGTAAAAAAAAACCCACCAAAAACCTAAACAAAATTATGATGCATGTATTCACAAAATAAAGAATTAGAACTGCAGTGCAGTTAGAACAGACAAGGACGTAAGTGTAAACAAAACATAACTAGGTTTCAAAATATCATGCACATTATGAAATAACCACAACTACTTTTAACTACTTTTAGCCATTTCTGAGCATTTCAATTACTAATACAAAGTGAATGTGTTACTGATTGACAACACAATGAATTAAAGTAAAATATCACAGAACTACCTTATCAACTTCTCTCTGTGTTGCTCCTTCCTTTTTCAAACGTTCTTGTTCGACACACTTTGCATTGTAGTTTTCCTTTGATTTCTGTAAGGCCTGAGTGATACTTTGAATATTTTGCACTGCTTCCAATGTTCCTGAAACATCTTCTTTAGTCTACCGAATATAGCATAGTTGTCAAAACCAAACCATTTTAATTTTAATGCTAACAAGTCATTGGACATGCATAAGAAATAAACTAATAACCTTTTTATAAGCTTTGATTTGTTCATCTCCATACTTGTGAACTTCTTTTATTAGTTCTTGTAATCTCCGCACAAGATCCAAGTGACAGCTTGCTAGCTTTTCTGTGGAGGTTTTGAAAACATCCCAAACTGGTGCAAATGTCCTAGATTGAGGGAAATAATATGTAATGTTCATCTGGATTTTTCCTTTTAGTTGCCTATGATTTTTTTTTAATAGTGCTAAAGTATAACTGACAAGCTTACAGAAGTTCAGTTCTGTTCCTGAAATGGAAACAAACAAAAATGCCAAGAACTGTTAAAAATTCTTATGAAATCCGTTTCAAATGTACTTGGAATCCTATCTACTAATTTTTCTATGTTTATGTTTTACCTGTAGTTGCTCTAATGAGTAAAACACAGTAAAGTTCCTTAATCTCTGTTATCAGCACACAATAATGACAAACGATATTCCTAAAGATGATGCAAGAGCAGCTCAAAATAATTTAACATGTAGAAGTATTTTTATGTGTATACTTGAATAGTGCAAACGAAACAGAAATTACTTGGTTAGTTAAGTTTCTAGTTGTCTTACACCATTACAGCCACAAGATGCAGAAAAAAAATATTGGCAAAGATGGTCAGACACTAAAAGAGATTTACTGATGAAGAGAGATTAACTCTATAGCAAGATGGGGGAAGATAGATTATAGGATCTTCCTATAATTATAGGTTAACTATAGGAAGATGGAGGACAGGTCATTCTTCAGATTCAGCTTTCTACACTGAATGGACTTCTCCAGCTATTCTAAAGATACACTTCTACCTCAGCTTCCTGGTTAATGCTGGTGAAAAATCAATACTATACATAGTCTTTAAAGCACTAATGTTCAAACTAACATGCAAATATGGAACCTTTAAAGAGCAGCAACAGCTGGTATCAAATTATCCACTGATGAAAGCTCCCTATATTTCTAGCTGCAATTACTACAAATAAAAACATCTAGCCTCATCTGAGAAGTCTGAGTTGTTGGCATAACCTTTCTAATGAAAAAACATCCATTAATCCTACAAGTTTTTAAAAACATACTCCAAGTATAAAATTCTAATAAAACTACTGAATAAATCTATGAGAAGTCTCATTCTTAACATCTCTGAGGACAGAGATAACACTCCAGAAAGGAAGAATAATAAAAATAAATAAATTCACTGCCACATTTGTGGACCATGTGTTCTTACTTCAGAATAATTACCATTGTCTTGGGAGCACAGAATAGAAAGTCACACTCCTTATCATGTCCGAAAAAAAATTCAATCTTAAACACAGAAGCACAGACAGTTCCTCCATGATTAGGCTTTGGGTTTTTTTTAAATGTGAATAAGGAACTGTTCGGTCTTTTGGTTTTGTCATAGGTGCATGATATTTTGCACGGTTGCTGAAGAACTAACAATCATTTTTAAAGGTGGCAAAGTTACGTTACCTTCAACATCATCAACAAAATATTCAGAATCAAACTTGATTCTTAACATGCATGCAGTTAATTATTTCTCTCTCATGTACACTTACTTACCCAAGTTGTGTGTAATTGCTTGCTGATTTGGCTAGTTTTGTCATTGACCTTGAATATGCCTCCTCTATTGTAGCCCTGTCAAAGAAAGCCATCAAAAGCATTACTGAAATTTTGAAGAGACTTGAAGACAGAAAAATATGTATTTTTAAAGGTGTAAAAGAGAGGACTTTTTACTTTAGTTGAAAATGACTCCATTTTAATGTCTCCTCAAAAACTACGTAAAAAAATCACAGAAATATATTTAAAAAAATAATCGAAGAACCCTGTGAAAGAATGTTGCAGGAAACAGAAACAAGTAAAATCTAGGGATTCAAGACTTGAAAAAGGTGATTCCTTTCTTCCTATAGTCTCGGCTGTTCCCCTCTGCCTTTAACATTCTTTACTAAGGGTCAGAACAAAGTGACATAACAATCACCCGCCTAGCACTATCTAAACACCAAAGATTTACAGAGCAACAAAATCAAATATATTTGTAACAAAAACCTTAAAATAAACAAACTGAATGCTTACTGAGCAATGACATCAGATAAAATAAGGTCTGGTCTAGTCTTTTTGTAGAGGGTTTTTGGGTGGATTTTTTTGTTTAAGTACTTTGCACAGTGATATTTGAGTTTGGAAAACAGTAAAATAAAATGCAATTAAAAGTATTGCGTTCTACTGTTTATACTCATTTTTAAAGGCTGTCTCAATACATTCTGATTTATTTTGGATAATCTCTTCCCTACATAAAATTTCATTATGTTTCCCTGCAATCAAATCTACAATTATCCTTGTCTTTTGGAGATTCAAAATCCAAAGATCTGCATAGGTTTCCTCCTTAGAGCCTCTGCTGAGGCAATTGCCATGGAATAGCAGTCACACAGAGCATATCATAGCAATAGCTCCCTGCAGGTCCTTCTCCCATCCATCTTCCTCACCCCCCTATTACTAAAGATACACACTATTTTAATCTTCCACCCTAAATCAATATTCAATACATAGTGTCAACTTAGATTTAGAGGCATCCTGGATTTGAATAAATACTGTAATTGCCTTTTCTTGAAAATGCAAAAGCTTGAAGCAATTTCTTTTCTGCTGTGTGATGCCTTTATTCAGGGGCAAAAGAGAAAAAAAGGAAGATGAAGAATTCACCCTTCTGCTAAGTTATATGATGACTATAAGCATTTATCGCTGAGGCAGAGGTTTTTATTTCTCCTTCACAGCAACACTTTCCAAGCAAAAATAATTTTCTTATGAAACTTTGAAACAAGGTAGCAGTAGCCACCTGAAACAGAGAAGCATGTATTTAAACCTGCTAAACTTCCAAAATAACTATCCAGTCAGCTGGACTGGATTTTGGAGAAGGAGATTAAACTGTAAAATGCAGTAATTCAATTATATTTTACATCTCTCCTACAAACAACTGCAAAGTTATTCACCACAAAAAAACCTCAAATAACTTCATCCATCTTCCGCATATATAAGTATTTTTGATGATATGAAAAAGTTTAAGTTTCCAGGGTTTAGAATTCTTGCTCACTGCACAGCAACAAGCACATATGCACAGACACCAGTCAGAAAAAGACACTGATGTGTCCATATCTTTTTTCTTTGGAGCAATTTACAGCATACTTACCTGAGCAATCTCCACAGAACTGGAGCTCTACAATTTACCACAAATTATCAACATACAACAGTTACAAATGCTAACAACCACAATGTGCTGTTACTGACCACTTGGGCATATCCTATCAACTGACTTCCCAGAGCAGTCTGATGTACAGGTAACACACTACGATCACCTCAGTAAACTACTTTTCATCCATTTGAAAATCTGTCTTTGCTTGGGATCTGTTAAACATTTAAAAGTTAAATGGGAACATGGGCATTCTCAGTTTCTTTTGTTCAAGGAGATTCTTTTTATGATGCTCACAGGCAAATGTTACAGAAAAACATTTTAAAGACTTCTAGGGAAAAGTGAACACTTTACCTATTCGGTTCTTAGCCAAGCACAGTCGTTTCTTACATGTAAACGGTTTAAGTGCTAAACACACCCAAAGACAAGACCGTTTACCTACAAAATCTTCCCAATATTTAACGTAAAAAACCTGCAGAGGCAGCCCAAGTTTCTTATATTTTCACTTATTTAAAAATAAAATTTCTACACACTTTATCAAGAACAGAATAAAGATCTTTCTACAGACAGGTAGATAACCTGCCCCACCCGAGATTTATCAACATTGAACAGCTTGCCTGCCACAAGATTCACTCTTTCAGATGAAGTGTTTCTGAACCACAGATCCAAACGTCTCTCAGTTCTTTTAGTACTTGACCATTAACAAACAATCAAAAACAAAAATGAAAATGTGAAACAACACTTTTGAAAACTGAATTGATACTGAACAACTGAACACAGCCAAGGCGGAAATCCCTGTTCCTTCTAAGGATATCCAGTTGGAATGGCAAATACAGTACAGAAATATTGCATTATTACAAATGAACACATTTCAAATATTTTTGTGTTTTTTTAGAGGAAACAACTTTGCAATTTGAGAAGGTTCTTAGAGAAGATTTGAAAGACAAATCTTTAAAAAAATCCTTAAGCTGACTATAATGAAAAAAACCCCAAACATTTTCCCACATCCTATACAATTTTTATTTTTCTTTATTATTTCTAAGGCTGGAGAAAAGGGAACAAACTCTTCCTCAATTAGGCTGCACACAACCAAAACACTATTCTGAACAGCACAAGCAACAGAGATTGGCTTCATACGGACATGTGTCCTTTGTGCCTAAGCACTCTGTACATCGAAATACGCCCAACCATCTTCCCTCTCTCTTTTAAATAACTCCATAAAAAAAGCAAATTCTCTAGCTAGTTTGGAGACTCCAGCAATCCTGACTGACCAGCTGACTACTGCCAAACAGTACACAAGAAGGTTAAGTCCTCTAACTTCTTAAAAGTGTTATCGCCAACTCAGATCTGCCTCCTATACCTATCCAAAGGTTACCAGTTTTTACTCTTCTATGTTTCCACTTCTGAAAAAAAACGATCAATATGTTCAAAAGGAATGGAAGGACAGATGTGAAGAAAGTTCAAATTTATGTAAGTCTAGTCTTCATAGGGAAGCATTGGTGGATAAGGGAAGAGAAACTGATATCATTTACCTGGACTTGTGCAAAGCATTTGACACTGTCCTGCCTGACACCCTTGTCTCTAAATTGGAGAGACTTGGATGTGATAGATGGACCACTCGGTGGATAAGGAATTGGCTGGATGGTGTGCTGGGTTTATGGGAAGGGCTGCAGAAATGGCCCTTGTAAGTATCTGTGAAAAGCTTAATGTACTGGGTTTACATGATGGAGTTTCAGCAGCACGAGAGGGGCTGCAGAAATGGCCCCTCTAAGTAGCTGTGAAAAGCTTCCCAGGCTCCAAGACTGGTTGGACAGCCTCTGGCCAGGTAAGATCCTCCCCATCGCCTCAGGCCAGGGCTGAGATGATCAGCGCCTCTGTGAATGCCCTATTAAGACAGGGACAAAGGAGCCTGAACGGAGGCAAGACTTACACTGAAGAGAGAGGAGGCGGGTGCTGCCCCTGTGCCTCCTGGGCCAGCGGCTGTCCATGCTGGGCTGCTGCTACCGAGGTCTGTCAGGCCCAGCACAGCTGCAGCAGAGAGAGGACTAAGCCCTGAGAGAAATGGCCACGCAGACACCAAGGTCAGTGAAAATGGAACGGGAGGAGGTGTGCTGGAGTTGGGATTCCCTTGCAACTGGTGGTGAGATGGCAGGTGGCCACCCTGCCACCCATGGAGATTAATGGTGGAGTAGAGATCCACCCACAGCCCTTGGAGAACTTCACGCTGGAGCAGAAAGATGCCTGTGCCTGAAGGAAGTCATAGAGAATGGTCTCCAAGAGCTGCTGGAGGCTGACAATGAGGCGCAGAGGCATCTGAAGCCCATAGAGAACCCCCTGCCAGAGCAGGTGGCAGCTTCCTAGGAAGCTGTGACTCTGTGGGGAATAAGACTGCACTGGAGCAATCTGACAGGTAAGGATTGCATCCTGCAGGAAGGATTCATGTTGGAGAAGTGTGTGGACTGTCCTGTGAGTAGGGGATCCTCTGGAGACAGGGAAAAGAGTGTAAGGAGTCCTCTTCCTTTAAGAAAGGAGCAGCAGAAACGTATCACAAACTGACCTGCAATCCCCCATTCCCTGTTCCCCTGTGCCACTGGGGGAGGAGGTAGAGCCGGGAAGAAGGGACAGATGGGGGGAAGGTGGTTTTGAGATCTGGCTTTGTTCCTTGTTATCCTCTCTGAATGAGCCGCTAATGAATTAAATTGATTTGTCCCCAGACTGAGTCCGTTTTGCCTGAGGCCATGGTTGGCAGGTGATCCCTCCCTGTTCTTATCTCGACCCTCGGGCCTTTTGTTAAATTCTTCTCTGCACCCCACTGAGAAGGAGTAGTGAGTAGGCTTCATGGTAGCTTAGCTGCCAGCTGGGCTAAACCACTGCAATGGTCACACTCAAAGTGTTTCGGTCAACAGCTCAATGTCCAAGTGGAGACCAGTGTTCGTCAGGGGTCAGCATCGGGCCCAGTGCTGTTTAACATCTTTGTTGGCAACATCAACAGTTTGCTGACTACACCAAGCTGTGTGGTGTGTTCAACACACTGGAGGGAAGGGATGTCATCCAGAGGGACCTTGACAGGCTTGACAGGTGGGCCTGTGAGAATCTCGTGAAGTTCAACAAGGCCAAGTCCAAGGTCCTGCACACGGGCCAGGGCAATCCCAAGCACAAACACAGGCTGGGCGGAGAGCAATCCCAGAGGAGAAGGACTTGAGGGTGTTGGTTGATGAGAAGCTCAACAGGAGCTGGCAATGTGCACCTGCAGCCCAGAAAGCCAACTGTATCCTGGGCTGCATCCAAAGAAGTGTAGCCAACAGGTCGAGGCAGGTGATTCTGCCCCTCTACTCTGCTCTTGTGAGACGTGAAGGGGGCCTACAGGGAAGCTGGAGAGGGACTTTTTGCAAGGGTGTTTAGTGACAGGACAAGGGGCAATTGCTTTAAAGGGAAAGAGGGTAGTTTAAAGTTAGATATAAGGAAGAAATTCTTCACTCTGAGGGTGGTGAGGCACTTGAACAGGTTGCCCAGAGAAGTTGTGGATGCCCTATGCCTGGAAGTGTTCAAGGCCAGGCTGGATGAGACTTTGAGCAACCTGGTGTAGTGGAAGGTGTCCCTGCCCATGGCAGGGGGGTTGAAACTAGATGATCTTTAAGGTCCCTTCCAGTCCAAACCATTCCATGATTCTATGAAGAGTTCAGAAAAATAGGTACATAAAAGTCAGGGCATAAAAACACTAGATCTAGGAGGCTCCTAATAAATGTTGTTCACCCGCTTACACATTTCTAGCAGAAAACAGTTCTGCAAAACAATATTCAGACTACACTCTGTGGAGAAAGGAGTGGAACAGACAATTGTGCATAACATCTCTTAATTTCTTTGCAATAAACAAAAATGCAAAACAGAACATAGTGAAGACAATTAGACTGTTGTAAAGTACTGTTGAAGTACTGTCCAATCCAATATCTTTCGAGATCACGAATTTGACCCATGTGAATAAATGTGTGCCACTGAACCATATTTATTTCCTGGTAAATCGACTGACATCCCACAGTAACTTTGCACTGGTAGTGAAGGGCTTCACTGTCTAGATCTCGACACTCGCAAACATTTTTACTGAAGTGAGGACACAAAATATTTAAGGTCCACCTGTTTCTTTGGAACTACAAACTACATGGCACAAACTACCACTAGCTTAGACTGAGACTGACCAGTGATGTACCCCTCACTTGAAAAGAAGTACCTATTTGGCATTCAACTGCTTTTTTTCATGGCAGCCTGGCATACTGAGATGCATCAATAAAGCAGAGCTGAAGAAAACACAGTGGAACAGATAGGATATCAGGTTTCATAGCCTCATGGGAGAAGGTCACTGGAAAGGACTGAACTTACTGTTGCTGGTCTGCATCAGTAACAGATGTTTTCCAATTATAGGGCAAATTGCTCTGAAGGAACTATATTGAAGCTTTGTAAAATAAATTACAATGTAGCACTAGGATTCTAGTGAATCTTGGTGTGTTAATGAGAAGTGTAATTTTTCACATATCTTACCAAAAATGCTGTAAGATGGCTGCATATCTCTTTGGCACATCTGATCCATGCACAAGAACAGAAAATACATTTCTTGATCTCTCAATAAGGATAACACACCTATGTGGATTCTCATATATTCCCTACATCGTCATTAATTGTCACTCTTAAATGTTATTTAAACTTGTTTAACTGAGAAGAAAAAAAGTCTTCCTCTTGACAAATCACCAGAATTAATTATCAGAAAGACTTGTTAATAGGTGGAGAAGTACCCAAATATTTTATTTATTGATTGCAAAGGCACATCTCATTTAAAGCTTAATTTGAAGGATCTGACAGAGTGAAAAAAACTAGAACACCACATTCATTCTACTAGGAATTTTCCGCAGAATGAACTGTCAAGTTTTATTTATATCACTACAATAAAGCAAAGAATCCAAGCCAGATATAGCATGAAGTTATTTTTATGCATTTGCATAAGACCTTTCACCTTCAGACCAGTATGAATAAAATGAGGCATACCCAAAGAATACAATATAAAGGAGACAAGAAGCAGAGTGAGTGAGAGAGCTTCCGATCTAAATATGGAGGTAAATCAAAATGCAACAGTGTAAAACTAATAAAATTAAATGTGTCCAGGTGAGGTACAGCTCAGGTCTACGAATTACTGCTATAAAAACTGACTGATTCCAAGAATTAAAGCAGGTTTCAAAGGAAAGATCCAGGCATTCACAAAGATAACAAAAGGCAAATATTTATAATGGTCAATATTAAAAGCACAAGCTTGTGAAGCCAGAAGCATTTCATTCTAAACATGAACAGTGTGATATCCTTCCCAATCCAAAGCAGGAGTTCACTGGAACTGTGTCTGGCTTCACAATGTGTTCTTTGGAATCAGAGATTCTTGAAACGCAATATTCCTTGATTTGTGTAGTCCTTCCAACAGGTGTCTGCTCATCACACACAGACTCTGGATCTCACTCATTTCTACTTAGTGGAAAGATTTTTGTCATTTTCTCCAATTCACTCTGAAACTATGAAACATCAGCACAACTGAGTATCTGTCAGATTTGTGGCAGTTACATTTTGTGGAAACTTAAAAAAAAATAAAAAAATCTTTGTTGAGATCTACTTGACGCCAAAACTGAAATTTTGATGAAAAAATCCAGAAAACAAAGGCTGTTTTTTTTGACAGCTTTTACTGCAAGAAACCTTCACTGAAACAGGTCCTCAATCAGCCTCTTGCAAGTTTTTTCCATGTGTCATCTGATGTCAGTAACTGAATTAAGACAAAATTCTGAAGCAGAAGTATAATTAATTTTATTCAGAATGGAAATTCTTATGTTCAACATAGCAGCAGCAGTCTTCTTTCACAAAGAAGAACTAAAAACAGCACTAGGTCATCTGTTTTGGAAGTTGTCACATCTGCAGATTTCAGTTCTGTCCCTTCCATCCTACAGAGGAGAACTGGTGTTCTTTTCTGCATATTATTTTTTTGTCTCTATGTATCACTCCTGTCTCTAACAAACCTAGTTTCTCAACATCTTAATTTGAAAGTATAATTTTTTTAATATCATACTAGCAGTTGTTAATACACTAATAATACATGTACGGTCAGAAATTTTGTAAGACTGATAATTTTTGCTACTTTAAATGACTGGTTTTATTCCAAATATCATGAAAGATTTGGATTAATTTAAATAAACCACTGGACACCTAATGTGACACTTCTGGCTTTTTACTCTTGTTTTTTAATTCAAATCTGAGAAGTTAGAAGGTTGTTACTGATTGATGCTTAAGAGTCATTATTCAGTTCTACGTGAATGGAATAAAGCTAGATATTCTAATAGGATGTAAGAGATGTTTTAAAATGCTCATTGAATTTTACATATTTTGCATGCTACTGTTAAACATAATAATAAACTTAAGTAAAAACCACAAACAGTACATCAAAGAACCCGGATTATCAAGGATGAATACTTACCTTTCTCTTATAAAGTCTGCTAAGTCTTTCGTTGACAAATGTCCATGTTTCATGTTGTGATAGAGGACATCAAAGCCATTGTTCCTTTCCCCCTAAAGATTAATAAAAGGAAAGTAGAACTATGAAACACAAATGCTAAAGTAGTTATAGAACAAAGTATAGAGCCTATGCATTTTAATAACTGATGAATTTCCATGAAGTGAATGATTTCTAATGCTTGAGCTTCTTACCCATTGCTGTCAGCTCCCTTCAATCTCCTATACATTAAACAAACTAAAATCATCTCAGCAGCTACTACTGCCCTTTGAATGCCAACTCTTCTATTACATATTTCTAGACTATATTCAAAGCCATTTCTTTTCAAGATTTCTACAGCTCTTGTATTCTTTAAATTCCTATATTAAACAAATACTTAATGTTGTACTCTCTCTTCATTCTCTCACATCTTTCACTATTTTCCATGAACCAAAATTCCCACTTTGGGATCACTGGATATCATGCCTCTCCACACATCATGTGTCTTCCTCTGTTTTTTGTAAAATTGTAACAACAACAAAAAAATCATTAATCTTTTCCTTCTCATAGGTAACTTTCCTTTGTCTACACTTAAGTTTAGGTTTAAAACTTCAAAAAATTCTCCAATGAGTAAGGCATACTTCACCATAAAAACTGAGACACTGCCCTAAACACTGATTAATAAACTCAGCCAGCTTATCACCTCTGGCAATATGGTGAACTTTCCCCAGACAAGAGAAAGCAGTAACAGAAATTAAAGGAAGGCAAGGCACGGCATAGTAGCACTGCTACTATAAAAGTCTTCCTGTCAAACTATCTATTCCCTTTCTTCCAAAAGCTTCAGATCCATAATGCTGCTGCTGCAAAAGACACAGAAGCACGCCCTCAGGAAAACTGCACGCATGTTCAGAGTGGAAGGGAAAGAAGGATGGGAATCAGAATCCTGGACTTTTCACAATGGCCCCCCGACATCTCTAGTGAGAGGAGCCTAAAGATTTCGTCACACAACCCTCCAAACACTTCCGTGCTTTTTGTTCTGGAAAGATTTGTTTGTGCGCACCTGACCGGGGCAAATACACAGCCTGAAAAATAAACCTGGCAAATAAAAATAAAGATCGGTGATCCAGATCACTATGAGGACAGAAACAGCTGCATTGCTCAGCAGAAGAGGTGGGAGCAAGGATGAGAAGGCAGGCAGAGATCTGTCTGCTTAAGTAAGTGGAAGCAGACATGGGTGGATGAAAGAACTTCCCTGCAGCCCTGGGAGTAGGCTTGCTTCTGTGAAGTGTTAACTGCACTAGATAATACATCAGTCTTATCAATAATATAGCAAATTGCCTTAAAAGACACTCCACGCATAGACACATAAATTTACAAATAACAGACAACTGAAGGCAATTTGATCCAGATTACTAGACAGGATTATTCCCTTTACTTCTTTCAAGCGCTGGGGTAAACAGAACCAAATGAAAGGAAAAAGACCTATAAAATCACAGCTCCTAAAGTAGCACTAAATTGTAACCTGAAAAAGTACATCGAAATGCAGATAACCTTATCGTAAGTGCAATTACAGAAAGGTCTGTAAAAAGTGCAAGCAGAACTAAACTGAATACATGAAAACAAAGCAAACTTTAAAAGGATTATCTACAGAGCAAGGCAAGTTTGAAAAATAAATGAACGATAAGAATACCAATTAGTAGGAAATGTAATTTATTTTTCTAAATGTTGTCTCATTCTTTCAAATACCAGTCTAAATAGTTTCACTCCCCTTTCACCCCTATCTAACTATTTTTCCTGGTAGTTTGAAGCCCACAATAATTTTGACTACTGGTGCACTAATAGTAGCTTATTAACTTTCTGTAGTTACTCAATATAAACCCTGAATGCCACTGCATTATAAAAACACCAGAATAACTCTATATTAAGACCTCACCAATATTTTCAATTAGAATACAAAATAAAATGCTTATTTAACTATTTCAAAGTTACTGTGCCCAAATTTGGAGAGAAATATTTTACAAAAAGTGTCATGTACTTCTTCCAGAAAAAATAATAAAATTCTCCTTTACCAAATGTCCTTTCCCTTCAACTAAATGTGTTTCTTCTAGCTAAACCAACACATTGATCAAAATGTGCTGAACACAGACTGCTTCTGAACTTTTAAAAGCAGCTTTTCATAACAGTAGCTTTAATGGGGACTTTTCTATACTAGAGCTCTATAAATTTCCTGTCACTTTAGAAATACAGGAAGGGTAGCATAGCCATGACCCAGCCTCTGGCTGCAGCCTTCCTGATGGCTGATAATCTATCAGAAATATAACTTTGCAAACCTTTAGAGAATGGAAAGAGCTAGAATAACCAATTCCCATCATCATCATCTCGTTCCCTAACTGTAACTGAAGGTTAGTGCAAAGGAACTCATTTTTCCACTTAAATGAAGTTTTCTAATCAGTCCTACTCTTGCTCCTGACTTCACACTGAACAGGAAAAAGTAAAACAGAGAAACAGAACAGATACTTTCCTCAATTAAAAAATTCTCCTGAAATCTTCATCTTTTATACATTACCAATAGTTATCAGAGGCTAACAGGCTATGTGAAAAATAAGGTATAAAATAAGGTTTAAACAAAGCAGTGAGCCCAAAGCAGATGCTCAGATTTGCGGGCCTATGTGGTTTAAGCTTGGCACAACCAAAAGATATGTTTTCATTTATGAATATAATACCAAGTGTGGTGTATCTTACCAATATCAGGCTCTACCTGTAAGCACCATCATCGAGACTTCAAAAATGTTCAATAATTTACATGATCCGAGAGTTCTGACAACTAACCTGATGACAATTCTATAAATTACATTATCTTCTACTCACATTTGGAGACTTATGTGTAAAATTAAGTATAGTATCTCAGTGCAGAGAGCATACATTTTGCTGCTTAGGAAAAGCTATACGGCCCATCCACAACTCCTTCATCTAGTAGTTATTTTCATGAAGAGTAGCTCAAATAATTCACACAATGAGCTTGAGGGTTAAGGCTCTGTATTTAGGATGAAGACAGAGATGTATGCTGTGGCTAAGAGGAAAAGTAGTTCCATTTACAAAAACTAAGCATGTGTCCTCTTACATACACATATGCCATCAACACTGTTTATTTGTGTTTTGCTTGTTTTTCCTCAATGCTTCCCCTCCCCACACAAATTACATAAAATTCTGTACATGGAAATTGGGTGCATAGCCAATTTTTCTTCATTAAGTGTTTTTACCTGCTACTTCCTGGCGAAAACAGTAACAGCTGGGATAATCAGAAGCCCAGTACCAGCCTACTTACAAATAAATAAATGCAGCACATAGCGGAGAGAACTGTTGATATCTCCCACTCCCATTCAGAAGCAATTACCACCCACTGCTATGACAGGCAACAGTGAAGTCAGACGCAGATTCTTCTAGAAGTTACATCTTGGAGAAAGAGGAACCTCTGTTGTAATGTACAACATCAGGTTCTATGCAACACACTCCCAGATCAGTTTGAAAGACTATTCCGAATGTCATTTCACAGCTAAATCACCATCTGTTGAGGATGATCCCATCATTACTCAACAGAAAACAACTGTAAAACTTTGTACGAGGATGCGAAATGTAAGCGGTCCCCAACCATATAGGCTCCATTTAACTACTTTGAAGTTCATTAGCAGTTTTCTTCTTCTTCCCTAGAGCTAACAAAACTTTCTTCAGAAGCCAGTGTTCTTGAGGTTTCCCATTTTACACTGCTGTTAAGAAAGTTCTTTTGTGTATACAGTGTACACGTCTCCTGACAGCAAGCCGTAAGAGGAAACAAGACTTCAAATACAAGTAAACAGTTCACTTAAATGAGGCTACAATGATGCATTACTGACCAACTTTGCATACAAAATAAATTAAGCCACAGAAAGCACGGGCAGACAGACAGTCCTTCCATTTCCCTTCATCAAGAACCAACTGCAATGACTTTCTCATGGAAATTAAAGCAACCCTGTCAGCAAATGTGAAGTCTGAATTCAGCATTTCCATGACTTGTGCATAACAGGAAACAGATTACAGGAACTCTGTTTTACTGAACTACTTATTAGACTTTGAAAATTTTTAAGAATAAGTTTGCTTGTTGCATATAAAGATGATTCTGAATTTAAAAACTACTTTTGGTAAAATAGCCAGGAATTTCTGGGCAATCTGCAGCAGTGTTTATTTCCTATGTTTCTAATCAAATTGTATTAGTGCAGGCTTCATGTGATTTGGACTAAAATTGTTCAACATTAACGTTTATTAGTGTAAAAAGTTAAGTCTATGTTATAGCACCCTCTTTTTACACAGTATAAACAAATGTTTCTCAATTAAGGTGATTCTAAAGTTCCCATGACTGGTCAGATACATACTACTTGTTTAGCTAGTGTGAGAAGCAAGAAAAGGACAGCTGCAAATGCTGTTTTCATAGCAAAACTAAGCATGTGAGACAATACAAGGCACATGCAGTTCTTAAACATGTTTTCACTTCAGTCAGACTTTAGAATATTGGTAAGAAAAGTTCAGACAAAGTTTGACTTCTTCTAATTCAGTTCAGCAAGTAAAGAAACATCTTACAGTAAGCGAATTGCTGTTGCTTCAAACTATGCTTTTAGAACATGCATAGTGGTCAAGCATGCATGATTATTCCTTCAACCCTCTGAACATGACCACATCATCACATTACAAAGAAGATACGGAACAGACTGAGAAAAATGTACTTTTGCTTATAAACAATTTAAGTCATAATCTAATCATAGAATGGTTTGGGCTGGAAGGGACCTTAAAGATCATCTCATTCCAACCCCCCTGTCATGGGCAGGGACACCTTCCACTACACTGGGTTGCTCAAAGCCTCATCCAACCCGGCCTTCAACACTTCCAGGGATGGGGGGTCCACAACAACTCTGGGCAACCTGTTCCAGAGCTTCACCACCCTCACCGTGAAGAGTTTCTTCCTTATATCTAATCTAAAACTACCCCTTTTCACTTTAAAGCCATTGCCCCTCATCCTATCACTACATGCCCTTGTAAAAAGTCCCTTAATCCTCTTTTAAAAATAGCCTACCAAACCCACAACTTATTCGCTGGGAAACAGGCAAACGAATATTTAAACTGTAACATTTGGAAGTGGCACTCCGACTTAATTTCAGGATTTCTTCTTAATCATAAAAAAGTTTAGGTCCCTAACTTACTTCAAATTGTCATAAAATGAAAACTAGATAATCTCCAAATCGAATTTCCAAATCCTAGTTAAACCTTACAACTGCCTTTGGCAAACTCGAAATATCAATGAAATATGACCGACATCCCCCTACATTGCTAGATGAATGCTGAATAGAAAAAGCCTAGAAGAGAATGAATATGGGAAATACAATCCCTTCAATTTTTGGAGCCAGAACAGAAAAATTTGTATCCTTTGCCTCTTGCTTTGGTCAGGTCTGGAGAAGCTGTCCTACAGCTGGTTTTACACTTAAATCACTACTCATGCTCCTCTGTCAAATACGAATATGAAAAAACCACACCCCTGATCAACAGATTATGCATGCAAAGATCCTAATACAGATAAATCACAATGGCATTAAAATCTTTTTGGTGAAAAAAAATTTGTAGCACAAAAATTGATGAGTTGCACTGATAATACAAGTAATAACTGTAGACAATCCATTGATAGCGGGTAGGGGAACACAACTCCCTCATATAGGTGAAATTCAATATTAGTGAAACTGGGTACAACTGTTCAGCAATGACAGGATTTGATTTATGCAGTTTAAAAGACATCCTATTTTAACAATTAACGTACAAATTTTACTGCAACAGAACAACAGACTGGGTGTTTATTCCTGTAATTCTAAAATGAAAGTTCCAAATATTGACCAAAATAAATCTTTTCTTTACCTGCAAACTTAGAAAAACGCATACAATTCATTATGGTTTGTCCATTTGTACTGTCAGCTTCTTTTCATTCACTCATAAAGGAGTTAATACTTTAAAGAAATAAAGCAACAGAAATTCTCCCAACTCCAGAGATACGTAAATTCATTTTAGATGCTCTGAAAAAGATTGTTGTAATTTTCTTTAAATTGTTACTCCTTGTTGCAGCTTCAAATAAGTAATGTGTTTCATCCTTTCCACCTAGGTAATTATTTAATGGGCCCTGTATACATGAAAATACTCCTGTGATTAATATTATGGAGCCACATTTTTGTAAGCTAGCTATCAGTATATTTCAATTTCTGAGTGTCTGAAAGAGCTACAGAAAATTGAGGGCATCAAAACATGGAAAAAACCGATCACCTGATGTTTACACAGGCAACGTATCTTCTTCAGTTCCAAAAGTTTTGAGAAGTTTGAACACAAAAGCAACCCAGCAATTTCAATTTCCTTCTTTCAGCTTCAATAAAGTAAATAAAGATCAGCTCCAGAGAAGCTCTACGCATATGAGGAAGGACAGATATTTTCCTCTATATCTAGTTAATTAAAAATATTTCTGAACAAAAAGAGGGAAAGTTGCCAACTCACACTAGATGCACACACGCAGAGGGAGGAGACTAGTCAAATATTGCACAACTGCTCTCCTGAAGCCTAGCATCCAACTGCACGCCAAGCAGAAGAGTAGCACTGCGTAAACACATGAATGGAACTCCAGATGGAACCATGACAAGTCTCAGTGTCACTCATAGTGCCTAAGTGCGTAAGACAATATGTCTTACAGTTACAGAGCAAGTCTCTTCACAAAGCTAAGATCATTAGCCCTGGATTTTGCCAGCCCTTACATGTTATTAAAGCTCTTGGAAAGAAAGGAATCCTACTCATAGCCATTCTCAAACGCTACAGGTAACATAATGGACTGAAAACAAAATAAAAGGAATTTATCAAAGCCAATTTACACATATGTTTTTATATCCCAGAACTTCCAGAGTTACCAAGCACAGCATTATACAGAGACCAGTTTCGCCTACACACAGAACTTCCAACAGTTTAATCAAGTCAATTTAAAACAATTAAAAAAATAAGCACTGACTGCCTTGGAAGTAGCTTATTTTTGTTGACCTGACAGAGTTTAATAGACCTACAATTAACAAAAGTATCACCTGCACCAGTCAGTTTAAATACAATGTCAAAGCTTATGCCACGCTTCCTAAGCGATACTGGGAAAACAGTAAGTCAGTGACAACAAATGCTTTTTATCCTACTGCACCAGTGTGAGTATACTCAAAGTGACAAAACATAGCTATGTATAATGGAAATAACTTATGGAAGTGTTCCCTTTAAATTACATCATTGTTTTGATGTAGCACATACATAGCAGCAAGCACCCAATGCTTTATGACAACATCCTAATTAGGAGTTGGGAATGTTTGGCCACGTGACTTGAATGCCTAAAACTCAGTCATAAGAATCAGAGCCATTTATAGCCTGTACTACTAGTTCATAATTTTTGATACCATGAAAAAGTAACTGTATCCTACTGACTTTGAAAACTGTTGCTCTAGAGCACTGTGCTCTATTAGCAGGCTCCTCCATTTTTCAAGTGGTATTAAAATTTTTCAAGTGACAGCACAGGTCTCTCTGTACTTGAGCTATACCCGTCCTGAAAATAGTCTTGTTTATCTCTCAGTGACCTCTTAGAAGCAGTCAACAGATGCCAGGTGCACAAAACATCCATTTTTCTTACATTCTCTAACAAAAAAACCAAAAAAAAACCAACCAAAATTGCAACTAGTCAAACACTTTTAAAAGCAGTACAAGACGAAAGTCTCATGATAACCTTCAAGACTATTACAATAAAGGATCTAAGATTTGTTTTGGTTACATGAGCACTCTAGGAAGTTCTTAAAAGAAAGCAGCCCAAACAGCGTGTAAGAAATTGATACATATTCATGCATATGTCGCTCTCCTTTTCTGAAGGAATCACTTCAGTCCCTCAAGTTTCTGATGTCATTTCCTACAGCAAATTACCAAATCAGGAGAGGGCATCCTACAGCTCAAGATCCAGACTTCCATTTCTGATGCACAATTTCAGCTGTGAATTGATGACAGCATGTACATCAAATAATAAAATATTGTGTTTTGCATTCATTTTCACAACAGTGCTTTAGAAAGTACAATTCTACCATTCCACAGGTGACAAAAACATTTTGCCTGGTGTCACCTAGGAGGGCAAGGCAAAAGCAAGAAACGGAAGACAATTCTTCTGAAGTTCTACACAATATCACCTTTCTTTCTCCTTATGGACTTCTCTTCACTATTTTCAGTCATTATGCATTCAGTGTATTTTAATAGCAATCTTCTAATTTCCATCTTAATTTTCTCACCACATTTCAAAGCATATACAGACTGTATTCCAAGTCTTCCAAAGCGCTGCAGTAACAATTCTGAACAATAACCTATTCTGAAAACTTAGTAGAAATGGAGAAGCCTAATAATTCAAAATGCACAAACCTGTAGTTTATGCTTGTTTCTGAGGATATACATAAATTCAGTGCTGAGTTTAAAAATCTGTCATATTTAGACATTGCAATTAATCTTGAAAGATATTTACCCACAACAGCAAAGAAGGAGCAGTCTCTATTTCTTTCTATTTTAATACTACACAAAATAAAACCCTGTCCATGGTATTACAAAGGTTTCTCAGTCAAGTTTTGCAAGTTTAAGACCCTGCCTAATGTCTTTGTCATCGCTGCAAGACAAGTAAGAAGAATACAATTGTTCGTCCTACTTTGCGTCATTTTTGGAGGTAAGAGAAAACCTGAACCAACAGAAGAAAATGTCCTTCTGCCACTCATTGCTGACCCACGCTAGGAGTTTTGCCAACAGAGCTATAAAGCATAGACTTTGTAGAGCAGGAAGAGAGAACGGGAAGTTTGGGTA
This sequence comes from Tauraco erythrolophus, assembly GCF_009769465.1. Lineage (NCBI taxonomy): Eukaryota > Metazoa > Chordata > Aves > Musophagiformes > Musophagidae > Tauraco > Tauraco erythrolophus. Next base: position 31,153,040 of record NC_141496.1, read on the forward strand.
GATGTCTAATACCTCATACTTGCAGGTAGCGTTTGTGAAGACAGAGACAAGGAAACAGAATGCACAGGAATGGCCCACTGCCTTCACTGATTTAACAGAATTATTGACTGACTTAAAAAATGAAATACAACCGACCAAACAGTTAAACGGACATACCACATAGCTATGTAAAAAAGCGTTTGATTTTAGTTGAGATAGCTGAATAAAAAACTTCTAACCTTAGGAGACCGAAACTTTCCCAACGAAAATGCAAATTTTTATATTAATTTAAATCTTATTTTTATGAAAGATTAAAAATTTCCACATATAGGCTTAATACTGACCTCCCACACTCAGGCTTCAAATTAAGCCGATTTATATGCCAAGAGAGCAAATCTAAATAATTTTTTCATTAAATTTTAATATTATGTAGAAAGCAAAACTTAAAGAGTCAAAATTAAACACAACGCTGCAAACAAAACATGAAACCTGGCTTGAGCTATGCTTTAAATTAAAGAATCATAGAATGGTTAGAGTTGGAAGGGACCTCAAAGATCATCTAGTTCCAATCCCCCTGCCATGGGGGGTTGGAATAGTACATTGTATAGTATATTGTATTTGTGGAATTAGTTTTCCCTAAACATTAAGGATGACTGTTGCTTACACAGAAAATGCAAACGTCTAAAAAACAGTACCTTTTGTTTGTTTGTTTGTTTGAGTCTCAACAAACAACCGTTTTTAGGCTTCCCCTACACATGACAGACGCACATTAAAAATTAAACACGTAAAGAGGCAGCAACATTGTAAACAGCCCGATGACTACAAGAGCGCCTACTTTAACGTTTCAGACCAGCCGTGGTCTCAGTGAAAGCGAGTTCCATTCCACGCGAGGCTCAGTAATAATCCAAATCCGTATTTCGGTATTTTCTCCCTGTATCTCTACCCACTTGCACCCACGTACACTCTCGCAGGGCTGACCGACGAACTCCCTGTGTTTCTACAAGAGTCTGGAGAGCCTGCCGCTCCCCTGGCCGGCTGCAGCTCAGGCTGCACCTTCTGACACGCACGCAGCGACGAGCGACCGCCACAAAAGCGCAGAGCTCCGGGGCGCAGCTCCGCGCTCGCGTGACACAACTGCTAAGCTGTGGCCGCCGGTGCTGTGTTCCCCCGACAACTGCGTTGTTCGGGAGGCTTAACCGAGAGAGGGAGGGAGGGAGAGAGGGAGGGAGAGGTGGGACCGCAGCCCCGGCCACATCCACCACATCCACCGCGGTGCCTGCCCGAGCGCGACCCACGAGCACAGGGCCTCCCGCTCGCGTCCGCGCATCCTTCGGCTCAGCGGCCCCGCGGGACCCGCAATCCCTGTCCCCGGCGGCATCCCCGAGCACGGCGCGACGGGCGCGGCCGGGCAGGGGGCTGCGGTCCCCTCGCCCCGCCGCGGGCTGCCCGGGCGAGGGCAGCGGCGGCGCAGGCAGGTCCGCCGCTTCGCCCACGGCCCAGCCCGGCCGAAGCGAGCCGCGGCGGGCGCAGAGGGCGGCGGCCACCGTCCCCTCGCTCCCCGCGGGAAGGCCCCGGCCCAGTCCTGGGGGTGGCGTAAGAGCCGCGGCTGCTCCTGCAGAGGGGACCCCGGCCGCACCGTGCCGTGCCGTGCCCTGCCTGTTCCCGTCGCCGGGAACCGGCCCGCAGCGCTCGCCTACCCAGAAGCTCTCGGCGAAGTACGCCATCATCACCCCGCCGCCGCCCCGGCCACCGGTGAGCCCAGCCCCGGCCGCCTCAGCCGCCGAGACGCGACGGAGGAAACGGGCGCCGCCGCGGCGCACCGCCCTTCCCGTTACGGTGCTACCGCCTCCTTCCACACGGATCCCCCGCCCCGGCCCCGCGCATGCGCACAGCCGCCCCCTCCCCACCCCGCCCCCACGGGCTGCTGCGCAGGCGCACAGCGCGTCCGTTCCCCGCAGCGCTCGGAAGGGCATGCGCAGGGAGCGCACCGCGGCGGCGGGACGGTTCTCCGCGGCCCCCTCGTACCCGGCCGGGCGGGCGGGAAGCCGCCTCCCGCCGCCCCCTCGTACCCGGCCGGGCGAGGAGCCGCCTCCCGCCGCAGGCGGGCGGGGCTCGGCGCTCCTGCCGCAGCGCGCGCGCACGGTCCGACACCTCCGATCCGCGGGAAAGGACGGGGTGCCCTCGCGTGAGCGAAGAAATCCCGCGCTGCAGAAACACGGACGCAGTTGCGGAAGGCAGACTCGGAAGTCTTGAGTGACAACCCCCTCAAACGTGTTCGGTAACTGCTGAAGGACGGCTCCAGGGAGCGCTGCGACGCACGGAGGAAAAGGGATTCGTGCCGTTTGAAGTAGGCTGCACGCCCAAGCATCGTTCCAGCCAAGCGACGTGAGACCCTTCAAAGCAGGTGATGACTAGTCCTGCCGGGAACTTTGCTGATGAAGCATAGCTAGCTTACCCTCCCCCAACTGCCTCCTCTCACAGGATTTTGCACTTCCAGTGGCATTCTCCTGAAAACGATGCTCATCTAAAACCAGGAAGCCTGGAGAAACTGTGTACTTCGAACCTTCATCTTCTTCAGTTTCCACACCCTTCACTTAGTTGATGTAGATTATTAGCCAGCGGGGGTGATGCCGATTGCCAGACCAGAACACAGAGCCACTCACGTGCCATCTGTGGCCAGTCCGTACCTGGAGTGTTGCTTTTCAGTGGGAGTATCTTAATAATGTTCTTCACGGCAGTCAGCACCACAAGGCTCCTTCTGCGAACTGTCCTGTTCTAGCTTAATGAGATGATTCGTTGCCCAAGACAGCAGTTAGGTTTTCATGACTGCCTAAAAACAGAGGGCCAGGTCTAAGCAGTGGTGTGAGGGGCTGCAGCTTCTTGTCCTATGAAAACGTGGTAAAGCAACCTATCCAAACTTCGTCTATGGTTTTGTCAGCACAAAGCTTTATCCAAGATACAAAAAGTAAGAAGCTGATATTCTATGCTGGGTGTTCAAGGTCCTCCCTTCCCCCCTTATGGAAACCCTATCAGTTCTGGTTTGAAAAACCTCACCTGCTTCCACCTGAATACTGATGTCCTTTGGCCTTCATTCTGTAAGATACTAGGTAGGGCATAGAGCAGAACATCCAAGTCATCCCTAAGACCCTGATGAATTCACCAACTCGTGTCAAATTTGTGCTAATTAGAGACTTCCACGAAAGCCCAATGGTTAGGAAAAACGTAGTTCAGAAGTTTATATAGAATTTCATGAGGGAAAAAAAAAAACCCTAGCTAAAGACAGCTGAATCTGTATTACTCGTATCAATGTAAGTCAGTGTGATTCATTCTGCCTTACAAAATTTCAACTACCTTTACCAAAGATGCTTTCATGGAAGATGAACGATACCATTCTGAACTGGTATCACAGTCACTGGTAACTGACTGTAGCTTTAGTCCATCACTTCCTGTACCTCCATGGTAAGTTTAGGAGTTTTTTTTCTTTCTCCCAAAGTTTCAGTATATGCAAAGCATGCTAAGTTGCCAAGATAGAAAACTTCTGGACCCCTTTCATAGTCAAAATTTATTTAAAAGTCCCAAGACTGTTAAAGCTGGATCTCTCTCTTTGGATAGCAGTAGTAAGTACGTGTATCGTAATTCTAAACAGTAACCACATGCTATACATGACTACACTTAAGAAAAACTACTTTAAGTGTCTGTTTACTCGACATAAGTAAGCAATCTGCATTATGATCTGGAGAAAGATACGACCATAGTACTTTTTCCAGTGTGCATTGTTAATCTGCAAGGATGTACACCAGGGCAAACAGTGAGATAAAAGCTGTATGATCAGAGCTGAAGGTTTTTATTCCATAAAAGATAGGAAAATACCTTTCACAGGGACATGCTATGATGGAAGGAGAGTTGGGTTCACTTCTACATTTCCTAGAAAAGTTCTCATTTTCCACATTTTCAAAACTATACAGTAATACCTGATCTACTGCTACATCTGGAAGTGAAGCAACTGCTGCAGTGCTGCAGCAATCTACCATCAAGCAAATATCAAACCCATCCTCAGGTTTTCAGCAACAGCTTTCCATGCACATTTGAGTGACATACAAAATCTTAAGACCTGAACTTTAAGGCATTCTGCCACATAGGTACAGTTATGTAGAAAACCACTTTGATAGAGATTATGGATCAATAGTTAATATTCTTAAGGCACATTGGAATTCCCCATAATAAAATAAATTTCTTAGGAGTAAACTTTCTCTTGAACTTGATATACTATCATAAAACGAGCTCTACTAGCAGCAAAGGGCTATTGTTAAACTTTACCATCGTACATGCCAATCTTGTCCCTTATCTTTTAGAGTGGCACAAAATGAAAAATCCTTACTACAGTCCTGTTATGCATGCTTCTTCTTTGGAGACTGGCCTGGATAGGAACATCCTAGATTACTGATTACCTTGTCTTATGTGCTGCTGTAGTAAGCATGACTGAAGAATCAGTCTGCATACTGTGCCAGTGCCATGGCAATATCCAGTCAGTATTTCTATAGTTTTTCAGTCATGGTTCTCGCACAATACCCAGCAGCAGGTATTAGCAGGTATCAGCGCTCAGTATGTCGCATTTGAATTTAAAATTCAGTGTAAAGGAGCATAAGGAGGTGTGACGGGGAGGTGATTTTATGTGCTAGGTTGGCTATTTTATGCGCCGGGTCAACATTCAGCCAGTTTATTAAGGTCATTCCAGAAGGTGAGCTACACTCACATGAGATCTTGAGGTTATGAGACCAGCTAATTACAGTACTTAAATGCAGAAATTCATGCTCATATTCAAACCAAATTTTTAGACATAGTATGAAAGGAACAGAGACCCTCATCCAGTGTGTAAATCTGTGTGTGGGGGCATCTGCGCTATGAATGCTGTACACAGTATTGGTAACCCGTATCTTGACAAACCACCTCCCACCCCCTCACTAAGAAACTCAACACCACAAACAAACCTCAGAAGACTGAGATAAAAGCAACAGAAAATAATCCAAGATATGGGAACTAACATCCACCAAGTAAACTAGAATTCTTCAGGCTGGAAAAGAGATGGTTGAGAACACATGAGTAAGAAGAGAAGAGACAAGTTAAAATTGGAAAATATGTGTTAATGAAAGAACAAAATTCAGTCAAGCTAGAAGGAAGGGAAACTTGACAAAGTTTCTAGGTTTCTCTAGACAGAGAAATCCATAATGGATTGCTGAATACAAAGACAGTATCACTTATTCTGGAAGTCCCTGATCTGCAAGTTAGTGAAACCTGTGAGAATACTTTGCAATAGTATCATTTACAGTACTTTTTTCCTTTTCCCTAGGTATTGGCTGCCAAGGACAGGATATTGGGTTAGGTAGACTGCTTGTCCCAGTACAATTGTTCTTTTGTTCTCCTATCGTAATGGGAGTGGACAGAAAGGAACATTATTTTGACAGCCATAACTAGACAGTGAGTCTGTATAATACAAATATTCCATTGCATATTTTCAGCAGCTTTCATGGAAGATGCAAAGTTTTCTAGATTACCAATTTTTCAGTGAGTTAAAAAAAGCAATTCCTTTCCCATTTTTGCCATCTACACAAGTGTAATGCTAAAGAACTGCAACAACAAGCCTTACAGGAAGGGTATGAAGAACTAAGCAGACGTCTTGGCGATACCAGTTAATGGTTATATTTCATTAATGTAATTCCAATTTTTGAAAAAGGATGCTATTGATATGAATGTGCGTTGCACACATGTGAAAGGAGGTATTTAGCTCAGAGTTTCCCTCTCAGAAAAGTATTCCTGATTCCACAGTTTGCTCTCTACATCTCAGTTTACCCATTCTCCCATATTTCCAGCTTCTGGTTTTTTAAGTGTTAATGTTAACTTGTTTTCAACAATCAGTTCTTTTAAAAGGTGCAGATCATCTGAGATGTGGCGTGGTATACACTAAGTTGTTACTTGAAAGAACTTGTCAAATACGATACTGAAGTTACAGTGCCTCTAGACTACGGACATTAGTGTCATTGAAAAGTAAAGATTGCATATTATATTTTTACCTACAGTAATGAAGTTAATTTGCCTTTGGTCTAAGCCAGTTGAAAATGGATTATGAATTCTGGGTGAAATAACTGTATTCAGTTATTAGTAAAACCCTTGATAAAGGAACCTACACTGAATGTGCTAATACTTTAAGATGGGAAAAAGAATAAAGAATCCAAATAATTCCCCAAAATAATTCAGATTATGATATAACTTAATGTCATAATGAACTGCCAAAAGTCAGTTGATATTTAAAGCTCTTTTATAAATTAAAAATGAGTAAGAAACTGATTTAGAGAACCTGAAGAAACAGATTGAGGTGAAGCCATTTTGTATACCAGATATATATTTCCTATACTAGATTGAGGTCGTGCCTTAAAAAATGCTTTTTCTTTCTTTACTATCCTTGTTAAATAACTACATAGAGAATCTTGATAGGTAAACAGGAATTCATATTGCCAATTGAGGTATGTTCTAAAGATTCTAAGCACCAGAAGGAGATATAAAAAGCCAGAGTTGTTTACCAATGTGGTGGAGAGCAAAACATGGGGAAAAGGAAGACAGAGTGAATTGTTAGCTTCCTTTCAAGAGTTATTTAATTTTGGTAAGTACTGTCAGGTTACTTTGTAGGATTTAAAAACCACCAGGATTATGTTCTAATCAAGCAATTGTACCTGAATACCTGCATACATTACCCAGAAGCTTAATAATTCACTTGCTTATGACCTACACATTACCTTCACGACTAGACATTTATTGCAGCCTTTTTGTACAAGAAGTGTAATGAAATCCCATAGATAGAAGTTAAAGCTGGAAAAGCTTAGGAAAAAAATCTGGCTAGGATAAAGAAATTATAAAGTTAGCAAAATACAGCTAACTTGAAATAATTTATTCCAAGGGTATTGGGAATTCTCCAACACAATCATAAGGCAGGCTAGGCCTTTTCTAAAATACGTGCGGACTGTGGTCTGATGAGAGATCACTGGTGAGGTTACAGCCTACATTACACTTCTGGGTAGGATGAACGGTTCTAAAATCTTTTCTGAGTTTAAGATAAGCAAAAATACTTATGCACAGAGTTATAGATAGCCACATGTATTACAGCAAGAGAACAACTGAATTTTTTTCAACTTGGTGCAACACCTCTTCGAAGCTCTTTCAAAGCTAGTAATTATTTCTGGATTCTGTTGAAGATTCATAGCTAGTTTTAATGATACTGTTTTCAACATCCCTGGAATGATGTATTCCATTAGGCTGCATCATCTGACTTACTGTATACTTAAATGTACAATTCTATTGATCTAGTCATCAAGCCTGATTGCATCCCGTTCATTACTTCAATTACTTAAATGATAAACCCAACAGCATTGCTTCACAGTGAGTCACTTAGTGTCAATACTCCACCTTTATTACGCTTCTGCTCTGTTGCTGCCAAAAGCGTGTTTCATCAAATCAACCTTCAATCAAACACAAGAATCAGAAAGCATTAGTGAACTTTACTAATGACAAACTGGAGTAGTTTAGTGGTTGTAGATTCTATTTTGACTTCTAGTCACACGTCAGCCCTGCATGAAAAATTCTGGGAGATTTCTAATACATTCAGGAGGTGCATTACTTCAGAAACATCATACTGAGTTTTTTTCATCTATATTTTATGTAAGGTGGGCAAAAAACACGATAAATTCTTATGCTGTAATACTGTCAAGAATACATTCAGTGGTTAGCTGAATTTATACTGTTCATGTATCAATATATTTGACGCTGCATACACGTTCTAAGCACTTACCTGCAAATATGTCAATCAAGGAACTTGGAGCAGCTTCTTATTTGCAGTCAACTAGTAAAAGTAACCTAAATGAAAAAAAGATGGAAGTATTTAAAGCATTTTTAAGTCAATGGAAAGCAAAGAAACCTGAAGCATTTAGAAGAGCAAGCTGATTATATAACTGCATGTAGTACCAAAGAGCTCCACAGTACCTACCACACAAGCAAGATGTGGTGTCCAGATCAAAAAAATCTTCTCCACTCTGGTTATAATATACAACAGAAACAGAATAGGTAACTGGTGGTAGGGTCTGAAGCTAAACTAGTAAGATTACATGGTATCTCAAGAAAGTATTCTTCGTACAGCATAGTGAAATAAACTGTGCTTGTGTTCTTAATTAAGGCAAATACAGCTTATAATTATTACTATACTAAAAAGAAGGAAGTGCAGAGGCTTGGGAATGAGTTTATGAAAAGATAGTAAATGAAATAATGAAAAAGAAAGATGTCAGTCTGGACAGATTTTTTTAGCTGCCTAGGTAATAAACAGCTATTTGAAATATTGTGAAAGAGAGAAAATAACTTGGTTATACATGTACTTAATTAGGATTGCACATCAAAGATCAGAATGGCAGTATGAACAGGATAGGCAGTGAATGGATTGCATTTGGGCAGAAGTCATGCTATATGAAAATAATTCTTACCTTTGATTCTTCACCACATCCATGGATATACAGGCTAATACTTACTAACAGCAGCCACCAGCTTGAGTGGCTGGAAATCAGACGTGAACTTCATCGTGTCGTTATTACTTTGATAAAACTCTTAAATCCTAAATGCTTATGAGGATGCGTAGACTCGTATGAGTAATGATTTAGAGGAACTCCTCTCTCCACAGACATGGAGTAACATCCCGTTATTTCTGCCAAATTTGAAATTAAGATACTGAGGTGGTGTGTTTTGTTTGTTGTTTTTTTTTTTTTTTAAATAAATAAAAGTAGCCAAGATGCCTATGCCTTTTAATTAGACAACCTAAACTTTTAAGTTGCTGTCTTGGGCAATTATTTGCCCAACAACCCTCTGTTTAAACACTGCCATTTTATGGACTGAGGAAGAGTTACACAGAGAGTGAATGCTTGCAACAAACGAGAGCTGTGGTCTGAGATTCCAGCTAGCTTCCATCTGGTTTTGGCCCAAAGACACCAACAGTTTTGGTGTGTAAGGCCTTCAATAAGGAGGATGGGGATAAGCAAAACTGAAGTTAGCTACATCTTCCTATGGCAAAGTACTAGAGAAAATGATGCAACTATCTTACTCCCATGTGCTAAGTTACATAAGGAATTAAAGAAAATGAATACTTGAATTCTTACTTTGTCATCTGATTCATCTGTTCTTCCAAAGCTAAAAGGAGAAGTTGCATGTATTTACATGTCTGGGGTTATTTTGGACATGGTTCCAAAATGTTTATTTGAGCATGTACATTTCAGAATGAAAAATGTACAGGTAACACAGTGACCATCAATGTGTTAAGAGGAAGAAAAACCCACCACACAAGATGACTCAGAATTTGTTTTTGAGGTAATGATTAAGTTAAAGACACTGAAAGATGCCTTGTGTCAAGATGCAGTTTTGGGAAGAAAAATACCACCTCAGAATTTATTTGTAAAACAGTTTGCATGGTGTGGTTTTTTTTGTTTTGTTTTGTTTTTTTTTGCGTTAAGTTTTAAAGCAAATATCTCTTTCATTTTTTTTAAGGTCTCATTCACTATCTTTGTTTTCAAACCACGGAACCCTTCAGTTTCTGTATCTGCAAGCCACAGAATCCCCTCAACAAGTCAACATGAATGTAAAGCTGAAAGACAGCTTGAGTAAACTGCAAATTGAATATGCCCTGCATATAGAGAAATAATAGAAAATTAAAAAATACTGATATCAGTTATAGTAATAACTGCAGTAGTTACACATTGAAATTAACCTCCATGCTGGAAACATTGGAAGACTTTACAGTTTCCCTGTATTCTTAACAGAGGAAATCTATGACTATCCATTTTGCCAAAGGGCAATAAGAAAAGGAAAAATGGGTAAAAATGTTTTGTTTCCATATTTTAAATATAAATTCAGATTTGACAAAAATGATTTATATCTGAAGCTACAAAATAAATACCTCAATTTTCACTGTTGTTATTCAAATGAAAGTCTGGCAAAAAAGAACTGGTGTCACAAAACCCCCTGAAAAACTACAATTAGAAAATAATTCCTTATATGCCATCATTTACGCATAAATGCATTAACACATGTGCAGCATAATTGCATGTTTCCCTTAAGAAGTGGACTGATTATTGGAAACAACCTCATTTTAAGTCCGCTACTATTCAGATTAACAACATTTGGGTGTCTTTTGGGGAGTTTTGATGGTATATACTACTCGTTTTATGCAAAACAAGTGTAAACACCTCTGAAAAAATGCACTTTACAGATTAATAGTTTATATAAGCAGTATGTTTCATTTTGAGTCATTCTGGGATAACAAAGCTGCTAACATCTACTCTGTAAGCACTTAACACATAAATTATTTTATACAAACAATATTCCTACTGAAATGCTTTCTTTCAAGTACATCTTTAAATGAGATGTAATTGTTTTTTTTTTCTTCCCCATAAGAAACTGCATGACCTACCTTGAAAGTACAATCCTTTGCACTGTTGCAGTCTGACCACAAACTTAGTTATAACATTCATTTCACTTACTCAAGATGCTAGCACTTACTCATTTGTTTGTATATACAGGTAGTAATTAACCTCAGACTCGAAATTAGAGGCCATAGCTTTAAGATCAGACTCTAAGCTGATAGTAGGAGACTTGAACAAAACATCTGACTGACGGCTGGATGTTCTGTCATAGGTACGCTGCAACATAAGGGGAATGGGGAGGGCTATTTGAAAGCAAACAAAACTTCCCCCCACCCTCTCCCACAGAGCCCCCGGTGCACTCAGCCAACAGGAACTGACCTCTCTGCTGATCAAAACTTGGTATCTAGACACCCATGTTGCTGACAACAGCTATTCCACAGCCTTCTCTTGTTGGAGGCAGAAATTGAAGTCCTTCGTTAAGCAAACTTTTCAGCTAGTGTATGCAGCAATTAATTTCTACTATAAATTTTATTATAGTAAGTAGTTATAAAAATGCATTTTATTGAATTTAATCCTTACACTATAGAAGCTGTCTGCGCTAGACATAAGTAATTGTCTAAATTGTCTACATGGTGTTGACCAACTGTTAAATATTGGAAGTGAACAAAAAAATGTTTAAATCAACATGGGTGAATTCTGTCCAGAGAGCTACTACTGTTAGTTTCATACTTTCATTTTAGAGATTCCTGTATCAGAAAGTTATATAAACGGAAGGACACCTCTTGAAATAGTTCATGGTCCCATAAAAGCTAGATAAAATTAGACTAAGGCCACTGCAAGTTTTGGTTCCAAGTCTTGAATAATTTTAATTTATTTCTAGTTTAATACTTTTTTAATTCACATTATTGATGGCACAAGCAATGATATTTTTTTTGCTTTCCCAATTGTTTAGACTTAACAAGCAACAGCTGTTTCAAACAAAAATACAGTCAATGTACCATTTTTCACTAGTAAAGCAGTTACCTGTTGTCATCCTACACGTGTTAATTTCAGTCCACGTAAACCTCCTACTTCTGCATCAATCTGCCTTCAAGCAGCATGAAGCATCTAAATTGAACTGACCTTAACTTATCCAAAGATAATTTTCTTTCAGATAAAATGAAAATCCTTATTTAAGAGACTCTAGAACTTACATGTGTGAACCAGAAGAGTGCACTACTGGGTCAGGCAAAACTTAAATGGAACATGAAATTTTAATCTTTCATTAAAAATTGGAATGCAACATCTATATTTAAACAACTTTATTAACATAGTCAAGCAGTGATTAACATTCACATCTATTATGTCACATCATACAAATGTAAATACAAAATTACTACAGTACAATATATATTCTCTGCATGATCCAAAATATTTGGTGGCCCCAAAAACTCTTTAAAATTCAGCAGCTTATCAAAAATTAAAACCATATTCTATTTAAAATGAAGTTCTGTTAGCACATAGGCAGACTTCAAGAAATGTCACTCAATTTAGTACAGTTTGAAAGGTTGCAGGAGGATATGTTTGAAGGAAACATTCCAACATTGTGGCAGATACAGAAACATCAGATTTAAAGCTTTCAAGCAAAAAACTCATACAACCTAAGTTGTCAGCAGAAAGATTCAGTCATCTTTCATTTTAAATTATTTTGTATATTTCATTCAATTTAAAATTTTAGAAGTGTCTAGCATTAGTAAGTCAGGCAATGTTCAATGACTACCTATCTCTTCCCACGAAAAAAGGTGATATTATACTGGAGATTTCAACAGCCAAATGAAGCTGCTTATACCAGTCCTTCTTCCTAAACGCTGTCCTCGCAAAAAACACCCAGGCCTTCTCAATTTTGTTGCTCACCCAAAGTAAGGAAATAGATATCTAAGGCGAAAGTAGCACAACAGAACCAGCTTATAGAAAAATGATACTATACTGTAAGCGCTGAATTCTTCAAGATGTGGATTTGGCTTACTTAAAGTATACTGTAACACCACACAGGGATTCATTTTATAGAGCCATTTTAAACTTCCCTCATGTAAGTACATTCAAGTGAGTATGTATCCGTATTATTTTAGCAGAATATACTCTACAAGGCAAGCAACAACAGTACTCGCCTTAGTTTTCCCCGTTTAAAATGATCTAAAACTGGCTTGCTCCAACCATTAAGTGCAAAGAGCAAGCACCAGTGGCAGACAAAAACCAGTTTCTATTGTAGAAGAATACCTAGAGGACTGATGGAGGCAAGTCATTCTGGAGAATGCACAGGTGAGTGAAATACACAGCTACTGATCAAGCTTTATTTAATCAAGATGAGGTTACTGGAAACACTTATGTAATATATAACAAATACGTATGCAAACTACACCAACGTCTATCTGAGACAACTGCAGGATGTTTTGCCATTTCACTGTAGAGCTTAACCTTTATCTAAGACAAAAAGTTACTCTTTAGACCCTATATAGAAGCTTTATGCATCTATCATCCCCATGAAATATAGTATTGAAGCAGTTAGTGTTAAGTTGCAACTTCTTTCCATGACAAAATCTGAAACAAACAATTTCCAATATAATGTTGCATTTAAAGCATTTTTCAAGAAATATTTCAGTTGTTTGAATATGGATGCATTCTCCTCAAGGGAAGAATGTTTTTGCACCTTATCTGTTAATACATTCAATATGAATAAATAGGTGAAGCAAAAGTCATTGTTATCCCACAGTAGAAGGTTAATTTAGAGTAAGTTTAAGACAGAGGAGCTGCCTAAATGAAATACATAAAGTGATATAATTAAGACACATTTTTATTAGCATGTGTTCTGAACAAAAAGGGTACAAGAGTATTCACCTGAGATAAAGCTAGTATTTGAATATTTCTAAGTAGCAATGAGTTTCACTTGAGGAAAGCCACTTGAAGTTTTAAAATATACATTTTACTATTATACAATATATGCAGTTTAAGTAATTAAGATTGATGCTTACATAAAATTCCTAACAAAAAAAATAAAATCACAGTGTGTATCAGTATCGTTAGTTACAAAATTTATGCTACTCCATAACTTTTAAAAATTATAATGATTATAAATTTTAAACTCATTCTTCTAAAAGTGATCTTTTGAGTACAAGCTTTAAGGAGCAATAAACTAAAGCATAAGAATTAGCTTATTACAATTTAAATATATACATATTCACTGATTTAGAAAATAATTAAGCTTTGGAAAAAAATTACAAAATTGATTATTTTTGCTTGCACTGGTTAAAATAATGAACTATTCTAATCTTTTTCTCTAAATGAAACGAACTGTTTCCTGAATATGTAATGAAAAAAATTTAGTATCGAACTTCTCTTAAGACTAATTTAACAGCAATTTAGAACTGCCAAAAAGATGCATTTATAAGGATTTTAAATACACTTTCTGTTACCAACTTAGGTTGATCAGCAGCTTTTGTTCACTCTCAGAATCCTTCAAAAAGGGAAACTCAAAACAGGAAAAAGGCATATATAAAACCAGTAAACACTGACCTCCTGAGGTTCCTACGACAAAAATATTCAAGTAGAAAATCTACACCATTACTCAGCAGCGGCTATTTCTGTAGTTTAGCACACTAACAGCACTTTATTCAGTGTGTAAGGAGCAAATGAAGTAAGCCGTGCTTTTAGCATGCCAAGAGGCAGAAACACTGGAATGTAACAAAGACAAACTCACAATTCTACCAGTATAAACATTCAGTCAACATTCAAGAACTGTCAAGACTACACCACAAGAATTAAGATGCTTTTTACATATCCCATGATGCAGTAATTGATTATTGTTGATTATTAATGGTGATTCAGAACTTTTCTTACCTCACATTATACCCTAAAGAGCTTCTGCAAATCTCTGTGTTACATTATGCATTAGGAATATGGTTTACTTGCTTTAAAATATACCATGAGATAACTTACTGATGCAAAAGACTACTTTGTCAGTACTGTTTATTTCTGCCTTATTTCAATTATTTTCCTTGCTGTTTTATCAGATCAGTTCACATCTGTACAACTACCTATTAAAATACCTCTGTACAAAAGTGGCATCCTAACCTAATTCAAAGTGAGGTGGAGTGGTTTTATTTGGTTAAAGGGGCTTTCTGAAATTTAGGAAGTTTAGTTAAACTCAGATTCTAGCAGTTATGCTACAGTATTATTTGGGTAGGTTTTCTATTCTAGAAATTTTTTAATGTCATTTCTCTGAAACTCTTACCTAATGTTCAAACACACTCAAAATTAAAGCAAGTTTGGGTCTAAAATAATATCCCACCTTGCTAAATTTTAAAGGTTGGTTGTTTTTTTTTTTTCTTCCAGAATTTGCTTTTAAAGTGTTTTTAGTGACTATTACTAATTTAATTCACAGTTATTAGTTAAGAAGGAATTTTGTATTTGCTATAAAAGCAATGTAATTTGAAAGCAAGTTATCACATGCAATTTTGACCAAATTGAATCAACACAATGTATTAGCATTACTGAATGTATTTTATACAGTACGTGTTCAAATTATTCTTCAGGTATAATCCATTAAAATTTGCAAAGCCAAAATAAAGAGGGGGGGCATATAAAACATGCACACTGTCATGCATTGTCAAAAAAAAAAAATCACAACTCTTTAAACAGCATTTCTAAGTTCACACTCACACAGCTCAAACTTCAGTGCAATGGCTAAATCATTCAACAGTCAAAGAACAGAACCATGCAAAGAAGAGCAAGTTCTTAAAAAAAAAAAAAAAACACAACCAAACAAGAAAAACCCCAAAAAACTGTTATCCAGTATCCATTCTGCAATGCAAAGGTGAGAAACTAAATCTACAAAAAGGCTGTTATGGCTTAACTTTGTTTTGCAGATTAATTATGCAGCACTTGAAAAATGGAAAGGTGTGGCTTCACCTCTGACCAGCAGAGTTAAAAATCTCTCCATTTTCCTTTATCATCATGGGATACTCTTTAGGCAATCTAAATTATTAAAGACTTGCCACTTTCAGATGGACACAAGATCAAGTGTACCAGTTAGGATTTCACATTCACAGTACATAAGAAAATACACATGGAAGGAAAAGTAAAGGGTTAACTTAACAAGGATTTATTCACAGGAATACATGTAAGTAGAGAAAAAAAAACACAACAGAAAAGCTAAACAAATGAAATGAAGAGGATCCAAACCAACTTTCACTCCGTAGCTTTAAACTTGCACCCTTGTGCATTTACTACATCACAAAGGGCCACCAACATGCGCCGATACAGTGTAGATACCCTGCATTACATCCATTAACTTAAACATCTCCTCAAGATCATGCTTTGAACGAAAAGAAAGCGTAGAAGGTAATATGTTGAGTGGGAATAAACACAAATATAGCAATCATGTCATCGACTTCTACAATTGTCTTTACGTGCCAACTAACATTTATGCAGCCTTTAACGGGTCTTACCATGTAACTCATTTTTAGAGATTCTGATAAAATCACTAGTATATAACCATGCAGAAAGCACATCACACTGACAGCACAGAGGCAAATATTTTGCACAGCTATATCAGCTTTCCACATTGTGCAGGTTACACACAATACAATATCAATCTTATTCTTAACAGATCCTAAAAAGGTATTTCAAGGCCTAATTGTTAACTACAGTACTTTATATCTATAAATCCACAGAATCTTAAAAAGGAATTTTAACTGCAGGGCTATATTGAATTGGTAAACTGCAACACAAAACTGGCGCAACATAGGTAAATGTATACCAATTTCACTCTATGTGATGCAAGCATGCTACTTTCCCACTAATTTAAATTACTTCTGATCACTATGAGCCAGAATGCATGCCTGAACCTTAAACTGCACGTTAAGAATAATGCCTTACTCTAGAAATTAAATCTAATGAAGTACAATAATAAAATTATATCCACTACTTTAATTCTTTTTTTAATGTAAAAATTAAGATGTCAAGCTTTTCTTTGAAGTGTCCCTCTCCTTACCCCAAAAACGAAAGGAGTGACTCATTTGGCAGCTTGCAGGTTGCTTCATTTTGTCCAAGTTAACCTTTATTAATTTATGATGGGGTTTCTATATTGTACGCCGCAAGTGCCTGCTCATAATACAAACACAAGCTGCGTTTTAACTGTACTAACTTCATTTGTGTAGTTCTTCATAACATGCAAATACCTAGGAATCCCATCAAGCAGGATGAAATAACGTAGAAAACCCTTACTTAAAAAACATAAAAGAAAAAAGAAAGCCTTTTACTGTTTGTGACACCCATTCTTAGGTTTCCTTTATTGTGCGCAAAATAGTTTTCCTCTTTACGTATCCCTACGGTTCAATTATATGGTTCTCATTTTGGTACAATTCCCCACAATATTCCAGAATGTGCTGTTTTGTGACTAGATTCTTTTTTTTTTTTTTTCTTCTTCACATCCAGTGCAGAGTTGTAATAGGAGACAGATTTCCACCCACAAAGGCTCCAGATGTTAAAACATTTCCCAACATCGACTTAATACAGTGACGGCAACACCTCCCTCCCGCCCCTCCCAGTAGGGTTGGGATTGTACTGTATTCCCTACTGGTTTACCCTTCCCCCCAGTAAAGGGTAACATTTTCCCTGGGTGCAGAGGCTCCCTCATAGTCTCCCAGACTGAAGGACCTGTAAAAGGAAAAGATAAAGGTATAATTAAATCTTACCTTGAATGTTAACTGACAGATCTGTGTGTAAACAAAGAGCCTTTTTTAAGCAGTAGGTGCCATCCTTTACCTTAAAAATGAATTTATGCCTAGATTTTCCCTTTCAAGTCTGTTAAGACAAGAGCCCATTTATAGCAGGTAAATTATTATTCCTGGAATAACAGTATTTGCTTTAAAGCTACATTGACAGCTCCGCTATTGTAGCTAAGCTTAGATTTAAGATAAAAGTAGTTGTATACATTCTAACAAGCTTTTCCATTTCTAGCACAAAATTATGAGGCAGTTAAGATATTGAGAAAGAATATTAAATGTATCTGCTACTGACCTAACAACTTCACTTTTAGGTGGATTAAACATGATAGCCATAGTGTCTCCTCAGCTCAAACTGATAATAATGGTGAATTTTATCACTTTGGATTCCTCTTCATTAGGAGTAGAAAACACCCATATGTCAGAATTAAAAAGCCCTCATTGACAAATGTGTGTATGTTTGAAATTTGTTTATTTTTAATCCACTGGTCAGACCAAATGTGATTCAAACAGGATTTCTTATGCCACTGACTTTGAAAAAATGTTAGGCTGACTTTTAAACAGTTATCCATTCAACAACAAAACAGAATTGCATGATTCACTTCATAATTTCAGTACAAAAATTCTACAGCAAATATCAAATTTGTATAAAGACTGAATGAATAAACGTAATTCACCCTCTTTTTTCGGTAGTATAATAATCTCTTCATAGTATCACACTACTTTACACATGGGAAATTAGCTTTCTACAGTGTGCACAGATACCATACAAAGCAGTCGTATAATAATACAAATTATTATTGCAGCTTTCCAGTACTTAAAGGGGGCCTACAGGAAAGCTGGGGAGGGACTTTTTACAAGGGCGTGTAGTGATAGCACAAGGGGCAATGGATTTAAACTGAAAGAGGGGAGATTTACATTGGATATAAGGAAGAAATTTTTCACTCAGAGGGTGGTGAGGCACTGGAACAGGTTGCCCAGAGAAGCTGTAGGTGCCCCATCCCTGGAAGTGTTCAAGGCCAGGTTGGATGAGGCTTTGGGCAAGCTGGTGTAATGGAGGGTTTCCCTGCCCATGGCAGGGGGGTTGGAACTAGATGATCTTTGAGGTCCCTTCCAACCCTAACCATTCTATGATTCTATGATAAATATTCTCGGATGCGTTTTCACTGTTCTTTGCTGAAGTTGAATCATTCTCTGCACAGAACTGTAACAATTCTAAGTTGGTGCACAAAATGGAACATGGCAATAATAAACACATCAGCCTCCCCAAAACATCAAGCTCTACAGTTACAGTAGAGTTATAGATTATCATAACATCCTTTATTCAGTGCAAAGATCACTTATTATGTGGTTAGGAGTATACTGGACTTTTAATGGCTAAAGTGTGTTAACAAACTTGCTTTCCTATCCTAGAGGAATGTTCCTGCTTAGATCACATCTGTCATCTACCAATTAATGAGACATAAGAGAACTTGTGTCCTTAGTATGATGGCTTGAGGATCACATTCATCACTTTGCTTACTAAACTTGAACCAGCACTTTGTTATACACTCCCAACTTTATCTTGATACACTACTGTGCGTATCATATGCTCACTTTTTCTTTCTCTCACTCTGCAAAAATAAAATAAGTCAGAAAACTGCTTTTGCTACAGCTACCATCATTTACATATTCTGTCATTCCTTTTTTCCCCCTTCTCACAGGAAGGAAAGATACCTCATCCAGCATATCTGAAAAATTCTAGTCTGACGAATTACTTATGTCTCATACAAGGCAAACAGGAGGAATCTGTTACACGTCTCTGTTTAGCAAGGAAGATTTGTGTGCTTACCTCTAATTATGGGACTGCAGCTACAGTGCATGAGGTTAAACTCCATAGTAAGCTGCAAGGCGCTCTTTTAAGGGAAGAGGAAACTGGTCAGAGAAACGCCTCCAGTTCTCATCCCCAACTTGATTTTTAAATCCATGAAGAATCTACGAATAAGAGTGGGCAAGTCAAGATAATAAATAAACAGAGGATACATGATTTACTAACAATATATGCAGTAAGCCACAAACTGCTGGACTGTACATTGATCCATTTGAGTTCTCCAATTTAATACTGAAATGCTACTAAGAAATAATGGAAGTCTAGTAATGCCTTTCTTAATTGTCACATTTTTTCTTTTAAGGGTGATATAGAATATAGCTACTCACACAAATTAGCGTGTGTATGCATATCTATATGCATTTTTAATGAGTAAGGTGACTTACAGCCTAGAGTCAGGCCATTTCAGAATAATTTTCAGCTATTTTTCCCATGGAACCTGTAAGACAACTATCACTAAAAAGGAACTGTTAAAGTCTTTTGTGTTTTGACGGTGGCAGTCAAAAGTCAGTGAAAGAAGGAAAAAAATACAAAATCTACAGGTTTCTGTCTGGACCTTCCAACGTAATAAATTAATTGAAAACTATGAACATTAAGTGATACTATCGAAAAGGTCTCAGTTTGTTAGCTCTGAAAACAGCAGGTTAAAAGGCAAACATTAGAAAGAACAAAAGCAGATGAAATAGTTCTTCCTCATAGCAAATTCTGCCAAGAGAGTCTAAAGTTTGTATTTTTTTTCTAAATTCAGTGGTACCGAATTGTGGAACTGTCTGTCATAAACACATCCTCACAGATAAGGCAATGTCAAAATTAAAGCTTATGGTACTGAGCTAAAGCTCAACACAACATTCTCAAGCAGAGCTGATTCTAAAGAGAATGTACTGATAATAACATTATATAGTGTCACCAGTTAACTTACTGCTTTCATCCTTGAAAGAGACCTTCCACAAGCAGGCTCACCTCTCTTTCCTAACCCAAGAAGAAAGATTAGCCAGCTATCAAGAAACTGCTGAAAATCTAGGAATATTCAGGTATGACAAAAGGAACACTTCTTATATTATCCTCCAGTAGAGTTTCAGCTATGGTCTTCAGATACCTTACTTTCTTAAGAAGTGATAAAATTCTTATGGTATGTGTCAGATTTCACCACTGGCAGTTCATCTACCCATGCTCTTGGAAGTGCTATTTCCTGTCTCAGGTCTAGTGCTAAAAACCAAACCAAAACAAAAAAGGAAATACTAGACAATCTACTTTTTTTCCATTGTTCCTGAAAAGCACAATTTTTGTTGGAAAAATATCTAACTGGACTACAGCAATCATGTATTCATTAGGATGTAATCTAAAAACCATGCATGCCATCACTTGAAGAAAGCTTTGTCTCCTTCCTTACATGGCAAAAAGGAGAAAAGAATGCACTTTGAAAAGAAAGGATGTCCTTATGTCAAGTGACCAAGAAACACTGTGTCTGGTTTGAATGCATTAGATCTCATGGGGATAACTTGGAAAGAATCTGGAAGAGAGATGTCTAACGTCCTGAAGGAATTATTCAATGCAGAAGGACCAGTGCAGAAACATGCAGTGTGACTGTGCTTTGGACAATCATCACAGACAGCATCCTGGACTTTGTTTCAAGCTTATAAATATTTGCTGTTTCCTTCTGCTGATGCTAGAATAATCACAGCTGTGCATATCCTGGAACTGATGTTCCTTTGAAGGAGACGAGTTCTCTGAGAGGCTAACTAGGGCAGTGAGATTTCCGTCTTTGCTCTTAAAGATGGGATACAAAAATTCTAGTTGCTGTTCTAATGCTTACACATGGCATTACTTGAAGAAAAATTGCCAATACTGACCCACAATCCTAGTAAGTACTTAGGAATATACTGCGTTTTTGCTGTAAGAGGATTATCATGAACTTTTGACACACATCCTTCCTAAAAACAGATTTCACTTTACAACTTATGAGGAGAGTCACACTACTGAACAGTAACAGCATCTGTTCATTAAACTGGAGTAAGCGCCTTTTTTTGTTTTAAAATCTAAGCCACTGTTGCCAAAACAGAATATGTCACATTCTGGGTGGGTTTTTTTCCGCTTATTTTACACAAGGTAAACAGTCCTTTCACTTAAATTCTATTTACACTTCGTCTAGGGATATGTTCTTGAGTATAACTGTACTTTAGTTTCTTGATACTTGCTCATCCAAGAGAGATTTTGAGGAGGATTAAGCAATCCAGAAAATTTATTTTCAGCAGGAGTAAGAGAAACATATCAGGATACCACTGGAGTATTTTTCATTTGCAATTTTCTAGATATTTCTCCAAAATTAAGTAGGCTTCTTTGTGGCAAAAAAACCTCTTGAACCATATAAATCTCACTTTCCAGAAAAAAAGTCTTAAATATGGTATAAAAATCCTGGTCTTCCAAATGCAGGGAAAACGTAGTAGATTGGACATTATGAAAAGGTCTCTAAGGATGATTATCGCTTCAAATAAGTCTCAAGCAAACTTTTCAATACTGTTAAAATGAATTTGGAATAACTCAAATGCATATAAAAAAATATAGGTTAAAAAAAGGTCAAGTTTTTTGTGTTTATTTGTCTGAAAAATTATGACCTTGCAAAGAAGCCTCCATGACCACAAATACAGTAAGTGCTAACAGTGGAAATAGAAAGAGGGGAAAAAACACAGGATCCGAAACAACGACCATTAGGCTATACTGTTATATTTGAAACCTTACCTTACAGAACATGTCTCGGAGATCATCTTTTGGACTAATCCACGATGCAACAGCATCACAAAAAAAAATAAAGTCCTATAAGATTAAACAATCATGTAGGTTAGAAACCTCAACGTATAGATCTGAAAACAACGCTTGATGTTCATTCTATGAACCGTGCAGAATCCTAATTCACAACTGCTTTTGGTTTTACGTATTTATTTTCCAGTTAATTCAGACAATAATAATGAGTTATTGTACACCTAAGTGTTCAGAAACAGGAAGAGCTGAGTGTAGGAATAGCTTTGTTTAATCAGGGTTTTGATTAAATAAAACCACAGCTGAAGAAAAAAACATAACTCTCCCCTCCCACACCACACTTGTCTAACGTTAATTGTTTCAGTACATATACCAAGGTCAAGAACCAATCACTTTAACAACAAGCAATAAACTCAAGCTCACAGCGTAACACTCCCTCACTCATGGATTTCCAGTAGGGGGAAAAAAATCTGGTTTATTTCTTTAAGCAGAGCCAGAATATTTTTCTGGGACACACAGAATGTTTACCATACAGGTTCAAAAATAAAGCCACCCCAAAATCCCTATACTTAGTTCATCCACTGTCATGCACTACCTCCTACTACACCATTAAACCACCATTCTTTACATTGTTAAGTTAATAATGCACATGTTTTCAAGTAGGCAATGAGGATAACAACTACAAAGAAGGAGAGAGGGATAATGAAAAGAGTCCATAATTACCCTCTCCCCTTAAGCTATATGAAAGAACAAATGGACAGCAGAAGAGGGAAATGCTAAGTACAGAATAAGGCATAAGTGAAATGAATTGAAAATTTCAAAACAAAACATAGGCTCAATTCTTATGTTTCAGGAAGAAGAATTCCAGGCAGGGAAGAGGGAAAATCACCTTCATTTTCCTCTTACAAATTATTATATGGGTACTGCTTTTACTTTGGAGGTATGGAGACTAAAGAGCAAGTCATATTCTATTCTTCAGATGTACCATTTATTTTAAAGACATGGATGTTCCTTGTCACACTGACTATTTAAGCAACATATCCAAAGTTGAAACAGAATCTTCCCTACCCAAGGTTTAAGAATGAAGGGGTGGTTACTAATTTTGTTCTGTTTCTTGTTTTAAAAGCCTATGTTACATCTGGAAAATCGGTTAAAGTACGTCAACTTTTGCCTTATATTTTCATACAGATCCTAACCACCACCTGACAGAAGTATCAAAACATAGTTATTTTAATCAAAGTTCATTATTTACGTATTCTTTTTTAATATAAGACAAAAACTGAATTTAACAATACTTTTCTCCTTTCTTTTGCTAGGTGATAATTACTGAAGAATGATACTTATCATTCGCCATATAAACACCTGGGTGTCCTTGACCTCAAACCAAAGCTACATCATGTACTGCAGGGAATCACATCAAGCCGAATTTTTTCATACTCCACAAACAGCTTTCACTAAACTTCACATAAGTAAAGAAAAGAAGGTAAGATCCATTCATGTATCTTACTTGGACTACTCCACTGGGGTTGACTGTGATCATGGTACATATCCCACGGAACGCTGAATCCTTTTCCTCATTGTCTCTTATGTTTCGCAGAGAGGTGCACCTGGCAAGTTGGAGAGCAAAACTTAGCTAACTCTATCACTTTTTCTTCAATCAAGTCAACACTAGATGACAGTATTTGATGGAATAAGTCACACGAATAAGATGATCTGAAACGTTATTTTGAATACTTAGGAAAACACTTGTTGCACAAAGTCTTTAGAAGCGTATTACCATTAGGCATCATGTCCAGAATCTTGTTCTCTTGTTGCATTATATGCAGTTAAAAAGTGTGACCTGTATTCCATTAAATACAAGAGAAACATGTATCTAAAATATTTATAGAAACTATCATTATTAGAAGCGGAACATATACTATTATCACAGTATGAATTATGTCAGATACCACTTACAGAACAGTTATTTAATTTTTACAGCAGCAAGCAAGCTATTTTATACATAACGAATCTATAAACATATATTCCTTACAGCAATTCAAGCCTCAGACTGAATTTTAAGTAAAGTAAGGCACTGTTTAAACTTTATAGTATTTGCATGCATTGTATTATCATTCTGGTGGATTTTAAAATGCTCTTTCGTAGTCAAGCTTTAACACAGCAAGCATGTGACAATCTTATCCCATGCATAAATTAGTCGTTAGCCACAACATAAAGAATACATGACGGTGCTACTAAAAACTCACAAACCTGATAGGACAAGATTAGTCACATGGTTGGCAATGATTAAGGATTGAGATTTTGTAACCAACTGAAAATATATCTAAAAGTGAGATAGAGAGAAGAAAGAAAGAGAGTGAAGAAAAATGAATTAAAAAAAAAGATTGAATAATACACACCAGGGTCTTATAAACTGCTGTAGCATGGGGGCCACCTCTTGAGGACAAACGTAACCAAGACGACCAATTGTTATTGCTAAGGTAACGCAATCACGGTTATACACCACCAAACGCCAACCAAGACATGAGCAAATGAGGGGGGAGGAGAAAAAATAAAGAAAAACAACAAATAACTCAGAAACAGAAACCAACAGAATCTGTGTATGATAATAAACATAAGATTTCACCAGTGCTGTTTATTACCACCCCCTAAATAAGAGGCAGCAACATACATGGTATACTCTCCAGGGTAAAAGAAAAATTAAAGAAGTAAATGAGAGAACACCAAAAACACAATTCAAAAATCCAAAGGCTCTCTGATGCAAGCAGTCATTCTGCCCTCTTCAGAGTAACCTCTCACAGTAAATTTACCTAACATACATACTGAAGTTTTTATTCAAATGTACTATTATGGATACTCCCGATACAAAGAAATTAAGCATTTTCAGTTTTATTATCAAGTATTTTAAACATTTTTTTTTTCAATATTTAGAATTCAAGATTTAAACAGATCTACTCTATCAGTAAAGATACATTTATGAACACTTTTTACATGAAAAATACTGTGGTCTATCTAAAGACACTACATAGACAAAATGCTTCTCAAAAAGCACCAAATATTTGTCGTCTTCATAATCTTAAAGTGAATTTTATTTAAAGTGGTTGCTAACTCACAGCAACTGACTGCAGAAAATTGATTCTTTAATCCTAATATTTCTCCTGTTCATAAAAGACCTCCTCACAGAAGTTGTATGAGAACCTGACTTCTAATACGAATGCATAAGGACACATAAAAAGCAAAATTGCTTCATCACATGACTAGGTAGTTCGGTCCTTTGTTCTGAGGGCCAGACTAAAGAAAATATCATGATGCACTTGTGTTTTAATGGTGTTTGCTCAACTCACAAAAGATTAATCTTTAGAAAAAGGAGAGGGTGGGAAATAATGTATCAGGATTACTTGAAGCAAAATACATGAATAATACCAAAATCCAGCAGATCTATATGAAGCAGAGAAAGGAAACCTATGTTCAAGGACATACTATGCAACACTCTAATTAACAGGCATTTGTGAACAGTTTCATGAAACATGCAATAAAGCAGATGATGCTTTCTCCAGTAAAAGTTTGGTGTGGGATATACTAGCGGTTTGAAACACTCACTGCATGAAAGCTGCAGCTCACACTGTTTTCAGCAGATCTAATTTACAAAACTACATTTGAAGTCCTACTTTCAAATGAAAATACACTTTTAAATTTTACCTGTAAATTCTCCCAGCTACAGTCTGTAAAATGAATAGTAATCTCTGTCGAAGCTCTACTTTTTGGCATGTATTTGTTACTGTCTATGGAATTACTTTTACTCAAGGTAGGTCTTACGTTTCCATAAAAGTGTTTTGATAGCTCATTACACAGCAAGCTAAAGCAGAAAACATTACTATTCTTGCCCATACTAGTGGCATGCAGCACAATATCCCACAACAAACTTATAAGTACACCACACTCAACATTTATTTGCAGTTATGCATCCACATTTAAAGTAACTATTCAGAGAATAAATAAAAAAAAACCAAAAACGTGTCAATGTTTGGATGCTTCCAAAAATTCTCTAACAACAATGGAAGCAAACATTTAAGTACTGGATGCCTCTCAGTTACAGGTATTACATATCCATCAGAGCAAAGGAAGCGGGTCAGGGCAGGAGTAAAGAAAATGTATATTGCTATGCTATTCCGTGGTATGTTTCACAACAAGTAGGTATTTGCTCCAAAATTACGTTTTCAAAAAGTAGTACCTAGAATATGCCAGAGAACTAGGTAATTTTTCCTTCAAGTTCACCTTCCATACTAAACGGTGGTAGGGCGGCAGAGAAAGTGCAGCAGCTTTTAAGTTTGGAGAATACCAGAGGAGAAATACAGATTGAAAATCTCTCTCCAATTTATCTCTTGGTTAGCTCAAAAACTGTAACTGTACCACTGAATTTGAATCATTTTCAATCATGTCAGGTGTAATGACTAGACTGTCATTTTCTTACAAGACAGTTTTCAAATAGAAAAAAAAAAAAAAAAAGATTCTCAATTATCAAAATAGTGAACCAGAAACCTATCACATCATTAACAAAGTTTTGGTGAAGTATGGAAGGTGCTCTTCATACCAGAACATGCTCTCTATAAATGCAAAAGAAACAAGCCTCAGAAGTTCCAATTGAGTAAGGCATTTGGGGGTTGCTCCCAATTTGGAAGGCAAAGCTGTGGGCCAGAACATAAAACATGCATGCCATTGTTAGAATTCTTTTCAGAAATTTGTTATCAAGTGACCAAGTAATAGAAGTTATACATAATTTCAGTTATCTTGTGGTAAAACTGCCATCACAGATCTAGATTTTTGTGCGTGATATTACAAGCTTATCTTAAAATAAAAAAAGAGTGAATTTTTTGTAAATTCAAAAAGAGTTCATTATTTGTTTTATGTATGCCAATTATATTTGTTTCAAACACTAGACATATATATACAGTACACGTGTAAGGACATGCATCTATTAAAATCAGTATGAACTAAGTCTTTAAGTGTTACTGCATACATTTGTCATATTAAATACGTAAATAAAACTGGAAGAATACTTAATTAACAGATGATAAATAAATATAATAAATGTTATAAAAGTAAAAAAGCAGTAACTAAGAATCTAGATATATGATAGATGGTTTCCTGCAAGACTGAGACTTGTAAGAGCTTCTGCAAAACAGAGTTGCTTTTGCTTATAAAAGCCAAATACATAGCAATAAAATCAGTTTTGGTGTGGTGCCCTTATGCAATTTTTTTAGATCATTATAAAAAAAATCTCTAATTCCCTTCACCATGTATGGTTCAGTTTTTGGGTACCTGTGTTCTCTAACAACGTCTTTGGTGTGTTGGGTCTGTTAATTATTTCTACAAGCTGGTGCAACACCATTGGAATATAAGGCTGCATCTCGATACCTGAAACAGCCAAAAAAAAGATTCAGAAGAAAATGCCATTAATAGACATAACCTAAATAGATTGGGTACATTAAACTTATTAACAAGGATAAGAATCTCAAATCTAATTTAAATTTTAACATCAAAGTATCACACAAAAAAAACCCAACCCACAACCAAAAAGCACACCAACAAACCATGCTAAATGCGAAGAGATTCAAAGAAAAAAAAATTAATCTTACCCATCTGGATGGAGATTTCTCCAATTGCCCAGGTGGCATTGTTACACACAGAAATGAATTCCGGATTTAGGTTGGTTCCCAAAATTGGCATGAAATCAGCTAGAAAGAACAACATTTTAAAATCTTATCACACAACACAACTGTCTTGTCCCATTACTGTAAGATCACGGGGTGAAGGGGGAAGAAGTTCTTTAAAAAAATCATTTAAGCCTATTTATAAGCTTGGAAAGCGTTACACAAATTAACAAAAGCTGTATTTCTGCTATATATCACATAACATGTATTTTAGAACCTAAGCAGATCTTCAAATTATGATTCTAAAATCATGTTTCTAATAGGCTTTATCTAACTCTAGAAACAAACTTTTTCTCCCCTTCCCTTGCTGGGGCTGGGGAAAGAGAGGAAAAGGAGAGAAGAAAAAAACACAGCTACAAGTGCTTATAGTTTTATAATATAGTTGAACAACCCTCAAATCACCTGGATAGCTATGTATTCAGCTATGCTTGAAAAAACAATGAAGCCTAGAAGACAATCACATCTTTGATTAAATTTTAAGAAAAAAGAAGTCACAAAGATAGATTATAATATCTGCCAAATAAATTTTAAATTCCAAGCCTATTCAAGCATTCATTTTGCAAGTTAAGTGTATCTCAAGAGTATCCGCGGGAAGAGACAGCAAATATCATGGAAGCATATAACTGATGCTACTTCCCTACTGAAATTAAAAACAAAGCGAAAAAACAAACCAAAACCTACCCTCTAGCCAAGTTTTCTACTTTATCTCTCTCTCTCTCTCTCAAATTTTGTGTAACAATAGAGTCTAGTAGAACAAAAAAAGCTATAATTTATCAAAAAAGCTATAAATTTATCAAAACAAGCAACTCTTCTAAGTGAAGTCTAAGTACATCTGTTTTGTTGTATTCCAGCACAACACGTAGCTTGTTACATTATAAATTAAAGGACAAAAATGAACTTTTGCACTGTCTACAAAAATAAGAATGTCTTTTATACATGCAATTCAAAGGAGAAAAGACTACAGAACCTTGCTGGTAAAGGAAAATGAAAACTTACACCACCATGAAAAGGCAATCCACACAATAGGAAGCTTAACAATGCCTAAATCAGCCTCTTACCAGTTTGTAAAACAAGTTAGTTGTTTAATATGTAAAAGAAACATACCAATGCAAGGCTTAACATGCTGAAAACACGC
This sequence comes from Tauraco erythrolophus, assembly GCF_009769465.1. Lineage (NCBI taxonomy): Eukaryota > Metazoa > Chordata > Aves > Musophagiformes > Musophagidae > Tauraco > Tauraco erythrolophus. Next base: position 31,181,692 of record NC_141496.1, read on the forward strand.
CTTTGTCAGATCACCTAGCAACGCAAAAGAACTCTGCCGTACCTCAGGCATTTTATCCTAAAGAGAGGAAGAGAAAAATGGTAATTCTAGAAGTGTTTCTGATTCTCTTAAGAAAAAAAATCCTTGGATCAAACAGGTTACTCAACTCACCTGCATGCATTGGTACATTAGTGTCAGGATATTGCTGCGAGCCACTAGCTGTTCTATGTTGCCTCCAAGTCCTTCAGCTAAACCACTGAGTAGATCAAGAGCCACAATCATGAAATCTTTATCTGGAGCCTCATATTGGTCTGGCTGAGCATTATGCAACTGCAACAAATAAACAATGCATTTTCAAAATGAGTACTAGATTTTCTCAGGGGTGTGCATAAAAAAAGTTTCAGAACTGTAGCTTCATTTAGATATTCAATGGTTATCCTACAAATCTCCCTGCAAACCCATAACATCACATAGTTAATACACTGGTTCAAGGAGATACTCTCAAAACATTGGAATAGCAATAGGAAAAATACCATGGCTTGTGCAAGGGTCTTCTGCACCAGATTTACACAACGCTGGTACACAGGTTCACAGTATGGAAGAAAGCCAGATTGCAAGGCAGTAGCAACTGACGACAGGCACTGGAAATGAAAAAAAAAAACCAACATAAAAAACCCCCCAGTCACTACCCTTCCTCACATCCTTTAACTGCCTTCTACTTGGGAGAGGTAAATTAAAACATATTAGCATTTTAAGTTTACCGACATGTAACTGATAAGTAAACACAACCTAAAAAGGCAGTACCAACTAGCTGAGCCAAGGCAACTATCATATGTATGCCAGCCGAGAAAATTTCTCACGAGCAGCATTTTCTTACAGGTAGCCAAGAAAGTGCATAGAAAACCAGGTAGATAATTCATAGAATGATGAAATAGTTTGAGTTGGAAGGGACCTTTAAAGGGACCTAAAAGTCCACTCCTCTTGCAGTAAGCAGGGACATCTTCCACTAGATCAAGTTGCTCAGAACCCTGTGCAACCTGATCTTGAATGCTTCCAGGGATGAGGCATCCACCAACTGTCTGGGCAACCTGTTCCAGTGTTTCATCACCCTCATCATAAAAAATTTCTTCCAAGTCTGTCTCTCTTTCTTGTAGGCCCCCTTTAAGCACTCAAGGCCCAATAAGGTCTCCCTGGAGCCTTCTCTTCTTCAAGCTGAACAACCCAAACTCTCTCAGCCTTTCTTCATAGGAGAAGCCCACTGATCATTTTTGTTGCCCTCCTCTGGACCCGCTTGCAACAGGTCCATGTCTTTCCTGTACTGAGGACTCAAGAGCTAGATGCAGTACTCCAGGTGGTGTCTCACCAGAGTGGAGCAGAGGGGCAGAATCACCTCCCTGGACCAGCTGGTCATGCTTCTTTTATGGAGCTCAGCATACAGTAGGCTTTCTGGGCTTACATCCAGCTTTTCATTCACCAGTACCCCAAAGTCCTTCTCCACAGGGCTGCTCTCAATCCCTTCATCCCTCAGCCTGTACTGATACCAGTGGTTGCCCGGACCCATGTGCACAACCTTGCACTTGGCCTTGTTGAACTTCATGAGGTTCACATGGGCCCACTTCTTCAGCTTGTCTGGATCCCTCTGGATGGCATCCCATCCTTCAGGCAGCCAACCACACCACTCAGCTTGATGTCGTCTGCAAACTTGCTGAGGGTGCACTTGATCCCACTATGTCACTGATGAAGACATTAAACAGTACTGGTCCCAATACAGACCCCTGAGGGACATCACTTCTCACTGATCTTCATCTGGACATTGAGCTGTGGATCACTATCCTCTGGATGCAACCATCCAACCAAGTCCTCATCCACCAAACAGTCCACCCATCATATCCATCTCTCCAGTTTAGAGAGAAGGATGTTGTTGGGGACCATGTTAAAAGCCTTAAAGAAGTCTACATAGATGACATCCGTAGCCCTTCTCTTGTCCACTGATGTAGTCACTCTGGCATAGGCCACTAGGTTGGTCAGGCAGGACTTGCCCATGGTGAAGTCATGCTGATGTCTCGAATCACGTCTTCCATGTGCCTTAGCATAGAATCATAGAATTTCTAGGCTGGAAAAGACCTTAGGGATCATCCAGTCCAACTGTCCCTAATCCCCCATTAAACCATATCCCTAAGCAGTTCATCCACCCTTTTCTTAAACACATCCAGGGATAGGGACTCAACCACCTCCCTGGGCAGCCTATTCCAGTGGCTGACAACCCTTTCAGAGAAGAAACTCTTTCTAACATCCAACCTGAACCTCCCCTGACTAAGCTTATACCCATTTCCTCTTGTCCTATCACCCATCACTAATGTAAAGAGCCCTTTCCCCACTTCGCCACCATCCCTTCTCAAGTACTTGTAGGCCATAATCAGGTCTCCCCTCAGCCTCCTCTTCTTTAGGCTAAACAGCCCAATTCCCTCAGCCGCTAAGGAGGATAGCTAAGGAGGACAGCTTCTAGGAGGATCTGTTCCATGATCTTCCTAGGCACAGAGGTGAGGCTGACAGGTCAGTAATTCCCAGGTCCTCCTTTCTACTCTTTTTAACAATGGGTGTAATGTTTCCCTTTTTCCAGTCACCAGGGACTTCACCTGACTGCCATGACCTTTCAAATATCATGGAGAGTGTGTCGGCCACTACATCAGCCAATTTCCTCAGGACTCTGGGATGCACCTCGTCAGGTCCCACAGACTTGTGGATGTTCAGGTTCCTCAGGTAGTCATGAACTTGATCTTCTCTTGCACTGGGAGGGACTTTGCTCCCCCAGTCCCTGCTTTGTGGTCTACCCACTTGAGAGACGTGGGAAGAGAGGTTGCCAGTGAAAACTGAGGCAAAGAAGGTGTAGAGCACCTCAGCCTTCTCCTTGTCCATTGCCACCAGTTTGCCAGTCATTTCATTGGGTGGTACACTTTCTCTGACCTTCCTTTTCTGGCTGACATACCTCTAGAAGCCCTTCTTATTATGCTTTGTGTCCCTTGCCAAGTTCAGCTCCAGCCACACCCTGGTCTTCCTGACTCCATCCCCACACAACTGGGCAGTGTCCCTATACTCCTCCCAGGATACCTGCCCCTGCTTCCTCTGCCTCTGCATTTTCTTCTTGCCCTTTAGTTTGACCAGGAGGTCTTTACTCAGCCATGCTGGTCTCTTGCCTTCCTTGCCTGATTTCTTACACCTGGGGATCAAGAGCTCTTGCACTGTGTGGAAAGCGTCCTTAAACATCTGCCAGCTCTGTGCTGCTCTCTTTGTCCCTGAGGGCAGTTTCCCAGGGGGTCCTATTGACCAATTCCTTGAACAGCTGAAATTTTGCTTTCCTAAAATTCAGGGTCCTGACTTTACTCTTTGCTTGACCCATATCCCTCAGGACTGCAAACTGCACCAGTGTGTGACCACTGTAGCCCAGGCTGCCTCCAATCTTGACGTCACCAATTAGCTCACTTGCGTTGGCGACCACCAGGTCCAGTATCACAGCCCCTCTGGTAGGGCTGTCTATTACCTGGCTTAGGAAGTTATCCTCAATGCCCTCCAGGAGTCTCCTGGATTGCCTACAGCTCACTGTGCTACTTTTCCAGCAGATGTCAGGGTGGTTGAAGTTCCCCAGCAGGAAGAGAGCCTGCGAGTGTGATGCTTCCTGTAGCTGTAGTAAGAAGGCTTCATCAATAGGCTCCCCTTGATCCGGCGGCCTGTAGTAGCACCAACCACAAGGTTTTCTTTGTTGCCTCAGTCTCTAATTGTTACCCAAAAGCTTTCAACCTGCTCATGTCTATTCTTCAGAGACAGTTCTTCACACTCTATCCATTTCTTGATGTAGAAGGCACCACCTCCACCTCTCCTTCCTCGCCTGTCCCTTCTAAACGGCCTGTAGCCATCGATAGCTGCACTCCAGTCATGGCATTTGTCCCACCAAGTTTCAGTCATAATGGCAACTAGGTCGTAGCTTTCTAGCAGCAAGGTGGCTTCCAACTCCTCCTGTTTGTTGCCCATACTGTGGGTACTGGTGTAGAGGCACTTGAGCTGAGCTGTCGGTGTTCTTAGAGAAACACTCCTTAGTACCTTTGAGGTATTTCACTGGCGATTCAGCCAGCTCTTACCCTAAGCTTCAGTATCTTGACCGTGTGCAAGCCCTAACATTACCCAAGAGTTAAGAAACTAATTTTTCTAGAGGTGTTTTCCTGCTTCACACTCAGTACCAGGAAGAGAATACGTGGTCTGGTTCATACCTTCAGCTTGTCTGACAATAGTTTTAATGAAGAGACAAAGGGAGAGCAAGGAGAGAAAAGACAAGAATAAAAGGAGGATGGAACCTTTTTTTTTCCTAAAAGAATTTCATCAAGAAAACCACTTCAGAATGGCAAAAAAAAAATCTAAAAGATTTCTGCTAAACCTGATGACATTTCCTCAGTCACAAGATTTTCTTACTGCATTCAGAATATTTTCTCCATAATGGGAAATACTTAACACTGTCAGCTTTTATAGTCGTTCTTCCTAGTAGGAGCATCTTTAGTAGAAAGTGTAGTTCCTAAAATAAGGTGAATAAAAATATTCAAATTTTAGCATTTACCTCTAATAAAGGGAAGAGATCTTTATCTTCATCCTTCAACATGTTCCACTTCTGGATTAAGGGAGGCATTAGCATCTGAATATATTCCTGTTTAGGATGAAAATGCATCAGCTGCTGAAACACTTCATTGCATACTATTTTATTTCAAAGCTAGAAAATGGATGTATTAAGAGTTGATATGTACCCTGCTTTTTTAGCAAAAAACCCGGAATGACTGTAACTCAATCATTGTTACCTGTAAATATTTAGTGTTACCAGACCTACACCGAAATACCAGTATTTCTGTTCTATAACATGTAAAGCACACTACAAAAACCAATGAACCAGTTTTTCAGTTATGATGAGTGCTTCTACAGAACATAAGTTATACTCACTGGTTTATTTAGATGGTGTCCTACAGAATCTGCTAGAGTTCCAATAGCATCATAAAGAATGAGCAGGTTTTTATGCTGGTATTTACTAAATGCGAAGACCAAAGTGTCAAGTATATATGCAAGATAAGGAACAAGCTCTGTACAAGCCTCCTCTTCTAGAGTAGCAAAGGCACTGAAGAACAAAAGAACAGGTCAGTTAGTGTCTTGGAGAACACAAAACAAGATGACCCCCAAATGTCACACTACCTATTTCTGTTTAAACATAAAGCTGTATTTAGTCCTCAAATTCATCCAAGGTATGTTTTCAAAATAGTACTACTGAGATAAACTCGATCTATGTTGATTAAATAAGTAAGGATTCAGCAATTTGTTCATTGTGATTAGCAAAATTAAGAAAATATTGCTGTAAAACCCACTATGCACACGCAAGAAGCCCCCACTGAGAAAAGCGCTATTGTACACAAGTTACAATATACTAACTGAAATAGTAGGAGCCATAACAAAAGCTTAAGTTAAAAATGGCCCACTATCTTTAATGTATGCTATAGCTGCACTTAGAAGCCCTAGTGCTGTTGTACCAGTACAATGCCAACATCAGCCTCTACTCTCAGCAGTTCGCTACATAGAAAAACAGATACAGAAAGACACGGAAAACTAAAAGCAAAGACAGGGGATGAACTAAAGCACACATCATGTCATCATGGAAACTTTTCAGGTTGCGTGTCAAGTGTTTGAACATCAGCATGAAAAAAACCCCCACCCAAAACAAACAAAAAAGCCTCTGTACATCAGACATGTTGCTTCAGATAAACATTAGGGAAAATATTATGAGCTGTTGAAGATTTACTGGCATAGCTTGTGTCAACAAGATTATTATTAGCCTGTTCTTCCACTAAAAACACAGGCATCACCCCTTCCAGTGAATAATCTCCTACTGGTGTGCTACCAAATACAGAAATGGCTTTTTCTTAAGACAATGCAACTGTGAACACTTAGTGGCTAGCACTCTTATTTTATTTTATTTATTTTTTTTATTACATTATTATGAAGTATTCTTTCAGAAAGGTATACAACATGAGTAGGAAAACATGTTTCAGTGAAGTATCTTATGGGGGGGTATCACCACTAACTAAAGGAGAATTTTCTCAATATACAGAAATGAGCATTAGACATTTGCTGTGATATATAAGTCAGTGATGAAAACATACAGTATCCTATGACCAATTTTCTTAGTCTTTTACTTCTTACTAAGTACATTCCATTAAACTCATTGTATCTGTTCTCAGACAAGGATACATCTACCACTTTTGCGCAAAGCTTAGCACAAGAGCTCTGACCTCAGCCTTGCCCTTTGGCACTACTGGTATTTGGGGGGTGGGGAATCATAACAACAATAATGATAATAAAAAAAATATTGCACGTTTCAAGTTCAGAATACAATCCGATGCAGATCTAACTGTTTTATGAAGAAATCTTCTTGGCAGTCTGCTGTGTACATTCATGCCACATGCAAACTTACAAGTAAAAGCTTTATTTGACGAACTTTCTGCACAAGAGTTGCACCCACTCCCGTTTCATTAATGAGGTGTTCATTAATGAAGCCATTAATTTATTTATTTAAAAAAAAAATATGAGCAGGCAAGGGGGAGAAGGGAATCTTATCTCCCAGGATCTCCCTTCAAGAGAAAGTCCATGTCCCTTGAAATAACGATAACCCAAATGTTTTGGTAATCTTGAGCTAAATATAAACACCATTAGTAATCCAATGATAGGATAGTTATCCATTGCAATCAGTATTCACTTTGTTCATAGGCATATTAAAAAAGGCCAGATTTCTGTTCAATGAAACATCATATATTGAAAATAAACAAGTGTCACAAACACATGATTTCTTTTACTAAAATAAATTATACCGTTTAGCGATTCATATACACTCTGAAAACCAAATGGACGAGAGAAATACAAACTAACTTTTTTCATGTATGTTATTACAACTTGGAGTAATCAGTGACTACTCCAGAAGAAGCTGCATCTACTTCAATTTAGAAGAGAAAGAAATACATTAAAAGCTAGAAATGGAGTCATGCATTCATTGAAAAAGGGATTAAAATAGTTTCCTATGAAAAAATGGTGTCATGAATAGTGCTTTTTGCTTAAGCTTTGGCTTACCTGCAGGCAGCTTCTTGTACTCTCTTGTTGCTATCCAGGATACGCTTCAGCAACTCAGTCATTAATGGCTTCAAGTATGTGTCTGGGGGTTGACTAACTACCCAGTGTGCATAGCGACTAAGAGTCCAGCATGTAATGGAGCGCACAAGAGCCTTTTTGTCGGAGAGGCACTGAATAAGGTGAGGGATCAGCTCAGGAAGATATGGAATCATACCCTGCATGCAGCCTAGAAGGAAAGATACAGCTATTGCAGTTCCAGACTTAACAAAAAGTTCTATTCATTTCTGTTTCCTAGAAGGGACGTATTTTCATCCTTCATCCTGTAGGAATACATTTTAACAATATACAAAGCGAGTCTACCTAATTTATATTAAGTCCTAAAAAGAAACCTTACATAATAATTAAAATCCCCAATTAAACTTACATTCATTTAAACGACATTTCTACTTGAGTGCTTCCCCAATCTCCAGAAATTCTGCTTTATTAAATGAAGTATGGCAAGTACATCCAAATGAGTTTATAAAGCTTGGAGGTCCTATGTTAATCTACTCACAGTAATCAAGACAAGTAGAAAAAAACTTGGTCTTGACAACGAATCATCACATCATTAAAAAGGATTCCTTAAGAAATTTAAATTTCTTATTTTCTCCTAATATCATACAAATACTGACCAGCAATAAAAGCTACACATTTCAGGTCAGCAAGGGCAGTAATACACTGAAATTTGCCAGAAATACTAACTTTTACCTTGCTTGACTTGAAATCAAAGCCAACAATTAAGTTTTCTAGTAAAAAAGATAAAAGTATGTTCACTAGGCACTGTGGGAAAAGAAAGATAATCCAGGCGTGGACCCAAATGTATTTCTTCAGCTTGCAAAAGGGACAGAGATGCTGGAAATATAGTCAAAAAGCCCAGCAAGACTGTGAGTAAGTACAAAGGAATGGAAGTTATTGTATTTAAACTGGAGAGCCATCCATAAAAAGCAGCTCAGGGAACTGACATCACAGGAGAGGTCTTCTCCATTTCTGAAAACACTTGAATTAAAAGTAGGGCTCAAATTTATTAAATATTCCTCTCCTATGAAATCAAGATAGTATATTATGACAGACCAATAAATGTATGACACAGAGTTAAGAAAGAGAAAAATAAAAGAAATTATCTAAGCTATTTAGCCTTCAAACATGCATAGATTTGAAAATGAAAAGTTAAATAACTGCAGTCACCAGTTAGTAGATGTAGAGATTAATCATCAAAACCAAACTAGCTAAGGACATCTACTTGTTTGCATAAGTAAATTCACCTGGAAGGAATCACAGAGCTGCTTTAGAATAAACAAAAAATTCAGCAACCTGATATTCACTGCTGCCTTACCTTCAGCAATTGCTCCAAGAACAAGGATACCAGATTCTTTAACTACCCATTCGGGATGGAAGAGCAACTCCTTTAAAAGGGGCAAGATGTGTGGCAGAAGTTCATCACGAAATACATTGGCTAGGACATCTAGAGCAGCAGCAGAACATTTTCCTGAGGGGAATTAACAGTGTTAATCTCTGCTTATTATGCAAGTAGTTGTAGATAGGCAATATCATCCTCATTTTAACTTTGAGCTGTCAGTGGAGTCTCAGGGCATTAGGAAGAAAGATACCTCCATTTCATTACAGTACACAGCGTGCTCTGTTGCAAAGCCACGGCTCTTAGAAAGGCAGTTTTGCAGCACTTAAATAGCCACTAAAAGGACTTACACATTGGGCATATTAAAACACTTAGGGACAGGAATCACACCAGTATACTGCAACATTATATCACTGCATGATTTCAGGATGGTGTAACACTAAGGAAGAGGGAAGGTCTGCCATGTGAATTTAACATATTGGAGAAACTAAGACAAGAGAAATAGCCTAAAAATACCAGCATTTGACTCAAAAGAAAATGCTCAAACATGATCCATATCTCAAAGTAAAAAAAAAAAAAAAAAAAAAAAAAAAAAAAGGCAAAATCATCCAACTCTAGAGACTGAAAGGAATTTCCTGGGCTCTGCTCTGAGCTTTTACCTTACGCCTATTCTGTGATGCACCAATATGAACACCTCAAAATTTGTTTGGAAGTTTTAATCCCATGTTTTTAGCAAACAAAAGCTCATAAAGAAAAATCAGGAACAACTTTAAAACGAGATTCAGAAAGCCTTACTCTGTTCTTCTGCTGTGCTGTTATGTCTAGAAAAAAATAGTGCTAAGGTGGTTTTATAAAGAATGCTCGTATTACAGAATTTATACTGCTCTTTTTGCTTATTATGATCTCAGTTCCTTCTTAACCTGCCATAAAGGATCCGACTCGTCTCATTAGTAAGTAATGCTGCTGATCATCAGGCTGTGCTGATACTTCCTCTCTGTTCAAACTGGAAGTCAAATCTAGAACACTGGATAAGAAACAGGGTACACAATTCTGATTTTCAGATAATCCAAATTCTCTCAAGTCCAGATAACATATGTCAATACAGATTTCTTAACTTTTCTGCTCTTTCTCTTTCAGGCCACCAGTCCTGGACAACTTTAGCTTCCTCATCATCTTAATCAAAACTGTGGACCACAGGGCACTCTGTCATTTCAGCTGTCTTTTTCATAAAAAACGTATTTAATTCTGCAATCTCTATAAACAGCAGTGACAAGAACAGCATTATGAGTCTAAAACTCTACTTTTTTTAAAAAAAACTTTATGTAAACAAGCAAATTTGCACTTATATTTTCTCCTAAAACTATAGCAGAATAATAAGAACAATAATAATAATAATAACAATAATTCAGATATGTCTCAAAATTGTTTGACCATGTCCCAGTTTTAGCTGGGACTGGGTTAGCTCTTCTTTTTAGCAGCTAGAAGAGCTCCGTGTTTTGGTTTTACTCAGAGGCTCGCTCTGAGAAGAATGCTGATAGCAAGTTGATGTTTGTGGTTGGACGTGAAACTCCACGGACTTTTCAGTGTGCCGGACTGCAGAAGCACGGCGGGATAAGGGGGGAGCATAGTTGGGACAAGGGGGACACGATTCCCCTTGTGATTTGTGGTGAAACTTAAGATTGAGGGCCAAACTGGCCAATTAGTATTCCATATCATGCAGTGTCATGCCCAGTATAAAAGTGAGGGTCAGCCGGACAGAAGGGCTTTTGTGCTTTGGCTCTTTCGCCACTTTTGTTCTTTTGCACTTGCTGCGCTTTTGCTCTATTGCCTTTTTTTTTTTTCTTTCTTTTTTTCTCTCTCCCAGTACTCCCACTCTCGGAGTACTCTCTCTCTCTCTGCCCCTCTCTATTTTGGAGCCTCGCGTTCGTCCGGGATTGCAGCTTTGGGACAAGACGGGCTTCGCATACGAGGGGGTGGTGAGCACCTACACTGTGTATTAAATCATCTGTATTAAATTGTTCTTATCTCAACCCACGGGTTTCCCGTTTATCCTTTAATTCTCTCCCTCATTCCTGGGGGTGGGGGAGGGGGAGTGACCGGCTGTGTGTGGGATTCGGCCTAACCCACGACAGACCATAAGCTTCAAGGTACATTCACCTGTTGTGAAAAGTCAGAACCTTGGAAGAAAAAAACGTATGGGGATGTGTCCGAATCTCAAACATTATTCCACAATGAGGCTGTTTGCAAAGTATATTTAAGTCAGGTATGTCAGAACTTCGCTAGCTGTATCCTATCACTGAGCTTAAAAATCAGTTTGTGGTGTTTTCATTCCTTATCACATGGCCTATGGTAAGGCCCTATGACCCGTACAGAGGCCATCAGAACTGTAGTGTCCTCACAGCTATCTCCTCTCTTCACAGCTAAGGTACTACATTCTGGTCAGATGCAAACTCCTAACATCGAAAAGAACTACCAGTAATGGCCCTCAGTAGCAGCATGTTCACATAGGGAAAAAAACCAAACTGAAACAAAACACACAAGCCAATTTTAGAGGGCAGACTCAAGTGAAAGAAAGCACTACTAAGCCTCCTCCAGCTCTCAATGTGTCAGTGGTTTGTTGTTTTGTGTTTGGTTGGATTTTTTTTTTTCCAAACTGAAGTTAGGTGGTATAAGAATTTTAATTCTACAAGATAATAAAATCAAAGTCCAAAAGTTCTGATGAATTGCATCCAGTTAATGTTTGTAGCTCGATCTGCTAAATTCAAAACAAGAAACAAGCTTACAGACAGCTGGCTTTTGCCAATACAGTCACACAGTCAAAGTGTCATCTGAAAGACGTCCCCTCCACCTCATCTCCAGATAATGTCAGCAGATAGTTCTTTTTGTATTCAAAAGCAAAGTCCTATGCACAAAGTCGTCCTTTTACTGTGGTTCTTGTATTATGCAAGTAGCTCTATTTTAAATCATTTTACGCATTACTTTGACATACTTAAATTCCAGTCAGAAATAGTATCATCATCATCAAGTTCATCATCATCATCGTCATCATCTTCAATACCATCTTCTTCATGTTGCTGAGCCACTGTCCGTGAACGATGAAAACGAGGTCTTATGTCCTGTTCACTATCTGGAATAGCTTCGTCTTCTTCAACATCCCCCTGTCATCAAAATGTTTTATCAGATAAAGTAGTCCAATGATATTGGTCAAGGAAGTTAAGAATGTAGTTTTAGTTCAATATTTTACAAGCCTAGAAAGGATTCACATCCCATTCGTGCTGTCCAGCTAACAAAAATGCTGTTGTTCCTGCATTCTGCTGCTGCATTTACCAGAAAAACAACAGGAAGATAGAAGCAAGAGAGGTAAGCTCATGCACACAGAATCCTTCTTGTTATGAAATTACTCTTGACAGGAATGAAATACAAAGAAGAAGTGATAAGAGAAATTCTAGTACACAGACAAATTCTAAAATGCAGTGATGGAAAAAGCCATGTATTCAGTCTAGAAGGCATTGGAACTGATTGTGACCCCTTTTTTTTTAGGCTGCATTGTTGCAGTAGTTCATGGGTAACAGTACCCCTGCTCTGCTTAAATTGGGTGGGAAGGGAGTGGGGCAAAGAAGGAAAGCCTGCAGATTATTTTCCAACAAACATGGCAGCAGTTGCATTTAGTATTGGGAAAAGCGCACTTTGGCCTGGAAAGCTAATTCTCCATTGAACAGATGGTAGGCCAGATGTGCCCACTCCGATCTGAATCATTCTGAGCTATAGGTCAGAAGCTAACCAGATATTCTTAGACAGTAAGAGAAACTGATGCTTACCTTCAACAGAATAATATCGATCTCTGAATATTTCATACCATTCACCAGCACAGGTATCAGCCTACAAAGAAATATTGATACATGTCAAAATAACACATAACAAAGCAACTCAGTTTTCAGTTACCTGGGCCATAACATTGGTTGTAACCCTCATCCCTCCAATCCCCCCCAAAAAACCCACCTTATCCTGATAACAAAAGCTAGTACCTAAACCAAGCTCCATGTCATAAGGTTGATCCATATTTCATAATCTGTAAAAGTGTTAATAGCAAGTTACAAACTTTTAACTAGAAGTAGCCAGATGGCACAAATGAGTTTTAAACTTTAACAACCAGATATTCTTCCATATGATGTATTTATTTTGAAGTACCTTTCAGAAATTAAGTCTAAAGGTTTTCGGTGAGAATTCAAACTCCCATAATATGCATAATAAACAAGCTGGCTCTCACCAACAGTTCCTGTCACTTTATTTACTTGTGGCTGAAGACTACCTTACTGCTCTAAGAGATGGAAGTCTAACTACACTAAGCCCTCCTATCCTTTTGTGATTACTTCAGTAGGACAAGTCTCCAACACTGCAGAGATCTTGACTAATCTGTTTCAGGATTTACTTTGTTATTAAACTGGTTATTGCTATGGGACTCCAATTGTACAGATGTATAGCTAAAAAAAAGTACTAAAGGAAAAAGTCAAACACCTCACATAAAACCACATTCTCCATTAAAAAAAAGCAAAACAAAATCCAAAAAACATTAGCTTGATTTGTCTTGTAATACATATTTTAATAATGACCACGGACTGACCCAATACCAGTGACAGACTCAATCTCCCTATATTCTGCAGCTGAGGAGTGCTGTTTTTGAAGGTACCTGGCCAGCAATAATATTCATGCATTTCAATGGCACATTACCTTCTGAACTTTGAATGAAGCAATAGTAAGTACACACATTATCATCAATTCATTGGTATTTCTGCAGCATACTTCATGAAGTATGCAGGAGCTATGTATTTTATTAGAAAGCCTACAGGAGCAAAATGCAACAAGATGTTAGACACCACATGAATAGGTCTTTAGAAGATCTTGTCCCACTTTTAATTTAATATAAAAAAAATTTAAGATTATCATCAAGTACTAGCAAACTCACACAGCTCCCTAGTCAAACCAACTAGGATTCACCAACAAATAAGTTGCTTTCAACAAATATGACACTGAAATGTAACACTACTCTTATTTTCTTTTCTAGAAATTTAAAGGTTTTTTTTCTTTAAAAAAAAAAATTGAGTATGATGCTGTTAAAGTGCCAATGTTCATATAGGCCAAAAGTGGTTTAATACTAGTAGTTGCTAGTTATAAACTACTAGTTAATAACTACTGTTATTCTCAGCATAAACATGATGTGTGTTGGGAAGGGGGTGAGTAGACTTAACTGTGCTACCATTCTTTTGCCTTTTGGACTACAAGAGTAGGAATTAAGTAAAACCATTTTAAAACTTAAAAATGATTTCTTGTAACATTGGTTCTCCTGTTTTTAGCTCTTATTCCTCCACTGCTACAATAGGTGTTTTAATATCATAGAATGGTTAGGGATGGAAGGGACCTTAAAGATCATCTAATTCCAACCCCCCTGCCATGGGCAGGGAAACCCTCAACTACACCAGGTTGCCCAAAGCCTCATCCAACCTGGCCTTGAACACTGCCAGGGATGGGGCATCCACAACTTCTCTGGGCAACCTGTTCCAGTGCCTCACCACCCTCATTGTAAAAAATTTCTTTCTTATCTCTAATCTAAATCTGCCCTCCTTCAGTTTAAATCCATTGCCCCTTGTCCTATCACTACACGCCCTTGTAAAAAGTCCCTCTCCAGCCTTCCTGTAGGCCCCCTTTAAGTACTGGAAAGCTGCAATAAGATCACCCCAGAGCCTTCTCATCTCCAGGCTGAACAGCCCCAACTCTCTCAGCCTGTCTTCATAGCAGAGGTGCTCCAGCCCTCAGATCATCTTTGTGGCCCTCCTCTGGACTCGTTCCAGTAGCTCCATGTCCTTCTTATGTTGGGGACTCCAGAGCCGAACACAGTATTCCAGGTGGGGTCTCACAAGAGCAGAGTAGAGGGGCAGAATCACTTCCCTCGACCTACTGGCCATGCTCCTTTTGATACAGCCCAGGATACGACTTGCTTTCTGGGCTGTCAGCGCACATTGCCAGCTCATATTGAGCTTCTCATCCACCAGCACTCCCAAGTCCTCTTCCTCAGGGCTGCTCTCGATCCATTCTCCGCCCAGCCTGTACTTGTGCATGGGATTGCCCTGACCCACGTGCAGGACTGTGCACTTGGCCTTGTTGAACTTCATATCAATTCTCTACTTTCTAATTGCTTATGAAAACTGAAACTTTGCTGATTCTTTTAAAATTGCTTCACATCTATGATGCTCATTTTTGCTGAGAAGAATGCATCTCTCCTGTCTGTCATTCTGTTCTTTCACTCAAGATCTTGAGAGAACTGCCCTAGTAATTTCTAAAACCTTCCATGCGTATACAAAGACAGAGCATGCATTTACTGGAAACAGTGACGAGTACATTCCTACACTGAGGAGTACATTTCCTATTGCAAGACTTCAGATCAGTCCAGAAAAAGTTACAAGCACTATTGCAAACATGCAGATGCTTACATCTCGAACAGGGATATTAATTCCCATTCAATCAAAGAGCTGTATTTTGAGGCATAGGATAACTTTTGAAACTTAAAAAGTAGTTTAAGTTTCAAAAACTATTATCAGGCTGTAGAAGTATATAGGAACACATTGTACATGCTTTCTTCAAGTTTACATTGCAATAGTAATTGATAGAAAATTGATTCCTAAACCTAAGCAATGTCATGCTGTTTTGTTATGTACTTCATAAAACAGGGAACCCTCTGCACGACTACCCACACAGAAGCACTGCACAGAGATGCCTGTATCAACAGTAGTCAAGACAACGCGTTCGCAGTACACCAGACATGACAGGTAATGTCATGTGGAGATGTTTGTTTGAGCCTAAGCACACATTAGCACATCTTTGCATCCATGTGAAGCTCAACAGTCTGTTAAGCTGGAGGTAAAGCACCACAGTGACACAGTGTAGGTTGCTTCTGGAGGTCAGTGGGTCTGAAATCCTCAGAAGTCTTTTCAATGAACCCTGCGCTAGAGCTGTTTTTACTGTGTACAAGAACTAGCTACAGGAAAATTCTTCTAAGCATACTGCAAGCTAGACACAGTCTCTGTAATGGTAACCAGGAACGAATCACCTGAAGTTTAAAGATGACTATTTCAAAATGAATAGAAGTTGTACTTCTTAATACTTACTTAGTAAGATGCCGACATAACACATCCTTACAGATTGGCTGTTCAGCCAAAGTCAGCCAAAACTCACAAGCCTCCAAAGCCACGTTTTCATCTTGGTCCTGAGTCCTTTGAAGCATGTACTACGAAACATAAAAATAAGTTACTTGTATAAGACAGAAGTTTTAAGTATCCAGAACAAGCTACCAACATCGCAAAGTGTGTGTGCAAAACCAGACTATGCTACCATAGCAATTTTGTTTCTTTAGGGTGAGGGGAAAACACAGACTTAAGAGACTACTTAAGGCTATCATGAGAATAAAGCTAAGAGACTTCTTTTTAATGCTAGATGATTCAGATTCTAAATTTCTTCACTGCTTACATGAGACCATTATTACCAAGTAACTGCAGAGATTCAAGATAATAAGCAGCAGTTTCTGGTGAATAGGGTTTTTTTTTTTTATTTTTAACTCCTTTGCAGCTTTGAATAAAAAGGTACAACTATACCCTTAAAAAGGTGGAAATACTTTTTATTTCCAGTACCATAGAAAAGCTTCCCTTCCAAATCTTGATTACCTGACAGGATGTAATTAAGTAGAACTCATATCAGGGAGGGGGAGGGGGGAAGTCTCACATTTTTCTAGCATGAATGGTAATTCAGAGATTCGGTATCAACTCTTTAAGCTTGTTATTAAAATTTAATCCTTTTTCAACCAAAAATAACCAAATGCCTGTATAAACAAAAAGCTTAAGTAGACTATTGCTACATCAGTTGCTTATACAAAACTGCCAAAACAATTCAGGAAAGACTCTCGCAACTTCCAAATAGTAATTTCTGCATTCTTTCATGCCAGCTCTTATTTCTGAAACAGTTGGTCCTTCCATTCATTTTAGAAAACCTCATGGAAGGTTTCAGCAGCAGCTGAACCTCATGCACCTACCTTTCCTCATATATTGATTTAGAGCAAAAGAAATCCCTCTTCAGTTGCTTCAGAATACCATTTTATTCTCAAAATTAAATAGAATAGGGGGATTCTTATTATCCTTATGCACTTCTGGGATGCAAGACTTGCCATGAATGGCGCCCCTGCCTACAGAATTGCACTAGATCACAAGCTTTTCCTAAAGATTTACTACTGTGATTAAGAACGCATAGTAACAGAAATACTGGTCTATTCTGAATTGTCAACAGATTGCAGCTCAGAAAAGCTGAAAAATGTCCTACTCATTGCAAGCAAGGCTTCCTTAATGCACCTTCAGTTAAGAGATTTGGCATTTTTCCCTAGAGGAGTTGAAAATCCCCTATTTTGTTGTAAATTTGTTATTTGTCAGGAAGACAAAAAGTAATCTTGTTTGAAGATGCCCCTGACACGGTCGTTTCCTCTTTAAGTATTCATTGTAAGTATTATACTAGATGCTCCATGAAGTTAGGCAGCAGTATACTGAAAAGGCCACTTACGCTCAGTGGTGTAAGATGGCATACACACAGCTTGGAAATCATAGCAAAAATAGTGACCCTAGTAACAAGGCAAAATGTGGGAAGGGTATTTGAACGCGTTTTTTTTTATATCATCATGCCAAATTTTAATAAGCACTGTTAATGATAAGCTATAAAGTTCAGTAGAACTTTAGGCAAACAGTTGCTTTGTCACAATAAATTACGAAATAGCATGGGAAGATTATTCAGTAGTTTTGTGTACTCTACAACATAAACAATGTTGTGTTAGTCTTGTTAAGTCAAACCATCAAAAAAACAATACTGGGATACACAAAGTATTGAGAAGAACACATTGTCTGAGCTGTAAGACATGTCCTTATCTGAAGAAAGCAACAGAATGCAAAAGTCAGCATTTCTACTGAGAAAGATCTTAGGAGCCAAGTGTTTGGACAAATATGTTCTGCGAGCATACAAGTGGAATCTAATAACTAAAATGTTACACTGGTTTACTCCTGACATATCTTATTATCAAGTTCTCAGACACACACAAAAAAAAAGAAAAAAATCCGCTTTTGCTCACTGGGTACTACATACTCAAAAAATCCAGTGAAATCCAAACTCGCCATTCCTGTATGCTCCAAGGATTTGGCAAGAAAACGTAAACCCGTATGCTTCATTCAAAAGCACGATGCCCGCCAAGACCTTCTTAGAATCACTAACGGATCATTGATATTCTTAACTACTTTAAAAGTGATTCTCCATAAACAAAAAGAATATTATGTAGATACAAGCATCTCTCTTAACATTATCTTCACTTAAAGCAGACAGCAGCATCCAGCTTGAAGACATTAAAATCTCAAAGGTGCAAAACCTGGCTCATTTGAATGGTGAACAATACTCAGTTCAAATACAGTCAGACAGTCAGTGCAAATTACTTTTGCACATACCAGATATACAGAACTGGGGAAATCAGTAACAGTACACAGTAGTCCCAAAACTGAAAAAAAAAAAAAATCTAAACTTTCTGTTACAGAACAAAAAATCATTACTACGTCTTCTGAAGAGAGGAAGTCTAGAAATAGTTTTCTCAACAGCAAAATACCAGATACAATGACAATACAATCTTGGATCTTTTTCTGTTGGCGACATCATTTCTACCTACAAAGTC
Organism: Tauraco erythrolophus; assembly: GCF_009769465.1. Classification (NCBI taxonomy): domain Eukaryota; kingdom Metazoa; phylum Chordata; class Aves; order Musophagiformes; family Musophagidae; genus Tauraco; species Tauraco erythrolophus. Next base: position 31,199,952 of record NC_141496.1, read on the forward strand.
CAGAAGCTCCTTACTGATCTTAGGAGGATGAATATCCAGAGAAGTTATCACTTGTTCAATATCATTTCCAAAGCTTTATTCTGTCTCAAAAAAAAAGTACCTCTCAATCAACCAAACAAAAAAAGCCCACCACCAAGTACCAACAATCCTTGCTTGTGCTTTCTTACATGAGAACATGACTGCCAAGACTGGTGTCATGGCATTTCTGACAACATAAAGGAAGACTAGACAGCAGGCCAAGGCTGTCAAATGTCACCTCAGTTTTATGCATCTCTAATGCCTACGTACAGAAGTGAAAAAAACTTAACATCTTCTTTGTGTTGTCTGGACATAGTCCTTATGGAATTTGACATGGGGTTATGACCCATTTGTCCACATGAAATCTGCATGAGAAACATTAGGATCTTAGCTATATTTCTCGTCTGGCAAGTAGCATATGTAAACACTACCTAGAAACTGCCAATATTTCCCACAAATGTGGAAATTACTCACAGCTCAAACAGCTCAGCAGACAAAAAAAAGAGAGCTGACCAGTCCACTGGTAGACAAGTCTGCGCTAATCTAGACTGGTGTAGGAACTATCAAACGACATTAACCTCTACAACCGAATACAATGGGAGGCAACGTACTTAGTAGCTCAAAGAGCATCTCAGCTATATAAAAATGCCTTACTCTTGTTATGGTCAACACTTCCAAAAAGTGACAGCTTTAAGGTGTAAACTGTAGCAATATCAGCACTAGCACTAGATTGTTAACATGATTTTCTCGCTTCGGGTCAAGCAATGCCTGGCTGCTCCATAGCATAGCGGATCCCAGCCAGTTCAGGATCAATTAACTTAATGCAGAATAAACAACTGCTGTATGCATTGCCTCTCAAATACAACATCCAGTTGGCAATCAGCTAAGAAGAAAGTTTCGCAATCTCAGTCTTGAAGGAAAATGAAGAGTAGGCAAGTGCAAGAGTAACATACCTGTTCTGGTGAATGCTTTTAATTTGTTATTATTTCTGCAACTCCAAACAGGTTTTTCAGCATGCAGTTTGGGAAATGAGACTCACCTCAACTATACTAATCATATGAGGAAGCAGGCGATCCATCCGAACTTCCAGCAACATTACCAGAGCACGGCAAACATTTTTGCGTACTTCAGGCTCTTCATCCCCAGCGAGCGCAAAAAGATTCTGTTGGAAAATAGTACCAGTTGAAAAGCCTCAGTTCATCTAGTTCAACTTGTATTTAAACTGACATTACTGGCAAACTAAAGTCTGCAAATATGTACTTCTGTACTCTCCCATCCCACACCTCAGAATACCATTTTATTTCTTAAAGACATATGGTTTAGCAAACGAACTCTTCAGACTCTCAATGTGTATTGTACGTATAACCAAAACACTGCATAGTATTAGCACTGGCACAAGAACAGTTATTTCCTGGAATTTTTTTTCTCCTAAACGTAGATGAAGTTCTGAAGCCAAGAAACTCCATCAGTACAGAACAGCAGCAAATTAAATACTCTGGATAACCCAAAATACCACCCTTCTAATCCATGTTCAGCAGCAGTACTCAGAGAGACCCAAATGGATTCAGTGACGTGATGATCCTCATACTGCACTCTGAATTGCAGGTAAGTGACAGACTGCTGCCATTGCTTTTACACCTTTATGCAACAAAAATTTCCTCTACTTACAAAGAGGAAGCATCTTTCAAAACACTATTTTTTGGGCTTGGAGAGCGCTTAGACTAATCAACTCTGAGCATAAGCATACAGAATGAACTTCAACCCATGGGAACTGAAGCTAAGAACAAGTAACCAGAAATGGGAGTTTGGGGTAGAGGTGGCTGTAAAACATTCAAAACTCTTGATAAATCAGATACGTAGTTTGACTTAACCCTCAACCAAGAACGCACACTCACCTCAATAAAAGAATCTATGTGCAACATAAGAGCTTGAGTTCTGCTGATGATAAATTGATTGACACATGCAACAGCATGAGATCTACAAATGGAACAGTCAAAATTTTTCATGAGTTAAAAACATTTTCTAAACTACACATAAGCATCAAAAGCATGAGGAAGCAAGCTACATTGTCCAAACATCTTCTAGGGGCAAGAGGGAACAAATCTGCACATATACAGTATTAACAAGCAAAATTACTAAACCATATTTTAAGTACCACCTTATACTCTGACATATCTAATAAATATTTTAAAATTAAGTATTAAGTAAATAAAAACCAGAGCAGGACAACTACACCTGGCATATTTGTTCTGAACAGTACGTAAGGATGTTCTTTTTGAGTATATTATGATTATTGATCTTTTCAGATATTAAAAATTCCATACAAATTAACATGGTGAAATTTTAGCATTCCCTTCTTCGTTAAGTATCCAACTGCCTTTCCATTATTTTTTGTGTTTAGTGAGGCCAATGCGTGTGAACAATATAGCTGTAGCTTAGAACAAACACACACTTGTAGTGGGATATACACCAACACACTTGGGTAGAAACATACTAGAAAATGAAGCATTGGTTCTTCTATTCCAGTTCATGCAAAGCCATTACTTACAGGTCTGTTTAATTCTCAGAGATACAAAAGTCAAATTCTGTAAGTAAGGCCACAAGGCAAAACCCTTTAAAGATCTGTAAAACCCTTTGAAGATCCATTAAAGCATTCTTACTAATGTAACTTCAAACTTCTACTCTGTTCAGGTATTTCTTGGAAGACTGTCTCATAAAACATTGTTCAAAAGTTGTCTTGTGACAGATTTAAATGTAAAGTATTTTACTGACACTAGTAATAGTTTTCATACTTCAGCCCTATGCACTGAAACCAGGCTGCAGGTCAGCAGGTGGCCTTGAAACTTGAAACTTGTTTAACAGTCTCAAAGCCACAAACATCACAGCATAGGGAAAAAGTGAGTCTGTATAATGTGGTAAGGAAAAAAAGCATAATTTTCTCCATCTCTGCCAGCTCCAGAGAAGCATGAAGTTTATTCTTTCACAAGAGCAAGTTCATGCTTTGTTACATATTTTTCCTAGTGCATTTATCTTTGGTGAGTTTCTAAATCTTATTTGAATCCTATCACGGTATGTTGCAAGTTACACTCCTCTTAGTCTTCACCATCTACTACTGTTGGCAATAAAGAATGCCAACTCCAAGCTGGAGAATTTTTCAAAATAATTTTCAAACAGGAGTTAAAAACCACATTTCACAGAATCATAGAGAGGTTGAGGTTGGAAGGGACCTCTGAAGGTCATGTAGTCCAACCTCTCTGCTCGAGAAGTACCATCTACAGCTGGTTGCCCAGGACCACGTCCAGATGACTCTTGAATATAGCTGAGGATGGAGACTCCACAAATCCCTGAGCAACCTGTGCTAGTGCTCGGTCACCCTCATAGGAAACAAGTGTTTCCTGATGCTCAGAGGGAACCTTCTGCGTTTCAGTTTGTGCCCGCTGTGTCTGGTTCTGTCACTGGGCACCATTGGAAAGAGCCTGGCCATGTCTTTTTTGCTTCTTCCCTTCAGGTATTTACATGCATTGATAAGCTCCCCCAGTCCCAGCTCTCTCAGTCTTTGATCATAAGAGAGATGCTCCAATTTTCTCATCATCTTCATGGCCCTTTGCTGGACTCTCTCCAGTATGTCCATGTCTCTGCACTGGACAGCCCAGAACCGGACTGAGTACTCCAGGTACGGCCTCACTTGGAGGATGTGGGGAAGGACCACCTCCGTTAACCAGCTGGCAACACTCCAGCCCAGGATACCATTAATTAGCCTTCTTTGTGGCAAGGGCACACAGTCGGCTTATGTCAGTGTAAGAGCTATTGCTCTTTGTAACAAATATTACCAGCAACAATTTAATTCTGGAATTTTCCCTCTATCCTATACTTCCGTTACTTTGAAGAGATTAATACAGTTCTACAGTGAAAAGATGATGAACTCATTTAATTTGATTCATCTGGAAAAGCCTTCAAAGTTTTGGTGCAGTAAAAGCAGAAACATTTTTCTGCAAGAACTCAGAAATTATTGTCGGCAAAAAAACGTTGACTTCCCTATCGCTGAAGTTACTGCAAAATGAATGCAAAATTGTTCTTTCTAATCAGAATACTAAGTTCATACTACAGCACTGAATTTTTCGTAATGCACAAAAACTTAAAAGATTAACAGTTTGATTTTCAAAATCATAAGCTGATTGTACATTTGGAAGATGTACAAAAAGGTCAGACTGTTGTATTAACTAAGTAGATAAACGTGCAAATTACTGATGCATGGAATCTCTGTGGATCTCTGCAGGATCACTTGAAAAAACTAAGCACGTTTTAAAGAGATCTACAAAACAGCAACCTTCCTGCTCATGTAAATAAAATTCTGGCAGGTTACTGTAGTACGACACCTAAACCTACCTTATTTTTGGACTGCTGTGCTTGAAGAACTGCAAAAACTTAGGTATCATGATATTGAGTGGTCTGTCCAATACATCACTATCTAAAATTTCAGCAGAATCTTCACATATCTTCTGAAGAGCGCCAAAAGCACCCTGTTTAAAAAACAAACCAAACAAAAAATCTCGTTTCGCATTCTGAAAAAAGCAAAATTTTAGGTTTTGTACAGAATAGATAATTTCAGCACAACACAGTAAATGTAGCAAGTTAACACAGCAAATGCAGCTAACTAAATTTGGAGTTCAATTGAAACATCCTTCAAGGTTTTTTATTTAAGCACTTCACAACGGCATCTGTAAGCTCTCAAGCTAGGTGAGTCAGTAATGGATAAGTGGTAATTTTAATTTTAGCATCCAATGCTCGTCTATTCAATCACATTTAAAACGCTTGAAAGCTAATTCTTATTTGAGAAGTAAATATCCAGGTGCAGAAGTAACCAATTTAATCGCATAAATAATTGTATTTCCTTTCATGGTTTGTTATGGGGCAAAACAGAACTCTGGATATGATGGTCAATTTCAGTCTCACTTTCAAGTGTTTTTTATTTTTCTGGAGAAAGCAGCACTAAAACATTACGTAACAGCATGGCATCTTGGACCATTATCCTAACTCTGAGGATTACTTTATGCAAAATGCCTCACAGTTTCATGGACAGTGTCAAGTAATAAAAATTGTGTGATCACAGATTTTTAATTTTTTTAATCAGACAAGGCTTTTTTTCTCCTCATAATTTAAAACAGTTAAGTTAGTATTTATTTATTTTTCCTTTATACACACTGAACAAAACAGTTCATTTCACTGTGATAAAATAATGACAGATGGCTTTTTCAGACTGAGTTACAAGATGAATGAACACTACTTTTAAGTAAGAAAAAATTCAGGGTCAACCTGATGATGCCTAAAAGATTAGGCACTACAGTGTGGTAACAGGACATTTCTTAGAAGAGGCTTAGACTACCCATCTGCAGTCTTATTCTGCAGTTATGCAAAGAAAACAAATTTGAATGAACAATGAGAACATGGAATGGAGGTAGAAGAAAAAATTTTTTTTTTTTCTGTTCTCTGAGGAGAATACATGTGCATGTACACACAGACACACACAATACTACACGTGTACATACTGCCTACAAAGAGAGAGAGAAAACCAATAAAACTCAGATGATAATCTTCTATTTTCTGCAAGTCTCCTTACCTCACAGGTATTGTAATCTTCAGAATCCAACAGGCTGCACAGCTTTGGTAAGAGTTCAGGCCAATTCTGTAATTCCCCTTTTGAGGCAATGGTTGTTATCAGAATGCCTAAAGGAACCATAGAGATGAGGGCAATGAGATCTCACATACCTTCACATGTCTCATATCAATTTTTCTCCTCACAAAGATCTAAGCAGTTAAGAAATTCCTTCTTTAGTTAAGAACTGGTAAGCATAAAAAGAGGAAGCACATTTAATTACAAATGGTATTTGAAGGGCTTTGAAAGGCAAAGGTGAGTCGTTCCTTCCTGCTACCACGAAGGGCTCAGACAAGAGAAATCAAGCACGAAGTAATTCCAGTTAAGGAAATAACCATGCCCAAACACTGCAGGGCAGCTTTTGCTCTAAATTTACTAAACATTTACTTGACTTCCAGTAAATATAGACTATCCACCTCCAGTCACCTCTTCTTTATTATGATACAAAAGCATGAATGCGAGAATGTGTCATTCAATAAACTTACAACTCAGTGGTAAGTTACGTGTTCGCAACTGTACTGTGTTTACACTAAACATTAAGGACATATTCTAAGACTGAGATACCTACTAAGAGCTTACACACTATGGCAGGTCATCCAGTGATCAGCTGTAGGGGTTGGCTGATTCAGATCCAGCAAACAGACAGGTCAGCCCAAAGAGTCACTAATTCTGTTTCCAGCACATACAGAAATTCCAGGAAAGACTAATTAGGTGACAGGAAGAGGTAAGGCTGCTTATAAACTAGGACTGACTTTGTGTAAGTCCATTTTGCCTCAAGACAAAATGAACCAGTTAGCATAATCCGTTACACTACTGACAGTTACTTCTAATGAGTATTAACACAGAAGAACTTTATACTACCACAACTAGTAATCTCCTAAGTGACAAGTGATGAAAAAAGCTTTCCTAAGCTTTTTCACTGAGCTAATGACAATATATTGTTTTTCTTTGGAATAAAATGTTAAAATTATAGTTAAATACACAAGAATACAAGACAACACTACAGAGCAAAGGACATTCTGGACAAGACACGCAGTAACTACAAGACATTTTGCATCATGTTTTCTTTGATGCAATAGGCTGGAAAACCCACAAAGACGCAAGGCAAAAATGAAGACAGAAGTACAATGCAATGTTACAGCTCCAGAAGTAGTCTGTATCCAGTTCTCTTCATAACTGCAACTGAATAGAAAAGATTCCCCAAAGCCTATGGAGATCTATGGAGTCTTAAAGACTGCATTTCTCCTGAAATATTATGGTCCTGCAAAGAATATCAGATGCATTAATAGAAAATACTTATTTTAATATTGCTGGATTTTAATGATCCACTGTTTTGTAATTAAACTGAACTTCACAAAAAGAACAAAGTAAATGAATTTTCTTGTCTCCTACTCAAAATACTTGTTGCAAAATTATCTCCCTAACTTAGATTTGGCACAGGTTTGTCTGTAGACTTAACACAGGTTTACAAACAAACATCAGAATGAAATTCCTGGAACTTCTCTGGACTAAGGTGTGACAGAAGTTACAATGTAAGTCTCCAAGGGGTAGGCAGTTTTGCAAAAGAGTTGGTTAAAGACCTTTTCAAGGCCTTAGAAGTGGTTTCAGAGGATGACAAATGGTCTGGCTATACTTGTAATATATGCAAGCTTTCACAGCTGAAGGAAAGACTATTTGAAAACTACTTTAATTGTTCTTCCAAAAGAACACTTCCCAGACAGCAACAGGATAACCTATCAGGAAATACTTCCAGATGCATAGGCAAGAAGTGACCTAAGGCCCCTGCCCCTTGCAACAGGGATGTATGCAGTTCAGACCATACACATCACTAACTTTCTGTATAGGTCTGTGGAGAAGACATTTAACGCTATGCTAGCATTTTTGAAACAATGAAGAGGTGCTTTGGGTTGGGACAATAAAAAAAAAATAAAAGAATTATCTCAGACTATCAAGAACTTAAGAGATGCAATAGCTGTAGCATTTGAAGGTTTGCAAAAGGTTTTAACAATGAGGAAACATAAAATTAAGTTTTAGGCACTTATGTTCACATTAAAAGGACTCTTCATGGGCCTCCAATGAGCTTCATCTTCTTCCAAAGGCAAAATTTTTCCCACCCACCTGCTGCTTTTTTTGGCCAGAAGGAAACAGAAGATACCAAAGATTAGCCTTTGTGGCTTTCTCTGCAACACTTCAGACACAGAAACATGGACATCAGAAGCATAATCAAAGTAAAGAAATAATCAGTTTAGTAGCTTGCAGGTTTTTGACAGGTTTGGGCTAGAATTGACAGATAAAACAGGCCTTTCCTTCTGACCAGCCTACTACATTGCAGGGTTAGAAACCTGAAACGTAAAGTCTTTATAATGATCTTTGATTTGTAATGAACTTCAAAACAGTATTACAGAATCTGTTGATATTTCACTTGACAAATGTGAAATCTAACCAATATAGCACCTGGGCTAATTGAGTGGTAAACACACAAGGGAATAAACTCCAGAGGGATGTAAGAAATTGTTAAAAATGTAAGTGTAATTGTCATGACAGCCTCTTTTATGTCATTGTTTCAATTACACGCAACCCCAGTTTACAGCATCACTTCTATGGAAAAAAAAATGGAACATAAAGAAAAAGCAGCTATGCTTCAATACTTTCATATAAAAAAACACACGGTGGGAGGCTGGGGTTTTTGGGATGCTGTTTTGCCTCTGTAGCTCCTGAAGTTGACTTCTGAACTCCTTAATCTTAAAACGCTGAACTTCATAAAAAAATTCCTCCTCATAAGGCAACCACTAGCTTTCACTTTCCTTCTGCAATGAAGCTCTCCAGTGCCACTACTACTCTTGAATGCTCAACTATTTCTCCTGCTTGCTTTTAAGCAGGAGCTACACTAAAGTCCTGTGCAGACTAGAATCCCCAGTCAGTTTTAAGAACAGTTGCAGAACCTAAATAGATGCATTTATTTCCTGGTAAGGTTACGGGTCCTCAACACATGCAGACATCTTTTTTGAATTTGAATCTGTATTTCAACATTAGCACGTGGGGTTTTAAAACCTGTACCACACAGCACAGAGAAGTTCCACACTGTTCCTCATTTGGGGATTAAAATAGGGAAAAGCTAAGTAAGGATACAACAATGTGTAGTTACCAGTTAGTCTCAAGACACAGTTCTAAAATTGACTCTATTGCCACGCTCGTTCTCCTCAGCAAGGTGACTTCTGAGGATGGGATTAATCAGCTTGCCTCCATCTTGGCCAAAAGGTATCGGCTTTTGTCTGGTTAGCACTAAATACTAGAGACCTCAAAGGAGAGTGAATGCTGCATCAGAATTCCAGGGATTTGATCTGCAATTGGCCCATTAAATTGATAGCGCTTGAACTGCAAAAACCCGTACATATCCCAAAGAGCAGCTCTACCTAGCATGTGCCAACTCATATACTAACAGGGCAGCCTGGGTAGGTAGTAATATATTTACACCTAGCTAGTATCAAGAGACTAGTGGGTACTGGACCAACCTCGCTATTAAGATAGAAGGCTACAAAGATCCAACATTTAATTACTTCAAACGGCAGGGTGCAACGCAAGCACCAAACAGTAACTCTTACGCAAGCATACAGTTCATCAGTTTCTATTCATCTTCAGAGTTGATACATGCTTCAATAATCCCTGCAAGGATCACTTAAAGCTGAAGAGTAATTGAGCTACTAATCCGCAAACATTTCATACTAGGAGAAGTCAAATAACTTCTTGAAAACAAACAAATCCCTCACCTCCCCAAAAAAACACCCCACAAACCATCACCAAACAACCCTAAAACAGCAACCCAAATGGTGCTGGAATATATTCTTTATACTCCACTGCCAACTCTATGAACGAACAAGCAAGCATGACTGTTCTACAACCTGAAATCATAAGAGTACCTGCCACTCAAAGACTTGCTTCTGTCATTAAGAAAATGGGACACTAATAAAATTCTTAGTAAAGCAGCTTCACAAGTGATAAGATAGCAGGAAAAACCCAAGAGATGAGCGTTTTTCTCTAGTCCATAGTCCCAACACACATATCTGGAGAAGGAATCCTCCAGAAACAGCAAAGGATTCTAAAGTAGCAGTAGCTGGTACATTATTGTATCAGAGGAGTCAGCTGACACATGCTGAATTTCTTTCTCAATTGACACCCCTCCTTATTTTCTCTACTGTACTCAAATATGTTTTTACTTCATTTTTTTCTAGTTTTTTGAGTGGACAAGGAAAACTACTACAATTGTTGCAGTAATTGGAGGAAATCATTGTCTCAAAGAGCATATGGAAAAGCAACTTTACCTAGAAATAAGTAAAAATAATGCAAATCTGCATATTTTATGGAAGAGGTGTACTAAAATAAAGTATTTACAAAATCAGAAATCCATGTAACAAAAAAACTTCTCACTGGAACTAAATGATCTTTAGGGTCCTTTTCAACCCAAACCATTCTATGATTCTATAATGTTCTGTACACCACAGCTTTCCTAGTTTTCTGACAGAAGGTATTTAAAAACAAACTCATTATATGAATGTGTTATGCGTGGTATAATGATGCCCTGAAGGGACATGCATGCATATGCATATGGGGGGCAAGGCACAGGAAATCAGCTAACAGAAGTGTTTCATTGATGCAAGCAGAGTACTGAAATAGTTCTGAAGTCAGACCTTTACCTTGTTCCTATTTTTAGGTATAGAAATTGGCAGCAAGCTCAATTCTAGTAGATTCAAATAAACTTGTGTTCAGTTACATTTGAAGAGATATGAACTCAGTTCCTAAATCAATTCTAAGAGAACAGGAAGCTAAAGTAAGTGTGACTTTTGTATATTCACACTAAAGATAAATATCAGCATTAAAACTTGGTGAAGCTGTGACAATTATCAGCAGCAAACAGTTTTAGTAGTTTGATAACTGTTTACATCATTAGTGCAGCTCTAACCCGTAACAGCAACATTTTCAGTACAGAGAAGGCAGCAATAGGAGCAAACTCACCTACAGTAGCTCTAATTAAGGGGGAGGAATCACCAATGTTGTTCAGACATTCACTTTTAATGAAGTCAGTTACCCCATTGGGGAAGTTGTGAAAATGTGCTTTTACGTTATTCTTCAAAATGAGACCACTCAAGGAACGTGTTGGTTCATCTGCAAAAGAAAATAATTACAGTCAACCTTCAATCAGCTCATAGGAATAAGACAGACTTCCAGAACAATGCAAAAGCAAAGCTTACATAGAGGTATTGCTTTTCATTTCCTTATCTCTCCTTCCAACTACAACCATCAATTCATGCAACAAAGCTCTCAGGTTCAAAGTTCGCCATTTCTATTTATTCAAAATTAGAATATCAGTAATATGAATTCTATATTTTAAGAGAAAGTATTGTATAGAGATATAGGCAAGGAATAGATCCGAAGTCATAGAATATAGGACTCATAAAAGAAACTGGTCAGCCAACGACATTCAGACATTCTGATTATACTGATTGGCTTGCTGCAACACTCACAGTGTAAAAAATTGATGACAAGCCTGCTTTCACCATAGTAAGATAAAGAAATGATGTAGGTACTACTCAGTAAATCCTCCACCCCTACTCCCACAGAAATACAGTGTTCAACATTCCTACAAAATAAAGTACTGTAATACCTTCAGATACCAGCTGTTCTATTGATCTATTAAATTAATAAGCAGAGGCAGAAGCAAAAACAAAGTCTTTAAACAATGTTAACAGGTAAGCGTTACATAGTATGAACCATAAGAAAAAAGTGACCAAAATTGACCTGAACTGAGTAAGAATTAAGTTCAGGCAACAGTTTGATTTCTCTTCACTGAGCTTTTTTTGCCTGCAAACTTCTCTAAATTACTGAGACAAGATGAGGAATGGAAATAGGTTAGACTTTTCTTTTATATCGGAGCAGACTCATGTTTGGTTCTTCAACCAAGGGCATGAGTAACTTCGTATTACTTCTGAAACATGCTGAAGTGAATCTGGATGTTCTACATAGAAAGGATTAGTATAGTATAAGAAAATTTAAATTTACAGTTTATAGGAACCCTCAACAGCACAGGAAGCTAATTTTAAATAGCATTTTAGTCATTTCTTTAAATTTTTTGTATGAAGCCCTGAGTTGAGCAAGAAAGAAGGATGTTGAAAGTTCCTTTGTGCCAAGAATTAGTTTATACATGGATCTATTCCAGTCCTTCAAACTTATTAACATCCCAACAGAAATAAAGATAAGCAAAAGAGATATAGCTTTCAAATATAAAGTATTTTCAAACTAAGGTTACTGTATCACAACATCAAGACTCTCACTACACCCCCAACGTCTGACTGATGGACATTAAAGAGACTTTCTGTTGTGATCTGTGCTAGTTAGAACAGAAACAGCACTTTTCAGAAGAGATTTTGTTTAGCTGAATCAGAAACTAAAATTCATTTTAATAAATTGATTTTGTTTGAGTGCCAAAACCAGACTGATATTGTCTACTTTTTATTCTTGTTTTTACGTTTATATTTCAGTTCTCCTAAAGAAGCATTATTCTTCATGCTCCATAACTACAAGTGTATTGATTTACAAACAATCTATCCTTTACATCAAATTCAGTAACTTCATAAACCAAGAAGCCACCCTACATATATTTGAAAGAATTCTACCATTTTACCTACATTATCCATTTTAAATATCCACCAACTTCTAAATAATCACAGAATGTTAGGGATTGGAAGGGACCTCAAAGGATCATCTAGTCCAATCCCCCTGCTGGAGCAGGGTCACCTAGATCAGATCACCCAAGAACGTGTCCAGGTGGGTTTGGAACATTTCCAGAGAAGGAGACTCCACAACCTCTCTGGGCAGCCTGTTCCAGTGCTCTGTTACCCTTACTGGGAAGAAGTTCTTCCTCATGTTTAAGCGGAACCTCCTATGTTCCAGCTTACATCCATTTCCCCTTGTCCTATCATTGGATGCCAGTGAGAAAAGCCTGGCTCCGTCCTCATGACAGTCACCCTTTACGTATTTATAACGTTTTTTTAAACAACTGGGGGAAGTCTCGTGCTCACTAGCCCTTGTCCTTGTGGGTGACTTTAACCTACTGGATGTCTGCTGGAAGTATAACACAGCAGTCATAAAACAGTCTAGGCGATTCCTGCAGTGTGTGGAGGACAACTGCCTATCGCAACTGGTCAGTGAACTGACTAGAGAAGGTGCTCCCCTAGACCTGCTGTTTGTGAACAGAGAAGGTCTCGTGGGAGATGTGATGGTTGGAGGACGCGTGGGGCATAGTGACCATGAGATAATAGAATTCTCTATTCTAGGGGACGTTAGGAGGGGGAGCACTAAAACGTCCAAGCTGGACTTTAGGAGAGCTGACTTTGGACTGTTTAGAAGTCTGGTTAATAAAGTACAGCGGGAGACAGCTCTCAAGGGTAAAGGAGCGCAGAAGGGCTGGTTACTCCTCAAAAAGGAAATTCTGGATGCACCGGAGCGAGCTGTCCCTGTGTGCCGGAAATCGAGTCACCGGGGTAGAAAACCGGCTTGGATGACCAAGGAGATTAGGGGACACCTCAAAAGAAAAAGGGATGTCTATAAGTTTTGGAAGAATGGGCAGGCGTCCAGGGAGGACTACAGGGAGGAAGTTAGGGCATGTAGGGAGATAATCAGGGGGCAAAAGCCCAACTGGAACTTAGACTAGCCTGCTCCGTAAAGGACAACAAAAAGTCCTTCTACGAATACATTAGTAACAAAAGGAGGGCTAAAGATTACCTCCAGCCCCTACTGGACACAAGGGGTACGTTAGTCACTAGGGATGAGGACAAGGCTGAGGTCCTTAATGCCTTCTTTGCCTCAGTCTTTATTAATAATAAGGTTAGTAGTTCCCAGGTGAGCTGGCCTATGGTGTCTGAGGGCAGGGAGGGAGAGTAGATCGAAGCTCCTGTGATCCAAGAGGAACGGGTCAAGGATCTGCTTCACCAGCTGGATGCCCACAAGTCTATGGAGCCTGATAGTATCCACCCAAGGGTCCTGAGAGAGCTGGCGGATGTCATTGCCAAACCCCTGTCCATTATCTTTGGACAGTCTTGGCTCACTGGGGAAGTTCCGCTGAACTGGAGCCTGGCGGATGTTACTCCCATTCACAAAAAAGGGCGGAAGGAGGATCCGGGCAACTACAGGCCTGTCAGTCTGACCTCGGTGACAGGCAAAGTCATGGAACAGGTTATCTTGAGTGCTATTAATGAGCACATACAGGTTAACCGGGTGATCAGGCCCAGTCAACATGGGTTTATGAAAGGCAGGTCTTGCCAATCAAACCTGATCACCTTCTATGATGGGGTGACCTGCCTGGTTGACAAGGGAAGGGCTGTGGGTGTAGTTTTCCTTGACCTCAGAAAAGCCTTTGATACAGTCTCTCATAGTGTTCTGGTTGAGAAACTGATAACTGCTGGCCTGGATAGGCACACCCTCCTTTGGGTTAAAAACTGGCTGGATGGCCGGGCCCAAAGAGTGGTGGTAAATGGGGCTAAATCCGGCTGGAGGCCGGTCACCAGTGGGGTTCCCCAGGGCTCAGTGCTGGGCCTGGTTCTGTTTAACATCTTTATCAATGACCTGGATGAGGGGATTGAATGTACCCTCAGTAAGTTTGCAGACGACACCAAGCTGGGAGGCTGTGTCGATCTGCTCGAGGGTAGGGAGGCCCTTCAGAGGGATTTGAACAGACTGGATCGTTGGGCTGAGGCCAATGGCATGAGCTTTAATAAGGTCGAGTGCAGAGTCCTTCACTTGGGGTATAAAAACCCCAAGCATCGCTACAGGCTCAGGGAAGAGTGGCTGGAGAGATGCCTGGCGGAGAAGGACCTGGGGGTGTTGGTTGACTACCAGCTTGATATGAGCCAGCAGTGTGCCCAGGTGGCCAAGAAGGCCAATGGCATACTGCTGTGTATCAAGAATAGTGTGAACAGCAGGAACAGGGAAGTGATCCTGCCCCTGTACTCGGCACTGGTGAGGCCGCACCTGGAATATTGTGTCCAGTTTTGGGCCCCTCGCTTTAAGAGAGATATTGAGCTCCTGGAGCGGGTCCAAAGAAGGGCGACCAAACCAGTCAAGGGGCTGGAAAATAAAACTTATGAGGAGTGGCTGAGGGAGTTGGGGCTGTTTAGCCTGCAGAAGAGGAGGCTGAGAGGAAACCTGATTACAGCCTACAAATACTTGAGAAGGGATGGTGGGGAAGTGGGGGAAGGACTCTTTACATTAGTGATGGGTGACAGGACAAGAAGAAATGGGTATAAGCTTAGTCAGGGAAGATTAAGGTTGGATGTTAGAAAGAATTTCTTCTCTGAAAGGGTTGTCAGCCAGTGGAATAGGCTGTCCAGGGAGGTGGTTGAGTCCCCATCCCTGGATGTGTTTAAGAAAAGGGTGGATGAACTGCTTAGGGATATGGTTTAATGGGAGATTAGGGACGGTTGGACTGGATGATCCCTAAGGTCTTTTCCAACCTAGAAATTCTATGAAATTCTATGAAATTAATGAGGTCCCTCCTCAGTCTCTTCTTCTCCAAGCTAAAGAGACCCAGCTCCCTCAGCCTTTCCTCATAAGGGAGATGCTCCACTCCCTTAAGCATCTTTGTGGCCTTGCGCTGGACTCTCTCAAGCAGTTCCTTGTCCTTCTTGAACTGAGGGGCCCAGAACTGGACACAATATTCCACATGCGGCCTCACCAGGGCAGAGCAGAGGGGGAGGAGAACCTCTCTAGACCTACTAACTACACCCCTTCTAATACACCCCAGGATGCCATTGACCTTCTTGGCCACAAGGGCACATTGCTGGCTCATGGTCATCCTGCTGTCCACCAGGACCCCCAGGTCCCTTTCCCCTGTGCTGTTCCCCAACAGTTCAGTCCCCAACTTGTACTGGTACATGGGGTTGTTCTTACGCAGATGCAAGACTCTACACTTGCCCTTGTTGTATTTCATTAAATTTCTCCCCACCCAACTCTCCAGCCTGTCCAGGTCTCTCTGAATGGCAGCACAGCCTTCAGGTGTGTCAGCCACTCCTCCCACTTTAGTGTCATCAGCAAACTTGCTGACCATGCACTCTATTCCCTCATCCAAGTCATTGATGAATATGTTGAACAATACTGGTCCCAGTACCGACCCTTGAGGGACTCCACTGGATACAGGCCTCCAACTGGACTCTGTCCCGTTGACCACTACTCTCTGGCTTCTATCCTTCAGCCAGTTCACAATCCACCTCACTATCCGATCATCCAGACCACACTTCCTCAGTTTAGCTGTGAGGATGCCATGGGAGACTGTGTCAAATGCTTTACTGAAGTCAAGATAGACCCCATCCACTGCTCTACCATCATCCACCCACTGGCTGATGTCCTCATAAAAGGCTACCAGGTTTATCAAGCACTACTTCCCCTAGTGAAGCCATGTTGACTGCCCCTAATGACCCTCTTATCTTTGATATGCCTAGAGACAGCACCAAGGATAAGTTGTTCCATTATTTTTCCAGGGATGGAGGTGAGGCTGACGGGTCTATAGTTACCTGGGTCTTCCTTCTTACCATTTTTGAAGACCAGAGTGACCTTTGCTTTCCCCAGTCCTCAGGCACCTCTCCCATTCCCCACGATTTAGCAAAGATGATGGCGAGTGGCCTGGCAATGACATCTGCCAGCTCCCTCAGCACCTGTGGGTGCACCCCATCAGGACCCATGGATTTATGGATGGTCAGGTTGCTTAACTGGTCCCTAACCAAGTCCTCATCAACCAGGGTAGACTCCTCCTCTATCCTGACTTCCTCAGGAGCCTCAGGGTTCCGGGGCTCATCAGGGTAGCCTCCAGCAGTATAGACTGAGGCAAAGAAGGCATTCAGTAACTCTGCCTTCTTCTTATCCTCTGTCACCAGGGCACCCTCCTCATTCACCAGTGGACCTACATTGCCTCTAGTGTTAGTTTTATCTGCAATGTATTTAAAGAAGCCCTTTCTGTTGTCCTTGACCTTTCTTGCAAGGTTTAATTCCAAGGAGGTCTTAGCTTTCCTAGTTGCCTCCCTACATCCTCTGACAGCAGACTTATATTGTCAAGTGGCCTGCCCGTCCTTCCATGATCTGTACACTCTCTTTTTCCACTTGAGTTTGCCCAACAGTTCCCCATTTAACCATGCAGATCTCTTGGTACCCTTTCCTGATTTCCTACCTGTTGGGATGCACCGGTCTTGAGCTCGGAAGAAGAGGTCCTTGAAGGCTAACCAACTATCTCGGGCCCCTTTACCTTTCAGTACTCTGTCCCATGGGATTTCTCCTAGCAGTTGTTTGAAAAGATCAAAGTTGGCCCTGCTGAAGTCCAGGGTTCTAGTTCTGCTAGGTATTCTCTTCCTGCCACATGAGATCCTGAACTCCACCATTTCATGGTCACTACAACCAAGGCTAGCCTCGACCTTCAGCGCTTCAACCAGACCCTCCTTATTAGTGAGAATAAGATCCAGCAGCGCTCCTCTCCTAGTAGGCTCATCCAGCATTTGCATCAGGAAGTTATCATCAATGCACTGAAGGAACCTCCTGGACTGTGGATGGTTGGCTGAGTAGGCCTTCCAGCAGATATCAGGATAGTTGAAGTCGCCCATGACAACCAGGGCCCGCATTTGTGAGACCGCTGTCAGCTGCCTGTAGAAGGCCTCATCAATCTCCTCATCCTGATCCAGTGGTCTGTAATAGACACCAATAACAGTATCGCACATGCCAGACTGTCCTTTAATTCACACCCACAAGCTCTCAATTTGCTCCTCATCTGTCCCTGGACAGAACTCAATGCACCCTAGTTGCTCCCTCATGTAAAGAGCGCTTGCACAGCACTGCATTTCAAGGGCCAGCAGCTTTTCTGGGACAATGGAGAAGGAGGAAAGAAGAGTTTATTACTTTAAATAAAAATATTAAAGACTGGATGAACGGACAAACTTTTCTCAACCACAGAATTTGGCTGTGAGATGTGACAAGTACTACTACTATTATTACTTGGCAAGTCAAATAAAGTAACTTTGTAATTTTGTTTGAATTTTTGAAGATATTAACAAAGATCAGGTGGAGAATCATCTAAAGACAGAAGCTCTCACTTGAACCCTTGATCAGTCTCAGGTTTGCCTGAAATAGTCTCTGATTAAACATAAAATCTCCGCATCAACTCTTGCAACAATATAGTATGTCAAACTCTGATTGCCTTACATAACTGTAATTCATTGACAGGTACACACATCTTCAAGAAATCCAGTCTTCCATAAATTATTATTAAGATTTAAAATTGTGCCTGTCAAGGAAGAAAGTCAAAGGAGTCTTCCTTTAATTTCAACATGATTTAAAACTCTTGCAAGCCACAATAAACCATCATTGTCAGCAGCAACAGTTAGACAGTTACTCCTTCTATATCAGTGAGCAGCATCTTCTTGGGGTGAAAGAAGTCAGAGTGCCAACCAAAGTCTCACTAGAATACAGTAAACGAGCCACTATTAGGATAAACTCCAGCATGAAAATATGAAAACAGTGCATTAAGAAAAAATATTAATGCTTTAGAATTGGCTATGAATGCAAAAGGGACAAGGCACCAGCTTCAATTTAACCAAGGAGAAATATAGATACTATTAAGTTTCTCATGTCAGAAACAGGCAGATTAGCCAGCTGGTTTACATAAAAATCAGAGTCACATTAAGGTGAAACTTCAGCACTATTTTTCTCTTCATGAACTATCTTATGGTATGCAGCAGCATAAAACATCTTAAATCCATTCCTTTAGCCAAGATAATAGAAAGACTATTTTTCATAGTACATGTTCATCCCACAGATTCCATGGGATTCCTAGTGAAAGTCACATTTCTGACAAATGGAAAAGAATTCATGATGGGAGAAAAAAAGAAAGATTAAAACCAAAAAGTAAACCCAAGATGGACTTAGTGCTAAACAAACACCAACCACTTAACCTAGAAGAGCAGCATAGAATCTGATACTCAGGCACTTAAACATGTGCCCCCCCCTCCCCCCCCCCCAACAAAAAACTAAAACCAAACCACACCATAGTCTAAATCTTAGTTTGAGAAAAAAAAATTCTGCTATGACTACACAAGGATATTTATGGAAGCCAGGGCGTTGAACAACTTAAGAGCTATTCTGTCAGAAGAGAGTAACATAGGTCTGGATGGAGCCCTTGCTGTAACGCCATGATTACACGCAGATGGTCAAAGAGCTGAGTAAGGCACTCTTTAGTCCTCACAGATTCCAGGATAAATTCTGTCAGCCATATGTTTCAGCCATCAAAAAAGGTAACAGTCTTGCCTTCTTCTATCTTAGTCAACCTGGAAGTATAGAGAGTTGACAAGAACATATAGTACAAGAAAAAGAGGTAAAGCGAAGCAGACCTCCAGCATTTGATATAATTTTTGGTGCCAAACCAGTTCCTCAGTGGAAGATTCCCCTTGCATTGCCTTACTTTATAATAAAACCATATCACATAATCTTCATTTGGTTTTCAGTAAATTTTCAATTCTGTTGCAAGACTTTAACACTAGTTCCAGATTTTAATAGTTTACAGACAGAGCAAATGGGTGCATACCCACATCACACAGACATCAATTATTTCAGGGCTACTGCAGTGCTTTTAAAAACTGAAGCGTGTCCTCAGTCATCTTTCCTCTAATGAGGGTTTTTAAAACACAGGACCCACATGTGAAATCAACAAGGCTTTTGTATCTCATCTGCAAGTCCGGGTGAGCATTTGTTTCACCATGTCTTTTCATCCTCTCTTCCTTAGAACCTTAGCTTCCTAGATTGCTAAGAGCTGAGCAACTAGGATGAGGGTAGCACCGACTGTAGTAAAATAATTATGAGCATGGCTATATTTTGTCCTATCACTCTCGTGACAGTGGCAGCTTCAAATGTTAAGGTGAGTCTTTTTCTAAACTAAAAGTGCTCTGTCTGTCAATTTTAGTCTTAAGGCGGTTAAGGCTTTTTGACAAATAAACCCCCATGCCATATGTTTTAACTGGTGATATGTATTTAATATGTACAAACACAAAATGTGATAAAAATCATGACTAGTGTCACTGCTGCACATTAAGATTTCTGATCCATTAATGAGATTGGTTGCCTCTTAAAAGAGCTAAAACCAAAAAAAAAAAAGGATCCCACCAGAGCCATGTCATATGGCAAGCAGAAGGTGAATAATTTATTCTGTTCTAATGTATAAGAATACAGTACAAAGACACCTTAATGAGCTTCCTAACAGAGAAAGATTTTTTATTTTTATGCTGGACTTTTAAGCAACCTTAAACTAGTAACTGGCTTAAACTGGTATGGTTTACTATCATGTCAGAAGCAGGACTGATGATGTTTCAAAACATTCAGTGTATCTGAATACATAAATGACCTTGAAACATAGTGGGTAGTCTGAAATTAATCAGTGCTCAATTGACTCGTGTGAGTCATGGAAAATAATTTGACACAACTGCCTAAGCTTCCTATAGTCTGCAAGACACCAAAACAAAGCTGAAAATGTTCCTGTTCTGCCTATATCCATCAGATAGGTATAGTGTAACAGAAAGTTGTGTGGAGGCATGCATGTATATAGGCTTTGTTTTAAAGCCAGACTACCTTGTTTAACCGGTACCCTTCCTTGCCAGTAAGGCTTCTTCCCCTATAATGCTCAATTAATTCAAGATAGAATCTTCTCTCTTCTATTTCTTAAACCTGTACTGTGTTTCCCACTTTTTTTTTTTTTCTTTCCTAGCTGACTTTTCTGGACATTATGATCAGATTTTCAATTGGCAATACTAGGTTGCACGCTGGTACGAGGCAGAACAGTTTTGGCACTACTGGAGTGTTCTTCCTAAGCAGCTGTGCATCTAGCTATAATAAAAAAATAATAATATAATAATCTGCTTTTAATTCAATGTGACTTTATACAATTTCATCTTTTACTAGCATTACTTTAGAAACAATTTTTTTCTAGTATTTGGCTACACACGAGTTCTTACTAGGAACAAAATGACTGATTCTATGTTACTACCTCATCTTCACTGGCACTCTATCGAAGATTTGATGTGTGACCATTCTGATCTTCCTCTTCCGAGTTATTTGAAATCTGTCTTCAGTCTTGTGTTGGGTTTACATAGTGGGCATTTTGGTAGCAGGCCAGGGGCTACAGACATAGCCCCTGTAAGGGGCTGCTAGAAGGTTCCCCAGCTCCAAGGTAAACCTGTCTCAGGCCAGGGCCAAGCCAATCAGCACCTCTGTGAATGCCATATTTAAGAAGGGACAAAGAAACCTGCGCCATGCAGGACCTGTGAAGAGAGAGAGGGGAGTTGGGGCACTGGCCCACAGCCCTCTTGGCAGGCAGCTGACCACACTGGACCACCACCACTCAACTAGAGATGGTCAAGGTAGCAAAGTTTGGAGCACTCTGAAGCGCCCCATTCCCAGGGCACCCACTGGACAGAGCTCATTCTGTCGGAACCACTGAGGCTTGTCAGGCCAGTAGGGCCCAGCATGGCTGCAGTAGGGAGAGGACTGCAATCTGGGAGAAACAACTCTACAGACGCCAAAGTCAGCGAAGATTGAGTGGGAGGAGGTGCGCCAGAGCTGAGATTCTCCTGCAGCCTGTGGTGAGATGGCAGGTGGCCCCTCTGCAGCCCAAGAGAGACACAGTGGAGTAGAGATCCTCAGCAGAGCAGACATCCACCCACAGCCCATGGACTCCACAGCAGAGTGGGTGGCTGCATCCAAAGGAGTTTGTAGAGAGGACAGTCTCCCATGAGAAAGGACCCCATGGTGCTAGAGTTAACGGTAGAACAGAGATGCATCCATTGAGGACCCCACATTGGAGCGGGTGGCTGCACCCTACGAAGTCGTGACTCCATGGGAAAATCCTGTGCTGGAGTAGTCTGATGGGTAAGGACTGCATCCCACAGGAAGGACTCACATTGGAGAAATTCATGGAGATCTGTCTCCTGTGGGAAAGGACCTCATGCTGGAGCAGGGGAAGAGTGTATGGAGTCCTCTCTCTGAGGAGGAAGGAGCAGCAGAAACAATGTGTGATGAACTGACCACAACCCTCATTCTCCATCCCCCTGTGCTGCTGAGGGTGAGGAGGTAGAGCCAAGAAGAAGGGAGGGGTGAGGAAGGTGTTTATAAGATCTGGCTTTGTTTATCCTCTCTAATGTGAGTGGTAACAAATTAAATTGATTTGTTCGCAAGCTGAGTCTGTTTTGCCTGTGGTCATGGATCCCTCTCTGTCCTTATCTTGACTCTGGAGCCTTTTGTTGTATTTTCTCTCCTCCATCCCATGGCTGGGTGGGGAGGAGTAAGTGAGCAGCTGCCTGGTGCTTAGTTGCTGCCTGGGGCTAAACCACAAGCCTGTTTAGTTTTCAATTTCTATCTGTGACTTGATCAGCCTCCTTTCTTTGGGGAGGAAGGAAAATGAAGGGAAACTGTGAGTGCTTGCCATTTTGGAATGCTTAAAGCTCATAAGACTTAAAGCTTGCCAGTGAGAATTACTTCTGATCAGTAATATATCTACTGATTCAGAGAAGAACATCCATCACTTGAAGTTATATAAATGCTTTTTCCTTGCATATACCAAAATAAAAATTTGTACTGTTGAATCTGTACTTGCTTGAATAGCCAGTGTGTGCCACTTCAGATGAAGCACACAGTCTCACTAGGAAGGAATGGTGTTGTCCACTCCAGTACTGCAGGGCTAAGCTGTTAAAAGCTGCCTACACTGAGCTGAAGACAGACTGCAGTCATTATTGGTACTTAGGACTCTGTCATGGCACTGTTGCTCCTGAATACCTTTTGAAAGCAGAAGGTATAGCTGAGTAAAATCTTCATGTGGTTCTCAAGAGTAAGAATTTTGTCATTACAGAAGAAGAGTTTAAAATGTTTTGCAAAAGCAGTAGTAATGCTTAGCCAGTTACTGATACTAGCATCAAACTGTGGGATCAAGATGCGCTTTTGTACAGCCCTTTAGATTACCATCCATGAAGATACTCAATTCTGAAGCTGGCTAAAAATACTAGGGGTACTATTACTGGAGGTATTGAAAAATATTTGGGTTTTTTTCTGGGTTGCACTTCTTTTTTGCATTAAAGGAAAGGTAATTTTACTTGCATATGAGAAGTGTTAAGAGGCATTCCTTTAGAAGGCTAGATTTAGCTTCACAAAAGTGGTCAGCTAACTAACTGCACCTGCCCCGCCACTGCCAGACAATAAACACGCTGTAACTGTCATATCATCCTAATGCCTCACAGCAAGTCTGCTTTCTGAAAACCTAGAAAGAGGTGGTGAAGTTGCTTCCCAGGAGCAACCACAGGCTAAATCAGACACCAGCACATAGCCTCACGAGTTAGAGGCACCACTTTTTCAGATAGGAGGCACCTCAGAACTGCACTGAATCAAGTACTGCTTGGTGGACAGAAGTGCCTTTAGAAATCACACCAGCAACACTTGCCCTTTCTGCAGGAAAACACCACATAGGGATGCTTGATACTGGCATTTTAAGTACACTTAGATTTGACATGAGAAACAACCAAACATCACTGAGTAGGAGAGTTTAACTTTAAAAAAAGCATACAAAGAAATACTCCTTGCAGCAAACTATATTCAATTCATAAGATGCACTATGGAAAGGCTTCAAATATCTGGCTAAATACCTCGAACTTACCCCCATAAAAGTCACATTTATTGTGTGGCCAAAACAGACCTTACTCAAGACTATCGGAACTTCAGAAAAAGGCGTAGCAAAAAACCCAAAACTTTTATAGCCTTAAGGATCAAGAGAAAGGCTGAAAACTTCTGTCCTTTCTCTCCACAAGCTACTCCAGAGAAAAATATATTTCAAGACTCACTTCCAAAATGTTTACAGTGAAAAGCACTTTTGAAGAATCTAACCTAATGTGATTAAGTATAGGAAGGCCAAAACACTCTAAAGCTCTCTGGGAGTACTCTCAACAAGATACACAGCACGGACCTGCTGCCTCCAGCATACACGATACCTGTTTCTAGGCTCCTGCAAAAAAAGAGTATCTCCAGGAGTGTGTCAGTCTCCTCTGGAGACAGCTGAATTCTCAGATAGCAGCCCTAAACTGTTCCAAGGTAACTACCAGAACAGTTCTGTCAATGTTGCAGGTCCATGCTCTGCAGATCTCCCAGGCATCTCCAGGAGTGTGTTGGCCTCCCTTGGAGACAGATGAATTTCCAGGTAGCAGCCCCAGATTCTAAGGTATCTACCTGAAAAGCATTGTATACGTTAGGAGAAGATCTATGCCCAGAAGGTCCCAGGGAATTCTCCTAGCAATCTCCAGGAGTGTTAGCCTCCTCCTGGAAATGGGAGAATTCCCGGGTGGCAGACCTAGACTCCTCCAAGGTAGCTACCCAAGGAGTTTTGTCCATGGTAGAGGCAGTTCTGCTCCCACAACGTCTCACAGGCATCTCCAGGAGCATTTTTCTTTCTTCTGGACACAAGTGAATTCCCAGGTAGTAGCCCCAGACTCTTCTAAGCTAAGTACTCAAAGACCATTTTGCATGTTAGCATAAGATTCATGCTCAGTAGCTCTTTGGAAACTTTCTCTATGATCAAGAAACTTGTTATTTCACTTGCTCTTTCTCAATGCTTTCCTTGTATGGGCTTCAGGGACAGGGAAAGAGATAATAATGGAGATCCCATACTCTGATTCTGGATCACTATAAGGAGCTCCTGGAAAGCAGTCCTGAAGCACTGAATCACATGAACACAATCCACTGGATAACTTTGAAGTTTCTTTCAAGACATAAATAGATACATATATAATCTGTCACTTCTCACATGTGGTATGTATGCCATACAACTACTTAGGAGAAGCTATTTCCTTAAATCTGCACTACAATATCCCCACAGAGGCATGGAAATAAAGAATTAGCCAGCATATGGGGGAAAAAACATGGAATTTTTAGTGATCTAACAAAATTAATTATCTCATAACTTGGTTTCCTTTAAGATATTTATGCACCTCAAGTACATTATGCATTGATGACTAAAAGTCAGGACTAATTTCTTTTTGTAATTCTTCACACATTTGAACTTCAGGGCAAAAATGTTTTGCTGTTTTTTAAGTAGGACACGACATAAGTTATATCGCATTTTAACTGTAATGCTACATTAATCTGACTTGACTTCTGAATGGGAATGCAATCAGATTCATTCCTTGGCAGTTATTTTGGTATATTTAATAATGACATCATGTGGGATGATGGTATTGGGTGAGGGAGCAGTAGGGGGTCATTTGTTTTAGTTAAACAGATAGAGCCACTGAATCACCTTTCTGAATTAATCCTGCTCAAAGATACCTTCCTGAAACTGGTAGCTGGCAAATTAACATCCGAACCCCTATAATGGTCTTTTTCTTGCTCAGCTTCAAAGATCTTTCAACACCAATATGTCAAGAAAGTTCATAATGGAATGGACTCAAGAAAACTGCTGTCCAGATGAAGTTTAAATTCCAACACTCACCAGAAAACATTCACATCAAACCCAGAAGACCACTTTGGATCCCAGTAATAGTTTATAAAAAGCCATTTCAAATTCTGCTTGCAGAGCTAGATGAATTATTAGTTCCATGTTTACCAGAAAATAAATCACTATCTGTGTGGACTTCTGTTTAAACAAAAACTTGGTGGGGCGATGGGGACAGGACTTTTCTCCATGGTAATGTTTCATGTCAAAGTGAGATACTCTGAATGACCAAGTCATGGCATGAACAAGATCAAGAGTCACAGAGACACTGCTCTATCTTTGATTAGTTTATAAAAATCTAAAGCATTTTGGAAACAAAAGATCATCCTTAAAGCCTATGACAAAGACATACGCTGCACTAAAGCAGCATTCTCAATCCCAGCTTATTCACCTTCAGACTAAAAGTTCACATCAAGGATTCTGATCCTTGACTGAAACAGCCTTATGGCAGGCCATGATCACTTCACTGAGAGAACAACATGTTGAAACCAAAGACCAGAGTTAAACGTTTGCATGGGGGGGGGCAGGGATCAGTCACTAAAACACAATGCAAGATAAGAATCACAAAGGCTCTGTATAGCTGCAACAGAACCGATAACTATGGCTACATGGACCAGCAGAAAGCTACCAGGACCATCGTGCATTTGTCTTAATATTTTCCCATTAGCCTCGGTCCTACGAAGAGCCCAGTGAACAGGGGAGAGGAAGACAAACACAAAACTCCACAAAAACTATGCAAAGACTAACCATGTCCACTGTCTTATCTAAGAATGATAAAAGGTATATCTGAGAAAGTACATGTGTGTTTTGGGAATAAGGATGGACAGTCTGAATCTTAACTAGAACAGATATCATATCAGTAGTTCTGTTCTTTTTTCACCACAGAGGCACTAGGTATGTCAAATCCTACCTAAGAAGTAGTAAGCTTCAACACCACTTCTGTTCTTGCAATTTTTATATAAAACATCCACCAACATTAAGGCTGTATTAGGCCGAGTAGAATGACACATTAATTCTGACCCCATATGAAGACAACTTCCCTTTTTTCCCTTTGAAGTTGGAAGATCAGAGTGCAAGAATGGATACATTCACAAACACAGCAGGAATAGTCTGCAGAGATTACAAAATCTAAATCTATTTTCTCCTTAGAATTGAATGAAATGTTACTAGAAGGCAACATAGTAGTCTTTCCTGATGCAAGGAGGCCTGACATCTTACACTATGATGATATGATCTTGCATCAACAGAGATTATGGCGGGATTTTGACACAGTCATCACACCCAATGCTCCCCAACTGACTAACGGCATTACGAAGATTAGAGAGCATCCAGGTGAATGGCAATGGACATAATCTTTTGATAACTTAGCACAAGGCAGATCACCTCTCATTCACAAAATTCAGGATGCTGTGTGAGATAAAGCATGGTGTAATAATTATAAAAAACCACCACGGAACTGAAAAAGTTGTGCTACAAAGGGACAAGATAGATGAATTAAGAAGGATGCTAATTTTTGTCAGTCTATTTTAGATAGTAGGAAAAAGCAAATCATAGAATCATAGAATGGTTTGGGTTGGAAGGGACATCAAAGATCATCTAGTTCCAACCCCCCTGCCATGGGCAGGGAAATCCTCCACTACACCAGCTTGCCCAAAGCCTCATCCAACTTGGCCTTGAACACTTCCAGGGATGGGGAATCCACAACTTCTCTAGGCAACCTGTTCCAGTGCCTCACCACCCTCTGAGTGAAAAATTTCTTCCTTAGATCTAATTTAAATCTGCCTTCTTTCAATTTAAAGCCATTGCCCCTTGTCCTACACTACATGCCCTTGTAAAAAGTCCCTCTCCAGCTTTCCTGTAGGCTCCCCTTTAGGTACTGTAAAGCTGCAATAAGATCATCCTGGAGCCTTCTCTTCTCCAGGCTGAACAGCCCCAACTCCCTCAGCCTGTCTTCATAGCAGAGGTGTTCCAGCCCTCAGATCATCTTCATGGCCCTCCTCTGGACACGCTCCAGTAGCTCCATGTCCTTCTTGTGTTAGGGACTCCAGAGCTGAATGCAGTATTCCAGGTGGGGTCTCACGAGAGCAGAGTACAGGGGCAGAATCACCACCCTCAACCTGCTGGCCACACTTCTTTTGATGCAGCCCAGGACATGGTTGGCTTTCTGGGCTGCCAGTGCACATTGCCGGCCCATGTTGAGCTTCTCATCCACCAGCACTCCCATGTCCTTTTCCTCAGGGCTGCTCTCAATCCATTCTCCACCCAGCCTGTACTTGTGCTTGGGATTGCCCCGACCCATGTGCAGGACCTTGCACTTGGCCTTGTTGAACTTCATATCAATTCTCACAAGCCCACCTCTCAAGCCTGTCAAGGTCCCTCTGGATGGCATCTCTTCCCTTCAGCGTGTCCACAACACCACACAACTTGGTGTCATCTGCAAACTTGCTGAGGGTGCACTTGATCCCACTGCCCATGTCGCCGACAAAGATGTTAAATAGCACTGGCCCCAGGACTGACCCCTGAGGAACACCACTCGTCACAGGCCTCCACGTGGACAATGAACCGTTGACCACAACTCTGAGTGTGACCAGCCAGACAATTCCTTATCCAAGTGGTCCATCCATCAAATCCATGCCTCTCCAGTTTAGAGACAAGGATGTTGTGTGGGACAGTATCAAATGCTTTGGATAAGTGCAGGTAGACGATGTCAGTTGCTCTTCCCCCATCCATCAATGCTGTAACCTCATCATAGAGGGCCACCAAATTAGTCAGGCAGGATTTGCCCTTAGTGAAGCCATGTTCTGACCCATCAGATCTTCTAAACATTCATTTATTTATATTATTCAGATCTCATAAACATTCATTTACGGAAGGTATAAAAAAATGCACAGCTTTGATACAGACAACTTTGGGAATTTAATCGTTACGGTCAACAAGGTCTGAAACAAACTCAGAACTTCTGCTTACAGTATGAACTGTCCATATTATGACACCTAGAGATCTTTCCTCTGACCTGCCTCATGCTTCAGATGTCTTGGACAAACGCCTCATGGTACCTTAACCAGAGGCTACAACTGGCCTCGGCAAGACAGCAGGGAGGCTGAAATTAGGAGTAAGTATTGTCCTTCAAGGCAACAGACTTGGACTATAGAAGCAAAAATGCAAACAAGGACAGAGGGATTTAGATGCATGGCTTGGAACAAAGGAAAGCTGCAAGTAAGCGAAGAAAGCAACAATAGAATCATAGAATCATAGAATCGTTAGGGCTGGAAGGGACCTTCAAAGGTCATCTAGTCCAACCCCCCTGCAAGGAACAGGGATATCTCCAACTAGATCAGGTTGTTCAGGGCCTCATCCAACCGGGCCTTGAACGTCTCCAGGGATGGAGCATCCACCACCTCTCTGGGCAACCTGTTCCAGTGTTCTACAACTCTCATGGTAAAAAATTTTTTCCTAATATCCAACCTGAATCTACCTCCCTCTATTTTAAAACCATTACCCCTTGTCCTATCACAACTGGCCCTCCTGAACAGCCTCTCCCCATCTTTCTTGTAGGCCCCCTTGAGGTACTGGAAGACCGCTATAAGGTCACCCCGGAGCCTCCTCTTCTCCAGGCTGAACAGCCCCAACTCTTTCAGCCTG
The DNA here is from genome assembly GCF_009769465.1 of Tauraco erythrolophus. Taxonomy (NCBI): domain Eukaryota; kingdom Metazoa; phylum Chordata; class Aves; order Musophagiformes; family Musophagidae; genus Tauraco; species Tauraco erythrolophus. The sequence continues at coordinate 31,228,808 of NC_141496.1, forward strand.
TCCTCATAGGAAAGGTGCTCCAGCCCTCTTATCATCTTCGTGGCCCTCCTCTGGACCCTCTCCAACTGGTCCATGTCCTTCTTATGTTGGGGACTCCAGAACTGGACGCAATACTCCAAGTGAGGTCTCACGAGGGCAGAGTAGAGGGGGAGAATCACCTCCCTTGACCTGCTGGCCACGCTCCTCTTGATGCAGCCCAGGACACGGTTGGCCTTCTGGGCCGCAAGAGCACATTGCCGGCTCATATTGAGCTTCTCGTCCACCAGTACTCCCAAGTCCTTCTCCTCAGGGCTGCTCACGATCCATTCTCCGCCCAGTCTGTATTTGTGCCTGGGATTGCCATGACCCAGATGTAGGACCTTGCACTTGGCCTGGTTAAACTTCATGAGGTTGGTACGGGCCCACCTCTATTTATCCAATAGAGATAAAACCAATACTCCTTTGCAGCACTGGACTGTTTTGGTCAACCAGACAGAGTACAGAAAGTGATCTGAGAAGCAGCAGCAACACTACAAACTCCACAACACAACTCAATCAGAATACAGAAATCTACAGGATTCTGAGTTCAACTCAGGGGACCTGAGAAAAAAGAAACAAACACAAAATGAACACTAGGGCAGGGCAGTGCCACTACATTATCTGTGAGGTTTTACACGCATCAAACCAAGAAGGAACACCTACACTAACAGAGCATCTGAGTAATATTTTTATTTATAGATAAATTAGTAAAACCAAGCTTCTTTCATTCAGATATTTTTCAGTTAATCAAGACTCCACCTCACTCTACTAAAGAAGACGTCTGAGCACCATGCCTCCTGAGAAGTACAGTTTAGAGACCTATACCTCAATCATTAATGGCTTGGGATCGTATTTTATTCCAGCAGCCTACCTACTGTCTGACTTCCAGGACTAGGACTGAATGCTGTTTCCTTGACATTTTTTATACTCTGTGGTATTTGCAACATTGAGGTTCATCCAGATTCACAATGCTATCTTTAGAAATGCACACTAGCTAAAAAGAAAAAAAAAGAAAAAGAAAGGAAGTACTTAAAGCTAGGGCATGTATATGCCATAGCTGCAAGCCAGGTCATATATTTTCACTGATGAAATAGTAGTAGGACAACACGTGCTTCCAGGAAGACCCAAGCTTAACAAGCTTTGGCAGCTTAACAAGGTCCGCAGAATTTAAAAGCAAAACCAAGAAAACCACCACATATGTGCACGAGTACCACAACAGATCTAAAGCCAGCAAGTCATAAGCATTCAAACACAGAAATCCGATGAAGCTAACACTGGAGGGAAAAAGAAGTTCTACTTTTTGCAACCGAAAAGTAATACCTCTGGTGCTAAAAAAAAAAGCAAATTCCTTACACACAAGGTTTAACCTTAGGGGCAGGCCTCACTGAAACAGCCAGCTTAAAAGCAAAGTTATTTGCTTGCAAATAAAAGTGCGTTTGCAAAGTTACTTGCCTGCAGAGGCGTAAGACTCAGGCCTAAGATAATTTGATACAACCTTCACTACAGTAAAATGAGGCAACTTAACACACACTTCAATCAACTGTTACAGAGTTCCCACATTCAGGAGCTCTCACCTAAATGAATCCTTAAGCAGATTTTTCTCAGCAGTGGTTTCAACAGTGGCAAAAACTGAATCAAAGATTAGTCCTACTTGCCATCAAACCAAGTTCTCCCTCATGCACTATCAAAACACCTTAATTTTTATTGAGTAATCAGTCAGTGATGTTGGAAGCTTATTTTCATAGCTCCTTCTGTTGGGATGGTATGGCTGTAACAAAAGCCTGACCTTCCAACAGTATGAGGATCTACGCTTTGGTCTGTGGTGTAAAGCACACTAGTTCTTACCTCTAGCCAGCAAACTTGGCAAGGCTGTAGGACAGACCACCAACAGAACCCTCTTCAGAAGTGGAAAGGAAAGAATACTTTCCCAGTTGTCCTGAAGACAGGTATCTACCTGATGAGTCCATCATATTTTCCCCTACTAGTCCAAAAGAGGATGCAAGAGTATTGTAGCTACTGAATAGCAGTTCTAACAGTCTCTTTACCTTGTTTAGGCAGGACTAATGAGGGACAACGGAGGGCTGTTAGCTTGAATCAAAGCAAATCCAGCTGACAGCCTTCTGCCATCACTCATCAGCCCTACTCAAGCATGGTAACAGGGTATTTAGAGCTTGGCAAATACTATGAAAAGCACCAACATTGGAGCCAGTTATGACACCCTCAATATTATACAAGTTTCCTGAACCAGAAATACAAAGCTAAAAACTAGGGGCTTTGGACAAAAGCTTGAGTCTTAAAACATCACTGATGTGGGACAGGAGCATCTCTAAAGCAATAGCTACTTCTCAGCACTCTCACAAAAGACTTGATGTACCTGTGTGAGAGGTATTAGTGCAGTCTGATCCCAAACAATCTCTTTTTAGAGGTTAACCTGCTACTTCTCCCCAACTTGCCTGACACTTCTACCTGCCAGATTCTATTTTTTTTCCTCAGATAAAACAGCTTTATAAAAACATTTTGCCATCTCCTACTCTTCACTCAATTCCAGACAGACTGATGCATATAAACATAAGAAGGGTAAATTTCTTTCACTATTAAAGACCTCACAAATCAGTAGCTGTAGCACACTAGAAAGAATCTTCCAGGCACCCTCATCATTACTAAAGAATTGTCGAAATTTATGAACTAGTAGAGGCTACAGAGTATGCCATGTACAGTTTGTGCGTAAGAATAAGACAACAGTAAGTAGCCAATTGATTTCTAACTGTATTTTACTCAAGACTTCAGAGTGAAGATTCTGATGGACATTACCTGTTTTATGACGTGTTATAGTCACGATTCATTAAAGTTATTTCACAATTTCACTGCAGCCTGACAGAGGTACAATGCTCCAACATTTCTGGGAAGATTTCATAGGACATTTAGAATCTAATCTATTCCAACAATCTATACTACAAGCACCAATAAGTTATCAGATTTTTTTTCCACAAAGACTCCTGAGAGGATAAATGAATTCTACAGGACTTCGGAGCTCAACCAACCAGCAAACTGACTGTAGGCATCAGCTTCCTATTTCTTTCAAGCTAAATAAAATAACTGTAAAAAAAGGGGAAAAAAAAGTAGAATAAAACAGTCAATATCTCAAGAACTTACCTTCAGACTTCAACTTTGTAAGAACAAATATCAGGTAGTTGTTGAAATCTGGATACTGATTGAGTTGTTCTAGTTTCTGAAGAGAGAAACTGTTAAGGAAAGTTGAATCTTCACACACAGCAATTACAGCTTTCCAGATACAAAGATTATTAAATGAGTTATGTACCGCTGTGTCCCTTCAACCAGTTGTGACTAGAAGCTCGCAATATACCGAGCATGAACAATCAGATTTCCCCAAAACTACAAGCTATTGCTTGAGTAAGAAAAAAAAAATCCAGAGAAACACAGAAATTAACAGACAGTTTAAAATATTTGTAAAGCCACTACAAAAAGCTTCTTCTGTACAGTTTTGGATTTCAATATTTACACTTAGAAGCCTGCCAAACCTAAGGAATCCCCTGAAATACAATTCCATAATACATCTTTTTTCCCCCCTCCACAACAAATAAAACCATTTCAGTACTAAAATACAACAGCTATGACTTTGATAAGCTACTCATTTCAATATTAGGCATATAGTTCTTTATGATGTTAATGAGCCACAGCTTGAGCTTTCAGCAATGAGAACTTGTTTAATGCACACAGTTGTACTGCAAGTTCATGCTTTTCTACAGTCTCATTAAAAAAAACAACCAAAACAAAAAACTCCAAAAAACCAAAACACTCCTTAACTGCATGAAGAATGACTATGTTTCTGAACAGTTGTGAAGGTATGTAGTTGTTTTTCCTAAAATTGGTCACTACTTCTGCCTCAGATTTCCCAGTATTCTGCCACTGCTTGGCTAGAGCAGTGATCTGGCATGCTCCTTGTATCCTGTTCTCATACCTTGGTACTAGTAGGTATTCTGCTCAATAATAACATTTTGAGTCAGTGCAGTTTCACCTCTAAGTTACTAAACCTACTAGGTATCACCCAGCATGACAAACAATCAAGACATTAACAAAAAATTATTTGTAGAAGAACTAAGATTATTTGCTCCATAGGCATTTACTTTACTTGCTGTTTAGCTACACGTCTAAACATTCAAAGCAGCTAAACCTTAGCCAAACAACATGCATGTTAGGACTTGATGGCCCAGTAAATCTCTTCGAGTTCCAAAGGACCCATTTCTTTCCAATGACCAACAGCCAGTGTCTCAATCGCAAACTTAAACTTCATTTTTAGATATTCAGGCTGTTTGCATCAAATAGTATCTTTGCTAGAGAAGCTGTCCTCATTCCACTTCAGAGGAGAGTAAAGCGTCACTATCACGCCCACAAGCTCCTTTGCTGCGAAACATGCAGGAGATGAAATGTAAACTGAAGGATAGTCAAGGCAAGGAAGAATAATACAGAACACTCTACATGGCCCCTAGAAATGAAAAAACACACATTCAAAGATTGTTGTAAAAGGTGCCAAGCCAGAGAGCTCTTTCAGGAACAGCCAAGTAGTAGAGTAGCATGTTTCAAAGTTTTGCTGTTCTTCTGCAAGTTTCAGAAACATAATCACCAAAACAGCCAGCTGAACATTACTAACAACGGTGAATTCCAATGGAATGAGTAGAAAGCAGCACAAGTGAGCAGAAAGGACTGAAAGAGCAGTATTTAACAGAAACTTAATAAATAAGAAAACACCTAATTGGTCTAGGAATCAAAGAATAGCTTGTAGGCTTTACTTTTTTAACAACTTCCTTTACCCACTTAAACAACTTCTTCCTTATGCCAAGAAACATCTAATATCTTCATTTAAAAATACCTGAAGCCCTACCGATTCATAACTTTGTTAACAAATTGTTTTGGCTAACCTATATTCTCCGCTTTTTTTCAGTTCCAAGCACCCAAGTGTGTCACAAAGAGAGAGTATGACAGAATTAACACACTAATAATCTTACAAAAAAATACGGACTGAGAGCACTTTAAGTTTGAAACCATTAATCATCACCCTGCTTGGACATGCTACTAAGTAGCATTCTACAATACAACAGCCATCTCAGATTTTTTGTGAAAAGTCTCAAATGACATATGAATTGTTGTTGGGTTTTTTTTAAATTATAGGACACGGACTGTCAAATTGTATTAGAACATTCTCCCAAACTGATGTATAATACAATGGTAAAAATGTGCCACACCTCTAACCTTTACAGGTTCACACAAGAGGACCAGCACCTCAGTACAGCAGGAAGTTACCACTACCATTTCAAAAGAATTTCAAACACCAGTTAACAGCACTTTCGTCCAGTCCTGGTTTCACTGGGACAGAATCACAGAATCAGTTTTCTGTTCAGAAAAGCTACATTTCTAAAGTAAGCTGCATTTTTAAGACTGCAGCACCCGACTGAGTGAGAACAAAGTTCATAAGACACTCTGTTTTAGTCTGTAGCCAGTCATGGTATGCAGGTATCCATAATGATCAAGGACTTTTCAACTTGTTTTTTAACAAACGACCCAGATGTCCAAGAACCTGGAGGGAGTGTGGCCAGGGTGACTGACACGTGAACTGGCAAATGGGTATTCTATATCACTTAATGCCATGCTCACTATAAATTGGAAAGTTTGTTGCGGACGGTCTTTTCTTCTCACTGGTCACTGTCCTTGGAGGGTCTCACTCACAGTTCTGCTCCCAAGGCCTCCTCTCCTCCAGAATCACGGTTTTGGGAATTTTCCTGCTCTGGAATCACTAGCTGGGAATGGACTGGACATTGGTCAAGGGGTGGTGAGCTGTTGCATCGTACATCACTTGTCTGTATATATTATTATCATTATTATTTCCCAATTTATTTTATTTCAATTATTAAATAGTTCTTAGCCCATGGGTCTTTCTTCCTTTTCCCAATTCCCCCTCTCAAGTGGGGAGGGGTCAATAAAACAGATGGCTATTATTTAGCCCTGGATATGGGCTAAACATAGACAAATTTCTACTCGTCTTCAAGACAGACAGCATCACCTATATTGCCTATCCTGCTCAAACGGTACCATTTTTCAATAAACAGACCAGATGCTATTAAGTTATTTGAAGCAGAGTTTTAAAATGTAATTTTACATTAAAGCTACACTGTTGCTATAAACACTTGTGTATTTTAAATACTAAAGATCACCATTTAAAGTTTGGGGCATTATAAGAACACTTCACTTAGTCAGACGCTTCTGCTCAAGATTTTTCAACGGAAGTAATAGCATCTGAAAAATCTGAAACATAGCTGCAAGAATAAGAAGATCGAGATGAAAACTATCTTCCCCTTTCAGATAAGAGCAGAAGCCTTCTAAGCTTGACCGCATAGCTTTTCTACAAAAGCCTAGAAGTGAAGCAAATTTGTCTTCAAGCTAAACTTTTAAAATAACACATATATGTGTGTGCATATATATATGTTATCTACTTAAATAAATTCTGCTGCTTTCCATGAAGACTTTCAAGCAAACACCTTAAACAAAAAGGGATCAAGATGATAAATTCATGTCCTTCATAGAGTTTCAGGACTTCTAGATATTTTAAAGCACTTACATGGCTAGGCCAAGGAGCAGGAGACAACAGATGGGGGCTTTATTTTTCAAGACCTACGCTTCTATTAGTCTTGATTTATAATTTTACTCTCTCAATCTCTATTTCTTAAAACCTTGCTATTTCATCACTTCTACAATCAAGATAGACTTAGGTGAGGTAAAAAACCAACAATCCACAACACTAACACCAAATGCACTGCAAAGCACTACAAGAAGCCACATACAGGAGACTTCCCCCTTCCTGTGAATTCTAACGAGCAGTATTTTAGGCTCAGGCTTCCAGGCAAGCAGAAACATCCTCACAACGTAGCGAAACGCGCCAGTGTCAGAGCCAGCAGGCCAAGGAAGGCGTGCAGGCAGCGGCTCCGCCAGGGGCTCTTCCCTCCCACCCCACCAGCTACGGCTTTCGCCTCGAATTCCCGCGCCGGATTACCTCAAGAGGCCCCACCTCGCCCGCGCGTTGCCGCAGAGGCGACGGGTACCCTCGCCGCCTGCCCAGCCCAGCGGGCCGCAGGGCAGCCCCGGCCCCCTCGGCGGGATCCGCCAGGGCGAGGGCCGCGCTCCCGCCCGCCGCAGCCGGGGGCTGGCTTCGGCCCAGCGTGGTGAACCCGGGAAAGCGGCAGATACCGGGAAAGCGGCAGATACCGGCAAAGCCGCGCCCGAGCCTGGGCTTTAAAGAGGGAAAACCAACCCAACCCAACCAAAAGCCGGCTCTTAGCTCCGGGCTCGCAACAGGTGCCCGAGCCCCCTCCGGGGGAAGGCAGCCCCGCGGCCCACAGGCCGCCCCGGCGGTTTAAACGCCGCGCCAAGGCCGCCCGCGCCGGCGGAGGCTCGGCGCACCACCGCGCTCTGGCGGCTCCCCGGGCAGGCCCGGCCGCCCCCGCCGCCCGCCGCCGCACCGGCCTGCGGCCGCGCAGGCCGCGCTCCCGCCGCCCCCGGCCTTCCCCACGCGCGCCTGGGCCGCCGCGGCCCCGCTCCGCCCGCCCCGCCCGCGCGGCGCAGGCCTCGGCCAAGGATACTTGTTGCACGGCTCTCTGCGTGGTGGTGTCCGGCGACTGGGACTCCTTGAGCAGCTGCAGGATCTGCTGGAGCCCTTGCTCGTCGGGCTTCCACTCGTACTCCATCTTGGCTCGCTGGAAAACACCAGACAACAGGCGGCCGCGGTTAGCGGCGCGGCAAGGCCCAGGCCAGCGGAGGCGGGAGGGCAAGAAGGAAGGGAGGAAGGAAGGAAGGCCAGAGGGAGGGGACACCGCGGCGCTCGGCTCGCTCTGGCTCTCGGCCCCTCAGCGCGCACCCCACCGAGCGCCCGGCGACGGAAGGAAGGACGGACAGTCAGACAGACGGACCGGCGATACCGACCTGCTGCTGCTGCCGCTGCCACCCGCCGAGCTCTGCGCCGAGCGGACTGAGTCACGGCGAATTTGTAATCCGGCCCGAAGACCCGCCTCGCCTCCTCCTGGGTCCTAGCGCCGGGCACGCCTCCGCCCACCGGGGCCGCCTCGGACCCGCCGGCGCCGCCGTCAGCTTTTCCCCGGTGCGTCCCACTCCGCCAGGAGCCTGGGGGCGATAAAACGCGGGCCGCTCAATCCCGGCCGGCGGGAGACGGGGCGCGTCCGCCTCCGCCACCCACCCGAGAACAGAGAGAAACCTCCAGCAGCCGCCGAGCGGCGGCCCGGCCCCGGCGCGGCCTCCGGGGACAGCGCAGCGCCCGGCAGCGAGCGGCAGGCTGCCGCCCTCGGAGGAGAAGAGAGGGCGCGAAGGCAGACTCGGGAGTCGGGAACGTGGAACCTGCGCTGCCGTCTGCTGCACTTCTACGTGATTTAGTTCAGTGCTGAGCAGATCGCAACAGCTCTCAATTCCGCGTGGAAAAAGGGAATAGGACCAACTACGCAAGAAGGCGTGTGGCGAGAAACTGCTTTGTACACCTAGTGTATCTCGTCCGTAGCCTCGAAATGCATCAGGGGAGATCTCAGGTCACTACTAGCAATACAGATGCATACATACATATGTATATATGTAATACATATGCATTACATACCTATTATACATATATAGCTTTTTAATATATTACACGTATGCTAATGACCAAATTAAGAACCCATGCCGCTTAACATTGGTCTAAAATATGAAAATGAAAAACAGTAATTCCTTGGGTTTTTACGATGTTACTTTTAGTCACTGAGTTTGTCAGCATCTCGCTTGACTATATGAAAACTAGACTTTCTGCTGCTACTGCTGCAGTACACAACTCCATATGACTGCCACACATCAGAGCCGTAACGACTGTTCAGAGGCACTGAGGAGAGGGAACATGAGTGATTCCTGACAGTTTGTGCCAGGTAATTTGCTGTGGGGCTCTTTGTCTCGCCTCCCCAACACTGAAAGGCATGTCCAGTCTCAGGTGCTAAGAAGTGTCATGAGCCCACTGTCCTATTACTATGAGCCACTATTCTTGAAGGAGACAAAATTAGTACTGCACAGTCTCCAGCAAAACAGCAAAAGGAATTTGTCTTAGAGGCAACATGTAAGACAGGCAGTGTACTTGTATCTAGATGATGAGGAGAGTGAAAGAAGATATTTGATGAATCAGGAAAGCACGCACACTGGAATAAGAAGCAGGAAACCACTAAATAGCAGAGAAGCATGCAGCACAGCACACAAGAGAACAAAACCAATGGAGGGAACAAAAACAGTTTATAAAAAAAGCAACAAATGGGACACGTTTCTTAAGCGTTTCCGTTTAAGCAATTTGGGAGACAGACCACTAAAGCAGTGCATCTCTTGAGAACTTAACACGCTGAAATGTCTACAAGATGGAGTCAGTAAGGTAGGTGTGTAAAGGTGTGCCATCAGTTACCAGGAAAGGATGGCACAAGGTTTATAAGAGATTTTATAAGAGATGTGGTGGGCTTGGGTAGTAGGGGAGGGGCTACAGGGACAGCTCCTGTAAGGAGCTGTGAGAAGCTTCCCCTGCTCCGAGTGTGACCCACCTCTGGCCAGGGCCCAGCCAATCAACACCTCTGTGAGTAACATATTTAAGAAGGGACAAAGAAACTTTCGCATGTGGGACCTGCAGTGAAGAGAGACTTCTGGCCCACTGATTAGAGCTTCAAAAGTTGCTATTCAGAAATTTTGACACAAGGATTACATTTGTCTAATTTTATCAGGAAACCAAGTGCGCTAGACAAAAATAACATCAGATACAGGAAAAGAGGGAAGAGACCAGAAAGGAAGGTTAAGAGACAGAAGAGGAAAAAGCAGGAAGAGAAGCAGACCACGGATCCAGAACTAAGAAAAATGTAGGTTTCCTTTCCATGAACCTGACCAGAACTAAAGCCTGGTAAGATCCTTCTGCAGTGGAAAGGAGAAAAAAAGGCCTACAAGTTGGACTGTGAATGGGACTCTAACATTAGCAGGGACATCTAAATGCTTTAGATGATCATCCTCCAAGACAGGTTCCTCCTTAGCTTCCATACAGGATCCTTTACCCCTGAGAACCACTCAGCATATATAGAAATCAAAGCAGATCCCCATCTTGCTGAATACCTTTTCTTCTTCATCATTACATTTAAGTTACTCTTATCTCTGTTAAATTCTGCAATGAAGCAGGAGAGGGGAAAATAATTTAACTGACTCAAGAAAAAAAAGTTTAGATTGAAAGCAAAGAACATTATAGAAAAAAAGACAAAATTGTTTTTTTCTGCATCCTTTGCCTCTTTGTTTTCTACTATCTGTTCCCCTCAAGCAAGTATCTTCTAGTTTAGAAAGGAATTCAGAATCAATGTTATAGTACCAGGCAGAGGCATGAAAGCTACTGTTCAAAACATAAGATGGCCTGGTTCATCCCACTCAATCAGTAGAATGCACTAGAAATAAATTTGAAACACTTCACCGATGTATGTTTAGAAGATAAAAGTTCAGTGAAGACAGAAGCCTTGCACAAATGCTCAGGCTAATTTTTGATTTCTCTATTATCCAAGCTTCAGATGTCATGCACTAGCCAGAATTCACTGGTATCACAATGTGTAATACTACAAAAGAAATAATGAAAAAAACCCACCAATCTGTATCTTTAATTCCTTTCTCTCTCCAGAAACCTTGCCGTCTTTTACGCGAGTATCCACAAAAAGCCCAGAAGTAAATTTTTTATCCTTGGTTTTGTTGCCAATACTCCCTTCCCTTTTTCTCCCACAATGTCCCATTAGATCATTTGTCCTGGTTTCAGCTGGGATGGAGTTAGTTTTCTTCTCAGTAGCTAGAATAGTGCTGTGTCTTGGATTTCATATGGGATTTGGTGTGAGAAAAATGCTGGCAACACACTGGTGTTTTTAGTTTAGTTGTTGCTAAGACACCAGGGACTTACTTACATCAAACTGATGTTTGATGGCTGGCCAGGTTAAACCGTGACAATCAGACTGAAATGACACATATCTGGCATTTGTCATATAAGGAAACAAAAGAAACAGCTACAATATGTAGCACTGCTAACTCATTCAAAATCCAGTAGCTAGAGGGTAGCTCTGAATGCTAAGTGTACTTGGTGCTAGGTCTTTTAATCTCTCCTGTTGCTTTCCATTATGTTATAAACAAATATTAACAGGAACTTTGATTAAGAACTGTTTTCTAATCAGTAACCTGTATAATAATTGACAGTTAAAAGACAAATGCAGACAGTACAAATAGCAGATTCATAACAGAACACTGTTCCCATCCCTCCAGTAGTCTCAGTGCACTGAAAAGGGAAATAGGAGACTTCTGCAAATCCCTCCAGACAACTAGCCAGAAGAGAGATCTGCACTACTAGGAAGATGTCCCATACTTCAAATGCCACAGCCTCCAAGCTGTACCTTTGGGAAGTACAAGTCCTGGCTGTTAGCAGTTTTGAAACTAGTTTCAAATCATTCTTCTCTAACCAAAATTAAATCTTAAATTTGTCCTAATTTCAGAATTGTTAGACAGTTTCAGCCACTTTACGGTCTAGAAAATTTTTCCCAGTCTTTAGTTTAACTACATTGGCAATATACAATTTTTTTTTTTTTTTTTTTTTGCTTTTAGAGAGAATTCTACTGAGCTACCTTCTTGTCACAGAATTCAAGCACTGTTACCTGTAAAATTGGTATTTAATGATGGGAATCAGTCATTCAATCCCTTGCCAAAATCCAAACATCCAAATTTCCATGCAGACTGCTTATAGTGTCTCTCTGTATCTCTGTGTATAGAAGGTTTGTATGCACAGAGGAAATAACTGATACTCCATAATAGCTTTCTGTGTAAACCCTCTTATTTTAGGCTAAGAGTGATGTGAATTAAGCTAAGCGGAAAAAAAAAGCACTCACAACACAGAATAAATGTGCCTATGCGAAGGAGCTCATGCAAAATAGCTACTACCATATTATTTTGCAACGTCTTCTGCCTGGAGACATGCCCTACAAGCTTTCACTTAAAAAAACACTGGTAGTCCTCACATCCAGCATATCAAAGGAAAATCCACTCTAAAACATTTAGTGCAGTCTTCCTCAGTTCAGCCATGTAATATAGTATTAATATATATTACACAATGATTTATTTGAATTGTCTTTGGAAGAAGATAGTTTGACCCGGTGAAGCACTGGAGAGGTTACTGAGGAGACAGATGGAAAGACAGTCTGAAACAACTTTCTGTCCACGACTGAAATGTTTATTAATTTTCTACTTTTCCAGAGCTGATTGGTTATTATGATAGAAGGATCATTTTAAACAGAAGTCTGATGAAACTTCAGAAAAACATTTAAGATGGGATCCCAACATTACTTTGTATTTGTGGAGGGTTATATAAAAACCATTAGCCAGAAGAGGCTGTAAACACACTGCTTTCTGGCTAATGCAGTAGTAACTAATTTCACTGTTGCAAGTGCAATTCTGTTGAACACAGGACTTCAGGGTAAGATTTGCACAAATGGTATCGGGTTCCCATAAGCAGGACTGGAATCTTTTTCTGGTAACTAGGGACACACAAACCATTTTTTGGAGTTCTTTGACGTCAGAGGATGACAAAAGGCTTAACTAAGACAGTACCAACAGGAAACCCACCTAACAGAAGGTAAGACAAGTCCAACATGATTCAAAGTACAATGGTAAGCCTTGAACTGAAGTAAAAAGTTTTGTAGAATGTACCAAACCAAGGATTTGCTTAATTGGTAGGGCTATCTTAAAAAAGAACCTATTTTTTTCTCCTCTCTATTGATAGCATTTCGTCTATCTGTGAGGAGCAATTTGATAGCAACATTCAAAGCAGCAAACGTATAGGCTTTCAGATAATATAATTTCAGATTTGGGTACAGTGAATTGACCTTCATTTCCTACTGTCATTCATGCCCTGTGGCTTGTAGGTCTAGGAGTGGAATAAGAAGCTGAAGAAACTACGAGAAATTATGTTAGCTTCCCACCCTCTTGAGACAATTCTAGCTATAATTGGTTTTGTCTTATGTTGCGTATTATACTGAAAACTGTGTATGTGTACAATTGATCCCGTAGTATGACACCTCGTAATGAAGCTGAACTCAAATTTCCTGGAACACTGGATCTTTCAAAATTGGAGGCAAATAAATCCGTAATGCGATTTTTCTCTCCATGGAATACCAGCTTGATGACGGACTTTTCTGAGAGTACTTACAGTTATGATAATGTACCTGCTCAGGAAATCTGCCACACTGTTGCCTGTGAGAAAGGGAGAGCTGTTCTGGCTCATCATTGTTGTGGCATCACTGTCCACAATTTCATGGTTTCTTTTCCCAAGGGTGAAGAGTAGTATTTCTTTTTGCAGGTTAATATCTGTAAAAGCCTGCACTGTGGAATCCCACTGAGCAGATGAAATAGTACGCAAGATAACCTGACAGCCTGTAATTCCACTCTTCTGTCAGAAATATGTTACTTCTTTATTTAATGAATGCCTCTGCTCCTTATGCATCCAATGAGCATAGAGGAAACACAGCAAAATAGTTTCCATATATATGAAAGAGCAAAACTACCACACCATTGCAGATAAAATGGACGACAGGCCACAGCACACACTAACATTTGATGTTTTGTAGAACAATTAATTACGACTTAATGCAAATTAGGTTTACAAACACCAACAAATAGCACAGGCTTATGTACAAGTCAGAACTAAAAACCTGGTCACTTGAGTTGTTGGGTTCAATTAGATATATGACATTGTCAGTTGCAGAGACAAAAACCTGTTATGCTTTCACCAATTTCGAAATTACCAGGAGCGCTTTGAATTCTACTCTGATACAATGAAACACTGTTCTTAGAATTCATCAAAAGTCCAGCTGACCAAACAATGGCAGACATAGGGCAAAACTGCAAAGATCTGTGGATTTAGAATGCCTTTGATCGACTAATCTTCTGGACAAGGATACATTTGGATGCATCATCTCTTCAAACCTGCTGTTATTTCATTTCCACAGCTGGAGATACCAAGTGGAAAGATATTATGTCACTAATGATTTGCCCCACTGTAATCATACATGCTAGTTATTAAAATGGCAGAACATCATCTTAATGCTGGCAGTGATCAACCAATCTGAAACTGAATGGAAGGCTGTTTGAGAAAATCAGCACCTCCTGAATTTGTGATAGAAGATATCAGATCTATCAGCTGTGGTCTAAAACAGTAAAACCTCCTCCCCACCCTGTTTTTTTTTTTTCCTTGAAGACACAAGCTTCTTTCTCCAAATTCTAGAGCACTTTACTTAGCTCTCCTACATGAAGCATATGAACCTCTGTAATTGCCTAACATCAGAAGGATTTTTCAAGGTATGAAAACAAATGATTCCTATGGACTAGGATGTGAAAGCAGAACGCTCTGCCCTGGGTAACAAGCCCCACTACTGTAACAGGCTAAATCTATCCCAAGAGGGTCAGTCAGTATGCAAAGGCAGGAGTCATTCTTGAGGGTCCAGAGTCTTATTTAAACCTCTAGTGTCAAATTTTATGTCTGTAATTCAGCACGTGCTTTTTGCCAGCATAAAAATCTTTCAAGCAAGACGAGTGTCAGGTGCCTACAAACCCTATTCAGCTCTCCATTTAAGTACACAGTAAGGTTTCTTAGCTGTAGGAGGCGAAGCAGCTGGCGTCTGTTGCAGGACTTTGCTTGAATTTAAGTTCTGTAACTGATGATTCAGGCTGCCTCAAGACAGAGATAAAGCCAAAATGACGCATAGCTTTTGAACCTGTTCCTCGTTAACAGATCAGAACTGAGACTTTTGAAAATAATCTGACAAAAGCAGCAGATATAATTTAAAAATTAAGTTATGGCTGAAATAAGCTAATCCATGGATGAGAATGATACAGAACTGGAAGAAAAGAGATGCAGTCCCTGGAATTCTAGCATTTACTTTCGTTCAGTCATGCGCTTATCCTCGTCAACCAAAAGAGATTAGTAAAAACAAAGAAACCAACAGATGCAAGATTCCTGTCTCCACTTACTGCATGTTTGAGAAAGCGGTCCTAGCTGATGCAAACCTTGGGAGGAAAGTCATAGAATGAGAGACTCCACAATGCCTGTTCCTCCAACACTGGCTCAGCCGTGACAGACAGGGCCTTTGCGGGAGGCCTGGTGGCGCAGGCATGTGGTAAACATCTCTCTCTCTTCCTTTTCCAAAATGTTCAGAGAGGAAGTCATCTCCTGCTCTGGCAACAAGGAAGAAGTACACTACAGCAAACGCAAAAGACAGCACACCTCATCATAGGGTAGTGCCAAATTTGGGGAAGTTCTTGGCCCCAAAAAGACTGCATTGCTTCTTAAAAATAAAGGTATTCACAATTATTAAAAAAAACTTAATCTCAGTAAGTGGCGATTTCTTTTTCAGCTAACTTTGAAAAAACTGCACCATGATGAACCAAAATATATCCTCAGTTCTCTAACTGTAGTCAATACATGCTTTAATAAAGAAAGCAATTTTAACGCAAAATATGTATAAATCACTTATATATCCCCCATAAAACAGTTCACCAGTTTAAATGCCTTTTTGTACAACACCATCTTAACAATCATAAATAACAATTATGCAGTAGAAACATTTTTTTGTACATTTTACATTAAAATGTAAAAATTAGGAATCTCATTAAATAAGAAAGAACATATAAAGGTACTGAGGCTCTTTTGCTAGCAGAAAGACGTAATGAATACAAGACAAATGGTATATTTATTTGCAAGTATCTTTTGATGCATAAATGAGATGAGAATGATCTATTCAGGAAAGGAAAAAGCTACAAATATAAAGCAAAATTAAAACCAAGTACACAAAACTAAACCTTTTTGCCTTCTGATTTACATTACTAAAATTAGTTATTTTACACTGTTTAAATCAGACTGCTGTCTTTTCACAGTATGCACCAGCACCAACTGTAAAGAAATAAAATACAAAGGATGTCTCAAAAAACGGAGGAGTCTCTTCTGGTCAAAACTCATCAGGCATTATTAGGAATTCAGT
Source organism: Tauraco erythrolophus (assembly GCF_009769465.1). Classification (NCBI taxonomy): domain Eukaryota; kingdom Metazoa; phylum Chordata; class Aves; order Musophagiformes; family Musophagidae; genus Tauraco; species Tauraco erythrolophus. The sequence continues at coordinate 31,244,935 of NC_141496.1, forward strand.
ATACGGGGTCAAGGCAAAAATTACATTGGGAGCTCTAAGAACTGATTAGTCAGGATTAGGTTTTATTTCTACTTCTTGCCAAAATATTTTGCCACAGAACCCACAGAATTCAGAATCACACACTCACCTACTTTCCTCTCTGTTTTTTTCTGAATACTGAAAGTGTATTAAAACATTCACACACAGAACATGCATTAAGACATGCAACTATGCGTGACACGTCACTACAGTGACACTGCCACCGTCAGATCTGTCACTGGCAGCAACACCGACCCTTTGGTGATACTTGCAATACTGACAGCAATTCTGTCAGCTAATCTGTCATCACTGGTCACGGTAACAGAAGACAAGTGTATTGTTCCCTGGATGGCTGATGAACTTCCTTACTGCAGTAAGTGGCTTATCTAAGGTCCTTAAGATGCTATTGCCTCAAGGAAGTGACAGTATTTGGGTTTATATTAGTCCCTGTGCGACTCCAGCAAGCTGGTATCTGTCCTGCACAGGACTAACGGGAGACATATGAATTGGTAGAGACACAAAGAGAAGAAGACTTAAAAAGCTTCAAACAGAAACTGGAATTCAATCTTTTATTCTGCGAGCCCGGGTATAGTTGTTTGGTCTTCTCTAATCTCTTATACCAGATAAATGTTCTGAAACTACATCCTCCCAGAAAACAGCGAGCAAATAATTACCGATCTGGAATGGAGCTCCCTCCAAAAGAGACAAAGCTGTGCATGTGATCATCACTGAGGGGAATGCTCCAACCATACACATAAACAAAAGGAATGATGCCCTAACCATCTCAATCAATGAAGCAAAACTCTTAAGGTAAATAAGCAAATAGGACTTACTTGATCTTACTGAGACTGCTAAGGAATGACTGCAGACATTCCTTGTCTATCAAGCCTCAGATGAAGAAGGTGGTAAAAAAGAACAAGGGATAAAGGTAAAAGTACAGATACCCCCCTATTGTTCCTACATATACAAACACAGTGGAATTTGTAGATACATTAAAAACAATGGTTTTGCCTCCTCTGAATATCAGTATTTTTAGATGGCAAATAACAGTATCAGTTGAACTTATTGTTTAATATAAAAACCAGTATTATCCAAGTCCTTCGGCATTAATTCGGCAGGAATTATGTGACACAAATACAAAAGAATAGAGAAACTTCTTTAGAAATTAAAACAGTACTAAAAACTCCTTTAGAAAATTTCCAGTTTTCATCTGACCAGAACAATAAAACTCACTGGATAATCTGCTAAGGAAAACAGCACAATCTTAGCAGCGAAGACTATTTCAGTTAACAGCTACACACTGAATATCTAATACAAATGGATGTTTCAACAGAAGAATGCTTCAGCTTTTTCAGTTTAAGCATATTCAGCCATATTCTAAATGCTGTTGGATATGACATCTGAAGATGAAATTTAAAAGAAGTCTTGGACTTTCAATTAACCAAAATGTCCAAGTTGCTACAGCTTGAAGCGAACAGACATCACAGAAGAAAGCCTGTATAGTTCTTACAGAGCTTCATGGCCTTTCCAGCAACAGGTGTCAAGAGATCACTGAATAATTACAGGTAAATGCATGGACTTACACTGTCTGGTTAAAAAAAGGCACAAACACAGGAAAGAATGAAAAAAGTTATGTGTAATAGTAAAATTCTTAATGTATTCTCTCATTTTTGCCCTTGTTTTTTGAAAAATCATTCTCACAACTGCATCTTAAGACCAGCTTTGAAGCAATATCGAACCAGTGTAAAGGAAACTGCAAGCAAGTGTGAATGCGAGCAATGCACCTAAGCTAAACCTTGTGCACTCAAGTGGCTACTTTACTGTCTCTACACAGACAGATAGTTGCTGAATGATCAGGTACAATTCCTTGGGGAGTTAATGCAGCTTTAGCCAGAAATCATAGACACTAGAAGGGTTACCAGTCCCCTTGGCAATTATTTTACTTCTTTCTAGTTCAAATGCAGCATTTCATGCCAAAAGAAGAAACATCAGAAACCAAAAATGAAATTAAAAATACATTATATATTCAGGTTAGACAAGCTAGATAGGCTTAAGGAATCTGAACATGTACAAATGTAATTTGATGAGGAATTTCATTGCCATTCTTACTTCAGTTTTAAGTTTTCGATATTTTAGGCATTTAAATACTTTAACGTTGGTTCGTGAAGGATATCAGAATGGTATCTGAATCAGAGATTAGCTGCTGTGATTAGTTGTTAGTCTAAATAGCTACATATGTAAAATAATTCACTTAAAATGCTACTAACAACACAACCAATACAAAACAAGTATTTCAAGGTATTAAAAGGTTTATTTTTCTTTTTCCTTTGTCTAAAGGTGGAAAAAATTTATTTAGCGGAGAAATCGTAATTTAAAATAATTAAATTTACCTTAAATGCACAGGTCATTTAACAACTTTAAGGCCATTTTAATACACTTATAATAAAAACTTTTTAAAAATAGCTTCATCAACTCCTCTAAATAAATTTGCTGGCATTCCGCATATCATCCTTGTTTTAAATTAATAATGTAACCATGACATGATGCGTAAAGCTATGAAGAGCTGAAACCAGTCACAGGTTAAACTGTCTACAGACAAGAGAACAAATTAATGTATCAGTCCTATATATCAGTTCTTACATATTATCATGATGCAGAATCAGGACTTTTTTTCCTGGTACTGATTTTATAGTATTCACCATAACGCTTAATTTACTGACCTGCAGCATGCTTTCTTGTATGCTGCCCTTAAAAAAAAAATTAATGCAAAAGGCATTACAAGATACTTTCTGCCCTTACTCACATTTCATGTGGAAATTCTCCTTTGGTGCAGTGTTCACAGATGTCTTAAGTCTCTCTCATAGTTCTCATTCTCCCTGTACATGCCTATTGTAGAATGTTTATCTTCTATTTCATAATTCAGTTGTAAGCCATATGCAGAAAAGACTGTTGTTTTGTTCACTTGCCTAATGTCTTAGAGCCTTAATTCATATATGGAGCTTCTGGGCATTACTGTAGCTCAAATATTAAATAGAATCATAGAATCATAGAATGGTTAGGGCTGGAAGGGACCTTCAAAGGCCATCTAGTCCAACCGCCCTGCAAGGAACAGGGATATCTCCAACTAGATCAGGTTGCTCAGGGCCTCGTCCAACCTGGCCTTGAACATCTCCAGGGATGGAGCATCCACCACCTCTCTGGGCAACCTGTTCCAGTGTTCTACAACTCTCATGGTAAAAAATTTTTTCCTAATATCCAATCTGAATCTACCTCCCTCTATTTTAAAACCATTACCCATTGTCCTATCACAACTGGCCCTCCTGAATAGCCTCTCCCCATCTTTCCTGTAGGCCCCCTTGAGGTACTGGAAGACCGCTATAAGGTCACCCCGGAGCCTCCTCTTCTCCAGGCTGAACAGCCCCAACTCTTTCAGCCTGTCCTCATAGGAAAGGTGCTCCAGCCCTCTTATCATCTTCGTGGCCCTCCTCTGGACCCTCTCCAACTGGTCCATGTCCTTCTTATGTTGGGGGCTCCAGAACTGCACACAGTACTCCAAGTGAGGTCTCACGAGGGCAGAGTAGAGGGGAAGAACCACCTCTCTCGACCTGCTGGCCACGCTCCTCTTGATGCAGCCCAGGATGCGGTTGGCCTTCTGGGCCGCAAGAGCACATTGCCGGCTCATATTGAGCTTCTCGTCCACCAGTACTCCCAAGTCCTTCTCCTCAGGGCTGCTCTCGATCCATTCTCCGCCCAGTCTGTATTTGTGCCTGGGATTGCCACGACCCAGATGTAGGACCTTACATTTGGCCTGGTTGAACTTCATGAGGTTGGTACGGGCCCACCTCTCCAGCCTGTCGAGGTCCCTCTGGATGGTACCCCCTTCCCTCCAGCATGTCCACAACACCACACAACTTGGTGTCATCTGCAAACTTGCTGAGGGTGCACTCAATCCCACTGTCCATGTCACCAACAAAGATGTTAAATAGCACTGGCCCCATTACTGACCCCTGAGGAACACCACTCGTCATAGGACTCCACTTGGACATAGAACCATTGACTGCAACTCTTTGACTGCGACCATCCAGACAATTCCTTATCCACCAAGTGGTCCATCCATCAAAACCATGTCTTTCCAGTTTAGAGATAAGGATGTCGTGTGGGACAGTATCAAATGCTTTGGACAAGTCCAGGTAGACGATGTCAGTTGCTCTTCCCTTATCCGTCAATGCTGTAACCTCATCATAGAAGGCTGCCAAATTAGTCAGGCAGGATTTGCCCTTAGTGAAGCCATGTTGGCTGTCCCCAATCACCACCTTATTTTCCATGTGCCTCAGCATAGTCGCCAGGAGGATCCACTCCATGATCTTGCCGGGTACAGAGGTGAGGCTGACTGGCCTGTAGTTCCCTGGGTCTTCTTTTTTCCCCTTTTTAAAGATTGGGACTATGTTTCCCATTTCCCAGTCAGTGAGAACTTCACCAGATTGCCACAGATTCTGAAATATGATGGATAGCAGCTTAGCAACTTCATCCGCCAGTTCCCTCAGGACCTGCAGATGCATCTCATCCGGTCCCATGGACTTGTCCACCTTCAGGTTCTTTAGATGGTCTCGGACCTGATCTCCTACAGTTGGCAGTTCTTCATTCTCCTAGTCCCTGCCTTTGCCTTCTGTGACTTGGGCTGTGCAGCTGGAGCTCTTGCTAGTGAAGACTGAGGCAAAGATGTCATTAAGTACCTCAGCCTTCTCCATATCCTGGGTAACTAGGTCTCCCGTTTCTTCCAGACAGGGCCTACATTTTCCCTAGATCTCTTTCTATCACTGATATATCTATAGAAGTTTTTCTTGTTGCCCTTGACGTTCCTGGCCAGATTTAACTCTATCATGGCTTTAGCTTTCCTAACCTGATCTCTGGTTGCTCAGACAATTTCTCTGTATTCATCCCAGGCTACCCGTCCTTGCTTCCACTCCCTATAGGCCTTCTTTTTGTGCCCAATTTGTCCAGGAGCGTCTTGTTCATCCATGCAGACCTCCTGGTGTTCCTTCCTGACTTTCTCTTTGTTGGGATGCACCGCTCCTGAGCTTGGAGGTAATCCTTGAATATTGTCCACCTTTCTTGGGCTCCTCTTCCCTCCAGGGCTTCATCCCGTTGTACTCTACCAAGCAGATTCCTAAAGAAGTCGAAGTCTGCTCTCCTGAAACCCAGGGTAGTGAGCTTGCTGAGCATCCTCCTTGCCTCCCTAAGAATCTTGAACTCCACCATTTCATGGTCACTGCAGCAAAGGCTGTCCTTGAGCTTCACGTTCCCCACCAGTCCTTCTTCATTGGTGAGAACAAGGTCCAGCAAAGCACCTCTCCTCGTTGGTTCCTCTACCACTTGGAGAAGGAAGTATCATGTTTTATTTGCGAAAACAGCAACTCGGATCACCAATAACTCACAGGCCAACTTTTCAAATTTCTATCATAGTGCAAACCCAACTTGTATGACTTCAGATAGTTTAAGATAGTTATTTGTTTTCAAGAGTATACTCTTTCTCCAAAGCTTTAAGAAATAAGTGCGGTAAAGAAGTTTTAAATCATCCTTATGTCAAACTAAATCTGCATTACTTCTGAATTGAGAAACATCCTGAAATACATTTACCCAAAGCAAGACCTACAAGGACATAGGCAGCCTTTGCTAACTTTTTTTTTTTTTTTTAAAAAAGGAAGAGTCCCACCACAGAGGATCTGAGGTTATCAAAGTTCACTATGACCCATTAGCGCTGTCACCTAGCACAAAAGTAACAAAGCAAAGGCAGTAATCTCAATGTCTACTGATTCTCCATCATCTCATCTGCCAATATAAAAATCCATATTCTAAAAAGAGAAAAGATTGAAGCATGCAGCTTCATACATTCTATCCATTTTTTTCTTATCTAAAAGAAACCTGTCTCATCTTTCAAATACATTGTACAACAATTAATTAAAAAAAAAAAAGACTGAACTCTGTGGTGATTAGATGCAAGATTAACCCCTTTCTCATAGAATTCCCTTATCAGTATCATCTTTTCCAACCCACAGTTTAAAAGGCTGCAAATGGAAGTAGCACACAAAATAAAGCATACCTTGAAACATACACTGCGAATGAGGGAAGCTGTGAATACTGTCAATTGTGCTCTCTTTAATTTCTGTTTGCTATTTTGATTCCATACAATCACTAAGAAATTAAGAGAATCACTAGAACGGACAGTGTCTAACCAAAAATATGCTTCCTTGCTACACTGAAAGACATATTATGATCATAAATTGTCAAATACATTATAAGTACTCATTGGCTCAAAGAACAAATAAGGTTATTTTCTGGGAGAACAGGGTATTCTCCAGAAGCAAAGAATTGTGTGAAAACTATAGTCTGTTACCTAGCTTTTGGTGGAGAAAGAGAGGAAGACTATAGAAAGTCTTCTACGGAGAGGAGGAGGATTTCGGAAGGGAAAGTGTCTGAGTCATTTAGTAATGTGACCATATGACCAACTGGATTTTTACATGTGAAAAGTTCAAAGATTTTAAGAGAAGCTGATATCCCAAGAAGTGATACACAAACACACATATACTTGCACTAATGTATACACTTCCGTGTTAGAGAGAATCATGAAACAACCATACATTTCCAAATTTTTTTAAGCTAACCATAGCCTCTTATTAGTTGGCTGTCTTTAATTCCTTTTCCAAGGGGCTCCAAAATCATCTCTGCTTCAGATTCCACTGTTTTCAACTTAGTGCTGACTGGTTTCTCACACACAAGCAAAGGTAATTACATGACTCTTATGTTCTTGGTAATGCAATTGACTCCCATTTGTTTGAAAGCTCCATTCAAACCTCATCTTGTTTGGTTTTAACTACTTCTTATGGGCCAATTCAACAACTGAAGCTTTCACCTCTTATGCTAACTCCACTTACTTACATCTAAGGGAGTGCAGTGAAGTCACTCCTGATTTCCAGTCATATAGCTCAGGGCTTGCCTGCACAAGAAAGTTAGACCTATCTAGCTTAAGCTTGCCTATACATCAATTTGGAAAATTCTGTGCAAAACAATTTATTTCAATTTAAGGTTGGCTGTTGGCTTATGCTTTTTTTTTCCTGAGAAACTGACTCAAGCTCAACTGATGTAACACAGACTGAAATACAAGTATACATCTGGACTTTTGCATTGATTTAACTTACTTGGCACAAATAGACCTGTGCTTTTCAGCCTCCAATGAGAATTAGCCTCTCACCTCTCCACACTTCTCTGCTACTGACTTTCCTTGTTTCTCTATAAAAGAGGTGGCCAAACTGTAGTGCACATCACTCATGTCCGCTTCTGTGTTATTACATGCAATACTGAACTGAGCCACAGCTTCTGGGTCTCACTGCTCTTATACAGACAACACAGTAACTGCCTCCTTGGTCCTGTAAAACCTGTGTAAACACAGTTAGAAACTACCGCAGCCACCAGTTGCATTTGACAGTAATGAAGAGCTCTGCTGCCTCCAGGCAGACCTGTACTTCTGGTTCAGGATACAGGAAGAAGACCGAGACATGGTGAAATAGGAAGAACAGGATTAAGGAGAGAGTGTACACACAATGGAAGCCAAGGTTCCGCTTTGCCTTTGCTGGAAGTGAAGATTCATGATTTGGGTCGGGTGTGTGTAGGAGAAAGGATGCGGCTGCAGTCTGAAATTACAGTAAACTTCTGTGGGTGCATGAATGGAGGGGGAAGGTTAAGTGTGAGCACTGGACTGCAACCCTAACTTGGAAGATGGGAAGAGGCAGTAAGAAAGCTCGGAGAAGAGTCGCAGATGAGGCTTCAGTTTTGCATGGTTAGAAAAGCATACGAACCTGGTTGCCAGAAGTTACTGATGATAATCGTATACCCACTAACTACATTTGGAAATCCCTGGTCTGTGCTACCTCACCACCATTTCTGCAAATGTGTCCTTTTTGGGTTCTAATATAGTAACAGTTTTCTTGCTTCTTTGTACCTACTCACCTACTATCTACTTTCTTTTCTCTGCCAAAAACATTTTGTCTTGCCTTTCCCTCTGCTTTTATATTTAGCATTGATCTATTATTTAAATTAATGCACTTAATGGCAGGCTCATCATAAGCAGCACATTTTGAATGTTTAAGGGTATCTCACAACAGTTTGTAGAAAATGGTCTACAAGATTAAATTATTTAATGGAATAATTTAAGAGTAACTTTCTTTTCTATATTTAAAGTTTAAAACCCAAAAGTTTTCTTTAAATATGAATGTTATTTGATTTTATGCCTTATTTCAGATTTGACTCACGTACACACACATGTATACAAACTCAAAATTTAAAAAGTATTCACTACACAGGAAATTGACAGGGAATTTTTAAAATTGTTTGGATTTCACTCTGGAGTCTGCTTTGGAAAGGAAAATCTAGAGGCTAAAAGTGACATTTGGAACTTTATTTCATAATAAATCATTAAAAGATGCCATATTCCATGGCATCCATGTGAACATGTATAAACAGACTATTACATACACTGTTTTATCATGTATAAACCCAACAACACTGGGTCCACACAAGTATATATCTATAGATTTTAGAAAATAAAATTCCAGTATGAATTGCATACTATACTGATATTAATATCTTTACATATAATGTATATAAATACATAATACATTAATATATGTATAATAAATACAATAAACCAATATTTTATTATATATATCCAAAAATCTATCAGTATTTGTAGAAAATCTACCTAAACAATCCAAATCAGTACTGTAAAATAGCGGAAAGGAGTGGAGTTGGTGATCAAAACACACTAATGTTACATATACTTAAATGTTCATGGAACCTGGAACTGAATTAACTGGTAAAATTAATTTCTGTGGTCAAAACTAATCAATGTTACAACATAATCAAGTGTCCTGCTTTTGACTGGGACAGACTTAGTTTTCCTTTTTAGCAGCTAGAAGAGCTCTGTGTTTTGCATTTAGTCTGGGAATGTTGATAATGCACTGATATTTATGTTTGGTACTGAGACAGCAAGGACTTTTCAGCTTGCTATATTTTTGACAGAGAGCAGGAGCACAACAGGCTGAGGGGGAACATGGCTGGGACAAAGGGTCCACAACTCCCCTTATGATTGATTCGAATTTAGACTTAGGATGGAGGGCCTAATTGGCCAATGAAATATTCCATATTATGCAACGTCATGCCCAGTATATACATGAGGACTGACCAGGAAGAAGGGCTCTTCCAAGGTTTCTCTTGGACTTTCAGTTTTCTCTCTCCACACCCCCCACCCCCCCCACCCCTTCGCCACTCCACCCCCTCACTCCCCTACCGCCCCGGACTGCAGTGTCAGGACTCATCTGTTTTTGCATCATTTGCCACAACAGGCGTTGCTCACTGGGTGGTGAGCAATTTTATTGTGCATCACTTGTTTGTACACATTATCATTAGTGTCTGTATAGATATTCATATATTATTATTTTATCATTATTACTTTTACTTTTATGTTGTTAATAATAATAATAATTATTATTATAATATTGGTTTTATCTGAACCCACGGGTCTCCTTCGCTTTTCCCCTTTAATTCTCTTCCCGTTCCCTGGGGGTGGGGGAGTATGAGCAAGGGGCTGTGCGGCATTTAGTTGCTGGCTGGGCTAAACTACAACATCAAGGCATGAACATAATGGAAAACTAGTTTTAGCCTTTCAAAAACAAGGCAAAGAAAAAAAATCCTCCCCCTGTTGCATGTCACTGGCACAATTTCATGGACAATAATGCATTGATCAGTGAATACCAATTTCACAAACCTGTGGTACAATTTTTTTATGACAGTGACAACAATACTGGGCCTACAAAACCAGATATCTACCAACGTGACATTTCAAAGAGAAAATCTTGATCCTGGTTTCAGTCCCGATCTTCAAATTGTACACATTCTGAATATCAGCTTTGATGAGGGAGGATTATACTTGGCCTTCTGCCACTCTCCTTTGCAGCCATAGCATCTTGGTGTTCCTGAAGCAGGAACAGGAGGGAAGCTTGACTGAATTATACTCTACTCCAGCTCTGCCAGTCTGCTGGACAGCTCTGCACATACCTATCACCCAATTGTAAGGTAGCTCCGTCCCCGGGGTTGCTACCATGAACCTAAAATTAAGCACACACATCTGTGTTCTCTTCAATATTCACACACAAGGACTACTAAACTGGATTCTAAATAAATATAATAGAAAAGTATGTCAGATAATCCAATATAAGCCTACATTCATAAACCCATCATTAATGTCGTTTTCACCTTCCTGTCACAAGGCATGCTTAGCCCAATTTAGCAGCTCTGCTTACATCTGTATCAATTTCAGCAGTTACTGAAATCCGTGTCAATGCTTGTACTCAACGGTAAACATGCTCCTTACTCAATACTAACTCCAACTGGAGCTTTACTCCTTTAAGACAGATAATAAACTGATTTTTTAACCCTGTTTTTGCAGGATCATAATTATCCTATACTAGCAAAAGCTAGCTAGACTTTGAAGAAATGTACTCCAAAGTAATTCTGATCATATAGAAACTATTCTTTCCAATTGTAGGCACCTTTCCTCCATCCTCCCACGTATATCTCAAAAATAACTACAGTTAACACAGCAGATGCAGAACGAGGACTTTTAGAAACAGACCATGTACTGTCATTTTTAAACATAGCTGAGACTCTGGATTAGTAATATAGGCTCAGTTTCCAATTCTACCAAAGGCTTCTTATATGATCTTGGGCATATGATTATTTTTTCTGTGCAATTACTCATGTACTGAAGGGACATAGTCAACTTTTTGTTCAATGAGTGCGGTAAGGATTGAGCAACATCTGTTAAGTATTCACATCTGTTAAGTACCACATTAAGGAGTACTTAAACATGCAAGAAGGCAAGCCAACAAGTTATGAAGCTGTGCTGTCCACAATACATTGCAGAACAATCCTCGCAGTTGGAGGATCTCTCAGGTCCTGAGCAGAAATTCAAGTGAGAGGAATTACTACACTCACAGCAAGGAGATAAACATTTCACAAACTAATCAAACCATTTATATCAACCCAAAAAAGCGCTCCTACCCTTTGTACAGTCACTCCACAAAAGCTACACAAGTTCCAATGGCTATTTCCACTGAGTGCATAAATTAACCACCCTAAGCAAACAACAGTGCAAGACGGACACGAGATTTCTCTCCTCTCTAATATTTTGTAGTGAAAAAAAAAAGTTAAAATCCCACCCAGCTAAATTTGTACAGCAGGGACCCCATGCACCCCAGAAAACAAGACAAAATATATGGCCACGTTCCTACACCTCAAAACGACTTTCACTTTCCGGCTCGCTGCAAAGCCAGAGTTTGCGGCCCGGCTGCGGAGACGACACCAGCTGTAGTACCAGGAAGAGCTGGCGGGGTGCAGGGGGTGTATGTGATCGGCCCTCAGGCCGCGGGTCCTCAGGCCCCGACGCCCCTCAGGCCGCCGCCGCCGCCACCACCACCTGTCCCGCCCGCCCGCCCACCTACCCACCATCCATCCACCGGCACGAGGCGACAGAGCCCGCGGCGACAGCGGGAGGGGAAGGGGCAGCCCACGGCCGGGCCCCCACAACTCCCCTCCCAGCGGCGGCGCGGAGGCCCCTGACACCGGCCAGGCCCGCGGCCGCAGGGCGCCCCGGCGAACCGCCCCAGCCCGGCCTGGCCCCTCGCTCGCAGGCAGGCCGGCCGGCAGGCCGCGGGTGCCGGGGATGGGACGTCCCGGCCCGCCCGCCGCGGCCCGGACACCTACCCACACCATCCCAGAGCCCGGCGGCAGGGGAGTGGCGAGGGAGCGGCCCGTCCTCTCCCTCCACAGCTCCGCACCCGAACCCGCGTCGGCCCCCGAAATGGCTGAACAAAGGGAGCCTCGCTCCGCCGCCACCGCCCCTCCGATTGGCCGGGGGGCGGCCAGGGGGCGGGGCTGGGCGCACGGAGGAGGGCGGGGGCGCCACCGGCCAGTCACCTTGGCAACGGCGGCCTCGCCGCGGGCCCGCGGCCGCGGGTGTGATGGAGACGGCTCTGAAATGGCCGCCGCCCGGCCTCGCCCAGCCGCTCAGCCCCGGCCCCCGCCCTCGGCCTGTCCCGGGCTCGCACGCAGAGGAGCGCTTCTCCCTGCCGGCTCCCGGCTGCCGTGCGGCTCTCCGCTGCAGACCCGCGCACACGTGTTCCGTGCCCAGGCACTGCCTCCCGCAGCGGTCCCCGTGGGGCCTGGGGGCCATTTGCTCTCCTCAGGTGCACCCTTTCTCCCGACCCGCCACCGCTTCTCTGAAAGGGGCACGAGCGCGAAGGGCCACCAGCCCCTCTGCCCAGGAGGGAGCTCTATTCCATCCTCAGCAGTGCCTGTCCCTCTGACCTGCTGGCACAAACGATCTCCTCACAGGCGCCCTTGCCCACGGGCCCCATCAGGCTCCCCAGGCCGGGCTTCTGCCCCTAATGTCTCCAACACTTCCTGTGCCAGCAGCAGCAGAGGGCTGCAGGGGCTCCGCAGGAGACGGCTGACGCACATACCAGAAATCGTAACAATGAAAAATGAGGCTAAAGGCTAGGCAGCAAAGGTACAGCACCCTGGTTTTCATCTTGAGTAGGCAATGCAAGTGCGTAGCCAGGGTCTTCCCAGACTTCTCTGGGAGTTAATGAATCGAGAGCAGCCCTGTTGTCACTGAAAATCTGGACAGAAACTCTCTGACACAGTTTGCAGTGTTAGAAAGTGGCATTACTCTATTGTGGCGCCAGGTGCACAGGGGATATCTCCTTCTAGCATGCACACCTGGCGCTGGGCAGAAACTTAGTTATACACTATGATCATGTGTATTCATAACATGTTTTCAGTCATTGTTATTCTCTTAGACAATTGGTTAATTTTCTCTCGCTTAACATGTAAATTACTTCGCATGCTCAGTCCTCTTCCTCTGCTCCTTTCTTTTGGGTCTGGGGTTGGTGGTCCATGAGTTGGTGGTTACGATCTCCTCCTACCCGAATTACCTTTTCCCCAAGTCACTGCTGGACATGTTCACAATTCAGAAAAACATAATAACAAAGTCTATACCTTTTCTGGGATGTTCCCTTCAAGGGCAGATAGTTCTTGATAAAGACTTTGTCTTCTTTCTAATCACTTCTGGCAGCTTCAAGGATGGTCATCTTGGTATGTTCTTTAGATATGTGCAAACCACCTACTAAACTCTTCATTAAATTCTTACACAAAAAAAAATAAGCCCTTCATTGTTGGATAACACTGTGGAGAAAGACTTAAGGGTACTGGTGGATGAAAACTTGGACGTGAGCTGGCAATGGAATTCCAGAAACCCAATTGTATCCTGGGCTGCATGAAAAGAAGCATGACCAGCAGGTCGAGGAAGGTGATTCTACCCTTCTGCTCCGCTCTGCTGAGATCCCACCTGGAGTACTGTGTCCAGCTCTGGAGTCCTCCTCACAGGAAAGACATGGACTAGGAGCTATTGGAGCAGGCCGCAAAAATGATCAGAGGAGTGGAACACCTCTTCTATGAGGAAAGGCTGAGACAGTTGGAGTTGTTCAGCCTGGAGAAGAGAAGGCTCGGGGGAGATCTTATTTTTTTACGGTGAGGGTAGAACAGGTTGCCCAGAGAAGTTGCGGATGCCCCATCTCTGCAAGTGTTTAAGGTCAGGTTGGGCAGAGCTTTGAGCAACCAGATCTAGTGGAAGGTGTCTCTGCCCATGGGAGGAGGGGTAGAATAGTTGATCTTTAAAGATCCCTTCCAACCCAAACCATTCCATGATTCTATGATTCTATGACTTGTACGGCCAGCTGTCCTGACAAGAAGACCACTACACATTCATTCACAGCTATGTGGGTACAATAAGTGACTGTGTCAATCTGTACTTATGCTGCAATCCTATCTCCTTGCCTGGAAGCAGTAGATACTTTTTATTAATCAATGAAAACTGAACATTTTCATGCAATTTCTAAAGCTTTTAGAGCATTTAGAAAAGCAGAGTCTGGAGACAAACTCAGAGTTGGTAACTTTGCTTATAGTCCCCTTGTGTGTCTCCTGCTCATGGGGTCACAGAGTCTTCTCTCAGGTACTTTCCTCATCCAGATGATCCTCTGTGTCTACCTCTTAGGCATGCTCATACCCCCCACATACTACCATGATTTCACAGCAACTAAAATCCCTTGACAGTGTCTTCCACAAAGAGAGCTGCTTTCCCAGCCACTTGTTTAAGTCAGCACCGCAATGTTGCTGTCTTATGTCAGTGCTAGCATTACACTAGGCTATTTCCACTTTTTAAAAACATAATTAATGTATTTCAAAAGTCATTTTCTAATCCTCATTGTTGCAGAGGAAAACTTGAATATATAACTGGGCTGAACACCAGAGGTTTGTGCCCATAACAAGTCCATCATCTATTTTTCCAATGCTTATGCCAATTTGATGGTTTTCATGGCAGCTGTGTGGTGATCCTGCAAGTGATGACACTTCAGTACTATGTCTAGATGTTGTGCAGAAAGTTCTCTCTGTGCACATTTAAAAGGCTGCTTCCCCCTATAAAAAGCCCTGCCCACACAGTCGATTTAAATACCTGTTATTTTTCTCAAGTGTTATTTTACTGCATAAGGTTCAGAGCAGATTGAATTGTAGTTATAGACTGTATTATGTTACACTATGCTGCGTTATAGCTTAATACTTAAACCTGCAACAATCATCATGTATAACCACAATCTCACAATAAAACCCAACTTCTCAGCTAACATGACAGTAGGTATGTGAGACTGCGTCTTCCAGTTCAGCCTTCCCAAGTACAGAGACATAAATCCAATAGCTTACTTCCAGATCTGGGGATCTACATGCCAGCCACAGCTACAGCAGGAAAGATGTTGTAGTGCTAGGATGCAAATGTGTTAGTTGCAGTTGCTGTGACTGGGAAAAAGGCCATAAGAGCCAAATTATTGAGTCTCATGTTGGAAACATGACAGGTCAGAGTAAAAGCTGCTGGTAGAAGCTGCTAAAATTGTTTCATAATACTTTATTATATTCATAAGATCGTAGAATTATAGAATGGTTTGGGTTGGATGGGACCTTCAGGATCATCTGATTCCAACCTCCCTGCCGTAGGCAGGGACACCTTCCACTAGATCAGTTTGCACAAAGCCTCATCCAACCTGGCCTTGAACACTTCCAGGGATGGGGCATCCACAACTTCTATGGGCAACCTGTTCCAGTGCCTCACCGCCCTCAGAGTGAAGAATTTCTTCCTTATATCTAATCTAAATCTACCCTCTCTCAGTTTATAGTCATTATCTCTCGTCCTATCACTACACAGCCTTGCAAAAAGTCCCTCTCCAGCTTTCCTGTAGGCCCAGTTTAGGTACTGGAAGGCTGCTAGAAGGAGCAGAGCCTTCTCTTCTCCAGGCTGAACCGCTCCAACTCTCTCAGCCTGTCTTCACAGGAGAGGTGCTCCAGCCCTCAGATCATCTTCATGGCCTCCTCTGGACTTGATCCAGCAGCTCCATGTCCTTCTTCTGTTGGGGACTCCAGAGCTGAACACAGCACTGCAGGTGGGGTCTCATGAGAGCAAAGCAGAGGGGCAGAATCACTTCTCTTGACCTGCTGGCCACACTTTTTTTGATACAGCCCAGGATACAGTTGGCTTTCTGGGCTACCAGCGCACATTACTGGCTTATGTTGAGCATTTCATCATCCAACACCTCCAAGTCTTTCTCCTCAGGGCTGCTCTCAATCCATTCTCTGCCCAGCCTGTATTTGTGCTTGGGATTGCCCTGTTCCTTGTGCAGGACCTTGCACTTGGCCTTGCGAACTTCATTAGGTTCACAGAGGCCCACCTCTCCAGCCTGTCAAGGTCCCTCTGGATGGCATCCCTTCCCTCCAGCATGTCCACACCACCACACAACTTGGTGTCATCGGCAAACTTGCTGAGGGTGCACTCGATCCCACTGTCCATGTCGCCAACAAAGATGTTAAACAGCAGTAATCCCAATATCAGCCCTTGAGGAATGCCATTCTTCACTGGCCTCCACTTGGGCATTGAGCCATTGACCACAACTCTTTGAGTGCAACCACCAAGCCAAGTCCTTTTCCACTGAGTGTTCCATCCATCAAATTCATATGTCTTCCATTTAGAGACAAGGACATTGTGCAGGACAGTGTCAAATGCTTTGGACAAGTCCAGGTAGATGATGTCAGTTGCTCTTCCATTATCCACAAATGCTGTAACCCTATCATAGAAGGCCACCAAATTAGTCAGGCATGATTTGCCCTTAGTGAAGCCATGTTGGGTCATGGCTGTCACCAAGCACCTCCTTTTTTTCCATGTGCCTTTGCATAGTTTCCAGGAGGATATGTTCCATGATATTGCCAGGCACAAAGATGAGAGTGACTGGCCTGTAGTTCACTGGGTCTTCCTTTTTTTTCCTTTTTGGAAATGGGCGCTATGTTTCCCCTTTTCCAGTCGGTGGGAACTTCAGCAGAGTGCCACGACTTCTCAAATGTAACAGGTAGTGGCTTAGCAACTTCATCTGCCAGTTCACTCGGGACTCGTGGATGCATCTCATCATTGAAAGAAAGAGAACAAATATTCAGATCAAAAAGAGGTTAAACAGTACAGCCATAAAAACACATTTACAGTGTATTTGCACAGTATAAACTGCATGCTTTATATTGTGATATGTGGCAAACATTTGCAAGGCGTACGTTTATATAAGCAAAATTGGCTCATTTAACTTTTCCACTTTTTACTTTTAATGCACAAAAGCCTAGATAGAAGATCACTATTCACTGGCTAGAGACCAAGGGATGGAAGAATAAAAGATGAGAGTTACCCTTGCATGACTTTAACCAGATTTAAGGTGAATACAAAGTATTAACTTCCTGACAACTTCCTTAAGATTTCTCTGTTTTAATAAAATGAAATATTATACGCAAGCAGTGCATTTTCAGTTAGTTAGGCTTCATTGAAATAGACTTTCAGACTTAATGCACCAGGCTGCTGTACCTAAACAAGACTGATAAAACTGTATTAAGTTCTTGCTTGAAGAATAGACAGCAGCTCAATATGCTTAATTAGTTTCGGCTTTCCATACATGCTCAACATTAACTTAATGAGTCCTTCAAAGATGTCTGCTGTACAAAGGAAAGTTCTTCCCTAGTGGTCCATTTCAGGTGATGCTGATGTTCTATCAAGAGTGCATGAAAGAAATGGGTTATCGAAAAGCGAACTTTATCTCCATGTTATATACAGGCACTGCAGTCTGTCATGATGGTACTAAAGACAGCCTAGCCATGATAGCAATAGCAAACCATGAGTTAGTTTACCTGTTTTCTCAGTAGAATAAGTTTGCCTGAGAAAGCCAAACTTCTGTGCTAGACAAATCCTAAGTTTATTTGAAACCAGCTTAATCATCTCTACATTGCACTGTATGGTGCATTATACAGACAAATATTTAATTTTTCATTTTGTTGGAGGCTGCAATTCTGTCTGTGTGACTGCAGATCTTTTTTTTTTTTATGAGCAGTTTTAGCTATTTTCACTATCATTTGTTATCCTAATAAATTGCCTTTTAAGCATCTGATTTTCCTTGGCAGGATCAAGCAGTAGAGATAAGTCATCTGGATGCAAGAGCAGTTTTCTTAGTAATAAAGGAAGCTGCGCAGTTCCCATGCAAATTTGTTCTCTGGCTTACAAAGAATCACCTAACTGAATTTTTGGTTTATTGAACAGAGAAATAAGAAACAACGTGAGGTGTTCTATGGATGGTGATAACGTGTCCTGTGTTTGCCCCAGTTTTTCATCTTCTCTTTGTAAGTAAGTGCAAAGTTATGATTGAATAAAATCTTGAAATTAATGTAAAAGTGTTGTGGTATTTGCCTGAGTTTGTGAATTTCAAAACAACAGGTGAAAGAGGCGTTACTGACCAATTTATGTCAGTGAGATATCAACTTAGATGGCCATGGACCATATTTAGATGTTAATATTACTATTTCATTGACCATCAAAGTCAGGGGAAAACCAAAATTATGATTCTGCATCTTCTCGTAGCTGGGATGTTTATTCTCGCTTAAAGTTGGTGGATTTGTCAGAGTACTAGCAGTTTTTGAGTTCCCTAGGAAAGAAATAACTGAGATGAGGAAACCTAGCAAAAAAAAAGAGAAATCTGGAAGAAAACTGCTGTCCTAAAAAGGGAGAACAACATGCAAGTGCAAGTATTTGCACTAATACATTGTTTTTAAGGCGGTAAGAAGAATAAGACGGATGAATGGACGGACAGAAGGAAGGAAGGAAAGAAGATTTAAGTCATTAATGAAATATATATTTGTGTACAGTTAATTACTGTAGTAAAATATAGCAGGATTTGTTCAACAATATGCAGTTTACATCTTTTGGAAGCATTATATGTGAGAACAAAGTAAGATGAGTAACTTGGCAAAGACCTATCACTAACTGTGATAAATACATGATTAACTGGGGGTGTTGCTTAGACAGAAATATCACAGATTAATTAATTATTTTCATAGACAACATTAATTAACTTCATAGACAAAATTTTCCATTGACCTTCAGTATGTGCAAAATTACTAACTTAACTAGTTTCTGGTCTACCAGAATATGAAAGTATTGCTGGTATTTTGCCTACCCAGAGAGTATTTCTTTTTAGTGGAGTTTATTAACTATCTCTATTAAGCTGGGGAATGAAAGAACTCGCTGTTAACAGAAATGACGTATGAACTTTTTATATTTGGGTCACTGCTTGTGAGAATTTGATCCACATTTTCCTAAGCTACAAATATTTTTTCAACTACACCCAGGCATGATGGTCTTTAATGTTAGCTGTTGAGATCTGTCTCAAGTTAGTTTCTATTTTGTATCACTACAAAGGAATGAGCTGCTTTCCTAAAGGTTTTGATTCACAACTGAAGATAAATTTAGCAGTAGCAACTAAAGCTGTTATTGCCTTAAGCAATCTACGCCAGCCATTTCTCTGAGATTAGTCATAGGATGCCAAGTCTGCTGTAAATGGAATTTAAAATAGAAATACTCTGTAGTAAAGGTAAAAGTGTATTGATTATGCCTTGTTTAAACTAAGGCAAACAAAATATATACTTTAAAGTTATAGTTTTACTGGGCAGGCTGAAGGTCAGAATGGTTAAAAGCTGGTGTGTTAAATAAGTGAATAGTAAAAATGTGTTAAGTAGGCCATCAACGTGTAAACCAAGGCTAGTGGCAGTTGCAGACATAATAAACAAATTAATTATCTGTCCAGGTACCATTTCTAACAAAAAATTATTCATGAACATTTTCTATCATCTTCATGTTGTTCTTGGCTGGCCAACAAAGTTTTTTCGTTAGGACACTGGATCCTGTTTGATTCCTGTTTCGTAAAGCTACAGGAGGAACTTACAGATGGAAGACATCTTTGGAGATCCTTTGAAGGAGTCAAATGAGTTGCACCGAGAATGTCGTCTGTTGCCACTAGCACTGTGTTTTACAAAAGTTTTCAACTCTTTTCCTGTGAGTGGAAAAGTGACAGTACTAGAACCAGCAGAAAAGATCTAAGTGCCTACCAGGCAAAGATTTGTTACCTGAGGATGACAAAATTTACTAAGAGTGGAGTAGACACGCACGCATAGACCACTTGCTTCTCTCTTTACAGTGAGTGAAGGCAACAGCAGCAAAGGAGTACTGAAAGTCCCTCTTCTTCCTTTCAGGAGCAGTGCTGGTGAGTATATTAACCAACTGTGAAGCTCTGTATGTGGGTTGTCTCCCAGATAGCGATGTGGGAGGAGATAGAAAGAAAAGAAATACTATGAGAGGTTAGAAATTGTCTAACTTGGCAAAGATGAAAAAAACTTCATGGAGAAGAACTGGAGAAAGACTAGGTACTAGAAGAAGGAGAAGGGTTATAAAAGCAAGAGAAAGATAGTGAGGATGTCAGGAAAATATCCAAGGTATGTGAACAGTGGAGTTGGGAATAAAAAGGACTCAGAGAAGAGAAGGAGGTTTGCCAGCTTTTTCTTCCTTTTAATTTACTTCATTCTTTCTTAGAATAAAGTGTTGAATCACTTACTTTGTTGCTCCTTCTTTAAAATTTTTATAAATAGTTATATCCTAAAGCACCACTTTCCAAATGATGAAGTGTGGAGTGTACCCGGTGAAGTTGTCTTGGCCCTGAAGAAGCAGCCTGAGTGTTGTTGCATGGTGCTCCTGGGACTGGAGGGCTGGGGAGCCAGGACAGAGCTGGCTGAGATGCTGATTCAGCATCTCATCAGGTCCTCCCTACCTGATGAGCCTGGTTAGGTGAGAGTACTGCTGGCACCAGCGGTACAGCTGGCAGGGCAAAGGAGAGGAGGTGGCAGGTATGGGAGGCTGAACAAGAACAGGGAAAGGCTGGCCTAGAAATTGCAGAGGTTGTTATTGGTATGTGTGATAGCTTTCTAGCTATGTGTCCCATGCACAACGAATGCACTGTGTGTGGAGTCTAGAGTGATTACCAAATCCTTTAAAAAGAGATCAGGAGTAGTTTCACGGGTCTGGATACAAGAGAGACCCAAGGACACATCTGTATGTGCCCCAAAATGTTTGATAAAAATACATATCGCAGTATTTTGCCCAAATGATATAATAATTTTATTTCTTTCTCACAGCTCTGCCCAAAGAGATGGCAATGAATCCTCATCTAGTGAATGCAAAACCATGACATTCATCTATAATCAGGTCAGCTAGATTTGTGCTGGCTTTGATACAGCTGTGATTTCTGTGTGCCTTCTTATACTGTATGCTTAAGAAGAAAGACAATTACTGATCCATTAGGCTACACGGTCCCAGAGTACTCAGCCATGATGACATAAAAATAGAGAAATTGATTGCTTGCATTCCAGGAAGTCGTTTTTGTAAATAACTTAATACTAAAAGCCAAAATGATGACATGACAGATGTAAATTATATGAAGTATAAGAACTATATTATGAAACATCTTGGTATTACAGACCAGGTTAGGTTGCTTTTCTCTTCTGTTTTTAGTATTTTTGTTTTGCTTACAGGTATAAAGAAGAAATGGTATGTGTTTCATAATTACAGCTTAAAATATATTAAAATATCCAAGTCATATCCAGGTCTAGATAGCCAGGAAAGTCGTATAGTAAATCTAAAATTATGACATCGTCCCTAACTA
Source organism: Tauraco erythrolophus (assembly GCF_009769465.1). Classification (NCBI taxonomy): domain Eukaryota; kingdom Metazoa; phylum Chordata; class Aves; order Musophagiformes; family Musophagidae; genus Tauraco; species Tauraco erythrolophus. The sequence continues at coordinate 31,266,183 of NC_141496.1, forward strand.
ACTCTGGCTTCATCAAAAACATTGGCAGCATTCCCACATTTTATGTGGTTCCAGGATTTCACTCATTGCCTAATGGAGACCAAAAGGCCAAAGAGCTGGATTTCTCAAGGGCACCAACTTTTAAATATGGGAATATCCAGTTAGATATCATCATGAGGTCAAATATTTAGTGAAATACTTATGTTTAACTTAGAAAAACGATTCCAAAGAAATTCTGGGTAATCACAGTACTACTGTGGCAACCACCTTTGAAAAATTTAATAGCACCTCTTGAGCAAGGCATCAGCACTGTAATTTAAAAAGCATCACTCTTTTTTCTTCCCAATAAAAATGGCTGTTGAAACAAGGAATTCAAATCTGATTTAAAAAAAAAAGATAGAATGATGAACATGTTAGTCATGAGAGAAAAAAATTTCTCTCCCTAACCCCCCAAAAGAAAGAATGCGTAATTGGACTTGTATTTACTTAGATATAGGAAATTTATCAAAGGACAAACATCCCTGGAAAGTGTTCCAGTACAAGCTATAAACATTCTTGATAAGGAGCCATGTTTAGAAAGACATTAACTGACCTTTCCTGGACAAAATATCCCCCTATAAAATATCAGAGATGAGCCTGAAAAAACCTCACAGTTCTAAACAGTCATTAACCAAGCTAAGTTAATTTACAGTATTTGAGGCATTAAGTTTGGTTGAATGGCAGCAGAGCTCTTGCTTTGGCATCTATTTCTTCATGATCCCCGGAGGCATTCTGACTGCTGGCCAGAATCATCCTGGAGATTACTGAAGGCATTTATTGCACAACCTTTCTTATGCTTACTGTTTCAGTTTGAAAGCAATAATAATTTCACTGTTTGTGAACAAATTGTGTCTGATTTTATTGCCGATATAAAAGGAGGGATGGAGACTACATGATGTAGTTTCATTCCTTTTGCCTATCTTTGGACACATTATATTGTTAGTTACCACCTCCATCTCAAAGGTGGAGGAGTGGGGAGGACATGGTATCCATGATGCTTTCCCTTCTGCCTCTACAAGCCAGGGCATTGGAGAGGATACTTCCAGGAAGGCACACAGAGCCTGTCAGAGAGGTCCTTTGTAATGCACCAGGCACACTTCCTTTGGAGATGTGGGAGCTGAGAACAGGAATGTGCCCCATAAGGGATGAAAGTCAGCTGTTTATATCTTTCAATCTCAGCAGCACTGTGTTATTAGATAATGCTTTCATTTACAAAGAGAAAGTCTATACACTTCATCTATTTTTAGACACAGCCTGTGGCTCTGTTTCATTGGCCTACAACAAAAGGCTCCCATGATCTACATCCAGTGCAATTTTGTAGTGTTGGTTGTTGAGAGAAAAAACATGCAGTAACAGTGGGGAAAATTTTATAATTCTGGATTTTTTTCTGTAAAAAATTAATATATGCATGAAAAATTTAAACCCCAAAATTTCTAATTTTACTTCTTTCAAGGCTGTGAAACATTATTTCTCTTCTCCAAGTTCTTAACAGGTAGAACCTCCAGTCCCAAGAGGTTCTACCTGGAGAAATCCTTTAAGTGCCCCATATTCTGTCGTATGCAGATTGTGTATTTAGTTTATGTATGGCTCCTTTTGTCATAAAGGGACATCCGATTACTTTAGAGCTTGTAGTAATTTTGCAGATCTTAGACTTTGAATCAATTTCCTGATATTACTGCCAGGAACTCTTTCTCACAGTCTTTTGAACTGGTGGATTTCTTCCAACCCTCAAATTTTCTTGCAACCTTTTTTTTCAGTTTAACATTAAATTTTTAAATGCCACATTTTTGTTTTTGCTGGTTTATATTGCTCCCTATATGTCTATGACCAATTACCATGACCACATGAATCATCAGTGGTTTCAGTTTGGAAATCATTTCCTTAGACAGCAGCTGGTAGCAGAGCTTAGCAGCCAACACACCTATTCCATAAAAAACATTGTGAGCTATAGTGAACATATTTGTTTCCCAGCTCTGCACAGGGACGTTAACATCCTTTCTGCCTGTCATCTTGAAATATCTCTTATATTCACTGAACATTTTCACTTCCCTAGCAATTAAAAAAGAAATAATTACTGGAGTCTCTTCCTACAAAAGATTTATATTTCTGCCCAGTTGGAGAAGAGTTTCTTTTTGTTTCTTTAAAAGCTATGCTAATGATTTATTTGCAGATGTAATTCTTCAAGACTGATTTACTGTGTTTGTCACTGTGTTATATCCCTTCTGAAAAATAATTAAAAGAATACATACAAATTAGAAAAAAATCTTATTATGAACCAGAAAATGTGTTTAGGTACAATAAGGCAATTTAATGTTTGTTTTGTTCATTCCTTTGGTATGCTGAATTTTAGAACTGATAGACAGATCATTTACTGTTAAGGAAAGAAGCATATGGCAGTTCTAGGTGAGAAAAATCGCATTTCTGAATACATGACAGAATATGATTCCATATAAACTTCAGAAATGGCTTTATTTTCTTTTGGAGATATTTTTCAAGTCATAATGTATAGCATACACAGAATGATTGAGGTTAGAAGGGACCTCCGGAGGTCATCTGGTCCAACATCCCTGATCAAGCAGGGTCATCTAGAGCTGGTTGCCCAGGACCATGTCCAAATAGCTTTTGGAGATCTCCAAGTATGGAGACTCCACAACCTCCCTGGGCAGCTTGTGCCAGAGCTCAGTCACTCTCACTGTAAATGAAGTGTTGCCCTACATTCAGAAGAAACCAATATGTCGACCGGACCCAACCCACAGGGAAGTCTGCTGCCTCCCTGGGGCCCGCGTCAGGGACGTCACTAGGAAACTTCCTGGTCTGGTACGGCCCTCTGATTATTATCCATTACTGGTCATGCAGGTCGGAACTGATGAGCTAACAGAGAGAAGTCCAAAGGACATCAAAAGGGACTTCAGGGCATTGGGGCGACTGGTCGAAGGGTCAGGAGCCCAGGTAGTGTTTTCTTCAGTCCCTTTAGTGGCAGGAAAGAACATAGAAAGGAACAGAAAATCAGATTTGATTAACGGATGGCTCAGAGGCTGGTGCTACCGACGGAAATTTGGTTTCTTTGATCATGGGGAGGCTTTCACTGAACCAGGTCTGATGGCACCGGATGGGACATGCCTTTCTCAGAGGGGAACCAGGGTCTTAGCTCAAAAGCTAGCAGGGCTCATTGGCAGGGCTTTAAACTAGATTTGAAGGGGGAGGGGGGGAATATCAAGAATGGTAAAGATATGCTGGAAGTACCCGTAGAACAGAAGAAGGGAATTCCAGCCACTCCAGCCAAGAAGTCAGATTCATACCGCTGTCAGCATGGCACCAGTGCCAGCACCGAGGGTCCAGAAGCTGAGGAAGGATCGCAGGTATGTTCGAATGATCTTACACTGCCGTCCAAGAGAACCCCTGTCGCTCCAGCCAGCGAGTCGGCTTTGTCGGAGGCCCAGCTGAAGTGTATGTACACCAACGCATGCAGCATGGGAAATAAACAGGATGAGCTGGAGATGCGTGCACATGAGCAGGGCTACGACCTTATTGGCATCACGGTGACGTGGTGGGACGACTCCTATGACTGGAGTGTCCACATGGAGGGGTATAAGCTTTTTAGAAAGGACAGGAAGGGGAGACGAGGAGGGGGTGTTGCTCTCTACGTCAGCAACCGGCTGGAGTGCGTGGAGCTTCACCTGGGGTCGGAGAACGAGCTGACAGAGAGCTTATGGGTCAAGATTAGAGGACGGGGACGGATAGGCGATGTTACGGTAGGGGTCTGTTACAGGCCACCTGGCCAGGAGGACAGAGCAGATGAGGCGCTTTATAGCCAGATAGGAGCAGCCTCGCGGTCACAAGCCCTGGTCCTCATGGGGGACTTCAACCACCCTGACATCTGTTGGAGAGACAATAGGGCAGGGCACAGGCAGTCCAGGAGGTTCCTGGAATGCGTGGATGACAACTTCCTCCTGCAGGTGATAGAGGAGCCGACAAGGAGGGGTGCCATGCTCGACCTTGTGCTCACCAACAGGGAGGGACTGGTGGGCAATGTGAAACTTAAGGATAGCCTTGGCTGCAGTGACCACGACATGGTGGAGTTCAAGATCCACAGGGCAGCAAGGAAACTATACAGCAAGCTCTGTGCCCTAGACTTCAAGAAGGCGGACTTCGGCCTCTTCAAGGACCTGATGGGCAAAGTGCCGTGGGAGGCGGCCCTGGAGGGACGAGGGGCCCAGGAAAGTTGGTCCACATTCAAGGGGCACCTCCTCCAAGCTCAGCAGAGGTGCATCCCGATGAAGAACAAGTCGGGCAAAAAGACCAGGAAGCCCACGTGGATGGGCAAGGAGCTCCTGGACCAACTGAAAATGAAGAGGTTAGCCTATAGAGGGTGGAAGCGGAGACAGATAGCCTGGAAGGAATACAGAGAAGCTGTACGAGTGACCAGGGATCAGGTGAGGAAGGCTAAAGCCCTGAAGGAATTAAATTTGGCAAGGGATATAAAAAGCAATAAGAAAAGCTTCTATAGGTATGTAGGGGATGAAAGGAAGTCCAAGGAGAACGCAGGCCCCCTCCGGAAGGATACTGGTGCTCTGGTTACCCGGGACATAGAGAAGGCTGAGTTACTCAATGACTTTTTTGCCTCAGTTTTCACTGATAAAGCCTCTTGTCTTACCGCCCAAGCTGTGGAAAGAACTAGCAGGGACTGTGAGGATGAACCACCGCCCACTGTACTTGAAGAGCAGGTTCGAGAACATCTGAGGAACTTGAAGGTGCACAAGTCCATGGGACCTGATGAGATCCATCCGCGGGTCCTGAAGGAACTGGCGGATGAAGTTGCCAAGCCACTGGCCATTGTATTTGAGAAGTCGTGGCGGTCTGGCGAGGTCCTCGATGACTAGAAGGGAGGGAACATAACCCCCATATTTAAAAAGGGGAACAAGGAGGACCCAGGCAATTACAGGCCGGTCAGCCTCACCTCTGTGCCTGGCAAGGTCATGGAGCAGATTCTCCTGGGAACCATGCTAAGGCACATGGAGAGCAAGGAGGTGGTGGGTGACAGCCAACATGGCTTCACCAAAGGCAGATCGTGCCTGACCAGCTTGGTGGCCTTTTATGATGGGGTGACAGTATCGGTGCACAAGGGTCGACCAATGGATATCATTTACCTGGACTTGTGCAAAGCTTTTGATACTGTCCCGCACGACATTTTTCTCTCTAAACTAGAGAGGCATGGGTTTGATGGATGGACCACTCGGTGGATAAGGAATTGGCTCAATGGCCGCACTCAGAGAGTAGTGGTCAACGGCTCGATGTCCAAGTGGAGACCGGTCACGAGTGGCGTCCCTCAGGGGTCCGTGTTGGGCCCGTCCCTCTTCAACATCTTTGTCGATGACGTGGACAGTGGCATGGAGTGCACCCTCAGCAAGTTCGCCGATGACACCAAGCTGTGTGGTGCTGTCGACACGCTGGAAGGGAGGGATGCCATCCAGAGGGACCTCGACAGGCTGGAGAGGTGGGCCCGTACCAACCTCATGAAGTTCAACCAGGCCAACTGCAAGGTCCTACATCTGGGTCGTGGCAATCCCAGGCACAAATACAGACTGGGTGGTGAATGGATCGAGAGCAGCCCTGAGGAGAAGGACTCGGGAGTACTGGTGGACGAGAAGCTCAATATGAGCCGGCAATGTGCTCTTGCGGCCCAGAAGCCAGCCGCATCCTGGGCTACATCAAGAGGAGCGTGGCCAGCAGGTCGAGAGAGGTGATTCTTCCCCTCTACTCTGCCCTCGTGAGACCTCACCTGGAGTACTGCGTGCAGTTCTGGAGCCCCCAACATAAGAAGGACATGGACCAGTTGGAGAGTCCAGAGGAGGGCCACGAAGATGATAAGAGGGCTGGAGCACCTTTCCTATGAGGACAGGCTGAAAGAGTTGGGGCTGTTCAGCCTGGAGAAGAGGAGGCTCCGGGGTGACCTTATAGCGGTCTTCCAGTACCTCAAGGGGGCCTACAGGAAAGATGGGGAGAGGCTGTTCAGGAGGGCCTGTTGTGATAGGACAAGGGGTAATGGTTTTAAAATAGAGGGAGGTAGATTCAGATTGGATATTAGGAAAAAATGTTTTACCATGAGAGTTGTAGAACACTGGAACAGGTTGCCCAGAGAGGTGGTGGATGCTCCATCCCTGGAGACGTTCAAGGCCAGGTTGGATGAGGCCCTGAGCAACCTGATCTAGTTGGAGATATCCCTGTTCCTTGCAGGGGGGTTGGACTAGATGACCTTTGAAGGTCCCTTCCAGCCCTAACCATTCTATGATTCTATGATTCTATGTTTCTGCCTCTGGTCCTGTCACTGAGCACCACTGGAAAGAGCTTGTCTCTGTCTTCTATATAGACTCCCTTCAAGTATTTATGTACATTGATGAGATCTCCCCTGAGCGTCCTCTTCTCCAGGCTGAACAATCCCAGTTCTCTCAGCCTTTCCTCATAGGACAAGTGCTCCAGTCCCTTCATCGTCTCTTTGGCCCTTCACTGGGCTCTCCCTCCAGTATGTTCATGTTCCTCTTGCAATGGATAACCCAGAACTGGACACAGTACTCCAGGTGTGACGTCACCAACACTTAGCAGAGGAGAAGAATCACCTCTCTCAACCTGCTGGCAATATTCCTCCTAATGCAGCCTAGGATATCATTAGCCTTCTTTGCAGCAAGGGCTCTACCTAACTAATTATCTTTTTGCTTTGTTTATATTAGGACTTGTTTGTAGAAAATTAACATTTTTCAATATTTAAGACATTCATTTTGCTATTGCTGTGCTTTTCTCAGTGACAATGTGATGGCAGTAATTTTTTTAAAATACCATAACAGGATGTACTTCATTATTACACCTGAAGTATCTAATGTGAGATAATTTCCGAATAACACCTGCATCAGTTTTGTAGTTCAGAACAGCTAGTAACTTCAAAGAACAGACTCCATGAATGAATGGTTATTGATAAGCAAACTATGATGTTGCCTTGATGTTAACACAGTGCTTTGGAAATTTGTGCCATGGTAGAACATGTTAGGTTGGCTATGGAAGGGTGTTTAAGAAAACAGTAACAAAGTAGCATGCTCTTTGGTGTTCATATGGGTAGCAGACTTCTAAGGGCAGAGTCTTGCATATTCTCACTCCTCTGGGTGATTTTTACAAATGCGAGTTGTTCTTTTAGATTTTCATAGATTTCATAGATTTCTAGGTTGGAAAAGACCTTAGAGATCATCGAGTCCAACCATCCCTAATCCCCATTAAACCATATCGCTAAGTAGATCATCCACCCTGGATGCAATTTAGTTGCAATTCTTTCAATTAGAACTGCCTGTCCTCAAACAGGACAAGCTAGCACAGAAAGTGAAGAGGTTACACAATAATAGTGGACCAAGAGAAGCATGAGTTCTCTGTGCATTTCATCCGTCAGTCTCTATGGTGATGTTGTCAGCAGAGAGGAGAGGTTACAAGGCAAGGATGGCCACCAAAACCTGTCTGATTGGGGTTTCAATAAATATTTCTAAGGAAGGTAGGTAATGTAAGTTGAAATTATACAGATTGGGTAGAATGATGCTACAGTAAGAGACAGTGAAGACAGTTCCAGTAATGTTTGTTCATAAAATCATAGAATCATAGAATCATAGAATTGTGGAATCATGGAATCATAGAATCATAGAATCATAGAATGGTTAGGGTTGGAAGGGATCTTCAAGATCATCTAGTTCCAACCCTCCTGCTGTAGGCAGGGAAACCCTCCACTACAACAGGTTGTCCAAAGCCTCATCCAACCCGGCCTTGAACACTTCCAGGGATGGGGCATCCACAACTTCTCTGGGCAACCTGTTCCAGTGCCTCACTACCCTCAGAGTGAAAAATTTTTTTCTTATATCCAATCTAAATCTGCCCTCTTTCAGTTTAAATCCATTTCCCCTTGTCCTATCACTACATACCCTTGTAAAAAGTCCCTCTCCAGCTTTTCTGTAGGCCCTGTTTAGGTACTGGAAGGCTACAATAAGATCACCCTGGAGCCTTCTCTTCTCCAAGCTGAACAGCCCCAACTCTCTCAGCCTGTCTTCACAGGAGAGGTGCTCTAGCCCTTGGATCACCTTTGTGGCCCTCCTCTGGACACGCTCCAACAGCTCCATGTCCTTCTTGTGTTGGGGACTCCAGAGCTGAATGCAGTATTCCAGGTGGGGTCTCACGAGAGCTGAGTAGAGAGGCAGAATCACCTTCCTCGACCTTTGTTGTCTTGTGTTTGTTAACCTGCAGCTGCACCCATTTTGCAGGTGGAGAACCTCAAGCAATAGAGATTCTACTAGATGTCCATTAACCTGTAATGCATCTGAGTCTACCTGTATTGGGGGCCGCCTTTGAGAGAATTGGAGCAAGATATTCTGAGCTGCTGATAATTTCTATCTCCCATTTGTTTCAAGCTTGTCTAAATGAAGAATTTTGAAAACGGATGCCTAGGTGACTTGACAACATCACCTGAGAAGTCTTTGGGACAGCTACCAACCTCACTTTTATCTGTCAGTATGAGTCCTGTGCTTTGTAACTTCAAAACTGAGAACTGTTCATTCTTATCTGTCACCAGGTTTCAGCCATTGTCTTTTTTTTTGTTCCAGTGTTGTCAACTGTTCGACAATCGCAATACAGCACCTGGCAGATGCTATTTGTGTTTACATTTCTGTTCTTCCCCTTCAGCACTGAGAGCAGTAAGAGCCTTAACACTTGGATGCCATTTGTCCTTCAATGAAGGCAGCTGATGTACATTCTTCCCCCATTTAGATAAAGAGCAGTTTAATGAGATTTGAGTGCTGTTTCTGGTAAGAGGCCAGTGGCCAATTAGTGAACTAGCAGTATACTGACCTCTTCCTTTAACCTGCTTTATATTCACTGCATGCTGACATGCCAGTGTAAAGCTTACAACCAAATATTTAATGATGTTTCCATGATTCCACACCCATTTTTTCACCCACAAGTACCTTTATGCATGCAGCAGGCTTACTGAATGTTATTCAATTTCCACAGTTCATCACTGAAACTGAGTACATAGACACAGATGCTAGCTATGTAGAGATCTTATGCCTCAGGTTCTAGAAATGATCTTTGAGTTTACATATTTTGAAGTATGTTTAAAATATTTTGATAATTAAGATTAATATCTTTAACCATTTTTTTGTAAGTGGTTAAGCATGACTTAAAAACCACAAACTATGCATTTGGATTTTTCTTCGGATAATGGACCGTACCAGTACAGGTATTTATCATATTTGCAAGATAAAATTTCAGAGAAATATCAGAGTGTTTTAAACATCATTAAACTGATTTTTAGACCTGACTTGCATCAAGTAATGAATAGAAAAGCGTTACAGCAGAATAACTCTATAAAAATTCTGCACTAAATCAAACTATACTGGAATGTAACAGTTGCTGCCTTCATGAGTGTCAATGCTATTTGCTGATGCAGCTCAGTGCGGTTGAACCACCACAAGGGAGACATTTCAAGAGCTCGGTGTTCAAGCATCTCTTGGATGAAATCCATAAAAGAGCAGACATGAACTGAGTCATAAATCCTGTAGGCATATATGCTGGTGCCATGAAACGGTATCGGTAATCCTATCCACAGTCACAATTAAAGTATCACGGAGGAAGTCTACCAATATTTTTCCTTTTAATAAAAAAACTAATCATGAAAGCAACAAAGTAAGAGATGACAGAAATTTTTATATCACAATGATGTTCTATTTCCAGTTATTAATATTTCATAATGGTGAAATATATGACTACCTTTCTCCCTGTAAAAGCTGGAACAAAATATATGCCAGTAATGGCATATATTTGGCCCTTAAACTTTTTATGCACAAAGAGGCAAGCACGAAAGATTCTGAGTGCTTACATATATCCACTAATGTACTGGCATTCTTAAATTCCACAGGAGGGTCTAACAGCTGGTTGTATATACTCGAACATTTCAAGGCAGCTTAAGATACTGCATATTGAAGGCTCTTATCTCGTTGAAATCTACAGACTTCCAAGCTTAAATAACTAGAAAGTTACAGCCTGCTTTTTGCAAGGCCATGAGTCAAAAAATGTTGAGGACATAGTTTGCAATACTGTTCATAATAGTGGACAAATAGTTCAAAATTTCATGACCACTGTTACCAGGCTGTTACAGGAGCAAATCCATCCTGAACCACCTGTGACCCTCTTGGTCTCTTCCAGGATTTCTGAGGTTCCTCTGACTGCCGTTGTCTTTGGCAGAGTAATTCCTAATGGTCACATCTGAGGGTGTTAAAGTTATTTTGCCAAAAACATAGGTAGCATGCAAATTAGAGCAAATAATAGAGAGAATCTTCAATGCAGATATGTAAAAGGTAATTAGATTGCCTTACAAATATTGAAATCCTGAATCACACACAGGTAAGTTGCAAATAGCAAGTAGTTATTAAGCATGCTTTTGAATTGTCTCCATCATGATCCGTAAGTGTGTCTCTGTATTAACCTTGCTAACCCACAGATTATGAGTAGCCATTATGTGGACAGGAGAAATATGGTCCCTTTCGCATGGAGTATTTAATGATTAAGAACAGAAAGATATTATTTTCATATACTTTGCATCTCATTCAACTTTCTTTTCTGAGTGGTTCTATTGATTTCACACTTGATTTAGTATGAATTTGACTAAACTACATTTGACCTTTCATTTCTAAGTCAGCATTTTAATTTAGATCCTCTAGTGGGTTAGGGTCCCAAAGTGTGCATTCAGAGCAGCACTAACCATCTCTGTGCTTACATTTTCCTGTACATATCATTTTCAAAGAAGTGATGTTAGCAATGCCATTCTAATGTGGACCATGTTCCTGGTGAAGAGTGCAAGGAAATTTCAGACTTAATTTTGAATGTATGTTTTGATTTACTTTCCAGTCCTCCAGTCAAAGGATATCGTCTGTTATATGATAGATGCAGGAAGGATTTCAATGTTAGTGTGTATAGATTTTAAGATACGCGCACAGCATGGAGTCTTGTCTTCACTAAAATTTTGCAAAGTTATCTCTTCCCAAGAAATGCAGAGGGATCAGTGGATTTTCCAGTTAGCTGCTGGTGAATAGGGCTATTTTATGTGCCAGAATTCCACAGATAATCCTGCGGAATGGACTTGCTGTCTCCGGTCAGAGCGTGAGATCTTGTGGAAGGGGCATTTTGATTCCTCAGAGTTCTTTCCCTTTGCTACAGTTTTGACTTATTGCACTGAATTTTGTGTAGCATAGGCCTTTTCCTGCACTGTATTCCAGGAAGAATCAATGCTCCAACTTGCCAAGTGAAAATGAAGTTGGCTTTGTTAAAGCTGTTGGAGGAATGTTGGAGGAGGAGAAAATGGTCAAGATAAAGACATATTTGAAATTCATCTGCGACTAGACAGCAAAACCCCTACACCAAGACTACTTGGTACAGTCAGTGCAAGATCTTTTTAAATGAGTTTGAGAATTTGAGTTTTACTAGTCTTTTTGTGCTTCGTGCTTTGTGCATTAGTGATGAAATTCACACAAAAATGCATCACGACTTAAATACATGTAGGCCAACAGTTGTTATCTTGACTTAATAATAGTTTTTGTAAAATCTGATTAATTTTTAATTTGTAGCACACCTACATTTCACAAGGGTAATCGCATCATCCAGATAATCTGGAGATAATCTGTTGATGACCCTAACCCAGACTGCTCTGTGTTATATTCTGAACTCCTGTCCATTCATAAAGCTATTTTTAACAACATGATTAAGAAAACAGTCTTAACTACAAATGAAAAGGCACAGTTCCCCATGCCAACTGTAAAAAAATTAGATTTATACTGATAATAAATTAATGAAATAAAGGCTGAAAGTAGGCCATCAGGAAGGCCAGATGACAGCAACATAACTGTATTGATGCCTTTTATTTATAATGGGGCCCCTTGTCCCATTTCATCAGTTGAAGAATGCCATACTTATACAGCTTATTTTTTCCTAATTGCTGGTTCTTTTTCTTTTTGAGTGGGTGAAGAGAATGTTAGGCCATAAGATAAGAAATAGCTTAATTTTTTAAAGATTAACCCATTTTAGATCCAATTTTTTAGACAGCATTTAGAGACATGATAACACGTTCAGAATCATAAATAAAGAGAAGAATCACCATTTTGTTAATGTAAGTGATTTGCATTCCTTTATTGCTAAATATGAAATGATTTCAATTAAATGATGAATTTATCATTTTAAGCAGTCTGCTGTTTTCTTGCTTGTTGCGATAATATCTGAGTTATCAAATCTGACAGATTGATTCTGTGGTTTGTTTCTTGCATAAACAGTTCAGCTACTTTTTTTTAAAAAAACATTCTTCCAACAGGTAGCTGAGGTACTTAAAACAATGTTTACATCTGCGAATGTCTAGATACATTTGGGAAATTAATATTATGGAAAATATAATAAAAAAGTAGGATACAGTTTACCTGAATTCTGGCATAATTTTGTGACATAAGATAATATATAATTTCAGTTACTAATTTTCGGGTAGAATATTGCGGTGCTGATAACATCATGAAGTGCTTACTGAAATTCTAAATGCTGGTAAGAGCAATTTTTTTTTTTCTGGTTTATAGCTATCTGGTAATTAACGTGGCAACCAAAGTCTGCATGCTAAAATGACTGGTTAATTATTAAACTGATAATGTAGCATCATCTGCAGAAGTTTTTCTGGAGCATAAGAATGAAAAAGCAGTTTTAGGTAAATTGCTTTTATTTTTTTTTTCAATTACTTTGCTTAAAAAGTTTTCATTGGCCCTGTGCTAAAGAATTAATTGAGGCTTTGGGGCAATGATGAGCTGATGAGGTTTTGAATGGAACTAGAGTGAAAATTTTTAAGTTATAAACCATTCAACTGTGGAAAGTTCCATCTGAAAAGAAATGGTTGGAAATAAATTAGATGGACCATGAAGTGGGAGTACATAATTACCTAGACTCAATAGAACAAAAAGATACATATTTGCTTTACTGGAGAATGAGCCATGAGGGGCTGACTAAGGCTACAGATTTAGTTAATTACCTAAAAAATTATTTCAATTCCTTTTCTTTTGTCCCATAGCCATCTACTCCCTTTCTACCTCCTCCATGTATACCCTATACTCTCCCTGTCTTTTGGAATTTCAAGATGCCAATTCTGTGCCAGCCCGTGTGCAGTAAAATGCTGGGGAAACCATTCTGCAAAAGAGTTCCCCAAATATCAGACCCCTGTGATGTCCAAAGAAATCACAAGCAAGAGTACTGAAGAACGGAAAAATGTCTGCTTTGTGAAAGAACAAGGAGGTACCAGTTCAAATGGTGGGTATTTGAGAGGGTGGCTTCTGATAATAAAGATCTCTCTTTGTAATAACCAGAATAGCAAATCCAAATTTTATTTCCTTACTCCTAACACACTCAGGCTAGCAAAATTCTTTCGTTGGAAACATCAACAAACAATGACACATCAATGATATATCAGATTGCCAGACAGTGTGATTTTTTCTCTCTCATTATGTACATATGCTTGCGTTACATTACAGGATAAGCAGAAAGGAAGACTTTTGCTTTGCAGTCTTCACTCCATTCTCATCACTAAGTTGCCTTGGTTAGGCTCTGTTAATAAATCACAGGATCTCTTTGGGTCTATGGGCCTTGTGTCTACCAGAGCACCTTGAGCGTTTTCAAGATACCTAACTCTTATCTGTTCCAAAGAAGAAAAATTCAGTCTAACCCTTACTGTAGCTGTTTATCTTATTAGTCAAGCAAATCTGGTTCATGGTGCGTAAATGTGATTCTGATCCCAGAAATTGTTCTGGCATGGCCTTGCTGGGCTCTTTTGAAGAGAGATTTGGTTACTCAGTGGAGACCAAATTCATAAGGCTCTGGTCTGTAACACGTGCTGCAATGAAATGCTACAATGGGTATCTTCACTGTACTTTATCAAGCCAGCCAGCCCTCTTCTTTAAGAATCCACTGCTTAATGGACAAGGATCTCTGCAACTGAGAGAGAGAGTGCAGGAAGGAGGTAAAATGAGAGGATCGATCATTGGAGATGCAAGGTTGCGTTCAGAAACTTCTTGGAAGATATTTCCATTCTAAAGACCCTGCAAAAGATGTCAGTGCTTACAGCACAGTGAAAGCCTGCTTGCTCAGATGGTGCTGGAATTACCACCCTCTGTTCATTTCTTTTCTCTCTCCGTTAGTCTCTTTCCCATCAAAAATATTGGAAAGAGTAGAAGAGGCAGTGAAGGGTAATAAAGCTGCTGCAGCGACAAGGGGTCCATTTTTACTGCCATTCTAGGACTTTCACGGTGATGAAAGGCATCTCAGCTCCCACTCTGCCTTGAAGATTATTGAGATGTGTTAAAAAACCAGTTTGTTTGGGCAATTCCCTGGCCTGTCAACACTCACACTGCACTCCACATTCTATCTGGTGCTCCAGCAGCTGACTCCTTTAGCTATGTTGAGCTGGAAATTTACATAAGAAAAAGGAACAAGTGAAAACACTCACTACAGCATTTTCAGCATTTCATTTTCAGCCTGTCAGATGTATCACCATTACCTGCTTCCTGTTGCAGGACAACATTGGCTTAGATATGTGCAGATGTGGACAATGACAAGGGACATGCTAGGACAAAATAGATGTCCAGAAACCACTAGATAAATCAGGGTAAGTCCTTGAAAGGAAGTGGAGAAACTTGCACCTTTCCAAGAACTTGTGCAGGAGCTGTGGTCAGAGGCAAGGCTGCAGGAAGAGCAGCTACGAAGCTCGTGTGTGAAACAGGCTCTGGGATGAAGGGCAAGACAACAGTGGAGTCAGGCAGACAGAAGGAGACATCAAGGCTGATGAAATAGGAAAAGGAAGCAAAAGATCAGCAATACCCAAATGACACACACTGACGGGGTGAACAGCATTTGACTCATGGCCAGTGTGTTGTTTCTCTTCAGCCAGGTCTGGGGTTTTAGGTCTTATTCACCAGCAGTTGTAGCTAGACTGCCAGTTGCCCAGGTAGATATATGCAGTTAATTAAAAAAATTAATATGTAGGACTGGTACATTTTGACAGAGCTTTGAAATAGTAGTTGGAATCTGACAAACACTTTTTTTGTAATTAAAGTTGGCATTTTTCTACAAATGTGGAAAGTGTAGCTGTGAGGATCGTGACAATCAGGAAACATACTCAAGATTCATACAGGAAAGTGAATCTCTGTCTAAAACATGAATGGTATGGATGAATTTTTGGGATGGGCACGCTGAAGAAATCTTCCCTGTCATATAAAAAAAAAAAGTTAGAAGGAGTCTGTGGTGGCTCGCCTGTGGTGAGCACAGAGGCTTCCCTGGATTGTAACTGCGCTGGTTCCCTAAAATTACCAGCTGGAAGGTAGGCAACTCCACGAGCATGTCACAGCAACTGACCCCACTCTGATATTTCCTCTGCTAAGATGGAAAAGCTTACCTGAACTTTGTTGTGAGAATGACTTCTGATATACCCATGTTATTTTACCTATTTTTCGCTAAGATGTAATGACCTATGTGCGCCTTAGAGTTAGACCTGCCACTGCAGTCATCAGCAACTAAGTGTATTGGAACATATAGACTGTAATGTGTTTGCATTGTACCCTTTTCTGTTGTTTTCTGAAAATAAAAATTTACTTGTTTTCACTCAATATATGGAAAAATGTGTGCGCTGTGGGAATAGTACAAAAATATCATTTTAACATCTCATTAAAAAGTATTAGATATCAAATGCCAACTTGAGGAAAATGTGTATATTTAGTTTTTAGAGTGAGCGTGTAATTCCTGGATTTATGCACTTAAGCTGAGTTTTGTTTTTTTAAGCCATTGCTTAAATTGGCCATACTCTGCAGAATTTCTATAGATGCATGCCATATTTTGCTGGTTTTCATAATAGATTTGCCAGGTTTTCCAAAGAAATAGATTGTAGTCATCTGCAATCCATGAGTTCAGCACCTTTCAAAGTACAAATACGTAATAGCACGTGAGTATTCACAGCTACCGTCAAAGCCACAGTACATTGCTGTGACATTAATACCAAACAGAAGGGACTTCCCACTGGAAAGCTGGTGCAAGTAGGCTTAGGCAGGCTGTTCATCTATCTGATCGTTTGCTGTCATGTGTGTCATGCAAAACTAGCACAACAACTTGTTAACAGGCATAATGTCACTGCAACATATCACTACAACCGTAACTACAAAAGCACATATGTACACCAGATTGTAGGAAATATAGAAGGCAGACATGTTAAGAACAAAACTCTTGGCTAACACATTTTATGCTAAACTCACATGTTCAAGTATCAAATAATAGTTATGAATACTTCATATAATTCACCTTTTTAAATATCAAACACTTTTATGAAGATTTTTTTCAACATCGCCAAAAGGAAACTGGCAGAGAGAGAGATTTAGGTTGAGCTCTCTGAAGTAGCACAAATCATTATCACCATAGACAGAAATAATCTTGTCCTTCCTGTACTTCAAGAAGCTTGTGCTATGGATGTGACTGCTGCAGCTGTGCTGGGGAGGTTGCACCACTGCATGACTGGGTACAAGTGAGAGGACAAAAGCCTTGCTAGTCTCTCTTCGCTGCTGGCAGAGCCACAGTTGGAGAAGAGTTGCATTTTGTGTTTTTGAAGGTCAGAAGGTTTGTTTCTACACCTTCAAGCTCTAACTCGGAATTAATTAGTTAAAGCAGAATAGTAAAATGGCATTAAAATATAGCACGCCAGAAACGAAAGCGTTTAACTTCAATGAAGTTTGTTTCTATGGCAGGCTGAGGGATATCAAATTTATGTTTCTGCAAAATGTGAAAATAATACTTTGCATGTTAAGCCCATCAGTTCAAATGTGACAGTCCTATAATATCATAGAATCATAGAATGGTTAGGGTTCGAAGGGATTTTCAAGATCATCTAGTTCCAAGCCTCCTGCCATGAGCGGGGACACCCTGCACTACACCAGGGTTGCCCAAAGCCTCATCCAACCTGGCGTTGAACACTTCCAGGGATGGGGCATCCACAGCTTCTCTGGGCAACCTGTTCCAGTACCTCACCACCCTCAGAGTGAAAAATTCCTTCCTTATATCTAATCTAAATCTCTCCTCTTTCAGTTTAAATCCATTGCCCCTTGTCCTATCACTACATGCCCTTGTAAAAAGTCCCTCTTCAGCTTTCTGTAGGCCCTGTTTAGGTACTGGAAGGCTACAATAAGATCACCCTGGAGCCTTCTCTTCTCCAAGCTGAACAGCCCCAACTCTCTCAGCCTGTCTTCACAGGAGAGGTGCTCCAGCCCTTGGATCACCTTTGTGGCCCTCCTCTGGGCTTACTCCAACAGGTCCATGTCCTTCTTCTGTTCAGGGCCCCAGAGCTGAATGCAGTACTCCAGATAAAGTCTCACGAGAGCAGAGTAGAGAGACAGAATCACCTCCCTCGACCTGCTGGCCGAGGATGCAGGTGCAGCCCAGGACATGGCTGGCTTTCTGGGCTGCCAGCGCACATTGCTGCTGTAGTTCCCCGGGTCTTCCTTTTTTCCCTTTTTAAAAATGGGAGCTTCGTTCCCCCTTTTCCAGTCAGTGACCTTGGTATCCCTAGCCAGATTTAATTCTGTCAGGGCTTTAGCTTTCCTAACCTGATCCCTGGTTGCTCGGACAATTTCTCTGTATTCTTCCCAGGCTACCTGTCCTAGCTGCTGCTAGAGTCCAGCATGAAGGGACGTAACAATGAACACTTGAGAGCCCAATCTGCAGTCCATTGCTTGGCTCTGTTCCTGTCCTGGCTTGATTCTGGCCTTCTCCTGTCTGCCTTTCATGCCCTGCTGTTTTCACAAAGGGCATTTTCTAGAAATGGTGATTCAGTACCCTAAACTGTCAGAACTCTGTATTCTTCCTTCATTTCTTCTTTATGTTCTTTGCCTTTCTGCAGGTAAAAACATGTTGTAACAAACATACTCCTCTGTAGAATTTACTGTATTCTTTTTTACCAAAATTAACTTTCAGTTATTCACTTGACTCTGGCCTTTAAACAAATAAAATGCATTGTTCTATGTTTAGATGACTAAAACGGTGTTTCAGTTATGTATTAATAATAGGCAGAGCAAGCCAGCCCAAGAAGCTTCCTCTTGACAAGAAAAGCTTTCTCGTTCTGGATGAATAATGCAAATTAGAGAAATAACACCGCTCCTGCGTTTTATGCGTAGGCAGATAATGTCCTAACCTTCAGCAAATGCATTAGGCAAACAAGAACACTTTGGGGAAACAGCCATCTCCCAGAATAGAACATTGTGTTCTTACCATAGGAGGAAGAACTTACCAAGTAAGTTAGAGTACTATCAGCTTCGTGTTTCAAGGTTTTGATATGCAGCTGCTTTGGGTGCCTTACCTTTGTAGTCGTGACTGGAGCTGCTGCAGCAGGAGACATTATAAATGAATGGCCCTCCTTACTGTCAGCAGAAACAGGTGACTCCAAAGGGCTCATGCCATCTCCATCAGGTAGGGAAACAGGGTGATGCTTGATCCTTTATGAAGCACTGAAATAATGCTGCAGGGAGATGCAGAATGTTCCACAAATGCATACTCAGTACCAGTGTTTGGTGTACTCACTGACAGTAATCTTCCCAGCAGAAGATGTGATAGTGATAGTGTTCTCTAGAAAGTGTCAAGTTATACCCACTTTTACTGAAGAGAGTTACTCTGATTTGCAGGCTTTGAGGTTCTCAGACTCTTCAAGGGCTTAGGTGAGGAAGTCCCCACTGCCTCAGTTGACTTAGCATATCCTGTTTTCCAGAAAAACCTTGTTAGGCTGGTGTTAAAGCCATGGATTTTTGTACACATTGATGAAGAAATAACAGAGAAAAAAAATGTTCACAAGCCTCTCACACTATAAGCTCTCTAAGACAGAGAGTTTCATGACAAGCATTCCTTTATGTATTCACAGGATATAAATGAATATGTATTTATGCGACATATATGAATGCAACATGCATGCTGCACACAACTGGCACATTTTTAGACTGTTCTGAACTAGGCAGTAATTAAATTATTATTCCTTATGTTTGTTAAGGTACTGCTGTGCAGAAAAAAACAAACCCAAGTGTCTCTGTCTAAACTTTTTAGGAAATAAATGCAGACAGGGTAGGATGTTCTGACACTCCCATAGAAAATGTCACCATTTTTCTTTTCACTTTCTTCATCTTAAACACGTGGGTGGTGAAGACAGCTGATTAATGTGTCTGTGAGACAACAAATAAACAGAGAAACGATCTGGAAGAGATCTAAATAGAAAGAAGGCAAGAAGGCAGCATGGACATAGAGACAGAAAACTAGAGAAAGAAATAAAAGAGTCAGCTACACCGACGTCTTTGACAGCTCCGTGTTGAGTGTGGGGAAGATCAAACGCAGTCTGCGACAGGGCTGAATAGAAGATTGAATGTTCAAATGTAGTTTGGAAAAAAACTCAATGTATTAGAAAGTTATTTCAATGCTAAGGTTTGTCTATGGCGTGGTATAATATACGTGTGACGTACGTGGCATAAACAAAACAGAAATAATTCAGTTACTTAGAACAATTTTCCCACAGGAATTTAACAAGAAGTATGCCCGTGCAGAAAACACCAGAAGTTACTAATGCCCTCAGGAAATCTGCCTCCTGGGTTGTGGTTCATTCATGTCCTGTGAATTTTGCATACATGTTCATGAAGTTACTGTGTCCTTTTCTGCTCCGAGGCAGTGACTTCTGGCTCCCAGCCACCTGCTCAGTGCCCTGGTCTGTCCCATGTCTGCACACCCAGATGCCCTCTTGCATGTGTACTGGCGCAGCATCGTGACCTATGGGAATTGTGTTTGGGATCTCTGACTGGACTGCAGCATTGCCTGGAGATAATTTCTTGGCTCACTGCCTAGACTGAAGATTAATTAAAAATTTTATGAGAATTTAAATGAGACTCTTCAAAAGGAAAATACCCTAGAAGTTCTGAATATGATTTATGGTTTTTGAAACTCAGGTGTCAAAACAAGGCAGAAGAGATTAAGAACATACCAGGGAAAGTTCTTCCTTGTTGTTTCTCACTTTATTTAGCATGTATTTTGCCACGATTTGATTGTTTTCTCTGATAAAAGTGATTTTCATCCTGACCCTAGACACAATTAAATATCTGGCTAGCACATAAAAGCTTCTTGAATATCATGTCTACTCCTGAAACACATGGAACAGATAATCTCAGTTGCTAAGCTTGTTGATTTGTATTGCTGCAATTCTTAGTGGCTCCACCAAGTAAGCCTCTGCTCATACCCAACAAGTCAGCGATAGACTGGACATAGAAATTGTGTTTCTCTGTTTACTATGCAGTGGACTACGTGCCTCAGTCCCACAGTTTTACAGAATTTCCCCAGCTGAATTCACTTTGGTATGAAGTATTTTAGGACATTATCTCCAAAGATCAAAACCGAGATGTAAAAGCGCCCATATACATAACCTATTCTTCAGCAACAATGTGTATAAGAAGAACCAATGAATGACCTCTGTATTTTGAATAAGCCAGAATGTTTCACTGTTTTCCATGTCTTCAGCAAAAAGAAGAGTTGTACAAGAATGGAAGAGTATGCCTTCATCCAATTCTCATGAGAAATTTTTCGTTTTTGCACCTCAAACCTCCCTGCTGAAACTAGAAACTAATTTGAGTCTGCCAATGTGAATAGGTGGTGCAGTTTTCTGACTTCTATTTTGCTTATTAACTGCTTTGTTAATGTTGCTTTTTAAATCAGATTTCCTGCAGTTAAGTTAACATCAGGTCAGTTTAGAGCATCTTTTGCGTGAAATTAATTCATCTAAACATGTGTAACATGATTTTATTTCATGCAAAGAAATTAAGTCCTGTGAAACAAATAATCTGCTAAAGAGCTATTTGGAAGGGGGAAGAAAGTTCTGTGGCTCTGCTTACAGCTCAACAACAAAACAGCTGCCTTCCCTGTCACAGCTCACATATTTTCCTTTTGTGGCAGCTCTTAAATACCATGAAATTTACAGTGGTAGCATTTTATGTGGAGCTATAGACAACTGTCCACAACAGCAAGAATCAATGAGACAATTTTTGACAACAGAGGAAAACATGAAACACCCTCTAATAGTAGAACACGTGTTCAGTTTCTGTTAAAGCAGACCAATAATGGAATTACAATTGGTTTGAAACCTTCCTTATTATATATGGTAGATACACATGAAAGTTATAGTGTAGTACTAAAACAGCAATAATGAAGAGAAAAAAAGGAGTGAGAGAAACCCAGTCTGAGAACTGGGACTTATTTTGCATTCTGGGCAGAAACACAAATTTCATCATTTGTATGTCAAAACTGGTACAAGAAACAGATGCATAAAGTAACTCACAAAACACTCCAAGGATGAAATTTTCAGATACCCTTGAGGAATATTCTATAAAATTCTAGCTTTGAGATGAACAGAGTTCTTAGATAGTCAAGGTGTTAGTGGAGAATTTTTGATATCATCACATTAATTTTGATTTCTTTGATACCTATATAGTCAAGTCATGCTAAAACTGGCTACAAAGTGTCTGCATAATTTTACTAGAAGTAATTCCTAAAGCTGCAAAATACTACTGAGCATAGAAAACTAAGCTGCACTGCTGTTACTCATCCTGAATAGTAATTACTCCTTAAGTAGTCCCTTGAAAACATTAGGACCACTTGCAGAATAAACTGCTACTTAGTCTGAGTAACATGTGAGTAAAAGGAATGGACAGTTTGTCTAATCAGTCGCAAACCTTCTAACAGGTGTGCAATAGTGCAATAGTTGTAGAGACATAATTTTTTTTGGCAATCATTCAACAACTCCAACACTGTAATCAGCTTGCAGCCTTGGCATTTACAGTGGACAACACTGTTGCAAACACCAAGCCTTGCCAACTGTAGCATATCAAGAGAACACATAACCCAGGAGAGCTTTGAGGTTGGAAAGATCTCACGTTTCATCAGAGGCAAAATGTACAGCTGTGCCCAATTCTTCATTTTGGTCTTTGCCTCAATAGGTAGTTTATGCCTACTGAAAGACTGCTATACCAAACGAGTCACTATAGAGAAGAAACCTTCTCCGAGTTATATACTAAAACTTAACAGAAAGTAGTCTGTACTTGGGGCTAATTTAAAGCAGATCATGCTCATCGTATTCCAGCTGTAGGCTCATAGAGTGGTATGCTGACCTAGGAGTCAGTGACTACAGCATGCCTGTAAAAGAAGCTGGCTTTCTGCCCACTTGAATGAATGGCTCAAAAAGCCAGTTGCTCATAGCCTAAATGATGAGTCAATTACCTGGTACTGCAGTGCCAGTGATGCTGGCATCGTTGCCACTAGCAGCAAACTACTCAAAACAACAAATTGCTTCAGTTTCGTTCCATTGCTAGCATAGACAACAGCCATGTTCACTTTTTGTGCTTACCGACAACTTTGGCCATGCTTGCTCTGCCTAAATTTGCGTTAATTCCTTGCTCACCTGACCTACATTTAACTCCCTGTGCCTGGTGTTTCCTGATGGCTAGCTGTACACTTAGGATCTCTGAACTTCTGAGGCCAACAGAAAATTCACTGCATGGCTCGGACCTGGAGATATATTTATCAATTAAGACTGATTCTTGGCCTGAGCTTTATGGGGCAGCAAATGACATCTGCTTAGGGCAATTCCACCTCATGTAATTCAGCTGATAATGTGAGTGAGCCTCTTAAGGAAAGCATGCTTTAAGCATCACTTAAAGAAAGCAGATGTATGAAGAGTACCTTTTTTGTACTTGAGCTCTGTGTGCTCAAAGACACCAGGTAAGGCATAGCTCACAGCACAGTGCTCCTGGAGGACAACCATTGGAGAATCAAACTGGAGTAGAATTCTGGTGGGAAGCAAAACTCTGTAGCACCATGCAAAAATATAGAAACACAGAAAAATCTCTCCTGTTCAGGCAGTGGCACATGCTCAGTGTCCTGGTTGGAGACCAGAGTCCCGTGTAGATCCCAGCTTTCACTGACCGAGGCCTCCATAGACAGAGGATAATCTCAACCCTGCCATGGTCTTCACAAGCAAAAAGACTTGTGTCCTGCTGTATTTCAAATTGTGAATGAAACAAATGTACCCTACCAAGTAACGTAGAGGTGGTATATGCAATGGATCATGTATGGCAAGTAAGACCTTTCTCTCCTGACGTCTGCAACCAGGTATGGTATTAGTGCCAAAGATGAAGAAGGAATAGTGTGTCAGTCTGTTGGGTGCAATGATGATAATCCTTGGTTTTGCCTAATAATAGTGGTGATGTCACTTTAGAGACAGCACGTGGGACAATGTCCTCCGATATTCCTTCCTCTTTTTTTCCGAAAATGTATTCATTGACATTGTCTGTGAAAATGTGTTTCTTTCTGAGGAATTCTGGCATTCTTAGCTGTCCAAGCACTTACTCAAATTATAAAACCATGAACTGAAGCTGTCTTAAACATTTTGTGAGGTGTTTTTTTTTTTGCTTGCAGAGAAAACCCATGCAGAGAGATGATGCAAACACAAACTGCTTAAATCCTGTCTGATTTGCACGTGACATGTTAAAGCTAATTAATGTAATGACTTCACTGATTGAAGATGACTTTGCTTAAGCTTAAGAATATTTTTTAAACTATCATGGCTGCTAACTCTTGTGAAAGGTTATGGTAATTTTTCAGTGTATCTGAAAAATAAGACAATTTGTTGAGTTGCTAAGTTACACATCCAGATTTTGTTTTTAAACAGTCTGGTTCTGAAAGTATTTGAACATCTTCTTTTCACCATCTACTCAAGATTTTGAGGATGCTACATGACAGTGATGAAGGATTTACCACCTTTATCTCAATTTAGGCTCAGAGTGTGTAAGATCCAGGCACAAAATCTTACTGTCTTATTTTTCCCCTATTCCCTCAGTTAACTTTATTTGGTTCCTTTTTACTGACCCTTCAATTTAATCACATTGCCTTGTTTAGCCTTCCAAGCCTCTTGTCAAGTGGCAATAAGCACTTTAAAAGACAATTCCTCTTCATTATTATTTCAGAGAAGGAAATGCCCAACTCACACAAATTTGTTCAGGGTTTCAATTTCACCTTTACACTACACTTGCTAAGCTCAATGGGAGAAATAACATTGATATTGAAGTTATGTTTTGTTAAATATCTCACCGACATGATGGCCTCAATTCTGCTTCCCATTGTTGCTCTAAATGATACATTACTCAGGAAAATCCTCTTGTTGGTTCCACTGATCATTTTGTAAAATAAAAAAGGAAAAGTTAGATCCAAAGGTCTTGGACCAACTAACTTGCTCTACAGCTCCACCGAAATCCATCACCTGAGAGATGAGCTTGGCCAGCTGGTTGAATCTTTGCAGTCACTTGCCACATAGTGGTTCAAATTTCCTTTGATAAATCATGGAATCATAGAACAGCCCAGGTAGGAAGGGACCTCAAAAGTTCATCTGGTCCAACCTTTCATGGTTCCAGAGCCGTCTTGCATACTGGAGCAGTCTTGCAACGATCCATAATTTGACCTAAGTTCAAATTTGAGGTGTATACCACAGCCCATCTGCGAAGCATCCAGGACAGTGGGACGTTCAGTACTTGAAAATGTACTTGCATTTATGAAAATGACAGGATGGGTTTATCTGCTATTGTTATTATGTCAAAGCCAAGAGATTTCAACCCGTTTGGGATCCCACAGAGTAAAGCATTTTGCAGATACGCAGCAAGCTCTGTCAAGAGTTTAGGATTTACATTATTATCTAAATAGAAAAGAAAGAGTAAAAGGAAAACATGATGACTTTCAAAATGCCTTGTAGCAGGGCCAGGAACGAGAAGCCAGTTCTCCCAAATTCTTTTCTATGAGCCTGTCTACCATGTCGCATTATCTCACCAAGATAAGCAGATTAAGTTAACATCTTGTCACATCAAACAGCTTCTACATGTAAATTATATGCATATGTGTCTGTGTACGTACGTATGTCTAGATATGAAGACGAATACCTACATATTTCCATACAAGTTCTTTAAAGTTTTCTTGGGCATATGAGATTCTTTGCCCATGAGCTTTGACTTTCATGTGAAAAAGAAATATATTGACTATCTCCTTTCAGGATAAATTGTGGTACATTTTTATCTTTTCTATTTCTTGTTTATTTTCTGCTCCAGTAACTTCACCTTTCTGTTCTCTGTAAAATACTAAACAAATACTTCTTTCTGTTGTCTGTAAAATACTAAACAAAAAAACCCCTTGAAACAGTAGCACTTCAAGAGCAAGCTTGGTGCCACCCCACAGCTGCATCACCTTTGTCTTACCTCTGTCTAAATTTTTTTCAACAACGTTAGACAGGCTCAAACCACCATATTGCAATTATTTATACACACAGAGCTTGTATCGCTGCTCTTGACAAGATATATAGGCATGTGAATGCGTAAATTACTGTCTTAGTGCTTTTGAAAATGGTAAAGAAATTAGGTATCTATTTGCACGTTTGGGTAATACATAGCTTAAAAAACTGATCATGAGATATCAATAAATAAGATGCAATACATATTTGGCATAATTATAAAAAATATTGACAACTTACATATGTAATTATTTGCACTAGAAGAACAATGCCTAAGGTTTTAAAAACCATAATTGGGACCATCAGGATAGAACTCTTTCCCCTCCTGTCTGTCCTGATGCAGGAACTTGTGAAATCCTCAATTCTGACTGTTCAAGCCATCACTGGAGATCTGTTTGGTATACAATGACAGGGAAACTATTTTTCAGCCTTTTTCTTTCTTTTTCTTTTTTTTTGTAGTGCAGGTGAATTTACAGTGTTGAAGCCAAGTTAGACATTGTTCATTGATATGCTGAAAGCACCTAAGATGCGTCTACAAAAGGATAACAACATTCTTCATCCCCTCCCAGCAGCTCTCTCTCATCTCAGCTTCTGTCTTCTGTCCCTGCCCCTCACCCTTCCCTCGAGCTTGAGCAAAGGTGAATTTGTACGTACCAGTTATGAAAGGCCCACAGAGATACTAATGAGTTGAAAGTGCACGGACTCTCTTAGCTACGGAGGATGTGCATTTTGCCATTCAATATCATATTTTCTTAAGTCTTTACTTGACTTCCGATAGCTAACATAACCCCTATATCCCAAAGAACTGTCTTTAACAGTATTTTTCCTAGCAGCACGTCCCTGAGGTGAGACCGAGGGCCTGTGTTTTCAGAGGTGTCACTCTGCTCTGTAAAATTTGATGACTTTTTTCCTTTTCCAAGGGGATATTTGCAAGCAGCATTCTGGCAGATGTGGTCCACTGCAATGAGCTCTAGAAAAATCTCGGGTGTTTCTGCCCTGTTGGACAGTTTTCTGTCTAGCCAGAGGCTTGCTGGCCTCCGTGCCGACAGCAGGAATGAGGGTTTGGACAGTTCACTGCCAGGTGTGCCAGCTTCAGCTGCCATCGATGGCGACACTTGCCAGGCTGTGATAGGGCTGGCCCAAGGATCTGCTAAAACCCGTGGGAGCAGGTGATGAACCATCTTTCAGCAGACTGATGCTACAGGGAGCTCTGACTGCTTGCACACTCACATGCACACTCACTTGTGTGCACGCTCACCTACACGCACAGAGCGGTTTTTTCCATGAATTCCTACTGTTGCTGTGGCTCTGCACCAGCTGCTGCTCTGAAGTACCAGTGTTCGGATGAAAGCGCTAGTGATAAAGCAGCCAATGCCTGCCAAAATTCCTTACGAAAATTTACATGTAATTGGCAGCTTGAGGTCATATGCAAATCAAACTCCTATTTTGTTCCAACAGGACTTTGACTTTTGATAAACTTTGAAGCAATCACCATAAAGTTCTACTGCCAGCACAAAACATAGCAATGACCATGAAACGCTGTAGTACCCGGTGCTGCTGAACCACTCCATTTTGCATTTCTCAGAAACGTTTGCCATCTGTCTGAAGAGGAGGATCCCCTACAGCATTTTTTTTTTCATTTTGATGATGGAAATAGCACAATGATTCAGTCCAATAGATCTTCTAACTGCAAACTACCGGCATGCTGGAGCTAGGAGAAAAATTAGGTTTGACACCTCACTGTGTTCCAAAGCTGACAAAAAAAAGACCCACAAGGCTTTTCAAAGTAATAGAAAATGCCATAGATGATTTCACTGGACATGAGCACTGAAACTTCAGGTGTAAAAGCTGAGTTTGAATATCATGCCCACATAAACATGTGCTCCAAAACTTTGGATTTCCCCCTCAAGGCCTGGAAATTTGGACTGAGATGCAATTGTACTGAAACTCCTGCTATTTGTTTTAGTGACTTATACCACTATGATTGCTTCCAATTTTGGTATGCTGCTGCTTTCTGTTTCTGAGAGCCCTGCTCTGCAGAGATCAGCAGCCATTTTACAGGGGCTGTTACAGTCTGCAGCAGAAGAAAGATATAGTGTTGATATTATTTTTAATACAATTGAAAATGTTTCATGTAGAAGTCATTTGCTTATTATAGAGAGACATTTGTGCTGTGAGCAGTGATCCAAATACTGGTATATATATCCAGGTATATCTCTAGCTGAAATGGAGATACCATTGTTACATCTTGTGATTAGAAAGGAAAGTTTCTGTGTCTTATGTTGTCGTTCTCTTTTCAGATTTGGAAAACATTACCAGAAAATTTTAACCAGCTTAGCCATCTGAGAATTTTGCATCAGAAAAAAATCCATTTTAATACAAAGAGATTCCTTTACGGTCATCTGTAGCGTGTAATGTTTTGTTTTAATTTATTTTTGTTCTATTTTAATTTCTGTTCTTTATTTTATTTTTGTTCTAATTTTAATAGAGGAACCAACGAGGAGAGGTGCTTTGCTGGACCTTGTTCTCACCAACAATGAAGGACTGGTGGGGAACGTGACGCTCAAGGACAGCCTTGGCTGCAGCGATCATGAAATGGTAGAATTCAAGATACTTAGGGAAGCAAGGAGGGTGCATAGCAGGCTCACTACCCTGGATTTCCGGAGAGCAGACTTTGGCCTCTTCAGGGATCTCCTCGTTAGAGTACAATGGGACAAGGCCCTGGAGGGAAGAGGGGCACAAGAAAGCTGGTTAATATTCAAGGATCACCTCCTCCAAGCTCAGGAGTGGTGCATCCCAACAAAGAGAAAGTCAGGTAGGAACACCAGGAGGCCTACATGGATGAACAAGGAGCTCCTGAACCAACTTGGGCACAAAAAGAAGGCCTATAGGGGGTGGAAGCAAGGACAGGTAGCCTGGGAAGAATACAGAGCGATTGTCCGAGCAACCAGAGATCAGGTTAGGAAAGCTAAAGCCCTGATAGAGTTAAATCTGGCCAGGGATATCAAGGGCAACAAGAAAAACTTCTATAGATATGTCAGTGATAAAAAGAGATCTAGGGAAAATGTAGGCCCTCTCCGCAAGGAAATGGGGGAGCTGGCTACCCGGGATATGGAGAAGGCTGAGGTTCTCAATGACTTCTTTGCCTCAGTCTTCACTGGCAAGAGCTCCAGCTGCACAGCCCAAGTCACGGAAGGCAAAGGCAGGGACTGGGAGAATGAAGAACTGCCCACTGTAGGAGATCAGGTCCGAGACCATCTAAAGAACCTGAAGGTGAACAAGTCCATGGGACCAGAGGAGGTGCATCCGCGGGTCCTGAGGGAACTGGCGGATGAAGTTGCTAAGCCACTATCCATCATATTTCAGAAGTTGTGGCAATCTGGTGAAGTTCCCAATGACTGGAAGAGGGGAAACGTAGCCCTCATCTTTAAAAAGGGGGAAAAAGAAGACCCAGGGAACTACAGGCCAGTCAGTCTCACCTCTGTACCCGGCAAGATCATGGAGCAGATCCTCCTGGTGACTATGCTAAGGCACATAGAAGATAAGGAGGTGATTGGTGACAGCCAACATGGCTTCACTAAGGGCAAATCCTGCCTGACTAGCTTGTTGGCCTTCTATGATGAGGTTACAGCATTGATGGATAGGGGAAGAGCAACTGGCATCATCTACTTGGACTTATCCAAAGCATTTGATACTGTCCCACACGACATCCTTGTCGCTAAACTGGAAAGACATGGTTTTGATGGATGGACCACGCGGTGTATAAGGAATTGGCTGGATGGTCGCACTCAAAGAGTTGTGGTCAACGGTTCAATGTCCACGTGGAGGCCAGTGACGAGTGGTGTTCCTCAGGGGTCAGTACTGGGACCAGTGCTATTTAACATCTTTGTTGGAGACATGGACAGTGGGATTGAGTGCACCCTCAGCAAGTTTGCTGATGACACCAAGTTGTGTGGTGGACACGCTGGAGGGAAGGGATGCCATCCAGAGGGACCTTGACAGGCTGGAAAGGTGGGCCTGTGAGAACCTCATGAAGTTCAATAAGGCCAAGTGCAAGGTCCTGCACGTGGGTCGGGGCAATCCCAAGCACAAGTACAGGCTGGGTGGAGAATGGATTGAGAGCAGCCCTGAGGAAAAGGACTTGGGAGTGCTGGTGGATGAGAAGCTCAACATGAGCCGGAAATGTGCACTGGCAGCCCAGAAAGCAAATCATATCCTGGGCTGCATCAAAAGAAGCGTGGCCAGCACGTCGAGGGAAGTGACTCTGCCCCTCTACTCAGCTCTTGTGAGACCCCACCTGGAATACCGCGTTCAGCTCTGGAGTCCCCAACACAAGAAGGACATGGAGCTGTTTGAGCGGGTCCAGAGGAGGGCCATGAAGATGATCTGAGGGCTGGAGCCCCTCTGCTATGAAGACAGGCTGAGAGATTTGGGGCTGTTCAGCCTGGAGAAGAGAAGGCTCTGGGGTGATCTTATAGCAGCTTTCCAGTACCTAAAGGGTACAGGAAAGCTGGAGAGGGAATTTTACAAGGGTGTGTAGTGATAGGACAAGGGGCAATGGGTTCAAACTGAAAGAGGGGAGATTTTGATTAGATATAAGGAAGAAATTTTTTACATTGAGGGTAGTGAGGCACTGGAGCAGTTGTGGCTGCCCCATCCCTGGAAGTGTTCAAGGCCAGGTTGGATGAGGCTTTGGGCAACCTGGTGTAGTAGAGGATTTCTCTGCCCATGGCAGGGGGGCTGGAACTAGATGGTCTTCAAGGTCCCTTCCAACCCTAACCATTGTATGATTCTATGATTCTAATTTAATTTAAAAATAGCTTTATCAAAAGTCTTTTTTTCTGGAACTGGCTATAACTAGTAATGACATAAGAAATAGACATTAAAAGCTGAAACAAAGAACAGAATGTTAGTCTTAATGACACTTAAAAATCACTAGCTTTTTAATAAATAAGCACTACATATCTAGAGCAAAAGCTGGGTACTTTGCACTAACCTGTTGTTAACAGGAGCTGTAGTGATGGGCTACAAAGCTTTCCTTCCTAGGACTGAAAAATATGAGTTGAGTTTTGTTTCTATTGTTGCAAAACACTATCAAGTTTCAGGATGATGATAATAGAGAGAAATTGTTTTGAAAAGCTGTTAAGGACAGGGTATTTAGATATACTAATAATACTAAATATAATTTATTATTATTATTAATAATAATAAGTTATTATTTAACAACATGCCTGTTTGTACCGTCCAGAAGACTGCTTTGATAACTATGAAAGCTGAAGCAGCTGAAGGTTTAGAAACAGAGTGTGTAGACATCATATTACATACTTAGCAGAAAACAGTTCATAGTTTTGCCTTGTAAATCTCTAATCAAGAACCAGCTGACTGGGAATGAAACAGCTCAAAAAGACACAGAGCACCAGAAATTATAGGGTTAAAACCAGTACTATACCTCAACTGTAATGCAGCTGTCAGTAAAATGAGGTGATAGTAATAATGTCCTTTGCATTTATATATTATAGCTCCTTCCCACCCAGCCTCTGAAAAACCCTTCCTAACATTAAGCACTCAATATCGCCAATTGATTTCCGTGTTTTGGTAGTAGTGTATCTGCCTGGGACTTATGCTATCTTTCTATCTGACTGTTCACTATCTCAGATGACTTGCTGTCAGCACATTTTCCCACCTCAGGTTGGTGGGGACTAGAAATAAATACACTAGTGACTTCAGTAAAACCTCTACTCTGAATGAAGTCTATAGGGGATACACAGGTTAGTGAACAGGTTGCCCAGGGAGGTTGTGGAGTCTCCATCTTTGGAGATACTCAACACCCAACTCTGCATGGCCCTGAGCAGCCTGCTCTTTGTGACCCTGTTTTGAGCAGGAGGTTCCTTCCAACCTCGACCATTTTGTGACTCAGCAGAGATAAGTTTTCTTTCGCAGCTCTGAAGGGAATTGCATGACTTGGGGAATAAATCCCAAGATGCTGGCATCTTTGTTGTCACTTGTTGCATTGAGTAAACCTGCAAAGGCTCCTACAGCCTACAAACATGGATCTTATGTAATGGGGCCCAGTTTTCAAAATTGCTCAGCATATGATCGTTGCCACTTATGAAACCAGATCAGGAAGCTGCTTGATATTTTGACGAATCTCTTTCGTGTCAATGGCCTGCCTTAACTTTGATGGCCCAATGTTTCTTAACAAGAACTTAAGAAGATGGCATTTTTATTTGCAACTATGATTACATGTATGTATAAAACCAAGTAAATATATGTGTAACTATAAATAACGTTGCCCACATTTGTTGTAATGTGATAGGGTCTGCAATCACAGCCTACCACTGCGTGACATCTGTCATGGCCTTTAATACGCGAAACTTGTGGCACTATATCACACATGGTACTTCTTAAATGAGACTCGTAAATCTATCTCAGTCTCCATTAGCTGTATAGCAAAAAAGAACAATGAGATATTTATGTTCCCTTTGTGTTGACTGTTTAGTTAAATGGTTACATCTCAGTTAATATTTAAACACGTTAGTCCCCAAGTACACTAATCTATAGCAGAGTTGTCTCCTCCCGTCCATTACAACATACAGCTTTGTAATGGAACCTTTTTGTCAGTTGGGATACAAAAGCTGTTACATTTTAATGGTTTGACTAACATGATTTCTTTTTCTTTTCTTTTTTTTTTTTTTTTTTTAAATAGCCTGATGCATAGAACTGGTTTGCAATCATGGAATCATGGAATGATTCATAGAATAAACAGCACCTTACACATTGAATCAGAGATTGTACTACATCGACAATAAGACACAGAAATAATAAAAAAGCTCTTCTTAATAATGAAGAGTGAACACTCAGGTCTTGAACAGCTACTGTGAGTACTCCTGCAGTACAACTGGTGCATATCAGCCTCAGAGTTCTCTGTAACTGCAAGACATGAGCATTTCACAAAACACTTCTTGTGCTTCTAGTCCAAGGAACCTGTCAGGAAATCAATGCATTAAAAGTTCAAGATTTTTGTAAAGTGAAATTCTGATGAAAGTATCTTTGTATTAGCAAAATCTTTTTTTAAGTTATGAAAACAGTGAAATAATAGCAGAGAATCTGTCCTACTTTTAGTGTAATAACAGCCCATTAAAACTTAAAAACAACAGGGAATCCTCAGACCACAGTCAAGTTAGATCTTAAATATCCAAGGAAAAATGTAGATGATGTTGAAAGGTATCCTGCGAATGGAGCCTGATCTGCTGCCTACCTCAGGCTATAGTGACTCTGAGTCTGGAAGTGAATATATTTCAAGCTCTGCCAAGAGTTTGCAGCAAATTAAAATGGAATAACTGAATATATTTGTCAGTATCGGAACACTCAGACACTTGGATGATCACTATGTTGTGTGAATTTTCTAACTGGTATGTGGAATTTGGCTGCTATTACACAAAGTGGTTTAAGAGTTGTTTTCTGGATTTAGTCCAGTTATAGTCAAGGCTGCTCCTGCTGTAAATCGTTTGAGTGTACTAAAAGAATCTCTGCTAGGCTGACTACACTAGGAGAGCAAAATTAAGTGTTTTAATCATAGAATCATAGAATCATAGAATGGTTAGGGCTGGAAGGGACCTTCAAAGGTCATCTAGTCCAACCCCCCTGCAAGGAACAGGGATATCTCCGACTAGATCAGGTTGCTCAGGGCCTCGTCCAACCTGGCCTTGAGCATCTCCAGGGATGGAGCATCCACCACCTCTCTGGGCAACCTGTTCCAGTGTTCTACAACTCTCATAGTAAAAAATTTTTTCCTAATATCCAATCTGAATCTACCTCCCTCTATTTTAAAACCATTACCCCTTGTCCTGTCGCAACTGGCCCTCCTGAATAGCCTCTCCCCATCTTTCCTGTAGGCCCCCTTGAGGTACTGGAAGACCGCTATAAGGTCACCCCGGAGCCTCCTCTTCTCCAGGCTGAACAGCCCCAACTCTTTCAGCCTGTCCTCATAGGAAAGGTGCTCCAGCCCTCTTATCATCTTTGTGGCCCTCCTCTGGACCCTCTCCAACTGGTCCATGTCCTTCTTATGTTGGGGGCTCCAGAACTGCACGCAGTACTCCAAGTGAGGTCTCACAAGGGCAGAGTAGAGGGGAAGAATCACCTCTCTCGACCTGCTGGCCACGCTCCTTTTGATGCAGCCCAGGATGCGGTTGGCTTCTGGGCCGCAAGAGCACATTGCCGGCTCATATTGAGCTTCTCGTCCACCAGTACTCCCAAGTCCTTCTCCTCAGGGCTGCTCTCGATCCATTCACCACCCAGTCTGTATTTGTGCCTGGGATTGCCACGACCCAGATGTAGGACCTTGCAGTTGGCCTGGTTGAACTTCATGAGGTTGGTACGGGCCCACCTCTCCAGCCTGTCGAGGTCCCTCTGGATGGCATCCCTCCCTTCCAGCGTGTCGACAGCACCACACAGCTTGGTGTCATCGGCGAACTTGCTGAGGGTGCACTCCATGCCACTGTCCACGTCACCGACAAAGATGTTGAAGAGGGCCGGGCCCAACACGGACCCCTGAGGGACGCCACTCGTGACCGGTCTCCACTTGGACATCGAGCCGTTGACCACTACTCTCTGAGTGCGGCCATTGAGCCAATTCCTTATCCACCGAGTAGTCCATCCATCAAACCCATGCCTCTCTAGTTTAGAGAGAAGAATGTCGTGCGGGACAGTGTCAAAAGCTTTGCACAAGTCCAGGTAGATGATATCCATTGGTCGACCCTTGTCCACCGATGCTGTCACCCCATCATAAAAGGCCACCAAGTTGGTCAGGCACGATCTGCCTTTGGTGAAGCCATGTTGGCTGTCACCCACCACCTCCTTGCTCTCCATGTGCCTTAGCATGGTTCCCAGGAGAATCTGCTCCATGACCTTGCCAGGCACAGAGGTGAGGCTGACCGGCCTGTAGTTGCCCGGGTCCTCCTTGTTCCCCTTTTTAAAAATGGGGGTTATGTTCCCTCTCTTCCAGTCATCGGGGACCTCGCCAGACTGCCACGACTTCTCAAATACAATAGCCAGTGGCTTGGCAACTTCATCCGCCAATGAAATCATGAAAGCTCTTCCCCAGCTGAAGAGCAGAAGCAGTGATACGAACTGCTTTAGCAGCCCCGACAAAGCTGCTATTGAGTTGTCTTCATATTCTCACTAACCTCAGGTCCTCTATCAGCTCCATTCTCCTGTCTTTTTAATTCCCATAAAGATCACAAAATTGTAGCTTTCCTAACCTGATCCCTGAGGCCAAAGTCTGCTCTCCTTGAAAGCCAGAGCAGTGAGCTTGCTGAGCATCCACCTTGCCTCTCTAAGGATCTTGAACTCCACCGTTTCATGGTCACTGCAGCCAAGGCTGCCCTTGAGCTTCATGTTGCCCACGAGCCCTTCCCTGTTGGTGAGAACAAGGTCCAGCAAAGCACCTCTCCTCACCGGTTGCTCTGTCACTTGGAGCAGGAAGTTACTCTATAGAATCATAGAATAGTTGAGTCGGAAGAGACCTTGAAGATCATCTAGTTCCAACCGCCCTGCCATGGGCAGGGTCACCTTCCACTGGACCAGGTTGCTCAAAGCCTTATCCAACCTGGCCTTGAACACCCTCCAGGATGAGGCATCTACAACTTCTCTGGGCAATCTGTTCCAGTGTTTCACCACCCTCATCGTAAAAAATTTCTTCCTTCTATCTAATCTAGAGTCTACCCTCTTTCAGTTTAAAGCCATTGCCCCTTGTCCTACACTACATGCCCTTGTAAAAAGTCCCTCTCCAGCTTTCCTGTAGGCCCCCTTTAGGTACTGGAAAGCTGCTATAAGATCACCCCAGAGCCTTCTCTTCTCCAGGCTAAACAACCCCAGCTCTCTCAGACTGTCTTCATAGGAGAGGTGCTCCAGCCCTTGCGTCTTCTTTGTGGCCCTCCTCTGGACCTGCTCCAGCAGCTCCATGTCCTTCTTGTGTTGGAGACCCCACAGCTGAATGCAGTATTCCAGATGGGGTCTCAGGAAAGCAGAGTAGAGGGGCAGAATCACTTCCCTTGACCTGATAGCCACGTTTCTTTGGATGCAGCCCAGGATACGATTCGGTAACATTTCTGGGCTGCAAGCATACATTTCTGGCTCATGTTGAGCTTCTCATCAACCAACACCCCCAAGTCCTTTTTTCTCAGGGCTGCTCTCAATCCATTCTCTGCCCAGCCTGTACTTGTGCTTGGGGTGGCCCTGGTCCTTGTGCAGGACCTTGCACTTGGCCTTATTGAACTTCATGAGATTCGTACAGGCCCAGCTGTATGATAAAATCTCATGGTTCCAGTATTTAGACAATGTAAAAGGGTGAAATGTAAAGGCCAGTGGGAGTTTTTCCGTTGCTATACATAAACACCCCAATGGTAACTGTGTTAAGTTCAGCTTGGGCTGTAAGGTTATACAATTTTGGCGTAGAAGTTGTGTCCAACTATTCCGCTGTTGGTACCTTACCAGCACGTTAGACAACAGATCCTAGTACCAATGACACAATGCCATAGCCCTCTGCATTGCAAAAATAGTCAGACTGGAATGTAACTGAGCCACCAGCTACAAGGTCACAGGTCTTTCAAAAGTGTCTGCTGGGATGGTGCCTGGGATTTTAAGTCCTTTGCCTCACCTTGCAGATGACATCACCCCACTCATCCGCTGGGAATGTTTCCAGCTCAGCAAAACTCCATCATGTGGAACACTACTCATCTCCTTTTTGTCACCCTCACCATGCAAAGGTTCAGCGTGGCCCCTGCCTTGGCTTGCATGGCTTTAAGGCTTGGACTGGCATCTTGCTAAGGAAAGTAGCTCAGAATGGGTGAGCAGGACAGTTTCTGTTCTCTGGCTCCTCTTGTGATCCCATTTATGCTGCATCAAGGGTGCCCTTGTGTGGTTTAACTTAGTTTGCCAAAGGGGACCAGAAAAACACTGTGACTTCTCAAGACTGGTAAGTCTTCTGGACAAGTCCTCTGTCTCGAGCAAAGAAGGTGGAGAGTGTGGAGAGTGTGGACATGGTAACTTCACTTGATAAAAACTGTAATATGGGTAACTGAAGGAAGCATTTCCCCTGTAGGTTAGTGTTTAATGGGTTAGTCAGACTATGTACATTTTGTTAATAGACTGCACAGTCTAAAAAAAAATTCACGGATAAAGCTATTTGTTCGAAATTTAGGATTGGAAGTGCTTTTCAGTAGAGTCTTTCTGGTAACACAGGTCACTTGCACAAACATTCAATATAAGCTCCTTGATATAAGTCTAAACTCCTAAACTGTAAAGAAAAATCAAATAAATAATCTATTAAAGGTCTTTCCGTTAGTCAGATTTTCTAGAATATCACAACATATTGGCAATGACTTTTGCCTTGTAAACCACTTTCTAAACTCAACTAGTGTAACTACCCTTTAAAGAAATGAATCACTACTTTCTAGTCAAATGTTTTGTTGATTTTACAAACATTGTTTTCCATGAAATGTCCAGCTTCCTTCAAAATATTGCAATTTTGGACTGCACATAGAAACAGAAAAACAAATTTTCCCTCCTGTGGTGGAAACACCTTTTGTTTTTCAGTCTTTAAAGATATCCCAAATTTTCAGTGTTTTTTTTCCACCCACAGAATAGTAGATTTACCATTTTTAAATAATAGAAGTTAATAAAGTAATCTCTATAATGTGATCCAATGGATCTTGTGTAATGTCAGAAATATTCCTGTGTGCATCGCACCCAAATTAAACCATTATTTGTCTCACATATATTTGTGTGAATTCAATGTTTCTTAAAAGATCTGTGTGATTAAGCTCCCTTCCATTAGATCAGGTTGGATCATGAACATTCGTTCTTCAGAGGTACTAATGCTATGCAAAACGCAGAGGACAAAATCAATCAGTGCTTCCAGGCACTGAATGAAAACAAGAAACTGATGCTACTCTTTCTATGTGATTCACTTATCGTATAGCCAATAATAAGCATAATGTGATATTGTTTTAAATGCTGACAAGACTTACTTTCATATAATATTTCATGTTTTCTTTCAAAGAGTTTTGAATAAAAATAACTTAGACAAATGCTCCTAACACGTAATTAGAGATTCACAGTGACTATTATTTTTAACAGTACACTGAAACTACCAGAACAACTGAAATTCTATTTCAAATAAGCACTCTAGGAACACATACTAATTATTCTTGCCTGCTGAGCTCTCCCTGAACTGAATTCTTAGCTAGGATCAGATATCTGATCTAACCATGCACTCGAATTAATAAGTTATTATCAACTAAGTAAATATAAACTGAAAAAATAGTATTAATGAGAATGCTTCAGAAAGCTAGAGTTCAGTCTAGGTCATAATTTTAAAAATAAAAATGTGTGCACTCTACAGTCTTTCCTCTATGGGCAGTGGGTAGAAGACATATTCAGAGAGAAGATTAGTGCCAGATGCACTGTTCCCATGGAAGAGCTCAGCACACAAAAACCTCGTTCCTCTCTAGAGAACCTGCAGAGGTGACGAGAGGAGAGGGGATGCACCCCTGAGTCAATTTGATTTTTCTCTGCTTTCATAGGGATTGTTTTCCATGCAGCTCAGAGGTCTGAGCTGAAGTCTTATGTTCCTCAGCACTGCCTTTTGCAGAAACTGAGGTTTACCATGAAAGGGCTAATTTAATTGGTAGTTCTACTAGTTTTCTCAGGTAATGGATGATTTCTCAGCCTCTTTTCAGTGTATTAGTACCAATACCTTACAAGTGAGCAACATAAAAAATGAGACTTTTGAGAAGGAGCATACGGCTTAATATTTCTGTGTCAAAATGTGAATAGTGTGGATTTCTCTTTCTCTTTCGACACTAAAAAATGATAATAGAGTATAACAAATGAATAATAGAGAAATAGTATCCATGAAATTATAGCAGCAAAGTATAAGTGTTGCATAGATCCTTCTGTGCAGTGCAGCGTGTTCTCTTTCCATATAAAAAATGATGACTCTAAAAGCATCACATTTTCTAGACTTTGATCTCATTTCTTGACACTGGGAAAACCCCTGTGTTTTGGAAAAGTGTGTAAGATCTAGTAATGCTCTATTCTTAGAAATCTGATGATGTGTTTCAAGAAACTTAAAAAAATCTAGCAGTGATGCACGGTCAACAAGAGAAGGCCTCTTGTGTTCCTAGGGGAAGCTAAAGCCATTCTTTCCTCTTTATTAGAAAAGAAAAGAAAAGAAAAGAAAAGAAAAGAAAAGAAAAGAAAAGAAAAGAAAAGAAAAGAAAAGAAAAGAAAAGAAAAGAAAAGAAAAGAAAAGAAAAGAAAAGAAAAGAAAAGAAAAGAAAAGAAAAGAAAAGAAAAGAAAAGAAAAGAGAAGAGAAGAGATGAGAAGAGAAAAGAGAAAAGAAAAACAAACAAAAAAACCCTCAAACTTTTTAGTTGCTGCAATACAGTCAAACACATGCTGAGCAAACACGAACACAGCTGTTATACCTCTTGAAAAAAAAATCATCTGTACATTTGTTTGCATACTCTCTGCTCTGACACTTGGCCAGGGCACACAGCTCCAAGCTGAAGTGAAATACAAAAATCATATGCTGCGGACACGCTCAATATGAGAGGGCTTCTCCTCCACAGCTGGCGTTCCTGTGCTGCACGTATAAACAGGCAGAGAACTGAACCCCGATTAACCTACCCTCATCTTAGCGCATTACCTCCCAGCTCAACGTCCAACAGGCTGGAACCTTCTACTCTCCAGCATGCTGCTGGCAAGAAAAGGATGCAGGAGACTGGAGGATGCCAGGCTTGCAAGAGACTTTGAGCAAACCTGGTTGAGAAAGGGATGTAGGGCTCTGAGCAAGGAGCTGAGGACCCGTGAAAGCCCCTGAGCTACAGCCTGGCTGCTGGCAGAGGATCTGGCATTGCATGTAGGGGGAGTGTCCTGCAAGCAGGGGGCAACACGCAGGGGTTACGTGGGGCCTTTGGTATTTTGTAGTGCTGCGCGAACCTGCCCTAGGGCTGAATGTGTTGATCCAAACGTTGCCCCTTAAAAAAGGGACCTCTGGTGCTCCAAAGCTCAACCTTTGAATGATTTCACAGTTTATTTCTGGCGGCTCTTCTGAGATACCTTCATTTTGAAGCTGCATAAAATGGAGAATTATGATTCCACTGGGTGCAGTTTCAGGAT
Organism: Tauraco erythrolophus; assembly: GCF_009769465.1. Lineage (NCBI taxonomy): Eukaryota > Metazoa > Chordata > Aves > Musophagiformes > Musophagidae > Tauraco > Tauraco erythrolophus. The sequence continues at coordinate 31,305,803 of NC_141496.1, forward strand.
TCCTAAAAACTTCCCAGGGGATGTTGAGAGAATATAAACCTATTGACTGCAGAGCTGCCAACCTTAACTCTTTTTCCCAGAAACTGTAGAAATAGTCCACAGGTCCCCAGGGTCTACAGACTATGAACTGAAAGTGTTGCTAGAAAAGAATAACAAACCTATTTCTGCAAGTGATTACATCTACTCATTCATTTTAATTTGTGTCTGTAGGTTAGAAAATGCATGGAAACAAACCTAAATATATCTAGGTCTAAAATGTTCCAGCTACTTGCTATAACATCATGATTCAGTTATTTAATTCCTGGACACAGTTCAGAGAGAGGTAAAATCAACATCCACTTGGTGGAATTTGTTTGCTTTTCTGCTCATCCCTCCATTGTTTTTCCAGTCCATCAAGATTTCTACAGGAAAACTGTATTTGTTTTCTTTTGGAGTTAACAGAAAGTACAACATGTTACCCATAAAATAAGAGGAGGCCTTATGTGTTGCTGTTTTCCTGAGCTTTGTGAGCCAGATTCTACCCACAATTAGTTATAACTAATTTGAACCTATATGTTGTTAGTGTATGCACACTATCTCTCCCCTCCTCTTCAAGTAAATTGACTATAGAAATAATAATGAAAAAAATCTTAACAAAAATGGTCTACTTTTTCTTTTTTTTTTTTTTTGGCGTGGATTTGTTTTTCTTTTTTTTTTTTTTTTTTTCAGGTTGCTGATCCCGTAGGCTTTGGTCTAATTTGCAGGAAAAAGAATGTATAGATCAAATCAAAACCCAAAATGAAATTCTAATAATATAATGTATCTACCAGCCACACGAAGAATGCAAGCAGGAGAACTGAATTTGAATATGATTTAAACACTTGTTGATCAGAATATATATAAATATGCTTACATATACATGCTTTTACTCAATTCCAAGCCTCTTTGAGCTCACTTAGAATTACTCCAGAGAATTTGTGGTGCAATAGATCAGATTCTGGTCTAAATGACATCATGGTGGCCAAATGGTGGCAGTGATTAATCTCTAAATTCACCATTAATAAAAAAAAAATCATAGCTGAGATGCCAAGTATGTTAAACCCTTGAAGAGAAATCATCTAAAAACTTGTCTGGAATGTGATGATTTCACCACCCCATGGGACAGAGTGTGCACACAGTTACAGATGTAGAAATCTGCTCATGGCTTTATGACAAAGCACTAACCTGACCATGTGCCAAGTTCAGACTTGGCGCGAGACGGTGCAGAACTGATTTAAATGGATGAAATTGCACGAAGGGGGACTTTCTCCAGAGAGACGCAGAAAGATCCTTGTTAAGTACACTCTGGTTAACAAGGCTATGTTCATTCAGAGCCAGGTTTTGCTGATCTCGATATTGCTGAATAACATCCTTTTAGGATACTAACATCTCAGAATATTTTGTAGATAAATTAGAGAGCCAGGCTGGAACTAGCCCTACAGATGGAGTATCTTTCCCGTGCTCGATCCTGGGGGAAGGTACATCCCACCACACTACACAGCCTGGGAGAGAGGCCCAGAACTTATGCAGTCTGTTTAAGCCTCCAATAAAAACAGCTGACAGACATAAATATTCATGGTAGATCTCGGGACGATAAATTCACACTCTGTGTAATTCAAAAAGATTCATAAAAATCTTGGTTAATAGTGTTTTTAATTTCATTCAGCATGTTTTGCAGCATTACATAATTTATGTCCTACTTCAATGATCAGTAAGGAAATTAATAAAAATAGTGGACGTGGGAAAGAGAAAAATCTGAAATGATTTGAGGATTATGCATGTCACTCTTGACTTGATGTATGGCTGTTGAAGAAAAGACTCGATATCCATATGCCGAGATTATTGACAGTCTGAGAAATGCCCAAGAATATACGCAATATATATAAGCATTAAATTTGTCTTTGTAGTTCAGGACTCAGAGGTAAAAGCCCCTGTCATTTGGACACAGATTACCAGAGCAGATGCTACATGGTTTCGATTCTCCCATTATTCTATAAGATTATTCTAAGTGCACTAAAAAGGAAAAAATGAGTTTTACGTAGTTCTCCTTTCTTTTCTTCAGAACAATAGCTAGCTGTCCCCCATGGAAATGACTTGCTGTCGCAGTGTCTCCTGACAGTGCAATCGTATCCTCAGAGGGGTCTTCTGCAGGTTGGGCTATGTGTTAGAGCCTTCTTAACTTCCCCAGAGAAGAAAAAAGGAAAAGATGGGGAAATTGCTCTGTGAAATATTGTTCATAGTGGTAGATATTGTTCATAGGAGATCTTCCAGGATCTCCTAAGCTACTTTACCTTGAGGCACTTGGTAGTGCTAAACAGAGATAAGCACTGTTCTTGCTGTTAGGGCCCTGACGGTGTCCCCCAGTAAGGGATGTGGCTGTGGGGCTCAGGGCAGTGGCCAACCCCTGGCCCCAGGGGTTGCTCCAGACCTGCTGCCCTGCCTGTGCCCAGCCGTGGCCCTAAACCAAGTGCTGACCCTGTCTTGGCTTTAGCCCATCCTTATCCCTCCATCTGGCCCTGGCTCTCCTCACTGTGCCTGATTTCCCAAACATCTCTTCAGACAGCCAAAGCCACTACGTTAAAATAAGGTAGATGTTGATAGCTCTCCTTCAACACTTACTTCATAGTTTCACAGAGTTTGGTTTAGATGTCCTTTTACACCACTGATTACAAATTCAGTACAAAATCTGATGAAGAAAAACAAAGAAAATAAATTCTATTGTCAAGTAAAAGGCAATAGTCACTAAACAAACCAAGGACCATAATTGTCCAAAACTGTCAAAGAGTAAAGAGTTGATCTGAAAAAATACGTGGTCTTCATTCTATCGATTCCCTCATGGAGACAGCAGCCCTGAAAGTTATGGTTACGTATTTCCACTGCAAGTAAGAAATACTTGAGGCCCTGAGCAACCTGATCTAGTTGGAGATATCCCTGTTCCTTGCAGGGGGGTTGGACTAGATGACCTTTGAAGGTCCCTTCCAGCCCTAACCATTCTATGATTCTATGATTCTATGATTCTAAGAAATATCTAAAATCTATTATTTGTCTGTGGTATGCATACCGAGGAGAGATTCATTCCCACAACTGTCAACACATTTCAAAGTTTAGTGCTTACACTTGTAATGTAAAGAGCGTAACAGTAACAGATGGAATATAAGGAATGGAAAGACTTTTTGCTTCTATCAGGTAAATGGCAGAAGGATATGCTGAAAGGCAAGTCAAGATGGTTGGAGCCATTCAAGAGAAATGAAAGGTGCAACTTAACGCAAAGTGTGCTCTAGTTCACATACGCACTTGGAGCCTTAGACTATGCTCTTTCAACTTCACTTTCTTTTATCTTTTACATCTGTAGCCCTTGCTTTTCGACTTCAAGAAGAATACAGTGTAAGTAATTAGCTTTTTAAGTTATATGCCCTTGATGAAGCAAGTATGTAACTGTTTGGCTTTTTAAATAATTTCGTATGTTAATTATCAAACTCCGTTCAAATAGATCAGGACACTCACACAGCAAAACAATCTTTTCCTCTTGCTGTAAAGTCACTTAATCAAATTCACTACACCAAAACTATTTCAGTAGCAACATCTGATTTTGCAAACACAAGATTAAGCATTTGCTGCTAGAATATGCAAGAGCCACTCACCTGAACACAGTGGAACTGTGCCTGTCTGTGTCAGCAATGGATTTGACCCCAAGGTTTCATTATTTAGATTGTGAATTCCTCATACGAGGAACTATGTTTCTGTTTGTTTGAGAGATACTTTGGATACTTTAGACACTTTATAAATAATAAATAAAATCACGACTAGATTCATAGATTCATAGATTCATAGATTCATAGATTCATAGATTCATAGATTTCTAGGTTGGAAAAGACCTTAGAGATCATCGAGTCCAACCATCCCTAATCCCCATTAAACCATATCCCCAAGTAGATCATCCACCCTATTCTTAAACACATCCAGGGATGGGGACTCAACCACCTCCCTGGGCAGCCTATTCCAGTGGCTGACAACCCTTTCAGAGAAGAAATACTTCCTAACATCCAACCTCAATCTCCCCTGACTAAGCTTGTACCCATTTCCTCTTGTTCTATCACCCAACACTAATGTAAAGAGCCCTTCTCCTACCTCCCCACCATCCCTTCTCAAGTATTTGTAGGCTGTAATCAGGTCTCCCCTCAGCCTCCTCTTCTCCAGGCTAAACAGCCCCAACTCCCTCAGCCGCTCCTCATAAGTTTTATTTTCCAGCCCCTTGACCAGTTTAGTCGCCCTTCTCTGGACTCGCTCCAGGAGCTCAATATCTCTCTTAAAGCGAGGGGCCCAAAACTGAACACAATATTCCAGGTGCAGCCTCACCAGTGCTGAGTACAGGGGCAGGATCACTTTCCTATTACTGCTGACTAGAAGCTTCATTGAAGAGGAAGACTGATTGTGAGAGAGAGGTGCTTTGGACAAATACTGAAAAACCTCACTCCAGCTACCTTCCAGGGCCTTAGAAATAAAAAACAGCGTAGGTTTTTATTAGGTATGTCAATCTTTGATTAAAAACTGTGGCCAATGTGTGTTTAGGTCTCTGGAGATACTTCGACATAAATGCCCAGACAGTGAGTTATTAATCTATGGATTGTCCTACTGCAGATCACAATGTGTTCATCAGGTTTTAGGGAAATATACAGAAGGAAATAAAGTATGGGAAGAACTTTTATGGTCCCTTTTTCAGATGTGCTCGGGAGAGGGTTTACTGTGAAAGGTCTGGAAAGATAGATACCTTTACTACCATCTTCTGGACAATGAGTCTCACCATCGCGTGATGCTGATGAAGCCATCACCTGTTCAGGCACCATGACCATCCTGGTACCTCCCCAGCTGGAGGCAACTGACCCACATGCAAAGCCACTTACAGAGTCCAATCAAATAGCCAAAAATTTGTTTTGACTCATCAATACTGAACACCTACACAGTGCAGCCCTTAAAAAGTAAGTAAAATCAGTCATATTTGCAAGTAATTAGAATAATTTTTACTCTAAATTTTTAAAAAATAAATTTAAATATAATTCCCTTTATGAGAGAATGAAGGTTTAGATTTTTGAGCCATAACATAAGCATTTGATGAATAACCTAGATGAACACGCTTTGTCTGTGCCATTGGTAGTACCAATTTCAAGATGTTAGCAGTCTAGGCAAGCATCACTCTGCCTTTGAGCGTTCTGAGAAAATGCCTAAATAGGAGCTTCAGTAGTGTGATGAATACAGGCACATCCCAGAGCAACAACTCTACAGGACTGAACTCATTTGAATACTCGTTAGACAAATGTGTAGAGATTGCTATACAGTCAAATTATTGGTGGGAATTTGCAAGAGCTCTCTTGCTGCAGAAATTGTTGGAAGACGACAATCACAGTGTCACTTTTTCAGTGCAGACCAACACTATGCTAAGAATTATACACAGGGGAAAACCCTCAGGGCCAAATGTAATTGAAACTTATTCCTGCAGAAAATACTAACATGAAATGTGTTACTTATAAGGGCCTCTGGAACAATGTGTACAGTAATAGCTTTGAGACAGATAGAAAACTAGATGCATTTGCAGATGAGAAGACAAGAACTACTGCGGGATTTCAGGTCCTTCTGCTAGTTTGTTGAATCTTCAAAATGACAGATTCATTTAGAAAATATATTAATTTCTTATTTCAATCTATCTAATCTCAGGAAACCTCTGAAAGCCACAGAGATTTCATGTCCGTATTCTACTGCCAGAAGCAGTAATTTGAGCTTCTCTGTACATCAATGCATTGTAGAGCTGTGTTGGAGAACCATGGGCCTCATTTCAGGTTGCCAAATCTGACACTGTTTTTATGGGTATGTACATTATATATTCAACTCTGAAGGCACAGGGAAAGAAGTTTTGTGTTTTGGGGATATGCACGTTATTAAAGACTGGATGAATCAGCAACAAATAGGGTGCGCTTAGATGCACAATGATGAATGAAATGCATTCTTCATTATTATTGAGAAGGAATTTTCAATGACTATCAGTGATGATGGTGATTTTACTACAGAATCATTTCAATCATATGATGTCAGGCATATGATAAATCCAACATGTTATCTTCTAATAATGCAAAAATAGATACTGTAGATTAAAATGAAATGAGCAACTACTGACCAAACAAAAAAATATGCTTGCCCACAACGTATCACTTCACTACTGATCATCTGATCAAATCATCTGCCATCCAAAGTGTTTGCAGTATTCCTTGAGACAAAGCAGCCTTTTTCACCACTCTGCAAGACAGACAAAGTTTAAAAAACATTTTCCTCTTAAAAAAACCAGACACTTCAATAGGGCCAGTATTTTCTTCTGTACATAATGTAAAGAGAAGAATGGAATGGACATGACTGTGCATGGAATAAGAATTGTGTACTTTACCACAAATTCAGAGACTGTCCAGAATACATTATTAGTAAAGGATCAAGATCAAGCAATTTAATCAGAGAATTTAGTTCCTTTTCCTGAAGTGTCCAAGATCCAATTTTTCTCAAACTTATTTTCCCAATTTCAGTTTGTACCATTTACTTTAGGGATTACACAGAAGTGAGTTAAACCTTAGCCATTTTACTCAGTTGTTACAAATCCTGGAAGTTACAGCAGTAACACTGTTTCTGTTCCCAGATGTGAGAGTATTTCTGATACCAATTATAAAATTCAGTTTTTGGTAAAGCATGCGAAAAAGCAATCTCACATATAAAATAAAAAAAGAGTAGTTTATATAAAGAGAACTCCCTATGTGTGTAAAAACTGGTAGGTTTTAAGTTTGAATTGAAATATATATATATTAGAATTTTTTTTTTTGACAGGAGGTTTTTGATTGGATTTGGAATGGGAGCCAGCTAATTCTCTAGTAGCCACCGCAGCATTCTGCAACACAGTTGGCAAAAAAAAGAGATACATTATTTGATCAGCAAACATATACTACTGTATGTATTAGGTTTTTTAAATAATCTTCTATACCAATAAGCTCTATGTTCAAATATTTTAAGCTGAAGTAGTAGCTTTTGCTCTCCCATGCTGTCTGTTAAAAAATATCTCCGCTTTCCTTTGGTCAAAGAGTGAAAAGAAAACCCAAACAAAACCCCAGTCCTTTCGTGTCTCCAAGACTGCACTACTCTAGGGAAAAGGCAGAGAGAAGCGATAGAGTATATTCGGTTCCCCAGAGCACTGTACTTGCAGTTGATTTTGTAGCTGTATTGCCAGGCAGCAGGAGGTTCACAGAGTTAATCCTGACCTATGAAGGTCACTGCCCTCCAGGCTCAAAGGAAGTTGTTCATGACCACGATATATAGGCACTGAAGTCTGTGTCTGTGATACCCAAAAGGGGAAATTTGGGAATGGGAGGCTGACACATAATGCTGGTTACAGGGATAATAAGAGACGATACCGTGGTTTTGTGGTTTGGGTGCAGGAAGAGTGCTTTCTACGAACTTCATAGCCTCCCTCCTTCATTTTTCCTGCTTGCAAAATGGGAATAATATCTCTGTACTTCAAAAGAGAATGGAAGAACTAGCAGGGTGTTTGTGAAGCACGGTAGAAGTGATAAAACACAGTCAGTCAATAGAAAGCCAAGTTAAATAATTGTACAGAAAATGAAACAGAAATCTTTAGGAGAAAGTCCAAGAAAAAACATCTGGCAAAAGAGAGAGGCATAGGAGGCCTGACAGAAGGAACAGAAAAGCAGCATTATTGGTTTGTTTTTCCCTTTGTAGATCAAACCGACATGTCAGATGCAATGCAATCTGTTGTTTGTACAGAAGAATCGGGAGAAGAAAGAATGGGAACATCTGAACTAAGAAGTGTCTTAAAAATTAGCTGTGCTGTGCCAAGAAGTAGATGGAGGGTGTAGATGGACACACAGGGCTACATGGGAGGATCTGGCTTCAAGCACCAGCAGTCTCCCAGGACAGGGATGCTGTCAGCTCTGAGATCCAAGCTGGGCTGATATGAGCAATGATCGTGGGTAGGTAGAAATAGATTTTTGAGTCTCTACAAGGAAGTGGAAAAAAGGTAGCAAGAGATGTAACTCACCCATCAGCTCAATTTCATGATATAGTGGTCGGCATTCAGGTACATCAGTGAAATGATCTTTCGGAAGATGTAGAGACTGGAGTTATTTCCTGTTGTCTTTTCCCCAGGTTTCCTGTTTTTCTTACTGAATTTTCAGCTCCTCTCTTTCCTTCTTGTCTCCGTTATATTTCTTGATTTCTCCTGCACTCTTCCTTAGTCATCTTCCGTCCTATTCCTCCTTTTTCTCCCACTTTCCTCCATTCCCATGTTCCTTTCTCCTTTGCTTTTCACAGTGTAACTGTCTACTGATTTATCTGAAGTCTCACCATGTATTGTTCCTTCAGTAAATAATAGCAGCGACAACTCTTGCAGCCTTGGTGCTCTCTTCTACTTCTCTTGCCCATAGGTAAAATTTCTGTGCCTAATCACAGAATCACAGAATGTTAGGGATGGGAAGGGACCTCAAAGGATCATCTAGTCCAATCCCCTTGCTGGAGCAGGACCACCTAGATCAGATCACACAAGAACGCGTCCAGGCCGGTTTTGAACATCTCCAGAGAAGGAGACTCCACAACCTCTCTGGGCAGCCTGTTCCAGTGTTCTGTTACCCTTACTGGGAAGAAGTTCTTCCTCATGTTTAAGCAGAACCTCCTACGTTCCAGCTTATATCCATTTCCCCTTGTCCTATCATTGGATGCCAGTGAGAAGAGCCTGGCTCCATCCTCGTGACAGTCACCCTTTACATATTTCTAAACATTAATGAGGTCGCCCGTCAGTCTCCTCCAAGCTAAAGAGATCCAGCTCCCTCAGCCTTTCCTCATAAGGCAGATGCTCCACTCCCTTAAGCATCTTTGTGGTCCTGTGCTGGACTCTCTCAAGCAGTTCCTTGTCCTTCTTGAACTGAGAGGCCCAGAACTGGACACAATATTCCAGATGTGGCCTCACCAGGGCAGAGCAGAGGGGGAGGAGAACCTCTCTAGACCTACTAACCACACCCCTTCTAATACACCCCAGGATGCCATTGACCTTCTTGGCCACAAGGGCACACTGCTGGCTCATGGTCATCCTGCTGTCCACCAGGACCCCCAGGTCCCTTTCCCCTGTGCTGTTCCCCAACAGTTCAGTCCCCAACTTGTACTGATACATGGGGTTGTTCTTACCCAGAAGCAAGACTCTGCACTTGCCCTTGTTGTATTTCATTAAATTTCTCCCCACCCAACTCTCCAGCCTGTCCAGGTCTCTCTGAATGGCAGCACAGCCTTCAGATGTGTCAGCCACTCCTCCCACTTTAGTGTCATCAGCAAACTTGCTGACCATGCACTCTATTCCCTCATCCAAGTCATTGATGAATATGTTGAACAATACTGGTCCCAGTACCGACCCTTGAGGGACTCCACTGGATACAGGCCTCCAACTGGACTCTGTCCCGTTGACCACTACTCTCTGGCTTCTATCCTTCAGCCAGTTCACAATTCACCTCACTATCCGATCATCCAGACCACACTTCCTCAGTTTAGCTGTGAGGATGCCATGGGAGACTGTGTCAAATGCTTTACTGAAGTCAAGATAGACCACATCCACTGCTCTACCATCATCCACCCACTGGCTGATGTCCTCATAAAAGGCTGTCATGTTTGTCAAGCACGACTTCCCCTTAGTGAAGCCATGTTGACTGCCCCTAATGACCCTCTTATCTTTCATATGCCTAGAGACAGCACCAAGGATAAGTTGTTCCATTATCTTTCCAGGGATGGAGGTGAGGCTGACGGGTCTATAGTTACCTGGGTCTTCCTTCTTACCATTTTTGAAGACTGGAGTGACGTTTGCTTTCCCCAGTCCTCAGGCACCTCTCCCGTTCCCCACGATCTAGCAAAGATGATGGTAAGTGGCCTGGCAATGACATGCGCCACCTCCCTCAGCACCTGCGGGTGCATCCCATCAGGACCCATGGATTTATGGACGGCCACGTTGCTTAACTGGTCCCTAACCAAGTCCTCATCAACCAGGGTAGACTCCCCCTCTATCCTGACTTCCTCAGGAGCCTCAGGGTTCCAGGACTCATCAGGATAGCCTCCAGCAGTATAGACTGAGGCAAAGAAGGCATTCAGGAACTCTGCCTTCTTCTTATCCTCTGTCACCAGGGCACTCTCCTCATTCACCAGTGGGCCTACATTGCCTCTAGTGTTAGTTTCATCTGCAATGTATTTGAAGAAGCCCTTTCTGTTGTCCTTGACCTTTCTTGCAAGGTTTAAGTCCAAGGAGGTCTTAGCTTTCCTAGTTGCCTCCCTACATCCTCTGACAGTAGACCTATACTCTTGCCAAGTGGCCTGCCCCTCCTTGCATGATCTGTACACTCTCTTTTTCCACTTGAGTTTGCCCAACAGTTCCCCATTTAACCATGCAGGTCTCCTGGTGCTCTTTCTTGACTTCCTACCTGTTGGGATGCACTGGTCTTGAGCTCGGAAGAAGAGGTCCTTGAAGGCTAACCAAGTATCTTGGGCCCCTTTACCTTTCAGTACTCTGTCCCATGGGATTTCTCCTAGCAGTTGTTTGAAGAGATCAAAGTTGGCCCTACTGAAGTCCAGGGTTCTAGTTCTGCTAGGTGTTCTCTTCCTGCCACATGAGATCCTGAACTCCACCATTTCATGGTCACTACAACCAAGGCTAGCCTCGACCTTCAGCGCTTCAACCAGACCCTTCTTATTAGTGAGAATAAGATCCAGCAGTGCTCCTCTCCTAGTAGGCTCATCACCATTTGCATCAGGAAGTTATCATCAATGCACTGAAGGAACCTCCTGGACTGTGGATGGCTGGCTGAGTAGGCCTTCCAGCAGATATCAGGATAGTTGAGGTTGCCCATGACAGCCAGGGCCTGCATTTGCGAGACCGCTGTCAGCTGCCTGTAGAAGGCCTCATCAACCTCCTCATCCTGATCCGGTGTCTGTAATGGACACCAATAACAGTATCACACATGCCAGACTATCCTTTAATTCACACCCACAAGCTCTCAACTTGCTCCTGATCTGTCCCTGGACAGAACTCAATGCACCCTAGTTGCACGCTCACGTAAAGAGCAACTCCCCCACCTCGCCTTGCTGGCCTGTCTTTCCTGAAGAGGACACAGCCATCCATGACCACACTCCAGTCATGTGAGCTGTCCCACCAAGTCTCAGTAATTGCTACAAGATCATAACCCCCTGATCGAACACAGATTTCTAACTCCTCCTGTTTGTTCCCCCGGCTGCGTGCAGTGGTGTACAGGCATTTCAGAGAGCCAGCTGAGCACGCCGATTTCACTCTAGGGGGGTGGGAGGCCTTATTCCCTGAGCCTAGTTTACTGAGCCTGGTTATATCCCCCTCCCCCTTCAAACCTAGTTTAAAGCCCTCCTGATGAGCCCCGCCAGCTCATGAGCAAGAATACTTTTCCCCTTTTGAGACAGCAGAAATCCATCAGTTGCCATCAAACTTGGTTCTGTGAAAGCCACCCCATGATCAAAGAAACCAAATTTCTGTTGGTGGCACCAGCCTCTGAGCCATCTGTTAATCAGGTGTGTTTTCCTGTTCCTATTTGTATTCTTTCCTGCCACTAATGTTCCTGTTTAGAGAACCAAAACCAAACTGATGATCCCAAATCTGCAGCTACATGCAGTACAAACAGTAGCACAGAGAGACTTTGCCATCAAAAAAATTGACACTTAGAGTAAGACAAAAGAAACAGGTTAATATTGTCAGCCAGTGAACTAGAAGGGAGAAGAACCAGCCTGATGAGCCAAAGTCTTAGCAACTTACTTCTAAGAAAGATGGAGGTTTTTGTAGATATCACAGTCAAGAAGTTGGATGATGATGCTGATCTGAGGCAGAGCAGGGGAGCCCCTCAGAGATGCAGCAACAAAACTTAAAGCAGTGTTGTGGTATCGGCTGGATAGAGTTGATTTTCTTCATAGCAGCTGGTATGGGGCTATATTTTGGGTTTGTGCTGAAAACAGTGTTGATAATGCAGAGATGTTTTTGCTATTGCTTACACAGAGTCAAGGCCTTTTCTGCTTCTCACTCCACCCCGCCAGCGAGGAGGCTGGGGGTGCACAAGAAGTTGGGAGAGAACGTAGCTGAGACAGCTGACCCCAACTGACCACAGGGTATCCCAGTCCATATGATGTCGTGCTCAGAAATAAAAACTGGGGGAAGAAGAAGGAAGGGGCATTTGGAGTTATGTCATTTGTCTTCTCAAGTCATCATTATGCATGACGAAGCCCTGCTTTCCCAGAGATGACTGAGCACCTCTCTGCCCATGGGAAGTGGTGAATGAATTCCTTCTTTTACTTTGCTTGAGTGCACAGCTTTTGCTTTACCTATTAAACAGGCTTTACCTCAACTCATGAGTTTTCTCACTTTTTCCCTTCTGATTCTCTCCCTTATCCTGCTAGGGGAGAGTGAGCAAGTGGCTGCGTGGGGCTCAGCTACTCGCCGGGTTGAATCATGACAAGCAGAAAAGGACTTGTGTGCAGATGCAGTGTGGGAGCACAGTAAGACAGCATCGTGAGTGATCAGATGTGGGAGCTGATCTTGCCATACTGAATGGGAGAGAGAAAGACTATGGAAGACCTGTGAAGAGGAAGATGGATGATTTCCGTCCTATGTGCTAGAGAAGGAGAAGCCAGCAGAGTGACATGGTTGAAATGCTGTAGCTAGATGGGTAACTTGTCTATGCACTTAGAGTTCCCATTTCAAGCTTTTCTCTGCTTCTTACCGTTAAAGCAACTTAAAAAAAAAAGAGCATTGGGGTTCGTATCACAATATTATTTCAAAAACTATGGCTAAGAATAACATTGTATCTTGTGCAAGCCATAATAGAAGAGCCAAAGACCAAAACGCTAGATGAAATTGTGAAAGTTTCACTGTAGAGTTGCAATTGGATATGAGATTCTCCCTAAATACAAAGAGGACAGACAAGACATGCAGAACACCCACCTTCATCTAAAGCTACCCTTTAGGAGGACCCAGATGGAAAATAACTTTAGCCGACTTCTCTGAAGTAGGTCCTCACATGATAGTGTATCTGTTCTTGGGCCACTTGTTTCCAAGGCTTTCTCCAAGAAAGTGGCAAGTCTTTTCCATCTTCGTCAGGGGCAAAGAGACTGAAGTATCTGATTCCAAATGCTATTTCAGTGCAAGTTCCCTGCTCAGACCTCAGTCTAAGCCTCCTTACCTGTTCCATCTGGCTCAAGGTCATGTATTCATCACACTGATCAGATATTTTTTATTCTAATTGAAATCACTGAGTTTATCGTTTAAGAAGTGTCAGGTCAGCCTGAGAACACATACAGTAGGCACCAGAAATCCTTTCATCCATTCCTCCAAAGTCTGTTACCTTTAGTAAAATTCTTATTCTACTTCTGCCAAATCCAGATAACTTTGCAAAGTGAAGATACTATTTAATCTAAACAGGATAATTTCCTTTCTCAACATCTCTATCATACTCTTTAATGTCAAGAGTGCATGACGTTAGCAGCATCTCCTCATCAAACTCCCAAAACCGGGAGTTGGCAACCAGCGAAATACAGGAAAATCAATAGGATGTTCTTGTACAAACAGCCTACTTAGATTAAACATACTAAACATACTGCTCTTTAGATGGAAACCTTACTGAAATTAAACATCAGAAGCAAAGCTGAAGCCTGTAGTAGCTTTGTGGTGTGAGCTCTTAAGTCTCATTAACATTAATTGTATGTATGGTTCAAAGAGATAACACAGCCCAGAATATTTAAATTAATGTAACTGATTGAAATACAAACCCTACTGCAGGCAATTACAAGTGAAAATATTAAAGGTCTGATTCTGCAATCCCTTTCTCATCTAGTCAACTACCTAGTCACAGTGAATTTAACTACATGCAGGAGGACGGACTGAGCCAGGCTTCAATTTTGTAAATCAAATCTTTCCTTCATATTAAAGGAAGATAGCTAATCTTGAAATTATGGTTTTGGAAAGCCATTTCTTGGTTATTTTTAGCAATCCAATTTAATCCTAACATTGTACTGTTTGAGAAACTTATTTGACTTTCCTTTCATCCTCAGTTATGATGAATAATAAGTAAGAAGAATATCAATAATGTGTCACACTTAAATAATGGCCTTCATTTCATTATCTTTAAGGGCTTCATGGACATGAATAAATTAAGCACTACAACAACAAACTGAAAGTAAGTAATGTTGTGCTGTGAGGAAGAAAATGAAGTGTGAGGAGTGACATGAATTACCCAAGTTGAGACAGTGGCTGACTGGGAAGTGGAACCTGGATGTCCTGGCTCTTGCTTTTCTCTTCTAATCATTAAGCACATTTCCTGCACTTGATCACTTGGAGTGTTTTGTATTAGGAAAATCGAAACAAAAACCTCATCAAAAAGCTACAGAGCAAAAATAAGGAATTAGAGAACATCCGGGTTGTGAGAGTGCTTGAGGAGGCTGCCTCCTGAAGGTCTTTATAGATACTGTTCCCAGGCAAGAAGAGAGAAAACCAGGAGCAGCTGTTCTCGAGAAAATGTTGCAGGAGTCCCCCTGTGGTTTCTTACCTGGCTGTGCTGAAAATATTTTCAAAGAAAATTTCATGCAAAAATCAGAGATGCCTGTCTGTAAGGGGAAGGGAGGAAGGGAAGCTGTGCACTCACCCACCCACTGTGCTTCTCATAGGTGCCACCAGCTGTTCTCTTCACAGAACTCTCAAGATGAATGAAAAATTATCCAGCAGGTCTTTTTTTTAAAGCCTAAGTTTGCCTTAAAACTGAAGTTTTAAAAAGAGTCCATCTACCAAAGGACTGACTTTCAGACTTGGTGGCCCAGTGAAGCACTCATTGCAATCAGTACGGTCTTTCCTCTTTCCTGGAAGGCCTGTGGCTATGCATAAGCGCTGGAAGATGACGGTAATGTTTGATAATCAAGAAAAAAAATGAAGTGTTTCCTTTAGACGTTTCTTGACATTCTTATTAAAAAAATAATAATTCTGAAATAACCTCATTCTGAAAAGGAAAAGCCCGTACCAACCTCATGAAGTTTAACCAGGCCAAGTGCAAGGTCCTACATCTGGGTCGTGGCAATCCCAGGCACAAATACAGACTGGGCGGAGAATGGATTGAGAGCAGCCCTGAGGAGAAGGACTTGGGAGTACTGGTGGACGAGAAGCTCAATATGAGCCGGCAATGTGCTCTTGCGGCCCAGAAGGCCAACCGCATCCTGGGCTGCATCAAGAGGAGCGTGGCCAGCAGGTCGAGGGAGGTGATTCTCCCCCTCTACTCTGCCCTCGTGAGACCTCACTTGGAGTATTGCGTCCAGTTCTGGAGTCCCCAACATAAGAAGGACATGGATCAGTTGGAGAGGGTCCAGAGGAGGGCCACGAAGATGATAAGAGGGCTGGAGCACCTTTCCTATGAGGACAGGCTGAAAGAGTTGGGGCTGTTCAGCCTGGAGAAGAGGAGGCTCCGGGGTGACCTTATAGCGGTCTTCCAGTACCTCAAGGGGGCCTACAAGAAAGATGGGGAGAGGCTGTTCAGGAGGGCCAGTGATAGGACAAGGGGTAATGGTTTTAAAATAGAGGGAGGTAGATTCAGGTTGGATATTAAGAAAAAATTTTTTACCATGAGAGTTGTAGAACACTGGAACAGGTTGCCCAGAGAGGTGGTGGATGCTCCATCCCTGGAGACGTTCAAGGTCCGGTTGGATGAGGCCCTGAGCAACCTGATCTAGTTGGAGATATCCCTGTTCCTTGCAGGGGGGTTGGACTAGATGGCCTTTGAAGGTCCCTTCCAGCCCTAACGATTCTATGATTCTATGATTCTAAAACGGGAGAACAAAATAATGAAATGACAGTGTAGCTGTAGCATATAAAAATGCCTTTGAAAATAAATCAGTGACCTCTCTGACTTTAGCTTGTGTCACAGCACTTTCCTCAGAGCAAAGAAACTGGTTCATTAATCAGCAGCAAAATCATCAGCTTCATATCTGGTAATTCGCCATTGATATAAAATGTGCATACACATATCCAGGTACAGGTGCATATTCCCTCATGTGGCCAAATCTGTAGTGTTCACATTTAGGTTTTTTTGGTAGATGGTTTCAGGCACATCACATTTTGTGATCACAGGAGATCTGAGCTCAAAGATGACGGAATGCTTCACTCAGCAAGCACTGATGCTTAGGGACTTGAAAAGACATGTCAGTCTTTGTGCTCGGTGGACTCTGTCTTAAAATTTGTCTGAAGAGGCTCAAAAGATTCAAGTAAAACCAGGCAACATGGAAGAGAAGAGCATATAGGGAAGTACAGAAAATAAGAGAAAAACACTAAAAGAAAAAGAAAACGGAAGATTACCCCTTTCTCAGTTACAGAGCATAGAATCATAGAATCATAGAATGGTTAGGGCTGGAAGGGACCTTCAAAGGTCATCTAGTCCAACCCCCCTGCAAGGAACAGGGATATCTCCAACTAGATCAGGTTGCTCAGGGCCTTGTCCAACCTGGCCTTGAACGTCTCCAGGGATGGAGCATCCACCACCTCTCTGGGCAACCTGTTCCAGTGTTCTACCACTCTCATAGTAAAAATTTTTTCCTAATATCCAACCTGAACCTACCTCCCTCTATTTTAAAACCATTACCCCTTGTCCTATCATAACTGGCCCTCCTGAACAGCCTCTCCCCATCTTTCCTGTAGGCCCCCTTGAGGTACTGGAAGACCGCTATAAGGTCACCCCGGAGCCTCCTCTTCTCCAGGCTGAACAGCCCCAACTCTTTCAGCCTGTCCTCATAGGAAAGGTGCTCCAGCCCTCTTATCATCTTCGTGGCCCTCCTCTGGACCCTCTCCAACTGGTCCATGTCCTTCTTATGTTGGGGACTCCAGAACTGGACGCAGTACTCCAAGTGAGGTCTCACGAGGGCAGAGTAGAGGGGGAGAATCACCTCCCTCGACCTGCTGGCCACGCTCCTCTTGATGCAGCCCAGGACGCGGTTGGCCTTCTGGGCCGCAAGAGCACATTGCCGGCTCATATTGAGCTTCTCGTCCACCAGTAGATACAGAGAAAGTGTTGACTTAAATGGACTTATGCTGAACATACTCCAGTTAACAGAAGGATGCGTGATTCGAGGTGCTCCAAGCAAAATAACTTGTGGGTTTTTTTTTTCTTCTGATCACTGATACTTTTTCTTTGGCAAGGAAAGAGTTGACCTAGCCTTGATTTTCTAACATATGTTTCCCTGCATCTTATTTTGATCTGAGCTGGAAAGCGTTCATCCTCCTCTACGCTCTTTTTAGCTTGTGTCTGTATTTCTGTGCAGAGATTTGTTGACCAAAATTTTCTTTAACATGCGGATGAGAAAGGGCAACTTTGTGGTGGTCTGCCTGATAATAATTATAGTTAGAATAACAACTGCTGGGACCTGGGACAGGAACAGCAGAAGTCAGACACTGCAGAAGCTTTTCATTCCACTAGACGAAGAGGCTGTATTTCTGCCACCACTGCTTATCTCATGTTGTGAACTGTTGGGAGATGTGGTTGCCTTGAAGTTTAACTAACTGCCTGAGCTCCTTTCCTTCATTTTCTCAATTATTTTCCTTGCCTTTAGGAGTCCTTCCATGGAGTTATGTTAGTTTAGTTTCTGTCACTTTTACCTACCCAGATACTAGCTATAGGATCAGAGCCTGTTTTGACACCATCTCAGAAACTTTATCACAAAGTCCTCAGACTCCTAAGATCTGCATTTGGCGTGTTGCCAGGCTGTACATTATAAGGAGACACAGGGTAATGCATGCCAATGAAATTTGCCATTGTTTGTGAAATGTACAGTCTTGGGACAACACAACTTCTGATCTTGTTTAATGGAAAACATTACACTGAACTTGACCTTCTGACTGAACGCACTGCTGCTCTAATAACATGTCTTTCTCATTTATATCGCTCAAGGAAATCCTGTTGCCTGTGACATTAGGTTTTATCTGCACCATCAATCTCTAGCAGAAAGACATACAGAAGCTCTGCTTAGGGGACTGCACAAATCTTTTTTATTATTATTAATGCCGAACATAACCACTTCAGCTTTGTAGTCATTATTTTCTGAATTCATCTGCTCATTTTTCTGGAACTTGAGAAAAATGTAGGTTTTATGTCTTATTTAACGAACTGTGGTTCACACTGTAATGGAATTGCAAGTTACTGTCAAATCACAGATAATATGCCATCTGTGATGTTATACTAAGTTGTTGGGCCAAATATTCTTCTGGTAGAAGTCAGCACAGCTCAATTTACATCAGCAGAGCTTTTCAGTCAAACTTGAAATAACAAATTCTTCCATCCAAATGATCGTTCCTTTCTTCTAATTCCAGAGCCAAAGTGCAAATTTCAGAAGTTTTACTACAACCTCTAGGAGTGTGAATGCACTGCAACAGGAGAGCAAACAAACAAAAAAATCAGACCAATGCTTTTAAAAAAAGTTCACGTATATCTTAAATACATATTATTGTTTTCTGTTTGCCTCTGAACATTAAACCAGTCGGTCTATAGCAGAATTTTTACCTCCAGTCCTCAAAAATTCATGCATGAACTGATCCTTTCCATTTGTTGCTGTTTAAGGTCACTGCTCTTTTCTTGTGAAAGTGGAGATGATACTGGGTCCAAAGCACAGTCATATTTCGGCTCCTTCACTGGTACAATAACAAATAGACTTTCTGATTTTATTATGTTATTCTTGCACGAATACCTGAGGTCGTTCAAGTACCTGCAGCTACCTGTCTGGAGCAATCACCTTTGCTTTTCAGTGAGGGCAGAATGTCACAATAAAATGTCTGCTTTGCCTCCATGCTATTTCTTACGAGCCTAGCATGAATGTCTAAAAAAGGCACGTATGAGACATACATGTCAAGAAAGGGACACTGACTGGGGCTAGCTGCCAAAACAACCTCCTCTGCTCTGCAATCTGCTCTCCACTGTCCTCTGTTCTGGGGATCCTCAGGGACAGGCAGGAGGTTGCTGTCAGCAGACTAATTGTTTGGACAGCCCACAGACAGCATCATGTCCCCTCCAACGATGGAGATGTTGTGTGACCAAATTTGCACCAGGCAAGTGATGGGGGAACTAAAATTTTGGTAAATACTAAAGGCACTTCCGGTGATTGGACAAGAGAGAACATGGCTTTGCAGTGTCAACATAAGATGTTACATAGCCTGTCTCAGCTGTAACATTTTTCACCCTGCCTTAAAATCCCGTGGAGCCACCACCATTGTTGTTATCAGATGTTGGCAAGGGTGAGCACATCGTAGATGCAGTGACCATAGTGCCTGTTACATGATGAGACAAGAACCTCAGAACAGTTCAGCACCTGGGCAAAGTCACAGTCAAGCAAGACATAAACAGCACATGAGAAATGAGCAGCACAGCTATCTTCAAAACTCTCTCGAACTCTATGCTTTACAGCAAATTGGAAAAGAGAAAACACCTGCAATCTTACAGAAAAAAAAAAAAACACCTAATCTAGGACCTTTTGGGAAGATACAGCAATAGTTGTAGATACACCCACAGTCTGTTTAACACTCATTGGCGATAAAAGTTCTGGGCTGAGAGAAGGTGAAAGCTGAAGTGCTGCCATTTTTATCCTCTGGAATTAAAATAGCTTTACTTTCACCTTGCAGAGAAGGAGCACAAACGGAGCTGCCCACACCGTTTGAGTGTGTCAGAACCACGTTGCCAACACTCAATCACTATTTGGAAAACAAGCAGCTTTGGGAAAGAAAGGATGGGAAGATTTTTCCACAATGTTTGGGAATGTTTGGCACGTAGAAAAAGAAAACCCCTGCTGGCTGCCTGCCGGCCTGCCTGGGAACCAGTGCACAGAACTGCAGATTCTGCTGATATCGTCCTAATGTGTTAATTTTGCTGCTGCTTTGAGTGTTTTTCATTGAGTGTTTTCATCATCCTTGTCCAAAGCAAGAGATAGACAGGAGGGGCCTTTTCCTGCTCCCTTTGAAGCCTGTGGCAGGTTTCCCTTCAATGGCAAAGTGCCATGATCTGTACTTCACCAAATAATTTCGTGTTTCTGCAGCTGATTGCATTTCCCTAATAGTGCTTGATCTGAACAATGGTTCCCAGCCTGAATCCCATGGCTCCACAGGGACAGATCTTGGCCCCAGAGCTGGCACTCATGAAGATGATGCTCTTTCACTTAGTGTCGCTCTCCACAGAGAACCCTGGCTGTCCTATTGGTGGCGATGTGGGACCCCCCAGTCTGTGGGACTGTGCCTTCCCCTAAAGCCATACCTTGGCCCTTTTTGGTTTTCACTTTCTGACTCGCACTCACACTGAAGCACTAACACTGACCGTGTTAGCAGTTTGTCAGGTCAGGAGAGACCACAGGGTGGATTATCTTCCCTGCCGTCCCCTCAGTTCTGGTCCAGCAGCAGAGTGTTGCCTTGCAAGGGAAGCCATCACAGTGTTCTGGATGATGTGTCCCTGCTCTGATTCTGGTGCCACAGGCAATGGCTCCAGCGGGCGCAGTCTGAGGGATGTGACCCTTGAGCAGCATGCCCTAAGGAGACAAAGGATTCCCACACCACATACTCTGGGCGAGAGTTTTATCCTTAGACAGAAAGGACGCTGGCTATGTTAACTGGAAAAATAAAAGTCAACCTTGAACACTGTGCTCACTCTGTAAGCACAAGCTGCTTGACGCCGATACACAAGGTGTGTGCACACTCTTGTTGTTCCTCCCCACTTGTGGAAGAAGGGATCAAGGAAAAAGCTTTAAAGGTGAGTAAAGAACAAAAGTTTTACAACATCTACCATCTACTTTTCAAAGTAACAATCTGGACCTGATGCCTGTCTCACTGCCATGGGTAAGTAAGAGAGGAGCAATGGAAAGTGGTAACACTCCATTTTTAGGCTCAAGAGGATTAAAGGAAGTATGGCACTGAAATTAAAAATAGTATCTGATTTCTGCCTCCAGGAGATGCATGCTTTCCTACCAGGAGATCAAATTTGAACAGGCACAGAGAAACATTTACATAACAAGACTGAGAAGCAGCGTGCTATAAAAGAGATCTATAGACCAGAGCTGAAGTGGCAGCGATTTTTCTGGTGATAGCAATACTCAAGCGAATAAACCACGGGGCTTTGAGAGCATATTCAAGTTACACATTAATGCTTAAGGCATTCAGATAAGAGCAGAAATGAGTCTGTTGGAGCTATTCCATATTTGAACAAGATGCAAAGTAGTAGAATTCGCAAGATGCTTGTATGCACAGAGCTAACAAACACAATCAGGAAGCAGAAGGCCCTGTATTATGTGTTTTCACAATACATGTCATACATATTGTTTACATCATGATATGATCAATCATTTGTTTGCATGCACAGCCTGACATAGTTTAAAACAATCGGCAAAGGACTGCATTGCAGACCAGCTTGTCACTGACAATTCCCTAAGCTTTCAGTGGCCACTGTTTTGTCCACATTGTTACTGTTTTTCCTCTTAAAAAACACATGGCAATGTAGCAAGTATCAAAGTAGGAAGACAGCAACATGGCTAAAGCAGTAGTTTAGCTGCATCCATCCCTCCTCAAAGCGGAGCTGTTGTTAAGACTTCTGCAGCCTGGATGCTAAAGCACTGCGCCTTTCCCCTTCCTCCCTTGCCATGCAACTTGCAGTGTTACCTAATGGCTTTGCATACTTCTGCAACCGATGATCTCACATTGTCCCTCTGATGGTTTAAACCAAATAAAATATATGTAGACTCTCTCTGCCTTGTCCCATGGTGAAAAAATAGCAGGTGGCAAGTCAATTTTATTTTGTTTTTTTATCCAGAATTTCATGCAGCTTTACAGACAATTGCTAAACCTCACAGATCTCGAACATGTTGCCAAACGGAAATGCAAGAACAGAGAAGTTAAATAACCTATTGAAAAGCATACTGGAAAATCAGTGGCAGCATCAAGAATGAAAAATAAAAAAGCTCCTTCTCACCATTTCTTGTGCCAGCCATTGTACCATAGAGTCTTCACCACTGTTCTTGTAATGCAATGCATTGCAGTGTACAACTGCTTCCACGGATGCTCTACCTTTAGCAGCTTCATTGCTTAACATTTTCTTTTTCTGCAGATGGGAAAATGTTGCAATAAAATTTTTCAATGTGGATTATTTCCTGTCGGTAACAATTATCTCTAAAATCCTCATGTGATTCCTTAGTGGTTTATGCTTTGAAAACAGCATGTCTTCAATGATTTTTGCTTGTGAAATTCCTGCACAAGCAGGAATAATTTAGTGTTATTCTTTTTGGGGTAGGATATTGGGTTAACCAGAAAAGATGACCCTCTTTTTAAGAGAAGTCTAGTAAAGACTTTAATTTTCTTAAATTATTGCCATGCAAGTTGAACACTAGGGGTCATATTTAGATAATCACTGACATACTGCAGAGCACATCCGGGAGAAAAAACCAACTACATGCTCACCAATGACCCGTGAATATTTAACAAGCCACAGAGGAACAGCAGTGATTTTCACAGTGTGCAGCACAAATGCTGGTTTACTGTGAAGTGCTGGGTCGACTCCTGTATTTGTGCACTTTCAGCATGGGTTTGGAAACAAAGTGGGAAGACTCACAACATGCTTACAGCATCAGATGAGCTCTATCTTTTCCTCTAAAGGGAGATGCCCCTGCACAGACGTCTGAGTCTGTGCTCTCTCCGTTTTGCATTTTCAGTGCTGTGACAATCCCAGGTCAGGAAAAGTGGGGCACGATTTTTTGTTGTTGTTGAACCAAAGTGCTCTTGGGAAATCCAGAAAGTTGATTTAGGAGCCAGATTCAAAGGGAGCAACACCAGTTCTTTCATGAGATTTACTAAGCTGTTGTATACTTATGCATTTCTTTAAGTTAACTTACACTACCTATAATCCCCACACAGAAGAGAGCTGACTCCTAGCAAAGAACCTTGACATTACATAGATTCCTGGAAGCCTAAATGATGCCCCTGTGAGGAATAGCTGTAATGTAACATGAATTTTTCACCATTCTTACAGTACTGGAAAGAGTCTGCAAGGAGATATGTGCTTTTGTGGAAGTGCAGCTCTACCCGTGCTGAGAGACAGACATGTTGCCTTATGCCAAACACGGAATGCTAGAAGTGGCCTGGCAGATGTCTTTGCTTTGCCACTGGCCCCAGCTGTGACGTGGCTCCCCAGTGGCTGCGGAGAGCTCACGTCCTTACACTGTTACGAACTGTTGTAATTCTGGGCTGATGGCCACTTGCAGCATTGTGCTGCTGCAGTTGCATATGATGAAATGTAGATGCAGAAAACAAGCATTAGCTCGTGCCTAACACCTTTCTGTCCACGTGGCTTCCTTGTTTCCTATGGTATAGTTTCCACTCCGTTGTCCAGTCACCTTTAAAAGTCCTAAGTACTGTAGTTTCCACCATTTCCTTTAGGAGACTATTTCACAATTTGAAATGTCTTGCTGTCAAGGAGATTTTCCTGACATTCATCCTAAAATTTCCTTCTCTTAATTTCATCTCATTACTCCTAATTAAACATTCTTGTAAAGAATTCCTTCCCACAACTGGAGCCAGATTGCAATCATTCTTTCATGTACACGCAAGCTGAAGAGCGAAAAGGGAACCTGAATTTACCCCTGCCCTGTGAGGTAAATGCAGAACCAGCACCAAATGACTCTTTAAAGAATATTCTTTCAAATTTGAAGTTATGAACATATTAATATATACAGTTGATTTCAATTCAGATGCTGTAGAAAATCTGAATCAGAACTGAAAAATAAATAAGCAGTTCAAGACAAATGCAAGGTGTAGTGGATTTTCACTGACCTAAAGCTTTTTAAAGAACATTTACCGCTATTTCATGCTGAAGATACAGTGTCACATGTGTATCTTTCAATCTTTCTTTGAAAATGTACTGCCACACTTCAGCATCCCCACTGTTTTGTAGAGCTTCTTGTGAAACTCCCTGACCACACAACAACTCTTTCTTAAGTGGTTAACAAGTTACTCCAAAGCCTTGCTGTTTGTAACTTAGTAAAAATGATTATCTTTCAAAGGGATTCATGGTCAGGCACGGCAATAAGAAACCCTGGATTTGTAGATTTGACTAAAACCCATCAGCACTTTGGGGAAAAATAAGATATTAGGTCCCTGTTGTCCTGGTAAAATTCTGATTTACCTCTCTTGTGCTAACATTTAGCTCTCCTGTAGTTTCAAAATGAATGTGCTGTTTTTAATTTCCCTTCTCAAAAATGGTTGCATAACATTACTAGTACACAGCGGCTGCTTTGGTTACATCCATCTCAGACACTGAACCTCAAAACTAAGTGGAATTACTGGCGAGATACTTCAACCCCTCAATATTCTGCAGGAAAACGAAAAGCCTATCCACATGGAAATTTAGCATTATAGGCATTTTTTGTTAAAATGCATAGCTATTCACAAAGTTTGCTCTTCAGAAACCCATATTTTTCCTTGCATATATCAAGTTTGTCTCTAGTTTGATTTCAGAAAAGTCAGAACAGTATCAACTGAGACCCAAAAGGACTAAATCAACTTTCAGCAGTCAAAAACCTACAGAAACAAAAAAGAACGTTAAAAAATGCTCGATTTCAAATAAAATAACTTACATTTGAAATATTCTTGTTTTCTTTAGGATCTCTTGGAAGAGATCAGCTTGTCTTAAGAAATGGCTTGGTTTTACAAAGCACACCAAAGCACAGCAAATACCAACTATTGAGACTTAGGTCTGTTAATTAGGATACCAAAAATTTATGTTACTCTTATGCTTTTTCCTGCTTGGGACAGAGAAACACCACAGAACTGAAACTCCAAGCAAACGTGGCTGTTCTTGCTCTGTGCATGTCTGTTCATTTCTAGCACTAAGGCGTACCAAGGAATGTTGGGTAATTACCTCCCCCAACTCATCTCAACAGGGTGGATTTGATATGAGGATGGGAAGGAACGTGATGTTGACCCTGATTTGATAGGACAAGGGGTAGTGGCTTTAAACTGAAAGAGGGTAGATTTCAATTAGATCTAAGGAGGAAATTCTTCACTCTGAGGGTTATGAGGCATTGGAACTGGTTGCCCAGAGAAGTTGTGGATGACCCATCCATGGAAGTGTTGAAGGCCAAGTTGGACGAGGCTTTGAGCAACCTGATGTAGTGGAAGCTGTCTTTGCCCATGGTAGGAGTGTTGGAACTAGATGATCTTGAAGGTCCCTTCCAATGCAACCCATTCTACGATTCTATGATTTCAGGCTAAGCGAGGAGAACACAGTAACCATGAGCTCCTGGTCCCTGGGGATGGGCTGGGACACTTCTGTGGACTGCAGGTGGAAAGCCTGCTCCCTGTTCTGCCTGTGTGTTGAAAGGGCCTTATCTGGAGAAAAGCAAAGCCGGCAGCGAAATGAAAAGAAAACACACCGGGTTCTTTGAGGCCCTACAGCAAAACAGGTATAGTAATAGCAATACTTTTTTCTTCTTTGGGTGCAATGTGACAAGGGAAGTGTGTAAAGGATGAGGCTAGTAGCTGGAACAAACCAGCCTCTCATGTGAGTCTTCACAAAGCTTTACTGGTAATATTTTCATGCTGATAGATTTTAAATGATTTGTTACAGTCTATCATTATGACCTATTTCAAATCATAAGGAATGCCCTATTAATTCCTTAAAATGTCATCCTGAAAATGGGAAAGTTTTACAGACTGTCAGGAGTTCTATGCTTTGTTACTTTTGAGCCTCAGAACCAGAGACTTGAACAGGAAGAATTTTTTCCCTCTCTGTCACAGTATATAGAAAACAATTTTGAATGAGCAATTATGTTTATTTTAGCATAATCTATTCATAAAATCAGACGGACTACAATAGAAGGGTAAAAGTTAAGCAGAGTTTCTATCCAATAGCCATAGAGGACTATTTTTAACAAATATGTAACTTGGGGAGAAAAGAAACACCTAATGTGTTAAAGTAAGACAGATGGGGCAACTCATCAGAGGCAGGTTAGAGTCGGGAAGAATCAGCACAGGAGCCTTACACAGATCACTTCTACTTAACATGTTTTTTGAATCTTATAGGTAATCACATAAACTTTTGTATTCCAATAGGCAATCACTCAAACACCATCTGGCACTTAAATGTTGAACTTCACATTTCAAATCACAAGCTGGGTACCTTTAAAAGCTGGTGAGGAGGACTTAGCTTGGGAACCACAGCTTATGCAAAAGACTCAAGCACGGTCATTTGCTGTGGAGATGAAGACAGTGGCTGTCTTTAGGGTGCTAACTTCAGTAGTTGACTCTTCAAGTGGCAGTTTTCCTGCTTGGGAGTAGCACAGTCCCCTACCAAGCATGTGGCTGAACATCCTCACTTCTTCTTTGGAATGAGGATTGGAGAATTCAGCATCTTGCAAGAACCAGGTAGTGTTTAGGGAATTACAGTGCCATGTTTTGCTGCAATTTGTTGTAAAGCTGAGAAAACATTCCTTTAGTAAATTGTAGTTGGAGAATTATTTAAGCATATTGCAAGCCAAATTTTTAATGCTGTAAGCACTAGGACTGTTTTCTGCAACCTACTTATCTGGGGTTTTATCCAAAACACATTAACAACATTTACTGATTCATCGGGGAATGCATCACAATGCACAACGTCCCACAAGTATATCTTGACAAAATGTAATTGTTTTGCTTTAGCAAACAAGGATATAATAGGCAAAGAATGCAATACTTGAATATGACAATGTTCACTTAAAGCCATGCTTTTCAAAATGTAGTCATCATAACTATTTGTTTCATGTTGACAGTGTGCTTGCTGCTGTGCAATAGCAAATAATATGTTGGTAACTTTGAGACAGCATAACAAAGAACAGACATGGCAGAACGGGATGAAGATATTAAAATAACTAAATTGAAGTTATTGGTGTTAAATTCCAATTTTATGGCTACTTTAAAAGAAATGAGTTGCCAAAATTGATTGAGTGGAGAGCTGTAACTGGTGAGATGAGATCAGGAGGATGCAAAGCACAATTTCCAGACTATGCTGTTCCTGTCATACAGCTCAGGCAGCGGTCATGCAGTGTAGTGGGCACTGGTTTTAGAATACTTTACCTGAAATCTACACTCTCAGAATTAGCTCTCCTAAAACTGTGACGGAGATGTTGCAAAAACTGAATCCCACTATCCTCAGGTTGTTTTCTTTTATCATTTCTAGGCATCATGTTTAGCCTTCATCTAGACAAAACTACAGACAAAAGGTGAATATCCATTCATTTTCCCCCTTTTTATTGAATACAAATCATACAAAACGGGTGTGGAATTTAAATATGTTTTGGCTTGCAAGAATGCCCATAAAGGTAGCAGGAATCCAAAATAAGGAATACATAAGAGATAATACATATAAATGCGTATAATAGATAAAAACACCTTTCTTTATTTTCAGGATCTGAAAGATTTGAAGAAATTAGTTCTGAAAATACAAGCAGGCTGGGAGTGGAATTCCCTACAGTTCTGTGAGTTGTGCCAAGACACGTAACAGCAAACTAGGAAGAAAGCTCAGGACAGGGACTTAGCCTCGCCTAAGGGAGAGAGAGGGTAGGAGTCTTCTGTTGTCCCGGGAGCTTTCTTCGTTGAAGGTGCGGAGGAGCTGTTGATCCGAGAGCTCTGCAGGACCACAGGTCTCCTGTAAATGATGGGCTAAAATGTCACCTTTCTCCTTGCTTCTCCACCCACGTTTCAGAAGGTGGTTGATTCGTGAGCCTGTGGCTTCCTGGCATGACTATTTGGTAACAGAACATGCTCAAGATGCTGCTGCCCCCATTCCCTCACCCTACACACACACTGCACAGCAATGCTGCCATTTCTAAGTGACCCAACAAGCAGAGGCTATTCTTTTACTTTGGGGTGGGTGGATCATTGCACCGGGTAGGACTGCGTACTCATAGGGTTTCTACACCTCAGCACCGCCTGTAGCACCCTTCTTGTTCTAAGTGCTGCAGCTCTACCTCAGCTTTTCACGTCCTCTGCCTCTGGCAGCCCATTCCTGCCGCTCCACAGCCCAGCTAGAACAGCAATTGCCAGCACCAGGGAGCCTGCTAGGATGGTCATGTGTGTGCGTACAGCAGGTTCTCTCATACTCCTCCTCATATTCCAGGAGGTCCCAGGGCATGAAGGCATTTTAGGGCCAGATGAAGAGAGAAGTGAGACAGCCTTGAGAAAAGTGGGGGTCTCTGTGGGCTCAGCTTCTCCTTTTAACTGTGATAAAGCCCTGGGACGATTCATAAGACAAATAGAGCTTATCTGAGACAGCATCAACACCTAAGAGATGTGTTCACACTATCTAATTTTAGACATCTAACGTATGTGCTCTGAGCAGTCTTCTGAAGAGCTCTGTCTCTCTCTCTCCATTAAATCTGTCAGGAGCTCAGGAATCCAAGATCCCCTCTTCTGCATCGTTTCCCACTGTTACAAGCCCAAGGTGGCCCAAAACATTGACACCACACAGTTGCACAAGCCGTGTCTTCGCTTCCCAGAGCTCAAGGGCCAGGAGTTGCTAGCTGGTGCATAAAGTACAACACCCTCAGCATTTCTCCTCCTGATGGACCAGTCCCTGCCATGCATGGAGAGCGACTGGGGATGAGGAGGACTCTCTGTCAGTGAGTGCTGCCGAACATTTGCACCCACACATTTTCCATGCTGCCCACCTGGGCAGACCCCTTCCCCATGAAAAGCCATGCTTGAACTTCCTCTGTCATCCAAGGGAGTGGCACAGGGATCCATGAGGCTAGGACTCTTATAACCAAGGCACACAGAACAAAATAAGAAGCCTAGAAAACCAGCATTTTTAGTCTTTTCCAAGAATGGATGATATTTTTATGAAGTGCTTAGCTCCCACTTTGTTCTCTAATAGGACGTGATCTGTCTTGCAACTGCAAAGTGCTTCATATCTTATCCTTTAGTGGCACCACGTTTTATGAAGCCTGTGAAAGTAACGAGACACACAGACTGAGGGCTATTTGCTTTACTGAATTGCAGGAGCAAATTGTTAGTGCTAACAAAGAAAGGATCTTGGTGTGCTTGATCTGTCCACGTTCAGTGACAGCTGCTGGCAAAGAAGATAAAAAGGGAATCTGTGTTACGGACAGCCATAGGGGAATGGAAACAAAAGAAAAATATCTCCATAGTCTGTGAGCTGATTTTTTATTAGTGTATTAAAGGAGTGTGTGACTTGCTAGTCACAATAAAAATGTTAAAAGTAACCAATGGGTAGTTCAAGTCCAAATTTTACTGCTCTCAAAGTCAATAAAATAAAAGGTTTGCAAACCTTAAACATTACTGAAATATCCTCCGGATGAACGTGTTATCAAAATATAATTTTTTCTTTGGATTTTGTAAAACCCAATGAATTATACCAAATCTGACTTATAAGAACGATATACCAGATCAATCTTATTTTTTTTAACTGAGTGAAGGCAAACACTGAGCCAACATCAGAAATAATATATGGGCTTGAAAATATACTACTGAAATTCAAGAATCAAATTCTAGATCTGCCAATGCAAAAATGGTTAACCAAATTTCCTATGAAAAATGTCTGACCGTCCCTGGCCAGGGAGTGGGGATCCTCATTTGCGCAGACAGGCAGCGGCATTCCTGTGATACCTGAGCACCTGTTGCTTTCCACCCCTGGCCGTGCATACTGAAGGAGTGGTGCAGCCACTGTACGATGCGGATGGAATGAATCGGCGTGGTGTGGGCAGCTGTCTGTCAAAGACTATGGGCCTGTGTCACCCACCCGCCCTGCTCAGCGTGGCACAGAGCTTGTCAGTGCACCTAGCTGCAGGAAAAATAAAAACCACCCTCTTTGAGTGTTTTTTGCTTAATCCCATGCTGAATCACATTCAATGTACCTTCCTGAAAATGCCACCCAGTGGAAAAAGATTCAAATAATGTGCTCTTAAAAGAACAGTCCCTATTTCCCCTGCAAAAACTTGCCTGATCATAGCTCTCCCCACCTTTTCAGAATCGTGTGATTTGTGTTTGATTTAAAGACTAAATTCTGATATTTTTCTTTAACTACATTGATCCTTCAGATATTTCGATGGTATTGTGGAAATTGGATTTTGATCTTCTCCTCCTCCCTCAGGTTTAGAGTATATTCCCTGTTGTTCTAAGTTGATACGTGACAATTTTCACCTATGGAGAATCTGTTTCCTAGGTTCTGAAGCAGAATCAGACTCACTCCTTGTTTCTTCTGTTCTTAGCAGAAATCTCTCACTACCCTCCTGGGACCTTCCCTCTCTCACATGTGAGATGTTTGAGGCTCCAGGTTTTTCCCAGCGAGACTCCAGAATTGCTCTGTTTACTTAGAGCTAAGAAAATGAAGATATAACCAGAACCAGGCAGCATTCAGTTTCTGATTCAGTTTCATCCTGAAAGCAGACTTTGCATGAAAATCGGCCATTTTAGTAAATCCAGCTACCTTTTTCAACATACTCTCTGCCTAGGGTAGCAGTTGGAAAAGCCAGGTGTATTGATCTGAGTAGTTCTTAACACACACACACAAACTGGAAGATACTCAAAATAGCACTGAGCTTTCCAGTGAGCTCAATCACTGTGAAAAGCAGACATCCAGACTGGTCAAGCAGATCTGCATCATAAGCCCGCATATACGTTCCTCTTGTACACAAAATCAAAACTTAGGCTGTTGGTTGTGAATATACACGATTTAGGAGATTTTTATTCATCATAGACTTAAAGGCAGAAATAGTAAACAGGAACAACTTCATAAGGGATCTAACAATTTTCTGTTAAAAAGCAATTAATTCAGGAGCCAAAGGAAACCTAGACTTATTGTTATGCAGTATAAAATAGATTTCTAACCGCTGATTTTATTTTCTTGAAACGTGGAGGAAAACAATAATTACAAGAAAAGCAATTGGTCACAGCTTTTGCAATGACCTAGCAGCACAGTAAATCCAGAAATACTCAGTAAATACAAAATACTTTGGTGGACTTTGCAGGATTCATGCTGATGTAAGAGATTAAGATTATCTTCACAGTTCTACAGGGCAGGTTGGAACCAGTCTTGCCACACATTATAAAAATTTTAATCCACATTGTGACTTTACATGTGGAAAATTAACAAAAGCAATACTGCAGTTGAGCATGAGATTTATGTCACTACCAGTTGCACCCCGTTGACAACTATTTACAGTATTGTCTTGAGAGTGCTGATTCACTCCCACAGCCTGAACTGTGGCATTAAAGTTATTAAGAAAAAGAACAGAGAAGAAACCCTCTCTTATGTTATTGCTATTTGGTAACCATCTGATTTGGAGCCACTTGGGCACGTACTGTGTGGATACAACCTCTGTGGATGGAATGGCTGCCAAGCAGAGAATATACAATCTCTCCTTCTCCTCTTCTCATGCTTACTGCCCGATGAGTGTAGGTTGCTGCATTATGCAAGCTAAAAACATTTGCAGTGTAGGTGGTTTCAGACAAATAGAAGAAAGGCAAACAGCACGTCTGAGAAGGGAACAACAGGTTTGTCTGATGGCATCCCCAAGCTGAAGGATGATTCAGCAGCTCGTTTGGGATTCTTTTCTCTTTCCCCAGCTTACTAACCTACTCGTTGTCAGACACCTTGTGACAAACCAAAAAGGACAACGCTGCATGTAGTCAGACTGTTCAGCTTCTAGGTAGCTTTCCCCAAGCTGGCGCCTACTGGAGCTTGCAGCAGTGTCTGTCCAGGGCACGTGTCTGAGTCCACTTTACTGCTGTGTTGTTAAATCTCTCTCCTACACAGAAAAGCAATACTGGCAGAGTGTGCCAGGGCCTGTGCAGCTGAGGGTGGATGCTAGAGAGCCTCTGCAGCCAAAGAATTTTGATTTTTCTCTTGATCTGAGACTTTAGTCTTACAAAAAAAAAAAATCGAACACAAGAAAGGGAATTATGATCAGACGTTGCTGCCTAGGTCTGATAGTGTTTTAGACTGAGAAAGTCTCTCAAAGGGACAATGCCATGCGGAGGAAACCATACAACACCACTAATGATATTTAGTGGGCTAATATATCCCTGTGAAAAGGGACCAGTTGTGATACATATCAGTGAGAAAGGAAGAACCAGTCTGATGAATTTAGGAGACTTGGAACAGCGTAAAGTAATCGGACCTAATAGTAATTTTTATGAAGGATTTTGTATTGGAAGGAGACAGTAAACAGAAGCAACAGTATGCAGACTGACAATGTGAGTGTTTCTAGCTGCAGTGCATTTCCAATGCTCTACCTGAAGCAGCAAGAGAAAATGTCCAGCATTTCAAGTCTGTGGTTGACAGCAGGCAAGAAACCTGCAGAAAATTCGACGCACAATCCTGCAAGCCTAACATCCCAGAGATAATATCTGTTCTGTAACTGCAGTCTCCAGTTCTCCGCCTCATTGTTCTTTCACCCTCCTTTTAAACGACTGTCGTCTAAGACCAAGTGTTGCTAGTCAAAAATCTCGTAAGACTTTAAAAAATAATTAAAACTGCCCAAAAAATAGCACTGTTGTCAGTCAGCACACACACATGCATAGACAGCTTCTCCAGAAATATTCAGGAACCATGCAACACTGTTTACTGAATAATAACTTCTTAGAATGGATATTCTGGCACTACACATATACAGAAAGACCACCAGCAGTATTGTATCAGGGTACGTTTTTGGTTTGTGAGATGAAGTGAGGAGCCCTGATGAGCAAAAGGGAAATGTACAGCTGAAGAAATCCCAGTGACAAGACTTCTAGTGTAGTCTGGGGTTTTTCCTGTAAATGAGGGTTTTTCCTGTACTTTAAGTTATAACCAAATGCTTTTCTACTAAACAATAGCAGTCTCAGCAAAAGTGTTTTGTTAAAATGAAAAAAAGACAAAGACCAAAACTAAAACCCATTTAAATTTTTGGAAGAACAGAAGAAATCTAACAGACCTAAGGCTTTGCTTTTCTTTGCCCCTGCTTATTCTTTGCTAGATATCTACACACTCAGTTTTTCTTTATTGGTAACTGCTTTGAAGTCCTGTGAGCTTATGTGTCAATCCATATGCTCTGTCACATGCAGTCAGTTAGTTTACATTGTCTGACTACTGGCTGTAACTTTTAATACGTGTGGGACCTAACACAATTATCTCTGGTTGTGGGGAAGTCTTAGAGCAGTCAGTAGGAGCATAAAATGAATGAGGACTTCAGGAGTACAGTGTTTGCTCTGCCTAGTATTTCCCAAGTGTCAAGGCACAAAAGAAACCCAAAAATATGAGATAATCCAAACCCAAACCCAAACTAAAGAAACAAACATCCCCAACCCTCAACCTAAATACAAGTAGAATGATTATTTCTTTTTTTGTCTAAAGAATAGAGAGTTTAAAAAAGCCTTAGAGACACAGTTTATCATCATTCACACAGATGTGGAGTACTGATTTCCCAAGAGTTTTCTTGGCTCTACAGCTTAGTAGTTATAAATCAGAGGTACACTACTCGGTAGCAGCACTGGTGAGTTTTCACTGTCTTCATCTTGCTCCCAGAAATGGCCTTTTTAAAGTGTTCACAGCACTTCAACTGTAGCACAATCACTGAATACTTTGAAAAAATATCACAAAACTAAAGGACAAAAGCATATCTCAAAAATCATTAGTACTATTTACTTCATATAAGACAGAGACTACAATAGCTAGAGCTAACAAGGTAAGAAGCATCATGGCACGTAACCATGCCTTTTGCTGATATTTCCTGAAGAGTGACTGTTTTACAGCATTAGATGCCCAATCTAAGCCTGTAAACATGTTAAGTCATTGCAGGTGTGACAGTACTTTGTGGACATCAGAGTACACAAACACTCTTAATAATTTAAGATCACCAAGAAAGACCATAACGAATGCTGGATTAATTGCCTAGTCTAAGAGGAGATCACGCTGCAGCCTTTACTGCTGTCAAATGGCCAGCTTTGAGAAACCACCAAAAAACTTGGTGGATACTTTGGCAACTTTCCACATATTAACAGATCTTGAAACGTGACACCAAATTCAAACATACTGACCAAAGCCAAGTTCTTGTCCACCTCTGACCTGAACAAGGCTCACAATCCTGCTTACATAACTTTATGTATGTTAAAAGATGAAAACACATCCTCTTAATCATACCATCTTATTTTAAAATAGCTTTTGATGGTATTGTTTTAATAAAGGTAGTTGCGATCATTACATACAGGGTACAGGAAAAGCCTGTCTTTAAATGACTGCAGCCAATGTCATTTACTAGAACTGAGTTTGGCCCAGGATGAGTTATAAAGACCACTTTAAATTATAATGAGGTGTTTATTGCCAGGAAAGCTCCTCTCTTCAATACAAATTCCCACTTTTCTCTCCCCAAAACAATTGACAAGTATAGTTAGTCCAAAGGTTAGAGTCTGCAAATGCTAATAGTTCATTGAAGTGGCAATTAGATATTACCTGATTCAAAAGTAAAAAATTTGTAGATGATAGAGTAGTAAATCTACCTGTACAAGCACATAGACATGAGAATAGTCTGATCACACTACGGTTATGAAAGACAAGTAGTAGTATAAAATATTTGGAATATTTTCTACTATTCTGATATTTTCTAATCTGAGAAACTAAATGAAACATGTATAGTATGGCTGCAGTAATAAAAAACCCCCAACAACCTGCAGATACATTGCTGTGTAACAATGTATGCAGGCTTAATGCATAGAAATACAGCAAATCACAATACATAACCGAATATTGGCAACTAGAGCCACGTTCTTCATGTTCTGCAGCACAGAAGGGGAGCTCTTTAGACTCAGATCCACTTGTCTCTGGTCCCTTTAGCATTCTGCCAGCTCATTCCTGAGCAGCCTACAGTAAACAAGCAATGCAGAAAAGAAACCAGGAAAGCACAGCAGAGAGAGACTTATGGAAAACAATTAGGTGTCCTTCAGACTTTTTTGTCTTTAAGTGGGAAGTGTATTATTTTTACTCTGTTAAAATGCCACAGGTATACTGTAGACCGGAAGGAAGATATTAATCTTACTTTTTCACAGACAGTTCACATGTATTTGGTTACTGTCTTAAAGCAATCAGGTAAACCAGTAAACGTCTATGTTTTTTGCCTCTGGTCTCATTTTTTCAGGATGAAGTGGAATACTACTGCTGCTGCACTTACCTCTGTGTTGTCTCCTATCTATGCTGGATAGAGGCTCAAATTATTTTTAGCACTCTGAACTTGCTTATTTCATTCTTATTTTGAACATATAGGAAATCATCCCTGCTGTCATTGGAAAGAGCCTATGAAACACAATTTATATCCTGCTGGACTTGGGAAAAAAAAAAAAAAAGAAAAGAAATCAAGGCCTTAACATCATAGATGTCAGTCTGACTGAAGATCTAGTCTGATCATACAGACTGATAGTAGAAGAATCTTCCTGGTCCTCAGTGCTTACCCTGACCATGGCCACAAGAATGTTTTTTTCCTGGCCTCTTGTTACAAGAGACTATATACTGGAACCATGTAGCACTTACACTTGAAGTTGTTCACTTATCTGTGTTGAGGCTGGCACAGTACCTCTCTGAATTTGTATCAGTGGCTTCATTTTGGTAACAGCACAGTGAAAAAAGGTAAAAAAAAAAAAAAAAAGATAAAAGAAGACTAACACTTCTTCCAGACATATGTTCTGAAAAAACAGATGAACGTGTCCCTTAAAACTTAGATAAATATCATAAATTATGCCATCTATAGTGACTTTGTTTGCATGACTCTAGATACCAATGATTTCAGCCATGCTTTTATTTTTCAACAGTTAGTAATTGCACAGACAATGACCTTGCAATGTATTTTTCTGGCTTGAAAATCACAGTTTCAGTGCCTCTTCCTCCTTGGGCCATGATTTTCTGGCAGCCGTTGGGAGAAATTGGCAGAAGTAAGAGCAAATCAAGCACTACAATGGCTGCAGGCTAGAAAGCAAGATTACCCTAGCTGGCCTTGTATAGGACAACTAAGTAAGTTCCGAGCACATGAGTGGTGGAAAGGCTGCTGACAATGGGACCCGAGGTAGGATTAGCAAAGACTTTATACCTCCTGCTTTCCATGCTGAAGTAGGGGACTCTCACAGTCTCCTTTAATCTGAATAGTAAAATATTATACCCTGTTAAGACACCACATAGATGTTTGTGGCCAGCTCCTTAGCTTTATAATCCTCAAGAAAGAAAAACCTTGTATTTGAAGAAGTACAGGACATCTGTGACAATGAAGCCCTTTGTCAAAGACTACACAGACTATCATACACCTTCAGTGGCTTAGATAAGAATGATCCTAACTTGACCAGTATAGGATTTCAACGAAACTTCTGTGGTGTGTTCCCAATGGAGGAAAGAAAATTACACATCATGGCAGTCTTTAGGGTCTCATTAACCTGGCACGTCTGGCAAATGAAGAAATAAAACAAATGCAAAATGCCTGGAGGCTGCCACCATCTTTAAGACCTTGAAAAACAATTTCATAATGAAATCAAATGTTTTTGAGGTATTAGACTGACCCTACAGGACAATGCATTAATTTGGTGTCTTTGCGTGCCTCTTTACTTTCCTTGTGCTCGTTATGCACTAAAGATCTGTTGGATTAGGGCCTCCATTCCCACGGGAGTATCAAGGACTTCATTTACAGTATATACCCAAAGTGCATTGCATGCTTTTGCTTTTAAAATTCACCCTCCTGTTAAGCTTTCACCCATCCCAGGAAACACTGGTGATGTTGTAAGGCCAGGGATCACTCGTAGCACCTGCACTGCTCTGTCAACTGTTGATGTCCATTATCAAAGTTCTCAGTTTCTGAATATTAGAATAGCCCCTCCAGCCAAATCTCTGGAAATAGCACCAGGTACTGCATGAAGGAACACAGGTGCCGAAGAGCTACTTCCTATGTTGGTTTGCAGATTCTCAATTCTCATTATTGTACAGTAACAGAAATAATAATCTTTATGGGATAGCATACCAACTTGTCCTTCTATTAACTCTGGATTTACAGCAATAACTCAATTTACTTCAGCAGTATTAATCTAGCTATTGCTTCCAGAGCAAAGTCTGGATGCACAGCTTATAGGAGAGGGCCATTTGAAAAGGCTTTTCGTTTTATGTCTTTCACAGAACTCAACTCTTTATTGCTCGTCAACGAGCAGCCTCATCTTCGGTACCGCATTACAGGGCTATCTGAAAACACAGCCCCAGTGACAATGTGAAGATGTTTACTGACAATAATATTAGAATGGAAAAAAAATAGTGGGGAAAAAAAAAAGGGAGCATCTAATCTCTGTAAGTGGACTTCAGATGATAGATAAAGTTAGGGGAAAACATGCAAGCAAACAAAAAAACAGCGGAGCACAATGGTCTGAACTTATCCCAAGTATAACTTCAGCCAGCTGGCCAGTACCTGGTTGTCAAAACATGTTTAATGAGGAAAGAAAGAAACAAAAGAAAGTATAAAAATCTATCCTAGAAAATAGCACATTAGTTTTGTTTGGATAAATCAGGATGCCTTCTATAATGCAATATTTTGAGATAAATTACTTGTTACTGCAACTCCTGTATCAAGATATAATCCTTATCATTTTTGTGACCCCTTTCATCCCCCTTTTTATTTCACAACATTCTATAAGTACCCAATGTGCTATTTTCTTATGATTACAGTAAAGAGGAGTTTTAGGAACCTTTGTACCTATATCACTGTGGAAATAAGATACACATATACATCTATGATCGCTCCTTCTCTAGAGTAAAAACCTACATTATCTGTACAAGCTGATGGCTAATTGTTCTGGATAAGATATGAGTGTCTTATTCCTACTCACTACTTCGGAAATTCATTTGTTTTAATGTAGTTGCACATAGCAAGCAGTAAAGTAGGTTTTATGAAGCCAATAATGCAGATATAATACTTGAGGAATTCCTTTTGGTTTGGATATATTTATTTTTCCAAAGATTTTGTTTGAGAGAAAATGAGATTGCTATCTGCTGTTTCCTTATTTTTTTGCAGGAAAGCAAAGGGTTGTTGACTTCCTCTCCCCTCCCTTCCTTCCTTCTTTCTGAAGGTACTGTACTCATCTGAAAAAAAGAGAACGAAATGATTGTTCCTGTTCTCTTTCTTAAGTCATTTGAAACACTGTCCCTGCTAGTTTTCTAAGTTTACTGCAATCTGTGCACGGGGGGAGGGAGAGAGAGGCAGAGAAAGACAGAGATTACCAACATGACAGCAGGTAGAGAGTTTAGGGCAAGACTCCTTCCAGCTTCAACAACTGGTAAGTTAAGTAAAAATGCTTTTATGGTTAACTCTTTAGAAGTGCGGTATATATGCTTTTGTATTAAGAAAAGGCATTAATCAGGTATGCATTTAACTGATAAAAAGACAATAACTGGATACATTGACAAGCAGCATATTTACGTGCTAGATCCCTATAGTCTGTTTTTTAGACACTGGTGATAGTAGCATACGGATTAATCAATGCAGATAAGAAAGTGTTTTCCCGTGAGGCTGAGAATACTCATAACATAGTCTGCTGCGAATTTTGCATATGTGGCTTCTGCGACCAGAATCTCTTTACAGGCTTCGCTAACTTTATTCTGAATGTTTCAGCAAGATTCACTGGGCCATTGCTGAATTAAAGAGAGAAGCTGTGTCATGTGCAAAATGATGTATTTCATATATCATCTGCCACTACTGAAGTCTGCTCCAACCCGTCAACGTGTGCTGTGGTGGGAGAAGAACTACTCGGGCTTTTTTTTTGCTTCAAACGGCATTGTGTTTATGATTACACATGTTTATCTACTCATCTGTGTATACGATTAGTCTGAGAACAGTGACATTTGAGACATGGTAAGAGAGTTCCAGGTTTTCCCTTGAAAAAAAAAAAGTTGATGTTGTGTAGTATGTAACAACACAGAGGCTGATCACCAGCATCAGTAATAGGATGGACTCTAATGTTCATTTGTTGTTTGCATTATTGTAGATACCAATAATATTTTTCATGTTGGGCATAAATATATCAGAACGATCAGAAGTGGCCTGTAAATCGAGTGATTGAATGCAAAGGTATGTTTCAAATATTGGGACAGAAAAATCAGACACACCCCCTTCCCCATGATTTTATAAAAGCAGAACGCAGAGGTGGGGGAAAGAATCAGGACAGGTGTCCATTTCTTTGCAGAAGGAGAGCTTGATCATCTTCTGATCCACTACTTCTTCAAGTAGCAGCTCTCTGAAGTGCAGGCTTCTCTGCAGGATGCCTGGAGCCCACACAGGGCAGCTCTAAATGGCGGGCAGGCATGGCGGAGGGCCAGCAGGCAGCTCCAGCTGCCCCGCTCCCGCTCCTGCTCCCACTCCTGCGCCCGCTCCTGCGCCCACTGGGGCACCTGGGCAGCACCTCCACCCCCAGACAGCCCTCTGCTCCCACCCCTCACTGAACCAACTAGAGGAAAGGATTTTCTTCTCCCTCTGTCTGGTGTCTTTCTGCAAGTTTTTCCATAGGAAGGAGTGATCTACCCCAAATTCAGCCTGGGTTCTGGGTAAGTTGTAGATTCCCTTCGCTTTAGGAGCAGCAGATGGGTTCTGCCAAAGGAGGTAGAAATAACTTTTTCCTTGTACTCGGTAGCTTAACCTTGCAGCTTGGTCCAATTTGGCACCAATTATTAGGTTTATTTGGTTATATTTAACCCACAAACAATCCTCTGCTCATAGCGAGTAAATGTCAGATGTTGCCGTGATAACCACTTGTCGCATCTTTCCCTCAGGACGCCTGGGTTTATGTTTTTTGTGACTAAATATTCATTCAAATTAAATAAATTATTTGGACACCTATTTTGACAGCTTCATGTCAAGCATCTGGAAAATCACTTTTTACTTCAAGTGAGAAATAAAGGAGTCTCTCAAACATTAAGAAACTATATCAGTTCTGTATTTTTAGTGGTATTTTGCCCAAACTGCAGAGTGTTAGTCTGGATTGCAATCACCTGTAAGTTTTGATCTGGTTAGTTCAGAAATTCAGTTTACCATGTAGGTTAAGAGCCAGTTGCAGCCTTTAGGTATAGATTTTGTTTCTGAAGATACTGAACACTAATTTATTCTTGATTTGGACCATGTATACAATAAATTCTTTCCCTGAGAGGTTGTCTGGAATACTTAAATAAGAATATGTCTGTTCATAATCATAGTAGGTGGCCAAAACCAGTACATGCTATTTTTAAATCCATTTCCCAATAATGAAAGCACAGAAAGAGCATTTTTAAAGGAATGCTTAATAATTTGACAATAAAAAATGGACCTTGGATTTTGAACTTCCTTCTTAGATTCCAGCTATTGTGTTTACTTTTCCTTCAAATAATACATCTTTGCAATCATTTGGAGTTTATTTGCTTTCACGTTGTATAATTTATTACTAGAATAACTGTAACATGATTTAGTGTAATGGTAATTTGTAACACAACTGATATTTTTCTCGAGGTGTCAGGAAAAGGAGATTTTTGGTTGATATGTTATTCTTATCCCACATTGCCAAGATATTTACAAGCAGAAAAAGATATAGTCTGAGGCTGGATTGAGTACAGCTCTACTAACAGCTTATGCCACAAACTAAATATTTGTGAAATGAATTTTCAGTTATTCACCTTAGCATTATAAAAAAAAAAATAAATTGAAGCAATAAACCAAGAATAAAAAGAGAGAAGTTCTGTTTATTTTGCTTAAAATCTTATTGCTTTTATGGCTAAGAGCCATAATTGTGTATATAGCATGCATAAGTAAATGGTCAATCAATGTATGTATTTTCCCAGAGAATTGTTTAAAGCCATTATTTCCATTTTATTTGTCCTCAAATATAATGAAACAAAATACAGAGAGATTTTGCTCCTGTTCTGGAAAATGAAAACAAAACTACACCAATGATGGCAAAGATGTTACAGAACAAGTTGCAGTCCATGGAAATCCCAAGTTAACAGGCCTATTTCAAAAAGCATAGAAACTGATAGAAGTCTTTCTGTAAACATCAATTGCTTTTTTTATATTTAGGACCAGCTTATTTAATGGTGAAAAACTGTTGAGAATGTGAGGTTTGGATGCAGAATAGTAGCACTGAGTTACATTCCTAGTAACATTTTGGCATCTCTAATACAGATTTTTATCAGGAGATAAGTTGAATCTTTGAATTTTAAGTAGTTTTTAATTGTTTTCTCATTCTTTCAAACAAGCACATCAATAAGATCCTTGCCTAGGGACTATTTGGATGTAAAGCAGACAGTGGTGGACCAAAAGGCAAAGTGCATCTCACAGATGAATATACTGGCATGGGTTTTAGGTGCTGTTTCTAGTAGCACCAGATAGATATGCAGGATTTGGAATGGGAGAAGCACAGAGGGATGAATCATGGTAACAACCCAAGACAAGCCTCATATCCAGAGGCAGAAGAGTATGGATTACTCTTATAGCACTTATATTAGTTCCAATCTTTGATATTGCAAAGCCTCGATGATGCAAAAAGACGTATATTTACATGGACCACTCCACTCTGCCAGACATGTTAGCAGAATACCATCCTGGGAAACAAAAGCAGTAAAGGTTGCATAAGGTAATAGGTTTTTTCTGTGGCCATGGTGTAAGGACAAAAGTCAGGAAAAGGCATGTAAGTACTAGTTGATAAGAAATGATCCATAGCTTCAGAGCACTAATGCACATTCCCCAGTAGTAATTGATCCAATGAAACAAGCTACTCCTTCAAACAGACCTT
Source organism: Tauraco erythrolophus (assembly GCF_009769465.1). Classification (NCBI taxonomy): domain Eukaryota; kingdom Metazoa; phylum Chordata; class Aves; order Musophagiformes; family Musophagidae; genus Tauraco; species Tauraco erythrolophus. The sequence continues at coordinate 31,347,690 of NC_141496.1, forward strand.
AAAAATTCTGTGTAGACTGCTACAAATAATTGTAAAATCACTAATTTGTTTGATGGACTAATTTTATACTCCAATCAATTTTTAAAAGCAGACCACCTGTTGAAACCAAATGAGCATTTTCTTCTTACATACCGTAATATTCCCCACTCTAGTTTATCATTCCAAAAGACCACTGAAAAGGAGGGAATGTTAGCTTGGAGAAGAAAGAATTATAGAGACACAAATAACGTGAAGCCTTTAAAAAGAAAGAAACAGTTTGAAAAAAAGATGACTTGACTTGGAATTATCCTATTTCTGCTGAAATGCTGATATTCTGAAACTGAGACCGCAGCTCTCCATTGCAGTTAAAGTGCAGTGGAATTTTATAGATGATATTCAAATTTTCATCCAATGAAGAGGCTTAAGTTAATACTTACTGGTTATTTAAGACACATATTGAACTGCATGCTGGATGCCTGATTTTTCTTTGTATCTATGTGACAGGGATTAGTCCTTCTTGCCTGGCTTCTAAAATACTAATGATCCAATGAAAAATATTATTTAATCTTTGCTTTGGTTCCTTCCAAACTTAATACCTTTATGACATGCTTTTGTGAAACAAATGGGTTTATGCTAGTTTTATCCTGATCTGGATAAGCAAAACATAGCATTTTCTTTCTAAACTAATAATGTTTAATGTATTGTAAAGACTTCTAATGTCACTGGAAGTAATTAAGCCAAGTAATCGTATATTAAAATATTTTCACTCTCTGAAGGTTACGGGAAGAAATTATGTGAATATTTGCTGGTTTTTTTACTTTCACTCCTTATTTCCTGCCTTGTATGTTAAAAGGCATAATAATGCTACACATTATTATTTGAATGAAGAAAGCAAAAAAATATTATTCTTACTTTCTCTTCCCTCCCTCTTCTACTATGACAGCTAAAATACTGACATGTTTTGCTTCTACTTTCTGAGTGTGTATGAATTCATGTGTTTTAAAAGAAAAAACTTAGGATAAAAAGTGTGTTTCCTGAAAACCTGTATTTCCCTTGCCAATATTAGTAAAAAGTAAAACTAGAAACATCCAGCTTTCATAGAATCATAGAATCATAAAATCATGGAATTATAGAATCATAGAATGGTTTGGGTTGGAAGGGACCTTAAAGATCATCTAGTTCCAACCTCCCCGCCATGGACAAGGACACCTTTCACTACACCAGGTTGCCCAAAGCCTCATCCAACCTGGCCTTGAACACTTCCAGGGATGGGGCATCCACAACTTCTCTGGGCAACCTGTTCCAGTGCCTCACAACTCACACAGTGAAGAATTTCTTCCTAATATGTAATCTAAATCTACCCTCTTTCAGTTTAAATCCATTGCCCCTTGTCCTGTCACTACATGCCCTTGTAAAAAGTCCATCTCTCCAGCTTTCCTGTAGGCCTCCTTTAAGTACTGGAAGGCTGCAATAAGATCACCCCAGAGCCTTCTCTTCTCCAGGCTGAACAGCCTCAGCTCTCTCAGCCTGTCTTCACAGGAGAGGGGCTCCAGCCCTCGGATCATCTTTGTGGCCCTCCTCTGGTCTCGTCCCAACAGCCCCATGTCCCCCTTATGTTGGGGACTCCACAGCTGAATGCAGTATTCCAGGTGGGATCTCATGAGAGCAGAGTAGAGGGGCAGAATCACCTCCCTCAACCTGCTGGCTACGCTTCTTTTGATGCAGCCCAGGATACGGTTGGCTTTCTGGGCTGCCAGCACACATTGCCAGCTCATGTTGAGCTTCTCATCCATCAGCACTCCCAAGTCCTTTTCCTCAGGGCTGCTCTCAATCCATTCTCCTCCCAGTCTGTACTTGTGCTTGGGACTGCCCCGACCCACGTGCAGGACCTTGCACTTGGCCTTGTTGAACTTCAGAAGGTTTGCACAGGCCCACCTGTCAAGATCTCTCTGAATGACATCTCTTCTCTTCAGCATGTTGACCACACCATACAGCTTGGTGTCGTCAGCAAACTTGCTGAGAGTTCATTTGGTCTCACTATCCATGTCACTGACAAAGAAGTTAAGCAGCACCAGTCCCCATATCAATCCCTGAGGAAACGCCTCTCATCCCTGGTCTCCACTTGGACATCAAGCTGCTGACTGCAACTCCTTGAGTGCGACCATCCAGCCAATTCCTTATTCACTGAGTTATCTGTCCGTCAAATCAATGTCTCCAATTTAGAGACAAGGATGTCTTGTGAAATAGTGTCAAATGCTTTGCACAAGATGACATCGGTTGCTCTTCTCTCAACCTCCAACACCATAACCCCAATGTAGAAGACCACCAAATTGTCACACATGACTTGCCCTTAGTGAAGCCATGTTGGCTGCCACTAATCACCTCTTTCTGTTGCAGGTACCTTAGCATAGTTGCCAGAAGGAGCTGCTCCATGATCTTGCTGGGCATAGAGGTGAGATTGTAGTTCCCTGGGTATTCTTTTTTCCTCTTTTTAAAAATGGAGGTTATGTTTCCCCTTTTCCAGTCAGTGGGAACTTCAGTGAACTGCCACGACTTCTCAAATATGATGGATAGTGGCTTAGCGTCTTCATCTGCCAGTTCCCTCAGGACCTGCAGATGCATCTCCTCAGATCCCATGGACTTGTGCACCTTCAAGTTCCTTAGATGGCGTTGAACCTGATCTTCTGCTACAGTGGGTGGTTCTTCATTCTCCCTCCAGCTGCTTGTGCTCCTTAGCAGCACTAGAAATCAGAGAACACTGAAAAATAGAGATGTTCCTTGAATCTGAGGATTCATTTAATTACAAAATCTACAAAGTATACTGAGTCTCGTATATTGATAACATTACTTTTCACTAATGAATCAGAGAAAGGTACAACTGATTGGAAATTGAATGCAAGGACATGAGAAGGGTCAAATATTTTTAGTTGTTTTTCTTAGATGATGCTGTACTACAGGAATACTAATGCACAGGAAGCAGGCATTACCCACACAGTACTCTGTCTGGAGGCCTGATGAAGAATAGAAACCACCTAATTACTCCACGTGGAAAGAATTTTGCAGGATGGTGTTGCCAGGGTGGAGGGGCAGGTGTGGCAGCTCTGGTATGGGCGTATGTGGATTAGCCCCTTCTTGGGGAGCAGCTTATTCTGACAACAGGCTCTCTGATAAGCCACAAGTGTATTGACTGGGAGGAACAAGATGACTTCCAGTCTTCCTCTTCACTGGTTTGTTGCTATTCCTGACTGTGCAAAAGGCACTTATGCTTTAGTCTTCTTTGGTTAGGGTTGCAATCTAGCTATTAGACTCTTTTTGGAGTGATGAAGGACCTTTTGTTTTATGGAGGGCTCTATGTTGGATATGCTATTAAGGACTTCGTAAATTAGAAAGAGTATGTCCTCTTACCTACACCCAATACACTAGATTTAAACCAAACTTAAATATGCCTACTGTAAAGTTACTCAGGAAGAACACATTGAAATATAGTTACTATTTCAGGTTTAGTCTTCTCTCTGAGATGCTTTCTAAAGCAAGTAGTGTTGCAGCTTGGTGTTTCAGCTCCAAATAAAAATTATTTGAAAGCAGTAAAAAGGGGATGTCTTTTATGCAGTACTTCCAGGTAGCACAATACCTTTCTACCTGTCTACTTTTTCTTGAAAGTATTTTGAATAAATATGTAACAAAAACAATATCAGGAAGTGAAAAGGAAAAGGATGACCTGTTTTCAGAGCACCTGTCAACTTCTAAGGAACAGCAGAACTTGTTTGAAACACCTGATAGCACCAGCCCACGCTGGACTGGTTCCCTAGGGCAGGTTTCTGAAGCTATGAAGATTGTCTGATATTGTCCAAAGCTATTGTCCTTTGATAGGAATTCCAGAAAACTGTAGAGGACCTCCAGGAAGTGCAAGCTGACAACAATGGGCTTGTACGTTTACCAAAAACTAAACCCATCCATTTGTAACGTGTCAGAAATTTTTTCCGCAGCACCACAGCAAGGAATTACACTACCATGAATGTTATATCAAGCAGTTTTTCTGCATAATGCTGCACTCACTGGGTTTCCAGAATAATTTTATATGACTGTAGGTAACATTTTGTCAGGATGCTACGGAAACAATCACATACATCAGAGATATGGTGCTGACCGACTCCTCCTCTGTATCTCCTCTTCCCTCTGCCAGAAAAATCAAAATACTGATTAAAGCCTTTCGATCTCAAAAACATTAATTTATTTTTTCAAGTCCCACAAAAAGATAAACCCCCTGTAACCTCAAGCTACAGGTAAAGAAATGTGATTGAACAGTCATCACTGGATTCTGTAAGCAAATGATCAGGACTCGGTATTCCCTCTAATCACAGTAGTGAGGATTTTCACTAGCTTGTTTACTACTAGACACAGAAAAAAAATGCATGAACAGGCACCCAGTGGAAGGCATTGAACGCAGTTAGGGCAGTAAGTCAGAACAGAATTCACACAACTATTTATCCTCTGAGTAACGTCACACTGCCCATACCACAGCCATGTCTGCTGTTCCTCCTGAAACACAGCAATAATTTCTATCAAATCCTACAAGTTTTTGTCTGTGGCACTTGGCATTTTTCCAGGGAAAAAGCTCTGAACAGAATATTGGGGGTGGGGGGAATGAGATAAAGAATTACATTAGTATATAAGGTGGTTTTTCACAAAAATTCATTTTATATTGCTGGTTGGCCATTCCTAATCATGGAGTAAAGTCACAGTGGTTTGGTGATTTGTTTGGTTTCCTTTTCCTTGTGATGAAAATCTGAACTGAGTTAGTACCCAGGACAAGACTTTGGCATCACTGACAGTGAAGGATTGGTGCTAGAGTGGTTTGGGAAATGTTCAGAATTTCAAATTTCAAACTATGTTGACTTTCTTCTCACTCTTTTTTTTTTTTTCTTTGGCAAAAAGTAATTTCTTATTTGTTTGTAGCTTTAGTCTTTGTTCCAGTATCCGTTGATGGCATTTGGCTAAGTCTGAGCTGCCTTTCCTACTCCATATGCTAGTTTATTGAATTTAGTAAAACTGGCATTTGAAATGTTTCAGTTTAAAATAATTAACCTCAAGAATTTCTCCCTGTTAGTTGATTTACACAGAGATTTGCTTTTCAGTTGACCAAAATCACAGAAGCAATACAAAATTGTTTTAAATTTCAGATTTTCTACTACTAGGCAACAAACTAGTACTTATTTTTAAAACTTTCTGGAAGTTAACAAAATAATTAAGACCAATATACAGGATGCATTTTGGCGATCAGAGAGGGAAAACATTTGCTTTTTGTTGTTCTGTCAAGGAGAAGAGCCAGGTTTGGCACCACCGGTGAAGGGCAAAGCCAGAGAGGAAGTTATCTTAAATTATCTCCTTGCAGACACTTCATAAGATCGATCAAAAATACTGTTTTATGCTGGAACTGAAGAACTAAGTACATTTATCTTTAAACAAAATAAACCGATTTTAAAACATGAACCCTCATTTGAATCCAGTTGTGAGATATATGTGAAGATGATAATTTTTCTGGACAATAAATATGTTATCAGCATGGTTTTGGTGCTTTAACACAGAGTTTATGCTCTGGCAGTCTGGAAAACAGAGGTCTCTAGTTACAGCACAGACATATCAAAAGTAGTTTCCTCCAACGTCCTGGTAACTTGCCTTGAAAGCCATTTTTAACTCTGTCTTATTGCTCATGGTTCATATATTTTTCTGTTTGGGTATCAATGGAATAAATACAGAGGTCTTCTAAGAATGGCACTGACATCTCCAATTCCTTCGCCGTGTTTCCTATTGAACTTTTGTTCAGGGAGAAATGTCTAAGTCATTACTGAGCCAGCTTAATTGCAAGTAATAGAGGTTAATAGGGATTAATCAGTCTTTTCAGCCATGCAGCTTTTGCAGCAAGAAATCTGCTCAAACTTTAGCTGAAATCAAATTTATTCATCTTTCCTAAATGATTAGGAAATCATCTGGTAATTACTTTTAATGGACTGGCCACCAAGAGAAGTGTTCAGTAGCAGATATGTTTTTCCTAATTCTGAGAGTTTCTGGATTAAATCCTCCTCTTTCAGTTTTTGTAGGATATGGCATGTCTTATTGGAACACACAATACCTACCACTTTAGCAACCTTCATTTTCACTACGAGTTTTGAATTGTGTGAAACAAAGTACTGAACACAAAGTCCTGCTGGAGACTAATAATGCTCCCCCATATTTAAATGAAACTAGACTTCCATTAAGAAACTAATCTATTTTGGAGACTTTATGTGAAAACTCTCTCATACAATCCTCTTCTCCCTTGGCCCTTCTCCAAGCATACATGTGCATTTTACCTGATACTTTCTTTTTTGAGGTACCTGTTGCTTTGCACATGTGATGCCCAGCAGGAGCAATTAACTGGTAATGGTGAAGATGGGTGCCAGTCGGCTGACTTGAAGAACCAAGGCTGAAGGTGACCCTTAGCTACCCTTTCAGATAACAAAGAGGTGGGAGGAGACCAGACCATCTCTCTGGCCTCCACAGAGGTGATAACGACACTGGGACTGCAGTAGGAAGGAAAGTTCAATCTATTTCCTTTTCAAAGGTCATGAATGCCAGTGAAAGGTTTACTTTCAAAACAACAGCCCAAGCAAGACAGCATGAGGGTTATGGAAGGGCATGCTTTTTTTTCTAATTTTGAGTATTTTGCACGGCTACGTTATTTGTTTTAAAATAATTCTACTGTACAGCTCAAATCCCCTCTGTCTCCACTTCACTCTGTAGTGTTTAATGATTGTGCTTTGTACGCGGAAAGATTATGTCCAAAGTGGTCTTTCAAGGACTGCACACTCTAATCAGGATTAATATTTTACTACCCGATCCTTCCTTATATTTATATTATTTATTTCTTCTCCTGTTCACCCTGTCTCTTATAATATCTGTATGATGAGAAAAAACTCATAAAACTGCATTAGTGTTAGCTGATAATTTTCCAGAGGAAAAGCTATTTAATAAATAGGATTCCTATGGTGCCAAATATGTACTATTTTAATTTGCAGTGGCAGATATGGAAGTAGACAGGAAACAGGGATGGAGTGATAGGGCTTCTATAAACAGTGATTAAAGTGATTCCACATACTTTGTAAAGGCAGGGGCAGATCCATGGTTCCAGCCTTTGACATAAGAGCTCCTTATCCACTTGAGAAAAGGAAGAAATTTATCTTATTGACATCGCTTCATAACAGCCAAATCCCAAATCTTGTTCTCAGCTACATGCCAGATTTTCCATAATGATCTCAGTACTACATGGATGATACCAGGGAGAGACTTAGGACAGTTACTTAGGATGAATTACTGCCATTGTTTAACTGAGTAATTAACTGAGCTGATCAACCCATCGTTAATTCCAATAACTAGTGAGGGCAGGATCAAACTGCATTTCTACCTGGTCTGCTGTCACCAGCTAAGCTTTGCACGTTTGAGGCTCACAATGTCACCATCAAGGCCAATCTGGTCTTGTCAGCCTGAGCTCTGGGCAGGACCTGACAACTCAGAATACCTACGCCCAAACGCTCTTGGGCACTCAGTCCTGTGCAAATCTTTATGCGAAACCGAATATATACCAAAGGCATCAAATTCAGTGCAAAATATAACAGCCACCAGGTGTGAGACTTTGATTAATTTCCTTTCTCCCCCCTGAGGAGTTTGGACCTACATGTCCAGCCTCTTAAGGGACTGCCCTAACTAAAGTCTGCAAGGGTAACCCTGCTCTCCTTCGGCTGGAGTGGGGCCAGGACGCAGGCAAAAATGCAAGTGTAAAGGGGCAGGGAACAGAGAGAAGTCAGATGGGGTAATCAGGGGCTGCAGACTCCATGTCCTCTAGAGGCAGGTCTAGGCTTCTCTCCAGGTGTTGCTTCTCCAGGTTTATTAAAAGTTAAAGGCACTTAACCCTCATGAGTGATTGCATTTATGGCTTGACTACGGTGTTAGGCTCCTTTCAGATCACTCTGCCTTGTAACCCCTTCTCTGCAGTGCCAAAGCTCTGAAAGAAAGGACTGAGGGTCCAATATGGGTGACTGCAATTTGTTAAGGTATTGTGCATTGAAAAAACCCCAACCAATAAAAATTATGCAGTTAAAGGATTTTCAGCAAAAATGATCCAACTTTACAGTGGCAAAATAGCGGTTTCTAAACATGGGAGAAACTGAAGCAGGACAGGGTCAGCTGTTCAGGGAGGTGTTGGGGAGATGAAAAGTGGGGCATGAGTGAAATAACACATGGGTTTCAGGAGACTTTAAGAAGAAGAACTAGAAGTGTTTCAGAGAAAGGTAGATTAAGAATAGCATAGGCGCGCCTCTTTCCTCCTGCACTATGCAGCTCTCTGGCTCCTCTCTAAATGCCCTGGCTCCTCTCTAAATCTCTGGAGGTAGAAGACCCTTCATCAAAGCACTCAGAGATACTCCACTTCCCCAAGACATGGTACCTATCTCTGTATGCCCCTCAGCCCACAAGAAAGAGTTTTCTTTGGATTTTTATATTAAATAACTTTTATCCACATCATCCTTCATGGAATAAGAAGAAAATCATAATGCAACATCTTTGGATCAGGAAAGCTCTGAGGCATAGACAGCTGGAGGCCTGAAGACCATGCTGGAAAGTTGTCATGACACTCTGCTATTTCATATATTCTTCACAAGACCTGTATCTTGGGTCAGCTACACTACTAGCCTGAGCTGATATGGCTGGTTTTACAGCCCTCTGTACCTCACCAGCAGCTCTGTTTCAGGCTACACTTAGCAGGTGTCTGTGGAGGGAATGAGAAATGAAAGAGTTTGGGCCAGAGCCTACTCTGCTGTGAGCACAGATGGGGCAGGGCTGTGCTGTGGACCCAGAGGTAGAGATCTGCCAGCAAACAGCTGTTCTTGCTCCCCTTCCTCCCCACCTTAAAGTAGTCTTGGATTCCCTGCTGGTACCAGAGAATCAGGCAGGTGGAAGGTGCTCAGCTGAGGACATATAATCTTTGTCTGCTTACACACTTTTAGACCAGATAATTTGCTGTTCCTAGCAAGCTCGCACTGTATGTAGCTGTGGTTTGGGGTTACTGAGTAAACAGCTAACGCTTCAGAGCCTGTGGACTTCACATCCACTGCATTATCCAGGTTATCTATACGTTGCTGACCATTTTAGGAGATGAATAGAAAAGGAATAGAGAAGCAGAGAGGGAGTGAACCATAGATGGAACACAGAAGTGAAGCAGGAAGGAAACATATGAGAAGAACTAAGAAAACTCACAAAGAGGAAGAAAAAGGAGAAAAAAGGAGAAAGGAGGATAAGAAAAAGAGAAATAAAGAGCCAAAACAGCAGCAAGCCTAAACTGCACTCAAAGGGCACTTTGTATGTACATTGAAATGACTGCAGATGGTCCATGAGGCTAAAGTACTGCTGGAGACATTATCAAAAAGGCCCTATTGCAGATGCTCAGTGATTAACCCATCTATATTGCTCTGCGACCTCCACTCAACTGTCTTGTTAGGCAACAGAAAAATAGTGAGCATGACAGCAACGGTTTTGCTAAACTGAGGACAAAGCACACATAAAAGCAATGAGAGGAGTAGCAAACCATTTTACTAAACTGAGAACATAGCACTCAACACTGGAGAGAAGAAAATATCTATAACTTCCTTGCTACAGCACCAGCCAAATGTGGTTTTTTTTTTTTTTTTTAAATCTAATCAATGCCACCATCGTAAAGCAAATCATCCATAAACCACTTGTATGCACATTTGCAGCCACAGTGCCCCAGCTTTGGCAGGGTGGGTGGTGGCACTGTTCCAGACTTTCAGCAGAGGAAATCTCAGAATCTAGTTTAACACTTTCAATGAATTACCAAAACAATAATGATCTGTAAGTTATGGAAAAGTGAATGTGCATTCATTTTGATAATATTTTAAACATTTTGTCTATTACAAGACATACCAAAGAAACTATGTTCCTGTAAAAGTGCTCATAAGGTCTTGCTCCCTGAAAATTGAGCACAAAACTGAGTTATATGTATATCCAAGATGATTCCAAAAGCCAGTCTATAGGCAGTGCAGGCAAATGGGTATGTATGTTTCCTAAATGTCTGTATTTCCCAGCTAAAATAAAGGAAAATTATGTAAGTTAAAATTTGGGAATAACAAAGACAATGCAGGGAGGGTGTTTCTATTGCACTGTTTTCTGAGACGAGACCCATTCTTTGTGTTGGTGTCATCTCCCACGCAACATTAATGTAGCTGTACTGCATAGGAAGCCCTTAGAGCAGAAGGAATATCTGAAATGATCAAACTTTAAACATCAAGCAAGAAATACATGCCAAAACAGAGTCAGTGAAGGAGAAAAAAAAAAATATATAAGATATCTTTGAAAGTTCATTGCTTGTTAAATTTATGTGCTGTGTCATATGAAGCTGTTTAAAGGAGTTAGATTTTTTAATCAATTATGTTTCTTAGGAAATTGTATTGATTTCCATTAAAATTGTCTGCAAAAGTTAACATCTGTTAACATATTATCTCAGGACAAAAGTCACTTTTTTCTATATGTATACAATATATTTGCCAAAAGTATAAAATTTTGGTCATGGCATAGATGGATTCATATCTCATTGGACAACAGAACCCATGACAAATAACAAGGAAAATTGTGAAGGATTAGTTTCAGAGTTCATTGGAATTCCTTCTACAAGCCTTAGTGAGCTCTGATGATTCCCTAGGAAGAGTTACCAAGTTATCAGTTTTCCTTCACCAAGCATTTGCTGAGAAAAAAAGCATTTGCTGATGGAAAGGAGAAGTTTTATCCTGAAGCCTGATACCAGCAGATGAAGGTGATTTCCCAGGCAGAAGTGAAAAGACACTGAACTCCTCAGTACTATCATACTAACAGAGGAAGAAAAAACCTGATCTGGTCCACTTCTCATTTTCAGTCATTCCAGATCATTTTTGTGAACAATTGTTTACTTGTTTCCAATTCCAATTCTATTAATGATAGTAATCCAAAAGAGGAAGAGAAATATTTATGGCAGTATCTTTATCTTGACAGCGTTCTCCATTTAAACAGACATATCTGTCTCATAAAAGGCATGGGACAACAAGTCTTATCTCAGAAGACAATTAAGCTGCTGGTTAAATCATGGACTTCATTTGACACCCGGTCTACATGCATATGAGAGAAAGAAAACAAGTCTTTGTAGAAATGGTATTGGAAAAGATTTGACTAAACTCCACAGCAGCTATTATTCCCAGCTCAGGCCTGTTTTTTTAAGGCTTCCCCAACATTTCTGTCTCCCTAATCATATCTGCGCTCCTTGATTTTGGATGCTTTTGCTAAATCCATGTTTATTTTCGCACTGTAGTCCAAATTTCTGTCTTCTGCCGGCTCCACATTGTGACAGAAAAAGTGCTCTTTTAATTTAAAATGAAAACCATCTTTTAGGTTAGCTTCAAATAATGTAGCATAAGAACTTCAAGGCAGATACGGATCTATTAACACATACTCAGTTTATATATAACATGTACTTGGCTTGAGTATATTAACATACACTCAGCATCTGTTAATGGGGTCCGTTTTTCAAATTTGTGTACTTGAAATGTGGATATTTATACCTGGAGAACATGTATGGAAAATACGCCTTGCATGGACTTCTCTAAAGAATAATAGAGTGGGATTGGCACTAATTTTAGAGAGGTTCTGATATGGGTTTGAATATGTTCTTTTACCGTCTGCCCACCTCTAATAACTATAGTCACTCAAGCCTAGAGTAAATAAAAATCCTTGATTTGGAAAAAGTTTTACAAATAAACCATTATGGCATTTTGAGTGCCAAAATAAAAATGGCAGTTTGAGTCGATATCTAGTGAACATAGTATTGAAATAACTGTAAATCTTTTGCACATATTTAGAACTTCAGCATCATTCACCTAGGCAGCACCTACAAACAAAAATCTGACTATACAAATGACAAGCAGGTGTATGGATTTTACAGATATGGAACATTATTATAATCTAGTCCAACTACTTACTCAAGATAGGCCGTAAAAACAGCAAAATATACAAGATACACTTGAAAATTACAGGTTAAAAATGTCCAGACAATCGTTTTCTATCTTTCTGAAATTTTGAAATTCCCAATTAGAAAAGGAAATTGGTAGCAGCCACATTATTGCATGACTTTGCTCACACACTGAAGGCAGCAGAAAAGAAGTGGAAAAGAAAGAAAAAAGGGCTTATGGAGGGTTCATGCTGTCATTGAAGGAAACTAGCAGGGAAAATCATAAGGAAGGATCAGATGTGTACTGACTGAAAGTACTTGATTACCAGTAATGGATACATTCATGTTTGTACAGCTGTTCCTAGCATTTTCAAAGTCATGAGTAGACATGCATGCTTGAAGGGCACGGTTTCAACAGTCATATATTTTCGATTACACATGGAATTTCTCTTCCAGCTAAGAGAAGATGCTCAGCCTATTTAACTCCCTTTAGACTTCCTACACTTTCCTCTTTTTCATCATCTTTTGAAATGGCAAACCCAAGTGCAAATATCCAGATAAAGTAGCCCATTTCCCTTTGTCGGAGGGTACATAACACTTTCACTCAACTTGGTCTCATTTCTCATTTTACCATTGTGTTGCCCAAGAGCAAAATCAGAACAGTAGTAGTCAATTTTTAAGCTTGAGAAACTTCATAAAGTCACATTTTTATGGCTGGGATTATTATTAAGTTTATAGATGGAAGGCACTTTCATACAGGAAGTAGAATCTTGGTTCTATAGAGATCTAAAGAAAATTTGCTGTTGACTTCAGTACAGAATTTTAATTGGAGACTGTAACAATGCATATGCTTGTAGAGTGAATAGCATGATTTATGTACTTTTTTCAGTCCTTTGTGTGTAGAAATATGATGAGTGGAAATGAGAAAGTAAATGGTGATTCATATTCTGTATTAAACTCTCTTCCTCTTTTCATGGAAGTTACTTCAACGTTATTAGCTGCTGCATAGATATTCTGTTTTGGAAATAGCTCAACAACTATCTGAACTCACTGTAGCCTTTCTTTTCCTTTTTTGAAAGGGCAGGGAGAGAGCAAATTTGTGGTTCTGTTTTTCAAAATAGTGTATTTCCAAATATACTTATTCACATAAAGAAAGAAACTGTGAGGATGGTCTTCTGTTCTAAAGAAATTTACTTTTTAATAAGCTCCAGAGTGCTAGGTTTAGGGTTTTTTTTTTAATGTTTAATTGTCAAGACAGCATGGAAACCTCTGTCTCAATGAGCTTTCCAGATCAAGTTTTCAAAACTGAGGAGCTGAAATACTACTGATTATATCTAGAATTTTTAAGGTCTGCACACGTTTAAACTAACCTCAATGTTTAGAATCACACACTGCTGTGCTACATTTTAAATACTAAGTGCTGAAGAAAGAAAGATATTTTAAAGTGCTTATATAGGAAACACAAAAGGTCCCTAGGAGATGCTTAAAGCAAAAATTTTTCAATACACCCTGCCTCAGTTATTGTTGCGTATTTAAATGAGATTAGCTCCTCTAGAGTCAGACAGAACAAAATTATTGGGGAACTGTGCTGTGAAAAGCTTTAAAGTTCTCTACTCAAGTTATTTAAAAAAGAAAGGCCTGTTTCTTAACTATTTCTTCCATGGTGGTCAAATTTGTAGTCTCTCCTATAGTTTCGACAGGACTCACATTTTTATGGAATTAAGTTCTGATCAAGGTGAAGATCATGCCTCCATTCAAATTAGCAAGGGTTTGCTACCAACATGAATGAAGATGAGAAGAGAGGCTACATTTAATCTTTCCTCAAATAATTTCTACATCATGGGATCTGGCAAATTGAAGAGAAAAAAAAAAAAAGCACTAAAGTGATCCATATTTAGACTGCAAATCTGTCCTTTCCCTCCTCTTTTATATGGCCTTTTGTTGGATTATATAACACCTCTCTGATTATGCTGGTCAATGACTATTTAAACACTTTCCCTTGTAGGCTTGGTCCCATGACATGTGTAGCTGTGAACAGTGGAATAAACACATACGCTCAGTGAAAACAGCCAAAGGTTAGTAGTGCAAGGAGGTTATTTCTTTCTAGTAATCTCAAGCAGTTCTACAGCCTCTGCCATAACTCCGTGTTCCAGAAAGATTGAAATCTTGCATAAAACAGGCTGTGGAAGAAGGGAGTAACTCGCAGCTAAGAGAGCAATTAGACACAACTCACTGTCACTTCTGTGTATTTTTGGCAGCATTTCAATAATCTAACAAAAGCAGTAAATAACATAGCTGAGTTCTCAATTGCTATGGGCTTTCTGAAGCATTTTATACTCACATTGCAGGGAAAGAATCAGATACACAAGATGGAAGACACTTGAGAGACAGGCTGTACTTTAAAAGGCAGATTTTTGACTACAGGCATATTTTATGTTCAAAATGAAAGAGTTTAACTTGGCTTAAAATTAATTTTGAAAAAAAAAATAATTTCCTTTTAAGAAAGAAGCAGAGTCTTTTTCAGCATTCAGAGGATTCTTTTCCCCTTCTCCCTTTCCAATAAGTCAAGCTTTTGTATCCAAAGAGTCTTCAAGATCTAACTGTTGCTCATTTTGCCCAGGGAGTTAGAGTGACAAGGAGACACAGCAGAATGCGTGCTCTCTAACAATCCTCTCTGATGGAACATGCACACTCGTATGTATGCATACACACATAAATACAGTGTGTATATATAACATGTATACATAGTTACGCTATTTCCTATCAGTGAGCTAGGGACTGAAAGTCACATCCTGGTATAATTACTAGATACTTCTCTCAGTTGTGAGTGTGGGTTTTTGGTGGGGTTTTTTGTTTGGTGGTTTTTTTTTTGTTTGTTTGTTTTTTTAGCCTTTTCCACTATTACAGGTGTTTTTTGAACCAGCAGTTTAGAGATCTTGCAATTGCTTCAATTACTACTCCTTCTCTGTGTCTTGATTGATCATTTTGTCTAAATTTTCCATCTTAAAGTTCTGTCACTGAGCCTTTGGCTTCACACAATACCTCAAAAGTAATTCTACAGTCTACCCTGTTAGAATGAAGTAAGCTGTTTGCAAGTGGGTTTTTAAGATGCCTTCTCTTGTCCACAGCCTAACTAGGTTACAAAGATATGCTTTTATCTATCTATAGAAGTAGATTTATCCAGCATGGAGCTTCCTCAAAAAGAAACAGGAGTGTCTTTAGTACTCCAACCACCTTCATGCTCTCCACTCAGCATTTCCCAGAACAGCGTTATAAATAGCATCAACATGTCACAGATGACAGAGGGAAAATGTCTAGTTTTCCAACACATCCTCCACCTAGTTAGATGCATATACACAAACACACACACAATCAGATAAGTGCGTCCCTCAGGAGGACTACAAGGACGTCATGAGGTTATACAGACAGAAAATTAGATGGGCCAAAGCCCAGCTAGAACTTACTCTGGCTACTGCTGTAAAAGACAAAAAAGGGAGGGCTAAGGAGAATCTCCATCCTTTATCGGACATGAGGGGGAAGATAGTTATAAAGGATGAGTAAAAGGCTGAGGTCTTTAATGCTTTCTTTGCCTCGGCAAGAGGCAATAGTAACACCAGTTGTTCTCAGGGTACCTAGCCCCCTTGAGCTGGAAGAGAGGGATGGGGAGAAGAATGAAGCCCCCACAATCCAAGGGGAAACAGTTAGTGATCTACTATACCACTTAGACACACACAGTCTACGGGATCAGATGATATCCACGTAAGGGTACTGAGGGAGCTGGCTGTAGTGCTCACCAAGTTACTTCCCATCATCTGTCAGCAGTTCTGGCTAACTGGGGAGGTCCCAGTTGGCTAGAGGTTAGCAAATGTGATGCTCATTTACAAGAAGGGGCAGAAGGAGGATCCAGGGAGCTACAGGCATGTCAGTCTGACCACAATGCTGGGGAAGGTTATGGAACAGATCATCTTGAGTGTTATCACGTGGCACATACAAGACAACCAGGTGATCAGGCCCAGTCAGCATGGGTTTATGAAAGTCAGATCCTGCTTGAATAACCTGATCTCCTTCTATGACAAGGTGACCTGCTTAGTGGAAAAGCCCTGGGTGTTGTCTACCTAGACTTTAGTAAAGTCTTTGACACTGTTTCCCACAGCATTCTCCTGGAGAAACTGGCTGCTCATGGCTTGGATGGGCGTACTCTTGGATGTGGCGTAAAACTGGCTAGGTGGCTGGGCCCAAACATGCCACGGACCGCTGCTATCTCATCTTCAGGAATCACAACCCAAAAGGCCGTTGTGATTCCCCTCGTATATCAGAAGGCTCTTATCTCAATTCTTAAGGATCTCAATCCCAATCAAAGGCTATCCAACAGAGCGCTCCAACCCACTGCTCTCCAGAGGCTCCTACCTCTCCAATCTCCAGGAGGAAACTACCCCCCCACTCCCTGAGGGGAGTGCCCTGCCTTTAAATCACCCATGGGTCACGTGGTTTCCAGCTGACCAACGTGACTCACAGCACCTGTCTTGATGAGGCACAGGTGCTTTCTATTCAGCCCATGTAGCAGCCAGAAAACTTCCCCGACACAGAGTTGTAGTGAATCAAGTTAAATCCAATTGGTGGCCAGTCACAAGTGGTGTTCCTCTGGGCTCAGTACTGGAGCCAGTTCTGTTTAATATCTTTATCAATGATCTGGACGATCATGTCCTTGTCCTGAAGGTGGACAAGTCCATGGGACCTGATGAGGTGCATCCACGGATCCTGAGGGAACTGACAGATTAAGTTGCTAAGCCACTATCCATCATATTTCAGAAGTTGTGGCAGTCTGGTGAGGTTCCCACTGACTGGAAAAGGGGAAACATAGACCCCATCTTTAAAAAGGGAAAAAAAGAAGATCCAGGAAACTACAGGCCAGTCAGTTTCACCTCTGTGCCTGGCAAGATCATGGAAAAGATCCTCCTGGCGACTATGCTAAGGCACATAGAAAATAAGGGGGTGATTGGTGACAGCCAACATGGCTTCACTAAGGGCAAATCCTGCCTGACTAATTTGGTGGCCTTCTATGATGAGGTTACAGCGTTGATGGAGAGGGGAAGAGCAACTGACATCGTCTACGTGGACTTATCCAAAGTGTTTGATACTTGGACACGACATCCTTGTCCCTAAACTGGAAAGATATGGTTTTGATGGACAGACATGTTGTGGTGTTGTGGACATGCTGGAGGGAAGGGATGCCATACAGAGGAACCTTGACAGGCTGGAGAGATGGGTCTGTGAGAACCTCCTGAAGTTCAACAAGGCCAAGTGCAAGGTCCTACACATGGGTTGGGGCAATCCCAAGCACAAGTACAGGCTGGGTGGAGAATGGATTGAGAGCAGCCCTGAGGAAAAAGACATGGGAGTGCTGATGGATGAGAAGCTCAACATGAGCTGGCAATGTGTGCTGGCAGCCCAGAAAGCCAACCGTATCCTGGGCTGCATCCAAAGAAGTCCAGCAGGTTGAGGGAGGTAATTCTGCCCCTCTACTCTGCTCTCATGAGATCCCACCTGGAATACTCCATTCAGCTGTGGAGTCCCCAACACAAGAAGGACATGGAGCTGCTGGAACGAGTCCATATGAGGGCCACAAATATGATTCGAGGGCTGGAGCACCTCTGCTATGAAGACAGGCTGAGAGAGTTGGGGCTGTTCAGCCTGGAGGAGAGAAGGCTCTGGGGTGATCTTATTGCAGCCTTCCAGTACATAAAAGGGGCCTACAGGAAAGCTGGAGAGGGACTTTTTACAAGGGCATGCAGTGATAGGACAAGGGGTAATGGCTTTAAACTGAAAAAGGGCAGCTTTAGAGTAGATATAAGGAAGAAATTTTTCACTCAGAGGGTGGTGAGGCACTGGAACAGGTTGCCCAGAGAAGTCGTGGATGCCCATCCCTGGAAGTGTTCATTCCCTGGAAACCAAGTTGGATGAGGCTTTGGGCAACCTGGTGTAGTGGAAGGTTTCCCTGCCCGTGTCAGGGGGTTTGGGACTAGATGATCTTTAAGGTCTCTTCCAACCCTAACCATTCTATGATTCTACAATTCTGTGATTCTATGACGAGGGGATCAAGTGCACTCTCACTAAGTT
Source organism: Tauraco erythrolophus (assembly GCF_009769465.1). NCBI lineage: Eukaryota > Metazoa > Chordata > Aves > Musophagiformes > Musophagidae > Tauraco > Tauraco erythrolophus. The sequence goes on from NC_141496.1 coordinate 31,365,808, forward strand.
TGCAGGCAACACCAAGTTGGGTGGGAGTGTTGATCCACTTTAGGACAGAAAGGTCTACAGAGGGATCTGCACAGGCTGAGTGTCGGGTCCTGCGCTTGGATCACAACAACCCCAGGCAACACTACAGGCTCGAGGGAGAGGGATTGGAGAGCTCCCGGTGGAAAAGGACCTGCAGGTGTTGGTCAATAGCCGACTGAATATGAGCCAGCAGTGTGCCCAGGTGGCCAAGAAGGCCAATGGCATTGTAGCTTGTATCAGGAATAGCGTGGCCAGCAGGAGTAGGGAAGTGACGGTTCCCATGTACTCGGTACTGGTGAGGCTGCACATCAGATAGTGTGTTCACTTTTGGGCCCCTCACTACAAGAAAGACACTAAGGTGCTGGAGCGTGTCCAAAGAACAGCAACGAAGCTCGTGAAGGGTCTGGAGCACAAGTCTTTTGAGGAGCAGCTGAGGGAACTGGGATTGTTTAGCCTGGACAAAAAGCAGCTTAGAGGAGACCTTATCACTCTCCAACTGCTTGAAAGGAGGTTGTAGCAAGATGAGTGTTGGTTCCTTCTCTCAGGTAACAAGTGATAGGACCAGAGGAAATGGTCTTAAGCTGTGCCAGGGGAGGTTTTGATTGGATGTTACGAAAAATTTCTTCACCAAAAGGGTTGTCAAGCGTTGGAACAGGCTGCCCAGGGAAGTGGTCGAGCCATGATTCCTGGAGTTATTTAAAAGAAGTGTAGATGCGATGCTTAGGAACATGGTTTAGTGGTGGACTTGGCAGTGTTAGGTTTACGTTTGGACTTGATGATCTTAAAGGTCTCTTCCAACCTAAATGATTCTATAATTCTAGAGAGCCAAGGCAAAAGGTAGCAGCCTTATATAAGGTGAAAAAAAATTTCCAAACTAGTATTTTAGATGAACCCCAAATTCAGGAGAAGCTCCCTGCATGATGAGTGGAAAACAAAATTTTGCCAGGACAATTATTAATCTGTCTTTTCACACTGTACCACTATAAAGACTCAGAGCACTCTTCGGTGTCAATTACTCTGAAGACCTGAAGGGTTGTTGAAATTAATTCTATATTTAGTTTTATACTGGAGATTTTGCCCACCTGTTTAGAATAAAACCCACTTAGATAAAGTCTATAAAACTGAAGGCAATTTAGTGTTTTGTCCCCCAAATCTGCCAGGTAAATATCTCTGGGACTAAAACAAAGAAAATAAATTAATCTCCGCCTTCTTATTACAATAGAAAGTGAGAGAAGCCAGGAAACACAGCGCAAAACCTGATGGTACACAGTGTCCTTAGATCACTTGGCCATTGTTTTCTCTCACAGCAGCACATGTTAATGATACAAAGAAGTTTAACATTTTTTGGCTTTGGCTTTTCATGTCACAACCATAATAAATGTGCACATTATTGTTTGTATTGCCACATCCTTCAGATGCACCGCCAATTTCTAGAGCCTGTGCCTGCACAGCCAAGGACAGGATTTTGCCCACAAAAGGCCTGGCTGAATCAAACTAAGCAGAAACATTGCCATACAGATTCAGTTGCAAACTAGAGTGTCACAGTACTGAATGTTTAAGTGGCAAAAACATTGTATGGGTCAAACTTGATTTGAACCACCAATCCTACCGCAGGAAGACCAAAGCTTCTTTGTTGTCTACTAACCAATTTAACTCTGCTTTAAAAGGCCTTTGTCTTATATGGGCCTAAGACATCCTCAGTTGCATTTCATTAAAGAAACTCAACAACCTCCAAAACAATAAAATAATAAAATGTTAAACCCAGGAGGATAGGAAGAAATAAAGAGATTTTTTTTTTTTTTTTTTTACTTGTTTTAAGGAATTTGAACAACATCATAGAAAAAATTAAGTATGATGAAGAATGAAGAAACAAGTTTTAATGCGGACAGTACCCGAGCCTCTCCCTTCTCCTGCTGCCTGCAGCCGCTGAGCCCTGTTACAAAGCCACAGAGAACAATTCCATTTGGTGAAGAATTCAGACCACACCTCTCACATTTCCGCTATGACCCTCCTCCTCTTGGAGACATGGAAACATTCCAGGGGTCCTTGGAAGGAGGGTCTCGGAAACGCAAGAGCATGCCAACAAAAATGCCTCCTTCTATTGCCCTCGAGGGTTCGTCATCACCACCAGACAGACCTGAAGATCACAATGACATGGGCTCTGCTAGTCTCCCCTTGGTGTTCCAACAACCAGCAAAGCCCAAGTACAGTTCCCAGATGATTGACCTCTGCAACTTTGGGTTTCAGTTCTACAGAACTCTGGAGCACTTAGGTGCCAAGCCCATTAAGCAAGAACCAGTGAAGTCTAACATGGCATGGCCCAGTAGCCCAGCATTCGTTCAGGCTCCTTACTCTTATTATCCTAAAATCCACCCTGGCTTAATGTTTCCTTTTATTGTGCCATCAAACTTTCATTTCAGGAATCCCTTTCAAATGAAAAGACCTCCAGAGCCACCTCTCAGGAGGGCTGAAGTAAGAGAAAGTGGTGAAAATAAACAGAAAGTGGAAAGAGTAGATGTCAACCTGCAGATAGACGACAGTTACTATGTTGATGTGGGGGGTGAACAGAAACGCTGGCAATGTCCCATGTGCGAGAAGTCCTATACGTCCAAGTACAATTTGGTCACCCATATCTTGGGGCACAGTGGCATTAAGCCACATGCTTGCACCCGATGTGGCAAGCTCTTCAAGCAGCTGAGCCACCTGCACACGCATATGTTAACACACCAGGGCACTCGGCCACATAAGTGCCAGGTTTGCCACAAGGCGTTCACTCAAACCAGTCACCTTAAGAGACACATGATGCAACACAGCGACATCAAGCCTTACAACTGCAGGATCTGCGGCAGAGGTTTTGCCTACCCCAGTGAGCTGAAAGCACATGAGTCTAAGCACGAGAGTGGTCGAGAGAACATTTGTGTGGAGTGTGGTCTGGACTTCCCAACCCTGGCCCAGCTGAAGAGACACTTAACAACCCATCGTGGCCCTATACAGTACAGTTGCACCGAATGTGATAAAACTTTCCAGTACCCGAGTCAGCTGCAGAACCACATGATGAAGCACAAGGACATCCGCCCGTACATCTGCACTGAATGTGGCATGGAGTTTGTGCAGCCACACCATCTCAAACAGCACTCCCTAACTCACAAGGTAAGCCGGCACGGGTTGCGCTCCCACCTCGTGTCAGAAAGTAGCACGAGGATTACAGGCTACTAAAGATACACGTATGTACCTCCTCGGAAAGAAGGTAATTAGTCTATAGAGCCTCATGCTGGCCCTTTGCCAGCTGGAGAGTTTCATGCAGAGCAAAAGCCCCAGCAACGCTATCAATAGTAGAAGTGAGATGTCTCTGTCAGTATTAAGAAAGTACACACAAAACCCACTTTTTTATGAACAGGAGTTCAGTTAAACTACCTGTATTACTTCCCAAAACTCAATTCACGTCTCTCCGTTTCTAGGTTTCCTCTTCAGAATGACTTTCTCTAACATAACATAGTTTTGCAGAGCTGTATGACCTCCCCCGAAATTTTAATGGAAATTTTCTACTGAAAATCAAATCTATTGCTTTGCTCCCTTAATTGGGAAGTAGGTGGATTTGCAGTAGACTGTGTGTATGCAGCAAAAGGAAGTATATTATTACTCATCAGATTTTGAAGAATCATTATAATGAGACATTTAGTGAAAAAAAAAACAACCTAAGAAAAATTCCCCTTTGTGCATAAGTTATCCAGAATGCCAGTTACTAAAAGTGGACAAGCAAGACCATAATCCCAGCCAATTTGTATCAAGTGGCAGTCTTGTCACTGCTGACAGCAATGGCAGCAGAGTCAGTTTAGGCTAGGAACAGGCTTTGGAACACATTCAGAAAGACCACTTCCAGAAAATAGGAAAAATGTAACTGTTCCATTGAAGAATGTCTGAAATTGGCTTATCCACCTTTAAAAAAACATTGTTAAGACAAGTCAAAATCCCACATATGGTATAAAAACTTGCTTCCAACTTTGCATATTTTTCCTTTAACACTTGAATTCTGGCTTTTATATGAAAAATGTTAAAAATACAGAAAGCTATAGCATTTCAGTCTTATAGACACATTTTATTTTAAAACCCAACAACCTCTACTTCCACATTTGCTTTCTCTTCCCTACTACAAAACTGTAATTTCTGCTCTTTCTGGAGATTCCCTGGTCTTTGGATTTACCATACAAAATTCTACTAATTTAAGACTTGGTTGTTTTTTTTTTTGCCACAGGAAATGCAATACCCCTGAGCCTTTAGAGAGCTTCTGCTTCTTTGTCCACAGCTGCAGGTGAATTCAGCTGTGAAGATAATTAGCAGTACTTAGCTGCCCAAATGCAGACTCACATCAGATAGGCAAACACTTAAAACTGCTGGTGGTGTTCACAGTTTTAGCTTTGCAATTATCCATGAAGAGCACTGACTAGCACAAAAATAGAGATTGTTTCAAGTTGTCTTTGTAATGGGGGCCTGCAGGAGGAGTAATTCCTCTTGGCACTTCACTAGTAAATCCTCATTACCTTCAGCAAGTTATACTCAATCTCTTAAGGTGCTTAGTAGTAAATTCATTGACTTTCATAGCATCTGAATGACTTTTTGAGGAGCTGGCAGCTAGACCACATGGATGTGAGCAAGAGTATTGAATGACGCATTGACTGGATGGCATGAAAGGCGCTAGAAGTGCTCTGTAAACACTGGATAAAACGAGATCACTCCATTAGGGTTACTGCAATTCCCACTAAGGGTGAAAAGTTTTTTCCCTCCATTGAATGTAACATGTATATTCCTATTTGATGACATTGCTTGACTACTTCTTGTTTACTTAGGATTATTTTCTAGAGATTTCTTCAAAACAGGGCTATGCCTTTTTTAGAAGTCCATGACATTCAATTACCATACGCAGGCACTAGTTTAGTCTCTTAACTGGTTAGCTTTTATTCTTGGTCAATAAGTATACACATTTGACCAATATTTTACATAAGCAGAAGAGTAGGACAGAGAAGCTCTGCTACTATATCTCACCAATTTGTAAACTTAGTGACGGAAACAAAACTCATTATTTCATTAAGTTTACATTTTGTTTTCCCTCTCTGCTTCTCAGATTCTTGTAAGAATTTGCCAAGAAAAAATACATAAGTATCTATTATTTCAACAAATGATGTTAAAAGCAAAATAATTTATTACCTGCTTTGCTATTGCAGAACGAATAATTCATATATTGCTGTACTGAAGATGAAATTATCTAGAAAATACTCCATCTACAATTTTTTCTGTTTTTTTTTTTTTTCTTTTCTTACAGGGTGTGAAAGAGCACAAATGTGGAATTTGTGGACGGGAATTTACTTTGCTGGCCAACATGAAGCGACATGTCCTGATCCACACCAATATCAGAGCCTATCAATGCCATTTGTGCTTCAAGAGCTTTGTGCAAAAGCAGACTCTTAAGGCCCACATGATTGTCCACTCTGATGTCAAGCCCTTTAAATGCAAGGTAAGTGTATTTGGTGACAGAGGCATTAACTCACTGGATATTTCTGTGATATTATCATCTCGCGATATGGTAGTATTAGGAAAACAAGACTTGCTAACACACACTGCAGTTGCATTGAAATCAGCATAAACCAGCCTGGTTTTCTTTCTTTATCCAGGTTCTGCTTATGTATTGCAAAATGATGGAGGTAAATATCTGTGGTTTACTCCCTTCCCCTTCAATATCAATAACTTTCAGAGTCAATTTTTTCTGCTTCTTGAGCATTTAAATGCCACGGCGGTTTGAGGACAATAAACATACCTGACATTTGCTTAGTACAGCCGTCCAAACAGAAGTCTAAGTGCTTAATAGCTTGAAACACTGACTGAAAACATAGATCAGGTCGTGCACCCTGCAGAGGACCATGGAAAAGCAGCAGCCACAGCTTCACACAATGATGCTGTGAGACAGTTCAGGGAAGGACTCAAAGAAAGCTGCTGAAAAATTCAAGTGCAGAAGGGATTTGAATGGGCCAAGTGTGGTTACCAGACAGAAATTCAGGGCAGGACATTAGTATCCGAAAAAAACAGCCTCTGAATCCATCTAGTCTTTTTAGGATCCTCTGCGAATTCCGGTTTGCTGCCTCCCTCCAGAATGTTGGAGGCTGAAATTCCCCTTCCATCCTCTCTTCTCCTTCCTCCTCGTAAATCTTTGAGGCTTCGGCTTTCTGGACCATGATCATCTCTAATAACTTCCTTATGAATTATTCATGTTTATATTCTTACTAAGTATTGGACATGACATTTGTTCCTTCTGCAGCCTATCTGGTTCATTACTGTAGTCATACCTTGTGAAGTTAAAGATCGTAGGTTTTATTCCCACTTTGACGTGCTCTAAGAGGGCTATAAATACAGAGTGGAGCATATTACCCAGTTTATGCCTAAGTGTTGTGGTTTAACCAAGTAACTGAAGATTGATCTGGAAGCAATTTCTAGAACTCTTTCATCCGACATCTTCACGGAATTAAATATTTTCTTAAAAGGAACATTTCATCGAGAAGCAGAGCTGGATGAAAAATTTTAAATGGAATTATTTTCTCTTGAAAAATGTAGAACTTCAAAATGTCATAGGAAAATATGGAATTCAGTGATATTTTTAGTAGGAAAATGTCAAAATCAATCCTTTTTTACTTCCTCATTTTGCTTTGATAACTTTGAAGTATTTCACTTTGAAAAAATAACAGCAAAGTCTTTCAACTTTAGCGTTTTGTTTCATTTCAATTTATGTCCTACTAAAACGTTCATTTGTATACTAGGACTTACATTATTCTATATTCATAAAATAATTTCTGTTAGTGAAATGCTTGGGTAGTTCCATGTCAAGTCTGCTGGAAACTTTCATTCTTCGAGAATACCTGGAAACCTGTCTTTTTGTTCCAATTTGGTCAAAGTCCTCCTCTGGCCCTTCAAATTTCAGAAAAGAAACCGAATTGTTTGATCAGCTGTTCTGGATGCAGTATCTGGACCCACACTATTTTTTAGGTATGCGCAGATTAGCTGGAAATTAGTGTCCAGGTTAAGGTTTGATGATGACAGACTATTAAAACTTGGAGACGGCGATAGTTTGAACAGGGAACTGGAGTACCACCAGTATGTTTTCCAGCCAGTAACAAAAGCTCTACAGGAACACCTGTTTTTCTTATTTTTTTACTTCTCTGTCCCCACCCAATGTTCCTAGGAGGAAAGAAACAAGAAAGCACAGTGAACCAGTTTCTCCTATGGCTGAAGGGGTAAGAATCAACATTAGTGCCACTGAACAGAGTGGAGATTGTAACAATAAGCAGAGGGAGAATCAGGAATTGCTCTTTGGTGTTAGGAACGTCCCTTACCTCTCTGGCAGAGCCCTTGAAAGACTTGAGAAAGTATTTCTGGCTAGTATTCAGAGGGTTAAGGCAATGACCAGATAGCAGCCTTTTGGCACCAAGCTCCTCCTCAGCAGAAGGAAGGATATAGCTGTATGAACAGCCTGCTTAACAATGGCTCACATGTCCCCGGGGAGCCGCCTGCAAATAGATTTCATCTTGCTTTCTCTTGTACTTTTCAAAGCTTCCTGTTTTCTCACGGTCCTTTTGGACAGTTTACAGTCTTTCTCCCTCTCCCTCTCTCTTTGAGGAAAGGAACACCCTTCTTACGAAGGAAAAAAAAAAAGAAGCAGCAGAATGCAAGGGAAAAAGAGCACAGCAGTAGCCTTTCTACTTCACCACATGCAATAGTTTTCTTTACCTTTTTCTCACAGAAAAAGAAAACATGAGGCTTTCCTATGTGTCTAATCACAGCTAAGCACATACTATCTGAAGTGAGGGAGTAGCAAACAGTTGTCTGTTCTCTTTCCTCATCCTGCAGTAGCCTGGATCTGTGTTTGATTTTTCTCTGAAGAGTGAACTTCTCTGTAGCTTTTAAAGGCCCGAGCCCATGCTGCCTTGTTTATTTCTGTTGAAAAAAAAAAACACTGAAAAGTTCTGAAGGAGTTGAACCAACTGGTGCAATATTGCTAATTCTGATTTGTAGGGGAAGCTTCTAAGAAATTTACAGTTGCTTGTGGTGCTGAAGTCAGCAATGTTTCAGACCTCCAATAAAGAATGTAATGAAGTTTTCTCCAGACCAGCCAAACACACTTTGCAATAGATGTTATGAACTCTACGTTTTCCCCATCTAAAATCATGAGTTCATGTCAGGAGTCAAAACCAAAGAAAGTATGAGAGATAATACTTTGGGAAGAAATAAAACAGACTGACAAATCTAGAAGGGTGATACTTTATATGGTGGCTTAGGAAGACAAAATCTAGTGTAGAACTAATTCAACTGTTCTAGCAAAATGTACTGAAGTCCTTTTCACCAGCCAAAGCAACGAAGCGTGCCCAGCAGACTTGCAGCTGAGATTTTTCTTTTTAGAGCTTGAATTTTATTTCATCTAGACAGCCTGACAAAAGGTCTACAAGAAAACCATGTTGTTCCTGCTATCCCAAGATCTCTTGCATGAACTTTGCATCTCCCTGAGTGCTAAGGTGCCCTGTGGTGACTTTTGCTGGAGCTGCCTCCCATGCAGCTGGCTCACAGTCATCTTCCACACTCTGATCATACCCCTGCCCTGTAACAGAGAAAGAAAATCTTGTACACCTCCTCACCTTGGACTACAAACTCAGGCTGTTTTTTAAGTACTAGCTGTGAACCTGCACTAGCTCTGAGTTCCTGCCTTCCAGCACATGAGGCCAAAACCTGCTCCCTTCATCCTCTGGATCATGGATAGAATCATAGAATCATAGAATCATAGAATCGTTAGGGCTGGAAGGGACCTTCAAAGGCCATCTAGTCCAACCCCCCTGCAAGGAACAGGGATATCTCCAACTAGATCAGGTTGCTCAGGACCTCATCCAACCTGGCCTTGAACGTCTCCAGGGATGGAGCATCCACCACCTCTCTGGGCAACCTGTTCCAGTGTTCTACAACTCTCATGGTAAAAAATTTTTTCCTAATATCCAACCTGAATCTACCTCCTTTTATTTTAAAACCATTACCCCTTGTCCTATCACAACAGGCCCTCCTGAACAGCCTCTCCCCATCTTTCTTGTAGGCCCCCTTGAGGTACTGGAAGACCGCTATAAGGTCACCCCGGAGCCTCCTCTTCTCCAGGCTGAACATTTGAAAGTTGACTTGTGCCTTTTGAAAGGGATAGGTTACACAGAGACCATACCACACGGAGCCATCGTTCTGAAAAAGAATTTTCCTATCTGTATTTCTTTCATTTTCCTGCCACACCTCTACACTCTAGTACCATTTCCTCATGTCCCCAGAGGAGATTTCAGGACAGGAACATATTACACATCCCTGAGACTGTGCATGACTTCGGGAAATGGAAAACCTACCTCCTTTATTCAGAGACACAAAACTTTTATGCTGTAAGGAACTGTTCTTTACAAAGTCGTCTGCCTTTTCACTATGAAAAAGAGAAATAAATGTTGCCTTGACAGGAAAAAAAAACGTGCTCCTACTAGATCCATTTTAGTACTCAATACCTTATAAATATATAGATTTGCATGAAGTACTCTAGTTGTTCACCTGTTCAACCTGATTTCTCTTGATTATCAGTTTAAATAGAGGAGCAAAGACCTATCAGAAAGTAAAAGCTGGTGAGAACACAGGTCAGCCACAATACAAGCAGGTAACCAGAAGACTTCTGCTAAGCGATGTTAGAGAGGTATTATTATTGACATTCCTGTAGCCAGAGAAATATTGACATGTCATAGGTCATTCCAGTAACTGTCAAGATACAATCAGCTGCTGTTCTTCCTTGCAAATTTTCTGCACTCATCAGTACTTCTTCTCCTCCTCTTTCTTTCCCTCTAGAACTTTCAGACTGGTTTTTTGTTTTGGTGCATTCGTTTCCCCAAATATAAGCCATCTGGCACATTAGCTTTCCTTGACTACAAAGAAGAGACAGTCCTCTTTCCTAAATGGATGGATGACCCTTGGAATCATATATCCTACTTCTACAAATTAATAACTCATTTTCAGTGGCTATTTTTTTTTCCCCTCCCACTGTTTCAGTGAACACTTTGCCAGTAAATTCATTTGGTAGAAAAATTTTAGCAAAATTACAGAGCACAAATCATGGAAGAGAACTTCTACAGCTGAAACAAATATATTTTTTTTTTAATTAAGTTAATATTTTCAGACTCTTTAGTATTGTAGCATTGGCTAAGCTCTAGTTTTTATTTAAAAACAATATCTCTCAAATTTTTGTATTCATGAACTGCTTCCGTTTTGCCTCAAGAGATGGTTTAAAATGCAAAGGATACAGCACTATTTCACCAAGGATCATTCCACTAATTAAATTTCATCTGGATATTACAGGTGATGGCTTTGTGAATTTGAATCAAAAAGCACTGTAGCAGACCTTCTGTACTACTAAAATAAATTAAACCAGAAGCCAGATTAGACCAAAAATTTGGTGGAATCTCAGTAACTGATTTTTAGTAATTTTCTCCTAGATGAGTATACTGCTTGATGTAAGTTTCAGTTACTCAATAATGGTGATTCTGGCTCATACAGGAACAAAGATTGTAAAAAAAAAAAAAAATCTGATGGTAAAAGTGTTTGCCTAAAACCATTCTAAAAAAGAGCTGAAGTAGAAAGCAAACACAGACGTTTGCAGAGGATGGAAAACACCACTTAAATGTGAATAAAATTATAAATCCTGATAAGGAAAGACCAGAAGACAAGTAAGACTAGAATTTTGTAATAGTGATGTCAAACTTTCATGTCTTGAGAATACATTGATTTATGAGGGACCGAAATATAAAAGAACCCACCTAGATAAACAACAACAATGAAAAAAACCCCAACTTATTGTTTCATCAAAGGGAAGCTTGCACCATCAATGGCTTGAGCTGGCAGGAACAGGCTTCAGGGAAAGCTGAGTCATTCTTACAGCCCCACGAATGTTTAAATTCCAGCTTACTCACCAGAGACACTGAAACACAGAAGTTGGTAAACAGAAGATAAGAGGATCAGAGAAAAACAGAGGAGCAAGAAACAAAGAAAAAAAGGAAATGCTTTTTCTAGCTTTAAGCAAAATGTGCAGCCATTTCATTTTCACTTAAGGAGAAGTAATATTCTGCTTGACAGTTTCACAGAAACCCTTCATTGGTTTTATTTTTTGTCTCCATCTTTGCCTGGCGTTCTTTTTGATTAAAGGCCAGATTTATAAACTACAAATGAAATGGTTCACCAGGGCAGAAAGTCATACTTTGAATTTCATTCAAGCCAAGAGCCTTCCAGGTTATGCATTTGAGCCTCTCCCTTCCTTACAACAACATTCTCTGCTTTTGGGGAGTCCTTAACTGTGTGTCCTAGTCATCAAATTCAAAAAACAGACGCAGTGCAGAAGGCACTAGATAGATCAGACTCAACCAGATATCCTTGTTGTAGGATTTTTGCCTCGATCTTTAAAAAACAAATTGCAGCCAGAAGCTGCCAGGTCTCGAGTTGAGAAGAGCAGGTCCTTTTTCCTTTAAAATGTTCTTCTTGGAAGTACCCCTTTGAACTAATAATTTTCATTTTTATTGTTTTTACAGCTGTGTGGAAAGGAATTTAACAGAATGCACAACTTAATGGGACACATGCACTTGCACTCAGACAGTAAGCCTTTCAAGTGCCTCTACTGTCCCAGCAAATTCACCTTGAAGGGGAACCTAACCAGGCACATGAAAGTCAAACATGGGGTCATGGAAAGAGGATTTCATTCTCAAGGTAATATTTTTCATCAAGGTTTTTGTCTGAGAGATTTGAAGATACATATCAGTAAATCCAAATGTTCTTTGTACCACAGATCCATGATCTTGTACCACAGATCCAATGCTATTGGAAGAGATTGAATCCCATAAGACTGGGATGTTGTTACTAAAATTATTCCAGTGCTACATATCAGAGATCCCCAAGGTAGTGATCCTTGTCTCAGACTTTTCAGAGTAGGTATCTCATGACACAGATGTACAGACCAAAATGGAGTAGTAGATGGAGACAAAGTGAGACAGTATTTATGAGCATAAAGGAATCAATTTTAGCCCACTAAGTTGCTGTCATCCAGTGTGAGGGAGAATACTGTCAGTAGTGTGAGCGCAGAGGATATATCAAGCCATACCAAACATTATTCTACTTAAGCCCAGGGCTCCCCATCCATCACTGTGAGAAGCTACAACCTCTACAGCACTGCAGAGCTTCCTTTGGCATGTTGGTACCCTGAGACACAAATGGGAGCCAGCTGGTGGAGATTCCAACTTAGTGAGGCTGTGGCACATGTAGTCCGCCAGGGGCATGAATAGATGACATGATCTTCCTGACTAAAGGTGTAGTTCCATTATTTTTCAACAGATATTACAATTTCAATGGGCTTGATTTCCAGAGGCTGACGGACTCCAGCCTAGGAGTGATGGAACAGCTGATATTTTTCCCCAGACACATCTAGTTAGGAGTTTATAGGTTTTTTGAGATACATCTTAAATCATAAATTCAGTCAAAGCTGACATAAGCAAAAAATCTACAAGATTTCATGGGTTTTGCTCACTACTTATTGAATTCCAGACTGGAATGGGAATGGAAGCCTGAATGGCTCTATGTCAAGGAGCCTTTCTGCTCAAGATGTGGTTATTCTGTACTACATTGACATAGCTAGCATTAGGTGAAGGCCGTAGGCTCAAGATCTAGTTTACAAAGAAGCATGTAGACAGGAGGAGACGCTCCTCCCCATTTCAAAGTATGTGGATTTTTAACTACCCAGAGTATACTGCAAACTATTTCCTATCTCCAACCTACCACGTATACTTCCCAAAGTCAGCCTCATGTGTGCACACATGCCAAAGCTATCTAATGAGGGAATTAGAGCGGATTGTTTTGAGAGTTTGAGTATGTAAGATACTTTGTTTGTTAAGGCTTTCTGGATAAGTAATTATTTCATGGTTAAGAGTTCTTGGTATTCCTCAAATTCAGGCTTTTGGGCAGCCTAGCATGTATGTAATACACATACTCTAATGACATTTGGCATAAAATTTACGAAGATCCTAACAGGTGCTGAAACAAATAGGTCTTTTTTTCCTGTAAACCTCCCACAGCGCCATGCTAGTTGCGCAATTACTTGTAACTGAAGATAGCCTAAGAGCTTTTCTTTGTACAGAGACTTTTCAGCCCTTGAGGCTTATCAGACACAAGACAATTTGTAATGGCTGCCACCTGCTCATGAACCATTTTAACAAATACAACCTGTTGCAAATCAGCAGCTGTATCTAGTGAGGCTGCACAGATCCTGCAGAAACTGAATTCAATTACTGAGGGGAAAAAAAAAGAGTAAATCAAATCAAACAAACAAAGCAAGTAAAATAGTGGCTTTCCTAGATATTTGCTGTTGGGTGAAATCCTCACCCCAGTACTGCCACCATTTTTCTAATTAAGATGGACTTTGCCTGCAGTGTCTGAGTCTTCTTCAGTGCATCCCAATGTCAGAGTGCATTTCAGTCCACAGGTGCCTTGTGGGTAACATCTGGATTTCCAGCAAGACAGGAGACAGTCTGAAAAACATTTAAGACAAACCAGATCCTGGACTACATTCAGACTTACACAGTACTGCTCAACATTGTCATTTGTTTATCATGATTTCCTCAAGGAAGCACTGTCCGGTGCACAGAGCTTTTCAGTGGCTTGAATGCCTTCTCAGTGGATGAAACAGGAAGAATTAAGGAGAGTAGAGATCATAGACTGCTGAGATTTGACAATCTTTTAATTTTTAAAGTAGTAACTTTGGATCAAATGTCCATAGAACAAACATACTAACACGTTTTTAGTCTCTTCCACTCCTCCGGAAAAAAAAATGTACAAAACCTAGGACTTTGATTATGGCCTGTGGTGCCTTAGATCAAAGTTTTCATTTATTAAAAAAATAGGAAGGAGGAAGTGGGTAGGTTCACTGGCAAAAATAGTTTACAAGAGGCCAGGCCACTTCACTTTTATTCCTAGCTCCCTCATCAAGTGTCTGGCATGTACGGCACAATGCTTTGTGTGTCCTGACCTGGCTGTGAAGTGTATACAATAGTACTTCTTTTAACAGCATCTCAAAGGAGATGCCTTGAGATGTAAACAGTAAAGTACTTGGAAATAACTGGGTGGAAGACAAAATTAAAATATGAAATAGAAGGCCACTTCACATTTTGTTTTTTAACGATGTATCACGTAGTAAAATTTCCTATATATAAATTGTTCTTTTTCTCCCCCCCTCAAACCACTACAAGGTTTTGGAAGAGGAAGAATTGCTCTGTCCCAGACAAACGTCTTGAGAAGCTTGGAGCAGGAAGAGCCCTTTGATCTTTCCCAGAAAAGCCAAGGGAAGGGAATCTCATTTCATTCGGATGGCGAGAGTGCCAAGGGAAGCTCATGCCAGGAGGAAGAGGAAGACAACTGCTATGAGGCAGAGCAGTACAGCCCTGCCATGTACCACCATGATGACAACAAGCTGTACATTGCTCAAGATCTGTCTAGCAAACCTGAATGCATGATGAAGAACTTCAGAGAGTCCTACTGCAATGAGAAGGAAGAAGTGCCAAGTGAGGGAGGACTGGAGAAGAGAATAGGAAATTCAGATAAACAGGAGAGCCAAGGAGAGAGAGATCTTCCAAACAACAAAGAACACCTCAGCTTTAGGGCTTTTGAAAAGGCCAGACTTGGCCACTCTCTCTCTGATTACTTGTATTTCAAGCACAGGAACAAGAGTTTGAAAGAATTGCTAGAAAGAAAAGTGGAAAAACAAACAATGCTTTTAACCATTTGAAAAGGACATTTTTAAACAGCTGGAAAAGGGGAACCAGATAACTTTTAACATGAATGGTAATTTAACAAAGCCCGGAAGTTTGTAGTAGCCTTTAGAAATAAACAAGCCAAACTAATAAAAATAATTTAAGGTAAAACATATACATTAAAAGAACAAAGCAGTCCAAGATCACCAAGAAATACAACAGATATTAGACAATAACATTTTTACGCTTAACCATTTGATGTATGAGCAGACAATGGGAAGGGTACAGAAGTTTATTTTCCTTTATCTAGGGTGGTAAATGACTTATAGGTCATTTTCTAGTTATGAGAAAACCAACATTAGCTTTTGATTTATTATCTGACTAAATACATATGAACATTTCTAACCATACAACTAAAAAAAAAAAATCTGAAAACAGGAATTATTTCACAGTATAAGCAAGACTATTAGACATGGTGTGCACGAAAGTGCAGTCACTCTCAGAACTAACACAGTCTAAATACTTTCATTTACTGAAGTGACTGTTAGTTCAACCACTTACAATGAGAAATGGGAAAAAAATTAAGAAGGAATACTAATAGTGATAGCAAAGGGCAGCTCTGTAAGGCTTTTAAAGGACTGGGATTTATTACAGTCACAGAAGCTTTTCCTCTGGCACAATGGATGTTCGTGCTTTGCTGTGTTTCAGTCAGTATGGGAGTATTCAGCAATTCTTCAAGTGAAATAGCATGGACTGTGTTGACATTTTGTTCTACCATCTGCTCAGACCAAATCATCTAATAAGCAGAAGCAGTGTGTAGCATTTGCAAATCTTCCTGTAATTACACGTAAAACAATATGAGTAATTTCATTGAGAAAATGATGCAATTTTGCTGTTTATCTCTTCAGTTTATCTTGGCTAGCAAAGATGATTTTGAAATACACAGGTCTGATCGGATTATTTTTTTAGAAATTATGCCAAAAAAACCCCACCTTTACATGGCAAGCAGTACCTCACAGAGGAAAACTGGTTTTGGATTTCCTCTTACTGGAGTCGGAAATTTTCCCCTATTAACATAGCATGACCAGTAAGCTCCAGGCCTTTCAGAAGAACTCTACTCGCACTGTTTTCAGTTCCCAACTTTTCATCTTCTGATTCCCATACAATTCTATGTTCATAACAAAGATGCTAAAAGCACATTAAGCACATTTCATTAATTGCATGGATAGTTTGACCTGCATCTTGATTCCTGCATCTTCAAGACAGATGACAAATAGCCCCACACCATCCTACTGCTTATTTGGAAAGAAAGACTTAATAAGTCATTTAATTAGTCCTATGTCCTTCTGACATGCGAGCTTAAAAGGTTAAAATCCATATATATGGTACATCTTTTCCAAATATTACTACCTTATTTACCTACCTGCCAAGTTCTTGATTTGAAATGCCTTGCTATCATGCTCAAAATACAACAAGTTATAATTAAATATAGTCATATACTTACAGCTTGCTTAGGCTAGAGTCATGTAGTTGCAGCTCTCTGCCATTATAAGAAACCACTCACCTTACAGAAGTAATGATTCTCACACCTACCAGCTAATCAGTATTCACATGGCAGCAGCACTTATTCATCATATAAAACTGGGTTTGTGTAGTCTAAGGTTGCAGCAGGTGATATCACTTTTCAGGGCTCAAATACAGCATAATAAAGATTCTGAATGAAGAGCAGAAAAAGCTGTTGATAAAAGAAGCTGTTTAGTATGAGTGATGCTTCTAAATGTAGTTACCTCTACAGCTGATGTACGTACTTTTTTAAAATAAAAGGGGTATACCAAATTGAAGTACAATGTAGCTCACTTTAGGCCTAGAATTAATGATGTCTTTCAAAATGAGGTGTATTTCAGAGGTACATAGCCTTGTTTTTTCAGTGATGAACTGTTTTATCATATACATTCTACTTCCTTGCTTCCACTGCAAGATAACTTCTCTTGAAAAAGGAGCCGTCTTTCTTTCAAGGAAGACATTCTAGTCAAGCAGAAGAATCAGAAAATGTTCAGAGTAATGTATATAACTGCGTTCTGTCTTAGACTAGAGGGAAAATGATCAGGTAGAAATTTGGCGTGGTCTAGGAGATTGTCTCTTAGAAACAGGAACAAGACCTTCAGTTACCTTCTTGGCAGTATCTTGTCTCTGCCTGACAGAAGCTCCTGTTGGAGAACATATATGCCAAGAGCTGGGAGTCATTGACTCTTAGAAGTGTTTCTCTCAAGGTGATGTAGTTTCCAGCTGTGAACCATTCAAGATCTGTCCACTCCACCCTTGCAGCCATATTACTTCCTATAATAATAAGAACAAGCAAGGAGTCAGGAACCAGGCTGCAATTTCCATGATGGTGATCTCGCAGATGAGTTGTACTTAGCAATTCCCTTTGCTTCTGTAGTGGGTAAACCAGAAAGGCATGCGACCCTTCCATTGCAAAGCCCTGCTGTCTATACATTGGAGAATGTTATGGGACAACTAGACAATCCTTGCCAGGAAAGAAATAAATGTTTGCATATCAACAGCACGCCAGGCAAAGGGAGCAAAGGAGACATTTTCAGCAGAGCTCAGCTACCAGTAGATAAAATCATAACCTCAAAAATGGTGTCTACTGGAAGTATGCAGTCGAGTGTTCCCTCACAGACCTCATGAGGGAAAGTGCCACACGTGTCCTTAGGAAACGAAATCACTGCAAACAGTTCTGGGTTGTCTGAATAGTTAACCCAAACAGTTTCAACCACAGCATCAATGCAGCCAATTTATCCACTTCTACAATCCCACTTCTCATTGGATCAAAAGCAACTGCCAACCACACACAGCCAGGTGGAAAGGAGCAGAGGTCACTAGAATGGCAATGCTATTTAGGAATAATTTGTAATGTGAATCCGTTTTCTTGCATTCTTCCTAGAAAGCAGAGAATATTCCATTACAACGAAGCCTTGAGACTGTGCCCCGTCACAAAGTCACACTAAGCTAATTCACAAGCACCCAAAGCTAATTTGTATTAGAGTAGTAAAAACTCATCTAAAACTGTAAGTCACCAGCCAGAGGAATTGCAAACAAAACTATTACTGAGATGAGGAGACAGTGCCAAGTGACCCAAACAAAGAGATTAGGAGATGATAGTTCTCCTGCCTGAAGAACATGATGCAGCTGGGTCTAAGACACTTGTTACAAAGAGACCCCAAGGGACAAATTAAAAGCGAACTAACAGCCTTGATAGTGAAACATCTTGCTTTTCAAAGATAAGTTATTTTCACACTATTTACGTTGGCACCATTTTGGGAACAGACAGTAACAGCTTTTGCTTTTTAATAGCTTTGAAAGTGCTTTATAGAAATTCGCTCTCATAATGAAGTTATTTCCCTTTTCCCTATTTTTCTAATTTTTGGGGGATTAGCTTTCTTGTTTTGCTTTGAATAGAGGTCCAGAAGTCCTGCAGAGACATTGCCTGTGTCCTGGACCTTAGGGGATATATTTTCTTTTTTTTTTTTTCCTCCTTCCTAATCTCAGTCTATATATCTTCTTTTCCCAATGTTGTGGAAAAAAACGTGTTTATCTGACTCTTCTCTGCTATTTGGGTTTTTAGCTTGTAGCAACACATGAAATTAAAACCCAGCCTCCACGACCTGTATATTAAATCACATCTGTACCGTTTCCCTGCATTATTATATGAAGCCTAACTTCACCCTCCTGGAGGGCACCAAAGCAAATAAGAGCGGCCACAAACTCATACAAGTGAGATGCTTTCCTAACTCACACAAACTGAGATGCTTCAAGAAACACTGCTGAGGAAAGGTAAATTGGCCACACCATAATGAATCTGGGCAAGTGGAGGTATGTGGTTTATTTAATTAGAGGCTCTTCTGCTATTAAGGGCAGCAAAGAGAATTCTGCAAGACACTGCACAGAATGGAGTAGGTGGATGAAAAGTCAAAAGTTGGGTTGGTAAAATTTCAGGGTAAAGAAATACAACATATTTACTAAAAAAGTGAAGTTGTAGGTAGCTCTGGAACAAGCTGGTTTGAGTCTGGCCACCAGGACGTAGTCATCTCCTTGTGAATGTGAGTTGTCCCACCTGACGGGCAGCCTCCAGTCTGTGAAGGCCAAGACAGGTGCTCTGTGTTCAGCAGCTTAAAGGACAAAACACTTTATGACAATAGAAGTTTATCCTGTACTGTGTCTTGTAAAACAAGTTAATAGAAAGACCAAGTGATGCTACTGCACCCACCTTTTTACAACTCTGTGTCTGTCTACTAGTTATTCTTTAATTTCTCTCTTCATATGGTGCTGCTGGACTCTGCTGTTATAAGCGTAGAGTTAAGAAGTAATATAAGTACTATATTTATTATTTCAAGAAGTTTTTAATAATTATTAACAGTTTCAGAAATAGGTCATGTCTGCTTAGCTGAACAAGATGTAACAGAGCTAACATTTTGTACTCCTAACAGATTTTGCAAATAATGTGGTGTATATTTATTTCACATAAAGCACTGGGTTCCTGTTTAAAGCCCTAACTCAAAAAGTGGACCAACTATCTGTGAATATTTGGTTTCTGGCTTTCTATCACAATAGTAAAAGCATGTATGATGTATTGTATTAATTTAAGCAAATAAATATGTACTGGAGAAGCTGCTGTACTTTGTATTGAATGATATGGAGTTCTTGATGCTCCAACTATTTTACACAGTAAATGCTTGCGGCTGGTCTAACAAGGTCATACTTCACTCAGCACCACTGAAGAGTGGTCCTTGTAAAGCGAAGCCTAAATCAATGATGGAAGAGTAGGTAGAAGACAAGGGCAGAGGAGCTGTCAGGTCCTCTGAGGTAGAGAGATCACTTTATTATTACAGACTGCAGGAAGGACATAAAGAATGCTCTGGAAGGATTACGGTGTTCGCTAACTTGGCCTCAGACAAGCTAAAAAAGAAAGACGTAATCCTTACCTTAAAGATGTTTCAAAGGTCTGCATTACGTAAAAAGAGAGGAAAAACCAACCAGGTGTGTTATAATATTGAACTTTGGGAAGTAGGAATACCTTTAAAACTTAAGAAATACTGAACTCAGAGGTTCAGAGTTTCTTTTTTTAATGGAAAGCATCACTTTTAAATGATGAGTAACCTCTTGGATCTGTTTGTTTTAGTGAGGTCCCGATGGAATTAGCACCATCAGACTTCACAGAGAACATTTAATGCTTTTTTTGAGCACAGAGAGAAAGCACCTGGAATGTTGGCTGTAAAATAACGCAAAGAAAACAAAGACACTCCGTTTCTGATTCTCAGAGGTATATATCTTAAAATGTGGATGAAAGCTTATTCAAACACTAGAAATACATGTAACAGGTTAAAAGAAACAGAACGAAGCCTTTTCTGGTTTCCTGTTTACTTCTTGGTTATTTTTTTCCCCTTTCTGTTTTAATTGCAGGTAACAACCACTATGAAGATTATAAGCAACCTCTACATGAGGAGGACTATATGTTGAGGAGTGAGTTAGTTCATTCCCATGTGATCGGTATCAGTGAATTTCAAAGTTTCTCCTTTATCAGTCACAGAAATATAATTTAGACAAACATATATTTAGTTCTTCTCACAAATTTCCTTTTCATTTTTTATTGAAAAAATAAATATTGAAAACTGAGCTATATCTTCAAACAAGCAGAAAAGAAGTAGAAGAGAAACAGAGCCTCTCAGATCTTGCCACAGGGCTTTTCTGTGCTTGTAGTGAAATGGAGAATAGACCCAGTATATCTAAAGTATTTTCACGGAGACAGACCTAATTCATATTGATGATAAGACAAAAAAGTGGTGAATCATTAAAAAGAAAAACAACCCTAGTTACATAGAAATGGTATGGGATATTTCTGGTAAGAACAAGTCACTCAAGTTGCAGTGTGTTAGACCTTCAAACAGATTAAAATTCTAGTTTGTGTAACCAGGCTGCATGCACAACTTCCAGCTGAATTTGTCCCATTAATACACTCTATGACTTGTGTACTGTGATTAGATAAACGTGTTTGCCCACTGGTTCATGATACAAAAATCTGATCTAAAAGCACATGCGGGGTGTCAGTCATTTCAGCACTTGTAAATGATGCAACGCTAAATAGGGATCACTGCTAACGCTCTTCCCAGATGGGATGTGATGGCGTGTTGGATCATATAGCATAAATTTCCCTAGTGATCAGGCTGCAATCGAAGTACAGCTGAACAGAGAACAGCCACTTTGTGAATAAGCCTTCTGGTATCCTCTCATTCTGTTTACCCTGTCTGAAAAAATAGTGTATATCCAGTCCAATCATATAAATTATTTAATTTAGATGGAGCCAGACACCATTCCCCTTCAGTGAATTACTTTCTGGATTGAAAAATCTCTTGTAGCCTGAGCATTTTTATTAAACAGACCTCTGTCAACTTACATCAGTGGAGAGTGTTATCTTGTGATTTTGGAGCTGGGATTGTCTGTTTGTACTGTACTTTTTTCAGTACTTACGTATCCTTACATTTCTGAATGGAAAATTGTTAAAAAATAAATTGTGATCGAGACACTAATTAGCCTGCTGAAAAATAGGGTACAATAAAATGACAACTATGGAGTTGTATGAAAATATGAAATGTTTTTCTATCCTATGGAGAGCTATCACAAAATTAATGAAGATGAGAACAGTATAAAGATGACAGACGAGGTGTCTCACAAACGTGCGTAAAAGAAATATAGCTTAGAAAGATAAGTGGCAGATATAAACACCCCAAAATGAATTCTGCAAGAATCTTAATTCTTTACAGACCTTGCTGTTTTCTACTGCTAGCTATAGGACTTTTCTAGACACACTAACTATTGATCTTTTTTATTTGTTTCGTAAGCCAAGATGATTTTTTAAATCAGTATATAAAGCATTTGTACAAGAATAAGAATCAACTCTCCAGTCAGCCACATAAAGAAAATGGACAGCAATGGTGAAGTCTTGCTGTGAAGAAAGTTACGCTAAAATTGAAACAGGATTGTGCTTAGTATGATTTATCTTGGAACTCTATGAGACCAGCACCAAGACCAGACAGGTCCGAGATGATATAGGTCTGACAAATGCATGTGCAAACACTGCCTGAGAGCTTAGAAAGAAACGTGATCTTACTTAAGCGAAAAAAATTAAAAGCTACCTCCTAATAAGAATTTTTATTAAACTTCAATTAACTAAATTGCAAGTTTTAAAAGGATTATATGAGCAATCAGTTGAGACAAGACACCAGCAAAACTAATGCCACTCTGAAATATTTCCTACAGAAACGTCTGGAGTTGCTTACGATAACAGTCGTTCATACGTACTTGTTACCATCACTCTGCAGGAGGCAATCACCCACAGTCAACCAGCAGAACGGATCATGACAGAGGATTGTGCAGTTAGTCCATTCTGATTATATCATCCTCAGGTTAAGCAAATCTGCCTAACTTAACTCCGAAGGGGATGAAACATGCTCATGCAGCCTGTTCCACTCACTCTTCTATAACATGCAGCTGTGGCACCAATACATGTTGAATAGTTGCACCCATTTCACTAATAAGTATCTGATGAGGACATCCACTAACATGCCTGATTTCAGCAGTGAGGTCAGTGGTCCTTCTACCTGAATTGTATTAACAGATCCATCTGTGATAGGACAAGGGGTAATGGTTTTAAAATAGAGGGAGGTAGATTCAGGTTGGATATTAGGAAAAAATTTTTTACCGTAAGAGTTGTAGAACACTGGAACAGGTTGCCCAGAGAGGTGGTGGATGCTCCATCCCTGGAGACGTTCAAGGCCAGGTTGGATGAGGCCCTGAGCACCTGATCTAGTTGGAGATATCCCTGTTCCTTGCAGGGGGGTTGGACTAGATGACCTTTGAAGGTCCCTTCCAGCCCTAACGATTCTATGATTCTATGATTCTATCTCCTGTGCAACACGAACCCCCTCAGCTACTCATACCCTATTGGATAACGTAGGTATTTTTCATTTCCATTGCCCCAGTGGCCTCATTTTGGGAGTCTAACAACCTTGCAAATGGTTTGACTTGCTTCCTCAGTTTCTTACCATCACATACTTTAAGGTTTATTTTTCCAGGACTTTATTTCTTCTTTTTTAGGCTTCCACGTGGAACAAATATTTGTGTAGATCTTATCATGCTTACTGAGGAGAGTAAGGGCAAGTGATTATTTGCATGCATTTTTGACAGATGGTGGCAAACTAGTAAGTAAATTACATTTTCTTACACTTCTGCTTTTTTATTTTGTATTTTTAAAAAGTGTTTCCGCTTTTTACTTTTTACTTTCTCCGATTAACTATTCAGGACCCTAGTGCATAGACCACTGATCAGCTTTCTACAGGTGACCCTAACTATTCAGGGTGATCTACTCTGAGACCACTGCTGCAGAGCCATTCTCTTTCTTTTCTTATGAAATGCTTGAAAGGAAAAAGAATACCCTTGTGATAGACAAGCAGACAGAATGACAGACCCAGGTGCACTGGGCATGCCACGAGTATGGCACATTAGTTCTTGCTTCTAAGCAAGATGCAAATTTAAAAATTTTCAGATTAATTTAAAAAAACTATTTTAGTGTTTCAGGGTTTGCACTTTTCAGATTGTGCACTGAATATGTGAATAATAGCAGGCAGTGGGAACATTTAGATTCACTCATAGTGGACAAAGATTGTTAATCTCCCTTTTATCTTTATATCCTGTGAATTAACAGTCTGGTCTGCCAGAGTGTATATATAATGCAGCTGTTTCCATATATGAGTTCTTGCAGAGACACATGAAAAAAAACCCTTTGGATAGACAGCAACTATAAAATCCTGCCAATCAGGATATGAATCATAGAATCATAGAATCATAGAATGGTTAGGGCTGGAAGGGACCTTCAAAGGTCATCTAGTCCAACCCCCCTGCAAGGAACAGGGATATCTCCAACTAGATCAGGTTGCTCAGGGCCTTGTCCAACCTGGCCTTGAACGTCTCCAGGGATGGAGCATCCACCACCTCTCTGGGCAACCTGTTCCAGTGTTCTACCACTCTCATAGTAAAAAATTTTTTCCTAATATCCAACCTGAACCTACCTCCCTCTATTTTAAAACCATTACCCCTTGTCCTATCATAACTGGCCCTCCTGAACAGCCTCTCCCCATCTTTCCTGTAGGCCCCCTTGAGGTACTGGAAGACCGCTATAATGTCACCCCGGAGCCTCCTCTTCTCCAGGCTGAACAGCCCCAACTCTTTCAGCCTGTCCTCATAGGAAAGGTGCTCCAGCCCTCTTATCATCTTCGTGGCCCTCCTCTGGACCCTCTCCAACTGGTCCATGTCCTTCTTATGTTGGGGACTCCAGAACTGGACGCAGTACTCCAAGTGAGGTCTCACGAGGGCAGAGTAGAGGGGGAGAATCACCTCCCTCGACCTGCTGGCCACGCTCCTCTTGATGCAGCCCAGGACGCGGTTGGCCTTCTGGGCCGCAAGAGCACATTGCCGGCTCATATCGAGCTTCTCGTCCACCAATATCGAGCTTCTCGTCCACCAATATCGAGCTTCTCGTCCACCAAATATCGAGCTTCTCGTCCACCAATATCGAGCTTCTCGTCCACCATATGAAGGGTTGTATCATCCCATTCCTATCATCCCAAAACAACAGCTTCATAAAGCAGCACAGTCAGTAAACCTAAACTTGCTCTTGTTGTGCAAATGCAGGTTTGTAAGCACACTGTTGCAAATCTTTTGCCAAAAATGATCTGCGACCTTCTCTTTTCTGCAGCTCAAGTACCTCAATTACAGTGTTGTAAAAAGGAGAGGAGCATTTGCTTGAATGTCAGACGACTTTCCCCATTTTAATTTTTTGTGTTCAACTTTTAACCTTAAAAACTTTAACCTGGATCGCCATGAGTACTACAAAAAATACTTAGAGGAGCAGGGAAAGAGAGCACAAACATTTTGGACATCTAGGTTGATTGAAAAAACAGGTCATCTTACCAATATTAAACACCTTCCAACCTGTATATTAAACACCCCTAAAATTTCTTTTGTTTTAGAGCTTTTTTATGATGTTAACATGAGGAGGACAAGCTACCCAGCAAGTAGAAAGCTATCCTACGCTGTTCAAACCTGACAACCCTCCAAACATATTCAATTGACTATGTAATTAATTCAATTAACTATTTTCAAGACTTACTCAGCAGGTTTTGTTGTTGTACTGGACTTTCATATTACTGACCCTCCTGCCACTTTCTGAATCAGTTACACAGGAGTATGCCTGGAAGCAAGGCTGTCAGAGAAACCACACCTCCATCGCCCTGCAGCCCCGTCCTCTCCAGCCAAGGTGTCTCCTTGACTGGTACCCCCTGATCACTGCATTTTACAAACTGGTTACTGAGCAAAAGCTTTCCAGCTTGGTCTTGTGGAGTACAAACCATTGCAATCAGTTTTACAGAAGAGACATGAAGCTTTTCCCACCATGTTAGAGGGTGACAGGCTTCTAATGGATCTAATGGCTTCTAGGGCTGAAGGAGCCACATTGCAGCTGTCAGAGTTGCTCAGTGGCCCACAGCGAGGCTGAGGCACTGGGGTCAGCCTCCCACTAGTGCGACAAAGGGATGCAAAAGGTGTGCAAAAAAGGATTATACTACATCTGTGCCTCACCACTACCATGAGCAACCGCCTATGCTTTCTCCCATACAGCTCAATCTGAGTGGATGCAAGGGATAAGGTCTTGTTTCAACCTGCTCTGTGCATTGACAGGAATTATTTTAAGAAACATACCATTCAGGAGAGCATGAATACTTTTGGGAGTAGTCAGCTCTGTTGAAAACCGGTCCCAGAGCTCATTAGAGGGGAAACATGCAGTCATAACTGAGACGCAGCTGTGTCTTCCACTTCTTCTAGCTTCTTCCTGCACTTAGACCTACCTCCATTTTTTGAGGTCCTTCACTGCTGCAGAATGCAAGCCCTTCTTATAACACCTACAGAAACCACTCTGACGAGGATATCCAGTCCTTATGCCTCTCTTCTCATTTTTTGTTACAGGTTTCCAGCACCTTTAAAGCAAAGTTACATACCAAAAGATCAGTTTTTCCTCCAAGCAGTGGAGAAACAGGACTTCTCCCCTCCAGACTCCCTGACTGCCTCTCTCCACCTTGCTGCTCCCATTGACAAACCTCCCTCACTGAGTGGGTGAGCTCACTTGAATGCTGATGGATGCACTTGAACCCATTCCTTGCTGGGTGAGAACTCATCTCCTTGCACCTTTGGTTTCTGCTAACTTTTCGGTGTTTGACTTTACAGTCTGAATAACATCTTCTTAGGGTATACATTTTGTTATTACAGAGCACTCCTTTGTGAGAGGAGGAATAGCATCACTCCTCTCAAGTGCCATTAGGCTGTTTTTTATAGCAATCTTTTTTCCCTTCTGCTCTTTCTTCCCTTTACTTGTTTGTTTGGGGTTTTTTTATTCTTTCCTCTAAGCAGATGCAACTGGCACATCCTCTCTTCAGTTGGGAAGCAGTAGGTGGTTACGTTAGTCAGACTATAAGACCAAATGAAAATATAAAGCAAAACTGCACGCTGCCCTAACTGTGCATGTTAAAGTTAACTGTGCAAGAAAGTAATAGCAGCTTCATATTTATGGCATATGAAATTGAACTCTCCACCTTTAAATAAAAGTTTTAATTCTCTTGTCTTTAGCCATCTTGGGGATGGCGTATCTAAAATGGTAAATTTTATAATCGTGATCCACAGAAAAGTTGAATTGGCTTTCAGAACTGACTTTCACTTAACCAATTGTAACACATCCGAGAATAAAGAGGACGTCATGGAATCAGTTCGGTATGTGTGAACAGCATCCCAGGTCTGTTTCCTGTCTTCAGTGGGCAGCAGATTGGGCCTGACAGCCAGAACAGTGATTACCTCATCCACTGATTGTGATAATATCAACCTGAGCTGTATGCCCATAGGCAAGGCATACACACAGAACTTACAGATCAACGTAGTCCATTGCACAGCTGAAATGGAAAATGGCTTTAGCTGTCTGTGGAGGCTGCTGCCTGATGCTTATGGTTTTGGCCCATTAACTGAGGAAGGGATGTACCTAAAACAGGTGCTACTAGACCTTTCAACTTTGAATGTCTGACCAGCTGCCACTTGGCTATTTACAACAGAAGATAAAACAAGGTTTCTGACAGCCAAACTTCCTTTGCTCTCTCTTCCTCCTCCCATGGATGAGCAGACTCTGATCTGAAAATGCTCCTGTGCTGGTATCTGACTAGGCAGCATTACCCTGGTAAAGTGCAAACCTGACCCAGTTTGACTTGGCTGTTCAATTTTGAATGGCACACAGCCAACATGCTACCAGTTGGGTTATTCATGCTGCAATAGGAAGCAATCTTCCTGACATGCAAACTTCCTTCTTCTTCTGCCTGAGCAGCAGTGCAGGCAGTCAAAGATGCTGAGCTAGATAAAGAACAATTTGACCCTGCAAAGATATGGGTCTTGACCCAAGGCTGTACTTCAGCTACATTGTGTTAGCCAGTAGCAAAATCTTCATTACCTATAGCAAATCCTGGAAAGACAGAAAGGAGTTCTTGCAATAGGGTATTGCTGTACAGCTCCTATAGCAGCACTTACCCCATATTGAAATGCAAATGTGTGATCTGGACACCCTTGGTAACTAAAACGGCCGTGCGAGGTGCTAATCTAAATTGGAATTCAAGGCGCCACTGTAGAAGTTGATTGCATTCATGTTGCTGTCAAGAATAGTAACCTATTAGAAAGGGCTTCATCACCTTTGGGTTAAACTGGTTATATGAGATCACTTTCTTCCTCTCCCTTTCCGTCCTCATGGAAACTCTCAATGCTATTTTTAAAAAAAAGACATCAGCCTGCAATGGGTTTCGTTAGTCTGGTTACTTAAGCTAGTGCACAAAATTTTTCCTGGAGGACAGCAGGTTAGAGGAACTATCTGTCCCATCTAAGGACACCAAGGCACCAATACAAGCTGTATGTTTGTATAAGGATCTCCTTAGCTCCTTATCTGAAGCAGAAGGAGAGGCTTGGAATGGCAGGATGAAAGAAATGGGGAGCCTATACTTTAGTTTCCAACTGAAACAAAGATATTCTGTTACCACTCGGACTCTTACATTCTCATAATTTTTACTCACTCTCACTGTTACACCATTGTATCATGGGTGTAGCTGTGGGACTAGCTTACACTCCAACCCTGAAAGCAAGGTGGTACATGTTGGAGCTCTACCATACTGTTCAGCCGAGTAACTGGAAATCAAACTTAGTGATAAGAAAGTGTTTAGAGAAATCAAAATCACTGGAAGTTTGTTAATACCCAGTTGTAGGCTCCATGGTATACAGTGTCTAAGCCAGAGAGATAAGAAATCTACAGCAGGAATATGGTAAGAGTATTCATACAAGAGTAACATGCTTCAGGCAGAATAACTTCCCCTCCAAGCTGCTTCATCATTGTGACCGTGGTATTTTTGAGTCAGATCCCCATGAGCATCTTTCACCTCTTGCTGATCATTTTCAATAGTTTCCCAGAAGACTGGGAGGTGAGCTGACCAAGGGGTCTCCTCTCAAAGCTGTTACGTTCCACAGGAGGATGTGGGCTAACGTTGACTGAAAACAGCCCAGGACAGCACTCAGGAAGCTTCCCTCAGGACCTTGTGCTAACCGTACCCTAGGTATGTTCGCAGACAATGCCAAGTTGGACAGGAGTGTTGATCTGCTGGAGGGTAGAAAGGCTCTGCAGAGGGATCCAGACAGGCTGAGTTGATGGGCCCACACCAGTTGTACGAGGTTCAACACAGCTGAGTGTCGAGTCCTGCACTTGGGTCACAACAACCCCAGGCAACACTACAGGCTTGGGGGAGAGTGACTGTAAAGTTGCCTGGAAGAAAAGGACTTGCAGGTGCTGGTCGGCAGCCGGCTGAATATGAGCCGGCAGTGTGCCCAGGAGGCCAAGAAGGCCAATGGCATTGTGGTTGTATCAGGAATAGCGTGGCCAGCAGGAGTAGGGAAGTGATTGTCCCCCTATACTCAGCACTGCTGAGGTCACACCTCAAATACTGTGTTTGGTTTTGTGCCCCTCATTACAAGAAAGACATTGAGGTGCTGGAGCATGTCCAAAGAACAGCAACAAAGCTGGTGAAGGGTCTGGAGCACAAGCCTTATGAGGAGCTACTGAGGGAACTGGGGTTGTTTAGCCTGGAGAAAAAGCAGCTTAGAGGAGACCTTATCACTCTCTCCAATTGCTTGAAAGGAGGTTGTAGCAAGATGAGTGTTGGTTTCTCCTCTCAGGTAACAAGTGATGGGACGAGAGGAATGGTCTCAAGCTGTGTCAGGGGAGGTTTTGATTGGATATTAGGAAAAATTTCTTCACTAGAAGGGTTATCAAGCCCTGGCACAGGCTGCCCAGGGCAGTGGTCGAGTCCCTGGAGGTATTTAAAAGACGTATAAATGCGGTCCCTAGGGATATGGTTTAGCAGTGGACTTGGTAGTGTTAGGTTTACAGTTGAACTCAATGATCTTAAAGGTCTTTTTCAACTTCAATGATTTTATAATTCTATGATTCTATGCCTTTCTGGAGCAATGCTCTGCATTGCCAGAGAGCAGTGCAGGGAGATAAAGATATGGTGACTTGTTCTGCTATTCACATCAATGTACAATACATAAGGAGAAAAAACAGTTTGTGTTTAAATTCTTGAATTCACCACTTTGTCTGCCAAAGATCAATATCAACTTGTAGCTGTGCAAAAGAAACTGAGGAATAGAGTTAACAAAGGTAGCGGATTTTAGAAAACCAGTAGTTATGAACAAAATATCAAGTATCCCAGGCATATAATTCTGCTTGATGTAAAACAAGTTAAATCTGGAGAATTTGAGGTTTGGTGTATTGCTCTCTGTTTACAAGGAAAGTACACAGAATTCTGTCTCTTTGAATACAGTAAGGACAAACAACAGGAGGCAGTTTCTTTGTTCAGAAAATCAAATCTGTTTTAAGCCAGCATTCTGTCCAAAATTAGAACTTTCTCTACCTCTTTGGATTTCTTCCAGGGCCATGCTGCTGGTACTTCCTTGGCTGGCCCTGGCTCTTTTTTGACTGCATTTTTGTCAGGTGCGCTTCACACTCACACATATGCTCCTTTATCATCTAGTCTGAACTCATTGTCTGTGTTTGCAAAATGGCCCAGAGAAAGCTTTTTGACTGGTACAGTCCAGGCTTTCCTTAGCACCTTGCTGCTCTGTGACTTGGGTAGCAGTTTCTCCTGTTTCATTTGTTGCTAAGCAAAAGGCATTTAACTATTTTCTCGGTGACGTTATATGAGAGTCTAATAGCCAGCTATACTGAGGTTTGAAATCATGAATATGTCAAAATTATGAACCTTGACAGCTACCAGCATCTTCCAGCCAAGAAGTGTTGTGTTTATTTAAAAAAACACAAGCAACAAGTTAGAATATGCAGGATTTCAACTGGCAGGTTGACAACACGATCAGAATGAATCTGAATTATATAAAGATGTGCACTTAAAGGGGAGCATTCTTACAGCTTTAGATTTTTAGGTGCTAAAGTAGCATGAATTTGATTAAATTCCCTTTGAATCTGAATTAAGCTGCACAAACAATTTAATTCTTAAAAACAATATACAAAAAGGAATTAAAAACAATTTACCTAATCTAAATCTTAGTCTACCTAAAATTTAATAGTTTAAGATTAATTTGGTTTCACATCCCAGAGGGTCACCTTGTGTCTCAAAAACATAAATATTACCTCCCTGACTCCTTTCATGACATCCATGAAAATGAAATATGCCTGGTCAGTGTAATATTAATATATATTGACATGCTTGAAGCAGTATGTAATAGGCATTCAGTATTGTCCTGAAAAATAACTCCAGGTAATGATAAACAAAACAGAAGGGTATAAAAATGTGATCCCTCTGCCAAATTGCTCTTAGCAGCAGCGGTTGTTAGATGTGACTCACGCACACTGTGATTCAGTAAATGCTTTGCTGCTTGGGAGCGTGGCATATCCCTAGCTAGCCCAGTTTAAGAATCGAATAGGATAGCTGACTTAGTTCATAAATGGGAGAGGGGCAGGGGCAAGCTGCTTGGTTGGCTGTTAAAGCCAGCTGAAATCCACTTTAAATGAATGGCAGTTTGATGTTTAGTTTATTGTTCGTTCCTTGTCATTGAAAAGTAACTTGACGCATTGCCTCAGAAAAACGATTTCCGAGCTCAAGCTCTTGTAGGATCCCCTTTTAGAAAATAGAGGGCAGTAATAGTCTCAGCCTCCAAATCCACCCTCCCCGTTCTTGTGAATCACCATCACAGACGTCAAAGACACATCTCTTTCTCTGCTGGCTATGCAAGGGGACTGTCTTCCTAGTGAGCAACCATCTTACCTGGATAAAGGTAAGTAGCATACATACTAACTACTTCTCCCCCAAATGTTTTGATATAAACCAAATCTAAGTCACATTTTACACTAGGCAAAGAGCTAGTCACGGCAAGAAACATAAGCTAGCAGGTGTTCAGAAACGTCTACAAGTACAACCTACATTACTTGTGTAATATCATCTAATGACATCAAACAACAAATATGTTTTTCAAAACAGATTCCAAAATCCAATCTGAATCTTTTCTGAGATATAACCCTTTCTGACTGCAGAAGTTTTCACTGAAATCAATACAGCTTTGCAGGAGAGGAATAAGTTGATTTGAAACAGTTGTTTCTGACAGAAAGTGTTTCTCAACTTTAGCCACTCCTGACCTTATAAAAACTCCAACTGTTCTCTAAAACTTGAAAGCTGTGATGGTTACATGTGCAGTACTGTGTTCCTTTGACTTTTCCCCTTCCTTTAAAAATGTAAACCCATAACAGATCTGTCTATTTGTTTATCTTTCACAGTACGGAGCCATGCACATTTCTTGTCCTATACAAATGATTAATAATGTCATGACTTTTTAGCCACTGACTATGAAGAAACACTTTGCTTCTTACCCTCTGCTTCATAATTTGGAGTCTCCCACCCCCATGCATGACACACAGGCCTGTCATTCTCTTTCACTGTCATTTCCTTCTATTTTATCTAAGTGTTTCAGAGTTTTCCCCAGGAAATTCTTTTCTATTCATTTTTAGTGCTTTTAAGGGAGCAAACAAGATGAAAGCTTAAGGAAAAAAATGTTGTCTTTCTCGACATTGTAAACATAGCTGATGTTTCCCTTTTTGTAGCTGTGTGGGATGCAATCTGAAAACTATTAAGGTAAATAGCAGTTAGTGAAGCCTTCTACTGCACAGTAGACACTGCTGAAACTGAGTATCTTTCTAAATCGCTTAAAAAGCAACACAAAGTCAGAGCAATGGAATAAGAGATATCAGGAGATATCTAAAGCCTAGTTGCTCCTCTCCACAGCAAGACATGCTAAACGTTTAACTATTTATTGATTCCTATTAGTGGTTTTAAACCCAGGAATATAACCTGACTGTCTTCTTATGGTGAACTTAATTGCCTTTTTACGATGTAAGCCACGAATAACTCATCTGAAGTTGTGTTCTTAGGTGGGAGGTTGCTAATCAGTCTCTCATAAAGCAAATGAAAGTAGTTTCCTTTACTCTAGCTACTTTTGTGCAATAAGAACATGCAGGTGAAATGTCTCTCCACATTTTTTACTGGCACCACCAGCCACTATGCAGACTATTTGCTGAACGTTTTCTTCCAAAATCCCCATCTGATAGAGTAACTGAATGGTACAGCATGGTGAAAAAAAAAGATAATCCTGTAGTCATCAGGAATTCCTCCACCTTCAGCTAGGTCTTCTTACACTATGGCAATTAATCTAACAAGTAGGAAAAATCACGAAAGAGGAATTCCCGACATCACTATGGAAATTACAACTTCTCTGACTGACAAAGGATAATAGATACGCTATATTAATACCTTCAGCAGCTGAAATGGACACAATATTTACAGAATTGGAGAATCACAGGATAATTGAGGTTGGAAGGGACCTCTGGACGTCCTGTAGTCCAACATCTTGTTCAAAATAGGTCCAATCAGATTAGATGGTTCGGGACATTGACCAGTTGAGTTTTGAGTCTCTCCCAAGGACGAAGACTCCACAATGCTTCAGGGAACCTGTTCCAGCGCAACGGATGTTTTCCAATGAAAATTGTTTCTTATTGTCATGTTCAGATTTGCACCTGTTAGCTCCAGTCCTGTCACTGTGCACTTCCAGGTCTGTCTTCTCTGTATATTCCCATGAGGCCGTTGCAGATAGCACTTAAATATTCTCTGTAAAGTTGATTTCCAACCACTCCTCTCACTCTCTGTAGTGTTACAAGAGGTTATTCTCTACCAGAACTTTGGACTTATCATTGTTAAACTTTTTGAGGCTCCTGTCACCCTATTTCTCCAGCCCATTGAGAATTTCAGGTTCCTCTTAGCATGTCCTCCACCATATCTACCACCTCCTGTCTTAGTATCATTGGCAGGCTTGCCTAGGGTGAACTTCCTATCATCCAGGTCACCAACAGAGATGTTAAATAGTATGATTCTCAGTGTCTCTGAGGGACACGAGTAACCAGCAAAAGTTGAACTTCGTACTCATGGTTGCACAATCCTTTGAGCCCAGTAATCCTGCTGATTTGCCACCTACTTGACCATCTACATATCCAATCCCTAGCTCATCAATTTGGGTTCCAGGACACTATGGGAGACCTTGTCAAAAGCCTTGCAAAGTGTGGTGCAGTCATCTGGTAGGGTAGTCAGTTGGTTTAGTAGCAGTGGCCTTTGAGCTGCTAAAGACTCATATTAATTTATTGATTTTTACCTGTTTCTTTTTAGCCAGTAGTTTTGACCCAGCTATTGATACTCAGTTAAAGCTTCTGATTTCTGTTGTCCAGTTGACCTGGTACTGTTTGAAAACTCAAAGATCATGTCAAATGAGTGAACGGAGGAAGAGGACCCCGTGAAAGGAGACCTACACTGTCATATGGCTCCTGCTAGGAGGTACAACACAGTCACATTTGAAACAGATTTTTCAGTCAGAATGCTCTTTTTCTTTACTGGCCAGGATCCTTAGCTGGCTGAAGCCTCTGGAAAAGGTCTTCCTCTGAAAAGAAAGAAAATTATATATTGTGCTTGCAGAACCAAGACGTATGATAGAAGACGTAGTTTATTCATTGCTGATAGACAACACTTTGCAAAGACACCATTCATTCAGAATACAAGTCTTTGATTTCAACTGAAATAGAATAAACTTCAACCACAAAGAAAATCTTTACTGATTTCCAGGAATTCCAAGATTTGGCCAAAAAAGTTTATTCTTCTTAATGGAAGTCAGAAAATCTTTGCAGAAAATTTCATTAAAAATTTCATCAAAAATACAGTTCTCTGCCAAAAAGCAGTTTAGCTAGAAAATATTTCCAATCTGTCAGGTAAGGCTAGGTGTGGTGAATCTCTGGAATCCAGCTGCAAATTAATTCCTGTCGTTTAAAAGTAAAGATAGAACTAATGACCCTTATGTACACTTCTTAAAATGTGCCAAGTCACTCTAATAATAAAATGCCTGCTTGCAAGTGGCTGTTAAAGCTTTTGTTGAAATTATTCCCATGAACATTTCAGGTATATGTTTGCATAGCTAACATAAATTATTATCATCACAAAGCACGTAGAACAGTGTGGATAGTCCATTTTTTTTCCTTGCAACATTTCTGTAATGCGGGAGAGTCACACAGATTCACAAATGGTAACTATAGCGGTGTGATGTTAGGGGGACCAAGTGAAATAATTGCCTGAAATCTCTGATTCATGAGACCTCAGAGCTATTTGCCCTGTCTCCACCATTCATGTTACCTCATAAATGCCTGACGTGCTCTAACAAATCTCCATTGCGTTCTTTCTCAGGATATTGTAGTTACTTCCTTGAACCTTGCAGTAAAAGTATTAGAATAGTAGCTCATGTATCATTATCATTGCATGACATCAGTTCTTGCAATATCTTCTTAGCACATCTCTAAGTGGTTCCCATTTGAATTTGTGTAAACATTTTGTGCTATTGAACTAAAAGTCACTTAATTTTGCACCTGTCCCTTCCTTAGTTTAAATAATACACACATATTTCTCCTTCCTGCTATTGTTCTGCCATATAGGAAAAGTAAGGAGATCCAGAGCGTGCAACTTGTAAAGGAAATTACATTAACGTATATTGGAAAAGCACGTTAATAATAAATGAATTCGCAAATGCCCAAGTTTGCTATAGAAAAAATCCAACCCTCATGATAGAAGACATTTTTCCATAAATTCTTCTTTGCATGTAGTCTATATTCACTTTCTACTTCACCCAATGGGAATGGTCTTGTTTTCCTTCTTCAGCACTGACGCGATCTGTGAAGAACAAGATGGCAAATGAATTGTACATTCTGTTTATTCAAAGTCCCCATGTACGTCATTAACCATGAAGGATTACATATCACACAGATAAGAGGAGATTTAAATCAGTAGTAGTGGAGCTGTGGGGGATTCAAAGGAAAGGATCTCTAGATACAGAGAAACATTTTGAGCAATGTAATTGAAATGTGGTGCTAACCAAGGTTAAGTGGCTAACATGATGAATTTCAGAGTCTCAGAGCAGAGAGATCATGACAAATTTAAGGAATGGAAAACCAAGTAGCTCATGAGTTTCAATAAAGAAAAGTGGAAGAAGCCCATGCACTGGTATGGCTGGGAATGGACCAGCTAAGAGCACTTTTGTTGCACATCAGGCAAACCTGGCTCATGTGCTGGACTGCCTAAGGAGGACTATAGGAAGGAAATTTATTATCACACACTATTCTGTGCTGATGAAGCTGGCTTTGGAATATTGCCTCCTGTCTAGACAAGCTGCAGATTCAACACAACACCACTCTTCATGGTTGAGCATCTTAAATGTATTGGAAAAATAAATGTTTTCATACCATGATATCAGATCTCAGAAAGAGCATAAGGAGCATCATTCGTTCAGCAAGGAAACTTACATAACTACTGTGAGGTATGAAGATCTGTTTTCACTCCTGCTGCAGACAAGGTGCACGAACAGGTAAGTCTAACTTTCTGATTTTGCCTTTAGTGAAGTTAAGTTTCAGTTGTGTTCACTGTATTGTGTTGGAGCAACATGTGGGCATTTTTCAGACGTTTCAGGGATTTTTCTAAGTATAGTGGTGTTCAGGTAATACTAGACTTCTGTCTACTGAGAGCCATGGATACCAAATTTGGGGTACCAATGCAAAACAGTATAACACATATTCAGAATAGAAAAGTCCATCGTGTTTAGTAAGTATGATGGGATATTTAATTTTTATGTAGCAATTTAGTAATGTGTGTACTGTAAGATCAAGAGTAGGAAATGTCTTCAACCACAAAATTCTTCCAATTGTTCTTTTATGTGCAGAGGTGGATGGATGAAGGTCCTTATGATCACCAGTGCTTCTTTACAACCATGCATAAATAACTTTAGCACTATACTGTATTTCCATTACTCTTTGAAACCATTCCAAAGATGCAATTACTTTGATAGAATTATAGTTCGTGAAGTTCTTGAGAGTTAGCATCTCATACTCAGAGTGATAAAGGGAATACTTTCATTGTATCAGTGTCACAGTAAGACGAATTTTAATTGTTAACAAAATCCTTTACACAACAAGGTGTTTCTTCAATGTCATCTCTTCCGATAGCTGAAACTAAGGTCATAGTCAAATGAAGCTGCAGAAACAGTGATGGAGTTGAAGCAAAGCATCTTTTAAGAACATGCAAGTTCTGTGTAGCCAGTAGAAGTCTGTTCTATGTAAGAATATCAGCAAGTGTAGTACAGAATTCAGCAGGTATGCAATATGATTCAAAAGTAGTATTTAGTTGTGAATAATTTATAAGAGAAATTTTTTCTTACAGATATTGAGCACAAAATAGAGCTATGTTGAAAATGCCTAAAATACGGCAAGTAGTTGGACCTAGGTAAATAGTGCTTATGGGCTCAATGACAAACTTGCAGTTGTCCTCCTAACACATCAAACATTAACAATGTAGTTCATTACATCCACAGTATGTAAAGAATTAATTTTATTTATGTATCGCACACAATGGACTCAGTAAATTTTAAGTAACTATTGCCTAGGTAAAACATTATCTCCGAGCAATAAATTATTTTTTCTGCAGTATATTAGTAGATTTTGTTTTGAAGAATAGCCATGATAACTAGCACTTGCTGTTTCAATCCCTGGCTGCAGAAGGTTTCTCCTGTGTACATAGAATTTACTTAAACTTGTTGCTCTGTATTTGACATACAGGATTTTGAGATACAGGTCTTTTTGCAATGATTGAACACTTCTTGTTTTGTCTTGCCTTCGTTTGCCTTCTGCTGTTGCTGATTCATCATGATGATATCTGTATTACCAGGTCTGATTCCAGCCTTAAATGCTTTGTTATACTGTGAGCTGATCTCACGTTATTTCATCTGCCGTGCTTCAAAGTGCACGTGCAACTATCTGGTCCCATGAAACAGCAAAATACTGTTCTGTGTGTTTGCCCAGTTTCTGTTTATGTGGCTGAAATTTATAGCCTACAACTACAATATATACTTCACACACACAAAAAGTTGTTCTATGCCAGAAGAGCAGTATCACATTTATCATCACCGAGAGGAAGTGCACAAATCACCAGCTGGATTTCAATGCAGTAGGCAAGAAGAACATTTTCTTTTCTCAGAAAGCTCTTTAGCCTTACAAGTTTTCAAACATTTGAATCCATTGGTAAAAATAATTGCGGTCTCACTCGGGCTTCAGGAACACAACACAGGTGGGTCTACATTTAGCAAGACATCTTCACCACCGTTTTTCTGTAGAAATGGTGAATTCATAGTCTCAGTTTATTCTATAAATGTAAAGGAACAAGAAACAATAAAGAATGGCTGCAGCTACATGCAGCAACAGTAGTCATGAGATGCACAAAGAAAGATCTGCCTATAACAAAGGTGAAGGTCTCTGTCTCCTGTCTTACCTGGCAGACATGAGGTGCGTGCTCGGTGGTAGTACTGCCCCACCAGAGAAAGAGAAAACTATCTGCATAGATAAAAACATCTATACAAGGAGAACGGCTTCCTTGTGAGCCAGGGCATACCAAAATAACTTTGCCAATGATGAGGCATAAATCCTACAAAACATGTGGGATTTATTCACTCACAGAAAGAAGAAAAGTTAAATTAGACAAGGCTAAAATTAGCTTTGCTCAATGAACTGCAAACCTACTGTTGGTTTTTCTATGATTCTGGACTGAATTTGTCTCTATTACTCAGAAAGGTACTTCTTAAAAATGTCTGATATTCTTAGCTCCATACCTTTGTTTTTTTCTCTTAAGGTCATTTAGGGAAACAGGAAGCATTCTCACTAGTTATGTTTCTGCTTATTGTTTAAACAACAACAATCTCTGAGCTGCCCTTTTAACCACATTCACACAGCCTACAGACGAGGTGCTTGGTGTTGGAACCCAACAGAAAATCCTCTAACAGCAGAATTAGTCGGAGCTGAGCTGAAGTAAAGTAACATGCAACAATTTATACCAGTGGAGGTCTGGTTCCTATATTTTCTTGAGTTTCTACAGAAGCCCAGGAGCTTCAAATACCTGAATGAAACCTATTGGGATGCTGTAATACAAAAGTAGTTCTATTCCAAGATAAAGTAGGTTTTATGGAAACATTCAAACACCTTGGGTTTTATGAAGTTTTCAGGTTAATTTCGCTGGAATTTAAAAACTATAAAGATTTCATGATCTTTGGATTTGCAAGGCATGTAGGAAAATTACAAAATCACATTGCTTCCCACCCTCCTCCTGCACCTCTATTTCTGGCACAAGGAAGGGCTTTGGAAGCAAAACAGCTTGGTTAAGAACACTTACAGTGGCCATGTGACTTGACTGCCAGGAGCTGTTAATTCATTTCACAGCTGGAAGTCACTGAGATACTCTACGGCTACCAGCCAAAACTGTCAACATCACTTTTACAAAAGGCATCCAGTCTGGGGTGCCTCATTTCTGGGACACTCTACCTTGTACCTGATTTTCGGAGCTGCCAGACAGCACAGAAAATCCATGTGAAACAGCATCTGAAGATTGGTCCCTAAATTTCCATAGACAGTCCCTCCAAAATTGAGGCAAATACCAAAAGTTCGGCTATAAGTACATATTTGTCTATACATGGAATAATCACATCGCATAAATCTTATTTCTTAGCCCCTCAGTCTTTCTGGCTAAGAGCTCAGGAATCAGGTTAGCTAAATTATCTCACGTGGTCCTAAGGAACAAATTTCAGTTCTCACACGAGTTATCTATTATGCCCACTGAAGCATATGGAGGATACGTGCAGTGCTCAGAATCAGAGAGAGATGGCAGTCCCTCATGACATTCACAGGAAATTTTCTAAGTTACTGCACTGCTTAGTGCAACTGATTCAATTATTCAACACGACAGTAATTTTCTATGTGTTTTCTTTTTAAAGAATATATTAATTGGAAGCACATTGGGGTATTTAATAGGATATCATGAGTGTTGAAACAGCTGGGAAACATTCTTGGCATACCTGTGAACCAGCTTATTTGTTACCACCCTTCCCTATTTCTTCGGTTTGCCTTAATTCACATCAGAAATTGTGACTGCATCAAGGATAGGAAAACAGCTCTGATAAAGTAAATACCCTCTGATGTAGTTTTCTTCTGACACAGAGAAGCAGTTCTCACTTCCTCTTCCACACTACTCTGTTTTCATGGATCTCCTTTCTGAACATGCAAGTTTAAGCAAAGAAATATAAAGAAACCAAACAGAAGACCATCACAGTACAACTCTTAACTTGCAGGTTCCAGGCTGTCTGTATAAATGGCCAGAATAATTAAATCATCTGTCGTGCTCAAAACACACACTAATGGCCTGACTCACTATTTATAAGACTGACCTTGAATATTTATAAGACAAAAACTGCGTGTGTAAATTATGCCCTGCAGCTAACAGGAAGACTAAGCATTTATGCAAGAAAGATGTTATAATAACATGCATGATAATCTCATTAGCAAACTGAGAACAGTGTCACAACTCTTGCTAAACGATAGGGAAGGAACAGGACCAAGCAGAACACAAAGGGGGAAAAAAAATCACACCTGGCTTTATATGTGAGCACAAGGGAGAAGAAACATACACTGACATGTCATCTTGGGACCACAGAAAACATCTGACTGTTGAAGCCCACTTTGGGAAGAAAACAGCTTGCTATTTGGACATCCAAATCTGAGTGAGGGAGAGGAGATAGCACAGCAAGTCCTATATTGCTTATAAGCCTTATACATGACATAAATCTCGCAAAGCAATAATCAGAGCCATACTGTGATTTTGCTTCTTATTGCTGCTAATTCAGCAGTATGCAAACTCATTCCATGATCTGGACATTTCTAGGTATGCCATCTGGATTTGGTAAGAGGTCTTTAGACAAATATCCTTGGGAAAAACATCACTACCACCCCCATCCCTAGAACTCATTGGAGATAAAAGCGGCTAATTATATAGGTACTCCATTAAATAACTGACATGGGAAGTCCTGACTCTGTTCAGGAAGTTGTACATTCACTCTGACCCTAAGAAAAAGACATTTAAAAGAACAGTGTAAGTATAAAAAGAATGTTAATGAAATAAAGGGAACTTCAAATTGTATACTAGTTGACAGGAAAGATTCACCTGTAGTAGAGGGCGACTGATTATATTTAGCCAGTAGGTAAGAAATAGACTGTGGGTGGAATAAAAAGGTGCTATAGGAATGAGATATTTAAAATCATCTGTCAATGGGAGAAAACTTCTGTTCTCCACTTTCTGGAGGGCAGAGGATATTTTTAGGCACTCCTGCTTAGGAAGAAAACGATAAAAGCTAGCTACTAGTACAGGCCCTGATTCAGAGAGGTTCTCAGCCCATACTTAAAACACTCCACTGAGTTTGGAGCACAGTCATTTTAGGTGTAGGCAGGAACAAGAGCTAACTATAAACAGGTATGAAAAAAGACAATTAACTCTCTTAAATGAATAAAAAGTGAAAGAACAAGCTGTATTTCACCGGGAGAAATGGGAGCTACACCCATATGGCTACAATTGCCTGGGCAAGGAACTAGAATTTCCTTACTCAGACTTAATGTTTCAGTGCGGTTCTCTGCTGATATGTAATAGGGAGTGGAACAAGACGACCTCCAGAAATGTCTTCCAACTTAAGTTTCTCTACAGTTCTGCGATTAGTTTGCAAGAAAAAAAATCAACCCAAGACGCAGGTGTCGCTAACATGGTTACAAAAATGTGTAAACCAAAAGAAATTTCTAAAGCTGGCTTTTGTCATGCAAATATGACAAGGCACCACACTTCTTTCATGACGTTCTTCAAGGCAGCAAACTACTTTGCCTGGAAACCCACGGCAGAGAAAGATACACTGCAACTCAAGGGAGGAAAGCCTCACAGGCCGACCAGTTCCACCTGCGCAAAAGTGCCTACTGTGTGAACTTTCAGGCCTGAAATTTGTCATGCTGATGTTTTCATCTGTGTGGCTTGCCATAGGGAGCTGCATTAGGGCAGCACCCACCACAGGTTCTTCTCTAAAATCAAGCACACACTTTGTTTAGCATTTTGTGAGGTGTTTTTCAAAGCTTTCATTTGCCAATGCTTACAAATCTTAAACCCTTCCAAAGGGTAGTAAAAGTGCAGCAGAACAGATCTGTGGTCTGAGTTTCCCCTGAAAGTACTTAACCACTAGGGCAACTTTGTAGATGTATCATCCTGTCTCCATCACAGTTCTCTTTTTCTATCATTCTGATGTGAGAACTGATAAAGCTTCAAACATAAAGAAGAAGTTCTCAACAATGTCACTGCCTTTTATTTCTCCTTTTTTTTCCTTCCCTTCCCTTTACCCCTCCTCAATGATGATATTATAAAGAAGGAGGATGAGAAGTTTCTCAAACTATTTTGCTAATGTTTAACCACACACTTAGGATTTTTTTAATTAGGTAAAGTGAATTTGTGAACAGATTTCCTTTCCTGTTCTAAAAAGTTATGATGGACTTTCTAGCTCCAGTTCTACAGCACATGGTGCCTCAAAGGAGTGCAGGACCACTCTTTCTAGTGGTTAAGCCAGCAAAAAAAAATTGTCGTTAAAATCCTGCCTGCCAGGAGCAAGGTCCATTTACTGTCATAAAGCTGAAAGAAGTGCTATAGCACTTGTAAATTGTTAAAAATGAAGTAATTACCAGAGAGTTGTTACCTAGGAATTCACACTGCACTCTCTCAGCTGTTTTAAATGTTACTGTTAAGTTACCTTTCCCATTATTCTTTCCTAAAGTTTTCAATTAAGATTGGTGCAGCCAAGTCTCCTGCTAAAAGACACTTCCTATTGCTAAAGTAAATGTGGTAGTTAGCCTGAATTACCTAGCACTGGCAATATTGGAGGTGAGTAATTTTCTGTTTCATAGAATGGCATAGGCTGGAAGGGACCTTAGAGATCATCTAATCCAACCTCCCTGTCATGGGCAGGGACGCCTCTCAACTAGATCTGGCTGCTCAAGGCTCCGTCCAACCTGACCTTGAACACCTCCAGGGAGGGGGCATCCACAACCTCTCTGGGCAATTTATTCCAAAATCTTACTACTCTCGTACTGAAGAATTTCTTGTTAAGATCTAATCTAAATCTGTTCTCCTTCAACTTAAACCCATTTCCCCTTGTCCTATCAGTGGACACTCTTGTAAAGTCCCTCCCCAGCCTTCCTGTAGGTTCCCTTCAGGTACTGGAAGGCAGCTATTAGGTCCCCCCGAAGTCTTCTCTTTTCAAGGCTGAACAATCCCAGCTCCCGCAACCTGTCCTCGTAGCAGAGGTGCTCCAGCCCCTGGATCATCTTTGTGGCATTCCTCTGAACATGCTCCAACAGATCTATGTCTCTCTTATGGTGGGGACACCAGAACTGAACGCAGTATTCAAGGTGGGGTCTCACAAGAGCAGTGTAAAGGGGGAGAATCACCTCTCTTGACCTGCTGACCACACTTCTCTTGATACATCCCAGGATGCAATTGGCCTTCTGGGCCGCATGAGCGCACTGCCGGCTCATGTTGAGCTTCTCATCTATAAACACCCCCAAATCCTTCTCTTTAGGGCTACTCTCAATCCACTCTGTGCCCACTTTGTGTTTGTGCCTAGGATTGGCCTGACCTAGGTGAAGGACCTCGCATTATGACTTGTTGAAGCTCATGCAGTTTGCACTGGCCCATTTCTCAAGCCTATCAAGGTCCCTCTGGATGGCATCTCTTCCCTCAAGTGAGGCCGCAGCACCACACAGCTTGGTGTCATCGGCAAACTTACTGAGGGTGCACTCAATGCCGTCATCCATGTCGCTGACAAAGATGTTGAACAGCACTGGACCCAGAACAGAACCCTGAGGAACACCGCTTGACACTGGTCTCCATGTAGACATTGCACCATTGAACACAACTCTTTGAGTGCAATCATCCAGCCAGTTCTTTATCCACCAAGTGGTCCATCTGTCAAATCTGTGTCTCTCCATTTTAGAGACAAGGATATCATGTGGGACAGTGTCAAACGCCTTGCACAAGTTCAGGAAAACGACATCCGTTGCTTTACCCACGTCAACCAGCGCTGTAGCTTTGTCGTAGAAGGCCACTAAATTAGTCAGGCACGACTTGCCCCTAGTGAAGCCATGTTGGCTGTCACCAACCACTTGGTTATTTTTTATGTGCCTTAGTACAGCTACCAGGAAAATCTGCTCCATGATTTTACGTGGCACAGAGGTAAGGCTGCCTGGTCTGTAGTTTCCCGGGTTGTCCTTGGTCCCTTTTTTAAAGATGAGGGTTATGTTTGCCCTTTTCCAGTCTGTAGGAACCTCACCAGACTGCCAGGACCTCTCAAATATGATGGCTAGTGGCCTAGCAACTTCAGCCGCCAGTTCCTTCAGGACTCGTGGATGTATCTCATCAGGTCCCATGGACTTGTGCACCTTCAGGTTCTCTAGGTGTTCCCAGACCTGATCTGCTCCTACCCTGAGTGGTTCTTCACTCTCCCAGACCCAGCCAACATCCTCTGTGATTTGGGTGGTGTGGTTCGACTGGTTACCAGTGAAAACTGAGGCAAAAAAGTTGTTGAGTATTTCAGCCTTCTCCACGTCCTCAGCAACCAGGTCAC
Source organism: Tauraco erythrolophus (assembly GCF_009769465.1). Taxonomy (NCBI): domain Eukaryota; kingdom Metazoa; phylum Chordata; class Aves; order Musophagiformes; family Musophagidae; genus Tauraco; species Tauraco erythrolophus. The sequence goes on from NC_141496.1 coordinate 31,409,937, forward strand.
CCGTATCCTTCCGGAGAGGCCCCACATTCTCTCTTGTTTTTCTTTTTTCTCTCACATACCTATAAAATCCTTTTCTGTTATTTCTGATATCGCCGGCCAGGTTTGACTCTGTCAGGGCCTTAGCTTTTTTAACCTGGTCTCTGAGTACACGAGCAACTTCCTTGTAATCATCCCAGGTTACCAGTCTCTGCTTCCAGGTTACATTTTGATGTTGCCTTTTCTGCTGGGTATGGTGGAGGTCCTAATCTCTCTTTAAGGATCTCACAAAGGTAATTGGGACTGAGACCCCACAAACTTCCTTTAACTGCATAGAAATTGAAAGCAAGGACTAGCTCAGGACTTATGAAATTGGACATGAAAAGCACATCTTACAATCTCGAATACAAAGCCTTGAAAAAAAACCACCTTTAATGTGTGAACTAAGAGGACAATTTCTTTTTTGGAGTAGGTGCTGGAGTGGATCAAGGAGCAGGTCACTGCAAGCATCCATCCCCTTGGGACTCCAGGAACAACGTGTGAGAAATATGTGAACTAAGAGGACAATTTCTTAATGTGTGAACTAAGAGGACAATTTCTTTTTTGGAGTAGGTGCCGGAGTGGATGAAGGGGCAGGTCACTGCAAGAACCTATCCCCTTGAGACTCCAGGAACAAAGAGCCCCAGCTATTTCAGACAAACAACAGCCACATCACCTGTACAAGGATACCATCAGCCCAAGAAGCTAAGTCAAAGCTTCGTGTTTGACAGAAGTGAGTGCATTTTTTTAATTTCTGCCTCATTCCTGAAGCAGGCAGTGGATATGACTTGCACATAGCACATGGCTATTTGGTAAGAAAATTAGATTGGACTGCTGGTAACATGGTGCCAGTCCACATCATTATCTGCTTTGACACTGTATGTGAAAAGGAGATGTCCCCTTAAATTACTCCAAAGATAGCAGGAAACATTAAGACCATTGGTCTAATGGCCTGATCTTACCAATATGGTAAAGCAAATCTTAATTGAGATGTGCATTTTCTTTTATCCTGGCAAACTGTGATGTTTCAGAAGACAAATAAAGGCTAATAGTATGTGAAATTGAAAGATTATACACGAGCTGTCAGTTAAAACTTTGTACCAGCATCTCAAGCCAAAACACCTGGTGGTATGCCATATTCAAATAAGCCGGAGAAGTAGCAATAATTCTGGGTCTAAATGGAGAATCTAGCAATTGAATATTTGAAGTAGAGGCTGAGAACACCAGTTCTGTCTAGAACAATGCAGGTAGCAACACAGTGTTGATCTTATCCGTTTCAATTGCGGGGTTTACAATATGAATCAGACAAGCTGTAAAAAAGGAATAAAATATGCTACAGTTCCACCATAGATGAAAATATCTGACAGCATTCTGGAACTCATTTCAAATCCCCCCCTCCCCTCCCTCCCCCCCTTCCCCCAAGAATTTTGGACATTTGATTTTAGAGACGTTTACCACCAAAAAAGAGTAACGTTTGGCCACATAACACAGGTGAAAAGACTATTCATGCCCATTCAGGATGTCTACCAGATCAGTGCTAACTTTTGGGTTCCCAAGGCCATCTTGTTCATATTATATCAAGTCTAGCTAAATTTGATCATTTCTAGTCCGAAGGGTAGAATTACCCAGACACGCTGGCTCATCTTGCCTATTTGTACAGCACATGATTGTCATTTGATTTGCAAATTGGCACTGCTATGCTCTGGATAGCAAAGGGGCAGCAGAGAGGCCAGGTCTGAGTGCAGAACTTTCATTGTAACTCATAACCCTGTCACCTCAAGTGAGCATGGGCACCACACAACCCCCCAGACAGGTGATCACTGTCCTTAGTACAGAAGAGACTAAGAAGAGAGCCTTGTCTATACAAATGTGTAGAAGGTTACCACTAAGCCAGCTACATAGTGGCATGCTGGGAGTTTGAAATATTCATGTGCACTTTTTTGTCACATGACAGTGGGGGAATGCAAACCAGGATAGTCAGTAGCTCACCCAGGTGTATAACAGAAAGATTTGGTTTGGAATGAACCTACAAAGGTCATCTAGTCCAAACCCCAGCTGAAAGTAGGTTTAATCAGGTCAGGCTGCTTAAGGCCATGTCCAGTTGAGTCTTGAAGACCCCCAAGAATAGAGATTTTGGATCCTCTCTGGGCAACCTGTTCCACAGTTTGATCACCCCATGACAACTCTTTTTATCTTAATACCCCATCAGAATGTCCTGTGTTTCAACTTGTGCCCACTACCCCCTGCCCTATCATCACGCATCTCTGAGAAGAGTCTAGCTCCACGTTCTCTTTGTCCTCTGATGACGTTGCCGTAGACAGGAATAAGGTTTTCTTGGAGCCTCGTCTTCCTAAGACTGGGCAAACCCATTTCTCTCAGCCTCTCTTCCCCTGATCAGCTTGGTAGCGAAAAAGCAGAATATCTCAGTTTCTTCCCTGTCACTTGTCACTAGTTTTCCCGCCCCACTGAGCAGTAGACCCACGTTCTCCTTAACCTTTCTTTTGCTGACAATGTACTTAGAGAAACCCTTCTTGCCATCCTTCACCTCCCTTGCCAGTTTCAACTCCAGATTAGATCTGGCTTTCCTGACTCCACTCCTACATGCGTGGGCAACGTTTTTGCATTCCTCCCAAGTAGTCTATCCCTGCTTTCACCTTCTGTGTACATCTTTTTTAATGTTTGAGCTTAACCAGGAGCTCTGTGTTCATCCATGCTGGCCTTTTTGCAGCTAGCTTGACCTTCTGCACATTGAGATGGATTATCATGATGCTGTCCTTGAAGATCAGTCAGGTCTCCCCTGCCCCTTTCCTTCCAGGAAAGTTTCCTACAGCATCCTGCAAGCAGGACCCTCAACATGCCAAAACCTACTCTTCTTTAGTCCTGGATCTAGCTTACTCCTCTCAGGATCTTAAACTCCACAAGACTCATTGTTGCTGCAGCAAAGGTTGTCCTTTATGCTGTCCACCAGTTGTTGTTCACTTGTGAGTCACAGGTCCATCAACCCACCTTCCCTCACCAGTTCATCAGTCACATGCATCAAGAAATTATCTTCAATACATTCCAGAAATCTCCTGGATCGGTTATACCCAGCCACACTGCCCTTCCAGCAGGGTGATTAAAGTCACTGATGAGTACTAGGGCCTGTGACTGGAACTTTCTCCGGCTGCCTAAAGAATCCTTCACCTACCTCCTCCTCTTTATGAGATGTAGCACATACCTGTTGCAGCATCACCTGTGCTGGTCTGTCCTCTGATTCTTACCCACAAGCTCGCTACTGGCTCATCACCTGTCCCAAGGCAAAGCTCCATGCATACGACTCCTTTATACAGAGCTCAACCTCTCTGCCATCCCTGCCCACCTCTGTCCTGCATCCCTCCTTTGCAGCACTCTAGTCAAGAGAGCTATCCCACCACATCACCACAATCTTAACGAGGTCTCAGCTCTGCAGCTGTGCATAGATTGCCCTCCTGCTTGTTCCTCATGCTGCACAGATTTGTGTACAGACATTTGAGGTGGGTCTTAAGTTGTGCAGCTTTTACGGGGGAAATGTGAGAGCCTCCCCTGTCATGCTGTCTCTGGGATGCATCTGGTCTGCCTCTTATGCCTTCAGTTCTCTTCAGGTTATGGTAACCCTCCCTGGAATAGCTCATGTAAAGCCCTTCTCATTAGGTTAGGAAGCCTGCTTACAAAGACACCCTTGCCATGCTTTGTCAAGCATACCCCATCCCAGCTCAGTAGCGCTCACTGTGTCTATGGTCACAGAAGCCAAAGCCCTGTCTGCGGCACCAGCCATGTGATCAAGCCGTGATACCCTAGATAAATCCACTTCTCCTTAGGCCTTTTCCTCTCTCACCGACAGGACTGAGGAGACACCACCTGCTCCCTTTGCCCTTTACCCTCATCCCCAGTGCTCTGTAGCCACCCTTAATGCAGTCCAGGTTACTCCCAGCAGCATCACTGGTCCCAGACGGAAGATCAGCAAGGGGTCCAAACAATAAACAAGCTTGGGTAGCACCTCCATAACTTCCAGATTGGTTGTCAGATTGCTGCCTTCATCCTCTGTAGCAGGGAGTCTCCTATAACTATCACAAAGCTTTCACCCTTCATGTGGACACCAGGTTCAGGCTTAGCTGGCTCTGATCCCGTACGTCCGATGTGCACAGATGGTCTATAACTCAGCTTCCCTCCGGTATCAGTGCTCCTGCATTTAGTCTGAGTTGCGGCTTGGCATAGGGACTGGGGAGCTGACCTCACCTGACAGTATACAACAGGTTTTGTAGTTAGTTAGAGCATCAGTACTTGCAAAAACTAGCACCTGTGCTTGAGGAGATGAAATCAGACTATCTCGGTTTTCACCGCACATGGTCCTGGAATTATTAGGAGGTCCAGACAACTGCACACAGCAAAGACACCTCAAAAGCTCCTGAAGGTCTTCAACCAACTATCTTCAATAGCACAAGCAAAGACAGATATGGAAACAGAACCATATTCCACATTACAAAACATGGGGCCAGTAACAGTAGCAGTTTTAAGCCTTCCTAGTCCCTCTCACTGCTTAAGTTTATCAATCAGATGAAAATAAGGTGACTTAAAAAGTAGCCTGGAAGGGGAGCCGACAGTCAGACATTTGCTGAATTCAAAACACAGTTCATAAGCAGCAGGAGAAAAGCAACAGAGGAGGAAGGGAGTGTATGAGCAACATCTACTTTTAATAAACTTGCTAAGGAGTACGTGGTAGCACAAGGGCATGTAAGCAGACACAACAGATGTAGCTTTAAAACAAACAAACAAACAAACAAGTCTATGCTTATTTTGCAATAAAAATTTTTAGAATGATGCAATCTGAAACAACCCTGAGAAAAAAAAAAAAGAGCGAACCCGAAGCTGAATAACTCTAGACCTGTAAACAATATAGGTCTCCCTACTTTCTGTAGGGAGTTAGAAAGTAACTGCAAAGTTCTTTCTTGCAGTTAGACTGCAAAGTTCTAACAAGTCTTTGATTCAAAAATTACTTAAACTTGTGTAGAAAGTTCATTAAATACAGGAAAACTCTTCTCGAGGCCTGGAAGCATTCCTGAGCTCCCCTGCAATGACTAAGCCTGTCACCTTCATTTTTATTGTTTTGAAGCAGAAAATTAACTTGGGAGAAGCACAGAGGAAGTGATCCTTCCTTACCAAGACTCAAGATGCTTGTGGAAAGGAGTATGAAAGAGAAAAAGGTATTAACCCACAGCGAAAAGCAGAAGCATCTATAACAGAGGAATATCAGTCCTTTGAAGACTGCACACAATCCAGATTCCATGTGAATGCAAAAATGAATGCTTTTAGAATTCAAGTTGGAAAAGGTGCCCAACTTTCTCTTAAAGGTATAGCAAAGTAAGCCTTTATAATTGTCATTGATGTATTACAACTAACATCAGCAGCCTGTCTCCCAGGTCATCGATTAGCATTTCCACAGAATACTGTAAAAGCTGCATTGTGATCATTGGCAAAGAAGATTTTTTTTCAGTAAATCCCGGAAGTTTCAAATTAAATGCTGTAAATCTGTAAGTTTGCAGTCTATGCCCATCACCAACTATTCCAGGCTGCTGACTAATGCCTGGATTTTCCATTTGAAGATGGCATGCGTTAAACACAGGGAAAACAGTTCATTCTGACTGACACTGCAGGTAAAAGTTACCCCTGGAAACCGTGTTGGCAGGAAAGCATGATCAAGAAACGCCACCTGCTGTCTCTCCGCCTACCACTGTTCCAAAAAGCTGCAGGAGTGCAAGGACACGTTTTGTTTTATTGCAGGAAGAATATTTGAGTATGACGAACAGCAATTCCTTCCCACACAAAGCACCCAGAAGAGCCCTCAGGTCCTCATCTGAGCTACTTGCTACATAAAGATTCAAGTAGCATTTCCTACAGAAACCTCTTGCAGTGAAACCTGGAAAAAAATGCAGCGATTCACGTTGAAATGCAAATGCCTTTTTTCCAAATTGTTCACCAAAAAGTAATAATCTATTAATTGAATTTCACGACATTGGCTTCTCTTTAATTTCAAGGTTAATAGTCGATTAAAACTCCATATAAGCAAAGCATAATTATTTCACTGGTTGCAATAATATAGTGCACATCCTATTCTCTGAGGCTGCCACCAGTAAACGCTCTCTAGTTTAGCCCTTGACGCTCCAGCCACTCTGACCCAGCAAAACCCCTAAGTATTTGCTTAACCTTAGACAAGTTTGGTTTCCTGATCTTGGGTGCTGGGAAACCAGAAGCCAACTACACCTGAACACACTAAACTACGCATGTGGCTAAAGACTCTTCTGCACAAAAGCCAGTGTGCTCAGGAGCATGATCCACAAAAAGGTGAATTATTTATGCTTCTAGAGCAACCTTCAATATTCTAACATTTAATTATCTGAATTTTGTGTGTGTTTCTTTGAACCTACCCTTTACTCCTTCTTGGATCCCTGCTTTCTTTTACTACTGAAATGTTACTTACTTATGGGCCTCCCCTTTCTCTCTCAAGACAAAGAAATGGTACTTCTTTAAAACAAATTATTGACTTCATAGTTAGCTTGAGTAAACCAGCCTCAAGAAAACAAGCAGTCAAGAGAACAAAGAATGGAAAACATCAGCTATATTGGATAATTGTAACAGAAGTCATCATTACTTCAGTTGCAGGTAGGATACAGCCTGTCAGGAATCTAACCAATTCAGATTAAAACAAACACGTGCATCTCAGTCCTCGGATGAACCAATTTCCTGCAACCAGAACAAATTTGAAAGTGCCAAATTAGGAAATTGAACAGAATTGACCTTATATATTTGCTATGTAACAGTCTAAACGGGTCAAACCATCTTCTCTTGCCCATTGAAGTGTAGTTTTACATCAAAAAGTTGTCCTCATAGTACTGAGTAAACTGAACGTAGGAGTTCACTCTTTTTAATTTTTATGAAACTAATCCCTGCCACACTGCAAGCAGCCTTTAAAAAAAACCCCGTACCAAATTTATTTGTGGAGAAAAGATTGGGAGCTACTTAAGGGTCCATTTTGTACCAGAAATGTTGAAAGAATTTCCAGTTGAGGGAAAACTGTTAAAAACCTGTACAATTATGTGTGAAATTACATGCTACACAGCAGTACAGAACAAGTAATTAGCTGTGTTCTTAGACTAATGTATATCTTTAACCTATGCAACCACTCATGAAAATGTAATAAAACCTTCACATTATTCTTCACTTACACTTGCATGAAATTCCATCGTGTAAGTTTTGCGCATTTTAATATTAACAAGACTCACCGGTGACAGAAATGAATTAGTGTCAGAATGGCAGAAGGAAACCTCTCACCTGCTGTAGCCACATTTGCTTTGATGGTTAAAGATATGTTTCTGCATGGAACAGGTTCTTGTTTCTTCACAGTGACTCACTGGCTTCAACAAAATTTCATATAGCATGCACAGATTCATTCACAGGAAGAATCCTTTGAGTTCTGACATTTTCTTGAGAGGGAGAGAGACAAAATAAAAACTTAAGGACAGAAACCAAAGAAGAGATAAGGAGGCCCAACCTGGAGGTGGGCTCCACCCAGTCATGTTCACAGAGCTGCTAAGTTACGTATCAACAGGCTCAGCACTTCATATGCACAAGCAAATCAAAAGCACCTTAGTGCCAGCCAAAGTACTGCTGTTTCCAATTCCTTCTATTCTGGATGGTGAATGAGAAAAGATGTGGGGGTCTACAGGACTCACAGTTACAAACACCTTTTTACTAGTAGAACCAAGCACATTTGCCTGCAGTCATTAAAGCTCAGTCAATATGAAGCTTCTTCGTACTGTTTTTAAGATTACTTGCTCCATGTATGAGTGACTTGTGCAGATGATATGCAATTCTAGTCTAAAAGTGATTGTACTTGCTCTCAGAAACTTGTTAGGACTTAGTTGCAAATTTGTATCAAGATCCGCTTATCCTGGGAGGCTTAATACCAGAAAATTTGAAGGAAGCAGTATGTGGGGCCACGCACTCCGAGACTCTGACTTTTGTTCAGGAATCTCTTTCAAGTGGGAAAACAACCAGTTGGTTACCATGCTACCTCCCATAGCATTTCCATAATCCCATTCGATAGGAGAAAAACATACTAATATATTGCTTCTGAAGAAAAAGATATTAAAGGGAAGCAAAGATGTTTGCTTTCCTCTGATACTCTTGAGATGTACCGAAATTGAATAACCAGACAGAATGATTAGTTAAAGCACTGCCATACTCTTTTGTCTAGACTCTGGACTGCATCTATCCTTTCAGTCAGAAAATTTTATCTGATGAAGACTGAATTTTCTTCTCATGAACCACACAGAAGTCAGGTCAGATAAGCATAGTATTTAGTTCACAACCATCAGGACATTTAGCCCAGGAAAATCCTGATTTAAGAGCCTCAGGAGAAACTTCAAACCATTATATCACTCGATTTCTGAACAACACACGATTTTTAGCACCAAATTGAAACATGGAAGCTACATGATCTGTACTTAAAATGCAGTTTCACACAAACAACTTAATTGCTCGTTGTGAAGGAGAGAGAAGACATTTTATTTCAAGTTGGCTTCTAGGAGATGCTAACAGCAGTTCAGTTTGCCATCAAATATTGGACTATTCCAACAATAGATTTGACCGAAGCGGTTTAGCAGCCTGATAGCCCAATTGCTTCTGATGTAAAAGCTTTGCAGGGGTCTTCTTTGAACTAGGAATCTGGAAAAGCATGTCTTCCAGCGAGCATGTGGTTATCCGTCCTGAAGTTTGTAGTTTCATATAAACATCTCCAAGTTTGGCAGAAAGGTCAGGATTTTCTTGCATTTTTTCCCTGACTGTAGCCAGCTAAGGAGAAGAAAATGACAGACTATTACAGTTCATCAAGTGATGGTCTCATTCGACCACCAAATTAAAGACAAGCAATCACTCAAAGTAAAAAAAAGTACACAACTTAAGATATGTGGCTACTGTAATGACTCACAAAGAAGAGGATTTTAAGCCGCACACATTATACATCACCAGAAAATGGTGGAAATGCACTGGGTACCTATTAGAGTTTATTAGAAATAAAACTTCCTCAGTTGTACAGTCCTATTTCCAGTCCTAGTACAGACTAACACAATTATTTTCTATTTAAACCCAGGAAACATAATATCTTCCTGGAATCTACTTTCCAGATCAGCAATATTCTGATTATTATGTGTCACACTAAATGTACAGTACAGTACAAATCAATAAACGTCAGGCTATAGAACGCTCAGAGTTCTGTATGCCACACACAGAGTACGAGCTCAAGTATAAGTAAATCTCTTAAAGATTGTTATTGATCAATAGCCTTTTGTGGAAGAAATGGGTTAGGACTAATGCTTAGTCTTCTTAGGGACTGTTACAAATCTGCCGAACAAAATCAAAATACAACACTGACACAAGCAACATTTATTGCAATGAATTTACAAAATAAAATACTGCTTAAAAAAAAATTCTTTTCAGCATAGCAGTTAATATACATGGGCTATGTTTTGAAAAGTATGCCCCCTTCTACCTAGTATTTGTTACTTTACGTATCAGTTATGCATTTTGCTTAACAGGCAGCAGTGAAAGAGTAAGTATTTAATTATTAACACGGTCTTAACATATCTTGTTTCACAGGCGTGTCCAAAATGAATACGCTAACAAGTTTCAGGAAAAGCAGCTGCAATATTACCAAGCTGATAGGTGTACACATGTGCTCTGAAGGAAGCCTGCTTGGTGATCAATACTGTAAAAGCTATTTTTTATAGTAAAATAGCAAAAACTACTGTTTCCCATATCACACTTCCCTGTACAGCACCACAGGTCTTTGCAAACATTACCAAATCTAACACTATTGCTGTGATGAGAACTTTATTCTTTTTTACATCAACTGAAAATAGCATAGAAGGCAAGGGATTCAATTATTTAACGCCACAAGGGAATGCTTCATCTACATTCAGATGAAATCTGGGCTTCTAAGAGCAAGACCCACAACAAAAAAGGGAAGTGGACAGCTAAGTATTTTGTCCGACAGCAGAGAAGGCCAGCCAGCTGCTTTGCCATCTGAATGCATCAGAACCCAAACAACTTTAATAGGGTGCACTCAGGCACCTGGAGTTCTGTAGCTGAACCACTGTCATCATGGCTCAGCCAAGCACCATGGGCCTCCTCTCATTACTGTATACTTACCACCTCCTCAGAAAACTCTATTTTCTTCACAAAGGGAGGAGTATTTACTTTCACTGCTGCCTCTAATGTCTTTATCACTTCTCCTAGTGAACCAGATCTGAGCTGGACAAGAACCTTAAAAACAAAACAAAACCACACCACACAAATAGTACTTATCATCAGAATGTAAATTTTAAAACAGAAGTATTTGAGGAAGATATGAAGCAAAGCAGGACAAAATATATGTTCAGCTGCTGTGCTGCTAAAAAAAAAAAAATCCATTAACCATAAAGAAAGCAGAGGGAATGATCAAGTTCCACAGAGGTTTGGGGTTTTTTTTCAGCTGTGACCTGGAAAGGAAGGGTTAGCCTGGAGGCAGAGCTTCTCTGATGGAGTTGCATTAGCGTTCTTGAATAAAGTTGGGTTTTTTTCATAGCTTATAGAGGTCATTTACAGGGCACATGCAGAAGACTTTCTCTCAGGTTGTAGACCATGCAATTAAAGAAAATAATTGTTGCACGCACATATATGGTTAAGGTTCACAGGGCTGAAGGAGGCCTGAAGTGGGGAGAGCATAGCTAAGAAGCGTTTACTTGGAGCTAAGGCGTTTACTTGGAGCTATGTTTCTTTCAAATCTCTTGTAGCAAGAAAGCAAAAACTCACAACGTCGTGATTAGAAATTGTTCACAGGTCTATACTCACAGACGTAGGACTGGTCTACTTTCCATTCCAATCTACAGCAGGAAGCGATTTTAAAAATTGAGGGGATGGTGTTAATTCAGAAGGTAACTCATCCAACTGGCAGAAATTGTTGGCTCAACAGTTCTGACACACGCCTGTTCTACTAAGACCCTGGCTTTCTCTTACTTTGCACACGGGAGTTTTTTATCCATTATAGCATTACTTCTCTGCAAGGCTCCAATGCAAAGCAAGCATACTTACTTCTAGATTGTTGTATAGTTTGTTCTCTGTTTTCATTATCTGGGAGCAATAAAATTTGGCTTGCGCTACATCATTCTAGGAAGGAATTATAAATAATAAAAAAAATACAGTTAAACATGTGTGACCCACTTTCACACTAAAAGTTCAAGAAAAACAAGTCTTTCACAACTTTTTCAATTAATTACAAACCAGCATCTAGAACCCCTTCACCAAGACCCGTAAGACTCCAAACAGCCTCCAGTCTGTGAAAGGAACACCCCCTGCTCGAGTTCCCACGTCATCTGGCTCTTTAGCACATCAGACAGTACTCCTTGCCTCAGATCAGCAGGGAAAGGCAGTATGTAACTCACACTGAGCATGACAGCACCTAAAAGATCAAAGATCTACACACATCCTCAGTTTGACACTTGTCAGAGTACTTAAACGAAGCGCAGCATATGTTAACGAGGGTATTTATACTGCTCAGCATTTTTAACCTTCTGGACATACACATTTACAGTACTCTATGCCGTCAACTGATTTGTCTAGACAGTAAATGTTACACTGACATTTACTAGACCAACCACTGTTACTCGGGATCAAGAAACATCTTATTCACAGTAAGATGTACTGTCAAAGATCATGCAGCTTACGGAATAGTTAAGTGTAATGTGGTGCATTATTCTGTTTGCAAAACAAGAGTTTTAACTGATTTTTACATAAAGCAACAGCCATCAAGGGTATTTCATGTTGTTTCAGAGACACTTTGTTTTTTAACATCAGTGCCAATGAGAAGCCCTGTCATGCCACCATGCACATGAACAAATTAATTTCAGTGATGCTATTGTTCAGTGTCTCTGTTCACAGAGATAGTGCAACGAAGACCACAGAGTGCACAGGAAAATTTTAACAATTCTGCTTCACTCATTCAAATCCACCAACACCACCAAATCGCTAGCTCTTTCAGTGCCTCTGACCTCTGTTTTGGCATGAAACAGAGGAGGTTCAACCTGCATACACAAATCAACAGCAGAGGAAATAGCAGACTTTAGAATTACCTAATTATTCTGCTGCTCAGTTTTTCACCCTGTACTGCCTCAGAGCCTCTTCAAATCAGTGCTTAGGCACATGAGCTGTATGAAAACCTCTGCCTGAAGAAACATTTTATGGAGAAAGACAGGCCACCTCCCAGGCAGTAGGGCAAAACCCATCATAGCCTCTGAGTGTTGTGTGGGAGCCCTCTATAATCCTACTCTTTCAGGGGCCTAAAGTTCTAGTACTTGAAGTTATTACGTAGAGAAGTTATGCTTCCCCTATGTTAGCTTCCTTTCACTGATTTGAGAATCAGGCACAAATCAAAACGAAAGGTACCGTACCTGTTTCAGAGCAGTTGCTACAGCAAAGCAGAACGCTCGCAGGGGTAATGTGACACCTTTCAGCTGTGCTTCTTCAAGCAGTTTCGCAGAGATTTTGTAAGACTCCAGGTTGTCCTGCACAGAAATTTCAAACCTAAATTGCACTTGTTAGTCTTGTGATCTGAAAGGACTGTAGGCAATTGCAATCACATTTAGAAGGCATTCAGAAGTCAACATACTGTAAGATCACCAAGGCAATCCATATCTGAACACAACCAAGCAGATTCTGTGTAGCACTTCTTGTGGAATACAACATCAAAATATGATATTCAAAGCTACAGAGTTCAGAAGAAGGTAAAAATAATTTCCATTACTTTAACAACTACACTTTGTCCTAACTGTTTTGGTTTCTACAAGAGATAAAACAATGCTGGTGGTATGCTAAAACCAACAGGCACTTTCCAATCATCCCCAAATCAGGAAGACAGATGACTTTTTGTCCTTACTTTATTTAAAAAGCTACATTAGATGATAGTTAATGAAAACCAATGTTTTCTAAGCATTGAACTATTCAGCACCATTACACTAAAGAAATATGTGTATGTGCAAATCTGAACATTCAGCAACTTTTAGCCTCTCTTACAGATTAAATCTTGCAAGACATTTCCACAGTATACATTCTAATATGATAGCTTAGACACTTGCTTGTTTTCCAACACAGAAAGCTTGCATTATTGCTGGGACTATTTTCAATTGGAGGCTATAGTAAAAGGCAATGAGTTTACCTGTGTGCTATCTCACAAACCACCAACTCCCAAAAACAATGCTTCGCACACTGGAGTTGACTGGATCCCAGACAAAATATTACCTGCCAAACTTAAAAGCTGGCAGCAGGAAGATTTTGTAACAACTGGTACCACCAATATGGATATGAGATTTCATGTCTTCCTAGTACTTGGTGTTGATTTCTGTTCCTACTGTTCAAAGTGTCATTTCTGCAAAATACTGGCCATGACTTAAGGGATAGGGTCATCCTTTGGGTGTTTAAGGGATGCTTTTCCATGTCATGGCTGAATAGTCTGTACAGCTTGTGAAAATATCTTTTAAACCACATGAGAAACTCATGGTTTAAAACATGTTGTTTGAAAATTCAGAAACATTCTGACCACCAGAAGATTGATTACTGTTATGTAAATATTTTGTCATCAAAAGGCCTATAGCCCTTCCTGCACTAAAAGAAGGACCATCTGTTACCTTAGAGGATAACACTGCCTTACAATGAATTAAAATGTCCCAGAAGTGGTTTAGAGTTGTCCACAAAGATTAAACATTAATTCCTTTGTTTATCTACTAGCAATAATCTGAGCTTTAAGCCTTGTACATTTTTCTGTACTGGTCTCTGGCATGGTTATTCAAAAGAAACCAAGAACTAACTTGGTAAAAATTCAGCACTGCTCTTAATGATATCAGCATCATTATTTCCAGTATTCAAGCAGTGCATCTTGAAGATATTTCCCTTCAAGATTTTTTCTGAAGCTTCTTACGTTGCATCATGAGCAAAAACAGCTGAATCAACAGATTAAGCTTTTGAAAGAGCTCCTCCTAATCCTCTTTAGTGCATAAAGGGTTACTGCAGCTTATTCCCCTATTTATAGTATTTTATCTTAATGAAAAAAAAAAAACACAAATTCATTGTGGCTGTTAAATAACTGGGTGACAGTTTAGAATCATTTTCCCTTTATTTCTATCAATGGCTAAACAAGCAATGATGGGCCAGATTCTCTATCGAAAACACAGGTGAGGCCAGAAGCAGAAAACAGAAGTCTCAGGAAACTCTTCCTGTTGTACCTGGCATGGAATCAAGCCCCCTTGACAGGAGGCCACAGAAAGAACCACATAAAGATTTTAGGGAAGAAGCTAGGGCAAAGGGAGTAAAGGATACCTCAGAGAAACACAGTGGGTTTCTGTGAAAGCCTTTACCTAAACAAGCAGAGAACAGACCAAGGAGCAATCCTGAAGCAGTAAATATTGCCCAAGTGGATGCTAGTAGCAAACACTAGCTTAAAAACTTGGGTTATAGCCTAGTCTCAGAGCCTTTGTACATTTCCAACATGCTAAAAGAGGTGTCTTCTATGCAGCATTGGTAACATCCCTAAACTGACTGTAACCAACAATTTCTAGCTGTTTTTAACAGCAGACAACTTCCACAGCTCTTTCTCAGCTGTATCTACTGTGCCAAACACACTACTCTGCAAACACCAAAGCCACATGTCTATTTTCTGTTTCCCCTGACCTAAAGGCAGCCCTGATTCATCAGAACTGAGTATTTCAGAAGCACGACATGAATTACTGCTGAGCTACCATTTTAGGCCAACTCTCTTTTATCACACATGCACTCAGTTTCACTGTATGATTAACTGAGAAACCTGAGGAAGTTTAGTCTAGTACGGTTTTTCCTCAGCTAGTGTCCCTCTTCCTAAACACATGAGGAAATTGAAGAAGAGTTTCCTACTGAGTTTGGGAAAGCCTAAGTCGACATTTCACATTGCAGAACTGATTCAAATCTGGAATGGAAGACAAAAATAAAAAAGTTTGGGGATCTCACTTTGCTACAAAAGGGAAACAGTTCTAAGGAAAAACTCATAGAACCTATGTAGCCCAGTTTCTTACTGTGTTCAGGATCTTTTTCTCGGAGTAAAATATACAATTAAGCTCAGTTGTCACATTTGGATGCAATTACAGAAACGGTTCAAGGGTACCTGGAAGGGGAGGGAAGAAATGGATGGCAGATGTCTGATAAACAGAACATATCATATATGTCTTTTTTCTTAAGGAAGTCAGACTATAAAACCAATATTGAGGCTCGAGTACAGGGTATAGTCTGAAGAGATGCAGAGATCCCTGAGAAAGAACACTGTCAGTTAATCAAAGGCTGTATCAAATTTGTTCCTTAGTGATTATGTCCACGTAATTTTTTAGAGATCTGCTTTGTGACATTAGCTTGTATGGGAAAACATATATATATGTGCACCATATCATGCACAATGAAGCAATTTAGGACTTACAATACCTCTACGATATTTGCACTAGATAAGAAACCATGACTGGGAACATACGGAAATTTTAAAACAAAAAAAAAAAGGAAAACATAGAGAAGGCATTTCAAACACGTTTTCACCATGTAAATTGAAAACACTTACCAGTTTGTAGCATATTGCAAATGCAAGTAGGTAAGTTTCTTTGTTAAAAGGTATACCTTGTTTTTTCATTTCTACCAGAACTTCCAAAGCACCTACCAAAAATACATTAGCGTTACTCATGTCACAAACCTAATGCTGTACATTTAGTAACTGGAAAAAAAAACAAACACAAAACAACATGGTGTGAGCACAGTAAGCCTATTTCAAAATAGGAATGCAAACTGAAATCTGTCATTTTTTTAAAGATTAACACATCTCAAAAAGCTTAATTTAGGGTCAGTTAGATGTAAGGATTTCTTCCCAGTAAGGAAGTTTTCATTCTACATTAGCATCTGGCATTACTGTCTATTATTTTCATACAAATTCAAAAACAAATTCTAGTGAAATTCTCGTGAAAGTCACCCTCATTCTTCCTAGCTGTCCAGAAAGCAAGCCTTTTAAACATATGATCAAACTTTCCACCCTTTTAGGCAAACTGTCTAACAGCTCCTCAGTAATGCACATGCCCCTCTACACCACAACACTGCATTCAGGCGCTGATCTAGTAGTTTTTACAGTGGCTCAGTCTCAACTTTCAGGATAACTGCTGGACTTAGATTTGCCAAACACCAAGCATAGAACCATAGAATTGCAGAATGGTTTGGGTTGGATGGGACCTTAAAGAGCATCGAGTTCCAAACCCCCTGCCATAAGCAGACACATCTTCCACTAGATCAGGTTGCTCAGAGCCTCATTCAGCCTTGCCTTGAACACTTCCAGGGATGAGACATTCACAACTTCTCCGGGCAACCTGTTCCAGCGCTTCATCAGTCTCATTGTAAGAAATCTCCCCTCTTTCAGTTTAAAGCCATTGCCCCTTGTCCTATCACTACATACCCTTCCAAAAAGTCCCTCTCCAGCTTTCTTGTAGGCTCCTTTTAGATACTGGAAGGCTGCTAGAAGGGCTTCCTGGAGCCTTCTCTTCTCCAGGCTGAAGAATTTCAAAGAATTTCACAGAATTTCCAGGTTGGAAAAGACCTTAGTAATCATCCAGTCCAACCGTCCCTAATCTCCCATTAAACCATATCCCTAAGCAGTTCATCCACCCTTTTCTTAAACACATCCAGGGATAGGGACTCAACCACCTCCCTGGGCAGCCTATTCCAGTGGCTGACAACCCTTTCAGAGAAGAAATTCTTTCTAACATCCAACCTGAACCTTCCCTGACTAAGCTTATACCCATTTCCTCTTGTCCTATCACCCATCACTAATGTAAAGAGCCCTTCCCCTACTTCCCCAACATCCCTTCTCAAGTATTTGTAGGCCGTAATCAGGTCTCCCCTCAGCCTCCTCTCTTCCAGGCTAAACAGCCCCAACTCCCTCAGCCGCTCCTCATAAATTTTATTTTCCAGCCCCTTGACCAGTTTAGTCGCCCTTCTCTGGACCCGCTCCAGGAGCTCAATATCTCTCTTAAAGCGAGGGGCCCAAAACTGGACACAATATTTCAGATGCGGCTTCACCAGTGCCAAGTACAGGGGCAGGATCACTTCCCTGTTCCTGCTGGTCACACTATTCTTGATACACAGCAGTATCCCATTGGCCTTTTTGGCCACCTGGGCACACTGCTGGCTCATATCAAGCCGGTAGTCAACCAACGCGCTCAGGTCCTTCTCCGCCAGGCAGCTCTCCAGCCACTCTTCCCCGAGCCTATAGCGATGCTTGGGGTTTTTATACCCCAAGTGAAGGACTCTGCACTTGGCCTTATTAAAGCTCATGCCATTGGCCTCAGCCCAACGATCCAGTCTGTTCAAATCCCTCTGAAGGGCCTCCCTACCCTCGAGCAGATCGACACAGCCTCCCGGCTTGGCGTCGTCCGCAAACTTACTGAGGGTACATTCAATCCCCTCATCCAGGTCATTGATAAAGATGTTAAACAGAACCGGACCCAGCACTGAGCCCTGGGGAACCCCACTGGTGACCGGCCTCCAGCCGGATTTAGCCCCATTTACCACCACTCTTTGGGCCCGGCCGTCCAGCCAGTTTTTAACCCAAAGGAGGGTGTGCCTATCCAGGCCAGCAGTTACCAGTTTCGCAACCAGAACACTATGAGAGACTGTATCAAAGGCTTTTCTGAGGTCAAGGAAAACTACATCCACAGCCCTTCCCTCGTCAACCAGGCAGGTCACCCCATCATAGAAGGTGATCAGGTTTGATTGGCAAGACCTGCCTTTCATAAACCCATGTTGACTGGGCCTGATCACCCAGTTAACCTGTATGTGCTCATTAATAGCACTCAAGATGACCTGTTCCATGACTTTGCCCATCACCGAGATCAGACTGACAGGCCTGTAGTTCCCCGGATCCTCCTTTCGCCCTTTTTTGTAAATGGGGGTAACATCTGCCAGGCTCCAGTCCAGTGGAACTTCCCCAGTGAGCCAAGACTTCCCAAAGATAATGGACAGGGGTTTGGCAATGACATCCGCCAGCTCTCTCAGGACTCTCGGGTGGATACCATCAGGCCCCATAGACTTGTGGGCATCCAGCTGGCAAAGCAGATCCTTGACCCGTTCCTCTTGGATCACAGGAGCTTCGATCTGCTCTCCCTCCCTGCCCTCAGACACCATAGGCTGGTGTCTAAGAACCCCAGCTCTCTCAGCCTGTCTTCATAGGAGAGGTGCTCCAGCCCTCAGATCACCTTCGTGGCCCTCCTCTGAACCTGTTCAAACAGGTCCCTGTCCTTCTGTTGGGAGTCTCAGACCTGAGCGCAGTACTCCAGATGGGGTCTCACAAGAGCAGTGCGTGTTCCACAAACTTCAAATAAAGGGATTTCCTTGAAAAGGTTACTCCATAGTCAATTTAAGATCTTCTAATGGGAAGTCTTTTCAGTCAGGTCAGTTGATTCCCCCTTATCCTCACAAAGGGCCAAACTGATTTGAAACATTTGACTTAAATATTGGAGTAGCCGCTTTGTGTGGGCACACTAGTAAGACAAACCAAGAGAAGACTACAGTCCAGTTTTGTTATCAAAGGAAAAAAGGTACTCCTCCCCTCTCTGACGCAAATGCAGAACTGCCAAAAAAATTGTTGAAGAACTTCAGTGTCTCAAAACCCATGTAAAACAAATTGAATAGAGAAAACAAAAAGCTACGGGAAATTACAAACCAAAGAGAAGTTGTGTTCAGAGAAGAGGTTTATGAATAGCTGCCCTGGATAATCATAATTCCGTGCAACTGAGAATAGGAAGAATACCATTGGAAGTATGAAATAAATACAGCCTTCCATTTTTACTACACACTACAGCACAGCTCCTTCACATCTACACTGATTTACATTGTTTGGCCTTCTAAAACCATAAACCAATTAGCAACATTCATTAAAAAATATATATATCTATATACACACACGCAACAGTGAGAAGCATCCTCCTCAAAATGAATTTGCCTTAGTAAACACAGTACTTACTTTCAAAGTGGCCCTTTTTGAACAACATAGTCATCAAAATATGGAATGATGTACTCTCTGAGAAAAAACCACGCAAATTCTGGAGAAGAAACATACAAACAGAGCAAGCATAAAGAAATTTAGGACAGTAAGCATTCTTACTGTGCACAGCATTTAGCAGGTCTTCTTACTGGAATAAGTCCCATCTTCACAAGTTCAACATTTAACTCTCTGAGTTGCTCGACTGTCCCTATGTCAAGTGACCTCTAAAATACCAGTGACTCAGTGCGGTCGAAAGCTCACTCAAATTAAACAGAAATTTCCCAGAGATTCCCACTATCATTTTTCCAGTGATACATTGTGACCTCTGAGTTAATGTAAGCAGAAGTTACTGACAAATGGCAACTCCAAAATCTCAGTAGAAATACAGCTTACAGCTGATTAACAACATCTTTTGGGGTAAAGTACCACCACTGCAAAACTGAAACAATTTTTTACTAATCACAATATCAAATGATGAACAGATCAGCACAAGGGCTTGAGCGATGACAAGCAGAGTAGCGGAAGAAAGATGAAGTATGTTTTAAATTCCACTTCAATCACACTGTGTGTTGGGAATGGCCAAATAAAATGCCAGAGGTATTAAGTCTAAATTTCTGCAGCAGAGCCTGAAGAAGTGGTACTGTACCTTACTATCCATCAGTTACAAGTACTGCAGGACCTGTCTCAATGACATATATCTCAATCAAAGATCCCACATGTACTCTTACACATGCCTGATTTAAGAATAGTAGCCCATGCAAGACTTCTCCCATTTCTGGCTAGGCATATCTCATGCCTTAACAAATTAACATCAGAGAGATGACTTTCCACTGGCCATCAGAGATTTTTGAAGACACAACATTATTGCACAGAATCTTTTTAATTTATTATACACTGGGCATGATTAATATTTTGTTATAATAGCATACAAAGCATTCTACAGATGTTCAAAAACAAGTCCTTAAGTTCTTTCAGCACTAAAATTGCCAAGTTCCTGAGCTGATGAATATCATACCACCTCTACAGGGTTCAGAGGGAGTCTGAAGTACAGAATGACATGATGGATCTGTCGGTGCAAACAACACGAGGGCCTTCAGAGGACTACTACATAAAAACTCAGAACTGTTCATTTCCAAGAATGATCTACTACAACACAGGATGCAGGAAAACACGCATCAGCTATGTTTATCTGAGGAATTATTTTTTCAATCAATGCTTTTTATTCAAATGATGCAATTATACAGAAATGCAATAATAAAGTTATCAGTCCAACTACTGTTTAATTTTCTTTTAATTACTGTTTTGCTATTTTAAAAATAAAATCCATGTAACCTGCATCCTTACGTTAATGTCATAGACATCCTTGCTACTGCAACACATATACTTCAAGTCTATGAGCTCATGCAAGGCTCATATATACTCGTATTGTACTACTAATAATAAAGACAATATTTTCAAAATATATAGGTGAATTACCTGATCTTTGATAAGTTCTACTGCAGGTCTTTCAAGGTCCAGCTCATAACATAGCCTCATAAAGAGGGGCCCAAATTTGAAATTATGTAAGGCTGTGATTCCATTCTGTTCATGGTACCTATTGGAAAGGTTAAAAAAAGTTAATCACACAGGGAATGGAATTCATCAAGGGAAAAACAGCTTTAAATAGACAGCAAGATCTATATGTGCAATGACAAAGTTATACTTTTCTATCTGCACCAGTCAATGACATTTAGATAACAGGAGATTAATTTTATGGAAAAATTACTGTTTTGATCAAACTAATAAATTAACTAGTAATACGTAATCACTTCTATTTCTAGAAAAGTAACCTGCATTGGATTAGTAATGGAATGGGTCTCTGCCACGAAAATTCCCAGCTACTTTACCTTCTATTCACAGAGTAATAACACAGGAAGTTGCAGCAGCCTATTTTAGCAGCAGTACCTGCTAAAATACCTCAACTTCTTCTCGCCTACACCAAAAAATAAATAAAAAGATAAAAATAAAGTGTTTCACTTTTTTATTTATAGGTCCTACACTATAATTGCCGGGAAGGTTTTCATTCACAAAAACTGCTGACCTGCCACTGCTGGGTCCCGACCAGTTTATAGCCAGGCATGTTTCGGCTGGAAAATGCCACTGAACGCACCACTATCTCTCAGCTGAGAGACAACATTTCTATGTAGCTCACCATTCACTCTGCACACAGGAGGACACCCCTGTGCTCCCAAAGCTTGACCTTCCTTTGGTCTGAGCGTCTCTGAAGGGTTGGAAGATCCAAAGTAAATGAAAATACAGCCTTAGTTTAAGGGACTAACCATGCATATAGCCACTGAATTAGTGCAAACCCTCAACTGCAGACATAACCTGAGACGATCTAATAAAAGCAAAAAAATAAAGACAGAAAAAAGTGTTACCTGGATTGTTAAAAATACCTGTAAATAACTTTTCTGGCTAGTTCCACATCAGATGAAGTCTGACACAAATGCAGTAAATTTTTTAATTCGTTTTTGAAAATCATTCCATTTTTGTTTAATTTTTCTTTAATACTTTTAAAATATGGATCTGAAAATAAAACACATTATAGCAGTAGTCTATAGACAGTTCCATTACCTGTGTTGCATACTTGGTACCTGAAAAACAGAGATTCAATGAAGCAGAAAGCTTGTTTTTTTCATCACAGAAAAGGCATGAAGCTTCTCACAGACAAGCATGCCTAGGTGACCCCATGAAGTCATTTCAGACTTGAAAAACCAAGATGTTTATTGTGAACTTAGTTCCATTGTGTATAATATGGAATATATTAGGTAATGCAAAAATTTTAAAGAGGAAGGAAGTTTTCTAAGTGACATTTTCTGCCTTATGTTCTTTCTTTAAAAAGCAAGCAAAGAATCAAAACCAGTCCCACTCAGCACTCAAATGAGCATGAGCACTTCCACTCAACACTGTCAGTACAGAAGATTTAAATTGCTTCACAATTGATGCAAACACAAAAAGTCTCACACATAATCTATGTATTTCTCTACATAGCCAAAAACTTAAGAGTTGCTCCCCTCTCCCCTCAAAAAAGAGATTTTCTATCCAGCACATTTTCCTATAACAAAGCAAACACAAAGACAAGTCCTTCAGCTGGTAATCTCAAGGCTCTGATTCAGACACACAGATTAAAAATCACATGTACCACCTGGCAGCCCCATTCCTCTAATGGTGCTGCCTCCCATCTTGGGCAGGGAAGTGAACACTTTTGTAGCAGTTGCTGGGTCACTGTTGTTTCCAAGCTAGTAACCTACACAAGAGATGCAAAGCGAGCACACCAGAGAACAACATATTCAGCTACTGGATGTGTATCTGTTGCTACGTGCAAATACCAGTCCTGTGCATATATAATGGTCGCGATGCGTGCAAAGGTACACAGAAATTTTAAAAAAAACTGGGATCTGAACTGTATTTGTAAAGAACAGTACAACAGTAGTACAATATTATTTTAACTACTGTAGATAATTATTTAACTGCTGTAGTTAACAGTATAACTATTATAGTTAATAGTATAGCTATTATAGTTAACAGTTGCATTATAACGATAATAAATAAATTATTCTATATTCTGTATAAAGGAATAGTTATTACTGCTTTTTCCATTTCAAAATCAAGTTTATTACTAGATCTAATTACTTCTTTTCATCTTTCAAGCATTAGACTAAACACTGAGTCCAGAAACCAGGCACACATGCACACATACACACAAATAGGTGCTTAGCACACTGTTTCCATCAGTTCTCAGAGGCTACTATTTGTACAAAACAAAAAGGTCAACTTTGACCTGTAAGGCCAAATGTTTGGCTTCTACAAACCTGTTTTAGCAAGACTGATTGACCCATAGCAATAAACTCAATCTATCTCATGTACAGGATGAATAATTCCCAATATGAGTACATCATCATCACAGCAAAATTTAATAAAGTTATGACTTGCCACTGCCTGATTTAAATTCTACTTTTACTTAATATAGAAAAACTGTCATGTTGACTTCACTTCCCTCTCTGGCCCAGAAGACTGGTTTATATAGAAATAAGTTTGATTATTTGTTTCTTCCTTGCCACACACGAAAAAATAACTACATCCTTTGGAATAATTGTGAATTTGTATCACTACAACACCTGCACATGATTAAACAGGTAGAGGAAACTGAGTTTTACCTAACCTTTCCAAAACACTAAGGGCAGATTTATGTTTATAATCAAGTTCCTTAAAGAAAGGAATTTGTATACACTTTAAACATCATGACAAAATGACCATCGGAAAAAGTCCACCGATCTTGCTCCTTAGTTAGTCTGGAAAACCTGAACTTGTTTTTCTTATTCCGAGTACACGTACGTCATCTGGAATTGGGTGTAGAACTGAGAATTTAAAGAAGGTAAAAGGAAAAAATATCTAAAAGAATAAGCTAACTAAATTTACAGAGCAGATTAAAAGAGAATTACTGGGATAGGCCTTCTCTGGATAGTTAAGTAGCTATTAGGCTTTGTATTAACTGTCTTTGATGATGATATATTTAAAGCAAGATTTGTAGACTGAAATAGTATTTTCTGATGCAGGCGGAAAAGCAAGGTCACAAACGTTTTAGGTCTTATGTAAACACCTTGCATACTTGAAAGCTTCTCCCTGTTTTCCAACACAGCATAACGAATATTGTTTCATTCTAGAAAGCTTAGATCTTCCAATAATTTTAGCTATAAAAAATTTGCAGGAGTAAGACTTAAGTTGTTGCTTTAAATGTGGTCAATTGGTGTCATAATGTCTTTGACTGTCTTGTTTCCCAGGACTCAGGCCAAAGTTGACAATGGTGATTATTAAAAAACTACCAATACCTTTATTGCCATGAACTTCATTTCTAATTGCCGCTTTCATCTGCTGAAATTCTTGTAACTTCATATGATCTTCTGTTAGTAGATACCGCTTCCCTATTGTAAGGAAAAAAGAGGAAGGTTGAGTTTTATGTCAAACTATCTATTTTGATACTACTGAACTTTGCATTTATGAATTACTGCTGTTAACTACTGTGTGATGGCAGACCACTGGCAGCATGACACTAAAAACAGATGGCAAAAATTGCAGTTGCTCACATCA
Organism: Tauraco erythrolophus; assembly: GCF_009769465.1. Lineage (NCBI taxonomy): Eukaryota > Metazoa > Chordata > Aves > Musophagiformes > Musophagidae > Tauraco > Tauraco erythrolophus. The sequence goes on from NC_141496.1 coordinate 31,434,217, forward strand.
CTGACAAAAGAACCCAAGCACTGTGTCACAGCTTTCTGGAATTAATGTGTACAAAGATGAAGAAGTACATATTTATTGAATGTCCGAAAGAAAAACTAGAGACATCATCCTCTCCACCTAGCCAAGGTAAAAGAGGATTCTGCACAAGAATAAGATCTTTCCCCCCTTCCACGCTTTTATAATGATTTGTCTTGTCGGCTCTTTGTTCACCATAATTCACTAGTGGCACATCACCCTTTCCTCATATGAGGTGTCTTTGCTATTGTAGAGTGCATCGTTCTGGAAGCTCCAAACGCAGTAGAAAGACAAAAGGAAAAAACACAAAGCTTAGTGTTTGGATTGTAGTAACACTCAGGGGATCTCCTGAAGTTCTGGTGCGGTAGGACAGACACCAGACATCAGACAGTCATCGAGTCTAGAATCTCAAAACTAACTTTGGGTGCTGAACTCAACTGTACTGTGTTGTAAGCTTCTTTAACAAAACCATCATGCAAATGCTATTTTTAAAGTTTTTGCTGTCAGGAAACAAGCTCTCCAGTAGATTTTTATTTGCAACCAATGATTTTGTAACAGAGAGTCGCTTTAATAGTTTACATTGGTCACAACTTCATCTTTCAAGTTTTTGGATTCTTAAAAAATTACTCTAACGGTGAGTAATGGCATGAGTTAGGTTATTTATTCTCCTTCTGCATTTCCCTAGCAAAACGTAACAGGCCATGCAAATAAAAACACTTGTTTTCTATGCAAGTGAGGCATGTTAAAGATACACTTCATAAAATCTGAAAAAAATACCCACATAAATGGCACCTTTAGCCATTAACGGAAACGGATCCAATACGTAAACAAATACACTTTATTCATCATGAAATTGGCCTGGATTACCCAGTCATTTACTTCCCACGGACGTTCTCATGCCATTTACTTCCCACATGCTGAATTTTACTGCTTCCTTAAATCCATACCTTACGGCGTTATAGGAACAAACCAGTGAAAAAAAAAAAAAAAACAACAGGGACTCCAGTGAAAAAGGAGGGAGATCGATTCGCCGGCCGGCCTGTGCAGGCGGTGCAGGCCACCCCGGAGAACTGAACCGACGAACCTGCTTTGCCTCGGACGCACCGCAGCCCCCTCAGAGGAGGGCCCGTGATGAGCAGTGGGCCGACCACCACACAGCGGGGACCCTCACGTCTCTGAGGGGTCTCGCCGAGCCGCAAACTGAGCGAAACCCCCACCGGCGCCGACGCGGCACGCCGGGCCCAGGGCAGGGCCTACGCTTCTGCCACACATCTCCTTCCTACGCGCTCCTGTTTCGCCCCCTGGGTGAGGGAGCGCCTCCGAAAGGCCTCGGGAGCCCGAGCGCGGTGGCGGCGATGGCGACAACCAGCAGGCGCAGCCCAGGAGCTGGCTAACGCTGTCCTTCTCCCAGAATAAATACGCATTTATGAAGCTCCATGTTTGGGGTTTTTTTTTCGTGGCTCGCACCCAGCCAGCAGCCGGCACGGGATAAACCGGGTAACGCTGCCGCCAGCCCTCCGCGCGGGTACCTGCTGCACCGGCTCGGCCCGCCCACCGCACGCTCTGAAGGCAACCGGGAGCCCCTCGGCGCTCCCCTCCCGTATCCTTCGCCGAGAGGGGCATTCCCGCAGGAACTACAACTCCCGTCAGGCACACGGCTGGCGGCGGCCGCCGGGCCTGCCGGGAGTTGTAGTCACTCCGGTCGGCTCCCCACCGGCGGGCAGCCGAGGGCCCCGGCCCAGCCGCCCGCCGCCCGCCCCCGCCGCGCAGCCCGCGGTACCTCCAGGCGAGCAGCCCCAGCAGCCCGCGGCGGGCGGCCGAACCGCCGAGCGCCTCACTGCCTCCCCCACCGCCCGCTGGCACCCGCCAGCCAGCACCGCCGCCATCTTGCGCCCGGGCCGGCGGGAGGCGGGGCGGGGCGGAGCGGCCGCGGTCCTTCCCCGCGCCGCCGCTCGCCTCCTCCCTCGGCGCCATGGCTGCCCCCGTGCTCAGGCGAGCTGTGCTGTGGAGCGGGAGGGCCCTGGGCGCTGCGGCAGGTCGGTGATCCGTTGGCAGGCGGCGGCGGGGCTCGCTGCGGCGGCTTGGCGGGGCGGGGCGGGAGCGCGCTGGGGAGCGGCGCGGGCCGGGCCGGGGCGCGGGGTCAGGCCCTGGCGGGACGGGCCCTCCGGTCGCTGTGGTGGCCGCGGGCTGCGGCGGCCGCCACCGTGGAGAACGTGAGTGGGGGCGTGGCGGTATGCAGGGGCTTTCCCTTCGCCTTTATACGTGTGTTCGTGTGTATAATTGTAGGCAGGTCTGAGAACGGCGTGTCACCAGCGTGCGGTGCACGAGAGTATTCTTAATTCGGTTTTTTATAGGTGTTCCGCCGTGCCGATTTCCTAGCTTGGTACCTTAGGACCTGCCTTTCTGGGTCACAGGCAGGCACACGGAGCTGCACGGAGGACGCCGCACCCGCGGCCGTAGGTGTTCAGCCAGACCGAGTAACTCGGGTGACAGAAGCACCGCCGAGGCTGATGGTTTCGAAAAGCCATCTTTCCAAAAATCCTGACCTTTGGGAAGAACTGAACTCAGTAACGTTTACTTAAAGTGCGGCTTCGTTCTGCCTTTTCAGCTTCCCTGAGCAGAAATTTCTCTGTGCTGCTTCCTGGTAGCTGGATGCCCATGTCTCGGGAATACCGCCCTTTCCTCTGGCACTGGTGAAGAGCTCAAACCCGACCTCCAGCTTACCTGAGCAAAGCCCTGCCGTAAAGACAGTTGCTTGTTCCATAGGAAAAAAGTTCTTTAAACCCTCATTCTTGCTAGTGGGATCCTTAGCAGTGCATGAGCACACAAAAGTTTATCCTAAAAAATACCCAAGCCCCCCATCTTTTGTGTGCCTCTTTTACCAACATGATGAAAAACAGCTTTAAAATAAACCCCACCAAGCAACCAGAAATACCTCTTTTTCTTATTTTCTAATTGTTTGGTAAAGCGTTGTATGTATTCTCGTATTCTGACTGTGGAATTCCGTGTACCAGGTCTTTTTGAAAATATTGCAAAGATGTTCAGAGCAGGATGTGTATGTATAATTGCACGTCAGAAGGATGATAAGGACAAAAAAAGGTTTTAAACCCAAGGATAACAAACTTTCAGTGGCAGCAGGTAGATTTTCAGATAAGGGCTTTAAGGCTGCTAAGAATTCTGCATAGCTGAGCAATGGCTATTTTAAAAATATTTCATTTTTCTTAACATTTCTTTCTGCAGCCTTCTGCATGTATTTCTATATCTTCCTTCAACAAATTTTATCCAGATATTCCTCATGCATCTTCAAGGCCTTATCATCTATGAGTGTTGCACAAACATGGTTTGTTCTTCCAGCTGAATTGTTTTCCATTTTGTTTCAAAAGCTAGAAAAGCGTCTTGAGCAGATTCTAAAGGGTGGTACAAAGAGTATTAGGAAAAAAACTTTCAAAAACATTTGAGTGAACTCTGCAGTTCACAGGAGATGCAAAAAAATGAGATGATCAAAGATGGAGTATTTCCAGATGAGCATCTACCTTTTGTTTCCAGTGAGACAAACGTTTACAGGTGGAAAAAATAACCATACAACAATAGAAAAGCCTTCTTGTGCATATTCATCTTTTTTGCTTGTGCTTTTATGCCTGTGTTTAGCGAATTGCTGACATTTATTGAAAAAGATCTGTGTGCACAAAGAAGCTATCATTTATTGTTCGTTTTTTTTTCTACCTTTAAAAATTTATCCTTTTCTTAAATACAGACTTCAGGTTTGGGAAGACTTGTTTCATGCTGAAAAAAAACTTTTAGGTGAAAGCTTTTCAGTTTTAAAAATAACAAAGTTAAGGGCCTATCCACGTCTAAGGAATCTGAACTGTTATTGTAGCTACAGCTGACAGCTATGTCATAAAGACTGTTTAATGCATCCAACTCAGTAAGTGTGACAGAAAAAGGTGATATCTAATAAAGTGTTAGTTTAGAGATGTCTAAGCAACCTAACTTACCTAGTGATTTCTTTCGTCATTAGGTAGAAGATCTCTTCTTTCTGCAGCATATGTGGACAGCTCAAAGTGGGAAAAGAGGCAAAAAGAGGAGCATAGCCTGGGTGAGAAAAGTTTTTTTCTTTTTCTTCAATTTGACTAGTTAATTGCAACCTGAGGTCATTTTAGACTACTTCATTATTTATAAATAATTCAAAGCAAAATGTTTCAGAGGTTCTATGTCAAAATCTGCTCAACATGTTAAAGATCTGTCATATGTATTCAAAGCTAGAATGGCTAGAATTTGCCATTTAACTAATATTTGCTTTCTACAAGCTGATTTTTTCCTTTTACAAAATCCAGAGCTTTTACCAATGTGGTAGTTTCGTGTCTGACAGTTAAGACTGTCTCCAAGTGTCCTCTTTATTGACATTGTTTTAATTGTAATGCAGTGTGAAAGAACACCTATTCTGTAAGTCTTACAGGGCATTCCTGTTCAAAAACATTTTTTTTAAAGAATATTTTCCTCGGAGTTTTGCAGGAGAGAGAGTTATAGTTCTTGAAATTTTAAATTTTTCTTTTGGGGAAAAATGAAACTAAACGTTTTATTTCTGAGAAGTTGTACATTAAACTGTATCTGCATATGGTAATGAGATTTCTCATGTGAAATTCATAACTAAATTATTTGGCTAGGTTACATTTGAAATTACATTCCACCAACTTTTTGTTGACTATGTTAAATAGAAAGCATGCAAAACATTTTTCCATGCTGAAGATACATGCGCATTATTTTGTACTATGAGTGTTTTGGAGAGCCCCCTCGATGCATAATCTTTGTCTTCCATTTTTCATTCCTGGACCCCTGCACTGTGTTTAGTAGTTCTAACACAGATTATAAAGCTGAAAGAAGAATCAGCAGGTGAAATTCAAGGGCTTTTGTCAGGCAGGAAGACAGATGAAATGATCAGAGTAGTGTTTTTTATGCACTACTTTGTTTCTGTTATTCGTCTGTAGACATCTAAGTTGGTATTGTCAACATGTTTTACTGTACATAGGCCAGAAGCAGCCGGTGGGTGCTTGTGACTGTAGCTTGGATCCTGCAGAGAATGTTAATACCTTGTAACCATTTATGTCAATAAGACTGCTCATGCAAAGTTTTTTGGGCTGGAACCACAGACTGGTGCCCTGGGATGCATCTGAACCAGTCACCTCCAGGTGAAAAAGGATTCTTACTTTGGCAAATGTCATAGGCAATAGAAATCCGCTGTAGAAGAAAAACATTGTTGTGCAAGTGCTGGTACAGTCCGTTTGGCTTTCCCCAGGCCCGGCAAGACCTTTTGTTACTGTTTGGCAAGCACGGTTCTTGCTGCTGCTCTGCTTATGGTCTTGATCCAAAGCAGATGTCTATTCCATGCTTTTCAGAGAACTGCTTTGCATTTTCATTTTGTGCTCACAGAAAAGGGAAAACAAGTTAACACGGTGTCAGCTGTATTAGCATTTTCAAACGGGAGACAGCCCTGCAGACGTCTGCTCTGTAACTCTGCCAGTTGTGTGGTTGCACGTAGAATCTCATGTGTGGTAACTGGTGGTTATAGCTAGAGTGAATTCCTTGTGTTGAGGAGATGCTCTTTTATTCGTGTATTTTAAACACTGTTTCAGAACTGTTACGCAGCAAAGCTATGTTGTGAGAATACATTTAAAGGAAAAAGAAGTATTTCTGCTTTAAAGTGAGTTTCATTTCTGTGCTTCAGTGATGTGGTGCCATCTGAGACTCAAACCCGTTTACTGTGTCCATATAAGATATGCTTTTATTCTCTTCTCTGTAGTCTCAGTTTAGTGTTCCAAGCATGAATGAGTTTAGCAAACTTCAGTGCTGAAAAAAGCATGGGAAAGGACAAGACTGTATTTTTTGTACAGAAGCACATTTGCTCAAAAAGTTAGGAACTGAAAATGTGTTAATTTGGAAATGACAGACTGCTTGCTGGTAGGAAGATACCTGTATAGAAGTAATTTGGTCTCCACTTACTGAAAATGAGATACCAAGGAAATGAGAGGCATGGCTGGACTTAGGTTCTCCAATGTTTCAGCTGGTTCATCACTAACAAAGGTAAAATTAAGTGACAATAAGCATCTTGATGAGAAAAATAGCAATTACCAGATTCCTAGGGGATCACAGAATCCAAGTGATACAGGCAATGTCTTTTTCTTTTAGAAAGACTCTTGGTACCCAAAATGGCTCTTCCACAACAGCAGGTGGCAGTGCTGCCTTTACAGACTTGAGTAGTTTCCATTCAGTCACCTTCGGTATAAAGCTATAGTCCTTTCCAGAAGCTGCTAGGGATATGGAAATACTGAGAAATAAGAAACATACAAATTTGTAAGGCAAAGTGCTTGCCTCAGCCTTCCTTTATATTTTAATTGAGTCTTTAAAATAACTCAAGGCTTGCTTTCTATAGATAATGGAATGTTAGCCAATGAGTTAAGGTATTAGCTCTGCCCATCGTTCCCAGGATAGGTAAGCTTTGCATCACAGTTGTATCCACTTTTCTGTTGCTGCCTCATCACTGGATTTCAACAATAGGAATGACATTACATGGTGCCACTTGTTGCTACAGGCTGTGGATAGGCACACGCTGTGCATCAAACTGAAACTGTGTTGATGTTCTAGGCCACCAAACTGGTGTTAGATGTCATAACCACTGACTTGGAAAGTGAGGGTCAGTAGTGTCCCAGTCATTGTCCTGAATTCCCCTGTTGCAGGCAGCAAGACATTGAATTTCTATGAACAAATGAAAATAAAAGTGAACATGAAATCTCAGATACTAGTATTCTAGAGACAGCTGTGAAGTTATGTCCAGAAGTTCAGTGACCTCAGTTCAGACTTACAGTTTGTTTTGTTAGTTTGTTTAAATCCATGAGATTCTGCAATATGCAGAAATATGTTTTAGAGAAATTAAAGTTTTGTAAAAGTTCATCTTTGTAGGAATATATTTTTAGGCAATGAGTATGAGAGATTACATATACTAGTTTTCTCTTTGGTAATGACTGTCAGATAAAATCACTTGCAATATATATCTGTTAGAAGGTACATAGAACTTTGGCCATTAAAACCTTTATTTGGTTTATACACCAATGTTAGCACTCGAGTTTTACTACCAACAGTGCTAGGAGACTTCGGCATTCGCATTCTTGCATTCTGGTACTTCTATCGGATGTTTTAACTAGGAAGAAGCTTTAATCTTGATTATCGAATAGCAACTTATGGAGCAAACTTGGTTTACAGAAGGTAGCTGAATTATTTCAAATCATGAATATGAGAAAAAGTATCTGGATTTAGATGCTCTGCAGAGAAAACAAACCAAGAAAGAATTACACACTGCAAATTATTTGTATCTAGAAACTAATGCAGAAATGACAATTTGTCTGGAAACAAAGCTAAATTTTCCATTAACTTGATTTGTCTTCTGTTCTTTAAGGTTTAATCAGCTTCCATTTTACTGTGACTCTTATACTGGAGCTGATAGATAAGTGCTTCGTGTTGCTTTCCATGCTAAAGTTCTGATGGAGAGTTCCAGCTTTGCAGACAGCATAAAAGGTCAATCCTTAAAATTCTTGTGTGAGCTCCCCCAGAGGAGCCTTGTGTATAAATGGCTAACAGTCTTGAAGTCTTGCACTCATAGCATTGTATTAATTTGGTTTATATTCTACTTAAGTACTCAATGTTTCCTGAAATGGGCTCTTCATCTTTGTGAGCACCTAGACCAAAGAAGTGCCAAGCGTAGGGATTGAGTATGTCCCAAAATGATCTTAGGTATCATCTTCCACTTTTCAGAGGGTGATGCATAACAAAAATAGTTCTGCAATAGATAAATGAACTCCCAACCTGTGCAGTTGGCTGTCTCAGGTCCACGTTGCTATGTCATCAAACATAGCAGATTTCGGAGTGAATACTTTTTTCCAGCTATCTTGAAATACAGATGAAGAATGTTGGATGTCATTTGGCTTAGTATGTTTAGGCAAGGATCTAGCCAGTTCTTAGTTCCTGATGAGCTTGCTTGGCCGCAGCATCTGTTCTCTCTAACTTCTAGCACTGCTGGGAATGCCCCCAAAGTCTTTGTCTATGTGCTCTATCATGACCTTTGTGAGTGCTGGAGAGATGAGTAATACAAAGTCAAATACGGACAATTATGGTAAAGATATTCCCACAGAAATTTCTTTATCATTAAAAAGGTTGATCCGCTGTTTTAGTGTTTATGTGGTATAGCATGGTCTTGGTGGCCCTCAGCATCCTGTGTTGATTTTCATATGAGCTGATACTTGCCTCTGTAACTTTGCCCCAGATTTCCCTTTGCTTTCGTGATCATGAAATTCTTGCCTTCCCTCAGCTGGAGATAAATGCTCTTTTTGCATTTTGAAGAACACCTTAAAGTGCCTTGGGAAGGAAGGTGTTACGTAAACACGAAATACTGCTGTGTGGTGGGCAGCAGCATTGTCCAGACTGAGAGTCAACTATGTTATTCCAAATCAGGGCTCTATCATTTTACCGCAGCAGCAATCTTTGCACATGTGTTGTGATTGCCTGTAAGGTTGTGAGTACCTGTAAGGTCAGAGTGGCACTGAATGCCATTCTTACTGTTAGAACTGAATACCCCTCAGTATTCACTGGTGCTACAGATGTGTTTTTAAAATGATGGATAGTGATATCAGGTGTTTTGTGGATGGGACATACATGATCTGCATCCTTCGGAGACACAGCATGTTACTGGTGCAATGCTGCTTCCTGCCCCTGATAACTTTGCCAGAGTAGAAGGCTTAGTCAATTCTGACGTGGTGCTTCAAGTTGTGCTCACCTCACATATTATTGGCAGGTGTGGAGGGCAGATGACCTTTTTGGAAAATGAATTGTAAAACGAGCCAACCCATCAGCTCTTGAAGGTTGGCCAAAGAGACTAAGAGATGTATCAAAGGAGAGGCTGGTTTAGTAACAGTTGTAGTCTTGGGATGCAAAGGATGAAGCAAGATGCTAATGGTGCAGAGAGAATATGTAGGATTCCTCGTCCTGGAAGATGCAGGAGAATAGAAAGATTATGACTGAAGTCTCTAAATGTTATAGATTGGATATCATCAGTTCATGTCTCAGGTGAGAATCAAACAGCTGACACTAAGCGCACAATAAATAGCTTACTCTTCCTGAGTCATCATTATTTTCCAGGAACAGTGCAAAACTAAAACTCCAAATTAAATTAATTTAACTTCCAATTAAATTCATTAAATGCAATGGTTGGCTACCTGTTCAACAGTCAGAAGCTTCAAGTTCCTGTGTGGTCAAATTAATATTGTAATATGACTGCTGGAGCAGCATGCTATAAAGTTAATAAGCTACTGGCACAGTGCCCAATTTGGTGAACAGAATTTCTTTGGATTGCTGGTTGTGACTGTAGAGTTTATCACAACTGTACTGCTTGTTTCTGTGTCTCATTGTTTTGCCGTAAAATAAAGGACAAACCTGTGCAGAAGGCACTGTCCAGCAGCATATGCTAAGCTTGAAAGCAGGTGTGAATTTTAAGGACATCAGCTCAGTTTTTTAGATGAGTTATATTAGTTATACTTGTGTCATCGAACACATTATAGGATAGTTTACTTTTTCTCCCTTCTTTCTGATCATGTTGAAAACATTTCCGTGTGTTATTTTCTTTTAAAGTATTTAACAATTACTGAAAGTATTGTGTTCATACTTTAAAATGAGATGTTAACAGGGAACTAGAGTTTGATTTCATGCAGAGAGATTCTATTCTAGCTTGTATGATGGCTCTTCAGATTTTCATGTAATGCCAGTTGATTAAACATACTCTTTTTCTGTTTTCTCCAGCTGACTTAGCCCACTTAATGGACAGAACCTATGAAAGAAAGTTCCCTGTCAGCTCTTTGACGATAGCCCGGGTAAGGAGATAAATCCCAATGATAAAGTGATGGAAATGACAGTGGAATGCTTATGAAAACAAGTGACCTGAGAGGGGATAAATGATACCACCTCTGCTGGGACTTCTGGGATAGTAAATGTCTTGTTATACAGTTAAATTGCTGTGTAAATCTGTTTTATTGTTACTGTGTATTCATTAGTTAGTACCTGGACGGTAGGGTCTTCAAAACAGAAATAGTTTTTTTTCTCGGTAAAATTGGGCCTCACTGTTACTGGACTATGTATTTCCCTAATATACGTTCCCTGCCTTCCTGTGTTTTCTGTCTTAGTGAGAGCTTTATTGCCCCCTCAGGCACTTTATAAGAACCCAGGCTGCTAAGGGAATGCAGTGAATTACATGCATCTTCCTCCACTTCCAGGCTCCTTTCAGAGTGAGGCAGAGGTGGATACATTTTGCCTCTACAGTTTTCTTTCCTTCCCTCAGCAGAGTGAGGCAGGACAAATGCTGGTGTGGGATAAGCGAAACCATTATTTTTGCTAGAATTAGTAACCAGTTCCATCCTCTGGATGGGTTAATCTGTGGAGGGAGAGTGAAGGCGGAGATGTGAGATGTGCTTTTAAGTTCCCTGCTTGAGTGTTTGTACTGAAGAAGGAGAAGAAATGTGTCACTTCTTTTAAAAGAAAAAACAAAACTAATCTCAGTCTTCAAAATTATCCAGAAAAGCTGAGTCACCACCCTGGTGCTTCAGCAACACCACTAATTAGGATCATTGTCACCACTAACAAAAGTCACAGAACATTTTTACAGTTACAAGATCAAGCATCGCTGCAGATCTAGTATTCGCGGTTGTTGCTTCTGAGGCAGCGTCCATGGGGGAAATGAGAGTAGTTCTCCCTGTTGTTACTTAATCAGCTTTATTCCTTTCCTTCATGTTCCTGCTTTGGGCTGGCCTCTTTCCTGGAGAAGTGACATTTCTAGATTGTCAGACAGCCCCACTTTCCAATACCTGGAGCTCACATCAAATTCTTATTTTCTAAAATGTAAATAAAGCATGCAGGCATGCTATTGCCACGCTCAAAAGATGAGAGCTACATGTTTGCAGCATGCAAGGAGGGTTAAGAAATTGGAAAGCAAGTACCAGTCAGCTGAAACTATTATTTTTAGCTTATGCTTAGGATAAAGAGAAGTCCTGACCTTGAGAACATGTTGTCCATATATTCTGAGCTAAAAGTATTATATTGGGAAGACTCTCGAGTGTTCCAGCATCTTTATACTTATGTTAGTAAAATCTGCAGGAAAACAGGATTCACTGTTACGGTTAGACAAAGTCTGATTGAAAACATGACTTTTATTTAAGTAGTTGATAGCTCTGCAAATTTTGGAAGATTGCCTGGAGTAGAAAACGTTTTAAATGAGAGGCAAATTGTGCTTTACAGCATGGGAGGTGATTTTTTTTCTTACCATTATTTATATGTGTGGTGAAATACAAAATGCTGTTGCCTCTGTCCTTCAGAATTTGTAGTATGAATAAGCACAACAGGCAAACGTTAGGGAAAAAATACTTTTTTACAAAGAGAAGAAAGGCATATTGAGACTCACTCAAAATCGGGGGGAAAAAAGTAAGGAACTGAAGGTATTCTCAAAGTAAAGGATGTGATTAAAGAGAAAAAATTCCAAGAACGGCAAAAATATGGGGTACTCAGCTATATGGGCCTAATTCTCAGATGGTCACCGTGTTTTCAAGGTGCATAATGTTTCTTAGAGGTGAGGAGAGGCGTCTCAGTTTAAAAAGATTTGACTTTTAGCAGTCTAGAAGAAACCTGAGTAGGAGCAAGCCAAGACTTGAAGAGCTCCAGTACTGTCAGACACCTAAATCTGCCAAACAAATGTGTTTTGTTTATTGAAGTGGCATTTTCTTCTAATATGCTTTGTGAATGCTCCCTCTGAAGCTTTTTATTTTGTATTTTTTAATCAGTTTGTTGACAACATTTCTTCGCGAGAGGAAGTGGATCAAGCTGAATATTACCTTTACAAGTAAGCATCTTTCCCCTCGCAACATGAACTTTGAGACATACAAGTAAATACCATGAAGTCTTGGCCTTTTAAAACTCTGACCCTTTCCAGCTTTTCCAGCTTACTGGCTTTGATTTCTTTTCCACAAAATACGTGCATCTACTTGTCTTACAGCTGGCGGCCTTCTTGGTAACTTCTCCTTTGTTATGGCTGCCCTCCTTCTGGACCTCTGACCTTGACTCCTGTCAAATACGTCTGAGCCACTGAACGGCTTATATAGTTTCCAGCTATGATTTACTTTAGAGATGCTGAAATTTCAAGGGATTATGTTTGTTTACAGTTTTCCCGTCTGATACTTTTTTTATTCTCTAAGTCATAATTTAACTAAATTTGCTATATGCATATTTGCATGGGTAACTGTAGAACTCAAGGAAGCTTCTTTCCTTAGAATGAACACAAATGAAAACGGGCATACTGTGGTAATGATCAAGTCAGCAAGGCTAAATGCAGTATAGTTTCGTTTTTTATCCCATTAGTACTTTATGTTCCCCAGATAAGCTGTGTAGTTCACCTTATGCATGGATTGTTAGGGTTTTCTGCAGATAGTTTTGTACCTTTTCTGCTCGTGTTGAGTTGAATGCTCGCTGACTTCAGGTCAGTACATCTCAATATTGACTTGAAGAGTGCAGTAATTCTTGCTGATCCCTAAAATAAATCAGTTCTTTTATAGATTGTTGCAAACGCGTTTTGAGAGCTAGATTTCCTGACGGAGAAAGTAACTTACGGTGTCAAAGTGCATGAGAGAACATCTCTGCAAATAATATCAGATTATTAATGATCAGAGGGCTGGAGCACCTCTCCTACAAAGACAGGCTGAGAGAGTTGGGGTTCATCAGCCTGGAGAAGAGAAGGCTCTGGGGAGACCTTCTAGCAGCCTTCAAGTACCGAAAGGAGGGTACATGAAAGCTGGAGAGGGACTTTTTACAAGGGTGTGTAGTGATAGTGCAGGGAGTAGTGGATTTAAACTGAAAAAGGGTAGATTTAAATTGGATTTAAAGAATAAATTCTTCACTGTGGGGGTGATGAGGCACTTGAATAGGTTGCTTAGAGAAGTTGTGGATGTCTCATCCCTGGAAGTGTTCCAAGGCCAGGCTGGATGAGGCTTTGAGCAACCTGATCTAGTGGAAGGTGTCCCTGCCCATGGCAGGGGGGTTGGAACTAGATGCTCTTTAAGGTCTCTTCCAACCCAACCCATTCTATGATTATTGGTTAGTAATGATTAATATTATTATAATAATCTAATAAATATGATTAATTGTTAATAATGATTGTTGTTTTAATGAAGAAGTTTACTACATGGCTGTTTTAACTATATGCATAGTTTCAAGTACATGACTGCATTAGACTTCTGATCTCTGTGATTCTCTGATACTACTGGTGTGGTATCTGAACCTCAGAGCTTTGAAATGGAAAAAAGAGAAACCCAGTTTGTTAATACTAGCAATATCCTGTGATGAAAAATGAAGGAGGAAGAAAAATCTCTCACAGAGAGGAAGTTAGTGGAGCTTTCATTCCTTCTGATCAAGACTTCACTAGTCCTCTCAGAGTCTCTGGACAGAAATCAGTTTTCCATCTTGCAACATGTGAGATGAAAACAGGAGAAAGTAAACCAAGTTTAAGGCAAGCCCTTGTTTTTGTTTTACAGATGTGGGATTGGTACTTTTTGCTGACATTCTTGAAGATTGTAATGTACATTGTGCCACATAGACTTAAGTTCTCTCTGATGGGTTCAGGCCCTGTAGGGTAAGGGGGTGCCAAGAGAATGCCCTGTAGGGTAAGAGGGTGCCAAGAGAATGCCCTGACACGGAGAGGAAAGTGTGGTGGTTTAATTGCAGAGTCTCAAAATAGTACAGATAAAATCCAGATAGTCAGAGTGAGATGTTCTTACATAATATATTCAATAGGTTCCTTTTTTCTTGAAAACAAGAGATTCAAAGAGAGTGACGAAAGATTAGAAGCATAGAAAATATTCCATAGTAAGAGGAAGAGAATAGAATGGGAATCTCTAATGTGTAAATATCATCCTCACTCTTCATGTGTGCCTGTTTAGTACATCAGTTTAAAATACAGGGTTTTTATCCTTAAAAACACATTTTAAAGGAGAGATTTGCAGTTCAAAAATAATTACAGTTGTTTACTGTTTCTCTAAGAAATAATTTTCCTGTGGCTGGTGAGAGTATAGTTAAGTGCACATCAAATATGATCATTTGTAATTGATACAGGTTTTAGTAGTCTGTCTGGAGAGAATAGAGAGGTCACTTGGCTTGTCAGGCATGCTTTGGTTGGAATTTTTCTTGTGTGTGTCCACGTAATGCTGCCTTCTTTTGGTGTTGCAAAATGCTTAATTTTTTTTTGTGATTTTTGCACCAGTTTTCCAGGAGATTTCATTCCAGCATGATCAGTAAAACTATTCTCAAAATGCGTTTATATACAGGTAGTGAAACAGTGTAGAGAGGTCTGTAATTCACGTGAAAATGTAAAAATCCCAATTATAACATCAGCTTCCCTTTCAAATGAAAATAAGTGCGCTAGCTTCAGGAAATAGGAGATGTGGTTGGTATCCTTAAAGCCTCTTTTATTGTTCTTTACATTTTGCAGTTAGGCTGGAGTTCAAGTGAAGGCCATGTTTATAAAGATATGTCTTTGCAGCTGGGAGGATGTTTGACACAGAAAAAATCCTGCAAAAGTGACCACACCATAAGACAATAAAGGAGATGGTATAGGGGGAGAGTTGAGAAACAGAGAGGCTTTGACAAGAAGTTTCTTTTTCTGGCTTAATGAGAAACAGTTCAAAGCACCATTTTTGTACTTTATGTGAGGAGAGTAAGCTTCTGAAAAATAGAAAGGCAGTATCAGCAAAAAGGTTCTTTGTATCTTCTAAGGTATACAAATACTTTGTGAGCAAATGGCATGGTGAGTTGGCTGTATGTGCATTTGCCCGAGCATAAGTAAGCAGGGTGCTAAAGTATAAGGGGGACATTTTGATGTCTCTCCCCAGTGTTGGGTGCCTCTGGCAATCTGAGGTGAAGGGTAGTCAGTGCCAAGGCCCCTACACGGTTGGAAGATGTTCCTGGTGCAAAAGGGCAAGCCGTGCCTGTGGGAAGAATCAGAGGGAAGTAAACGCCATTTCCATGCTCTCTGTGTGGGGTTTTCCTGAAGATGGGAGTGCCAGAACTTCTAAGCTTTGCAGACTGGAGACTTCGCTTGTAGTGTGTCGGGCAGAACATAGTATTCTGGAGCATTATCATAATGCATTTAGGGTCCTGAAATACACTGTACGCATTATATTTAGACCTGTTTCAACCTTCCATCCTTTTAAAGCAGTGGATCTCCTGCCATACTGTCTCCACAGAGGATCTTGAGCTCTCAAGAATAGCTGTGTGGAAACTGCTATGCTACATTGTGGAACATGTCAGTGAGATGGTAAAGGCCATTTTGAGGCATGATGTCATCTGCTTTCAGTGCTCCTCTTTTTGTTCTCTTCTGAATACTTCTCCCCTTCCATTAACTGTCAGACTTAAAAAAATCTTTTCATCTCCTAGGATCCCAGCAGAAATTCTAATCAGAATGCAGAGCACTTTCAGCCAGATCAAAGACCTGCAGTTCCCCTTACTTTGTCCTGTCTCTGAGATGTCAGTGTTTCTCACGTCAGGGTGGTTTTTGTGTGACAGGAACATTAGCATAATGGAGAGTGGTTTTGTGGTGAGGTAACTGCTGATTCTGCATGTAGGTTTTATGCCCACAAAGATTTTCAATGTGTTTGAAAGCAGTTGTGGAAGTTTTATGTTGACATTCGTCAAGACGATTTTTAATTGCATTAAACCCATGACCCACTGTGTAGAAAAAAGTATACATGCTGGCTGTAAAATGTAAATGTTTATGTGTGCGTGTGCTCTGCAAATTCTGGCACAGTCTGCCTAGATTTTTTTTCATTGCCTTTTGTTGGTTGGTAATTGCTTTTTTGGAACTGGAGTTATTTCTGCAGATTTCAGCGTTTACTACCTGGGGTCAGTACTTGATTATAATCACAAGATGGGACAACAGCAAACTATTAGAAGTTATTCTTAGATGTGCTGTTATATGTTTCATGGTAGCAAGTTACAGTTTTGAGGCCTGATTTCAGTCATTAAGTCATTTTGAGACTATAGTGGTCTCCATATATATGAAATAGTGCTTATGCCTTATAATGCCAATGTATCTAGTTAGGCCAACGTCACACACAAAGTAAGTTTTCACCTGCACTGTCTATATCTGCATGTCTTTTCTGTGGATGCAGAAGTTGCAGGGTTTGATACTTTAATGCCAATTGAGCAGTTTAGTGTCTGAAAATGTTCAGTTACTCTAAAGTATTGCTTGTAATAAATGATCACAATGGACCATAAAATTATTGGTAAATAATTTTACTCCTGAAATATACTTTGCATGGTATTCATACGCCCTACTATGATATTGTTTTTCTGTGTATAAATCCACAGGATGTAATGAATACCATTGATCTGTTCCAGCACAAATAGAAAAAAAGGAGAGGAGATGTAGACACAATCCTGGAACATATTTAATTATTCTTTTGAGTTGTTTTGGTTGTCCTAAGGCTGTAGCTGACATAGACTTTAGCAGTTCATCGGGTCTGGGCTTTCACTCCCTCCAGAGAAATATGTGGGTAAAAAAAAAAAATATATATAAAAATAAATGAGTCAGAATTATGCACCTATTATTCAAGTTGTGCAGCAGTTATGTTTTGAAATGATAATGAGAAGTGGTGGAAGCATCTGAGAGAAAAATACACTTCGTAGCAATAATGTTGTGTTTTACCTGCTACTATTTGGCAGGCTGGGAGACATAAGGAAAGGAAGTACTGGAGAGATTTATCTCCTTAGAATGTTCCAGTACTTTGCACATGAATGACAGAAATACCTGTGTTTAATGCTATTGCGTTATGGTGGCCCGTGTGTGATGCTGCTTCTTGGGAAGAACTGTTGGTCACTGTCCAGGCCAGTGCTGTCAGATGTTAAGCGTTCTGGTCTCAGATTCCACTGCTTTTCTGGCTCCAGCATTCACTCGTTTCTGCACAGAGGGGTACATGCGCTTACTCTCCCTGTCTCTTTCATGGTTTCTCTGTTGTCATTGTCTATCTATGGTTTGTCATAGTCTGAGCTGTAGGAATCTTTGGAGAAAATAACTAGCAACTACATTTCAGAACCCAGAGCCAAATTTCAGCAAGCCTAGTCCAGTAACATCTCATTCAAGTAGGTGTGCTCAGTCAGTGTAACTGTGCTGTAAAGTGGGGGAGAACCATCAAGAAAGATAACAAACACACTGGAAAGCATTCAGAAAGATCTCTTCTAGTAACACAGGCCTTTTCAGTCATCTGCTTTTCATAGTTCATCTGTCCTTTTGTATCCACTTTCCTTTAAGCTTGGCAGAAACCGGACAAGAATTTTCTAGGCACTGCATATAAAAGCAGAAAAAGTTGAAAGATTTTCCTTCAACACTAATCTTTTCTTTTTTGTGTGTGTGTTGCCAACACTAAAGGGATAAGCGTTTGGATTTTAAAAAACGAGATAAGGAAAGATTCTTCTATAGACAGAATGCATATATCAACCTTAGGGGGCAAAACCCCCCTCCCCCAGTATTTCTGGAGTAGATAGAAAGATAAAGCCAGTCAGATTCAGAAATGGAAATAACTGACTCAGTACACACCCCATGTAGAAATATATTTCATTTAGTATAGGGAGAAAGGCTTTCATTACTATTGTTACAAGAAAAGAATATTAGCAGAATTTTCATGTCTTTCAA
The DNA here is from genome assembly GCF_009769465.1 of Tauraco erythrolophus. Taxonomy (NCBI): domain Eukaryota; kingdom Metazoa; phylum Chordata; class Aves; order Musophagiformes; family Musophagidae; genus Tauraco; species Tauraco erythrolophus. The sequence continues at coordinate 31,451,993 of NC_141496.1, forward strand.
CCAGCACCTTTCTTGTCAACTGCTAAAAGCGTTCTATCTAGTAGATAGTGTTGGTGTTAGACTGAAGTACAATGTAAGCACTAAGTATTTAGGACCGTATCTTTGGATGTTGTACGTGAGGAAAAGCAATTTTGTCTCAGTTTCACTCATACCTTAAAGGTCAATTTTGCTATGTCCAGTGGCATTCTAAAGGTTGTTTTGTGAATTCCTGCACCATCAAAAAGCCTGTCTGGAGGCAGATCTTGGATTATATTTTAAAAATACTGGAAGTCTAGACAGAGGTTAAATTGCAGCCAAAAATGTGAAGAGCGAGCTGCTCATAAGGATACAACTGGCCAGTACAGAGTAAAGCCTTATATAAGCTTCAGAATTTAAAACACAGGACACATGCAGAGATTTATTCCTTTGCTAGCTTTGATGACTAATAATTGCAAAGATACATTTGAGAATTAGCCCCATGTGGCTTCCCCTGAAAGGAACTCCTGGTTCCATTACAGCGCCTGAACAAGGAAAGAATGGCAGCCAGAGCCAGGCAGCAGCTCCAAACCTGTGTAAACAGAAGAAAAAAAACATGCGAAGTTACTGTTTCTGATACTTCTCTTACAGCTTTCCGAAGTAGTGTTAAACAGTACAGCAATCTTTTCGCTTTAAGTAATGTTGACGGTGACAACTACTAGGACAAAAACCTGAGTTTTTGTTAGGCTTAAAACCGTACCCAGAGCTGCCATGATCCCTTTGGGAACTGCTCACCTTGTGGTTGTTGTTATTAGGTTATGAACCTGAATCATTCCTATATGGTGCAAGTATTTATTCCTTTTTGAATCAAAACAGCCGAAAAAATAATGAAATACATCGTTAAAGAATAATCTTGACACGCTGTAGGCCAGAGCTGTCTTGTTACAGATAGGTTGATTAGAATTAGAATTATTCGAACTGTTGAATTTGATCTCAAAGTCGGCAAGCAAGAAACCTTAGTTCAAATAAAAGACTTTAATCATGTTTGTGTTTTATTTATATTTCTAAAGAAAGCCTTATTGTTGTTTTCTGGTAACCCTTAAAACCCTTTTGATTTTCTTTGGAATGGTTGTACTAAATTTGGAACCATGTTTTTTCACTAAGCAAGGAGACAATCTTGTGTAGGTGTTTACACAGTAAACAGGTATTTATTTACAGGTTTCATTTATATATTTGATTATTTTTTTAAAAAAAGAAAGAAGTGTTTCCCAGAGTGCTGTTTTTCATTGTTGTAGACAACTCCCTTGAGAAAGAGACTGGAATGAAAGTACTACTTTTCTGCAAATGTACACATTTTAATGATTATGTAAACATTAATTGTGTTAGATACAATATGGAAAGCATTTATCAGAACATGTTTTGCATTTAAAACTCCTCAGCTACAGGAAATCTTGTTTTTATTTGGTGAAATTAACAGGTTCTCAAGATGTCAGGATTTTAGTATTTGTAGGTGCCAGGTTTTATTCCTCTTATGTAGAAGTGGTAAGCATGCATTCCTGCTGTTTTCAGCCACAAGTTACTCATTATTGAGCCAAACTAAACGTAACGTAGGAGAATAAGGAATATATTATCATTGCAGTTGTGAAAGGGGCAACAATCGTTAAAAATTCAGGTTTCAGTTTCTTAGCTAGTGACTTTCTCTAGTCTGTCGTATCCTGCTGGTAAAAGTGGTTGTAAAATATATGTTTCTTGAGGGGGAAAAAAAGATATTTAATGCAAATTTTTGAATTCAAAGTTTTTTTTCTGTGAGCAGTTTACTTCAAGTAGAAATTCTGTTAATTTTTTGTTAGCTTTAACTTAGTGAGTCACACTGCTGTGTAGCACTGGCTTGTGGTGCGAACAAAAGTGGGGATAGCCATTCAAATGAAAATGTTAGGCCATTTTAACTTTATTTTCATGTAGCATGTATGAAATAACTAAACAGACTAGAGATGAGAGAGCATTTATCCTGTGCTTTGGGAAATACAGGGTTTTGTGCTACTGCAACCAGCCTGTACTCAAAATGTTGAACAGAGGAATAAGTAAAAAGTCAAAAGGCTTCCAGATCAGGCAAGAAAACTTCTTAAGAACGTCAGTGGTTGTGATTTGTTTTACTCTAACAGTAGTGAAGGCAGTAGCAAAGGCAATTTATGAGATAAGTTATGGTGTTGATTTGTTGCCATTATCAATGAATGATTTTCTGTGGGGTGAATCAGGGTGTTCGTGACTTAGATGGACTGTGCAAGCAACTGTGATTGAGCTTCTGATAAGATGAGGACAGGTATTTTATTGAAAATTAATTTTTAAGAACAGGATGAGTATTTTGAGCTTGAACATGCTTTTGACTTTGTCAATTTTATTCTGGAAGAATTTAAGTTGGGAGCTGGAGAGGAAAGGTATGCAGAAAGTAATGTTGTGTCTCTAGTGTCCTGATGTTGGGTATAGGAGTTACATAGCCTGCCACAGCTGTTGTGTTGAAAATACATCTTGAGTTGAATGTATATGTTGTAAAGCTGTTCCTCTTACCTGGATTTACTCAAGATGTTCTGGTTTAGTCATTTTATCTTGTTTGTAACTAAAAGTAATGTTTAGGAGAAAGTGGGTCTGGAGATCCACTAAGAACATGGAATGTTTTGAAACATTCCAGGCCATATTGCTCCGTAAGTTAGCATGGAAAGGGTTTTGTTACTATCTGCCTTTCTATTGTTTTGGTTTTTTTTCATTGAAATGTTTGAAGAAAAGTTTCTCCAGCAGACTAATATGAGTGCTAATAAAACCTATACGGGCAGTTTCATGATGCTGTTAGTCTTCTACGGTGGAAACAGTGTCAGCTCTTGGAGGGTGCAAGCAAGAAGAACTGGAAGCAAAGCGTCTCTCTGACATTCCACTGCATGAAAATTCCGTTTTGCACCACCTTTATTAAGAAGATTGTCAGTAGGGTTGAATGATGGCAAGTTGTGTACTGGCTTTATAGTGTAGACGGATGGAGAGAAGGACAAAGGCACTAAAATATTTTTTCCTGTGTTACCTCAGCCAACATATGAAATACAAGGCTTATGTGCATGTTCAGTGAAAACTTCCCTTCATTCTACTGTATACACGGAAAAATCCATATGATCTTAATTTTAAACAAGTCATCGTCGTGTGTGTGTTATGTTCCACAGGGCACGCAAGGTGAACACAGGCTGATCAAGCATGTAAAAAAGGCCTATGCTGTCTTATTGGACTTCCTAGTAGTAACGAGAAGTGTTCTGTGCTTTGTTGGCAATAGTGAAGACATTCAACTTAGTAATACGAGCCAGTAGAGTATCTGTTCTGTTGTGCTCTGAGAACATCTGTGGGTTCGTTGCATGTTGCTGCATAGTATGTAGTTACAGGTAGCAGACATGCCGCAGGTTCCAGAGGTGAAAGTCTGTGGAAATGGAAAGAACATTAAGATGACCATGATATGGGATGAAATAATGCCGCACAGGTATACACATCTGATCTTCTTTCGTTTTGTTATACACTGTTATAGAGAAAATGGTTGTAATAAAATCAAAATTACTGTGGCAGGGAGGAGACAGATTGACTGTAGCATGCTTCTTTTTTAGTTTACGAATTATTGAGAAAGTTAATTTTTAAATAGCTGGCTATTTTTATTTAAAGGAATGGATGCTTATACTTTTGTAGGACTGAAAATGTTTGGTCAACAATCAATTATTGAGACATTTAGAAATTGATTATATTCATCAGACTGTAAATTTCTTTTTGGCACCAGTAATAAAGAAATTTGAGAAGTTGGCTTATGTAGCTTGATTCCAATGGTTCATTTATTCTAAATATTTCCATCTTCTTCCAAAATGTCCAAAAACATTACAGTGCAGAACAAAAATGAAAATAAGCAGACACACTTATCCAACTTGTATGGCTGCTTATTTCTGCATATACATTTGTGCCCGTGGAAAAGTTTTCTACTCCTGAAGGGGTGTAGAAGCTTGTATGGTGAAGAGATCCACAAAATAATGCTTTGCTGTAATCAAATAGAAGTACTGATAAGCAAAGGTCATAGTTTAACATTTTCCTGGGGTGATTTCTGAGGTTATTGCTCTCTCTGTTTTCCAGAAATGGGAAATTAAGGTGCAAATTTTTGATTGTAAGATGCCCAGTAGCAAAGTGAAAAAAACCCAACGGTTATTCAGTGCCTACTTTTTTGGTTGTGGTTGGTTGGTTGTTTTTTTTTTTTCCCTAAGCTGCATGCTCCAGATAACATTATCTATACTGTCTGCTGGAATGAGGCCAGTTGCTTTCTCAGTGCTCCTCTGTACCAAGCACTCCAGTCACTCTGCTCAGCTACCTGCGACTGTTCCTTCTGGCAGCTTCCTCATTACCACTTTTTCTATTTCTGGCCTTTACTTGGTAAATCTTTGGTTCCTAGGCAGAATAATCCCTTCCTTACTGTTTTGGTTTTGGTTTTTTTTTTTTTGTAAGGGGGTAGACTGGAGGGTAGGAAGTTTGTATAGAAGCCCAAGCCCCTCCTATCAGCTGATGATATCCCCTTACCCATTTCCTAAAATCCTGGCATGTCCCCTGTCCCTGAAGGATAATGTCCCCAGGCTTTTCAGCTGCCTCCCTGTCTCCCTTTTGCTACATCAGTTTGAAAGCCTGAGGGGCTTTGTTAAATGTGGAGTTGGTCATTTCAGGAATAGTGCTGTGCCAGCTCTCAGCAGTTGGTTTCCGTCTTCACCACTCTGACAGATGCTGGGCTCCACATCCTTGCAAAGTGTTGGAGTTGTCCTTGCCTCCCAGCTGTAGTCTAATTAATGATACATATGCCTATGTGGTGTGCCAGGTTCTCAGCGGATTGAGACAGGTTCCTGGTAGCTGGGGGAATCATGTGTTTTCTCTTTGGACCAGATGAGGATTTGACCCAGGATCTAGTTCAAGGAGCATTTAAACAGCCAACAAAGAATGCTTTCTTGAGTTTTTTTGTTAAAATTGGAAAGGGGTGTATAAGAGAGCAGCTGGTAGAAACTCCTGTTTTCTCAGCTGTAAATGTAGACACAATAAACATTCCTTCCTTCTCACTGAAAAATGAATGGGGATTTTGATAGGGAATTTTTTTCACCTTCACTGTAGAGCTTGTCAAGCTGAAAGCGCACGGATTTTGTCAACTGGCTTTGCAAGCAGGTTTGCACCTTTATGAGTAATATCTTTTTCAAGAATTGATGTGGATGTAAAGCTCGCTTTAATCTCTAAAGTAACTTTATGATGATCCTCTTCACGTTGTCATTTATTTAATTCTGATCTCTACTTTTTCCACCGCTGTTATCCTTTAACAAAGGGGAAAAATACTCCTTTTTCAGTCTAATCAGCCACTTTCTACTTAGTTCTGTTAAGGGGTGAGCAGTGCAGGGCTGAATCCAGCCACAAGCAAAATGGATGGCTTCTGGCAGCAGACAGCTGGGAGTAAAATGGGCAACCCACCCCCGTCCCTTGCCTGCGCTGCTGGTGCCAAAGCTCTGGCAAACCAGGCTGGCTGCTGGTGCTTGTAGCTGGGGGTGGATGAGATATAGCAGCTACTGTGAGAACATGACAAGAGGAGTATTCATAGCAGGAGCAGTACACTCCACTTTCTCTGCAAAGGGGTTTCTTTTTTGTCTCCCATTGAAGTTACTGTCCTGCAGCGATTACCCCTTTGGCAGTGTTTCCCTTGTCCGGGTTAAATCATAAAGCAGCAAGTTCGTCTTATCTAAGATAGTATCGTGTTGTTTTAAAAGTCATGATTCTCTGGAGGAATAAAATGAAAAAGCCAGACTGATAACACATCAAGTCCATAATTACAGATAGTTAGAGTGTTTTTCCTCCCTATTCTGTCTTCTCTGTTCTCCTGTGCAGCGGGTAACATGACGTGTGTAAGGCTCCTATACTGTGAGGGCCTTGGAGAACTGGATGCTTGTAAATGTCATTGTGGAGCCTGAATGCCAGACCTGAGAAGGGCAACAAGGCGAAGTGGCAGTGCGTCCTGGCCTGGCATCACGCACAGATGCTCATCAGCAGAAGCAAAGCCCATAGTGGGTTATATTTGTAACTAACAGTCTTGGCTGTCTTCCTATCTCAGAAGGGAAGAAACTACAAAATATCCTGTTGCGTTTTGAAATACTCTGCCTATTTTGAGTAGCACAACCTCATTTTACTGCGCGGCTTGTACCTTCCTACGCAAGGGAACATTTGTCCCACAGTACATGCAGTACTTAAAGTGAGGTACCTACTGTCCTTTAAATAACAGATCTGACAGTACAGTATTTTTCTGAGAAGAGTAAAACAATCACAACGCTGGTAAGAGCCCACAAATTTCAAACTGCCTGACAAAATGCTTGAGTCAGTTTTGCCATGTTTATCCTCCTGTTGCTTACTGGTCCATGTGCTTGACATCATACACAGTGGAATCTTCTGTCCCATGGGGCTTGGAAGAAGTTAGATACACTAAGAGATACACTAACTAGAAGTTAGCCTCTGAAGTACTGTGACTAGGTAGCTTACTGTGGCTAGGGAACAGTAAAAAATGTATCATGAAGGACTCGAGGATTTTTATTTTTCATTGCTAAAAATATTTGCCTCAGGAAAGTGCTTGGTTGGAAGAATGAAAAATTATCAATAAGCTGTTGCTCTTTGAGACATGACATGAAATGTAGAAGGATTCATGGTGGACTGCCTGGTAGCCAAGATCTTGCTATGCACCTGTAGTTTACTTTTTGGAAATGGTTGCCTTTTTGACAGCAGCTGTGGCTGAAACTAGAGGTGAGCGTCAGGTGTTTTGTCCCCTCTGTTTCAGGTGTTTATGCTTAATATGGAAACCTTATTTGTTTACCTTGGCAGCTTGTTGTGTAGCTCTGCCTCCCCTTTGGTCGTGGGGTGCAGAAGGACAGCAATGCACAGAAACTCAGACTCTAGCAGTGAAGAATGAAAAGGGCACAGGTAGGAGGTCAAAATTAGGTTAACCTGAACCGTGGGGCTGTGGCAGCAAGTCTGAAAGGGTAAAGCCTGAACGGTGCAAACCCAGTTTTTGAAGTGTTTGGCAGCGACAGTAAGGTTTGGCTCTTCCCTTGCTTAAGCTGGCTACTAAGATGCATTCAGTATTTGTATTTCTGCAGCACTCTCTTGCCAGCACCTTCTTTTTGCTTAGGTTGCATGTGGTGTGAAACGGAACAATTTTGCAGAATAAACAGTTTGGCTCGTGTGCTTCTGTGTTGCAGTCTTTGATACTCCAGCCAAAGGAATACATCGCTTGTGATCTATGCAAGTTCAACTGTGATCAAACTGGAAAGTGTCAAGGGTTGTGTCAGTGGGTGTAACATTACAGTAGTTTGAAGCTAGTGTGTGATGTATTTCTGGGAGACATTTTGTGAAGCATAAAGAATTTGAGTAGAATGTGGATGCCAGCTCTCAGTGAATTAGGTCGCTGACAGAATTATCTTAATTTTTGTCTCAGGTTAAATTTAGGCTGTGCATTAGGCACCGTTAAAAAGTTACCATTTACAAATACGTTAATAGCAATGTCTAGTTGCAGGCAGGGTTTTTTTCCCTGCTTTTAAAGTAAAAAGTCATTGTTGGCTTTTATTGACAGTCGTTTTTAGGCATACCCACAAAGTGTTCTGGTTTAATACAATGTGAAAAGGGTGTGCTGTCATAAGCTAAGCTTAGCACTAGAAGGTGGGAACTGCTGGACATTGGTCCTAACTGATTCAGTTCCCTCTACACTGAATGAATGATTATAAAACTTGGAGTTGCCGTCTCGTCAGCTTGGAAAGCCTTTGGTGCTACATCTGGCTCTGTTGAGCTTGGTTAATGGTTACTGGAACGCAGACTTTGGGGTGGCATCCCTGCAAGTGAATGCAATAGGTAAAGACAGAGTAACAAAAGTTTGATTTTCATGTTGACATCTTAGATGGCTAAGAGATGGAGGTTTTCTAAAGCGTCTGAAGTAATTTATTTGTTTTTAAAAATGAAACATCGAACTAGCTTTGAAGCAATTTGTCCCCTAAAATTGCATAATCTTACAGATAGCCCTGGCTGAAGAAAGGCCATGACATAAGTACTATTTGGTACCTAGAAGGTTTTAAATTTAACTTCCTATATCCAGCTCGTGGGAACTAACTTTCTGTTAGAAACTGACTTTCTGGCAGTCTTCAGCAGGGGATCTCTCTCAGTCTGCAAAGTGAATCAGGTATGAAGGTGATTTCAGCAATTACAAATTACAAACGGGCTTTCACAAACATTTATTTTTCATTTTGAAAATTTCATCTACTTGATGATTTATGTACCAGCTTTCAGACAGGTGGAGAATTAATTGAAGCAATGACAGGCATAGCTAGTAAAATTATAATAATAAAACCAGCACTTTACTTATGTATGCCAGTTTTTACAGTCTTTGTGTTAATCAGTTTTGGGAGACGTGAGTAAAGATTCCAGCAGAACTGACCTTTCATTGAGCTTCAATACAGCAAATTTTAGCCTGACACACTTAGAAATTGCTGAGATTCAGAAATCTCCCTGAAGTAAGAAATGTAATGTGTTGTATGGTTCTTAATTTCTCTCTATATGTTTTTGTATGCCAGGATACCAGGAAAAGGTATAATTAATGCTAGGGTTGTTTTTTAAATTAGACTTTACTGTGGCTGCATGGGGACAAGGAGAGGCACTAGAGAGTATAAGAATCACCATAGCAACAGCTCACCCCATCATTCTCTGTGTTTACCTCAGCCTATGATACTCTTTTTTCAGTCACTAGATTATTAATGGCCTTTAAATTCAAAACAAGTCTTTTCAACTGTAAAAGCCCAGAAGTATTTTTAAGAGAGACAAATTCTAAAAGCTGTGTTCTTTACAGTCAATAGTGTAGGCAAAAACTGGGCTTTTTATTGTTGTTATAGTTATGACTTTTCATTTTCTCGTTAACTGTTGCTTTTTGAATGAAATTTGGCTTTATGATGAGAGTAGTATGGATTCTTCATGTATTTGAGAAGGAAACCTGGTTTTCCTGCCTGTCTTTTCCAAAAGGAGTTGGAGAGGTGGAGGGTGATGAGTAACAGGACACTATTATACTGGGAGCAGGAGAAAAATAGGAATACCGTATTAAAGTGTCTGTTCATTTAGTTTCTTTCATTGAAGATGTATTTCTAAGCAACAAGAAATGAAGGAAATCTTCCATGCTGTTCATCTCATTGTTCTGTCATAAAGGAGGAAAGCTAAACAGAGAAGTTGCTTGTTTCATAGTTTGCATTTGAAATAAAACTTCTGAATGTTGATAAAATGGCCTGGTTTTATTTTCTCATGAAACTAAACCAGACATCACCATCTTTTCTTGGTAGCAATTTTAAATGAATTTTAAATGTTAAGACCTTTAGTTTCTAGCTAGACAAGGCCTGTGACTGATGTCCTGTTATGTCAGGTTGAGGCATACAAAACACCTTCAACCAAGCTGACACAGAAGAAAACCTGACTCGTGTTCTTTTGAGAAATGAACTTCCACTGGTGTCCTGCTGGGGAGTGCAGAGTTCTGGTATATTTTGAATCTGTTTGGCTAGAGGAGTTTTTTAGCAAACATGATTAGTGACCTGAAGACTTTTCCCAGAGACAGAAAGAAGTCCTGAGAAGCAGTATGTTGTTGGAGCCTGGACTTTAATCTTTCAGTCTGCTTATGAACCAATTAGTATAAAGGTTCAAGGCAAGACTTAAGTTGATTGATTTGTCTGAGGGGTTCCTCCAGTCTGTCCTTTGCAGATGGTTCTAGAGGGATTCAAGGCTGCCTGCTGGTGTAACCTGATTGCTTAGGCCTGTTTTAAGGCCATGTTCATCAGTGGTTTTAGAGCTCTGTGCAACTCCTGAACGGAAGACACGGTGCAAGAAATATGTGTTCATGTGGAGGTGGAGTGAGTTTAATTTAGAAGAATTCATTTTATGCCCAAAGCAATCAAGAGCAAAATCAGTTTAAAATCAAAGATCAGGGAAAATAAATAAAAATTAAAACAGAAATGCTGAATGTTGGCTTTCTTCATGGAGTCTGCAAACTGATTCTCTTCTGGTGTAAGAGCACAATTCTGCCTCAGTGTTAGACTATCTTCTGTTATAGTTGACTTGTTTAATTTTTTAAACCTGTCACTGCATGGGATAATTGATTTCTTATACTACGTATGCTAGTTGGTTTGGTTTTTTTTTATTTCAACACAAAAGGAAAGTGGTTTTGCTTGAGTATAGGCAGTTAATGCATGAGGTATTTCCTATAGGACTGATGTGTTTATATGTGAAATTTTTAAAAGGTTGCATATAAAGAAAGGTGTAGGCTAAGATGCAGGAAAAGAAGAGATGCAAAAATAATTCATGTTTAAAAGAAAATTTTAGTCAACAGAGATTTTTTTTTTTCAGGGCTGTTGCCTTTGACACTGACACATGAGCAATGCCTCTGGGTCCATTTAAAATGCAGAGGATTTTTCCCAAGGCCTGTGGCTTGAAATGACAAACAAAGGGACACTTTTGGGTGACGTTTCCTTAGCCTTCCAGTTTCTAAGCTAAGCCTGCTTGGAATCCATTTGATCATTATGCACTGTAGCTTAAAAAAATGTGCCTGGGAAGAAAAAAAGCATGGCATTGCCAAGAAGCTTCACAGCCTTGTATGATTTGTGTAAAATGTGGAGTGGCTCTGGATTCATTCCATTGAGAGAGCTTCTTCCTGGCTCACAGAGACATTTCTTGTTATATTTACTCATTTTAAGTCTCCTTACATTTTGCTGCAGGACTTTTTAGAATTTTAAGTGGATGAGAAGACATCTGGCATGCTCCCCTTCTGATTAAAGCAAATGAACATGCAACTCCATGTCTGTAGTTCTAAAAGATGTGAGAGAGATCTGAAGTATAGGTGGAAGAAATTTGTTATAGTGACTACCACTAGATAAGTTCCTTCCTTTCCTACAAGTGGACTATCAGCATATGAAACCTTTCTGGTTTTAACTCTAAAGAGACCAGGAAAACACACCTAAATGATCTATATTAGAAATAATGAAAGAATGGAGATTGCTCAGTGTCCTTCTGTTGTTAATTTAACCACTTCTTTGCAATATGGCAGAAGATGATATAGAAATCTCTAAAACATAAGAACAGAGAAGAACATAACTGTACAAGAGGTTTTATTTAAGATGTTTTTACATATGATAATGCAAAGTTAGCAAAGCAAAATGCAGCTGAAATTTAGAAAGTATTGAAGAAATCTGGAGCCTCAGAGGTATTACAGTTTTTTACACTGGATGTGTAGATCATTACAAAATACTTCCTTGTTAGGTCAGACGCAGTTGGAGAATGGAAGGGGACTCTTCTTCCTCATTCACAGGTAGGAGAAAAAGAAAAAAGAGTATATTGCACAAGGATAGCCTCTGGCAGTATCAGGCATTGGAGCCACCCTTAAGAAAGCCACAGCATGCAAAGTGGGAGCTTCTGATCAGCTTAGCTATGAATTAGAACAGATCTGCTGAGTTGGCATTCCCTCTGTACAGCAGAACTGTTCCTGGTAGTGTATTACTTCTGCAGCACTTGCTGTTCTGTAATCCAGTAAGTTTTCCTTCACCGTCTTCCTTGTTTGTGACTGTCCCCAAAGTAGTGAACGCCCCTGTGTCAGACATAGGGAAAAGAGTACACAGTCTAGCATCTCGGAGCGTCTGTTTGCTCTCAGGATTGTTGAATTACTTCCAGAGAGTGTATTACCACTTGATGGCACCAAACAAATCTGAAAGACCATTTAAAATAAATAAATAAAAAGGGAAGCAACTTGCCTTTTCTGCAGCGTGAGATGGCACCAGTAGAATTAAGTCATGCTTGCTGTATTGATAGAGCACTCCATAAAGCACTCTCAGCATCTGATAAATTTTTCCATTGTCCGTTTTTTTTAACACAGTATAAGTACTTCAGCACTGCTGTAAATAATGAGCAACAGGAATGTTGTAATGTACAGTAAGTTAGTAATCTAAAAATGTATTCTTAGCCTAATATGCTGGCCAGTTTATGAGCAAGAGAGAGTGGGCACTTACTTGGCTAAAAATGTTCTGGTTGCCTTGTACCGAGGCTGTACACTCGCTGTATCCCTTCCAAGTTATAATAATAATTTTGCAAGTACAAAGCAATGGTTTAATGAAAATTGAGTTTCTGGACTGCATCAATTGAACGATTTTCCCAAATAAGGGAAATTCTAGTACCACTGCACGGTGTGCTGTTAAGAGTCACAATGACCTTGACATTTCAGGAACGCCTTGTCTTACAGATACTCTTCCTCTTGTTCCCCATGGTGACAGATGTTCTCAGTTCAGTGACTAGGAGGATGACCATATTGATTCTTTAGCCATTAACATTAAAGTGTACCAACAGGGAGCTCCCCTAATACTGTTATGGATGTTTCTCCTTGTCTTTTCTGAACGCATTATAAGAATCTTGTGCTTCTCAGGTTTTCATTAGTTCTCAGAAAAATGAGTTTCAGCAGCAGACATCTGCAAGATAACCTCCTGGTCTTTCCATTAAACACACAGCAATTGCTAGAGGCCTCCTTTACTTAATTCAGTCTGAATCCTCTGCGTTCTGTAGTTGTAGCTTCCTTCTGTCTTTTCATCTGTCCCTGAACATATTGCCTTGCTTAATTATATCCTGTTTTGTCTTTTATGAAGAATGAGAAGGAGGAAGATGTTAATGCTTGTCAGAATGACCAGAAATCTCCTCTTTTTCCTCGATTCCTTTTCATATAAAAATGTCTGCCACATTTGGTTAGTTTGTCTAGGTTAGCTGTAAAAACAGAAAACTGTTGGCTTCTCTTCTCAGCTAGTATCATAGAGATAGAGCTCATCCCAGCATTCTCTGCAGCAGAAACAATTAAAGATTGCAGTGTTACCTGTTTCCTTTTCACTTGCAATTGTCCTTCTATCATGGATCAATGGAAGTGTGTAATGTTGAGGGATTGTGTACATGCATATGTATTGCATTCTTGTTGACATGGAGACAGAAAAATTTTGGCACCAGTCCCCTCTCTTCATTCCCAGGCAACTGTCTTGTAATTAATTATTAGAATTAACTAGAAGATTCTTTGGCTTAGAAGCTGTTTGCTTTTTATTTTCATAATATGTAGCGCAGTGGAGACCTTGGCCGAGTGTGAAGATCTAAATAGTAACATACAGTAATTAAATCTGGTAGATCCTGTGGTTGTCCACACACACACACACACACACACACGCACACAAACACACTTAAATCAATCCCAGCCCTACAAAGCTCATGCAAAGATTTTTTTAAAAGAGATTTTATAATATGCCTTTGAATTTTGTGGACATTGATTCCAGAAGCTTGCATTGATTGAGGATCAGTTTCATCCTGTCTGTAAACCACATCACATCCTTGTTAGGCCTTTAACTGTCCGAGTGCAATTTGACTTCAAAACCTAGAAGCATTTTGCTGTTACAGCCCGCTGTAGCATTCCCAAGGCACAGGCGGTATGGGAGTGCTCTCTCTCACTGTGATGTACTCAAGAGTGTAAATACAACTCTGGAAAAAGTTGAATATTCAGACCCATTAAAACCAACCGTTGGGTTGCTTTGGGGTTTTTTAAATGTTTGCTTCCCTCCTGCGTAACTAATTTGTAGGAAGGATGCCAAAGATTGTATCAAAATGGAAGGCTAAGTCTTGGAGAGCATCAGTGTCATGTTTTTATAAGACAAATCTGTTGTTTTCCACTTGTGAAACAATATTAACCATTTAATGAAGCAACTTTAAAAGATGCTGGCAGCTTTATTGCTCGGTGCTGGTATTGCACTCTGACCCATCTTAAATGGCTAGTGAAACAATCTGTAGCAATTAGGTAATTGTTTCATAAAAATATGCTTAAATCCAAATGCCTGTAATTGATGCTTCCTGTAAGCATTATTGAAACAGGACTTTAATGAAAGCAAATACACATTCTTGCTGTTCCCAATATTTGAACTCCAGAGGGAAGAAAATGGAAAGCAATTAGAGCAATAAAATGGATGTTTGTAATTTAATATTCAAAACATGCTTTTCTTTTTCTGTTAAATTCTAATTTAATGGGGAGATTTCATGTGCCACTTACAACACCATATATTTAGGCTTTGTGTAGTTGTTTAGCTCCGCTGTTGGCACGGATGTCTTCTGCGTTCTGAAGGCTCTCTAGACTGCAGTACTTTTCCAGGCTTCGTCATCTGTGTAGCCCTCAGCCGTGGGATGCAATTCGCAGAGGTTCACTGAGGGGGAAAGAGAGTTGGTGGCCACGTTAATCTGATAAATGTTCTGGAAAGCATGCTCACTCGGATGGAAGAGCCAACCTTGCCTCTAAATGGTGCTGCAGCTTGGCTTGAGGCTGCAAGCATCTGCACATGAGCCCAGCTCAGTCATCGTTGTTTTCTACAGGAAGTGGCAGTCACTTCTGTGCTGGGGACTGAGACCATTTTTCATGCACACAATTTGAATTGAGAAAGGTTGTGTCCCTCTCTTCACACTGGGGTGTGAAATTCAGCCCAGGACCAAGGCAGCAGCTCCTGCCACTGAGCTCTTAATTGGTTTTTGAGTCTTTGCCAAAGGTAAAGCTCCATATGGTTTTTGTCACCACTTCTCCAAGTACAGAGCAAAGTGTCTATCTCTGAATAAGAATGAAATAAAAGAGAGTGAACTTAAAAGTATTTAATTTTACAAGTCGGTTGGACACTGGAGTAGGTTGCCTGGGAAGACTACTGAAGCCATGGCATGAGGTATCTAAGAACAGGTTAACAAAACGTCCATCTGGAACAAGGCAGCTGGTGCAGGGAGGCAGAGGAGACCTCTCCAGCAGAGCTTCCTCTTGCATGAGGCATGCCTCATAGATGAAGCATTTCTAAATGCACATGAAGCATGCTGCAACCCAGGGATGGCTTGTACGGAGGCACAATGAATTCTTAAGTGATTGAAGCGAGGCATGAGTTGGAGAGGGTGGGAGACACCAGATTATACAAGCTCCAAAGTTTCAGACCCAGCTGTGTTTTGATGTGATTCTGATACTTGCTGATGTCATCAGTCATGGAGCTGCGTTGTTCTTTGACGAGGCCAACAGGAATGCAATGTTACACAATCAGAAGGTCAAGATTAAAAGTACTACAGTTTTTGTTTGTTTGGCTTTCATAAATACACCAAGCTGTTATGTTATGATGCTCATCTTTTCAGAGGAAAAGCAGTAGGCTTTCTGGAAAGTGTTAAGTTTAAAATATTATGCATTTGTGAAAAGGTCAGATTCTCCCTTCCTACATGTTATTACAATGTGTCAGATTTTTGTTGCTCTTAGTTGAATGAGCTAGCTGGAGCTCTTTGGAGAGCAATGATTGACTGCAAAGATAGATTAGATATCATGAAAGGTGGGAGTTCTGAAACTCATAGTTTGTTGATGACAGAATTTGCTTCTGTGATAACAGAGTCACATTGTTTATCATCCCTTAGGTTTCGGCATAGTCCAAATTGCTGGTACTTGAGAGACTGGACCATACACAGCTGGATCAGACAATGCTTAAAATATGGTGCACAAGACAAAGCCTTATACACATTAAAAAACAAGGTAAGTTTTTACAGGGAAAAGCCATTAATGCTTTTTGAGACAAGTGAAGTTTACCTGGAATTCCTGTTGCAGCCGAGTCCTGTAGACTGTGGTTTTAAGTTCAGATATTTCTTTGTCAAAACAAGAATTAATGTTGCACTTGAATTTTAACTAAAGCACTTTACAGCTTTTATTTCCTCTTGTTTCCCAGGAAGCTTTTTGGTTTTGAACAGTGCTGGTGTCCAAAACATGCTAGATGCAGGAGAGGCGTAAAAACCTGATAGGAGATCCCCCCTCCTGGTCCCAAATGCCAAAACAAATCCAGTACATCAAAAGTTAGAAGGCCTACATCACAGGAACTGTGCTAATCTCCTTGTGTTGCTTGACTGACTGTCACATTGCAGCAGTCTGCAATGTTTGGTATCTAATAGTAAATAACCAATGTTTGGTATCTGATCTTTTTGATACCAAATGCTATGCTTGGGAAGATTTGAACAGCAGATTTTCACACTGATTTTTTTTTTCTCCTTCTTTTAAGGTTCAGTACGGGATTTTCCCAGATAATTTCACATTCAATATTTTGTTGGATTGTTTTATAAAACAGAAGAAATATGAAGGTAAGAAAATACTTACCAATTCTACATGCTTAGTTGTATGCTTTTAAATCTACAGAGCCTTTCTTTGAATTAAAAACTAATAGCCATATTTTCTCTGAAGTCACTTTAAAAACATGCGTTCTCCTTCCTTTAAACTACTTTACAGCATATTTATATATCATTTCTGTTGAGTTTTTATTCATTATATAATTTTGAAACACATGCAATTCACAGTTTCTACTGTGATTAATCCCATTCCAAATGTAGACCAAGTTCTCCAGTTTTTACAAGTCTGACTTATACACTAAAAACATCATAGGAGTTATTGATGACAATTAGAGTGTTACAAGAATATCTGAACTGTCTAGACTTTCTGTCTGTCACTGGAGAGAGCCAGCTATGCTGAATTGCCATGTTGAGGTGCCTGTCTTTCACTGTTGACTGTTTAAGTGTTGAAATGAATAATCCTATCATGTTTGATGACAAATGTTTAAGATTTTCATTTCTCTGCAAGTTTTGTGATACTGTAGATTTGCAGTGAGCTTTTCTTTGCATAAGCCTCTTGTAAAACAAATAACTGAAAGGGACAATAGCATTGCAGGACTGGTCTGTAGCTTTTATCATGAAGGTTTTGCTAAATGGCAAATTAAAACATGTATTTATTTTATTTTGAGAGCCCCTCTGTCTGTGAATTTCCCCCTGTTCCATCCATCCATGTTTCTTTTCTGTGACAGGCTCAAGGCCTTTTGTTTAACAAACTGTCCTTCTGACAGGGGGTGTCACTGGAACTCCCTGTGGAGCTCCTCCAGAACACTGTTTGCTGAAATACAGTGAGTGCTGTGGGTGATCTGTGACAACATTTCAGCTCCATTGTACTCTCCTGTCACCTTAAGGGCAGTGAATTTAAGCCAGCATTCTCTTGTTTGTAATCTAAACATAGAAACAAATACATAATTTTTAAAGATTTTGTAAAAAATGTTAATGATTGAAAGGCTGAGCAAAGAAGAGCCCATTGAAGACTGTAGAGCTAAGAGGAATTTGGAAAGCTCCTCGGCTGTGGCCTTGTGCTATTCAACCCATTCTTCTTCTCACAGTGTGTTTGAATAACCCAAGTTAGACTAGTTCTATACTACTAGTCATAAGAAATCTTTTAACTTTCTCTATAACTACTTCAAAACATACTACAGCAATAAAGTATCAGTGAACGTGAGTGGGTGTGAAAGGGAGCTGTGTAAATTTACACTTGCTGATTATGTGTTGTTTTCCTCCATAGATGCTATGTCAGTAGTAACAGAGATCATGCTGCAAGAAAGTTTTGATGAATTCTCAACACAGCTTCTTTCTCTCTATGTTTTATACCAGTACCTGGCAACCAAGTCTGAACATACGGTAAGCTAACCACGCTCAAAATTGTGCAAAAAGTCTCCGTTTCTGAGAATTGTGGTACAGTCAGTTGGGCATTCATTGTCGAGTATATTTTATTTTCCTTAACTTTACCTGGAAAAAATATATACTCCTTTTTTTTTTGTTATTTTTACAACTGCAGAAATTAAAAAAAAATACAACAAAATATGAAAGCCATCAAATGACTTGCACCTCTTTTGCTCCTTTCTCTGAAAGGAGAGGTGTGTTGGGGTTTTGGGATGTAATGATATGCCCATTGGAAGGTTATGAAATGACGTTTCGGTTCAGTTCAAAGAGGCCTCTATCGATTAACATGAAAACCTGTGTCACTTGTTGTGTAGGACCCTGTTAAGGTGAGTATTGCTCACCATTAGAGCTTGGTAATGGTGATGTTGCAGAATTATAAAGCATTTTCACTAGGATTTTTACTATCCCATTTTGCTTTGGGTGTATTGTTTATAGTATGTATTTGTTTTAAAACTAAATTAGTTACGTCTCTCCTGTCTCCAAGGATTAGGGGTTTCTTATTCACATCTTGCTCACTTAAGGCCAACATGACAGTTCAGGCCCTTGTAAGTGGCGTTATTCTGCCTTTGCAGAAGGGGCTCAGTTAGGTATCGGCAAAGGGCTCTGCCATGTCCATCACTTTTTTGCCTTTAATAGCATGTTGTCATCCATAAGGAAAATGTTCAAAGCCTCCATTTGTCTTACATGAAGCATCTTCCAGAATGCATGTTACAGATGCCTTAAGGTTTTACTCAATTGGGTTGTAATTTCAGTTTTCAGTATAGAATACAGATGTGCATTTCCCCTGTTCTGTATTCTTCATTCCCCAAAAGTCGAGTACGGTTAATCACTTGTTTGTGAAAAGCAGAGGAACCAATATCTTATTTTCCCATTGTGTTTGTCCCTGGTTGTGTATCCTCACTGCAAAGACAAGCACTTGTCAACATGTGTAGCATTTCATGAAAGCTGAGTATAGAACCATAGAATCGTAGAATGGTTAGGGTTGGAAGGGACCTCAAAGATCATCTATTCCAACCCCCCTGCCATGGGCAGGGAAATCCTCCACTACACCAGGTTGCCCAAAGCCTCATCCAACCTGGCCTTGAACACCTCCAGGGATGGGGCATCCACAGCTTCTCTGGGCAAGCTGTTCCAGTACCTCACCACCCTCAATGTAAATAATTTCTTTCCTATATCTAACCTAAATCTGCCCTCTTTCAGTTTAAATCCATTGCCCCTTGTCCTATCACTATACACCCTTGTAAAAAGTCCCTCTCCAGCTTTCCTGTAGGCCTCCTTTAAGTACTGGAAGGCTGCTATAAGATCACCCTGGAGCCTTCTCTTCTCCAGGCTGAACAGCCCCAACTCTCTCAGCCTGTCTTCATAACAGAGGTGCTCCAGCCCTTGGATCATCTTCGTGGCCCTCCTCTGGACCCCCTCCAGCAACTCCATATCCTTCTTGTGTTGGGGACTCCAGAGCTGAACACAGTATTCTAGGTGGGGTCTCACGAGAGCTGAGTAGAGGGGCAGAATCACTTCCCTCGACCTGCTGGCCGCGCTCCTTTTGATACAGCCCAGGATCCTGTTGGATCCTGTGGCTGGGCTGCCAGCGCACATTGCCGGCTCATGTTGAGCTTCTCATCCACCAGCACTCCCAAGTCCTTTTCCTCAGGGCTGCTCTCAATCCATTCTCCATCCAGCCTGTACTTGTGCTTGGGATTGCCCCGACCCACGTGCAGGACCTTGCACTTGGCCTTGTTGAACCTCATGAGGTTCTCACAGGCCCATCTCTCCAGCCTGTCGAGGTCCCTCTGGATGGCATCCCTTCCCTCCAGCGTGTCCACAACACCACACAACTTGGTGTCATCTGCAAACTTGCTGAGGGTGCACTCAATCCCAATATGCAAGCAAGGGTGGTGTGAACGACACATTTAAGGCAAACATAGAATATAGAACATATTTATATAACTGTGAGTTATTTACTATGCATTTTGAAATGACCCCATCCAAAGCCATATTTTTAATAAGCCATATTTTTATGTGTATACACCATGCAGAGTACATTCAACAGCTCATAATGCTCATTACCAGTTTTCTATGTTGGATTTAAGAAGTGGGGATAGACAGAGTTACGAGATGTGCTCAGCTACTCCTGAAAATCCCATTCCTTTTTCCCAAGGTGTGAGACAGGTTCGCCAGTGTCCTGTTGCAGACCGGCCCTTCGTCATAGCTTAGCGTCCAGCAGCCTGATGAAATATTTTTTGAGAGCTAAATCTTGGGCAATCTGACTATATTAGTCCTTAATGTGTATAGCAGTGGTGATATAGAGCTTCCATTTTTCTGCTCTCATGAACACCACTGAACGCTTGACTGGTCTTGGCTCTCACCAGGAAGCTTCCTTCTTGACTGCTGCAGACAATCAGTATGATTGCTGCCTTCCACTGCAAAGGTGTTAACATTAAGGTCTTGCAATTCGTCCAGCTCTTGGAGCCAAACGGGCTAGCTCGCAAAAGAATCTGTACCTCTAAAAGTCCTGTTTTTCCAGTTGCATATGATTTTCCTATAATGTTCAACTGGAGTGCTGAATTGAGCACAAAACAGCCCTATCTCCTTGTATCCCTTTTCTGGGTCAGGCAAATACCTTGCCTGGCCGTCAGGTGATGGTATTTTGTGTCAGATGATAGCATGCAAATTCTTGTAGCATCCAAATGGAGACACAAGAAAATGCTGTGCCTTGAAAAGACATCTCTGATTAATGTGTTAAAGCAGAAGGTTGAACCTTTGTGCTTTTTAAGACTTAGCATACCTCAGGGAGTTTTTCAGAAGGGCTCTTCCTTTCACCAGAGATGCTTGTTTCAGGTCATAAGGTAATAAACAAGACACTGAAGTACTCTGCCACAAAACCCATGTGCTATAGAGTCAGACTTCCTCCTTTTGTAGCTTTCTTTCCTCGTTTTCTTAGCAATGGGAGTTGTTCAGCTCCTTTCACTTGCAGTAGAGATGTTTATCCTTGATTTTTGTGGTTCTCTGGTCTTGAAAAATGTACTGTACTATCCCTTAGCAAAACAAAATTCACAATAATCTTGTGGGTTTCATGTACTTACTGATTGGGTGCCCTTCTTTAGCCATCACTGGTGGTCTGGCTCAGACAGCTGATACCTCTCCCTAGCTGGAGCGACAGCTGTACTTCTAATCCTGGGGCATACAATGGTATTGTATTTCACAGTGCAGATTTTGAACTCAGAGCAGCCACTAGGAGCATATTCTTCTCTCAGCATTTTCCTATTGTAGTGAGGGGTAGTGGAGCATGTTCTTACCACGTACGTAAAAGAAAAGGCTGCTCTAGTACAGAAGCCATGTAATTTTTCTGTTCAGCAGCGTTAGCCTGAAGCAAGCGATAGGACATACAGGTCAGAGACAGAGCTCGGCCGATATAAGTAGCATAACCCTCTGTCTTGAAGGAAATGCGCAGATTGACTTCCATGCAAAATCTCAACCGCTCACATTTGACTGTCTTCTGGAAAAAGAGATGTTCCTCAGTATTATGTGTACTATTCCTCAGGTTATATGTACTGTAATTCTGAACACTAGGCTTGTTTAATCATTCTTTACTTTATTGCTAAGACATCTGATGAAAGCCACGTGTGCTGTCTTTGGCTGCTGTCATTTTATGTTTGTGTTTGTTAATGAACACTTACTTAGTTTACATTATTTGCAGTGGGAAGAGGAGAAGAATCTTGGAGCATCACTAGTGCTTACAGGTCTAAAGCAAACAAGCACTGTGGGTTTTAGCTCCCAGCTGTATGGCTATGTATTCCTTGGTAAGTTTTACCTTCCTCACAGTCATTTTTTCCCTCTCTTCTTTAGTAGCTGAATTCAATTGGCATCTTCACTTTATTAAAATATAAACAAGGAGAAGGCTAAGGAAAAAAAATAAAAAGCAGAAATAGTGGAAGGAACAATTTCAGAATTAATACTGAATCTGTTTTGTAAGCATGGAGGGTAGTACTGATTTGAATGGTATGTATGTCCTTTGTCAGAGAGCTACAGAATCTCCTTTAGGGCTCCCTGCAGGTTTGGATTGGCAGCTGAAAGAAAGAAGATGTTCTTAAAGAGCAGTAGGGTTGATTGGTTTGTGGACCAACAAATTTAAAAAAACACCCCAAAGTACAGAGTTTCATAACACAAATTTAAGGTTATGGACAATAGACTCTTTTCTAATCAGTGAGCTTCTTAAAATAATTCTTAAACCTCAAGAAGTTCAGAGAACACAGCCTGGAAAGCACTACATCTAGAACATTTACTGCTCACTGTAAAGTCAATGTCTTGTTGTGAACAGCAGATAGCAGTGCCTTTATCCTGTATCTGTTAAGCAGTCTTCACTGCTATTGACATGCTGTATTATTAGAGAGCAGTTAGATGAGAGTATATCCAGAATTGGAGAGAGGGGGAATGGGGTAGGTGATTCTTGAATTTCCTCTATAACCTTTAGAGGAATATAGTGCAGATAGGTTATCCTTCTCTACAAAGTGATTATTTACGTGAAAGTGATTAATTAATTTAAAATTTACGATTATGCTGTTATTCCATTACTGCGTTATATTTTATTCTAGAATTTATTGAGGGTAATAAAAAGTGGACTTGTTCTTAAAATGTGTCCTCAAAATATGGTGTGTAGTGACAAAGTCTGGATGCTGATTCGGATTTATCATGTTTATAAGACAAAAAACTCATGTTCAGTCAAAAAGGAGGATAAATGTGAAAATTAATTTGAAAGCAAGATCTTCCATAGAGCTGTACTTTGTTATCCAGTGGAGACAGTGATACAAGAAGAGACTTTGCTGTCCAGTTGGCATGCAGTTTGTGGTGGTTTTTATGTCATATAGATTGATTGACTAGTGGCTATATTTCAAATATGCAGTTCGCTGTTGTCTGTGAGCAGTAATACTTGTTCCATGACACTGACATTCAGGAGATCAAAAGCTATTTACTGTTATGTCACGTATTCTGCAGTCTTGCCAACACTAATGGAACCGACCTCTGATAGAGTGAAAGATGTCTACAGGCACAGGGTGGCCTCAAGCACCTCAGCTGTTTTAATTTAGCTGTAGTCCGTAAGCGTTGTCTGTGCACTTTTTACCTTGCTTTTCCTAAACTGTTTTATTCCATGTAAAGAAGAGTAAGGTGTGTTTCATAGTTTTGTGTATTATAGCCAGAGTGCAAATTAGATTGAGAGCTTGGATACAACTCTCATAAGCTACACTGAAGTGGTATTATTTGTTACATTGGTAATGACAAAATCAAAACCTTAGAGTGACAGTCGTTGTAAATTAGTTCTTGTCAACTGCAGCATGATGTACATTTCCCCTATTATATAGGAGTTTTGCATTAATTGCCGTCAGAAGAAAAGCCACATTATCAGTGCTGCTGTGCATCACAGGTGCTGCTAAAGTCAGTGAAGATATTGTTGCACAGAATGTCCTTAATCAAGAACTAAAATTCCATTTTGGCAGGTCTCCCATACTTCCTCTCAGGAAGCTCCAGCAGAAATAGAAGTACTAAACTGTATAGTTAGCCAGAGCATGTGCTGTAAATACTGTACTGTCTGGCCATGACACATGTGTGAGTAGATCCGAAAGGCCACAGAGGTGAGTTCAGGGAGCACAGTCAGCTGAAGGCTAAGGAGACATTTAGCTGAGATCATCAGACATCCTGCTTAGAGCTGCTTTAAAACTGCCAGACAACTAGAAAACTTGACGACTTTTCCTCTTTTCCATCTGGACAAAGTTTCTATTTGAACAGCTAGGGGGAATAGGGAGAAACCAGAAACAAGCATGTAATAGCTGTGAAGCTGGCCAAAAAGAAGGCACCTTAATAAAATAAGGTAATAGCAGTTCCATCAGAGCAGCTTTGTAGAAAAGTGCGTTGTTTTTACCACAGAAGCCAAGAGACTTGCTGTCGCTTCTGAAAAACAGAACCGACCTATATGGATTCAGTTAAGACTCAAGTGTTGAAGTACTAATGTTAAGTATTTTTTAATCACAGGGAAAGTGGAGTTGAGTAAAGGGCTAAGAGCCGTATACAATCTAATGCCACTGATGTGGACACCTGGATACTTGAATAGAGCCTTGCAAGTGATGGAGAACGTGGCCTCATTGTCAGGGGACATCAAAATCTGCAAAGAAGCTGTAAGTATGAAGGCTATAACCTGCTGAACAGAGGGAATTTCATACAAGCCAAACTCCAGTAGAATCTGTGAATTCTGTGCTTTGCTAAGGAGAGGAGGCCCAGCAATACTTCAGAGGTTTTTGGAAGACAGAAGAAGTAGTGTTTAGAACAGAACCACTGCTTCAGTTGATGAGCCAGTGATGATGTCTAATGGCGTATCCTTCGCAAGGAGTGTTTGTTATTGCCATAAACCACTGAAGTATGTTTCCTGAGCTTTCCTCTCCCTATAGAGACATCTGAATCTGTGTCACAGGAAGCACATGTCTGTGGGGGTGGGAAGACACCTTTTTTCCCAAGCTTTTGAACTCACTCAGAGACATACTTCTTAGCAGTGAGGATGAAATACACATCTTGATCCTCTCTTGGCTAATTCCATGTATTCTGTGCCCTCTGAGATGATATTGTCCTTAGTGATACTAGTCCAAAAACGGCACAGAGGAATTTCTAGAAGGGTTATAGTGCCTTCATTTGGGAAGGATGGATAGATTCGGTCCATTTGTGAGGTCAGTACTGACGAAGAGACTTGGGGCTTAGGAGTGCTGCGAGACAGCAGGCTGATCCTGGAATCAGACAGCTTAGCAGGAGAAACTTAGGAAACTGCCACCACATGGGCTGGAACATGGAAACAGCACTGAGATCTGACCTCCTCTTCTTGGTACTCTTTCCTGAAGGTGTCTCTGGTGATGGGAGTCTCCCTTTTGCTAACATCACTGCTATGCTTTCAGTCTCTGCGTTTCCTTTGACAAACAAAGGCCAGGGCACTGCTCAGCAGGCTCTCCTATCTATTGCTCCATGCTCGGAAGCAGCTCTGTGTACTACTGGACGTTGCAATGAAGGAAGTGTCACATCTGCAACTTCCACCATTTTGAGTTACCTCTTCAGGTGTGTAGTTTTGGGGATTTCTTCCTTACTCCAAGTCTGAAGGACTCAGCCTAATGGACAAATTAAGGAGCTCCTCAACTTGCTCCGGGTTCATAGAATCACAGAATGGTTAGGGTTGGAAGGGACCTTGTCCTAGTTTTAGCTGGGACAGAGGTTTTTTTTTTAACAGCTAGAAAAGCTCCATGTTTTGGTTTTACTCAGAGGCTCACTCTGAGAAGAACGCTGATAACAAGCTGCCAAGGACTTTTCAGTGTGCCGGAGTGCAGAAGCACGGCGGGATAAGGGGGGAGCACAGATGGGACAAGGGGGACACAATTCCCCTTGTGATTTGTGTGGAACTTAAGACTGAGGGCCAAACTGGCCAGTTAGTATTCCATATCGTGCAGCGTCATGCCCAGTATAAAAGCGAGGGTCAGATGGGAAGAGGGGCTTTTGCGCTTTGGCTTTTGCTGCTTTTGCTCTTTTGCGCTTGCTGTGTTTTTCGCTCTATTGCTTTTCTTTTTTTTTCTTTCCTCTCTCTCTCCCAGTACTCCCACTCTTGGAGTACTATCTCTCCCTCTCTGCCCCTCTCTATTTCGGGGCCTCGCGTTCGTCTGGGATTTGCAGTTTTCGGGACGAGACGGGCTTCGCATACGAGGGGGTGGTGAGCACCTACATTGTATTAAATCATCTGTATTAAATCACTCTTATCTCAACCCACGGGTTTCACGTTTATCCTTTAATTCTCTCCGTCATTCCTGGGGGTGGGGGAGGGGGCGTGACCGGCTGTGTGTGTGGGGGGCGGTTCAACCTAACCCACGACAGACCTCAAAGATCATCTAGTTCCAACCCCCCTGCCATGAGCAGGGAAACCCTCCACTACACCAGGTTGCCCAAAGCCTCATCCAACCTGGCCTTGAACACTTCCAGGGATGGGGCATCCACAACTTCTCTGGGCAACCTCTTCCACTGCCTCACCACCCTTAATGTAAAAAATTTCTTCCTTATATCTAATCGAAATCTCCCCTCTTTCAGTTTAAATCAATTTCCCCTTGTCCTATCACTACACGCCCTTGTAAAAAGTCCCTCTCCAGCTTTCCTGTAGGCCTCCTTTAAGTACTGGAAGGCTGCAATAAGATTACCCTGGAGCCTTCTCTTCTTCAGGCTGCACAGCCCCAACTCTCTCAGCCTATCTTCATAGCAGAGGTGCTCCAGCCCTCGGATCATCTTCGTGGCCCTCCTCTGGACCCGCTCCAGCAACTCCATATCCTTCTTGTGTTGGGGACTCCAGAGCTGAACACAGTATTCCAGGAGGAGTCTCATGAGAGCAGAGTAGAGGGGCAGAATCACTTCCCTCGACCTGCTGGCCACGCTCCTTTTGATACAGCCCAGGATACAGTTGGCTTTCTGGGCTGCCAGCGCACATTGCCGGCTCACGTTGAGCTTCTCATCCACCAGCACTCCCAAGTCCTTTTCCTCAGGGCTGCGCTCAATCCATTCTCCATCCAGCCTGTACTTGTGCTTGGGATTGCCCCGACCGACGTGCAGGACCTTGCACTTGGCCTTGTTGAACTTCATGAGGCCCATCTCTCCAGCCTGTCAAGGTCCCTCTGGATGGCATCCCTTCCCTCCAGCGTGTCCACAACACCACACAACTTGGTGTCATCTGCAGACTTGCTGAGGGTGCACTCGATCCCACTGTCCATGTCACCAACAAAGATGTTAAATAGCACTGACCCCTGAGGAACACCACTCGTCACTGGCCTCCACGTGGACATTGAGCTGTTGACCACAACTCTTTGAGTGCGTCCAGCCAGCCAATTCCTTATCCACCACGTGGTCCATCCATCAAAACCATGTCTTTCCAGTTTAGAGACAAGGATATCGTGTGGGACAGTATCAAATGCTTTGGATAAGTCTAGGTAGATGATGTCAGTTGCTCTTCCTCTATCCATCAGTGCTGTAACCTCATCATAGAAGGCCACCAAATTAGTCACACAGGATTTGCCCTTAGTGAAGCCATGTTGGCTATCACCAATAACCTCTTTATTTTCTATGCGCCTTAGCGTAGTCGCCAGGAGGATCTACTCCATGATCTTGCCAGGCACAGAGGTGAGACTGATTGACCTGTAGTTCCCTGGGTCTTCTTTTTTCCCCTTTTTAAAGATGAGGGCTATGTTTCCCCGTTTCCAGTCATTGGGAACTTCACCAGACTGCCACGACTTCTGAAATATGACGGATAGTGGCTTAACAACTTCATCTGCCAGCTCCCTCAGGACCCGCAGATGCATCTCATCAGGTCCCATGGACTTGTGCACCTTCAGGTTCTTTAGATGGTCTCGAACCTGATCTTCTCCTACAGTGGGCGGTTCTTAATTCTCCCAGTCCCTGCCTTTGCCCTCTGTGGCTTGGGCTGTGCAGCTGAAGCTCTTACCAGTGAAGACTGAGGCAAAGAAATCATTGAGAACCTCAGCCTTCTCCATATCCCAGGTAGCCAGGTCCCCCGTTTCCTTCTGGAGAGGGCCTACATTTTCCCTAGATCTCTTTTTATCACTGACATATCTATAGACGTTTTTCTTGTTGCCCTTTTAAATGAACACCCTAGTGTTGAAACAAGGTTGCACCTATCTGTGGTACAACAGGTCCATAGCAGATCCTATCCTTCTGTGTACCGATACTGTAAAAATAGTAAACTCTAATATCTAGAAGTGCTTTCTGTGCAGAGACACTTTTTACTTTGTTCAGTGAACAACTAAGAACTTACAAGATAAAGGTTGTTACTGATTACTCACTGATGCTGCAAATGTCTCTGTACAAATCCAGTAGTAGACCCCAAAAAGCAATGACCATTGAGAGCCACACAGAAAATTCCCTGAAGAGATACTTGGCCTCATTTGAATTTTAGGTGGCAGTATTTGACTTGCACTATTTATTGTTTATATAAGTTTCACAAAGCTGAGGACCAAGAGCAGGCCTGGATGATTTGTTATTATCAAAATAGTTTTTCTCTAATGCATTTTTGTGACCCTAACGCAGAAAGGAAAACAAGGAAAATATGTTGGTCTATATCCTTATCCAGTGTAAAGTAATTACAGTTTATTGATTTGCATCATCTGGCCTTTTATACCTAAATGGTCATTAAGATTTTACTCTTAAAACCTATACAGGATATTTCTAATTAGTGTTTCCAACTAAAATGCAGTATTCCTAAGGGTGAAGGACTAAGAGCACTGACCAGGTCAATATTGGGGTCAGTCATCTTCCACTGAATTCAGCAGCAGATATGATGGAAGCCTCAAGTGCCATAGACTCTTTTTTCCTCTAGTATCCTGAGTCTTTCTTGGGCAGGACTAGGTTGACCATTATCCAGTTTCTGTAAATCCATATCGTAGCACTGAGACGTATGGGCTGTGTTATAAATCATTGTCCTTGCGTGCCTGTACAATCACAGAGTTACTTGAGAAAGACTCAGCTCTGGTTTTGCGAACTTGGTTCTTCTCTAAAATGTAATATTTTCTGGCTGAATAAATTCCATTATCTAAAAGGGAAGTTTTCAAATGAACTTTTTTAGCTGTGCAGTTTTGGTGTAAACATTTTCAAGTGATTTGACCAGTCGTTATCAGTCACTTTTCTTTCAGGCTTTAAGCTTCCATTCATTTCTGACTAGGAGGGTGTCTCTTTTCTCTCTGCCATTACTATCTTAAAAACTTAATAAAAATACTGGTTTAGTATTGTGCTCTATTGTGAACAAGCAAGAAAAGTTTTGTTTTTTTTCAGTTGTCTGAGAAAGTCTCTAAATGACTGTATGGATTTCCAAGCACATAGTATTTTGTTGCTTATTTTATCCTGTTTCAGTACTGCTAGTTTAAAAATTACATTTCTGTGTTAATAATGTTATTTCAACTAAATCTATTTTTTATTCCTTTAGCATTATGTACTTGTGCTAGGAAAATGAAACCATAAGTATCAAGATCCCTTTTGCTTGGAGAAAGCATCACAGATTCAAAGGTTACATGGAGTTATTTCATCCTACTGATAGACATTCAGAATTAGGATTCATGGAAGGATAACAGCTCCTTGCATTTGTAGTAGCTGAACTTTAAAATGCAGGCAAACTGCATCCAATAATTCCAGTTATGGAGATCATACTACTACCAAAACAGCAGCAGCATCCATATAGCAGTTCCATCTTTTGTATCAAGAATACATACAGAAATAATTTACCAAGTCCCTCAGTGAAGTTAATACATTCTTTTGATACAACCGCAATTAGATTAGGAGAGGATGGTTCTCTTACTACCTCGAAAGACAAAAGTGTGAAGAGGACAGAAGGGCCACAGATTAAAAATACGCCAATATATACCTTCATTTCCTTTTTTCCTGTTAAATTGTCAAACTAATGATAGGAATGAATGTTCTTATTGCTGAACAGCTGATTTCCCTGCTTCTTTTTATCAAAATGGTATTGAGATGATCTGTTAGAGACTCTATTGTGCAAACATTACGTAGTAATGTCTTACTCAGGTGTATCTATGGTTGTGTATCATGCTAGTGCTGTTATCAGTGTGACTACCGTTTAGTGTTAGTATTTATGGCCAGGTATCAGGCCAAGAAAAGACATTAGCCTAATGCCTGACAGATCTGCAAATACCAGTCAGCTTCTGAGTCACGGGGAATTTTGCTGTTGACAGAGGGTAGTGGAGTTGTTCTGTTGTAGGGATTTAGTGTCCAACCTCAAAGGTCCCAAATACAGTACAAAATTGTTCCAAGAATAAACCCCATTTCCTTTTAGAATTTGATTTTCTTTTTATCTATCATACACAAAATTCATCTCAAAATACATGGTAACTAAGTTGTTCGTAAATGTGACAGTGTTATTCAGGTTGTGTTTCCAAACTGTTTATGCTAACAATGACAAATGTGATTGTTCAGATTGGTGCTCTGGAGACCGTTTTGCAGTCTGTCCTTGAAGCAAAACCTGGTCCAGAGTCAGCTGAAGAAGTCAAAGAATTAGAGCAAAAGTCACAGTGTGTGGAATCAGAAGAAACAGAGCAGTCTAAAGTACCTGAATACTACAGCCGATTCAAGGTAAGGGAGTTTCATTTATCTAAATATTCTAAGAGGTAGTAAATCTCCATAATACGTACTAGAAAATATGTATGCTGGCTTATTATGGCTAGTACACTGACACCCCTTCAATGCATCAGGAGTCCTACCTGGCATTTTTGAAACTGATGTCACGTTACATTTTACTTCTTCGAACAGGAAGCAGCAGCCTACCAAGACATAAACGCTCAAGGCCACTTGTCTTTTATCTGTCTGCTAGGATTTTATCTTCACTTTTCGTACATCAAAATGATAAATCCAATCCTGTTTGCGAAAGTGGTATGTTGTTAAAGATCCATTATCTGACCTTGTGTGGGCTCTTGCTCATTAAAATAAATTGTAATAGGCATGAGACCATCCTGAATTTATTGTCCATTTGTGTATCTTATGATTAAGTAGGAATGCTGCATCCTATACTTTCAGTCTGAGGAATTAAGTAAGGCTATATTGCCTTCCTTTTATCTTTACGTTGTCACACTGATTATAACAATATGAAACACAAACAGTTGTTCATTAGGGCACAGCTGTATAATGAGTGTGTTTTATTTGATCATCTCATAGCTGTATAACGAGCTTATTTTATTTTATCATCTCTGATTTGTGCTGTGGTATAAATCAAATACCCCAGGTTGAAATTAATGTGGCTTACAGTTCCAGGAGCAGTACTTTTCCATAGCCCATCAGTTTCCATTGTTGCTGTCATGACCTTGGACTGTTGTTCTGGATACAGATCGTTGTTCTTAGAAAGGAATTTCAAAGATAAAAGATTAGTATCCTATGGTTTCACCTCACATACACACACTTTTCCTTTCTTTAATTTTTATTTACATAAATTATTTGCCACTAATCTTTAGATATTAAACTTGCTTTGTAGGCACTTAGAACTTTTTAATTACAGTGTTTGGGAATCAGTGGGTGCTCAGCATGGGATAATTAATGCCTGGATGAATTGCAGTGAATTAGGTAAACACAAGTGCCCTTTGAAGGAGGGAGTGAGACATTCTTATGAGTCTCTCTCCTTGTCTGTCCATTGTCTAGCCTTGAAGAAAATAATGCAGAGTGTTCAAAACAAGGCCTAAATGTCAAATTGTGCCAAGAGGGTAGTTCTCTTCTCACCTCAACCTTTCTACAAGTTCCGTAATTAACCTCAGTTCAGGCATTCCCTGGTGTGGCAGTGAGTGCCCTGACTTTGAGCCAACCAACTACGGTGCCTCACCAGAAGAGTCTGAATATAAGAAAGACATAGCCCTCATGTGAAGTCTAGGCATCTAACAGTAATTTATATGTAAATAAGCCACAATTTCTGCTTGTCTGGATGAGAAAAGGAGCTCTCAGATCAGAATGCCATTTCAGCTAAGCCTGAAAGAGCTCTCACACTCTTCTCTCAAATCCATTAGGCCAGCACTAGCCAGTCTTCCCAGGTGAACCCCTGGACACCTACGTATGTAGTTCACAAGGGCAGAGGAGTCCTCTAGAAATCCATGTAAGTCTGAGGGAAGGTGGCAGCTCTGAAGCAACCTGGTGATGTTGGCATTCACAGCTACTGTCCCAGCACGTTATCTGCCCCTCATGTGATGTAGCACCAACACAGAATTTGCACTTTTGCTGCTGAAAACACTTCTGTTGCACTTTCTCCAGCCCTGCATTAGCCAGCATGTCTGTCTTTCTCCTGGTGCTCAAAATCAATTGCTTCTGTCTCCTGCTTGCCCAGTTCCCTTTCACAAGTCATGTACCTGGATATGCTAGGAAAAGCGTGTGGATTTGCTCCAGACATACAGTTCCTGCCTAGAACTGTAGCTTGTGCTGCATGGCTTTTGTACACATAGTTGGACTTCATGTCTAATACCAACCTTCAGAATAGCCATTTGTAGAAGTACCTGAAAAAGTCATGGCAGCCTGACTAACAGATATGATGTGTGAGAGGCAGCATGTCCTTCACTTCCACTAAACCAAACAGGACTTGAGGACATTTGGCTCTTTCCAGATAAAGCCTTTAGAGTTGTAGTTTAGATTATCTGACACTGTCATTCACGTTGTAATTACCTGTTTTCAGATCCTGTATGCTGAGGCTCACTACTCAGTACAGTGTTCCTCAGGCAATTCGTTCCATCTGTGTCAATGATCAATGGGCAAGCATTTCATCACATAAATGCTGGGAGCACCCTCTCTAAAAGCAGTGCTCCTTCTCTGTCTGCATGCAGAGCCCTGGAGACCGCGTATAAAAATCAATTATCTACCCACTTAAGAATGTGCCCTTTTGGTACCTGCAGGACATAGAGCCTGCTGCTTTCTTAAATTAGTTTCGCTAATGTATCGCAGCAAAGCAGGAAAGATTCCAAGAGTTCAGTGGTACCAGTAACGGCTTAGGAGAGAAGTCCTGCTAGTTTCTAGTTTGTTGCCTTTCTCTAGTTCAGTTTCATACTGCTTAGGTTCAGTGCATAAACCCCCTTCTTGGCACATCCTTGAGAGCAGGGAGAGTCTGAAAGATCTAAACCAGTTCTGTTTAAACTGAATATCTAATCTGTAACCATGAGTATAGTTGTCAGGTTACTTCCCCAGACCCAAGCTGCACGATGTCTTTATGTTTCTAACTGGTGCATTGTATACTTACTGACATCTCAAACAAAATACACCTAAATATTACCGAGTTCGGTTTTAGTCCATTAGCTTCAAAGCCATTGATTTTGTTTTAATTCTTTATCATAAAATGAAAAAACAGACAGAGCCAAATACCCAGGCCCCTCAGACCTGCGTGCCTAGCATTTTAAAGAGTCTTTAATCTGCTGTCTGTCCAGTTTAAACCTTCAAGGGTCTGGCAAAACACAACAAAACCTGCAGTTGTGTTGGCTAAGGTGGAGAGAAGTGGAGAGGCCTCATAGAGGGGACATCATAGTTTCCTGCATAAGAACAAGGCTCAAGACAGGAGCTGAGGGGCAGTGCCTTCGCAGATCATTGCCAGCGTGGGCTGGGGTGAAAGGAACACTGTGGGGCAGCAGCATAGTGCATAAGCTTCAGTGATAACTGGAAGTCCCTATATCTGCATGGCCCCAGAATTCTCATGTTGTTTGGAGGTAAATGATCCCCAGATCTTCCTTCCATCATCCTGCAATGCAAAACAATAGGCTTAGTTCAAAATGCCAGGGAAAGAAGCATGGATGTACCTTCTTTTAGGACACGTATTTACTTTAAGTGTTTCTGCAAGTGCTGGGCTAAGTAAAACATTTTATTTAAAAGAACAATCAGGATAATGTGTTGCTATCTAATGAGTGAGCAAGGAGTAAAAAATCTGCCCAGTGCCATGTCATCTTTCTCCCCCGGAAGCTCCTCTTTGGTTGTATATCTGCACTTTTAAGGCAATTAGTCAGACTGTTAGTCAGCCATCAGGCTAAGGACTCCAGAAAGCCAGAAATAGTATCACTAGATGATTCATCATTTAAGTGAAGTAGCGTTTTTATGCTGCATGAAGCCTGGATAAGAAAACTCAAGAAAGAAATACTGCACAGTCTCTTACTGAAGCTCTGCTCTTAGTTTCAGTGTAGAATATCCCTGAAAAAATATCCCTTGCTTTAGCGCTATTGTACAGTCCATGTAAGCATAGCCAAGCCTCAGGTCGAAGTAACTGGTGGGAAGAAGAATCATGGGAGTTACTTAGTATGCCATTAGCAAGAGAGCATTTGAAGTGATATGCATCTGTTGAGAAGAACGCTAATGCAGGCAATGTGGAGCAAATTATTCAATCAGTTTTGGGGTAAGACACAAACCCAAGATGTTTACATTATATTTATTGTAGTTGACTGGTCAGCTGATCTTTGTTAATACCAGATAACTGAACTTGGAAAAATAAAGATAATTTCAAGGGTTAATTAAAAAGAAATGTCATCAGTGTAGTTTTATTTCTCAAAAAAATTATTCTAGGGGTTAGCATTTCAAGAAATGGTACCATCTACCACAGTCGAATCACTTCTCTGAGGTAAAGTAGTTACTTGGCCTGTATAGCCCAGCTAATAGTTAGATTCGAACAGTGATGTGTTGGTTGTTACAGGGAAGTATTTTGTGGCTGATTATTTTGTGACTGACTGGCTCTCTCCTTCTCACTCCCTACCAAATCCCTTTTTATGACAGGAGCTGTACTCTAAGCTGCATTCACTTGGCAAGGTTGAATCTGAAAGCCTGTTAACCCTGACCACCCAACTTGTCCAGGAAAGCCTGCCAGCATGTGAAGTGGAAGACATTGCAAAACATGAGCAGAAGCTAAAGGAGTGGGAACAAGAACAAGCACTTCTCATTGAGCGAGAGAGAGAGATGAGAGAAAAGGCTAAGCAGGAAATGGAAGCTAGGAAGGTGGCTAAAGCATCTGCTTAGTACTGGAACTCAGGCTACCATAGCGGTATGCATTCCTCTGTCAGTGAACTGACGTGCTCACCGTTATTCATATTTCACATCAATCCTGCTGCAAGTGTGACTGTATGTGACTGCTACGTGCAAATAAAACTTTTCCCGTTTTGCCTGTTTCCTGAAGTAAAGCACATGTGGTTTAGAAATCTTCATCCTGTGTATGATATATTTTCCTCTTGCTGTCAACTAGGCAGGGGGTGGGATGGAGACAACACAAAGAAACAAAGGCATAAGAAGTAGCCTGCCTGTGATGAAAGGTGTAGAGGGTGGAAGAAACAAAAGAAGAGAGAGGAATTTCAAACACAAGTTATTTCAGTAGGGGTTTCTCACAGGAAAGAATGCCTTGGCTACTCTGAACTTCAGACACTAAGAGGATTAACGTATATTGATTGCTTTTTTTTTCCCCAACCCATTTGGAAAATTCAGGCCACTATACATGCGGTTGGAAGCCTAACTTCAGACTTCTTTTAAAACTACTTAAAGAGTGTCAGCCTAGCGTATTAGCACTTCTACAGGCACTTGGATGTGCCTTCTCTGTAAGGATGTTAGAAATTTTTGACTTCACTAGTGCTGTTCTACCCCATTTTTAAGGTCAGCAGAGAAACAGACACAATCACTTCAGCACACACCAAGGAGCCTGATACTGCAGTGCATTTTCTTTTTATATTCTGGGTGCTGTTTCGTGGGGTTTTTGACCTAATTCACTTCTTGTCTCAGCTGTGTACAGGATCCCATGCCCCATTCTTCAGATTGGTGAAACAATGTAGCTATTCACACAGAGCACCAGAAAACGGCAAGGGAGGAAAGGATCGTGGTGCATTGGTTGTGGGGTGCATCAGCATCCATCCCTGCTTATATTTCCTGTCACCACTGAATCTCATCAGCTGCAGCCAACGACTTTATGCAGCTCATGGCAGGGCAAGTTCCTTGAAAACGAGGAGACCCTAGCAACAGCTCTGCTGTATTGCAGCTTGTTTTGGCAACAGCAGTGTTGTCTGACTGTGCTTTACCATGGGATCTGATAAGTATTTCCAGTTTTATCATGCACCTGTCTAGTCTTACAGTGGTAAAACTCACATCACAAACTCATGGTAAATCCAGCGAGAACGTGCTGCAAGTCTGTGAAGTGAACTTGTTTTGAGTGTAGGAAAACATCTTATCCTACACTTATCCTACATCTTATACACCAAATACCTCTCTTATTGCCAGCAAACATGCTCACAACCGGATTGCTCTTTTGCAGCCAAGAACTTGCCAGTAAGGTCCTTCACCCTGTCTTGTCAGCAAGTCCCATGGTTTCACCCATACTGCAGTAAGAGAGTGCTATCTCCGGCTAAGTGGATGATTTTGTGGCTTGGGTGAACTAAACAAGCAGTGGACTTTTCTGGGCTTTTCTCGAGTCTCCTGAAGACTTTTTCTTGGTCTAAATGCTTTCTGATTACTAGAAGGTAGGGAGCCTTAAGGGAGAGTAGGAGGCCAAACACACTCCTAAGAATAAGTTCCCTAAAACTGGTGGCTTTAAAGAGGTCATCACTCCTAGTCCAGCCAGAGGAGAATGAAGTGTCCCTTCCCTGACCATGTATTTCGGTTCTTCAGTGTCAGAAAATGGGTTGTACCTTCAAAGGTTCACAACCACTCCTGCATCCTGATTCCTTTCTCAGCTTCTCTCTACAGACTCCACTTCTTCCTCCTGGCATCTTCTCCACACCACCGCGGTAAAACCCTCCTTGGTGACACGTGGCCTCCAGCCACGGCAGCTGCTGATCCTGTTGCTCATGAAACACTCTTTGGCTAGGGCACAATGGATACTGCCACATTTCTCCTTGTTTCTTACTAGTGTCTGTTTCTTGGCAGCAGAAGGAGCCTGTTTTCTGGCCCCACCTCTACCCTCCATTGCCCTGCTCCATAAAACGCCAGGCTGCTAATGCTAATTGAGCTCCAGCAAGCTGCCAGCTGCCATGGCCCCTGCTCTCCCACAGAGCACACTTCACTTCCCCGTAACCAACCCCCCTTCTCATTATTTAGATTTAACTATTACGGCAGTAGAAGAAAAAACATCTTCCTCTATGCTCTGAGTAGCCTGTTAATATTACAGGTTGCCTCTGTGTTTTACTCCAGGCACTGTGGGTTTGAATGCTCTGAGCCCAGTCCAAAGCTTAAACCTGAACAGCGTAGATAGAAACTTTCTCTGGCTTTGCCAGAATCTCCTGCCGTATCCCCCTCTGCCCTTGGAAGAGGAGGGTTTCCCTGCCAAAGGCTTTGCACACAGCAAAGCAGATTCCTGAGGCCAGCTGAAGGACACCAAACCCAAGACCAGCAGCAGTGAGTCCAGACCATTTGTGGCTTAAGGAGCCAAAAGTTTTGCCAAGCCCTCTTGTTGATCCGTCTCCTTGGTATCACCTTGAGCAAGAAACCACTTCTGGCACTTCCTCCAGCTGGGCCAGCTGCACACCAGGGCCCCTCTTCCACCGCCACCATGCCCCAGCCAAGTATTTTATCCACAGTCCAGTAGCCTCCATCTTGCTTCTGCCCACCACACATCTCACCACTGTCTTACTTGATAGCAACCAGCTTCTGCCAATCCAGTGTTTTCTCAGCTAGCAAATCCTCATGTTTCCCTCAAGCCTGCCTGCACCCTCTTGAACTCAAGAGTAATCCTCATCACTGCTTCCCCTTTGACCTCACTGTTGATCTCATTCAAGTTTGTACTGTGTATCATCTCACATGTATTTCTTCCCTGTCTCTAAGAGGCTGGCCATGTCTCTTTGACCTGCACCCCGTCTCAGACAGCAATGTGGCCCTGGCTCTGCAGACACCCAGCAGCCTGGGGTACCCAGCGCTGGGGCACCCTGAGCTTCAAGGACCCTGGGCACAGCTCAGCCACAACAGATGAGGAACGCGAATTAGCAACTGAAGATTGAGGGAGAGGAGGAAGGTATTCACCTCTTTGGTGCTCTCTCCTATCTACTAGCTTTGAGCAAGGTCAACAGCGAGATCGACGGACAAATTGTGAGCTGTGGTAATTCACAGACCAGTGCTGTTCAGGCGTGTGCTTGGCTTCCTGAGGGAGACGCAGACAGCAGCGGTGCACCACAAACACAGCAGCGTGAAAAATCAACAGAGTATCAACTAACTCAGCCTGACTTACCTGCTTTTCTCCTTCCCACTTCAGGAAAAGTAAGATAGACTTGGCTGTTTGCCCTCCTGTATAAATCATGTTGCACACACAACCAGTTTTTCAGCTGCTTGCTGGATTACTCTTAAAAAGAAATTTGAACACACTTCTAGCAACAGCTAGGAGTGAAACTGGGGCCCAGGTTGTCAAAAGCCTTTCTGTCCGGATGGCTTTGTGTGCACTCCTGTGATGGCCATCACCTGCTGTGACGCAGCCGGCCACATTTAGAAGGGACGTAGAGAAGTCATACAGCAGCTTTTCATCTGCTGCTGCTTAAACGTGAGCTCTGATGCTAAGAGAAGAATGTGGATGTGTGAATATATGCATATTAAAAAAAAAAAAAGACAATTTTGTAGTCTACAAACACAAAAAGCTGCTGAGTTCATCCAGTTCTGTGCTCTGATCCTCACTCGATGTGAGCTCACAACCCAATGAGCACTTCCTCACTGGGATGCTCTCAAGCTTTTGGAAATGCTGCTCCTTGCTGCACTTTTTCAGACAGCTGCCTAGACCTTTCTGTGTGTGGATGAGACTGGCAGAATATTTCCTGGAGGGGACAGATCAAAATCTTTCTCAGTAGTAACACTATCTTCTTGTTTTGGATCACCTGTCATAGAAATGTTCCTTCACATCCTGTTTTCGTTTGTGACTACAGCTATGATTTGAATTTAAGCTATTGCAGTTTCTCCCTTGTCAGTATATTTCTAAATCACAGGAGTGCATCTTTCTTCGTGAAAGTTTTTGAATAATTTCCCTGCTCATTATCCTGGTGTCTGTATAGCTCAAGGCAGAGGAAAATCTCCCAGCGCTAGAATCAATAGGTTTGAATGCATAGTCACTGAGCTGTGCATGCAAACACAGCGAACAGCAGCCTGAAGAACACCTGCCTGCTCTGATGGTTATGGCACAGCATTGCCAGGCTTGCACGTGCTAGGCAGTGTTAACAAACACCTCTCCTGTGTTTCCCTAGGCATGGGAGAGACCCTTCTCTCAACAATAATAGGCAAAAGAAACAGAACAAAGCCTATTTGCTATGTTGGTATGAATTTGGCTGCCGTTAGGAGAAAAAAACCCAGCACTTAAAAGGTTAAATTCCAAAAGAAGCTTTCCAATTCCAACCCAAGGCAGACACTAAATACACTGCTGATTAGGCATGCAAATGTCTAACTCTTCCTCCCACAAGTGTCACTGGCACAACACTTCCAGCAAAGCACTGAAGGTCATTATCCATTATTCACAAGAGGAAAATTACATATTTATTCCCTTGCAGCTCAAATAAATGTTGCCTGAAGCCTTCCACAAATAGGCCCTATTTATGGTAACACTCGACCTTGCCAAGATAAGGTTAATAGATGCTCTCAGACCTGGTCAGATGCTGTATCCTACACACAGCACTGGTATGGAGCCCCTTCCCACAGCTCAAGCATCTGCTCCCTCCAGCAGTGGCCTGTCCCAGCTGCTGGACTGCCTGTCCCAGGGCCCTCTGGTCACCCTAAAACTGTGGGACCAGGGCGATGACCTACCCCAGCTGCAGATGAAGGTTGCCTGGTTCAAGGGGGTTTCTGACCTAAGCAGCCATTGCTGGGCCACTGAGACAGGCAGAAGGCAGCCCAGGGCACAGGTTAGTTCTCATCCCCTACCTCCTCAGGAAGCTGGAGTCATCATTACAAAAGGGAATTGCACCCTTGGCTTTGAGGGATGCAAGCTGCAGTCAACTGAACAGCATCTGCCTCTGCGAGTACTGCTGCTGACTTTACTGGGGCTGTTTGTGTAGAAACTACAATTGGACCTTGCAAGATGTATTTCTAGTGAGTATTTGAGCACATCTGTGGAAAGTAAAGTTAAAATTACCTTCCCAGAAATTTAGCGATAGGAAATGCTGAGATGAGGACAAGACTCTGACTGTGAAAGAGAAAATGCTGCTGATAACGTGACAAAACAACCTGAACTTGGGACAGTGACTCTTTCAAAATAAAACCGGGGAGAATGAAGTACAGGCCAAGAATTAGTGACAAAATACTAGTTCAAGAGTAACTTAAGATACTAAACATGTTGCAGAAAACTGTGCCATCTAGTCTAGGCCAGTCCCCTCACGGAAATACATATCTCTCTCAGTAATCACGAGGTTGTCACTGAACTCAGCTAGCCATTGCGTAGTACTAACTCTGTTGCTGCTCTTAAACCTTTCTGATAAACTCAAGTCCACTCAACCCATTCTAAATTGCAGATGCCCCAGGCACAGAAATATTATTAGAGCCCCATTGACAAGCTCATTAGATTATCAGGGCAAAATTCAGCATTCAATATATCTTGTTTATTGCAAATCCTGGCAGTTCCTCCCTTAAATGAATTGAGAAAGAAGCTTTCAAGCCTGTTCTGGTCCTTAGGCATGGTAACTGCTGCTATAATTACATCTTTGGAAACTGTAAACTCTTCCTGAAAATACTGACTTGCACTCTGGGGGGTTCATATTAAGTATTTAAGTGGCTGGGTGGTTCAGTTTACCTTCAACTCTTTAAGCTAAGAGATAACGTGAGGTTTGTAAAAGCTCAGTCAAAATTAATTTCTGGACCTTAACAGGTATATAGTGTGTAACCTCAGTGTATATAGACATTCTTATGTGTAGAAATGGGCCAGTGCTAACTGCATGAGCTTCAACAAGTCAAAATGCAAGGTCCTTCACCTGGGTCGGGCCAATCCTAGGCACAAACACAAACTGGGCACAGAGTGGGTTGAGAGTAGCCCTAAAGAGAAGGATTTGGGGGTGTTTATAGATGAGAAGCGCAACATGAGCCAGTAGTGCGCTCATGCGGCCCAGAAGGCCAACTGCATCCTGGGATGTATCAAGAGAAGCGTGGTCAGCAGGTCAAGAGAGGTGATTCTCCCCTTTACTCTGCTCTTGTGAGACCCCACCTCGAATACTGCGTCCAGTTCTGGTGTCCCCACCATAAGAGAGACATAGATTTGTTGGAGCGTGTTCAGAGGAGGGCCACAAAGATGATCCAGGGGCTGGAGCACCTCTGCTGCGAGGACAGGTTGCGGGAGCTGGGATTGTTCAGCCTTTGAAAGAGAAGACTTCGGGGGGACCTAATAGCTGCCTTCCAATACCTGAAGAGAACCTACAGGAAGGCTGGGGAGGGACTTTTTACAAGAGTGTCCACTGATAGGACAAGGGGAAATGGGTTTAAGTTGAAGGAGAACAGATTTAGATTAGATTTTAGGAAGAAATTCTTCAGTACAAGGGTGGTAAGACTTTGGAATAGATTGCCCAGAGAAGTTGTGGATGCCCCCTCCCTGGAGGTGTTCAAGGCCAGGTTGGATGGAGCCTTGAGTAGCCTGATCTAGTTGAGAGGCATCCCTGCCCATGACAGGGAGGTTGGATTAGATGATCTCTAAGGTCCCTTCCAGCCTATGCCATTCTAGGATTCTATGATTTAGCTTTGTTTGTATTAGGACATAAGTTCCATCTATTTCACTTATTTTCTCTGTGTGATTCACAAGCACAGGTGATGGGCCGGTCTGCAGTATGATGTGTAAATCATGACATATGCTATTGTTTTGGCAGTGAAGCTGGCAGCAGGTGCACAGTCAACCTCCACCTCCTCCTTGCCAGCTATTCAAACAGAGGCTGGTAATGCGGAGCTGTTGAACTGCAGAGAAGCAGCTACATCAAGTGGTAGGGATCCGTGAGAACTAGCCAGTAGAGCTCGGGCAGACTACAGCACCTGCTGATTTAGTTCTTTAGTTCTCCTCAGTATTTCATTTCTGGTGGAAATGATGCTGAGCATGCAGTCAAAAGCCAGCAAATCCCTGGGCAAGCTGAGGGCTCTCAGCATTACTCAGCCTCTGGAGGTCTTGGGCTGAATCTAAAGAAAGTGCACACAGCGCAACAGAGGACAATGCCCTGGGGGGCTTCATGCTAGTGTGGACCGGTTTTGGCTGTTGGAGATGAAAGTAGGGACCACAGCAGTAGGTAGTGGTCAAAACTGTTTGCTGAGCGAAGGTCATGGGCAATGCTCATGTAGAAGAAGTACTATGTGCCCAGAGACACCTCTAGGAAGCCAAAGAGCTTTGCTACAATGCTGGGAACAAGCTGGATCTATGAAGTGTCACCATGGCTAGAACTCAAGAGACCCCTGGCCATCTCTTTTCACCCCATCCTAGGAACCATGAAAAGCTACAATTTCCTCCCTACCACAGAACACTAGAAATCAGTATTAAACAGTCTCCAGGTCTAGGATGCCACAAGACAGATCCCTCATTTTAGATAGACCGAAAAGGTCCGAGGGACTATAATTTTCCTATGCCATGTGAAATACTTCATAAGCTGATTGAATTTGTTCATTAACAACACTAGTGGAAATAAAATTTCTCCTCCTCAGCAGCTGTACTGAAGAAAGGAATTTCCATTTGGCACCTGGAAGCAGCAAGTCAAATGCTACAGACCAGGCTGCCCTGCCCCTATCCGCAGGTACCATGAGTGGTCCCACCTATGCAAATCTAGAACTTCACCCTGCAACTGCAGGTGAATAATTGGGTTTGAAGCCTGACCTGGTCTACTTTGCATAATCTTTTTAATATATTTTAAATAGCGTCAGGCTACTCTACCACAACAGCTCAAAAAACCTTGACGCAGACATATGCAGGATTTTACTTGATATGCAAGATTTGCAGCAGTTGACTCCCCTCATCTGGTCTTCATTTATCTCTACTTTGCCATGCTCAACCCAATTCAAGCCAAGCACAGTATTTCTTATTAACGTCATTAGAAGTTACAAATGAAACCTTAGACACTGGAGATGGACAAAAGAGACTGCTGGGCCCACAAAAGAGACTGCTGTCTCAGGGCAAAGGAAATTCCACAGGGCTGCTCCTTCTCCTGGGAGCGAGCACCCCTTGTTCCCTGCTGCCCCAGCCTTTACCTGCTTTCACGTCATTACCATCTCCCCAAGCTAAAAAACGTTATGGGTTGACTGCTGCATCTCGCCACAGCAGGCATTGCAGCAGCAAGCAAAATTATAAAGGCAGTACGTACTGAAAATGAGGTGTTTTCTCATGCTGCTGAGGGAAACAGAAATGAGAACAACAAAAAGAAGCCACGTCATGGTACATCATGGTAATGTTTTACATCACAAGAGATAAAAGTAATCTTCCGCATTTATTTTCCAATTTCTAAACAGAGATTGGTTCTTATCTAGCATTTAAATAGTGATTGATCTTTTGAGTAAAAACCCATATAGTAGGCAATCATGACTAAAGGAAAGGG
The DNA here is from genome assembly GCF_009769465.1 of Tauraco erythrolophus. Classification (NCBI taxonomy): domain Eukaryota; kingdom Metazoa; phylum Chordata; class Aves; order Musophagiformes; family Musophagidae; genus Tauraco; species Tauraco erythrolophus. The sequence goes on from NC_141496.1 coordinate 31,494,604, forward strand.
AAAACTCAAAAATACATACATACACAAAGACAAGAAACATATCAACACCACTTTACCACTTTTGTATTTTATTGTGGAACTGAGTTTGTTTCCTTTACATCAAATATCCTCAATGGAAGAGGGGATATTGCACACAAATATCATAAAAGCACTACATATTACTTTCACTGGAAACTAATTTTCTACATTAGATATGACTGGATAGAATAGAAGTGATGCAGGATTATAAGACATAATACCATACACAGCTGCAGACTGACACAAACACCATTCAGAACAAGAGAGAGGAGGTGTGTGAGGTGCTTCTCAGCCAACAAGAAGACTGTTTCTTTCCATAGTTTGGAAGATAATGGCTGCATGCAAATGCGTGAAAGCGTATTTCAGATTTCCTCTTTTACAGTCGTGATTACAGCCCAGTCTTGAAGAGAGGTAGCTCCTGCCACCTGGAGCTCCTAGCTAGTCTAGTGCGGAGAAGCTGCTTTTTCAATTATTCTTTTTTTTTTTTTCCTATATTTTTATGCCATTGTTTTATTTAGTTACTTTTTTTTTTTTTTTAGATTTTTTGTAAAGTCACAACAGACAGATTTTTTTTCTTTTTTTTTTTTTTATTTTAAATAGCAAACATTTTTAAACCAGGTGAATAATATAATTGCATTCTAAGAAATGCGTACCCTAGTTGCTTTTAGTGTTTTGTTCAATTATTAAGTGAAAAGATGAAAGCTTACAGTTTCTTTCAAGTGTAAACATTATACTTTCTCCTTTTCTAATAAATCCAGACCAACAAAATTACTAGTTCTCTCAAAACATCATTACTGAGCAAGAACCTCTGGCGACAGATGGACGAAGAGAAGCGCATGACGGAAATGTCCCAAATGCACAGTAAGCGCTCTTTGGAGCTGACTTGCTTGTGGTGGGAGGGATTGAAAATTCAATTAACAAATTGATTAAATCTTAGTAAATGAGTACCGGAACTCTCCTAAAATGCATAAGCTATTGTAGACAATTAAAAAAAGCAACATTCATATACACAGTTATCTCCATTCACCACAGTATGTAAAGTAAATAAAAAAAGATCAAAAGTGATTTATATGAAAGATGGGGTGAAAATAGAGGTCAATAAAGTCAGGCCCACCACAGGACTTTGAAAAGGCATGCAAGAGAGGCCCTGTCCAAGTTCAGGAGTGGGGCGGGATCTCCGAAGCTAATTCTTCATTGAACTATACGAAGCAGTATAGTAATAGCATAAAGATCATGATTAGGGATGCTGTTACGGGTAATACCATCATTTAAATGGAGTGTCCTTTACACCCAGCTATTGAAGCTTTATAATTAATCAATAACAAACCATGCTCCTAGAAATCTATGCTGATCAACAGCACTCATCGTTAATGTACACGGTACATTTTGATGACTGTTACACTAAACTAATTGTGTAGTACTAGGACTAGCACAGTTAGATTAGTTCCACAGGCAGGAAAGACATTAAGGGCAAGAGGAGCTAATGGAGGAGTTCATCGCTGTGTTGCACCCAGGCGCCATTGCCATTTGGAAGGGAATAGATGGAATAGGCATTACAATACCTCAGAACAGCCAGATGGGGGTTTTAATATTCTTGTAGCAGCAAAAAAGCAAATGTACATTTTAAGATCACTAATTATTATTATTATTATTATTATTGTTTTAAAAGTAAAACGAATACTTGAGCCATCACGAACTTGCTTGGGGAGACTTAAGGCTTGATTCTAGTTTCATTTACAGTAGGACCAAATGACTGTAACTTCCCTGACTGTAGTGAGATTGCTCCTGATTCACCGGAGTAAGTGGCGTATGTGAGATTAGTCTCAGGATCACTGCTGTACTTAAAAACAGATTTTCTAACAAAGTAGATACAAATAATTTCAGATATTGTCAGAAAATCAGAAAATCTGTTCCCACCCACTCAAAAAGTTTGAAATCTGACCTACATAAGAAAGTAGACAAAGCAGAAAGAATTGTAGAAATAGTACAACTATTCTGCCAAACATTTGCCTATAACTTTGTAGACTATGTATTACAGAAGCAATTTTAAGTGAATGATTATGAGCCCAGCAAACATGCTTGTTTTCACAACACATTTCCATCTGCCTTTTGTGCCATAGTCATTCTGAGTTATTCTTAATGACTTAAAAGGTATAGCAATAAATAAAACAGCATTGCTAGAGATACCTAAAAAAAGAGAAGACATTGAAAATAAATCAAAACTCCCAACAACTGACAAACAGTAATTCACAGCATTAAATGGACCACAGAAGCCCGCATTTAAAGGATCCTAAAGCAGTATAAAAAAACCCTCATAAAAATTAGGAGTGCAAACATATACCTATTAAACAAAAATATCCTAACAATGTAAAATTGAAATAAATTATAAGTAAAGAAAATAAAATGAGGTCATAGTTCACGACATTGTGAAACTTAATACCAGCCATAATGGTGAATCATACAGACTAGCACGTATCTCCATTCTGAAGGCCTTTACGCCTTCCTTAAATTCAGATTTTCAAATCTTCTACAATGTAACAAGATTTTTTTAATTGGGATAAAACTTGAGACTAAAAATCCACACTGTCTTAAATTACAGAACAGTGATGTTGTTCCTCTGCAAGCAATCTAGAGAAGGAAAGGAAAGGAGAGGGGAAGGAGAGAAGGAAGGAGGAAAGGAAGAGTAAAAGAAGAGGCAAGTAAAGGAAGAGGAAAGGAAGAAGAAAGGAAGAGGAAGAGTAAAAGAAGAGGAAATGAGGAAAAGAAAGAGGAGGAGAGGAAAGGAGAGGAAAGGAGAGGAAAGGAAGAGTGACTTATTTTAGCTTATTGCTTATTCTGTCTTTTTTCAAGATCTCGTGAGGGTTGAGAATGTAGGTTACACCCTTGTAAGTATTAGGCAATCAACTTTTCAAATCCCCATTTCAGTCAGCATCAATAGATTAATTTTACCAACAGGGTGCACTTCTACCCCCACCCCTCAAAAGGTATTGGCAGTTGACTGTTTTCAATAAATTTTACCTCAATATCCATTCTCACTAGAACCTTAAACAACATTATTCATTTATCTTACAAAACTACTAAAAAAATTGCCTTCACCTGAAAAATTTTTTCTTTGCATTTTCCTGTAAATGAAAACATTTGTTAAAAATTCATCTATTAAAAGTTCACACAGCACTAAAAAAAAGAGTTTCTGTACATTTGTTCCCATATTCACTCTTAAATTAAACAAATAAAATAAGGTAAGACCAAGGAAGGTTGAATACTGTACAGGCTCGCAGGTAACCTTTTTCATCATTCTGAATGTTTCACTAAGTTTTGTAACTCTGATACTGGACACCACTTCAATCTTGCTTCCACAGTACAAAAGAAGATTTAAAAAAAATGCTCATCTTGCCTTGTTGAGCTGTCCAGGTGCATCAATGATGCGTTCACATTACTAACATACATAATTCATAGCACCAAGCCGTTTGACCAGTCAGATAGGTTTCTAGTACCACACATGCACACTCACACTTCTTTACCGGTGTAACTATGATCCTACACAGATGTTTTATAAATTTGCTGTCTCAACATTAAAAAATAAGTGCATCGAGTTTCTTTGTACATTCAAGTCACTTTCTAAGGCAAATTGTCTACTGTATGTACTCCCGACTGCTTTGGTATTTTGCTTCAGTTAATCAACAGTGGACATAGGTGTTCAAGCATGTGGACTGGTCAGTTCTGGCTGGAGTGAGTGAACTTTCACTGGGAGCATGCCTTAGACCAACAATTCTGCATGTTGAAAGAAAGGTTTTAGACTCCTGGATGGGGCGCAGACTAAGCGCGTATTTGGCCTATGATTGCTATGGTATGTCAGTATGCAGAGTTCAAATTAAAGTGGAAAACTGCTGATGAGCGTTTAGGTTGTACGTCCCTTCCTAGCCACATTCTGTTTCTTTTTATTTTCCAGCTAATTTAGTTCTGTAAAAAAGGATCCCCTTTGCAATAGCTCAGATTGATACAAATGAAAAGCTTTATTTTCATGTGAGAGCATAAGCAGACTACAGTAAGCGATACATCTATTGCCATGAGACTAATGCAGATCTAATTATTTATTACTTTCTCCTCCTACCCCTCTCTCTCTTTCTCTCTCTTTGTGTTTCTTTAAGAGGGCAAATGCCTCTACCTGGCAGAAGTCAGTTGGGGTTGCTAGTGCATGGTTTCCAAATGTTCAGCGGAGATGAAACTGGATCTGTATTTTCGCAGTAATTTGAACCTTACTATAGGAATACTGTTATTTCCCTTAGCAATCAGCAAAGACTGAAAAATATTAGTGACTTGCATCACTGTGACACAGTATAGCATTTGGCAGGTATATAGTTCAGCAGTTGAAATAGATGGGTTGAATTTTTAGAAAAGGTGTTTTCAAACTGAAGAATTTCTGGATATAAAGTTTCATCTTGTGGTGCATGGTCTCGTTCTTACAGTTCAATCTTGCATGCGGGAAAAGATTCATCTTGCATAACAACAGTGCTGCTGCTTGCCAAAACCATGATGTTGAGGTCCTGCTGTTTCTCGTGGGTTTCTTGGTACCATTCCCTCATCACTTCTGAGTCATGGGTTGGGATTAAGGTCACCTGCAACACAAAACAGGAGAAATTCTGAGGAGCAGACAACAGACACAGCTGATAAGAAAAACGTCTTTGCAAGAAGCCCTGGCCAAAATGTATGTTTCCCTTTTGGAAAGAACTTGTCTTTGTGCAATAAATACTTGAATAAATGGATGGATGAAAGGAATTAAACAAACATGTAGGTAAGGTAAAATGACTGCAAAGAAGTAGTTTATCAAAATACAAACCTTGGTTTGTAAGGTGCTGAGATGCACCTTTCCAGACAAGCAGCATCTGTGATCTGCACTGATAGCTCTTCAAATATGGCCAAATATTTTGTTTACTTATTGATTATGATGGAAAGGCACATGAAGTTTCCAAGTGCACATGATTACCATATAGACCATGAAACATTCACTTTTCTTTCCTACTTACAAACTGCAACGTTTTAAACTTGGATCATATATGGTATAGTAACATGATGAAACAGCCAAATGGCCCTGTAAAGCAGCTCCCAACCACTTTATTCACCAGGAAGAAATCAGAAGGGCCAGAAACAGGGAAGTGGCTGAGTGCGGTGCAGCTCTGTGCTTCACTCAGTTGTCCTCCCACACCATCAGTGAACTGAGGTGCCCAGCCTGGGGACCTCATTCCCCGGCAGCCGCTGTCCACTCAAGAGGTGCTCTGACTTCCCATAGTGGCTGCCCAGAGAAGGTTAGATTTCCAGGTAGAGATACTAGTGAAGAGCCTACCTGCATGTTACTCTCCCACTGCGCCTTGCCCTCGAGCAGGGAGTCCAGAACAGCCCTGCTTGGCTCCTCAGCTGCAGAATCGTTCCCGCTCACCACGTAGTAGGATGACCGCACTCTCTTGAAAAACTCAACGTCCACGTTCTTGCTATTGCTGTGGTTGGGAATGTACACCAGATCCAAATACACTGGAGGTCCTGGAGGCACTCCTGTAGATTTTGCCACCTTAGTATTGCCAGGTCCTTTGGAAATCAAACGACAAAAGAATATATCGCAGGCTGGTTAAAAACATGCATTTATTGATTACTGTTGTAACTGCTGAGGTGAGATGTGTCCGATTACGGCATTAACCTCCTACATCTAACGGCATGTTCCAGCTTTGTTATGCGCCAATTACGATTTTAACAGGAGGAAAATCCTGAATAACTCTAACTATGTAATACAATAAAAACTCACTACCGCATAACCAAAAATTGACTGAACCTTTTCCAGTAATATGTTACTATTTTCCAACAATTACTACACAGGGCTGTGATTACTGAATTACCATTCCATAAATGATGGTATTATTTTCCAGGTTAAGAAGAACAGCTTTTCAGAAGTCCTGGGTATGTACAATTATAAAACCTAAGGCTACACAGGGAGCATGCAGATTGGAAGCAGTCCTGAGACCTGGGGTATCGGCACATAGCAAGGCACGGTAGCTGTTGATATGCTCAGACTGCCTTACAGGTGCATCAGGAAGATACTACGCGTGAGCAGAAAGGAGGTCAAAGAGGAACTTGGGAGGACAGAGAAACGTGAAGCCATTACTTCAGGGAACTGAGAACAAGTGTTTGTTTGTCTACTGGATACTATTTGCATACATAAATTAGCCACTTATCACAAAAAGTAGGGAGAAGCATGCTTTTGCTGCTGTACATAATATAGCACTTGTTCTAAGAAGAGCTTCAGTCAAAAGGAAGTTCAAAGTTTAAACATTCACATTAAAAATAAGACCCCAAAAAAGCAGCTTTAACTAAACACTGGATGTGAACTGAAAATCATGATTCAACCAGTTATTTTATCCAGACGATCACCATTTATGTTTTGTTAGCCTTCTCATGTTGTTACAGAGGATGAAGCTTGATAAACAATTATCTGAGCAGTACACTTTATTTAGAGTCACATACCGTAAGGCCAGAAAAGTCCATTACAGTTGTTTAGCATGTCCTGCTGTTCATCACAGGGCAATATGCCAAATAAGCATCATGATCTGATAGGATTTCTTGAATTAGAGACTTTTTACTATCGGTTATGTTACAGAATCTTTTATCGTCTTTTATCATAAAAAATCTGTGATATATCTTTCTGAATTGTGGGTACCAACACTGGATACATTATTAGATGTCACGTTTTACATTTAAATGCCATTGTCAAATAAATCCTTGTCTTCTGCTCTGGCTTATACCTGAGAAATATGCTTTAAGGAAGAAGAATTTCATACAGAGCTAAAGTGCTGGAGAAATGTACAGCATGAGGAACTATACTGCTGCTTTGAAATGCATCTACTAACAGAGACATGCAAACGATGGTGCAAGAAAGGAACAGTGGACTACATAAAATGTGGAAGCTAGAAACAGTTGGATGCTGGTTTGTTTGTACTGAATCCTAGACCTGCTCCTTGTAAAAAAGCTTTCAACAGAACACCAGTCCTGACAGCAGCAAAACCAAAGTATCCCCCAAACACTCTCTAACAAGATCTGCCGGAAACAACGGATGAGCACACCACTTCCTTCAGTAACTAATTCATATTTTATTACTACTTAGAATACATAACAGCCATTCAAAATGACATTAACTTTCTGTATGCTTAGTCATCACCGATGGCATAAGACTTTAACCGGATTATGTGATGTACATGCTTAGTCCACTGAAAGTGCTCCTGCTACTGTCATAGTTTTTCAAGTACTCCTTTTAAAATTAATCCAGCAAAGTACTAAGAGCATCCAGTGGCCAATAGTACCTTTGCCTCCCACAATACTACATTGCATTAAATTATGTGATGAAAATTGTGCCTACTTGTTTCTTACAATGACTGAAGCGGTTCACTTTGCTACTGATTTCACTTCACCTACAAAAGTGGTACTTTCAGTTCTATTAGTTGGTTAACAGCTTGACAACTAGTAATAAGTTTTTTGTATTCTGTGTACTCTCTGAGCAAATCGATGCATCAAGTTTCTCAGATTACAAAAGTTAAATTAGTGAATTTTGTGCAGTTAAATGTGGCCTTTACATGCTGGATTTGTATTTAAAACCTGAACTTTCTCTGAGGATTTGCTACAAACCTCATTCTCAGCTGATATAAAGGCAAACTAACTTCACTGCAACAACTAAGAAAATCTTAACACAAGAGAATCGTTATCTGTTTTTACCTGCGGTTGCAGTCTTTGCTGACTTGGATGCTGTTGTATTTGCTGCATTCTTGGTGTCCTTATCTTTCTCTTCCACTCGAGACTTTACTTCTGGATTAGAGATATTTTTGGTTGCCTTCTCCACAGATTCCTTCTTTTTTGGAGAAGCTGTTTTGGAAATTTTGTCTAAAGATTCTTTTGTAGCTGGCTTTGGTGAAGCCACTTGTTTTGATTTACCATCACTCTTTTTAACAGGAGAAGAGGACTTGGTCTTAGTACCCTGCTTTTTTGTCTTTGTCTTTTCTTTGAGGTCCTTCTTCAAAGGTTTACCCAAATTCTGATCAACAGGCAGAGCCTCTGGATCAACCATGGAAACATCAGGGTGCCTAGGGGAAGGGCTGCGATCCTGCATCGGGACAGGAGGCGGGTCAATGTGTTTGTACGTAATTGTCTTGTCCGTTGGAATGGTTTCCGACTCATCTTCCGAGTCAATGTTAGCATCTGCAGTGATTGAAGGACATTCCTCAGTCTCAGGGGGAACATCCGAATCAGTCTGAGATGGGGCAGACTCGCTCACAGACGTGGGAGGGGTTTCATCACACTGCCGCCCTTGCTGCTTCCCCCCAGACGGTGGCTGGGCTCCCCCGGATTGGGTTAATGGCTTCTCTTGATCTTGAGACTGTTCCTCATTTGCAAACCACTCCAGGGGGTTTGGGTTGATAAAGGAGGGTGAAAGTTCAGTTTTGGGATGTTTATATTCGCAAGAGGACACAAGGCATAAGTCAACATCTTGACGGGATTCTGCTAATGATTTTCCTGGAGTGAAATGTGCACTTGCCTCATAGGAATAGCTAGTGGCTTCAGGTGACCTGGTGGCTCTCCCAGTTGTCTCAAATGAGTAATCTGTGGCTTCAGGTGAACCAGAGGCTTTCCCAGTTGTCTCATAGGAGTAAGCCATGGCCTCTGGTGTCCTGGTGGTTCTCCCAGCTGTCTCATAGCAGTAGCTAATGGCTTCTGGTGACTTAGTGGTTTTCCCCGTTGTCTCATAGGAGTAATCCATAGTATCCGGTGATCTGGTAGCTTTCCCAATTCTCTCATAGGAATAATCTGTGGCCTCAGGTGATTTGGTGGTTTTCCCAATTATCTCATAGGAATAATCTGTGGCCTCAGGTGATTTAGTGGTTTTCCCTGTTGTCTCATAGGGGTAATCTGTGGCCACAGGTGACCTGGTGGTTTTCCCAGTCATCTCATAGGAATAATCCGAGGCCCCTGGTGACCTGGTGGTTTTCCCTGTCATCTCGTAAGAATAATCTGTGGCCTCAGAAGACCTCATATTTTTCACAATTATCTCATAGGAATAATCTGTGTCCTCAGGTGACCTGGTGGTTTTCCCAGTTGTCTCATAGGAATAAGCCATGGCCTGAGGTGATCTAGTAGATTTTCCAACTGCCTCATAGGAGTAGCTAATATCTTCTGGTGATCTAGTAGTTTTCTCTGTGGCCTCATAAGAATAACTAAGTTCTTCTGGTGACCTGCTGCTTTTCTCTGAATCTTCTTTTTCTGGGCTGAGTAAAGATTCGGGACTGTGCTTTGTTAGGGGCTCCTGGTAACCAAATGCTTTGGCAGAGGACACTTGCAGTGACAATGAAGGTGTGTGACTAGCTGACACTGCTTCTGTCATTGCAGGAGGTGAATCTGGAAAACTAGGAGAGTACAGAGGAGAAGATTCCCTTGGAGTTAATGGAGATAGGTCAGACTTTGGTGACAGCTTTTCTCCTAGGCTCTGCATCTTTTCTGAAGTAAAGGAAGAATGTAGTGACATATCTCTGGGTGGGACAGCACCTGAAAAAGTTTCCTCTGGCAGTGGTGAAGTTACCTGTGAAGGTGTATGAGCTGATGAAGTTGAGGATGAAGCTTCAATTTGAGAAACTGAAATAATTTCTGAAATATCTTTCTCCTGAGAGTAAGACAACTGCTCCACAGGGGAAATCTTCTGTGCGAAAGTAGGCTCCTGTATATCTGAAGGGCTATAATCTACTTCTGTTGGTCCATTTTCAGATATATGGTGTATACTAGTGCCTACAGTAGGATATTCTGGAGATTGCCTACTAAAGTCCATTGCTAAAGACTGCTCAGGGGACTCCTGACCAAATTCTACTGACATAGTTGACTGCTCAGGAGATCTGTGATCGTGCACTGGCGTTCTTGATTTTGCGGTTTTAGGTGAGAAATCTGGTGGAGAAATTGACATAGGCCTTGGGCACTCTTCCTTAGACGGAGACATTTCTGTTTCCTGAAAAGTTGTTGGTGTTTGTACAACTGAAACTGAAAGCGAATCATCAACTTCGGTAGAGTGGGGAGAACCAACCTCAGCATGCAAAGAAGGAGATACGTCATCAGTAGTGGGTTCTGGAAATGAACTAGTAGCAACAGATGCTGTAGAGACAGAAGCTACTCCTTCTATATGAGAATAGGTGTCTTCTGCTACAACCTCATCAACAGGAGTTGCAGACTTGTCAGAAACAGTGCCTTCAGAAATTGACATTTTGGTATCTTCTTTTAGAGAACCGAACTGACTGATATCTATTTGAGTAGGTGAGAGATCACCTGCTAACTTCCGCTCATCCAAGACCAGTGAAGACTGGGAGCTGCTGGGTTCTGTGTCCTCCGTTTTCCTTTCTAGGCTGAAGCCTTCCTTAATTGCCATAAACTCCACGCTTTTTTCATCTTGTTTTTCTTGGAAAAGGCCCACAGAGCTGGCTTCAGAAGCTGGGCTCATCTGAACAGGTGATTTTTCTTTTTCAGGTTTCCCCTCAGAAGGACTTCCATAATCTCTGGTGGGAGACTTTGAATCAGCACTCAAAAATGTATCATAAGCGGTCTCTGAACCTAGCAGGGGTGGACTCCGTAGAGGAGAGAGAACCTTTTCAATAGGAGATTCTGAATCTGGCACAGGCTCATCCATAGGGCTTATTCTGTGTTTTGCAGACTCATCTTTGGCTTCACTGAATTCAAAGCTGACAGGAGCTTCTGTTGACTTTTCACTGGTTTCAGAGGGAAGCTGACTGGACTTTTCGTCAGTGGGAGACTGATAATAAGGTGTGTGGCCAGCACTACCCGCAGCAGACTGTGAAGGAGATGCTACTTCTAATGTTTTATCTTCGGGGCTCGCACAGTGCTCTTCAGCAACTTCTTGACGTACATCAGGCAACGTAGCAATGGCAACAGGCTCAGATGAGACCTTGATTTCATTGGGAGTTAGAGAAAAGTTCACGCTACGTTCACTCAGTGGTGTTTTGGCAACAGGTGATGGAGGGGACAAACTGTCAGCTGGACTCTTGGCTGGACTACGTTTTCCACCAACATCTTCTTGATAGGATTCTTTGATTTCTAATTTAGCAGTGCCTTGGATTTCACTTTCTTTGTGCCGGTATACATCTTGGAATGCAGATTTGCAGAATTTGTCTTCCTCTAATGAAGAAGGTGGTGAGATGGTGGAAGCTGAGGCATTATAGTCTTTACCTTCTGTGGCCTCTGTTTTAGAACCTTCAGATAATCCATTAAAAGCATCCGGAAGTGGAGAAAGTTTAGGTCTGCCAAACTCTTGAGAGTACAGCAATGTCTCATACTTGGTAATGTTCACATACTCCTGAGAGGGTGATTCGCTTTCCTCATTGTTAGTTTCATCACTCATGACATCCCGGGGTGTCGACATTTCATCCATTGGAGTTGGTTCACTGGATATTTCGATGGTAGACTGTGTGTAACCTGAAGTAGCAGTGAATTCCTCAGGTTGATCTTCTCTATTTTCTTCATCAGAAACAGTGGCTTCACTTTCTGAACCACCAGGCAATGTCTCATCATGGATAGAAGAGGCTGGTTCAACTGCTGGAGACTGAAGCTCTGAGCGTTTTGTTGGTGTAATTATGAGTAGGCCATATTTATCTCCAATTTCACCAGCTCCTGCAGCTTTGTCTACCACAGCCATCACATAATCTTCTTCAGCTTCTATTTTTTCAGTCTCTTCTTCATCTCTGATGTCTTCTGCTTTGTCTTCTTCCTCTTCTTCAGTCTCTTCAGTTTCTGCCTTTTCTATTGCTTCTTCCCTGTCTTCCTCAGCCTGTTCATCTGATGCCTCATAATCTGCCTTTTCAATATACTTTTCATCTTTAATGTTAGCATCTGCTTCAGCCATTGTTTCTTCTGAGCTCTGTTCAATTTTTCTTTCTTCCTCCATATATGGTTTTGTGGTGCCCAGTGGTGTCTTTTCTTCATCTTCACCTCGTTCCTCAGCTTCTTCTGTCTCTGCCTTTTCCTCATAATCTCCTGCTTCAGATGATTCTTCCAAGCCAGTTCCCTCATCTTCAAACTTTTCATTGTCATCAACCCTGTGCTTTTCCACAGGTTCCAATTCTTCAGGTGTCTGTTCACACTCACCCTCAGCCTCTGTGGTAGTTATGCCTTCGTCAGAGGACTCGGCAGGTCCTTCATTATCTAATTTTTCTTTTTGTACTTCAAAGGCCTCTTTTTGTACTGTGCCAGTGAGTTTCAGTTCATCCTCTATAAGTGCAACTTGAGGTTTTGTTTCTTTGATTATATCTACTTCTTCAGCTTTTAATTCCTCAAAATCTTTTGTTAAATCCTCTGGTGAAGACATGAGGGATCTCTCCGCTTCAAGTTCCTTGCCACTGGCTGTAATTTCTGCAGCTGCTGCAGCAGCTACGGTTGTGGCCGCAGCTCCAACTGCTGCAATGGCAGCTTGTGCTCCACTGACTTTAATCTCCTTCTTTACAGTCTTAACTTTTCCTTTTTCCTTTGGCTTTCCAGCAGGTACTGCTTCTTTTTTAGCAGGTTCCTCCTTCTTTTGTGGTTTAGGCTTTGCTGCTGGCTTTTTGGCTTCAGTCGAAGGAGTAGCTGTCTTCTTTGTTTCTTTAGGAACCTTTTTGATGTCCTTTTTGGCTTCTTTTTCTTCCTTCTTAATTTCCTTCTTCTCATCTTTTTTAGCTTCCTTTGGTGGAGTATCTTTCTTTACTTCCTTCTTAGTTTCCTTCTTCTCTTCCTTTTTCAACTCTTTTTTAACTTCTTTCTTGATCTCTTCTTTTTTGGACTTTTCCTCTTTTTTGATGGGTGTTTTCTCCTCTTTTTTAGAAACGTCTTTCTTTGGTTTTTCTTTTTCCTCTTTCTTTTCCTCGGGTTTTGCTTTGACTTCCTTTTTCACTGGCTTCTCCTTTGACACTTTTGGTTTTACATCTGTACCTTGTTTTTCAGGAGTTTCAGATTTTACTAATTGTTCTTCTTTACTTGTTACGTCTTTTTCCGCCACTATAGGTTTGGTCTCCACTTTTGCTGGTTTCTCTTTTTTAACTGGAGCTTTCTCTTTGCTTTCCAACTTCTGAGGCTTTTCCGGTGCTGGACTAGGCTTTGTAGGCTCCGGTGTTTCTTCTTTAGATTCTTTTCTGACAGGCTTGCTTGGTGGTGTCTTTGCAGCAGGCTTGAGACTCTCCTTGCTGTCTGTGCGTTGTTTCAACTTTGCCTGTTTCACAGCTGGACTAGCAATGTTCCCAGTTAGATCTTTTTGTGTAACCATTGGTTGTTTAAGGAAGTCTAAGTGTTTGAGTTTTTCTAGTCCTTCTAAAATATTGTATTGGGTGCTGTTTCCAGGAAACAGAACTCGGATTATTTTTTCTGTAGGATTATCTGGATGCCACACAATCAGAGATGAAACAGAGGTGAAGTAGGATAATGGAATGTCTAGTTCTTGGCCATTTGGTAGCAGGAATTCTGCTTTATCTTTGTTAGTACCACTCCACTGCTGCATAAAATATTGCATCTCTTTGCTATTTTTGACAGGATTAAGCACATACATCTCAAGCTTGCCAACTCCCATTTTCTGAAATAAAATGATGGGGTCAATGGTATTTCCCACGTTTCTGAAAAGAGGTTCTGGTTTCATAGACAATTTATTTAAATACTGGAGAGTTAAAGAAGCTTCTTCTACACTCCTTTTTACTCTAAAGCTAGGATCCAGGTTCTTCAGGTTCTCAGGTACATTAAGGAATACAACTCCTAAATCAGGTGAGATGAGATTTTTCATCCAGTCACTGTTGGTAGTAGACCCTTGGGATTGTTCCTCTTCTAACTCAGCTATCTTTCGCTGAAGCATGCTGTTGATTCCTGGTAGGTTGTCATCTCCAATGTGAGTGAGCAGAATGGAATCTACCCTGTCCAAGTGCCGGATAAGTTTCCAAAAGCAAGATTTTCTTTCGGATCCTCCATTGATAAGCATGTTGAATCCATTCACTGCAAACAATGCTGAGTCCCCTCTTCCTCCTGGGAAAATATAACAGCAGGGTTTGGAGAGTTTCAAGAAGCCTCCTGAGGTTGGAGGTTCCAAAATGTCAAAGGGTGATGGCACTTCTACTGATTCTGAGAGATACTCTGTGAATTCAGAGAGTCCTTCCATTTCGGGCAATATGGAAGCTGAGTTGAGTTTAATGTTAATAAAGTCTTGAAGGTTGTGTCTGTCAAGGTTGGAATTTTTCCAGTCCCCTTCCTCAGGGCAGAAAAGAGTTAGGCTGGCTTTGTTGGCAGGGTGTGTGGTGCTCAATAATTCACCAATCTAGGATTGTAAAACAAAAATACAAGAAGATGCATGTAAATTCATTTTTAATGACAATTAATGCCAGAACATAGTATTTCCTGATCAGCTAGATAAAACCTTTTTCATTCACACTGGTGAGTACCTGTTCCAGAAGCTAAACGAACCTGCTACCACAATTGCTTTACTACTGTATTTTTTTTAAATAAAAAGAAGGACCTTATTCCTGGTCCCTATTGCCCAAAGGATGACAGTACCTCAAGATTCCCCCTTCCCTCCTCCACCTTTTACAGGAGGATGGTACAAGCTTTTATACTGAGAGGGTATGAGGACTATAAGGCTAATGCTGCCAGCGCTGCCACTATTTCTACCATTGTCTCATGAGTGTCCCTGCTGCTCCACTCCATCCAGAAAAGCCAGCCAGTTCTTTCTGCAGACTGGCTCCTGAAAAGCCAGCATCGCTCCCAGATTAGCCCAACTGACTGCAGGAGATTTTCCAGAACACTAAGAAATAAGTTATTGCTTCAGACATGTGAACAGCTACAAGTTTTGTATTTCTGAGACTATGAGGTACAGGGCTAAAGAAAAAGGCAGAAAAAAAGTGTTAAGGTTAAAAATGCTCTTGTCATTATTTTGATTTCAAACTCATGGACCACAAAAGTTGAAATCTAGAATAACTCCATTAATTTTGACAGTATTTGGTAACATGCTAGTCCTAAAACCAGCTGCTGAAACAAAGACACAGAAAACAAGAAGTTACGTGCCATGATATGAAGAGATGTTGTTCTATTCCAGTCTGAACTGAAAACAATATTTGCAAACAAACAAACATGAAAAAGTATGACATATTTTATACCTTCTCCCAGTCCCACAGATACCTTCATTTGACCTTTTATTTTTTTTGACTGATAATTAGGTTAAATGCAGCCCATTTACGTTCCATTTGCACTTAACAAAGAGACCATCAAACTATGTAAACTTCTTTTTTAAAGAAGTAATTCAGACATAAAATGTCAGTGCAAAACATGCCAGCACAGCATCATGAAAAATGCCACCAACTTCTTCACAGAGACTTAATTGCCACTTTGAGCTGAAAGAACAGTTTTCATAAAGATGATATAGATTATGCTACAGCAAAATAATTTGAACGTGTTGGAGCACAAGCAGAACCAGCAGAAGAAATTAATATATAAAAAAATAATGATGTTCGATTGCAGTAGATCAATTTGGGCCTCCGTGTGTGTATATCTCCTTTCCTTTCTTTGTGTTGCATAATTTATTTTCAGCATTTACCAGAAATAAAACTCAACAAAGATGCAGTGGCTGTCATCCAAACAGAAATAATCCAACCAACACCTAAATGAAGCAGAAAATAAATACTTTCTATCTTCTTTTGTCAGCCTTACTTAATATCCAAACCATTTGACAGGAGTATAAATAAATCTCACCCATATGTCACAGACATGTCTTCATCTGAAAAGAAGCAAAGAAAAAAACAAAGCACAACAAAATAAAAGGAGAAAAGGCTGAACAGGATGAAAGATAAGGAAAATGGGAAAACCATTCCTGTTGTTTTGTTCATTGCAGAAACAAGAAAAGTGGGGCAGCAGAGACCACAGCTCTGAAATGGATTTAGGATCTCAAGTGTACACCTCATGCTGTGTCTCTGATCAGGATTGAAAACACAGTATTAGGGAGAGACAAAAGTAGTAAAAGATCACTTCCTCTGGATTAATAAATCCAAGTCTGTTGCACATTTAAGGAGATAACTTGAGTACAGACTGTTTCTCATGTAGGGTCAATTTTCTGGCTAGACAAAAAAATCACATGGTAATACACTGGGCTAATGAATATGCTGGGCCAAGGTTTGGGGTTAGTCCTCTCCAGTTTATATTATACCATATTAGGATTTCTGCTTCATACTCCTAAATTCTGACTTCCTTTGCTCCCAAAAGTTGGCACGTATCATGCAGACAATGTTAAACCACCGGTAGTGCAGGCCAATGAAAAGCTGGAAAAAAGTTATTCCAGACATAGATCATATCTGTTAGGGACAGCAAGTTCAGGAATGCCCCAGAAAAGGCCTCAATGGATTTGCATTTCAAATGGTGACACCAAGAATATTGACAGTTCCACTGCTTACGCTATTTGATAACACAGAGATGTAACCGCTCCTTCTCTTCTCTGGATTCAAAGACATTCTGGGAGCAAAGACATATATCTGTAAACCTGATTGTCTTTCAAGCACTGAGAGGCATCTGTTGAGGAATCTTCAAGTTTTAAAGGTGTCATAGACAGTGAAGACGAACAGCAAGTTGGCCGCTCAGAGAGAACACAAGACTGTTTCCTACCCTGGACCACAAAGGTAAAAAGAAAGGTTTTTCTCTGCTAGCTGTTGTTGCAGAGGCAGTGGAATAAGACATCTTTAATCTTCTGGCATCAGAGGAGTTGAAAATACCACTTTTAGGCATTGCCTGAAGGGGGTTCTGCAGGCTAGAGATGGATATCTGAATTAGACTTCATAAAAGTATCCTCCAAAGGTGTTTACTTATTTATAAGCACATTCCTTGACCATAGTTCAGGTTTGGTCTAGTGAAGTAAAAATGGGCAGAGGCCAGAAACATCAACTCAACACAGTATCCATCAAACTTTACATGTTTATAGAATCATAAAACCATTTAGGTTGGAAAAGACTGTTAAGAACATTGAGTCCAACTGCAAACCTAACACTTCCAAGTCCACCAGGGTCAGGACAGCACAGGAATTCTTTCTTCCGATCACCACTTATAAAAACATTAACCACTTTTTTGTAGCCCTTTTGTCTAACAATTTTTCCCATTTGTAGATCACCTAAAAATTTCCCAGTAATGAGTCCATTTACAAAATATTGCATACACAGACTGCAGTATGAAAATGTGATCTTTCTTTGCTTTTATGACATCTTGTAGAAGCAGTAAAAGCCCCAGGCTTCAGAAACAGTAAGCTGGAAGCCAACGCTTTCAAAGAGCCTTGCCAGCTGCCTGGTGAGCCTGCTGCCAGCTGCAGAGACGAGCCAAGTGAGCCTTACTCATAGCCCACAGGAGCACACCCTGCACGCCCACTACCGTAGCAATCCCTCGGCAGATGTAACTCATGGCCAACCACCCCACTCTGTTTTCCAGCCAACAATTTTGCTTCCTAACGGTAACGGTAGGATTTGCCCTTGGTTTTGCATGTAGTCATAATGTGTCACTAATTAGCCAGAGATGCAAGGAGCTTGGCTTTGCAATTTCATAGAAAAGTAACTCTGCGAACTGCCGGTGAGTTTTAGGCGTTAGGCGTGTTTGAGAGAGCAGGAATCCAGCTCTTTCCCCAACTCTACAATCGTATGTCGAACAAAGAGGCTTTGATAATAGGATCAAATGGATACAATAAGGTCACGCTGGAGCTCATGCAAAGTTTGCTTTTTCAGTGCTGAACTTTCAAATCTCACTCCACAGACATGCTCTCAATTAATTTTGGAAACTAAATTCCTAGGGATGCAGCCGTACAGTTTATCTAGATATATATACTTAACACAGAGGCCAAATTAAGTGTGACAGCTTGTTTACTATGGGCTCTTGCCCTATGGGAGCTTTCAGACACAGTACATTAAGCAAGACAGCAAAATAACAAGTAATGGAACAAATGGCATTAAATACTGGCATATTTCATACTACCTTTTTGGTACATAAAAATCTCAAAATTTACCAATTTCACTGGCCAAATTTTAAGCACTAATATAAAGAAGCCAAGCAGGTAGGTGGTGCAAAAAACTACAGCTATTCCAACAGACAGCCTCTGTCTTATTTAATGTTGCCTACTACTTAGCTGCCACCAGGCAAGAACCTGGTGTCAACTTCAATTGGATTGCTTTGTATGTGCACCTTAGATAAACAACCTGTATATTTCAAACACAGTACTATCTCCTTCCATCGTTTAAAAGTTCCTTGATTTTCACTTTCTGGAAGTTACAATTTAATTCCCCAAATTAAAGTTTAGTTCTTTTGTTAAGCAATTTACTTCAAATCTATAGTAATTAAATAAAAGTTTTGAAAGAAAGCCTGTAATGAAGAGTAAAGAGCATCAGCATCAGGCTGCCAATGCTACTCTAAAAACTCAGAGAGCCATTTTTAGTTTTCTAGAAACCTCTGCCATCACATGACAACGTATGGAAGACACTTTTCTGAACACACCTCTTGGTCCGTGAAGATCTCAATGAAGTTCTGAAAGGAGAAGGACCCTGACTGAAGAATGAGTTCTCCTGTGTTTTCAAAGCACTGTCCAGTTAGTACAAGGAGTTTGTGTCTTGCAGCATCTGTGATCATTAAGCGCACCTAGAGTGAAGGAGAGAAATACATCAATAATGGGAGTTACCATGTGTTTCTATATTCTGCTGAGAACGTGCAGTTTACCTCTCCTAACGTAGAACATGTTTTGCACCAGAGTCTCCCAGGACTGTCAAAACATTACCAAGTTTTAACGCTGTTTAGTAAAGACGACGAGAAAGGTGCAAAAGGGAAAAAAAGAAGAGACAAGAAGTAAATAGAGAGAAGGTCTGATGAATAAACCAAACTAATGACATGGAAAAAAGTGCAAGGAGCAGAAAAGAATAAAATTTGAATGAAAAAATAATATTTTCAATGAACAAACACATTCTTCGTATAACTCCTGGTGAATTTTAATGGGACTGTATCAGGACAGCCTTGGCAAACCATGTCCCATGTGCTAATGAAGGACAACTGCATGTGTCCGACTCAGTTTTTGGGAGGCTGCTCTGCTTTTCCCGGAGTACAGCACAACTTGCCATTCAGTTATGAAAATGTCGCTGAAAAGTAACAGCTACAAATCACAAGTAAATGTGCCATATTTAGGCACTTATTCTGTTGTAACCTGAATCATCCAGAAAGTTAAGGGATGATTCTGCTTCACCATAATCATAAACTCAAACTTCAAGCACTCAAATACAGTCACACGCACCATTCCATCTCATCATATCACTAACTACTCATTACTTCGCTTGACCCTCACTACAGCTACTAATAATTCCTGTTCCCCCCCAAGGGAGAGGTTTACTTGCTTGCTAAGAGAAATCCATACATTCAGTATACTTCTGTTGGGTGAATTCAACTTAAATTTAAGAACAAAACTAAACAAAACTGTGTAAGATTCTGTACCGTTGAGTAAATTTTTTGCACATATTTCAAAAGTCATGTCTGACACTGAAAAATCAATTCAGCTAACAGTAAGGTATGAACTTCAAGTGCACTAATTCCTCTGTTTAAGGAGAAATTATGTTAAACCAGAATAGTGATTCCAGAACAAGGCTATCCACGTATTAAACAAAAAAAGCAGCGTCCATCTGAGACAACTCCACATGATACTGCATCCAAGCTTTATCTCCATGGAGATGACGTCATCACCTCAGCTCTCCTAGCAAGCTATTCTTTCAAATTTTTATATTGATTGTTAAGCAATCAGTTGTTCTAAATAACCCCTGCTCACACCAGGGGAGGCTGAGCCAGGAAGGCTCAACCTGAATTTCTGCTGTGTGTCAGCACAAGTAGAAAAGAGGCACTGAAGAATATTTATCTGAAAGAAGATCCCAACTCTGCCACATTTTCATTGTTATTTTATTAAGTAAGTGACCCCGATGCTGAGCAGCAGAAAGTTTCTTTAATTAAACACAGGACTAATGCTGGTCCATCACTTATTGCACTAAATAATTATAAAATCAGCAATATCCTTGATGGATTGAGTGTACCTATTTCTATTTCAGACAAAAACAGTGATAAGTGCAGCCGGCTGCCTGATATGTGTTGCTCAAATCTTGTCTGTTTTAGCTGTATTAAAACCATAAAGGAACTGGCTTCCTCCTCTATGTTTTCTCTTGTTGCTAGCAGCAGTGCTGGGCAGTGTGCCAACTTATGTGTAAACTCACCAGGTTTTCCAACAGCAAAATTATTTCCTGACTTTTGAATCACTGATATGTGACTGTCACATAATTCCTCTTCAATGTATTTTATTAATTAGATGATGAAATACATTCTGCAGAGCTAGCAAACTATGGCAAGAAGAAAAGTAAATAAATGCTTGCAGATTACAGAGCATAATGTATGATACATGTGGAAGACCTTCAATAGACACATAAATTCTGTGTCTGGGTATAACCAAGGCTTCCCGAAGGACTACCAGAAATTTGTCTCCTGGTTTCAAGACCACTCCATTTCAGAAGAAATACTGCAAGGTGATGATTCTGTTCAGCTTTACCCTTGGTTGAAGTCCCAAATTGTTTGAAGGATGCAGACAGCAAGATGTAGCCTCAGTCAAAATGGAGGTAAGACGGAATGTGAAGAGTGTCAGCAGATCAGTGGTTTCCCAGGCTCGTGGTACAGTCGCAGGAGCGTTAAAGAAGTGAGGTCTTATTAAGAAGAAAGTAACTGTTCATGGGGGTTTCAGAAATTCGTTTTCTTTGGGAACCTACCCTCTCTCTCCCTTTGGGCCTCTCTCTTCTGGGA
Organism: Tauraco erythrolophus; assembly: GCF_009769465.1. Taxonomy (NCBI): domain Eukaryota; kingdom Metazoa; phylum Chordata; class Aves; order Musophagiformes; family Musophagidae; genus Tauraco; species Tauraco erythrolophus. The sequence continues at coordinate 31,515,487 of NC_141496.1, forward strand.
CATATTTTGGCATGTGACAGAACATGACAGCAGTTTGGGCAAAATCATGCTCAGACTACCATCAACATGGCTATTACCAGCCAGATTAGCAGGATTTCTTTTAATATCCTTTTCCCCCTGGCCCCCCCCCCCCCCCCCCCCCGCCCCCAAATGGACAGATTCAAGCTCCTCTTCTGGTGAAGTCAGAGCTCCACGGTATATCATTATCTCCCCAGATGCAACCTGGAAATCTCTTGATATATGAAACTAAGTTTTCTATTTACCATAATGGGCAGAGCACATCTATTCCAACCTCTGATTTAATTCTCCTGCCTCTTTCTTATTGTCTTTTTCTGGCTTGTGTCAAGTCAGAGTCTTCCTTAGCCAGTCAAGGTAAATCTCAGCTTGTAACTTCTGGCTGTGAACAGTTTGGCAAGATGAAAGCAGAGAAAAGAGTGTCTCCCACAGCCTAGTGAGAGGAAATTAACAGTAACCTAGCCAAACACCTTCCAGAGCCAAAGGAGTACAGTCAGGGCTCAGAAATCACTAATGGGGCCTCAGGCTGTGTTCTTCTAGGTGGTCATCCATCAACGGTATGATGAGCAACAGCAACAGAATGTCATGACTTCTAGCTGTTCCTTTGGCTCTTCCCTTCCTCCCTCCCTCCCTACACACACACACACACGCACACACACTTTATAACTTTCTACTCTGAATGTCTGCATGTATTAAGAACTGATACACAGCTGACCCCTTGCTCCCTACCAATTACCTCTAATGCCTTTTAAGAGATTTTCATGCATAGTTTTTTCATGAATGAGCTGCCATTAACTGAAGTGACTTACTTATTTAAACTTTTACAACTTCTGAAATTTCATTTGTTTTGGAGTCCTTCCTCCTTTTTGTGTTTAATATTACTTAAGGTTGGTAACTAAACAGATCTTTCACTACATACTACAAACAGAGCTGCTTCATTTCCCAACAGAAATGGTACTAAGCCAGCACTTCCTAGCACAGGCTAGCAATGCAGTTATCCCTATTTTTTCAACCTTCAATGTCACTAGCTACATTTGTCAATTTTATCTTTGAGCTACACGCTCAGTTCTTTGCTGTACTCTAGTGAGTTTATGAGGAACTGGCAGTCCTCTTCTGGTGCACTCTCCAGAGTCCATTGATCATGTCACATGCTTTTGAAGGACGGATAGATCAACCTAGAGTCATCACCACATAGCTCGTAATTATTCTCAAAGACCTAAATTTGTCTCAGGTTATCTTCAGGCACTTTTTCATGTATAAAATAGGCATCCAGAGCTACCAGAAAATGGAAAAGCAAAAGAAAAGCAGATGCAGTTTAAACACAGCTGCCTCTATCAAGAAGGGAATTTGGTGCACTGTGAGCAAAGGAGTGCTGGGATCAGTCCTGTGTTTCTGTCCTATGCATATGATGTTTGTCAAGAGTCTGAGAAACCAGAGAGAAATTGAGGGAGGGCTGATGTTTTTGTGATATTTGCTCCTAAAAAGTGCTTTCATCCACAGTTAGGACCTGCACTTAGTCTCCTAAGACTCTGAAAGACGGTATTGGGGTTTGTCAGTCACTAAGCTCAAAGGCAGTAACTGATATTCAAGAATCATCTCAACTACATCTGCTTCACTGCTGTCATCGTGTCCACTTAATGGAGCTTTTATGACACATTCAATGAAGTACTTCCAACTCACCTCAGTACTAACTGCTTCATCTGAGGGATTGATCAGGACTACGGTTTCTAGGACATCACTTCTGTGATGAAGAATCTTCTGACCTGCAAGCACAGAGAGAAAAAAAAAGAAAAAGAAATTAAATTCAACCAGCATGGTTTAAACCAGCAGTTTCCATGAGCATGTTGTACATCCCACTGTGTGACAGCTCTCTGGTCACCCAGAGCACTGCTTGTCTCTTCAGAAACACCCATGGCGTGTGGTCCTATGGGCCAGAAACACTGCCCCAGAAAATCCAAGGTCATGAAAACCTGGCAATAGCACCAGGTCCTGTCCCTTCCTGCTGTCCAGAGGAGCCTCTGTGACTCACCTGGTGGGGATCAGGGACTGTGGGCACCATCACCAGCTGAGCATCTGGCCCTGTATTTTCATGGACATATCTACATCATAGATACAGCCATGATTACACAGTCCTGTAACATGCCCAGGTGGTTTTAAATGAGCTTTTTGAGGAACTATTAGCGGCTTAGCTGCAGCAGAAGTAGGAAAGTCAGCATGGGCTGCAAACTTCCTCTGCAGAAGCAAAGTGAATACTTGGGCTGTATGCTGGTGCTGCCCACCACGGCTAACAAGTACGATTTGTGAGACAAGCAAATCTCGTCTCCGCTGCCCACCACCGCCAGCATCACCCTGCATGGCCCTCCAGTGAACCATGGGAGGGCACCCGAGCCAGGCAATGTCCCACACAGACACCCCCACCCCAGCCGCACCAAATGAACTGTGTGAAAGCTGGGACCCGCCCTGCCGAAACTCCCCTTTTAGCCTTCCAATAATATTGATTAACATCGGGACACTGCGAGAAATTCCCTATGGGGAGGGTTGGGCGTGGTAGGACACTTGCTGCGCTGCCCTGCTTCATCTTCCTCCGGCTTACAAAAACCGTAGTGAGCAACGAGAGCAAAGGGGCGTACAAATAACAGCGAGCTCCTGAATGAATAACGTCTGGGCAAGTCTGGAGCAGCCTTCGCAGCCCACTGGCTTTCCTACTCGGTAGTCTGTCTCTATTTAACAGTGATATTCATCTGACCGGGAGTGGATGCCAGAAAAACACAACAGGACTCTTGACATTTTTTTTTTTTTCTTATGTTAATTGGCAAGTTCTCATCAGGGTCTCTTTCTGTGAGAACTGCAGTGAGATTAATTAGCAGCCGTATTGTCATTCAGAAATCCAGACTGGTAATTAGTGAAAAAAAACCCAGAAGAGCTGTCCCTTCCGAGCAAACTGCCTGGTGCAGTATTAATCAATTAAAATAATTAATTGCGCTTAAAAGGAAGTAGGAGGGACACGGAACAAGTCACCTATTTGCCAACTTGGAAAAACTCTCCTGTAACGAGACGTAAAATAACGAGGCCGAGAATGGCCACGCTGAAAGAAAGGAGCTCCGCATGCCTGAGAGCACCAGGCGGGCTGGGGGCAGCCGGGGGAGAAGTTGGGGGGGGGGGGGGGAGTCTGGGAGAGAGGGCAGTTTGGCAGGGGGATTCGGCGGGGGGGCAGCCGGGGAGAGCAGTCTGAGAGGGGGGGAGCCGGGGCGGGGCGGCAGCCTGAGAACGGGGGGGAGTCGGGGGGGGGGAGGGCAGCCTGAAATGGGGAGGAGTCGGGGGGAGGCCCCCGACCCTCCCCAGGGCACCCCCCGACCCGGGCAGCGAGCCCTGCCTGCGCCCGTGGTCCTCTCCTCCTCCTCCTCCTCGCCCTGCCTGCGCCCCTCCTGCCCTCCTCCTCCTCCTGCCCTCCTCCTCCTCCTCCTTCTCGCCCTTCAAACTCGCAACGTGCTCAGTCTTTTGCTGTCGCTCTGGGGAATCTCTGCGTTTATAAACACAGGAGCTTGCAATCAAAGGATAGAAAGTGAAGAAGGGGAAAAAAAATGTTCTCAAGTAAAACGTGAGACGGGGTTGTAGTTTACTCTCTTGTGCATGACAGTGCCTAGAGACATTCTGGATAATAATCTAATTTGTTTGAAGAAACCTAGTTTCTTAACATATATTCTTTTTGCTATACTTCCTTGAAAGAAGGAGATAGACTGTGAATCACAAAAGGGGAGGAGGGCAGGTCTCCCTCTGCAGCATCCAGTTCTGGCATTACTCTTTGTAATTCAATTTATTTTTATAGCTCTGCTTCCTTGCCTAACAGGAATGCATATACAAGACTACGTTCAATAAAACATCCAGATGACTCTGCTACCACAGACTCCTTCAGATGTTCTGCAATCCGATATTTTAGTTATTCTGCAGATTTCCCTCAAATGAAGAGATGATGTGGAGTTTATTGAATCTAGTCTTTACTGTTGGTAAGGAAACAAAAGAAAATTGTCACCCTCTGGTTGCCACAGATATTTCTCACTCAATAGTTGGTGACACAGAATGCACACTTTGCTTCAGGCCAGACTAATCCTCGTATATGATTAGACATTAATACATTAAACACAGGTAGAAAAGAAATGCAATTAGCCACGTGCAAAGTTAGGCAAAGATGCATAGTGTCCACCACGACTCAAAAGCACCTACTTTGGACCTCACTGAAGCTGCTTCAAGTCATGTATCTGTGTAGCTGGGACAGATTTGACCTGAGCAGTCGCAACTCCTGCTGACCAGCACCCATGGTGGTCACTTACATCTGACGCTCCCATGGGACAGACACACAGCTCCAGTGGTTGCATAGTTTCATGCCCCTTGAGACTGATTTCCAGAGGCACGTGTAGAGGTCTGCACCACGTGCACGGTGCCTGTTCAGAGCTGCATGCGTGACCGCCTCCCTCTTCGACTCCTCGGCATCAACATGTGTTACTGCTTATCATACAGGGTGGGGACCTGGCGCTGGCTGTGTGAGCCGCTGCGAGGGCTCCCATCCCACGTAAAGCTTGGGAAGTTTGTGGCTACTCGCTGATATGAGTAACATACTCCCATGCCACTGCTTGAGAAATTAAAAAATGTGTCTCTTTTAAAACTATTTACAATTTTGCAAAAGCAACACAGGCTTACTGCCCAGGTTGATACCCTGAGATGCTCAGCTGGTATGAAGGAAAGTCTCCCATGGGAACAATTTTATCAAACAGAAACGAACCCTCACAGTGCGGGGGCAGAAAGCAGCAATAGCATTTCACAAATTGGCACGAGACTGCGACTTACTAAACTACGGATAGAGTGGGAAAATCTGAGACTCGTGTAGAAGATCTGGGGTTGCTTTAAATTAACTCTGTAGGACTGTTGCAGCCCATCTCTACACATTTGACAGAATGTTTCTGTGATGTGTCAAAGGAAGAAAGGAAGAAACTTCCAGGTTGCTCAGGAGTGGCTGGGTGGATAGGTTTTACCTGCTTATAGTTTCTGGAAAACAAGTTGAAGTCCTATCTAAAGACTTTCAGAAATAAATAGTAATTGTGTTTGGAAGAAATCTAAGTATCTGCTCATCCTTGATTTTATTAAGTAAAGCTTCAAATTAAAACTAAATACGAATAAAGAGTCTTGTCAGCTGTTCGATTCAGAAGTAAAGAGCATGTGACACTTGCTTAAAGGGTGATTTCCACATGCATCGCTCCAGCTCCTATAGCCATAGGATCCCATTGCTCCCCTACTCGGACAAATATCAATGACCTTTACAGAAGGGTTATTGAGACGGGGATAGCATCAGTAACATTTCCTAGAGAAGTGATTGAATAGGTTTCTAACTTACACAGTGGATCTTTTCAGGCCAATCAAGCAGCATGATCAGGGGGCCCACTTTGAATATGTTAAATTTGTGCAAACACAAAATGCAAATGAATGGCAAGGGAAAGAAAGCAAGCCCTCCTTCAAGTCTTGTTTAATCAAGGATCACTACTGACACGCTTCACACTGGGCATGCCTGTGCAACGCTAGCCCATGGGGGTGGATGCTGTAGGCAACAAGATACTCAACAGAGGGCTTCCCATCAGCCTTTCCCACCACCCCAGATGGAGACACCAGCACTCACTCACTCCCCGTCAATGCCATTCCCACACAAAGTAAATGCAGAGGAAGCAGGCAAACCTTTCCTGTGATGATTCTTGGCAGAAAGGGTGAAGGTAGAATACCTTCTCCCTGAAGATGCTAGCTGTTTGACGTCTGAGCTGGCATTCAAACACAACTCTTTAGCAACTTTAAACATATTTTCCCTTTCATTGTAAAGAACTTTAAGGTATTGTTTCACTGTCAGAAGACGTGATTGCTGTGTTACGCAAGTCACCATGCTGGGTGGCATTAGCAGACGGCACAGCTTGCAAGGCTTTCTAACAAAACCTCCCACAAGCCATAACTAGGCAGTGAACAATCTGCAGCTGGAAACGCTCCGTGCTCTGCACTTGTGAGTAGCTCCAAAGGCATGGCCCCTGAGCTGCCCCTGTCTTGTAGAGGAATTTCTGGACATTGAGGGGAGAAAAATCCTCCACAATGAACCATATAACATCCATTCCTAAAGTTCATTCTTCATCTCTGAGAAGATATCTTTAATAGACAAATACAATCACTGAGGAAAAGACCTTTTCCCAACAGCACAACACTGCATTGGAGAAACAGCAACGTGCAACCTTGTTTCTCAACATGTCGGGTATAGATGGCAGGAAAGCCTTGTTGTATTTAATTCCTACTCAGGACAATACCCTGTTGATTAATATCCACACATAGTAACATCTTAAAAGCTTTAGCCCTCGTTGCCTTTACATCCATGGTAGGCAAAAGCTGGATGACTGAAAAATACTAATAGCTAAGCATCTCATATATATGAGCCTATAGGGGGCTCGGAGGTGAGGTAGGGGAAGAGAGAAGGGGTTTTACACTCTGTTTCTATGCATCCAAGAAATAAAGGTCAAGGCACGGGCAAATCAGACAATCTTTTACATTTAGTTAATTTGGTAGAAGAAAATAAGCCTTTAGCAAAAACAGAAGTAATAAATAGTCTGAGGAACACAAGAAGGTTCTTAACCACTGAACAAGAGGTCAGACGGAACACGGTTTTTGAGCTGCTGGGACTCTGAAAGACAGTATTGTGGTTTGTCAGTCACTATGCTGGAAAGCAACAACTGATGTTCAAGAATCATCTCAACTACACTTGTTTTAGATTTACCATGTCTGATGAAGGTTGTCAGAAGGTTATCATATCCTTTGCACATGATATATTTAAAGCAACAAATTCCTTTGGAAAAAAAGGAACTTTTTGCCTAGGCAACTATAATGCAATAACCATACATTTTAAGTAACTTCAAATTCCTCATTGTTTCACCTTCTTTTTCTAGTGGGGAATTAAAATTTGTCCTCCAAAAAAGATGTGTTAACCTTGTGTTCAGCGTGGTTGCTCTCTGTTATCAACAGAGTTATTTAGAGTTCTGGATGACTGGTCATCTGATGGTTGCTGTTTCTTACACTAACTGAATAAATCTATTTTTCCTTGTTTTCAACACAAAGATCAGTGGGCATAAATTGTCAAATAAAGCTGTAATTGCGACCAGCCCCCAAACTTCCCCAGCGTCAACCTGGAGGCACTACATTGCGCCAATGATTCCAGACCAAGGAGAAAGGATCAAGATCCGCTTTTACAGGATATTATCAATTATCTGACAAAATCTTGTGTAAATGATAGGAAGCACTCCATCCCCTTCATCTTCTCCATTGAGACAGGACCACCAGAGCATGTTAAGTTTCTTGTCGACCTACAGTGAAAGCTGGAGAAAAAGGTGAGTGTATAGCATTAATCAACGTAGTGGGTTTTACAGAATGGCCAAAGCAAATCCTGATGTTGTGAAAATATGGAGTTGTGTATCTGCAAGCGAGAAGAAAATGATTTGCAGACTCGATGGAGAAATGGCTGTATAACTGCCAGGCACTGGACTACAAGAGCAGAACTTCAGAAAGCCCCTTCCAGGCACACTCTGAAAGCCCCACAGGTGATGCTGGTGGCTGCAGAGGCTAACCAGTCAGTCTTGTAATTAGTGACATGATGGAGAGTGGATAACACAGGCATAACCCCATTTACATCAGAGAAGATAGATTCACTGCCTCCAGGGCTCAACGCAGCCCAACGACTTCTTAAATTTAAGCTGTGTGCAAGGAAGGTATAGTCATTTTTTCGAGCAAGAACTCTTACATATATATGAATACTGGAATACTTTACACATTTCTAGGTGAAAGTAAAATCCATACCTGCTAGGATGCTGAGTTGGCGTGACAGCTGTGAACAGAAAGTCAGCTCTACTAACATTGCTGAGCCCTCTGATGGTGACAAAGATTTGGAAGTGACACTGACTGCAAAGTGTGACTGTTTTCCTTGTAATTCTTTAAACCTGCTTGCTCTGAACACAATGGTTAGTTCAGATTCATATCTAATGTTACGTGATTTTATAGAGAATTATATGTTGTCTCTGCAAAGTTAGGTTAATCTTTCTTGCATCTGATCTGCTGGAATACTGAACTGTGTTGTGACTCTGCAGGAAGCATTAATCCCTGTTTTATCTTCTCCCTCTCCCTGCAAAAATGGAATTCATTTTCAGGTTTCATATGGTTCAGCTGCAGCTTGCTGATATTTAAACGTTTTTCCTCCTCACACGTGACGTGCAAACAATTTATTAACTACAAGTCCTGGGAGGCAATGTCCTGCAGCGTATTGTATTTTAGGATTTTTAAGCACACTTTTATTTAATGAAAAAAGGCTAGTTGCATATAATTTCATTACAGTTCTTGGGTAAGTCCTTCTCCGTCAGATCTCATTTGAGTTTGTACTTCCAGCTAATAATAGAGCCCTGAAAGTGGAAGGCTAGAAAGAAAGAAGACGATGATACAGCCTGAACAGTAACTGCAAGATTCAGCCTCCAGTTCCTGTACACGAAACCCAGTCTGCCAAGCGTTAGCAGCGAGGGAAAGCAAGCCGACCTGTTTGCGCTAATATTCATAGCTGGATCCACATCTCCTGCTTTAAACTTTAATCTCTAATTCTTCCAGACTTAAGAACAGAGCTGTGCTAGGAGCTGCTGCAAGAACCGCAAGTGATTGCAGGGGACTTCACTGCTCTCTGACCCGTTCCCACTGAAAACCTCCTCAAGTAAATTCAAGGCATTGAATCATCTTTTCACACACCCTGTTGATCCATAGACTAATTGTATCAACTTTTCACACTAAATATTGATTTCTTGCACTATTTGCCAGCTTCGTGTGACATCTAATTTGCTGTCAAATACAGCCATTTATCAAGTGGAAGCGAACTGCTGGCCTTTCACTCCAATCTGTTACTGTCAGGGGCAAATTATTACCCTCAACTGTCATTCCTCACCTTCAGAAACAGTTTTTCACATAATTCTTGACGTTTTACAATTTCAGGGCTGTATGAAGGACTGCTAAAGCATTAAAAATCTCTTCTGAGCAAAATAATACTACAAAAAGTACTCTGAAAAATAAGGTGAGGCAAATCAGTCTAAAGCAAAATAACAATAAAAGTTTATACATTATATTTTTAATGCCTACTAAAACAGATTTATCTCACAAAACAGGGATATCACACAAAAACCGAACCAAGTACCTTAGGGATTTCATTATCGATTTCACTGAGACTCTGGACAGGAGTGAAATTTAAAACCCAGGTTGCTGAAGACCTCAATAAAATCAGAGTCAAAGAGATGAAGAATACACCTCCTGTTTATATACTGAACTTGCAACAGTAGTGGAATCTAATGCTCCTGATAAATGGGTTCACCCTTGACTTTGCTTAGAAAAAAAAACATATCCAGTAGTCAGTCAACAGCACCAATCTGTTCAACGAGTTCAGCTGCAAGTTGCTGCTCGCAAATTCGCTACTGACAAGAAAAAGACAAGCCTCTTCTTGAACTGAGTGACTGTAATTATTGGAATAATTCATTGACTGGGAAACCAAACATTCTTTATCCATCCTACAATAACCAATTATTGCCAATACCTAAGATGTCATATTTCTGAGGGAACTACCCCATATGCCAACCAGTTGTTGTGGAGAGAGCAGGTCCCTGGCAGCAGTCTTGGCTTTCTCATTTGATGCCTAATTGTTACTGTAGTCAGGCATGGCTACCTCTGAATTCTACCATTTCTGTTCTTCCGTTGACCTGTGTCATTTACAATCCACATGGTAATCCCTGGAGCTGTCCTGGCCATTTTTATCAACATGGAAATCTTTGTATGTAGCTTTATGTCTTATTCTTCAATTGTTCTGCCCCTAAAGCCTTTTGATATCAATTATACAGTCTTTTCCATTATTTTCAAGGCAATATGTACAATATGTTAATGTTCCGTATAAACAAAACTCGGGATCTTCCTCCAAATTACTGACAGTTCAGAGCAGCTTCCTGCAGTGCCTGTTTTAATCTTGTCTAGGAATATTTCCACATACTGGTTTTATAGATTAAAACTCCAGAGACACTGTGGTCTCTGAACAACTACCCTCACAATGAATTTTATCTTTAGAACACATCTGATAAGTGTGAAAGGATTTTAACCCCATGAAATAGAGATAAGGAAACAATTTCCAAGGCCAAACAGACAGAAACTTGAATCTTTAGAAGCCAACCAGAGTGCTGCAGCTATACAAGCCTTTTGGTTCTGCAAGGTACATCACTATGTTGTACATCAGAAAATTCTGAATACTTAAAAGCTATGCATGATGGTTTATTTTTTTAGATACTTTTTTTCTCTACTTCCCAGAGCTGAAATTCTTCCATAAACCACTTGCCTGGCTATTAAAATATTTATGTTATTTAACAATTAATAATGTTCTAACTGCAGACCTTGGAACTCTAGCTACAAATGGCAACAGAAAACAGAAACCAACACCCACTGAAATTCGTGAGAAATTTGTCTGGGACTGTGTAGGCAAAAGCAAAGCAATTTAATCTTTTTCTCACTTAGTTTTTGTATTTCATAAACTTGAGGCACGCAGGTAAGGCAAATGTGAGATTCTCTGTAAGCAGTTGTCTTGAGTTTCACATCTCCGTTACAAGTAACAATCTTAAAAAGCTGTTAACAGCAAGTTAGTAAATTAATGACATGTATACTACAGTCAGCCCTATATTTTTAGGCTGTAATCCTTTCATTGTCTCACATTACTCTCTCGTACTCCTAAATGCATACAAAATGGCCAAGGCAGCTCTACAATACACTGCAGAACATATCCATGGATCTGGATCTTGTTTTCCTCAGCACAGCACATTGCCCCAGTACTGCATAGAAACTGGCAGCCAACACGCACCATGATGGGAGACTGCAGTGATGCAGAGCTGACTCATCAGTCCTGAAGGTCAATGGAAGTCCTCATCTGAGCCTGCATTTGGGAGTATTAGTAACCAGGGAAGAGAAAGAGAGCTGCGCAACATAAAACCTCTTCCAGAAACAACTTCTCTGTCCAGAAAGAAAGAAATCTCTTCCTTTACCGCTGGAAAACGTCTCGGACCCAGGAACTAAAATAATCCTGAGCACAGCAGACGATTTCCCAGGATAATTTATTTGCAATAGTCCCCACAATGTGACATTTTAACTTTGCTAAGTTATTCAGAAAAAGAATCTCTTTTCCATATCCCAACTCAGTGTTAACTGTCAAATAGCCAAATAAAATCCTATTTGGAAAAAATACTACTTCTTTCTCAATACCTCTGTGGCTCATTACCTCACACTCCACTGTTTATTGAACAGTACCATATATCATAATTCACAGGACTGGTTAGAAGCTTAAGTGTTCTTCTGTTATACCAAGTGCCCAGTATATTCACACTACAAACAAAACCATTTACTAGGCTGTTAAAGACCAAATTGGTGCATGAAAGGAAAAGTGGTTGGGACTGTTTTTTATGGAAAACAAACATCAGATTTATTTAATGATTCTTATAACAAAATACAATTGTGCTCATCTGCATTAAATAACATAATGTCTAACTCGAATCCAAGTGCACTCCATAGGAAAATTGCCACTGAGCTCAATGAGAAATGGGAAAGGTTCTCTGATTGTAAATATCTGAAGCTGAAAACAAGAAAGGGAACATCAGCATTATGTTTCTCCTCAATGGACTTTAAACGAGTAGCCAAGATCCTTCCTATATTTAAAAAAAAAAAAAAAAACCAAACCAAAACACAACAATGATGTTAAATGTACGTTATTTTCTTTCAAATGTTGCCATTGCTAAAACCTCCTTTTGACATTTTTCTGTTTTATCTCCCTGTGCTGCAGTGCCTGGCTGTACCATTCTGCCCTCACGATTCCTACTGTTAGGGAAGGGAAGTCTGCTCAGAGTTTTTTCCTTTTCTCTGCAGCATACTGTGCAGATGCTTCCTTGCACTTCACTGCCAACTCCCACCTTCGTATGGAAAAAGGAGCACAGCAACATCAGGGAGAAGCTGATGGAAATGCGAAACGTGCTGCAAAGGGATAAATACTGAACTGAATATTTCAGAACATAATAGTTTCAGAAGTCTGCATTTCCTCTTCCCAGACATCTCTACCTGAATACCTTTTTAGTCTTTTACTCTCTCCCTTCAGCGAGAAGTCTCTGAATTTTGATCATTTCAGAAGGTCTCTGTTAATGTTTTCAAATTGCCACAGCCTACTTACTAATGGGTTTTTATCACTACGGCAGCTGAAGCCAAACCCAAAGCTCCAATTAAAATCCTCTGGGGGATATTCCTGGTCTTGAGGTCGTTACTGCATATGCAACTTAGATTTAAGTTCATCTGCCATCTCTGTTGAAAGTCAGACAAGTCAACATAACCTATAGAGGTTTCGCATGTGGGGAATCCATTCTTTCCCTCAAGCACATTTTCTTTGATATGTATTTATTAAAGTTTCTCAGTTAATATATAATTTCTATCTTTCCTCTTAGTTCAAATCAGAGAAGGATTTCATTGCCTTGGCAACCCATGAATAATGAATGACAGATCTGTTTGCAGGCACTAAGGGCTGTTGCAGGGAGCCTTGCACTCTGAATTAAGACACTTGACTTTGCAGTATATAAAATTATTTATGGTTGAATCTTCCTATTGGATTGGCCATCAATAAGCTTTCTTCGGAAAACCCCCACAGTTTATAAACTACCCTTGATACTTGTACTGTAATTTTATGATGTACCATAAAATCGCAGGTTGTTGCCAAAATACCTCCTTAACATAATTTATGTAGTGCTCTTTGAAAAATTGTGAAATTCTTCTTTCACAAGTAACATAACAGCTTTATTGCTGTTTCCTGAACAAATCACACAATCATAATAGCTGTAGTACAGTGGAAAATTATATTTTTTAATACTTGGGTATACTTTTGTGTGCTTTAGAAACTTGTCATTCTGTTAAACGAATTATTACTATCAACTAATTTACCAGCTGTGGAATATCCCTGAGCCTCTGCAATCACTGCAAAACTTAACAAGAAGCTCTGTTTGTAAGCCTTTACTGAGAACCAGGCTTAAGCTTTTTCCCTGGCAGCCATCCGGCTTCCCAGCTCCGTAGGACAACTTGCCCAAAGCTTTTATTTCGCTTTACATACAGTCAGTGAAAAAAGCCATGACGATAAGCAGTGTTGCTAATCAATTTCTGGACGTGAATTCACTGACCTATTCTAGCAGCAACCACTTTCCCGGTCTGAAGGAGCAGAGCAACTGTTCCACCCGAAGGCAGAGATCTTGCTCTGCCAAGAGACAGACTCACTTGAAAACCTCAAAACACCTTCACCCTCTGATTCTTTGCTGGATGCGTGCAATTCCCCACTGTGATGGTTTTATACAAATTGCAAATGTAATATGAAATCAATTGCCTCTGCGTACAATACAGGCAAGTACTATTTATTAATTCCAGGTTTTACAAAGAAGAAAATGAGAAGGCACACCTGTTTCAGCACAAAGGGATCATTCTTTTGGCTTTCATTTCTGGAATTAAAACAAGCCATGATGTAGTTGCTCCAGTCTTTGGCCTTAAATTTTCTGATCAGGTGCTTAAGTATAACCAATTGGACTACATTATAGGACTGAAAACGTCAATGTAATTAGAATGCCCAAATTCTAATTTGTAATTAGACTGAAAAAGTCAATGTAATTAGAATGTCCTGTAATTAGAACGGGGAGGGAAGGAAAAACCAGCAAATTTCTTCAGGAAATAGAAACCCAGATCCAAATAGTATCTTGAAAAGTCAATGTCTTTTAATACCAAAACTCTAAAATTTAACAAAGCAATTACCCTAACCAGTGGTGGAAAATGTAGTAAAAAAAAAAAAGCAATATATGAACAATAGTGATAGCTCACATCCACCAATACAATACAAAAAAAAACCCAAACAACCCACTAACATAAGTCAAAGGGCTTGGAAATCACAAATCAATGAACTAGAAAGTGTGAAAGCAAAAGCTGGCCGTCTAAATGACAAAATGGGCAGACTTCAAAGGCCAGTCAAGAGTCTAGCCTGGATTGTTTTTTTCTTTACTGGCCCTGTACACTGTCCCTTCACCAACTTCTGTATGGAAAAATAAATAAAGAACAGGTCTAGCTCTTAAAACACCCATTTAAATCTTCAAGTGTTTGAGTTAGCATTTCTGTTATACCCTTTCGTACTCCTAGTCTTCTTCTTAGGAAGAAGCAGATACCCCCAGAAGTAGTTCAGGCAGCCTCTGAGCTGAAGAGCAGAGGACTACTCTTGCTGATCTGAAATAGGAGGATCCTTTCTGCTTGCACAACCACAGCAAGCTTTCACAGGAGGGCACAGAATTTGCATCTAGTGAAATAGTTTCCTCTTGCCTATGCAAGAACTGCTGTGGAGAACTATGTCATCTCTAACTAGACAGACATCCACCAAACTCCCAGGAAGTCCACTGCAATGCTCAGTACACATCAAAATTAATTACCTTAAAAGACAGAAAGAAAAAGCTCACTCTGTCATGCAAAGGAAAAACATTTAATTAAATATGATCTGTGCCTCAGGTTCTGTCTCTTGCAGCTAAGACTTCTTACGTTTTCCTAAATCTTCCTTCTTATTTTGGAACCTCTAATCATGCAATATGCTTCAAAAATACAAATCTCTGAAAATAAAGTCACCCAGTGGGAATAGTGGTACAATTTTTGCCTGGTCCTTTGTGAAATTGTTGGAAACCTTTAGCCTACCATGATTACTTAAACGTTAAGGTCTATTCTTCCCTTTATGTGCATGCTTAACTTCTATTAATGCCGATAAGAGTTATGTGCATACAACAATGAAAGATTAAACTCTTTATTGTTTAAGAGGTGGTGATCAGCTCTGTGCTGCTTTAGGGAAAAACCTCAAGGATATTGCAAGTACTATGGGAGTTAATCTCATTACACACTACTAATAGCATTTGTGGCAGTGTTTGCTTCTTAAATCAACCACAGGTGACCACCTGGTGCCCTGTAACTGGAAAGCTGCTTCCACAACACATGCACAGAGCAGTCTCTGCTTAGGAGATTAATCTGTAAGCTGCTATGAATCTATTCTCCTGACACTTTCTCCCCCACTGAGAATAACATGTGTTTTTATTTTCCATTTGAATATTTATAACTAAACAATAGAGCATTTTAATTAATTTTTAACTAAACAAATCTGTAAAAAAAAAATTATTTAAGAATCATGGATTCAAATAAAAAGGTGCTTAGTGAGGAACGGATATATTGTGATGCTTTCAGTGCGAACTTTACACAGGGTCATCTTCTTAAGTTACCATACAATCAGCATCACCTATTACTTTCCAAAAGTAAAATTGCTGCAGGGCTGATTTTAAGTACTCTTCAAGACAGCAATAAGAGAAAATAAAGACATCTGTAAAGAGAAACTAGTACACTGAAAACCATATGAGATGTCTCTTTTATCAGTCAGCATTGTCCTGTTTATAGAAGCCATCCATACTAGTCTTAAATATACAGAGATACTAGTGCATACCAATTAAATCAGTAGAGTCATGCTGACTTAAAGCAGCTAGTGACCTAGCCCACAAATCAGTTTGGCCGGATATTTGAACAGAAAGGCAACCAATCACTAAGCAACTGTTTGCAGGCACCAACTGAATAATTAAAGCTGGTTTCATCATACAGATTTCATCATGCTGTGAAGAAAAATTTACCATTGCCAACCCCTGTTTCTGTATCTGAAATCTATAAATTTACAAAAATCAAACTTAAGAGACTCATTCACCCTAGGCTTGGCATTAGAATTAATTCTTGCTTGTAGTTGCGATGCTTTAGGGTACAAGCAGGTAGAATGGTGATCACCAACTTTTTAAACAAATTTAATCTTTCTAATTACTTTTGGCAATTGACAACAAGTAGCCTCCAGCAATGGAATCAAGATGAGACTTTAAAGATAATTAGAGGAGATGCACTTACAAACGTATCAAAACTGAAATCTAGAGATGTGTTGGCAGAATATTGTTAATAGAGCTGATGCATTGATATGGACATAGAGAAATGAAAAATGGAAACACTCATGAAAGAAATGTACTTTATATGTTTTAAAAGATATGTTGTATCCATATTCTGTCTGGGGATTTCATAACAATTGACACTGATAATCTATTAAAGTGATAGCTCTTGAGCAATAGTGGGTGGATCCTAGAGATGTAAAGGTTTGGTTTAAATCAGGTGATTTAAAACAGTTCAGATTTTTTAAAGAAAGCCAGCCCACTTTCTCATTTTTTAAAGAGGGTGTCTCCAAGTCTCTGGCTCCTTCCCCCAGCAGCGTCCATGCTTTGCCTTTAGCTCGGTGTACTGATTCTCCCTGGAAATATGCTCCAGGAGTCCTCAAATCTGGAGGCTCTTACCTATAGCCCCAAGAGTCATACTGTTTGAAATTATCTTCATGCTGTGTTTCCCCAGATAAAACAAGTGGGGAACATGAGAGCCAGAAAGAAAACAAGCCTTGGGAGTTTCTTAAGAGAAGGTGATATGCAGAAAATCCAAGCAACAGGGAAAACAATCACAGCTCTCATGTAAATGAGAAAGAGGGTGTGTGGTAAATTCAGTAGATAGAGTAAGGACAGTTTTATTTAAATTTTATACGTAGAAATCATTTATCAATAACCAACATCTCTGTTCTGATTTAGTTAGTCCCAAAACTTTCCTATAGGGTTTCCTAAAAAAAAAAAAATCTGCAGAATGTAGAGCAGCAAAAGTGGGAATTTTACAGCATTTGGCAAGACTCCCTGAGGATATTCATAAGCTTTAATAGTATGCCCTTTGACAGGCACACACAAAAGGATGCCCATTTCAAGATACCTTGAAGAAGACTTCTGGAAAAATCAAACATTTTCCCAATTTTTCCCAAGACACAATGGTGTAACGTTGTGTGTTTTCTAAGAACAGATGTCTACAGGGTAAATGAAGAAAGTCAAGTCGCAAGCAGCACTAGGACAGTCAAGCACTGTAAAAAATTCAGACTGAACATGCCTCAAGCCACATCTGTCTTATGGTGAACAGCATGCACTAGGTCTGCACACGTGGCAGGAAGCAAGGCAACATCACCTTTGCACAAAGGGTGAGATTTCGCTGTGTTCTCCTAAGAAAAAGAGCATTCTGTATTGCCCATATTTCTTAACTTAAAGATACTTTCTGGAGACCTCCTCTCAAAGAACAGTCAGGGCACAGGTTGGTTTTTTTATATTCAGCTGATACATAAATGACTCTCTTATTCAACTTGTTGCCCATACAGTGCCGCAGGATGTGCTCCATATCCCACACTCCTCATTACCACACAGTCCTACCTAGGCTGATGAAAACCTCTCAATCCTGAGAACATGTACCTTCCTCATTTGAAACACAACTGGTGCAGAGCAACACTGAAATAGCTGATTTTTAAGCACCTGGAAAAAATAAATACCCAGCGATTGTAAAAAGCTCTGTTGTTTACAGTGGCTTTCCCCACATAACCCTAGAAATGTAGGCTAAATCCCATATGCTACTACTCAATTTTTAATAGGTCATTGGGCAAAATTTCATTCATTTTTTATGAATGCTTAAGGAAAAACTGGATATGACTGCTGGTAGGCATGGGTAAGAAATTCTATCTTTACATACAAAGGTTATTTATTCTTACATTTAGCTAAGAAAGATAAAAAGAAAACATATATGTTTATCCTTACACTGGGACTGCACTGCTGTGAACATTCAACAATTATCCTAAAGCTGCTTCTATACACCCAGTTAAAGGAGAGAACCAGAAGATGACCCATTTATCGATCTGTAAGGCATGGAGGTTTTAGAAACAAACGAATGTCACCCTTGAGGAGAGTAGGTATCGCCCAGACATGAGAGGACCTTGTCACTACCTCAGGATAGTTTACACTGGAAATCACAGGGAGATTGCATCCCAGTTTAGGACCCATCCTCTGTGATGATGGGCATTGGGCTCGGCAGAGATCAGAGAGATTTGCTGGGGTGGGTAAATTTGCTCCCTCATTGCTTCCAGGAAAAACCTAGTGGTCAAAGCCATGCTTTCCAGTGCTTTAAGTAATCACTAACAATGTAGGAATAAATCAGATTAAGATTTCAAAAACAATGTCTCTCGGCCCCTCCCTAACTTCAAATTCCTTGCTTCACATATTGAAGGTCTCAGCAAGATTCTCGGATTTCTAACAGGTCTTCCTTGCCCTATTTTCCCCAAATGTTGTTAGACAGTACATGTGCTTTTGTTTTTAGTTTAGAAGACAACAAATCGTGGGCTAGAGTTCAATCAAATTCTAAGCACAGATATTGTCTGGTATGACTATTACACCCTGACACTAATATTTCATATGTTCATCAATAAAACCCTCATAATGATAGTTACAATTAAGGAAATACTTCCTCTTTCATATGCCAAAGAATGGAAACAAAATAATTAAAGAATCCCAGGAAAATTGGCGCATTTATTACAAACTGTCCCTGGCTTGGTTGCTATAAAACAAAACCACAAGTTCTTTGGCGCATCTCTCGTTGTATATAGATTTCATCTATTTGCTGTTAGTGAATATTAACTCTTGATATGCAACTGTAAACACATCTCTGCTGTTCCCTCAGGTCAAAGCACGTGGACTTATATTTTATAGATGTATCATCAAGCCACAGCATGTTGCTGTTATTTCAATATATTTATAAAATGTCCCAGGCCACTCTCCTTGAATGCTATAAATTGCTTTCATGATCTGCTTAGGGATACTGAGAATTCAGATGGCATTGTAACACTTCATTTAATGCATGAAACTCCGGGAAACACTTTATAACGTTCAACTAAGTCAGATCAGACAGTTCTTAAAAATATTAAGGGCTCATTTATGTCTTCAGAGTATGTGTCAGTTTCAAGCTGAATGAGTTGTGTATGCAAATTATGCTTGGAGGAAGGATATATTCATGAGCATAAAATTAATTAGTGGGTCTGACTTGAAGTTTTAATTACACTGATACAGTTTGGTCCATACTATATTAGAATTTCTTTTCCCCCACTTGACTTCCATATATTAACATTCCTATATATTAACATACCTATGAGGCGGTCCTTCATTTTCATTTCTCTGAAAGTTGATCTATGTCAACATTAGCATGCCCACATTTTCCCTATCTGCTCCAAATATCTAAACATTTGTCACCCCACCATTGTCAGACTTACTATATATGCCACTCTACATCCACATACACACTCACAGTTTCTATAGCTGTCATTTTAATATCCAATAAAAATATTCATTGCCCATCCTTGCACCAGATAATATATTGAACAATATGTTCATTTCAATTATTGATTGCAGCCATCTTCACAGTTTGTACAGCAGTAAATTCTAGACCTTTCTGAATCATGAAAGACCTTAATTCTGGCTCTGAAAAACTTAATTCCAGTGTTTGCCTCTTTCCTCTTCATAACCCAAGGTCTGAACATCATTCAGAGGAATTGCTGCCATTCGGGTGCAGTCTGGCAGCTTGCAAGGATCTGTCTTCACTGGCCGAATTCAGCACTGGTTACCTGCAGCTCCTGGTGACTCGGAAGGAAATAGGAAAGTGGTAAGAAACCAAATTACCTAGGAAGGTTTGGCTCTCCTACCTTAAAATGAGGCTGAGGTGCCCCTCCCACTTTATACCATGGCATTTCATTTCCTTTGCATCACCAGCATCACAAAATGTTGAACACACTGTACTAATTAGTTACAAAAGCTTCATCCTTCTTCACTTGTCCCTTTCTCCACTTGTTCCTCATCTCCATTCTGTCTTAATTGTAATTTTCAGGGGCAATAACTCTTGTGAGATTTGAACTGACACAAAATGCAATATGAACAAGTAACACAAGAGCAGCATGTGCTGCCCATGAGCCCAGCGTGTCTAGGTTCGTCGAGGCAATGTAGACGTCCAGGACATCCTCTGGCTGCAGGTCCCCCAGGAGAGTGGAGGTGGGCAGTATCAGCATATCAGGCCACAGCTGTTGCTATTACTTATCACCTGAACAGGTGTCCATGGCTCAGCTGTGCAGACCTTCCTCCTTCACCCCACTCCCTGAATAGACTGGAGGAAAGGAAGCCTTTGTGCAAATGTCCCTGATAACGCCAGTCTTACACTGCACAGAAGACAATGCTTTTCTGGTAATATTTTTTAAATGGAACTGAATTTTTTACATCATGTCCAATTTGGAAATTGTGGGGGCAGCAAAAGGAAAGCAAGCAATTTGACACATCTCGCTTATATCTGAAAAATTCTTCATCTACGGAAAAAGAAAAAAGACATTTCAGCAGAAAGTGAATTTTAGTGAAAGGGTATTTTCAATTAAAATATGCTTAGTTAAAATCTTTGACTAGCTTTGCAATCTTCAGTGACAGAGGTCAAAATTCTGCTTTTGGTTTCCTTTCAGCACTCCTTCCAGCTCACTTCCCTAGCTCCTGGAAGCGCTTGGTAGCTTTATTCCTGACAAAATCCCTCTAGGCCACCGGGGTGGGGGTTGGGGGTAGTCCCTGTGTGCCGCATTTACATTTGGAGCGAGTGCCATGTTTCACAGCTGCAGCTGTTGGCCTGCAGTTTCTGCCATTATTTGCATTTCAAACAGAATCAATGGAAGCAATGAACTACAAAATAAGTTGAAGTTCTGCAAAGAAAACAAATGCCTTTTATTAATCTGACTCAGCTGCTGAAGTACTGAAACATGGAAAAACTTGGTAAGATTGCACAGTCCCTAATGCTGGATACCATTTCAGGTGAGATCCACAGTATTGTGTATCAAAAACTGTAATTAAAAAGGAAACTGTTTCTACAGCTGGTGGTAGCCTAGTTTTCAGGAGGTAACCACCTCTGTTGCACAGGTTAAACACATTAAAATACACACCCAAACACAGTGCAATAGAAAAGAAACTGAGGCTTAATAACTCTTCCTCTTTTCTTCCCCAAGCATCTTAATGCTGCTCTACCAAAGTTTCATGTGCTATAAAAGTCTGCATTCCGTAGGTGGAAGTTTGATTTGCAATTCACAGATTGAGACCTATCTCAGCCCCATTCTCATGTCCTTTAGGGCATTTCTCACTTGCACTGATCCAGAATTTGAAAACTTACTTTGGAGGCTAGTGTCAGCTAAAATGGATTAACTGCAGGCAGTATTATAAACAGAGGGAAATAAAAAGGCATTGAAGCCAGAGAGAAACTGCAACATTCTACACAAACTCCATGGACGTTGCCTGTAACAATGCTCAAACACAGCTCCAGCTTATATGCTTCACTGTGGCACGGCAGCACTTCTGCAAGGTGTTCCCACTGTGCTAGCATGTCTGCAAGTGGGTAGATCTTCTGCGGGGAGCAGAATGAAGAGCACTTTTCCATCTTTACCACAACTAATCACTCCAGCCCACTCCTGCTGTAAAGGCAGCATTCAGTCCTGCTCCTCCTAACAGCCTCAAATGTCATTTAATCCTGTTTGTTCTCCCCTACTTGTGAACAGCACTATCATCCACGCCCTGCTGTACCTCCAAAAGATATACATCATTGCCTTCGAATACCAAAGAACATTTCCGGCAAAAAAGCCCTATTCCCAGAGGAGCGGGGAAGTAGGGGAGCACTGGGATTTGAAATGGCCACACTGAGCCTGTGGCTATGACATCAGACCTCTTAAGCGGATGGTTGGGACACTAATAGCAAGAGTACTTTGTTTCTTAATGGACCTCTGGGTTCCTCAGTGCATCCCTCAGTGTAAATAGTTAAGCATTAGTCTTCCCCTTTACTCTCCCTTTTTTTCCCTCTTCAGAGTTGAGGTAGCCCTATACAAACCATCTTTGCAAAATAGTCACATAATCAAAGTTCCTATTCTGCCTTCCAGTCCTTGATGGGAAAAGTTCAAAGGATAGCTAGATCCTGCAGGGTCTCATGTCATTTCATCTCTTTGTAGATGTCAGGACACACTTGCAGCTGTGGTGACTCAGCTAGACACAAAACCACGGTCCTGTCCACAAAGCGTCTCTTGACATCTTGCAGAATAGTTTGTGTGTCACAACTGAATTCCTACCCAGAAGTAGTTTGTTTTCCACATGCTTAGTATCTCACCCTGGCTAATGTATTTGCTACTTTTTGTGGTAATTTCTGGATGCTGTTAATAAAGCCGTCACACATTTGCTCTACAGCTACATTTCAAATAAGGCAATGTCTCTTTACTGTTTGTATTTCTGTTTGTAAAGTTGTCCAATGAATACTTTGGAAATACTTATATTTTACAATTTTGCTGCGCACAGGGGTCTTGTTCTAGTTATGGCTATTGTGCCTGATTTGTGATAAAAATAGCATAAATACTACGGAATATAAGAGACTGTTCTTCCGTACAGAGAGAATTCGACTGTGTATATATCTCATGCACCATCTATCACAGATCTGCAAACAGAAGAAAACATCCTAAGTTACACAGAGAAAGGGCTGATCCAACTGGCCTTTGGACAACAGAACTTCTTCTGCTGACTTCAGAGGGAGATGGATAAACTCCCTAGAGAGAGGGTGTAATTTAAAATAACAATCCAGAAAATATGTTTTACAAGATGAAAATATAGGATATTTCTCACTGCGAAAAATACTTTAACTTGCTAATTAGCAGTCCCTAGGAAACTTAATATTGACAGATTTTCAATGAATTAATACATTCATCAAGCACCACAATGTGAATTTTCCCATGGCTTCAAGAGTAAGTTAATTCTGAGTTGATGCTTGGTCTAATATCGTGAACTCAGACATAAATTATTCATCCTCTCTCATATAGTTCTATATCCCATCTGCATGTTTCATGGAAATTACTCCCCCTTCTCCCAGCTCAGATTCCACCTAATGTAGACTGGCATAGCAACAGTGAATTTACAATTATTCTGTGTTTAGCATGCACTTAGCAATAGGCCTAAGACATTCTACTCAAGAATGTTTTTAGTAACTGAGCAGCTCCTGTGGACTGTGTTTTGCAACATATGCATGCAGCAGCAGTCCCAGCATAAACTTTCTGGTTTGTCTACCGGATAGATTAATAGCTGTAGCAAACAGCATAAAGAAAAATCAACACTTAAAACCAACTTCAATCAAAGGCATTGGTCTACTTTAACTTATTTAGGTCCAAGCATCTTGTAGATATGTGTGTTCTTTTTTATCATCTCATTCAAGCTTTTTTCAACAAAATCAGACTAAGGAGACAAATCAGAAGACAAAAGAAGTTAAAAAAACTCCACAGTTCAAAGTGCTATTTTTTAAATCTCTGTAAAATGATTATGCTAAAACATATGGAAGTGCTCAAATCTGAAGGACAGGATCCAGCTAAATCTGTAAGCCCACTGAATGAGTCACCTGAATAAGAAGTTCAGAAGTGGACCCAACATGTAGTAGTATAGCTATTGTGATACTAAAGTTGTTCTAAAAATTTCAAAAGACAATCTCTTGCTTTTGTATCTATTCATCCCATGTAGTGGCTTTTTATTGTGTCTTACAGTAACGTTTAAAATGTACTTTTAAGAAACATATTTGGGAAGGTGCTAACTATTTTAAATTATTACCCTTTAACTCTCACAGGTGCTTATTTCTCTAAATGTACGTGCAAATCACCACCCAGATTGCCGCTCTTCTTTGGTCCACAAAGAAATAGTACCTTCTAGTTTATGTTCTCCTTTGCTGTTGAAGACAAGTCCTATCATATCAGACACTTATCCAGTGACAACTTAAGGACAAGTGAAAGATGAAAAGAAAAGTTATTTCACTTCCCTCTTTTACCTCCTAGCATGTCTGATTTTATTCATGCCTGTCTTTTGTGATCTCCTGTTGTACAGCACACAGCTTATCAACTGACACAAAAATAAATGCATAATAAATATTCTACAAGAGCAGAGAAAGGGGTTTGCTAAATATAAACAAACTGCCTGGTCAGACTTCTACCCTTGTCCCTAAGAGTAAATACTGTTGTCTCTGACGTCTCTCAACTTCTTGCAGCGCCATCTCCAGTGCTACTAGCAACCAGTAATTAGTCTAGTTCTCAGAAGCCTGAGTGTTAATAGAGGGAAAAAGACAACAATTCCTACACCAACCTATTTTAAAATTGACTGCTTCAGTTCTAATATTTAATAAATTGCTTGTAATATTTTAATGGGCTGCTGTAGTGGCAGCATACCAGAAATGTAAGGATAAGCAGTCGCTCTAGGCATGGAAGAGAGCTGGCTTGGCAGAAGCCTCAAGCATTTCATATGCAGTAGCAATTCAAGTAAGAGACATGAGGCCCAGACCGAAGAGAGTGATGTCTGGGAGAAGTCATCTGATTCAGTGAAAAAAGAAAACACTCTTTTTTCCTTACTTGTTCTATCAAAGGGTCAATGAACACTGATGCAGAGTCACAAACTCTCAAATTTGACTTTCAAGTGGCTTGTTTTTGCCCTGACAAACAGCAAAGGGAACCTGCCTTTGCCTTAGGGCATGGCAGAAACATCAGAAGGAAAAGTTTGAGTTAAGGAATTCAAGACGTCTTTCCATTTCAGATTTTGTGTGGTTTGCATTTCTTGTTTTCCAGCCAACCTTAACAAAGTGAAGAGAAGAGGCTCTTTTCTGTCTAGTTGTTACTAATAGGTGAAATCTGATTTAAAGAATCAGGAACATTTAACATTTTGCAGAAGGCTGAGACAACAAAATGAGATCCAATATCATCCAGATGGTTTAAGTTTTCCTTTCAGTTCATATACTTGCACCTTGCAATGGAGCACACAATGATTCAAGTTCCTGGATAGTGATAGCTATAATATTTCTAGACTGCAAAAAGCCTGAAGGTAGCATTTTCCAAATAATTGATTGAAATGGAAAAAAATATTTTCACTCATTAACATTTATTTAGCTTATGAGATCAAACATTAACCCAAACTTATTATTTCTAGATTTAAACAAGCAAGGTTTAGATTTCTCATTGAAATAACATCTTGGATTAAGAATATATTCATAAGCATTATTATTGATAAGTATTATTCTGAGGGAGAATAAAATGAGTGGGATGAAGTCACTGGGAATGTTATTAATTTTTAAGGAAACAAAACCTCAGTTTCATTCTGCTATTTTCCTACATTACGTATCTTTACTATTATCATTGCCTCAAGAAAGTTACCTGCACTGCTGATCAGCCTTCCAAAAAAAGGTATTTAAGAAAAGACCTTGGACAACTGTTAAGACTGGGGATAGTTTCTGTACTTTTCATGTGGTTTTGGACAATGAAAATATATCATTTGGTCTCATTGTATTTATGGTCAGTGTCTGTTCTCTTATATACTAAAGCAGGGCTACAAAGTCCAAGGTACCAATACTGCAAGGACTTCAGAATACAAATACATTGTATCTCTAGCATAAATAAACATTATTTACAATCAGCCATATTTATTCTAAAAAGCCCCCACACCTGATTGTCCTCATGAGATCAGCCAGAGAAAAGACCCTCCTAGGGCATGAAATACCTCCTTGTAGAGAAGGGAACACTGGTCAGCTATCTCCAAGATACCACCTGCCACTATTTGAGGTCTAGCGTAGTTCTGAATGGTTCAGGGATGTGTGACGACATGCTGCTCCTGGTCCCAACCAGAACCCAGGGACAATCTGTGAATGAGCCAAAAGGCTTCCAGCTGGAGTATGAATTTTCCATACAGTCAGACCTCACATGGGCAGCTGTTAGCACAAGACCAAGGATGACCACTCTAATCATGCCACTGCTGCTTAGGAGTCTGAAAAGGAGTGGAAAGAACCTTAACAGTGAGACAGAACACAGCCTCCAAAGCCTTGAACTTCTGATCACAGATCTTCACTATTTCTGCAAAGGACTTCTACATTACAAGGGAATAACATTTTAGTACATTAGAGTGCAAGTACTTTGAAAAGGAAAAGAAATCTGATCTTCCATCCTGTTTGAAGACATGTAAAAACAAAGCCCACCAAAATTAGGGACTGTGCAAAACTATTTGAATTGGAAGATATGAAATATATTATGATGTGCAAGTTTCCCTTTCCCTTAATATAAAAGACCATTTCTAATCACCTGTTCAAACTAGCACTGGCATTTGGTTCTTAGGGACTCAATCTCGCACTCCCTACTTGCAGACCACCCAATCCACCTCAATATCTTCAGCTGAAGATACAGGATTAAGTACTGTCTGTCTAATTTCACTAGTTCAGCACAGTGATAATACAGTAGAAAATTCATAAAGTTAACAATGACAGATTGGTCACTTAGCGAAATGGAGAAGACATTAAATTTCGTCCTTTAAAACCTAGGAACTCTACATACGGAAAACAGATCTTGCATACCTTTGTGGTTTTGAACATTATGGCTTAAAGCTTAAACTGAGGCTTACATTCAGCACTTCCCATTAAGTCTTCTCTTGAACAAGGCTTGTGTTTCTTGCACTACTATCTTGTGTTCACTGTGTATTGAATTACTGCATGATACTTCCAAAAAATTGTATTGGCTTTGTGTGGTGGGGTTTTGATAGAGGGGGAGGGGATACAGGGGTGGCTCCTGTGAGAAGCTGCGAGAAGCTTCCACGGCTCAAGTGGGACCTGCCTCTGGCAGGGCTGAGCCCATCAGTGATGGTGATAGCGCCTCTGTGATACACCTATTTAAGAGAGGAAGAAGAAAAACTGCTGGGGAACTGCAGTGGAGAGATGTGAGAGAAGTGAGGAGAAACAACTCTGCAGACACCAAGGTCAGTGAAGAAGGAGGAGAGGAGGTGTACTGGAGCAGAGATTCCCCCGCAGCCCATAGTGAAGACACGGTGAGGCAGGTTGTCCTCCTGCAGCCCATGGAGATTAACGGGGGAGCAGAGGTCCACCTGCAGCCTATTGAGGACCCCACGCTGGAGCAGGTGGCTGCGTCTGAGGAAGGCTGTGACTGGACCACTCTGTTCCTGAAGGACTGCACCCCATGGGAGGAACACATGTTGGAGCAGCTGGTCAAGGACTGCAGCCTGTGGGAAAGATGCGGGTTGGAGAAGTTTGTGGAGAACTGTCTCCCGTGGGAGGGACCTCCTGCTGGAGCTGGGGAGGAGTGTGAGGAGTCAGGAGCAGCAGAACAACATGTGAGAAACTGACCGCAACCCCCATTCCCCATCCCACTGTGCCGCTGTGGAAAGGAGGTACAGCCGGGAAGAAGGGAGGGGTTGGGGGAAGGTGTTTTTTAAGATTTGGTTTTATTTCTCATTATCCTACTCTAATGTGATTGGTAACAAATTACATTGATTTTTTCTCCAAGTCGAGTCTGTTTTGCCCATGACCATAATTGGTGAGCGATCCCTCCCTGTGCTTGTCTTGACTCACAAGCCTTTCGTTGTGTTTTCTCCTCCCCATCCCACTGAGGCGAGGAGAAGTGAGCGAGTGCCTGCGTGGTGTTTAGTTGCCAGCTGGGCTTAAACCACGACAAAAATCCTGGCTACCTTTTATAGTATACATCAAATAGTTTCATGCAGGTAGACCTATCCTGAGCTGCCATCTCTACTTTCTGTGTGGAGTAGGAATGAGCCTAAGACAATGCCTGGATCCATGTCAATATATCTGAAGTGCTTCCAGCAAAAGCAGCTGACAGAACAAGATACAACCATAATGTAATGTCCTGTCAAAAAATTGTTTTCTTGCATTTTCTTCCTGGGATCTGGGTATATTTCTACTCAGAATTCATCTGACAGTGTTAAGAATCCTTTGTATTATACCTGCCAAAGCTAGGTTGTAAACTCATCAGAGGAGTAGGCCTGTAGTATAGATACAAATAAGATATTCTCAGGGTATTTTTTCATAAGCTACTGGTTTTGAGTGGTTTATAATTTAGAATTGTAATATGCTTCCCTTAGAAAAAAGTGTGGGAAGATAAAAGTCTATTGTCTATTTTTTAAATGAGTAATGAAAGTTCACAAAAACATTGGGTCTTAGTTACATTTCTAGTGCCCAAATTGTTTTTGTTTCTTCTATAAATAAAGAAAAAAACAAACCCTCATTTAAAATTGTCTCCCTCAGCTTAAATTTTTCCTGTGAATCACCTAGTTCTGGCCTTTAATAATCTGGTGGTCTTTTCTTTTATGAAAATTATGTATTTCCTATGCAGACAGGCTTGGAGTCTAACTAGATGGGAAACCCACAAAGGAAGTGGAGTAACATAAGAAACATATGAGGCAAACCAAGGCAGTGTTGAGAAAGGGTAAGACAAGCAGAGAGCACTCCAGGCTGGGGATCTTCTCCACGCAAGAGGAACTGGGTTGGCAGCTGCAGGAGAAGGATCCAACAGACTGGGAGTACCAAGGGTTTCCAAGAGGACATGCACACACCATAGGCTCCCGGGATCCCCAACTCCTACATCCAGAACAAGGGCACATCTGGATGCTCAACAGGGAGAACTGACTCCCCTGTATGCCTTCATTTCTGTCAGCACACAGTATGCTGTGGGTCCACATAACCATATGGCCATATAGCTGATGTGACACTGGCAGAGTTATCTGTAGATATAACAGCTTGCAGCAGCACTGACTAGTCATATTGACAATACATGGACTCTACTGAGATCCTCTGATATTAATGACAAATTTCTCAGCCTTCTTTCTTTCTACAGAAATTCAGAATGGAAATCTGTTTGGCACAAAAGCAAGGCTTGGCTTCCCCTCTCTTCTGTTTCATTAAAGAGGAAGGGAAAGAAAAATTAATACTAAAATAATTTTCAAATTGTCTTGTATCAACTTTGGCTTTCACATTGTTTATGCAAATTATACATACACATATAAACTACTAACTATTTATACAGAGTCAGCATTCCTGTGCAAGATTAGTCGTAGCGTGTATGGCTCCCACTTGGGGACTTATTCCCTATTTCTGCATTTATTACTTGTTAACAAATGCAGATTTCTTTGTAATTAAACCAACCATTTAAAGTTCTGAAGTCTGTGACCATGTCAAGATTTGCTGCAATTTATCACCCAATTATCAGGTTAGTACAGTAGAAGGGAGCTGTCAGCAAAGGAATGGCATAACAAAAAAATCACAACTATAAAGAAACACAATAGTGAATTATCTCTACCCTGAAGTATTATTATGCTGGTGACTGGTCTGAACAGGTTGTCTGACTAGTGAAGAGCCACTCATCTAGTAAAATTCTAAAGGTTTAAGTTTTATGGAAATTCACCTTTAGTACTGAATAACCTGAAAATGGTGTTTGAAGCGCACATATAACATGGAGTATGTACTGCACTGATTCTTTTTCATGGGAACACAAAAGCAATTTCCAGGTCTGAATTTCAGTATGGGCTATTAATAAGTATTGCCTCCAGGGAAAAAAAAAAAAAATTATATTACTTTGGAAATAGCAAGATTCCCTCGGGCTGATATGAGGGCAATAACAGGCCTTGTAAAGGTCTAGATTCAATATATTTTTTAAACAGCTTTTTCAAATAACAGCAAAATGAAGACAACACTAGTTTTACACTGCAGTTTGATATAAACAACAAAACATTTTCCCTAGTAAGGAAATAAAGACCGTCAGTGAGTCTCTGAGTAATACTCAGGAAAAAAAAATCTACCTCTGGTCTCTATCATCACCTGCTTCTCCTGTTCTCAGTCAGCATTAGCCCCACTCTCTTTCTAGGCCTGGCTGCAGGGTTTGATGGATGTACCAGTGTAGCACTTGGGGTGGGTCTTGGTTAAAAGCTATCTCTAAACAAAGCTGGCACAAGAAACAATCCAAGCCTTTTCTATAACATCCAGAAAGATCCGGAGCTCTTTTCTAGGCAGCCTTACCTGGACGATGTTCAATCAGAAATGCAGAAAAGTAGTGGGCAGCTTGCCTTTCATTTTTAATGCCTGTGTCAATTTGTCTTCTATGATCGGTATTAATTACTGAGGAGCAAGAAAAAAGCAGCTGGCAGCTGTGAAAACTGAGGGGTCTCTGGTTCAACCCCATCTTAGGCGGATGGCCATTCTTACTAAACACTTGAGGCCTGTCAAACGATACACGACCAGATACCACAAGAGGTCGAAGAGACCACAGCCCCTGCCCCATGGGGAGGTGACTGGGCATGTTTGGCTGGAAAGAAGCATGCCAAAGGACAGAAAAAGAAGCAAAAAAATCCCTCTTTCTCTCTTCAGGGCTTTTGGTGGCAGCAGCCACAAAAAAAAAAAAAAAAAAAAAAAAACCTTGATGATGTTTTGAAATACTGATGAAAATATTGGAAAACTGGACCACAAGTAATCTAAAGGAATGAAAGGTATTCTTTCAGCCCATGTATTAGTGAGCGATAGGATGACAGTAATTTCTGCCATTTACTTCTTTATAGCCATGGGGGGACATCCAGAGATTTCACAGAAGGTGAGTAAAAGCCATCCAGTCTGTCTGTTTACCACCGATCTTTCCCTGATGTATTCCTCAGCCCCTATGGTTCCTCCCCTGAGAGTTGCTGTCACTAACACATCACTCCTCCTCTTCCTTAGAGGACAGTATCTGCAGCCTCTGAGAGGCTGTGCTAGTGCTGGTCTATTCCGCATCTGGCAGAGAACGCTCTCACAGGCAATTCCATTAGCAATATCCATCTCAATGACAAAGTACATCTTTTATGTGTCTGGTTTCCAACCACAGAGATGTAAGTGTTGTGCTGGGCCCCTTTTTTGACAATGGAAATCACTGATAGTGCAAGTTATGTTTATTACCCATTTTCTTTCAATCAGCTGGGTTGATGGAAGTGTTTGCCTTACAAAAATGGCCTGTATCACTTTGGTGACAAGCATGCTGCTTTGGCTGAACTAAGAGAGCTAGTAACAATATACAGCTTTCCACATAAGGAAAAAAAAAAAACAACAACCACACAAAATCAATCTTTCTCAAATCTGAAGTTGTATTTTACAAGATTAATCTTTCAAAATTAGGTTGAGAATATTGGGAAAGGACCCTTGCAAGCTATTGGAGCTCTGCGCTTAACTTTATGTTATTATTGTTGCTTAAATGAGAAAGTAATCCAGTGAAAATTAAATGAGCAATTTTCATATGGAATGCCTCCAGGCATTATTAAGATTCACAGTACAAAGTGTCACATTGCTTCATAATAAATTGATCTGAACAAAAGTAGTAAATACCTACTGCTTTTATAACGGAGGAAAACATTTTGCATTACCAATGCTTCCTGAACAGGCTAGCTGAAACTGACTTTTTCCCTAAATATCAGCCACAGGTTAAATGCTCCAGCATTTACCAATGACACCATCCATCCTCCTTACTTACTTTGCAGCAGGCAAAATAACCTTGATTAAATTAATCAATGTATTCAGCTACTGTTGTGCTCATTATCATTGTACGTTCTGGAGATATATCCTTAAGTACAATAATTGTAGGCATTGGTTCATTAGCAAGTATGATCAACATGGGTTATCAAAAGCGTTCTTCATGCACAACAAATAGAGTAAATTACTAAAAGAATAAAAGAAATACCTAAGATTCTACAGTAGGTCGATCTACATGATGTAATATTCATTAACTAATAAGAAGCACCATTTATAATAACTTGATTTTCCACCTTCTTTTGTTGAAGGAGACCAGAGATACTTTGCAGCTTCCTTGCAGAGAGGCTTGTGCCTTGGGTGGCAAAAATGTTGGGTGAAATTATACTATGCAATGAAGAAAATGTTGGCTTAGATATGATACATTCTCTTTACAAATCTTGCTGATTGCACACAGGCTATGTAATTACAGACACTCATGAATTGTACTTCATTAGAATGACAAAGTGTTGGCATGGCGAGACATTTAACCCACCCAGTATTAAATGAACATAACCCAAGTACACTTTTAGGATCATCATCATTCAAAAAAACAATGCAGGGGGATGCTTAAGGAAAATGATATCAATATAGTTGCATTTTTTCCCCCAAAGATTAAAATAACTCATTTAATTTATTTTCTCTTTTTTGGGGGGGAAAAGAAATCCTGTGAGTTTTAATATTTTCTCTTGACAAAGAAATGTAAACATTGCTAGTAGAGACCCATTGGAAGCTTCCACTGTCCCATGACAGAGTTGCATTATTTTCTTTTTTCCATATGAACTATGATATATTTTAAGTCTGAGACACTTAATTTTCTAAGGGAGTTACACTAAAAGGAGAACTCTTACTAGATGTTAACCAACTGACCTATATAGGCCTGACGATAGTTCTAAGTTGTGCAAATGCACAAGTATTCTTTCTTAACGTAAGAAAAAAGTACTTACCTATGGGAGAATAATAAATAATGTCGGGGTTGATCCTGCCTTCACTGGCATCAAGAGCAAAATTCTGACTGATTGTCGAAAGGAGCGATTTCAGATACAAGACTTTATTGTATCAAATACAAATTCAGTTTATATTTGAAGACTCCAGTAAAGAAAAGGAAGTTCATTTATAGATTTCATAGATTTTCATGGATTTTCTAGGTTGGAAAGGACCTTAGAGATCATCCAGTCCAACCGTCCCTAATCCCCCATTAAACCATATCGCTAAGTAGTTCATCCACCCTTTTCAAACACATCCAGGGATGGGGACTCAACCACCTCCCTGGGCAGCCTATTCCAGTGGCTGACAACCCTTTCAGAGAAGAGAACTATGCTGAACTAGTCAAATCAGCTGTATTTGCCAGTTTGAGCATACTTTGTAACTTGGTGATTGTGGTTCTTACTGCATTTTTTGAGATGGCTACACTTCTACAAAGTTACATTACTGTGTAGTTCGTAAGACATTAACCTGAAAAATGCAAATTTTAAAATAGGAACATTTATAATATATAGTATTATAAACATATATTAAATAAAGTCATATTTAAGGAATAGGCACAATAACATGAGTAGCAAACTCAACCACGTAAAAATCCAAATAGCACAGAATTAGAAAGGGAAATGTTTGTTTCTGTACAAATTATGTCATTTCTTCTTACGAGTTGACATACAAAGTCTTTCACCTTGACTTTTTCTGTTGAAAAGTTTTGATGTATGGCTTCTCTTCAGGTCCTTTGTGAACCCTAACAAATACATTGTTTCAACATGCTCCCTAAAGGGAAAACTGCTTCCCTTGCACAGAACACTAAAATTAATTTGGAAAAAAAAAAAAAAGAAAAATCAGGAAAAAAATAAGATCATAGTGACCTGATCATGCAAACTCTCCCTATGTGGCATTTACTGAACTGCCACTGTAAACCAGTACTCATATGAGTGTTTAGAAGACTGGACTGCTTGATACTCACCTTTCACATCAAATTTGGATAACCAGGATAAAGCCATCAAAAGTTTCCCAGCACAGTGGCTGTGTATTCAGCTACATATTTCTGTTTGGGCTCGATTGTTTTTAGCCAACGCCTTGACCCATTTTACATCCTCCCTTACACTCTAGACTGCTGCAAGAGATGGGCAGCAGTCCCTGAACCCAACTGCTTCTATCAAACCTACATATCGGAGAATAGCAAGGCATAGGAACACGGCCGAAACTAGAGAGAATACACGATCTGCCAGTGTTAATCCTTTTAATATTCTGCTTCACACCAGGGAGGATTTAATTGTTTCTTAAATGGTTCTAGTGCCTGTGTAACAGAGCAGACATTTATTTGAAAGGATCTTTGTACTAAATATTGATCTGTCGTATCCGTAGATCATTATGGAGACACAGCAATCTCTCCTGCCTAATTAAACTGTGCTAATATGAAAACGAGGGCCAAGTCCACAAGGCACAACAGATCTGCCTGGGTGTGGAAACGCTTCTAAGTCTCAGCTCTGTGCAGAGGCAGAGGCGCGCAGGAACTCCGCCTGCATGCTAATGAACTCCACCAGATTGTAATCCATACAGATGCAATTTAAATTCCTTTCTACAACTTCAGCCTCGAAGTCTTCTAATTAACCCTCAGCCATGAGATAAGCAGCATGCAGAGGCGGGGGGGGTGGCACAGCAGAGGTGACAAAAGGCAGAAGACTACTCCTTGCCACTTCTCTTTCCCGCAGGATTTGAAGGTTGTGTCAGTCACTAAGCCAAACTCAGAGGGGTAATCAAAATGTCATTTACTTCATCTCCCCATGGCATTTTAACTTTTACCTTGTAAGCATTCCTGGATTTAGGACTGGCAAGAACATTTTAGTAATCATAAAGCACGCATTTCCACAGACACGCGGCAGTGCTTAAAAGCATTTCACTCCCACTTGACATGGAGCTTTGTTAGACATGGCAGACAATATTTCACCAGCTTGGCTTACACTCAGCTTCCTACAGAGGTTTAGGTCTAATGGAAGTCAGCCGATTTATTGCCAACTCCTGCACCGCCCAGACTCGCAAGGAAACCACAGGAGAGAATTGCTGGGCTTTATTTCAAGTGGTGCCACAGCAACCCCCAGTGCTGCATTTCGTTTTATGTGGAACCCTGTTACAAACTACAGACCAGCTCCCCACAACCATTTCCCTCCAACTGTCTGCAGATGGGATCTACAAATTGCAATTCTTCAACAGCGCTCCAATGCTGCCCTAACGTATAATGGGGTAGATCTGGAGGGACTCTTCTGTTTCTAGTAAAATGACTCATAATTTACACTTGTTAAAAGCAGAATTTGTCAAAGTGAGGTAGCAATCACAATTTAAGAAAAACTGCTGGCTATGTTTTTGGGTGGTTTTAATTTTTGGTTTGTTGTTTGGGTTGATTTTTTTTTAATAAGCAGTAACAGACGGCTGCATCCAGAGCCCTGCTACTTTGCCCACCATTAAATCAACTGAAAAGTATTTGAATGTCCATTTACCAGTATTTGCAAATATCAAAAGGTTTTGCCCATGCAAATGTATGCAGGTGTTCAGTTTCATAAAATGGTCTTCATGTTTTGTTTTCTTAATACCACTCAGAAATCTGAAGGAGTTACACAAATTGGTGAATGGCTAATCTCAGCTTTTCATCTTTAGTGTTATTTCCAAATTAAGTTGAGTGATCCCTGCAGTGATTACTCTCTAACATCTGGTTGGTAGCTTATTTGAAGAGAGTTGGTGGCCTCATTTGAATTCTAATGAAGACCATGCTGCATAAATCACTGACATTAGATTCCCTACTAGCACATTTGGCAGAGCAGTCCTCAATGAGAAGCTGAAGCAAGACAAAAAGAATTAAATGTCATTACATCCCTGCAACTGAATTATCCAGATCGAGGATTGTCCACAGTATTGGAGTGTGACAGTCACAGTCAGTTTATGTAGCTGAGGGGCAAAGTTAAGGACTAAACTTCAGGTCTTTTGATTTAGGATATATCATGTCTTCTACAGTCACTTAGAAAGCCATGATTTTTTTTTTCCATCCCTAAGAAAGGCAGAAGGCCACACTGGGATTTAACTTGCATGAACAAGTTTTTAGACAGTACTGAAATGCTTTGTCAAACTACATGCTACTATATTGCTACTTTCCTAACAGACAGTCATAGCACAGGCTGAGACAGGGGAAAAAACCTGAGATATACTAAACTTGACAAGTGAGTCAGAGTCAACTTGCTTAGGTCTCAGGTCTTTTATTCCATGCTATGCTCTAAATTCAGCATGGAAGAAGAGGCACTACTATATGTCTTGATGTGGTTACATTGCAGCTTCAAAATAGGGGAAGCTCAGGTCTGTTAGTGGCATCTTGAAAATACAGAGAATACATGATCTGTAAGGCTGATTTCCTCAGCCGTATCCATGGCATGTGCTAATTATGCACAAATATAGCCGTATGCATAATGCTCTTGCTTTTCTCCCTACTGGCTCTGCAGAGTTAATGTAATGTTAAGCATTTTCATAAATGATCACTATCTGTGGTTTTCAAACTGAGAGAGTTCTTGCCCTGCATGAGCTATACTCTACTTTTCCTCCATTGACTATAGGAGATCTGAAGTTTGCCGAGCTCATTTCACATCGAGGAATTCGTCCTTCACAGTAAACAGAACTGAATTGTCTGAAATTTAAACTCCAAGCAAGATCTCAGAGCAAAATAGAAACATATGTCTCACATTAAGTATTATGATCTAAAAACAGTACTGAAGTATTCATATTGACTTTCGTATGTGCTCGTTTACTACTTGGCAGTGAGTATGGGCATTGAGAATGCCATCTACTGGCTAAAAAGCACGAGGGAGCATAATTCCATGGCAGGCGATTTCCAAAAAAGGGAAAGGGTAAGAAAACATGATGTGGGCTGTAGTCTGGTTGTTTTTTTGAGGGTTTTTTAATTGCTTATTTCAAGTTTTTTAAGTCAAGGTGTTACAATTGCATGATACGATGCTGAATTTTATGTAAACTTTGGTGAGAATGAGTTTTGAACCTGATGTATATATAACAACTTAATTTTGTGCAGGAAAAAGGATAATGTTTGAAAATAGTATCAATTTAAAAGACATCAGAGATAATGAGAAAATATTAATAGAGCTGCAAGACTGAGACTGCTGGTACTTTGCTATACTTCCTCTTATTTCACAGGATCTCAAAAATGACTCTCAAGAGTTCTTTAAATACTTGGTGAGAATATTCAGAGTCTAAACCTTTGACACTAGAATCTGAAGAAGCATCAAACTCAGCAGTGAATCTGTTTGTTATTGTGCCGTCAGCTATAGCAACCATGATTCTAAGCTTTACGCAGCCAATTTGTGATTTGATTGCCAATAGCCATCTCTGTGGAGAGTATCTGTCCTCTTAATTCCACTTACAAAGCAGTAACTGTTGTCACAGTATTATGGCAAGGCAGATCCACGTAAGCTACATCTCTGCTGGTTTGAGACCCATCTCTGCTGGTTTAAAACATCTTCTTCCCCAATGATTATTGATGAGATTTTTTGTTATGTTCAGTCCACTCCTAGCCAACTACCAGGTTACCTAGATTATCTAATGAAAAACAGTTGGTCTAATATTGACCTGATTTCTCTGAGAGTGTCCCATCTTTGCAAGTAAGTCACAGACATGGAATAGTACAGGAAGTAATATTTGGTGAGGTTCACCAAGGCGTTTGGTCTAAATCTAATTTGATCATTGCCTAGATTAAAGTAACAATCACTGACAAAGCGACAGCAATTTGCTCAAAAGGAAGACCAACAAAACAGTTGGAAGCACCAGAAGTAGCCTCCACATATTTAATAGCAGAGGGAAGTCAGAAGTAGAAAGAGGAAAAAACTACAAAACATCATTTGTGAGCAGAGACATCCCTGACCACAGCTTTTTCTAAACTCATGTCTTAAGAAAGTAAACATTCCTTGTTGTTTAGCTGTGGTGTGGCTCCAAGAAAGGCAGCAAGCCTGGAAGTGCGAGTACTGACAAGGTGCCATTCAAGTTTACCACTGAATTACCGTGACTTACTATGACATATAGGAATACTGCAGGAGGAAAAGCATGGTGGAAAGGAAGAAAAGTAAGTATCATTTAGGGTGAGCACAAGCTTATCTGTAGTACTGAAAACATCTGCTAGTATCAAAACTCAGCATTTCATTAATTTTAGGAAAGCATAAGGGAATAGGATACAATGTTTAAATAAGCTGAAGAAATAAAAAAAATAAATCAGCAAAATGGGAAAAATAGTTTCAGACGTCAGTGTCACAGAATAAAGCCTTTGATCCATGCTTTGCCCATGCAAAAACTGCCCTTACAGAGACACCAAAGCTGTTTTGAAACATGGCAGTAAAGCCCTGCCAGCTCAGAGCTGTGGCGAAGCTATATACTGATGCAACGAGACCCTGCTGTGATCTTCTGAGAGGCTCATCTCTGATGAGATCATTCTACTCCCAGGGACTGAAGGCAGGGGCTGCACCTGCATGGGGCTGCACTGTCCTGAGTACAGATACCAGCGCATCTGGAGCTGGCAGGGCAGCTCTCTGTTGGGCTGCCTTGCACCGCCACTCTTTCACTTCCAGTGGCAAAAGAAAGCTTTCAGAGTTGCCCCTTCTTTTAAAGTAATCTCTGCCTTTTTGTGACTACGAGTCAAGACAAGAAGGGAGAAAGTGTTACCATGCCAGGACCAGAACGTTGCCGTGGGCTGAACATACTACAGTAACTACTACTCCCCTGGAAAACAGCAGGCACTGTGTTAAAAACTTATTTGATTCTCCGAGCACTCTAGGAAGGACTGAAAAGCGCAGGAGGACACAGGTAATTTCATAGAAGCCCAGCTGTCTCCAACATCAGCAGTAAAAAAGACTCAAGTGAGGAATGGACTGAAAGTTAGAGGAAAATCAGCTCTGCAAATACATAACATGCTGTGTGAAACTAAAAAAAGTAGAGACTTGTAAACTTAAGTAAATCTCTAAGTTTCTTCCAGATTCTCTGCAAGAAACTGATTCTTTGGCCTGGAATTTACTTTTAGTTTAAACCAATTTAATTACAAAGGGAGCACACAGGCCATGAAACAATCCAGAAGTCAAAAGCTTTTTAGGCAAGTATGGCTTTAACTCATGATTGTATTATACTACTCAATGGACTGAATAGTAAGTCTGCACTGTTTAAGGAAATCTGAATGCTTTGCATCTTCTCTTTCCTGTTATTACTGTCTATAAATGGTTGTGGAGGACCCACATCCATTAGCATAGCCCAGTAAATGAGTTTCCCCCACTCAACAGCTCCTCCTAACAGATTACTACTATCAGATCCTCCTGTTCAACACAAAATGAGAATGTCGGCAAGGTCCCCTTCCACATGATAATCCCATACTTGACATACAATGACATTATCCCACCAAAGCTGGAGACAAATTGTAATTCTTGTTGTAATTACAAGCTTTAATAGGTATAGAGGGTTGTTAGGTGCAGGGCAACTATTCCCACTAAGGACTCCTCAGGAATACAATTGGTGCAGCCAAACCATTTATGCAGTTCAGACAACGTTATGATCAAAGGACTCCATCCTTACTTTTGAAGAGTAAGAGATTTAAATAATACACCGTCTCCATTTGGATTTATTTTTGGTGACTTCTGTGTCTTCCGTGTGTTATGTTGAAAGGTGGGATGTTTTTCATTTGATCCAGCAATTCACATTGTAGGACACATTACAAACAAACAAAGGAGCATTTAAAGCTTTTTTTATATACAGTGGAATGAAGTAAAAAAGAATGGCATTCTGTAACACAATTACTGAAAAAGTGGACAGAAAAAAATCAAAATCTATGAAGTTGCTAGGAAATGCTAAAAGTACAAAACACTAATTAGTATTAAAAAAAATTTAAATCTTCCAAGTCTAATGAACTTTTGGAATCTGAGCTTTGCAGCTAGTAATGATAAGTTTGAAAAGTTCAATAGTGCTAGACAAATTATTATAAGTAATGCCATTAAATTATTAGCTTGTGACAAGCATTAAATCCCATCCAGAGATACTCTTGCAAGGCATTGCCTTAGAATCATAGAATCGTTAGGGCTGGAAGGGACCTTCAAAGGTCATCTAGTCCAACCCCCCTGCAAGGAACAGGGATATCTCCAACTAGATCAGGTTGCTCAGGGCCTCATCCAACCTGGCCTTGAACGTCTCCAGGAATGGAGCATCCACCACCTCTCTGGGCAACCTGTTCCAGTGTTCTACAACTCTTATGGAAAAAATTTTTTCCTAATATCCAACCTGAATCTACCTCCCTATTTTAAAACCATTACCCCTTGTCCTATCACAACTGGCCCTCCTGAACAGCTCTCCTCATCTTTCCTGTAGGCCCCCTTGAGGTACTGGAAGACCGCTATAAGGTCACCCCGGAGCCTCCTCTTCTCCAGGCTGAACAGCCCCAACTCTTTCAGCCTGTCCTCATAGGAAAGGTGCTCCAGCCCTCTTATCATCTTCGTGGCCCTCCTCTGGACCCTCTCCAACTGGTCCATGTCCTCTTATGTTGGGGACTCCAGAACTGGACGCAATACTCCAAGTGAGGTCTCACAAGGGCAGAGTAGAGGGGGAGAATCACCTCCCTCGACCTGCTGGCCACGCTCCTCTTGATGCAGCCCAGGATGCGGTTGGCCTTCTGGGCTGCAAGAGCACATTGCCGGCTCATATTGAGCTTCTCGTCCACCAGTACTCCCAAGACCTTCTCCTCAGGGCTGCTCTCGATCCATTCTCCGCCCAGTCTGTATTTGTGCCTGGGATTGCCACGAGCCAGATGTAGACCTTGCACTTGGCCTGGTTAAACTTCATGAGGTTGGTACGGGCCCACCTCTCCAGCCTGTCGAGGTCCCTCTGGATGGCATCCCTCCCTTCCAGCGTGTCGACGGCACCACACAGCTTGGTGTCATCGGCGAACTTGCTGAGGGTGCACTCCATGCCACTGTCCATGTCACCGACAAAGATGTTGAAGAGGGCCGGGCCCAACACGGACCCCTGAGGGACGCCACTCGTGACCGGTCTCCACTTGGACATCGAGCCGTTGACCACCACTCTCTGAGTGCAGCCATTGAGCCAATTCCTTATCCACCGAGTGGTCCATCCATCAAAACCATGTCTCTAGTTTAGAGAGAAGAATGTCGTGTGGGACAGTGTCAAAAGCTTTGCACAAGTCCAGGTAGATGATACCCGTTGGTTGAACCTTGTCCACCGATGCTGTCACCCCATCATAAAAGGCCACCAAGTTGGTCAGGCACGATCTGCCTTTGGTGAAGCCATGTTGG